>NC_143181.1:20037500-23002500 GCF_047325235.1 Durio zibethinus
ACCGTGCATCCAAGATGCAAACACAATCGGCAAAAGGCACAAGGAGGGCGTTAATCTGAACAAGGAAATCCAACCCAATCACAAACTCATAGTCGTCAAGGGGTATTACCTCAATGGTCTCCTTGCCTTTCCAGTCTCCAAGCTGCAACTCCACTCCTCGCGCTACTCTAATGGCTGGAACTTCATTGTAGTTCACCGTTTTGATGGTACCAGTCCCTTTTTGCACTTTTAGTCCAAGCTTCCAGGCTCTATCACCTGAAATAAAAAGATGTGAGGCACCTGTGTCCACCAATGCGCTCACCTTCTGACCCGTAACCATCAGATCCATAAACATCAAGCCCTTTGGCTTACGACTCCCCTTACTCTGGACAGCATTGAGCACCAATGACCCAAGCCTTGCTGCCCCTGACTCTAGCTCCTCGTCAGACTCCTTATCTATAGTAGCCAGCTTGCCCTTCTGCGGGCAATTGCATGCTATGTGGCTCCCTCCACATAGGTAGCATGCTAGTGGCTCTCTGTCCCCTTTTGCTTTCCACTTGCCTGCTGGTGGCTTCCTCTCACCATCCTTGGTTGAACGGTCTCGATCTCCATCCTTGGACTCCCGATCATGATCCTTTCCCTTGGACTGCTTTTTTCGATCCCTTTCGTCCCTGCCGTTGCCCTTGGGCTTGGTAGACTCGAACTTGTTCAGAGGCTTGAACTCTATCAAGGCCTCGGCAGTAGTCATGGCTTTAGCCAAGTCATGAACTCCTCTCTTTTGTAGCTCATGCTTCACCCATGGCTTCAGCCCATCCATGAAAGCAAATAAGGCATCCTTCTCACCTAGATCTGAGATCTGTAGCATCAGTTCAGAGAATTTATGGACATACTCCCTTATGTCCCCTTGCTGGCTCAGCCTACCCAACTTTGCCCATGCCTCATCATCAGCATACTCTGGGTAAAATTATTCTCTGAACTCCTTTTGGAACTCTGCCCAGGTTCCAATCTTGGCACTCTCATGCCTGACATCATCACACCTGTGCCTCTACCACAATAAGGTTACATCAGTGAGATAATAGTAACAGTGCTTACCTTTATCACCTCTTTGCATGCCCATCGCCTGGAAGTACTGCTCCATACCCCAAAGGTAGTTATCTACTTCCTTGGCCGCCCTAGTCCCCTTGAACTCCTTAGGCTTGGGGACATCCAATCTGGACTTGGACACTCCAGCAAAAATGCCATTCCCAATGGCAGTCTTGCAAGCAACGAGCTCACTGGTAAGCTTCTCCATTCGCTGGCACATGGCCTTCATGCCATCGCACAATGTCAGCATTTCAGCCTCCAAGGTTTGATTCTTTTGGGTGAACACGTCCAGGCCTTTGTTGATAGCAGCTTGCAGCTCACTTTGGATCTCTTCCCTCATGGAGTCTAGCGATGCAATGTGAGTCTCTACCCCCTCAAGCTTCTCCCCCATGTCGCCCATGGTCACCTCCACCTTGGCCAGCCTACTGTCCATGGTAGACCAGATATATCTAGAACTGGTTTTCCTCCCTCTTCCACGCCCATGCTCCTGGTTAGCAGTGTCACTTTGGGATGCCATCTCCTCTAACCTGCACAACATAAACACACAGAATCGAACTTGCTCTGATACCAACTATCACGGGCTCCGACCTTCAACTCAGAAACCGGACAGCCTTAGGCTTGGAATCTCCTCCTTTATACCTAAGTCAACCTAAAACACAAGTGTATGGGCACTAGAACAACAGGAAGGGCTGATTACCCAAGTTAAAGAAAAACAGGATAAGAAGGCAGAATTTTGGAAATGCTTTTGTATTCACTGAAACAGAAGTGTTTGATGGTGTACAAATGAGGGAGGAGCAGCCCTCTATTTATAGTTGAGGCTCCAGCTTACACTTAATGGAAACATCCCTATAATAAAGGCTAAAATCATGGGATTATACAAATTACAATCAATTAGGATGCTAACTCTTGATTTTCAGGGTCAACCAAATCTGCCAGGATGCTACTGCTGATCCTGCCTGCTTCCAGAATCTTCCCTTCCATGTCCAGCACCTTGGGCCCTTCTGGATGTGGTGCGGGCAGCTTGTATGCCAGGCCTTGGTCTCATGGGCTGGCCTGCAAGTTGGGCGGGCATTCTAAACTCGCTTGCTAGGCTTTGCGCGTAGATACCCACCAGCACGCCTGGTCTGCGGGCCTCAACCTCTGGCTCGCCAACTGGTGCGCCTGATGTGCCTGGCGCGCCCCTCCCAGGGTGTGACACTTGCCTTTTTATTGGCCCTCTATCCCTCATCAAACCTCAAGAACTCACACCCCCTTAAAGAGCATTTGAGATTTTATAGGTTTGCTACCAATAGCCATTAAAGTGTCTGAAATGGGGACACTTTTTTCAAACGGTCACAAAATCTTCTCCACTTCGATTTTTTAGCTGAATTTTTTTGTGCATGCCAACAAAAATACAAGGATCACCTCTACCAAATTTGGGGACAAAACTCTTTCTAAAACAATTTTAAAAAATCCCGAACCGTAAAATGTTTCAAAAATAGAAAAGGAGTCGTCTTGCCACGAAACTTAACATGAAGGCCTAGGGGACCATTGTATGAATTTACAAGCCATAAAAATGGCATTGGCATGGCAGAAATATGAAGATGTGCTTGAACTCACCGACCACCCGTTCGATCCCCGGCTTGCGCATCCTGCCTCTCTGGTCGGCTGAGCGCCCGCACTCATTTCGTGGGTTGACTTAGGCATACGAAGTTCATCCCCAATCTAAACATACGGAGTTCATTCCCAGCCTAAGATTAGATCAGATCGAGGGTTGCGGTAGCATGATCAGCAGCACATAGGGTGATCGAGCCAATCCCCGACTTGCGCATTCTGCCTCTCCAACCTGCTGAATGCCCGCACGCCCTTTTCGTGGGTTGGCTTAGGTATAGGGAGTTCATTCCATGTCTAAGCCCTAGCTAGACCGAGGGTTGTGGTAGCGGGACCGACAGCACATAGAGCGGGATCGGGCCAATCCCCGGCTTGCGCATTATGCCTCTCCGGTTGGCTCAGCGCCCGTACGCTCATTTCGTGGGTTGACTTAGGCATGCGGAGTTCATTCCCAGTCTAAGATCGGACTGGATCGAGGGTTGCGGTAGCAGGATCGATAGCATGTAAGGGTGGACCGGGCTGATCCCCGGTTTGTGCATTCTGCCTCTCCGATTGGCTGAGCGCCTGTACGCTCGTTTCATGGGTTGGCTTAGGCATACGGTGTTCATTCCATGTCTAAGCATACGGAGTTCATTCCCAGTCTAAGATTAGATCAGACCGAGGGTTGCGACAGTAGGATCGGCAGCATGTAGGGGGAACCAGGCCAATCCTCAGCTTGCGCATTCTGCCTCTCCGGCCGGTTGAGTACCCGCACGCTCGTTTCGTGGGTTGGCTTAGGCATACGGAGTTCATTCCATGTCTAAGTCCCAATCAGACTAAGGGTTGTGGCAGCAAGACCGGCAGTGGGATCGACAGCACGTAGAGGGGGACCGGGCTGATCCTCGGCTTGCACATTATGCCTTTCTGACTGGCCTCTCTGGTCGACTGAGCGCTCGCACCCTCATTTTGTAGGTTGACTTAGGCATACGAAGTTCATCCACAATCTAAGCATACAGAGTTCATTTCCAGTCTAAGATCAGATCAGATCGAGGGTTGCGACAATAGGATCGGTAGCATGCTACGCTTTGCGAGCAGATACCAGCTAGCACGCCTGGTTTACGGGCCTCAACCTCTGGCTCGCCTGTTGGTGTACCTGATGTGCCTGGTGCACCCTTCCTAGGGTGTGACACTTGGCCCTTATATTGGCCCCCTATCCCTCATCAAACCTCAAGAACTCACACCCCCTTAAAGAGCATTTGAGATTTTATAGGTTTGCTGCCAGTAGCCATTGAAGTGTCTAAAATGGGGGCACTTTTTTCAAACGATCACAAAATCTTCTCCACTTTCAGTTTTTAGCTGAATTCTTTTGTGCATGCCAACAAAAATACAAGGATTGCCTCTACCAAATTTTGGGACAAAACTCTTTCTAAAAAAATTTTAAAAAATCCCAAACCGTAAAAAGTTTCGAAAATCATGAAAAATAGAAAATGGGTCATCTTGCCACGAAACTTCACTTGAAGGCTTAGGGCACCATTGTATGAATTTACAAGCCATAAAAATGGCATTGGCAATGCAGAAATATAAAGATGTACTTGAACCCACCCACCCACCACCCGTTCGATCCCCGGCTTACGCATCCTGCCTCTCTGGTCGGCTGAGCGCCCGCTCGCTCGTTTTGTGGGTTGACTTAGGCATACGGAGTTCATCACCAGTCTAAGCATACAGATTTCATTCCCAATCTAAGATTGGACCGGATCGAGAGTTACGGTAGCAGGATCGACAGCACGTAGGAGGGACGGGGCCGTTCCCTGGCTTACGCAGTCTGCCTCTTCGGTCGGTTGAGCGCCCGCACACCTATTTTGTGGGTTGGCTTAGGCATAGGGAGTTCATTCGATGTCTAAGCCCCAGCCGAACTGAGGGTGGTGGCAGCAAAACTGGTAGCACGCAGAAGGGGATCAGGTTGATCCCTGGCTTACGCATTATCCCTCTCCGGTCGGCTCAGTGCCTCCACGCTCATTTTGTGGGTTGACTTAGGCATACGGAGTTCATTCCCAATCAAAGATTGAACTGGACTGAGGGTTGCGGTAGCAGGATTGACAGCTCATAAGGGGGATCGAGCCAATCCCTGACTTACATATTCTGCCTCTCCGGTCGGTTGAGTGCCCGTACGCTCATTTCATGGGTTGGCTTAAGCATAGGAGTTCATTCCATGTCTATGCATACGGACTTCAATCCCAGTATAAGATCAAACTGAATCGAGGGTTACGGAGTAGGACCAACAGCAGGATCGACAGCACGCAGGGGGGACCAGGCAGATCCCCGGCTTGCGCATCTGCTTGTCCGGCCAATTGAGCACCCCCACACTCGTTTCCTGGGTTGGCTTAGGCATACGGAGTTCATTCCATGTCTAATCCCCAACCAGACCGAGGGTTCTCATAGCAGGACTGACAGCGTGATCGACAGTATGCAGAAGGGGATCGGGTTGATCCCCGACTTGCGCATTATACCTCTCTAGCTGACCTCTTCGATCGACTGAGTGCCCGCATGCTCGTTTCATGGGTTGACTTAGGCGTACGGAGTTCATCCTCAGTTTAAGCATACGGAGTTCATTCCCAGTCTAAGATCAGATCAGATCGAAGGTTGTGACAGTAGGATCGGTAGCACGCAAGGGGGATCGGGCTGATCCCCGGCTTGCGCATTCTGCTTCTTCGGCCGGCTGAGCGCCCGCACGCCTGTTTCATGGGTTGGCTTAGGCATAGGGAGTTCATTCCATGTCTAAGCCCCAGCCACACCGAAGGTTGTGGCAGCGGGACCGACAGCACGCAGAGGGGGATAGGGTCGATCCCCAGCTTACGCATTATGCCTTTTCGGTCGGTTCAGCGCCCGTACGCTCGTTTCGTTGGTTGACTTATGCATACGGAGTTCATTCCCAGTCTAAGATTGGACCGAACGGAGGGTTGCAGCAGTAGGATAGATAGCATGCATGGGGGATCGGGCCAATCCCCAGCTTGCGCATTCTGCCTCTCCGGTCGGCTGAGTGCCTGCACGCTTGTTTCGTGGGTTGGCTTAGGCATACGGAGTTCATTCCCAGTCTAAGATTTTGAGCCACGGTGCACATACTGGGCTCGGGCATGTGCTGGTGCCACATTTATTTTTGCCCGGGGCACCATCACCAGAGCATCGTCGGAGAGCCTAACCGACGACATTGGGGGTTCCAACGATTGGGGGGGCCGGGGGGTGTGCGCACATGATGTGCGATGGGTGCTGGTACTTGGCCCTTACATTTGCCCTCTATCCCTCATCAAACCTCGAGAACTCACACCCCTTAAAGGGCATTTGAGATTTTATAGGTTTGCTGCCAGTAGCCATTAAAGTGTCTAAAATGGAGACACTTTTTTGAAACGGTCACAAAATCTTCTCCACTTTGAGTTTTTAGCTGAATTCTTTTATGCATGCCAACAAAAATACAAGGATCACCTCTACCAATTTTGGGGACAAAACTCTTTCTAAAAAAATTTAAAAAAATCCTGAACCGCAAAAAGTTTCAAAAATCGTGAAAAATAGAAAATGGGTCGTCTTGCCATGAAACTTCACATGAAGGCTTAGGGGACCATTGTATGAATTCACAAGCCATAAAAATGGCATTGGCATGGTAGAAATATGAAGATGTGCTTGAACCCACCTACCACCCATTCGATCTCCGGCTTGCGCATCCTGCCTCTCTGGTCGGCTGAGTGCCCGTACGCTCATTTTGTGGGTTGACTTAGGCATACAGAGTTCATCCCTAGTCTAAGCATACGGATTTCATTCCCAGTCTAAGATCGGATCAGACCGAGGGTTGCGGCAGCAGGATAGACAGCATGTAGAGGGGACCGGGCCAATCCCCAGCTTGTGCATTCTGCCTTTCCGGCCGACTGAGAGCCCGCCCGCCCGTTTCGTGGGTTGGCTTAGGCATTGGGAGTTCATTCCATGTCGAAGCCCCAGCCAGACCGAGGGTCATGGTAGCGGGACCGATAGCACACAAAGGGGGGCCGGGCCGATCCCCGGCTTGCGTATTATGCCTCTCCGGTCGGTTCAGTGCCCGCACGCTCATTTCATGGGTTGACTTAGCATACGGAGTTCATTCCCAGTCTAAGATTGGATCAGACCAAGGGTTACAGTAGCAGGATCGATAGCACACAAGGAGGGATCGGGCCGGTCCCTGACTTGCGCATTCTGCCTCTTCGGTCGGTTGAGCGCCTGCACGCTCGTTTCGTGGGTTGCCTTAGGCATATGGAGTTCATTCCATGTCTAAGCATACGAAGTTCATTCCCAGTTTAAGATCAGACTAGATCGAGGGTTGCGACAGTGGGACTGATAGCAGGATCGGCAGCACGCAGGGGGGGATGGGGCCAATCCCCAGCTTACGGATTCTGCCTCTCCGACCAGCTGAGTGCCCGCACGCTCGTTACGTGGGCTGGCTTAGGCATAGGGAGTTCATTCCATGTCTAAGCGGTAGCCGGACCGAGGGTTGTGGTGACAGGACCGACAGCACGTAGAGAGGGACCGAGCCGATCCCCGGCTTGCACATTATGGCTCTCCGGTCGGCTCAGCACCCGCACACTGGTTTCATGGGTTGACTTAGGCATACAGAGTTCATTCCCAATCTAAGATCGAACCAAACCGAGGGTTGTGGCAGCAGGATCGACAGCACACAAGCGGGGACCAGGTCAGTCCTCGGCTTGCGCATTCTACCTCTCCGGCTGACTGAGTACCCGCACGCCCATTTCATGGGTTGGCTTAGGCATACAAAGTTCATTCCATGTCTAAGCCCCAGCCGAACCAAGGGTTGTGGCAGCGGGACCGACAGCATGCCGAGGGGGACAGGGCCGATCCTCAGCTTGCACATTATGCCTCTCCGGTCTGCTCAGCTCCCGCACGCTTATTTCGTGAGTTGACTTAGGCATACAGAGTTCATTCAAAGTCTAAGATCGGACCGAACCGAGGGTCGTGGCAGTAGGATTGACAGCACGCAAATGGGACCGGGCCAATCCCGGGCTTCCGCATTCTGCCTCTCCAGCTGGCTAAGTGCCCGCACACCCATTTTGTGGGTTGGCTTAGGCATAGGGAGTTCATTCCATGTCTAAGCCCCAGTCAGACTGAGGGTTGTGGCAGCGGAACCGATAACATGCAGAGGGGGGTCCTTGACTTGCAAATTATACCTCTCCGATCGGCTCAACGCCCAAACGCTCGTTTCGAGGGTTGACTTAGGCATACAGAGTTAATTCCCAATCTAAGATCAGATCGGACTGATGGTTGCAGTAGTAGGATAGACAGCACATAGGGGGGGACTGGGCTGGTCCCCGACTTGCACATTCTACCTTTTCGGCCGGCTGACCGCTCGCACGCTCATTTCGTGGGTTGGCTTAGGCATACGGAGTTCATTCCAAGTTTAAGCTTAAGGAGTTCATTCCCAGTCTAAGATCAGACTGGACCGAAGGCTGCGGCAGTAGGACTAGTAGTACTATCAACAGCACGTAGGGGGGACCGAGTCGAGCCTCGGCTTGCATATTCTGCCTCTCCGATCGACCTCTCCAGCTAGCTGAGCACCCGCACGCTTGTTTAATGGGTTGACTTAGGCATATGGAGTTCATCCCCAGTCTAAGCATTCGGAGTTCATTCCTAGTCTAAGATTGAATCGAACCAAGGGTTGCCGTAGCAGGATCGATAGCACGCAGGGGGGATTGGGCTGATCCTCGGCTTACGCATTCTACCTCTCCGGCCGGCTGAGCACCCGCACGCCCATTTCATGGGTTGGCTTAGGCATAGGGAGTTCATTCCATGTCTAAGCCTCAGCCAAATTGAGGGTTGTGGTAGCAAGACCTACAGCACACAGAAGGGGATCGGGCTGATCCCCGGCTTGCACATTCTGCCTCTCCGGTCGGTGAGTGCCCGTTTCTTGGGTTGGCTTAGGCATGCGGAGTTCATTCCATGTCTAAGCATATGGAGTTCATTCCCAATCTAAGAGTTTGAGCCACAGTGCCCAAGCTGGGCTAGGGCATGTGCTGTTGCCTCATTTTTTTTGCTCGGGGCACCGTCACCGGAGCATTGCCGGAGAGCCTAACTGGCGGCATTGGGGGTTCCGACGATTGGGGGGCCGGGGGGTATGCGCACATGATGTGCGATTGGTGCTGGTACTTGGCCCTTATATTGGCCTCCTATCCCTCATCAAACCTCAAGAACTCACACCCCCTTAAAGAGCATTTGACATTTTATAGGTTTGCTGCCAGTAGCCATTAAAGTGTATGAAATGGGGACACTTTTTTCAAACGGTCACAAAATCTTCTGCACTTTGAGTTTTTAGCTGAATTTTTTTGTGCATGCCAAAAAAAGTACAAGGATCACCTCTACTAAATTTGGGGACAAAACTCTTTCTAAAAAAATTTTAAAAAAATCCCGAACCGTAAAAAGTTTTGAAAATCGTAAAAAATAGAAAATGGGTCATCTTGCCACGAAACTTCAAATGAAGGTGTAGGGGACCATTGTATGAATTTACAAGCCATAAAAATGGCATTGGCATGGTAGAAATATGAAGATGTGCTTGAACCCACCTACCACCCATTCGATCCCCGGCTTGCGCATCCTACCTTTCTGGTGGGCTGAGTGCCCGTACACCTGTTTCATGGGTTGGCTTAGGCATAGGGAGTTCATTCGATGTCTAAGACCCAGCTGGACTGAGGGTTGTGGCAGCGGGACCAGCAGCACACAGAGGGGGATCGGGCCGATTCCCGACTTACGCATTATGCCTTTTCGATCGGCTCAACACCCGCACACTCATTTTTTGGGTTGACTTAGGCATATGGAGTTCATTCCCAGTCTAAGATCAAACCAGACTGAGGGTTGTGGCAGCAGGATCGATAGCACGCAGGGGGGATCAGACCGGTCCTCGGCTTGTGCATTCTGTCTCTCCGACTGACTGAGCTCCTGTACGCTTGTTTCATGGGTTGGCTAAGGCATACGGAGTTCATTCCATGTCTAAGCATACGGAGTTCATTCCTAGTATAAGATTAGACCGGACCGATGGTTGCAGCAGTAGGACCTACAGTAGGATTGGTAGCACGCAAGGGGGGATCGGGTTGATCCTTGGCTAGCACATTCTGCCTCTCCGACCGGCCTCTCCAATCGGCCTCTCCGACTGACCTCTTCGGCCAACTGAGCGTCCGTACGCTCGTTTCATGGGTTGACTTAGGCATACGGAGTTCATCCCCAGTCTAAGCATACGAAGTTCATCCCCAGTCTAAGCATACGGAGTTCATTCCCAGTCTAAGATCTAACCAAACCAAGGGTTGCGACAGCAGGATCGACAACACGCAGGGGGGATAGGGCCGATCCCCGGCTTGTGCATTTTGCCTCTCCGGCCGATTGAGCGCCCGCACGCCCATTTCATGGGTTGGCTTAGGCATAGGGAGTTCATTCCAAATCTAAGCCCCAGTCGGACTGGCAGCACACAGAAGGGGATCGGACCAATCCCCAGCTTGCACATTATGCCTCTCCGGTCGGCTTAGCGCCCGTACACTTGTTTCATGGGTTGACTTAGGCATGCGGAGTTCATTCCCAGTCTAAGATTGGACTAGACCGAGGGTTGTGGCAGCAAGATCAAGAGCACATAGGGGGGACCGGGCCGATCCCCGACTTGCGCATTATGCCTCTCTGACCGGCCAGTGCCTGCACGCTCGTTTCATGGGTTGAATCCCCAGTCTAAGCATACGGAGTTCATTCCCACTCTAAGATCTAATCGGACCGAGGGTTATGGTAGTAGGATTGACAGCATGCAAGGGGGACTGGCCGATCCTCGGCTTGCACATTCTACCTCTCTGGTCGGCTGAGCGCCCGCACGCTCGTTTCGTGGGTTAGCTTAGGCATACGGACTTCAATCCATGTCTAAGCTTACGGAGTTCATTCCATGTCTAAGCATATGGAGTTCATTCCCAGTCTAAGAGTTTGAGCCACGGTGCACATGCTGGGCTCGAACATGTGTTGATGCTACATTTTTTTTGCCCAGGGCACCATCGTCGGAGCATCGCTGGAGAGCCTAACCGGCGGCATAGGGGGTTTCGGCGATTGGGGGGGCTAGGGGGTGTGCGCACATGATTTGTGATGGGTGCAGGTACTTGGCCCTTATATTGGCTCCTATCCCTGATCAAACCTCGAGAACTCACACCCCCTTAAAGAGCATTTGAGATTTTATAGGTTTTCTGCTAGTAGCCATTAAAGTGTCTGAAATGGGGACACTTTTTTCAAACGGTCACAAAATCTTCTCCACTTCGAGTTTTTGGCTGAATTTTTTTGTGCATGCCAAAAAAAATAAAAGGATCACCTCTACCAATTTTGGGGACAAAATTCTTTCTAAAAAAATTTTAAAAAATCACGAACCGTAAAAAGTTTCAAAAATCGTGAGAAATAGAAAACGGGTCATCTTGCCATGAAACTTCACATGAAGGCATAGGGGACCATTGTATGAATTTACAAGCCATAAAAATGGCATTGGCATGACAGAAATATGAAGATGTGCTTGAACCCACCTACCACCCATGTGATCCCCGGCTTGCGCATTCTACCTCTCTGGTCGGCTGAGCATCCACACGCTCGTTTCATGGGTTGACTTAGGCATGCAGAGTTCATCCCCAGTCTAAGCATATGGAGTTCATTCCCTATCTAAGATCAGACCGGATCGAGGGTTGCAGCAGCAGGATCGATAGCACGCAGGGGCGACTGGACCGATCCCCGGCTTGCGCATTCTGCCTCTCCGACTGGTTGAGCACCCGCACGCCCGTTTCATGGGTTGGCTTAGGCATAGGGAGTTCATTCGATGTCTAAGCCCCTACCGGACTGAGGGTTCTAGCAGCTGGACTAGCAGCACGGAGAGAGGGAACGAGCCGATCTCCAGCTTGCGCATTATGCCTCTCCGTCGGCTTAGCGCCCGCACGCTTGTTTCGTGCGTTGACTTAGGCATATAGAGTTCATTCCTAGTCTAAGATCAGACCAGACCGAGGGTTGTGGCAGCAGGATCGACAACACGCAGGGGGGACCGGGTCGATCCCTGGCTTGTGCATTCTACCTCTCCGACCGACTGAGTGCCCGCACGCTCATTTTGTGGGTTGGCTTAGGCATATGCAGTTCATTCCATGTCTAAGCATACGGACTTCATTCCCAGTCTAAGATCAGACAGGACCGAGGGTTGTGACAGAAGGACCAGTAGCAGGATCGACAGCATGCAGGGGGGATCGAGCCGATCCTCGACTTGTGCATTATGCCTCTTCGGCTAGCTCAGCGCCCGCACGCTCATTTCGTGGGTTGACTTAGGAATATGGAGTTCATTCCTAGTCTAAGATCGGATCAGAGTGAAGGTTATGGCAGCAGGACTGACAGCACGCAAGGGGGGCCGGACCTATCATTGGCTTTCACATTTTGCCTCTCCCATCGGCTGAGTGCCCGCACGCTCATTTCGTGGGTTGGCTTAGGCATATGGAGTTCATTCTATGTCTAAGCCCGAGCCAGACTGAGGGTTATAGTAGCAAGACCGGTAGTAGGATCGGTAGCAGGATCGGTAGCATGTAGAGAGGGACCGAGCTGATCCCCGGCTTGTGCATTATGCCTCTTCGATCAGCCTCTCTGACCCGCTGAGCGTCCGCAGGCTCATTTCGTGGGTTGACTTATGCAAACGGAGTTCATCCCCTGTCTAAGCATACGGACTTCATTCCTAGTCTAAGATCAGATCGGACCGATGGTTGCGATAGCTTGCGAGGGGGACTAGGCCGATTCTCGGTTGTGCATTCTACCTCTCCGGTCAGCTGAGCGCCCGCGTGCCCATTTCATGGGTTGGCTTAGGCAAAGGGAGTTCATTCCATGTCTAAGCCCCAGCCGGACCGAGGGTTGTGGCAACGGGACCGACAGCACGTAGAAGGCTATCGGGTCGATCCCCAGCTTGCTCATTATGCCTCTTCAGCCAGCTCAACGCTCGTACGCTCGTTTCATGGGTTGACTTAGGCATACGGAGTTCATTCCCAGTTTAAGATCGGACCGTACCGAGGGTTGTGGTAGCAGGATCGACAGCACGTAAGGGGGGACCAGGCCAATCCTTGGCTTACACATTCTACCTCTCCGGCAGGCTGAACGCTCACACGTTCTTTTCATGGGTTGGCTTAGGCATACAGAGTTCATTCGATGTCTAAGCATATGGAGTTCATTCCTAGTCTAAGATCGGACCGGACTGAGGGTTGTGGTAGCAGGATCGATAGCATGCAGGGGGGATCGGGCTGATCCCCGACTTGCGTATTCTACCTCTCCAGTCAGCTGAGCACCCGCACGCTCATTTCGTGGGTTGGCTTAGGCATACGGAGTTCATTCCATGTCTAAGCATACGGAGTTCATTCCCAGTCTAAGATCAGATTGGACTGAGGGTTACGGTAACAGAACTAGCAGCAGGACCAGCAGCAAGATCGACAGCACACAGGAGGGGATCGGGTCAATCCTCGGCTTACGCATTCTGCCTCTCCGACCGGTTGAGTGCCCGTACGCTCGTTTCGTGGGTTGGCTTAGGCATGCGGAGTTCATTCCATGTCCAAGCCCCAGCCGAATCGAGGGTTGTGGCAGTAGGACCAATAGCGGGATTGGCAGCACGCAGAGGGTGATTGGGCTGATCCCTAGCTTGCGTATTATGCCTCTCCGACTGGCCTCTTCGATCGACTGAGCACCCGCACACTCCTTTCGTGGGTTGGCTTAGGCATACGGAGTTCATCCCTAGTCTAAGCGTACAGCATTCATTCTAGTTGAAGATCAGACCAGACCGAGGGTTACGGCAGCAGGATCGACAGCACGTAAGGAGGACAAGGCCGATCTTCGACTTACGCATTCTGCCTCTCCAGTCGGGTGATCGGCTGAGCGCCCGACACCCGTTTCATGGGTTGGCTTAGTTATAGGGAGTTGATTCCATGTCTAAGCCCCAGTCGGACCGAGGGTTGTGGCAGCAGGACCGACAGCACGCAGAGGGGGATCGGGCCGATCCCCGACTTGCGCATTATGTATATCCAGCTGGCTCAGCGCTAGAATGCTTGTTTCATGGGTTGAGTTAGGCATACAGAGTTCATTCCCAGTCTATGATCGGATCAGACCAAGGGTTCCGACAGCAAGATCGACAGCACGCAGGGGGTATCGGGTCGGTCCATGGCTTATGCATTCTGCCTCTCCGGTCGGTTGAAAGCCCACACGCTCATTTCATGGGTTAGCTTAGGCATATAGAGTTCATTCCAATTCTAAGCATACGGAGTTCATTCCCAGTCTAAGATCGGATCGGACCGAAGGTTGCGGTAACAGGACTGGAATCAGGATCGGCAGCACACAAGGGGGACCATGCCAATCCCCTACTTACGTATTCTGCCTCTCTGACCGGCCTCTTCGACTGGTTAAGTGCCCGCACACTCGTTTCGTGGGTTGACTTAGGCATACGAAGTTCATCCCCAGTCTAGGCATACAGAGTTCATTCCCAGTATAAGATCGAACTAGACCGAGGGTTACGGTAGTAAGATCGGCAGAACACAGGGGGGACCGAGTCGATCCTTGGCTTTCGCATTCTGCCTCTCCGACCGGTTGAGCACCCGCACGCCCATTTCATGGGTTGGCTTAGGCATAAGTGTAAGCCCCAGTCGGACCGAGGGTTGTGGCAGCGGGACCAACAGCACACAGAGGGGGATCAGGCTAATCCCCGACTTGCGCATTCTACCTCTCCGATTGGCTAAGCGCCCGCACGTTCATTTCGTCGGTTGGCTTAGGCATACGGAGTTCATTCCAAGTCTTAGCATACAGAGTTCATTCCTAGTCTAAGATCGAACCAGACCGAGTGTTGCGGCAGCAAGACCGAAAACAGGATCGGCAGCACGCAGGGGGGACCAGGTCGATCCTCGACTTACGTATTCTACCTCTCTGACTGGCCTCTCCGGCCGGTTGAGTGCCCGCACACTCGTTTCGTGGGTTGACTTAGGCATACGAAGTTCATCCCCAGTCTAGGCATACAGAGTTCATTCCCAATCTAAGATCGAACCAGACCGAGGGTTACGGTAGCAAGATTGGCAGAACGCGGGGGGGACCAGGCCGATCCTCGGCTTTCGCATTCTACCTCTTCGGTCGGCTGAACGCCCGCACGCCCATTTCGTGGGTTGGCTTAGGCATAAGTCTAAGCCCCAGTCGGACCGAGGGTTGTGGCAGCGAGACCGGTAGCACGTAGAGGGGGACCGGGTTGATCCCCGGCTTGCGTATTCTGCCTCTCTGGCCGATTGAACGCCCGCACGCTAGTTTCATGGGTTGACTTAGGCATACGAAGTTCATTCCAAGTTTAAAAGTTTGAGCCATGGTGCACATACTGGGCTCGGGCATGTGCTGGTGCCGCTTTTTTTTCGCTCGAGGCACCATCGTCAGAGCATCACCGGAGATCCTAACAGTGGCATTAGGGGTTTCAGTGATTGGGGGGCCGGGGGGTGTGCACACATGATGTGCGATGGGTGCTGGTAATTGGCCCTTATATTGGCCCCCTATCCCTTATCAAACCTCGAGAACTCACACCCCCTTAAAGAGCATTTGAGATTTTATAGGTTTGTTGCCAGTAGCCATTAAAGTGTTTGAAATGGGGACACTTTTTTCAAACGGTCACAAAATCTTCTCCACTTCGAGTTTTTAGCTAAATGTTTTTATGCATGCCAACAAAAATACAAGGATCACCTCTACCAAATTTGGGGACAAAACACTTCCTAAAAAAATTTTAAAAAATCCCAAACCGTAAAATGTTTTGAAAATTGTGAAAAATAGAAAACGGGTCGTCTTGCCATGAAACTTCACAGGAAGGCTTAGGGGACCATTGTATGAATTTACAAGCCATAAAAATGGCATTGGCATAATAGAAATATTAAGATGTGCTTGAACCACCTACCATCTATTCGATCCTCGGCTTGCGCATCTTGCCTCTCTGGTCGGCTGAGCGTCCGCACGCTCGTTTTGTGGGTTAACTTAGGCATACGGAGTTCATCCCTAGTCTAAGCATATGGAGTTCATTCCCAGTCTAAGATCAGACCGAACCGAGGGTTGCGCAGCAGGATCGATAGCATGCAGAGGGGACCGGACCGATCCCTGACTTGTGCATTCTGCGTCTCCGGCCGGCTTAGTGCCCGCACACCCATTTCATGGGTTGGCTTAGGCATAGGGAGTTCATTCCATGTATAAGCCCCAACCGGATCAAGGGTTGTGGTAGCGGGACCGATAGCACGTAGAGGGGGACCGGGCCGATCCCCAACTTATGCGTTATACCTCTCCGGTTGACTCAGCACCCGCACGCTCATTTCATGGGTTGACTTAGGCATACGGAGTTCATCCCCAGTCTAAGCATATGGAGTTCATTCCCAGTCTAAGATCAGACCGATCGAGGGTTGCGACAGTAGGATCGGCAGCACTCAGGAGGGACTAGGTCGATCCTCGGCTTACGCATTCTGCCTTTCCGGTATGCTGGGCGCCCGCACGCCCATTTTGTGGGTTGGCTTAGGCATAGGGAGTTCATTCCATGTCTCAGCCCTAGCCAGACCGAAGGTTGTGGCAGCGGGACCGGCAGCACATAGAGGGGGACCAGGCCGATCCCCGATTGCACATTCTGCCTCTTCGGTCAGCTGAGCGCCCGTACACTCATTTCGTGGGTTGGCTTAGGCATACAGAGTTTATTCCCAGTCTAAGATTTTGAGCCACGGTGCACATGTTGGGCTTGGACATGTGCTGGTTCCTCATTTTTTTTGCCCGGGGCACCATCGTCGGAGCATCGTCGAGAGCCTAACCGATGGCATTTGGGGTTCCGACGATTGGGGGGGCTAAGGGGTGTGCGCACGTGATGTGCGATGGGTGCTGGTACTTGGCCCTTCTATTGGCCCCCTATCCCTCATCAAACCTCGAGAACTCACACCCTGCTTAAAGAGCCTTTGAGATTTTATAGGTTTGCTGCTAGTAGCCATTAAAGTGTCTAAAATGGGGACACTTTTTTCAAATGGTCACAAAATCTTCTCCACTTCGAGTTTTTAGCTGAATGTTTTTGTGCATGCCAACAAAAATACAAGGATCACCTCTACCAATTTTGGGGACAAAAATCTTTGTAAAAAATTTTTAAAAAATCTTGAACCGCAAAAAGTTTTGAAAATCGTGAAAAATAGAAAACGGGTCGTCTTGCCATGAAACTTCACATGAAGGCTTAGGGGACCATTGTATGAATTTACAAGCCATAAAAATGGCATTGGCATGGCAGAAATATGAAGATGTGCCTGAACCCACCTACCACCCGTTCGATCCCGGGCTTTCGCATCCTACCTCTCTGGTCGACTGAGCATCCGCACGCTTGTTTCGTGGGTTGACTTAGGCATACGGAGTTCATCCCCAGTCTAAGCATACGGAGTTCATTCCTAGTCAAAGATCAGATCGGATTGAAGATTACGGCAGCAGGATCGACAGCATGCAGAGGGGATCGGGCTGATCTTCGGCTTACGCATTCTGCCTCTCCGACCGGTTGAGCGCCTGCACGCCCGTTACTTGGGTTGGCTTAGGCATAGGGAGTTCATTCCATGTCTAAGCCCCAATCGAACTGAGGGTTGTGGCAGCGGGACCGGTAGCACGCAGAGAGGGATCGGGTCGATCCCTGACTTACGTATTATGCCTCTCCAGCCAGCTCAATGCCCGCACGCTCGTTTCGTGGGTTGACTTAGGTGTACAGAGTTCATTCCCAGTCTAAGATCAGACCGGACCAAGGGTTTTGGCAGCAGGATCGATAGCATGTAGGGGGGACCGGGCCAATCCTCAGCTTACGCATTCTGCCTTTTCGATCGGCTAGGCACCCGCATGATCATTTCATGGGTTGGCTTAGGCATACAGAGTTCATTCCATGTCTAAGCATACGGAGTTCATTCCCAGTCTAAGATCGGACTGGACCGAGGGTTGCGGTAGCAGGACCAGTAGCAAGATCAACAGCACGCAGGAAGGATCGAGCTTGTCCCCGACTTACGCATTCTACCTCTCTGGCTGACTGAGCACCCGCATGCTCGTTTCATGGGTTGGCTTAGGCATACAGAGTTCATTCCATGTCTAAGCATACAGAGTTCATTCCCAGTATAAGATTGGACAAGATCGATGGTTGCGGCAGTAGGACCAGTAGCAAGATCGGTAGCACGTAGGGGGGATCGGGCCGATCCCCGACTTGCACATTTTGCCTCTCCGTCAGTTGAGTGCTCGCACGCTCGTTTCGTGGGTTGGCTTAGGCATACGGAGTTCATTCCATGTCTAAGCCCTAGTCAAATCGAGGGTCGACAGCACATAGAGGGGGACCAGCCTGATCCCCAGCTTGCGTATTATGCCTCTCTGGCTGGCCTCTTCGGCCGGTTGAGTGCCCGCACACTCATTTAATGGGTTGACTTAGGCATACAGAGTTCATCCCCAGTCTAAGCATACAGAGTTCATTCCCAGTCTAAGATCAGACCAGATCGAGGGTTACGGCAACAGGATCGGCAGAACGCAGGGGGGATCGGGCCAATCCCTGGCTTGCCCATTCTACCTCTTCGGCCGACTGAGCGCCCGCACGCCCGTTTCGTGGGTTGGCTTAGGCATAGGGAGTTCATTCCATGTCTAAGCCCCTGTCGGACCGAGGGTTGTGGCAGCGGGACCGATAGCACGCAGAAGGGGATCGGGTCGATCTTCAGCTTACATATTATGCCTCTCCGGCCAGCTCAGCGCCCGGACGCTCTTTTCATGGGTTGACTTAGGTGTACAGAGTTCATTCCCAGTCTAAGATCAGATCGGATCGAGGGTTTTGGCAGCAAGATCGATAGCACGTAGGGGGGACCAGGTCGGTCCTCGACTTATGCATTCTACCTTTTCGGTCGGCTAAGCACCTGCACGCTCGTTTCACGGGTTGGCTTAGGCATACAGAGTTCATTCCATGTCTAAGCATATGGAGTTCATTCCCAATCTAAGATCGGATCGGATCGAGGGTTGTGGTAGCAGGACCAGTAGCAAGATTGACAGCACGCAGGGGGGATCGGGTTGGTCCCCGACTTGTGCATTCTGCCTCTCTGGCCGACTGAGCGCCCGCACGCTCGTTTCGTGGGTTGGCTTAGGCATACAGAGTTCATTCCATGTCTAAGCATACGGAGTTCATTCCCAGTCTAAGATCAAACCAGACCGAAGGTTGCGGCAGCAGGACTAATAGCAGGATCGGCAGCACGCAGGGGGGACCAGGCCGATCCCTGACTTGCGCATTCTGCCTCTCCGTCGATTGAGTGCCCGCACGCTCGATTCGTGGGTTGGCTTAGGCATACGGAGTTCATTCCATGTCTAAGCCCCAGTCGGATCGAGGGTCGACAGCATGTAGAGGAGGACTGGGCTGATCCTTGGCCTACGCATTATGCCTCTCTGGCCGGCTGAGCGCCTGCACACTCGTTTCATAGGTATACGGAGTACATCCCCAGTCTAAGCATACAGAGTTCATTGCCAATCTAAGATCGGACCAGACCGAGGGTTGTGGCAATAGGATCGACAGAACGCAGGGGGGATCGGGCCAATCCCCGGCTTGCCCATTTTGCCTCTCCGGCTGGCTGAGCACCCACACGCCCATTTCGTGGGTTGGCTTAGGCATAGGGAGTTCGTTCCATGTCTAAGCCCCAGCCAGACTGAGGGTTGTGGTAGCGGGACCGACAGCACAGAGAGCAGGACCGAGCAGATCCTGGGCTTGCACATTATGCCTCTCTGGCTGGCTTAGTGCCCGAACGCTCATTTCACGGGTTGACTTAGGCATACAGAGTTCATTGCCAATCTAAGATCAGACGCACCGAGGGTTGCGACAGCAGGATCGACAGCACGTAGGGGGGATCGGGTCGATCCTCGGCTTGCGTATTCTACCATTCCAACCGGTTGAGCACCCGCACGCTCATTTCATGGGTTGGCTTAGGCATACGGAGTTCATTCCATGTCTAAGCATACGGAGTTCATTCCCAGTCTAAGATTGAACTGGACCAAAGGTTATGGCAGCGGGATCGGTAGCACGCAGAGGGGGACCGGGCTGATCCCCGGCTTGCGCATTAAGCCTTTTCGATCGGCTGAGCACCCGTACGCTAGTTTCATGAGTTGGCTTAGGCATATGGAGTTCATTCCGTGTCTAAGCATACGGAGTTCATTCCCAGTGTAAGATTTTGAGCCACGGTGCATATGTTGCGCTCGGGCATGCTGGCTTAGGCATATTGGATCGAGGGTTACGGCAGTAGGATCGACAGCACGCAGGGGGATCGGGCCGATCCGTGGCTTGCGCATTCTACCTCTCCGACCGACTGAGCACCCGTACGCTCATTTTGTGGGTTGGCCTAGGCATACAGAGTTCATTCCATGTCTAAGCCCCAACCAGACTGAGGGTTGTGACAGTAGGACCGGCATCGAGATCGACAACATGCAGAGAGGGATCAGGCTGATCCTCGACTTGTGCATTATGCCTCTCCGATCGACCTCTCTGGTCGGCTGAGCGTTCGCATGCTCGTTTCGTCTGTTGACTTAGGCATACAGAGTTCATCCCCAGTCTAAGCATATAGAGTTCATTCCCAGTCTAAGATTAGACCAGACCGAGGGTTACGGTAGTAGGATCGACAGCACGTAGGAGGGATCAGGTTGATCCCCGGCTGGTGCATTCTGCCACTTCGGTCGGTTGAACGCCCATACGCCCGTTTCGTGGGTCTTAGGCATAGGGAGTTCATTCCATGTCTAAGCCCCAAGCAGACCAAGGGTTGTGGCAGCAGGACCGACAACACACGGAGGGGGATCGGGCCGATCTTTGGCTTGCTCATTATGCCTCTCCGGTTGGCTCAACTCCTACACGCTCGTTTTGTGGGTTGACTTTGACATACGGAGTTCATTTCCAGCCTAGGATCGAACCAGACCGAAGGTTGTGATAGTAGGATCGACAGCACGCAGGGGGGACCTGGTCGGTCCTCGGCTTGCACATTCTGCCTCTCCGGTCGACTGAGCGCCCACATGCTCGTTTCGTGGGTTGGCTTAGGCATATGGAGTTCTTTCCATGTCTAAGCATACGGAGTTCATTCCCAGTCTAAAATCAGATCGGACCCAGGGTTGTGACAGCAGGATCGGTAACACGCAGAGGGGCCCAGGTTAATCCTCGGCTTGTGCATTCTGCCTCTCCGATCAACTGAGCACCCGCACGCTCGTTTTGTAGGTTAGCTTAGGCATACAGAGTTCATCCCCAGTCTAAGCATACGGAGTTCAGCCCCAGTCTAAGATCGGACTGGACTGACGGTTGCGACAGCAGGATCAACAGCATGTAGAGGGGATCGGGCCGATCCCCAACTTATGTATTCTGCCTCTCCAGTCGGCTGAGCGCCCGCACGCCCGTTTCGTGGGTTGGCTTAGGCATAGGGAGTTCATTCCATGTCTAAGCGCCAGCCGGATCAAGGGTTGTGGTAGCGGGACCGACAGCATGCAGAGAGGGATCGGGTCGATCCCCAGCTTACGCATCATGCCTCTCCGACCAGCTCAGCTCCCGAATGCTCATTTTATGGGTTGACTTAGGCATACGGAGTTCATTCCTAGTCTAAG
Source organism: Durio zibethinus (assembly GCF_047325235.1). Classification (NCBI taxonomy): domain Eukaryota; kingdom Viridiplantae; phylum Streptophyta; class Magnoliopsida; order Malvales; family Malvaceae; genus Durio; species Durio zibethinus. The sequence continues at coordinate 20,058,777 of NC_143181.1, forward strand.
ATCAGACCGGACTAAGGGTTGCGGTAGCAAGATCGACAGCACGCAGGGGGGGACCAGACCGGTCCCCAGCTTGCGCATTCTGCCTCTCCGACCGGTTGAGCGTCTGCACGCTCGTTTCATGGGTTGGCTTAGGCATACGGAGTTCATTCCATGTCTAAGCATACGGAGTTCATTCCCAGTCTAAGATCAGACTGGAACGAGGGTTATGGCAACAGGACCTGTAGCAGGATCGATAGCACGTAGGGGGGATCAAGCCGATCCTCGGCTTACGCATTCTACCTCTCCTATTGGCTGAGCATCCACGCGCTTATTTCATGGGTTGGCTTAGGCATTAAGAGTTCATTTCATGCCTAAGCCCCAATTGGATTGAGGGTTGTGGCAGTATGACCAGCAATGAGATTGACAGCACACTGCGGGGGACCGGGCTGATCCCTGACTTGCGCATTACGCCTCTCCGGCCGGTCTCTCCAGTTGGTTGAACGCCCGCAAGCTCATTTCGTGGGTTGACTTAGGCATACGAAGTTCATTCCCATTCTAAGCATACGGAGTTCATTTCCAGTCTAAGATCAGACCAAACTGAGGGTTACGGCAGCAAGATCGACAGCACTCAAGAGGGATCGGGCCGATCCCCAACTTGCGTATTCTGCCTCTCCGGTCGGCTGAGCGCCCGCATGCCTGTTTCATGGGTTGGCTTAGGCATAGGGAGTTCATTCCATGTCTAAGCCCCAGTCGGATCGAGGGTTGTGGCAGCGAGATCGACAGCACGCAGAGAGGGACCGGGCTGATCCCCAGCTTGCGTATTATGTCTCTCCGGCTAGCTCAATGCCCGAACGCTCGATTCATGGGTTGACTTAGGCATACGAAGTTCATCCCTAGTCTAAGATTGGATCGGACCGAGGGTTACGACAGCAGGATCGACAGCCCCGCAGGGCGGACCGGGTGAGTGCCCGCACGCTCGTTTCATGGTTTGGCTTAGGCATACAGAGTTCATTCCATGTCCAAGCATACGAAGTTCATTCCCAGTCGAAGATCGGACAAAATCGAGGGTTGTGGCAACAGGACCAGTAGCAAGATCGACATCACGCATGGGGGGATCGGGTCGATCCTCGGCTTGTGCATTCTACCTCTCCGATCGACCTCTCTGATCGGTTAAGCACCTGCACGCTCGTTTCATGGGTTGACTTAGGCATACGGAGTTCATCCCCAGTCTAAGCATATGGAGTTCATTCCCAGTCTAAGATCGGACCGGATCGAGGGTTGCAGCAGTAGGATCGACAGTATGCAGGGGGGATCGGGCCAATTCCCGACTTGCGCATTCTGCCTCTCTGGCCCACTGAGCACCCGTACGCTCGTTTCATGGGTTGGCTTAGGCATAGGGAGTTCATTCCATGTCTAAGCCCCAGCTGGACCGAAGGTTGTGGTAGCAGGACTGGCAGCACGTAGAGGGGGATCGGACCGATCCTCGACTTACGCATTCTACCTCCCTGGCCGGTTGAGCGCCCACACACTTGTTTCGTAGGTTGGCTTAGGCATACGAAATTCATTCCCAGTCTAAGAGTTTGAGCCACGGTGCACATGCTGGGCATGGGCATGTGCTTGTGCCGTACTTTTTTTGCTCGGGGCACCATCGCCGGGGCATCGCCCGAGAGCCTAACCGGCGGCATTGGGGGTTTCGACGATTGCGGGGACCGAGGGATGTGTGTACATGATGTGCGATGGGTGCTGGTACCTGGCCCTTATATTGGCCCCCTATCCCTCATCAAACCTCGAGAACTCACACCCCCTTAAAGAGCATTTGAGATTTTATAGTGTCTGAAATAGGGCCACTTTTTTCAAACGGTCACAAAATCTTCTCCACTTCGAGTTTTTAGCTGAATTTTTTTGTGCATGCCAAAAAAAAAATTCAAGGATCACCTCTACCAAATTTTGGGGCAAAACTCTTTCTAAAAAAATTTAAAAAAATCCCGAACCGTAAAAAGTTTTAAAAATCGTGAAAAATAGAAAACGGGTCGTCTTGCCACGAAACTTCACATGAAGGCTTAAGGGACCATTGTATGAATTTACAAGCCATAAAAATGGCATTGGCATGGCAGAAATATGAAGATGTGCTTGAACCCACCAACCACCTGTTCGATCCCCGGCCTGCGCGTCCTGCCTCTCTGGTCGGCTGAACGTCCGCACACTCGTTTCGTGGGTTGACTTAGGCATATGGAGTTCATCCCCAGTCTAAGCATACAGAGTTCATTTCCAGTCTAAGATCGGATCAGACCGGGTGTTGCGGTAACAGGATCGACAGCACGCAGAGAGGGACCGGGTCGGTCCCTGGCTTGCGCATTCTGCCTCTCCGACCAACTGAGCACCCGCACGCTTATTTCATGGGTTGGCTTAGGCGTACGGAGTTCAATCCATGTCTAAGCATATAGAGTTCATTCCCAGTCTAAGATCAGACCAAACTGAGGGTTGCGGTAGCAGGATCGGTAGCACGCAGGTGGGACTAGGCCGATCTCCGACTTACGCATTCTGCCTCTCCGATCGGCTGAGCGCCCGCACGCTTGTTTTGTGGGTTGACTTAGGCATATGGAGTTCATCCCCAGACTAATATCAGATTGGACCGAGGGTTGAGGCAGCAGGATTGGCAACACGTATGGGGAACCGAGCCAATCTCGGCTTGCACATTTGGCCTCTCCGACCCGCTGAGCACTCACACGCCCGTTTCGTGGGTTTGCTTAGGCATAGGGAGTTCATTCCATGTATAAGCCCTAGCCAGACCAAGGGTTGTGGTAGCGGAACCGGCAGCATGCAGAGGGGGATCGTGTCGATCCCCGGCTTGCTCATTCTGCCTCTCCGACTGGCTGAGAGTCCGCATGCTCATTTCATGGGTTGGCTTAGGAATACGAAGTTCATTCCATGTCTAAGCATACGGAGTTCATTCCCAGTCTAAGAGTTTTAGCCATGGTGCACATGCTGGACTCGCGCATGTGCTGGTGCCACACTTTTTTCGCCTGAGGCACCATCGTCGGAGCATCGTCGGAGAGCCTAACCGGTGGCATTGGGGGTTCCGGCGGTTGGGGGGCCGGGGGGTGTGCGCACGTGATGTGCCATGGGTGCTGGTACTTGGCCCTTATATTGGTCCCCTATCCCTCATCAAACCTCAAGAACTCACACACCCTTAAACAACATTTGAGATTTTATAGGTTTGCTGCCAGTAGCCATTAAAGTGTTTGAAATGGGGATACTTTTTTCAAATGGTCACAAAATCTTCTCCACTTTGAGTTTTTAGCTGAATCTTTTTGTGCATGGCAAAAAAAATACAAGGATCACCTCTACCAAATTTGAGGACAAAACTCTTTCTAAAAAAATTTTAAAAAATCCCGAACCCTAAAAAGTTTCAAAAATCATGAAAAATAGAAAACGGGTCGTCTTGCCACGAAACTACACGTGAAGGCTTAGGGGACCATTGTATGAATTTACAAGCCATAAAAATGGCATTGGCAGGATAGAAATATGAAGATGTGCTTGAACCCACCTACCACCCGTTCAATCTCCGGCTTGCGCATCATGTCTCTCTGGTCGACTAAGCGTCCGTACGCTCATTTCATGGGTTGACTTAGGCATAGGGAGTTCATCCCTAGTCTAAGCATATGAAGTTCATTCCCAGTCTAAGATCAGACCGGACTGAGGGTTGCGACAACAGGATCGACAGCACGCAAGGGGACCAGATCGATCCCCAACTTGGGCATTCTACCTCTTCGGCCGACTGAGCGCCCGCACGCTCATTTCATGGGTTGGCTTAGGCATAGGGAGTTCATTCCATGTCTAAGCCCCAGTCGGACCGAAGATTGTGGTAGCAGGATCAGCAGCACGCAGAGAGGGATCGGGCTAGTCCCCGACTTATGCATTATGCCTTTCTGGTCGGCTCAATGCCCGAACGCTCGTTTCGTGGGTTGAATTAGGCATATGGAGTTCATCCCCAGTCTAAGCATACGGAGTTCATTCCCAGTCTAAGATCAGATCAGAGCGAGGGTTGCGACAGCAGGATCGACAGTCGTAGGGGGGATCGGGTTGATCCTCGGCTTGCGCATTGTGCCTCTCCGACCGGCTGAGCATCCATACACCCGTTTCGAGGGTTGGCTTAGGTATAGGGAGTTCATTCCATGTATAAGCCCCAGCGGGACCGAGGGTTGTGGCAGCGGGACCGACAGCATGCAAAAACGGACCGGGCCGATCCCTGGCTTGCGCATTATGCCTCTCCGACCGGTTCAGCGCCTGTACGCTCATTTAGTGGGTTAACTGAGGCATACGGAGTTCATTCCTAGTCTTAGATCAAACCAGACCAAGGGTTGCGGCAGCAGGATCGACAGCACGCAGTGGGGATCGCGATGGTCCCGGCTTACGCATTCTGCCTCTCCGGTCGGCTGAGCGCCCGCACGCTCGTTTCATGGGTTGGCTTAGGCATACAAAGTTCATTCCATGTCTAAGCATACGGAGTTCATTCCCAGTCTAAGATCAAACCAGATCGAGGGTTGCAATAGCAGGACCAGTAGCAGGATTGGCAGCATGCAGGGGGGAGGGATAGGGCTGATCCCTAGCTTGCGCATTCTACTTCTCCGGCTGGCTGAACACCCGTACGCTCGTTTCATGGGTTGGCTTAGGCATACGGAGTTCATTCCATGTCTAAGCCCCAGCTAGACTGGGGGCTATGGCAGTAGGACCGACAGTAGCATCGGAAGCATGCAGAGGGAGATCGGGGTGATCCTCAACTTACGCATTATGTCTCTCTGGCAAGCCTCTCCGGTCGGTTGAGTGCCTGCACGCTCGTTTCGTGGGTTGACCTAGGCATACAGAGTTCATCCCCAGTTTAAGCATACGGAGTTCATTCCCAGCCTAAGATCGGACTGGACCGAGGGTTACGACAGTAGGATCGGTAGCACGCAGGGTTACCGAGCTGATCCCCAGCTTGCGCATTCTACCCCTTCGACCGGCTGAGCGCCCGCATGCTCGTTTCATGGGTTGGCTTAGGCATAGGGAGTTCATTCCATGTCTAAGCCCCAGTCGGACTGAGGGTTGTGGCAGCGGGACCAGATGCACGTAAAGGGGGATTGAGTCGATCCCCGACTTGTGCATTATGCCTCTTTGACCGGCTCAACGCCCGTACACTCGTTTCATGGGTTGACTTATGCATTGGGAGTTCATTCCTAGTCTAAGATCAGACTGGATCGAGGGTTACGATAGCAGGATCGACAGCACGTAGGGTGAGATCGAGCCGATCCCCGACTTGCGCATTCTGCCTCTCCGATCAGCTGAGCGCCCGCACGCTCGTTTCGTGGGTTGGCTTAAGCATACGGAGTTCATTCCCAGTCTAAGATATTGAGCCACAGTGCGCATGCTGGGCTCGGGCATGTGCTGGTGCCACATTTTTTTCGCCCGGGGCACCATCGTTAGAGCATCGTCGGAGCATCATCGAAGAGCCTAACCGACGGCATTTGGGGTTTCGATGATTGGGGGGGCCGGGGGGGGTGTGCGTACATGATGTGTGATGGGTGCTGGTACTTGGCCATTATATTGGCCCCCTATCACTCATCAAACCTCGAGAACTCACACCCCCTTAAAGAGCTTTTGAGATTTTATAGGTTTGCTGTCAGTAGCCATTAAAGTGTCTGATATGGGGATACTTTTTTCAAACGGTCACAAAATCTTCTCCACTTCGAGTTTTTCCCTGAATTGTTTTGTGCATGCCAACAAAAATACGAGGATCACCTTTACCAAATTTGGGGACAAAAATCTTTCTAAAAAATTTTTAAAAAATCCTGAACCACAAAACGTTTTGAAAATCGTGAAAAATAGAAAACGGGTTGTCTTGCCATGAAACTTCACATGAAGGCTTAAGGGACCATTGTATCAATTTACAAGCCATAAAAATGGCATTGGCATGGCAAAAATATGAAGATGTGCTTGAACCCACCTACCACTCGTTCGATCCCCGACTTTCGCATCCTGCCTCTCTGGTCGGCTGAGCATCCGCACGCTCGTGTCATGGGTTGACTTAGGCATACGGAGTTCATCCCTAGTCTAAGCATATGGAGTTCATTCCTAGTCTAAGATCAGACCAGACCGGGGGTTACGAAAGTAGGATCGATAGTATGTAGGGGGGACCGAGTCGATTCCCGGCTTACACATTCTGCCTCTCCAGCCGACTGAGGCCCCGCACGCCCGTTCTATGGGTTGGCTTAGGCATAGGGAGTTCATTCCATGTCTAAGCGCCAGCCGGATCGAGGGTTGTGGCAGCGGGACCGATAGCATGTAGAGGGGGACCGGGCCAATCCCCGGCTTGCACATTATGCCTCTCTGGTCTGCTCAATGCCCGTACATTCGTTTCGTGGGTTGACTTAGGCATACGGAGTTCATTCCCAGTCTAAGATCGAATCGGACGGAGGGTTGCGATAGCAGGATCGATAGCACCTAAGGGGTGACCAGGCCGATCCTCGGCTTGGGCATTCTGCCTCTCCGGTCGATTGAGCGCCCGCACACACTCTCGTTTCGTGGGATGGCTTAGGCATACGGAGTTCATTCCATGTCTAAGCATACGGAGTTCATTCCTAGTCTAAGATTGGATTGAACCAAGGGTTGCAACAGTAGGACCAGCAGCAGGATTGGCATTACACAGGGGGGATCGAGTCGATCCCCGGTTTGCACATTCTGCATCTCTGGCCGGCTGAGCACCCGTATGCTTGTTTCGTGGGTTGGCTTAGGCATACAAAGTTCATTCCATGTGTAAGCCCCAACCGGACTGAGGGTTGTGGCAGAAGAATCTACAGCATGCAGAGGGGGATCAGGCTGATCCTTGACTTGCGCATTATGGCTCTCCGGTCGGTTGAGCACCTGCACGCTCGTTTCATTGGTTGACTTAGGCATACGGAGTTCATCCCCAATCTAAGCATACAGAGTTCATTCCCAGTCTAAGATCGGACCGGACCGAGGGTTACGACAACAGAGTTCATTCTGCCTCTCTGGCAAGCTAAGTGCCTGCATGCCCGTTTCATGGGTTGGATTCGACATAGGGAGTTCATTCCATGTCCAAGCCCCAGCTGAAATGAGGGTTGTGGTAGTGGGACCAATAGCACTCAGAGGGGGACCGGGCTGATCTCTGGCTTGCGCATTATGCCTCTTTGGCTGGCACAGCACCTGCACTCTCGTTTCATGGGTTGACTTATGCATACGGAGTTCATTCACAGTCTAAGATCAACCAGACCGAGGGTTGCGATAGCAAGATCGACAGCATGCAAGGGGGACCGAGTCGATCCCCAGCTTGCACTTTCTGCCTCTCTGGTCGGTTGACCGCCCGCATGGTCGTTTCATGGGTTGACTTAGGCATACGAAGTTCATCCCCAGTCTAAGCATACAGAGTTCATTCCCAGTCTAAGATCGCATCGGACCGAGGGTTGCAACAGCAGGATCGACAACACGCAGAAGGGATGGACCGATCCCTGACTTGCGCATTCTGCCTTTCTTGTCGGCTGAGCACCTGTACTCCCATTTTGTGGGTTGGCTTAGGCATAGGGAGTTCATTCCATGTCTAAGCCCCAGCCAGACCGAGGGTTGTGGTAGCGGGACCTACAGCATGCAGAGGGGGACTGGGTTGATCCTCAGCTTGCGCATTATGCCTCTTCGACTGGCTCAGCGCCCGCACGCTCGTTTCATGGGTTGACTTATGGATACGAAGTTCATTCCCAATCTATGATCGGATGGGACCGAGGGTTGCAGCAGTAGGATCGATAACACGCTGGGGGGATCGGGTCGATCCCCGGCTTGTGCATTCTACCTCTCTAGCCGGTTGAGTGCCTGTACGCTCATTTTGTGGGTTGGCTTTGGCATACGAAGTTCATTCCATGTCTAAGCATACGGAGTTCATTCCCAGTCTAAGATTGGACCAGACCGAGGGTTGTGGCAGCAGGACCAACAGCAGAATCGACAGCACGCAGGGGGGACCGAGCCGATCCCCAGCTTGCACATTCTGCCTCTCCGGCCAGCTGAGCACCCGTACGCCCGATTCTTGGGTTAGCTTAGGTATACAGAGTTCATTCCATGTCTAAGTCACAGTCGGACCGAGGGTTATGGCAGCAGGACCGACAACGAGATCAGCAGCATGTAGAAAGGGACCTGGTTGATCCCCGGCTTGTGCATTATGCCTCTCCGATCGACCTTTTCGGTCGGCTGAGTGCCTGCACGCTCATTTCGTGGGTTGACTTAGGCATACAGAGTTCATCCCCAGTCTAAGCATACGGAGTTCATTCCTTGTCTAAGATCAGACCGAAATGAGGGTTGCTGCAGCAGGATCGACAGCAAGCAGGGGGGATTGGGTCGATCCCTGGCTTGCGCATTCTACCTCTCCAGCCGGTTGAGCGCCCACACGCCCGATTTGTGGGTTGGCTTCATAGGGAGTTCATTCCATGTCTAAGCCTCAGCCAGACCGAGGTTTGTGGCAGCAGGATCGATGGTACATAGAGGGGGACCGACCCGATCCTCAGCTTGTGCATAATACCTCTTCGACCGACTCAGTGCCTACACGCTCGTTTCATGGGTTAGCTTAGGCATACGGAGTTCATTCCATGTCTAAGCATACGGAGTTCATTCCCAGTCTAAGATTTTGAGCCACGATGCACATGCTGGGCTCGGGCATGTGCTGCTGTCGTATTTTTTTGCCTGGGGCACCACCGCCATAGCATCGTCGGAGAGCCTAACCAACGCCATTGGGGGTTCTAACGATTGGGGGGGCCGAGGGGGTGTGCGCACATGATGTTCGATGGGTGCTGGTACTTGTGTCACGGGCTCCGACCTTAGACTCAAAAACCGTGTGACCTTAGGCTTGGAATCTCCTCATTTATGCCTAAGTCAGCCTAAAACACAAGTGTATGGGCACTAGAACAACGGAAAGGGCTGATTACGCAAGTTAAAGAGAAACAGGATAAGAAGCCAGAATTCTGGAAATGCTCTTATGTTCGCTAAAATGGAAGTGTTTGATGGTGTACAAATGAGGGAGGAGCAGCCCTCTATTTATAGTTGAGGCTTCAGCTTACACTTAATGGCAATATCCCTAGAATAAGGGCTAAAATCATAGGATTATACAGATTATAATCAATCAGGATGCTAACTCCTGATTTTCAAGGTGAACCAAATTTGCCAGGATGCTGCTGATCCTGCCTACTTCCAGAAGCTTCCTTTGCATGTCTAGCACATTGGGCCCTTTTCGATATGGTGCGGGCAGCTTGTATGGCAGGCCTTGGTCTCACGGGTTGGCCTACAAGTTGGGCGGGCATTCTGAACTCGTTTGCTAGACTTTGCGCGTAGATACCAGCCAACACGCCTGGTCGCGGGCCTCAACCTCTGGCTCGCCTGCTGGTGTGCCTAATGTGCCTGGGGCGCTCGCCCAGGGTGTGACATTCTCCCCCACCTAATTGCACAATGCCCTCGTTGCATCTTCTGCATGGTACTGCCTGATCTGGTCCCCGAACTACCATAAATCATCTGCTGGTTCCCAACTCACCTCAATGTCTGAAAGTCCCTTACAATGCACCAGGTACTCTTATCTTGGCTGATAGTTCTTCCATCTCACCTCCCGATCAGCTATGATGCTGTGGACCTCTTTCTCATATGAGGTCCTTGCTCCCAATGGCACACGCTTTAACTCTGCCCATCCTGGATCTCCCTCATCCTCATGGAACAGCTTGAGCATGCTCACATGGAACACAGGGTGTACCCTCTGCTTGGGTGGCATATCCAGTTTGTAGGCAACTTTGCCTACCCTCTTGACTACTCGAAAAGGTCCCTCATACCTCCGGACTAGGCCTTTGTGCAGCCCCCTATGGCGCACAATGGGATGTAGCTTCACCAACACCAAGTCTCCAATCTGGAACTGCACGTCCTGCCTATTTTGGTCTGCCCACTTCTTCGACCTCTTGGCCGCCTTGTGTAGACAAACTCTGGCCAAGTCAGTTTGCTCCTGCCATGCCTTGGCAAACTTGTATGCTGCTGGATTCGGCCTTGTATAACCTGCAGCAATCGAACCGGGTGTTAGTGGTTGTTGCCCTGTCATAACCTCAAATGGGCTCCGGTTCGTTGCCTCACTCCTTTGCAAGTTGTAGGAAAACTACGTAATATCTAGCAGCTTTGGCCAGTCCCTTTGTGTGGCACTCACATAGTGCTTGAGGTAGACCTCCAATAGTCCATTCACTCATTCTGTCTGCCCATCGATCTGCGAATGCATGCTAGTGGAAAAGTTCAAGTCTGACCCCAACAGCTTGAACAACTCAGTCTAGAACCTGCTCGTGAAACGCCCGTCCCGATCACTAACAAAGGTCCTCGACACTCCCCAGTACTAAACCATGTTTTTCAGGAATAATCGAGCTACCTCCTCGGCTGGGCACTCCTTGGTTGCTGGAATGAAGATTTCATACTTGGAAAACCTATCCACCACTACCATGATGCTTCCAAACCATTCTGCTTTGGGTAGACCGACTATAAAGTCCAGAGAAACACTCTTCCAAGGTCACTTTGGCACTGGCAATGGCTCCAAAAGACCACCTAGTTTCTTGAGCTTCACCTTGTCCTGTTGGCACACAAGACAAGTCTTCACATAGGCCTCCACATCATCCCTCATGTGCAGCCAGTAGTACCGATCCTCGATCAGCACCAAGGTACGGCTCACTTCGGGGTGTCCAGCCTACCTTGAATCATGGCATTCTTACAAAACTTCCTTATGGAGCTTCTCATGCTGCGACAAAAACAGTCTACTGCCCTTGGTGTACAGCAAGCCATCCTGCAACTAAAACCACCTAGTCTTACCTTGCTGGGTGTACTCTATCAAAGCCTTGGCTGTAGGATCATACATAACTCCCTTCTTGATGTACGATACCAGTGACCCCTCTGGTTGCCTAATGGTAGCAAGGTTAGCCTTCCTGCTCAGGGCATCTGCCACTAGGTTTGCCCGCCCCGGCTTGTACTCCATCTGGAAATCAAATTCTGTAAGAAAATCTTGCCATCTCGCCTGCTTGAGGGACAGTTTCTTCTGCGTCTGAAAGTAGCTGGTCACCACATTGTCTGTCCTAACCATGAACCTTGACCCTAACAGGTAATGGTGCCAAGTGCGCAAGCAGTGCACCGCTACAGTCATCTCTTTCTCTTGGACCGTGTACTTGAACTCAGTCTCGTTCAGCTTCCTGTTCTCGAACGCGACTGGACGTCCCTCCTACATTAACACCCCCTATGGCAAAGTCTGATGCATCTGTATGCACCTCATACGGCTTGGCATGGTCTGGCAAGGCCAAGACTGGCTCCTCGATCACAACCCGCTTCAACCTATCAAAAGCTTCCTGGCACCCTATGCTCCACTCCCATGCTTTCCCTTTCTTGAGCAAGTCAGTCGATGGCGTGGTTATTGCTGAGTGACTTTTGATGAAGCACTTGTAGTAGTTGACCAGCCCAAGGAATGATCTCAACTCAGTGACCTTGGCTGGCGGTTGCCACTCCAAGATGGCGTGTATCTTGCCTTCATCCATGCATATCCTGCCACCTCCCACTATGTGGCCAAGGAAAGGGATCTCCTGTTGGGCGAATGAGCACTTCTTCCTCTTAACAAACAGCTTGTGCGCCCGCAACACCTCGAACACCTGTCTCAAGTGGTCTACATGCTCTCCCAAAGTCTGGCTGTAGATCATAATGTCATCCAAATAAACCACAACAAATCGATCAAGGAATGATTGAAGTACCTTGTTCATAAGGGTGCAGAATGTAGCTGGGGTGTTCGTGAGTCCGAAAGGCATCACCAAGAACTCATACAAACCATACTGAGTGACACATGCTATCTTTGGCTCATTTCCCTCCGTGATCCTGACTTGATAGTAGCTTGACCCCAAATCTAGCTTGGTGAACCACCTGCGCTCCCAAGTTGATCGAACAAGTCCGTAATGAGTGGGATGGGGTACTTGTTCTTGATGGTCAGCTTGTTCAAAGCCTGGTAGTCTATACACAGCTGCAACAACCCATCATGCTTGCGCTGAAATAGAACCGATGCACCATAAGGTGCCTTCGATGGCCTGATAAAGCCAGCATCAACTAACTCTTTAAGTTGCTTCCTCAACTCCTCCAACTCTGGTGGAGACATTCGGTAAGGGGCTCTAGCTGGTGGCTTGGCCTCGGACACCAGCTCGATCTTGTGGTCCACCTCCCTCTTAGGTGGTAGCTTGCTAGGTAGCTTTGCGGGCATCACATCACTAAAGGTCTTCAGCACATTTAGCACCTCCAAGGGTGACTCAGTCTCCTTCTCCCTTGGCTCATCATATTTCAGGGCTGCCAAGAAGGTGTCTTCTTGTCTGCTTACCACCTTGGCAAATTGGATGGCTGACACCACCCATGACCTAACTCCAGACCCTCTCCTCAATGGCACTAGGCATTGGCACCGTGCATCCAAGATGCAAACACAATCAACAAAAGGCACAAAGAGGGCATTAATCCGAACAAGGAAATCCAACCCAATCACAAACTCATAGTCGTCAAGGGGTATTACCTCAATGGTCTCCTTGCCTTTCCAGTCTCCAAGCTGCAACTCCACTCCTCGTGCTACTCCAATGGTTGAAACTTCCTTGAAGTTCATCATTTTGATGGTACCAGTCCCTTTCTGCACCTTTAGTCCGAGCTTCTGGGCTCTATCACCTAAAATAAAAAGATGTGAGGCACCTGTGTCCACCAGTGCGCTCACCTTCTGACCTGCAACCATCAGATCTGTAAACATCAAGCCCTTTGGCTTACGGCTCCCCTTACTATAGACAGCATTGAGCACCAATGACCCAAGCTTTTTTACCCCTAACTCCTTGCGCATTCTGCCTCTCCGGCCGGCTGAGCCATTAAAGTGTCTGAAATAAGGACACTTTTTTCAAATGGTCACAAAATCTTCTCCACTTTGAGTTTTTAGCAGAATTTTTTTGTGCATGCCAACAAAAATATAAGGATCACCTCTACCAAATTTTGGGACAAAACTCTTTCTAAAAAAATTTTAAAAAATCTAGAACTTCAAAAAGTTTCGAAAATCATGAAAAATAAAAAACGGGTCGTCTTGCCATGAAACTTCACATGAAGGCATCGGGGACCATTGTATGAATTTACAAGCCATAAAAATGGCATTGGCATGGCAAAAATATGAAGATGTGCTTGAACCCACCTACCACCCGTTCGATCCCCAGCTTGCGCATCCTACCTCTCTGGTCAGCTGAGTGTATGCACGCTCGTTTTTTGGGTTGACTTAGGCATACGGAGTTCATCCCCAGTCTAAGTATATGGAGTTCATTCCCAATCTAAGATCGGACCAGACCAAGGGTTGCGGAAACAGGATCGACAGCACGCAGGGGGGACCGGGTCGATCCCCGGCTTACGCATTCTGCCTTTCCAGCCGACAGAGTGCCGCACGCACGTTTTGTGGGTTGGCTTAGGCATAGGGAGTTCATTCCATGTCTAAGCCTCAGCTGGACCGAGGGTTGTGGCAGTGGGAAAAATAGCACATAGAGGGGGATCGGGCCGATCCTCGGCTTACGCATTTTGCCAATTCGACCGGCTAAGCACCCTAACGCTCGTTTTGTGGGTTGGCTTAGGGATACGGAGTTCATTCCTAGTCTAAGAGTTTGAGCCACGGTGCACATGTTGAGCTCAGGCATGTGCTGGTGTCGTATTTTTTTCACCCGGGGCACCTTCATTGGAGCATCGTCGGAGCATCATCGGAGAGCCTAACCAGCGGCATTGGGGGTTCCGGCGATTGGGGGGCCGGGGGGTGTGCGCACATTATGTGCAATGGGTGCTGGTACTTGGCCCTTATATTGGCCCCCTATGCCTCATCAAACCTCGAGAACTCACACCCCCTTAAAGAGCATTTGAGATTTTATAGGTTTGCTGCCAGTAGCCATTAAAGTGTCGTAAATGGGGACACTTTTTTCAAACGGTCAAAAAATCTTCTCCACTTCGAGTTTTTAGCTAAATTTTTTTGTGCATGCCAACAAAAATACATGGATCACCTCTAAAATATTTGGGGACAAAACTCTTTCTAAAAAAATTTTCAAAAATCGTGAAAAATAGAAAACGGGTTGTCTTGCCACGAAACTTCACATGAAAGCGTAGGGGACCATTGTATGAATTTACAAGCCATAAAAGTGGCATTGGCATGGCAGAAATATGAAGATGTGCTTAAACCCACCTACCACCCGTTCGATCCTCGGCTTGCGCTTCCTGGCTCTATAGTCGGCTGAGCGTCCGCACGCTCATTTCGTGGGTTAACTTAGGCATACAGAGTTCATCCCCAGTCTAAGCATACGGAGTTCATTCCCAGTCTAAGATCGAAACGGATCGAGCGTTACGTCAGTAGGATCGGTAGCACGCAGAGGGGACCGAGTCGATCCCCAGCTTGCGCATTCTGCCTCTCCGGCCTGCTGAGCGCCCGTACGCCCATTTCGTGGGTTGGCTTAGGCATAGAGAGTTCATTCCATGTCTAAGCCACAGTCAGACCGAGGGTTGTGGCAGCGGGACCAGCAGCACGCAGAGGGTTATGCCTCTCCAGCTAGCTCAGTGCCCGCACGCTCATTTCGTGGGTTGACTTAGGCATACGGAGTTCATTCCCAGTCTAAGATCGGACCAGACCGAGGGTTGCGGCAGCAGGATCGACAGCATGTAGGGGGCATCGGGTCGATCCCCGGCTTGCGTATCTACCTCTTCGGCCGACTGAGCACCCGCACGCTCATTTCGTGGGTTGGCTTAGGCATACGGAGTTCATTCCTAGTCTAAAATCAGACTGGACCGAGGGTTGTATTAGTAGGATCAGCAGCAGGATCGATAGCACGCAGGGGGACCAGGCTGATCCTCGGCTTGCGCATTCTACCTTTCCGGCCGGTTGAGCAGCCGTACGCTCATTTCATGGGTTGGCTTAGGCATACGGAGTTCATTCAATGTCTAAGCCCCAGCCGCACCGAGGGTTGTGGTAGCAGGACTGGCAGCGAGATCGACAGCACGCAATGGGGGATCGAGCTGATCCCCGGCTTATGCATTATGCCTCTCCGACTGGCCTCTCTGACCGGCTGAGCGCTGTACACTCGTTTCATGGGTTGAGTTAGGCATACAGAGTTCATCCCCAGTCTAAGCATACAGAGTTCATTCCCAGTCTAAGATCAGACCGGATTGAGGGTTGCGGCAGCAGGATCGACAGCATGCAGGGGGGCCCGGGCCGATCCTCGGGTTACGTATTCTACCTCTCTGGTCAGTTGAGCACCCGCACGCCCATTCCATGGGTTGGCTTAGGCATAGAGAGTTCATTCCATGTCTAACCCATAGTCAGACCGAGGGTTGTGGCAGCGGGACTGGCAGCACGCAGAGGGGGATCGGGCCGATCCCCAGCTTGCGCATTATGCCTCTCCGATCGGCTCAGCACCCGCACGCTCGTTTCATGGGTTGACTTAGGCATACAGAGTTCATTCCTAGTCTAAGATCGGATCAGATCGAGAGTTGCAGTGGTAGGATCGATAGCACGTAGGGGGGACCGGGTCGGTCCCTGACTTACGCATTCTGCCTCCCCGACCGGTTAAGCGCTCACACGCTCATTTCATGGGTTGGCTTAGGCATACGGAGTTCATTCCACGTCTAAGCATATGGAGTTCATTCCCAGTCTAAGATCAAACCAGACCAAGGATTACGGGAGCAGGACCGGCAGCAGGATTGACAGCACGTAGGGGGTGACCGGGTCGATCCCTGGCTTGCGTATTTTGCCTCTCCGGTCGATTGAGCCCCCTCACACTCGTTCCGTGGGTTGGCTTAGGCATACGGAGTTCATTCCATGTCTAAACCCTAGTCGGACCGAGGGTTGTGGTAGCAGGACCGACAGTGGGATCGGCAGCACGCAGAGGGGGATCGAGCTGATCCCTGGCTTGCGCATTATGCCTCTCCGATTGGCCTTTCTGGTCGACTGAGCGCCTGCACGCTAATTTAATGGGTTGACTTAGGCATACGGAGTTCATCCCCAGTCTAAGCATACGGAGTTCATTCCCAGTCTAAGATCGAATCGGATCGAAGGTTGCGATAGCAGGATCGGCAGCATGCGAAGGGGATCGGGCCAATCCCCAGCTTGCCCATTCTGCCTCTCGGGCCGGTTGAATGCCTGCACGCTCGTTTCCTGGGTTGACTTAGACATATAGAGTTCATCCCCAGTCTAAGAATACGGAGTTCATTATCAGTCTAAGATCAGACCAGATCGAGGGTTGTGGTAGCAGGATTGATAGCGCGCAGAGGGGATCAAGCCAATCCATGACTTTCGCATTCTGCTTCTCCGACCGGCTAAGCGTCCGCACGCCCGTTTCAAGGGTTGGCTTAGGCATAGGGAGTTCATTCAATGTCTAAGCCCCAGTCGCACCGAGGGTTGTGGTAGTGAGATCGACAGCACGCAGAGGGGTACCGGGCCGATCCTCGACTTGCGCATTATGCCTCTTCGATCGGCTCAGCGCCCGAACGCTTGTTTCGTGGGTTGACTTAGGCATACGGAGTTCATTCCCAATCTAAGATCAAATCGAATCAAGGGTTGCGGTAGTAGGATCGATAGCATGTAGGAGGGGACCGAGCCAGTCCACTACTTGCACATTCTACTTCTCCGGTCGGTTGGGTGCCCGCACGCTCATTTCGTGGGTTGGCTTAGGCATACGGAGTTCATTCCATGTATAAGCATACGGAGTTCATTCCTAGTCTAAGATCGAACTGGACCGAGGGTTGCAGTAGTAGGACTAACAGCAAGATCGGCAGCACGTAGGGGGGGATTGGGCTGATCCCCAGCACGTAGGGGGGGAGTTCATTCCATGTATAAGCACCCGCACGCTCGTTTCATGGGTTGACTTAGGCATATGGAGTTCATCCCTAGTCTAAGAATACGGAGTTCATTCCCAGTCTAAGATCGGACCAGACCGAGGGTTGTGGCAGCAGGATCGACAGCACGCAGGGGGGACCGAGCCAATCCACGACTTTCGCATTCTCCTTCTCCAGCCGGCTGAGCGCCCGCACGCCCGTTTCATGGGTTGGCTTAGGCATAGGGAGTTCATTCAATGTCTAAGCCCCAATTGGACTGAGGGTTGTGGTAGCGGGACCGATAGCACGCAGAGGGGGATCGAGCCGATCCCCGACTTGCACATTCTGCCTCTCTGGCCGGTTGAGCACCCGCACGCTCGTTTCGTGGGTTGGCTTAGGCATACGGAGTTCATTCCATGTCTAAGCATACAAACTTCATTCCCAGTCTAAGAGCTTGAGCCACGATTCACATGCTGGGCTCGCGCATGTGCTGGTGCCGCATTTTTTTTCGCCCGGGGCACCATCGCCGAAGCATCACCGAAGAGCCTAACCGACGGCATTGGGGGTTCAGGCGATTAGGGGGGCCAGGGGTGTGCGCACATGATGTGTGATGGGTGCTGGTACTTGGCCCTTATATTGGCCCCCTATCCCTCATCAAACCTTGAGAACTCACACCCCCTTAAAGAGCATTTGAGATTTTATAGGTTTGCTGCCAGTAGCCATTAAAGTCTCTGAAATGGGGACATTTTTTTCAAACGGTCACAAAATCTTCTCCACTTCGAGTTTTTAGCTGAATTTTTTTGAGCATGCCAACAAAAATAAAAAGAGCACCAACAAAACTCTTTCTAAAAAAATTTTAAAAAATCCTGAACTGCAAAAAGTTTCGAAAATCATGAAAAATAGAAAACGGGTCGTCTTGCCATGAAACTTCACAAGAAGGCTTAGGGGACCATTGTATGGATTTACAAGCCATAAAAATGGCATTGGCAAGGCAGAAATATGAAGATGTGCTTGAACCCACTTACCACCCATTCGATCCCCGGCTTGCGCAACTTGCCTCTCTGGTCGGCTGAGCGCCCGCACGCTCGTTTCGTAGGTTGACTTAGGCATACGGAGTTCATCCCCAGTCTAAGCATACAGAGTTCATTCCCAGTCTAAGATCAGACCAGATTAAGGGTTGCGGTAGCAGGATCGGTAGCACACAGGGAGGGCCGAGCCGATCCCTGGCTGAGTGCCCCCACGCCAGTTTCGTGGGTTGGCTTAGGCATAGAGTTCATTCCATGTCTAAGCCCCAGCCGGACCAAGGGTTGTGGCAGCGGGATCGACAGCACGCAGAGGCGGACTGGGTCAATCCTCCGCTTGCGCATTTTACCTCTCCGGCCAGCTCAGCACCCGCACGCTCATTTTATGGGTTGGCTTAGGCATACGGAGTTCCTTCCCAGTCTAAGATCAGATCAAATCGAGGGTTATGGTTGCAGGATCGACAGGACACAGGGGGGATCGGGCTGGTCCCCGACTTGCGCATTCTACCTCTTCGGTCGGCTGAGCGCCTGCACGTTCGTTCTATGGGTTGGCTTAGGCACACGGAGTTCATTCCATGTATAAGCATACGGAGTTCATTCCCAGTCTAAGATCGGACCAAACCAAAGGTTTTGGTAGTGAGAGCAGCAGCAAGATCGGTAGCACGCAGGGAGGGACCGAGCTGATCCCCGGCTTACGCATTCTACTCTCCGACTAACTGAGTGCCCGTACGCTCGTTTCGTGGGTTGACTTAGGCATACGGAGTTCATCCCTAGCCTAAGCATACGGAGTTCATTCCTAGTCTAAGATCGGACCGAATCGAGGGTTATGACAGTAGGATTGATAGCACGAAGGGGGGACCGGGCCGATCCTCGGATTATGCATTCTACCTCTCCAGCAGGCTGAGCACCCGCACACCCATTTCTTGGGTTGGCTTAGGCATAGGGAGTTCATTCCATGTCTAAGCCCTAGCCAGACCGAGGGTTATGGCAGCGGGACCGGCAGCAAGCAAAAGGGGACCGGACCGATCCTCGGCTTGCACATTATGCCTCTCCGACCGACTCAGCGCCCGCAAGCTCATTTCGTGGGTTGACTTAGGCATACAGAGTTCATTCCTAGTCTAAGATCTGATCAGACTGAGGGTTACGGTAGTAGGATCGACAGCACGCAGGGGGGATCGGGCCGGTCCCCGGCTTGCGCATTCTGCTTCTCTGACCGACTGAGCGCCCGTATACTCAATTCATCGGTTGGCTTAGGCATACGGAGTTCATTCCATATCTAAGCCCCAGCCAGATTGAGGGTTGTGGCAATAGGACCGGCAGTGGGATCGGTAGCACGTAGAGGGGGACCGGGCTGATCCTCGGCTTACGCATTATGCCTCTCTGACTGGGTGAGCGCCCGTACGCTCGTTTTATGGGTTGACTTAGGCATAAGGAGTTCATCCCCGGTCTAAGCATACGGAGTTCAATCTCAGTCTAAGATCAAACCAGACCGAGGGTTGCGACAGTAGGATTGACAGCACACAGGAGGGACCGGGCCGATCCTCGGCTTGTGCATTCTGCCTCTTCGATCGACTGAGCGCCCACACGCCTGTTTCATGGGTTGGCTTAGGCATAGGGAGTTCATTCCATGTCTAAGCCCCAGCCAGACCGAGGGTTGTGGCAGCAGGACCGGCAGCAGAGGGGGACCGGCTTGATCCTCGGCTAATGCATTATGCCTCTTCGGTCGGCTCAGCACCCGCACGTTCGTTTCCTGGGTTGACTTATGCATATGGAGTTCATTCTCAGTGTAAGATCAGATCGGACTGAGGGTTATGGCAGCAAGATCGACAGCACGCAGGGGGGGACCGGGCCGATCCCTGGCTTGAGCATTCTGCCTCTCCGACTGGCTAAGCGCCCTTACATTAGTTTCGTGGGTTGTCTTAGGCATACGGAGTTCATTCCATGTCTAAGCATACGGAGTTCATTCTCTAAGATTTTGAGCCATGGTGCACATGCTGGGCTCGGGCATGTGCTGGTGCCACATTTTTTTCACCCGGGGCACCATCGTCGGAGCATCACCAGAGAGCCTAACCGACGACATTGTGGGTTTTGACGATTGGGGGGCCGGGGGGTGTGCGCACATGATGTGCGATGGGTGCTGGTACTTGACCCTTATATTGGCCCCCTATCCCTCATCAAACCTTGAGAACTCACACCCCCTTAAAGAGCATTTGAGATTTTATAGGTTTGCTGCAAGTAGCTATTAAAGTGTCTGAAATGGGGACACTTTTTTCAAACGGTCACAAAATCTTCTCCACTTCGAGTTTTTAGCTGAATTTTTTTGAGCGTGCCAAAAAAAATACAAGAATCACCTCTACCAAATTTGGGGACAAAACTCTTTCTAAAAAAATTTTAAAAAATCCCGAACCGTAAAAAGTTTCAAAAATCGTGAAAAATAGAAAACGGGTCATCTTGCCACGAAACTTCACATGAAGGCTTAGGGGACCATTGTATGAATTTACAAGCCATAAAAATGGCATTGGCATGGCATAAATATGAAGATGTGCTTGAACCCAACTACCACCCGTTCCATTCCCGACTTGCGCATCCTGCCTCTCTGGTCGGCTGAGCACCCGTACGCTCATTTCGTGGGTTGACTTAGGCATACAGAGTTCATCCCAAGTCTAAGCATACGGAGTTCATTCCTAGTCTAAGATTGGACTGGACCGAGGGTTGCGGCAGCAAGATCGACAGCACGCAGGGAGGGACCAAGCCGATCCCCGACTTGTGCATTCTACCTCTCCAATCGGCTGAGCGCCCGCACTCTCGTTTCGTGGGTTGGCTTAGGCATACGGAGTTCATTCCATGTCTAAGCATACGAAGTTCATTCCCAGTCTAAGATTTTAAGCCATGGTGCACATGCTGGGCTTGGGCATGTGCTGTTGCCGTATTTCTTTCGCTCGGGGCACCATCACTAGAGCATCGTCGGAGAGCCTAGCCAGCATTGGAGGTTCCGACGATTGGGGGGGCCAGGGTGGTGTGCGCACATGACGTGCGATGGGTGCTGGTACTTGGCCCTTATATTGGCCCCCTATCCCTCATCAAACCTCGAGAACTCACACCCCCTTAAAGAGCATTTGAGATTTTATAGGTTTGCTGCCAGTAGCTATTAAAGTGTCTGTAATGGGGACACTTTTTTCAAAGGGTCACAAAATCTTCTCCACTTCGAGTTTTAGCTGAATTTTTTTGTGCATGCCAACAAAAATACAAGGATCACCTCTACCAAAATTGGGGACAAAACTCTTTCCAAAAATTTTTTTAAAAATCCGAGCTGTAAAAAGTTTCAAAAATTGTGAAAAATAGAAAACGGGTCGTCTTGCCACGAAACTTCACATGAAGGCCTATGGGACCATTGTATGAATTTACAAGCCATAAAAATGGCATTGGCATGGCAGAAATATGAAGATGTGCTTGAACCCACCTACCACCTGTTCGATCCTCGGCTTGCGCATCTTACCTCTTCGGTTGGCTGAACGCCCGTATGCTCGTTTTGTGGGTTGACTTAGGCATACAGAGTTCATCCCTAGTCTAAGCATACGGAGTTAATTCCCAGTATAAGATCGAACCAGATCGAGGGTTGCAACAGTAGGATCGGTAGCACACAGGGGGGACCGGGCCGATCCCCGGCTTGCGCATTCTGCCTCTCCGGCCGGCTGAGTGCCCCTATGCCCATTTCGTACGTTGGCTTAGGCATAGGGAGTTCATTCCATGTCTAAGCCCTAGCTGAACCGAGGGTTATGACAGCGGGACCGGCAGCACGCAGAGGGAACCAAACCGATCCTCGGCTTGTGCATTATGCCTCTCCGATCAGCTCAGAGCCCGTACTTTCATTTCATCGGTTGACTTAGGCATATAGAGTTCATTCCCAGTCTAAGATCAGACCAGATCGAAGGTTGTGGCAGCAGGATCGACAGCACGTAGGGGGGACTGGGTCGATCCCCGACTTTTGCTTTTTACCTCTCCGACCGGCTGAATGCCCACACGCTTATTTCATGGGTTGGCTTAGGCATACGGAGTTCATTCCATGTCTAAGCATACGGAGTTCATTCCCAGTCTAAGATCGAACCGGACTGAGGGTTCCAACAGTAGGTCCAGCAGTAGTATCGGTAGCACGCAGAGGGGACCGGATTGATCCTCGGCTTACGTATTTTGAATTTTCGGTCGACTGAGTACCCGTACGCTCATTTCATGGGTTGGCTTAAGCATACGGAGTTCATTCCATGTCTAAGCCACAGCCAGACTGAGGGTTGTGGCAGCAAGACCGACAGCGGGATCGACAGCACGTAGAGGGGAACCGGGTTGATCCCTGGCTTGGCATTATGCCTTTCTGGTCGACTGAGCGCCCGCACGCCCATTTCATGGGTTGGCTTAGGCATAGGGAGTTCATTCCATGTCTAAGCGCTAATCGGACCGAGTGTTGTGGCAGCGGGACCGGTAGCACGCAGAGGGGGACTGGGTCGATCTTCGGCTTGTGCATTATGCCTCTTCGGTCGGCTCAACGCTCGCACGATCATTTCGTGGGTTGACTTATGCATACAGAGTTCATTCCCAATCTAAGATCAGACCAGACCGAGGGTTGCAGTAGCAAGATTGACAACACGCAGGGGGGACTAGGTCGATCCCCGGCTTACGCATTTTGCCTCTTCGGCCGACTGAGCACCCACACCCTCATTTTGTGGGTTGGCTTAGGCATACGAAGTTCATTCCATGTGTAAGCATACGGAGTTCATTCCCAATCTAAAATTTTGAGCCATGGTGCACATGCTGGGCTCGGGCATCTGCTGGTGCTGGTGCCACATTTTTTTCACCCGGGGCACCATCGCCAGAGCATCGTCGGAGAGCCTAATCGACGGCATTGGGGTTCCGACGATTGGGGGGGTCGGGGGGTGCGCACATGATCTATGATGGGTGCTGGTACTTGGCCCTTATATTGGCCCCCTATCCTTCATCAAATCTCAAGAACTCACACCCCCTTAAAGAGCATTTGAGATTTCATAGGTTTGCTACCAGTAGCAATTAAAGTATCTAAAATGGGGACACTTTTTTCAAACGGTCACAAAATCTTCTCCACTTCGAGTTTTTAGCTGAATTTTTTTATGGATGCCAAAAAAAATACAAGGATCACCTCTACCAAATTTGGGGACAAAACGCTTTCTAAAAAAATTTTAAAAAATCCCGAACCATAAAAAGTTTTGAAAATCGTGAAAAATAGAAAACAGGTCGTCTTGCCATGAAACTTCACATGAATGCTTAGGGACCATTGTATGAATTTACAAGCCATAAAAATGGCATTGGTATGGCAGAAATATGAAGATGTGCTTGAACCCACCTACCACCCGTTCGAACCCCGACTTGCGCATCTTGCCTCTCTGGTCGGCTGAGCGCCCGCACGCTCATTTCGTGAGTTAACTTAGGCATTCGGAGTTCATCCCCAATCTAAGCATACGGAGTTCATTCCCATTCTAAGATCAGACCGAATCGAGGGTTGCGGCAACAGGATCAGCGGCATGCAGGGGGGACCGGGCTGATCCTCGACATGCGCATTCTATCTTTCTAGCCGATTGAGCGCCCGCATGCCCGTTTTATGGGTTGGCTTAGGCATAGGGAGTTCATTCCATGTCTAAGCCCCAGCCGGACTGAGGGTTGTGGCAGCAGGACTGACAGCACGTAGAGGGGGATCGGGTCGGTCCCCGGTGTCACGGACTAAGCTTTCTCTCAGCAAGTAATAAATCGTGCAACACTTGAATGGGCACTCCCAACCAAGTCAGCCTTCAATAGATCAATATCTGAATAAATAACCATAAGCCATGGTTAGTCCCAAGCATTCACAATAAGACACAATATATCGAGATCGATCTCAAGCACACAAACAAGAAGGCATATTCGTATCGAGAAAAAGAAAAACACATCGAGGTAACAATCGAGACATTCAATCGGGGTGAGTTTTATTATACTCGGGAATCATACATCGAGACCTCCCACCATCACCAGGGCCAGGGGGTAGCCTTTGGTGGGTGGCCTAGGCTCGCATAGCTACCGATGAGACAGCCCAACACTACGCTGTCGGCTCACCCCCTAAAGAGCCTTAGAGATTTTAGAGCTATGCTACTAGTAACCATTACAATGTTTGAAATGGGGACACTTTTCCTAGCACAAGGGATCTACCTAGCCATGGCCCTATACATGGGTGGCTTATGGCAACCTAAGTCCCACTCATGGCCCTATATAAGGTTGGCTCATGACATCCTCCCCCACCTATTCTATCGACGTCCTCGTCGACTTGCTGGCTTGAAATTCTTTGATCTTCTTTTGAAATCTCTGGAGGTCGTGTTCACTCTCCCAACTGGTTTTTTCTAGTCCTAATCCCTTCCACTTCACTAAGTACTCCCGAACTAGTCTTCGAGATATCTTGGTTTCCCTATCAGCTAAGATCTCTTCGACTCGACGCTTTGAGGGTGGCTTCATGGTGATGGCGGCTCTAGTTGGCTCTCTTTGGCTAGCATTTGTAGGATCTGCATGGAAAGGTTTCAGGTTGCTCACATGAAATACTGGGTGCACCTTCATCCACTTTGGTGGGTCGATTTTGTAAGAAGCATTCCCCACCTTGGAAAGGACCTTTATTGGACCTTCATATTTACGCACCAGTCTATGATCTCTCTTTCTTAAAAACCTGGTTTGTTCAGGAACTAGTCGGACAGGAACTAAATCACCAACTTGAAATTGTTGAGCCCTACGACCCTTGTCTGCCCATTTCTTCATCTGTTTTGATGCTTTCTCCAGGTAGGCTTGTGCAATCTCTGTATTTTGTTTCCACTCCTTGCTGAGATTGAAGGCTTTTAGATTTTTTCCTCCATATTGTTCCAAGGAAGTGTGGGGTAGCCTTGGTAATTGTCTGGTGACCACCTCAAATGGGCTCTTATTGGTGGAAGAGCTTTTGTTGGAATTAAAGCAGAGTTGAACCATGTCCAATAATGAAGGCCAGTCTTTCTGATTGGCTTAAACAAAGTGCCTCAAGTATTCCTCTAATAATCCATTGAACCGTTTCGTTTGACCATCGGTTTGAGGGTGATAGCTTAAGGAGATGTTGAGTTGGGACCCCAATATCTTGAAAAGTTCTCTCCAGAAGGACCCCGTGAATCTCGGATCTTGATCGCTGATAATGTTTTGAGGGAGGCCCCAGTATTTGACCACATGTTTGAACAATAGTCAAGCTGTGTCTTCCACTGTGCAATACTTGTGAGCGGGAATGAATGTGGTGTACTTAGAGAACCTGTCAATCACCACCAAAATAGCTCCAAGGTCACCAACCTTGGGTAGGCTCGAAATTAAATCGAGGGAGATGCTCTCCTACGATTTGGCAGGTACTGGTAGTGGTTCAAGCATGCCTGCAGGTTTCCTCCTTTCAACCTTGTCTTGTTGGCAAATGAGGCAAGTCTTCGTATAGTCCATCACATCTTGTTGCATGTGAGGCCAATAGTATCCCTGTTTCAATAATGCCAAAGTGCGTTGCTAGCCCGGGTGTCCCACCCATGGTGTGTCATGACATTCCCTCATCAGCATCTGTCTCAGACCTTCTACTCTCAGCACAAACACTCGAGGCCCCTTGGTCCATAAGATCCCATTTTCTTGCCAGAAGTACTTGGACTTCCCTTCTTCCACTAGCTTTAGGATGGTACAAGCTTGTGGGTCTTTCCCTAAATGATCTTCTAAATTTGCTCGCCTGCTCAATGCATCGACCACTTGATTGGTCTTTCCAGCGGTGCGCTCAAAACAAAAGTCAAACTCTGCTAAAAATTCCTGCCACCTAGCTTGTTTTGCCGCAAGCCTTGGTTGGGTGAGAAAATGGCTAACGGCCGTATTGTCTGTCTTCACGACAAAGTGTGAACCCAACAAGTAATGTCGCCAAGCCCTTAAGCAGTGAACCACCACCAAGAGTTCTTTTTCTTGGGCCATATATTTCCTTTCAGCTTCACTTAGCTTCTTACTTTCAAATGCTACCGATTGATGTTATTGCAAAAGCACTCCTCCAATAGCAAAATTAGATGCATCCGTCTGAACTTCGAAAGGCTTTTCAATATCAGGGAGAGCTAAGATGGGATCCTTCATAATAGCATCTTTCAATCCCTCGAAGGCCTCTTGGCACTCACTCGTCCAACACCATTTATGCTCCTTCTTCAATAGCTCCGTGAGGGCCATGGTCTTGCGAGAGTACCCTTCCACAAACCTTCTATAATAGTTGGCTAGTCCCAAAAATGAGTGGAGCTCACTAACGTTCTTCGGTGTTGTCCACTCTTTGATGGCCCTAACCTTTTCCATGTCCATTCGAATGTGGCCACATTCAACAATGTGACTGAGAAAATGGATTTGGGTCTGAGCAAATGCACACTTCTCCCTTTTTATGTATAACTGGTGGTTCTATAATCTTTAAAGTACATGGCACAGGTGTTCTTGATGTTCTTCCAAGGTGGAGCTATATACCACTATATCGTCTAAATAGATGACTACAAATTTGTTTAGGTAGTCATGGAATACCTGATTCATCAATGTACAAAATGTGGCAGGAGCATTGGTCAGTCCAAAGGGCATAACAAGAAATTCAAATGCACCATACCGTGTCACACAAGTGGTCTTTGGCTCATCTCCTTCAACGATTCTAACTTGATGGTAGCCAGATCTCAGGTCCAATTTGGAGAAGTACTTGGCCCGGCTCAATTGATCA
This sequence comes from Durio zibethinus, assembly GCF_047325235.1. Classification (NCBI taxonomy): domain Eukaryota; kingdom Viridiplantae; phylum Streptophyta; class Magnoliopsida; order Malvales; family Malvaceae; genus Durio; species Durio zibethinus. The sequence continues at coordinate 20,085,411 of NC_143181.1, forward strand.
AACAAGTCTACTATAAAGGGGATGGGATATTTGTTTCTTACAGTGACTTTTTTCAGGGCCCTGTAGTCAACACATAATTGTAAACTTCCATCATGCTTCTTCTAAAATAGCATTGGCACTCCGAAAGGAGCCTTTAATGGTCTGATGAACCTGGCTTGTAGCAGTTCATCTAACTATTTTCTTAGTTCAGCCAACTCTGGCGGGGCCATACGATAAGGAGCTCTAGCAGGGGGTTTCACTCCTGGGAGGAGCTCAATTTCATGGTCCACTACTCGTCAAGGGGGTAGAACCTTAGGCAACATCTCTGGCATCACCTCTTCAAATTCTTCCTACACTTTTCCCACACCATCAGGTATTGGTTCTACTTTCGACCCTTCTTTATAGATCGGCACAGCCACAAAGGAGGGTTCCCCTTTTTTTACCTATTTCTTGAACTGCAAAGTTGAAATCATTTTCTTCCCACTCTTTGGTAAGATGTTGGCTGGCACAATACATGGGTTTTCCCCTAAGAATAACAAGCAGCTAGTGGCGGGGATAGGGATGACCTGAGCCAACATCATGAAGTCCAATCCGAGAAAAACATCAAAGTCATCCATGGGGGAAACTGTAAAGTCTACCTTCCCTTCCCATGGCCCCAATCGGGTTGTCACACTCTTGGAGCTTCCACTGATTGTAAAGGCTGGCGAGTTAACTGTCTTCATTTGTCCACAGTCTTTACTAATCTGAAAACCACACCTTTTTGCTTTTTCTAGTGTGATGAAAGTGTCGGTTGCACCCGTATCCACCATAGCCTTAGTGGCTTTCTCATTGATCGTCAAGTTCACATACATCAAGCTTCTACTCTGGTCTTTCTTTATAGTGTTCAATTGGGTGCAGAAGGCATTGAGGAACCTTATTGAACCCATCCTGGCTGGCTCCTCTTTAGCTTCTTCAATGTTCTCTGGTGCTTTTATGGACTCTTGAGATGAGGTCCTTAAGGCATTAAGGGCTCCCCGGTGTGGGCATTCAGCCACCCGATGCGGCCCCTTGCAAAGAAAGCAAGCTAACGGTTGCCTAGGCTTGAAAATCCCTGTGTTGCTTGTCTTGGGTTGGGTGCTATCTTGACCAAAAGACCTCCTGTCTGATCCCCCACTGAAGGGCTGGTCCAATCTGGTCATCTTTCCCCCACTCCCAAAGTTGAAGCTACTGCCAGCTGATGGAGGATTTTTTCATTTTGAAGAGCCATCATTGTAATCGTGGAGACGTTCAGCTGCAGCCATGGCCGTGGCCACATCTTGTACTTTTTGCCTTTGTAGTTCTATCCTCGGCCAAGGCTTGAGGCCCTCAAGAAAATAGAACATCTTGTCCTTTTCAGACATGTCTCGAATATCCAACATCAGGGTAAAAAAGCTCCTTACAAACTCTCGCACCATTCCTGTTTGCACCAATTCTCAAAGTCTCTTTCGAGCCATATACTCCATATTCTTAGGGAAAAATTGGTTTTTCAATTCTCGCTTTAGATCCATCCAAGTCTTAATCGGGCACTCGTCATCGACAAACTTGGAGCGCCACCACAGCTTGGCATCCCTTGTGAGGTACATCGACGCCATTGCTACCTTGTCTTCCTCTGAATCCGTGTGTACAGCTAGGAAGTACTGCTCCATGTCAAACAAGAAATTTTCAAGTTCCTTAGCATCCCTTGCCCCCTCATAGCATCGAGGCTCCGACACCTTGGGCCTTTTTCCTCTTTTCATTGAGCTCAAACTCGATCCGACCATAGCCATTTGTAGGATGCTCACTTGTGCTCTGAGCTCCTCAAACTCCTTTTGGAGAATGTTCAAGGCATCTCTAGCCTCTTCGCTCACGTTGTGGAGAGTATCGGATAACTCCCGCTGGGTTGTCTCGATCTCCCTCACTCGGTCTTTAGTCGCCATATGAGTTTTCATTGTGGCCACCGCGGCCTCAAGTTCCTCAATTCTCTATTGATGATTGGGTCCACCACTTGTGGCCATCTCATTCATTTTTCTAGCACGTCTCAACCATGCTCTAATACCACGTGTCACAGACTAAGCTTTCTCTCAGCAAGCAATAGATCGCGCGGCACTTGAATGGGTGCTCCCAACCAAGTCAGCCTTCAATAGATAGATATCTGAACAAATAACCATAAGCCATGGTTAGTCCCAAGCATTCACAATAAGACACAATATATCGAGATCGATCTGAAGCACACACACAAGAAGGCATATTCGCGTTGAGAAAAAGAAAAACACATCGAGGCAATAATCAGGACATTCAATTGGGGTGAGTTTTATTATAGTTGGGAATCATACATTGGGACCTCCCACCATCACCAGGGCCAAGGGGCAGCCCTTGGTGGGTGGCCTAGGCTTGCATAGCAACCGATGAGACAGCCCAACACTATGCTACCGGCTCACCCCCTAAAGAGCCTTAGAGATTTTAGAGCTATGCTACCAGTAACCATTACAATGTTTGAAATGGGGACACTTTTCCTAGCACAAGGGATCTACCCAGCCATGGCCCTATACATGGGTGGCTTATGGCAACCTAAGTCTCGATCATGGCCCAATACAAGGTTGGCTCATGACACCGGCTTGCGCATTATGCCTCTCCAGCTGCTAAGCGCCCGCATGCTCGTTTCATGAGTTGACTTAGGCATATGGAGTTCATCCCTAGTCTAAGCATACAGAGTTCATTCCCAATCTAAGATCGAACCGGACCGAGGGTTGCGGTAGCAGGATTGGCAGCACACAACAGGGACTGGGCTGATCTTCAACTTGTGCATTCTGCCTCTCCGGCCGGCTGAGCGCCCGTACGCCCGCTTTGTGGTTGGCTTAGGCATAGGGAGTTCATTCCATGTCTAAGCCCCAGCCAGACTGAGGGTTGTGGCAGCGGAATCGGTAGCACGCAGAGGGGGACCGGGCCGATCCTCGGCTTGCGCATTATGCCTCTTCGACCGGCTCAGCACCCGTACGCTCATTTCGTGGGTTGACTTATGCATACGGAGTTCATTCCCAGTCTAAGATCTGACCAGACCGAGGGTTATGGCAGCAAGATTGACAGCACACATGGGGGGACTAGGTCGATCCCCAGCTTGCGCATTCTGCCTCTCCGGCATGCTAAGCGCCCGCACGCTTGTTTCGTTGGTTGGCTTAGGCATACGGAGTTCATTCCATGTCTAAGCATACGGAGTTCATTCCCAGTCTAAGATTTTGAGCCACAGTGCACATGCTAGCCTCAGGCATGTGCTGGTGCCGCATTCTTTTCACCTGGGGCGCCATCGTCGGAGCATCGCCGGAGCGTCATCGGAGAGCCTAACCGGAGGCATTGGGGGTTCCGGCGATTAGGGGGGCCAGGGGGTGTGTGCACATGATGTGCGATAGGTGCCGATACTTGGCCCTTATATTGGGCCCCTATCCCTCATCAAACCTCGAGAACTCACACCCATTTAAAGAGCATTTGAGATTTTATAGGTTTGCTGCCAGTAGCCATTAAAGTCTCTGAAATGGGAACACTTTTTTCAAACGTTCACAAAATCTTATCCACTTCGAGTTTTTAGCTGAATTTTTTTTTGCATGCCTAAAAAAATACAAGGATCACCTCTACCAAATTTGGAGAAAAAACTCTTTCTAAAAAAATTTTAAAAAATCCCGAACCGTAAAAAGTTTCAAAAATCGTGAAAAATAGAAAACAGGTCGTCTTGCCACGAAACTTCACATGAAGGCTTAGGGGACCATTGTATGAATTTAAAAGCCATAAAAATGGCATTGGCATGGCAGAAATATGATGACATGCTTGAACCCACCTACCATCCATTCGATCATTGCGCATCCTGCCTCTCTGGTCGACTGAGCGCCTGCACGCTCGTTTCATGGGTTGACTTAGGGATACGGAGTTCATCCCCAATCTAAGCATATGGAGTTCATTCCTAGTCTAAGATCAGACCGGATCGAGGGTTGCGACAGCAGGATCGGTAGCACGTAGAGGGGACCGAGCTGATCCCCAGCTTGCACATTCTGCCTCTCCGATCGGCTGAGCGCCCGAACGCCTATTTCATGGGTTGGCTTAGGCATAGGGCATTCATTCCATGTCTAAGCCCTAGTTGGACCGAGGGTTGTGGCAGCAGGACCGGTAGCACGCAGAGGGGGATAGAGCTGATCCCCAGCTTGCACATTATGCCTCTCTGGCTAGCTCAACGCCCGCACGCTCATTTTGTGGGTTGACCTAGGCATACAGAGTTCATTCCCAGTCTAAGATCAAACCAGACTAAGGGTTGCAGTAGCAGGATCGACAGCACGTAGGGGGAATTGGGCCGATCCCCGGCTTGCGCATTCTGCCTCTTCGGTCGACTGAATGCCTGCATGCTCGTTTCATGGGTTGGCTTAGGCATACGGAGTTCATTCCTTGGTTAAGCATACAGAGTTCATTCCCAGTCTAAGATCAAACCAGATCGAGGGTTGCGGTAGCAGGACCAGCAACAGGATCGACAGCACGCAGGGGGGATCGGGCCGATCCTTGGCTTACGCATTCTGTCTCTTTGATCGATTGAGCGCCTGCACGCTCATTTTATGGGTTGGATTAGGCATACGGAGTTCATTACATGTCTAAGCCCCAGTCGGACAGAGGGTTGTGGCAGCTGGACCGGCAGCGGGATTGACAGCATGTAGAGGGGGGTCGGGTCAATCCTCGACTTACGCATTCTGTCTCTCCAGTCGATTGAGCACCTGCACGCTCGTTTCGTGGGATGGCTTAGGTATACGAAGTTCATTCATGTCTAAGCCCCAGCCGGACCGACAGCGAGATCAGTAACATGCAGAGGGGGACTGGGCTGATCCCTAGCTTTCGTAATACGCCTCTTCGATCGACTGAGCACCCGCACACTCGTTTCATGGGTTGACTTAGGCATACGGAATTCATTCCCAGTCTAAGATCAGACCAGAGCAAGGGTTGCAGCAGTAGGATTGGTAGCATGCAAGGGGGACCGGGCCAATCCCCGGCTTGCGCATTTGCCTCTTTAGCCGGTTGAAAGCCCGCACGCTTGTTTCATGGGTTGGCTTAGGCATAGGGAGCTCATTCCAAATCTAAGCCCCAGCTAGACCAAGGGTTGTCGTAGCAGGATCGACAGCACGCAGAGGGAGACTGGGCCGATCCCAGGCTTGCGCATTATGCCTTTTCGGTAGGCTCAACACCCACATGCTCGTTTCATAGGTTGACTTTTGCATATGAAGTTCATTCCCAGTCTAAGATTGGATCAAACCGAGGCTTGCAATAGCAGGATCAATAGCACATAGGGGGGGATCGAGTCGATCCCCGGCTTGCGCATTCTGGCTTTTCGACCAACTGAGCGCCCGCACGCTCGTTTCATGGGTTGGCTTAGGCATACGGAGTTCATTCCATGTCTAAGCATACGGAGTTCATTCCCAGTCTAAGAGTTTGAGCCACGATGCACATTTTGGGCTCAGGCATGTGCTCGTGTCGTATTTTTTTCGCCTGGGGTACCATCGTCGGGGAGCTTAACCGACAGCATTAGGGGTTCCAATGATTGGGGGGGCCGGGGGGGTGTACGGATATGATGTGCGATGGGTGCTGGTACTTGGCCCTGATATTGGCCCCCTGTCCCTCATCAAACCTCGAGAACTCACACCCCCTTAAAGAGCATTTGAGATTTTATAGGTTTGCTGCCAGTAGCCATTAAAGTGTCTAAAATGGGCACACGTTTTTCAAACGGTCACAAAATCTTCTCCACTTCGAGTTTTTAGCTGAATTGTTTTGTGCATGCCAAAAAAAATACAAGGATCACCTCTACCAAATTTGGGGATAAAAATCTTTCTAAAAAAATTTTTAAAAAATCCTGAACCGCAAAAAGTTTCAAAAATCATGAAAAATAGAAAACGGGTCGTCTTGCCACGAAACTTCACATGAAGGCTTAGGGGACCATTGTATGAATTTACAAGCCATAAAAATGGCATTGCCATGGCAGAAATATGAAGATGTGCTTGAACCCACCTACCACACGTTCAATCCCCGACTTACGCATCTTGCCTCTCTGGTCGGCTGACCGCCCGCACGCTTGTTTCGTGGGTTGACTTAGGCATATGGAGTTCATCCCCAGTCTAAGCATACAGAGTTCATTCCCAGTCTAAGATCAGACCGGACCGAGGGTTGCGATAGCAGGATCGAAAGCACGTAGGGGGGATCGGGTTAATCCCCAGCTTACGCATTCTGCCTCTCCGACCGGCTAAGCACCCGTAAGCCCATTTCATGGGTTGGCTTAGGCATAGGGAGTTCATTCCATGTCTAAGCCCCAGTCAAATCGAGGGTTGTGGCAGCAGAACCAGTAACACGCAAAGGGGGACCGGGTCGATCCCTTGCTTGCGCATTATGCCTCTCCAGTTGGCTCAGTGCCCGAACGCTTGTTTCATGGGTTGGCTTAGGCATACGGAGTTCATTCCATGTCTAAGCATATAGAGTTCATTCCCAGTCTAAGATCAGACCGGACCGAGGGTTGCAACAATAGGACCAGCAGCAGGATCGACAGCACGCAGGGGGATCAGGCCGGTCCTTGGCTTACGCATTTTGCCTCTTCAACTGGCTGAGCGCCCGCACGCTCGTTTCGTGGGTTGGCTTAGGCATACGAAGTTTATTCCATGTCTAAGCATACGGAGTTCATTCCCAGTCTATGATCAGATCGGATCAAGGGTTGCGGCAGCAGGATCAACAGTGCGTAGGGGGGATCGGGTCAATCCCCAGCTTGCACGTTCTACCTCATCGATCAGCCGAGGGCCCGTACGCTCGTTTCGTGGGTAGGCTTGGGCATACAGAGTTCATTCCATGTCTAAGCATACAGAGTTCATTCCCAGTCTAAAATCAGATCGGACCGAGGGTTACGACAGTAGGACCAGTAGCAGGATTGACAGCACGCAAGAGGGGACCGAGCCAATCCCTGGCTTGTGCATTCTGCCTCTCCGGCCGGCTGAGCACCCGCACTCTCGTTTCATGGGTTGGCTTAGGCATACGAAGTTCATTCCATGTCTAAGCATACGGAGTTCATTCCCAGTCTAAGATCGGACCGGACCAAGGGTTACGGCAGCACGACCAGTAGTAGGATCGACAGCATGCAGGGGGGATCAGACCATCCCCGGCTTGCGCATTCTGCCTCTCCGGTTGGCTGAGCACCCGCACGCTCGTTTCGTGGGTTAGCTTAGGCATACGGAGTTCATTCCATGTCCAAGGCCCAGCCGGATCGAGGGTTGTGGCAGCAGGACTGACAGTGGGATCGGCAGCACGTAAAGAGGGACCGGGCTAATACTCGACTTGCACATGATGCCTCTTTGACCGACCATCCGGCCGGTTGAGCATCCGTACGCTCATTTCGTGGGTTGACTTAGGCATACGGAGTTCATCCCCAGTCTAAGTCTACAGAGTTCATTCCCTGTCTAAGATCAGACCGGACCGAGAGTTGCGACAGTAGGATCGACAGCACGCATGGAGGACCGGGCCAATCCTTAACTTATGGATTCTGCCTATTTGACCGGCTAAGCATCCATACGCCCGTTTCGTGGGTTGGCTTAGGTGTAGGGAGTTCATTCCATGTCTAAGCCCCAACCGAACCGAAGGTTGTGGCAGCGGGACTGGTAGCACGCAGAGGGGGATCGGGCTGATCCTCGACTTGCGTATTATGCCTTTCCGATCGGCGTAGTGCCCGAACGCTCATTTCGTGGGTTGGCTTAGGCATACAGAGTTCATTCCAAGTCTAAGATCGGACCAGACCAAGGGTTGCGACTGCAGGATCGATAGCACGCAGGGGGGACCAGGCCGATCCTCGGCTTGCACATTCTGCCTTTTCGATTGGTTGAGCATCCGCACACTCGTTTCGTGGGTTGGCTTAGGCATACGAAGTTCATTCCATGTCTAAGCATACGGAGTTTATTCCCAGTCTAAGATCGGACTGGACTGAGGGTTGCAGCAGCAGGATCGACAGCACGTAGGAGGGATCAGGCCGATCCCCGAGTTATGCATTCTGCCTCTCCGATCGGCTGAGCGCCCGTACGCTCGTTTCATGGGTTGGCATAGCCATACAGAGTTCATTCCATGTCTAAGCCCTAACCGGATTAAGGGTTGTGGCAGCAGGACCGATAGCAGGATCGACAGCATGTAGAGGGGGACCGAGCTGATCCCCGGCTTGCGCATTATGCCTTTCCGGCCAGCTGAACGCCTGCACGCTCGTTTTGTGGGTTGACTTAGGCATACGGAGTTCATCTCCAGTCTAAGTATACGGAGTTCATTCATAGTCTAAGATCAGACCGGACTGAGGGTTGCGACAGTAGGATCGATAGCACGCAGGGAGGATCGGGCCGATCCCCGGCTTGTGCATTCTGCCTATCCGACCGGCTGAGCGCCCGCACGCCAGTTTCGTGGGTTGGCTTAGGCATAGGGAGTTCATTCCTTGTCTAAGCCCCAGTCGGACCGAGGGTTGTGGTAGCGGGATCGGTAGCATGCAGAGGGGGATCGAGCCATTCTCGACTTGCATATTATGCCTCTTCGATCAGCTCAGTGCCCGAATGCTCATTTCGTGGGTTGACTTAGGCATACAGAGTTCATTCCTAGTCTAAGATCAGACCAGACTGAGGGTTGTGACTGCAGGATCGATAGCACGCATGGGGGGAACGGGTCGGTCCTTGGCTTGCACATTTTGCCTCTCCGACAGGCTGAGCGCTCGCATGCTCGTTTCGTGGGTTGGTTTAGGCATACGGAGTTCATTCCATGTCTAAGCATACAGAGTTCATTCCCAGTCTAAGATCGGATTGGATTGAGGGTTGTGGCAGTAGGACCAGTAGCAGGATCGACAGCACGCAAGAGGGATCGGGTCGATCCTCGACTTGCGCATTCTGCCTCTTCGATCGGTTGAGTGCCCGCACGCTCGTTTTGTGGGTTGACTTAGGCATACGGAGTTCATCCCCAGTCTAAGCATACGGAGTTCATTCCCAGCCTAAGATCGAACTGGACCGAAGGTTACGACAGCAGGATCGGTAGCATGCAGGGGGACCGAGCTGATCCCCTACTTACGCATTCTGCCTTTCCTGCCGACTGAGCGCCCGCACGCCCGTTTCGTGTAGTGGCTTAGGCATAGGGAGTTCATTCCATGTCTAAGCCCAGTAGGACCGAGGGTTATGGCAGCACGCAGAAGGGGATCGGGCCCATCCCCGGCTTGCGCATTCTGCCTCTCCGATCGACTGAGCACCTGTGTCACGCCCTGGGTAGGCGTACCAGGCACATCAGGCAGACCAGCAGGCAAGCTAGGGGTTGAGGCCCGTAAACAAGTCGTGCTGGCGGGTATCTATGCGCAAAGCGGAGTAAATGAGTTCAGAATGCCTGGCCAACTTGCAGGCCAGCCCGTGAGACCAAGGCCTCGCATACAAGCTACCCACACCATATCCAAAAGGGCCAGAGGTGCTGGACATGCAAGGGAAGCTTCTGGAAGTAGGCAGGATCAACAGGAGCATCCTGGCAGATTTGGTTGACCCTGAAAATCAGGATTTAGCATCCTGATTGATTGTAATCTGTATAATCCCATGATTTTAGCCTTTATTCTAGGGATATTACCATTAAGTTATAGTTGGAGCATCAACTATAAATAATGGGCTGCTCCACCCTCATTTGTACACCATCAAACACTTCTGTTTCAGTGAATACAAGAGCATTTCTAGAATTCTGTCTTCTTATCCTGTTTCTCTTTAACTTACGTAATCAGCCCTTCCCATTGATCTATTGCCCGCACGCTTGTGTTTTAGGCTAACTTAGGCATAAAGGAGGAGATTCCAAGCCTAAGGCCACACGGTTTCTGAGTCTAAGGTCGGAGCCTATGACAGTTGGTATCAGAGGAAATTTGATTCTGCATGTTTGTATTATGCAGGTTAGATCGTGATTGAGGAGATGGCATCCCAAAGTGACATTGCTAGCCAACAACCAGAGGCCCAGGAGCATGGGTGTGGAAGAGGCAAAAAAGCCAATTCTAGAGATATCTGGTCTACCATGGATGGTAGGTTGGCCAAGGTGGAGGTGACCGTAGGCAACATGGGGGAGAAGCTTGAGGAGGTAGAGACTCACATTACATCGCTAGACTCCATGGGGGAGGAGATCCAAAGTGAGCTGGAAGCTGCTTTCAACAAAGGCTTGGACGTGTTCACCCAAAAGAATCAGACCTTGGAGGCTGAAGTGCTGACCTTGCATGATGGCATGGAGGCCATGCACCAGCGGATGGAAAAGCTTGCCAGTGAGCTCGTTGCTTGCAAGATTGCCATTGCGAATGGCATGTTTGTTAGAGTGTCCAAATTCAGATTGGATGTCCCTAAGCCTAAGGAGTTCAAGGGGACTAGGGCGGCCAAGGAAGTAGACAACTACCTATGGGGTATGGAGCAGTACTTCCAGGCCATGGGCATGCAAGACAAGGTAATAAAGTAAGCACCGCTGCTATGTATCTCACTGATGTAGCCTTATTGTGGTGGAGGCACAGGTGTGATGATGTCAGGTGTGTGAGCGTCAAGATTGGAACCTGGGCAGAGTTCCAAAAAGAGTTCAAAGAACAATTTTACCTGGAGTATGCCGATGATAAGGTGCGGGTGGTGTCAGCCATCCAATTTGCCAAGGCAGTAAGCAGACAAGAAGACACCTTCTTGGCAGCCCTAAAATATGATGAGCCAAGGGAAAAGGAGACTGAGTCACCTTTGGAGGTGCTAAAGGTGCTGAAGACCTTTAGTGATGTGCTGCCCGCAAAGTTACCTAGCAAGCTACCACCTAAGAGGAAGGTGGACCACAAGATTGAGCTGGTGTCTGAGGCCAAGCCATCAACCAGAGCCCCTTAGCGAATGTCTCCACCAGCGTTGGAGGAGTTAAGGAAGTAGCTTAAAGAGTTAGCTGATACTAGCTTCATTAGGCCATTGAAGGCACCCTATGGTGCATCGGTTCTATTCTAATGCAAGCATGATGGGTCATTGCAGTTGTGCATAGACTACCGGGCTTTGAACAAGCTGACCATCAAGAACAAGTACCCCATCCCACTCATTGCGAACTTGTTCGATCAACTTGGGAGCGCAAGGTGGTTCACCAAGCTAGATTTGAGGTCGGGCTACTATCAAGTCAGGATCGCAGAGGGAGATGAGCCAAAGACAGCATGTGTCACTCGATATGGTTCGTACGAGTTCTTGGTGATGCCTTTCGGAATCACGAATACCCCAGCAACATTCTGCACACTTATGAACAAGGTACTTCAGTCATTCCTTGATTGGTTTGCTGTGGTTTATTTGGATGACATTGTGATCTACAGCCAGACTTTGGGAGAGCATGTAGACCACTTGAGACAGGTGTTCGAGGTGTTACGGGTGCACAAGCTATTTGTCAAGAGGGAAAAGTGCTCATTCATCTAGCAGGAGATCCCGTTCCTTGGCCACATAGTGGAAGGTGGCAAGATATGTATGGATGAAGGTAAGATACATGCCATCCTAGAGTGGCAACCACCAGCCAAGGTTATCGAGTTGAGATCGTTCCTTGGGCTGGTTAACTACTACAAGCACTTCATCAAAGGTCACTCAGCAATAGCCATGCCATTGACTGACTTGCTCAAGAAAGGGAAAGCGTGGGAGTGGACCGCAGGGTGCCAGGAAGCCTTTGATAGGTTGAAGTGAGATGTGATCGAGGAGCCAATCTTGGCCTTGCCAGACCATGCCAAGCCGTATGAGGTGCATACGGATGCATCAAACTTTACCATAGGGGGCGTGTTCATGCAGGAGGGATGTCTAGTGGCATTTGAGAACAGGAAGCTGAACGAGACTGAGCGCAAGTACACGATCCAAGAGAAGGAGATGACTGTAGTGGTGCACTACTTGCACACTTGGTGCCATTACCTATTGGGGTAGAGGTTCGTGGTGAGGATGGACAATGTGGCGACCAGCTACTTCCAGACGCAAAAGAAGCTGTCCCCTAAGTAGGCTAGATGGCAAGATTTTCTTGCAAAATTTGATTTCCAGATGGAGTACAAGCCAGGACGGGCGAACCTAGTGGCAGACACCCTGAGCAGGAAGGCTAACCTTGCTGCCATTAGCCAACCAGAGGGGTCACTGGTGCCGCGCATCAAGGAAGGACTTACGCATGATCCTATAGCCAAGGCTTTGATGGAGTACGCCCAGCAAGGTAAGACTAGGCGGTTTTGGTTACAGGATGGCTTGCTGTACACCAGGGGTAGTAGATTGTTTGTGCCGCAGCACGAAAAGCTCCGCAAGGAAATTTTGCAAGAATGCCATGATTCAAGGTGGGCTAGACACCCCGGAGTGAGCCGCACCTTGGTGCTGATCGAGGACTAGTACTACTGGCCGCACATGAGGGACGATGTGGAGGCCTATGTGAAGACTTGTCTTGTGTGCCAACAAGACAAGGTGGAGCTCAAGAAACCAGGCGGTCTCTTGGAGCCATTACCAGTGCCAGAGCGACCATGGGAGAGTGTTTCTCTAGACTTTATAGTCCGTCTACCCAAAGCAGAAGGGTTTGGAAGCATCATGGTAGTGGTGGACAGGTTTTCCAAGTATGGAATCTTCATTCCAGCAACCAAGGAGTGCCCAGCCAAGGAGGCAGCTCGATTGTTCCTAAAAAACATGGTTAAGTACTAGGGAGTGCTGAGGACCACTGTTAGTGATCAAGACGGGCGTTTCACGGGCAGGTTCTGGACTGAGTTGTTCAAGCTGTTGGGATTAGACTTGAACTTTTCCACCAGCATGCATCCGCAGACCGATGGGCAGACAGAGCGAGTAAATGGACTATTGGAGGTCTACCTCAGGCACTATGTGAGTGCCACACAAAGGGACTGGCCAAAGCTGCTAGACATTGCACAGTTTTCCTACAACTTGCAAAGGAGCGAGGCAACGAACCAGAGCCCATTTGAGGTTGTGACAGGGCAACAACCACTAACACCCTGGTTCGATTGTTGCAGGTTATACAGGGCCAAATCCTGTAGCATACAAGTTTGCCAAGGCATGGCAGGAGCAAACTGACTTGGCCAGAGTTTGTCTACATAAGGCGGCCAAGAGGTCGAAGAAGTGGGCAGACCAGAAGAGGCGGGATGTGCAGTTCCAGGTTGGAGACTTGGTGTTGGTGAAGCTGCATCTCATTATGTGCCATAAGGGGCTACACAAAGGCCTAGTCCGGAGGTATGAGGGACCTTTTCGAGTAGTCAAGAGGGTAGGCAAGGTTGCCTACAAGCTGGATATGCCACCCAAGCCGAGGGTACACCCGGTGTTCCATGCGAGCATGCTCAAGCCGTTCCATGAGGATGAGGGAGATCTAGGGCGGGCAGAGTCAAAGCGTGCACCATTGAGAGCAAGGGCCTCATATGAGAAGGAGGTCCACAGCATCATGGCTGACCAGGAGGTGAGATGGAAGAACTATCAACCAACACATGAGTACTTGGTGCGCTGGAAGGGACTTCCAGATAGTGAGGTGAGTTGGGAACCAACAGATGACTTATAGCAGTTCGGGGACCAGATCAGGTAGTACCATGCAGAAGACACAATGAGGGCATTGCACAATCAGGTGGGGGAGAATGTCATGCCTTGGGCGGGTGCGCCAGGCACATCAGGCAGACCAGCAGGCGAGCCAAAGGTTGAGGCCCGTAGACCAGGCGTGCTGGCGGGTATCTGTGCGCAAAGCCTAGCAAATGAGTTCAAAATGCCCATCCAACTTGCAGGCCAGCCCGTGAGACCAAGGCCTGGCATACAAGATGCTCGCACCATATCCAGAAGGGCCCAAGGTGCTGGACATGCAAGGGAAGCTTCTGGAAGCAGGCAGGATCAGTAGGAGCATCCTGGCAGATTTGGTTGACCCTAAAAATCAGGAGTTAGCATTCTGATTGATTGTAATCTGTATAATCCCATGATTTTAGCCTTTATTCTAGGGATATTGCCATTAAGTTGTAGCTAGAGCCTCAACTATAAATAGAGGGCTACTTCACCCTCATTTGTACACCATCAAACACTTCTGTTTCAGTGAATACAAGAGCATTTCTAGAATTCTGTCTTCTTATCCTGTTTCTCTTTAACTTACGTAATCAGCCCTTCCCATTGTTCTAGTGCCTGCACGCTTGTGTTTTAGGCTGACTTAGGCATAAAGGAGGAGATTCCAAGCCTAAGGCCGTGCGGTTTCTGAGTCTAAGGTTGGAGCCCATGACACTTGCACGCTCATTTCGTGGGTTGGCTTAGGCATACAGAGTTCATTGCATGTCTAAGCATATGGTGTGCATTCCCAGTCTAAGAGTTTGAGCCACAGTGCACATGCTGGGCTAGGGCATGTGTTGGTGTCGCATTTTTTTTGCCCGGGGCACCATCGTCGGAGAGCCTAACGGCGGCATTGGGGGTTCCGACGATTGGGGGGGTCGGGGTGTGTGCGCACATGATGTGCGATGGGTGCTGGTACTTGGCCCTTATATTGGCCCCCTATCCCTCATCAAACCTTGAGAACTCACACCCCCTTAAAGAGGATTTGAGATTTTATAGGTTTGCTACCAGTAGCCATTAAAGTGGCTGAAATTGGGACACTTTTTTCAAATGGTTACAAAATCTTCTCCACTTCGAGTTTTTAGCTGAATTTTTTTGTGCATGCCAAAAAAAAATACAAGCATCACCTCTACCAATTTTGGGGACAAAACTCTTTCTAAAAAAAGTTTAAAAAATCCCGAACCGCAAAAAGTTTCAAAAATCATAAAAAATAAAAATTGGGTCGTCTTGCCACGAAACTTCAAATGAAGGCGTAGGGGACCATTGTATGAATTTACAAGCCATAAAAATGGCATTGGAATGGCAGAAATATGAAGATGTGCCTGAACTCACCTACCACCTGTTCGATCCCCGGCTTGGGCATCTTGCCCCTCTAGCCGGCTGAGCGTTTGCATGCTCGTTTCGTGGGTTGACTTAGGCGTACGAAGTTCATCCCCAGTCTAAGCATATAGAGTTCATTCCCAGTCTAAGATCAGACCAGACTGAGGGTTGCGACAGCAAGATCGGCAGCACGCGGGAGGGACCGGGTCGATCCCTGACTTGCGCATTCTGCCTCTCCGACCGGCTAAGTGCCCGCACGCCTGTTTCATGGGTTGGCTTAGGCATAGGGAGTTCATTCCATGTCTAAGCCCTAGCTAGATCGAGGGTTGTGGTAGCGGGATAGGTAGCACACAGAGGGGGACCGAGCCCATCCCTGGCTTGTGCATTATGCCTCTCCGGTCGCTCAGCGCCCGAACGTTCGTTTCGTGGGTTGACTTAGGCATACAAAGTTCATTCCCAATCTAAGATCAGACCAGACCGAGGGTTGTGGCAGCAGGATCGACAGCACGTAGTGGGGGATCGGGCTGGTCCTCGGCTTGCTTATTCTACCTCTCCGGCCGGCTGAGCGCCCGCACGCTAGTTTGATGGGTTGGCTTAGGCATGCGGAGTTCATTCCATGTCTAAGCCTACAGAGTTCATTTCGAATCTAAGATCAAATTAGACTGAGGGTTATGGCAGTAGGATCGGTAGCAGGCAAGGGGGATCAGGCCGATCCTCGGCTTGCGTATTCTACTTCTCCGACCGGCTGAGCGCCCGCACGCCCGTTTCATTGGTTGGCTTAGCCATAGGGAGTTCATTTCATGTCTAAGCCCCAGTCGGACTGAGGGTTGTGGCAGCGAGATTGACAGCACGCAGAGGGGCACCAGGATGATCCTCGACTTGCACATTCTACCTCTCCGATCGGCTGAGCGCCCGCACGCTCGTTTCGTGGGTTGGCTTAGGCATACGGAGTTCATTCCTAGTCTAAGAGTTTGAGCCACGGTGCGCATGCTGGGCTTGAGCATGTGCTGGTGCCACATTTTTTTCGGCCGGGGCACCATCGTCAGAGCATCACCGGAGCATCGCCGGAGAGCCTAACTGGCGGCATTGGGGGTTCTGGCGATTGGAGGGGCCAGGGGGTGTGCGCACATGATGTGCGATGGGTGCTGGTACTTGGCCCTTATATTGGCCCCTATATTGGCCCCCTATGCCTCATCAAACCTCGAGAACTCACACCCTCTTAAAGAGCATTTGAGATTTTATAGGTTTGCTGCCAGTAGCCATTAAAGTGTCTGAAATGGCGACATTTTTTTCAAACGATCACAAAATCTTCTCCACTTTGATTTTTTAGCTGAATTTTTTTGTGCATGCCAAAAAAAATACAAGGATCACCTCTACCAAATTTCGGGACAAAACTCTTTCTAAAAGAATTTTAAAAAATCTCGCACCGTAAAAGGTTTCAAAGATCGTGAAAAATAGAAAATGGGTCGTATTGCCACGAAACTTCACATGAAGGCTTAGGGGACCATTGTATGAATTTACAAGCCATAAAAATGGCATTGGCATGGCAGAAATATGAAGATGTGCTTGAACCCACCTACCTCCCGTTCGATCCTCGGCTTGCGCATCCTGCCTCTCTGGTTGGCTGAGCGTCCGCACGCTCGTTTCATGGGTTGACTTAGGCATACGAAGTTTATCCCCAGTCTAAGCATACGAAGTTCATTCCCAGTCTAAGATCGGACCAGATCGAGGGTTGCGACAGTAGGATCGGTAGCACGCAGGGGGGACCGGGCCGATCTTCGGCTTAGGCATTCTGCCTCTCCGGCCGGCTGAGCACCTGCACACCCGTTTCATGGGTTGGCTTAGGCATAGGGAGTTCATTCCATGTCTAAGCCCAGGCTGGACTGAGGGTTGTGGCAGTAGGACTGACAGCACGTAGAGGGAGATCGAGTCGATCCCCGGTTTGCACATTATGCCTCTCCGATCGGCTCAACGCCCACACGCTCGTTTCGTGGGTTGACTTAGGCATACGGAGTTCATTCCCAGTCTAAGATCAGACCAAACCGAGGGTCACGGTAGCAGGATCGATAGCACGTAGGGGGGACCGGGTTGGTCCCCGGCTTGTGCATTCTATCTCTCCGATCGGCTGAGCACCCGCACGCTCGTTTCATGGGTTGGCTTAGGCATACAGAGTTCATTCCATGTCTAAGCATACGGAGTTCATTCCCAGTCTAAGATCAGACTGGATCGATAGCACGCAGATGGGGACCGGGCTGATCCCCAGCTTGCACATTCTGCCTCTCCGACCGGTTGAGCACCCGCACGCTCGTTTCATTGGTTGGCTTAGGCATACAGAGTTCATTCCATGTCTAAACCCCAGCTGGACCGATGGTTGTGGCAGCAGGATCGGCAGCACGCACAAGGGGATCGAGATGATCCCTGACTTGTGTATTATGCCTCTCTGGCCGACTGAGTGCCCACATGCTCATTCCGTGGGTTGACTTAGGCATACGGAGTTCATCCCCAGTCTAAGCATACAGAGTTTATTCCTAGTTTAAGATCAGATCGAATCAAGGGTTGGGACAGCAGAATCGGTAGCACACAGGGGGGACTAGGCCGATCTCTGGCTTGCGCATTCTGCCTCTCCGACTGGCTGAGCGCCCGCATGCCCATTTCATGGGTTGGCTTAGGCATAGGGAGTTCATTCCATATCTAAGCGCTAGTCGGATCAAGGGTTGTGGTAGCGGGACCGATAGCATACAGAGGGGGACCGGGCCGATCCCTGACTTGCGCATTATGCCTCTCCGATCGGCTCAGTGCCCGAACACTCGTTTCATGGGTTGTCTAAGCATACAGAGTTCATTCGTAGTCTAAGATTGAATCAAACCAAGGGCTAGGTAGCAGGACCAGTAGTAGGATCGGTAGCACGTAGGGGGGATCGGATCGATCCTCGACTTGCACATTCTGCCTCTCCGGTCGGTCGTTCCGATAGGCTGAGCACCCGCACGCTTGTTTCGTGGGTTAACTTAGGCATACGGAGTTCATCCCCAGTCTAAGCATACGGAGTTCATTCCCAATCTAAGATCAAACTGGACCGAGGGTTGTGGCAGCAGGATCGGCAGCACGCAGGGGGGACCGGGCCGATCCTCAGCTTGTGCATTCTACCTCTCCGGTCGGCTGAGCGCCCGCATGCCCGTTTCATGGGTTGGCTTGGGTATAGGGAGTTCATTCCATGTCAAAGCCCCAGCCGAACCAAGGGTTGTGGTAGTGGGACCGATAGCACGTAAAAGGGGACCAGGTCGATCCCCGGCTAACACATTCTGCCTCTCCGGTCGGTTGAGCGCCCGCACGCTCGTTTCGTGGGTTGGCTGAGGCATGTAGAGTTCATTCCATATCTAAGCATACGGAGTTCACTCCCAATCTAAGAGTTTGAGCCACGGTGCACATGTTGGGCTTAGGCATATGCTGGTGCCGCATTTTTTTCACACGGGGCACCATCGGCGAAGCATCGTCGGAGCATCGCTGGAGAGCCTAACCGACGGTATTAGGGGTTCCGACGATTGGGGGGCCGGGGGCTGTGCGCACATGATGTGCGATGGGTGCTGGTACTTGGCCCTTATATTGGCCCGCTATCCCTCATCAAACCTCAAGAACTCACACCCCTTTAAAGAGCATTTGAGATTTTATAGGTTTGCTGCCAGTAGCCATTAAAGTGTCTGAAATGGGGACATTTTTTTCAAACGATCACAAAATCTTCTCCACTTTGAGTTTTTAGCTGAATTTTTTTTTGCCTACCAAAAAAAATACAAGAATAACCTCTGCCAAATTTGGGGACAAAACTCTTTTTAAAAAAATTTTAAAAAATCTCGAACCATAAAAAGTTTCAAAAATCGTGAAAAATAGAAAACGGGTCGTTTTACCACAAAACTTCACATGAAGGTGTAGGGGACCATTGTATGAATTTACAAGCCATAAAAATGGCATTGGCATGGTAGAAATATGAAGATGTGCTTGAACCCACCAACCACCCGTTCGATCCCCGGCTTGCGCATCCTACCACTCTGGTCGGCTGAGCGTCCGCATGCTCATTTCGTGGGTTGACTTAGGCATACAGAGTTCATCCTTAGTCTAAGCATACAGAGCTCATTCCCAATCTAAGATCAGACCAGACCAAGGGTTACGACAGTAGGATCGGTAGCACGTCAGGGGGATCGAGCCGATCCCCAGCTTGCGCATTCTGCCTCTCTGACCGGCTGAATGCCTGCACGCTCGTTTCGTGGGTTGGCTTAGGCATAGGAAGTTCATTCCATGTCCAAGCCCCAGCCGAACCGAGGGTTGTGGCAGCGGGACCGATAGCACGCAGAGGGGGATCGAGTCGATCCTCGGCTTGCCCATTATGCCTCTCCGATTGGCTCAACGCCCGCACACTCGTTTCGTGGGTTGACTTAGGCATACGGAGTTCATTCCCAGTCTAAGATCTGATCGGACCGAGGGTTGCGACAGCAGGATCGATAGCACGCAGGAGGGATCGGGTCGGTTCTCGGCTTACGCATTCAGCCTCTCCGGTTGGCTGAGCGCTGGCATGCTCGTTTCATGGGTTGGCTTAGGCATACGGAGTTCATTCCATGTCTAAGCATATGGAGTTCATTCCCAATCTAAGATCAGACTGAATCGAGGGTTGCGACAGTAGGACCAGTAATAGGATCGACAACATGCAAGAAGGGATCAGGCCAATCCTCGGCTTGCGTATTCTACCTCTCCGGCCTGCTGAGCGCTCGCACGCTCATTTTGTGGGTTGGCTTAGGCATACAGAGTTCATTCCATGTCTAAGCCCCAGTCAGACCGAGGGTTGTGGCAGTCGGACCGACTGTGGGATCGACAACACACAGATGGGGATCAGGCTTATCTCTGGCTTGGGCATTATGCCTCTTCGATTGACTCAGTGCCCGAACAGTTGTTTCATGGGTTGACTTAAGCATATGATGTTCATTCCCAGTCTAAGATCAGATCGGACCGAGGGTTGCGACAGTAGGATCGATAGCATGCTGGGGGGATCGGGCTGATCCTTGGTTTATGCATTCTGCCTTTTCGACCGGTTGAGTGCCCGTACGCTCGTTTTGTGGGTTGGCTTAGGCAAACGGAGTTCATTCCATGTCTAAGCATACGGAGTTCATTCCCAGTCTAAGATCAAACCGGACTGAGGGTTACGGTAGCAGGACCAACAGCAGGATCGACAGCACGCATGGAGGGGACTGGGTCAATCTCCGACTTACACATTCGACCTCTCCAGTCGGCTGTGCGTCCGTACGCTCATTTTGTGGGTTGACTTAGGCATACGGTGTACATCCCCAGTCTAAGCAGACGGAGTTCATTCCCAGTCTAAGATTGAACCGGACCAAAGGTTGTGGTAGCAAGATCAGTAGCAGGTAGAGGGGATCGGGTTGATCCTCGACTTGCGCATTTTGCCTTTCCGGCCGGCTGAGCGCCCACACGCCCATTTCGTGGGTTGGCTTAGGCATAGGGAGTTAATTCCATGTCTAAACCCCAGCCGAACCGAGGGTTGTGGCAGTCGGACCGACAGCACATAGAGGGGGACCGGGCCAATCCCCGGCTTGCGCATTCTGCCTCTCTGGTCGACTAAGCACCCGCACACTCGTTTTGTGGGTTGGCTTAGGCATACGGAGTTCATTCCATGTCTAAGCATACAGAGTTCATTCCCAGTCTAAGAGTTTGAGCCACGGTGCACATGCTGGGCTAGGGCATGTGCTGGTGCCGTATTTTTTTCGCCTGGGGCACCATCGTCGGAACATCGTCGGAGAGCCTAACTGGCGGCATTAAGGGTTTTGATGATTGGGGGGGCGGGGGGGTGTGCGCACATGATGTGCGATGGGTACTGGTACTTCATCCTTATATTGGCCCCCTATCCCTCATCAAACCTTGAGAACTCACACCCCCTTAAAGAGCATTTGAGATTTTATAGGTTTGCTGCCAGTAGCCATTAAAGTGTCTGAAATGGGGACACTTTTTTCAAACGGTCACAAAATCTTCTCCACTTTGAATTTTTAGCTGAATTTTTTGTGCATGCCAATTAAAAAATAAGGATCACCTCTACCAAATTTGGGGACAAAACTCTTTCTAAAAAAATTTAAAAAAATCTCGAACCGCAAAAAGTTTTAAAAATCATGAAAAATAGAAAACGGGTCGTCTTGCCATGAAACTTCACATGAAGGCGTAAGGGACCATTGTATGAATTTACAAGCCATAAAAATGGCATTGGCATGGCAGAAATATGAAGATGTGCTTGAACCCACCAACACCTGTTCGATCCCCGGCTTGCGCATCCTGCCTCTTTGGTCGACTGAGCGCCCGCACGCTCGTTTCATGGGTTGACTTAGGCATACAGAGTTCATCCCTAGTCTAAGCATACGAAGTTCATTCCTAGTCTAAGATCGGACCGGGCTGATCCCCGGCTTGTGCATTCTGCCTCTCCGGTCGGTTGAGCGCCCGCACGCCCGTTTCATGGGTTGGCTTAGGTATAGGGAGTTCATTCCATGTCTAAGCCCCAATCGGACTGAGGGTTGTGGTAGCGGGACCGACAGCACGTAGAGGGGGATCAAACCGATCCCCCGCTTGCGCATTATGCCTCTCCAACCGGCTCAGCACTAGCACGCTCGTTTCGTGGGTTGACTTAGGTATACGGAGTTCATTCCCAGTCTAAGATCAGACCGGACCGAGGGTTGTGGCAGCAGGATCGATAGCACGCAGGAGGGGACCGGGTCAGTCCCCGACTTGTGCATTCTGCCTCTCTGGCCGGCTGATCACCCATACGCTTGTTTCATGGGTTGGCTTAGGCATACGGAGTTCATTCCATGTCTAAGCATACGGAGTTCATTCCTGGTCTAAGATCGGATCAGACTGAGGGTTATGGCAGTAGGTTCGATAGCACGCAGAAGGGGATGGGGTTGATCCCCGGCTTGCGCATTCTGTCTTTTCGGCCGGCTAAGCACTCTCACGCTTATTTCGTGGGTTGGCTTAGGCATACGAAGTTCATTCCATGTCTAAGCCCCAGCCAGATCAAGGGTTGTGGTAGCAACAGCAGTAGCGGGATCGGCAACACGCAGAGGGGGCCTGGGCTGATCCTCAGCTTATGCATTATGCCTCTCCGATTGGCCTCTCCGGTCAGCTGAGCGCTTCCATGCTCGTTTCATGGGTTGACTTAGGCATACGGAGTTCATCCCCAGTCTAAGTATATAGAGTTCATTCCCAGTCTAAGATCGGACAGGACCGATGGTTGCGGTAGCAGGATCTACAGCATGCAGGGGGGATCGGGCTGATCCTCGACTTACGCATTCTGCCTCTCCGACCGGCTGAGTGCCCGCATGCCTGTTTCGTGGGTTGGCTTAGGCATAGGGAGTTCATTCCATGTCTAAGCCCCTGTCGGACCAAGGGTTGTGGCAGCGGGATCGACAGCACACAGAGGGGGGTCCGGGCTGGTCCCCAGCTTGCGCATTATGCCTCTTCGGCCGGCTCAGCGCCCGAACACTCATTTCATGGGTTGACTTAAGCATACGAAGTTCATTCTCAGTCTAAGATCGGATCAGACCGAGGGTTACAACAGCAGGATCGACAGCACGCAGGGGGGATCGGGTTGGTCCCTGGCTTACGTATTTTGCATCTCCGATCGACTGAGCGCCCGCATGCTCGTTTCATGGGTTGGCTTAGGCATACTGAGTTCATTCCATGTCTAAGCATATGGAGTACATTCCCAGTCTAAGATCAGACTGGACCGAGGCTTGCGATAGTAGGACCAGCAGCAAGATCGATAGCACGCAGGGGGGATCGGGCTGATCCCCGACTTGCGCATTTTGCCTCTTCGGCTGGTTGAACGCCTGCACACTCGTTTCCTGGGTTGACTTAGGCATACGGAGTTTATCCCTAGTCTAAGCATACGGAGTTCATTCCTAGTCTAAGATCGAACCAGACTAAGGGTTGCGACAGTAGGATCGGTAGCATGTAGAGGGTGACCAAGCCGATCCCTGGCTTGCTCATTCTACCTCTCTGGCCGAATAAGCACCCGCACACTTGTTTCGTGGGTTGGCTTAGGCATACGGAGTTCATTCCATGTCTAAGCCCCAGCCAGACCGAGGGTTGTGGTAGCAGGACCGACAGTGGGATCGGCAGCACGTAGAGGAGGATCGGGCTGATCCCCGGCTTGTGCGTTATGCCTCTCCGGTGGGCCTCTCTGGTCGACAGAGCACTCGCACGCTCATTTCGTGGGTTGGCTTAGGCATACAGAGTTCATTCCATGTCTAAGCCTCAACCAGACTGAGGGTTGTGGTAGCAGGACCGGGAGTGGGATCGACAGCACACAGAGAGGACTGAGCTGATCCCCGGCTTGTGCGTTATGCCCTTTTGATCAGCTGAGCGCCCGAACAATCGTTTCGTGGGTTGACTTAGGCATACGGAGTTTATCCCCAGTCTAAGCTACGGAGTTCATTCCCAGTCTAAGATCGAATCGGATCGAAGGTTGCGACAGCAGGATCGGCAGCATACAGGGGGGACCATATCGATCCCCGACTTGCGCATCTGCCTCTTCGACCGGCTGAGTGCCCATACGCCCGTTTCGTGGGTTGGCTTAGGCATAGGAGTTCATTCCATGTCTAAGCCCCAGCAAAACTGGGGGTTGTGGCAGCGAAACGGGCAGCACGTAGAGGGGGACCGAGCCGATCCTCAGCTTGCGCATTATGCCTCTTCGGTTGACTCAGTGCCCGAACGCTCGTTTCGTGGGTTGACTTAGGCATACGGAGTTCATTCCCAGTCTAAGATTGTATCAGATCGAGGGTTACGATAGCAGGATCGACAGCACGTAGGGGGGATCGGGTCGGTTTCCAGCTTGCACATTCTGCCTCTCCGGTCGGTTGAGCACCCGTACGCTCGTTTCGTGGGTTGTCTTAGGCATACGGAGTTCATTCTATTTCTAAGCATACAGAGTTCATTCGTAGTCTAAGATTGGACCGGATCGAGGCTTGCGATAGAAGGACCAGCAACAGGATCTGTAAAACACAGGGGGGACCGAGCCGATCCCCGTTTTACGCATTCTGCCTCTTCAATCGGCTGAGCGCCCGCACACTCGTTTCGTGGGTTGACTTAGGCATACGGAGTTCATCCCCAGTCTAAGCATACGGAGTTCATTCCTAGTCTAAGATCGAACCAGACCGAGGGTCACGACAGCAGGATCGACAGCACGCAGGAGGGACCGGGCCGATCCCCGGCTTGCGCATTCTGCCTCTTCGACCGACTGAGTGCCCGTACGCCCGTTTCGTGGGTTCGCTTATGCGTAGGGAGTTCATTCCATGTCTAATACCCAGCCGGATCGAGGGTTGTGGCAGCAAGATCGGCAGCACGTAGAGGGGGACCGGGCTGATCCTCAGCTTGCACATTCTGCCTCTCCGATCGGCTGAGCACCCGCACGCTCATTTCATGGGTTGGCTTAGGCATACGGAGTTCATTCCATGTCTAAGCATACGGAGTTCATTCCCAGTCTAAGAGTTTGAGCCACGGTGCACATGCTGGGCTCGACCATGTGCTGGCGCCTCATTTTTTTCGCCCGGGGCACCATCGTCGGAGCATCATCGGAGAGCCATGTCTAATCCCCAGCTGGATTGAGGGTTGTGGCAGCAGGATCGGCAGCATGCAGAGGGAGATTGGGCCGATCCCCGGCTTGCGCATTCTACCTCTCTGGCCGGCTGAGCACCCGCACGCTCGTTTTGTGGGTTGGCTTAGGCATACAGAGTTCATTCCATGTCTAAGCATACGGAGTTCATTCCCAGTCTAAGAGTTTGAGCCACGGTGCACATGCTGGGCTCGGGCATGTGCTGGTGCAGCATTTTTTTCACCCGAGGCACCATCGTCAGAGCATCGTCGGAGAGCCTAACTGCCGGTATTGAGGGTTCCGACGATTGGGGGGCCGGGGGGTGTGCGCACATGATGTGCAATGGGTACTGGTACTTGGCCCTTATATTGGCCCCCTATCCCTCATCAAACCTTGAGAACTCACACCCCCTTAAAGAGCATTTGAGATTTTATAGGTTTGTTGCCAGTAGCAATTAAAGTGTCTGAAATGGGGACACTTTTTTCAAATGGTCGCAAAATCTTCTCCACTTTGAGTTTTTAGTTGAATATTTTTGTGCATACCAACAAAAATACAAGGATCACCTCTACCAAATTTGGGGACAAAAGTCTTTCTAAAAAAATTTAAAAAAATCCTGAACCGCAAAAAGTTTTAAAAATCGTGAAAAAATAGAAAATGGGTCGTCTTGCGACGAAACTTCACATGAAGGTGTAGGGGACCAATGTATGAATTTAAAAGCCATAAAAATGGCATTGGCATGGCAGAAATATGAAGATGTGCATGAACCCACTTACCACCCGCTCGATCCTCGGCTTACGCATCCTGCCTCTCTGGTCGACTGAGCGTCCGCACGCTCATTTCATGGGTTGACTTAGGCATATGGAGTTCATCCCCAGTCCAAGCATATGGAGTTCATTCCCAGTCTAAGATCGAACCAGACCAAGGGTTACGGTAGCAGGATCAGCAGCAGGCATGGAGGACCGGGTTGATCCCCGACTTGCGCATTCAGCCTCTCCGGCTGGTTGAGCAACCGCACGCCCGTTTCGTGGGTTGGCTTAGGCATAGGGGTTCATTCCATGTCTAAGCCCCAGCCAGACTGAGGGTTGTGGCAGCGGGACTGGTAGCATGCAGAAGGGGATCGGGTCAATCCCCAGCTTGTGCATTATGCCTCTTCGGTCGGCTTAGCACCCGCACGCTCATTTCGTGGGTTGACTTAGGCATACGAAGTTCTTTCCTAGTCTAAGATCGAACCAGACCGAGGGTTGCAGCAGCAAGATTGATAGCACGCAGGGGGGACCGAGCCGGTCCCCGACTAGCGCATTATACCTCTCCGATTGGTTGAGCGTTCGCACGCTCGTTTTGTGGGTTGGCTTAGGCATACGGAGTTCATTCCATGCCTAAGCATACGGAGTTCATTCCCAGTCTAAGATCAGACTAGATCGAGGTTTGCAATAGTAAGAATAGTAGCAGGATCGACAGCACGTATGGGGGATCGGGTCGATCACCGGCTTGCGTATTCTACCTCTCCGATTGGCTGAGTTCCTGCACACTCGTTTCGTGGGGTGGCTTAAGCATACGGAGCTCATTCCATGTCTAAACCCCAGCTGGACTGTAGGGTTGTGGCAGTAGGACTGGCAGCAGGATCGGCAGCACGCAGAGGAGGATCGGGCTGATCCCCTGCTTGCGCATTATGGCTTTTCGATCGGCCTCTCCGGCCAGCTGAGCACCCCCACGCTCGTTTCGTGGGTTGACTTAGGCATATGGAGTTTATCCCCATTCTAAGCATACGAAGTTTATTCCCAATCTAAGATCGGATCGGATCGAGGGTTACGGTAGCAGGATCGGTAGCACACAGGGGGGATCAGGCCGATCCCCGGCTTGCTCATTCTACCTCTCCGACTGGCTGAGTGCTCGTACACCCGTTTCGTGGGTTGGCTTAGGCATAGGGAGTTCATTCCATGTCTAAGCCCCAGCTGGATCAATGGTTATGGTAGCGGGACTGCCAGCACGTAGAGGGGGACCGAGCCGATCCTCAGCTTGTGCATTATCCCTCTCCGACTGACTCAGCACTCGAACGCTCATTTCATGGGTTGACTTAGGCATACGAAGCTCATTCCCAGTCTAAGATCGGACCGAACCGAGGGTTGCGGTAGTAGGATCGACAGCATGCAGGGGCCACCGGGCTAGTCCTCGGCTTACGAATTTGCCTCTCCGGTCGGCTGAGTGCCCGCACGTTCGTTTCATGGGTTCGCTTAGGCATACAGAGTTCATTCCATGTCTAAGCATACGGAGTTCATTCCTAATCTAAGATCGGATCAGACCGAGGGTTACGACAACAGGATCGACAGCACGTAGGGGGGATCGGGTCAATCCCCAGCTTGCGCATTCTACCTTTTCGACCGGTTGAGCGCCCGCATGCTTGTTTCATGGGTTGACTTAGGCATACGGAGTTCATCCCCAGTCTAAGCATACGGAGTTCATTCCCAGTCTAAGATCAGATCAGATCGAGGGTTACGGCAGCAAGATCGGCAGCACATAGAGGGGATCGGGCCGATCCCCGGATTGCGCATTCTACCACTCCAGCCGGCTGAGCGCCCGCACACCCGTTTCATGGGTTGGCTTAGGCATAGGGAGTTCATTCCATGTCTAAGCCCCAGTCGGACCGAGGGTTGTGGTAACGGGACTGGCAGCACGTAGAGGGGGACCGGGTCGATCCTCGGCTTGCGCATTATGCCTCTCTGACAGACTCAGCACCCGAATGCTCGTTTCGTGGGTTGACTTAGGCATACGGAGTTTATTCCCAGTCTAAGATCGGACCGGATTGACAGTTACGATAGTAGGATTGACAGCACATAGGGGGCACAGGTCGGTCCTCGGCTTGCGTATTCTACCTTTCTGGCCGGCTTAGTGCCCGTACGCTCGTTTCCTGGGTTTGCTTAGGCATACAGAGTTCATTCCATGTCTAAGCATATGGAGTTCATTCCCAATCTAAGATCGGATCAAACCGAGGGTTACGGTAGCAGGACCAGTAGTAGGATCGGCAATACGTAGGGGGGGATCAAGTCGATCCCAGGCTTGCACATTCTGCCTCTCCGACTGGACTTTTCGACCGACTAAGCGCCCGCACGCTCGTTTCATGGGTTGACTTAGGCATACGGAGTTCATCCCCAGTCTAAGCATATGGAGTTCATTCCCAGTCTAAGATCGAACTGGATCGAGGGTTGCGACAGCAGGATCGGCAGGACCTAGGGGGGATCGAGCCGATCCCCAGCTTGAGCATTTTGCCTCTTCGGTCGACTGAACGCCCGTATGCCTGTTTTGTGGGTTTGCTTAGGCATAGGGAGTTCATTCCTTGTCTAAGCCCAGTCAGACCGAGGGTTGTGGTAGTGGGACCGGTAGCACGTAGAGGGGGACCGGGCTGATCCCCGGCTTGTGCATTCTGTATCTCTGACCTGCTGAGCGCCCGCACGCTCGTTTCATGGGTTGGCTTAGGCATAAGGAGTTCATTCCATGTCTAAGCATACGGAG
This sequence comes from Durio zibethinus, assembly GCF_047325235.1. NCBI lineage: Eukaryota > Viridiplantae > Streptophyta > Magnoliopsida > Malvales > Malvaceae > Durio > Durio zibethinus. The sequence continues at coordinate 20,113,404 of NC_143181.1, forward strand.
TTCATTCCTAATTTAAGAGTTTGAGCCACGGTGCACATTCTGGGCTCGAGCATGTGCTGGTGCCACATTTTTTTCACTCGAGGCACCATCGTCGGAGCATCACCGAAAGCTTAACTGGCGGCATTGGGGGTTTCGACGATTGGGGGGCCGGGGGGTGTGCGCACATGATGTGTGATGGGTGCTGGTACTTGGCCCTTATATTGGCCCCCTATCCCTCATCAAACCTCGAGAACTCACACCCCCTTAAAGAGCATTTGAGATTTTATAGGTTTGCTGCCAGTAGCCATTAAAATGTCTAAAATGGGGACACTTTTTTCAAACAATCACAAAATCTTCTCCACTTTGAGTTTTTAGCTGAATTTTTTTATGCATGCCAAAAAAAATGCAAGGATCACGTCTACCAAATTTGGGGATAAAACTCTTTCTAAAAAAATTTTAAAAATCTTGAACCGTAAAAGGTTTCAAAAATCATGAAAAATAGAAAACGGGTTGTCTTGCCACGAAACTTCACATGAAGGCGCAGAGGGGGATTGGGTCGCTCCCCGGCTTATGCATTATGCCTCTCCGACCAGCTCAGTGCCCACACACTTGTTTTGTGGGTTGAGTTAGGCATACGGAGTTCATTCCCAATCTAATATCAAATCGGACCGAGGGTTACGGTAGCAGGATCGATAGCATGCAGGCGGGGATCGACCCGATCCTTGGCTTGTGCATTCTACCTCTCCGGCCAACTGAGTGCCAGCATGCTCGTTTCATGGGTTGACTTAGGCATATAGAGCTCATTCCATGTCTAAGCATGCAGAGTTCATTCCCAATCAAAGATCAGACCAGATCGAAGGTTGCAATAATAGTACCAGCAGCAAGATCGACAGCACGCAACGGGGATCGGGCCGATCCCTGGCTTATGCTTTCTGCCTCTCCAGCCAGTTGAGTGTCTGTACGCTCGTTTTGTGGGTTGGCTTAGGCATACAGAGTTCATTCCAAGTCTAAGCCCCAGTCGGATCGAAGGTTCTGGTAGCTGGATCGATAGCGAGATTGACAGCACGTCGAGGGGGACCGGGCTGATCCCCGGCTTGCGCATTCTGCCTTTTTGATCGACTGAGCACCCGCACGCCCGTTTCGCGGGTTGGCTTAGGCATAGGGAGTTCATGCCATGTCTAAGCCCCAACTAGACCGAGGGTTGTGGCAGCGGGACCGACAGCAGGCAGAGAGGGATTGATCCGATCCCCGACTTGTGTATTATGCCTCTCCGGTTGGCTCACCGCCCGCACGCTTATTTTGTGTGTTGACTTAGGTATACGGAGTTCATTCCTAGTCTAAGATCAGACCGGACCGAGGGTTGCGACAGCACGCAGGGGGGACCAGGCCGATCCCCGACTTGTATAATTCTACCTCTCCGGTCGATTGAGCGCCCGTAAGCTCGTTTCGTGGGTTAGGTTAGGCATACGGAGTTTATTCCATGTCTAAGCATACGGAGTTCATTCCCAGTCTAAGATCGAACCCAACTGAGAGTTGCAATAGCAGGACCCACAGCACGATCGATAGCACATAAGAGGGGATCGGGTCGATCCTTGGCTTACGCATTCTACCTCTCCGGCTAGCTGAGCACCCGCACGCTCATTTTGTGGGTTGGCTTAGGCATATGGAATTCATTCCATGTCTAAGCCCCAGCCGGACCGAGGGTTGTGGCAGCAGGACCGGTAGCGGGATCAGTAGCACTCAGAGGGGGACCAGGCTGATCCCCAGCTTATGCGTTATGCCTCTCCGGCCGGTTGAGCGCCCGCATGCTCATTTCATGGGTTGACTTAGGCATACGGAGTTCATCCGTAGTCTAAGCATATGGAGTTCATTCCCAATCTAAGATTGAATCGAACCGAGGGTTGCGACAGCAGGACCAGCAGCACGCAGGTGGGACCGAGCCGATCTTCGACTTGTGCATTCTGCCTCCCCAGCTGACCTCTCTGGCCGATTGAGCGCCCGCACGCTCATTTCATGGGTTGACTTAGGCATACAAAGTTCATCCCCATTCTAAGCATACAGAGTTCATTCCCAGTCTAATATCAAACCAGACCGAGGGTTGCAACAGCAGGATCGGTAGCACGTAGGGGGACCGGGCAGATCCCTGGCTTGTGCATTCTGCCTCTCCGATCGGTTGAGCACTCGCACGCTCATTTCATGTGTTGGCTTTGGCATAGGGAGTTCATTCCATGTCTAAGCCCCAGCCGGACAGAGGGTTGTGGCACCGGGAACGGTAGCACGCAGAGGGGGACCGAACCGATCCCTGGCTTGCGCATTATGCCTCTTCGATCGGTTCAGCGCCCGCACACTCGTTTCGTGGGTTAACTTAGGCATACGGAGTTAATTCTCAGTCTAAGATTGGGTCGGATTGAGGGTTGCGACAGCAGGATCGACAGCACGCAGGGAGGGACCGGTCGATCCCCGACTTGCACATTTTGGCTTTCCGATCGGCTGAGCACCCACACGTGCATTTTGTGGGTTGGCTTAGGCATACAGAGTTCATTCCATGTCTAAGCATACAGAGTTCATTCCCAGTCTATGATCGGACTGGATCGAGGGTTACGGTGGCAAGACCAGTAGCAGGATCGGTAGCATGCAAGGGGAGATCGGGCCGATCCCTGGCTTTCGTATTCTGCCTCTTCGGCCGGCTGAGCGCCCGCACACTCGTTTCATGGGTTGGCTTAGGCATACAGACTTCATTCCATGTCTAAGCCCTAGCCAGACTAAGGGTTGTGGTAGCAGGACCGGTAGTGAGATCGGTAGCACGCAGAAGGGGATCAGGCTAATCCTCGACTTACGCATTATGCCTCTCTGGCCTGCCTCTCTGGTCGGTTCAGCACCCGTACGCTCGTTTCATGGGTTGACTTAGGCTTACGGAGTTTGTCTCCAGTCTAAGCATACGGAGTTCATTCCTAGTTTAAGATTGGACTGGACCGAGGGTTGCGGCAGCAGGATTGACAGCACATAGGGGGGACCGAGTAGATCCCTGGCTTGCTTATTCTACCTCTTCGGTAGGCTGAGTGCCCGCACGCTCGTTTCGTGGGTTGGCTTAGGCATATAAAGTTCATTCCATGTCTAAGCATACGGAGTTCATTCCCAGTCTAAGATTTTGAGCCACGATGCACATACTGGGCTCGAGCATGTGCTGGTGCCGTATTTTTTTTGCTCGGGGCACCATCGTTGGAGTATCGTCGGAGAGCCTAACCAACGGCATTAGGGGTTCCGACGATTGGGGGGGCTGGGGGGTATGCGCACATGATGTGCGATGGGTACTGGTACTTGGCCCTTATATTGGCCCTTAGGCATACAGAGTTCATCCCCAGTCTAAGCATAGGAGTTCATTCCCAGTCTAAGATCGGACCGGACTGAGGGTTGCGACAGTAGGATCGATAGCATGCAGTGGGGACCGGACCGGTCCCCGACTTGTGCGTTCTACCTCTCCGGCTGGCTGAATGCCTGCACGCCTGTTTCGTGGGTTGGCTTAGGCATAGGGAGTTCATTCCATGTCTAAGCCCCAGTTGGACTAAGGGTTGTGGCAGCAGGACCAGCAGCACGCAGAGGGGGACAGGGCCGATCCCCGGCTCGCGCACTATGCCTCTTCGGCCGGCTCAGCGCCCGCACGCTCGTTTCATGGGTTGACCTATGCATACGGAGTTCATTCCCAGTCTAAGATTGGATCAGATTGAGGGTTACGATAGTAGGATCGACAGCACACAGGGGGGACCGAGACAATCCCCGGCTTTCACATTCTACCTCTTCGGTCGACTGAGCACCCACACGCTCGTTTCGTGGGTTGGCTTAGGCATACGGAGTTCATTCCATGTCTAAGCATATGGAGTACATTCCCAGTATAAGATTTTGAGCCACAGTGCACATGCTGGGCTCGGGCATGTGCTGGTGCCGCATTTTTTTCTCCTGGGGCACCATCGCCCGAGCGTCACCGGAGAGCCTAACTGGCGGCATTGGGGGTTCCGGCGATTGGGGGCCCGGGGGGTGTGCACACATGATGTGCAATGGGTGCTGGTACTTGGCCCTTATATTGCCCCCCCATCCCTCATCAAACCTCGACAGCTCACTCCCCCTTAAGGAGCATTTGAGATTTTATAGGTTTGCTGCTAGTAGCCATTAAAGTGTCTGAAATGGGAACACTTTTTTCAAACTGTCACAAAATGTTTTCCACTTTGATTTTTTAGCTGAATTTTTTTGTGCATGCCAACAAAAATACAAGGACCACCTCTACCAAATTTGGGGACAAAAATCTTTCTAAAAAAATTTTAAAAAATCCCAAACAGCAAAAAGTTTTGAAAATCATGAAAAATAGAAAATGGGTTGTCTTGCCACGAAACTTCACATGAAGGCTTAGGGGACCATTTTATGAATTTACAAGCCATAAACATGGCATTGGCATGGCAAAAATATGAAGATGTGCTTGAACCCACCTATCACATGTTCGATCCCTGGCTTACGCATCCTGCCTCTCTGGTCGGCTGAGCACCCGCACGCTCATTTCGTGGGTTGACTTAGGCATACGGAGTTCATCCCCAATCTAAGCATACAGAGTTCATTCCTAGTCTAAGATCAGATCGGACAGAGGGTTACGGCAGCAGGATTGACAGTGTCCAGGGGGGATCGGGCCGATCCTCGGCTTACGCATTCTGCCTCTCCGACCGATTGAGCGCCCGTATGCCCGTTTCATGGGTTGGCTTAGGCATAGGGAGTTCATTCCATGTCTAAGCCCCAGTCGGACCGAGGGTTGTGTCAACGGGATTGGCAGCACGCAGAGGGGGACTAAGTCAATCCCCGACTTGCACATTATCCCTCTCCGGCTGGCTCAGCGCCCGCACGCTCGTTTCATGGGTTCACTTAGGCATACGGAGTTCATTCCCAGTCTAAGATCGGATCGGACCGAGGGTTGCGGCAGCAGGATCGACAACATGCAAGGAGGGACCGTGTCAATCCCCAGCTTGCGCATTCTGCCTCTCCGGCCGACTGAGTGCCCGCACGCTCGTTTCATTGGTTGGCTTAGGCATACGGAGTTCATTCCATGTCTAAGCATACGGAGTTCATTCCCAGTCTAAGATCAGATCGGACCGAGGGTTACGGCAGCAAGACCAACAGCAAGATCCACAGCACGCAGGGGGGCATCAGGTCGATCCTCGGCTTGCGCATTCTGCCTCTGTGGCCAGCTGAGTGCTCGCACACTCATTTCGTGGGTTGGCTTAGGCATACAGAGTTCATTCCATGTATAAGCCCCAACCGAACCGAGGGCTGTGGCAGCAGGACTGACAGCGAGATCGGTAGCACGTAGAGGGGAACTGGGCTGATCTCCAGCATGGGCATTATGCCTCTGCGACTGTCCTCCCCGGTCGGCTGTGCTCCCGCATGCAAAATTCATGGGTTGACTTAGGTATACGGAGTGTATCCCTAGTCTAAGCATATAGAGTTCATTCCCAGTCTAAGATCGGACCAGACCGAGGGTTGCGGCAACAAGATCGGCAGTACATAGAAGGGATCAGGTCGATCCCTGACTTACAGATTCTACCTCTCCAGTCAGCTGAGCGCCTGCACGCTCGTTTCGTGGGTTGGCTTGGGCATACGGAGTTCATTCCATGTCTAAGCGCTAGTCAGACCGAGTGTTGTGGCAACAGGATCGGCAGCATGCCGAGGGGGATCGGGCTGAGCCCCAGCTTGCACATTATGCCTCTTCAGTCGACCTATCCAGTCGGCTAAGTGCCCGTACACTCGTTTCGTGGGTTGACTTAGGCATACGGAGTTCATCCCCAGTCTAAGCATATGGAGTTTATTCCCAGTCTAAGATCGGACCAGACCGAGGGTTACGGCAGCAGGATCGATAGCACGTAGGGGGGACTGGGCCGACACGCTTATTTCGTGGGATGGCTTAGGCATGTTGAGTTCATTCCATGTCTAAGCTCCAGCCGGACCAAGGGTTGTGGTAGCAGGACCGATAGCGGGATTGGCAGCACGTAGTGGGGGATCGGGCTGATCGTCGACTTACACGTTATGCCTCTCCCACCGCCCCTCCATTCGGTTGAGTGCCCGCACGCTCGTTTCGTGGGTTGACTTAGGCATACGGAGGTCATCCCTAGTCTAAGCATATAGAGTTTATTTTCAGTCTAAGATTGGACCGGACCGAAGGTTACGACAGTAGGATCAGTAGCATGCAGAGGGGACCGAGTCGATCCCCGACTTGTGTATTCTGCCTCTCCCACCGGCTGAGTGCCCGTACATCTGTTTTGTGGGTTGGCTTAGGCATAGGGAGTTCATTCCATGTCTAAGCCCCAGTCGGAATAGGAGTTGTGGCAGCGGGACCGATAGCATGCAGAAGGGGATTGGGCCGATCCCTGGCTTACGCATTATGCCTCTTCGGTCGGCTCAGCGCCTGCACGCTCATTTCGTGGGTTGACTTAGGCATACGGAGTTCATCCCCAGTCTATACATATGAAGTTCATTCCCAGTCTAAGGTCAGACCGGACCGAGGGTTACAGCAGTAGGATCGGTAGCACGCAGGGGGGTTGGGCCTATCCCTAACTTACGCATTCTGCCTCTCCGGTCGGCTAAGCCCCCGCACGCCCGTTTCATGGGTTAGCTTAGGCATAAGGAGTTCATTCCATGTCTAAGCCCCAGCCAGACCGAGGGTTGCGGTAGTGGCACCGACAACACGTAGAGGGGGATCGGGTCGATCCTCGGTTTGCGCATTATGCCTATCCGACCGGCTCAGCGCCCGTACGCTCGTTTCGTGGGTTGACTTAGCCATACGGAGTTCATTCCTAGTCTAAGATCAGACCGGACTGAGGGTTACAGTAGCAAGATTGACAGCACGTAGGGGGACTGGATCGATCCCCTACTTACGCATTCTACCTCTCCGGCCGGCTGAGCACCCGCACGCTCGTTTCATGGGTTGGCTTAGGCATACGGAGTTCATTCCATGTCTAAGCATATGGAGTTCATTCCCAGTCTAAGATTTTGAGCCACGGTGCATATGCTGGGCTGGGGCATGTGCTGGTGCCACATTTTTTTTGCCTGAGGCACCATCGCCGGAGCATCGCCGGAGAGCCTAACTGGCGGCATTAGGGGTTCCGACGATTGGGGGGCCGGGGGGTGTGCGCACATGATGTGCAATGGGTGCTGGCACTTGGCCCTTTTATTGGCCCCCTATCCCTCATCAAACCTTGAGAACTCACACCCCTTAAAAAGCATTTGAGATTTTATAGGTTTGCTGCTAGTAGCCATTAAAGTGTCTGAAATGGGGACACTTTTTTAAACGATCACAAAATCTTCTCCACTTCGAGTTTTTAGCTGAATTTTTTTGTGCATGCCAAAAAAAAATACAAGGATCACCTCTACCAAATTTGGGGACAAAACTCTTTCTTAAAAAATTTAAAAAAATCCCCAACCGCAAAAAAGTTTGGAAAATCGTGAAAAATAGAAAACAGGTCGTCTTGCCATGAAACTTCCCATGAAGGCTTAGGGGACCATTGTATGAATTTACAAGCCATAAAAATGGCGTTGGCATGATCGAAGGTTGTGGCAGCGGGACCGACAGCATACAAAGGGGGATCAGGCTGACCCTCGGCTTGCGCATTATGCCTCTTCAATCGGCTCAGCGCCCACACGCTCGTTTCATGGGTTGACTTATGCATACCGAGTTCATTTCCAGTCAAAGATCGGATCGGACCAAGGGTTGCAGTAGCAGGATCGATAGCACACAGGGGGGGACCGGGTCGGTCCCCGGCTTGTGAATTCTGCCTCTCCGATTGGCTAAGCGCCCGTACGCTCGTTTCGTGGGTTGGCTTAGGCATACGTAGTTCATTCCATGTCTAAGCATACGGAGTTCATTCCCAGTCTAAGATTTTGAGCCACGGTGCACATGCTGGGCTCAGGAATGTGCTGGTACCGTATTTTTTTTTGCCCAGGGCACCATCACCGGAGCATCGCCGGAGAGCCTTACCGCCGGCATTGGGGGTTCTGGTGATTGGGTGGCTGGGGGGGTGTGCGCACATGATGTGTGATGGGTGCTGGTACTTGGCCCTTATATTGGCCCCCTATCCCTCATCAAACCTCGAGAACTCACACCCCATTAAAGAGCATTTCAGATTTTATAAGTTTGCTGTCACTAGGCATTAAAGTGTCTGAAATGGGGACACTTTTTTCAAACTGTCACAAAATCTTCTCCACTTCGAGTTTCTTGTGCATGCCAACAAAAATACAAGGATCACCTCTACCAAATTTGGGGACAAAACTCTTTCTAAAAAAATTTAAAAAAATCTCGAACCGCAAAAAGTTTGGAAAATCATGAAAAATAGAAAACGGGTTGTCTTGCCACGAAACTTCACATGAAGGCTTAGGGGACCATTGTATGAATTTACAAGCCATAAAAATGGCATTGGCATGGTAGAAATATGAAGATGTGCTTGAACCCACTTACCACCCGTTCATTCCCCGACTTGCGCATCCTACCTCTCTGGTCGACTGAGCGCCCGCACACTCGTTTTGTGGGTTGACTTAGGCATATGGAGTTCATCCCCAGTCTAAGCATACGGAGTTCATTCCTAGTCTATGATCGGACTAGACCGAAGGTTGCGACAGTAGGATCGACAGCACGCAGGGGGGACCGGGCCGATCCCCGGCTTGCGCATTCTGCCTCTCCGGTCGGCTGAGCGCCTGCACACCCGTTTCATGGGTTGGCTTAGGCATAGGGAGTACATTCCATGTCTAAGCCCCAGCCGGATCGAGGGTTATGGCAGCGAGACTAATAGCACACAGAGGGGGACCGGGTTGATCCCCGACTTACGCATTATGCCTCTCCGACCGGCTCAACGCTTGTACGCTTGTTTTGTGGGTTGACTTATGCATACGGAGTTCATTCCTAGTCTAAGATTGGACCGGATCGAGGGTTGTGGCAGCAGGACTGACAGCACACAGGAGGGACCGGGACGGTCCCAAGCCTGGGCATTCTGCCTCTCCGACCGGTTGAGCACCCGCACGCTCATTTCGTGGCTTGGCTTAGGCATACGGAGCTCATTCCATGTCTAAGCATACGAAGTTCATTCCCAGTCTAAGATCAGATTGGATCGAGGGTTGCGACAGCAGGATTAGCACAGGATTGATAGCACGTAGGGGGGATCGAGCTGATCCGTGGCTTACGCATTCTGCCTCTCCGATCGGTTGAGCACCCGTATGCTCATTTCATGGGTTGACTTAGGCATACGGAGTTCATTCCATGTCTAAGCCCCAGTTGGACCGAGGGTTATGGCAGTAGGACCGACAGCGGGATCAGCAGCACAGAGAGGGGGATCGGGTTGATCCTCAGTTTACGCATTATGCCTCTTCGACTGGCCTCTCCGGCCGGCTGAGCGCCCGCACGCTCGTTTCGTGGGTTGACTTAGGCATACGGAGTTCATCCCCAGTCTAAGCATACAAAGTTCATTCCCAGTCTAAGATCGAATCAGATCGAGGGTTGTAGTAGCAAGACCAATAGCAGAATCGACAGCACGCAGAGGGGATCGGGCCGATCCCTGGCTTGCGCATTCTACCTCTTCGACAGGCTGAGCACCTGCACACTTTTCGTGGGTTGGCTTAGGCATACGAAGTTCATTCCCTTGACTTGCGCATTCTGCCTCTTCGGCCGGCTGAGTGCCCGCACGCCCGTTTCATGGGTTGGCTTAGGCATAGGAAGTTCATTCCATGTCTAAGCTCGAGTCGGATCGAAGGTTGTGGCAGCGGGACCGGCAGCATGCAGAGGGGGACCGGGCTGATCCCCGGCTTGCGAATTATGCCTCTTCGGTCGGCTCAACACCCGCACGCCCGTGTCATGGGTTGACTTATGCATACGGAGTTCATTCCCAATCTAAGATCAGATTGGATTGAGGGTTGTAGTAGCAGGATTGATAGCACACAGGGGGAGATCGGGTTGATCCCCAGCTTGCGCATTCTGCCTCTCCGACCGACTGAGTGCCCGTACGCTCGTTTCATGGGTTGGCTTAGGCATACGAAGTTCATTCCATGTCTAAGCATATGGAGTTCATTCCCAGTCTAAGATTTTGAGCCACGGTGCACATGCTGGGCTCGGGCATGTGCTGGTGTCACATTTTTTTCCCTCGGGGCACCATCACCGGAGCATCGCCAGAGAGCCTAACCGACGGCATTAGGGGTTACGGTGATCGAGGGGCCGGGGGGTGTGCGCACATGATGTGTGATGGGTGCTGGTACTTGGCCCTTATATTGGCCCCCTATCCCTCATCAAACCTTGAGAACTCACACCCCCTTAAAGAGCATTTGAGATTTTATAGGTTTGCTGCCAATAGCCATTAAATTGTCTAAAATGGGGACACTTTTTCAAACGGTCACAAAATCTTCTCCACTTTGAGTTTTTAGCTGAATTTTTTTGTACACACCAACAAAAATACAAGGATCACCACTACCAAATTTGGGGACAAATATCTTTCTAAAAAAATTTTAAAAAATCTGGAACCATAAAAAGTTTTGAAAATCGTGAAAAATAGAAATTGGGTCGTCTTGCCATGAAACTTCACATGAAGGCTTAGGGGACCATTGTATGAATTTATAAGCCATAAAAATGGCATTGGCAAGGCAGAAATATGAAGATGTGCTTCAACCCACCTACCACCCATTCGATCCCCGGCTTGCGCATCTTGCCTCTGGTCGGCTGAGCGCCCGCACCCTCGTTTCATGGGTTGACTTAGGCATACGGAGTTCATCTGCCATCTAAGCATATGGAGTTCATTCCCAGTCTAAGATTGGATCGGACCGAGGGTTGCGACAGCAGGATCGATAGCACGTAGGGGGGAATGGGTCGATCCCCGGCTTGCGCATTTTGCCTCTCCGGTGGCTGAGCGTCCGCACGCCTGTTTTGTGGGTTGGCTTAGGCATAGGGAGTTCATTCCATGTCTAAGCCCCAGCCGAACCGAGGGTTGTGGCAGCGGGACTGATAGCACGCAGAAGGGGATCGGGTGGATCCCTGGCTTGCGTATTATGCCACTCCGACTGGCTCAGCGCCCACACGCTCGCTTCATGGGTTGACTTAGGCATACGGAGTTCATTCCCAGTCTAAGATCAGACCGGATCGAGGGTTGTGGTAGCAGGATCGATAGCACGCAGGGGGGATCGGGCCAATCCCTGGCTTGCACATTCTGCCTCTCCGACCGGCTGAGCGCCCGCACGCTCGTTTCGTGGGTTAGCTTAGGCATACGGAGTTCATTCCTAGACTAAGATCAGACCGGACCGAGGGTTGCGGTAGCAGGAGTGGTAACAGGAGCAGCAGCAGGATCGACTACACGCAGGGGGATCGGGCCGATCCTCGGCTTGCGTATTTTGAGCGCCCGCATGCTCATTTCGTGTGTTGGCTTAGGCATGCGGAGTTCATTCCATGTCTAAGCCCCAGTCAGACCGAGGGTTATGGCAGCAAGACCGACAGCGGGATCGGTAGCACGCAGAGGGGAACTGGGCTGATTCTCGGCTTGCGCATTATGCCTCTCTGGTCGGCCTCTTCGGCCTGCTGAGCACCCGCACGCTCGTTTCATGGGTTGACATAGGCATACGGAGTTCATCCTCAGTCTAAGCATACAAAGTTCATTCCCAGTTTTAGATCAGACTGGACCGAGGGTTGCGACAGTAGGATCGGTAGCACGCAGGGGGGACCGGGTTGATCCCCAGCTTGCGCAGTCTGCCTCTTCGGTCGACTGAGCGCCCGCACGTCTGTTTCATGGGTTGGCTTAGGCATAGGGAGTTCATTCCATGTCTAAGCCCTAGTCAGATCGAGGGTTGTGGCATGGGATCGACAGCACACAGAGGGGGACCGGGTCGATCCCCGCCTTGCGCATTATGCCTCTTAGGCCGGCTCAGCGCCCGCACGCTCGTTTCTTGGGTTGACTTATGCATATGGAGTTCATTCCCAGTGTAAGATCAGACCGGATCGAGGGTTGCGGTAGCCAGATCGACAACACGTAGGGAGGATTGGGCCGATCCCTGACTTGCGCATTCTACCTTTTCGACCGACTGAGCGCCCGCACGTTCGTTTCGTTGGTTGTCTTAGGCATATAGAGTTCATTCCATGTCTAAGCAAACGGAGTTCATTCCCAGCCTAAGATTTTGAGCCACGGTGCACATGTTGGGCTCGGGCATGTGCAGGTGTCGCATTTTTTTCGCATGAGGCACCATCATCGGAGCATCGTCGTAGAGCCTAACCGGCAGCATTGGGGGTTCCGATGATTGAGGGGGTCAGGGGGTGTGCGCACATGATGTGCGATGGGTGCTGGTACTTATGTCATGGGTTCCGACCTTAGACTCAGAAACCGTATGGCCTTAGGCTCAGCATCTCCTCCTTTATGCCTAAGTCAGCCTAAAACACAAGCGTACGGGCACTAGAACAACAGGAAAGGCTGATTATGCAAGTTAAAGAAAAACAGGATAAGAAGGCAGAATTCTGGAAATGCTCTTGTATTCACTGCAACGAAAGTGTTTGATGGTATACAAATGAGGGAGGAGCAGCCCTCTATTTATAGTTGAGACTCCAGCTTACACTTAATGGTAATATCCCTAGAATAAAAGTTAAAATCCTGGGATTATGCAAATTACAATCAATCAGGATGCTAACTCTTGATTTTCAGGGTCAACCAAATCTGCCAGGATACTGCTGCTGATCCTGTTGCTTCCAGAAGCTTTCTTTGCATGTCCAGCACCTTGGGCCCGTCTGGATGTGGTGTGGGCAGCTTGTATGCCAGGCCTTGGTCTCACGGGCTGGCCTGCAAGTTGGGCGTGCATTTTGAACTCGTTTGCTAGGCTTTGCACGTAGATACCTACCAGCACGCCTGGTCTACGGGCCTCAACCTCTGGCTCACTTGCTAGTGCGCCTGGCGTGCTCGCCTAGGGTATGACATTCTCCCCCACCTGATTGCATAATGCCCTCATTATGTCTTTTGCATGGTACTGCCTGATCTGGTCCCTGAACTGCCATAAGTCATCTGCTAGTTCGCAGCTCGCCTCACTATCTGGAAGTCCCTTCTAGCACACCAAGTACTCTTGTCTTGGCTGATAGTTCTTCCGTCTTACCTCCCGGTCAGCTATGATGCTGTGGACCTCCTTCTCATATGAGGCCTTTGCTCCCAATGGCGCACACTTTGACTCTGCCCATCTTGGATCTCCCTCATCCTCATGGAATGACTTGAGCATGCTCACATGGAACACCGGGTGTACCCTCAGCTTGGGTGGCATATCCAGCTTGTAGGCAACCTTGCCTACCCTTTTGACTACTCAAAAAGGTCCCTCATACCTCCGGACTAGGCCTTTGTGCAGCCTCCTATGGTGCACAATGGGATGCAGCTTCACCAATACCAAGTCTCCAACCTGGAACTGCACGTCCCACCTATTCTGGTCTGCCCACTTCTTCGACCTCTTGGCCGCCTTGTGTAGACAAACTCTGGCCAAGTCAATTTGCTCTTGCCATGCCTTGGCAAACTTGTATGCTATTGGATTCGGCCCTGTATAACCTGCAGTAATCGAATCGGGTGTTAGTGGTTGTTGCCCTGTCACAACCTCAAATGGGCTCTGGTTTGTTACCTCACTCCTTTGCAAGTTGTAGGAAAACTACGCAATATCTAGCAGCTTTGGCCAGTCTTTTTGTGTGGCACTCACATAGTGCCTGAGGTAGACCTCCAATAGTCTATTCACTCGTTCTGTCTGCCCATCGGTCTGTGGATGCATGCTGATGGAAAAGTTCAAGTCTGACCCCAACAGCTTGAACAACTCAGTCCAGAACCTACCCATGAAAAGCCTGTCCCTATCACTAACAATGGTCATCGACACTCCCCAGTACTTAACCATGTTCTTCAGGAACAATCGAGCTGCCTCTTCGACTGGGCACTCCTTAGTTGCTGGAATGAAGATTCCATACTTGGAAAAGCTATCCATCACTACCATGATGCTTCCAAACCCTTCTGTTTTAGGTAGACAGACTATAAAGTCCAGAGAAACACTCTCCCATGGTCGCTCTGGCATTGGCAATGGCTCCAAGAGACCGTCTGGTTTTTTTAGCTCCACCTTGTCCTGTTGGCACACAAGACAAGTCTTTACATAGGCCTCCACATCGTCCCTCATGTATGGCCAGTAGTACCAGTCCTCGATCAACGCCAAGGTATGGCTCACTCCGGGGTGTCTAGCCCACCTTGAATCATGGCATTCTTGCAAAACTTCCTTGCGGAGCTTCCCGTGCTGTGGCATAAATAGTCTACTTCCCTTGGTGTACAGCAAGCTATCCTGCAACCAAAACCACCTAGTCTTACCTTACTGGGCGTACTCTATCAAAACCTTGGCTGTAGGATCATGTACAAGTCCCTCCTTGATGTATGACACCAGTGACCCTTCTGGTTGGCTAATGGCAGCAAGGTTAGCCTTCCTGCTCAGGGCGTCTACCACTAGGTTCACCTGCCCCGACTTGTACTCCATCTGGAAATCAAATTCCATGAGAAAATCTTACCATCTCGCCTGCTTGGGGGACAACTTCTTTTGCGTCTGGAAGTAGCTGGTCGCCACATTGTCCATCCCAACCACGAACCTTGACCCCAACATGTAATGGCACCAAGTGCGCAAGCAGTGCACCACTGCAGTCATCTCTTTCTCTTGGACCGTGTACTTGCGCTCAGTCTCGTTCAGCCTCTTGCTTTCGAATGCGACTGGACGTCCCTCTACATCAACACACCCCCTATGGTGAAGTCTGATGCATCCGTATGCACCTCATATGGCTTGGCATGGTCTGGCAAGGCCAAGACTGGCCCCTCGGTCACAGCCCGCTTCAACCTGTCAAAGGCTTCCTGGCACCCTGCGCTCCACTCCCATTGATCAAGTCAGTCAATGGCGTGGCTATTGCTGAATGACCTTTGATGAAGCGCCTATAGTAGTTGACTAGCCCAAGGAACGATCTCAACTCAGTGACCTTGGCTGGCGGTTGCCACTCCAGGATGGCATGTATCTTGCCATCATCCATGCATATCCTGCCACCTTCCACTATGTGGCCAAGGAACGAGATCTCTTGTTGGGCGAATGAGCACTTCTCCCTCTTGACAAACAGCTTGTGCGCCCGCAATACCTCGAACACCTATCTCAAGTGGTCTACATGCTCTCCCAAAGTCTGGCTGTAGATCACAATGTCATCCAAATAAACCACAACAAACCGATTAAGGAATGACTGAAGTACCTTGTTCATAAGGGTGCAGAATGTTGCTGGGGTGTTCGTGAGTTTGAAAGGCATCACCAAGAACTCATACTAACCATACCGAGTGACACATGCTGTCTTTGGCTCATCTCCCTCTGCGATCATGACTTGATAGTAGCCTGACCTCAAATCCAGCTTGGTGAACCACCTTGCGTTCCCAAGTTGATCGAACAAGTTCGCAATGAGTGGGATGGGGTACTTGTTCTTGGTGGTCAGCTTGTTCAAAGCCCGGTAGTCTATGCACAACCACAACAACCCATCATGCTTACGCTGAAATAGAACCGATGCACCATAGGGTACCTTTAATGGCCTGATGAAGCCAGCATCAACTAACTCTTTGAGCTGCTTCCTCAACTCCTCCAACTCTGGTGGAGACATTTGGTAAGGGGCTCTAGCTGGTGGCTTGGCCTCGAACACCAACTCAATCTTGTGGTCCACCTCCCTCTTAGGTGGTAGTTTGCTAGGTAGCTTTATGGGCATCACATCACTAGAGGTCTTCAGCACCTTTAGTACCTCCAAGGGTGACTCGGTCTCCTTCTCCCTTGGCTCATCATATTTCAGGGCTACCAAGAAGGTGTCTTCTTGTTTGCTTATCGCCTTGGCAAATTGGATGGCTGACACCACCCATGACCCAACTCCAGACCCTCTTCTCAATGGCACTAGGCATTGGCACTGTGCATCTAAGATGCAAACACAATCGACAAAAGGCACAAGAAGGGCGTTAATCTGAACAAAGAAATCCAACCCAATCACAAACTCATAGTCGTCAAGGGGTATTACCTCAATGGTCTCCTTGCCTTTCCAGTCTCCAAGCTTCAACTCCACTCCCCGCGCTACTTCAATGGCTGGAACTTCCTTGGAGTTCATCATTTTGATGGTACCAGTCCCTTTCTGCACCTTTAGTCCGAGCTTTCAAGCTCTATCACCTGAAATAAAAAGATGTGAGGCACATGTGTCCACCAATGCACTCACTTTTTGACCCGTAACCATCAGATCTGCAAACATCAAGCCTTTTGGCTTACGGCTCTCCTTACTCTGGATAGCATTGAGCACCAACGACCCAAGCTTTGCTACCCCTGACTCTGGCTCCTCATCAGACTCCTTGTCTACAGTAGCCAGCTTGCCCTTCTGCGGGTAATTGCATGCTATGTGGCTCCCTCCACATAGGTAGCATGCTAGTGGCTCTCGGTTGCCCTTTGCTTTCCACTTGCCTGCTGGTGGCTTCCTCTCATCATCTTTGGTTGAACGGTCTCGATCTCCATCCTTGGACTCCCGATCATGGTCCTTCCCCTTGGATTGCTTCTTCTGATCCCTATCATCCTTGCCCTTACCCTTAGGCTTGGTAGACTCGAACTTGTTCAGAGGTTTGAACTCTATCAAGGCCTCGGCAGTAGTCATGGCTTTAGCCAAGTCATGAACTCCTATCCTTTGTAGCTCATGCTTCACCCATGGCTTCAGCCCATTCATGAAAGCAAATAAGGCATCATTCTCACCTAGATCTGAGATCTGTAGCATCAGTTTAGAGAATTTTTGGACATACTCCCTTATGTCCCCTCACTGGCTCAGCCTGTGCAACTTTGCCTGTGCCTCATCATCGGCATACTCTGGGTAAAATTGTTATCTAAACTCTTTTTGGAACTCTGCCAAGGTTCCAATCTTGGCGCTCCCATGCCTGACATCATCACACCTGCGCCTCTACCACAATAAGGCTACATCAGTGAGATACATAGCAGCGGTGCTTACCTTTATCGCCTCATCTTGTATGCCCATGGCCTGGAAGTACTGCTCCATACCCCAAAGGTAGTTATCTACTTCTTTCGCTGCCCTAGTCCCCTTGAACTCCTTAGGCTTGGGGACATCCAATCTGGACTTGGACACTCCAGCAAACATGCCATTCCCAATGGTAGTCTTGCAAGCAACGAGCTCACTTGTAAGCTCCTCCATTCGCCGGCGCATGGCCTTCATGCCATCGCTCAAGGTCAGCACTTCAGCCTCCAAGGTTTGATTCTTTTGGGTGAACACGTCCAAGCCTTTGTTGAGAGCAGCTTGCAGCTCACTTTGGATCTCCTCCCCTATGGAGTCTAGCGATGCAATGTGAGTCTCTACCCCCTTAAGCTTCTTCCCCATGTCGCCCTTGGTCACCTCCATCTTGGCCAACCTACCATCCATGGTAGACCAGATATCTCTAGAACTGGCTTTCCTCCCTCTTCCACGCCCATGCTCCTGGGCCTCTGGTTGTTGGTTAGTAGCGTCACTTTGGGATGCCATCTCCTCTAACCTGCATAACACAAACACCTAGAATCGAACTTGCTTTGATACCAACTGTCATGGGCTCCAACCTTAGACTCAAAAACCGTGCGATCTTAGGCTTGGAATCTCCCCCTTTATGCCTAAGTCAGCCTAAAACACAAGTGTACGGGCACTAGAACAACAGGAAGGGCTGATTATGCAAGTTAAAGAAAAATAAGATAAGAAGGAAAAATTCTGGAAATGCTCTTATATTCACTGAAACAGAAGTGTTTGATGGTGTACAAATGAGGGAGGAGCAGCCCTCTATTTATAGTTGAGGCTCTAGCTTACACTTAATGGCAATATCCCTAGAATAAAGGCTAAAATCATGGGATTATACAGATTACAATGAATCAGGATGCTAACTCCTGATTTTCAGGGTCAACCAAATCTGCCAGGATGCTGCTGCTAATCCTTCCTGCTTCCAGAAGCTTCCCTTGCGTGTCCAGCACTTTGGGCCCTTCCAAATGTGGTGCGAGCAGCTTGTATGCCAGGCCTTGGTCTCACAGGCTGGCCTGCAAGTTGGGCGGGCGTTCTGAACTCGTTTGCTAGGCTTTGCACGTAGATACCCGCCAGCACGCCTGGTCTGCGGGCCTCAACCTCTAGCTCGCCTGCTGGTGCGCTTGATGTGCCTGGCGTGCCCGCCTAGGGCATGACACTTGGCCTTTATATTGGCCCCTTATCCCTCATCAAACCTCGAGAACTCACACCCCCTTAAAGAGCATTTGAGATTTTATAGGTTTGCTGCCAGTAGCCATTAAAGTGTTTGAAATGGGGACACTTTTTTCAAACGGTCACAAAATCTTTTCCACTTTGAGTTTTAGCTGAATTGTTTTGTGCATGCCAACAAAAATACAAGGATCACCTCTACCAAATTTGGGGACAAAACTATTTCTAAAAAAATTTAAAAAAATCTCGAACCGTAAAAAGTTTTGAAAATCATGAAAAATTGAAAACGGGTCGTCTTGCCACGAAACTTCACATGAAGGCTTAGGGGAAAATTGTATGAATTTACAAGCCATAAAAATGGCATTGGCATGACAAAAATATGAAGATGTGCTTGAACCCACCTACCACCCGTTCGATCCCCGGCTTGTGCATCCTGCCTCTCTGGTTGGCTGAGCGCCCGTACGCTCGTTTCATGGGTTGACTTAGGCATATGAAGTTCATCCCCAGTCTAAGCATACAGAGTTCATTCCCAGTCTAAGATCAGAACGGACCGAGGGTTGCGGTAGCAGGATCGATAGCATGCAGGGGGGACCGAGCCAATCCTCGGCTTGTGCATTCTGCCTCTCCGACCGGCCGAGCGCCCGCACGCCCGTTTCGTGGGTTGGCTTAGGTGTAGGGAGTTCATTCTATGTCTAAGCCCCAACCAGACCGAGGGTTGTGGCAGTGGGATCGATAGTAGGCAGAGGAGGATCGGACTGATCCTCGGCTTGTGCATTATGCCTCTCCGGCCGGCTCAGTGCCCGCACGCTTGTTTCGTGGGTTGACTTAGGCATACCGAGTTCATTCCTAGTCTAAGATCGAACCGAACCGAGTGTTGCTCCAGTAGGATCGACAGCACGCAGGGTGGATCGGGCCAATCCCTGGCTTGCACATTCTGCCTCTCCGATCGACTGAGCGCCCGCACGCTCGTTTCATGGGTTGGCTTAGGCATACAGAGTTCATTCCATGTCTAAGCATACAGAGTTTATTCCCAGTCTAAGATCAGACTGGATCGAGGGTTGCAGCAGCAGGACTAGCAGCGAGATCGATAGCACGCAAGGGGGACCAGGCCGATCCCTGGCTTACGCATTCTGCCTCTCCGACCGATTTAGTGCCCGCACACCCGTTTCGTGGGTTGGCTTAGGTATACGGAGTTCATTCAATGTCTAAGCCCCAGCCGGACCGAGGATTGTGGTAGTAAGACTGGCAGTGAGATCGGCAGCACGTAGAGGGGGACCGAGCTGATCCTCGGTTTGTGCATTATGCCTCTACGGACGATCTCTCTGACCGACTGAGCACCCACACGCTCGTTCCGTGGGTTGACTTAGTCATAAGAAATTCATCTCCAATCTAAGCATACGGAGTTCATTCCCAGTCTAAGATCGGATCGGATCGAGGGTTGCGGTAGTAGGATCGGCAGAACGCAGGGAGGACTGGGCCGATCCCAGGCTTGCGCATTCTGCCTCTCCGGCCGGCTGAGCGCCCTACACGCCCATTTCATGCGTTGGCTTAGGCATAGGGAGTTCATTCCATGTCTAAGCCCCAGTCGGACCAAGGGTTGTGGCAGCGGGATTTGCAACACGCAGGGGGGACCGGGCCGATCCCCGGCTTGCGTATTCTACCTCTCTGGCTGGCTGAGCACCCGCATGCTCATTTCGTGGGTTGGCTTAGGCATAGGTAGATCATTCCATGTCTAAGCCCTAGTCGGACCAAGGGTTGTGGCAGCGGGACCGGCAGCACGCAGAGGGGGACCGGGTCGATCCCTGGTTTGCGCATTATGCCTCTTTGGCCCGTTCAGCACCCGCAGGCTCATTTCATGGGTTGACTTATGCATACGGAGTTCATTCCTAGTCTAAGATCGGACCAGATCGAGGGTTGCGACAGCAGGATCGACAGCACGTAGGGGGGACTGGGCCGATCCCTAGCTTATGCGTTCTGCCTTTCCGATCGGCTGAACGCCCGCACGCTCGTTTCGTAGGTTGGCTTAGGCATACGGAGTTCATTCCATGTCGATGCCCCAGTCGGATCAAGGGTTGTGGCAGCAGGATTGGCAACACACAGAGGGGGACCGGGTCGATCCCCAACTTACGCATTATGCCTCTCCAGTCGGTTCAATGCCCGCACACTCATTTCGTGGGTTGACTTAGGCATACGGAGTTCATCCCCAGTCTAAGCATACGAAGTTCATTCCCAGTCTAAGATCAGATCGGACCAAGGGTTACGACAGCAGGACCAGCAGTAGGATCGGTAGCACACAGGGGGGGATCGGGCCGATCTTCAGCTTGCGCATTCTACGTCTTTGACTGGCTAAGCGCCCATGTCATGCCCTGCGTGGGTGCGCCAGGCACATCAGGTGCACCAGCAGGCGAGCTAGAGGTTGCCCGCAGACCAGGCGTGTTGGCTGGTATCTGTGCGCAAAGCCTAGCAAACGAGTTCAGAACGCCCGCCCAACTTGCAGGCCAGCCCGTGAGACCAATGCCTAGCATACAAGCTGCCCGTACCACATCCAAAAGGGCCCAAGGTGCTGGACACGCAAGGGAAGCTTTTAGAAGCAGGCAGGATCAGCTGGAGCATCTTGGCAGATTTGGTTGCCCCTGAAAATCAGGAGTTAGCATCCTGATTGAATGTAATCTGTATAATCCCATGATTTTAGCCTTTATTCTAGGGATATGCCATTAAGTTGTAGCTAGAGCCTCAACTATAAATAGAGGGCTACTCCACCCTCATTTGTACACCATCAAACACTTCTGTTTCAGTGAATACAAGAGCATTTCCAGAATTCTGTCTTCTTATCCTATTTCTCTTTAACTTGCGTAATCAGCCCTTCCCATTGTTCTAGTGCTCGTACGCTTGTGTTTTAGGCTGACTTAGGCATAAAGGAGGAGATTCCAAGCCTAAGGCTGCATGGTTTTTGAGTCTAAGGTCAGAGCCCGTGACAGTTGGTATCAGAGCGAGTTCGATTTTGAGTGTTTGTGTTGTGCAAGTTAGATCGTGATTGAGGAGATGGCATCCCAAAGCAACGTTGCTAGCCAACAACCAGAGGCCTAGGAGCATGGGTGTGGGAGAGGCGAGAAAACTAGTTCTAGAGATATCTGGTCTACCATGGACGGTAGGCTGGCCAAGGTGGAGGTGACCATAGGCAACATAGGGGAGAAGCTTGAGGAGGTAGAGACTCACATTGCATCGCTAGACTCCATGGGGAAAGAGATCCAAAGTGAGCTGGAAGCTACTCTGAACAAAGGCATGGACGTGTTCACCCAAAAGAATCAGACCTTGGAGGCTAAAGTGCTGACCTTGTGCGATGGCATAGAGGCCATGCGCCAGCGGATGAAGGAGCTTGCCAGTGAGCTCGTTGCTTGCAAGACTGCCATTGGGAATGGCATGTTTGCTGGAGTATCCAAGTCCAGATTGGATGTCCCCAAGCCTCAGGACTTCAAGAGGACTAGGGCAGCCAAGGAAGTAGACAACTACCTATGGGGTATGGAGCAGTACTTCCAGGCTATGGGCATGCAAGACGGGGCGATAAAGGTAAGCACTGCTGCTATGTATCTCACTGTTGTAGCCTTATTGTGGTGGAGGTGTAGGTGTGATGATGTCAGGTGTGGGAGTGCCAAGATTGGAACCTGAGTAGAGTTCCAAAAGGAGTTTAGAGAATAATTTTACCCAGAGTATACTGATGATGAGGCGTGGGCAAAGTTGCGCAGGCTGAGCCAGTAAGAGGACATAAGGGAGTATGTCCAGAAATTCTCTGAACTGATGTTACAGATCTCGAATCTAGGTGAGAAGGATGCCTTATTTGCTTTCATGGATGGGTTGAAGCCGTGGGTGAAGCATGAGCTACAAAGGAGAGGAGTTCATGACTTGGCTAAAGTCATTACTACTACCGAGGCCTTGATAAAGTTCAAGCCTCTGAACAAGTTTGAGTCTAGCAAGCCCAAGGGTAAGCGCAGGGATGATAGGGATCGAAAGAAATAGTCCAAGGGGAAGGACCGTGATCGAGAGTCCAAAGATGGAGATCGAGACCGTTCAACCAAGGATGGCGAGAGGAAGCCACTAGCAAGCAAATGGAAAGCAAAAAGGGACTGAGAGCCACTAGCATGCTACCTATGTGGAGGGAGCCACATAGCATGCAATTGCCCGCAGAAGGGCAAACTGACTGCTATAGACAAGGAGTCTAACGAGGAGCCAAAGTTAGGGCCAGTAAAGCTTAGGTCATTGATGCTCAATGCTATCCAGAGTAAGGGGAGCCGTAAGCCAAAGGGCTTGATGTTTATGGATCTAATGGTTGCGGGTCAGAAGGTGAGCGCACTGGTGGACACAAGTGCCTCATATCTTTTTATTTCAGGTGATGGAGCCTGAAAGCTCAGACTAAAGGTGCAGAAAGGGACTGGTACCATCAAAACGGTGAACTCCAAGAAGGTTCCAGCCATTGAAGTAGCACGGGGAGTGGAGTTGCAGCTTGGAGACTGGAAAGGCAAAGAGACTATAGAGGTAATACCCCTTGATGACTATGAGTTTGTGATTGGGTTGGATTTCCTTGTCCGGATTAACGCCTTCTTTGTGCCTTTTACCGATTGTGTTTGCATCTTGGATGCACAGCGCCAATGCCTAGTGCCATTGAGGAGAGGGTCTGGAGTTGTGTCACAGGTGGTGTCAGCCATCCAATTTACCAAGGCGATAAGCAAACAAGAAGACACCTTCTTGGCAGCCTTGAAATATGATGAGCCAAGGGAGAAAGAGATTGAGTCACCCTTGGAGGTGCTACAGGTGCTGAAGATCTTTAGTGATGTGATGCTCGCAAAGCTGCCTAGCAAGCTACCACCTAAGAAGGAGGTGGACCACAAGATCGAGCTGGTGTCCAAGGCCAAGCCACCAGCTAGAGCCCCTTACCGAATGTCTCCACCAGAGTTGGAGGAGTTAAAGAAGCAGCT
Source organism: Durio zibethinus (assembly GCF_047325235.1). NCBI lineage: Eukaryota > Viridiplantae > Streptophyta > Magnoliopsida > Malvales > Malvaceae > Durio > Durio zibethinus. The sequence continues at coordinate 20,136,597 of NC_143181.1, forward strand.
CAAAGAGTTAGTTGATGTTGGCTTCATCAGGCCATCGAAGGTGCCCTATGGTGCACTGGTTATATTCCAACGCAAGCATGATGGGTCATTGCGGCTGTGCATAGACTACCGGGCTTTGAACAAGCTAACCATCAAGAACAAGTACCCCATCCCACTCATTGCGGACTTGTTCGATCAACTTGGGAGTGCAAGGTGGTTCACCAAGCTGGATTTGAGGTCAGGCTACTATCAAGTCAGGATTACGGAAGGAGATGAGCCAAAGACAACGTGTGTCACTCGGTATGGTTCGTATGAGTTCTTGGTGATGCCTTTCGGACTCACGAATGCTCCAACAACATTTTGCACCCTTATGAACAAGGTACTTCAGTCGTTTCTTCATCGATTTGTTATGGTTTATTTGGATGACATTATGATCTACAGCCAAACTTTGGGAGAGCATGTAGACCACTTGAGACAGGTGTTCGAGGTGTTACGGGCGCACAAGCTATTTGTTAAGAGGGAGAAGTGCTCATTCGCCTAGCAAGAGATCTCGTTCCTAGGCCACATAGTGGAAGGTGGCAGGATACGCATGGATGAACGTAAGATACACGCCATCTTAGAGTGGCAACCGCCAGCTAAGGTCACTGAGTTGAGATCATTCCTTGGGCTGGTTAACTACTACAGGCGCTTCATCAAAGGTCACTCAGCAATAGCCATGCCATTGACTGACTTGCTCAAGAAAGGGAGAGCATGGGAGTAGAGCGTAAGGTGTCAAGAAGCCTTTGATAGGTTGAAACGAGCTATGACCGAGGAGCCAGTCTTGGCCTTGCTAGACCATGCCAAGCTGTATGAGGTACATAGGGGGCGTGTTGATGCAAGAGGGACGTCCAGTCGCGTTCGAGAGTAAGAAGCTGAACGAGACTGAATACAAGTACATGGTCCAAGAGAAGGAGATGACTACAGTGGTACGCTGCTTGCGCACTTGGCGCCATTACCTATTGGGGTCGAGGTTCATGGCGAGGATGGACAATGTGGTGACCAGCTACTTCCAGACACAGAAGAAGCGGTCCCCCAAGCAGGCAAGATGGTAAGATTTTCTTGTAGAATTTGATTTTCAAATGTAGTACAAGCCAAGACGGGCGAACCTAGTGAAAGACGCCTTGAGCAGAAAGGCTAACCTTGCTGCCATTAGCCAACCAGAGGGGTCACTAGTGCCGCGCATCAAGGAGGGACTTGCACATGATCCTATAGCCAAGGCTTTGATGGAGTACGCCCAGCAAGGTAAGACTAGGTGATTTTAGTTGTAGGATGGGTTGCTGTACACTAGGGCAGTAGACTATTTGTGCCATAGCACAAGAAGCTCCGCAAGGAAGTTTTGCAAGAATGCCATGATTCAAGGTGGGCTGGACACCCCGGAGTGAGCCGCACCCTGGTGCTGATCGAGGATCGGTACTACTAGCCGCACATGAGGGACAATGTGAAGGCCTATGTGAAGACTTGTCTTGTGTGCCAACAGGACAAGGTGGAGCTCAAGAAACTAGGGGGTCTCTTAGAGCCATTGCCAGTGCTAGAGCGACCATGGGAGAGTGTTTCTCTGGACTTTATAGTTAGTCTACCCAAAGCAGAAGGGTTTGGAAGCATCATGGTAGTGGTGGACAGGTTTTCCAAGTATAGAATCTTCATTCCAGCAACCAAGGAGTGCCCCACCGAGGAGGCAGCTCGATTGTTCCTGAAGAACATGGTTAAGTACTGGGGAGTGCCGAGGACCATTGTTAGTGATTGGGACGGGCGTTTCATGGGCAGGTTCTGGACTAAGTTGTTCAAGCTGTTGGGGTCAGACTTGAACTTTTCCACCATCATGCATCCACAGACCGATGGGCAAACAAAGTGAGTAAATGGACTATTGGAGATCTACCTCAGGCACTATGTGAGTGCCATACAAAGGGACTGGCCAAAGCTACTAGATATTGCGCAATTTTCCTACAACTTGCAAAGGAACGAGGCAACGAACCAGAGCCCATTTGAGGTTGTGACAGGGCAACAACCACTAACACCCGGTTCGATTGCTGTAGGTTATACAGGGCCGAATCTAGCAGTATACAAGTTTGCCAAGGCATGGCAGGAGCAAACTAACTTGGCCAGAGTTTGTCTACATAAGGCGACCAAGAGGTCAAAGAAGTGGGTAGACCAGAATAGGCGGGACGTGCAATTCCAGGTTGGAGACTTGGTGTTGGTGAAGTTGCGTCCCATTGTGCACCATAGGGGGCTGCACAAAGGCCTAGTCTGGAGGTATGAAGGACCTTTCCGAATAGTCAAGAGGGTAGGCAAGGTTGCCTACAAGCTGGATATGCCACCCAAGTCGAGGGTACACCCGATGTTCCAAGTGAGCATGCTCAAACTGATAAGGGAAATCCAGGACGGGCAGAGTCAAAGCATGCACCATTGGGAGCAAGGGCCTCATATGAGAAGGAGGTCCACAGCATCATAGCTGATCGAAAGGTGAGACGAAAGAATTATCAACCAAGACAAAAGTATTGGGTACGTTGGAAGGGACTTCTAGACAGTGAGGTGAGTTAGGAACTAGCAGATGACTTATGGCAGTTCGAGGACTAGATCAGGTAGTTCCATGCAGAAGATGCAATGAGGGTATTGCACAATTAGGTGGGGGAGAATGTCATACCCTGGGTGCGCACGCCAGGCACATCAGGCGCACCAGCAGGCAAGCCAGAGGTTAAGGCCCGCAGACCAGGCGTGCTGGTGGGTATCTGTGTGCAAAGCCTAGGAAACGAGTTCAGAACGCCCACCCAACTTGCAGGCCAGCCCGTGAGACCAAGGCCTAGCATACAAGTTACTGCACCACATCCAAAAGGGCCCAAGGTGCTGGACACGCAAGGGAAGCTTTTGGAAGCAGGCAGGATCAGCTGGAGCATCCTGGCAGATTTGGTTGACCTTGAAAATTAGGAGTTAGCATCCTGATTGATTGTAATCTATATAATCCCATGATTTTAGCCTTTATTCTATGGATATGCCATTAAGTTGTAGCTGGAGCCTCAACTATAAATAGAGGGCTAATCCACCCTGATTTGTACACCATCAAACACTTCTGTTTTAGTGAATACAAGAGCATTTCTATAATTCTGTCTTTTTATCCTGTTTCTCTTTAACTTGCATAATCAGCCCTTCCCATTGTTCTAGTGTCTGCATGCTTGTGTTTTAGGCTGACTTAGGCATAAAGGAGGAGATTCCAAGCCTAAGGCCACACGGTTTCTGAGTCTAAGGTCAGAGCCCGTGACACCCGCACGCTCGTTTCGTGGGTTGGCTTAGGCATACGGAGTTCATTCCATGTCTAAGCCCCAGTTGGACCGAGGGTTGTGGTAGCAGGACTGGCAGTGGGATTGGCAGCATGCAAAGGGGGATTGGGTTGATCCTTGGCTCGCACATTATGCCTCTCCGACTGGCCTCTCTGGCCGACTGAGCACCCACACGCTCATTTCATGAGTTGACTTAGGCGTACGGAGCTCATCCCCAGTCTAAGCATACGGAGTTCATTCCCAGTCTAAGAATAGACCGAATTGAGCATTCCTGTAGTAGGATCGATAGCACACAGAGGGGACCGGGCCATCCCTGGCTTGCGCATTCTGCCTTTTCGACCGGCTGAGCGCCTGTACGCTCGTTTCATGGGTTGGCTTAGGCATACAGAGTTCATTCCATGTCTAAGCATATGGAGTTCATTCCCAGTCTATGATTTTGAGCCATGATGTGCATGCTGGGCTTGGGCATGTGCTGGTACCACATTTTTTTACTCGGGGCACCATCGCTGGAGCATCATCAGAGCACCACCAGAGAGCCTAACCGACGGCATTGAGGGTTCCGACGATTGGGTGGCAGGGGGCTATGCTCACATGATGTACAATGGGTGCTGGTACTTGGCCCTTATATTGGCCCCTTATCCCTCATCAAACCTCAAGAACTCACACCCCCATAAAGAGCATTTGACATTTTATAGGTTTGCTGCTAGTAGCCATTAAAGTGTCTGAAATGGGGACACTTTTTTCAAACGGCCACAAAATCCTCTCCACTTCGAGTTTTTAGCTGAATTTTTTTGTGGTTGCCAAAAAAAATACAAGGATCACCTCAACCAATTTTGGGGACAAAACTCTTTCTAAAAAATTTTTCAAAAAATCTCAAACCATAGAAAGTTTCAAAAATCGTGAAAAATAGAAAACAGGTCGTCTTGCCACAAAACTTCACATGAAGGCTTAGGGGACCATTGTATGAATTTACAAGCCATAAAAATGGCATTGGCATGGCAGAAATATGAAGATGTGCTTGAACCCACCTACCACCCGTTCGATCCCCGGCTTGCGCATCCTGCCTCTCTAGTCGGCTGAGCGTCCGCACGCTCGTTTCATGGGTTGACTTAGGCATATGGAGTTCATCCCCAGTCTAAGCATATGGAGTTAATTCCTAGTCTAATATCAAACTGGACTGAGGGTTGCGGCAGCAGGATCAGCAGCACGTAGGGGGGACCGAGTCGATCCCCGGCTTGCGCATTCTGCCTCTCCGACCGGTTGAGTGCCCGCATGCCCGTTTTGTGGGTTGGCTTAGGCATAGGGAGTTCATTCCATGTCTAAGCCCCAGCTGGACCGAGGGTTGTGGCAGTGGGACCGACAGAACGTAGAGGGGGATCGGGTCAATCCCCGGCTTGTGCATTATGCCCTTATGGTTAGCTCAGCGCCAGAACGCTCGTTACATGGGTTGACTTAGGCATACGGAGTTCATTCCCAATCTAAGATCAGACCAGACCGAGTGTTGCAGTAGCAAGATCGATAGCACGTAGAAGGGACCGGGTCGGTCTTCAGCTTGTGCATTCTGCCTCTCCGGCCAGCTGAGCGCCCGCACGCTCATTTCATGGGTTGGCTCAGGCATACGGAGTTCATTCCATGTCTAAGCCCCAGCCAGATCGAGGGTTATGGCAACAGGACTGACAGCGGGATCGACAGCATGCAAAGGGGGACCGGGCTGATCCCCAACTTGCGCATTATGCCTCTTCGGGCGGCTGAGTGCCTGCACACTCGTTTCATGGGTTGACTTAGGAATACGAAGTTCATCCCCAGTCTAAGCATACGAAGTTCATTCCCAGTCTAAGATTGGACTGAACCGAGGGTTGCCGTAGCAAGATTGACAGCACACAGGGGGGACCGAACCGATCCCCGACTTATGCATTCTGCCTCTCCGGCTGGCTGAGCACCCGCACACCCGTTTCGTGGGTTGGCTTAGGCATAGGGAGTTCATTCCATGTCTCAACCCCAGCTGAACCGAGGGTTATGGCAGTGGGACCGACAGCACGTAGAGGGGGATCGAGTCGATCCCTGGCTTGTGCATTATGCCTCTCCGACCGGCTAAGTGCCCGAACGCTCATTTCATGGGTTGACTTAGACATATGGAGTTCATTCCCAGTCTAAGATCGGACTGGATCGAGTGTTGTGGTAGCAATATCGATAGCTCGTAGGGGGGATCGGGTTGATCCCCGGCTTGCACATTCTGCCTCTCCGACTGGCTGAGCACCCGCACGTTTCGTGGGTTAGCTTAGGCATACAAAGTTCATTCCATGTCTAAGCAGACAGAGTTCATTCCCAGTCTAAGATCAGACCGAACCAAGGTTTACAGCAGCAAGACCAACAGCAGGACCAACAGCAGGATCGATAGCACACAGAGGGGAAGTGGGCCAATCCTCAACTTGCACATTCTGCTTCTCTGGTCGGCATTTTCAGTTGGCTAAGCGCCCGCACGTTCATTTCATAGGTTGACTTAGGCATACGGACTTCATCTCAGTCTAAGCATACGGAGTTCATTCCCAGTCTAAGATCAGACCAGACCAAGGGTTGCGATAGCAGGATCGATAGCATGCAGGGGGGACTGAGCCGATCCCTGACTTGCACATTCTGCCTCTCCGGCTAGCTGAGCGCCTGCATGCCCATTTCATGGGTTGGCTTAGGCATAGGGAGTTCATTCCATGTCTAAGCCCCAACCAGAATGAGGGTTGTTGCAACAGGACTGGCAGCACGCAGAGGGGGACCGGGCTGATCCCTGGCTTTCGTATTATGCCTCTCCGGTCGGTTCAGTGCCCGTACGCTCGTTTCGTGGGTTGACTTAGGCATACGAAGTTCATTCCCAGTTTAAGATCAGATTGGACTGAGGGTTGTGGCAGCAGGATCGACAGCACGCAAAGGGGATCGGGTCAGTCCTCGGCTTGTGCATTCTACCTCTCCAGCTGGTTGAGCGTTCACACGCTCATTCCGTGGGTTGGCTTAGGCTTACGGAGTTCATTCCATGTCTAAGCATACAAAGTTCATTCCCAGTCTAAGATCGGACCAAACTGAGGTTTACGGTAGTAGGACCCGTAGCAGGATCGGTAGCACGTAAGGGGGACCGGGTCGATCCCCGGCTTGAGCATTCTGCCTCTCCGACCAACCTCTCCGTCGGTTGAGTGCCCGAATGCTCATTTCATGGGTTGACTTAGGCATACGAAGTTCATCCCCAGTCTAAGCATACGGAGTTCACTCCCAGTCTAAGATCGAACTGGATCGAGTGTTATCGCAGTAGTATCGAGAGCACGTGGGGGGGACCGAGCCGATCCCCGACTTGCGCATTCTGCTTCTTCGACTGGCTGAACGCCCGCATGCTCGTTTCGTGGGTTGGCTTAGGAATATGGAGTTCATTCCATGTCTAAGCATACAGAGTTCATTCCCAGTCTAAGATCAGATCAAACCGAGGTTTACGATAGCAGGACCAGCAGCAGGATCGGTAGCACACAGGGGGGAAGCAGGCCAATCCCCAGCTTGCACATTCTGCCTCTCTGGCCGGCATTTCTAGTTGGCTATGCACCCGTACGTTCATTTCATGGGTTGACTTAGGCATATGGACTTCATCCCCAATCTAAGCATACGGAGTTCATTCCCAGTATAAGATCGAACCAGACCAAAGGTTACGGTAGCAGGATCAACAGCACGCAAGGGGGATCGAGTCGATCCCCGGCTTACGCATTCTACCTTTCTAGCCGACTGAGCGCCCGTACGCCCGTTTCGTGGGTTGGCTTAGGCATAGGGAGTTCATTCCATGTCTAAGCCCCAGTCAGAATAAGGGTTGTGGTAGCTAGACCGACAGCACATAGAGAGGGACCGGGCTGATCCCTGGCTTGCGCATTATGCCTCTCCGGTCAGTTCAGCGCCCGCACTCTCATTTCGTGGGTTGACTTAGGCATACGAAGTTCATTCCCAGTCAAAGATCAGATCGGACTGAGGGTTGTGGCAGTAGGATCGACAGCACACAGAGGGGACTGGGTCGATCCCTGACTTGCGCATTCTGCCTCTTCGGCCGGTTGAGCATCCACATGCTCGTTTCATGGGTTGGCTTAGGCATATGGAGTTCATTCCATGTCTAAGCATATAGAGTTCATTCCCAGTCTAAGATTGGATTGAACCGAGGTTTACGGTAGTAGGACCAGTAGTAGGATCAGCAGCACGCAGGGGGGGATCGAGTCGATCCCTGGCTTGAGCATTCTACCACTTCGACCGACCTCTCCGGTCGGCTGAGTGCCCTCACGCTTGTTTCGTGGGTTGACTTAGGCATACGGAGTTCATCCCCAGTATAAGCATATGAAGTTCATTCCCAGTCTAAGATCGTACTGGATCGAGGGTTATAGCAGCAGGATCGGCAGCACATAAGGGGGATCGGGCTGATCCCCAGCTTGCGCATTCTGCCTCTCCGGCCGACTGAGCACCCGCACGCTCGTTTCGTTGGTTGGCTTAGGCATAGGGAGTTCATTCCATGTGTAAGCCCCAGCCAGACCGAGGGTTATGGCAGCGGGATCAGAGCACACAGAGGGGGACCGGACCGATCCTCGGCTTGCGCATTCTGCCTTTCCGACTGGCTGAGCACCCGCACGCTCGTTTCGTGGGTTGGCTTAGGCATACGGAGTTCATTCCATGTCTAAGCATATGGAGTTTATTCGTAGTCTAAGAGTTTGTGCCATGGTGCACATGCTGGGCTCAGGCATTTTCTGGTGCCACATTTTTTTCGCCCGAGGCACCATCACTGGAACATCGTCGGAGCATCACCGGAGAGCCTAACCGACGGCATTGGGGGTTCCAACGATTGGGGTGGCCGGGGGGTGTGCGCACATGATGTGCGATGGGTGCTGGTACTTGGCCCTTATATTGGCCCCCTATCCCTCATCAAACCTCGAGAACTCACACCCCCTTAAAGAGCATTTGAGATTTTATAGGTTTGCTGCCAGTAGCGATTAAAGTTTCTGAAATGGGGACACTTTTTTCAAACGGTCACAAAATCTTCTCCACTTCGAGTTTTTAGCTGCATATTTTTGTGCATGCCAACGAAAATACAAGGATCACCTCTACCAAATTTGGGGACAAAATGCTTTCTAAAAAAATTTTAAAAAATCCCGAACCGTAAAAAGTTTCAAAAATCATGAAAAATAGAAAACGAGACGTCTTGCCACGAAACTTCGCATGAAGGCTTAGGGGACCATTGTATGAATTTACAAGCCATAAAAATTGCATTTAAATGGCAGAGATATGAAGATGTGCTTGAACCCACCTACCACCGGTTCGATCCCCGGCTTGTGCATTCTGCCTCTCTGGTCGGCTGAGCGTCCGCACGCTCATTTCATGGGTTAACTTAGGCATACGGAGTTCATCCCCAGTCTAAGCATACGGAGTTCATTCCCAGTCTAAGATCAGATCAGATCGAGGGTGGCGGCAGCAGGATCAGCAGCACGTAGGGGGGACCAGGCCGATCCCTGGCTTACGCATTCAGCCTCTCCGGTCGGTTGAGCACCCGCTCGCCCGTTTCGTGGGTTGGCTTAGGCATAGGGAGTTCATTCCATGTATAAGCCCTAGCCGGATCGAGGGTTGTGGCAGTGGGACCGACAGTACGTAGAGGGGGACTGGATCGATCCTCGGCTTACGCATTATGCCTCTCCGGCTAGCTCAGCACCCGCACGCTCATTTCATGGGTTGACTTAGGCATACGGAGTTCATTCCCAGTCTAAGATCAAACCAGACCGAGGGTTGTGGAGGCAAGATCGACAACACGTAGGGGGGACCGAGGTGATCCCCGACTTGCGCATTCTGCCTCTCCGATCGGTTGAGCGCCCGCACGCTCGTTTCGTGGGTTGGCTTAGGCATACGGAGTTCATTCCATGTCTAAGCATACAGAGTTCATTCCCAATCTAAGATCAGACCAGACTGAGGGTTGCAGTAGCAGGATCGGCAGCATGCAGGGGGGGACCAAGCTAATCCTCGGCTTGCACATTCTGCCTCTCCGATCGGCTGAGCGCCCGCTTGCTCATTTCTTAGGTTGACTTAGGCATACGGAGTTCATCCCTAGTCTAAGCATACGAAGTTCATTCCCAGTCTAAGAGTTTGAGCCACGGTGCACATGCTGGGCTCGGGCATGTGCTGGTGTCACATTTTTTTCACTCGACGCACCATCACCGGAGCATCGCCGGAGAGCCTAACCGGTGGCATTGGGGGTTCCGGCGATTGGGGGGCCGGGGGGTGTGCGCACATGATGTGCAATGGGTGCTGGTACTTGGTCCTTATATTGGCCCCCTATCCCTCATCAAACCTCAAGAACTCACACCCCCTTAAAGAGCATTTGAGATTTTATAGGTTTGCTGCCCGTAGCCATTAAAGTGTCTGAAATGGGGACACTCTTTTCAAACGATCATAAAATCTTCTCCACTTCAAGTTTTTAGCTGAATTTTTTTGTGCATGCTAACAAAAATACAAGGATCACCTCTACCAAATTTGGGGACAAAACGCTTTCTAGAAAAAGTTAAAAAAATCCCAAACCATAAAAAGTTTCGAAAATCATGAAAAATAGAAAACGGGACGTCTTGCCATGAAACTTCACATGAAGGCTTAGGGAACCATTGTATGAATTTACAAGCCATAAAAATGGAATTGCATGAACCCATCGACCACCTGTTCGATCCAATGCTTACGCATCCTACCTCTCTGGTCGACTGAGCATCTGCACGTTCGTTTTGTGGGTCGACTTAGGCATATGGAGTTCATCTCCAATCTAAGCATACAGAGTTCATTCACAGTCTAAGATCAGATCAGACTGAGGGTTGCGACTACAAGATCGGTAGCACGCAGGGGGGATCAGGCCGATCCCCGGCTTGCGCATTCTACCTCTCCGACCAGCTAAGCGCCTGCACACCCGTTTCATGGGTTGGCTTAGGCATATAGAGTTCATTCCCTGTCTAAGCCCCAACCGGATCGAGGGTTGTGGCAGCGGGACCGACAGCATATAGCGAGGGACTGGGTCGATCCCCGACTTGCGTATTATGCCTCTCTGGCCTGTTCAGCGCCCGCACGCTTGTTTTGTGGGTTGACTTAGGCATACAGAGTCCGTTCCTAGTCTAAGATCAAATCGAATCGAGGGTTGCGATAGCAAGATCGACAGTACGCAGGGGGGGATTGGGTCGGTTCTCGGCTTGCGCATTCTACCTCTCCGGTCGGTTGAGCACCCATACGCTCGTTTCGTGGGTTGGCTTAGGCATACAGAGTTCATTCCATGTCTAAGCATACGGAGTTCATTCCCAATCTAAGATCAAACCGGATCGAGGGTTGCGGCAGCAGGATCGACAGCACACAAGGGGGATCGAGCTGATCCCTGACTTGCACATTCTGCCTCTTCAGTCGGTTGAGCGCCTGTACGCTTGTTTCATGGGTTGGCTTAGGCATACGGAGTTCATTCCATGTCTAAGCCCCAGTTGGACCGAGGGTTGTGGTAGCAGGACCGGCAGCGGGATCGACAGCACGCAGAGGGGGACCGGGCTAATCCTCAGCTTGTGTATTATGCCTCTCCGATCGGCTGAGCGCCCGCATGCTCGTTTCATGGGTTGAATTAGGCATACGGAGTTCATCCCCAGTCTAAGCATACGGAGCTCATTCCCAACCTAAGATTGGACCGGACTGAGGGTTGCGGCAGCAGGATCGACAGCACGCAAGAGGGATCGTGTCGATCCCCGGCTTGCGTATTCTGCCTGTCCAGTCGGCTGAGAGCCTACATGCCTGTTTCGTGGGTTGGCTTAGGCATACGGAGTTCATTCCATGTGTAATCCCCAACCGGATCGAGGGTTGTGGCAGCAGGACCGACAGCACTCAGAGGGGGACCGGACTGATCCTCGGCTTGCGCATTATGACTCTTCGACCAGCTCAGTGCCCGAACGCTCATTTCATGGGTTGACTTAGGCCTACGGAGTTCATTCCCAGTCTAAGATCAGACCAGACTGAGGGTTGCGTTAGTAGGATCGGTAGCACGCAGGGGGGGATCGGGCCGATCCCCAGCTTATGCATTTTGCCTCTCCGGTCGGCTGAGCGCCCGTACGTTCATTTCGTGGGTTGGCTTAGGCTTCCATGTCTAAGCATACGAAGTTCATTCCCAGTCTAAGATCAGATCAGACCGAGGGTTACGACAGTAGGATCGATCGCACGTAAGGGGAATCAGGCCGATCCCCGGCTTGCGCATTCTGCCTCTTCGATCGGTTGAGCACCCGCACGCCGTTTCGTGGGTTGGCTTAGGCATAGGGAGTTCATTCCATGTCTAAGCCCCAGCCGGACCCAGGGTTATGGCAGCGGGACCGACAGCACGCAGAGTGGGATCGAGTCGATCCCGGCTTGTGCATTATGCCTCTCCGATTGGCTCAGCGCCCGAACGCTCATTTCGTCGGTTGACTTAGGCATACGAAGTTCATTCCCAGTCTAAGATCGGACCGGACCGAGGGTTGCGGCAGCAGGATCGGTAACAGGCAGGGGGGACCGAGCCAATCCCCGGCTTGTGTATTCTACCTTTTCGGCCGACTGGGTGCCCACACGCCCATTTCGTGGTTTGGCTTAGGCATACGGAGCTCACTCCATGTCTACCAAATTTGGGGACAAAACTCTTTCTAAAAAAACTTTAAAAAATCCTGAACCGTAAAAAGTTTCAAAAATCATGAAAAATAAAAAATGGCAGTAGTAGGATCATTGTATGAATTTACAAGCCATAAAAATGGCATTGGCATGGCAAAAATATGAAGATGTGCCGCACGCTCATCCTAGTCGATTCTTGGCTTACGCATCTTGCCTCTTTGGTCGATTGAGCGTCCGTACGCTCGTTTCATGGGTTGACTTAGGCATACGGAGTTCATCCCCAGTCTAGGCATACGGAGTTCATCCCCAGTCTAGGCATACGAAGTTCATTCCCAGTCTAAGATCGGACTGGATCGAGGGTTGCAGCAGTAGGATCGACAGCACGTAGGGGGGATTGGGCCAATCCCCAGCTTGCGCATTCTGCCTCTCCGACCGGCTGAGTGCCCGTACGCTCGTTTCATGGGTTGGCTTAGGCATAGGGAGTTAATTCCATGTCTAAGCCCCAGTCGAACCGAGGGTTGTGGCAGCGGGACCGACGGCACGCAGAGTGGGATCGGGCTGATCTCGACTTGCCCATTATGCCTTTTCGACTGGCTCAGCGCCCGCACGCTCATTTTGTGGGTTGACTTAGGCATACGGAGTTCATTCCCTGTCTAATATCAGATTAGACCGAGGGTTACGGTAGTAGGATTGACAACACACATGAGGGGATCGGGCCGATCCTCGGCTTACGCATTCTACCTCTCTGGCTGGCTAAGCACCCGTACACTCATTTCATGGGTTGGCTTAGGCATACAGAGTTCATTCCATGTCTAAGCATACGGAGTTCATTCCCAGTCTAAGATCGGACTGGACTAAGGGTTGCGGTAGCAGGACCAGTAGCAGGATTGACAGCACAGGGGGATCAGGTCGATCCCTGGCTTACGTATTCTGCCTCTCCGACCAGACGTTCCAGCCGGCTGAGCACCCACACCCTCATTTCATGGGTTGGCTTAGGCATACGGAGTTCATTCCATGTCTAAGCATACGGAGTTCATTCCCAGCCTAAGATCAGATCAGACCGAGGGTTGTGGCAGCAGGACCAGAAGCAGGATCGACAGCACGCAGAGGGGACCGAGTCGATCCCCGGCTTGCACATTCTGCCTCTCCGACCGACTGAGCACCCGCACACCCATTTCGTGGGTTGGCTTAGGCATAGGGAGTTCATTCCATGTCTAAGCCCTAGCCGGACCGAGGGTTGTGGCAGCGGGACCGACACACACAGAGAGGGACTGGGCTGATCCTCGGCTTGCTTATTATGCCTCTCCGGCCAGCTCAGTGCTCGAATGCTCGTTTTGTGGGTTGACTTAGGTATACAGAGTTCATCCCCAGTTTAAGCATACAGAGTTAATTCCCAATCTAAGATCAGACCAGACCGAAGGTTGCGGTAGCAAGATCAGCAGCACGCAGGAGGGACCGAGTCAATCCCCGGCTTGCGCATTCTGCCTCTCTGACCGACTGAGCACCCACATGCCCGTTTCGTGGGTTAGCTTAGGCATAGGGAGTTCATTCCATGTCTAAGCCCAAGCCGGACCAAGTGTTGTGGTAGCGGCACTGACAGTACGTAGAGAGGGACCGGGCCAATCCCCGACTTGCGCATTCTGCATCTTCGACCAGCTGAGCGCCCGCACGCTCATTTTGTGGGTTGGCTTAGGCATACAGAGTTCATTCCATGTCTAAGCATACGGAGTTCATTGCACTCTAAGAGTTTGAGCCATGGTGCACATGCTGGGCTCAGGCATGTGCTGGTGCCGTATTTTTTTCGCCCAGGCACCATCACCGGAGCATCGTCGGAGCATCGTCGGAAAGCCTAACCGGTGGCATTGGGGGTTTTTGCAATTGGGGGGCCTGGGGGTGTGTGCACATGATGTGCGATAGGTGCTGGTACTTGGCCCTTATATTGGCCCCCTATCCCTCATCAAACCTTGAGAACTCACACCCCTTTAAAGAGCATTTTAGATTTTATAGGTTTGCTGCCAGTAGCCATTAAAGTGTCTAAAATGGGAACACTTTTTTCAAACGGTCACAAAATCTTCTTCACTTCGAGTTTTTAGCTGGATTTTTTTGTGTGTGCCAAAAAAAATACAAGGATCACCTCAACCAAATTTGGGGACAAAACTCTTTCTAAAAAAATTTAAAAAAATCTCGAACCGTAAAAAGTTTTAAAAATTTTGAAAAATAAAAGACGAATCGTCTTGCCACAAAACTTCACATGAAGGCTTAGGGGACCATTGTATGAATTTACAAGCCATAAAAATGGCATTCGCACAGCAGCAATATGAAGATGTGCTTGAACCTACCTACCACCCGTTCGATCCCCGGCTTGTGCATCCTGCCTCTCTGGTCGGTTGAGCGTCCGCACGCTCGTTTCATGGGTTGACTTAGGCATACAGAGTTCATCCCCAGTCTAAGCATACAAAGTTCATTCCCAGTCTAAGATCGGATTGGATCGAGGGTTGCAGTAGCAGGATCGACAGCATGCAGGGGGGACTGGGCCAATCCCTGACTTGCACATTCTGCCTCTCCGACCGGTTGAGCACCCACACGCCCATTTCGTGTGTTAGCTTAGGCATAGAGAGTTTATTCCATGTCTAAGCCCCAACCGAATTGAGGGTTGTCGCAACGGGACCAGCAGCATGCAGAGAGGGACCGGGTCGATCCCCGGCTTGCGCATTATGCCTCTTCGGTTGGCTCAGCGCCCGTACGCTCGTTTCATGGGTTCACTTATGCATACGGAGTTCATTCCTAGTCTAAGATCGGACCAAATTGAGGGTTGTGATAGCAGGATCGACAGCACACAGGGGGGATTGGGTCGATCCCCGGCTTGTGCATTCTGCCTCTTCAACTGGCTGAGCACTCGCACACTTGTTTCGTGGGTTGGCTTAGGCATACGGAGTTCAATCCATGTCTAAGCATACGGAGTTCATTCTCAGTCTAAGTTTTTGAGCCATGGTGCACATGCTGGGCTCGGGCATGTGCTGGTGCTGCATTTTTTTGCCCGTGACACCATCGCTGGAGCATCGCCGTAGAGCCTAACCGACGGCATTGGGGGTTCCGGCGATTGGGGTGGCCAGGGGGGTGTGCGCACATGATGGGCGATGTGTGCTGGTACTTGGCCCTTATATTGGCCCCCTATCCCTCATCAAACCTCAAGAACTCACGCCCCTTTAAAGAGCATTTGAGATTTTATAGGTTTGCTGCCAGTATCCAATAAAGTCTCTGAAATGGGGACACTTTTTTCAAACGGTCACAAAATCTTCTCCACTTCAAGTTTTTAGCTGAATTGTTTTGTCCATGCCAATAAAAATACAAGGATCACCTCTACCAAATTTGGGGACAAAACGTTTTCTAGAAAAATTTTAAAAAATCCCAAACCGTAAAAAGTTTCAAAAATCATAAAAAATAGAAAACGGGTCGTCTTGCCATGAAACTTCACAGGAAGGCTTAGGGGACCATTGTATGAATTTACAAGCCATAAAAATGGCATTGTCATGGCAGAAATATGAAGATGTGCTTGAACCCACCTACCACTTGTTCGATCCCTGACTTGCGCATCCTGCCTCTCTGGTCGGTTGAGCGCCTGTATGCTCGTTTCGTGGGTTGACATAGGCATACGGAGTTCATCCCCAGTCTAAGCAAACGGAGTTCATTCACAATCTAAGATCGGATCGGACTGAGGGTTACGGTAGCAGGATCGACAGCACGCAGGGGGGACCGGGTCGATCCCCGGCTTGCGCATTCTGCCCCTCCGGGCGACTGAGCGCCCGCACGCCCGTTTCATGGGTTCGCTTAGGCATAGGGAGTTCATTCCATCTCTAAGCCCCAGTCAAACCGAGGGTTGTGGCAGCGGGATCGACAGCGCGTAGAGGGGGACCGAGTCAATCCCCGGCTTGCACATTATGCCTCTCCGGCCGGCTGAGTGCCCCCACGCCCGTTTCATGGGTTGGTTTAGGCATAGGGAGTTCATTCTATGTGTAAGCCCCAGCCGGACTGAGGGTTGTGGCAGCGGGACCAATAGCACACAGAGGGGGACTAGGACGATCCCCGGCTTGCACATTCTGCCTCTCCAGTCGGCTAAGCGCCCGCACACTCGTTTCATGGTTTGGCTTAGGCATACGAAGTGCGTATTCAGGCTTTCCGACCGGCTGAGCACCCGTACGCTCGTTTCATGTGTTGGCTTAGGCATACAGAGCTCAACCCTAGTCTAAGCATACTGAGTTCATTCCCAGTCTAAGATCGGACCGGACCGAGGGTTACGACAGCAGGATCGGTAGCATGCAGGGGGGACTAGGCTAATCCCCGGCTTACGCATTCTGCCTCTCCGGTTGGCTGAGCACCCGTACGCCCGTTTTGTGGGTTGGCTTAGGCGTAGGGAGTTCATTCCATGTCAAAGCCAAGGTCGGACCGAGGGTTGTGGCAACAGGACCGGTAGCACGCAGAAGGTGTCGGGTCGATCCCCGGCTTGTGCATTATGCCTCTCCGGTTGGCACAACGCCCGCATGCTCATTTTGTGGGTTGACTTAGGCATACAGAATTCATTCCCAGTTTAAAATTGGCCAAAATCGAGGGTTACGATAGCAGGATCGATAGCATGCAAGGGGGGAATTGGTCGGCCCCCGGCTTGCGCATTCTGCCTCTCTAGCCGGTTGTTCACCCGCACACTCGTTTTGTAGGTTGGCTTAGGCATACGGAGTTCATTCCATGTCTAAGCATATGGAGTTCATTCCCAGTCTAAGATCGGACCAGACCGAGGGTTGTGGCAATAGGACCAGCAGCAGGATCGATAGCACAAAGGAGGGGATCGGGCCGATCCCTGGTTTGCGCATTCTACCCCTTCGGCTGGCTGAGCGCCTGCACACTCATTTCGTGGGTTGGCTTAGGTATACGGAGTTCATTCCATGTCTAAGCCCCAACCAAATCAAGGGTTGTGGCAGCAGGACCGGCAGTCAGATCGATAGCGCGTAGAGGGGGACCGGGCTGATCCCCGACTTGCGTATTTTGCCTCTCCGGTCGATTGAGCGCCCGCACGCTCATTTCATAGGTTGACTTAGGCATACGGAGCTCATTCCCAATCTAAGCATACGGAGTTCATTCCCAGTCTAAGATCGGACCGGACCGAGGGTTGCGACGCAGGATCGACAGCACGCAGGGGGGATCGAACCGGTCCCTGGCTTACGCATTCTACCTCTCCGGTCGGCTGAGTGCACGCACACCCGCTTCATGGGTTGGCTTCGGCATAGGGAGTTCATTCCATGTCTAAGCCCCAGCCGGACCGAGGGTTGTGGTAACGGGACTGGCAGCACGTAGTGGGGGACCGAGCCAATCCCCGACTTGTGTATTCTGCCTCTCCGACTGGCTGAGAGCCCGCACGCTCATTTCGAGTTTTTGGCTAAATTTTTTTGTGCTTGCCAAAAAAAATACAAGGATAACCTCTACCAAATTCGGGGACAAAACTCTTTCTAAAAAAATTTTCAAAAAATCCCGAACCGCAAAAAGTTTCAAAATTCGTGAAAAATAGAAAACGGGTCGTCTTGCCACGAAACTTCACATGAAGGCTTAGGGGAACATTGTATGAATTTACAAGCCATAACAATGGCATTGGCATGGCAGAAATATGAAGATGTGCTTGAACCCACCTACCACCCATTCGATCCTCGACTTACGCATCCTGCCTCTCTGGTCGACTGAGCGCCCGCACGGTCATTTCATGGGTTGACTTAGGCATACGAAGTTCATCCCCAGTCTAAGCATACGGAGTTCATTCCCAGTCTAAGATCAGACCAGATCGAGGGTCGCAGCAGCAGGATCAGCAGAGCGCAAGGGGGATCGGGCTGATCCCCGGCTTGAGCATTCTGCCTCTCCGGCCGGCTGAGCGCCCGCACACCTATTTCGCGGGTTGGCTTAGGCATAGGGAGTTGATTCCATGTCTAAGCCCCAGTCGGACCGAGGGCTATGGCAGCGAGACCGAGAGCACGCAGAAAGGGACCGGGTTAATCCCCGACTTGCGCATTATGCCTCTTCGGTCAGCTCAGCGCCCGCACGCTAATTTCGTAGGTTGACTTAGGCATACGAAGTTCATTCCCAGCCTAAGATCAGATCAAACCGAGGGTTTCGGTAGCAGGATCGACAGCACGTAGGGGGGACTAAGCCAATCCCCAGCCTACGTATTCTGCCTCTCCGACTGACTGATCACTCGCACACTCATTTCATGGGTTAGCTTAGGCATACAGAGTTCATTCCATATCTAAGCATACGGAGTTCATTCCCATTGTAAGATCAGACCAGATCGAGGGTTACGACAGCAGGACCAGCAGCAGGATCGACAGCATGAAGGGGGGACTGGATCGATCCTCGGCTTGCACATTCTGCCTCTCCGGCCAGCTGACCACCTGCACGCTTGTTTCGTGGGTTGGCTTAGGCATACGGAGTGCATTCCATGTCTAAGCCCCAGCTGGACCGAGGGTTTTAGCAGTAAGACTGGTAGCGGGATCGATAGCACGCAGAGGAGGACCGAGCTGATCCTCGACTTGCGTATTAGGCCTCTCCGACCGGCCTCTCCGGTTGGCTGAGCGTCCACACGCTCGTTTCATGTGTTAACTTAGGGATACGAAGTTCATCCGCAGTCTAAGCATACAGAGTTCATTCCCAGTCTAAAATCAGATCGGATCGAGGGGTTGCAGCAGCAAGATCAGCGGCATGCAAAGGGGACCGGGTCGATCCCCGGCTTGCGCATTCTGCCTTTTCAGTTGGCTGAGTGCCCGCACACCCATTTCGTGGGTTGGCTTAGGCATAGGGAGTTCATTCCATGTCTAAGCCCCAGCCGGACCGAGGGTTGTGGTAGTGGGATCGACAGCACGCAGAGGGGGACCAGGCCAATCCTCGGCTTACGCATATGCCTCTTCGATCGACTGAGCGCTCGCATGCTCGTTTCGTGGGTTGACTTATCCATACGGAGTTCATTGCCAGTCTAAGATCAGACCAAATCAAGGGTTGCAATAGTAGGATCGACAGCACACAGGGGGGATCAGGCTGATCCCCGACTTACGCATTCTGCCTTTCCGATCGGTTGAGCGCCCGCACATTCGTTTCATTGGTTGGCTTAGGCATACGGAGTTCATTCAATGTCGAAGCATACAAAGTTCATTCCCAGTCTAAGATTGAGCCACGGTGCACATACTGGGCTTAGGCATGTGCTGGTGCTTCATTTTTTTTGCCCGGTGCACCATCGTCGGAGCATCGCCGAAGAGCCTAATCGGCGGCATTGGGGGTTCCGACGATTGGGGAGGCCGGGCGGGTGTGGTTAAATGATGTGCGATGGGTGCTGGTACTTGGCCCTTATATTGGCTCCCTATCCCTTATCAAACCTCGAGAACTCACACTCTCTTAAAGAGCATTTGAGATTTTATAGGTTTGCTGCCAGTAGCCATTAAAGTGTCTAAAATGGGGACACTTTTTTCAAACGATCACAAAATCTTCTCCACTTCAAGTTTTTAGCTGAATTTTTTTGTGCATGCCAAAAAAAGTACAAGGATCACCTGTACCAAATTTGGGGATAAAAATCTTTCTAAAAAAATTTTAAAAAATCCTGAACCGTAAAAAGTTTTGAAAATCGTGAAAAATAAAAAAACGGGTCAACTTGCTACGAAACTTCACAAGATGGCTTAGGGGATCATTGTATGAATTTACAAGCCATAAAAATGGCATTGGCATGGCAGAAATATGAAGATATGCTTGAACCCACCTACCACCCGTTTGATCCCCAACTTGCGCATCCCGCCTCTCTGGTCGGCTGAGCGTCCGCACATTCGTTTCGTGGGTTGACTTAGGCATACGGAGTTCATCCCCAGTCTAAGCATACGGAGTTCATTACCAGTCTAAGATCTAACTGGATTGAGGGTTGTAGTAGCAAGATCAGCAACACGCAACGGGGACCAGACCGATCCCCTGCTTGCGCATTCTGCCTCTCTGGCTTGTTGAGCGCCCGCACGCCCATTTCGTGAGTTGGCTTAGGCATAGGGAGTTCATTCCCAGTCTAAGATTGGACCGGACCAAGGGTTTCAGTAGCAAGATCAATAGCACAAAGGGGGGACCGGGTCGATCCCCGGCTTGCACATTCTGCCTCTCCGACCGGTTGAGCGCTCGCATGCTCATTTTGTGGGTTGGCTTAGGCATACATAGTTCATTCCATGTTTAAGCATACAGAGTTCATTCCCAGTCTAAGATTAGACCGAACTGAGGGTTACGGTAGTAGGACTAGTAACAGGATCAGCAGCATGCAGGGGGGACCGGGTCGATCCCCGACTTGCACATTCTGCCTCTCTGATCGACCTCTCCGATCGACTGAGTGCCCACACGCTCGTTTCATGGGTTGACTTAGGCATACGAAATTCATCCCAAGTCTAAGTATACGAAGTTCATTCCCAGTCTAAGATCGAACCAGACTGAGGGTTGCGACAGCAGGATCAGCAGCACGCAGAGGGGATCGAGTCGATCCACGACTTGTGCATTCTGCCTCTTCGGCCGACTGAGTGCCCGCACACCCGTTTTGTGGGTTTGCTTTGGCATAGGGAGTTCATTCCATGTCTAGGCCCTAACCGGACTGAGGGTTGTGGCAGCGGGACTGACAGCATGCAGAGGGGGATCGGGCTGATCCCCAGCTTGCGCATTCTGTCTCTTTGGCCGGCTGAGCGCCCGCACGCTCATTTCATGGGTTGGCTTAGGCATACGGAGTTCATTCCATGTCTAAGCATACGGAGTTCATTCCCAGTCTAAGAGTTTTAGCCACGGTGCACATGCTTGGGTTAGGCATGTGTTGGTGCCACATTTTTTTCACCCGGGGCACCATCACCGGAGCATTGCCGGAGCATCACCGGAGAGCCTAACCGACGGCATTGGGGGTTTCGGCGATTGGGGGGGCCGAGGGTGTGCACACATGATGTGCAATGGGTGCTGGTACTTGGCCCTTATATTGGCCCCCTATCCCTCACCAAACCTCAAGAACTCACACCCCCTTAAAGAGCATTTGAGATTTTATAGGTTTGCTGTTGAGATTTTATAGGTTTGCTGCCAGTAGCCATTAAAGTGTCTAAAATGGGGACACTTTTTTCAAACGGTCACAAAATTTCTCCACTTCAATTTTTTAGCAGAATTTTTTTATGCATGCCAACAAAAATACAAGGATCACCTCTACCAAATTTGGGGACAAACCTCTTTCTAAAAAAATTTTAAAAAATCCTAAACCATAAAAAGTTTCGAAAATCATGAAATATAGAAAACGTCTTGCCACGGAACTTCACATGAAGGCTTAGGGGACCATTGTATGAATTTACAAGCCATAAAAATGGCATTGGCATGGCAGAAATATGAAGATGTGCTTGAACCCACCTACCACCCGTTCGATCCTCGGCTTACGCATCCTGCCTCTCTGGTCGACTGAACGCCCTCACGGTCATTTTGTGGGTTGACTTAGGCATACAGAGTTTATCCCTAGTCTAAGCATACGGAGTTTATTCCCAGTCTAAGATCGAACCAGACCGAGGGTTGCGGCTGCAGGATCGACAGCACGCAGGGGGGACCGGGCCGATCCCAACTTGCGCATTCTGCCTCTCCAGCCGACTGAGCACCTACACACCCGTTTCATGGGTTGGCTTAGGCATAGGGAGTTCATTCCATGTCTAACCCCCAGCCAGACCGAGGGTTGTGGCAGCGGGACTGATAGCACGCAGAGGGGACCGGGTCGATCCTCGGCTTGTGCATTATGCCTCTCTGGCTGGCTCAACGCCCGCACGCTTGTTTCGTGGGTTGACTTAGGCATACGGAGTTCATTCCTAGTCTAAGATTGAGCCGGACCGAGGGTTGCGGCAGCAGGATCGACAGCACGTAGGGTGGGATCGGGCCAATCCTCGGCTTGTGCATTCTGCTTCTCCGGCCGACTGAGTGCCCCACGCTTGTTTCATGGGTTGGCTTAGGCATACGGAGTTCATTCCATGTCTAAGCATACGGAGTTCATTCCCAATCTAAGATCGGATCGGACCGAGGGTTACGACGGCAGGACCTACCACCCGTTCGATCCTCGACTTACGCATCCCGCCTCTCTGGTCGGCTGAGCGCCCGCACGCTCGTTTCTTGGGTTGACTTAGGCATACGGAGTTCATCCCCAGTCTAAGCATACGGAGTTAATTCCCAGTCTAAGATCCAACTGGACCGAGGGTTGCGGTAGTAGGATCGGTAGCACGTAGGGGGGATCGGGCCAATCCCCAACTTGCGCATTCTGCCCCTCCGACCGGCTGAGTGCCCGTACGCCCGTTCGTGGGTTGGCTTAGGTGTAGGGAGTTCATTCCATGTCTAAGCCCCAGCTGGATCGAGGGTTATGGCAGTGGGACCGACAGTACACAGAAGGGGACCGGGCTGATCCTCGGCTTGCGTTTATGCTCTTCGGCCTGTTCAACGCCCACATGCTCATTTTGTGGGTTGACTTCTGCATACGAAGTTCATTCTCAATTTAAGATTAGACCGGACAGAGGGTTGCTGCAGTAGGATCGACAGCACGCAGGGGGGACGGGGCCAATCCCCGGCTTGCGCATTCTACCTCTTCGGTCGGCTGAATGCCCGCACGTCCGTTTTGTGGGTTGGCTTAGGTATAGGGAGTTCATTCCATGTCTAAGCCCCAACCGGACCGAGGGTTGTGGTAGTGGGACCGACAGCACTTAGAGGGGGGCCGGGCTGATCCCTGACTTGTGCATTATGCCTCTCCGATCGGCTCAGTGCCCGCACACTCGTTTCATGGGTTGACTTAGTCATACAGAGTTCATTCCGAATCTAACATCAGACCGGATCGAGGGTTACGGTAGCAGGATCGACAGCACATAGGGAGGGACCGGGTCGGTCCTCAGGTTATGCATTCTGCCTCTTCGGTCGGCTGAGTGCCTGCACGCTCGTTTCATGGGTTGGCTTAGGCATACGGAGTTCATTCCATGTCTAAGCATACGGTGTTCATTCCCAGTCTAAGATTGGATCGGACCGAGGGTTGCGGTAGCACGTAGGGGGGGATCGGGTCGATCCCCGGCTTACGCATTCTGCCTCTCTGGTCGGCTGAATGCCCGCACGCCCATTTCATGGGTTGGCTTAGGCATAGGGAGTTCATTCCATGTCTAAGCCCCAGCTGGACCGAGGGTTGTCGCAGTGGAACCGACAGCACATAGAGGGTGACCGGGCTGATCCCTGACTTGTGCATTATGCCTCTTCGATCGGCTCAACGCCCGCACGCTCGTTTCATGGGTTGACTTAGTCATACGGAGTTCAGTCCCAGTCTAAGATTAGACTGGATCGAGGGTTGTGGCCGCAGGATCGACAGCACGTAAGGGGGGACCAGGTCGGTCCTCGACTTGCGCACTCTGCCTCTCCGGCCGGTTGAGCGCCCGTACGCTCATTTTGTGGGTTGGCTTAGGCATACAGAGTTCATTCCTTGTCTAAGCATTTAGAGTTCATTCCAGTCTAAGATCGGACTGGGTAGAGGGTTGCGATAGCAGGACTAGCAGCAGGAATAGCAGGACCAGCAGCAGGATCAGTAGCATGCAGGGGGGACCGGGTCGATCCCTGGCTTACGCATTCTGCCTCTCCGGCCGGCTGAGCGCCCGCAAGCTCATTTCGTGAGTTGGCTTAGGCATACGGAGTTAATTCCATGTCTAAGCCCCAGTCGAACCAAAGGTTCTGGCAGCAGGCAGCGGGATCGACAGCACACAGAGGGGGATCAGGCTGATCCCCGGCTTGTGTATTATGCCTCTCGGGTCGGTTGAGTGCCCGCACGCTCGTTTCATGGTTTGACTTTGGCATACGGAGTTCATCCCCAGTCTAAGCATACGGAGTTCATTCCCAGTCTAAGATCAGACCGGACAGAGGGTTGTTTCAGCAGGATCGACAGCACGCAGGGGGGACCGGGCCGATCCCCGACTTGCGCATTCTGCCTCTCCAGTCGGCTGAGCGCCCGCACGCCCGTTTCGTGGGTTGGCTTACGTATAAGGAGTTCATTCCATGTCTAAGCCATAGCCGGATCGAGGGTTGTGGTAGCGGAATCGATAGCACACAGAGGGGGACTGGGCCAATCCTCCGCGAGCGCATTATGCCTCTTCGACCGCCTCAGCACCGGCACGCTCATTTTGTGGGTTGACTTATGTATATGGAGTTCATTCCCAGTCTAAGATCGGACCGGACCGATGGTTGCAGCAGCAGGATCAACGGCATACAGGGGGGACTGGGTCGATCCCCGGCTTGCGTATTTTTCCTCTCCGATCGGCTGAGCGCTCGCACGCTCGTTTCGTGGGTTGGCTTAGGCATACGGAGTTCATTCCATGTCTAAGCATACGAAGTTCATTCCCAGTCTAAGATTTTGAGCCATGGTGCACATACTGGGCTAGGGCATGTGCTGGTGCCGCATTTTTTTCGCACGGGGCACCATCGTCGGAGCATCATCGGAGAGCCTAATCGGCGGTATTAGGGGTTCCGACGATTGGGGGGGCCGGGGTGGTGTGCGCACATGATGTAAGATGGGTGCTGGTACTTGGCCCTTATATTGGCCCCCTATCCTTCATCAAACCTTAAGAACTCACACCCCCTTAAAGAGCATTTGAGATTTTATAGGTTTGCTGCCAGTAGCCATTAAAGTGTCTGAAATGGGGACACTTTTTTGAAACGGTCACAAAATCTTCTCCACTTCGAGTTTTTATTTGAATTTTTTTATGCATGCCAAAAAAAATACAAGGATCATCTTTACTAAATTTGAGGACAAAATACTTTCTAGAAAAATTTAAAAAAATCCTGAACCGGAAAAAGTTTCAAAAATCATGAAAAATAGAAAACGGGTCGTCTTGCCACGAAACTTCACATGAAGGGTTAAGGACCATTGTATGATACAAGCCATAAAAATGGCATTGGCATGGCAGAAATATGAAGATGTGCTTGAACCCACCTACCACCTGTTCGATCCCCGACTTACGCATCCTGCCTCTCCGATCGGCTGAGTGCCCGCACGCTCATTTCGTGGGTTGACTTAGGCATACGGAGTTCATCCCCAGTCTAAGCATACGAAGTTCATTCCTAGTCTTAGATCAGACCGGACCGAGGGTTGCGGCAGCAGGATTGACAGCATGCAGGGGAACCGGGCCTATCCTCGGCTTGCGCATTCTGTCTCTCCGGTCGGCTGAGCGCCTACACACCCGTTTCATGGGTTGGCTTAGGCATAAGGAGTTCATTCCATGTCTAAGCCCCAGCCGGACCGAGGGTTGTGGCAGCATGATCGACAGCACGTAGAGGGGGACTGGGCCGGTCTACGGCATCACGGACTAAGCTTTCTCTCAGCAAGCAATAGACCATGCGGCACTTGAATAGGCGCTCCTAACCAAGTCAGCCTTCAATAGATCGATATCTGAACAAATAACCATAAGCCATGGTTAGTCCCAAGCATTCACAATAAGACACAATATCTCGAGATCAATCTCAAGCACAGACACAAGAAGGCATATTCGCATCGAGAAAAAGAAAAACACATCGAGGCAACAATCGAGACATTCAACTGAGGTGAGTTTTATTATAGTCACGAATCATACATCGGGACCTCCCACCATCACCAGGGCTAGGGAGACAGCCCTTGGTGGGTGGCCTAGGCTCACATAGCAACCGGTGAGATAGCCCAACACTACGCTGTCGGCTCACCCCCCTAAAAACCCTTAGAGATTTTAAAGCTATACTACCAGTAACCATTACAATGTTTGAAATGGGGACACTTTTCCTAGTACAAGGGATCTACCCGACCATGGCCCTATACATGGATGGCTTAAGGCAACCTAAGTCCCAGTCATGGCCCTATACAAGGTTGGCTCATGACATCCTTCCCCACCTATTCTATCGACGTCTTCGTCGACTTGCTGGCTTGAAATTCTTTGATCTTCCTTTAAAATCTCTGGAGGTCATGTTCTCTCTTCCAGCTAGTTTCTTCTAGTCCTAATCCTTCCCACTTCACTAAGTACTCCCGAACTAGTCTTTGAGATATCTTGGTTTCCCTGTCAGCTAAGATCTCTTCGACTCGACGCTCTGAGGGTGGCTTCATGGTGATGGCAGCTCTGGTTGGCTCCCTTTGGCTAGCATCTATAGGATCTGCATGGAAAGGTTTCAAGTTGCTCACATGAAATACTGGGTGCACCTTCATCCACTTTGGTAGGTAGGTTTTGTAAAAAGCATTCCCCACCTTGGAAAGGACCCTTACTAGACCTTCATATTTGTGCTCCAGTCTATGATCTCTCTTTCTCAAGAACCTAGTTTGTTCAGGAACTAGTCGAACAAGAACCAAATCACCAACTTGAAATTGTTGAGCCCTAAGACCCTTGTCTGCCCATTTCTTCATCTACTTTGATGCTTTCTCTAGGTAGGCTTGTGCAATCTCTGTGTTTTGTTTCCACTCCTTGCTGAGATTGAAGGCTCTCAGATTTTTTCCTCCATATTATTCCAAGAAAGTGTGGGGTAACCTTGGTAATTGTCTGGTGACCACCTCAAATGGGCTCTTATTGGTGGAAGAGCTTTTGTTGGAATTAAAGTAGAGTTGAGCCATGTCCAATAATGAAGGCTAGTCTTTCTGATTGGCCTGAACAAAGTGCCTCAAGTATTCCTCTAATAATCCATTGAACCATTTCGTTTGACCATCGGTTTGAGGGTGATAGCTAGAGGAGATATTGAGTTGGGACCCCAATATCTTGAAAAGTTCTCTCCAGAAGGACCCCGTGAATCTCGGATCTCGATCGCTGATAATGTTTTGAGGGAGGGCCCAGTATTTGACCACATGTTTGAACAATAGTCGAGCTGTGTCTTTTGCTGTGCAATACTTGTAAGCGGGAATGAATGTGGTGTACTTAGAGAATCGGTCAATCACCACCAAAATAGCTCCAATGTCACCAACCTTGGGTAGGCTCGAAATTAAATCGAAGGAGATGCTTTCCCATGGTTTGGCAAGTACTGTTAGTGGTTCAAGCATGCCTACAGGTTTCCTTCTTTCAACCTTGTCTTGTTGGCAAATGAGGCAAGTCTTCGTATAGTCCATCACATCTTGTCGCATGTGAGGCCAATAGTATCCCTATTTCAATAACGCCAAAGTGCGTCGCCAGCCCGAGTGTCTCGCCCATGATGTGTCATGACATTCCCTCATCAGCATCTGTCTCAGACCTTCTGCTCTTGGCACAAACACTCGAGGCCCCTTGGTCCATAAGATCCCATTTTCTTGCCAGAAGTACTTGGACTTCCCTTCTTCCACTAGTTTCAGGATGGCACAAGCTTGCGGGTCCTTCCCTAAGTGATCTCCAATCAATTTGTGAATATCTGTAGTGGCTCTGCTAGTCACCATTGGGGCAATTCTTCTAAGGGCCACTAAATCTGCTCACCTGCTCAATGCATCGGCCACTTGATTGGTCTTTCTAGCGGTGTGCTCAAAACAAATGCCAAACTCCACTAAAAATTCCTGCCACCTAGCTTGTTTTGTCGTAAGCCTTGGTTGGGTGAGAAAATGGCTAACGACCACATTGTCTGTCTTCATGACAAAGTGTGAACCCAGCAAGTAATGTCGCCAAGCCCTCAAGTAGTGAACCACCGCCAAGAGTTCTTTTTCTTGGGTCGTATATTTCCTTTCAGCTTCACTTAGCTTCCTACTTTCAAATGCTATCGGTTGATGTTGTTGCAAAAGCACTCCTCCAATAGCAAAATCAAATGCATCCATCTGAACTTCAAAAGGCTTTTCAATATCAAGGAGAGCTAAGATGGGATCTTTCATAATAGCATCTTTCAATCTCTCGAAGGCCTCTTGGCACTCATTCGTCCAACACCATTTATGCTCTTTCTTCAATAGTTTTGTAAGGGCCATGGTCTTGCGAGAGTACCCTTCCATAAACCTTCTATAATAGTTGGCTAGTCCCAAAAATGAGCAGAGCTCACTAACATTCTTTGGTGTTGTCCACTCCTTGATGGCCCTAACCTTTTCCATGTCCATTCGAACGTGGCCACGTTCGATAATGTGACTGAGAAAATGGATTTGGGTCTGAGAAAATGCACACTTCTCCCTTTTTACATATAACTGGTGGTCCTGTAATCTTTGAAGTACCTGGCACAGGTGTTTTTAATGTTCTTCCAAGGTGGAGCTATATACCACTATATCATTTAAATAGATGACTATAAATTTGTCTGGGTAGTCATGGAATACCTTATTCATCAATGTACAAAATGTGGTAGGAGCATTGGTCAATCCAAAGGGCATAACAAGAAATTTAAATGCACCATACCGTGTCACACAAGTGGTCTTTGGCTCTTCTCCCTTAATGATTCTGACCTGATGGTAGCCAGATCTCAGGTCTAATTTGGAGAAGTACTTAGCTCGGCTCAATTGATCAAACAAGTCTGCTATAAGGGGGATGGGATATTTGTTTCTTACGGTGACTTTGTTTAGGGCCCTGTAGTCAACACATAATCATAAACTTTCATCATGCTTCTTCTGAAATAGCACTGGTGCTCTAAAAAGAGCCTTTGATGGTCTGATGAACCCGACTTGTAGCAGCTCATCTAACTGTTTTCTTAGTTCGGCCAACTCTGGCGGGGCCATGCGGTAAGGAGCTCTAGCAGAGGGTTTCACTCCTGGGAGGAGCTCAATTTCATGGTCCAATACTCGTCGAGGGGGTAGAACCTTAGGCAACATCTCTGGCATCACCTTTTCAAATTCTTCCAACACTTTTCCCACACCATCAGGTATTGGTTCTACTTTCGACCCTTCTTTGTAGATCGACACAGCCACAAAAAAGGGTTCCCCTCTCTTTACCCCTTTCTTGAACTGTAAAGCTAAAATCATTTTCTTCCCACTCTTTGGTAAGATGTTGGCTGGCACCACACATGGGTTTTCCCCTAAAAACAACAAGCAGCTAGCGGCGGGGATAGGGATGACCTGGGCCAACATCATGAAGTCCAATCCGAGAACAACATCAAAGTTATCCATGGGGGAAACTGTAAAGTCTACCTTCCCTTCCCATGGCCCCAATTGGGTTGTCACACTCTTGGAACTTCCACTGATCATAAAGGCTGGTGAGTTGACCGCCTTCATTTGTCCACAGTCTTTACTAATCTGAAGACCACCCTTTTTGCTTCTTCTGGTGTGATGAAAGTGTCGGTTGCACCCGTATCCACCATAGCCTTAGTGGCTTTCTCATTGATCATCAAGTTCACATACATTAAGCCTCTACTATGCTTTTTCTTTATAGTGTTCAATTGGGTGTGGAGGGCATTGAGGAACCTTATTGAACCCATCCTGGCTGGCTTCTCTTCAGTTTTTTCAACACTCTTTGGCACTTTTTCAGACTCTTGAGACGAGGTCCTTAAGGCATTAAGGGCTCCCCTGTGCGGGCATTCAGCCACCCGATACGGCCCCTTACAAAGAAAGCAAGCTAGTAGTTGCCTAGGCTTAAAAATCCCTACGTTGCTTGTCTTGGATTGGGTGCTATCTTGACCAAAGGACCTCCTGTCTGATCCCCCACTGAATTGCCGATCCAACCTGGTCATCTTTCCCTCACTCCTAAAGTTGAAGCTACTGTCAGCTGATGGAGGATTTTTCCGTTTTGAAGAACCATCATTGTAATCATGGAGACGTTCAGCTGTAGCCATGGCCATGGCCACATCTTGCACTTTCTACCTTTGTAGTTCTATCCTCACCCAAGGCTTGAGGCCCTCAAGAAAATAGAACATCTTGTCCTTTCTGAACATGTCCCGAATATCCAACATCAAGGTAGAAAAGCTCCTTACAAACTCTCACACCGTTCCTGTTTGCACCAATTCTCAAAGTCTCATTCGAGCTATATACTCCACATTCTCAGGGAAAAACTGGTTTTTCAATTCTCACTTCAGATCCGTCCAAGTCTTAATCGGGCACTCATCATCGACAAACTTGGAGTGCCACCACAGCTTGGCATCCCTTGTGAGGTACATCTACACCATTGCTACCTTGTCTTCCTCTGAATCCATGTGTATAGCTTGGAAGTACTGCTCCATGTCAAACAAGAAATTTTCAAGTTCCTTAGCATCCCTTGCCCTCTCATAGCATCGAGCCTCTGGCACCTTGGGCCTTTTTGCCCTTTCCATCGAGCTCGAACCCGATCTAGCCACAGCCATTTGTAGGATGCTCACATGTGCTCTGAGCTCCTCAAACTCCTTTTGGAGAATGTTCAAGGCATCTCTAGCCTCTTCACTCACGTTGTAGAGACTATCGGACAACTCTCGTTGGGTTGTCTCGATCTTTCTCACTCGGTCTTTAGTCATCATATGAGTTTTCATTGTGGCCACCGCGGCTTCAAGTTCTTCAATTCTTTGTTGATGATTGGGTCCACCACTTGCGGCCATCTCATCCATTTTTCTAGCACTTCTCAACCATGCTCTGATATCACGTGTCATGGACTAAGCTTTCTCTCAGCAAGCAATAGACAATGCGGCACTTGAATGGGTGCTCCCAACCAAGTCAACCTTCAATAGATCGATATCTGAACAAATAACCATAAGCCATGGTTAGTCCCAAGTATTCACAATAAGACACTATATCAAGATCGATCTCAAGCACACACACAAGAAGGCATATTCGCATCGAGAAAAAGAAAAACACATCGAGGCAACAATCAGGACATTCAATCAGGGTGAGTTTTATTATAGTCAGGAATCATACATCGAGACCTCCCACCATCACCAGGGCCAAGGGGCAGTCCTTGGTGGGTGGCCTAGGCTCACATAGCAACCGGTGAGACAGCCCAACACTACGTTGTCGGTTCACCCCCCTAAAGAGCCTTAGAGATTTTAGAGCTATGCTACCAGTAACCATTACAATGTTTGAAATGGGGACACTTTTCCTGGCACAAGGGATCTACCCGGCCATGGCCCTATACATAGGAGGCTTATGGCAACCTAAGTCCCGGTCATGGCCTTATACAAGGTTGGCTCATGACACCCGGCTTGCACATTCTGCCTCTCCGGTCGGCTCAGCGCCCGTACGCTCGTTTTATGGGTTGACTTAGGCATACGAAGTTCAATCCCAGTCTAAGCATATGGAGTTCATTCCCAGTCTAAGATCGGACCGAACTGAGGGTTGCCACAGTAGGACCACCAGCAGGATCGACAGCATGCAGGGGGGGTCAGGCCGATCCCCGACTTATGCATTCTGCCTTTTCGATTGGCTGAGTGCCCGCACGCTCGTTTTGTGGGTTGGCTTAGGCATACAGAGTTCAGTCCACGTCTAAGCATACAAAGTTCATTCCCAGTCTATGATCGGACCGAACCGAGGGTTGCAATAGCAAGATCGGCAACAAGTAGGGGGATCGAGTCGATCTCCGGTTTGTGCATTCTGCCTCTCCTACTGGCCTCTCCGGCTTGCGCACACTCATTTCGTGGGTTGACTTAGGCATACGGAGTTCATCCCCAGTCTAAGCATACGGAGTTCATTCCCAGTCTAAGATCGAATTGGATCAAGGGTTGCGGTAGCAGAATTGGTAGCACGTAGGGAGGTCCAGGCCGATCCCCGGCTTGTGCATTTTGCCTCTCCGACCGGCTAAGCGCCCGCACGCCCATTTCATGGGTTGGCTTAGGTATAGGGAGTTCATTCCATGTCTAAGCCCCAACCAGACCAAGGGTTGTGGCAGCGGGATCGACAGCACGCAGAGGGGGACTGAGCTGATCCCCGGCTTGCACATTCTGCCTCTCCGACCGGCTGAGCGCTTGCATGCTCGTTTCATGGGTTGGCTTAGGCATACGAAGTTCATTCCATGTCTAAGCATACGGAGTTCATTCCCAATCTAAGAGTTTGAGCCACAATGCACATGCTAGGCTTAGGTACATGCTGGTGCCACATTTTTTTTCACCCGGGGCACTATCATCGGAGCATCGACGGAGAGCCTAACCGGCGGCATTGGGGGTTCCAACGATTGGGGGGCCGGGGGGTGTGCACATATGATGTGCGATGGGTGCTGGTACTTGGCCCTTATATTGGCCCCCTATCCCTCATCAAACCTCAAGAACTCACACCCCCTTAAAGAGCATTTGAGATTTTATAGGTTTGCTGCCAGTAGCCATTAAAGTGTTTGAAATGAGGACACTTTTTTCAAACGGTCACAAAATCTTCTCCACTTCCAGTTTTTACTTGAATTTTTTTATCCATGCCAACAAAAATAAAAGGATCACCTCTACAAAATTTGGGGACAAAACGCTTTCTAAAAAATTTTTAAAAAATTCCACACCGTAAAAAGTTTCAAAAATCGTGAGAAATAGAAAACGGGTTGTCTTGCCACAAAACTTCAAATGAAGGCGTAGGGGACCATTGTATAAATTTACAAGCCATAAAAATGGCATTGGCATTGGCATGAACCCTCCTACCACCCGTTCGATCCCCGGTTTGCGCATCCTGCCTCTCTGGTCTGCTGAGCGTCTGCATGCTCATTTCGTGGGTTGACTTAGGCATACGGAGTTCATCCCCAATCTAAGCATACAGAGTTCATTCCCAGTCTAAGATCAAATCGGATCGAGGGTTGCGGTAGTAGGATCAGTAGCACGCAGGGGGGACCGGGTCGATCCACGTCTTGCGCATTCTGCCTCTCCGATCGACTGAGCGCCCGTACGCCCGTTTTGTGAGTTGGCTTAGGCATAAGGAGTTCATTCCATGTCTAAGCCCCAGCTGGATCAAGGGTTGTGGCAGCGGGACCGACAGCACGTAGAGGGGGATCGGGCTGATCCTTGGCTTGTGCATTATGCCTCTCCGGTCGGCTCAACGCCCATACGCTCGTTTCATGGGTTGAATTAGGCATACGAAGTTCATTCCCAATCTAGGATCAGATCAAACTGAGGGTTACGGTAGTCGGATCGATAGCACGTAGGGTGGACCGATCGATCCTTGGCTTACGTATTCTGCCTCTCTGATCGGCTGAGCAACTGCACACTCATTTTATGGGTTGGCTTAGGCATACGGGGTTGATTGCATGTCTAAGCATACAGAGTTCATTCCCTATCTAAGATCAGATCGGACCGAGGGTTACGATAGTAAGACCAGCAGCAGGATTGACAGCACGTAGGGGGGACCGAGCCGATCCCTAGCTTGCATATTCTGCCTCTTCGGCCAACCTCTCTGATCGGTTGAGTGCCCGTACCCTCGTTTCATGGGTTGACTTAGTCATATGGAGTTCATCCCCAGTCTAAGCATACAGAGTTCATTCCTAATCTAAGATCGAACCAGATCGAGGGGTGCGGCAGTAGGATCGATAACACGCAGGGGGATCGGGTCGATCCCCATCTTGCGCATTTTGCCTTTTCGACCGACTGAGTGCCCGCACGCCCGTTTCGTGGGTTGGCTTAGGCATAGGGAGTTCATTCCATGTCTAAGCCCCAGCCGGACTGATGGTTGTGGCAGCGAGACCGATAGCACGTAGATGGGGATCGAGCCGATCCCCAGCTTGCGCATTGTGCCTCTCCGGCCAGTTCAGTGCCCGTACACTTGTTTCGTGGATTGAGCTAGGCATACGGAGTTCTTTCCCAGTCTAGGATCAGACCGGACCGAGGGTTGCGGTAGTAGGATCGATAGTACGTAAGGTGGACCGATCAATCCCCGGCTTGCACATTCTGCCTCTCCGATCGGCTGAGCACCCGCACGCTCATTTCATGGGTTGGCTCAGGCATATGGAGTTCATTCCATGTCTAAGCATACGGAGTTCATTCCCAGTCTAAGATCAGACCAGACCGAGGGTTACAGTAGTAGGACCAGCAGCAGGATCGACAGCACGTAGGGGGAATCGAGCCGATCCCTGGCTTGCACATTCTATCTCTTCGGCTAGCCTCTCCGACCGATTGAGCGCCCGTACGCTCGTTTCATGGGTTGACTTAGGCATACGGATTTCATCCCCAGTCTAAGCATACGGAGTTCATTCCCAGTCTAAGATCAAACCAGACTGAGGGTTACGACAGCAGGATCGGCAGCACGCAGAGGGGACCGAGCTGATCCCCGCCTTGTGCATTCTGCCTCTCTGGCCGCCTGAGCGTCTGCACGCTTATTTCGTGGGCTGGCTTAGGCATAAGGAGTTCATTCCATGCCTAAGCATACGAAGTTCATTCCCAGTCTAAGATCAGACCGTACCAAGGGTTGCGACAATAGGACCAGTAGCAGGATCAGCAGCACATAGGGGGGATCGGGCCGATCGCCGGCTTGTGCATTCTACCTCTCTGGCCAGCCTCTCCGATTGATTGAACGCCCGCACGCTTGTTTCATCGGTTGACTTAGACATACGAAGTTCATCCCAGTCTAAGCATACGGAGTTCATTCCCAGTCTAAGATCGAACCGGAGTGAAGGTTGCGGTAGCAGGATCGACAGCACGCAGGGGGACCTGGTCGATCCCTGCCTTGCGCATTTTGCCTCTCCGATCAGCTGAGCACCCGCACGCCCGTTTTGTGGGTTGGCTTAGGCGTAGGGAGTTCATTCCATGTCTAAGCCTCAGTCGGACCGAAGGTTTTGGCAGCGGGATCGACAGCACGCAGAGGGGGACCGGGCCGATCCCCGGCTTGTGCATTTTACCTTTTCGGCTAGCTGAGCGCCTGCACGCTCATTTCATGGGTTGGCTTAGGCATACGAAGATCATTCCATGTCTAAGCCCCAGTCGGACTGCAGGCTGCGGCAGCAGGACCAGTAGCGGGATCGACAGCACGCAGAGGGGGACTGGGCTGATCCCTGGCTTATGCATTATGCCTCTCCGGTCGGTCTCTCCGACCGGCTGAGTGCCTGCATGCTCGTTTCATGGGTTGACTTAGGCATACGGAGTTCATTCCCAGTCTAGGCATACAGAGTTCATTCTCAGTCTAAGATCATACCAGACCGAGGGTTACGGTAGCAGGATTGACAGCACGCAGGGGGGCCGAGCCGATCCCTGACTTGCGCATTCTGCCTCTCCGGTCGGCTGAGCGACCACACGCCCATTTCATGGGTTGGCCTAGGCATAGGGAGTTCATTCCATGTCTAAGGCCCAGCCACACCGAGGGTTATGGCAATGGGACCGGTAGCTCGCAGAGGGGGAACGGGTTGATCCTCGACTTGCGCATTATGCCTCTCCGACCCACTCAGTGCCCGAACGCTCGTTTCGTGGGTTGACTTAGGCATATGGAGTTCATTCCCAATCTAAGATCGGACCGGACTGAGGGTTGCGGTAGCAGAATCGATAGCATACAGGGCAGACCGGGTCGATCCCCGGCTTGTGCATTCTACCTCTCCGACCGGTTGAGCGCCCGCATGCTCATTTCGTGGGTTGGCTTAGGCATACGGAGTTCATTCCATGGCTAAGCATACGAAGTTCATTCCCAGTCTAAGATTGGACCAGACCGAGGGTTACAATAGTAGGACCAACAGTAGGATCGACAGCACGCAGGGGGGGATCGGGCTGATCCCCAACTTGCGCATTCTATCTTTTCGGTCGCCCTCTCCAGTCGGTTGAGTGCCCGCACGCTCGCTTCGTGGGTTGACTTAGGCATACGGAGTTCATCCCCTATCTAAGCATACAGAGTTCACTCCCAATCTAAGATCGAACTGGACTGAGGGTTACGGTAGCAGGCAGCATGCAGGGAGGACCGAGCTGATCCTCGGCTCACGTATTCTGCCTCTCCAGCCAGCTGAGTGCCCGCACGCTTGTTTCATGGGTTGGCTTAGGCATAGGGAGTTCATTCCTTGTCCAAGTCCCAGCCGGATTGAGGGTTGCGGCAACGGGACCGATAGCTCGCAGAGGGGGATCGGGCTGATCCTCGGCTTACGCATTATACCTCTCCGATCGACTCAACGCCTGCACTCTCATTTTGTGGGTTGACTTAGGCGTATGGAGTTCATTCCCAGTCTAAGATCAGACCAGACAAGGGTTGCGATAGCATGATCGGTAGCACGCAGGGGTGCACCGGGCCGATCCCCGGCTTACGCATTCTGCCTCTCTGGTCTGTTGAGCCCCATGAAATGAGACCCCTGATCAGACCGAGGGTTGTGACAGTGAGACTGATAGCAAGTAGAGGGGGACAGGGCCGATCCCCGACTTGCGCATTATGCCTCTTCGGCCAGCTCAGCGCCCGCACTCGTGTTTCATGGGTTGACTTAGGCATATGGAGTCCATTCCTAGTCTAAGATTAGACCAGACCAAGGGTTGCGATAGCAGTATCGATAGCACGCAAGGGGGACTGGGCCGATCCCCGGCTTACGCATTCTGCCTCTCCGGTCGACTGAGTTCCCACACGCTCATTTCGTTGGTTGGCTTAGGCATACAGAGTTCATTCCCAATCTAAGATCAGATCGAATTGAGGGTTACGGTAGCGGGACCAGCAACAGGATCGGCAACACGTAGGGGAGACCGGGCTGATCCCCGGCTTACGCATTCTACCTCTCCGGCCGGCTGAGCTCCCGTACGCTCATTTCGTGGGTTGGCTTAGGCATACGGAGTTCATTCCATGTCTAAGCCCTGACCGTATCAAGGGCTGTGGTAGCAAGACTAACAGCGAGATCAGCAACACACCGAAGGGACCGGGCTGATCCCCACCTTGCGTATTATGCCTCTCTGGCCGGCCTCTCGGTGGGCTGAACGCCCGCACGCTCATTTCATGGGTTGACTTAGGCAAATGGAGTTCATCCCCAGTCTAAGCATATGGAGTTCACTCCCAGTCTAAGATCGACAGCACGCAGGCGGGATGGGGCCGATCCTCGGCTTATGCATTTTGCCTCTCCTGCCGGTTAAGCACCCGCACGCCCATTTCGTGGGTTGGCTTAGGCATAGGGAGTTCATTCCATGTCTAAGCCCCAGTCGGACTGAGGGTTGGAGCAACGAGACCGATAGCATGCAGAGTGGGATCGAGTCGATCCCCGGCTTGCGCATTCTGCCTCTCCGGCCAGCTGAGCGCCCGCACGCTCATTTCATGGGTTGGCTTAGGCATACGGAGTTCATTCCATGTCTAAGCATATGGAGTTCCTTCATAGTCTAAGAGTTTGAGCCACAGTGCACATGCTGGGCTCGGGCATGTGCTGGTGCGGCATTTTTTTCGCTTGGGGCGCCATCGTCGGAGCATTGCCGGAGAGCCTAACCGACGGCATTGGGGGTTCCGGTGATTGGGGGGCCGGGGGGTGTGCGCACAAGATGTGCGATGGGGGCTGGTACTTGGCCCTTATATTGGCCCTCCATCCCTCATCAAGCCTCGAGAACTCACCCCCCTTAAAGAGCATTTGAGATTTTATAGGTTTGCTGCCAGTAGCCATTAAAGTGTCTGAAATGAGGACACTTTTTTCAAACGATCACAAAATCTTCTCCACTTCACGTTTTTAGCTGAATTTTTTTATGCACGCCAAAAAAGAATACAAGTATCACCTCTACCAAATTTTGGGACAAATCTCTCTGTAAAAAAATTTTAAAAAATCCCGAACCGTAAAAAGTTTTGAAAATCGTGAAAAATAGAAAACAGGTCATCTTGGCACGAAACTTCACATGAAGGCTTAGGGGACCATTGTATGAATTTACAAGTCATAAAAATGGCATTGGCACAGCAGAAATATAATGATATGCTTGAACTCACCTACCACCCGTTCGATCCCCGGCTTGCGCATCCTGTCTCTCTGGTCGACTGAACGTTCGCATGCTCATTTCGTGGGTTGACATAGGCATACGGAGTTCATCCCCAGTCTAATCATACAGAGTTCATTCCCAGTCTAAGATCAGATCGGACTGAGGGTTGTCGCAGCAGGATCGACAGCACGTAGGGGTAATCGGGCCGATCACCGGCTTGCGCATTCTGCCTTTTCGGTCGGCTGAGCGCCCGCACGCCCGTTTCATGGGTTGGCTTAGGCATAGGGAGTTCATTCCTTGTCTAAGCCCCAATCGGACCGAGGGCTGTGGTAGCGGGACCGACAGCACACAGAGGGGGACCGGGGCGATCCCCGACTTCCGTATTATGCCTCTCCGATCGGCTCAACGCCCGCACGCTCATTTCATGGGTTGACTTAGGCATACGGAGTTCATTCTCAGTCTAAGATCAAATCAGACCGAGGGTTGCGGCAGCAGGATCGATAGCATGCAGGGGGGGACCAGGCCGATTCCTGACTTGCACATTCTGCCTTTCCATTCAGCTGAGCGCCCGTATGCTCGTTTCGTGGATTGGCTTAGGCATACGGAGTTCATTCCATGTCTAAGCATACGAAGTTCATTCCAGTCTAAGATCAGACCAGATCGAAGGTTACAGCAGTAGGATCGGTAGCATGCAGGGGGGATCGGGCCGATCCCCAGTTTGCGCATTCTGCCTCTCTGATCGGTTGAGCGCCCGTACGCTCATTTCGTGGGTTGGCTTAGGCATACGGAGTTCATTCCATGTCGAAGCCCCAGTCAGATCGAGGGTTGTGGCAGTAGGATCAGCAGTGGGATCGATAGCACACAGAGGGGGACCGGGCTGATCCCTGGCTTACATATTATGCCTCTCCGGTCGGTTGTCCGACCGGATGAGCGCCCGCATGCTCGTTTCTTGGGTTGACTTAGGCATACAGAGTTGATTCCCAGTCTAAGATAGGATAGAACTGAGGGTTGCAGCATCAGGATCGACAGCACACAAGGGGGGACCGGGTCGATCCTCAGCTTACGCATTCTGCCTCTCAGGCCGGCTGAGCACCCGCATGCTCATTTCTTGGGTTGGCTTAGGCATAGGGAGTTCATTCCATGTCTAAGCCCCAGTTGGAATGAAGGTTGTGGCAGCGGGATCGGAAGCCCTCAGAAGGGGACCGGGTCGATCCCTGACTTGCGCATTATGCCTCTCCGGCTGGCTCAGCGCCCGAACGCTCATTTCGTGGGTTGACTTAGGCATACAAAGTTCATTCCCAGTCTAAGATCGTATCGGATCGAGGGTTGCGGTAGCAGATCGACAGCATGTAGGGGGGATCGGGCCAGTCCTCAGCTTGCACATTCTATCTTTCTGGCTGGTTGAACGCCCGCACACTCATTTCGTGGGTTGACTTAGGCATACGGAGTTCATTCCATGTCTAAGCCCCAGCCGGACCGAGGGTTGTCTCAGCGAGACCAACAGCAGGCAGAGGGGGATCGGGTTGATCCCTGGCTTGCGCATTATGCCTCTCCGGCCGGCTCAGCGCCCGCACGCTCGTTTCGTGGGTTGACTTAGGCATACAGAGTTCATTCCTAGTCTAAGATCAGATCAAACCAAGGGTTGCGACAGCAGGATCGACATCACGCAAGGGGGACCGGGTCGATCCCTGGCTTGCACATTCTACCTTTTCGGCCGGCTGAGCGCCCGCACGTTCATTTCATTGGTTGGCTTTGTCATATAGAGTTAATTCCATGTCTAAGCATACGGAGTTCATTCCCAATCTAAGATCAGACCGGACCGAGGGTTACAATAGCAAGACCAGTAGCAGGATTGGTAGCACGCAGGGGGGACCGGGTCAATCCTTGACTTGCGCATTCTACCTCTCCGGTTGGCTGAGTGCCCGTATGCTTGTTTCATGGGTTGGCTTAGGCATACGAAGTTCATTCCATGTCTAAACCCCAGCCGGACTGAGGGTTGTGGCATCTGGACCGGTAGCACGCAGAGTGGCCCTGGGTCGATCCCCAGCTTGCGCATTCTACCTCTTCGGCCGGTTGAGCGCCCGTATGCTCGTTTCATGGGTTGGCTTAGGCATACGGGGTTCATTTTATGTCTAAGCATACGGAGTTCATTCCCATTCAAAGAGTTTGAGCCATGGTGCACATGCTGGCCTCGAGCATGTGCTGGTGCCATATTTTTTTCACCCGAGGCACCATCGCCAGAGCATCGTCGAAGCATCGCCGGAGAGCCTAACCGATGGCATTTGAGGTTTCGACGATTGGGGGATCGGGGGTTGTGCGCACATGATGTGCGATGGGTGCTGATACTTGGCCCTTATATTGGCCCCCTATCCCTCATCAAACCTCGAGAACTCACACCCCCTTAAAGAGAATTTGAGATTTTATAGGTTTGCTACCAGAGCATTTGAGGGTTACGCTAGCAGGTTTGGTAGCACGCAGGGGGATCGGGCCGATCCCCGGCTTGCGTATTCTACCTCTCCAGCCGGCTGAGCGCCCGCACGCCCATTTTGTGGGTTGGCTTAGGCATAGGGAGTTCATTCTATGTCTAAGCCCCAGTCGGACCGAGGGTTGTGGCCGCGGGACTGACAGCACCCAGAGGGGGACCGGGTCGATCCTCGGCTTACGTATTATGCCTCTCCGGTCGACTCAGTGCCCGAACACTCATTTTGTTGGTTGACTTAGGCATATGGAGTTCATTCCCAGTCTAAGATCGGATCGAACTGAGGGTTGCAGCAGCAGGATCGACAGCACGCAGGGGTATCGAGTCGATACCCGGCTTGTGCATTCTACCTCTTCGACTGACTGAGCATCCGTACGCTCGTTTCATGGGTTGGCTTAGACATACGGAGTTCATTCCATGTCTAAGCCCCAGCTAGACTGAGAGTTGTGGCAGCCGGAGCGGTAGCACACAGAGGGGGACCGAGCCGATCCCAGGCTTGCTCATTATGCCTATACGGCAGGCAGCACCCACAAGCTCGTTTCTTGGGTTGACCTAGGCATACGGAGTTCATCCCCAGTCTAAGCATACGAAGTTCATTCCCAGTCTAAGATGGGACCGAATCGAGGGTTGCAGCAGCAAGATCGGTAGCACGTAGGGGGGGACGAGGCTGATCCTCGGCTTGCACATTCTACCCCTCTGACTGACTCAGCACCCGCACACTCATTTCATGGATTGGCATAGGCAT
Organism: Durio zibethinus; assembly: GCF_047325235.1. Taxonomy (NCBI): domain Eukaryota; kingdom Viridiplantae; phylum Streptophyta; class Magnoliopsida; order Malvales; family Malvaceae; genus Durio; species Durio zibethinus. The sequence goes on from NC_143181.1 coordinate 20,177,398, forward strand.
AGGGAGTTCATTCCATGTCTAAGCCCCAACCAAACTGAGGGTTGTGGCAGCGGGACCGATAGCACGTAGAGAGCGACCGGGCTGATCCCAGGCTTGCGCATTATGCCTCTACGACAGGCAGCACCCGCAAGCTTGTTTCTTGGGTTGACTTAGGCATACAGAGTTCATCCCCAGTCTAAGCATATAGAGTTCATTCCCAATCTAAGATGTGACCGGACCGAGGGTTGCAGCAATAGGACCGACAGTAGGATCGATAGCATGTAGGAGGGGACCAGGCCGATCCCCTACTTGCGCATTCTACCTCTCCGATCAGCTGAGCACCCGCACACTCATTTTATGGATTGGTGTAGGCATACGAAGTTCATTCCATGTCTAAGCCCTAGACGGACCGAGGGTTGTGATAGCAGGACCAGCTGCAGGATCGACAGCACACAGAGGGGGATCGGGCTGATCCCCGGCTTGCGCATTATGCCTCTTCAGCTGGCTCAGTGCCCGTACACGCGTTTCATGGTTTGACTTATACATACAAAGTTCATTCCCAGTCTAAGATCAGACCGGACTGAGGGTTGCGGCAGCAAGATTGACAGCACGTAGGGGGACCAGGCTTATCCTCGGCTTGCGCATTCTACCTCTCCGACCGACTGAGCGCCCGCACGCTTGTTTCGTGGGTTCGCTTAGGCATATGGAGTGCATTCCCAGTCTAATATTTTGAGCCACGGTGCAAATACTGGGCTTGACCATGTGCTGGTGTCACATTTTTTCTGCCCGAGGCACCATCGTCGGAGCATCGTCGGAGAGCCTAACCGACGGCATTGGGGGTTTCGACGATTGGGGGGGCCGGGGGTGTGTGCACATGATGTGCGATGGGTGCTGGTACTTGGCCCTTATATTGGCCCCCTATCCCTCATCAAACCTCAAGAACTCACACCCCCTTAAAGAGCATTTGAGATTTTATAGGTTTGCTGCCAGTAGCCATTAAAGTGTCTGAAATGGGGACACTTTTTTCAAACGATCACAAAATCTTCTCCACTTCGAGTTTTTAGCTGAAGATTTTTTTGCATGCCAAAAAAAATACAAGGATCACCTCTACCAAATTTGGCGATAAAACTCTTTCTAAAAAAATTTTAAAAAATCTCAAACCGTAAAAAGTTTCAAAAATTGTGAAAAATAAAAAATGGGTCGTCTTGCTACAAAACTTCACATGAAGGCTTAGGGGATCATTGTATGAATTTACAAGCCATAAAAATGGCATTGGCATGGCAGAAATATGAAGATGTGCTTGAACCCACCTACCACCCGTTCGATCCCCGGCTTGCGCATCCTGCCTCTCTGGTCGCCTGAGCGTCTGCACACTCGTTTCGTGGGTTTACTTAGGCATACGGAGTTCATCCCCAGTCTAAGCATATGCAGTTCATTCCCAGTCTAAGATTGGACCGGACCGAGGGTTACGGTGGCAGGATCGGAAGCACGTAAGGGGGACCGGGCCGATCCCCGGCTTGCGCATTCTGCCTCTCTGGCCGACTGAGCGCCTGTACGCTTGTACGCCCGATTCATGGTTTGGCTTAGGCATAGGGAGTTCATTCCATGTCTAAGCCCCAGCCGGACCGAGGGTTGTGGCAGCGGGATCGGCAACATGCAGAGGGGGACCGGGCCGATCCCCGGCTTGCGCATTCTGCCTCTCTGGCCGACTGAGCGCCTGTATGCTTGTACGCCCGATTCATGGTTTGGCTTAGGCATAGGGAGTTCATTCCATGTCTAAGCCCCAACCGGACCGAGGGTTGTGGCAGCGGGATCGACAACATGCAAAGGGGGACCGGGCCGATCCCTGCCTTGCGCATTATGCCTCTCCGGTCGGCTCAGCGCCCGAACACTCATTTTGTGGGTTGACTTATTCATATGGAGTTCATTCCCAGTCTAAGATCGGATCGGATCGAGGGTTGCGATAGTAGGATCGACAGTACGCAGAGGGGGACCGAGCCGGTCTTCGGCTTGCGCATTTTACCTCTCTGACTGATTAAGCGCCCGCATGCTCATTTCGTGGGTTGGCTTAGGCATACGAAGTTCATTCCATGTCTAAGCATATGGAGTTCATTCTCAGTCTAAGATCGGACCAGATTGAGGGTTATGGTAGCAGGACCAGTAGCAGGATCGGCAGCACGCAGGGGGGATCGGGTCGATCCTTGACTTGCGCATTCTACCTCTCTGGCCGGCCTCTCTGATCGGCTTAGTGCCCGCACGCTTGTTTCATGGGTTGACTTGGGCATACGGAGTTCATCCCCAGTTTAAGCATACGGAGTTCATTCTCAGTCTAAGATCAGATCAAACCGAGGGTTACGGTAGTAGGATCGGCAGCACGCAGGGGGATCAAGTCGATCCCTAGCTTGCGCATTCTGCCTCTCCAGCCGGTTGAGTGCCTGCACGCCCGTTTCATGGGTTGGCTTAGGCATAGGGAGTTCATTCCATGTCTAAACCCCAGTCGGACCGAGGGTTGTCGCAGTGGGACCGATAGCACGAAGAGGGGGACCGGGCTGATCTTTGGTTTATGCAGTCTAAGCATATGGAGTTCATTCCCAGTCGAAGAGTTTGAGCCACGGTGCACATGCTGGGCTCGGGCATGTGCCGGAGCATCGTCAGAGCATCATCGAAGAGCCTAACCGGCGGCATTGGGGGTTAATCCGATTGGGGGGGTCGGGTGGGTGTGTGCACATGATGTGCGATGGGTGCTGGTACTTGGCCCTTATATTGGCCCCTATCCCTCATCAAACCTTGACAACTCACACCCCCTTAAAGAGCATTTGAGATTTTATAGGTTTGCTGCCAGTAGCCATTAAAGTGTCTGAACTGGGGACACTTTTTTCAAACGGTCACAAAATCTTTTCCGCTTCAAGTTTTTAACTGAATTCTTTTGTGCATAACAACAGAAATGCAAGGATCACCTCTGCCAAATTTGGCAACAAAACTCTTTCTAAAAAAATTTTAAAAAATCCCTAACCACAAAAAGTTTCAAAAATCGTGAAAAATAGAAAACGGGTCGTCTTGCCACGAAACTTCACATGAAGGCTTAGGGGACCATTGTATGAATTTACAAGCCATAAAAATGGCATTGGCAGGGCAGAAATATGAAGATGTGCTTGAACCCACCTACCACCCATTCGATCCCCGGCTTACGTATCCTGCCTCTCTGGTCAGCTGAGCGTCTGCACGCTCGTTTCATGGGTTGACTTAGACATACGGAGTTCATCCCCAATCTAAGCATACGGAGTTCATTCCCAGTCTAAGATCGGACTGGATCGAGGGTTGCGACAGTCGGATTGACAGCACGCCGGGAGGATCAGACTGATCCCTGGCTTGCGTATTTTGCCTCTCCAGTTGGCTGAGCTCCCGTACACCCGTTTCATGGGTTGGCTTAGGCATAAGGAGTTCATTCCATGTCTAAGCCCCAGCTAGATCGAGGGTTGTGGCAGCGGGACTGACAACATGCAGAAGGGGATCGAGTTGATCTTTGGTTTATGCAGTATGCCTTTTCGGTTGGCTCAGCGCCTGCATGCTCGTTTTGTGGGTTGACTTAGGCGTACGGAGTTCATTCCCAGTCTAAGATTGGATTGGACCGAGAGTTACGGCAGCAGGATCAACAGCATGCGGGGAGGGACCGGGTCGGTCCCCGGCTTGCACGTTCTGTCTCTTCAATTGGCTGAGCGCCCGCACACTTATTTCGTGGGCAGGCTTAGGCATATGGAGTTCATTCCATGTCTAAGCATACAGACTTCATTCCTAGTCTAAGATCAGACCAGACTGAGGGTTGTGGTAGTAGGACCAGCAGCGGGATCGATAGTACGTAGGGGGGACCGGGCCGATCCCCAACTTGCATGTTTTACCTCTCCGGCAGGCCTTTTCGGCCGCCTGAACATCCGCACGCTCGTTTCATAGGTTGATTTAGGCATACGAAATTCATTCCTAGTCTAAAATTAGACCAGACTGACCCTCGGCTTGTGCATTCTACCTCTCGGGTCGGCTGAGCGCCTACACGCCTATTTTGTGGGTTGGCTTCGACAAAGGGAGTTCCTTCTATGCCTAAGCCCCAGTCAGATCGAGGGTTGTAGCAGCAGGGCTGGCAGTGAGATTGGTAGCTCATAGAGAGGGATCGAGCTGATCCTCGACTTGTGCATGATGCCTCTCCGGTTGGCCTCTCCGGCCGACTGAGCACTCACACGCTTGTTTTGTGGGTTGACTTAGGCATACAGAGTTCATCCCCAGTCTAAGCATACAGAGTTCTTTGCCAGTCTAAGATCGGATCAGACCGAGGGTTACGGTAGCAGGATCGGCAGCACGTAGGGGGGACCGGACTGATCCCCGACTTGCGCATTCTGACACTCCAATCGGCTGAGCGTCCGCACGCCCGTTTCATGGGTTGGCTTAGGCATAGGGAGTTCATTCCATGTCTAAGCCCCAGTCAGACCGAGGGTTGTGGCAGCGGGACCGACAGCACGTAGAGGGGGACCGGGCCAATCTTCTGCTTGTGCATTATGCCTCTCCGGCCAGCTCAATGTCCGAACGCTCGTTTCATGGGTTAACTTAGGCATACGGAGTTCATTCCCAGTCTAAGATCAGATCGAATCGAGGGTTGCAACAGCAGGATCGACAGCACGTAGGGGGGACCGGGCCAATCCCCGACTTGTGCATTCTGCCTCTCCGACTGATTGAGTGCCCGCACGCTCATTTTGTGGGTTGGCTTAGGCATACGGAGTTCATTCCTTGTCTAAGCATACAGAGTTCATTCCTGGTCTAAGATCAGACAGGACCGAGGGTTGCGGCAGCAGGACCAGCAGCGGGATCGACAGCACGTAGGGGGGACCGGGCCGATCCCTGGCTTGCATATTCTACCTCTCTGACCAGCCTTTTTGGTCAGCTAAGTGACCGCACACTCATTTTGTGGGTTGACTTAGGCATATAGAATTCATTCCCAGTCTAAAATCAGACCAGGCTGATTCCCGACTCGTGTATTCTGCCTCTGAGGTCGGTTGAGTGCCTGCACGCCCTTTTCATGGGTTGGCTTAGGCATAGGGAGTTCCTTCCATGTCTAAGCCCCAGCCAAACCAAGGGTTGTGGTAGCGGGACTGACAGCACGTAGAGGGCTTGCGCAGTCTGCCTCTCTGGCCAGCTGAGCGCCTGTACGCTCGTTTCGTGGGTTGGCTTAGGCATACGGATTCATTCAATGTCTAAGCATACAGAGTTCATTTTCAATCTAAGAGTTTGAGCCATGGTGCACATGCTGGGCTCCGGCATGTGCTGTGCCACATTTGTTTTCACTCGGGGCACCATCACTGAAGCATCGCCGGAGAGCCTAACCGGCCGCATTAGGGGTTCAGGTGATTGGGGGGCCGGGGGGGTGTGCGCACATGATATGTGATGGGTCCTGGTACTTGGCCCTTATATTGGTCCCCTATCCCTCATCAAACCTCAAGAACTCACACCCCCTTAAAGAGCATTTGAAATTTTATAGGTTTGCTGCCAGTAGCCATTAAAGTGTCTTAAATGGGGACACTTTTTTCAAACGGTCACAAAATCTTCTACACTTAGAGTTTTTAGCTGAAATTTTTTGTGCATGCCAAAAAAAATATAAGGATCACCTCTACCAAATTTGGAGACACAAGACTTTCTAAAAAAAATTTTAAAAAATCCCGAACCACAAAACTTCACATGAAGGCTTAGGGGACCATTGTATGAATTTACAAGCCATAAAAATAGCATTGGTAGGGCAAAAATATGAAGATGTGCTTGAACCCACCTACCACCCGTTCGATCCTCGGCTTACGCATGCTGCCTCTCTGTTCGGTTGAGCATCCGCACGCTCGTTCCGTGGGTTGACCTAGGCATACGGAGTTCATCCCCAGTCTAAGCATACAGAGTTCATTCCCAGTCTAAGATCAGACCGGACCGAGGGTTGCGACAGCACGCAGGGGGGACCGGGTTGATCCTCGGCTTGTGCATTCTGACTCTTCAGCCGACTGAGCACCCGCACGCTCATTTCATGGGTTGGCTTAGGCATAGGGAGTTCATTCCATGTCTAAGCCCCAGTCGGACCGAGGGTTGTGGCAGTGAGACTGACAGCATGCAGAGAGGGACTGGGTTGATCCTCGGCTTGTGCATTATGCCTCTTCGGTCGGCTCAGTGCCCGCACGCTAGTTTCATGGGTTGACATAGGCATACGAAGTTCCTTCCCAGTCTAAGATCAGGCCGGACTGAGGGTTGCGACAGCAGGATTGACAGCACGCAGGGGGGACCGAGCCGGTTGAGCACCCGCAAGCTTGTTTCGTGGGTTGGCTTAGGCATACAGAGTTCGTTCCATGTCTAAGCCCCAGCCAGATCGAGGGTTGTGGCAGCAAGACCGACAACGGGATCGACAGCACGCAGAGAGGGATCGGGCTGATCCTCAGCTTGTGCATTATGCCTCTCCGATCGACCTCTTCGATCGGCTGAGTGCCCGCATGCTCATTTCATGGGTTGACTTAGGCAAACAGATTCATCCCCAGTCTAAGCATATGAAGTTCAATCCCAATCTAAGATCGGACCGGACCGAGGGTTGCGACAGTAGGATCGACAGCACGCAGGGGGGATCAGGTCGATCCCCGGCTTGTGCATTCTACCTCTTCGTTTGGCTGAAAGCCCGTACGCCCATTTCGTGGGTTAGCTTAGGCATAGGGAGTTCATTCCATGTCTAAGCCCCAACCGGATTGAGGGTTGTGGCACTGGGACTGGCAGCACATAGAGGGGGACCGGACTGATCCCCGGCTTGCGCATTATGCCTCTCCGACCTGTTCAACGCCTGAATGCTCATTTTATGGGTTGACTTAGGCATACAGAGTTCAGTCCCAGTCTAAGATTAGACCGGACTGAGGGTTGCGATAGCCGGATCGACAGCACGTGGGGGGGGATCGAACCGATCCTCGGCTTATGCATTCTGCCTCTCTGGTCGACTGAGCACACACATGCTCATTTCATGCGTTGGTTTAAGCAATACGGAGTTCATTCCATGTCTAAGCGTATGAAGTTCATTCCTAGTCTAAGATCGGACCAGACCGAGGGTTGCGGTAGTAGGACCCGTAGCAGGATCGACAGCACGCAGGGGAGGTTGAGTCGATCTTCGGCTGAGCACCCACATGCTCGTTTCATGGGTTGACTTAGGCATACAGAGTTCATCCCCAGTCTAAGCATACGGAGTTCATTCCTAGTCTAAGATCGGACTCGACCGAGGGTTGCGGCAGCAGGATTTGGCAGCACGCAGGGGGGACCAGGCCGATCCCTGGCTTACGCATTCTACCTCTCTGATCGGCTGAGCGCCCGCACGCCCGTTTCATGGGTTGGCTTAGGCATAGGGAGTTCATTCCATGTCTAAGCCCCAGCCAAACCGAGGGTTGTCACAACGGGACCGACAGCACACAGAGGGGGATCGGGTCAATCCCTGGCTTGTGCATTCTGCCTCTCCGATCGGTTGAGCACCCGTACGCTCGTTTCGTGGGTTGCCTTAGGCATACAGAGTTTATTCCATGTCCAAGCATATGAAGTTCATTCCTAATCTAAGAGTTTGAGCCACGGAGCACATACTGGGCTTGGGCATGTGCTGGTGCCGCATTTTTTTCGCATAGGGCACCATCGCCAGGGCATCGTCGAAGAGCCTAACTGGCGGTACTGGCGGTTTCGACGATTGGGCGGGCCGGGGGGGTGTGCGCACATGATGTGTGATGGGTGCTGGTACGTGGCCCTTATATTGGCCCCCTATCCCTCATCAAACCTCAAGAACTCACACCCCCTTAAAGAGCACTTGAGATTTTATAGGTTTGCTGCCAGTAGCCATTAAAGTGTCTGAAAAGGGGACACCTTTTTCAAACGGTCACAAAATCCTCTCCACTTCGAGTTTTTAGATGAATTTGTTTATGCATGCCAACAAAAATACAAGGATCATCTCTACCAAATTTGGGGACAAAAGTCTTTCTAAAAAAATTTTAAAAAATCTCGAACCGCAAAAAGTTTCAAAAATCATTAAAATAGAAAACGGGTCGTGTTGCCACGAAACTTCACATGAAGGCTTAGGGGATCATTGTATGAATTTACAAGCCATAAAAATGGCATTGGCATGGCAGAAATATGAAGATGTGCTTGAACCCACCTACCACCAGTTCGATCCTCAGCTTGCGCATCCTGCCTCTCTGGTTGGCTGAGCGCCCGTACGCTCGTTTCGTGGGTTGACTTAGGCATACGGAGTTCATCCCCAGTCTAAGCATACGGTGTTCATTCTCAATCTAAGATTGGACTGGACCGAGGGTTTTGGCAGTAGGATCAGCAGCACGCAAGGGGGACCAGGCCGATCGCCAGCTTACGCATTCTGCCTCTTCAGCCGGCTGAGCGCCCGCACGCCCGTTTCGTGGGTTGGTTTAGGCATAGGGAGTTCATTCCATGTCTAAGCCCTAGCTGGACTGAGGGTTGTGGCAGTGGGACTGGTAGCATGCAGAGGGGGACCGGGCTAATCCCTAGCTTGCGCATTCTGCCTCTTCGATCGTTTGAGTGCCCACACGCTCGTTTCATGGGTTGGCTTAGGCATACGGAGTTCATTCCATGTCTAAGCATACGGAGTTCATTCTCAGTTTAAGAGTTTGAGCCACGGTGCACATGCTAGGCTCGGGCATGTGCTGGTGCCGTATTTTTTTCACCCGGGGCACCATCATCGGAGCATCACCGGAGAGCCTAAACGGTGGCATTGGGGGTTCCGACGATTGGGGTGTCGGGGGGTGTGTGCACATGATGTGCGATGGGTGCTGGTACTTGGGCCTTATATTGGCCCCCTATCCCTCATCAAGCCTCGAGAATGCAGGGGGGATCGGGCCGGTCCCTGACTTACGCATTCTGCCTCTCCGGTCGGCTGAGCACCCGCATGCTCGTTTTATGGGTTGACTTAGGCATACGGAGTTCATTCCATGTCTAAGCATACGGAGTTCATTCCCAGTCTAAGATCAGACCGGATCGAGGGTTGCGATAGCAAGACCAGCAGCAGGATCGACAGCACGCAAGGGGGACCGAAGCGGTCCCCGGCTTGCGCATTCTGCCTCTCCAACCGACTGAGCCCCTGCACGCTCGTTTTGTGGGTTGGCTTAGGCATACGGAATTGATTTCATGTCTAAACCCCAGTCGGACCGAGGGTTGTGGTAGCATGACCTGCAGCAGGATTGGTAGCACACAGAGAGGGATTGGACTGATCCCCGACTTGTGCATTATGCCTCTCTAACCGGCCTTTCCTGTCGACTGGGCGCCCGCACGCTCATTTCATGGGTTGACTTAGGCATACAGAGTTCATCCTCAGTCTAAGCATACGAAGTTCATTCCCAGTCTAAGATCAAATTGGACCGAAGGTTGCGGCAGCAAGATCGGCAGCATGCAGGGCGGACCGGGCCGATCCCTGGCTTGCGCATTTTGCCTCTCCGACCGGCTGAGCGCCCGCACACCCGTTTCATGGGTTGGCTTAGGCATAGGGAGTTCATTCCATGTCTAAGCACCAGCCGGACCAAGGGTTGTGGCAGCCGGACCAAGGGTTGTGGCAGTGGGACCGACAGCACACAAAGGGGACCGAGCCGATCTCAGCTTGTGCATTATGCCTCTTTGACCGGCTCAGCGCCCTCATGCTCGTTTCGTGGGTTGACTTATGCATACGGAGTTCATTCCATGTCTAAGATCAGACCAAACCGAGGGTTGAGCAGCAGGATCGATAGCATACAAGGGGGATCGGGTCGGTCCCCGGCTTGTGCATTCTGCCTCTCCGGCCGGTTGAGCACCCGCACGCTCGTTTCGTAGGTTGGCTTAGGCATACGGAGTTCACTCCATGTCTAAGCATACAAAATTCATTCCCAGTCTTAGATTTTGAGCCATGGTGCACATGCTGGGCTCGGGCAAGTGCTGGTGCCACATTTTTTTCGCCCGGGGCACCATCGTCGGAGCATCGTCGGAGAGCCTAACCGGCGGCATTGGGGGTTCCGATGATTGGGGGGGCCGGGGGGTGTGCGCACATGATGTGCAATGGGTGCTGGTACTTGGCCCTTATATTGGCCCCTTATCCCTCATCAAACCTCGAGAACTCACACCCCCTTAAAGAGCATTTGAGATTTTATAGGTTTGCTGCCAGTAGCTCTTAAAGTGTCTAAAATAGGGACACTTTTTTCAAACGATCACAAAATCTTCTCCACTTCGAGTTTTTTGCTGAATTTTTTTGTGCATACCAAAAAAAATACAAGGATTACCTCCACCAAATTTGGGGACAAAATGCTTTCTAAAAAAATTTTAAAAAATCTCGAGCCGTAAAAAGTTTCAAAAATCGTGACAAATAGAAAACGGGTCGTCTTGCCACGAAACTTCACATGAAGGCCTATGGAACCATCGTATGAATTTACAAGCCATAAAAATGGCATTGGCATGGCAGAAATATGAAGATGTGCTTGAACCCACCAACCACCCGTTCGATCCCCGACTTGGGCATCCTGTCTCTCCGGTCAGCTGAGCGCCCGCACGCTCGTTTCGTGGGTTGACTTAGGCTTACGGAGTTCATCCTGAGTCTAAGTGTATAGAGTTCATTCCAGTCTAAGATCAGACCGGACCGAGGGTTGCGGTAGCAAGATCGACAGCACGCAGGGGGGACCGGACCGATCCCTGACTTGCTCATTCTGCCTCTCCGGTCGGCTAAGCGCCCACACAGCCGTTTCGTTGGTTGACTTAGGCATAGGGAGTTCATTCCATTTCTAAGCCCTCGCCGGACCGAGGGTTGTGGTAGTGGGACCAATAGCACACAGAGGGGATCGGGCCGATCCCCGGCTTGCGTATTATGCCTCTCCGATCGGTTGAGTGCCCGCACGCTCGTTCTGTGGTTTGGCTTAGGCATACGGAGTTCATTCCATGTCTAAGCATATGGAGTTCATTCTAGTCTAAGATTGAGCCAGACCGAGGGGTGCAACAGTAGGTCCAGCAGCAGGATTGGCAGCACGCAGAGGGGGACTGGGCCGATCCTCAGCTTGCGCATTCTGCCTCTCCGGTCGGTTGAGCACCCGTATGCTCATTTCATGGGTTGGCTTAGGCATACGGAGTTCATTCCATGTCTAAGCCCCAGCCGAACAGAGGGTTGTGGTATCAGGACCGATGACGGGATCGACAACATGCAAAGGGGGACCGGGCTAATCCCTGGCTTGCGCATTATGCCTCTTCGGCCGATTGAGTGCCCGCACGCTCATTTCGTGGGTTGACTTAGGCATACGGAGTTCATCACTAGTCTAAGCATATGAAGTTCATTCCCAGTCTGAGATCAAACTGGACCGAGGGTTGTGACAGCAGGATCAGCAGCACGCAGGGGGGACCGTGCCGATCCCCGGCTTGCGTATTCTACCTCTCTGGCTGGCTGAGCGCCCGCACACCCATTTCGTGGGTTGGCTTAGGCATAGGGAGTTCATTCCATGTCTAAGCCCCAATCGGACCGAAGGTTGTAGTAGCGGGACCGACAGCACGTAGAGGGGGACCAGGTTGGTCCCCGATGTCATGGACTAAGCTTTCTCTCAGCAAGCAATAGATCGTGCGGCACTTGGATGGGTGCTCCCAACTAAGTCAGCCTTCAATAGATCTATATCTGAACAAATAACCATAAGCCATGGTTAGTCCCAAGCATTCACAATAAGACACAATATATCAAGATCGATCTCAAGCACACACACAAGAAGGCATATTCGCATCGAGAAAAAGAAAAACACATCGAGGCAACAATCAGGACATTCAATCGGGGTGAGTTTTATTATAGTCAGGAATCATACATCGAGACCTCCCACCATCACTAGGGCCAGGGGGCAGCCCTTGGTGGGTGGCTTAGGCTCGCATAGCAACCGATGAGACAGCCCAACATTACGCTACCGGCTTACCCCCCTAAAGAGCCTTAGAGATTTTAAAGCTATGCTACCAGTAACCATTACAATGTTTGAAATGGGGACACCTTTCCTAGGATAAGGGATCTACCCGGCCATGGCCCTATACATGGGTGGCTTATGGCAACCTAAGTCCTGATCATGGCCCTATACAAGGTTGGCTCATGACATCCTCCCCCACCTATTCTATTGACATCCTCATCGACTTGCTAGCTTAAAATTCTTTGATCTTCTTTTGAAATCTCTGGAGGTCGTGTTCTCTCTCCCAGCTAGTTTCTTCTAGTCATAATCCCCCCCACTTCACTAAGTACTCTCAAACTAGTCTTCAAGATATCTTGGTTTCCCTATCAGCTAAGATCTCTTCGACTCGAAGCTCTAAGGGTGGCTTCATGGTGATGGCGACTCTGGTTGGCTCCCTTTGGCTAGCATCTGTAGGATCTACATGGAAAGGTTTCAAGTTGCTCACATGAAATACTGGGTGCACCTTCATCCACTTTGATGGGTTGATTTTGTAAGAAGCATTCCCCACTTTGGAAAAGACCCTTACTGGACCTTCATATTTGTGCACCAGTCTACGATCTCTCTTTCTCAAGAACCTGGTTTGTTCAGGAACTAGTCGGACAAGAACCAAATCACCAACTTGAAATTGTTGAGCCTTACGACCCTTGTCTGCCCATTTTGTCATCCGCTTTGATGCTTTCTCTAGGTAGGCTTATGCAATCTCTGTGTTTTGTTTCCACTCCTTGCTAAGATTGAAGGCTCTCAGATTTTTTTCTCCATATTGCTCTAAGAAAGTGTGGGGTAGCCTTGGTAATTGTCTAGTGACCACCTCAAATGGGCTCTTATTGGTGGAAAAGCTTTTGTTGGAAGAGTTGAGCCATGTCCAATAATGAAGGCCAGTCTTTCTGATTGGCTTGAACAAAGTGCCTCAAGTATTCCTCTAATAATCCATTGAACCATTCTGTTTGACCATCGATTTGAGGGTGATAGCTTAGGGAGATGTTGAGTTGGGACCCCAATATCTTGAAAAGTTCTCTCCAGAAAGACCCTGTGAATCTCGGATCTCGATCGCTGACAATGTTTTGAGGGAGGCCCCAGTATTTGACCACATGTTTGAACAATAGTCGAGCTGTGTCTTTTGCTGTGCAATACTTGTGAGTGGGAATGAATGTGGTGTACTTAGAGAACCGGTCAATCACCACCAAAATAGCTCCAAGGTCACCAACCTTGGGTAGGCTCAAAATTAAATCGAGGGAGATGCTTTTCCCATGGTTTGGCTGGTACTAGTAGTGGTTCAAACATGCCTGTAGGTTTTCTCCTTTCGACCTTGTCTTGTTGGCAAATGAGGCAAGTCTTCGTATAGTCCATCACATCTTGTCGCATGTGAGGCCAATAGTATCCCTGTTTTAATAACGCCAAAGTGCGTTGCTAGCCTGAGTGTCCCACCCATAGTGTGTCATGACATTCCCTCATCAGGATTTGTCTCAGACCTTCTGCTCTTGGCACAAACACTCAAGGCCCCTTGGTCCATAAGATCCCATTTTCTTGCCAGAAGTACTTGGACTTCCTTTCTTCCACTAGTTTCAGGATGGCATAAGCTTGCGGGTCCTTCCCTAAGTGATCTCCAATCAACTTGTGAATGTCTGTAGTGGCTCTGCTAGCTGCCATTTGGGGCAATTCTTCTAAGGGTCGCTAAATCTACTCACCTGCTCAATGCATCAACCACTTGATTGGTATTTCCAGTGGTGTGCTCAAAACAAAACTTGAACTCCGCTAAAAATTCCTGCCACCTAGCTTGTTTTGCCGTAAGCCTTGGTTGGGTGAGAAAATGGCTAACGGCCGCATTGTCTATCTTCACGACAAAGTGTGAACCCAACAAGTAATGTCACCAAGCCTTCAAGCAGTGAACCACCGCCAAGAGTTCTTTTTCTTGGGCCGTATATTTCCTTTCAGCTTCACTTAGCTTCCTACTTTCAAACACTACCGGTTGATGTTGTTGCAAAAGCACTCTTGCAATAGCAAAATCAGATGCATCCATCTGAACTTCGAAAGGCTTTTCAATATTAAAGAGAGCTAAGATGGGATCCTTCATAATAGCATCTTTCAATCCCTCGAAGGCCTCTTGGCATTCACTCGTCCAACACCATTTATGCTCCTTCTTTAATAGCTCCATGAGGGTCGTGGTCTTACGAGAGTACCCTTCCATAAACCTTCTATAATAGTTGGCTAGTCCCAAAAATGAGCGGAGCTCACTAACGTTCTTTGGTGTTGTCCACTCCTTGATGGCCTTAACCTTTTTCATGTCCATTCGAATGTGGCCACGTTCGACAATGTGATCGAGAAAATGGATTTGGGTCTGAGCAAATGCACACTTCTCCCTTTTTACGTATAACTGGTGGTCCTATAATCTTTGAAGTACCTGGCATAGGTGTTCTTGATGTTCTTCCAAGGTGGAGCTATATACCACTATATCGTCTAAATAGATGACTACAAATTTGTCTAGGTAGTAATGGAATACCTGATTCATCAATGTACAAAATGTGGCAGGAGCATTGGTCAGTCCAAAGGGCATAACAAGAAATTCAAATGCACCATACCATGTCACACAAGTGGTCTTTGGCTCATCTCCCTCAACGATTCTGACCTGATGGTAGCCAGATCTCAAGTCCAATTTGGAAAAGTACTTGGCCCGACTCAATTGATCAAACAAGTCTGCTATAAGGGGGATGGGTTATTTGTTTCTTACGGTGACTTTGTTCAGGGCCCTGTAGTCAACACATAATCGTAAACTTCCATCATGCTTCTTCTGAAATAGCACTGGCACTCCGAAAAGAGCCTTTGATGGTCTGATGAACCCGACTTGTAGCAGCTCATCTAACTATTTTCTTAGTTCAGCCAACTCTACCAGGGCCATGCGGTAAGGAGCTCTAGCAGGGGGTTTCGCTCTTGGAAGGAGCTTAATTTCAAGGTCCACTACTCGTAAAGGGGGTAGAACCTTAGGCAACATCTCTGGCATCACCTCTTCGAATTTTTCCAACACTTTTCCCACACCATCAGGTATTGGTTCTACTTTCGACCCTTCTTTGTAGATCGACACTGCCACAAAGGAGGGTTCCCCTCTTTTTACCCCTTTCTTGAATTGCAAAGTTGAAATCATTTTCTTCCCACTCTTTGGTAAGATGTTAGCTGGCACTACACATGGGTTTTCCCCTAAGAACAACAAGCAGCTAGCGGTAGGGATAGGGATGACCTGAGCCAACATCATGAAGTCCAATCTGAGAACAACATCAAAGTCATCCATAGGGGAAACTGTAAAGTCTACCTTCCCTTCGTATGGCCCAAATCGGGTTGTCACACTCTTGGAGCTTCCACTGATCGTAAAGGCTGGTGAGTTGACCGCCTTCATTCGTCCACAGTCTTTACTAATCTGAAGACCACACCTTTTTGCTTCTTCTGGTGTGATGAAAGTGTCGATTGCACCCTTATCCACCATAGCCTTAGTGGCTTTCTCATTGATCATCAAGTTCACATACATCAAGCCTCTACTCTGGTCTTTCTTTATAGTGTTCAATTGGGTGCGGAGGGCATTGAGGAACCTTATTGAACCCATCCTGGCTGGCTCCTCTTCAGCTTCTTAAACATTCCCTGGCACTTTTACAGACTCTTGAGATGAGGTCCTTAAGGCATTAAGGGCTCCCCTGTGTGGGCATTCAGCCACCCGATGCGACCCCTTGCAAAGAAAGCAAGCTAGCGGGTGCCTAGGCTTGAAAATCCCTGCGTTGCTTGTCTTGGGTTGGGTGCTATCTTGACCAAAAGACCTTCTGTCTGATCCCCTACTGAAGGGCCGGTCCAACTTGGTCATCTTTCCCCCACTCCCAAAGTTGAAGCTACTGCCAGCTGATGGAGGATTTTTTCGTTTTGAAGAGCCATCATTGTAATCTTAGAGACGTTCAGCTGCAGCCATGGCCGTAGCCACATCTTGCAATTCTGCCTTTGTAGTTCTATCTTCGCCCAAGGCTTGAGGCCCTTAAGAAAATAGAACATCTTGTCTTTTTTGGACATGTCTTAAATATCCAACATCAAGGTAGAAAAGCTCCTTACAAACTCTCGCACCATTCATTTTTGCACCAATTCTCGAAGTCTCTTTCAAGCCATATACTCCACATTCTTAGGGAAAAACTAGTTTTTCAATTCTCACTTCAGATCCGTCTAAGTCTTAATCGAGCACTCATCATCGACAAACTTGGAGCGCCACCACAGCTTGACATCCCCTGTGAGGTACATCGATGCCATTGCTACCTTGTCTTCCGCTGAATCCGTGTGTACAGCTCAAAAGTACTACTCCATGTCAAACAAGAAATTTTCAAGTTCCTTAGCATCCCTTGCCCCCTCATAGCATCGAGGCTCCGGCACCTTGGGCCTTTTTCCTCTTTCCATCGAGCTCGAACCTGATTTGGCCATAGCCATTTGTAGGATGCTCACCTGTGCTCTGAGCTCCTCAAATTCCTTTTGGAGAATGTTCAAGGCATCTCTAGCCTCTTCGCCCACATTGTGGAGAGTATCGGACAACTCCCGCTGGGTTGTCTCGATCTCCCTCATCGGTCTTTAGTCGCCATATGAGTTTTCATTGTGGCCACCGTAACCTCAAGTTCCTCAATTCTCTGTTGATGATTGGGTCCACCACTTGTGGCCATCTCATCCATTTTTCTAGCACTTTTCAATCGTGCTCTGATACCACGTGTCACGGACTAAGCTTTCTCTTAGCAAGCAATAGATCGTGCGGCACTTGAATGGGTGCTCCTAACCAAGTAAGCCTTCAATAGATGGATATCTGAACAAATAACCATAAGCTATGGTTAGTCCCAAGCATTCACAATAAGACACAATATATCGAGATCAATCTCAAGCACACACACAAGAAGGCATATTCGCATCAAGAAAAAGAAAAACACATCGAGGCAACAATCGAGACATTCAATCAGGGTAAGTTTTATTATAGTCGGGAATCATACATCGGGACCTTCCACCATCACCAGGGCCAGGGGGCAGCCCTTGGTGGGTGGCCTAGGCTCGCATAGCAACCGATGAGATAGCCTAACACTACGCTGCCGGCTCACCCCTCTAAAAAGCCTTAGAGATTTTAGAGGTATGCTACCAGTAACCATTACAATGTTTGAAATGGGGATACTTTTCCTAGCACAAGGGATCTACCAGGCCATGGCCCTATACATGGGTGGCTTATGGCAACCTAAGTCTAGGTCATGGCCCTATATAAGGTTGGCTCATGACACTCGGCTTACGCATTATGCCTCTCCGACCGGCTGAGCGCCCGCACGCCCGTCTGAGTACCCGCACGCTCGTTTTATGGGTTGGCTTAGGCATAGGGAGTTCATTCCATGTCTAAGCCCCAGCTGGATTGAGGGTTGTGGTAGCGGGACCTGTAGCACGCAGAGGGGGACCGGGCTGATCCTTGGCTTGCACATTATGCCTCTTCGATCGGTTTAGCGCCCGTACGCTCGTTTCGTGGGTTGTCTTATGCATACAGAGTTAATTCCCTATCTAAGATCAGACCGGACCGAGGGTTGCAGTAGAAGGATCGACAGCACGTAAGGGGGGACTGAGCTGATCCCCGATTTGCGAATTCTACCTCTCCGGCCGGCTGAGTGCCCGCACGCTCGTTTCGTTGGTTGGCTTAGGCATACGGAGTTCATTCCATGTCTAAGCATACGGAGTTCATTCCCAGTCTAAGATTTTAAGCCACGGTGCACATGCTGGGCTTGGGCATGTGCTGGTGCCGCATTTTTTTCACCTAGGGCACCATCGTCGGAGCATCGCCGGAGCATCACCGGAGAGCCTAACCGGTGGCATTGGGGGTTCCAGCGATTGGGGGGGCCGGGGGGTGTGCACACATGATGTGTGATGGGTGCTGGTACTTGGCCCTTATATTGGTCCCCTATCCCTCATCAAACCTCGAGAACTCACACCCCCTTAAAGAGCATTTGAGATTTTATAGGTTTGCTATCAGTAGCCATTAAAGTGATTGAAATGGGGACACTTTTTTCAAACTATCACAAAATCTTCTCCACTTCGAGTTTTTAGCTGAATTTTTTTGTGCATGCCAAAAAAAAATACAAGGATCACCTCCACCCAATTTGGGGACAAAACCCTTTCTAAAAAAATTTTAAAAAATCTCGAACCACAAAAATTTTCAAATATCATGAAAAATAGAAAACGGGTCGTCTTGCCACGAAACTTCACATGAAGGCTTAGGGAACCATTGTATGAAATTAAAAGCCATAAAAATGGCATTGGCATGGCAGAAATATGAAGATGTGCTGGAACCCACCTACCACCCGTTCGATCCCCGGCTTGCGCATTCTGCCTCTCTAGTCGGCTGAGCGCCTGCACGCTCATTTCATGGGTTGACTTAGGCATACGGAGTTCATCCTTAGTCTAAGCATATGGAGTTCATCCCCAGTCTAAGATCAGACCAGACCGAGGGTTACGGCCATAGGATCGGTAGCACGCAGGGGGGACTGGGCCAATCCTCGGCTTGCGCATTCTACCTCTCCGGTCGGCTGAGCGCCCGCACGCCCGTTTCATGAGTTGGCTTAGGCATAGGGAGTTCATTCCATATCTAAGCCCCAGTCGGACCGAGGGTTGTGGCAGCGGGATCGGCAGCACGCAGAGGGGGATCGGGTCGATCCCCGGCTTGCGTATTATGCCTCTCCGATCGGCTGAGCGCCCGCACGCTCATTTTGTGGGTTGACTTAGGCATATGGAGTTCATTCCCAGTATAAGATCAGACTGGACCGAGGGTTGCAGCAGCAGGATAGACAGCACGCAGGGGGGATCGGGTTGATCCCCGACTTGCACATTCTGCCTCTTCGATCGGCTGAACGCCCACACGGTCATTTCACAGGTTGGCTTAGGCATACGGAGTTCATTCCATGTCTAAGCATATAGAGTTCATTCACAGTCTAAGATCGGACTGGATCGAGGGTTGCGATAGCAAGACCAGTAGTAGGATTGACAGCACGCAGGGGGGACCGAGCCAATCCCCGGCTTGCACATTCTACCTCTCCGACCGGCTAAGCGCCCGCACGCTCGTTTTGTGAGTTGGCTTAGGCATACGGAGTTCATTCCATGTCTAAGCCCCAGCGGGACCGAGGGTTGTGGCAGCAGGATCGGCAGCGAAATCGATAGCACGTAGAGAGGGACCGGGCTGATCCTCGACTTGCGCATTCTGCCTTTCTGGCCGGTTGAGCACCCGCACGCTCATTTCATGGGTTGGCTTAGGCATACGGAGTTCACTCCATGTATAAGCCCCAGTTGGACTGAGGGTTGTGGCAGCAGGACCGATAGCGGGATCAGCAGCACGCAGAGGGGGATCGAGCTAATCCCCGACTTTCGCAATACGCCTCTCCGGCCGGTTGAGCACCCGCACGCTTGTTTCATGGGTTGACTTAGGCATACGGAGTTCATCCCTAGTCTAAGCATACGGAGTTCATTCCCAGTCTAAGATCAAACCGGACCGAGGGTTGCGACAGTAGGATCGGTAGTACACAGGGTGGATCGGGCCGATCCCCGGCTTGCGCATTCTACCTCTCCGGCCGGCTGAGCGCCCGCACGCCCATTTCGTGGGTTGGCTTAGGCGTAGGGAGTTCATTCCATGTCTAAACCCTAGTCGGACCGAGGGTTGTGGCAGCAAGACTAGCAGCACGCAGAGGGGGATAGGGCCTATCCCTGGCTTACGCATTATGCCTTTTCGGCCGGCTCAGCGCCCGCACGTTTGTTTCATGGGTTGACTTTTGCATACGGAGTTCATTCCCAGTCTAAGATCAGACCGGACTGAGGGTTGCAGTAGTAGGATCAACAACACACGGGGGCAGACTGGGCCGATCCTCGACTTGCGCATTCTGCCTCTCCGACCGGCTGAGCGCCTGTCCACTCGTTTCATGGGTTGGCTTAGGCATACGGAGTTCATTCCATGTCTAAGCGTATGGAATTCATTCCCAATCTAAGACTTTGAGCCACGGTGCACATGCTGGGCTCAGGCATGTGCTGGTCCCGCATTTTTTTTGCCTGGGGCACCATCGTTGGAGCATCGACGGAGCATCATTGGAGAGCTTAACCAACGGCATTTTCGGTTTCGACGATTGGGGGGGCCGGGGGGTGTGCGCACATGATGTGCGATGGGTGCTGGTACTTGGCCCTTATATTGGCCCCCTATCCCTCATCAAACCTCCAGAACTCACACCCCTTTAGAGAGCATTTGAGATTTTATAGGTTTGCTGCCAATAGCCATTAAAGTGTCTAAAATGGGGACACTTTTTTCAAACGGTCACAAAATCTTCTCTACTTCGAGTTTTTAGCTGAATCGTTTGGTGCATGCCAACAAAAATACAAGGATCACCTCTACCAAATTTGGGAACAAAACTCTTTCTAAAAAAATTTTAAAAAATCCCGAATCGTAAAAAGTTTTAAAAATCGTGAAAAATAGAAAACGGGTCGTCTTGCCGCGAAACTTCACATGAAGGCTTAGGGGACCATTGTATGAATTTTCAAGCCATAAAAATGACATTGGCATGGCAGAAATATGAAGATGTGCTTGAACCCACCTACCACCTGTTCGATCCTCGGCTTGCGCATCCTGCCTCTCTGGTCGGCAGAGCACCCACGCGCTCATTTCATGGGTTGAAATAGGCATACGAAGTTCATCTCCAGTCTAAGCATATGGAGTTCTTTCCCAGTCTAAGATCGGACCGGATTGAGGGTTGCGACAGCAAGATTGACGGCACGTAAGGGGGACCGGGTCGATCCCCAACTTACGCATTCTGCCTCTTCGGTCGACTGAGCACCCGTAAGCTCGTTTCATGGGTTGGCTTAGGCATAGGGAGTTCATTCCATGTCTAAGCCCCAGTCAGACTGAGGGTTGTGGCAATGGGACTGGCAGCACGTAGAAGGGGATCGGGTCGATCCCCTACTTGCGCATTATGCCTCTCCGGTCGACTCAGCGCCCATACGCTCATTTCATCGGTTGGCTTAGGCATACGGAGTTTATTCCCAGTCTAAGAAAGGACCGGACCGAGGGTTGTGGTAGTAGCACCAGCAACAGGATCGACAGCATGCAGGGGGGATCGGGTCGATCCCCGACTTGTGCGTTCTACCTCTCCGGATGACTGAGCGCCCGCACGCTCTTTTCATGGGTTGGCTTAGGCATACGGAGTTCATTCTATGCTAAGCATACGGATTTCATTCCCAGTCTAAGATCGGACTGGACTGAGGGTTGCGGCAGTAGAACCAGCAACAAGATCAATAGTACACAGGGGAGGATCGGGCCAGTCCCTGGCTTACGCATTCTGCCTCTCCAGTCGGTTGAGCGTCCACACGCTCGTTTCGTGGGTTGGTTTAGGCATATAGAGTTCATTCCATGTCTAAGCATACGGAGTTCATTCCCAGTCTAAGATCAGATCGGACCGAGGGTTGCAGTAGCAGGACCAACAGCAGGATTGGCAGCACGCAGGGGGGATCAGGTCGATCCCCAGGTTGCACGTTCTGCCTCTCCGACCGGCTGAGCACCCGCACGCTCGTTTTGTGGGTTGGCTTAGGCATACGAAGTTCATTCCATGTCTAAGCCCCAGTCGGACTGAGGGTTGTGGTAGTAGGACTGGCAGCGAGATCGATAGCACGTAGAGGGGGATCGGGCTGATCCCCAGCTTGCACATTATGCCTCTCCAGTTGGCCTTCCTGTTGGCTAAGCACCCGTATGCTCGTTTTGTGGGTTAACTTAGGCATACGTAGTTCATCCCCAATCTGAGCATATATAGTTCATCCCTAGTCTAAGATCAGACCAGACTAGGGGTTGCGACAGTAGGATTGACAGCACACAGAGGGGACCGAGCCGATCCCCAGCTTGTGCATTCTGCCTATCCGACCGACTGAGTGCTCGCACGCCCGTTTCGTGGGTTGGCTTAGGCATAGGGAGTTCATTCCACATCTAAGCCGCAGTCAGACCGAGGGTTGTGGCAGCGGGATAGGTAGCACGTAAAGGGGGACCGAGCAGATCCCCGGCTTGCGTATTATGCCTCTACGACCAGCTCAACACCCGAACACTCATTTCGTGGGTTGACTTAGGCATACGGAGTTCATTCCCAGTCTAAGATCAGATCGGACTGAGGGTTATGGCAGCAGCATTGACAGCACGCAGGGGGGGAATCAGGCTGATCCCCAGCTTGTGCATTCTGCCTCTCCGGCCGGCTGAGCACTCGCACGCTCATTTCGTGGGTTGGATTAAGCATACGGAGTTCATTCCATGTCTAACCATACGGAGTTCATTTTTAGTCTAAGATCGAACCGGATCGAGGGTTATGGCAGCAGGACCAGCAATAGGATCGGCAGCACGTAGGGAGGATCGAGCCAATCCTCAGCTTGTGCATTCTGCCTCTCCGGTCGGTTGAGCACCCGCACACTCATTTCATGGGTTGACTTAGGCATATGGAGTTCATCCCCAGTCTAAGCATACGAAGTTCATTCCTAGTCTAAGATCGAATCGGATCGAGGGTTGCGACAGTAGGATCGGTAGCACACAGGGGGGACCGGGTTGATCCCCAGCTTGTGCATTCTGCCTCTCCGATCGGCTGAGTGCCCGTGCGCCCGTTTCATGGGTTGGCTTAGGCATAGGGAGTTCATTCCATGTCTAAGCCCCAGCCGAATCGAGGGTTGTGGCAGCAGGATCGGCAGCACGCAGAGGGGGACCGGGTCGATCCCCGGCTTGCACATTCTACCTCTCTGACCTGTTGAGCACCTGTGACACGCCCTGGGCGGGTCGCCAGGCACATCAGGTGGACCAGCAGGTGAGCCAGAGGTTGAGGCCCACAGACCAGGCGTGCTAGCGGGTATCTGTGCACAAAGCCTAGTAAATGAGTTCAGAACACCCGTCCAACTTGCAGGCCAGCCCGTGAGATCGAGGCCTAACATACAAGCTGCCCGTACCACATCCAGAAGGGCCCAAAGTGCTGGACACGCAAGGGAAGCTTTTGGAAGCAGGCAGGATGAGCAAAAGTATCCTGATTGATTGTAATCTATATAATCCCATGATTTTAGCCTTTATTCTAGGGATATTGCCATTAAGTTGTAGCTGGAGCCTCAACTATAAATAGAGGGCTGCTCCACCCTCATTTGTACACCATCAAACACTTCTGTTTCAGTGACTACAAGAGCATTTCCATAATTCTATCTTCTTATCCTGTTTCTCTTTAACTTGTGTAATCAGCCCTTCCCATTGTTCTAGTGCCCGCACGCTTGTGTTTTATGCTGACTTAGGCATAAAGGAGGAGATTCCAAACCTAAGGCCGCACGGTTTCTGAGTCTAAGGTCAGAGCCCGTGACAGTTGGTATCAGAACAAGTTCGATTCTGCGTGTTTGTGTTGTGCAGGTTAGATCGTGATTGAGGAGATGGCATCCCAAAGTGACGTTGCTAGCCAACAACCAGAGGCCCAGGACCATGGGTGTGGAAGAGGCAAGAAAGCTAGTTTTAGAGATATCTGGTCTACTATGGACGGTAGGCTGGCCAAGGTGGAGGTGTCCGTAGGCAACATGGGGTAGAGACTCACATTGCATCGCTAGACTCCATGGGGGAGGAGATCCAAAGTGAGCTGGAAGCTACTTTCAACAAAGGCTTGAACGTGTTCACCCGAAAGAATCAGACCTTGGAGGCTGAAGTGCTGACCTTGCATGATGGCATGGAGGCCATGTGCCAGCGGATGGAAGAGCTTGCCAGTGAGCTTGTTGCTTGCAAGACTACCATTGGGAATGGCATGTTTGCTGGAGTGTCCAAATCCAAATTGGATGTCCCCAAGCCTAAGGAGTTCAGGGGGACTAGGGTAGCCAAGGAAGTAGACAACTACCTATAGGGTATGGGGCAGTACTTCCAGGCCATAGGCATGCAAGACGAGGTGATAAAGGTAAGCACCGCTGCTATGTATCTCACTAATGTAGCCTTATTGTGGTGGAGGCGTAGGTGTGATGAGGCGCGGGTGGTGTCAGCTATCCAATTTGCCAAGGCGGTAAGCAGACAAGAAGACACCTTTTTGGCAGTCCTGAAATATGATGAGCCAAAGGGGAAGGAGACTGAGTCACCCTTGGAGGTGCTAAAGGTGCTGAAGACCTTTAGTGATGTGATGCCCACAAAGCTACCTAGCAAGCTACCACTTAAGAGGGAGGTGGACCACAAGATCGAGCTAGTGTTTGAGGCCAAGCCACCAGCCAGAGCCCCTTACTGAATGTCTCCACTAGAGTTGGAAGAGTTGAGGAAGCAGCTCCAAGAGTTAGTTGATGCTGGCTTCATCAGGCCATCGAAGGCACCCTATGGTGCACCGGTTCTATTCCAGCGCAAGCATGATGGGTCGTTGCGGCTATGCATAGACTACCAGGCTTTGAACAAGCTGACCATCAAGAACAAGTACCCCATCCCACTCATTACGAACTTGTTCGATCAACTTGGGAGCGCAAGGTGGTTCACCAAGCTAGATTTGAGGTCGGGCTACTATCAAGTCAGGATCACGGAGGGAGATGAGCCAAAGACAGCATGTGTCACTCGGTATGGTTCGTATGAGTTCTTGGTGATGCCTTTCGGACTCATAAACACCCCAGCAACATTCTGCACCCTTATGAACAAGGTACTTCAGTCATTCCTTGATCGGTTTGTTGTGGTTTATTTGGATGACATTGTGATCTACAGCTAGACTTTGGGAGAGCATGTAGACCACTTGAGATAGGTGTTCGAGGTGTTATGGGTGCACAAGCTGTTTGTCAAAAAGGAGAAGTGCTCATTCGCCTAGCAGGAGATCCCATTCCTTGGCCACATAGTGGGAGGTGGCAGGATACGCATGGATTAAGGCAAGATACACGCCATCCTGGAGTGGCAACCACCAACCAAGGTCACCAAGTTGAGATCGTTCCTTGGGTTGGTTAACTACTACAGGCGCTTCATCAAAGGTCACTTAGCAATAGCCATGCCATTGACTGACTTGCTCAAGAAAGGGAGAGCATGGGAGTGGAGCGTAGGGTGCCAGGAAGCCTTTGACAGGTTGAAGCAGGCTGTGACCAAAGAGCCAGTCTTGGCCTTGCCAGACCATGCCAAGCCGTATGAGGTGCATACGGATGCATCAGACTTTGCCATAGGGGGTGTGTTGATGCAGGAGGGACGTCCAGTCGTGTTTGAAAGTAGGAAGTTGAACGAGACTGAGCATAAGTACACGATCCAAGAGAAGGAGATGACTGCAGTGGTGCACTGCTTGCACACTTGGTGCCATTACCTGTTAGGGTCGAGGTTCGTGGTGAGGACGGACAATGTGGCAATCAGCTACTTCCAAACGTAGAAGAAGCTATCCCCCAAGTAGGCTAGATGGCAAGATTTTCTTGCAGAATTTGATTTCTAGATGGAGTACAAGCCAGGACGGGCGAACCTAGTGGCAGATGCCCTGAGCAGGAAGG
This sequence comes from Durio zibethinus, assembly GCF_047325235.1. Classification (NCBI taxonomy): domain Eukaryota; kingdom Viridiplantae; phylum Streptophyta; class Magnoliopsida; order Malvales; family Malvaceae; genus Durio; species Durio zibethinus. Next base: position 20,202,837 of record NC_143181.1, read on the forward strand.
CTAACCTTACTACCATTAGCCAACCAGAGGGGTCACTAGTGTCGCGCATCAAGCACGGGAAGCTCCGCAAGGAAGTTTTGCAAGAATGCCATGATTCAAGGTGGGTTGGACACCTCAGAGTGAGCCGCACCTTGGCACTGATCGAGGACCAGTAGTACTGGCTGCACATGAGGGATGATGTGGAGGCCTATGTGAAGACTTGTCTTGTGTGCCAACAGGACAAGGTGGAGCTCAAGAAACCAGGCGGTCTCTTGGAGCCATTGCCAATGCCAGAGCGACCATGGGAAAGTGTTTCTCTGGACTTTATAGTCAGTCTACCCAAAGTAGAAGGGTTTGGAAGCATCATGGTAGTGGTGGACAGGTTTTCCAAGTATGGAATCTTCATTCCAGCAACCAAGGAGTGCCCAACCAAGGAGGCAGCTCGATTATTCCTGAAGAACATGGTTAAGTACTGGGGAGTGCTGAGGACCATTGTTAGTGATCGGGATGGGCGTTTCACGGGCAGGTTCTGGACTGAGTTGTTCAAGCTGTTAGGATCAAACTTGAACTTTTCCACTAGCATGCATCCGCAGACCGATGGGCAGATAGAAAGAGTAAATGGACTATTGGAGGTCTACCTCAGGCACTATGTGAGTGCCACACAAAGGGACTGGCCAAAGCTGCTAGACATTGTGCAATTTTCCTACAACTTGCAAAGGAGCGAGGCAATGAACCAGAGCCCATTTGAGGTTGTGACAGGGCAACAACCACTAACACCCAGTTCGATTGCTGCAGGTTATACAGGGTCGAATCCAGTAGCATACAAGTTTGCCAAGGCATGGCAGGAGCAAACTGACTTGGCCAGAGTTTGTCTACACAAGGCGGCCAAGAGGTCGAAAAAGTGGGCAGACCAGAAGAGGCGGGATGTGCAATTCCAGGTTGGAGACTTGGTGTTGGTGAAGCTGCATCCCATTGTGCGCCATATGGGGCTGCACAAAGGCCTTGTCCGGAGGTATGAGGGACCTTTCCGAGTAGTCAAGAGGGTAGGCAAGGTTGCCTACAAGCTGGATATGCCACCCAAGCCAAAGGTACACCCGATGTTCCATGTGAGCATGCTCAAGCCGTTCCATGAGGATGAGGGAGATCCAGGATGGGCAGAGTCAAAACGTGCACCATTGGGAGCAAGGGCCTCGTATGAGAAGGAGGTCCACAGCATCATGGCTGATTGAGAGGTGAGACAGAAGAACTATCAACCAAGATATAAGTACTTGGTGCACTAGAAGGGACTTTCAGACAGTGAGGCAAGCTGGGAACCAGCAGATGACTTATGGTAGTTTGGGGACCAGATCAGGCAATACCATGCAGAAGATGCAATGAGGGTGTTGCGCAATCAGGTGGGGGAGATTCTCATGCCCTGGGTGGGTGCACCAGGCACATCAGGCAGACCAGCAGGCGAGCCAGAGGTTGAGGCCCACAGATCAGGCGTGCTGGCGGGTATCTGTGTGCAAAGCCTAGCAAATGAGTTCAGAATGCCTGCCCAACTTGCAGGCCAGCCCGTGAGACCAAGGCCTAGCATACAAGATGCCTACACCACATCCAGAAGGGCCCAAGGTGCTGGACATACAAGGGAAGCTTCTGGAAGCAGGCAGGATCAGCAAGAGCATCCTGGCAGATTTGGTTGACCCTGAAAATCAGGAGTTAGCATCCTGATTGATTGTAATCTATATAATCCCATGATTTTAGCCTTTATTCTAGAGATATTACCATTAAGTTATAGCTGGAGCCTCAACCATAAATAGAGGGCTGCTCCACCCTCATTTGTACACCATCAAACACTTCTGTTTTAGTGAATACAAGAGCATTTCCAGAATTTTGTCTTCTTATCCTGTTTCTCTTTAACTTGCGTAATCAGCCCTTCCCATTGTTCTAATGCTCGCATGCTTGTGTTTTAGGCTGACTTAGGCATAAAGGAGGAGATTCCAAGCCTAAGGCTGCATGGTTTCTGAGTCTAACGTCGGAGCCCATGACACCTACACGCTCATTTCGTGGGTTGGCTTAGGCATACGGAGTTCATTCCATGTGTAAGCATACGGAATTCATTCCCAGTCTAAGAGTTTGAGCCACGGTGCACATGCTGGGCTCAGGCATGTGCTGGTGTCACATTTTTTTCGCCCGGGGTACCATTGTCGGAGCATCGCCAGAGAGCTAACCGGTGGCATTGGGGGTTACGGTGATTGGAGGGGCCGGGGCATGTGCGCACATGATGTGCGATGGGGGCTGGTACTTGGCCCTTATATTGGCCCCCTATCCCTCATCAAACCTCGAGAACTCACACCCCCTTAAAGAGCATTTGAGATTTTATAGGTTTGCTACCAGTAGCCATTAAAGTGTCTGAAATGGGGACACTTTTTTCAAACGGTCACAAAATCTTCTCCACTTCGAGTTTTTAGCTGAATTTTTTGTGCATGCCAACAAAAATACAAGGATCACCTCTACCAAATTTGGGGACAAAAATCTTTCTAAAAAAATTTTAAAAAATCTTGAATCGCAAAAAGTTTTAAAAATTGTGAAAAATAGAAAACGGTTCATCTTGCCACGAAACTTCACATGAAGGCATAGGGGACCATGGTATGAATTTACAAGCCATAAAAATGGCATTGGCATGGCAGAAATATGAAGATGTGCTTGAACCCACCTACCACCCGTTCGATCCTCGGCTTGCACATCCTGTCTCTCTGGCCGACTGAGCGTCTGCATGCTCGTTTCGTGGGTTGCCTTAGGCATACGGAGTTCATCCCCAGTCTAAGCATACGAGTTCATTCCCAGTATAAGAGTAGACCAGACCGAAGGTTACGGCAGCAAGATCGACAGCATGCAAGGGGGACCGAGCCGATCCTCGGCTTGCACATTCTGCCTCTCCGACCGACCGAGTGCCCGCACGCCCATTTCATGGGTTGGCTTAGGCATAGGGAGTTCATTCCATGTCTATGGCCCATCCGAACCCAGGGTTGTGGCAGCGAGACCGACAGCACATAGAGAGGGACCGGGCTGGTCCTCAGCTTGTGCATTTGCCTCTACGGCCGGCTCAGAGCCCGAGCACTCGTTTCGTGGGTTGACTTATGCATAAAGAGTTCATTCCTAGTCTAAGATCGGACCGGACCGAGGGTTGTGGCAGCAGGATCGACAGCACACAGGGGGGATCGGGCCGGTCCTCGGCTTGTGCATTCTGCCTCTCCAACCGGCTTAGCACCCACACGCTCGTTTCGTGGGTTGGCTCCAGCATACGGAGTTCATTCCATGTCTAAGCATACGGAGTTCATTCACAGTCTAAGATCGGATCGGACTAAGGGTTACGGTAGTAGGACCAGCAGTAGGATTGGTAGCACGTAGGGGGGATCGGGTCGATCCTCAGCTTGCGCATTCTGCCTCTCCAGTCGGCCTCTCCGACAGGCTGAACGCTCGCACGCTCGTTTCGTGGGTTGACTTAGGCATACGGAGTTCATCCAAATTCTAAGCATACGTATTTCATTCCCAGTCTAAGATCGAACCAGACCGAGGGTTGCGATAGCAGGATCGGCAGCACACAAGGGGGATCGGCCCGATCCTCGACTTGCGCATTCTACCTCTCCGGTCGGCGGAGTGCCCGCACGCCTGTTTCATGGGTTGGCTTAGGCATAGGGAGTTTATTCCATGTCTAAGCCCCAGCCAGACCGAGGGTTGTGGCAGTGGGACCGACAGCACACAGAGGGGGATCGGGCCGATCCCCGGCTTACGTATTCTACCTCTCCAACCGGCTGAGCGCCCGTATGCTCGTTTCATGGGTTGGCTTAGGCATACGGAGTTCATTCCTTGTCTAAGCATACGAAGTTCATTCCCAGTCTAAGAGTTTGACCCACGGTGCACATGCTGGGCTCGGGCATGTGCTGGTGCCACATTTTTTTCGCCTGGAGCACCATCGTCGAAGCATCACCGGAGAGCCTAACCGGCGGCATTGGGGGTTCTGGCGATTGGAGGGGCCGGGGGGTATGCGTACATGATGTGTGATGGGTGCTGGTACTTGGCCCTTATATTGGCCCCCTATCCCTCATCAAACCTTGAGAACTCACACCCTCTTAAAGAGCATTTGAGATTTTATAGGTTTGCTGCCAATAGCCATTAAAGTGTTTGAAATGGGGACACTTTTCTCAAATAGTCACAAAATCTTCTCCACTTCGATTTTTTAGCTGAAATTTTTTATGCATGCCAAAAAAAAATACAAGGATCACCTCTACCAAATTTGGGGACAAAAATCTTTCTAAAAAAGTTTTAAAAAATCCCGAATCGTAAAAAGTTTTGAAAATCATGAAAAATAGAAAACGGGTCGTCTTACCACGAAACTTCACATGAAGGCGTAGGGGACCATTGTATGAATTTACAAGCCATAAAAATGGCATTGGCATGGTAGAAATATGAAGATGTGCTTGAACCCACCTACCACCCATTCGATCCCTGGCTTGCGCATCATGCCTCTCTGGTCGGTTGAGCGTCCGCACGCTCGTTTCATGGGTTGATTTAGGCATACGAAGTTCATCAATAGTCTAAGCACACAGAGTTCATTCCCAGTCTAAGGTTGGACCAGACCGAGGGTTGCAGCAGTAGGATCGGCAGCACGCAATGGGGATCGGCCCGATCCCCAGCTTGGGCATTCTGCCTCTCCAGTTGGCTGAGCATCCGCATGCCCGTTTCATGGGTTGGCTTAGGCATAGAGAGTTCATTCCATGTCTAAGCCCAAGCTGGACTGAGGGTTGTGGCAATGGCATCGACAGCACGCAGAAAAAGATCGGGTCGATCCCCGGCTTGCGCATTGTGGCTCTTCGGCCGGCTCAACGCCCGTCCGCTCGTTTCGTGGGTTGACTTAGGCATACAGAGTTCATTCCCAATCTAAGATCAGGCCGGACCAAGGGTTGTGGCAGTAGGATCGACAGCACGCAGGGGGGACCGAGTCGGTCCCTGGCTTGTGCATTCTGCCTCTTCGGTCAGCTGAGCACCCGCACGCTCGTTTTATGGGTTGGCTTAGGCATACGAAATTCATTCCATGTCTAAGTGTACAGAGTTCATTCCCAGTCTAAGATCAGATCAGACCGAGGGTTACGGTAGCAGGACCAGTAGCAGGATCGACAGCACGCAAGGGGGGATCGGGCCAATCCTCGACTTGCGCATTTTACCTCTTCGATCGACTGAGCAACCGCACACTCCTTTCACGGGTTGGCTTAGGCATACGGAGTTCATTCCATGTCTAAGCAACAATCGGACTGAGGGTTGTGGCAGTAGGACCGGCAGCGGGATCTACAGTACGCACAGAAGGCTAGGATGATCCCCGGCTTACGCATTATGCCTCTCCGGCTGGCTGAGCGCCCGAATGCTCGTTTCGTGGGTTTACTTAAGTATATGGAGTTCATCCCCAATCTAAGCATATGGAGTTTATTCCTAGTTTAAAATCAGATCGGACCGAGGGTTACGATAGCAGGATCGGTAGCACGCAGGGGGGATCGAGCCGATCCCCAGATTACGCATTCTGCCTCTCCGATTGGCTGAATGTCTGCACTCCTGTTTCGTGGGTTGGCTTAGGCATAGGGAGTTCATTCCATATCTAAGCCCCAACCGAACCGAGGGCTGCGGTAGTGGGACCGGCAACACACAGAGGGGGACCAGGCTGATCCTCGGCTTGCGCATTATGCCTCTCCAGCTGGCTTAGCACCTGAACGCTCGTTTCGTAGGTTGACTTAGGCATACGGAGTTCATTCCCAGTCTAAGATGGGATCGGATCGAGGGTTTCGGTAGCAAGATCGACAGCATGCAGGGGGGACCGGGCCTCGGCTTGTGCATTCTGCCTCTCCGGCCAGCTGGGCGCCCACACGCTCGTTTCGTGGGTTGGCTTAGGCATATGGAGTTCATTCCATGTCTAAGCATGCGGAGTTCATTCCCAGTCTAAGATCAGATCAGACCGAGGGTTACGGTAGCGAGATCAGCAACAGGATCGAATGCACATAGGGGGGACTGGGTCGATCCCCGACTTGTGCATTTTACCTCTCCGGTCGGCCTCTCCGATCGGTTGAGCACCCGCATGCTCATTTCGTGGGTTGACTTAGGCATACGGAGTTCATCCCCATTCTAAGCAAACAGAGTTCATTCCCATTCTAAGATCAAACTGGACCGAGGGTTGCGATAGCAGGATTGGCAGCACGCAGAGGGGACCGGGCCGATCCCCGACTTGCGCATTCTGCCTCTTTGGCCGGCTGAGCAGTCGTACGCCCGTTTCATGGGTTGGCTTAGGCATAGGGAGTTCGTTCCATGTCTAAGACCTAGTCAGACCAAGGGTTGTGGTAGCAGGATCGACAGCACGCAGAGGGGGACCGGGTCGATCCCCGGCTTGTGCATTTTGCCTCTCCGGCCGGCTGAGTGCCCGCACGCTCGTTTCGTGGGTTGGCTTAGGCATACGGAGTTCATTCCATGTCTAAGCATACGGAGTTCATTCCCAGTCTAAGAGTTTGAGCCACGGTGCACATGTTGGGCTCGGGCATGTGCTGGTGCTGTATTTTTTTCGCACGAGGCACCATCATCGGAGCATCGTCGGAGCATTGCTGGAGAGCCTAACCGATGGCATTGGGGGTGCCGGTGATTGGGGTTGGCTTGGGCATATGGAGTTCATCGCCAGTCTAAGCATACGGAGTTCATTCCCAGTTTAAGATCGAACCTGACCAAGGGTTGCGACAGCAGGATCAACAGCACACAGAGAGGGACCGGGCTGATCCCTGACTTTCTCATTCTACCTCTCCAGCCAGCTGAGCGCTTGCACGCTTGTTTTGTGGGTTGGCTTAGGCATACGAAGTTCATTCCATGTGTAAGCCCCAGCCAAACCAAGGGTTGTGGCAGCAGGACCGGTAGTGGGATCGATAGCACGCAGAGGGGGACCGGGCTGATCCCCAGATTGTGCATTATGTCTTTCCAATCGGCCTGTCCGATTGGTTGAGCGACCGCACGCACGTTTCATGGGTTGACTTCGGCATACAGAGGTCATCCCTAGTCTAAGCACATGGAGTTCATTCCCAGTCAAAGATCAGACCAGATCGAGGGTTATGGCAGTAGGATCGACAGCATACAGAGGGGACCAGACTGATCCCCGGCTTGCTTATTCTGCCTGTCTGATCGGTTGAGCACCCATACGCCCGTTTCGTGGGTTGGCTTAGGCATAGGGAGTTCATTCAATGTCTAAGCCCCAATGAAACTGAGGGTTGTGGTAGTGAGACTGACAGCATGCAAAGGGGGACCGGGCCGATCCCCGGCTTGTGCATTATGCCTTTCCGATCGGCTCAGCACCCAAACACTCGTTTTGTGGGTTTACTTAGGCATAAGGAGTTCATTCCCAGTCTAAGATCATATCGGACTGAGGGTTACGGTAGCAGGATTGACAGCACGTAGGGGGGGACCAGGCCGGTCCCCAACTTACGCATTCTGCATCTCTGGTCGGCTGAGCACCCGCACGCTCGTTTCGTGGGTTGGCTCAGGCATATGGAGTTCATTCCATGTCTAAGCATACGTAGTTCATTCCCAGTCTAAGATCAGTCCGGATCGAGGCTTGCGGCAGCAGGACCAGCAGTAGGATTGGCAGCACGTAAGGGGGACTGGGCTGATCCCCGACTTATGCATACTGCCTCTCCAGTCAGCTGAGCGCCCGCACGCTCGTTTCGTGGGTTGACTTAGGCATACGGAGTTCATCCCCAGTCTAAGCATACGGAGTTCACTCCTAGTCTAAGATCAAACCAGACTGAGGGTTACGACAGCAGGATCGCCAGCAAGCAGGGGGGATCGGGTCGATCCCTGGCTTGCGCATTGTGCCTCTCCGACCGACTGAGCGCCCGCACGCTCGTTTCGTGGGTTGGCTTAGGCATACGGAGTTCGTTCCATTTCTGAGCATACGAAGTTCATTCCCAGTCTAAGAGTTTGAGCCACGGTGCACATGCTGGGCTGCAGGTGCCGCATTTTTTTCACTCGGGGCACTATCGTCGGAGCATCACCGGAGAGCCTAACCTGCGGCATTGGGGGTTCCTGTGATTGGGGGGCCAGGGGGCTATGCGCACATGATGTGCAATGGGTGCTGGTGGTTCACCCTTATATCGGCCCCCTATCCCTCATCAAACCTCGAGAACTCACACCCTCTTAAAGAGCATTTGAGATTTTATAGGTTTGTTGCCAGTAGCCATTAAAGTGTCTGAAATGGGGACACTTTTTTCAAACGGTCACAAAATCTTCTCCACCATGAGTTTTTAGCTGAATTTGTTTTTGCATGCCAACAAAAATACAGGGATCACCTCTACCAAATTTTGGGACAAAACTCTTTCTAAAAAAAATTGAAAAAATCCCGAACCACAAAAAGTTTCCAAAATCGTGAAAAATAGAAAATGGATCGTCTTGCCACGAAACTTCACATGAAGGTGTAGGGGACCATTGAATGAATTTACAAGCCATAAAAATGGCATTGGCATGACAGAAATATGAAGATGTGCTTGAACCCACCTACCACCCGTTCGATCCCCGGCTTACGCATCCTGCCTCTTTGGTGGACTTAGGCATACAGAGTTCATTCCCTGTCTAAGATCGGATCAGACAAGGGTTGCAACAGTAGGATTGATAGCATGCAGGGGGATCGAGCCGATCCCCGACTTGCACATTCTGCCTCTCCGACCGGCTGAAGGCCCGTACGCTCCTTTCGTGGGTTAGCCTAAGCATACAGAGTTCATTCCATGTCAAAGCATATGGAGTTCATTCCAAGTCTATGATCAGACCGGACCGAGGGTTGTGGTAGCAGGACCAGCAGCGGGATCAGCAGCACATAGGGGAGGACCAGGTCGATCCCTGACTTGCACATTCTGCCTCTCCGACCGACTGAGCGCCCACACGCTCGTTTCATGGGTTGACTTAGGCATACGAAGTTCATCCCCAGTCTAAGAAAATGAAGGTCATTCCCAGTCTAAGATCAAACCAGACCGAGGGTTGTGATAGTAGGATCGACAGCACATAGGGGGGACCGGGCCAATCCCCGACTTGCGCATTCTGCCTCTACAGTCGGCTGAGCGCCCGCATGCCCGTTTCGTGGGTTGGCTTAGGCATAGGGAGTTCATTCCATGTCTAAGCTCCAGCCGGATTGAGGGTTATGGCAGTGGGATGGACAGCATGCAAAGGGGGACCAGGCCGATCCCTGGCTTGCGCATTCCGCCTCTCATGCCGACTGAGTGGCCGTACGCTCGTTACGTGGGTTGGCTTAGGCATACGGAGTTCATTCCATGCCTAAGCATGCGGAGTTCATTCCCAGTCTAAGAGTTTGAGCCACAGTGCACATGCTGGGCTCAAGCATGTGCTGGTGCTACATTTTTTTTGCTCGGGGCACCATCGTCGAAGCATCGTCGGAGCATCACCGGAGAGCCTAACCGGCGAAATTGGGGGTTTCGGTGATTGGGGGGCCGGGGGGTGTGCGCACAAGATGTGTGATGGGTGTTGGTACTTGGCCCTTATATTGGCCCCCTATCCCTCATCAAACCTCAAGAACTCACACCCCCTTAAAGAGCATTTGAGATTTTATAGGTTTGCTGCCAGTAGCCATTAAAGTGTCTGAAATGGGGCCACTTTTTTCAAACAGTCACAAAATCTTCTCCACTTCGAGTTTTTGGCTGAATTTTTTTTATGCAAGCCAACAAAAATACAAGGATCACCTCTAATAAATTTGGGGACAAAACTCTTTCTAAAAAAATTTAAAAAAATCCTGAACCGTAAAAAGTTTCAAAAATCGTGAAAAATAGAAAACGGGTCGTCTTGCAACGAAACTTCACCTAAAGGTGTAGGGACCATTTTATGAATTTACAAGCCATAAAAATGGCATTGGTATGGCGCAAATATGAAGATGTGCTTGAACCCACCTACCACTCGTTTGATCCTCGGCTTGCGCATCCTGCCTCTCTGGTCGACTGAGCGTCCACACGCTTGTTTCGTGGGTTGACTTAGGCATACGGAGTTCATCCCTAGTCTAAGCATACAGAGTTCATTCCTAGTCTAAGATGAACTGGACCGAGGGTTGCGGCAGCAGAATCGGTAGCACGAGGGGGGACCGAGTCGATCCCCGACTTGCGCATTCTGCCTCTCCGGCCGACTGAGTGCCTGCACGCCCATTTCGTGGGTTGGCTTAGGCATAGGGAGTTCATTCCATGTCTAAGCCCCAGCCAGACCGAGGGTTATGGTAGCGGGACTGACAACACGCAGAGGGGGATCGGGCTTGCGCATTATGCCTCTCCAGTCAGCTTAGTGCCCGCACACTCGTTTCATGGGTTAACTTAGGCATACGGAGTTCATTCCCAGTCTAAGATCAGACCAGACCGTGGGTTTCGGTAGCAGGACCAGCAGTAAGATCGACAGCACGTAAGGGGGACCGGGTTGATCCCCGGCTTGCGCATTCTGCCTCTTCGACCGGTTGAGCACCCGCACGCTCGTTTCATGGGTTGGCTTAGGCATACGGAGTTCATTTCATGTCTAAGCCCCATCCGGACCGAGGGTTGTGGTAGCAAGACCGGCAGCGAGATCGACAGCACGCAGAGGGGGATCGGGCTGATCCCCGGCTTGTGCATTATGCCTCTTTGTCGGTTGAGCGGCCGCATGCTCGCTTCGTGGGTTGACTTAGGCATATGGAGTTCATCCCCAGTCAAAGCATACAGAGTTCATTCCCAGTCTAAGATCTGACTGGACCAAGGGTTGCGACAGTAGGATCGACAGCACGCAAGAGGGATCGGGTCGATCCTCGGCTTGCACATTCTACCTCTCTAGCAAGCTGAGCGCCCGCACGCTCGTTTCATGGGTTGGCTTAGGCATAGGGAGTTCATTCCATGTCTAAGCCAGAGTCGGACCGACTGTTGTGGCAGCGGGACTGACAGCACGTAGAGGGGGATCGAGCTGATCCCCGGCTTGCACAATATGCCTCTCCGACTGACTCAGCGCTCGAAAGCTCATTTTATGGGCTGACTTAGTCATACGGAGTTCATTCCCATCTAAGATTGAACCGCATAGAGGGTTGCAACAATAGGATTGACAGCACGTAAGAGGGATCGAGCCTGTCCCCGGCTTATGCATTCTACCTCTTCGATCGGCTGAGTGCCCGTACGCTCGTTTCATGGGTTGGATTGGGCATACGGAGTTCATTCCGTGTCTAAGCATACGGAGTTCATTCCCAGTCTAAGATCAGGCCAGACTGAGGGTTGCAGTAGCAGGATCGACAGCACGTAGAGGGGATCAGTCTGATCCCCTGCTTGCACATTCTACCTCTCTGACCGGCCTCTCCGACAGGCTAAACACCTGTACGCTCGTTTCATGAGTTGACTTAGGCATACGGAGTTAATCCCCAGTCTAAGCATACAGAGTTCATTCCTAGTCTAAGATCAAACTGGACCAAGGGTTGTGGCAGCAGGATCAGTAGCACACAGGGGGACCGGGTTGATCCCCGGCTTACGCATTCTGCCTCTCCGACCGGCTGAGCGCCCGTACGCCCGTTTCGTGGGTTGGCTTAGGCATAGGGAGTTCATTCCATGTCTAAGCACCAGCCGGACCGAGGGTTATGGCAGCGGGACCGACAGCACGCAGAGGGGGATCGAGCCGATCCCCGGCTTGCACATTCTGCCTCTCTGGCCGATTGAGCACCCACACGCTCGTTTCATGGGTTGGCTTAAGCATACGGAGTTCATTCCATGTCTAAGCATATCGATTTCATTCCCAGTCTAGGAGTTTGAGCCACAATGCACATACTGGGCATGGGCATGTGCTGGTGCGACATTTTTTTCGCCCGGGGCACCATCGTCGGAGCATCTTCGAAGCATCGTTGGAGAGCCTAACCGATGGCATTGGGGGTTCCGACGATTGGGGGGCCGGGGGTGTGCACAGATGATGTGCGATGGGAGCTAGTACTTGGGCCTTATATTGGCCCCCTATCCCTCATCAAACCTTGAGAACTCACACCTTCTTAAAGAGCATTTGAGATTTTATAGCTTTGCTGCCAGTAGCCATTAAAGTGTCTGAAATGGGGACACTTTTTTCAAACGGTCACAAAATCTTCTCCCCTTTGAGTTTTTAGTTGAATTTTTTTGTGCATGCCAATAAAAATACAAGGATCACCTCTACCAAATTTGGGGACAAAAATCTTTCTAAAAAAATTTTAAAAAATCTCGAACCGTAAAAAGTTTCCAAAATCGTGAAAAATAGAAAACGGGTCATCTTGCCATGAAACTTCACATGAAGGCGTAGGTGACCATTGTATGAATTTACAAGCCATAAATGGCATTGGCACGATAGAAATATGAAGATGTGCTTGAACCCACCTACCACCCGTTCGATCCCGGGCTTGCGCATCCTGCCTCTTTGGTCGGCTGAGCGTCCGTACACTCGTTTTGTAGGTTGACTTAGGCATACGGAGTTCATCCCCAGTCTAACCATATGAAGTTCATTTCCAATCTAAGATCAGACAGGAGCGAGGGTTGTGACAGCAGAATCGACAGCACGCAGAGGGGATCAGGCTAATCCCCGACTTGCGCATTCTACCTCTCCGACCGGCTGAGCACCCACACACCCGTTTCATGGGTTGGCTTAGGCATAGGGAGTTCATTCCATGTCTAAGCCCCAGTTAGATCGAGGGTTGTGGCAGCAGGACCGACAGCACGCAGAGGGGGATCGAGCCAATCCCTGACTTGCGCATTAAGCCTCTCCGACCGGCTCAGCGCCCGCACGCTCATTTTGTGAGTTGACTTAGGCATACGAAGTTCATTCCCAGTCTAAGATCAGACCGGACCGAGGGTTGTGGTAGTAGGATCGATAGCACAGGGGGGACCGGATCGGTCCCCAGCTTACGTATTCTGCCTCTTCGACCGGTTGAGCACCCACACGCTCATTTTTTGGGTTGGCTTAGGCATATAGAGTTCATTCTATGTCTAAGCATAAAGAGTTCATTCCCAGTCTAAGATCAGACTAGACCGAGGGTTGCGGGAAAAGGACCAGCAGTAGGATCGACAGCACGCAGAGGGGGATCGGGCTGATCCCTGGCTTGCGCATTCTGTCTCTCCGACCGGTTGAGTGCCTGTACGCTCGTTTCATGGGTTGGCTTACACATACAGAGTTCATTCCATGTCTAAGCCCCAACCGGACCGAGGGTTGTAGTAGCAAGACCGACAGCAGGATCGGCAGCTCGCAAAGGGGGATCGGGCTAATCTTCAAGTTACGCATTATGCCTCTCCGGCCGGCTGAGCGCCCGTACACTCGTTTCATCGGTTGACTTAGGCATATGGAGTTCATCCCCAGTCTAAGCATACTGAGTTCATTCCCAGTCTAAGATCAGGCAGGATCGAAGGTTACGGTTGTAGGATCGACAGCACGCAGGGGGGATCGGGTAGATCCCTTGCTTGTGCATTTTGCCTCTTCGACCAGCTGAGCGACCGCACGCCCGTTTCATGGGTTGGCTTAGGCATAGGGAGTTCATTCCATGTCTAAGCCCCAGCCGGACCGAAGGTTGTGGTAGTGGGACCTGCAGCAAGCAGAGGGGGACCGGGTCGATCCTCGGCTTGACATTCTGCCCCTCCGATCGGCTGAGTGCCCGCACGCTCATTTCATGGGTTGGCTTAGGCATACGGAGTTCATTCCATGTCTAAGCATACGGAGTTCATTCCCAGTCTAAGAGTTTGAGCCACGGTGCATATGCTAGGCTCGGGCTTATGCTGGTGCCGCATTTTTTTGCCCAGGGCATCATCGTCGGAGCATCGTCGGAGAGCCTAACCGGCGGCATTGGGGGTTCTGGCGGTTGGGCTAGTCGGGGGGCTGTGCGCATTAAGCCTCTCCGACCGGCTCAGCTCCCGAACGCTCGTTTGGTGGGTTGACTTAGGTAGACAGAGTTCATTCCCAGTCTAAGATCGGACCGGACCGACGGTTGTGGTAGTAGGATCGAAAGCATACAGGGGAGGATCAGGCCGATCCCCAACTTGTGCATTCTGCCTCTCTGGATTGCTGAGCGCTCGCACGCTCGTTTCATGGGTTGGCTTTGGCATACAAAGTTCATTCCATGTCTAAGCATACGGAGTTCATTCCTAGTCTAAGATCGGACCGGACCGAGGGTTGCGGTAGCAGGACCAGCAGCAGGATCGACTGCACGCAGGGGGGGATTGGGCCGATCCCTGGCTTACGTATTCTCCCTCTTCGGCTGGCTGAGCGCCCGTAGGCTCATTTCGTGGGTTGGCTTAGGCATTCGGAGTTCATTCCATGTCTAAGCCTCAGTCAGACCGACGGTTGTGGCTGCAGGATGGTAGTGGGATCGGTAGCATGTAGAAGGGTATCGGGCTGATCCCCAGCTTGTGCATTATGCCTCTTCAGTTGACCTCTCTGGCCGGTTGAGCACCCACATGCTCGTTTTATGGGTTGACTTAGGCATATGGAGTTCATCCCTAGTCTAAGCATACGGAGTTCACTCCCAGTCTAAGATCGAATTGGATCGAAGGTTGTGGTAGTAGGATCGACAGCACATAGGGGGGACCGAGCCGATCCTCGGCTTGCATATTCTACCTCTTCGACTGGCTGAGTGCCCGCACACCCATTTCGTGGGTTGGCTTAGGCATGGGAGTTCATTCCATGTCTAAGCCCCAGCCGGATCGAGGGTTGTGGTAGGGGGACCGACAGCACGCAGAGGGGGACCGAGCCGATCCCCGGCTTGCGCATTATGCCTTTCCAACCAGCTCATCACCCGAACGCTCATTTCATGGGTTGACTTAGGCAATGGAGTTCATTCCCAATCTAAGATTAGACCGAATCGAGGGTTACTGTAGCAGGATCGACAGCACGCAGGGGGATCGGGCCGATCCTTGACTTGCACATTCTGCCTCTCTGACCGGTTGAGCACCCGCACGCTCATTTCATGGGTTGACTTAGGCATACGGAGTTCATCCCCAGTCTAAGCATACAGAGTTCATTCCCAATCTAAGATCGAACTGGACTGAGGGTTGCAGTAGCAGGATCGACAGCACGCAGGGGGGATCGCGTCGATCCCTGGCTTGCACATTCTGCCTCTCCGGTTAGCTGAGCGCCTGCACACTCATTTCGTGGGTTGACTTAGGCATACGGAGTTCATCCCCAGTCTAAGCATACAGAGTTCATTCTTAGTCTAAGATCAGATCGGACCGAGGGTTGCGGCAGCAGGATCGACAGCACACAGGGGGACCAGGTCGATCCTCAGCTTACGTATTCTGCCTCTCCAATCGACTGAGCGACTGAGCACCCGTACGCCCGTTCCATGGGTTGGCTTAGGCATAGGGAGTTAATTCCATGTCTAAGCCCCAGCCGGATTGAGGGTTGTGGCAGCGGGACCGACAACACGCAGAGTGGGATTGGGCTGATCCTTGGCTTGCGCATTATGCCTTTTCGGTCGGCTCAGCGCCCGCACGCTCATTTTGTGGGTTAACTTAGGCATACGGAGTTCATTCCCAGTCTAAGATCAGACCGAACCGAGGATTGCGATAGTAGGATCAATAGCACGAAGGGGAAGACCGGGCCGATCATTGGCTTACGCATTCTGCCTCTCTGGCTGGTTGAGCACCCGCACGCTCGTTTCGTGGGTTGGCTTAGGCATACGGAGTTCATTCCATGTCTAAGCATACGGAGTTCATTCCCAGTCTAAGATGGGATCGGACCAAGGGTTGTGGTAGTAGGACTAGCAGTAGGATCGACAGCACGCAGGGGGGACCGGGTCGATCCCTGGCTTACGCGTTCTGCCTCTCCGATCGAATGAGCGCCCGCACGCCCATTTCATGGGTTGGCTTGGGCATAGGGAGTTCATTCCATGTCTAAGCCCCAGTCGGACCGAGGGTTGTGGCAGCTGGACAGACAGCACGTAAAGGGGGATTGGGTCGATCCTCAGCTTGCGAATTATGCCTCTTCTGCCCGTTCAACGCTCGCACGCTCGTTTCGTGGGTTTACTTAAGCATACAGAGTTCATTCCTAGTATAAAGATTGGACCAAACCGAGGGTTGCGGTAGCAGGATTGACAGCATGCAGGGGGGATCGGGTCGATCCTCGACTTGCACATTCTGGCTCTCCGATCGACTGAGCACCCGTACGCTCGTTTCGTGGGTTGGCTTAGGCATACGGAGTTCATTCCATGTCTAAACATACGAAGTTCATTCCCAGTCTAAGATCGGATCGGACCGAGGGTTACGACAGCAGGACCAGCAGCAGGATTGGCAGCATGCAGAGGGGATCGAGCCGATCCCCGACTTGGGTATTCTGCCTCTCCGACCGACTGAGCACCCCTAAGCTCGTTTCGTGTGTTGGCTTAGGCATACGGAGTTCATTCCATGTCTAAGCCCCAGTCGGACCGAGGGTTGTGGTAGTAAGATCGGCAGCGGGATCGACAGCACGCAGAGGGGGACTGGGCTGATCCCTAGCTTACGCATTATGCCTCTCCGGTCGGTTGAGTGCCCGTACGCTTGTGTCATGGGTTGACTTAGGCATACGGAGTTCATTCCTAGTCTAAGCATACGGAGTTCATTCATAGTCTAAGATTAGACCGGATGAAGGGTTACGACAGCAGGATCGGCAGCACACAGGGGGGACCGGTTCGATCCCCGACTTGCGCATTCTGCCTCTCCGGTCGGTTGAGCACCCGCACGCCTGTTTTGTGGGTTGGCTTAGGCATTGGGAGTTCATTCCATGTCTAAGCCCCAGCCGGACCGAGGGTTGTGGTAGTGGGACCGGCAACATGCAGAGGGGGACCAGGCCAATCCCCGGCTTGTGCATTATTCCTCTCCGGCTAGCTTAGTGCTCGAACACTCATTTTGTGGGTTGACTTAGGCATACGGAGTTCATTCCTAGTCTAAAATCGAACCGGACCGAGGGTTGCGACAGCAGGATCGATAGCACGTAAGGGGGACCGGGTTGATCCTCGACTTACGCATTTTGCATCTCTGACCGTCTGAGCACCTGCACGCCCGTTTCGTAGGTTGGCTTAGGCATAAGGAGCTCATTCCATATCTAAGCCCCAACAGGATCGAGGGTTGTGGAGCCGGACTGGCAGCACATAGAGGGGGACTGGGCCGATCCCCAGCTTGCGCATTATGCCTCTTCGGCTGGCTCAGCGCCCGCATGCTCATTTTATGGGTTGACTTAGGCATACAGAGTTCATTCCCAGTCTAAGATCAGACCAGACTGAGGGTTGTGGTAGCATGATCGATAGAACATAAGAGGGGACCAGGCTGGTCCCCGGCTTACGCATTCTACCTCTCTAGCCGACTGAGCACCCGTACGCTCGTTTCGTGGGTTGGCTTAGGCATACGGAGTTCATTCCATGTCTAAGCATACGGGGTTCATTCCCAGTCTAAGATCAAACCAGATCGAGGGGTGCGACAGCAGGACCAGCAGTAAGATCGATAGCACGTAGGGGGGACCGGGCTGATCCTCGACTTATGCATTCTGCCTCTCCGTCGACCTCTTCGGCCGGCTAAGCGCCCACATGCTCGTTTCATGGGTTGACTTAGGCATACAGAGTTCATCGACAGTCTAAGCATACGGAGTTCATTCCCAGTCTAAGATCGAACCAGACCGAGGGTTACGGTAGTAGGATCGGCAGCATAGGGGGGACCGGCCCGATCCCCGGCTTGCGCATTCTGCCTCTCTGGCCGACTAAGTGCCTGCACCCTCGTTTCATGGGTTGGCTTAGGCATACGGAGTTCATTACATGTCTAAGATCAGACTGGAGCAAGGGTTGTGGCAGCAAGATCGACAGCACACACGGGGGGATCGGGCCTATCTCCGGCTTGCGCAAATTTGCCTCTCCAATCGGCTAAACGCCTGCACGCTCGTTTCGTGGGTTGGCTTAGGCATACGGAGTTCACTCCATGTCTAAGCATACGGAGTTCATTCCCAGTCTAAGATTTTGTCTCACGGTGCACATGCTAGGCTCGGTCATGTGCTGGTGCCATATTTTTTTTGCCCGGGGTACAATCGTCAGAGCATCGTCGGAGAGCCCAATCGGCGGCATTGGGGGTTCCGGCGATTAGGGGGGCCGGGGGGTGTGCACACATGATGTGCGATGGGTGCTGGTACTTGGCCCTTATATTGACCCCCTATCCCTCATCAAATCACGAAAACTCACACCCCCTTAAAGAGCATTTGAGATTTTATAGGTTTGCTGCCAGTAGCCATTAAAGTGTCTTAAATGGGGACACTTTTTTCAAACGGTCACAAAATCTTCTCCACTTTGAGTTTTTTGCTGAATTTTTTTGTGCACGGCAACAAAAGTAGAAGCATCACCCTAACAAATTTTGGGACAAAACTCTTTCTAAAAAAATTTTAAAAAATCCCAAACCTAAAAAGTTTTGAAAATCGTGAAAAATAGAAAACGGGTCGTCTTGCCACGAAACTTCACATGAAGGCTTAGGGGACCATTGTATGAATTTGCACACCATAAAAATGGCATTGGCATGGCAGAAATTTGAAGATGTGCTTGAACCCACCTACCACCCGTTCGATCCCCGGCTTACGCATCTTGCCTCTCTGGTCGGCTGAGCCCCCGCATGCTCGTTTCATGGGTTGACTTAGGCATATGGAGTTCATCCCTAGTCTAAGCATATAGAGTTCATCCCCAGTCTAAGATCGGACTGAACCAAGGGTTGTGGCAGTAGGATCGGCAGCACGTAGGGGGGACTAGGCTGATCCTTGGCTTGTGCATTCTGCCTCTCCGACCGATTGAGCGCCCGTACGCCTGTTTCATGGGTTGGCTTAGGCATAGGGAGTTCATTCCATGTCTAAGCCCCACTCGTACCGAGGGTTGTGGTAGTGGGATCGGTAGTATGAAGAGGGTGACTGGGCTGATCCCCGGCTTGCGCATTATGCCTCTCCGACCGGCTCAACGCCTGCACGCTCATTTTTTGGGTTGACTTAGGCATACAGAGTTCATTCCCAGTCTAAGATTTTGAGCCACGGTGCACTTGCTGGGCTCAGGCATGTGCTGGTGCAGCATTTTTTTCACCCGGGGTACCATCGTCGGAGCATCGCCGGAGAGCCTAACCGGTGGCATTGGGGGTTCTGACGATTGGGGGAGCCAGGGGGTGTGTGCACATGATGTGCGATGGGTGCTGGTACTTGGCCCTTATATTGGCCCCCTATCCCTCATCAAACCTCGAGAACTCACACCCCCTTAAAGAGCATTTGAGATTTTATAGGTTTGCTGCCTGTAGCCATTAAAGTGTCTGAAATGGGGACACTTTTTTCAAACGGTCACAAAATATTCTCCACTTTGAGTTTTTAGCTGAATTTTTTTGTGCATGCCAAAAAAAATACAAGGATCACCTCTTCCAAATTTGGGGATAAAACTCTTTCTAAAAATATTTTAAAAAATCCCAAACTGCAAAAAGTTTCAAAAATCATGAAAAATAGAAAACGCGTCATCTTGCCACGAAACTTCACATGAAGGCTTCAGGGACCTTTGTATGAATTTACAAGCCATAAAAATGGCATTGGCATGGCAGAAATATGAGGATATGCTTGAACCCACCTACCACCCGTTCGATCCCCGGCTTGCGCATCCTTCCTCTCTGGTCGGCTGAGCGTCCGCACGCTCGTTTCGTGGGTTGACTTTGGCATACGGAGTTCATCCCCAATCTAACATCAGACCGGACTGAGGGTTGTAGTAGCAGGATCGACAGCACGCAAGGGGGATCGGGTCGATCCCCGACTTGCGCATTCCACCTTTTCGGCTGGCCGAGGGCCCACAAGCTCGTTTCGTGGGTTGGCGTAGGCATACGGAGTTCATTCCATGTCTAAGCATACGGAGTTCATTCCCAGTCTAAGATCAGATTGAACCGAGGGTTGTGGCAGCAGGACCAGCAGCAGGATCGACAGCACGCAGGGGGGACCGGGCTGATCCCCGGCTTGCTCATTCTGCCTCTCTAACCGATTGAGCACCCGTACGCTTGTTTCGTGGGTTGGCTTAGGCATAAGGAGTTCATTCCAAGTCTAAGCCCCAGCCGGACCGAGGGTTGTGGCAGCAGGATAGGCAACGGGATCGACAGCACGTAGAGGGGGATCGGGCCGATCCCCAGCTTGCGCATTATGCCTCTCCAATCGGCCTCTACGATCGACTGAGCACCCGTATGCTCGTTTCGTGGGTTGACTTAGGCATACGGAGTTCATTCCCAGTCTAAGATTTGACGGGACCAAGGGTTGCGACAAACAGGATCCGTAGCATACAGGGGGGATTGGGTCGATCCTCGGCTTGCGCATTCTGCCCTCCGGCCGGCTGAGTGCCTGCACGCCCGTTTCATTGGTTGGCTTAGGCATAGGGAGTTCATTCCATGTCTAAACCCCAGTCGGATTGAGGGTTGTGGCAGTAGGACCGGCAGCATGCAGAGGGCGATCGGGCCGATCCCCGACTTGCGCATTATGCCTCTTCGGCCGGCTCAGCGCCTGTACACTCATTTCGTGGGTTGACTTATGCATACGGAGTACATTTCCAGTCTAAGATCAGATCGGACCGAGGGTTACGGTAGCAGGATCGACAACACACAAGGGGGATCGTGCCGATCCCCAACTTGCGCATTCTACCTCTCCGGCCTACTGAGCGCCCGCACGCTCATTTCGTGGGTTGGGTTAGGCATACGGAGTTCATTCCATGTCTAAGCATACAGAGTTCATTCCCAGCTAAGATTTTGATCTACGGTGCACATGTTAGGCTCAGGCATGTGCTGGTGCCACATTTTTTTTACCCGGGGCACCATCGTCGGAGCATCACCGGAGAGCTTAATCGGTGGCATTGGGGGTTCCGTAGATTGGGGGGGCCAGGGGGTGTGCTCACATGATGTGCGATGGGTGCTGGTACTTGTGTCACGGGCTCTGACCTTAGACTCAGAAACCGTGCGGCCTTAGGCTTGGAATCTCCTCCTTTATGCCTAAGTCAGCCTAAAATACAAGTGTACGGGCACTAAAACACTGGGAAGGGCTGATTACACAAGTTAAAGAGAAACAGGATAAGAAGGCAGAATTTTAGAAATGCTCTTGTATTCACTGAAACAGAAGTGTTTGATGATGTACAAATGAGGAAGGAGCAGCTCTCTATTTATAGTTGAGGCTCCAGCTTACACTTAATGGCAATATCCTTCGAATAAAGGCTAAAATCATGGGATTATAAAGATTACAATCAATCAGGATGCTAACTCCTAATTTTTAGGGTCAACCAAATCTGTCAGGATACTGCTACTGATCTTGCTTGCTTCCAGAAGCTTCCCTTGCGTGTCCAGCACCTTGGGCCCTTCCAGATGTGGTGCGGGCAGCTTGTATGCCAGGCCTTGGTCTCATGGGCTGGCCTGCAAGTTGGGCCGGCATTCTGAACTCGTTTGCTAGCCTTTGCACATAGATACCCGCCAGCACGCCTGGTCTGCGGGCCTTAACCTCTAGCTCACCTGCTGGTGCGCCTGATGTACCTGGCATGCCCACCAGGGTGTGACATTCTCCCCCACCTGATTTTGCAATGCCCTCATTACATCTTCTGCATGGTACTGCTTGATCTGGTCCTCGAACTACCATAAGTCATCTGCTAGTTCCCAGCTCACCTCACTATCTGGAAGTCCCTTCCAGCGCACCAAGTACTCTTGTCTTGGCTGATAGTTCTTCTGTCTCACCTCTCGGTCAGCTATGATGCTGTGGACCTCCTTCTCATATGATGCCCTTGCTCCCAATGGCGCATGCTTTGACTCTGCCCATCTTGGATCTCCCTCATCCTCATGGAATGGCTTGAGCAAGCTCACATGGAACACTGGGTGTACCCTCGACTTGGGTGGCATATCCAGCTTGTAGGCAACCTTGCCTACCCTCTTGACTACTCGAAAAAATCCCTCATACCTCTGGACTAGGCCTTTGTACAGCCCCTTATGGTGCACAATGGGATGCAGCTTCACCAACACCAAGTCTCCAACCTGGAACTGCACGTCCCGCCTATTCTGGTCTGCCCACTTCTTTGACCTCTTGGTCGCCTTGTGTAGACAAACTCTGGCCAAGTCAGTTTGCTCCTACCATGCCTTGGCAAACTTGTAGGCTGCTGGATTCGGCCCTGTATAACCTGCAACAATTGAACCGGGTATTAGTGGTTGTTGCCCTATCACAACCTCAAATGGGCTCCGGTTTGTTGCCTCGTTCCTTTGCAAGTTGTAGGAAAACTGTGCAATATCTAGCAGCTTTGGCTAGTCCCTTTATGTGGCACTCACATAGTGCCTGAGGTAGACCTTCAATAGTCTATTCACTCGTTCTATCTGCCCATTGGTTTGCGGATGCTTGCTAGTGGAAAAGTTCAAGTCTGACCCCAACAGCTTGAATAACTCAGTCCAGAACCTGCCCGTGAAATGCCCGTCCCGATCACTAACAATGATCCTCAGCACTTCCCAGTACTTAACCATGTTCTTTAGGAACAATCGAGCTACCTCCTCGACTGGGCACTCCTTGGTTGCTGGAATGAAGATTCCATGCTTGGAAAACCTATCCACCACTACCATGATGCTTCCAAACCCTTTTGCTTTGGGTAGACTGACTATAAAGTCCAGAGAAACACTCTCCCATGGTCACTCTAGCACTGGCAATGGCTTCAAGAGACCGCCTGGTTTCTTGAGCTCCACCTTGTCCTGTTGGCACACAAGACAAGTCTTCACATAGGCCTCCACATCATCCTTCATGTGCGGCCAGTAGTACCAGTCCTCGATCAATGCCAAGGTATAGCTCACTCCGGGGTGTCCAGCCCACCTTAAATCATGGCATTCTTGCAAAACTTCCTTGCGAAGCTTCCTGTGTTACGGCACAAACAGTCTACTTCCCCTGGTGTACAGTAAGCCATCCTGTAACCAAAATTGCCTAGTCTTACCTTGCTGGGCGTACTCCATCAAAGCCTTGGCAGTAAGATCATGCACAAGTCCCTCTTTGATGTGCGGCATCAGTGACCCCTCTGGTTGGCTAATGGCAGCAAGGTTAGCCTTCCTACTCAGGGCATCTTCCACTAGGTTCACCCACCCCGGCTTGTACTCCATCTGGAAATCAAATTTCGTAAGAAAATCTTGCCATCTCGCCTGCTTGAGGGATAGCTTCTTCTGCGTCTGGAAGTAGCTGGTCGCCACATTATCCATCCTAACCATTCAACCCTAACGGGTAATGGCACCAAATGCGCAAGCAGTGCACCACTGCAGTCATCTTCTTCTCTTAGACCGTGTACTTGCGCTCAATCTCATTCAGCTTCCTGCTTTCAAACGTGAATGGATGTCCCTCTTGCATCAACACGCCCCCTATGGCAAAGTCTGATGCATCCGTATGCACCTCATACGGCCTGGCATGGTTTGGCAAGGCCAGGATTGGCTCCTCGGTCATAGCCCGCTTCAACCTATCAACGGCTTCCTGGCACCCTGGGCTCCACTCCCATGCTTTCCCTTTCTTGAGCAAGTCAGTCAATGGCGTGGCTATTGCTGAGTGACCTTTGATGAAGTGCCTATAGTAGTTGACCAGCCCAAGGAATGATCTCAACTCAGTGACCTTGGCTAGCAGTTGCCACTCCAGGATGGCGTGTATCTTGCCTTCATCCATGCGTATCCTGCCACCTCCCACTATGTGGCCAAGGAACGGGATCTCCTGCTGGGTGAATGAGCACTTCTCCCTCTTGACAAATAGCTTGTGCGCCCATAACACCTCGAACACCTGTCTCAAGTGGTCTACATGCTCTCCCAAAGTCTGGCTGTAGATCATAATGTCATCCAAATAAACCACAACAAATCGATCAACGAATGACTGAAGTACCTTGTTCATAAGGGTGCAGAATGTTGCTGGGGTGTTCGTGAGTCTGAAAGGCATCACCAAGAACTCATACGAACAATACCGAGTGACACATGCTATCTTTGGCTCATCTCCCTCTACGATCCTAACTTGATAGTAGCCTGACCTCAAATCCAGCTTTGTGAACCACATTGCGCTCCCAAGTTAATCGAGCAAGTCCGCAATGAGTGGGATGGGGTACTTGTTCTTGATGGTCAGCTTGTTCAAAGCCCGATAGTCTATGCACAGCCGCAACAACCCATCATGCTTGTGCTGAAATAGAACCAGTGCACCATAGGGTGCTTTTGATGGCCTGATGAAGCCAGCATCAACTAACTCTTTGAGCTGCTTCCTTAACTCCTCTAACTCTGGTAGAGACATTCGGTAAGGGGCTCTAGCTTGGTGGCTTGGCCTCGAACACTAGCTCGATCTTGTGGTCCAGCTCCCTCTTAGGTGGTAGCTTGCTAGGTAGCTTTGTAGGCATCACATCACTAAAGGTCTTTAACACCTTTAGCACCTCCAAGGGTGACTCTGTCTCCTTCTCCCTTGGCTCATCATATTTCAGGGCTACCAAGAAGGTGTCTTTTTGTCTGCTTACCGCCTTGGCAAATTGGATGGTTGACACCACCCGTGACCCAACTCCAGACCCTCTCCTTAATGGCACTAGGCATTGGCACCATGCATCCAAGATGCAAACACAATCGGCAAAAGGCACAAGGAGGGCATTAATCCGAACAAGGAAATCCAACCCAATCACAAACTCATAGTCGTCAAGGGGTATTACCTCAATGGTCTCCTTGCCTTTCCAGTCTCCAAGCTGCAACTCCACTCCCCACTCTACTCCAATGGCTGGAACTTCCTTGGAGTTCACCGTTTTGATGGTACCAATCCCTTTCTGCACCTTTAGTCCGAGCTTCCAGGCTCTATCACCTGAAATAAAAAGATGTGAGCACCTATGTCCACTAGTGGACTCACCTTCTGACCCGTAACCATCAGATCCGCAAACATCAAGCCTTTTGGCTTGTGGCTCCCCTTACTCTGACAGCATTGAGCACCAACGACCTAAGCTTTGCTACCCCTGACTCTGGCTCCTCATCAGACTCCTTGTCTACAGCAGCCAGCTTACCCTTCTGCAGGTAATTGCATGCTATGTGGCTCCCTTTACATATGTAGCATGCTAGTGGCTCTTGGTCTCCTTTTTCTTTCCACTTGCTTGCTGGTGGCTTCCTCTCACCATCATTGGTTGAACAGTCTCGGTCTCTATCCTTGGACTCCCGATCACAGTCCTTCCCCTTGGACTGCTTCTTTTGGTCTCTATCATCCCTGCCCTTACCCTTGGGCTTGGTAGACTCGAACTTGTTCAGAGGCTTGAACTCTATCAAGGCCTCGGCAGTAGTCATGGCTTTAACCAAGTCATGAACTCCTCTCCTTTGTAGCTCATGCTTCACCCACAGCTTCAGCCCATCCATGAAAGCAAATAAGGTGTCCTTCTTGCCTAGATCTGAGATCTGTAGCATCAGTTCAGATAATTTCTAGACATACTCCCTTATGTCCCCTTACTGGCTCAGCCACGTAACTTTGCCCGCGCCTCATCATCGGCATACTCTGGGTAAAATTGTTCTCTGAACTCCTTTTGGAACTCTGCCCAGGTTCTAATCTTGGCGCTCCCACACCTGACATCATCACACCTGCGCCTCTACCACAATAAGGCTACATCAATGAGATACATAACAGCGGTGCTTACCTTTATCGCCTCGTCTTGCATGCCCATGGCCTGGAAGTACTTCTCCATACCCCAAAGGTAGTTATCTACTTCCTTGGCTACCCTAGTCCCCTTGAACTCCTTAGGCTTGGGGACATCCAATTTGGACTTGGACACTCCAGCAAACATGCCATTCCCAATGGCGGTCTTGCAAGCAACGAGCTCACTGGTAAGCTCCTCCATCCGCTGGCGCATGGCCTCCATGCCATCGCGCAAGGTCAGCACTTCAGCCTCCAAGGTCTGATTCTTTTGGGTGAACACGTCTAAGGCTTTGTTGAGAGCAACTTGCAGCTCACTTTGGATCTCCTCCCCCACAGAGTCTAGCAATGCAATGTGAATCTCTACCCCCTCAAGCTTATCCCCCATGTCGCCCAAGGTCACCTCCACCTTGGCCAGCCTACCGTCCATGGTAGACCAGATATCTCTAGAATTAGCTTTCCTCCCTCTTCCATGCCCATGCTCCTAAGCCTTTGGTTGTTGGTTAGCAGCGTCACTTTGGGATGCCATCTCCTCTAACCTGCACAACACAAACACGCAGAATCGAACTTGCTCTGATACCAACTGTGACGGGCTCCGACCTTAGACTCAGAAACCATGCGGCCTTAGGCTTGGAATCTCCTCCTTTATGCCTAAGTCACCCTAAAACACAAGCGTACGGGCACTAGAACAACAGGAAGGGCTGATTACGCAAGTTAAAGAGAAACAGGATAAGAAGGCAGAATTCTGGAAATGCCCTTGTATTCACTGAAACAGAAGTGTTTGATGGTGTACAAATGAGGGAGAAGCAGCCCTCTATTTATAGTTGAGGATCCAGCTTACACTTAATGGCAATATCCCTAGAATAAATGCTAAAATCATGGGATTATACAGATTACAATCAATCAGGATGTTAACTCCTGATTTTCAGGGTCAACCAAATCTGCCAAGATGCTGCTACTGATCCTGCCTACTTCCAGAAGCTTCCCTTGCATGTCCAGCACCTTAGGCCCTTCTAGATGTGGTGTGGGCAGCTTGTAGGCCAGGCCTTGATCTCACAGGCAGGCCTGCAAGTTGGGCGGGCATTTTGAACTCATTCGCTAGGCTTTGCGTGTAGATACCTGCCAGCACGCCTGGTCTGCGGGCCTCAACCTCTAGCTCACCTACTGGTGCGCCTGATGTGCCTAGCGCCCACCCAGGGTGTGACACTTGGCCCTTATATTGGCCCCCTATCCCTCATCAAACCTCGAGAACTCACACCCCCTTAAAGAGCATTTGAAATTTTATAGGTTTGCTGCCAGTAGCCATTAATGTGTCTGAAATGGGGACACTTTTTTCAAACGATCACAAAATCTTCTCCACTTCTATTTTTCAGCTGACTTTTTTTGTGCATACCAACAAAAATACAAGGATCACCTATACCAAATTTAGGGACAAAACACTTTCTAAAAAAATTTTAAAAAATCCCAAACCGCAAAAAGTTTTGAAAATCTTGAAAAATAGAAAACGGGTCGTCTTGCCACGAAACTTCACATGAAGGCTTAGGGAAAAATTGTATGAATTTACAAGCCATAAAAATGACATTGGCATGGTAGAAATATGAAGATGTGCTTGAACCCACCTACCACCCGTTCGATCCCCTGGCTGGCGCATCCTGCCTCTCTGGTCGGCTAAGCGCCCGTACGCTCGTTTCATGGGTTGACTTAGGCATACAGAGTTCATCCCCAGTCTAAGCATACGGAGTTTATTCCCAGTCTAAGATCGGACCAGACCGAGGGTTGCGGTAGCAGGATCGACAGCACGCAGGGGGGACCGGGCCAATCCCCAACTTGCGCATTTTGCCTCTCTGACCGGTCGAGCGCCCGCATGTCCGTTTCCTGGGTTGACTTAGGCATAGGGAGTTCATTCCATGTCTAAGCCCCAGCCAGATCGAGGGTTGTGGCAGCGGGACCGGTAGCACACAGAGGGGGATAGGGCTGATCCCCGACTTGTACATTATGCCTCTCCGGCTGGCTCAACGCCCGCACACTCATTTCGTGAGTTGACGTAGGCACACGAAGTTCATTCGCAGTCTAAGATTAGACCGGACTGAGGGTTGCAGCAGTAGGATCGACAGCACACAGGGAGGGATCAGGTCGATCCCCAGCTTACGCATTCTACCTCTTCGATCGGCTGAGTGCCCGCACGCTCGTTTCGTGGGTTGGCTTAGGCATACGGAGTTCATTCCATGTCTAAGCATACGGAGTTCATTCCCAGTCTAAGATCAGACCGGATCAAGGTTTACGGTAGCAGGACCAGCAGCAGGATCAGTAGCACGCAGGGGGGACCGGGCCGATCCCCAGCTTACGCATTCTTTCTCTCCGACCGGTTGGGCACCCGCAAGCTCGTTTCGTGGGTTGGCTTAGGCATACGGAGTTCATTCCATGTCTAAGCCCCAATTGGACCGAGGGTTGTGGCAGCAAGACCGACAGCGGGATCGATAGCACGCAGAGGGGGATCGAGCTGATCCTCGGTTTGTGCATTATGCCTCTCTGACCGGCCTCTCCGACCGGTTGAGCCCCCGTACGCTCTTTTCGTGGGCTGACTTAGGCATACGAAGTTCATCCCCAATCTAAGCATACGGAGTTCATTCCCAGTCTAAGATCGGACCAGGCCGAGGGTTGTGGCAGCAAGATCGGCAGCACGCAGGGGGGACCGAGCCAATCCCCGACTTACGTATTCTGCCTATCCGGCCTGCTGAACGCCCTGCATGCCCATTTCGTGGGTTAGTTTAGTCATAGGGAGTTCATTCCATGTCTAAGCCCCAGCCAGACCGAGGGTTGTGGCAGCGAGATCGACAACACGCAAGGGGGACCGGGCTGATCCCTGGCTTTCGCATTCTACCTTTCCGGCTGGCTGAGTGCCCGCACGCCCGTTTCGTGGGTTGGCTTAGGCATAGGGAGTTCATTCCATGTCTAAGTCCTAGCCAGACTGAGGGTTGCGGCAGCAGGACCGGTAGCATGTAGAAGGGGATCGGGCTTATCCCCGGCTTGTGCATTATGCCTCTTCGATCGGCTCAGTGCCCGCACGCTCATTTCGTTAGTTGACTTAGGCATACGGAGTTCATTCCACGTCTAAGCATACAAAGTTCATTCCCAGTCTAAGATTTTGAGCCATGATGCACATGCTAGGCTCAGGCATGTGCTGGTGCCACATTTTTTTCGCCCGGGGCACCATCACCGGAGCATCGTCGGTTGACTTAGGCATACGGAGTTCATTTCTAGTCTAAGATCAGGTCGGACCGAGGGTTGCAGTAGGATCGACAGCACGTATGGGGTGACCAGGCCGATCCTCAGCTTGCACATTTTGCCTCTCCGACCGGCTGAGCGCCCGAATGCTCGTTTCGTGGGTTGGCTTAGGCATACGAAGTTCATTCCATGTCTAAACATATGATGTTCATTCCTAGTCTAAGATCGGATCGGGCTGAGGGTTGCGGCAGCAGGATCAGCAGCAGGATCGACAGCACGTAAGGGGGACCGGGCTGATTCCGAGCTTGCGCATTCTGCCTCTCCGGTCGACTGAGCACCCGCACGCTCATTTTATGGGTTGGCTTAGGCATACGGAGTTCATTCCATGTCTAAGCCCCAGCCAAATCGAGGGTTGTGGCAGCATGACCGGCAGCGAGATCTACAGCACGTAGAGGGGGACCTTGCACATTATGCCTCTTCGATCGGCTGAGCGCCCGCATGCTCGTTTCATGGGTTGACTTAGGCATACGGAGTTCATCCCCAGTCTAAGCATACGAAGTGCATTCCCAGTCTAAGATCAAACCGGACTGAGGGTTGTAGCAGCAGGATCGACAGCACGCAAGGGGGACCGAGCCGATCCCCAGCTTGCACATTCTGCCTCTCCGGCTGGCTGAGCTCTCGTACACCCATTTCATGGGTTGGCTTAGGCATAGGGAGTTCATTCCATGTCTAAGCCCCATCTGGACTGAGGGTTGTGGTAGTGGGACCGACAGCGCGTAGAGGGAGATAGGGTCGATCCCCGGCTAGCACATTATGCCTCTTCGATCGTTTCGTGGGTTGACTTATGCATACGGAGTTCATTCCCAATCTAAGATCAGACCGAACCGAGAGTTACGGTAGCAGGATCGACAGCATGTAGGGGTGGATCAGGCCGATCTTCGATTTTTGCATTCTGCCTCTCCGACTGGCTGAGAGCCCGCACACTCGTTTCGTGGGTTGGCTTAGGCATGTGGAGTTCATTCCATGTCTAAGCCCCAGCCAGACCGAGGGTTGTGGCAGCAGGACCGGCAACGGGATCGACAGCATGCAGAGGGGGATCGAGCTGATTCCCAACTTACGCATTATGCCTCTCCGGTCAGCTAAGCGCCCGCACGCTCGTTTCATGGGTTGACTAAGGCATACGGAGTTCATCCCCAGTCTAAGCATACAGAGTTCATTCCCAGTCTAAGATCAAACCGGATCGAGGGTTGTGGCAGCAGGTTCGACAGCACGCAGGGGGGGTTGGGCCGATCCCTGTCTTGCGCATTCTGCCTCTTCAGTTGGCTGAGCGCTCGCATGCCCATTTCGTGGGTTGGCTTAGGCAGAGGGTGTTCATTCCATGTCTAAGCCCCAGCCAGACCAAGGGTTGTGGCAGCGGGATCAGCAGCATGTAGAGGGGGATCGGGCTAATCCCCAGCTTACACATTATGCCTCTCCAGTCGGCTGAGTGCCGGCATGCTCGTTTCATTGGTTGACTTAGGCGTACGGAGTTCATCCCCAGTCTAAGCATACGGAGTTCATTTCTAGTCGAAGATCATATCAGACCGAGGGGTTCCGGTAGCAGGATTGACAACGCGCAAGGGGAACCAGGCCGATCGTCGGCTTGCGCATTATGCCTCTCCGGTCGGCTGAGCGCCCGCACGCTCGTTTCGTGGGTTGGCTCAGGCATACGGAGTTCATTCCATGTCTAAGCATACGGAGTTCATTTGCAGTCTAAAATTTTGAGCCATGATGCACATGCTGGGCTCAGGCATGTGCTGGTGCCGTATTTTTTTCACATGAGGCACCATCGCCGGAGCATCACCGTAGAGCCTAACAGGCGGCATTGGGGGTTCCGACGATTGGGGAGGCCGAGGGGGTGTGCGCACATGATGTGCAATGGATGCTGGTACTTGGACCTTATATTGGCCCTCTATCCCTCATCAAACCTCGAGAACTCACACCCCCTTAAAGAGCATTTGAGATTTTATAAGTTTGCTGCCGGTAGCCATTAAAGTGTTTGAAATGGGGACACTTTTTTCAAACGGTCACAAAATCTTCTCCACTTCGAGTTTTTAGCTGAATATTTTTTGTGCATGCCAACAAAAATACAAGGATCAGCTCTACCAAATTTGGGGACAAAACTCTTTCTAAAAGAATTTTAAAAAATCCCAAACCGTAAAAAGTTTCAAAAATCATGAAAAATAAAAAACGAGTCATCTTGCGACGTAACTTCACATGAAGGCTTAGGGGACCATTGTATGAATTTACAAGCCATAAAAATGGCATTGGCATGGCAGAAATATGAAGATGTGCTTGAACCCACCTACCACCCGTTCGATCCATGACTTGCGCATCCTGCCTCTCTGGTCGACTGAGTGCCCGCACTCTCGTTTCATGGTTGACTTAGGCATACAGAGTTCATCCCCAGTCTAAGCATACAAAGTTCATTCCCAGTCTAAGATCGGACCGGATCGAGGGTTGTGAGAACAGGATTGGCAGCACACAGGGGGGATCGGGTCGATCCCCGGCTTGCGCATTCTGGCTCTTCGACCAGCTGAGCACCCGCACGCCTGTTTCATGGGTTGGCTTAGGCATAGGGAGTTAATTCCATGTCTAAGCCCCAGCCGGACCGAGGGTTGTGGCAGTGGGACCGATAGCACGTAGAGGGGGACCGGGCTAATCCCCGGCTTGCGCATTATGCCTCTTCGACTGGCTCAGCGCCCGCACGCTCGTTTCCTGGGTTGACTTATGCATACGAAGTTCATTCCCAGCCTAAGATTGGACTGGACCGATGGTTGTGGCAGCAGGATCAACAGTACGTAGTGGGTGACCAGGCCAACCCCCTGCTTGTGCATTCTGCCTCTCCGGTTGGCTGAGCGCCCGTACGCTCGTTTCATGGGTTGGCTTAGGCATACGAAGTTCATTCCATGTCTAAGCATACGGAGTTCATTCCCAGTCTAAGATTTTGAGCCACGGTGCACATGCTGGGCTTGGGCATGTGCTGGTGCCGCATTTTTTTCGCCCGGGGCGCCATCGTCGGAGCGTCGCTGGAGAGCCTAACCGACGGCATTGGGGGTTCCGACGATTGGGTGGGCCGGGGGGTGTGCGCACATGATGTGCGATGGTTACTAGTACTTGGCCCTTATATTGGCCCCCTATCCCTCATCAAACCTTGAGAACTCACACCCCCTTAAAGAGCATTTGAAATTTTATAGGTTTGCTGCCAGGAACCATTAAAGTGTCTAAAATGGGGACACTTTATTCAAACGGTCACAAAATCTTCTCCACTTCGAGTTTTTAGCTGAATCTTTTTGTGCATGCCAAAAAAAATACATGGATCACCTTTACCAAAGTTGGGGACAAAACTCTTTCTAAAAAAATTTCAAAAAATCCCGAACCCAAAAAGTTTCAAAAATCATGAAAAATAGAAAACGGGTCGTCTTGCCACGAAACTTCACATGAAGGCTTAGGGGACCATTGTATGAATTTACAACCCATAAAAATGGAATTGGCATGGCAAAAATATGAAGATGTGCTTGAACCCACCTACCACCCGTTTGATCCCCGGCTTATGCATCCTGCGTCTCTTTTCGGCTGAGCGCCCGCACGCTCGTTCCACGAGGGGACTCAGGCATACGGGGTTCATCCCCAGTCTAAGCATACGGAGTTCATTCCCAGTCTAAGATCAGATCGAACCAAGGGTTGCGACAGCGGGATTGATAGCACACAAGGGGGACCAGGTCGATCCCTGGCTTACGCATTCTGCCTCTCCGACCGGCTGAGCGCCCGCATGCCCGTTTCATGGGTTGGCTTAGGCATAGGGAGTTCATTCCATGTGTAAGCCCCAGCCAGATCGAGGGTTGTGGCACCTGGACCGATAGCACGCAGAGGGGGACCGGGTTGATCCCTGGCTTGCGCATTACCCTCTCCGACCGGCTCAGCACCTGCACGCTCATTTCGTGGGTTGACTTGGGCATACGGAGTTCATTCCCAGTCTAAGATCGGATCGGATTGAGGGTTGCAGCAGTAGGATCGACAGCTCGCAGGGGGGGATCGAGTCGATCCCCGGCTTACGCATTCTGCCTCTCTGGCCAGTAGAGTACCCCCACGCTCGTTTTGTGGGTTGGCTTAGGCATGCGGAATTCATTCCATGTCTAAGCATACGGAGTTCATTCCCAGTGTAAGATCGGATCGGACCAAGGGTTACGATAGCAGGACCAGCAGCAGAATCGACAGCACGCAGGGGACGATCGGGCCGATCCTCGACTTGTGCAATCTCCCTCTCCCACCGACTGAGCGTCTGCACAGTCATTTCATGGGTTGGCTTAGGCATACGTAGTTCATTCCATGTCTAAGCCCCAGCCGAACCAAGGTTTGTGGCAGCAGGACCGGCAGCGGGATCGATAGCACGTCGAAGGGGACTTGGCTGAGTGGCCGCACGCTCGTTTCATTGGTTGGCTTAGGCATAGGGAGTTCATTCCATGTCTAAGCCCCAGCCGGACTAAGGGTTGTGGTAGCGGGATCGGCAGCACGCAGAGGGGGACCGGGTTGGTCCCCGGCTTGCGCATTATGCCTCTTTGGCCGGCTCAGCACTCGCACCTTCGTTTCATGGGTTGACTTATGCATACAGAGTTCATTCCTAGTCTAAGATCAGACCGGATCGAGGGTTGCGGTAGAAGGATCGACAGCACACAGGGGGGGATCGGGTCGATCCCCGGCTTGTGTATTCTGCCTCCCTGGTCGGTTGAACGCCTGCACACTCGTTTCGTGGGTTAGCTTAGGCATACGGAGTTCATTCCCAGTCTAAGATTTTGAGCCACAGTGCACATGCTGGGCTTGGGCATGTGCTCGTGCCACATTTTTTTTTCGCTCGGGGCACCATCACCGGAGCATCGTCGGAGAGCCTAACCGGTGGCATTAGGGGTTCCGATAATTGGGGGGCCCGGAGGGGTGTGCGCACATGATGTGCAATGGGTGCTGGTACTTGGCCCTATATTGGCCCCCTATCCCTCATCAAACCTCGAGAACTCACACCCCCTTAAAGAGCATTTGAGATTTTATAGGTTTACTGTCAGTAGCCATTAAAGTGTCTAAAAAGGGGACACTTTTTTCAAACGATCACAAAATCTTCTCCACTTTGAGTTTTTAGCTGAA
Source organism: Durio zibethinus (assembly GCF_047325235.1). Lineage (NCBI taxonomy): Eukaryota > Viridiplantae > Streptophyta > Magnoliopsida > Malvales > Malvaceae > Durio > Durio zibethinus. Next base: position 20,236,836 of record NC_143181.1, read on the forward strand.
TTCTTTTGGGCATGCCAAAAAAAATACAAGGATCACCTCTACCAAATTTGGGGACAAAACTCTTTCTAAAAAAATTTTAAAAAATCCTGAACCGTAAAAAGTTTCAAAAATCGTGAAAAATAGAAAATGGGTCGTCATGCCACGAAACTTCACATGAAGGCTTAGGGGACCATTGTATGAATTTACAAGCCATAAAAATGGCATTGGCATGGCAGAAATATGAAGATGTTCTTGAACCCACCTACCACCTATTCGATCCCAGGCTTGCGCATCCTGCCTCTCTGATCGGCTGAGCGCCCACACGCTCGTTTCGTGGGTTGACTTAGGCATATGGAGTTCATCCCCAATCTAAGCATACGGAGTTCATTCTAAGTCCAAGATTGGACCGGACCGAGGGTTACGGCAGTAGGATCGACAGTACGCAGAAGGGATCAGGTCGATCCTCGGCTTGCACATTTTGCCTCTCCGGTCGGTTGAGCGCCCGTACGCCCGACTCGTGGATTGGCTAAGGCATAAGGAGTTCATTCCATGTCTAAGCCCCAGCCGGACCAAGGGTTGTGGCAGTGGAACTAGCAGCACGTAGAGGGGGACCGGGCCGATCCTTGGCTTGCGCATTATGCCTTTTTGGCTGGGTCAGCACCTGTACGCTTGTTTCATGGGTTGACTTATGCATACGGAGTTCATTCCTAGTCTAAGATCAGACCAGACCGAGGGTTGTCACAATAAGATCGACAGCATGCAGGGGGGACCGGGCCGATCCCCGTCCTGTGCATTCTGCCTCTCCGATTTACTGAGTACCCACATGCTCGTTTCATGGGTTGGCTTAGCCATATGGAGTTCATTCCATGTCTAAGCCCCAGTCGGACCGAGGGTTGTGACAGTGGGACCGATAGGATGCAGAGGTGGACTGGGTCGATCCCCAGCTTGCGCATTATGCCTCTCCGACCGGCCGGTTGAGCGCCTGCACGCCCGATTCATGGGTTGGCTAAGGCATAGGGAGTTCATTCCATGTCTAAGCCCCAGCAGGACTGAAGGTTGTGGCAGAGGGACTAGCAGCACGTAGAGGGGGACTGGGTCGATCCCCGGCTTGCGCATTTTGCCTCTTCAGCTGGGTCAGCACCCGTACACTCATTTCATGGGTTGACTTATGCATACGGAGTTCATTCCCAGTTTAAGATCGGACCAGACCGACGGTTGTAGCAGCAGGATCGATAGCACGCAGAGCGACCGCACGTTCGTTTCGTGGGTTGGCTTAGGCATAGGGAGTTCATTCCATGTCTAAGCCCCAGCCAGACCGAGGGTTGTGGCAGTGGGACTGGCAGCACGCAGAGGGGGTCCGGGCCGATCCCCAGCTTAGTCATACGGAGTTCATTCCATGTCTAAGCATACGAAGTTCATTCCGTGTCTAAGATCGGACCGGACCGTGGGTTGCGGTAGTAAGACCAGTAGAAGGATCGGCAGGACGCAGGGGGGGATCGAGCCAATCCTTGGCTTACACATTCTGCCTCTCCGGTCGGTTGAGCATCTGCACGCTCGTTCCATAGGTTGGCTTAGGCATACGGAGTTCATTCCGTGTCTAAGGCCCAGCCGAACTGAGGGTTGTGGCAGTAGGACCGGCTGCAGGATCGATAGCACGCAGAGGGGGATCGGGCTGATCCCCAGCTTGCGCATTATGCCTCTTCGGCTGGCTGAGCACCCGTACTCTCGTTTCATGGGTTGACTTAGGCATACGGAGTTCATCCCCAGTCTAAGCATACGGAGTTCATTCCCAGTCTAAGATTAGACTGGACCGAGGGTTGCGGCAGTAGGATCGATAGCACGTAGGGGGGATCGGGCCAATCCCTAGCCGATTGAGCGATCGCATGCCCGTTTCGTGGGTTGGCTTAGGCATGGGGAGTTCATTCCATGTTTAAGCCCCAACCGGACTGAGGGCTATGGCAGCGGGACCGATAGCATGCAGAAGTGGATTGGGCTGATCCCCAGCTTGTGCATTATGCCTCTTCGGTCAGCTCAGGGCCCGCACGCTCGTTTCATGGGTTGACTTATGCATATGAAGTTCATTCTTAGTCTAAGATTGAATCGAATCGAGGGTTGCAACAGCAGGATCGACAGCATGCAGGAAGGGCCGGGTTGATCCCCATCTTACGCATTATGCCTCTCCGATCGGTTGAACGCCCGCACGCTCATTTCATGAGTTGACTTAGGCGTACAGAGTTCATCCCAAGTCTAAGCATACGGATTTCATTACCAATCTAAGATCAGATCAGACCGAGGGTTGCGATAGTAGGATCGGTAGCACGTAGGGGGGATCGGGCCGATCCCCAGCTTACGCATTCTGCCTCTTCGATCGGCTGAGCGTCGGCATGCCCGTTTCATGGGTTGGCTTAGGCATAAGGAGTTCATTCCATGTCTAAGCCCCAGCCGGACCGAGGGTTATGGCAACAGGACTGGCAGCACGTAGAGGGGGACCGGGTCGATCCCCGACTTGCGCATTATGCCTCTTCGGTCGGGTCAGTGCCCATACGCTCGTTTCATGGGTCAACTTATGCATACGGAGTTCATTCCCATTCTAAGATCAGACCAAACCAACGGTTGCGGCAGAGGATCAACAGCACGCAAGGGGGGACCAAGCCGATCCCCGGCTTGCACATTCTGCCTCTCTGACGGATTGAGCACCCGTACACTCGTTTCGTGGGTTGGCTTAGGCATATGGAGTTCATTCCATGTCTAAGCATATGGAGTTCATTCCCAATCTAAGATTTTGAGCCACGGTGCACATGCTGGGCTCGGGCTTGTGCTGGTGCCACATTTTTTTCGCCCGGGGCACCATCGTCGGAGCACCGTCGGACAGCCTAACCGACGGCATTGGGGGTTCCGGCGATTAGGGGGGTCAGGGGGTGTGCGAACATGATGTGCAATGGGTGCTGGTACTTGGCCCTTCTATTGGCCCCCTATCCCTCATCAAACCTTGCGAACTCACACCCCTTTAAAAAGCATTTGAGATTTTATAGGTTTGCTGCTAGTAGCCATTAAAGCGTCTGAAATGGGACACTTTTTTCAAACGGTCACAAAATCTTCTCCACTTTGAGTTTTTAGCTGAATTTTTTTGTGCACGCCAAAAAAAATACAAGGATCACCTTTACCAAATTTGGGGAAAAAACTCTTTCTAAAAAAATTTTAAAAAAACCCAAACCATAAAAGGTTTTGAAAATACTGAAAAATAGAAAACGGGTCGTCTTGCCACGAAACTTCACAAGAAGGCTTAGGGGGCCGTTGTATGAATTTACAAGCTATAAAAATGGCATTGGCATGGCAAAAATATGAAGATGTGCTTGACCTCACCTACCACCCGTTCGATCCCTGGCTTGCGCATCCTGCCTCTCTGGTCGACTGAGCGCCCGCACTTTCGTTTCGTGGGTTGACTTAGGCATACGGAGTTCATCCCCAGTCTAAGCGTACGAAGTTCATTCCCAGCCTAAGATCAGACCGGACTGAGGGTAGCGGCAGCAGGATCGGTAGCACGCAGAGGGGATCGGGTTATCTCGACTTGCGCATTCTGCCTCTTCGGTCGGTTGAGCGCCCGCACGCCCGATTCGTGGGTTGGCTTAGGCATACGGAGTTCATTCCATGTCTAAGCATACGGAGTTCATTCCTAGTCTAAGATTTTGAGCCACGATACACATGCTGGGCTTGGGCATGTGCTGGTGCCACATTTTTTTTGCCCGGGGCACCATCGTCGGAACATCACTGGAGAGCCTAACCAGCGGCATTGGGGGTTCTGGCAATAGGGGGCTAGAGGGTGTGCACACATGATGTGCGATGGGTGCTGGTACTTGGCCCTTATATTGGCCCCCTATCACTCATCAAACCTCCAAAACTCACACCCCCTTAAAGAGCATTTGAGATTTTATAGGTTTGCTGCCATAAGCTATTAAAGTGTCTGAAATGGGGACACTTTTTTCAAAGGGTCACAAAATCTTCTCCACCTTAAGTTTTTAGCTGATTTTTTTTTTTGCATGCCAACAAAAATACATTTCTAAGCATAGGGAGTTCATTCCCAGTCTAAGAGTTTGAGCCACGGTGCACATGCTGGGCTTGGGCATGTACTGGTGCTGCATTTTTTTCACCCGAGGCACCATCGCTGCAGGATCACCAGAACATCGCCGGATAGCCTAACCGACGGTATTGGAGGTTTCGACGATTGGGGGGCCGAGGCGGTGTGCGCACATGATGTGTGATGGGTGCTGGTACTTGGCCCTTATATTGGCCCCCTATCCCTCATCAAACCTTGAGAACTCACACCCCCTTAAAGAGCATTTGAGATTTTATAGGTTTGCTGCTGGTAGCCATTAAAGTGTCTGAAATGGGGACACTTTTTTCAAACAGTCACAAAATCTTCTCCACTTCGAGTTTTTAGTTGCATTTTTTTGTGCATGCCAAAAAAAGTACAAGGACATCCTCTACCTAATTTGGGGACAAAACTCTTTCTAAAAAAATTTTAAAAAAATCCCGAACCTCAAAAAGTTTCAAAAATCATGAAAAATAGAAAACAGGTCATCTTGCCACGAAACTTCACATGAAGGCGTAGGGGACCATTGTATGAATTTACAAGCCATAAAAATGGTATTGGCATGGTAGAAATATGAAGATATGCTGGAACCCACCTACCACCCGTTCGATCCCCGGCTTGCGCATCCTGCCTCTCTAGTCGACTGAGGGTCCGCACGCTCGTTTTATGGGTTGACTTAGCCATACGAAGTTCGTCCTCAGTTTAAGGATACAGAGTTCATTCCCAATCTAACATCAGATCGGATCAAGGGTTGCGGTAGCAGGATCGGTAGCACGCAGGGGGGACCAAGCTGATCCCCGACTTGCGCATTTTGCATCTTCGGTCGGCTGAGCGCTCGCACACCCGTTTCGTGGGTTGGCTTAGGCATAGGGAGTTCATTCCATGTCAAAGCCCCAGCTAGACCGAGGGTTGTGGCAGCGGGACTGACAGAATGTAGAGGGGGACCAGGCTGATCCCTGACTTGCGCATTATGCCTCTCCGGCTTGCTCAGCGCTCGATTGCTCGTTTCGTGGGTTGACTTAGGCATACAGAGTTCATTCCCAGTCTAAGATTAGACCGGACCAAGGGTTGTGGCAACAAGATTGATAGCACACAGGGGGGGATCGGGCCGATCCCCGACTTGCGCGTTCTACCTCTTCGGTCGGCTGAGCACCCGCACGCTCGTTTTGTGGGTTGGCTTAGGCATACAGAGTTCAATCCATGTCTAAGCATATGGAGTTCATTCCCAGTGTAAGATTTTGAGCCATGGTGCACATGCTGGGCTCGGGCCTGTGCTGGTGCCACATTTTTTTCGGCCAGGGCACCATCGTAGGAGCATCGCCGGAGAGCCTAACCGACGGTATTGGGGGTTCCGGCGATTGGGGGGCCGGGGGGTGTGCGCACATGATGTGCGATGGGTGGTGGTACTTGGCCCTTATATTGGCCACCTATCCCTCATCAAACCTCAAGAACTCACACCCCCTTAAAGAGCATTTGAGATTTTATAGGCTCGCTGCCAGTAGACATTAAAGTGTCTGAAATGGGGACACTTTTTTTAAATGGTCAAAAAATCTTCTCCACTTTGAGTTTTTAGCTAAATTTTTTTGTGCATGCCAACAAAAATACAAGGATCACATCTACCAAATTTGGGGAAAAAACTCTATCTAAAAAAATTTTTAAAAATCCCGAACCGAAAAAGGGTTCAAAAATCATGAAAAATAGAAAACGGGTCGTCTTGCCACGAAACTTCACATGAAGGCTTAGGGGACCATTGTATAAATTTACAAGAAATAAAAATGGCATTGGCACACCCGTTTTGTAGGTTGGCTTAGGCACAGGGAGTTTGTTCCATGTCTAAGCCTCAGCCGGGCCGAGGGATGTGGTAATGGGACCGATAGCACGCAACGGGATCGGCCCGATCCCTGACTTACGCATTATGCCTCTTCGACTGGCTCAGTGCCCGTACACTCATTTCGTGGATTGACTTAGGTATTCAGAGTTCATTCCTAGTCTAAGATCGAACCAGACCGAGGGTTGCGGTGGCAGGATCGACAACACGCAGGGGACCGGGCCGATCCCTGGCTTACGCATTTTGCCTCTTCGATCGACTGAGCACCCGCACGCTCGTTTTGTGGGTTGGCTTAGGCATACGGAGTTCATTCCATGTCTAAGCATACAGAGTTCATTCCCAGTCTAAGATTTTGAGCCACGGTGCACATGCTAGGCTTGGGCATGTGCTGTGCCGCATTTTTTTCACCCGGGGCACCATCGCTGGAGAGCCTAATCGGCGGCATTGGGGGTTTCGACGATTGGGGGGGGCCGGGGGGTGTGTGCACATGATGTGCGATGGGTGCTAGTACTTGGCCCTTATATTGGCCCCCTATCCCTCATCAAACCTCAAGAACTCACACCCTCTTACAGAGCATTTGAGATTTTATAGGTTTGCTGCCTGTAGACATTAAAATGTTCGAAATGAGGACACTTTTTTCAAACGGTCACAAAATCTTCTCCACTCCGAGTTTTTAGCTGAATTTTTTTGTGCATACCAAAAAAAGTACAGGGATCACCTCCACCCAATTTGGGGACGAAACGCTTTCTAAAAAAAATTTAAAAACTCTCGAACCTCAAAAAGTTTTGAAAATTGTGAAAAATAGAAAACAGGTCGTCTTGCCACGAAACTTCACATGAAGGCTTAGGGGACCATTGTATGAATTTACAAGCGATAAAAATGGCATTGGCATGCCAGAAAAATAAAGATGTGCTTGAACCCACCTACTACCCGTTCGATCCCCAGCTGGCGCATCCGGCCTCTCTGGTCGATTGAGCGCCTGCACGCTCGTTTCGTGGGTTGACTTAGGCATACGGAGTTCATCCCCAGTCTAAGCATACAGATTTCATTCCCAATCTAAGATCCGACCGGATCGAGGGTTACGGCAGTAGGATCGATAGCACGCAGGGGGGACCAGGCCTATCCCCGCTTGCGCATTCTACCTCTCTGACAGACTGAGCGCCCGTACGCCCATTTCGTGGGTTGGCTTAGGCATAGGGAGTTCATTCCATGTATAACCCTGGCCGAAGTGGGGGTTGGGGCAGCGGGACCGGTAGCACGCTGGGGGGATCGGGCCAATGCCCGGCTTGCGCATTCTGCCTCTCCGATCGGTTGAGCACCCGCACGCTCGTTTCGTGGGTTGGCTTAGGCATACAGAGTTCATTCCATTTCTAAGCATATGGAGTTCATTCCCAGTCTAAGATCGGACCGGACCGAGGGTTGCGACAGCAGGACCAACAGCACCCAAGGGGGATCGGGCCGATCCCCGGCTTGTGCATTCTGCCTCTCTGACTAGCTGAACGCCCGCACGCTCGTTTCATGGGTTGACTTAGGCATACGGAGTTCATTCCCAATCTAAGCATACAGAGTTCATTCCCAGTCTAAGATTTAATTAGACCGAGGGTTGCAGTAGCAGGATCGAAAGAACGTAGGGGGGACCGGGCTGATCCCCGACTTACGCATTTTACCTCTCTGATCGGCTAAGCGCCCGCATGCCCGTTTCGTGGGTTGGCTTAGGCATTGGGAGTTCATTCCATGTCTAAGCCCCAGCCTGATTGAGGGTTGTGGTAGTGGGACCGGCAACACACAGAGGGGGACTGGGCCGATCCTCGACTTGCCCATTCTGCCTCTTCGATCGGTTGAGCGCCCGCACGCTCGTTTCGTGCGTTGGCTTAGGCAAACGGAGTTCATTCCATTTCTAAGCATAAAGAGTTCATTCCCAGTCTAAGAGTTTGAGCCACGGTGCACATGCTGGGCTTGGGCATGTACTAGTGCTGCATTTTTTTCACCCGGGGCACCATCGCTGGAGCATTACCAGTGCATCGCCGGAGAGCCTAACTGACGGTATTGAAGGTTCCGACGATTGGGGGGCCGAGGGGGTGTGTGCCCATAATGTGTGATGGGTGCTGGTACTTGGCCCTTATATTGGCCTCCTATCCCTCATCAAACCTTGAGAACTCACACCCCCTTAAAGAGCATTTGAGATTTTATAGGTTTGCTGCCAGTAGCCATTAAAGTGTCTCAAATGGGAACACTTTTTTCAAACAGTCACAAAATCTTCTCCACTTCGAGTTTTTAGCTGAATTTTTTTGTGCATGCCAAAAAAAGTACAAGGATCTCTTCTACAAAATTTGGGGACAAAACTCTTTCTAAAAAAATTTTAAAAAAATCTCGAACCTCAAAAAGTTTCAAAAATCATGAAAAATAGAAAATGGGTCATCTTGCCACGAAACTTCACATGAAGGCTTAGGGGACCATTGTATGAATTTACAGGCCATAAAAATGGCATTGGCATGGTAGAAATATGAAGATATGTTGGAACCCACCTACCACCCGTTCGATCCCTGGCTTACGCATCCTGCCTCTCTGGTCAACTGAGAGTCCGCACGCTCATTTCGTGGGTTGACTTAGCCATACGAAGTTCATCCCCAGTCTAAGGATACAGAGTTCATTCCCAGTCTAACATCAAACCGGATCAAGGGTTGCGGTAGCAGGATCGGTAGCACGCACTGGGGACCGAGCTGATCCCCGACTTGCGCATTTTGCATCTTCGATCGGCTGAACGCTCGCACACCCATTTCGTGGGTTGGCTTAGGCATAGGGAGTTCATTCCATGTCAAAGCCCCAGCTGGACTGAGGGTTGTGGCAGCGGGACTGATAGCATGCAGAGGGGGACCGGGCCGATCCTTGACTTGCGCATTATGCCTCTCCGGCCTGCTCAGCACTCGATTGCTCGTTTCATGGGTTGACTTAGGCATACAGAGTTCATTCCCAGTCTAAGATTGGACTGGACCAAGGGTTGCAGCAGCAAGATTGACAGCACGCAAGGGGGGATCAGGCCGATCCCGACTTGCACATTCTGCCTCTTCGGTCGGCTGAGCACCCGCACGCTCGTTTCATGGGTTGGCTTAGGCATACAGAGTTCAATCCATGTCTAAGCATACGGAGTTCATTCCTAGTGTAAGATTTTGAGCCACGGTGCACATGCTGGGCTCGGGCCTGTGCTGGTGCCACATTTTTTTTGGCCAGGGCACCATCGTCGGAGCATCGTCAGAGAGCCTAACCGGCGGCATTGGGGGTTCCGACGATTGGGGGGCCGGCGGGTGTGCACACATGATGTGCGATGGGTGTTGGTACTTGGCCCTTATATTGGCCACCTATCCCTCATCAAACCTCAAGAACTCACACCCCCTTAAAGAGCATTTGAGATTTTATAGGCTTGCTGCCAGTAGACATTAAAGTGTCTGAAATGGGGACACTTTTTTCAAATGGTCAAAAAATCTTCTCCACTTTGAGTTTTTAGCTAAATTTTTTTGTGCATGCCAAAAAAAATACAAGGATCACCTTTACCAAATTTGGGGACAAAACTCTTTCTAAAAAAATTTTTAAAAATCCCAAACTAAAAAAGGTTTCAAAAATCATGAAAAATAGAAAACGGGTCGTCTTGCCACGAAACTTCACATGAAGGCTTAGGGGACCATTGTATGAATTTACAAGAAATAAAAATGGCATTGGCACACCCGTTTCATAGGTTGACTTAGGCACAGGGAGTTTATTCCATGTCTAAGCCTCAGCCGGGCCGAGGGTTGTGGCAGCGGGATCGATAGCACGTAACGGGACCGGCCCAATCCCTAACTTACGCATTATGCCTCTTCGACTGGCTCAGCGCTCGTACACTCGTTTCATGGATTGACTTGGGCATACAGAGCTCATTTCCAGTCTATGATCAAACCAGACTGAGGGTTGCAGTGGCAGGATCGACAACATGTAGGGGGATCGGGCCGATCCCCGGCTTCCGCATTTTGCCTCTCTAGCCGACTAAGCGCCCGCACGCTCTTTTTGTAGGTTGGCTTAGGCATACACAGTTCATTTCGTGTCTAAGCATACGGAGTTCATTCCTAGTCTAAGATTTTGAGCCACGGTGCACATGCTGGGCTCGGGCATGTGCTGTGCTACATTGTTTTCACCCGGGGCACCATCACCGAAGAGCCTAGTCGGCGGCATTGGGGGTTCTGACGATTGGGGGGGCCGGGGGGTGTGTGCACATGATGTGCGATGGGTGCTAGTACTTGGCCCTTATATTGGCCCCCTATCCCTCATCAAACCTTAAGAACTCGCACCCCCTTAAAGAGCATTTCAGATTTTATAGGTTTGCTGCCTGTAGACATTAAAATGTCCAAAATGAGGACACTTTTTTCAAACGGTCACAAAATCTTCTCCACTTCGAGTTTTTAGCTGAATTTTTTTGTGCATACCAAAAAAAATACAGGGATCACCTCCACCGAATTTGGGGATGAAACGCTTTCTAAAAAAATTTTAAGAAATCTCGAACCTCAAAAAGTTTTGAAAATTGTGAAAAATAGAAAACGGGTCGTCTTGCCACTAAACTTCACATGAAGGCTTAGGGGACCATTGTATGAATTCACAAGCCATTAAAATGGCATTGGCAAGGCAGAAAAATGAAGAAGTGCTTGAACCCACCTACCACCCGTTCGATCCCCGACTGGCGCATCCGGCCTCTCTGGTCGGTTGAGCGCCTGCATGCTCGTTTCGTGGGTTGACTTAGGCATACGGAGTTCATCCCCAGTCTAAGCATACGGAGTTCATTCCCAGTCTAAGATCCGACCAGATTGAGGGTTGCGACGGCAGGATCGGTAGCACGCAGGGGGGACCGGGCTGATCCCCGGCTTACGTATTCTGCCTCTCTGATCGACTGAGCGCCCGTACGCCCGTTTCGTGGGTTGGCTTAGGCATAGGGAGTTCATTCCATGTCTAACCCTGGTCGAAGCGGGGGTTGGGGCAGTAGGACCGGTAGCACGCTGGGGGGATCGGGCCAATCCCCAGCTTGCACATTCTGCCTCTCCGGTCAGTTGAGCACCCGCACGCTCGTTTCGTGGGTTCGCTTGGGCATACAGAGTTCATTCCATGTCTAAGCATATGGAGTTCATTCCCAGTCTAAGATCGGATTGGACCCAGGGTTGCGACAGCAGGACCAACAGCACGCAGGGGGGATCGGACCGATCCCTGACTTGTGCATTTTGCCTCTCTGACTAGCTGAGCACCCGCACGCTCGTTTCATGGGTTGACTTAGGCATACGGAGTTCATTCCCAATCTAAGCATACAAAGTTCATTCCCAGTCTAAGATCTAACTAGACCGAGGGTTGCAACAGCAGGATCGAAAGAACGTAGGGTGGACCGGGCCGATCCCCAACTTGCGCATTTTGCCTCTCTGATCGGCTAAGCGCCTGCACGCCTGTTTCGTGGGTTTGCTTAGGCATTGGGAGTTCATTCCATGTCTAAGCCCCAACCTAATTGAGGGTTGTGGTAGCGGGACCAGCAACACATAGAGGGGGACTGGGCAGATCCTCGACTTGCCCATTCTGCCTCTCCGGTCGGCTGAGCGCCCGCACGCTCGTTTCGTGCGTTGGCTTAGGCAAATGGAGTTCATTCCATTTCTAAGCATAAGGAGTTCATTCCCAGTCTAAGAGTTTGAGCCATGATGCACATGCTGGGCTTGGGCATGTACTGGTGCTGCATTTTTTTCACCTGGGGCACCATCGCTGGAGCATCACCGAAGCATCGCCGGAGAGCCTATCCGATGGTATTGGAGGTTCTGACGATTGGGGGGCCGACGGGGTGTGCGCACATGATGTGCGATGGGTGCTGGTACTTGGCCCTTATATTGGCCCCCTATCCCTCATCAAACCTTGAGAACTCACACCCCCTTAAAGAGCATTTGAGATTTTATAGGTTTGCTGCCAGTAGCCATTAAAGTGTGTGAAATGGGGACACTTTTTTCAAACAGTCACAAAATCTTTTCCACTTCGAGTTTTTAGCTGAATTTTTTTGTTCATGCGAACAAAAATACAGGGATCACCTCTACCAAATTCAGGGACAAAACTCTTTCTAAAAAAATTTTAAAAAATCTTGAACCGTAAAAGGTTTTGAAAATTGTGAAAAATAGAAAACGGGTCATCTTGCCACGAAACTTCACATGAAGGCTTAGGGGACAATTGTATGAATTTACAAGCCATAAAAATGGCATTGGCATGGCAGAAATATGAAGATGTGTTTGAACCCACCTACCACCCGTTCGATCCCCGGCTTGCGCATCCCGCCTCTCTGGTCGGTTGAACGCCTGCACACTTGTGTAGTGGGTTGACTTAGGCATACAGAGTTCATCCCTAGTCTAAGCATATGAAGTTCATTCCCAGTCTAAGATCGAACTGGACCGAGGGTTACGGTAGCAGGATCGGTAGCACGCAGGGGGGATCGGGCTGATCCCCGGCTTGCGCATTCTACCTCTCCGATCGGCTGAGCACCCGCACGCCCATTTCGTGGGGTGGCTTAGGCATAGGGAGTTCATTCCATGTCTAAGCCCCAGCTGAATCGAGGGTTGTGGCAGTGGGACCTGCAGCAGGCAGAGGGGGAAGGCCGATCCTTAGCTTGTGCATTATGCCTCTCTAGTTGGCTCAGCGCCCACACACTTGTTTCGTGGGTTGGCTTAGGCATACAGAGTTCATTCCCAGTCTAAGATCAGATGGGATCGAGGGTTGCGATAGTAGGATCGACAGCACGTAGAGGGGGATCGGGCCGATCCCCGACTTATGCATTCTATCTTTCTGGCTGGCTGAGCACCCGACGCTCGTTTTGTGGGTTGGCTTAGGCATACGGAGTTCATTCCATGTCTAAGCATACAGAGTTCATTCCCAATCTAAGATCCAACCGGATCGAGGGTTGCGACAGCAAGACCAGTAGCAGGATCGGCAGCACGAACGAGGGGACCGGGTCGATCCCCGACTTGTAAATTCTCTCTCTTCGGCCGACTGAGCACCCACACGTTCATTTCGTGGGTTGGGTTAGGCATACCGAGTTCATTCCATGTCTAAGCATACGAAGTTCATTCCCAGTCTAAGATCGGACCGGACTGAGGGTTGCGATAGCAGGATCGATAGCACGCAGGGGGGACCAGGTCGATCCTCGACTTACGCATTCTGCCTCTTCGATCGGCTGAGCGCCCGCATGTCCATTTCATGGGTTGGCTTGGCCATAGGGAGTTCATTCCATGTGTAAGCCCTAGCCGAACCGAGGGTTGTGGCAGCGGGACTAGCAGCACGTAGAGAGGGACCGGGCTGATCCCTGGCTTGCGCATTATGCCTTTTCGGCTGGATCAAAGCTCACACGCTCGTTTCGTGAGTTGACTTAGGCATACAGAGTTCATTCCCAGTCTAAGATCAGATCGGGCTGAGGGTTGTGGCAGCAAGATCGACAGCACCCAGAAAGGGACCGAGCCGATCCCCAGCTTACGCATTCTGCCTCTCCGGTCGACTGAGCACCCACACGCTCGTTTCATGGGTTGGCTTAGGCATACGAAGTTCATTCCATGTCTAAGCATACGGAGTTCATTCCCAGTCTAAGTTAGGACAGGATCGATGGTTGCAGCAGTAGGCAGCAGGATTGGTAGCACGCAGGGGGGACCGGACCGATCCCTGGCTTGCGCATTCTGCCTCTTCGATCGGTTAAGCACCCGCACACTCGTTTCATGGGTTGGCTTAGGCATACGAAGTTCATTCCATGTCTAAGCCCCAGTTGGATCGAGGGTTGTGCCAGCAGGACCGACAGTTGGGTCGGCAACATGTAGAGGGGGATCGGGTTGATCCCCGGCTTACGTATTATGCCTCTTCGGTCCACTGAGAGCCCGTACGCTCATTTCGTTAGTAGACTTAGGCATACAGAGTTCATCCCCAGTCTAAGCATACGGAGTTCATTCCCAGTCTAAGATCGGACCAGACCAAGGGTTGCGACAGCAGGATCGGCAGCACATATGGGGGACCGAGTCGATCCCTGGCTTACGCATTCTGCCACTCTGGTCGGCTAAGCGCCCGCACGCCCGTTTCATGGGTTGGCTTAGGCATAGGGAGTTCATTCGATGTCTAAGCACCAGCTAGACCGAGGGTTGTGGCAGCGGGACTGACAGCACATAGAGGGGGACCGGGCTGATCCCCTGCTTGCTCATTATGCCTCTTTGGCTGGCTCAGCGCCCGCACGCTTGTTTCATGGGTTGACAGAGTTCATTCCTAGTCTAAGATCAGACCGGATCGAGGGTTGCGGCAACAAGATCAACAGTACGCAGGAGGGACCGGGTCGATCCTCGGCTTGCGCATTCTGCCTCTCCGATCGGCTGAATGCCCGCACGCTCATTTCGTGGGTTGGCTTAGGCATACAGAGTTCATTCCATGTCCAAGCATACGGAGTTCATTCCCAATCTAAGATTTTGAGCCACGGTGCACATGTTGGGCTCGGGCATATGCTGGTGCCACATTTTTTTCGCCCGGGGCACCATCGTTGGAGCATCATCGGAGAGCCTAACCGACGGCATTGGTGGTTCCAACGATTAGGGGGGCCGGGGGGCTGTGCGCACATGATGTGCATTGGGTGCTGGTACTTGTGTCACGGGCTTCGACCTTAGACTTAGAAACCGTGTGGCCTTAGGCTTGGAATTTCCTCCTTTATGCCTAAGTCCACCTAAAACACAAGCGTATGGGCACTAGAAGAACAGGAAGGGCTTATTACGCAAGTTAAAGAGAAATAGGATAAAAAGGTAGAATTCTGGAAGTGCTCTTGTATTCGCTGAAACGAAAGTGTTTAATGGTGTACAAATGAGGAAGGAGCAGCCCTCTATTTATAGTTGAGGCTCCAGCTTACACTTAATGGCAATATCCCTAGAATAAAGGGTAAAATCATGGGATTATACAGATTACAATCATTCAGGATGCTAACTCTTGATTTTTAGGGTCAACCAAATCTACCAGGATGCTGCTGCTGATCCTGCCTACTTCCAGAAGCTTCCCTTGCATGTCCAGCACCTTGGGCTCTTTTGGATGTGGTGTGGCAGCTTGTATGCTAGGCCTTGGTCTCACAGGCTGGCCTACAAGTTGGGCGGCCGTTCTGAACTCATTTGCTAGGCTTTGCGCATAGATACCCACCAGCACGCCTGGTCTGCGGGCCTCAACCTCTGGCTCGCCTGCTGGTGTGCCTTATGTACCTGGCTCGCCCGCCCAGGGTGTGACATTCTCCCCCACCTGATTGTGCAATGCCCTCATTGTGTCTTCTGCATGGTACCACCTATTCTAGTCCCCTAACTACCATAAGTCATCTGCTGGTTCCCAACTCACCTCACTGTCTGAAAGTCCCTTCTAGTGCACCAAGTACTCTTATCTTGGCTGATAGTTCTTCCATCTCACCTCTCGATCAGCTATGATGCTGTGGACCTCCTTCTCATATGAGGCCCTTGCTCCCAATGGCGCACGCTTTGACTCTGCCCGTCTTGGATCTCCTTCACCCTCATGGAATGGCTTGAGCATGCTCACATGGAACACCGGGTGTACCCTCGGCTTGGGTGGCATATCCAGCTTGTAGGCAACCTTGCCTACCCTCTTGACTACTCAGAAAGGCCTCTCATACCTCTAGACTAGGCCTTTGTGCAGCCCCCTATGGTGCACAATGGGATGCAGCTTCACTAACACCAAGTCTCCAACCTCGAACTGCACGTCCCACCTATTTTGGTCTACCCACTTCTTTGACCTCTTGGCCGCCTTGTGTAGACAGACTCTGGCCAAGTCAGTTTGCTTCTGCCATGCCTTGACAAACTTGTATGTTGCTAGATTTGACCCTGTATAACCTGCAGCAATCGAACCGGGTGTTAGTGGTTGTTGCCCTGTCACAACATCAAATGGCCTCTAGTTCATTGTCTCGCTGCTTTGCAAGTTGTAGGAAAACTACGCAATATCTAGCAGCTTTGGCCAGTCCCTTTATGTGGCACTCACATAGTGCCTAAGGTAGACCTCCAATAGTTGATTCACTCGTTCTGTCTGCCCATTGGTCTGCAGATGCATGCTGGTGGAAAAGTTCAAGTCTAACCCCAACAGCTTGAACAACTTAGTCCAGAACTTACCTGTGAAACGCCCATCCCGATCACTAACAATGGTCCTCGGCACTCCCAATACTTAACCATGTTCTTCAGGAACAATCAAGCTGCTTCCTCGGCTGGGCACTCCTTGGTTGCTGGAATGAAGATTCCATACTTGGAAAACCTGTCCACCACTACCATGATGCTTCCAAACCCTTCTACTTTGGGTAGACCGACTATAAAGTCTAGAGAAACACTATCCCATGGTTGCTCTGGCACTGGCACTGGCAATGGCTCTAAGAGACCGCTTGGTTTCTTGAGCTCCACCTTGTCCTATTGGCACACAAGATAAGTCTTCACATAGGCCTCCACATCATCCCTCATGTGTGGCCAGTAGTACCGGTCCTCGATCAATGCCAAGGTACGACTCACTCTGGGGTGTCCAGCCGACCTTGAATCATGGCATTCTTGTAAAACTTCCTTCTAGAGCTTCCCGTGCTGTGGCATAAACAGTCTATTGCCCTTGGTGTACAGCAAGACATCCTACAACCAAAATCGCCTAGTCTTACCTTGCTGGGTGTACTCCATCAAAGCCTTGGCTGTAGGATCATGTGCAAGTCCCTTCTTGATGCGTGACACCAGTGACCCTTCTGGTTGGTTAATGGCAGCAAGGTTAGCCTTCTTGCTCAGGGCATCTACCACTAGGTTCACCCACCCTGGCTTGTACTCCATCTGGAAATCAAATTCCATAAAAAAATCTTACCATCTTGCCTGCTTGAGGGACAGCTTCTTCTGTGTCTGGAAGTAGCTGGTCACCACATTGTCCATCCTAACCATGAACTTCGACCCTAACAGGTAATGGCGCCAAGTGTGCAAGCAATGCAGCACTGCAGTCATCTCCTTCTCTTGGATCGTGTACTTACGCTCAGTCTCGTTCAGCTTCCTACTCTCGAATGCGACTAGACGTCCTTCCTACATGAACACGCCCCCTATGGCAAAGTCTGATGCATCCGTATGCACCTCATAAGGCTTGGCATGGTTTGGCAAGGCCAAGATTGGCTCCTCGGTCATAGCCCACTTCAACCTATTAGAGGCTTCCTGGCACCCTGCGCTCCACTCCCATCCTTTCCCTTTCTTGAGCAAGTCAGTCAATGGCGTGGCTATTGCTGAGTGACCTTTGATGAAGTGCCTGTAGTGGTTGACCAGCCTAAGGAACGATCTCAACTCAGTGACCTTGGCTGGCTGTTGCCACTCCAGGATGGCATGTATCTTGCCTTCATCCATGCATATCCTGCCACCTCCCACTATGTGGCCAAGGAACGGGATCTCCTGTTGGGAGAATGAGCACTTCTCCCTCTTAACAAACAGCTTGTGCACCCGTAACACCTCGAACACCTGTCTCAAGTGGTCTACATGCTCTCCCAAGGTCTGGCTGTAGATCACAATGTCATCCAAATAAACCATAACAAACCGATCAAGGAATGACTGAAGTACCTTGTTCATAAGGGTGCAGAATGTTGCTGGGGCATTCATGAGTTTGAAAGGCATCACCAAGAACTCATACGAATCATACCAAGTGACACATGCTGTCTTTGGCTCATCTCCCTTCGCGATCCTGACTTGATAGTAGCCTAACCTCAAATCCAGCTTGGTGACCCACCTTGTGCCCCCAAGTTGATCGAACAAGTCCGCAATGAGTGGGATGGGGTACTTGTTCTTGGTGGTCAGCTTGTTCAAAGCCCGGTAGTCTATGCACAGTCGCAACGACCCATCATGCTTGCGCTAAAATAGAATCGGTGCACCATAGGGTGCCTTCGATGGCCTGATAAAGCCAGCATCAACTAACTCTTTGAGTTACTTCCTCAACTCTTCCAACTCTAGTGGAGACATTCGGTAAGGGGCTCTAGCTGGTGGCTTGGCCTCGGACACCAGCTCGATCTTGTGGTCTACCTCCCTCTTAGGTGGTAGCTTGCTAGGCAGCTTTGCGGGCATCACATCACTAAAGGTCTTCAGCACCTTTAGCACTTCCAAGGGTGACTCGATCTCGTTCTCCCTTGGCTCATCATATTTTAGGGCTGCCAAGAAGGTGTCATCTTGTCTGCATACCGCCTTGGCAAATTGGATGGCTGACACCACCCGTGACCCAACTCCAGACCCTCTCTTCAATGGCACTAGGCATTGGCACCGTGCATCCAAGATGCAAACACAGGGCGTTAATCCGAACAAGGAAATCCAACCCAATCATAAACTCATAATCATCAAGGGGTATTACCTCAATGGTCTCCTTTCCTTTCCAATCTCCCAGCTGTAACTCAACTCCCTGCGTAATGGTTGGAACTTCATTGGAGTTCACTGTTTTAATGGTACCAGTCCCTTTCTGCACCTTTAGTCTGAGCTTTCGAGCTCTATCACCTGAAATAAAAAGATGTGAGGCACTTGTGTCCACTAGTACGCTCACCTTCTGACCCGTAACCATCAGATCTGTAAACATCAAGCCCTTTGGCTTGCAACTCCCCTTACTCTGGACAGCATTGAGCACCAACGACCTAAGCTTTGCTGCCCCTGACTCTGGCTCCTTGTCAGACTCCTTGTCTACACCAGCCAGCTTGCCCTTCTGTGGGTAATTACGCGCTATGTGGCTCTCTCTACATAGGTAGCATGCTAGTGGCTCTCGATCCCCCTTTGCTTTCCACTTGCCTGCTGGTGGCTTCATCTCGCCATCCTTGGTTGAACGATCTCGATCTCTATCCTTGGACTCTCGGTCACGGTCCTTCCCCTTGGATTGCTTCTTTCGATCCCTATTGTCCCTGCCCTTACCCTTGGGCTTGGTAGACCCGAACTTGTTCAGAGGCTTGAACTCTATCAAGGCCTCGACAGTAGTCATGGCTTTAGCCAAGTCATGAACTCCTCTCCTTTGTAGCTCATGCTTCACCCACGGCTTCAGCCCATCCATGAAAGCAAATAACGAATCCATCTCGCCTAGATCCGAGATCTATAGCATCAGCTCAGAGAATTTTTGGACATACTCACTTATGTCCCCTTGCTAGCTCAGCCTGCGCAACTTTGCCCGCGCCTCATCATCGACATACTCTGCGTAAAATTGTTCTCTGAACTCCTTTTAGAACTCTGCCCAGGTTCCAATCTTGGCACTCCCACGCCTGACATCATCACACCTGTGCCTCTACCATAATAAGGCTACATTAGTGAGATACATAGCAGCGGTGCTTACCTTTATTGCCTCGTCTTGTATGCCCATGGCCTGGAAGTAGTGCTCCATACCCCAAAGGTAGTTATCTACTTCTTTGGCCACCCTAGTCCCCTTGAACTCCTTAGGCTTGGGGACATCCAATCTGAACTTGGACACTCGAGCAAATATGCCATTCCGAATGGCAGTCTTGCAAGCAACAAGCTCACTGGTAAGCTCCTCCATCCGCTGGCGCATGGCCTCCATGCCATCGCGCAAGGTCAGCACTTCAGCCTCCAAGGTTTGATTCTTTTGGGTGAACACATCCAAGCCTTTGTTGAGAGCAGCTTGTAGCTCACTTTGGATCTCCTCCCCCATGGAGTCTAGCGATGCAATGTGAGTCTCTACCCCCTCAAGCTTCTCCCCCATGTCGCCCATAGTCACCTCCACCTTGGCCAGCCTACCGTCCATGGTAGACCAGATATCTCTAGAACTGGCTTTCCTCTCTCTTCCACACCCATGCTCTTGGGCCTCTGGTTGTTGGTTAGCAGTGTCACTTTGGGATGCCATCTCCTCTAACCTGCACAACACAAACACGCAGAATCGAAGTTGCTCTAATACCAACTGTCACGGGCTTCGACCTTAGACTCAAAAACCGTGCGGCCTTAGGCTTGGAATCTCCTCCTTTATGCCTAAGTCAGCCTAAAACACAAGCGTACGGGCACTAGAACAATAGGAAGGACTGATTACGCAAGTTAAAGAGAAACATGATAAGAAGGCAGAATTCTAGAAATGCTCTTGTATTCACTGAAATAGAAATGTTTGATAGTGTACAAATGAGGGAAAAGCAGCCCTCTATTTATAGTTGAGGCTCCAGCTTACACTTAATGGCAATATCCCTAGAATAAAAGCTAAAATCATGGGATTATATAGATTACAATCAATCAGGATGCTAACTCCTGATTTTTAGGGTCAACCAAATCTGCCAGGATGCTTCTGCTGATCCTGCCTGCTTCCAAAAGCTTCCCTTGCGTGTCCAGCGCCTTTGGCCCTTCTGGATGTAGTACGGGTAGCTTGTATGCCAGGCCTTGATCTCACGGGCTGGCCTGAAAGTTGGGCGGGCGTTCTGAACTCATTTGCTAGGCTTTACACAAACAAACCCGCCAGCACACTTGGTCTGCGGGCCTCAACCTCTGGCTTGCCTGCTGGTGCGCCTGAGTGCCTGGCCTGCCCGCCCAGGGTGTGACACTTGGCCCTTATATTGGTCCCCTATCCCTTATCAAACCTCAAGAACTCACACCCCCTTAAAGAGCATTTGAGATTTTCTAGGTTTGCTGCCAGTAGCCATTAAAATGTCTAAAATGGGGACAATTTCTTCAAACGGTCACGAAATCTTCTCCACTTCGAGGTTTTAGTTGAATGTGTTTGTGCATGCCAAAAAAAATACAACGATCACCTCTACCAAATTTGGGGACAAAACTCTTTCTAAAAAATTTTTAAAAAATCTCGAATCGTAAAATGTTTCAAAAATCATGAAAAATAGAAAACGGGTCGTCTTGCCACGAAACTTCACATGTAGGCTTAGGGGACCATTGTATGAATTTACAAGCCATAAAAATGGCATTGGCATGGCAAAAATATGAAGAAGTGCCTGAACCGACCTACCACCCGTTCGATCCCTGGCTTGCGCATCCTGCCTCTCTGGTCGGGTGAGTGCCCACATGCTCTTTTCGTGGGTTGACTTACGCATACGGAGTTCATCCCCAGTCTAAGCATACAGAGTTCATTCCCAGTCTAAGATCAGACCAGACCGAGGGTTGCGGTAGCAGGATCAACAGCACGCAGGGGGGATCGGGCCAAACGCCGACTTACGCATTCTGCCTCTCCGGCCGGTTAAGTGCCCGCACGCCTGTTTCGTGGGTTGGCTTAGGCATAGGGAGTTTATTCCATGTCTAAGCCCCAGTCGGACCGAGGGTTGTGGCAGCAGGATCGGTAGCACGCAAAGGGGGACCGGGCTGATCCTCGGCTTGCTTATTATGCCTCTCTGGCCGGCTCAGTACCCGCACGCTCGTTTCGTGGGTTGACTTGGGCATACGAAGTTCATTCCCAGTCTAAGATCGGACCGATCGAGGGTTTCAACAGCAGGATCGATAGCATGCAGGGGGGATCATTTTGTGCATTCTGCCTCACCGGTCGGCTGAGCGCCCGTACGCTCGTTTTGTGGGTTGGCTTAGGCATACGGAGTTCATTCCATGTCTAAGCATATGGAGTTCATTCCCAGTCTAAGATCGGACTGGACTGAGGGTTGCAACAGTAGGACCAGTAGCAGGATCGATAACACGTAGGAGGGATCGGGCCCATCCTCGGCTTGCACATTCTGCCTCTCCGATCGGTTGAGTGCCCGCACGCTCATTTTGTGGGTTGGCTTAGGCATACCGAGTTCATTCCATGTCTAAGCCCTAGCCGGATTGAGGGTTGTGGCAGTAGGACCGACAGCGGGATCGGCAGCATGCAGAGGGGGATCGGGTTGATCCCCGGCTTGCGCATTATGCCTTTCAGGCCAGCCACCCCGATCGGTTGAGCGTCTGGATGCTCGTTTCGTGGGTTGACTTAGGCATACGAAGTTCATCCCCAATCTAAGCATACGAAGTTCATTCCCAGTCTAAGATCGGATCGGACCAAGGGTTGCAGCAGCAGGATCTACAGCATGCAGGACGGACCGGGCCTATCCCCGGCTTGCGTATTCTGCCTTTTCGGCCGGCTGAGCGCCCGCACGCCCGTTTCATGGGTTGGCTTAGGCATAGGGAGTTCATTCCATGTCTAAGCTCCAGCTGGACCGAGGGTTGTGGTAGCGAGACCAGCAGCACATAGAGGGGGATCGGGCCGGCTAAGCACCCGCACGCTCGTTTCGTAGGTTGGCTTAGGCATATAGAGTTCATTCCATGTCTAAGCATACGGAGGTCATTCCCAGTCTAAGATTTTGAGCCATGGTGCACATGCTAGGCTCGGACATGTGCTGGTACTGTATTTTTTTCGCTCGAGGCACCATCGTCGGAGCATCACCGGAGAGCCTCACCGCCGGCATTGGGGGTTCTGACGATTGGGGGGGCCGGGGGGTGTGCGCACATGGTGTGCGATGGGTGCTGGTACTTGGCCCTTATATTGGCCCCCTATCCCTCGTCAAACCTCAAGAACTCACACCCCCTTAAAGAGCATTTGAGATTTTATAGGTTTGCTGCGAGTAGCTATTAAAGTGTCTGAAATGAGGATACTTTTTTCAAACGGTCACAAAATCTTCTCCACTTCGATTTCTTAGCTGAATTTTTTTGTGCATCCCAACAAAAATACAAGGATCACCTCTACCAAATTTGGGGATGAAATGCTTTCTTAAATAATTTTAAAAAATCCCAAATCATAAAAAGTTTCAAAAATCATGAAAACTAGAAAATGGGTCGTCTTGCCACGAAACTTCACATGAGGGCTTAGGGGACCATTGTATGAATTTACACGCCAAAAAATGGCATTGGCATGGCAGAAATATGAAGATGTGCTTGAACCCACCTACCACACATTCGATCCCCGGCTTGAGCATCCTGCCCCTCTGGTCGGCTAAACGCTCGCACGCTCGTTTTGTGGGTTGACTTAGGCATACGGAGTTCATTACCAGTCTAAGATTGGATCAGATCGAGGGTTACGGCAGCAGGATTGACAGCATGCAGGGGGGACCGGGCCGATCCCCGGCTTGCGCATTCTACCTCTCCGGCCAGTAGAGCGCCCGTACGCTCATTTCATGGGTTGGCTTAGGCATATGGAGTTCATTCCATGTCTAAGCATACAGAGTTCATTCCCAGTCTAGGATCTAACCGGATCGAGGGTTGCGGCAGTAGGACCAGCAGCAGGATCGGTAGCACGCAGGAGGGTATCGGGCCAATCCCCGGCTCGTGCATTCTGCCTCTCCGGCCGACTGAGTGCCCGCACGCTCGTTTCGTGGGTTGGCTTAGGCATATGGAGTTCATTCCATGTCTAAGCCCCAGTCGAACCGAGGGTGGCAGCAAGATCGATAGTTGGATCGACAGCATGTAGAGGGGGACCGGGCTGATCCTCGGTTTGTGCATTATGCCTCTTCGACCGGCTGAGCGCCCACATGCTCGTTTTGTGGGTTGACTTAGGCATACGGAGTTCATCCCTAGTCTAAGCATACGGAGTTCATTCCAAGTCTAAGATCGGACCAGATCGAGGGTTGCGGTAGCAGCATCGGCAGCACGCAAGGGGGATCGAGCCAATCCTCGGCTTGCGCATTCTACCTCTCCAGCCGACTGGGTGCCCGCATGCCCGTTTCGTGGGTTGGCTTAGGCGTAGGGATTTCATTCCATGTCTAAGCCCGAGTCAGACAGAGGGTTGTGGTAGCAAGACCTGCAGCACGCAGAGGGGGACCGGGTCGATCATCGACTTGTGCATTATGTGTCTTCGATCGGCTCAGCGCCCACACTCTCGTTTCGTGGGTTGACTTATGCATACGGAGTTCATTCCCAGAATAAGATCGGATCGACCCGAGGGTTGCGGTAGCAGGATCGATAGCACGCAGGGGGGATCGGGTCGATCCCCGACTTGTGCATTCTACCTCTCCGACCGGCTGAGCGCCCGTACGCTCGTTTCATGGGTTGGCTTAGGCATACGGAGTTCATTCCATGTCAAAGCATACGGAGTTCACTCCTAGTCTAAGATCGGACCAGACTGAGGGTTGCGATAGTAGGACCAGTAGCAGGATCGGTAGCACGCAGGAAGGGACCGAGCTGATCCCTGGCTTGTGCATTCTGCCTCTCCGGTGGTTGAGCGCCCGCACGCTCGTTTCGGGGTTGGCTTAGGCATACAGAGTTCATTTCATGTCTAAGCCCCAACCGGATCGAGGGTTGTGGCAGTAGGACCGGCAGCGAGATCAGCAGCATGCAAAGAGGGACTGGGCTGATCTCTGGCTTACGCATTATACCTCTCCGACCGACTGAGCACCCGCACGCTCGTTTCGTGGGTTGACTTAGGCATACAAAGTTCATCCCCAATCTAAGCATACGGAGTTCATTTCCAGTCTAAGATCGATCCGAACTGAGGGCTACGGTAGCAGGATCGGCAGCACGCAGGGGGGACCAGGCCGATCCCCGGCTTGCGCATTCTACCTCTCCGACCGACTGAGCACCCGCACGCTCGTTTCGTGGGTTGGCTTAGGCATACAGAGTTCATTCCATGTCTAAGCCCTAGCTGAATCGAGGGTTGTGGTAGCAGGACCGGCAGCGTGATCGACAGCATGCAAAGGGGGACCGGCCTGATCCCTGACTTGCGCATTACGCATCTCTGATTGGCTGAGCGCCTGAACACTCGATTCATGGGTTGACTTAGGCGTACGGAGTTCATTCCCAGTCTAAGCATACGGAGTTCATTCCCAATCTAAGATCGGATCGGACCGAGGGTTGCAGCAGCAGGATCGACAGCACGCAGGGGGGATCGGGCCAGTCCCCGGCTTGCTCATTTTGCCTCTCCGGCCGACTGAGCACCCGCACGTCCGTTTTGTGGGTTGGCTTAGGCGTAGGGAGTTCATTCCATGTCTAAGCCCCAGCCGAACTGAGGGTTGTGGCAGCGGGACTTGTAGCACGCAAAGGGGGACCGAGTCAATCCTCGACTTACGCATTATGCCTCTTCGATCGGCTCAGTGCCCAAACGCTCGTTTCGTGGGTTGACTTATGCATATGGAGTTCATTCCCAGAGTAAGATCAGATCGGACTGAAGGTTGTAACAGCAGGATTGATAGCACGTAGGGGGGACCGGGCCGATCCCCGACTTGAGCATTCTACCTCTCCGGCTGACTGAGCGCCCGCACGCTCGTTTCATGGGTTGGCTTAGGCATACGGAGTTCATTCCATGTCTAAGCATATAGAGTTCATTCCTAATCTAAGATCGGGTCGAACTGAGTGTTACAGCAGTACGACCAGCAACAGGATCGGTAGCACGGAGGGGGGGATCGGGTCGATCCCCGACTTGTGCATTCTACCTCTCTGGTCGGTGGAGCGCCCGTACACTCGTTTCGGGGGTTGGCTTAGGCATACGGAGTTCATTCCATGTCTAAGCCCTAGCCGAACCGAGGGTTGTGGCAACAGGATCGGTAACGAAATGCATACGAAGTTCATTCCCAGAGTAAGATCGGATCGAACCGAAGGTTGCGGTAGTAGGATTGACAGCACGTAGGGGGGATCGGGTCGATCCCCGGATTGAGCATTCTGCCTCTCCGACCGACTGAGTGCCCGCATGCTCGTTTCGTGGGTTGACTTAGGCATACGGAGTTCATTCCATGTCTAAGCATATGGAGTTCATTCCCAGTCTAAGATCGGGTCGAACCGAGGGTTGCAGCAGTAGGACCAGCAATAGGATCGGTAGCACGGAGGGGGGGACCGGGCCGATCCCTGGCTTATGCATTCTGCCTCTCCGGTCAGTTGAGCGCCCGCACGCTCATTTCGTGGGTTGGCTTAGGCATATAGAGTTCATTCCATGTCTAAGCATATTGAGTTCATTCCCATTCAAAGATCAGACTGGACCGAGGGTTACGACTGCAGGACCAGCAGCAGGATCAGCAGCCCGCAAGGAGGGACCGGGCTGATCCCCAACTTACGAATTCTGCCTTTCCTGCCGGCTGAACACCCGCAAGCTCATTTCCTGGGTTGGCTTAGGCATGCGAAGTTCATTCCATGTCTAAGCCCCAGCCGGACTGAGGGTTGTGGCAGCAGGACCGACAATCGGATCGGTAGCACGCAGAGTGGGATCGGGCTGATCCTCGGCTTACGCATTATGCCTCTTTGACCATTCTTTCAGGCTGGCTGAACGACTGTACGCTCGTTTCATGGGCTGACTTAGGCATACAGAGTTCATCCCCAGTCTAAGCATACGGAGTTCATTCCCAGTCTAAGATCAGATCGGACCGAGGGTTGACGCAGCAGGATCGACAGCACGTCGGGGGGACCAAGCCGATCCTCGGCTTACGCATTCTGCCTCTCCGATCGACCGAGTGCCCGCATGCCCGTTTCGTGGGTTGGCTTAGGCATAGGGAGTTCATTCCATGTCTAAGCCCCAACCGAATCGAGGGTTGTGGCAGTGGGACCGGTAGCACACAGAGGGGGATCGAGCCGATCCCCGACTTGTGCATTATGCCTCTCCGGTCGGCTCAACACCCGCACGTTCGTTTAGTGGGCTGACTTAGGCATGCGGAGTTAATTCCCAATCTAAGATCAGACCAGATTGAGGGTTACGGTAGTAGGATCGATAGCATACAGGGGGGACCGGGTCGATCCCCGGCTTGTGCATTTTGCCTCTTCGATCGGTTGAGCGCCCGTATGCACACTCGTTTCGTGGGTTGGCTTAGGCATACGGAGTTCATTCCATGTCTAAGCTTACGGAGTTCATTTCCAATCTAAGATAAAACTGGACCAAGGGTTGCAGCAGCAAGACCAACAGCAGGATTGGCAGCACACAGAGGGGGACCGGGCCGATCCCTGGCTTGCGCATTCTGCCTCTCCGGTCGGTTGAGTGCCTGTACGCTCATTTCGTGGGTTGGCTTAGGCATACGGAGTTCATTCCATGTCTAAGCCCCAGCCAGACCGAGGGTTGTGGCAGTCGGATCGATAGCACGCAGAGGGGTACCGGGCTGATCCCTGGCTTGTGCATTATGCCTCTCCGGTCGGCCTCTCCAGTCGGCTGAGCGCCCGCACGCTCGTTTCATGGGTTGACTTACGCATACGAAATTCATCCCAAGTCTAATCATACGGAGTTCATTCCCAGTCTAAGATCAGATCGGACCGAGGGTTGCGATAGCAGGATCGACAGCATGCAGGAGGGACCAGGCCAATCCCCGGCTTAAGCATTTTACCTCTCCGGTCGGCTGAGCACCCGCACGCCCATTTCGTGGGTTGGCTTAGGCATAGGGAGTTCATTCCATATCTAAGCCCCAGTTGGATCGAGGGTTGTGGCAGTGGGACCAGTAGCACGCAAAGGAGGATCGGGCCGATCCCCGACTTGCGCATTATGCCTCTTCGGTCGGCTCAATGCCCGCACGTTCATTTTGTTGGTTGACTTATGCATATGGAGTTCATTCCCAGTCTAAGATCAGATTGAACCAAGGGTTATGGCAGCAGGATCGACAGCACATAGGGGGGATCGGGCTGATCCTCGACTTGCGCATTCTACCTCTCTGTCAGCTGAGCACCCGCATGCTCGTTTCATGGGTTGGCTTAGGCATACGGAGTTCATTCCATGTCTAAGTATACGGAGTTCATTCCCAGTCTAAGATTTTGAGCCACGGTGCACATGCTGGGCTTGGGCATGTGCTGGTGCCGCATTTTTTTCGCCTGGGGCACCATCGTCGGAGCATCGCCAGACAACCTAACCGACGGCATTAGGGGTTCCGACGATTGGGGGGGCCGAGGTGGTGTGCGCACATGATGTGCGATGGGTGCTGGTACTTGGCCCTTATATTGGCCCCCCATCCCTCATCAAACCTTGAGAACTCAAACCCCCTTAAAGAGCATTTGAGATTTTATAGGTTTGCTGCCATTAAAGTGTCTAAAATGGGGATACTTTTTTCAAACGATCACAAAATCTTCTCCACTTCGAGTTTTTAGCTGATTTTTTTGGTGCATGTGAACAAAAATACAAGGATCACCTCTACCAAATTTGGGGACAAAACTCTTTCTAAAAAAGGTTTAAAAAATCCTGAACCACAAAAAGTTTCAAAAATCGTGAAAAATAGAAAACGGGTCGTCTTGCCATGAAACTTCACATGAAGGCTTAGGGGACCATTGTATGAATTTACAAGCCATAAAAATGGTATTGGCATGGTAGAAATATGAAGATGTGCTTGAACCCACCTACCAGCCGTTCGATCCCCGGCTTGCGCATCCTGCCTCTCTGGTTGGCTAAGCGCCCGCACGCTCATTTCATGGGTTGACTTAGGCATACGGAGTTCATCCCCAGTCTAAGCATATGGAGTGCATTCCTAATCTAAGATCAGATCAAACCGAGGGTTGTGGTAGCAGGATCGACAGTACCCAAAGGGGATCGAGACGATCCCCGGCTTACGTATTTTGCCTCTCCGGCCGACTGAGTGCCCATGTGCCTGTTTCATCGGTTGGCTTAGGCATAGGGAGTTCATTCCATGTCTAAGCCCCAGCCGGACAGAGGGTTGTGGCAGCGAGACCGACAGTACGCAGAGGGTGATCTTGCTGATCCTCGGCTTGTGCATTATGCCTCTCTGATCAGCTCAACGAATGCACGCTCGTTTCGTGGGTTGACTTAGGCATACGAAGTTCATTCCTAGTCTAAGATCGGACCGGACCGAGGGTTGTGGCAGCATGATCAACAGCATATAGGGGGGGAGCAGGCCAGTCCCTGGCTTGCACATTCTGCCTCTCTGATCGGCTAAGCGCCTGCACGCTCGTTTCATGGGTTGGCTTAGTCATACAGAGTTTATTCCATGTCTAAGCATACAGAGTTCATTCCCAGTCTAAGATCGTACCTGACCGAGGGTTACGACAGCAGGACCAGCACAGGATCAATAGTATGCAGGGGGGAACCGAGTCGATCGTGACTTACGTATTCTACCTCTCCGGCCGATTGAGTGCTCGCACGCTCGTTTCGTGGGTTGGCTTAGGCATACAGAGTTCATTCCATGTCTAAGCCCCAGTTGAACCGAGGGTTGTGGTAGCAGGATCGACAGCGGGATCGGCAACACGCAGAGGGGGACTGAGCTTATCCTCAGCTTGCGCAATATTCCTTTTCGATCAGCCTTTTCGACCGACTGAGTGCCCATATGCTCGTTTCGTGGGTTGACTTAGGCATACGAAGTTCATCCCCAGTCTAAGCATATAGAGTTCATTCCCAGTCTAAGATCAGACCGAATCGAGGGTTGCGGCAGCAGGATAAGTAGCAGGATCGGGAGCATACAGGGGGGACCGGGCTAAAATTTGACTTGCGCATTCTGCCTCTCCGGTCGACTGAGCGCCCGCACACTCATTTCGTGGGTTGGCTTAGGCATACAGAGCTCATTCCATGTCTAAGCATACGAAGTTCATTCCCAGTCTAAGATTTTGAGCCATCGTGCACATGCTGGGCTCGGGCATGTGCTGGTGCCACTTTTTTTTTGCCCGAGGCACCATCGCTGGAGCAGCGTCGGAGAGCCTAACCGGCGGCATTGGGGGTTCCGACGATTGGGGGGGCCGGGGGGTGTGCGCACATGATGTGCGATGGGTGCTAGTACTTGTGTCACAGGCTCTGACCTTAGACTCAGAAACCATGCGGCCTTAGGCTTGGAATCTCCTCCTTTATGCCTAAGACAGCCTAAAACACAAGCATACGGGCACTAGAACAAAGGAAGGGCTGATTATGCAAGTTACAAAGAAACAGGATAAGAAGGTAGAATTCTAGAAATGCTCTTGTATTCACTAAAACGGAAGTGTTTGATGGTGTACAAATGAGGGAGGAACAGCCCTCTATTTATAATTGAGGCTCTAGCTTACACTTAATGGCAATATCCCTAGAATAAAGGCTAAAATCATGGGATTATACAGATTACAATCAATTAGGATACTAACTCTTGATTTTCAGGGTCAACCAAATCTACCTGGATGCTACTGCTGATCCTGCCTGCTTCCAGAAGCTTCCCTTGTATGTCCAGCACCTTGGGCCCTTCTGGATGTGGTGCGGGTAGCTTGTATGCTAGGCCTTGGTCTCACGGGCTAGCCTGCAAGTTTGTCAGGTGTTCTGAACTCGTTTGCTAGGCTTTGCGCGTAAATACCCGCCAGCACACCTGGTCTGCGGGCCTCAACCTCTAGCTCACCTGCTGGTGCACCTGATGTGCTTGGCGTGCCCACCCAGGGCATGACATTCTCCCTCACCTGATTATACAATGCCCTTGTTGTGTCTTCTGCATGGTACTACCTGATCTGGTCCTCGAACTGCCATAAGTCATCTGTTGGTTCCCAACTCACCTCACTGTCTGAAAGTCCCTTCTAGTGCACCAAGTACTCTTGTCTTGGCTGATAGTTCTTTCGTCTCACCTCTCGGTCAGTTATGATGCTGTGGACCTCCTTCTCATATGAGGCCCTTGCTCCCAATGGCACACGCTTTGACTCTGCCCGTCCTGGATCTCCCTCATCCTCATAGAATGACATGAGCATGCTCACATGGAACATCGAGTGTACCCTCGGCTTGGGTGTCATATCTAGTTTGTAGGCAACCTTGCCTACCCTCTAGACTACTCAGAAAGGTCCCTCATACCTCCAGACTAGGCCTTTGTGCAGCCCCCTATGGTGCACAATGGGATGCAGCTTCACCAACACCAAGTCTCCAACCTAGAACTGCACGTCCCGCCTATTTTGGTCTGTCCACTTCTTCGACCTCTTGGCCGCCTTGTGTAGACAAACTCTGGCCAAGTCAGTTTGCTCCTGCCATGCCTTGGCAAACTTGTATGCTGCTGGATTCAGCCCTGTATAACCTGCAGCAATCGAACCAGGTCTTAGTGGTTGTTGCCCTGTCACAACCTCAAATGGGCTCTGGTTCGTTGCCTCGCTCCTTTGCAAGTTGTAGGAAAACTATGCAATATCTAGCAGCTTTGGCCAGTCCTTTTGTATGGCACTCACATAGTGCCTGAGGTAGACCTCCAATAGTCCATTCACTCGTTCTATTTGCCCATCGGTCTACGGATGCATGCTGGTGGAAAAGTTCAAGTCTGACCCCAACAGCTTGAATAACTCAGTCCAGAACCTGCCCGTGAAATGCCTGTCTCGATCACTAACAATGGTCCTCGGCACTCCCCAGTACTTAACCATGTTCTTTAGGAACAATTGAGCTGCCTCCTCGGCTGGGCACTCCTTGGTTGCTGGAATGAAGATTCCATACTTGGAAAACCTATCCACCACTACCATGATGCTTCCAAACCCTTCTGCTTTGGGTAAACTGCCTATAAAGTCCAAAGAAACACTCTCCCATGGTCGCTCTGGCACTGGCAATGGCTCTAAGAGACCGCCTGGTTTCTTGAGCTCTACCGTGTCCTGTTGGCACACAAGACAAGTCTTCACATATGCCTTCACATCGTCCCTTATGTGCGGCCAGTAGTACTGGTCCTCGATCAACGCCAAGGTATGGCTCACTCCGGGGTGTCCAGCTCACCTTGAATCATGGTATTCTTGCAAAACTTCCTTACGGAGCTTTTCGTGCTATGGCACAAATAGTCTATTTCCCCTGGTGTACAGCAAGCCATCCTACAACCAAAACTGCCTAGTCTTACCTTGCTGGGCGTACTCCATCAAAGCCTTGGCTGTAGGATCATGCGTAAGTCCCTCATTGATGCGCAGCACCAGTGACCCCTCTGGTTGGCTAATGGTAGCAAGGTTACCCTTCCTGCTCAGGCATCTGCCACTAGGTTCTCCTGCCCTGACTTGTACTCCATTTGGAAATCAAATTCCGTAAGAAAATCTTGCCATCTCGCCTGCTTGGGGAATAGCTTCTTCTGCGTCTGGAAGTAGCTGGTCGCCACATTGTCCATCCTAACCACAAACCTTGGCCCCAATAGGTAATGGCACCATGTGCACAAGTAGTGCACCACTGTAGTCATCTCTTTCTCTTGGACCGTGTACTTGTGCTCAGTCTCGTTCAGCTTCCTATTCTCGAATGCAACTTGACGTCCCTCCTGCATCAACACGCCCCCTATGGCAAACTCTGATGCATCTGTATACACCTTATACAGCTTGGCATGGTCTGGCAAGGCCAAGACTGGCTCCTCGATCATAGCCTACTTCAACCTATCAAAGGCTTCCTGGCACCCTGTGCTCCACTCCCATGCTTTCCCTTTCTTGAGCAAGTCTGTCAATGGCATGGCTATTGCTGAGTGACCTTTGATGAAGTGCCTGTTGCAGATCTCAACTCAGTGACCTTGGCTGGTGGTTGCCACTCTAGGATGGCATGTATCTTGCCTTCATCCATGCGTATCCTGCCACCTCCCACTATGTGGCCAAGGAACGGGATCTCCTACTGGGTGAATGAGCACTTCTCTCTCTTGACAAATAGCTTGTGCACCTGCAACACCTCGAACACCTGTCTCAAGTGGTCTACATGCTTTCCCAAAGTCTGGCTGTAGATCACAATGTCATCCAAATAAACCACAACAAACCGATCAATGAATGACTGAAGTACCTTGTTCATAGGGGTGCAGAATGTTGCTGGGGCATTCGTGAGTCCGAAAGGCATCACTAACAACTCATACGAACCATACCGAGTGACACATGCTGTCTTTGGCTCATCTCCCTCCGCGATCTTGACTTGATAGTAGCCTAACCTCAAATCCAGCTTGGTGAACCACCTTGCGCTCCCAAGTTGATCGAACAAGTCCGCAATGAGTGGGATGGGGTACTTGTTCTTGATGGTCAGCTTGTTCAAAACCCGGTAGTCTATGCACAGCCGCAACGACCCATCATGCTTGCGCTGAAATAGAATCGGTGCACCATAAGGTGCCTTCGATAGCCTGATGAAGCCAGCATCAACTAACTCCTTGAGCTACTTCCTCAACTCCTCTAACTCTGGTGGAGACATTCGGTAAGGGCTCTAGCTGGTGGTTTGGCCTCGGACACTAGCTCGATCTTGTGGTCCACCTCTCTCTTAGGTGGTAGCTTGCTAGGTAGCTTTGCAGGCATCACATCACTAAAGGTCTTCAGCACCTTTAGCACCTCCAAGGGTGACTCGGTTTCCTTTTCCCTTGGCTCATCATAGTTCAGGGCTGCCAAGAAGGTGTCTTCTTGTCTGCTTACCACCTTGGCAAATTGGATGGCTGACACCACTCGTGACCCAACTCCAGACCCTCTCTTCAACGGCATTAGGCATTGGCACCGTGCATCCAAGATGCAAACACAATCGGTAAAAGGCATAAAGAGGGCATTAATCTGGACAAGGAAATCCAACCCAATCACAAACTCATAGTCATCAAGGGGTATTACCTCAATGGTCTCCTTGCCTTTCCAGTCTCCAAGCTACAACTCCATTCCCCCGTGCTACTCCAATGGCTGGAACTTTCTTGGAGTTCATCATTTTGATGGTACCAATCCCTTTCTGCACCTTTAGTTTGAGCTTTTGGGCTCTATCTCCTGAAATAAAAAGATGTGAGGCACCTGTGTCCACTAGTACGCTCACCTTTTGACCCACAACCATCAGATCCGCAAACATCAAGCCCTTTGGCTTACGACTCCCCTTACTCTAGACAGTATTGAGCACTAATGAACTAAGCTTTGCTGCCCCTGACTCTGGCTCTTTGTCAGACTCCTTGTCTACAATAGCTAGCTTGCCCTTCTGCGGGTAATTGCGTGCTATGTGGCTCCCTCCACAAAGGTAGCAGGCTAGTGGCTTTCGATCCCCTTTTGCTTTCCATTTTTCTGCTGGTGGCTTCCTCTCGCCATCCTTGGTTGAACTATCTCGGTCTCCTTCCTTCGACTCCCGATCACGATCTTTCCCCTTGGACTGTTTCTTTCAGTCTCTATCGTCCCTGCCCTTACCTTTGGGCTTGGTAGACTCAAACTTGTTCAGAGGCTTGAACTCTATCAAGGCGTCGGCAGTAGTCATGGCGTTAGCCAAGTCATGAACTCCTCTCTTTTGTAGCTTATGCTTCACCCATGGCTTCAGCCCATCCATGAAAGCAAATAAGGCATCCTTCTCACCTAGATCTAAGATCTGTAGCATCAGTTCAGAGAATTTTTGGAGATACTCCCTTATGCCCCTTGCAAGCTCAGCCTACGTAACTTTTCTCGCGCCTCATCATCGGCATACTCCGGGTAAAATTGTTCTCTGAACTCCTTTTGGAACTCTACCTAGGTTCCAATCTTGGCGCTCCCACGCCTGACATCATCACACATGTGCCTCTACCATAATAAGGCTACATCAGTGAGATACATAGCAGTGGTGCTTACCTTTATCGCCTCGTCTTGCATGCCCATGGCCTGGAAGTACTGCTCCATACCCCAAAGGTAGTTATCTACTTCCTTGGCCGCCGTAGTCCCCTTGAACTCCTTAGGCTTGGGGACATCCAATCTGGACTTGGACACTCCAACAAACATGCCATTCCCAATGGCAGTCTTGCAAGCAACGAGCTCACTGGTAAGCTTCTCCATCCGCTGGCGCATGGCCTCCATGCTATCGTGCAAGGTCAGCACTTTAGCCTCCAAGGTCTAATTCTTTTGGGTGAACACATCCAAGCCTTTGTTGAGAGCAGCTTGCAGCTCACTTTTGATCTCCTCCCCTATGGAGTCTAGCATTGGAATGTGAGTCTCTACCCCCTCAAGCTTTTCCCTCATGTAGCCCATGGTCACCTCCACCTTGGCTAGCCTACCGTCCATGTAGACCAGATATCTCTAGAACTAGCTTTCCTCCCTCTTCCATGCCCATGCTCCTGGGCCTCTGGTTGTTGGTTAGCAGCGTCACTTTGGGATGCCATCTCCTCTAACCTGCACAACACAAACACGCAGAATAGAACTTGCTCTGATACCAACTGTCACGGGCTCCGACCTTAGACTTAGAAACCGATCGGCCCTAGGCTTGGAATCTCCTTCTTTATGCCTAAGTCAGCCTAAAACACAAGCGTACGGGCACTAAAACAATAGGAAGGGCTGATTATGCAAGTTAAAGAGAAACAGGATAAGAAGGTAGAATTCTGGAAATGCTCTTGTATTCACTAAAATAAAAGTGTTTGATGGTGTACAAATGAGGGAGGAGAAGCCCTCTATTTATAGTTGAGGCTCCAGCTTACACTTAATGGCAATATCCCTAGAATAAAGGCTAAAATCATGGGATTATACAGATTACAATCAATCAGGATGCTAACTCCTGATTTTCAGGGTCAACCAAATCTGCCAGGATGCTGCTGCTGATCCTGCCTGCTTCTAGAAGCTTCCCTTGTGTGTCCAGCACCTTGGGCCTTTCTAGATGTGGTGCGGGCAGCTTCTATGCCAGGCCTTGGTCTCACGGGCTGGCCTGCAAGTTGGGCGGGCGTTCTGAACTCGTTCGCTAGGCTTTGCGTGTAGATACCCGCCAGCACGCCTGGTCTGCGGGCCTCAACCTCTAGCTCGCCTACTGGTGCACCTGATGTGCCTGGTGCACCCAACCAGGGCATGAAACTTGGCCCTTATATTGGCCCCCTATCCCTTATAAAACCTCAAGAACTCACACCCCCTTAAAGTGCATTTGAGATTTTATAGGTTTGCTGCCAGTAGCCATTAAAGTGTCTGAAATGGGGACACTTTTTTCAAACGATCACAAAATCTTCTCCATTTCGAGTTTTTAGTTGAATTTTTTTGTGCGTGCCAAAAAAAATACAAGGATTAATTATACCAAATTTGGGGAAAAAACTCTTTCCTAAAAAATTTTAAAAAATCTCGAGCCGTAAAAAGTTTCAAAAATCATGAAAAATACAAAACGGGTCGTCTTGCCACGAAACTTCACATGAAGACTTAGGTGACCATTGTTTGAATTTACAAGCCATAAAAATGGCATTGGCATGGCAGAAATATGAAGATGTGTTTGAACCCACCTACCACCCGTTCGATCCCCGGCTTGCACATCCTGCCTCTCTGGTCGGCTGAGCGCCCGCATGCTGGTTTCATGGGTTGACTTAGTCTAAGCATACGGAGTTCATTCCCAGTCTAAGATCGAACCAGACCAAGGGTTGCAGCAGTAGGATCGGCAACATGCAGGGGGGACCGGGGCAATCCCCAGCTTGCGCATTCTGCCTCTCTGATCGGTTGAGTGCCCGCACCCCCGTTTCGTGGGTTGGCTTAGGCATAGGGAGTTCATTCCATGTCTAAGCCCCAGCCGGACCGAGGATTGTGGCAGCGGGACCGACAGCACGTAGAGGGGGACCGGCTCAATCCCCGGCTTGTGGCAGCCGGATCGAGGGTTGTGGCAGCAGGACTGACAGCACGTACAGGGGGATCAGGCCGATCCCCAGCTTGCGCATTATGCCTCTCCGGCCAGCTCAACGCCCGCACGCTCGTTTCGTGGGTTGACTTAGGCATACGGAGTTCATTCCCAGTCTAAGATCAGACCGGACTGAGGGTTGCGGCAGCAGGATCGACAGCATGGAGGGGGTGACCGAGCCGATCCCCAGCTTGCGCATTTTGCCCCTCCAGTCGGCTGAGCACCCGCATGCTCATTTCGTGGGTTGGCTTAGGCATACAGAGTTCATTCCATGTCTAAGCATAAAGAGTTCATTCCCAGTGTAAGATTTTGAGCCACGGTGCACATACTGGGCTCAAGCATGTGCTGGTGCTGTATTGTTTTCGCCCGAGGCACCATCGTCGGAGCATCACCAGAGAGCCTAACCGGTAGCATTGGGGGTTCCGACGATTGGGAGGGCCGGGGGGTGTGCGCACATGATGTGCGACGGGTGCTGGTACTTGGCCCTTATATATGGCCTCCTATCCCTCATCCAACCTCGAGAACTCGCACCCCCTTAAAGAGCATTTGAGATTTTATAGGTTTGCTACCAGTAGCCATTAAAGTGTCTGAAATGGGGACACGTTTTTCAAACAGTCACAAAATCTTCTCCACTTCGAGTTATTAGCTGAATTTTTTTGTGCATGCGAAAAAAAATACAAGGATCACCTCTACCAAATTTGGGGACAAAACTCTTTCTAAAAAAATTTTAAAAAATCCCGAACCATAAAAAGTTTTGAAAATCATGAAAAATAGAAAATGGGTCGTCTTGCCACGAAACTTCACATGAAGGTTTAGGGGACCATTGTATGAATTTGCAAGCCATAAAAAAGGCAATGGCATGGCAGAAATATGAAGATGCGCTTGAACTCACTTACCACCCGTTCGATCCCCGGCTTATGCATCTTGCCTCTCTGGTCGGCTGAGTGCCCGCACGCTCATTTCGTGGGTCAAACTAGGCATACGGAGTTCATCCCCAGTCTAAGCATACGAAGTTCATTCCCAGTCCAAGATCAGACCGGATCGAGGGTTGCGACAGTAGGATCGGTAGCACGCAGGGGGGATCGGGCCGATCCTCGGCTTGCGTATTCTGCCTCTCCGGCCGACTGAGCGTCCACACGCCTGTTTCATGGGTTGACTTAGGCATAGGGAGTTCATTCCATGTCTAAGCCCAGTCGGACCGAGGGTTGTGGTAGCGGGACCAACAGCACACAGAGGGGGACCCGACCAATCCCCGACTTGCGCATTATGCCTGTCCGGCCGGCTCAGCACCTGCACGCTCGTTTCATGGGTTGACTTAGGCATACGAAGTTCATTCACAGTATAAGATCAGACCAGACCGAGGGTTGTAGCAGCATGATCGATAGCATGCAGGGGGACTGGGTCGATCCCCGGCTTGCGCATTCTGCCTCTCCGATTGGCTGAGCACCCGCACGTCCGTTTCGTTGCTTGGCTTAGGCATAAGGAGTTCATTCCATGTCTAAGCCCAACCGGATCGAGGGTTGTGGCAGCGGGACCAGCAGCACGCAGAGGGGGACCGGGCTGATCTCTGACTTACGCATTATGCCTCTCCAGCTGGCTCAGCGCTTGCACGCTCGTTTCATGGGTTGACTTAGGCATACGGAGTTCATTCCCAGTCTAAGATCGGACCGAGGGTTGTAGCAGCAAGATTGACAGCACGTAAGGGGGACCGGGCCGATCCCTGGCTTACGCATTCTGCCTCTCCGACCGCTTGAGCGCTCGCACGCTCGTTTCATGGGTTGGCTTAGGCATACGGAGTTCATTCCATGTCTAACCATACTGAGTTCATTCCCAGTCTAAGGTCAGACCAGATCGAGGGTTGCGGTAACAGGACCAGCAGTAGCATCGACAGCATGCAGGGGGGACTGGGTTGATCCCCGGCTTGCGTATTATGCCTTTCCGGCCAACTGGGCACCCGCACGCTCATTTTGTGGGTTGACTTAGGTATACAGAGTTCATCCCCAGTCTAAGCATACGAAGTTCATTCCCAGTCTAAGATCAGACCGGATCAAGGGTTGCAGCAGCAGGATCGATAGCACGCAGGAGGGACCGGGCCGATCCCTGACTTCCGCATTCTTCCTCTCCTGCTGGCTGAGCGCCCGCACGCCCGTTTCATGGGTTGGCTTAGGCATAGGGAGTTCATTCCATGTTTAAGCCCCAGTTGGACCAAGGGTTGTGGCAGCGGGATCGGTAGCACGCAGAGGGGGATCGGGCCGATCCCTGGCTTACGCATTATGCCTCTCCGACCAGCTCAACACCCGCACGCTCATTTTGTGGTTTGACTTAGGCATACGAAGTTCACTCCTAGTCTAAGATCAGACC
Organism: Durio zibethinus; assembly: GCF_047325235.1. Classification (NCBI taxonomy): domain Eukaryota; kingdom Viridiplantae; phylum Streptophyta; class Magnoliopsida; order Malvales; family Malvaceae; genus Durio; species Durio zibethinus. Next base: position 20,275,373 of record NC_143181.1, read on the forward strand.
GGATCGAGGGTTGCGGCAGCAGGATTGATAGCACGCAGGGGGGATCGGGTCGATCCTTGGCTTGCGCATTCTACCTCTCCGTTCGGCTAAGCGTCTGCACGCTCGTTTCATGGGTTGGCTTAGGCATACGGAGTTCATTCCATGTCTAAGCATATAGAGTTCATCCCAATCCAAGATCGGACCGGACCAAGGGTTGTGACAGTAGGACCAGCAGCAGGATCGACAGCACGCAGAGGAGGACCGAGCCGATCCCCAGTTTACTCATTCTACCTCTCCGACCGACTGAGTGCCCGTACACTTGTTTCATGGGTTGGCTTAGGCATACGGAGTTCATTCCATGTCTAAGCCCCAATCGGACCGAGGGTTGTTGCAACAGGACCGGTAGCTGGATCGGCAGCATGCAGAGGGGGATCGGGCTGATCCCCAGCTTGCATATTATGCCTCTTCGATCGGCCTCTCTGGCCGACTGAGCGCCTGCACGCTCGTTTCGTGGGTTGACTTAGGTATACGGAGTTCATCCCCAGTCTAAGCATACAGAGTTCATTCCCAATATAAGATTGGACTGGACCGAGGGTTACGGTAGCAGGATCGGTAGCACGAGGGGGATCAGGCCGATCCCTGGCTTGCGCATTCTGCCTCTTCGATCGACTGAGCGCCCGCATGCCCATTTCGTGGGTTGGCTTAGGCATAGGGAGTTCATTCCATGTCTATGCCCTAGCTGGATTGAGGGTTATGGCAGCGAGACCGGTAACACGCAGAGGGGGATCGAGTCGATCCTCGGCTTGCGCGTTATGCCTCTTCGGTCAGCTCAGCACCTGCATGCTCATTTTGTGGGTTGACTTAGGCATACGGAGCTCATTCCCAGTCTAAGATCAGATCGGACCGAGGGTTGTGGCAGCAGGATTGACAGCATACAGGGGGGGATCGGGTCGATCCCTGGCTTGTGCATTCTACCTCTCCGATAGACTGAGTGCTTGCACGCTCGTTTCGTGGGTTGGCTTAGGCATACAGAATTCATTCCATGTCTAAGCATACAGAGTTCATCCCAATCTAAGATCGGACTGGACCAAGGGTTACGGTAGTAGGACCAGTAGCAGGATCGACAGCACGTAGAGAAGGACCGGGCCGATCCCTAGTTTACTCATTCTACCTCTCCGATCGGTTGAGTGCCTGCACTCTTGTTTCATGGGTTGGCTTAGGCATACAGAGTTCATTCCATGTCTAAGCCCCAATCGGACCGAGGGTTGTTGCAGTAGGACCGACAGCTGGATCGACAGCATGCAAAAGGGGACCGAGCTGATCCCCAGCTTGTGTATTATGCCTCTTCGATCGGCCTCTTCGGCCTACTGAGCGCCTGCACGCTCATTTCGTGGGTTGACTTAGGCATACGGAGTTCATCCCCAGTCTAAGCGCACAGAGTTCATTCTCAATCTAAGATCGGACCGGATCAAGGGTTGCGGTAGCACGAAGGGGACCGGGCCGATCCCTGGCTTGCGTATTCTGCCTCGTCGATCGACTGAGCACCCGTACGCCCATTTTGTGGGTTGGCTTAGGCATAGGGAGTTCATTCCATGTCTATGCCCCAACCGGATTGAGGGTTATGACAGTGGGATCGATAGCACGCAGAGAGGGATCGAGCCGATCCTTGGCTTATGCATTATGCCTCTCCGGTTGGCTCAGCACCCGCACACTCATTTCGTGGGTTGACTTATGCATATGGAGTTCATTCCCAGTCTAAGATCGGACCGAACCGAGGGTTGTGGTAGCAGGATCGAGAGCCTAAGGGGGGACCAGGCCGATCTTCGGCTTGCGCATTCTGCCTCTCCGATTGGTTGAGCGCCCGCACGCTCGTTTCGTGGGTTAGCTTGGCATAGGGAGTTCATTCCATGTGTAACCCCAGTCGGACCAAGGGTTGTGGCAGCGGGACCGATAGCACACAGAGGGGGATCGGGCCGATCCCTAGCTTGCGCATTATGCCTCTTCGGTCGGCTCAGTGCCCGGACGCTCATTTTATGGGTTGACTTATGCATATGGAGTTCATTCCCAGTCTAAGATCGGACCAAATCGAGGGTTGTGGCAATAGAATGGACAGCGCGTAGGGGGGAGCTGGCCGATCCTCGACTTGTGATTCTGCCTCTCCGGCTGCCTGAGCGCCCGTACGTTCGTTTCGTCGGTTGGCTTAGGCATATGGAGTTCATTCTATGTCTAAGCATACGGAGCTCATTCCAAGTCTAATATTTTGAGCCATGGTGCACATGCTAGGCTCTAGCATGTGCTGGTGCTGCATTTTTTTTGCCCGAGGCACCATCGCCGGAGCATCGCCGGAGCATCACCAGAGAGCCTAGCCGGCGGTGTTAGGGGTTCTGACGATTGGGGGGGGCGGGGGGTGTGCGCACATGATGTGCGATGGGTGCTGGTACTTGGCCCTTATATTGCCCCCCTATCCCTCATCAAACCTCGAGAACTCACACCTCCTTAAAGAGCATTTGAGATTTTATAGGTTTGCTGCCAGTAGCCATTAAAGTGTCTAAAATGGGGACACTTTTTTCAAAGGGTCACAAAATCTTCTCCACCTCGAGTTTTTAGCTGAATTTGTTTGTGCATGCCAACAAAAATACAACTATCACCTCTACCAAATTTAGGGACAAAACTCTTTCTGAAAAAATTTAAAAAAATCCCGAACCGTAAAAAGTTTCAAAAATCGTGAAAAATAGAAAACGGGTTGTCTTGCTGTGAGACTTCACATTAAGGCTTAGGGGACCATTGTATGAATTTACAAGCCATAAAAATGGCATTGGCACGGCAGAAATATGAAGATGTGCTTGAACCCACCTACCACCAATTCGATCCCCGGCTTGTGCATCCTGCCTCTCTGGTCGGCAGACCACCCGCACGCTTGTTTCGTGGGTTGACTTAGGCATACGGAGTTCATCCCCAGTCTAAGCATATGGAGTTCATTCCTAGTCTAAGATCAGACCAGACCGAGGGTTGCGGTAGTAGGATCGGCAACACGCAAGGGGGACCGGGTCGATCCCTAACTTGTGCATTCTGCCTCTCCGGTCGACTGAGCGCCCGTATGCCCATTTCGTGGGTTGGCTTAGGCATAGGGAGTTCATTCCATGTCTAAGCCACAGCCAAACCGAGGGTTATGGCAGTAGGACCGACAGCGGGATTGGCAGCACGCAAAGGGGGACCAGGCTGATCCTCGGCTTGCGCATTATGCCTCTTCGACCAACCTTTTCGATCGGCTGAGCACCCACACGCTCGTTTCGTGTGTTGACATACTCATACGGAGTTCATCCCCAGTCTAAGCATACAGAGTTCATTCCCAGTCTAAGATCGGACCAGACCGAGGGTTGCGGTAGCAGGATCGGTAGCACACAAGGGGGACCGGGCCGATCCCCAACTTACGCATTCTACCTCTCCGGTCGGCTGAGCGTTCGCATGCCCGTTTCATGGGTTGGCTTAGGCATAGGGAGTTCATTCCATGTCTAAGCCCCAGCTAGACTGAGGGTAGTGGTAGCGGGACCAGCAGCACGCAGAGGGGGACCAGGTCGATCCTCGACTTGCGCATTATGCGTCTTCAACCGGCTCAATGCCTGCATGCTCGTTTCGTGGGTTGACTTATGCATATGGAGTTCATTCCCAGTCTAAGATCAGATCGGACCAAGGGTTACGGCAGCAGCATCGATAGCACATAGGGGGGATCAAGTCGGGCCTCGACTTGCGCATTCTGCCTCTTCGGCCGACTAAGTGCCCACACGCTCGTTTTGTGGGTTGGCTTAGGCATACAGAGTTCATTCCATGTCTAAGCGTATGGAGTTCATTCCCATTCTATGATCGGATCGGACTGAGCATTGCGACTGCAGGACCAGCAGCAGGATCGATAGCACGTAAGGGGGGACTGGGCCGATCCCCGACTTGCGCATTCTGCCTCACTAGCTGGCCTCTCCGATCGGCTGAGCGTTCGCACTCTCATTTCATGGGTTGACTTAGGCATACGGAGTTCATCCCTAATCTAAGCATAGGGAGTTCATTCCCGGTCTAACATCAACCAGATCGAGGGTTGTAGCAGCAGGATCGGCAGCACGCAGGGGCGACTGAGCCGATGCTTGGCTTACGCATTCTGCCTCTACGATCGGCCCAATACCCGCATGCCCGTTTCGTGGGTTAGCTTAGGCACAGGGAGTTCATTCCATGTCTAAGCCCCAGCTGGACTGAGGGTTGTGGTAGTGGGACCGACAGCATGTAGAGGGGGACTGGGTTGATCCCCGACTTGCGCATTCTGCCTCTCCGACCAACTGAGTGCCCACACGTTCGTTTCGTGGGTTGGCTTAGGCATACGGAGTTCATTCCATGTCTAAGCATACAGAGTTCATTCCTAGTCTAAGTGTTTGAGCCACGGCGCACATGCTAGGCTCAGGCATGTGCAAGTGCCGCCTTTTTTTCCCTTGGGGCACCATCGCTAGAGCATCGTTGGAGCATCACCGGAGAGCCTAACCGACGGCATTGGGGGTTCCAACGTTTGGCGGGACGGGGCGTGTGCGCACATGATGTGCGATGGGTGCTGGTACTTGGCCCATATATTGGCCCCCTATCCCTCATCAAACCTCAAGAACTCACACCCCCTTAAAGAGCATTTGAGATTTTATAGGTTTACTGCCAGTAGCCATTAAATTCTCTGATGTGGGGACACTTTTTTCAAACGATCACAAAATCTTCTCCACTTTGAGTTTTTAGCTGAATATTTTTGTGCATGCCAACAAAAATAAAAGGATCACCTCTACCAAATTAGGGGACAAAACTCTTTCTAAAAAAATTTTAAAAAATCCTGAACTGTAAAAAGTTTCAAAAATTATGAAAAATAGAAAACGGGTCGTCTTGCCACGAAACTTCACATGAAGGTGTAGGGGACCATTGTATGAATTTACAAGCCATAAAAATGGCATTGGCATGGCAGAAATATGAAGATGTGCTTGAACCCACCTACCATCCGTTCGATCCTTGGCTTACGCATCCTGCCTCTCTAGTCGGCTGAGCGTCTGAACGCTCATTTTGTGGGTTGACTTAGGCATGTGGAGTTCATCCCCAGTCTAAGCATACGGAGTTCATTCCTAATCTAAGATCAGGCCAGACCGAGGGTTGTGGTAGTAGATCGATAGCACGCAGGGGGATCGAGATGATCCCCGGCTTGCGCATTCTGCCTCTCCGATCGACTGAAAGCCCGCATGCCCATTTAATGGGTTGGCTTAGGCATAGGGAGTTCATTCCATGTCTAAGCCCTAGCCGGACCGAGGGTTGTGGCTGCGAGACCGACAGCACATAGAGGGGGATCGGGCCGATCCCCAGCTTGCATATTATGCCTCTCCGACTGGCTCAACACCCGTACACTCATTTCGTGGGTTGACTTAGGCATACGGAGTTCATTCTCAGTCTAAGATTGGACCGGACTGAGGGTTGTGGCAGCAGAATCGACAACACGAAGGGGGGGATCGGGCCGATCCCTGGCTTACACATTTTGCCTCTCCGACTGGCTGAGCATCCGTACGCTCGTTTCATGGGTTGCCTTAGGCATACAAAGTTCATTCCATGTCTAAGCCCCAGTCAGACCGAGGGTTGTGGCAGCAAGATCGACAGCGGGATCAACAGCACGCAGAGAGGGACTAGGCTGATTCTCGACTTGTATATTATGCCTCTTCGATCGGCCTCTCCGGCCAGCTGAGCGCCCGTACGCTCGTTTCATGGGTTGACTTAGGCATACGTAGTTCATCCCCAGTCTAAGCATACGAAGTTCATTCACAGTCTAAGATCGGATCGGACTGAGGGTTTCAGTAGCAGGATCGAGAGCACGCAGGGGGGATCGGGTCGATCCCCGGCTTGCGTATTCTACCTCTCTGGCTGGCTGAGCACCCGCACGCCCGTGTCGTGGGTTGGCTTAGGCATAGGGAGTTCATTCCATGTCTAAGCCCCAGTCGGACCGAGGGTTATGGCAACGGGACCGGCAGCACGCAGAGGGGGATCGAGGGTTGCGGCATATGGAGTTCATTCCATGTCTAAGCATACGGAGTTCATTCCGAGTCTAAGATTGGATCGAATCAAGGGTTGCGACAGTAGGACCAGCAGCAAGGTTGGTAGCACGCAGGGGGGGATCGGGTCGATCCCCGACTTGCACGTTCTGCCTCTCTAGCCGACCTCTCCGACCAGTAGAGCGGCCACACGCTCGTTTCGTGGATTGACTTAGGCATACGGAGTTCATCTCCAGCCTAAGCATACAGAGTTCATTCCCAGTCTAAGATCGAACTGGACCGAGGGTTGTGGCAGTAAGATCGGTAGCACACAAGGGGGACCAAGCCAATCTCCGGCTTGCGCATTCTGCCTCTCCAGCCGGTTGAGTGCCCGCACGCCCGTTTCATGTGTTGTCTTAGGCATAGGGAGTTCATTCCATGTCTAAGCCCCAACCAGACCGAGGGTTGTGGTAATGGAATGGGACCGATAGCACGTAGAGGGGGACCAAGTCGATCCTCGGCTTGTGCATTCTACCTCTTCGGCCGACTGAGCGCCCACACGCTCGTTTCGTGGGTTAGCTTAGGCATATGGAGTTCATCCCCAATCTAAGCATACGGAGTTCATTCCCAGTCTAAGATCGAACTGAACTGAGGGTTGCGGCAGTAAGATTAGTAGCACACAGGGGGGACCAAGCCGATCCCCGGCTTGCGCATTCTGCCTCTCTGACCGACCGAGTGCCCGCACACCCATTTCATGTGTTGGCTTAGGCATAAGGAGTTCATTCCATGTCTAAGCCCCAGTCGGACTGAGGATTGTGGCAGCGAGACTAGCAGCACGTAGAGGGGGACCAGGTCGATCCCCGGCTTGTGCATTCTGCCTCTCCGGTCGGCTGAGCGCCCGTACGCTCGTTGCGTGGGTTGGATTAGGCATACGGAGTTCATTCCTAGTCTAAGAGTTTGAGCCACAGTGCACATGCTGGGCTCGGGCATGTGCCGGTGCTACATTTTTTTTGCCCGGGGCACCATCGCCGGAGCATCGCCAGAGAGCCTATCTGACAGCATTGGGGGTTCCGGCGATTGGGGGGGTCGGGGGTGTGCGCACATGATGTGCGATGGGTGCTGGTACTTGGCCCTTATATTGGCCCCCTATCCCTCATCAAACCTCGAGAACTCACACCCCCTTAAAAAGCATTTGAGATTTTATAGGTTTGCTGCCAGTAGCCATTAAAGTTTCTAAAATGGGGACAGTTTTTTCAAACGGTCACAAAATCTTCTCCACTTTGAGTTTTTGGTTGAATTTTTTGTGCATGCCAAAAAAAATACAAGCATTACCTCTACCAAATTTGGGGACAAAAATCTTTCTAAAAAACTTTAAAAAAATCCTGAACCGTAAAAAGTTTTGAAAATCGTGAAAAATAAAAAACGGGTCATCTTGCCGTGAAACTTCACGTGAAAGTGAACGGGACCATTGTATGAATTTACAAGCCATAAAAATGGCATTGGCATGGTAGAAATATGAAGATGTGCATGAACCCACCTACCATCCGTTCGATCCCTGGCTTACGCATCCTACCTCTTTGGTCAGCAGAGCATCCGTAAGCTCGTTTCGTGGGTTGGCTTAGGCATACGGAGTTCATTCCATGTCTAAGCATAAAAAGTTCATTCCTAGTCTAAGATCGAACCGGACTGAGGCTTGCGGTAGCAGGACCAGCAGCAGGATCTGTAACTTGCAAGGGGGACCGGCTTGATCCCCGGCTTACGCATTCTGTCTCTCCGGTCGGTTGAGTGCCCGTACGCTCATTTCGTGGGTTGACTTAGGCATACAGAGTTCATCCCCAGTCTAAGCATACGAAGTTCATTCCCAATCTAAGATCGAACCAGATTGAGGGTTAGGGCAACAGGATCGACAGCACGCAGAGGGAGATCAGGCCGATCCCCGGCTTGGGCATTCTACCTCTCCGGCCGGCTGAGCGCCCGCATGCCCTTTTCATGGGTTGGCTTAGGCATAAGGAGTTTATTCCATGTATAAGCCCAAGCCAGACTGAGGGATGTGGCAACGGGATCAGTAGCATGTAGAGGAGGACTGGGCCAATCCCCGGCATGCGCATTCTACCTCTCCAGCCGGTTGAGCACTCGCACGCTCGTTTTGTGGGTTGGCTTAGGCATACGAAGTTCATTCCATGTCTAAGCATACGGAGTTCATTCCCAGTCTAAGAGTTTGAGCCATGGTGCACATGCTGGGCTCGGGCATACGCTGGTGCTGCATTTTTTTTACCCAGGGCACCATCGTCGGAGCATCACCAGAGAGCCTAACCGGCAGCATTGGGGGTTTCGGTGATAGGGGGCCGAAGGGGTGTGTGCAAATGATGTGCGATGGGTGCTGGTACTTGGCCCTTATATTGGCTCCCTATCCCTCATCAAACCTCGAGAACTCACACCTCCTTAAAAAGCATTTGAGATTTTACAGGTTTGTTGTCAGTAGCCATTAAAGTGTCTGAAATGGGGACACTTTTTTCAAACGGTCACAAAATCTTCTCCACTTCGAGTTTTTAGCTGAATTTTTTATGCATGCCAACAAAAATACAAGGATCACCTCTACCAAATTTGGGGACAAAACTCTTTCTAAAAAAATTTTAAAAAATCCCACACCACAAAAAGTTTTAAAAATCTTGAAAAATAGAAAACAGGTCGTCTTGCCACGAAACTTCACATGAAGGTGTAGGGGACCATTGAATGAATTTACAAGCCATAAAAATGGCATTGACATGGCAGAAATATGAAGATGTGCTTGAACCCACCTACCACCCGTTCGATCCCCGGCTTGCGCATCCTGCCTCTCTGGCCGACTGAGCGCCCGCACGCCCGTTTCATGGGTTGGCTTAGGCATAGGGAGTTAATTCCATGTCTAAGCCCCAGCTGGATCGAGGGTTGTGGCATCTGGACCGAGGGTTGTGGCAGCAGGACCGACAGCATGCTGAGGGTGATCGGGTCGATCCCCGACTTACGCATTATGCCTTTCCGATCGACTCAGCACCCGTACGCTCGTTTCGTGGGTTGACTTAGGCCACGGAGTTCATTCCTAGTCTAAGATCGGACCAGACCAAGGGTTGTGATAGCAGGATCGAAAGCATGCAAGGGGGGATCAGGCCGGTCCTCGGCTTACGCACTCTGCCTCTCCGGCCGGTTGAGCACCCGCACGTTCGTTTCATGGGTTGGCTTAGGCATACGGAGTTCATTCCATGTCTAGGCATACGGAGTTCATTCCTAGCCTAAGATCAAACCAGACCGAGGGTTGCGACAACAGGACCAGCAACAGGATCGGCAGCACGTAAGGGGGGATCAGGCCGATCCCCAGCTTGCGCATTCTGCCTCTCCGGTCGATTGAGCGCTTGTACGCTCGTTTCGTGGGTTGGCTTAGGCATACGGAGTTCATTCCTTGTCTAAGCCCCAGTTGGACCGAGGGTTGTTGCAACAGGACCAATAGCAGGATCGGCAGCACGTAGAGGGGGACCCGACTGATCCCCAGCTTGCGCATTATGCCTCTTCGACCGACCGCTCTAGCTAGCTGAGCGCTCGTACGCTCGTTTCATGGGTTGACTTAGGCATACGGAGTTCTTTCCCAGTCAACGATCGAATCGGATCGAGGGTTGCGACAGCAGGATCGACAGCATGCAGGGGGGACCGGGCCAATCCCCGACTTGCGCATTCTGCCTTTTCGGTTGGCTGAGCGCCCGGACACCCGTTTCGTGGGTCGGCTTAGGCATAAGGAGTTCATTCCAATGTCTAAGCCCCAGTCAGACTGAGGGTTGTGGCAGTGGGACCGGTAGCAAGCAAAGGGGGACTGGGCCGATCCTCGGCTTACGCATTATGCCTGTCCAACCGGCTTTGTGCCCGAACGCTCGTTTCTTGGGTTGACTTAGGTATACGGAGTTCATTCCCAGTCTAAGATCAGATCGGACCGAGGGTTGCGCCAGCAAGATCGACAGCACGCAGGGCGGACCGAGCCGATCCTCGGCTTGTACATTATGCATCTCCGGCCGGTTGAGCACCCGTACGCTCGTTTCGTGGGTTGGCTTAGGCATACAGAGTTCATTCCATGTCTAAGCATATGGAGTTCATTCCCAGTCTAAGATCAGACTGGACTGAGGGTTACGGTAGCAGGACCAGCAGCAGGATCGGCAGCACACAGGGGGGACCGAGCCGATCTCTGACTTGCGCATTCTGCCTCTTCGGTCGAATTAGCGCCCGCGCGATCATTTCATGGGTTGACTTAGGCATACAGAGTTCATCCCCAGTCTAGGCATACGGAGTTCATTCCTAGTCTCAGATCAGACCGGACTGAGGGTTGCGGTAGCAGGATCGACAGCATGCATGGGGAACCAGGCTGATCCCCAGCTTGTGCATTCTGCCTCTCCGGCTGGCTGAGTGACCACACGCCCATTTCATGGGTTGGCTTAGGCATAAGGAGTTCATTCCATGTCTAAGCCCCAGCCGGATCAACTGTTGTGGTAGCGGGACCGGTAGCACGCAAAGGGGGATCGGGCCGATCCCTAGCTTATGCATTATGCCTCTCCGACCTGCTCAGCGCTTGCACGCTCGTTTTATGGGTTGACTTAGGCATACGGAGTTCATTCCCAGTCTAAGATCGAACCGGATCGAGCGTTGCGGCAGCAGGATCGACAGCACGCAGGGGGGAATGGGTCGGTCCCCGGCTTGGGCATTCTGCCTCTTTGGCCGACTGAGTGCTCGGACGCTCGTTTCGTGGGTTGCCTTAGGCATACGGAGTTCATTACATGTCTAAGCATACAGAGTTCATTCCCAGTCTAAGATCAGACCGGACCGAGGGTTGCGGCAGCAAGACTAGGAGCAGGATCGGCAGCACGCAGGGGGGACCGGGCCAATCCCTGGCTTGCGCATTCTGCCTCTTCGGTCAGCTGAGCACCCACACGCTCATTTCGTGGGTTGGCTTAGGCATAGGGAGTTCATTCCATGTCTAAGCCCCAGCTGGACCGAGGGTTGTGGCAGCGGGACCGGCAGCACACAGAGGGGGACCGGGCCGATCCCCGACTTGTGCATTCTGCCTCTCCGATCGGCTGAGCACCCGTACGCTCATTTGATGGGTTAGCTTAGGCATACGGAGTTGATTTCATGTCTAAGCATACAGAGTTCATTCCCAGTCTAAGAGTTTGAGCCATGGTGCACATGCTGGGCTTAGAGAGCCTAACCGGCGGCATTGGGGGTTCCGATGATTGGGGGGCCGGGGGTGTGCGCACATGATGTGCGATGGCTGCTGGTACTTGGCCCTTATATTGGTGCCCTATCCCTCATCAAACCTCGAGAACTCACACCCCCTTAAAGAGCATTTGAGATTTTATAGGTTTGCTGCCAGTAGCCATTAAAGTATCTGAAATGGGGACACTTTTTTCAAACGGTCACAAAATCTTCTCCACTTTGAGTTTTTAGCTGAAATTTTTTGTGCATGCCAAAAAAAATACAAGGATCACCTCTACCAAATTTAGGGACAAAAATCTTTCTCAAAAAAAATTTAAAAAATCCCGAACCCCAATAAGTTTTGAAAATCGTGAAAAATAGAAAATGGGTCGTCTTGCCACGAAACTTCACATGAAGGTGTAGGGGACCATTGTATGAATTTACAAGCCATAAAAATGGCATTGGCATGGCAGAAATATGAAGATGTGCTTGAACCCACACACCACCCGTTCGATCCCCGACTTGCGCATCCTGCCTCTCTGGTCAGTTGAGCGTCCGCACACTCATTTCGTGGGTTTACTTAGGCATACGGAGTTCATCCCTAGTCTAAGCGTACGAAGTTCTTTCCTAGTCTAAGATCGGACCAGACTGAGGGTTACGTAGTAGCATCCGCAGCATGCAGGGGGGATCGGGCCGATCCCCGGCTTGCGCATTCTGCCTCTCCGACCGGCTGAGCACCTGTACATCCGTTTCATGGGTTGGCTTAGGCATAGGGAGTTCATTCCATGTCTAAGTCCCAACCTGATCGAGGGTTGTGGCAGTGAGACCGATAGCATGTAAAGGGGGATCGAGCCGTTCCTCGGCTTGCGCATTATGCCTCTTCGATCGACTCAGCGCCTGCACGCTCATTTTGTGGGTTGACTTAGGCATACGAAGTTCATTCCTAGTCTAAGATCAGATCGGACTGAAGGTTGCGACAGCAGGATCGATAGCACGTAAGGGAGACCAGGCCAGTTCTCGGCTTGCGCATTCTACCTCTCTGACCGATTGAGCTCCAGCAAGCTTGTTTCGTGGGTTGGCTTAGGCATACGGAGTTCATTCCATGTCTAAGCATATGGAGTTCATTCCTAGTCTAAGATCGGACTGAACCAAGGGTTGCGGTAGCAGGACCAGTAGCAGGATCGATAGCACGCAGGAGGGATCGGGCCAATCCCCGACTTGCGCATTCTACCTCTTCGATTGGTTGAGTGCTCGCACGCTCGTTTCATGGGTTGGCTCAGGCATACAGAGTTAATTCCATGTCTAAGCCCCAGTCGAACTGAGGGTTGTGGTAGCAAGATCGACAGTGGGATCGACAGCACACAGAGGGGGACCGGGTTGATCCCCGGCTTGGGCATTATGCCTCTTTGGTCGGCTCAGCACCCGAACGCTCATTTCATGGGTTGACTTAGGTGTACGGAGTTCATTTCCAGTCTAAGATCGGATCAGACCGAGGGTTGTGATAGCAGGATCGACAGCACGCAGGGGGGATCGAGCTGGTCCCTGGCTTACACATTTTGCCTCTCCGATCAGCTGAGCGCCCGTACGCTCATTTCATGGGTTGGCTTAGACATACGGAGTTCATTCCATGTCTAAGATATGGAGTTCATTCCCAGTCAAAGATCAGACCAGACCGAGGGTTGCGGTAGCAGGACCAGCGACAGGATCGACAGCACGCAGGGGGGACTGGGTCGATCCCTAACTTTCGCATTCTCCCTCTTCGATCGACCCTCCAACCGACTGAGCGCATGCACGCTCGTTTTGTGGGTTGACTTAGGCATGCGGAGTTCACCCCCAGTCTAAGCATACGGAGTTCATTCCCAGTCTAAGATCAAACCAGATCGAGGGTTGTGGCAGTAGGATGGACAACACGTAGGGGGGACTAGACCGATCTTCAGCTTGCGCATTCTGCCTCTCTGGCCGGCTGAGCGCTCGCATGCTCCTTTCGTGGGTTGGCTTAGGCATACGGAGTTCATTCCATGTCTAAGCCCCAGTCCAACCGAGGGTTACGATAGCAGGACCGACAGCGGGATCGACAGCACACAGAGGGGGACCAAGCTGATCCCCAGCTTGTGCATTATGTCTCTCCAGCCGGCCTCTTCAGCCGGCTGAGTGCCTGCACGCTCATTTCATCGGTTGACTTAGGCATACGGAGTTCATCCCCAGTCTAAGCATACGAAGTTCATTCCCAGTCTAAGATCAGACTAGATCGAAGGTTACGGCAGCAGGATCGATAGCATGTAAGAGGGATCGAACCGATCCCCGACTTGCACATTCTGCTTTTCCAGCCGGCTGGGTGCCCGTATGCCCGGTTTATGGGTTGGCTTAGGCATAGGGAGTTCATTCCATGTCTAAGCCCCAGTGGAACTAATGGTTGTGGTAGCAGGACCGACAACACGCAGAGGGGGACCGGGCCGATCCCCAGCTTGCGCATTATGCCTCTCCGGTCAGCTCAGCCCCCAAACGCTCGTTTCATGGGTTGACTTAGGCATACAGAGTTCATTCCATTCTAAGATCAGACCGGACCGAGGGTTACGATAGCAAGATCGATAGCACGCAGGGGGGACCGGGCCGGTCCCCAGCTTGCGCATTCTGCCTCTTCGGTCGGTTGAGCACCCGCACGCTCGTTTCATGGGTTGGCTTAGGCGTACGGAGTTCATTCCATGTCTAAGCATACAGAGTTCATTCCGAGTCTAAGATTGGACCGGATCGAGGCTTGCGGTAGTAGGACCGACAGCAAGATCGTCTACACGTATGGGGGACCGGGCCGATCCCCAGCTTATGCATTTTGCCTCCCCGGCCGGCTGAACGCCCGTACATTCGTTTCGTGGGTTTACTTAGACATACGAAGTTCATACCCAATCTAAGCATACGGAGTTCATTCCCAGTCTAAGATCGAACCAGACCGAGGGTTGTGACAGCAGGATCGGCAGCACGTAGAGGGGACTAGGCCGATCCCTGGCTTGCTCATTCTGCCTCTTCGACCGGCTGAGTGCCCGCACGCCTGTTTTGTGGGTTCGCTGACACATCCAGCCAGGCAGAGGGTTGTGGTAGCAAGATCGGCAGCACATAGAGGGGGACCGGGCCAATCCCCGGCTTGCGCATTCTGCCTCTCCGGTCGGCTGAGCGCCCGCACGCTCGTTTCATGGGTTGGCTTAGGCATACGGAGTTCATTCCATGTCTAAGCATACGGAATTCATTCCCAGTCTAAGAGTTTGAGACACGGTGCACATGATGGGCTTGGGAATGTGCTGGTGTCATATTTTTTTCACCCAGGGCACCATCGTCGGAGCATCACCGGAGAGCTTAACCGACGGCATTGGGGGTTTTGATGATTGGGGGGGCCGGGGTGTGTGCGCACATGATGTGTGATGGGTGCTGGTACTTGGCCCTTATATTGGACCCCTATCCCTCATCAAACCTCTAGAACTCACACCCCCTTGAAGAGCATTTGAGATTTTATAGGTTTGCTGCCAGTAGCCATTAAAGTGTCTAAAATAGGGACACTTTTTTCAAATGGTCCCAAAATCTTCTCCACTTTGAGTTTTTAGCTGAATGTTTTTGTGCATGCCAAAAAAAATACAAGGATCTCCTCTACCAAATTTGAGGACAAAACTATTTCTAAAAAAATTTTAAAAAATCCAGAACTGTAAAAAGTTTTGAAAATCATGAAAAATAGAAAACGAGTCGTCTTGCCACGAAACTTCACATGAAGGTGTAGGGGACCATTGTATGAATTTACAAGCCATAAAAATGGCATTGGAATGGTAGAAATATGAAGATGTGCTTGAACCCACCTGCCACCTGCTCGATCTCCGACTTCCGCATCCTGCCTCTCTGGTCGGCTGAGCGTCCGCACGCTCGTTTCGTGGGTTGACTTAGGCATACGGAGTTCATCCCCAGTCTAAGGATACGAAGTTCATTCCTAGTCTAAGATGGGACTAGACCGAAGGTTGCGGTAGCAGGATCGGTAGCATGTAGGGGGGACCGGGTTGATCCTCAACTTACGCATTCTACTTCTCCGACCAGCTGAGCTCCCGCACGCCTGTTTCATGGGTTGGCTTAGGCATAGGTAGTTCATTCCATGTCTAAGCCCTAGCCGAACCAAGGGTTGTGGTAGCGGGACCGGCAGCACGTGGAGGGGGATCAGGCCGATCCTTGGCTTCCGCATTCTGCCTCACAGGCCGACTGAGAGCCCGCACGCTCGTTTCGTGGGTTGGCTTAGGCATACGGAGTTCATTCTATGTCTAAGCATACAGAGTTCATTCCCAGTCTAAGAGTTTGAGCCATGGTGCACATGCTGGGCTCGGGCATTTGTTGGTGCCACATTTTTTTTTCTCGGGGCACCATCACCGAAGCATCGTCGGAGCATCGCCAGAGAGCCTAACCGACGGCATTGGGGGGTTTCGGTGATTGGGGGGGCTGGGTGGGTGTGCACACATGATGTGCAATGGGTGCTAGTACTTGGCCCTTATATTGGCCCCCTATCCCTCATCAAACCTCTAGAACTCACACCCCCTTAAAGAGCATTTGAGATTTTAAAGGTTTGCTGCCAGTAGCCATTAAAGTGTCTGAAATGGGGACACTTTTTTCAAACGGCCACAAAATCTTCTCCATTTAGAGTTTTTAGCTGAATTTTTTTAGGCATGCCAAAAAAAAATACAAGGATCACCTCTCCCAATTTTGGGGTAAAAAATCTTTCTAAAAAAATTTAAAAAAATCCCGAACCGTAAAAAGTTT
Source organism: Durio zibethinus (assembly GCF_047325235.1). Lineage (NCBI taxonomy): Eukaryota > Viridiplantae > Streptophyta > Magnoliopsida > Malvales > Malvaceae > Durio > Durio zibethinus. The sequence continues at coordinate 20,291,368 of NC_143181.1, forward strand.
CAAAAATCGTGAAAAATAGAAAATGGGTCGTCTTGCCACGAAACATCACATGAAGGCTTAGGGGACCATTGTATGAATTTACAAGCCATAAAAATGGCATTGGAATGGCAAAAATATAAAGATGTGCTTGAACCCACGTACCACCAATTCGATCCCTGGCTTGCGCATCCTGCCTCTTTAGTTGGCTGGGAGTTTTCACGCATGATTCGTGGGTTGACTTAGGCATATAGAGTTCATTCCCAGTCTAAGCATACGGAATTCATTCCCAGTCTAAGATCGGATTGGACTGAGGGTTGCGATAGTAGGATCGGCAACACGCAGGGGGGACTAGGCCGATCCCCGACTTGCGCATTCTGCCTCTCCGGCCGGCCGAGCACCCGCACGTCTGTTTCGTGGGTTGGCTTAGGCATAGGGAGTTCATTCCATGTCTAAGCCCCAGTCGAATAGAGGGTTGTGGCAGCGGGATGGACAGCACGTAGAGGGGGACCGGGTCAATCCTCGGTTGGCACATTATGCCTCTCCGGCCAGCTCAACGTCCGCACGCTCGTTTCGTGGTTTGACTTAGTCATACGGAGTTCATTCACAGTCTATGATCAGACCGGATCGAGGGTTGCGATAGTAGGATCGACAGCACGCAGGGGGGACCAAGTCGATCCCCGGCTTGCGCATTCTGCCTCTCCGGTCGGCTGAGCGCCTGCACGCACGTTTCGTGGGTTGGCTTAGGCATACGGAGTTCATTCCATGATTAAGCCCCAACAGGACCGAAGGTTTTGGCAGCAGGATCGGCAGCGGGATCGACAGCACGCAGAAGGGGACCGGGTTGATCCTCGGCTTGTGCATTATGCCTCTCCGACCGGCCTCTCCGACCGACTGAGTACCCGCACGCTCGTTTCATGGGTTGACTTAGGCATACGAAGTTCATCCCCAGTCTAAGCATACGGAGTTCATTCCCAGTCTAAGATTGGATCGGATCGAGGGTTGCGGCAGCAGGATCGGCGGCACGCAGGGGGGATCGGGCCGATCCCCAGCTTACGCGTTCGGCCTCTCTGGCCGGCTAAGCGCCCGCACGCCCTTTTCGTGGGTTGGCTTAGGTGTAGGGAGTTCATTCCATGTCTAAGCCCTAGCTGAATCGAGGGTTGTTGCAGTGGGACCGACAGCACACTGAGGGGGACCGGGCCAATCCCTGGCTTAAGCATTATGCCTCTCCGATCGGTTCAACGCTCAAACACTCGTTTCGTGGGTTGACATAGGCATACAGAGTTCATTCCCAGTCTAAGATTGGATTGGACCGAGGGTTGCGGCAGCAGGATCAACAGCACGCAGGGGGGATCAGGCCAGTCCTCGGCTTGCGCATTTTGTCTTTTTGGTCGGCTGAGCGCCCGTACGCTCGTTTCATGCGTTGCCTTAGGCATACGGAGTTCATTCCATGTCTAAGCATACAGAGTTCATTCCTAGTCTGAGATCGAACCAGACCAAGGGTTTTGGTAGTAAGACCAGCAGCAAGATCGGCAGCGCTCAGGGGGGATCAGGCGGATCCCCGGCTTGTGCATTCTGCCTTTCCGGTCAATTGAGCGCCCGCACGCCCATTTCGTGGGTTGGCTTAGGTATACGGAGTTCATTCCATGTCTAAGCACACGGAGTTCATTCCCAGTCTAAGATTTTGAGCCACGGTGCACATGCTGGGCTCGAGCAGGTGGTGTTGCCGCATTTTTTTTCCTGGGGCACCATCGTTGGAGCATCACCGGAGAGCCTAACCAGCGGCATTGGGGGTTCCGGCGATGGGGGGCCCGGGGGGTGTGCGCACATGATGTGTGATGGGTGCTGGTACTCGGCCCTTATGTTGGCCCCCTATCCCTCATCAAACCTGGAGAACTCACACCCCCTTAAAGAGCATTTGAGATTTTATAGGTTTGCTGCCAGTAGCCATTAAAGTGTCCGAAATTGGAACACTTTTTTCAAAAGGTCACAAAATCTTCTCCACTTCGAGTTTTTAGCTGAATTTTTTTGTGCATGCCAAAAAAAATACAAGGATTACCTCTACCAAAAATGGGGATAAAACTCTTTCTAAAAACATTTTAAAAAATCCCGAACCGTAAAAAGTTTTGAAAATCGTGAAAAATAGAAAACGGGTCATCTTGCCATGAAACTTAACATCAAGGCTTAAGGGACCATTGGATGAATTTACAAGCCATAAAAAAGGCATTGTCAAGGCAGAAATATGAAGATGTGCTTGAACCCACTTACCACCCGTTCGATCCCCGGCTTGTGCATGCTACCTCTCAAGTCGGCTGAGCACCCGCACGCTCGGTTCATGGGTTCACTTAGGCGTACGGAGTTCATCCCCAATCAAAGCATATGGAGTTCATTCCCAGTCTAAGATCGGACCGGACCGAGGGTTACGACAGCAGGATCGGTAGCATGCAGGGGCGACCGGGCTGATCCCCGGCTTGTGCATTCTGGCTCTCTGGCTGGCTGAGCGCCCGCACGCCCGTTTCATGGGTTGGCTTAGGCATAGGGAGTTCATTCCATGTCTATGCCCCAGCCAGACCGAGGGTTGTGGCAGCGGGATCGATCACACGCAGAGAGGGACCGGACGGATCCCCGCATGCGCATTATGCATCTCTGGTCGGCTTAGCGCCAGTACGCTCATTTCGTGGGTTGGCTTATGCATACAGAGTTCATTCCCAGTCTAAGATTGGACCAGACCTAGGTTTCGGTAGCAGGATCGACAGCACACAGGGGGGGACCAGGTCGATCCTCGGCTTACGCATTCTGCGTCTCCAGCCAACTGATCGCCCGCATGCTCGTTTCATGGGTTACCTTAGGCATACAGAGTTCATTCCATGTCTAAGCCCCAGCCAGACTGAAGGTTGTGGCAGTAGGACCGGTAGTGGGATCAACTGCATGCAGAGGGGGACTGAGCTGATCTTTGGCTTACGCATTATGCCTCTCTGGTTGGCTGAGTGCCCGCAGCTCATTTTGTGGGTTGACTTACGCATACGGAGTTCATCCCTAGTCTAAGCATACGAGTTCATTCCCAGTCTAAGATCAGACCGGATCGAGGGTTGTGATAGCAGGATCGACAGCACGCAGGGGGGACCGAGCCGATCCTCGGCTTGCGCATTCTGCCTCTCCGATCGGTTGAGCGCCCGCATGCTCGTTTCATGGGTTGGCTTAGGCATAGGGAGTTCATTCCATGTCTAAGCCCCAGCCGGACCGAGGGTTGTGCCAGCGGGATCGGTAGCACGTAGAGGGGGACCGGATAGATCCTCCGCTTGTGCATTATGCCTATTCGGCCGACTCAGCGCCCGCACGCTCATTTCATGGGTTGACTTATGCATATGGAGTTCATTCCCAGTCTAAGATCAGACCAGACTGAGGGTTACGGTAGCAGGATCGACAGCAAGCGGGGGGGGACCGGGTCGATCGCCGGCTTGCGCATTCTGCCTCTTCGGCTGGCTGAGGGTTGTGGTAGTGGGACCGACAGCACGCAGAGGGACAGGGCTGATCCCTAACTTGCGTATTATGCCTCTTCGGTCGGTTCAGCGCCCGCACACTCGTTTCGTTGGTTGACTTATGTATACGGAGTTCATTCCCAGTCTAAGATCGGACCAGACAAAGGGTTGCGATAGCAAGATCGATAGCACGCAAGGGGGACCAGGCTGATCCCCGGCTTACGCATTCTGCCTCTCCGATCAGCTGGGCACCTGCACGCTCGTTTCATGGGTTGGCTTTCGCATTCGGAGTTCATTCCATGTCTAAGCATACGGAGTTCATTGCCAATCTAAGATTTTGAGCCATGGTTCACATGCTGGGCTCGGGCATGTGCTGGTGCCGTATTTTTTTCACTCGGGACACCATCGCCGAAGCATTGTCGGAGAGCCTAACCGGCGGCATTGGGGGTTCCGGCGATTGGGGGGGCAGAGGGGTGTGCGCACATGATGTGCGATGGGTGCTGGTACTTGGCCCTTATATTGGCCCCCTATCCCTCATCAAACCTCGAGAACTCACACCCATTTAAAGAGCATTTGAGATTTTATAGGTTTGCTGCTAGTAGCCATTAGAGTGTCTGAAATGGGGACACTTTTTTAAAACGAGCACAAAATCTTCTCCATTTCAAGTGTTTAGCTGAATTTTTTTGTGCATGCCAAGAAAAATACAAGGATCACCTCTAACAAATTTGGGGACAAAAATATTTCTAAAAAAATTTTAAAAAATCTCGAACCGCAAAAAGTTTCAAAAATCCTGAAAAATAGAAAATGAGTTGTCTTGCCATGAAACTTCACATGAAGGCTTAGGGGACCATTGTATGAATTTACAAGCCATAAAAATGGCATTGGCATGGCAGAAATATGAAGATGTGCTTGAACCCACCTACCACCCGTTCGATCCATGGCTTGCGCATCCTGCCTCTCTGGTCGTCTGAGCGCCCGCACGCTCATTTCATGGGTTGACTTAGGCATACAGAGTTCATCCCCAGCCTAAGAATACAGAGTTCAATCCCAGTCTAAGATCAGACTGGACCGAGGGTTGCGACAGTAGGATCGATAGCACGCAGGGGGACTAGACCGATCCTCGGCTTGCGCATTCTGCCTCTACGATCGGCTGAGCACCCGCACGCCCATTTCGTGGGTTAGCTTAGGCATAGGGAGTTCATTCCATGTCTAAGCCCCAGTCGGATCGAGGGTTGTGGCAGTGGGATTGGCAGCACACAGAGGGGGACCGGGCTGATCTCGAGCTTGCGCATTATGCCTCTCCGACTGGCTCAGCGCTCGCACGCTCATTTCGTGGGTTGACTTAGGCATACGGAGTTCATCCCTAGTCTAAGCAAATGGAGTTCATTCCCAGTCTAAGATCGGATCAGACCGAGGGTTGCGGTAGCAGAATGAGGAGCAGGATCGGTAGCACGTAAGAGGGGATCAGGCCGATCCTTGGCTTGCATATTCAACCTCTCCGATCGGCTGAGAGCCTATGTCATGCCCTGGGCGGGCGCGCCAGGCACATCAGGTGCACCAGTAGGCGTGCTGGCGGGTATCTGTACACCAAGCCTAGCAAACAAGTTCAAAATGCCCGCCCAACTTGCAGGCTAGCTCGTGAGACCAAGGCCTGGCATACAAGCTGCCCGCACCACATCCAAAATGGCCCAAGGTGTTGGACATGCAAGGGAAGCTTTTGGAAGCAGGCAGGATCAGCTGGAGCATCCTGGCAGATTTGGTTGACCCTGAAAATCAGGAGTTAGCATCCTGATTGATTGTAATTTGTATAATCCCATGATTTTAGCCTTTATTCTAAGGATATGCCATTAAGTTGTAGCTAGAGCCTTAACTATAAATAGAGGGCTACTTCACCCTCATTTGTACACCATCAAACACTTTTGTTTCAGCGAATACAAGAGTATTTTTAGAATTCTGTCTTCTTATCCTGTTTCTCTTTAACTTGCGTAATCAGCCCTTCCCATTGTTCTAGTGCCTGCATGCTTGTGTTTTAGGCTGACTTAGACATAAAGGAGGAGATTCCAAGCCTAAGGCCGTATGGTTTCTGAGTCTAATGTCAGAGCCCGTGACAGTTGGTATCAGAACGGGTTCGATTCTGCGTGTTTGTGTTGTGCAGGTTAGATCGTGATTGAGGAGATGGCATCCCAAAGCGATGTTGCTAGCCAACAACTAGAGGCCCAGGAGCATAGTCGTGGAAGAGGTGAGAAAGCCAGTTCTAGAGATATCTGGTCTACCATGGACGGTAGGCTGGCCAAGGTAGAGGTGACCGTAGGCAACATGGGGGAGAAGCTTGAGGAGGTAGAGACTCACATTGCATCGCTAGACTCCATGGGGAAAGAGATCCAAAGTGAGCTGGAAGCTACTCTCAACAAAGGCATGGACGTGTTCACCCAAAAGAATCAGACCTTGGAGGCTGAAGTGCTGACCTTGCATAATGGCATGGAGGCCATGCGCCAGTAGATGGAGGAGCTTGCCAGTGAGCTCGTTGCTTGCAAGACTGCCATTGGGAATGGCATGCTTGCTGGAGTGTCCAAGTCCAGATTGGATGTCCCCAAGCCTAAGGAGTTCAAGGGGATTAGGGCAGCCAAGGAAGTAGACAACTACCTATGGGGTATGGAGCAATACTTCCAGGCCATAGGCATGCAAGACGAGGTGATAAAGGTAAGCACCGCTACTATGTATCTCACTGATGTAGCCTTATTGTGGTGGAGGCACAGGTGTGATGATGTCAGGCGTGGGAGTGCCAAGATTGGAACCTGGGCAGAGTTCCAAAAAGAGTTCAGAGAACAATTTTACTCGGAGTATGCCGATGATGACGTGTAGGCAAAGTTGCACAGGCTGAGCCAGCAAGGGGACATAAGGGAATATGTTCAAAAATTCTTTGAACTGATGCTACAGATCTCAGATCTAGGTGAGAAGGATGCTTTATTTGCTTTCATGGATGGGCTGAAATCGTGGGTGAAGCATGAGCTACAAAGGAGAGGAGTTCATGACTTGGCTAAAGCCATGACTACTGCCAAGGCCTTGATAGAGTTCAAGTCTCTGAACAAGTTCGAGTCTACCAAGCCCAAGGGTAAGGGTAGGGATGATAGAGACCAGAAGAAGCAGTCCAAGGGGAAGAACCATGATCAGGAGTCCAAGGATGGAGACTGTGACCGAGAGTCCAAGGATGGAGATCGAGACCGTTCAACCAAGGATGGCGAGAGGAAGCCACCAGCAGGCAAGTGGAAAGCAAAAGGGGATCGAGAGACACTAGCATGCTACCTATGTGGAGGGAGCCACATAGCACGCAATTACCCACAGAAAGGCAAACTGGTTACTATAGACAAGGAGTCTGACGAGGAGCCAGAGTCAAGGGCAGCAAAGCTTGGGTCGTTGGTGCTCAATGCTGTCCAGAGTAAGGGGAGCCACAAGCCAAAGGGCTTGATGTTTACGAATCTAATGGTTGTGGGTCAGAAGGTGAGTGCACTGGTGGACACAGGTGCCTCACATCTTTTTATTTCAGGTGATGGAGCCCGGAAGCTTGGACTAAAGGTGTAGAAAGGGACTGGTACCATCAAAACGATGAACTCCAAGGAGGTTCCAGCCATTGGAGTAGCATTGGGAGTGGAGTTACAGCTTGGAGACTGGAAAGGCATGGAGACCATAGAGGTAATACCCCTTGACGACTATGAGTTTGTGATTGGGTTGGATTTCCTTATTTGGATTAACGCCCTCCTTGTGCCTTTTGCCGATTGTATTTGCATCTTGGATGCATGGTGCCAATGCCTAGTGCTATTGAAGAGAGGTTTCGAAGTTGGGTCATGGGTGGTGTCAGCCATCCAATTTGCCAAGGCGATAAGCAGATAAGAAGACACCTTCTTGGTAGCCCTGAAATATGATGAGCCAAGGGAGAAGGAGATCGAGTCACCCTTGGAGGTGCTAAAGGTGCTGAAGACCTTTAGTGATGTGATGCCCGCAAAGCTGCCAGTAAGCTACCACTTAAGAGGGAGGAGGACCACAAGATCAAGCTAGTGTCCGAGGCTAAGCCACCAGCTAGAGCCCCTTATCGAATGTCTCCACTAGAGTTGGAGGAGTTGAGGAAGCAGCTCAAAGAGTTAGTTGATGCTGGCTTAATCAGGCCATCGAAGGCACCCTATGGTGCATCAGTTCTATTTCAGCGTAAGCATGATGGGTCGTTGCGGCTGTGCATAGACTACCGGGCTTTGAACAAGCTAACCATCAAGAACAAGTACCCCATCCCACTCATTGCGGACTTGTTCGATCAAGTTGGGAGCGCAAGGTGGTTCACCAAGCTAGATTTGAGGTCGGGCTACTATCAAGTTAGGATCATGGAGGGAGATGAGCCAAAGATAGCATGTGTCACTCGGTATGGTTCGTATGAGTTCTTGGTGATGCCTTTCAGACTCATGAATGCTCCAGCAACATTTTGCACCCTTATGAACAAGGTACTTCCTTGATTGATTTGTTATGGTTTATTTGGATGACATTATGATCTACAGCCAGACTTTAGGAGAGCATGTAGACCACTTGAGATAGGTGTTCGAGGTGTTGCGGGCGCACAAGCTATTTGTCAAGAGGGAGAAGTGCTCATTCGCTCAGCAGGAGATCCCGTTCCTAGGCCACATAGTGGGAGGTGGCAAGATACGCATGGATGAAGGCAAGATACACGCCATCCTGGAGTGGCAACCGTCAGCCAAGGTCACTGAGTTGAGATCATTCCTTGGGCTAGTTAACTACTATAGGCACTTCATCAAAGGTCACTCAGCAATAGCCACACCATTGACTGACTTGCTCAAGAAAGGGAAAGCATGGGAGTGGAGTGCAGGGTGCCAGGAAGCCTTTGACCGAGGAGCCAATCTTAGCCTTGCCAGACCATGCCAAGCTATATGAGGTACATACGAATGCATCAGACTTTGCCATAGGGGGCGTGTTGATGCAGGAGGGATGTCCAGTTGTGTTCGAGAGCAGGAAGTTGAACGAGACTGAACGTAAGTACACGGTCCAAGAGAAGGAGATGACTATAGTGGTACACTGCTTGCGCACTTGGCACCATTACCTATTGGGGTCAAGGTTCATGGTGAGGACGGACAATGTGGCAACCAGCTACTTCCAGACGTAGAAGAAGCTGTCCCTCAAGTAGGCAAGATGGCAAGATTTTCTTACAGAATTTGATTTTCAGATACAGTACAAGCCAGGATAGGTGAACCTAGTGGCAGACGCCCTGAGCAGAAAGGCTAACCTTGCTGCCATTAGCCAACCAGAGGGGTCACTAGTGTCATGCATCAAGGAGGGACTTGTGCATGATCCTACAGCCAAGGCTTTGATGGAGTACGCCTAACAAGGTAAGACTAGGTAGTTTTGGTTGCAGGATGGGTTGCTGTACACCAGGGGTAGTAGACTGTTTGTGCCATAGCACGGGAAGCTCCGCAAGGAAGTTTTGCAAGAATGCCATGATTCGAGGTGGGCTGGACACCTCGGAGTGAGCCACACCCTAGCGCTGATCGAGGACCGATACTACTGGCCGCACATGAGGGACGATGTGGAGGCCTATGTGAAGACTTGTCTTGTGTGCCCACAGGACAAGGTGGAGCTCAAGAAACTAGAGGTCTCTTAGAGCCATTGCCAGTACCAGAGCAATCATGGGAGAGTATTTCTCTAGACTTTATAGTCGGTCTACCCAAAGCAGACGGGTTTGGAAGCATCATGGTAGTGGTGGACAGGTTTTCCAAGTATGGAATCTTCATTCCAGCAACCAAGGAGTGCCCAGCCGAGGAGGCAGCTTGATTGTTCCTAAAGAACATGGTTAAGTACTGAGGAGTGCCGAGGACCATTGTTAGTGATCGGGACGGGCATTTCACGGGCATGTTCTGGACTGAGTTGTTCAAGCTGTTGGAGTCAGACTTGAACTTTTCCACCAGCATGCATCCGCAGACCGATGGGCAGACAGAGCGAGTAAATGGACTATTGGAGATCTACCTCAGGCACTATGTGAGTGCCACACAAAAGGACTGGCCAAAGCTGCTAGATATTGCGTAGTTTTCCTACAACTTGCAAAGGAGCGAGGCAACGAACTAGAGCCCATTTGAGGTTGTGACAGGGCAACAACCACTAACACCTGGTTTGATTGCTATAGGTTATACAGGGCCGAATCTAGCAGCATACAAGTTTGCCAAGGTATGGCAGGAGCAAACTGACTTGGCTAGAGTTTGTCTACACAAGGCGGCCAAGAGGTCAAAGAAGTGGGCAGACCAGAATAGGCGGGACGAGCAGTTCCAAGTTGGAGACTTGGTGTTGGTGAAGCTGCATCCCATTGTGTACCATAGGGGGCTGCACAAAGGCCTAGTCTAGAGGTATGAGGGACCTTTTCGAGTAGTCAAGAGGGTAGGCAAAGTTGCCTACAAGATGGATATGCCACCCAAGCCGAGGGTACACTTGGTGTTCCATATGAGCATGCTCAAGTCGATGAGGGAGATCCAGGACAGGTAGAGGCAAAGCGTGCACCATTGGGAGCAAGGACCTCATATGAGAAAGAGGTCCACAACATCATAGCTAACCGAGAGGTGAGACAAAAGAATTATCAGGCAAGATAAGAGTACTTGGTGTGCTGGAAGGGACTTCTAGACAGTGAGGCGAGCTGGGAACCAACAGTTGACTTATGGTAGTTCGGGGACCAGATCAGGTAGTACCATGTAGAAGACATAATGAGGGCATTGCGCAATCAGGTGGGGGAGAATGTCATGCCCTGGGAGGGCACGCCAGGCACATCAGGTACACCAACAGGCGAGCCAAAGGTTAAGGCCCGTAGACCAAGCGTGCTGGCGGGTATCTGTGCGCAAAGCCTAGCAAACGAGTTCAGAATGCCCGCCCAACTTGCAGGCCAGCCCGTGAGACCAAGGTCTGGCATAGAAGCTACCCGCACCACATCCAGAAGGGTTCAAGGTGCTAGACACGCAAGAGAAGCTTCTGGAAGCAGGCAGGGTCAGCTGGAGCATCCTAGTAGATTTGGTTGACCCTGAAAATCAGGAGTTAGCATCTTGATTGATTGTAATCTATATAATCCCATGATTTTAGCCTTTATTCTAGAGATATGCCATTAAGTTGTAGCTAGAGCCTCAACTATAAATAAGGGGCTGCTCTACCCTCATTTGTACACCATCAAACACTTCTGTTTCAGTGAAAACAAGAGCATTTCCAGAATTCTGTCTTCTTATCCTGTTTCACTTTAACTTGCGTAATCAGCCCTTCCCATTGTTCTAGTGCCCGTACACTTGTGTTTTAGGCTGACTTAGGCATAAAGGAGGAGATTCCAAGCCTAAGGCCACACGGTTTCTGAGTCTAAGGTCAGAGCCTGTGACACCCGCACGCTCATTTCGTGGGTTGGCTTAGGCATACGGAGTTCATTCCATGTCTAAGCCCCAGTTGGACCGAGGGTTGTGGTAGCAAGACCGGCAGCGGGATTGGTAGCACGTAGAGGGGGATCGAGCTGATCCCCGACTTACGTATTATGCCTCTCTGACCAGCTGAGCGTCCGTACGCTCATTTCATGGGTTGACTTAGGCATACGGAGTTCATCCCTAGTCTAAGCATACGGAGTCAATTCCCAGTCCAAGATCAGATCGGATCGAGGGTTGCGGCAGCAGGATCGCAACACGCAGGGGGGATCGGGCCAATCCCCAACTTGCACATTTTACCTCTCCGGCCGGCTGAGCGCCCGCACGCCCGTTTCATGGGTTGACTTAGGCATAGGGAATTCATTCCATGTCTAAGCCCCAGTCGGATCGAGGGTTGTGGCAGCGGGACCAACAGTACGCAGAGGAGGACCAGGTCGATTCTCGACTTACACATTATGCCTCTTCGATCGGCTCAGTGCCCGTACGCTTGTTTCATGGGTTGACTTATGCATACGGAGTTCATTCCCAGTCCAAGATCAGACCAGACCGAGGGTTATGGTAGCAGGATCGACAGCACGCATGGGGGGATCAGGCCAATCCTCGGTTTGCACATTCTGCCTCTCCGACCGGCTGAGCGCCCGCACGCTCGTTTCATGGGTTGGCTTAGGCATACGGAGTTCATTCCATGTCTAAGCCCCGGTTGAACCGAGGATTGTGGTAGTAGGACCAACAGCAGGATCGGTAGCACACAAAGAGGGATCGGGCTAATCCTCGACTTGCGCATTATGCCTCTTCGACCGGCTGAGCACCTGCATGCTCATTTTGTGGGTTGACATAGGCATACGGAGTTCATACCCAGTCTAAGCATACAGAGTTCATTCCTAGTCTAAGATCGAACCAAAATGAGCATTGCGACAGCAGGATCGACATCACGCAGGGGGGACTGGGTCGATCCCCGGCTTGCACATTCCGCCTCTCCGACCGACTGAGTGCCCGCAGGCTCGTTTCGTGGGTTGGCTTAGGCATGCGGAGTTCATTCCATGTCTAAGATTTTGAGCCACGGTGCACATGCTGGGCTTGAGCATGTGCTGGTGCCGCATTTTTTTCGCCCGGGGCACCATCGACGGAGCATCGTCGAAGCATCGTTGGAGAGCCTAACTGGCGACATTGGGGGTTCCGATGATTGTGGCGGCCGGGGGGGTGTGCGCACATGATGTCTGATGGGTGCTGGTACTTGGCCCTTCTATTGGCTCCCTATCCCTCATCAGACCTCAAGAACTCACACCCCCTTAAAGAGCATTTGAGATTTTATAGGTTTGCTGCCAGTAGCCATTAAAGTGTTTGAAATGGGGACACTTTTTTCAAATGGTCACAAAATCTTCTCCACTTCGAGTTTTTGGCTGAATTTTTTTGTGCTAGCCAACAAAAATACAAGGATCACCTCTACCAAATTTAGGGACAAAAATCTTACTAAAAAAATTTTCAAAAAATCTCGAACCGTAAAAAGTTTTGAAAATCGTGAAAAAGAGAAAACAGGTCGTCTTTTCACAAAACTTCACATGAAGGCTTAGGGGACCATTGTATGAATTTACAAGCCATAAAAATGGCATTGGCATGGCAGAAATATGAAGATGTGCTTGAACCCACCTACCACCCGTTCAATCCCCGGCTTGAGCATCCTGCCTCTCTAGTCAGCTGAGCGTCCGCACGCTCATTTCATGGGTTGACTTAGGCAAACGGAGTTCATCCCCAGTCTAAGCATGTGGAGTTTATTCCTAGTCTAAGATCGGACCGAACTGAGGGTTGCGGCAGCAGGACCAGCAACACGCAGAGGGGACCGAATCGATCCTCAGCTTGCGCATTTTGCCTCTCCGACTGGCGACTGGTTGAGCACCCGCACGCCTATTTTATGGGTTGGCTTAGGCATAGGGAGTTCATTCCATGTCTAAGCCCCAACCATACCGAGGGTTATGGCAGTAGGACCGACAGCGCGCAGAGGGGGATCGGGTCGATCCCTGGCTCGTGCATTATGCCTCTTCGACCGGCTCAATGCCTGAACGCTCATTTTGTGGGTTGACTTAGGCATACAGAGTTCATTCCCAGTCTAAGATCAGACCGGACCGAGTGTTGCGACAGCAGGATCGACAATACGCAGGGGGGACCGAGTCGATCCCCAGCTTGCGCATTCTGCCTTTCTGGCCGGCTGAGCTCCCGCACGCTCATTTCGTGGGTTGGCTTAGGCATACGGAGATCATTCCATGTTTAAGCCCCAGCCGGACCGAGGGTTATGGCGGCAGGACCGACAGTGGGATCGATAGCACGCAGAGGGGGACCGAGCTGATCCACGGCTTACGTATTATGCCTCTCTGACCGGCTGAGTGCCCGCATGCTCGTTTCGTGTGTTGACTTAGGCATATGGAGTTCATCCCTAGTCTAAGCATACGGAGTTCATTCCCAGCCTAAGATCAAATCGGATCGAGGGTTGCAACAGCAGGATCGGTAGCACGTAGGGGGGACCAGGCCGATCCTCGACTTGTGCATTCTGCCTCTCTAACCGGCTGAGCACCCACACGCCTGTTTCATGGGTTGGCTTAGGCATTAGGAGTTCATTCCATGTCTAAGCCCTAGTCAGATTGAGGGTTGTGGCAGCGGGACCGACAGCACGTAGAGGGGGATTGGGCCGATCCCCGGCTTGTGCATTATGCCTCTCCGACCGGCTCTGTGCTCAAATGCTTGTTTCGTGGGTTGACTTAGGCATACGGAGTTCTTTCCTAGTCTAAGATCGAATCGAACCGAGTGTTGTGGCAGTAGTATCGACAGCACGCAGGGGGGATCGGGCCGGTCCCTGGCTTATGCATTCTGCCTCTCTGGCCGACAGAGCACATGCACGCTCGTTTCGTGGGTTAGCTTAGGCATACGGAGTTCATTCCATGTCTAAGCATACGGAGTTCATTCCCAGTCTAAGATCAGACTGGACTGAGGGTTGCGGTAGCAAGACCAGCAACAGGATCGATAACACAAAGGGGGGAGCGGGCCAATCCCCAGCTTGCACATTCTACCTCTCCGGTCGGCCTCTCCGGTCGGCTGAGTGCCCGCATGCTCATTTCGTGGGTTGACTTAGGCATACGGAGCTCAATCCCAGTCTAAGATTGAACCAGACCAAGGGTTGCGGCAACAGGATCGATAGCACACAGAGGGGATCGGGTCGATCCCCGGCTTGTGCCTTATGCCTCTCCAGCCGGTTGAGCGCCCGCACACCCGTTTTATGGGTTGGCTTAGGCATAGGGAGTTCACTCGATGTCTAAGCCCCAGATGGACTGAGGGTTGTGGCAACGGGACCGGCAGCACGCAGAGGGGGACCAGGCTGATCCCTGACTTGCACATTATGCCTCTCCGGTTGGCTCAGCGCCCGCACGTTCGTTCCGTGTGTTGACTTAGGCATGCAGAGTTCATTCCCTATCTAAGATCAGATCAAACCGAGGGTTGCGACAGCAGGATCGACAGCATGCAGGGGGTATCAGGCCGGTCCTCAACTTGCACATTCTACCTTTCCTGTCGGTTGAGAGCCCGCACGCTTGTTTCGTGGGTTGCCTTAGGCATACAAAGTTCATTCCATGTCTAAGCATACAAAGTTCATTCCCTGTCTAAGATAAGATCGGACCGAGGTTTATGGTAGCAGGACCTGCAGCTGGATCGGCAGCATGTAGGGGGGATCGGGCCGATCCCCGGCTTGCGCATTCTGCCTCTCCGATCGGCTGAGCACCTGTACGCTCGTTTCATGGGTTGACTTAGGAATACGGAGTTTATCCCCAGTCTAAGCATATGAAGTTCATTCCCATTCTAAGATTGGACTGGATCGAGGGTTACGGTAGTAGGATCGACAGCACGTAGGGGGGACCGGGTCGATCCTTAGCTTGCGCATTCTGCCTCTTCGGTAAGCTAAGTGCCCACACGCCCATTTCGTGGGTTGGCTTAGGCATATGGAGTTCATTCTTAGTCTAAGATCAGATCAGGCCAAGGGTTACGGCATAGGATCGGTAGCACACAGGGGGGACCGGGCTGGTCCCCGACTTGTGCTTTTTGCCTCTCCGACTGGTTGATCGCCCGCACGCTCGTTTTGTGGGTTGGCTTAGGCATACGGAGTTCATTCCATGTCTAAGCATATGGAGTTCATTCCCAGTCTAAGATCGGATCAGACCGAGGGTTGCAGTAGCAGGACCAGCAGCAGGATCAACAACGCGCAGAGGGGGATCGGGCCGATCCCCGACTTATGCATTCTGCCTTTTCGATTGACTCAGCGACCACACGCTCGTTTCATGGGTTGGCTTAGGCATACGGAGTTCATTCCATGTCTAAGCCCCAGCCGAACCAAGGGTTGTGATAGTGGGACAGGCAGCGAGATCGATAGCACGAAGAGGGGGACCGGGCTGATCCTCGGATTATGCATTATGCCTCTCCGACCGGCTGAGTGCCCACACGCTCATTCCGTGGGTTGACTTAGGCATACGGAGTTCATCCCCAGTCTAAGCATAAGGAGTTCATTCCCAGTCTAAGATCGGATCGGACTGAGGGTTGCAGCAGTAGGATCGGTAGCACGCAGGGGGGACCAGGCCGATCCCAGGCTTGCTCATTCTGCCTCTCCGGTCGGCTAAGCGCCCGCACACCCGTTTCATGGTTTGGCTTAGGCATAGGTAATTCATTCCATGTCTAAGCGCCAATCGGATCGAGGGTTGTGGCAGTAAGACCGACAGCACGCAGAGGGGGACCGGGCCGATCCCTTGCTTGCGCATTATGCCTCTCCGGCCGGCTCAACACCCACACACTCGTTTCATGGGTTGACTTAGGCATACAGAGTTCATTCCCAATCTAATATCGGATCGGACCGAGGGTTACGACAGTAGGATCGACAGTACGGAAAGGGGGACTGGGTCGGTCCCCAGCTTGCAGTTTCTGCCTCTCCGGCCGACGGATCGCCCGCACGCTCGTTTTGTGGGTTGACTTAGGCATACAAAGTTCATTCCTAGTCTAAGATCGGACCAGACCGAGGGTTCTAGTAACAGGATTGACAGCACGCATGGGGGATCGGGTTGGTCCCCGGCTTACGCATTCTGCCTCTCCGATCGGCTGAGCGACCGCACGCTCGTTTCGTGGGTTGGCTTAGGCATACGGAGTTCATTCTATGTCTAAGCATACAGAGTGCATTCCCAGTCTAAGATCGGACCGGACTGAGGGCTACGGTAGCAGGACCAGCAGCAGGATCGACAGCACACAGAGGGGGACCGAGCCAATCCTCAGCTTACGCATTCTGCCTCTCCGGCCGGCTGAGCGCTTGCACGCTCGTTTCATGGGTTGTGATAGTAGGACCGACAACGGGATTGGCAGCACGCAGAGGGGGACCGGGCTGATCCTCGACTTGCACATTATGCCTTTCTGGCTGGCCTCTCCGACCGGCTGAGTGCCCGCACGCTCGTATCATGGGTTGACTTAGGCATACGGAGTTCATCCCCAGTCTAAGCATATGGAGTTCATTCCCAGTCTAAGATCAGACCGGATCGAGGGTTGCGACAGTAGGATCGACAGCACACAGGGGTGACCGAGCTGATCCCCAGCTTGCGCATTCTGTCGCTCCAGTCGGTTGACTGCCCGCACGCTCGTTTCATGGGTTGGCTTAGGCATAGGGAGTTCATTCCATGTCTAAGCCCCAGTCAGACCAAAGGTTATGGCAGCGGGACCGACAGCACGCAGAGGGGACTGGGCCAATCCTCGGTTTGCGCATTATGCCTCTTCGGTTGGCTCAGCACCCGAATGTTCATTTGGTGGGTTGACTTAGGCATACGGAGTTCATTCCCAGTCTAAGATCAGCCCGGACAAAAGGTTACGGCAGTAGGATCGATAGCACATAGGGGGGATCAGGTCGGTCCCCGGCTTGCGTATTCTACCTCTCCGGCTGGCTGAGCACCCGCACGCTCGTTCCATGGGTCGACTTAGGCATACGGAGTTCATTCAATGTCTAAGCATACGGAGTTCATTCTTAGTCTAAAATCAGATCGGATCGAGGGTTACGGCAGCAGGATCGATAGCACGTAAGGGGGGATCGAGTCGATCCCCAGCTTGCACATTCGGCTTCTCCTGCCGACCTCTTTGGTCGACTGAACACCCACACGCTCGTTTCGTAGGTTGACATAGGCATATGGAGTTCATCCTCAGTCTAAGCATACGGAGTTCATTCCCAGTCTAAGATTTAATCGGACTGAGGGTTGCGGTAGCAGGATCGGCAGCATGCAAGGGGGATCGAGCTGATCCCTGGCTTGTGCATTCTGCCTCTTCGATCGGTTGAGTGCCCGCATGCCTGTTTCTTGGGTTGGCTTAGGCATAGGGAGTTCATTCCATGTCTAAGGCCCAGCCAGACCAAGGGTTGTGGTAGCCAGACTGACAGAACGTAGAGGGGGACCGGGTCGATTCCCGGCTTGCACATTCTGCCTCTCCGATTGGCTGAGTACCCGCGCACTCATTCATTCCCAGTCTAAGAGTTTGAGCCATAATGCACATGTTGGGCTTGAGCATGTGCTGGTGCTGCATTTTTTTCGGTCGGGGCACCATCGTCGTAGCATCGTCGGAGCATCATCGGAGAGCCTAACAGGCGGCATTGGGGGTTCCGGTGACTGGGGGGCCGGGGGGTGTGCGCCCATGATGTACGATGGGTGCTGGTACTTGGCCCTTATATTGGCCCCCTATCCTTCATCAAACCTCGAGAACTCACACCCCCTTAAAGAGCATTTGAGATTTTATAAGTTTGCTGCTAGTAGCCATTAAAGTGTCTGAAATGGGGACACTTTTTTCAAACGGTCACAAAATCTTCTACACTTCGAGTTTTTATCTACGAAATTTGGGGACAAAACTCTTTCTAAAAAAATTTTAAAAAATCCCTAATCGCAAAAAGTTTCAAAAATTGTGAAAAATAGAAAATGGGTCGTCTTGCCATGAAACTTCGCATGAAGGCGTAGGGGACCATTGTATGAATTTACAAGCCATAAAAATGGCATTGGAATGGTAGAAATATGAAGATGTGCTTGAACCCACCTACCACCCGTTCGATCCCCAGCTTGCGCATCCTGCCTCTCTGGTCAGCTGAGCGTCCACACGCTCGTTTTGTGGGTTGACTTAGGCATACAGAGTTCATCCCTAGTCTAAGCATATGGAGTTTGTTCCCAGTCTAAGATTGGATCAGACCGAGGGTTGCGGCAATAGGATCGACAGCACATAGGGGGGATCGGGCCGATCCCCAGCATGCGCATTCTGCCTCTCCGACTGGCTGAGCCCCCACACGCCTGTTTCATGGGTTGGCTTAGGCGTAGGGAGTTCATTCCATGTCCAAGCCCCAGCCGGAGCGAGGGTTGTGGCAGCGGGATCGGCAGCATGCAGAGGGGGATCGGGATGATCCCCAGCTTGCGCATTATGCCTCACCGGTCGGCTCAGCGCCCGTACGCTCGTTTCATGGGTTGACTTAGGTATACGGAGTTCATTCCCAGTCTAAGATCAGACCAGACCGAGGCTTGTGGTAGCAGGATCGATAGCATACAGGGGGAGACCGGGTTGGTCCCTGGCTTGTGCATTTTGCCTCTCTGATTGGCTAAACGCCCGCACGCTCGTTTCATGGGTTGGCTTAGGCATACAGAGTTCATTCCATTTTTAAGCATACGGAGTTCATTCCCAGTCTAAGATCAGACCGGACCGAGGGTTGCGGTAGTAGGACCAGCAGCAGGATCGACAGCACGTAGGGGTGACCAAGCTGATCCTCGACTTGCGCAGTCTACCTCCCAGGTCAGCTGAGCACCCGCACGCTCATTTCATGGGTTGGCTTAGGCATACGGAGTTCATTCCATGTCTAAGCCCCAGCCGGATCGAGGGTTGTGACAGCAGGACTGGCAACGGGATCGACAACACACAAAGGGGGACCGAGCTGATCCCCGGCTTACGCATTATGCCTCTCCGGCCGGCTGAGTGCCCGTACGCTCGTTTCGTGGGTTGACTTAGGCATACGAAGTTCATTCCCAGTCTAAGCATATGGAGTTTAGTCCCAATCTAAGATCGGACTGGATCGAGGGTTGCGGCAGCATGATCGACAACACACAGGGGGATCGAGTTGATCCTCGGCTTACGCATTCTACATCTCTAGCCGGCTGAATGCCCGCACGCTTGTTTGATGGGTTGGCTTAGGCATAGGGAGTTCATTCCATGTCTAAGCCCCAGCCAGACCGAGGGTTGTGGCAGCGGGACCGACAGCACTCAGAGGGGACCGGGCCGATCCTCGACTTGCACATTATGCCTCTCCGATCGGCACAACGCCCGAACTCTTGTTTCGTGGGTTGACTTAGGCAAACGGAGTTCATTCCCAGTCTAAGATCAGACCGGATCGAGGGTTGTGGTAGCAGGATTGACAGCACACAGGGGGGATCGGGTCGATCCTCGACTTGCGCATTCTACCTCTCCGACCAACTGAGTGCCCACACGTTCGTTTTGTGGGTTGGCTTAGGCCTACGGAGATTATTCCACGTCTAAGCATATGGAGTTCATTCCCAGTCTAAAATTTTGAACCACGGTGAACATACTGGGCTCGGGCATGTGCTGGTGCCATATTTTTTTTGCCCGGGGTACCATCATCAGAGCATCGTCGGAGAGCCTAACCGGCGGCATTGGAGGTTCCGACGATTGGGGGCCCGGGGGGTGTGCTCACATGATGTCCAATGGGTGCTGGTAGTTGGCCCTTATTTTGGCCCCCTATCCATCATCAAACCTCGAGAACTCACACCCCCTTAAAGAGTATTTGAGATTTTATAGGTTTACTACCAGTAACCACTAATGTGTCTGAAATGGGGACACTTTTTCCAAATGGTCACAAAATCTTCTCCACTTCGAGTTTTTAGCTGAATTTTTTTGTGCATGCCAAAAAAAATACAAGGATCACCTCTACCAAATTTGGGGACAAAACTCTTTCTAAAAATATTTTAAAAAATCCCGAACCGCAAAAAGTTTCAACAATCGTTAAAAATAGAAAACGGGTCGTCTCGCCACGAAACTTCACATGAAGGATTAGGGGATCATTGTATGAATTTACAAGCAATGAAAATGGCATTAGCATGACAAAAATATGAAGATGTACTTGAACCCACCTACCACCCGTTCGACAGCTTGTGCATCCTGCCTCTCTGGTCGGCTGAGCACTTGCACGCTCATTTCGCGGGTTGGTTTAGGCATAGAAAGTTCATTCCATGTCTAAGCCCCAGCCAGATTGAGGGTTGTGTTACGGGACTAGCAGCACAAAGAGGGGAACCGAGCCGATCCCCGGCTTGTGCATTATGCCTCTCCAGCCGGCTCAGTGTCCGTACGCTCGTTTCATGGGTTAACTTAGGCATACGGAGTTCATTCCCAGTCTAAGATTAGACTGGATAGAGGGTTGTTGCAGCAGGATCGACAGCACACAGGGGGCACCGAGCCGATCCCTGGCTTGTGCATTCTACCTCTCCGATCGACTAAGCGCTCGCACGTTCATTTTGTGGGTTGGCTTAGGCATACGGAGTTCATTCCCAGTCTAAGATCGGACCGGACCGAGGGTTATGGCAGTAGGATCATAGCAGGATCGGTAGCACGTAGGGGGGACCGAGTCGATCCCCGGCTTGCACATTTGCCTCTCCGGTCGGCTGAACGCCCTTACGCTCATTATGTGGATTGGCTTAGGCATATGGAGTTCATTCCATGTCTAAGCCCCAGTCGGATTGAGGGTTGTGGCAGCAGGACTGACAGTGGGATCGACAGCACGTAGAGGGGGACTGGGCTAATCCTCGGCTTACGAATTATGCCTCTCCGGCCGGCTGAGCGCCCGTACGCTCGTTTCGTGGGTTGACTTAGGCATACAGAGTTCATCCCCAGTCTAAGCATACAGAGTTCATTCCCAATGTAAGATCAGACAGGACCGAGGGTTGCGGCAGCAGGATCGGCAACACGCAGGGGGGATCGGGTCGATCCTTGGCTTATGCATTTTGCCTCTCCGACCGGTTGAGCACCTGCACGGCCGTTTTGTGGGATGGCTTAGGGATAGGGAGTTCATTCCATGTCTAAGCCCCAGCCAATACGAGGGTTGTGGCAGCGGGGCTGACAGCACGTACAGGGGGATCGGGCTGATCCCCGACTTGCGCATTATGCCTCTCCAGCCGACTAAGCGCCCGCATGCTCGTTTCATGGGTTGTCTTAGGCATACGGAGTTCATTCGTTGTCTAAGCATACGGAGTTCTTTCTCAGTCTATGATTTTGACCCACGGTGCACATGCTGGGCTCAGGCATGTGTAGTGCCGCATTTTTTTCGCCTGGGGCACCATCGCCGGAGAGTCTAATCGACGGCATTGGGGGTTGCGACGATTGGGAGGGCCGGGGCTGTGCGCACATGATGTGCGATGGGTGCTGGTACTTGTCCCTTATATTGGCCGTCTATCCCTCATCAAATCTCAAGAACTCACACCCCCTTAAAGAGCATTTGAGATCTTATAGGTTTGCCGCCAGTAGCCATTAAAGTGTCTGAAATGGGGACACTTTTTTCAAACGGTCACAAAATCTTCTCCACTTCGAGTTTTTAGCTGAATTTTTTATGCATGCCAAAAAAAATAAAAGGATTACCTCTACCAAATTTGGGGACAAAATTATTTCTAAAAAATTTTTAAAAAATCCTGAACCTTAAAAAGTTTAAAAAATCATGAAAAATAGAAAATGTGTCGCCTTGCCATGAAACTTCACATGAAGGCTTAGGGGACCACTGTATGAATTTACAAGCCATAAAAATGGCATTGGCATGACAGAAATATGAAGTTGTGCTTGAACCCACCTACCACCCGTTCGATCCCCGACTTGCGCATCCTGCCTATCTGGTCAGCTGAGCGTCCGTACGCTCGTTTCGTGGGTTGACTTAGGCATACGAAGTTCATTCCATGTCTAAACATACAGATTTCATTCCCAATCTAAGATTGGACCGGACCGAGGGTTGCGACAGCAGGATCGGCAGCACGTAGGGGGGACCGGGCCGATCCCCGGCTTGCGCATTCTGCCTCTCCGGCTGACTGAGTGCCCAGATGCCCATTTCATGGGTTGGCTTAGGCGTAGGGAGTTCATTCCATCTCTAAGCCCCAACCGGATCAAGGGTTGTGGTAGTGGGATCGACAACACGCAGAGGGGGACCGGGCCAATTCTTGGCTAGCGTATTATGCCTTTTCGACTGGCTCAGTGCCCGCACACTCGTTTGATGGGTTGACTTACGTATATGGAGTTCATTCCCAGCCTAAGATCGGACCGGACTGAGGGTTGTGGCAGTAGGATCGATAGCATGCAGGGAGGACCGGACCGATCACCAGCTTAGGGATTCTACCTCTCCGGTCGACTAAGTGCCCGCACGCTCATTTCATGGGTTGGCTTAGGCATACAGAGTTCATTCCATGTCTAAGCACACAGAGTTCATTCCCAGTCTAAGATCGGTCCGGATCGAAAGTTGCGATAGCAGGACAAGCAGTAGGATCGGTAGCACGTAGGGGGGACCGGGCCAATCCCTGGCTTGTGCATTCTGCCTCTTCGGCCAGCTGAGCACCCACACGCTCATTTCGTGGGTTGGCTTAGGCATAGGGAGTTCATTCCATGTCTAAGCCCCAGCCAAACCGAGGGTTGTGGCAACGGGACCGACAGCACGTAGTGGGGGATCGAGCCGATCCCCGGCTTTCGCATTATGCCTCTCTGGCTGGCTGAGCACCCACACACTCATTTCGTTGGTTGACTTAGGCATACGGAGTTCATCCCCAGTCTAAGCATACGGAGTTCATTCCTAGTCTAAGATCAGACTGGACCAAAGGTTGCGGCAGCAGGATCGACAGCATGCAGGGGGATCAGATCGATCCCTGGCATGCGTATTCTGCCTCTCTGGTCGGCTAAGCGCCTGCACGCCCATTTCATGGGTTGGCTTAGGCATAGGTAGTTCATTCCATGTCTAAGCCCCAGTCAGACCGAGGGTTGTGGCAGCGGGACCGACAGCACGCAGTGAGGGATCGAACTGATCCCCGACTTACACATTATGCCTCTCCGGCCGGCTGAACGCCCCCACACTCGTTCCATGGGTTGACTTAGGCATACGGAGTTCATCCCTAGTCTAAGCATACGGAGTTCATTCCCAGTCTAAGATCGAACCAGATCGAGGGTTGCTACAACAGGATCGACAGCACGTAGGGGGGATTGAGCCGATCCCCGGCTTGCATATTTTGCCTCTCCAGCCGGCTGAGCACCCGCACGCCCGTTTCATGGGTTGGCTTAGGCATAGGGAGTTCATTCCATGTCTAAGCCCCAGCCAGACTGAGGGTTGTGGCAGTGGGATCGGTAGCACGCAGTGGGGGATCGGGCTAATCCTCGGCTTACGCATTATGCCTCTCTGGCCGACTGAGCGCCCACACACTTGTTTCGTGGGTTGACTTAGGCATACGGAGTTCATCCCCAGTCTAAGCATACGGAGTTCATTTCCAGTCTAAGATTAGATCGGATCGAGGGTTGCAGTAGCAGGATCGACAAACGCTGGGGGGGATCGGGTCGATCCCCGGCTTACGCATTCTGCCTCTTTGATCGGCTGAGTGCCCGCATGCCCGTTTCATGGGTTGGCTTAGGCATAGGGAGTTCATTTCATGTCTAAGCCCCAGCTGGACCGAGGGTTGTAGCAACGGGACTGGCAGTACACAAAAGGGGATCGGGCCGATCCTCGGTTTGCGCATTATGCCTCTTCGGCCGGCTCAACGCCAGTACGCTCATTTCGTGGGTTGACTTATGCATATGGAGTTCATTCCCAATCTAAGATCGAACCGGATCGAGGGTTATGGTAGCAGGATCGACAGCACGCAGAAGAGGATCAGGTTGATCTTTGGCTTGCGCATTCTACCTCTCCGATCGGCTAAGCACCCGCACGCTCGTTTCGTGGGTTAGCTTAGGCATATGGAGTTCATTCCATGTCTAAGCATACGGAATTCATTCTCAGTCTAAGATTTTGAGCCACGATGCACATGCTGGGCTTGAGCATGTGCTGGTGTCGTATTTTTTTTGCTCGGGGCACCATCACCGGAGCATCACCGAAGAGACGAACCAGTGGCATTGGGGGTTCCAACAATTGGGGGGGCCGAGGGGGTGTGCGCACATGATGTGCGATTGGTGTTGGTACTTGTGTCACGAGCTCTAACCTTAAACTTAGAAACCATGCGGCCTTAGGCTTGGAATCTCCTCCTTTATGCCTAAGTCAGCCTAAAACACAAGCGTATGGGCACTAGAACAACGGGAAGGGCTGATTACACAAGTTAAAGAGAAACAGGATAAGAAGGCAAAATTCTGGAAATGCTCTTGTATTCACTGAAATGGAAGTGTTTGATGGTGTACAAATGAGGGAGGAGCAGCCCTCTATTTATAGTTGAGGCTCTAGCTTACACTTAATGGCAATATCCCTAGAATAAAGGCTAAAACCATGGTATTATATAGATTATAATCAATCAGGATGCTAACTCCTAATTTCTAGGGTCAACCAAATCTGCCAAGATGCTACTGCTGATCCTGCTTACTTCCAGAAGCTTCCCTTGCATGTCCAGCACCTTGGGCCCTTCTGGATGTGGTACGGGCAGCTTGTATGCCAGGCCTTGGTCTCACGGGCTACCCTGCAAGTTGGGCGGGCGTTCTGAACTCGTTTGCTAGGCTTTGTGTACAGATACCTACCAGCACGCCTGGTCTACAGGCCTCAACCTTTGGCTCGCTTGTCGGTGCACCTAATGCACCTGGCACGCCTGCCCAGGGCATGATATTCTCCCCCACCAGATTGTGCAATGCCCTCGTTGCGTCTTCTGCATGGTATTGCCTGATCTGGTCCCCGAACTGCCATAAGTCATCTGCTGGTTCCCAGCTCGCCTCACTATCTGAAAGTCCCTTCCAACGCACCAAGTACTCTTGTCTTGGCTGATATTTCTTTCGTCTCACCTTTTGGTCAGCTATGATGCTGTGGACCTCTTTTTCATATGAGGCCCTTACTCCCAATGGTGCACACTTTGACTCTGACCGTCATGGATCTCCCTCATTCTCATGGAATGGCTTAAGCATGCTCACATGGAACACCGGGTGTACCCTTGGCTTGAGTGGCATATCCAGCTTGTAGGCAACCTTGCCTACCCTCTTGACTGCTCGGAAAGGTCCCTCATACCTTCGGAGTAGGCCTTTGTGCAGCCCCCTATGGCACACAATGGGATGCAGCTTCACCAACACCAAGTCTCCAACCTGGAACTGCACGTCCCGCCTATTCTGGTCTGCCCACTTCTTCGACCTCTTGGTTGCCTTGTGTAGACAAACTCTAGCCAAGTCAGTTTGCTCCTGCCATGCCTTGGCAAACTTGTATGCTACTGGATTCGGCCCTGTATAACCTACAGCAATCGAACTGGGTGTTAGTGGTTGTTGCCCTATCACAACCTTAAATGGGCTCTGGTTCGTTGCCTAGCTCCTTTGCAAGTTGTAGGAAAACTATTCAATATCTAGTAGCTTTGGCCAGTCCCTTTGTGTGGCACTCACATAGTGCCTGAGGTAGACCTCCAACAGTCCATTCACTCATTCTGTCTACCCATCGGTCTGCGAATGCATGCTAGTGGAAAAGTTCAAGTCTGACCCCAATAGCTTGAACAACTCAGTCCAGAACCTGCCCCTGAAACGCCCGTCCGGATCACTAACAATGGCCCTCGGCACTCGCCAATACTTAACCATGTTCTTCAGGAACAATCGAGCTGCCTCCTCGGCTGGGCACTCCTTGGTTGCTGGAATGAAGATTCAATACTTGGAAAACCTATCCACCACTACCATGATGCTTCCAAACCCTTTTGCTTTGGGTAGACCGACTATAAAGTCCAGAGAAACAGTCTCCCATGGTCGCTCTGGCACTGGCAATACTCCAAGAGACCACCTGGTTTCTTGAGCTCCACCTTGTCCTGTTGGCACACAAGACAAGTCTTCACATAGGCCTCCACATAGTCTTTCATGTGCGGCCAGTAGTACTAGTCCTCGATCAACGTAAAGGTACAGCTCACTCCGGGGTGTCCAGCCCACCTTGAATCATGGCATTCTTGCAAAACTTCCTTGCGGAGCTTCCCGTGCTACGGTACAAATAGTCTACTGCCCCTGGTGTATAGCAAGCCATCCTGCAACCAAAATCGCCTAGTCTTACCTTGCTGGGCATACTCCATCAAAGCCTTGGCTGTAGGATCATGCGCAAGTCCCTTCTTGATGTGCGATACCAGTGACCCCTCTAGTTGGCTAATGGCAGCAAGGTTAGGCCTTCCTGCTCAGGGCGTTTGCCACTAGGTTCGCCCGCCCCAACTTGTACTCCATCTGGAAATCAAATTCCATAAGAAAATCTTACCATCTCGCCTGTTTGGGGGACAGCTTCTTTTACGTCTAGAAGTAGCTGGTCACCACATTGTCCATCCTAACCATGAACCTCGACCCCAACAGGTAATGGTGCCAAGTGTGCAAGTAGTGCGCCATTACAGTCATCTCTTTCTCTTGGACCATGTACTTGCACTCAGTCTCGTTCAGCTTTTTGCTCTCGAACGCGACTGGACATCCCTCCTACATCAACACACCCATATGGAAAAGTTTGATGCATCTGTATGCACCTCATACGGCTTGGCATGGTCTGGCAAGGCCAAGACTAGCTCCTCGATCACAGCTCGCTTCAACCTGTCAAAGGCTTCCTGGCACCCTGCGCTCCACTCCCATGCTTTCTCTTTTTTCAGCAAGTCAATCAATGACGTGGCTATTGCTGAGTGACCTTTGATGAAGCGCCTGTAGTAGTTGACCAGCCCAAGGAACGATCTCAACTCAATGACCTTAGCTGGCGGTTGCCACTTCAGGATGGCATGTATCTTGCCTTCATCCATGCGTATCCTGCCACCTCCCACTATGTGGCTAAGGAACGGGATCTCCTGCTGGGTGAATGAGCACTTCTCCCTCTTGACAAACAGCTTGTCCGCCCCCAACACCTCGAACACCTGTCTCAAGTGGTCTACATGCTCTCCCAAAGTCTGGCTGTAGATCACAATGTCATCCAAATAAACCACAATAAACCGATTAAGGAATGACTGAAGTACCTTGTTCATAAGGGTGCAGAATGTTGCTGGGGCATTTGTGAGTCCGAAAGGCATCACCAAGAACTCATACAAACCATATCGAGTGACACATGCTGTCTTTGGCTCATCTCCCTCCGTGATCCGGACTTGATAGTAGCCTGACCTGAAATCCAGCTTGGTGAACCACCTTGCACTCCCAAGTTGATCGAACAAGTCCGCAATGAGTGGGATGGGGTACTTGTTCTTGATGGTCAGCTTGTTCAAAGCCTGATAGTCTATGCACTGTCGTAATGACCCATCATGCTTGTGCTGAAATAGAACTGGTGCACCATAGGGTGCCTTCGATGGCCTGATGAAGCCAGTATCAACAAACTCTTTGAGCTACTTCCTCAACTCTTTCAACTCTGGTGGAGACATTCGGTAAGGGGCTCTAGCTGGTGGCTTGGCCTCAGACACAAGCTCGATCTTGTGGTCCACCTCCCTCTTAGGTGGTAGCTTGCTAGGTAGTTTTGCAGGCATCACATCACTAAAGGTCTTCAACTCCTTTAGCACCTCCAAGGGTGACTCGGTCTTCTTCTCCCTTGGCTCATCATATTTCAGGGCTACCAAGAAGGTGTCTTCTTGTCTGCTTACCATCTTGGCAAATTGGATGGCTGACACCACCCGCGACCCAACTCCAGACCCTCTCCTCAATGGCACTAGGCATTGGCACTGTGCATCCAAGATGCAAACACAATCGGTAAAAGGCACAAGGAGGGTGTTAATCTGAACAAGGAAATCCAACCCAATCACAAACTCATAGTCATCAAAGGGTATTACCTCAATGGTCTCCTTGCCTTTCCAGTCTCCAAGCTGCAACTCCACTCCTCGCGATACTCCAATGGCTGGAACTTCATTGGAGTTCATCGTTCTGATGGTACCAATCCCTTTCTGCACCTTTAGTCCGAGCTTTTAGGCTTCATCACCTGAAATAAAAAGATGTGAGGCACCTGTGTCCACCAGTGCACTCACCTTCTGACCCGCAACCATCAGATCCGTAAACATCAAGCCCTTTGGCTTATGGCTCCCCTTACTCTAGACAGCATTGAGCACCAACGACCCAAGCTTTGCTACCCCTGACTCTAGCTCCTCGTCAGACTCCTTATCTACAGCAGCCAGCTTGCCATTCTACAGGCAATTACGCGCTATGTGGCTCCCTCCACATAGGTAGCATGCTAGTGGCTCTCGATCCCCCTTTGCTTTCCACTTGCCTACTGGTGGCTTCCTCTCACCATCTTTGGTTGAATGGTCTCGATCTCCATCCTTGGACTCCCGATCACGGTCCTTCCCCTTGAACTACTTCTTTTGGTCCCTATCGTCCTTGCCCTTACCCTTGGGCTTGGTAAACTCGAACTTGTTCAGAGGCTTGAACTCTATTAAGGCCTCGGCAGTAGTCATGGCTTTAGCCAAGTCATGAACTCCTCTCCTTTGTAGCTCATGCTTCACCCACGGCTTCAGCCCATCCATGAAAGCAAATAAGGCATCCTTCTCACCTAGATCTGAGATCTGTAGCATCAGTTCAAAGAATTTTTGGACATACTCCCTTATGTCCCCTTGCTGGCTCAGCCTGCACAAGTTTGCCTGTGCCTCATCATCGACATACTTCGGGTAAAATTGTTCTCTGAACTCCTTTTGGAACTCTGCCCAGGTTCCAATCTTGGCGTTCCCACACTTGACATCATCACACCTGTGCCTCTACCACAATAAGGCTACATCAGTGACATACATAGTAGCGGTGCTTACCTTTATCGCCTCGTCTTGCATGCCCATGGCCTGGAAGTACTGCTCCATAACCCAAAGGTAAGTTATCTACTTCCTTGGCAGCCCTAGTCCCCTTGAACTCCTTAGGCTTGGGGACATCCAATCTGGACTTGGACACTCCAGCAAACATGCCATTCCCAATGGCAGTAAGCTCCTCCATCCGCTCAGACATGGCCTCCATGCCATCGCGCAAGGTCAGCATTTTAGCTTCCAAGGCCTAATTCTTTTGGGTGAACACGTCCAAGCTTTTGTTGAAAGCAGTTTGTAGCTCATTTTGGATCTCTTCCCTCATGGAGTCTAGCGATGCAATGTGAGTCTCTACCCCCTCAAGCTTCTCCCCCATGTCACCCATGGTCACCTCCACCTTGGCTAGCCTACTGTCCATGGTAGACCAGATATCTCTAGAATTGGCTTTCCTCCCTCTTCCACACCCATGCTCCTGGTCCTCTGGTTGTTGGTTAGCAGCGTCACTTTGGGATGCCATCTCCTTTAACCTACACAACACAAACATGTAGAATTGAACTTGCTCTGATACCAACTGTCACAGGCTCTGACCTTAGACTCAGAAACCGTGTGACCTTAGGCTTGGAATCTCCTTCTTTATGCCTAAGTTAGCCTAAAACACAAGTGTATGAGCACTAGAACAATAGGAAGAGCTGATTACCCAAGTTAAAGAGAAACAGGATAAGAAGGCAGAATTTTGGAAATGCTCTTGTATTCACTGAAACAGAAGTGTTTGATGGTATACAAATGAGGGAGGAGCAGCCCTCTATTTATAGTTGAGGCTCCAGCTTACACTTAATGGCAATATCCCTAGAATAAAGGCTAAAATCATGTGATTATATAGATTACAATCAATCAGGATGCTAACTCCTGATTTTTAGGGTCAACCAAATCTGCCAGGATCCTGCTGTTGATCCTGCCTGCTTCCAGAAGCTTCCCTTGTGTGTCCACCACCTTGGGCCCTTCTGGATGTGGTGTGGGCAGCTTGTATGCCAGGCCTTGCTCTCACGGGCTGGCCGGCAAGTTGGACAGACGTTCTAAACTCGTTTGCTAGGCTTTGCGCGCAGATACCCGCTAGCACACCTAGTCTGCGAGCCTCAACCTCTGGCTCGCCTACTGGTGCGCCTGATATGGCTGGAGCACCCTTCCCAAGGCATGACACTTGGCCCTTATATTGGTCCCCTATCCCTCATCAAACCTCGAGAACTCACACCCCCTTAAAGAGCATTTGAGATTTTATAGGTTTGCTGCTAGTAGCCATTAAAGTGTCTGAAATGGGGACACTTTTTTCAAACGGTCACAAAATCTTCTCCACTTCGATTTTTTAGCTGAATTTTTTTGTGCATGCCAACAAAAATACAAGGATCACCTTTACCAAATTTAAGGACAAAAATCTTTCTAAAACAATTTAAAAAAATCCCGAACCGCAAAATGTTTTGAAAATCATGAAAAATAGAAAACGAGTCGTCTTGCCATGAAACTTCACATGAAGGCTTAGGGAACCATTGTATGAATTTACAAGCCATAAAAATGGCATTGGCATGGCAGAAATATGAAGATGTGCTTGAACTCACCTACCACCCGTTCGATCCCCGGCTTGCGCTTCCTGCCTCTCTGGTCGGCTGAGCGCCCGCACGCTCGTTTCGTGGGTTGACTTAGGCATACGGAGTTCATCCCCACTCTCAGCATACGGAGTTCATTCCCAGTCTAAGATCAAATCAGATCGTGGGTTGTGGTAGCGGGATCGACAACACGCATGGGTGACTGGGCCAATCCCTGGCTTACGCATTCTACCTCTCGGACTGACTGAGCGCCCGTATGCACTTTTCGTGGGTTGGCTTAGGCATAGGGAGTTTATTTCATATCTAAGCCCCAACCGGACCGAGGGTTGTGGTAGCGGGACTGACAGCACACAGAGGGGGATTGGGCTGATCCCCGGCTTGTGCATTATGCCTCTCCGACCGGCTCAGTGCCTGCACGCAAGTTTCATGGGTTGACTTAGGCATGCAGAGTTCATTCCCAGTCTAAGATCGGACCAGACCGAGGGTTGTGGCAGTAGGATCGATAGCACGCTAAGTGCCTGCATGCTCGTTTCATGGGTTGGCTTAGGCATACGGAGTTCATTCCATGTCTAAGGATACAGAGTTCATTCCCAGTCTAAGAGTTTGAGCCATGGTGCACATTCTGGGCTCGGGCATGTATTGGTGCCACATTTTTTTTGCTCGGGGCACCATTGCCAAAGCGTGGCCCTTATATTTGCCCCCTATCCCTCATCAAACCTCGAGAACTCACACCCCCTTAAAGAGCATGTCAGATTTTATAGGTTTGCTGCCTATAGCCATTAAAGTGTCCGAAATGGGGACACTTTTTTCAAACGGTCACAAAATCTTCTCCACTTCGAGTTTTTAGTTGAATTGTTTTGTGCATGCAATAAAAATACAAGGATCACCTCTACCAGATTTGGGGACAAAACTCTTTCTAAAAAAATTTAAAAAAATCTTGAACCGTAAAAAGTTTTGAAAATCGTGAAAAAAAGAAAACGGGTCGTCTTGCCACAAAACTTCACATGAAGGCTTAAGGGACCATTGTATGAATTTACAAGCCATAAAAATGGCATTGGATTGGCAGAAATATGATGATGTGCTTGAACCCACCTACCACCCATTCGATCCCCGGCTTGCGCATCCTGCCTCTCTGGTCAGCTGAGTGCCCGTACGCTCGTTTCGTGGGTTGACTTAGGCATACGGAGTTCATCTTGATCTAAGCATACGGAGTTCATTCCCA
Organism: Durio zibethinus; assembly: GCF_047325235.1. NCBI lineage: Eukaryota > Viridiplantae > Streptophyta > Magnoliopsida > Malvales > Malvaceae > Durio > Durio zibethinus. The sequence goes on from NC_143181.1 coordinate 20,323,003, forward strand.
ATGTAAGATCGGACCAAACCGAGGGTTGCAGCAATAGGATCGATAGCACGTAGGGGGGACCAGGTCGATCCTCGGCTTACGCATTCTGCGTCTCTGATCGGCTGAGCACCCGTACGCCTGTTTCGTGGGTTGCCTAGGCATAGGGAGTTCATTCCATGTCTAAGCCTTGGCTGGACCGAGGGTTGGGGCAACGGGACCGGTAGCACGCAGAGGGGGATCGGGTCGATCCCCGGCTTACACATTATACCTCTCCGACCGGCTCAGCGCCCGTACGCTCATTTTGTGGGTTGACTTAGGCATATGGAGTTCATTCCCAATCTAAGATCGGACTGGACTGAGAGTTGCACAGTAGGATCGACAGCACGCAGGGGGGGACCAGGCCAATCCTCGGCTTATGCATTTTGCCTCTCTGACCGGTTGAACGCCCACACGCTCATTTCGTGGGTTGGCTTAGGCATACAGAGTTTATTCCATGTTTAAGCATATGGAGTTCATTCCCTGTCTAAGATCAGATCAGATCAAGGGTTGCGACAGCAGGACCAGCAGCATGATCGACAGCACGCAGGAGGGACTCGGTTCATCCTTGGCTTGCGCATTTTACCTCTCCAGTCGACTGAGTGCCCGCACGCCCATTTCGTGGGTTGGCTTAGGCATAGGGAGTTCATTCCATGTCTAAGCCCCAGCCGAACCGAGGGTTGTGGCAGTGGGACCGACAGCACATAGAGGGGGACTGGGCCAATCCCTGGCTTGCGCATTACGCCTCTTCGACTAGCTCAGCGCCCGCACGCTCGTTTCATGGGTTGACTTATGCATACAGAGTTCATTCTCAGTCTAAGATCAGACTGGACCGAAGGTTGCATTAGCAGGATCAACAGCACGTAGGGGGGATCAGGCCGATCCCCTGCTTGCGCATTCTGCCTTTTCGACCGAATGAGTGCCCGCACGCTCGTTTCGTAGGTTGGCTTAGGCATACGGAGTTCATTCCATGTCTAAGAATACGGAGTCATTCCCAGTCTAAGATTTTAAGCCATGGTGCACATGCTGGGCTCGGGCATGAGCTAATGTCGTTTTTTTTTCGCTTGGGGCACCATCACCAGAACATTGTCGACGCTTCGCTAGAGAGCCTAACCGGCGGCATTGGGGGTTCCGACGATTGGATGGACTAGGGGGGTGTGCGCACATGATGTACGATGGGTGCTAGTACTTGGCCCTTATATTAGCCACCTATCCCTCATCAACCCTTGAGAACTTACACCCCCTTAAAGAGCATTTGAGATTTTATAGGTTTGCTGCCAGTAGCCATTAAAGTGTCTGAAATGGGAACACTTTTTTCAAACGGTCACAAAATCTTCTCCACTTCGAGTTTTTAGCTGAATTTTTTTGTGGATGCCAACAAAAATACAAGGATCACCTCTACCAAATTTGGGGACAAAACTCTTTCCAAAAAAATTTTAAAAAATCTCGAACCGTAAAAAGTTTCAAATATCGTGAAAAATAAAAATCGGGTCGTCTTGCCACGAAACTTCACATGAAGGCTTAGGGGACCTTTGTATGAATTTACAAGCCATAAAAATGGCATTGTCATGGCACAAATATGAAGATGTGCTTGAACCCACCTACCACCCATTCGATCCCCAGCTTGCGCATCCTGTCTCTCTGGTCGGTTGAGCGTCCGCACGCTCGTTTCATGGGTTGACTTAGGCATACAGAGTTCATCCCTAACCTAAGAATACGGAGTTCATTCTCAATCTAAGATCGGACCGGACCGAGGGTTACGGTAGTAGGATCGGTAGCACACAGGGGGGACCGGGTCGATCCCCAACTTGCACATTCTGCCTCTCCAGTCGGCTGAGCGCCCGCACGCCCATTTCATGGGTTGGCTTAGGCATAGGGAGTTCATTCCATGTCTAAGCCCCAACCGGACCGAGGGTTGTGGTAGCGGGACCGACAACACGTAGAGGGGGATCGGGCCGGTCCCGGGCTTGCGCATTATGCATCTCCGACTGGCTCAACGCCTGCACGCTTGTTTCGTGGGTTGACTTAGGCATACGGAGTTCATTCCCAGTCTAAGATTGGATCGGACTGAGGGTTGCGGTAGCAGGATCGATAGCACGTAGGGGGGACCGGTCGATCCCCGGCTTGCGCATTCTGCCTCTCCGTTCGGCTGGGCACCCGCACGCTCATTTCGTGGGTTGGCTTAGGCATACGGAGTTCATTCTAAGTCTAAGCCCCAGCTGGACCGAGGGTTGTGGCAGCATTACCGGTAACGGGATTGGTAGCACGTAGAGAGGGATCGGGCTGATCCCTGGCTTGCGCATTATGCCTCTCCGACCGGTTGAGCACCGCACGCTCATTTCGTGGGTTGACTTAGGCATACGAACTTCATTTCCAGTCTAAGCATATGGGGTTCATTTCCAGTCTAAGATCGGATCGGACCAAAGGTTGTGGCAGCAGAATCGGTAGCATGCAGGGGGACAGAATCGATCCCCAGCTTGCGTATTCTACCTCTCCGACTGGCTGAGCGCCCGCACACCCGTTTCATGGGTTACCTTAGGCATAGGGAGTTCATTCCAAGTCTAAGCCCCAGCCGGACCGACGGTTGTGGCAGCGGGACTGACAGCACGCAGAGGGTGATCGGGCCAGTCCCCGGCTTGCGCATTATGCCTCTCCGGTTGGCTCAGCGCCCGAATGCTCGTTTCGTGGGTTGACTTAGGCATACGGAGTTCATTCCTAGTCTAAGATTAGGCCAGACCGAGGGTTACAACAGCAGGATTGACAGCATGCAGGGGGGGATCGGGCCGATCCATGGCTTGCGCATTCTACCTCTCCGGTCGGTTGAATGCCCGCACACTCGTTTCATGGGTTGGCTTAGGCATACGGACTTTGTTTCATGTCTAAGCATACGGAGTTCATTCCCAGTCTAAGATCGATTCGGATCGAGGGTTGCGACAGTAGGACCAGTAGCAGGATCGACAGCACGCAGGGGGGACTGCACCGATCCTCGGCTTGTGCATTCTACCTCTCCGACTGGATGTGCGCCCACACGCTCGTTTTGTGGGTTGACTTAGGCATACGGAGTTCATCCCTAGTCTGAGCATGCGGAGTTCATTCCCAGTCTAAGATCTAATCAGATCGAGGGTTGCAGTAGCAAGATCGATAGCACGCAGGGGGGACCGAGCCGATCCCCGACTTGCGTATTCTTCCTCTTCGGCCGGTTGAGCGCCCGTACGCCCATTTCATGGGTTGGCTTAGGCATAGTGAGTTCATTCCATGTCTAAGCTCCAGTCAGACCGAGGGTTGTGGCAGCGAGACAGGCAGCATGTAGGGGGCAGCATTATGACTCTCTGGTCAGCTCAGCGTCCACACACTCGTTTCGTGAGTTGACTTAGGCATACGGAGTTCATTCCCAGTCTAAGATCAGACCGGATCGAGGGTTACGGCACCAGGATCGATAGCACGCAGAGGGGATCGGGCCAGTCGCCAGCTTGCGCATTCTACCTCTCCAGTCGACTGAGCGCCCGCACGCTCGTTTCTTGGGTTGGCTTAGGCATACGGAGTTCATTTCATGTCTAAGCATACGGAGTTCATTCCCAGTCTAAGATCGTACCAGATCGAGGGTTGTGGCACTAAGATCGGTAGCACACAGGGGGGACCGGGCTGATCCTCGGCTTGCGCATTCTACCTCTTCGGCCGGCTGAGCCCCCGCACACTCGTTTCGTGGTTTAGCTTAGGCATACGGAGTTCATTCCATGTCTAAGCCGCAGCCGAAATGAGGGTTATGGTAGTAAGACCGATAGCGAGATCGATAGCGTAGAGGGTGATTGGGCTGATCCCCGGCTTGCGCATTATGTCTCTATCGTCGGCCTCTCTGGTTGGCTGAGCGCCCACACGCTCGTTTCGTGGGTTGACTTAGGCATACGGAGTTCATCCCCAGTCTAAGCATACGGAGTTCATTCCTAGTCTAAGATCGGACTGAACCAAGGGTTGCGGTAGCAGGATCGGTAGCGTGCAGGGGGGACCAGACCGATCCTCACCTTGCGCATTCTGCCTCTCCGGCCGGTTGAGTGCTCGGATGCCCGTTTCGTGGGTTGGCTTAGGCATAGGGAGTTCATTCCATGTCTACACCCCAGCCGGACCAAGGGTTGTGGCAGCGGGACTAGCAACACACAGAGGGGGACCGAGTTGATCCCCAGCTTGCGCATTATGCCTCTTCGGTCGGCTCAGTGCCAAAACACTTGTTTCATGGGTTAACTTAGGCATATGGGGTTCATTCCCAGTCTAAGATCGATTGGACCAAGGGTTGCGGTAGCAGGATCGACAACACGCAGGGGGGATCAGACAGGTCCCCGACTTATGCATTCTGCCTCTCTGATCGGCTGAGCACCCGTACGCTCGTTTCATGGGTTGCCTTAGGCATACGGAGTTCATTCCATGTCTAAGCATACGGAGTTCATTCCCAATCTAAGATCAGACTGGACTGAGGGTTGCAGTAGCAAGACCAGTAGCAGGATCGATAGCACGCAGGGGGCGACCAGGTCGATCCTTGACTTGCATATTCTGCCTTTTCGATCGGCCTCTTCGGTCGGTTGAGTGCCCACACGCTTGTTTCATGGGTTAACTTAGGCATACGGAGTTCATTCCCAGTCTAAGCATACGGAGATCATTCCCAGTCTAAGATTGAACCAGATCGAGGGTTACGGTAGCAGGATCGACAGAACGGAGGGGGGATCAGGCCAATCCCCGGTTTTCGCATTCTGCCTCTCCGACCAGCTGAGCGCTTGCACGCCCGTTTCGTGGGTTGGCTTAGGCATAGGGTGTTCATTCCATGTATAAGCCCCAGTCAGACCGAGGATTGTGGCAGAAGGACCGATAGCACACAGAGGGGGACCAAGCTGATCCCCGGCTTACGCATTCTGTCTCTCCATCCGACTGAGCGCCCGCACGCTCGTTTCGTGGGTTGGCCTAGGCATACGAGTTCATTCCCAGTCTAAGAGTTTGAGCCATGGTGCACATGCTGGACTCGGGCATGTGCTGGTGCTGTATTTTTTTCCATCGAGGCACCATCATCGGAGCATCATCGGAGCATCACCGAAGAGCCTAATCGGTGGCATTGGGGGTTCCGATGATTGGGGGGTCGGGGGGGGTGTGCGCACATGATGTGTGACGAGTGCTGGCACTTGGCCCTTATATTGGCCCCCTATCCCTCATCAAACCTCGAAAACTCAAACCCTCTTAAAAAGCATTTGAGATTTTATAGGTTTGCTGCCAGTAGCCATTAAAGTGTCTGAAATGGGGACACTTTTTTCAAACGATCACAAAATCTTTTCCACTTCGAGTTTTTAGCTGAATTGTTATGTGCATGCCAACAAAATACAAGGATCACTTCTACCAAATTTAGGGACAAAACTATTTCTAAAAAAATTTTAAAAAATCTCGAACCGTAAAAGGTTTTGAAAAACATGAAAAATAGAAAACGGGTCATCTTCCCACGAAACTTCACATGAAGGTGTAGGGGACCATTGTATGAATTTACAAGCCATAAAAATGGCATTGGCATGGCAGAAATAGGAAGATGTGCTTGAACCCACCTACCACCTGTTCGATCCCCGGCTTGCGCATCCTGCCTCTCTGGTCGACTGAGAGTCCGTATGCTCGTTTCGTGGGTTGACTTAGGCAAACGGAGTTCATCCCTAGTCTAAGCATACAGAGTTCATTCCCAGTCTAAGATCGAATCAGATCGAGGGTTGCGACAGCAGGATCAGCAGCACGTAGGGGGCACCGGGTCGATCCTCGGCTTGCGCATTCTGCCTCTCCAGCCGGCTGAGCATCCGTACGCCCATTTCATGGGTTGGCTTAGCCATAAGGAGTTCATTCCATGTCTAAGCCCCAGCCGAACCGAGGGATGTGGCAGCGGGACCGGTAGCACGCAGAGGGGGTTCGGGTCGGTCCCCGACTTACGCATTATGCCTTTTCGACCGGTTCAGCGCCCGAACACTTATTTCGTGGGTTGACTTAGGCATACGGAGTTCATTCCCAGTCTAAGATCAGACTGGACCGACGGTTGCGGTAGCAGGATCGACAGCACGTAGGGGGGACCGGGCCGGTCCCCGACTTGCGCATTCAGCCTCTCTGGCCGACTGAGCACCCGCACGCTCGTTTTGTTGGTTGGCTTAAGCATATGGAGTTCATTCCATGTCTAAGCATATGGAGTTAATTCCCAGTCTAAGATCGGACCGGACCAAGGGTTGTGGTAGCAGGACCAGCAACAGGATCAACAACATGCAGGGGGGATCGGGTCAATCCCTGGCTTGCGTATTCTGCCTGTCCGGCTGGCTGAGCGCCCGCACACTCATTTCGTGGGTTGACCTAGGCATATGGAGTTAATCCCCAGTATAAGCATATAGAGTTCATTCCCAGTCTAAGATCTAATCGGACTGAGGGTTGCGGCAGCAGGATTAGCAACACGCAGGGGGACCGGACTGATCCACAACTTGCGCATTCTACCTCTCTGGCCGATTGAGCGCCCGCATGCCCGTTTCATTGGTTGGCTTAGGCATAGGGAGTTCATTCCATATCTAAGCCCCAGTCGGACCGAGGGTTGAGGCAGCGGGACCGACAGCACGTAAAGGTGGACCAGGCTGATCCTTGGCTTGCGCATTCTGCCTCTCCAGTCGGTTGAGCACCCGCACGCTCATTTCGTGGGCTGGCTTAGGCATAAAGAGTTCATTCCATGTGCATTGTATGAATTTACATGCCATAAAAATGGCATTGGCACGGCAGAAATATGAAGATGTGCTTGAACCCACCTACCACCCGTTCGATCCCTGGCTTGCACATTCAGCCTCTCTGGTCGGTTGAGCGTCCGCACGCTCGTTTCATGGGTTGACATAGGCATACAAAGTTCATCCCCAGTCTAAGCATACAGAGTTCATTCCCAGTCTAAGATCGGACCGAACCGAGGGTTGCGATAGCAGGATCGGTAGCACGCAGGAGGGATCAGGTCGATCCCCGGCTTGTGCATTCTGCCTCTCCGACCGGCTGAGTGCCCGAACGCATGTTTCATGGGTTGGCTTAGGCATAGGGAGTTCATTCCATGTCTAAGCCCCAGCCGGACCGAGGGTTGTGGCAACGGGACCGGCAGCACATAGAGGGGGATCGGGTTGATCCCCGGCTTGTGCATTATGCCTCTTCGGCTAGCTCAGCGCCCGCCGCTTGTTTTGTGGGTTGACTTAGGCATACGAAGTTCATTCCCAGTCTAAGATCGAACTGGACCGAGGGTTACGGCAGCAGGATCGACAGCATGCAGGAGGGATCGAGCTGGACCCTGGCTTACGTATTCTACCTTTCTGACCGACTGAGCGCCCGTACGCTCATTTCGTGGGTTGGCTTAGGCATACGGAGTTAATTCCATGTCTAAGCATATGGAGTTCATTCCCAGTCTAAGATCAGACCGGATCGAGGGTTGCGACAGCAGGACCAGTAGCAGCATCGACTGCACGCAGGGGGGATCGGGCTGATCCCCGGCTTGCACATTCTGCATCTCTGGCAGGCTGAGTGCCCGCTCACATGTTTCATGGGTTGGCTTAGGCATAGGGAGTTCATTCCATGTCTAAGCCCCAGTCAGACCGAGGGTTGTGGCAGCGGGACTGGCATCACGTAGAGGGGGATCGGGCCGATCCCTGGCTTGCGCATTATGCCACTCTGACTGGCTCAACACCCGCACGCTCGTTTTGTGTGTTGACTTAGGCATACGGAGTTCATTGCCAGTCTAAGATCTGACCGGACTGAGGGTTGCAGCAGTAGAATCGACAGCACGTAGGGGCAACCGGGTCGATCCCCAGCTTACGCATTCTGCCTCTTCGATCGATTGAGCACCCGCACGCTCGTTTCATGCGTTGGCTTAGGCATACAGAGTTCATTCCATGTCTAAGCATACGGAGTTCATTCCCAGTCTAAGATCGGATCGGACCGAGGGTTGCGGCAGCAGGACCAGCAACAGCCCGTTTCATGGGTTGGCTTAGGCATAGGGAGATCATTCCATGTCTGAGCCTCTGCCAGACCGAGGGTTGTGATAGCGGGATCGGCAGCACGCAGAGGGGGACTGGGTCGATCCCCGACTTGCACATTCTGCCTCTCCGATCGGCTGAGCACCTACACGCTTGTTTCGTGGGTTGGCTTAGGCATACGGAGTTCATTCCTTGTCTAAGCATACGGAGTTCATTCCCAGTCTAAGAGTTTGAGCCATGGTGCACATGCTGGGCTCGGGCATGTGCTTGTGCCACATTTTTTTCGCCCGAGGCACCATCACCGGAGAGCCTAACTGACGGCATTGGGGGTTCCGATGATTATGGGGGCTAGAGGGTGTGCGCACATGATGTGCGATGGGTGCTGGTACATGGCCCGCAAGCTCGTTTCGTGGGTTGGCTTAGGCATACAGAGTTCATTCCATGTCTAAGCATACGGAGTTCATTCCTAGTCTAAGATTGGACCGGACCGAGGGTTACGGTAGCAAGACCAGGAGCAGGATCGACAGCATGTAGGGGGGATCGGGTCAATCCCCGGCTTATGCATTCTGCCTCTTCGACCGACATCTCCGACTGACTGAGTACTCGCATGCTCGTTTCATGGGTTGACTTAGGCAAATGGAGTTCATCCCCAGTCTAAGCATACGGAGTTCATTCCCAGTCTAAGATCGGACTGGACCAAGGGTTGCGACAGCAAGATCGACAGCATGCAGGGGGACCGGGCCGATCCGGCTTGCGCATTCTACCTTTTCGATCGGTTGAGCGCTCGCACACCCATTTCGTGGGTTGGCTTAGGCATTGGGAGTTCAGTCCATGTCTAAGCCCTAGCCGGATCGAGGGTTATGGCAGCGGGACCAACAGCATATAGAGGGGGACTAGGCTGATCCCCGGCTTGCACATTCTACCTCTCTGGCCGGTTAAGCGCCCGCACACTCGTTTCATGGGTTGGCTTAGGCATACGGAGTTCATTCCATGTCTAAGCATATGGAGTTCATTCCCAGTCTAAGAGTTTGAGCCAAGATGCACATGCTGGGCTCGGGCATGTGCTGGTGCCGCATTTTTTTCGCCCGGGGCACCATTGCCAGAGCATCGCCAGAGAGCGTAATCGACGGCATTGGGGGGTTCCGACGATTGGTGCGGTCGGGGGGGTGTGCACACATGATGTGCGATGGGTGCTGGTACTTGGCCCTTATATTGGCCCCCTATCCCTCATCAAACCTCGAGAACTCACACCCCCTTAAAGAGCATTTGAGATTTTATAGGTTTGCTGCCAGTAGCCATTAAAGTGTCTGAAATGGGGACACTTTTTTCAAACGGTCAGAAAATCTTCTCCACTTCGAGTTTTTAGCTGAATTTTTTTGTACATGCCAACAAAAATACAAGGATCACCTCTACCAAATTTGGGGACAAAATCTTGTAAAAAAATTTTTAAAAATCTCGAACCGTAAAAAGTTTTGAAAATCGTGAAAAATAGAAAACGGTCGTCTTGCCACGAAACTTCACATGATGGCTTAGGGGACCATTGTATGAATTTACAAGCCATAAAAATGGCATTGGCATGGCAGAAATATGAAGATGTGCTTGAATCCACCTACCACCCGTTCGATCCCCGGCTTGCGCATCTTACCTCTCTGGTTGGCTGAACGTCCACATGCTCATTTCGTGGGTTGACTTAGGCATACAGAGTTCATCCCTAATCTAAGCATACAGAGTTCATTCCCAGTCTAAGATCGAACCAGATCGAGGGTTAAGACAGCAGGATCGACAGCACGCAGGGGGGACTGGGCCGATCCTCGGCTTGCGCATTCTGCCTCTCTGATCGGTCGAGCACCCGCACGCCTGTTTCATGGGTTGGCTTAGGCATAGGGAGTTCATTCCTTGTCTAAGCCCCAGTCGGACCAACGGTTGTGGCAGTGGGATCGGTAGCACGCAGAGGGGGACCGGGCTGATCCTCGACTTACGCATTATGCCTCTCCAGCTGGCTCAGCACCCGTATGGTCGTTTCATGGGTTGAATTAGGCATACGGAGTTCATTTTCAATCTAAGATCAGACCAGATCGAGGGTTGGGACAGCAAGATCGACAGCACGCTAGGGGGTACCGGGCCAGTCCCCAGCTTACACATTCTGGCTCTACGACTGGCTGAGCGCCCGTACGCTCGTTTCGTGGGTTGGCTTAGGCATACGGAGTTCATTCAATGTCTAAGCATACGGAGTTCATTCCCAATCTGAGATTGGATCGAATCGAGGTTTACAACAACAAGACCAGCAGCAGGATCAGTAGTATGAAGGGAGGGATCGAGTCGATCCCTGGTTTGTGCATTCTACCTCTCCGACTGACTGAGTGCTTGCACGTTCATTTCTTGGGTTGGCTTAGGCATCCGAAGTTCATTCCATGTCTAAGCCCCAGTTGAACAGAGGGTTGTGGTAGCAAGACCAGCAGCGGGATCGGTAACACGTAGAGGGGGATCGGGCTGATCCTCGACTTACGCATTCTGTCTTTCTGACCGACTGAGCACTCGCACGCTCATTTCGTGAGTTGGCTTAGGCATACGGAGTTTGTTCCATGTCTAAGCATACGGAGTTCATTCCCAGTCTAAAATCAGATTGCATCGAGGGTTGTGGTAGTAGGAGCAGTAGCAGGATCGACAGCACGTAGGGGGACCGGGCCAATCCTCGGCTTGTTTATTCTGCCTCTCTAGTCGACTGAGTGCCTACACGCTCGTTTCGTGGATTGGCTTAGGCATACAGAGTTCATTCCTTGTCTAAGCCCCAGTCGGACCGATGGCTGTGGCAGTAGGACCGGTAGTGGGATCAGCAGCACACAGAAGAGGATCGGGCTGATCCTCTTCTTGCACATTATGCCTCTTCGATCAGCCTCTATGGCCGACTGAGTGTCCGCACGCTCATTTCATGGGTTGACTTAGGCATATGGAGTTCATCCCCAGTCTAAGCATACGGAGTTCATTCCTAGTCTAAGATCAGATCGAGGGTTACAGTAGTAGGATCGGTAGCACCCAGGGGGGACTGGGCCGATCCACATCTTACGCATTCTGACTCTCTGACCGGCTGAGTGCCCGTATGCCGGTTTCGTGGGTTGGCTTAGGCATAGGGAGATCATTCCATGTCTAAGCCCGAAGCGGACCGAGGTTTGTGGGTCGATCCCGGCTTGCGTATTATGCCTCTCCGGTCGGCTCAGTACCCGAATGCTCATTTCATGGGTTGACTTAGCCATACGAAGTTTATTCCCAGTCTAAGATCGAACCGGATTGAGGGTTGCGGTAGTAGGATCGACAGCAAGCAGAGGGGATCGGGCCGGTTTTCGGCTTGTGCATTCTGCCTCTTTGGTCGGTTGAGCGCCCGCACGCTCGTTTCGTGGGTTGGCTTAGGCATACAGAGTTCATTCCATGTCTAAGCATCCAAAGTTCATTCCCTATCTAAGATCAAACCGGACCGAGGGTTGTGACAGCAGGACCAGTAGCAGGATCGACAGTACGCAGGAGGGATCGAGCCGATCCCCGGCATGCGCATTCTGTCGCTCCAGTCGACTGAGCGCCCGTACGTCCGTTACATGGGTTGGCTTAGGCATATGGAGTTCATTCCATTTCTAAGCCCCAGCCAAACTGAGGGTTGTCGCAACGGGACCAGCAGCACGTAGAGGGGGACTGGGCCGATCCCCGGCTTGTGCATTCTACCTCTCCGACCGGCTGAGCGCCCGCACACTCATTTCGTGGGTTGGCTGAGGCATACGAAGTTCATTCCACGTCTAAGCATATGGAGTTCATTCCCAGTCTAAGAGTTTGAGCCACAGTGCACATGCTAGTGGAGACATTTGATAAGGGGCTCTAGCTGGTGGCTTGGTCTCGGACACCAGCTCGATCTTGTGGTCCACCTCCCTCTTAAGTGGTAGCTTGCTAGGTAGCTTTGCGAGCATCACATCACTAAAGGTCGTCAGCACCTTTAGCACCTCCAAGGGTGACTTGGTCTCCTTCTCTCTTGGCTTATCATATTTCAGGGCTACCAAGAAGGTGTCTTCTTGTCTGCTTACCACCTTGGCAAATTGGATGGCTGACACCACCTACAACCCAACTCTAGACCCTCTCCTCAATGGCACTAGGCATTGGCACCGTGCATCCAAGATGCAAACACAATCGATAAAAGGCACAAGGAGGGCGTTAATCTGAACAAGGAAATCCAACCCAATCACAAACTCATAGTCATCAAGGGTTATTACCTCAATGGTCTCCTTGCCTTTCCAGTCTCGAAGCTGTAACTCCACTCCCCGCGCTACTTCAATGGCTGGAACTTCCTTGGAGTTCACCATTTTGATGGTACCAGTCCTTTTCTGCACCTTTAGTCTGAGCTTCCGGGCTCTATCACCTAAAATAAAAAAATGTGAGGCACCTGTGTCCACCAGTGCGCTCACCTTCTGACCCACAACCATCAGATCCACAAACATCAAGCCCTTTGGCTTGCGGTTCCCCTTACTCTTGACAGCATTGAGCAGCAACGACCCAAGCTTTGTTGCCCCTAACTCTGGCTCCTCGTCAGACTCCTTGTCTATAGCAGCCAGCTTGCCCTTCTGCAAGTAATTGCGCACTATGTGGCTCCCTCCACATAGGTAGCATGCTAGTGGCTCTCGGTCCCCCTTTGCTTTCCACTTGTCTGCTGGTGGCTTCCTCTCGCCATCCTTGGTTGAACGGTCTCGGTCTCCATCCTTGGATTCCTGATCATGATCCTTCCCCTTGGACTACTTCTTTCGATCCCTATCATCCCTGCCCTTACCCTTGGGCTTGGTAGACTCAAACTTGTTCAGAGGCTTGAACTCTATCAAGGCCTCGATAGTAGTCATTGCTTTAGCCAAGTCATGAACTCCTCTCTTTTGTAGCTCATGCTTCACCCATGACTTCAGCCCATCCATGAAAGCAAATAAGGCATCCTTCTCACCTAGATCCGAGATCTGTAGCATCAGTTCAGAGAATTTCTGGACATACTCCCTTATGTCCCCTTGCTGGCTCAACCTGCGTAACTTTACCCGTGCCTCATCATTGGCATACTCCGAGTAAAATTGTTCTCTAAACTCATTTTAGAACTCTACCCAGGTTCCAATCTTGGCGTTACCACGCCTGACATCATCACACCTACGCCTCTACCACAATAAGGCTACATCAGTGAGATACATAGCAGTGGTGCTTACCTTTATCGCCTCGTCTTGCATGCCAATGGCCTGGAAGTACTGCTCCATACCCTAAAGGTAGTTATCTACTTCCTTGGTGGCCCTAGTCCCCTTGAACTCCTTAGGCTTGGGGACATCCAATCTGGATTTGGACACTCCAGCAAACATGCCATTCCCAATGGCAGTCTTGCAAGCAACGAGCTCATTCGTAAGCTCCTCCATCTGCTGGCACATGGCCTCCATGCCATCGTGCAAGGTTAGCACTTCAGCCTCCAAGGTCTAATTCTTTTGGGTGAACACGTCCAAGCCTTTGTTGAGAGCAGCTTGCAGCTCACTTTAGATCTCCTCCCCCATGGAGTCTAGCGATGCAATGTGAGTCTTTACCCCCTCAAGCTTCTCCCCCATGTCACCCATGGTCACCTTCACCTTGGCCAGCCTACCGTCCATGGTAGACCAGATATCTCTAGAATTGGCTTTCCTCCCACTTCCATGCCCATGCTCCTAAGCCTCTGGTTGTTGGTTAGTAGCGTCACTTTGGGATGCCATCTCCTCTAACCTGCACAACACAAACACGCAGAATCAAACTTGCTCTGATGCCTACTGCCACGAGCTCCGACCTTAGACTCAAAAACCGTGCGGCTTTAGGCTTTGAATCTCCTCATTTATGCCTAAGTCAGCCTAAAACACAAGCGTATGGGCACTAGAACAACAGGAAGGGCTGATTATGCAAGTTAAAGAGAAATAGGATAAGAAGGCGGAATTTTGGAAATGCTCTTGTATTCACTAAAACAGAAGTGTTTGATGGTGTACAAATGAGGGAGGAGCAGCTCTCTATTTATAGTTGAGGCTCCAGCTTACACTTAAAGGCAATAACCCTAGAATAAAGGCTAAAATCATGGGATTATACAGATTACAATCAATCAGGATGCTAACTCCTGATTTTCAGGGTCAACCAAATCTGCCAGGATGCTACTGCTGATCCTGTCTGCTTTCAGAAGCTTCCCATGTGTGTCCAGCACCTTGGGCCCTTTTGGATGTGGTGTGGGCAGCTTGTATGCCAGGCCTTGGTCTCACGGGCTGGCCTACAAGTTGGGCAGGCGTTCTGAACTCGTTTGCTATGCTTTGTGCGCAGATACCTGCCAGTACGCCTGGTCTGCGGGCCTCAACCTTTGGCTCGCCTGCTGGTGCGCCTGATGTGCCTGGCATGCCCGCCCAGGGCATGACACTTGAACCTGATATTGGTCCCCTATCCCTCATCAAACCTTGAGAACTCACCCCCCCTTAAAGAGCATTTGAGATGTTATAGGTTTGCTGCCAGTAGCCATTAAAGTGTTTGAAATGGGGACACTATTTTCAAACGGTCACAAAATCATCTCCACTTCGATTTTTTAGCTGTATTTTTTTGTGCATGCCAACAAAAATACAAGGATCACCTCTACCAAATTTGGGGGCAAAACTCTTTCTAAAAAAATTTTAAAAAATCCCGAACCATAAAAATTTTGAAAATCGTGAAAAATAGAAAACGGGTCGTCTTGCCACAAAACTTCACATGAAGGCTTAGGGGAAAATTGTATGAATTTACAAGCCATAAAAATGGCATTGGCACGGTAGAAATATGAAGATGTGCTTGAACCCACCTACCACCCGTTCGATCCCTAGCTTGTGCATCCTGCCTCTCTGGTCGGCTGAGCGCCCGTACGCTCGTTTCATGGGTTGACTTAGGCATACAGAGTTCATCCCTAGTCTAAGCATACGGAGTTCATTCTCAGTCTAAGATTGGATCGGACCAAGGGTTGCGGTAGTAGGATCGATAGCACGCAGGGGGGATTGGGCCAATCCCCGGCTTGCGTATTTTGCCTCTCCGACCAGCCGAGCGCCTGCACGCCCGTTTCATGGGTTGGCTTAGGCATAGGGAGTTCATTCCATGTCTAAGCCCCAGCTGGACTGAGGGTTGTGGCAGCGGGACCGGCAGCATGCAGAGGGGGATCGGGCTGATCCTCGGCATGCGCATTATGCCTCTCTGGCCGGCTCAGCGCCCACACGCTTGTTTCGTGGGTTGACTTAGGCATACGGAGTTCATTCCTAGTTCAAGATCGGATCAGATCGAGGATTACGGTAGTAGGATCGACAGCACGTAGGGGGGATCGGGTCGATCTTCGGCTTGTGCATTCTGCCTCTCTGGCCGGTTGAGTGCCCGCACGCTCGTTTCATGGGTTGGCTTAGGCATACGGAGTTCATTCCATGTCTAAGCATACGGAGTTCATTCCCAGTCTAAGATCAGACCAGACCGAGGGTTGCGGTAGCATGACCAGCAATAGGATCGATAGCACGTAGGGGGGACCGGACAGATCCCCAACTTGCGCATTCTGCCTCTTCGGATGGCTGAGCGGCCGCACGCTAGTGTCGTGGGTTGGCTTAGGCATACGGAGTTCATTCCATGTCTAAGCCCTAGCCGGACCGAGGGTTGTGGCAGCAGGACCGGCAGCGGTATCAGCAGCACGCAGAGGAAGATCGGGCTGATCCCCAGCTTGCACATTATGCCTCTTCGGTCTGCCTCTCCGGTCGGCTGAGCGCCCACATGCTTCTTTCGTGGGTTGACTTAGGCATATGAAGTTCATCCCCAATCTAAGCATATGGAGTTCATTCCCAGTCTAAGATCGGACCGGATCGAGGGTTGCGGCAGCAAGATTGGCAGCACGCAGAGGGGACCGGGCTGATCCTCAGCTTGCGCATTCTGCCTCTCCGGCCGAATGAGTGCCCTGCACACCCGTTTCATCGGTTGGCTTAGGCATAGGGAGTTCATTCCATGTCTAAGCCCCAGTTAGACCGAGGGTTGTGGCAACGGGATCGGCAGCACGCGGGGGGGATCGAGCCTATCCCCTGCTTGCGCATTCTGCCTCTCCAGCCGGTGAGCACCCACACGCCTGTTTTGTGGGTTCGTTTAGGCGTAGGGAGTTCATTCCATGTCTAAGCCCCAGTCGGACCGAGGGTTGTCGCAGCGGGACCAGCAGCACATAGAGGGGGACCCGGTTGATCCCCGATTTGTGCATTATGCCTCTTCGACCGGATCAACGCCCACACACTCTTTTCATGGGTTGACTTATGCATACGGAGTTCATTTCAAGTCTAAGATTGGATCGGACCGAGGGTTACAAGAGTAGGATCGACAGCACGCAGGGGGGCAGGGCCGATCTTCGGCTTGCGCATTCTGCCTCTCTGGTCGGCTGAGCGCTCGCACGCTCGTTTCGTAGGTTGGCTTCAGCATACGGAGTTCATTCCACCTCTAAGCATACGGAGTTTATTCCCAATCTAAGATTTTGAGCCACGGTGCACATGTTGGGCTCGGACAAGTGCTGGTGCCGCATTTTTTTTGCCCGGGGCACCATCGTCGGAGAGCCTAACCGACGGCATTGGGTGTTCCGATGATTGGAGGGCCAGGGGGTGTGTGCACATGATGTGCAATGGGTGCTGGTACTTGGCCCTTATATTGGCCCCCTATCCCTCATCAAACCTCGGGAACTCGCACCCCCTTAAAGAGCATTTGGGATTTTATAGGTTTGCTGCTAGTAGCCATTAAAGTGTCTGAAATGGGGACACTTTTTTCAAACGGTCACAAAATCTTCTCCACTTTGAGTTTTTAGCTGAATTTTTTTGTGCATGCCAACAAAAATACAAGGATCACCTCTACCAAATTTGGGGACAAAACGTTTTCTAAAAAATTTTAAAAAATCCTGAACCGCAAAAAGTTTTGAAAATCGTGAAAAATAGAAAACGGGTCATCTTGCCATGAAACTTCACATGAAGGCTTAGGGGACCATTGTATGAATTTACACACCATAAAAATGGAATTGGCATGGCAGAAATATGAAGATGTGCTAGAACCCACCTACCACCCAATCGATCCCCGGCTTATGCATCTTGCCTCTCTGGTCAGTTGAGCGCCTGCACGCTCGTTTCGTGGGTTTACTTAGGCATATGGAGTTCATCCTTAATCTAAGCATACAGAGTTCATTCCCAGTCTAAGATTGGACTGGATCAAGGATTGCGGTAGCAAGATTGGTAGCACGCAGGGGGGACCGGGCCGATCCCCGGCTTGTGCATTCTACCTCTTCGGTTGGCTGAGCGCCTGCACGTCCGTTTCGTGGGTTGGCTTAGGCATAGGGAGTTCATTCCATGTCTAAGCCTCAACCGAACCGATGGTTGTGGCAGCAGGACCGGTAGCATGCAGATGGGGATTGGACTGATCCTCAACTTGCACATTATGCCTCTCTGGTCGGCTCAGCGCCCGCACGCTCATTTCATGGGTTGACTTAGGCATACGAAGTTCATTCCCAGTGTAAGATTGGACTGGACCAAGGGTTGCAACAGCAGGATCGACAACATGCAGGGGGTGACCGGGCCATTCCTCGGCTTGCGTATTCTACCTCTCTGGCTGGCTGAGCTCCCGCACGCTCGTTTCGTGTGTTGGCTTAGGCATACGGAGTTCATTCCATGTCTAAGCATACGAAGTTCATTCTCAGTCTAAGATCGGACCGGACCGAGGGTTGCGCTGGGCTCAGGCTTGTGCTGGTGCTACATTTTTTTCACCCAAGGCACCATCACCAGAGCATCGCCGGAGAGCCTAACCGGCGGTATTAGGGGTTCCGGCGATTGGAGGGACCGGGGGGTGTACGCACATGATGTACGATGGGTGCTGGTACTTGGCCCTTATATTGGCCCCCTATCCCTCCTCAAACCTCAAGAACTCACACCCCCTTAAAGAGCATTTGAGATTTTATAGGTTTGCTGCCAGTAGCCATTAAAGTGTCTAAAATGGGGACACTTTTTTCAAACGGTCGCAAAATCTTCTCCACTTCAAGTTTTTAGCTGAATGTTTTTTTGCATGCCAACAAAAATACAAGGATCACCTCTACCAAATTTGGGGACAAAAATCTTTCTAAAAGAATTTTCAAAAATCTCGAACCCGCAAAAAGTTTTGAAAATCATAAAAAATAGAAAACGGGTCGTCTTGCCACAAAACTTCACATGAAGGCTTAGGGGACCATTGTATGAATTTACAAGCCATAAAAATGGCATTAGCATGGCAGAAATATGAAGATGTGCTTGCACCCACCTTCCACTCGTTCAATCCCCGGCTTGTGCATCCTGCCTCTCTAGTCGGACGTTCGTTTCATGGGTTGACTTAGGCATAGGGAGTTCATCCCCAGTCTAAGCAAATAGAGTTCATTCCCAGTCTAAGATCAGACCAAACCGAGGGTTATGGCAGCAAGATCGGTAGCACGTAGGGGGTATCGAGTCGATCCCCAACTTGCACATTCTGCCTCTCTGGTCGACTGAGTGCCCGCACGCCCATTTCGTGGGTTGGCTTAGGCATAGGCAGTTCATTCCATGTCTAAGCCCTAGTCTGACCGAGGGTTGTGGCAGCGAGACCGACAGCATGTAGAAGGGGAACGGGCCGATCCTCGGCTTGCGCATTATGCCTCTCCGACTGGCTCAACGCCCGCACGCTCGTTTTCTGGGTTGACTTAGTCATACGGAGTTCATTCCTAGTCTAAGATCGGATCAGACCGAAGGTTACGGTAGTAGGATCGACAGCACGCAGGGGGGATCGGGTCGATCCCCGTCTTACACATTTTCCCTGTCCGATCGGTTGAGCGCCCGCACGCTCCTTTCGTGGGTTGGCTTAGTCATACGGAGATCATTCCATGTCTAAGCCCTAGCCAGACCGTGGGTTGTGGCAGTAGGACCAACAGCATGCCGTGGGGGTCCGGGTCGATCCTCGGCTTATGCATTATGCCTCTCCGGCCGGCTCAGCGCCTGCACGCTCGTTTTGTGGGTTGACTTAGCCATACAGAGTTCATTCTTAGTCTAAGATTGGACTGGACCGAGGGTTGCAGCAGTAGGATTGACAGCACACAGGGGGGATCGAGTCGATTCATGGCTTACGCATTCTGCCTCTCCGACCGACTGAGCACCCACACGCTCGTTTCATGGGTTGGCTTGGGCATACGGAGTTCATTCCATGTCTAAGCCCCAGCCGGACCAAAGGTTGTGGTAGCAGGACCTGTAGTGGGATAGGCAGCACACAGAGGGGGACCGGGTTGATCCCTGACTTGCCCATTATGCCTCTCCGACCGGCCTCTCTGGTCGACTGAGCGCCCGCACACTCATTTTATGGGTTGACTTAGGCATACGGAGTTCATCCCCAGTCTAAGCATACGGAGTTCCTTCCCAGTCTAAGATTGGACCAGATTGAGGGTTGCGACAGCAGGATTGGCAACACGCAGGGGGGACCGGGTCGATCCCTGGCTCGCACATTCTACCTTTTCGGTCGACTGAGTACCCGCACGTCCGTTTCATGGGTTGGCTTAGGCATAGGGAGTTCATTCCATGTCTAAGCCCCAGTCAGACTGAGGGTTGTGGTAGCAGGACCGACAGCATACAGAGGGGGATCAGGTCGATCCCCGACTTGCGCGTTATGCCTCTTTGGTCGGCTCAGCGCCCGCACGCTTGTTTCGTGGGTTGACTTGTGCATACGGAGTTCATTCTCAGTCTAAGATCAGACAGGACCGAGGGTTACGACAGCAGGATCGACAGCATGCATGGGGGATCAGGCCAATCCCTGGCTTGCGCATTCTACCTCTCTGGCCGGCTGAGCACCCGCACGCTCGTTTCGTAGGTTGGCTTAGGCATACGGAGTATATTCCATGTCTAAGCATACGGAGTTCATTCCCAGTCTTAGATTTTTAGCCACGGTGCACATGCTGGGCTCGGGCATGTGCTGGTGTCATATTTTTTTTGCCCGAGACACCATCGTCGGAGAGTCACCGAGCATCACCGGAGAGCCTAACCGACGGCATTGGGGGTTCCGACGATTGGGGGGGCCGGGGGGTGTGCGCAAATGATGTGCGATGGGTGCTGGTACTTGTGTCATGGGCTCCAACCTTAGACTCAGAAACCGTGCGGCCTTGGGCTTGAAATCTCCTCTTTTATGCCAAAGTCAGCCTAAAACGCAAGCGTATGGGTACTAGAACAATGGGAAGGGCTGATTACGCAAGTTAAAGAGAAACAGGATAAGAAGGCAGAATTTTAGAAATGCTCTTGTATTCACTGAAACGGAAGTGTTTGATGGAGTACAAATGAGGAAGAAACAGCCCTCTATTTATAGTTGAGGCTCCAGCTTACACTTAATGGCAATATCCCTAGAATAAAGGCTAAAATCATGGCATTATATAGATTACAATCAATCAGGATGCTAACTCTTGATTTTTAGGGTCAACCAAATTTGCCAAGATGCTACTGCTGATCCTGCCTGCTTCCAAAAGCTTCCCTTGCGTGTCCAGCACCTTGGGCCCTTCTGGATGTGGTGCGAGTAGCTTGTATGCCAGGCCTTGGTCTCAGGGGTTGCCTACAAGTTGGGCGGGCATTTTGAACTCGTTTGTTAGGCTTTGTGCGCAGATACCCACCAGCACGCCTGGTCTGCGGGCCTCAACCTCTAGCTCGCTTGCTGGTGTGCCTGATATGCCTGGCGTGCTCACCCAGGGTGTGACATTCTCCCCCACCTAATTACACAATGCCCTCGTTGTGTCTTCTGCATGGTACTTTCTGATCTGGTCCCCAAACTGCCATAAGTCATCTACTGGTCCCCAGCTCACCTCACTGTCTGGAAGTCCCTTCCAGTGCACCAAGTACTCTTGTCTTGGCTGATAGTTCTTCCGTCTCACTTCTGGGTCAGCTATGATGCTGTGGACCTCCTTCTCATATGAGGCCCTTGCCCCCAATGGTGTACGCTTTGACTTTGCCTGTCCTGGATCTCCCTCATCCTTATGGAATGGCTTGAGCATGCTCACATGGAACATCGGGTGTACCCTCAGCTTGGGTGGCATATCCAGTTGAAGGCAACCTTGCATACCCTCTTGACTACTCGAAAAGGTCCCTCATACCTCTGGACTAGGCCTTTGTGCAACCCCCTATGGCGCACAATGGGATGCAACTTCACCAACACCAAGTCTCCAACCTGGAACTGCACGTCTCGCCTATTCTAGTTTGCCCACTTTTTCAACCTCTTGGCCGCCTTGTGTAGACAAACTCTGGCCAAGTCAGTTTGCTCCTGCCTTGCCTTGGCAAACTTGTATGCTGCTGGATTTGGCCCTGTATAACCTGCAGCAATCGAACTGGGTGTTAGTGGTTGTTGCCCTGTCATAACCTCAAATGGGCTCTAGTTCGTTGCCTCACTCCTTTGCAAGTTGTAGGAAAACTACGCAATATCTAGTAGCTTTGGCCAGTCCCTTTATATGGCACTCACATAGTGCCTAAGGTAGACCTCTAATAGTCCATTCACTCGTTCTGTCTACCCATCGATCACAAATGCATGCTGGTGGAAAAGTTCAAGTCTGACCCCAACAGCTTGAACAACTCAGTCCAGAACCTGCCCGTGAAACGCTCGTCCCGATCACTAACAATGATCCTCGGCACTCCCAGTACTTAACCATGTTCTTCAGGAACAATTGAGCTGCCTCCTCGGCTGGGCACTCCTTGGTTGCTAGAATGAAGATTCCATACTTGGAAAACCTGTCCACCACTACCATGATGCTTCCAAACACTTCTGCTTTGGGTAGACCAACTATAAAGTCCAGAGAAACACTCTCCCATGGTCGCTCTGGCATTGGCAATTGCTCCAAGAGATCACCTAGTTTCTTGAGCTCCACCTTGTCCTATTAGCACACAAGACAAGTCTTCACATAGGCCTCCACATCATCCCTCATGTGCGGCCAGTAGTACCGATCCTTGATCAGCACCAAGGTACGGCTCACTCTGGGGTGTCCAACCCACCTTGAATCATGGTATTCTTGTAAAACTTCCTTGCGAAGCTTCTCGTGCTACGGCACAAATAGTCTACTGCCCCTAGTGTACAACAAGCCATCATGCAACCAAAACCACCTAGTCTTACCTTGCTAGGCGTACTCCATCAAAGCCTTGGCTGTAGGATCATGCGCAAGTCCCTCCTTGATACGCGGCACCAGTGACCCCTCTGGTTGGCTAATGGCAGCAAGGTTAGCCTTTCTGCTCAGGGCGTCTGCCACTAGGTTCGCCCACCCTGGCTTATACTCCATCTGGAAATCAAATTCTGTAAGAAAATCTTGCCATCTCGCCTGCTTGAGGGACAGCTTCTTCTGTATCTGGAAGTAGCTGGTTGCCACATTGTCCGTCTTAACCACGAACCTCGACCCCAACAGGTAATGGCACTAAGTGCGCAAGCAGTGCACCACTGCAGTCATCTCCTTCTCTTGGATCGTGTACTTGCGCTCAATCTCGTTCAATTTCCTGCTCTCAAACATGACTGGACGTCTTTCCTGCATCAACACACCCCCTATGGCAAAGTTTGATGCATCCGTATGCACCTCATACAGCTTGGCATGGTCTGGCAAGGCCAAGACAGGCTCCTTGGTCACAGCCCGCTTCAACCTGTCAAAGGCTTCCTGGCACCTTGCACTCCACTCCCATGCTTTCCCTTTTTTGAGCAAGTCAGTCAATGGCATGGCTATTACTGAGTGACCTTTGATGAAGTGCCTGTAGTAGTTGACCAGCCCAAGGAATGATCTCAACTCAGTGACCTTGGCTGGCGGTTGCCACTTCAGGATGGCATGCATCTTGCCTTCATCCATGCGTATCCTGTCACCTCCCACTATGTGGCCAATGAACGAGATCTCCTATTGGGCGAATGGGCACTTCTCCCTCTTGACAAACAGCTTGTGCACCCATAACACCTCGAACACCTGTCTCAAGTGGTCTACATGCTCTCCCAAAGTCTGGCTGTAGATCACAATATCATCCAAATAAACCACAACAAATCGATCAAGGAATGACTGAAGTACCTTGTTCAGAAGGGTGCAGAATGTTGCTGGGGCATTCGTGAGTCCGAAAGGCATCACCAAGAACTCATATGAACCATACCGAGTGACACATGCTGTCTTTGGCTCATCTCCCTCCGCGATCCTGACTTGATAGTAGCCTGACCTCAAATCTAGCTTGGTGAACCACCTTGCACTCCCAAGTCGATCGAACAAGTCCGCAATGAGTGGGATGGGGTACTTGTTCTTGATGGTCAGCTTGTTCAAAGCTCGGTAGTCTATGCACAGTCGCAACGACCCATCATGCTTGCACTGAAATAGAATCGGTGCACTATAGGGTACCTTCGATGGCTTGATGAAGCCAGCATCAACTAACTCTTTGAGCTGCTTCCTCAACTCCTCCAACTCTGGTAGAGACATTTGGTAAGGGGCTCTAGCTGGTGGCTTGGCCTTAGACACCAGCTTGATCTTGTGGTCCACCTCTCTCTTAGGTGGTAGCTTGCTAGGTAGCTTTGCGGGCATCACATCACTAAAAGTCTTCAGCACCTTTAGCACCTCCAAGGGTGACTCAATCTCCTTCTCCCTTGGCTCATCATATTTCAGGGCTGCCAGGAAGGTGTCTTCTTGTCTGCTTACTGTCTTGGCAAATTGGATGGCTGACACCATCCGCAACCCAACTCCAGACCCTCTCTTCAATGGCACTAGGCATTGGCACCGTGCATCCAAGATGCAAACACAATCGACAAAAGGCACAAGGAGGGTGTTAATTCGAACAAGGTAATCCAACCCAATCACAAACTCATAGTCGTCAAGGGGTATTACCTCAATGGTCTCCTTGCCTTTCCAGTCTCCAAGCTGTAACTCCACTCCCCGCACTACTCCAATGGCTGGAACTTCTTTGGAGTTCATCGTTTTGATGGTACCAATCCCTTTCTACACCTCTAGTCTGAGCTTCCGGGCTCTATCACCTGAAATAAAAAGATGTGAGGCACTTGTGTCCACCAGTGCGCTCACCTTCTAACCCGCAACCATCAAATCCGCAAACATTAAGCCCTTTGGCTTGTGGCTCCCCTTACTCTGGATAGCATTGAGCACCAACGACCCAAGCTTTGCTACCCCTGACTCTGGCTCCTTGTTAGACTCCTTGTCTACAGCAGCCAGCTTGCTCTTCTGTGAGTAATTGCGTGCTATGTGGCTCCCTCCACATAGGTAGCATGCTAGTGGCTTTCAGTCCCCCTTTGCTTTCCACTTGCCTGCTGGTGGCTTTCTCTCACCATCCTTGGTTGAATGGTCTCGATCTCCATCCTTGGACTCTCGATCACGATCTTTCCCCTTGGACTACTTCTTTCGGTCCCTATCGTCCCTACCTTTACCCTTGGGCTTGGTAGACTTGAACTTGTTCAGAGGTTTGAACTCTATCAGGGCCTCGGTAGTAGTCATGGCTTTAGCCAAGTCATGAACTCCTCTCCTTTATAGCTCATGCTTCGCCCACAGCTTCAGCCCATCCATGAAAGTAAATAAGGCATCCTTCTCACCTAGATCCAAGATCTGTAGCATCAGTTCAGAGAATTTATGGACATACTCCCTTATGTCCCCTTGCTAGCTCAACCTGTGCAACTTTGCCTGTGCCTCATCATCGGCATATTCCGGGTAAAATTGTTCTCTAAACTCTTTTTGAAACTCTACCCAGGTTCTAATCTTGGCGCTTCCATGCCTGACATCATCACACCTGTGCCTCTACCACAATAAGGCTACATCAGTGAGATACATAGCAACGGTGCTTACCTTTATCACCTCATCTTGCATGCCCATGGCTTGGAAGTACTGCTCCATACCCCAAAGGTAGTTATCTACTTCCTTGGCCACCCTAGTCCCCTTGAACTCCTTAGGCCTGGGGACATCCAATCTGGACTTGGACACTCTAGCAAACATACCATTCCCAATGGCAGTCTTGCAAGCAATGAGCTCACTGGTAAGCTCTTCCATCTGCTGGCGCATGGCCTCCATGCCATCGCGTAAGGTCACCACTTCAGCCTCCAAGGTTTGATTCTTTTAGGTGAACACATCCAATCCTTTGTTGAGAGCAGCTTGCAGCTCACTTTGGATCTCCTCCCCCATAGAGTCTAGCGATGTAATGTGATCTCTACCCCCTCAAGCTTCTCCCCCATGTCGCCCATGGTCACCTCCACCTTGGCCAGCCTACCGTCCATGGTAGACCAGATATCTCTAGAACTGGCTTTCCTCCCTCTTCCATGCCCATGCTCCTGGGCCTCTAGTTGTTGGTTAGCAGTGTCACTTTGGGATGCCATCTCCTCTAACCTGCACAACACAAACACGCAGAATCGAACTTGCTCTGATACCAACTGTCATGGGCTCTGACCTTAGACTCAAAAATCGTACGACCTTAGGCTTGGAATCTCCTCCTTTATGCCTAAGTCATCCTAAAACACAAGCGTATGGGCACTAGAACAACAGGAATGGCCGATTATGTAAGTTAAAGAGAAACAGGATAAGAAGGCAGAATTCTGGAAATGCTCTTGTATTCACTGAAACAGAAGTGTTTGATGGTGTACAAATGAGGGAGGAGCAGCCCTTTATTTATAGTTGAGGCTCCAGCTTACACTTAAAGGCAATATCCCTAGAATAAAGGCTAAAATCATGGGATTATACATATTACAATCAATCAAGATGCTAACTCTTGATTTTTAGGGTCAACCAAATCTGCCAGGATGTTGCTGCTGATCCTGCCTGCTTCCAAAAGCTTCCCTTGCATGTCCAGCACCTTGGCCCCTTCTGGATATGGTACGGACAGCTTGTATGCCAGGCCTTGGTCTCACGGTCTGGCCTGCAAGTTGGGTGGGCGTTCTAAACTCGTTTGCTAGGCTTTGCATGCAAATACCCACCAGCACGTCTGGTCTGCAGGACTCATCCTCTGGCTTATCCTGCTGGTGCGTCTGATGTGCTTGGCGCGCCCGCCCAAGGCATGACACTTGGCCCTTATATTGGCCCCCTATCCCTCATCAAATCTCAAGAACTCGCACCCCCTTAAAGAGCATTTGAGATTTTATAGGTTTGCTGCCAGTAGCCATTAAAGTGTCTGAAATGGGGACACTTTTTTCAAAAGGTCATAAAATCATCTCCACTTCAAGTTTTTAACTGAATTTTTTTTTTCATACCAACAAAAATACAAGGATCACCTCTACCAAATTTGGGGGCAAAAATCTTTCTAAAAAATTTTTAAAAAATCCCGAACCGCAAAATGTTTCAAAAATTGTGAAAAATAGAAAACGGGTCATCTTGCCATGAAACTTCACATGAAGGCTTAGGGGACCATTGTATGAATTTACAAGCCATAAAAATGGCATTGGCATGGCAGAAATATGAAGATGTGCTTGAACCCACCTCTACTCGTTCGATCCCCGGCTTGCGCATCCTGCCTCTCTGGTCGACTGAGCACCCACACACTCGTTTCATGGGTTGACTTAGGCATACGAAGTTCATCCCCAGTCTAAGCATACGGAGTTCATTCCCAATCTAAGATCGGATCGGGGCGAGGGTTACGGCAACAAGATCAGTAGCACGCAGGGGGGACCCGGCTAATCCCCGGCTTGCGCATTCTGCCTCTCCGATCGGCTGAGCGCCCGCACGTATGTTTCGTGGGTTGGCTTAGGCATAGGGAGTTCATTCCTTGTCTAAGCCCCAGTCGGACCGAGGGTTGTGGCAGCGGGACCAACAGCACGCAGATGGGGACCGGGCCGATCCCCTACTTGTGCATTATGCCTCTCCGGCTAGCTCAGCGCCCGTACGCTCGTTTCGTGGGTTGACTTAGGCATACGGAGTTCATTCCCAGTCTAAGATCAGACCAGACTGAAGGTTGCGGCATCAGGATCGACAGCACGCAAGGGGGACCGGGTCGATCCCCGACTTGCACATTCTGCCTCTCTGGTCGGCTGAGCGCCCGTACGCTCATTTCATGGGTTGGCTTAGGCATATGGAGTTCATTCCCAGTCTAAGATCAGACTGGACCGAGGGTTGCGGTAGCAGGATCGACAGCACGCAGGGACGGACCGAGCCGATCCCCGACTTGTGCATTCTGTCTCTTTGACCGACTGAGCGCCCGTACACTCATTTCATGGGTTGGCTTAGGCATACGGAGTTCATTCCAAGTCTATGCCCCAGCCAGACCGAGGGTTGTGGTAGCACGATCAGCAGCGGGATCGACAGCACGCAGAGGGGGACCGGGCTGATGCCCGGCTTGCGCATTATGCCTCTCCGATCGACCTCCCCAACCGGCTGAGCGCCCGTATGCTCGTTTCATGGGTTGACTTAGGCATACGAAGTTCATCCCCAATCTCAACATACAGAGTTCATTCCCAGTCTAAGATCGGATCGAATCGAGGGTTGCGACAGCAGGATCGACAGCATGCAGGGGGGACCAGGCCGATTTGTGAGTTACGCATTCTGCCTCTCCAATCGACTGAGTGCCTGCATGCCCGTTTCATGGGTTGGCTTACGTATAGGGAGTTCATTCCATGTCTAAGCCCCAGCCGACTGAGGGTTGTGGTAGCGGGATCAGCAGCACGCAGGGGGGATCGGGCCGATCCCCGGCTTGCGCATTCTGCCTCTCTGGCCAGATGAGTGCCCACACGCCCGTTTCATGGGTTGGCTTAGGCATAGGGAGTTCACCCATGTGTAAGCTCCAGTCGGACCAAGGGTTGTGGCAGCGGGACCGGCAGCACGTAGAGGGGGACCGAGATGATCCTCGGCTTGCGTATTATGCCTCTCCGGCCAGCTCAACGCCCGCACGCTCGTTTCGTGGGTTAACTTAGGCATACGGAGTTCATTCCCAGTCTAAGATCAGACCAGACTGAGGGTTGTGGAGCAGGATCGACAGCACGCAAGGGGGGACCGGGTTGATCCCCGACTTACGCAATCTGCCTTTTCGACCGGTTGAGCGCCCGCATGCTTGTTTCGTGGGTTAGCTTGGGCATATGGAGTTCATTTCGTGTCTAAGCGTACGGAGTTCAGTCCCAGTCTAAGATCATGTCGGACCGAGGGTTGCGGCAGTAGGATCGACAGCATGCAGGGGGACCAGGCTGATCACTGGCTTGCATATTCTGCCTCTCCAGCCGCTGAGTGCCCGCACGCTTGTTTCGTGGGTTAGCTTAGGCATACGGAGTTCATTCCATGTCTAAGCCCCAGTCGGATCGAGGGTTGTGGCAAACGGAGTTCATCCCCAGTCTAAGATTTTGAGCCACGGTGCACATGTTGGGCTCGGGCATGTGCTGGTGCCACATTTTTTTCGCCCGGGGCACCATCATCGGAGCATCGTCGGAGAGCCTAACCGGCAGCATTAGTGGTTCTGGCGATTGGGGGCCGGGGGGTGTACGCACATGATGTGTGAAAAGTGCTGGTACTTGGCCTTATATTGGCCCCCTATCCCTCATCAAACCTCAAGAACTCACACCCCATTAAAAAGCATTTGAGATTTTCTAGGTTTGCTGCCAGTAGCCATTAAAGTGTCTGAAATGGGGACACTTTTGTCAAACGTTCACCAAATCTTCTCCACTTTGAGTTTTTAGCTAAATTTTTTTGTGCATGCCAACAAAAATACAAGGATCACCTCTACCAAATTTGGGGACAAAACTCTTTCTAAAAAAATTTAAAAAAATCTTGAACCGCAAAATGTTTCCAAAATCGTGAAAAATAGAAAATGGGACATCTTGCCATGAAACTTCACATGAAGGCTTAGGGGACCATTGTATGAATTTACAAGCCATAAAAATGAATTTACAAGCATGCTCGTTTCATGGGTTGACTTAGGCATACTGAGTTTATCCCTAGTCTAAGCATACAGAGTCCATTCCCAGTCTAAGATCGAATCGGATCGAGGGTTGTGACAGCAGGATCGATAGCACGTAGGGTGGACCGGGTCGATCCTCAGCTTACGCATTCTACCTCTCCAGTCGGTTGAGTGCCCGCACGCCCGTTTTGTGGGTTGGCTTAGGCATAGGTAGTTCATTCCATGTCTAAGCCCCAACCGGACCGAGGGTTATGGCAATGGGACCGACAGCACGCAGAGGGTTGAGCACCCGCACGCTCGTTTTGTGGGTTGACTTAGGCATACGGAGTTCGTCCCTAGTCTAAGATTGAACTGGACTAAGGGTTGTGGCAGCAGGATAGGTAGCACGCAGGGGGGATCGGGCCGATCCTTGGCTTGCACAATCTGCCTCTGCAACCGGCTGAGCACCCGCACGCCCGTTTCGTGGGTTGGCTGAGGTATAGGGAGTTCATTCCACATCTAAGCCCCAGCTGGACCGAGGGTTGTGGCAGCGTGACCGAAGCACGTAGAGGGAGACCAGGCCAATCCTCGGCTTGCGCATTATGCCCCTTCGGTCGGCTCACCGCCCGTACGCTCGTTTCGTGGGTTGACTTATGCATACGAAGTTCATTCACAGTCTAAGATCAGATCAGATCGAGGGTTGCGACAGTAGGATCGACAGCACGTAGGAGGGATCGGGTCGATCCTCGGCTTGCGAATTCTGCCTCTCCAGCCGACTGAGTGCCCGCACGCTTGTTTCGTGGGTTGGCTTAGGCATACGGAGTTCATTCCATGTCTAAGCATACAGAGTTCATTCCCAATCTAAGATTTTTAGCAATGGTGCACATGTTGGGCTCGGGCATGTGCTGGTGCCACATTTTTTTTGCTCGGGGCACCATCGTTGAAGCATCGTCGAAGAGCCTAATCGACGGTATTAGGGGTTCCGGCGATTGGGGGGGCCGGGGGGTGTGCGCACATGATGTGAGATGGGTGCAGGTACTTGGCCCTTATATTGGCCCCCTATCCCTCGTCAAACCTCAAGAACTCACACCCCCTTAAAGAGCATTTGAGATTTTATAGGCTTGTTGCCAGTAGCCATTAAAGTGTCCAAAATGGGGACACTTTTTTCAAACGGTCACAAAATCTTCTCCACTTCGACTTTTTAGCTGAATTATTTTGTGCATGCCAATAAAAATACAGGGATCACCTCTACCAAATTTGGGGACAAAACTCTTTCTAAAAAAATTTTAAAAAATCTTGAACCCCAAAAAGTTTCAAAAAACATGAAAAATAGAAAATGGGTCGTCTTGCCACAAAACTTCACATGAAGGCTTAGGAGACCATTGTATGAATTGACAAGCCATAAAAATGGCATTGGCATAGTAGAAATATGAAGACGTGCTTGAACCCACCTACCACCCATTCGATCCCCAGCTTACGCATCTTGCCTCTCTGGTCGGTTGAGCGCCCGCACGCTCGTTCCATGGGTTGACTTAGGCATAGGGAGTTCATCCCCAGTCTAAGCAAACAGAATTCATTCCCAGTCTAAGATCGAACCGGATTGAGGGTTGTGGCAGCAGGATCGGTAGCACGCAGGGGGGACCGAGCTGATCCTCGGCTTACGGGTTCTGCCTCTCCGACCGACTGAGCGACCGTGCGTCCATTTCATGGGTTGGTTTAGGCATAGGGAGTTCATTCCATGTTTAAGCCCCAGCCAGACTGAGGGTTGTGGCAACGGGACCGACAGCACGCAGAGGGGGATCGACAGCACGCAGATCGGCTGAATGCCCACACGCTCATTTCGTGGGTTGACTTAGGCATACAAAGTTCATTCCTAGTCTAAGATCAGACCGGACTGAGGGTTACGGTGGCAAGATCGACAGCACACAGGAGGGGACCGGGTCGGTCCCCGGCTTGCGCATTCTGCCTCTCCGGTCGACTGAGCGCCCATACGCTCGTTTCGTGGGTTGGCTTAGGCATACGGAGTTCATTCCACATCTAAGCATACAGAGTTCATTCCCAGTCTAAGATTTTGAGCGACGGTGCACATGCTGGGCTCGGGTATGTGCTATTGCCACATTTTTTTCACTCGGAGCACCATTGCCGGAGCTTCACAGGAGAGCCTAACCGGCGGCATTGGGGGTTTCGACGATTGAGGGGGCTGGGGGGGTGTGCGCACATGATGTGTGATGGGTGCTGGTAGTTGGAACTTATATTGGCCCCTATCCCTCATCAAACCTTGAGAACTCACACCCCCTTATAGAGTATTTGAGATTTTATAGGTTTACTACCAGTAGCAATTAAAGTGTATGAAATGGGGACACTTTTTTCAAACGGTCACAAAATCTTCTCCACCTCAACTTTTTAGTTGAATTTTTTTGTGCATGCCAACAAAAATACAAGGATCACCTCTACCAAATTTGGGGACAAAACTCTTTCTAAAAAAATTTTAAAAAATCTCGAGCCGTAAAAAGTTTTAAAAATCATGAAAAATAGAAAACGGGTCGTCTTGCCACAAAACTTCACATGAAGGCTTAGGGGACCATTGTATGAATTTACAAGCCATAATAAAGGCATTGGCATGGCAGAAATATGAAGATGTGCTTGAACCCACCTACCACCCGTTCAATCCCCGGCTTGCTCCTGGCTCTCTGGTCGACTGAGCACCCGTACGTTCGTTTTATGGGTTGACTTAGGCATACGAAGTTCATCCCCAGTCTAAGCATACGAAGTTCATTCCCAGTCTAAGATCAGATCAGACCGAGGATTGTGACAGCAGGATCGACAGCACGCAAGATGGATCAGGTCGATCTCCGGCTTACGCATTCTGCCTCTCCAACCGATTGAGTGCTCGTACACCCGCTTCATGGGTTAGCTGAGGTATAGGGAGTTCATTCCATGTCTAAGCCCCAACCGGATCAAGGGTTGTGGAAGCGGGACCGATAGCACACAGAGGGGGACTGGGCTGATCCCCGGCTTGTCCATTATGCCTCTTCGGTGGCTCAGTGCCCGCACACTCGTTTCATGGGTTGACTTAGGCATATGGAGTTCATTGCCAGTCTAAGATCAGATCGGACTAAGGGTTGCGGCACTAAGATCGGCAGCAAGCAGGGGGGACCGAGTCGATCCCCTGCTTGTGCATTTTGCCTCTCCGATCAGCTGAGTGCCCGCACGCTCGTTTCGTGGGTTGGCTTAGGCATAGGGGACCATTGTATGAATTTACAAGCCATAATAAAGGCATTGGCATGGTAGAAATATGAAGATGTGCTTGAACCCACCTACCACCCGTTCAATCCCCGGCTTGCTCCTGGCTCTCTGGTTGACTGAGCGCCTGTACGCTCATTTTGTGGGTTGACTTAGGCATATGGAGTTCATCCCCAGTCTAAGCATACGAAGTTCATTCCCAGTCTAAGATCGGATCAAACCGAGGATTGTGACAGCAGGATCAACAGCACGCAAGGTGGATCGGGTCGATCTCCGACTTACGCATTCTGCCTTTCCGACCGGCTGAGCGCCCGTACGCTCATTTCGTGGGTTGGCTTAGGCATAGGGAGTTCATTCCATGTCTAAGCCCTAGCCGGATTGAGGGTTGTGGTAGCGGGACCGACAGCACACAGAGGGGGATCGAGCTAATCCCCTACTGGCGCGTTATGCCTTTTCGGCTGGCTCAGCGCCCGCACGCTAATTTTATGGGTTGACTTAGGCATACGGAGTTCATTCCTAGTCTATGATCGGATCGGACCGAGGGTTGCGGCAGCAAGTTCGACAGCACGCAGGAGGGACCGGGTCGATCCCTGGCTTACGCATTCTGCCTCTCCAATCGGTTGAGCGCCCGTACGCTTGATTCATGGGTTGGCTTAGGCATACGGAGTTCATTCCATGTCTAAGCATAAGAAGTTCATTCCCAGTCTAAGATCGAATCGGATCGAGGGTTGCAGCAGCAGGACCAGTAGCAGGATCGACAGCACGGAGGGGGGACCGGATCGATCCCCGACTTGTGGATTCTGCCTCTCCGATCGGCTGAGCGCCCGCACGTTCATTTCATGGGTTGGCTTAGGCATACGGAGTTCATTCCATGTATAAGCATATGGAGTTCATTCCAGTCTAAGATCGGACCGAACCAAGGGTTACGGTAGCAGGACCAGCAGCAGGATTGGCAGCACGCAGGGGTGGACCGGGTCGATCCCCGACTTGCACATTCTGCCTCTCCGACCGGCTGAGCGCCTGTACGCTCATTTCGTGGGTTGGCTTAGGCATATGGAGTTCATTCCATGTCTAAGCCCCAGTCGGATCGAGGTTTGTGGTAGCAGGACCGGTAGCGGGATCAGTAGCATGCAAAGGGGGATCGGGCTGATTCTCGGCTTGCACATTATGTCTCTCCGACCGGCCTCTCCGGCCGGCTAAGCATCCGCACTTTCATTTCGTGGGTTGACTTAGGCACACAGAGTTCATCCCCAGTCTAAGCATACGAAGTTCATTCCCAGTCTAAGATCAAATCGGACCTAGGGTTGCGACAGCAGGATCAATAGCATGCAAGAAGGATCAGGTCGATCCTCGGCTTGCGTATTTTGCCTCTCCGGCTGGCAGAGGGGCCGCA
This sequence comes from Durio zibethinus, assembly GCF_047325235.1. NCBI lineage: Eukaryota > Viridiplantae > Streptophyta > Magnoliopsida > Malvales > Malvaceae > Durio > Durio zibethinus. Next base: position 20,356,470 of record NC_143181.1, read on the forward strand.
CGCCTGTTTCGTGGGTTGGCTTAGGCATAGGGAGTTCATTCCATGTCTAAGCCCCAACCGAACCGAGGGATGTGGCAGTAGGATCGGTAGCATACAGAGGGGGACCGAGCCATTCCTCGGCTTCTGCATTATGCCTCTCCGATTGGCTCAATGCCCGAACGCTCATTTCATGCGCTGACTTAGGCATACAAAGTTCATTCCCAGTCTAAGATTGGATCAGACCGATGCTTGCAGTAGCAGAACCAGCAGCAAGATCGGTAGCACGTAGGAGGGATCGGGTCAATCCTCAGCTTGTGCGTTCTGCTTTTTCAACCGATCTCTCTGGCCGGTTGAGCACCCGCACGCTTGTTTCATGGGATGACTTAGGCATACGGAGTTCATCCCCAGTCAAGCATACGGAGTTCATTCCCAATCTAAAATCAAATCGAACCAAGGGTTGTGGCAGCAGGATCGATAGCACGCAGGGGGACCGGGCCGATCCCTTGCTTACGCATTCTACCTCTTCGATCGGTTGAGCCCCCGCATGCTCATTCTGTGGGTTGGCTTAGGCATACAGAGTTCCTTCCCTGTCTAAGCCCCAGTCGAACCAAGGGTTGTGGCAGCAGGACTGACAGCGAGATCAGTAGCATGCAGAGGGGGACCGGGCTGATCCCCGACTTGCACATTATGCCTCTCCGACCGACCTCTCCGGTCGGCTGAGCACCCGCACGCTCATTTCATGGGTTGACTTAGGCATATGGAGTTCATCCCCAGTCTAAGCATACGGAGTTCATTCCCAGTCTAAGATCGGATCGGATCGAAGGTTACCGTAATAGGATCGATAGCATGTAGGGGGGACCGGGCCGATCCCCGACTCGTGCATTCTGCCTCTCCAGCCAGCTGAGCGTCCACACGCCCGTTTCATGGGTTGGCTTAGGCATAGGGAGTTCAATCCATATCTAAGCCCCAGCCAGATCGAGGGTTATGGCAGCGGGACTGGCAGCACGTAGAGGGGGATCAAGCTGATCCCTGACTTGTGCATTATGCCTCTTCAGTCAGCTCAACGCCTGAACGCTCATTTCATGGGTTGACTTAGGCATACGAAGTTCATTCCCAGTCTAAGATCGGACCAGACCGAGGGTTGCAGCAGTAGGATCGACAGTACACAGGGGGGAACCAGGCCGATCCATGGCTTACACATTCTGCCTCTTCGATCGACTGAGTGCCCGCACGCCCGTTTCGTGCGTTGGCTTAGGTATAGGGAGTTCATTCCATGTCTAAGCCTCAGCCAGACCGAGGGTTGTGGTAGCGGGATCGATAGCATGCAGAGAGGGACCGGGTTGATCCTTGGTTTGTGCATTATGCCTCTTCGACCGGCTCAGCACCCGTGCGCTCGTTTCATGGGTTGACTTAGGCATACGGAGTTCATTCCCAGTCTAAGATCGAACCGAACCGAAGGTTGCGGTAGTAGGATCGACAGCACGCAGGGGCGACCGGGCCGATCCTCAGCTTACGCATTCTGCCTCTCCGACCGGTTGACTACCCGCATGCTCATTTTATGGGTTAGCTTAGGCATGCGGAGTTCATTCCATGTCTAAGCATACGGAGTTCATTCCCAGTCTAAGATCAGACCAAATGAAGGGTTGCAGTAGTAGGACCAGTAACAGGATTGACAGTATACAGGAGGGACTAGGTCGATCCCTGATTTACACATTCTGCCTCTTCGGCCGACTGAGCACCCGCATGCTCATTTCATGGGTTGGCTTAGGCATACGGAGTTCATTCCACGTCTAAGCCCCAACCGAACTGAGAGTTATGGCAGCAGGATCGGCAGTGGGATCGGTAGCACGCAGGAGGACCGGGCTGATCCCCGGCTTGCACATTCTGCCTCTCCGGTCGGTTGAGCACCTGCATGCCCTTTTTATGGGTTGGCTTAGGCATAGGGAGTTCATTGCATGTCTAAGCCCCAGCCGAACTGAGGGTTGTGGTAGTGGGACCGGTAGCACGCAGAGGGGGACCGGGCCGATCCCCGACTTGCGCATTATGCCTCTCTGGTTGGTTGAGCGCCTGCACGTTCGTTTCGTGGGTTGGCTTAGGCATACGGAGTTCATTCCCAGTCTAAGATTTTGAGCCACGGTGCACATGCTAGGCTCGGGCATGTGCTGGTGCCACATTTTTTTCACCTGGGGCACCATCGTCGGAGCATCACCGGAGAGCCTAACCGGTGGCATTGGGGGTTCCGATGATTGGGGGGGCTGGGGGGTGTACGTACATGATCTGCGATGGGTGTTGGTACTTGTGTCACGGGCTTTGACCTTAGACTCAAAAATCGTGCCTCCTGAGGCTTGGAATCTCCTCTTTTATGCCTAAGTCATCCTAAAACACAAGCGTACGGGCACTAAAATAGCAGGAAGGGCTGATTAATCAAGTTAAAGAGAAATAGGATAAGAAGGTAGAATTCTAGAAATGCTCTTGTATACACTGAAACAGAAGTGTTTGATGGTGTATAAATGAGGGAGGAGCAGCCCTCTATTTATAGTTGAGGCTCCAACTTACACTTAATGGCAATATCCCTAGAATAAAGGCTAAAATCATGGGATTATATAGATTACAATCAATCAGGATGCTAACTCCTGATTTTCAGGGTCAACCAAATTTGCCAGGATGCTACTGTTGATCCTGCCTGCTTCCAGAAGCTTCCCTTGCGTGTCCAGCACCTTGGGCCCTTCTGGTGTGGTGCGAGTAGCTTGTATGCCAGGCCTTGGTCTCACGCGCTGGCCTACAAGTTGGGCGGGCATTCTAAACTCGTTTGTTAGGCTTTACACACAGATACCCGCCAGTACGCCTGGTCTGTGGGCCTCAACCTTTGGCTCACCTGCTGGTGTGCCTGATGTGCCTGGCGCACTCGCCTAGGGCATGACATTCTCCCTCACCTGATTGCACAACACCTTCGTTGCATCTTCTGTATGGTACTACTTGATCTGGTCCCCGAACTGCCATAAGTCATCTGCTGGTTCCCAGCTCGCCTTACTGTCTGGAAGTCCCTTCCAGCGCACCAAGTACTCTTGTCTTGCTGATAGTTCTTTTGTCTCACCTCTCGATCAGCTATGATGCTGTGGACCTCCTTCTCATATGAGGCCCTTGGTCCCAATGGTGCACGCTTTGACTCTGCCCGTCCTGGATCTCCTTCATCCTCATGGAATGGCTTAAGCATGCTCACATAGAACATCGGGTGTACCCTCGACTTGGGTGGCATATCCAGCTTGTAGGCAACCTTGCCTACCCTCTTGACTACTCGAAAAGGTCCCTCATACCTTTGAACTAGGCCTTTGTGCAGCCCCCTATGGCGCACAATGGGATGCAGCTTCACCAACACCAAGTCTCCAACCTGGAACTGCACGTCCCGCCTATTCTGGTCTGCCCACTTCTTCGACCTCTTGGCCGCCTTGTGTAGACAAACTCTGGCCAAGTCAGTTTGCTCCTGCCATGCTTGGCAAACTTGTATGCTACTGGATTCAGCCTGTATAACCTACAGCAATTGAACCGAGTGTTAGTGGTTGTTGCCCTATCACAACCTCAAATGGGCTCTGGTTCGTTGCCTCACTCCTTTGCAAGTTGTAGGAAAACTATGCAATATCTAGTAGCTTTGGCCAGTCCCTTTGTGTGGCACTCACATAGTACCTGAGGTAGACCTCCAATAGTCCATTCACTTGTTCTGTCTGCCCATCGGTCTGCGAATGCATGCTGGTGGAAAAGTTCAAATCTGACCCCAATAACTTGAAAAACTCAGTCCAGAACCTGCCCGTGAAACGCCCGTCCCGATCACTAACAATGGTCCTCAGCACTCCCCAGTACTTAACCATGTTCTTCAGGAACAATCGAGCTATCTCCTCGGCTGGGCACTCTTTGGTTGCTGGAATGAAGATTCCATACTTGGAAAACCTGTCCACCACTACCATGATGCTTCTAAACCCTTTTGCTTTGGGTAGACCGACTATAAAGTCCAGAGAAACACTCTCCCATGGTCACTATGGCACTGGCAATGGCTCCAAGAGACCGTCTGGTTTCTTCAGCTCCACCTTGTCCTGTTGGCAAACAAGACAAGTCTTCACATAGGCCTCCACATCGTCCCTCATGTGTGGCCAGTAGTATCGGTCCTCGATCAGTGCCAAGGTACGACTCACTCCGAGGTGTCTAGCCCACCTTGAATCCTGGAATTCTTGTAAAACTTCCATGCGGAGCTTCCCGTGCTGCGACACAAATAGTCTACTGCCCCTGGTGTATAGCAAGCCATCCTGCAACCAAAACTGCCTAGTATTACCTTGCTGGGTGTACTCCATCAAAGCCTTGGCTGTAGGATCATGCGCAAGTCCCTCCTTGATGCGTGGCACAAGTGACCCCTCTGGTTGGCTAATGGCAGCATGGTTAGCCTTTCCGCTCAGGGCATTTGCCACTAGGTTCGCCTGCCCCGGCTTGTACTCCATCTGGAAATCAAATTTTGCAAGAAAATCTTACCATCTCGCCTGCTTGAGGGACAGCTTCTTTTGTGTTTGGAAGTAGCTAGTCGCCACATTGTTTGTCCTAACCATGAACCTCGACCCCAATAGGTAATGGCACCAAGTGCGCAAGCAGTGCACCACTGCAGTCATCTCCTTCTCTTGGACCGTGTACTTGGGCTCAGTCTCGTTTAGCTTCCTACTTTCGAACGCGACTGGACGTCCCTCCTGCATCAACACGCCCCCTATGGCAAAGTTTGATGCATCTGTATGCACCTCATACGGCTTGGCATGGTCTGGCAAGGCCAAGACTAGCTCCTCGATCACAGTATGCTTCAACCTGTCAAAGGCTTCCTGGCACCCTGCGCTCCACTCCCATGCTTTCCCTTTCTTGAACAAGTCAGTCAATGGCATGGCTATTGCTGAGTGACCTTTGATGAAGTGTCTGTAGTAGTTGACTAGCCCAAGGAACGATATCAGTGACCTTGGCTGGCGGTTGCCACTCCAGGATGGCGTGTATCTTGCCTTCATCCATGCGTATCCTGCCACCTCCCACTATGTGGCCAAGGAACGGGATCTCCTACTGGGGGAATGAACACTTCTCCCTCTTGACAAATAGCTTGTGCGCCCGTAACACCTCGAACACCTGTCTCAAGTGGTCTACATGCTCTTCCAAAGTCTGGCTGTAGATCACAATGTCATCCAAATAAACCACAACAAACTGATCTAGGAATGACTGAAGTACCTTGTTCATAAGGGTGCAGAATGTTGCTGGGGCGTTTGTGAGTTCGAAAGGCATCACCAAGAACTCATACGAACCATACCGAGTGACACATGCTATCTTTGGCTCATCTCCCTCCGTGATCCTGACTTGATAGTAGCCTGACCTCAAATCCAGCTTGGTGACCACCTTGCGCTCCCAAGTTGATCGAACAAGTCCGCAATGAGTGGGATGGGGTACTTGTTCTTGATGGTTAGCTTTTTCAAAGCCCAGTAGTCGATGCACAGCCGCAACGACCCATCTTGCTTGCGCTAAAATAGAACCGGTGCACCATAGGGTACCTTCGATGGCCTGATGAAGCTAGCATCAACTCACTCTTTAAGCTGCTACTTCAACTCCTCTAACTCTAGTGAAGACATTCGGTAAGGGGCTCTAGCTGGTGGCTTGGCCTCAGACACCAGCTCAATCTTGTGGTCCACCTCCCTCTTAAGTGGTAGCTTGCTAGGTAGCTTTACGGGCATCACATCACTAAAGGTCTTTAACACCTTTAGTACCTCCAAGGGTGACTCAATCTCTTTCTCCCTCGGCTCATCATATTTTAGGGCTGCCAAGAAGGTGTCTTCTTATCTGCTTACCGCCTTGGCAAATTGGATGGCTGACACCACTCGTGACCCAACTCCAGACCTTCTCTTCAATGGCACTAGGCATTGGCACCGTGCATCCAAGATGCAAACACAATCGGTAAAAGGCACAAGGAGGGCATTAATCTGAATAAGGAAATCCAACCCAATCACAAACTCATAGTCGTCAAGGGGTATTACCTTAATGGTCTCCTTGCCTTTCCAGTCTTTAAGCTGTAACTCCACTCCCCGCACTACTCCAATGGTTGGAACTTCATTAGAGTTCAGCGTTTTAATGGTACCAGTCCCTTTCTGCACCTTTAGTCTGAGCTTTCGGGCTCTATCACCTGAAATAAAAAGATGTGAGGCACCTGCGTCCACCAGTACGCTCACCTTCTAACCTTCAACCATCAGATTTGTAAACATCAAGCCCTTTGGCTTGGGGCTCCCATTACTCTGGATAGCATTGAGCACCAACGACCCAAGCTTTGCTGCCCCTGACTCTGGCTCCTCATCAGACTCCTTGTCTACAGTAGCCAGCTTGCCCTTCTGCGGGCAATTACGCACTATGTGGCTCCCTCCACATAGGTAGCATGCTAGTGGCTCTCGGTCCCCCTTTGCTTTCCACTTGCCTGATAGTGGCTGCCTCTCGCCATCCTTGGTTGAATGGTCTCAATCTCCATCCTTGGACTCCCGGTCACAGTCCTTCCCCTTGGACTACTTCTTCCAGTCCCTATCGTCTCTGCCCTTACCCTTGGGCTTCGTAGACTCGAACTTGTTCAAAGGCTTGAACTCTATCAAGGCCTCGACAGTAGTCATGGCTTTCGCCAAGTCATGAACTCCTCTCTTTTGTAGCTCATGCTTCACCCACGGCTTCAGCCCATCCATGAAAGCAAATAAGGCATCCTTCTCACCTAGATCTGAGATCTGTAGCATCAGTTCAGAGAATTTCTAGACGTACTCCCTTATGTCCCCTTACTCGCTCAGCCTGCATAACTTTGCCCGCTCCTCATTATCGGCATACTCTAGGTAAAATTGTTCTCTGAACTCTTTTTGGAACTCTGCCCAGGTTCCAATCTTGGCACTCCCACGCCTGAGATCATCACACCTGCGCCTCTACCACAATAAGGCTACATCAGTGAGATACATAGTAGTGGTGCTTACCTTTATCACCTCGTCTTGCATGCTCATGGCCTGGAAGTACTGCTCCATACCCCAAAGGTAGTTATCTACTTCCTTGGCCACCCTAGTCCCCTTGAACTCCTTAGGCTTCGGGACATCCAATCTAGACGTGGACACTCCAGCAAACATGCCATTCCCAATGGCAGTCTTGCAAACAACGAGCTCACTGGTAAGCTCCTCCATCTACTGGCGCATGACCTCTATGCCATCGCGCAAGGTCAGCACTTCAGCCTCCAAGGTTTGATTCTTTTAGGTGAACACGTCCAAGCCTTTGTTGAGAGCAGCTTGCAGCTCCCTTTGGATCTCCTCTCTCATGGAGTCTAGCGATGCAATGTGAGTCTCTACCCCCTCAAGCTTCTCCCCCATGTCACCCATGGTCACCTCCACCTTGGCCAGCCTACCGTCCATGCTAGACCAAATATCTCTAGAACTGGCTTTCCTCCCTCTCTAGAACTGGTTAGCAGTGTCACTTCGGGATGCCATATCGACAGCACGCAGGGGGGATCGGGCTGATCCCCGACTTTCGCATTCTGCCTCTCCGACCGATTGAGCTCCCACACACCCGTTTCGTGGGTTGGGTTAGGCATAGGGAGTTCATTCCATGTCTAAGCCCCAGTCAGACTGATGGTTGTGGTAGTGGGACTGGCAGCACACAGAGGGGGATCGGGCCGATCCCCGGCTTACGCATTGTACCTTTCCGATCGACTCAGCGCCCGCACGTTCATTTCATGGGTTGACTTAGGCATACGAAGTTCATTCCCAGTCTAAGATTGGACCGGACCGAGGGTTGTGGTAGCAGGATCAACAGCATGCAAGGGGGACCAGACCGATCCTCGACTTACGCATTCTACCTCTCTGGTGGGCTGAGCAGCCCCACGCTCGTCTCATGGGTTGGCTTAGCCAAACGGAGTTCATTCCATGTCTAAGGATACAGAGTTCATTCCCAGTCTAAGATCAAACCGAATCGAGGGTTGCGGCAGCAGGATCAGCAGCTCGCAGGGGGAGACCGAGCCGATCCCCAGCTTACGCATTCTACCTCTTCGGCTGGCTGAGCGCCCGTACGCTCGGTTCTTTCATTGGCTTAGGCATACGGAGTTCATTCCATGTCTAAGCCCCCGTCGAACCGAAGGTTGTGGTAGCAGGACTGACAGCGGGATCGGCAGCACGTGGAGGGGGACCACGCTGATCCCTGGCTTGCACATTATGCCTCCCCGACCGGCCTCTCCGGCCGGCTGAGCACCCGCACTCTCTTTTCATGGGTTGAATTAGGCATACATAGTTCATCCCCAGTCTAAGCATACGGAGTTCATTCCCAGTTTAAGATTAGATCGGACCGAGGGTTTCGACAGTAGGATTGGCATCACGCAAGGGGGATCGGGCCGATCCCTGACTTGCGCATTCTACCTCTTTGGCCGGCTAAGCTCCCGCATGCTCGTTTCATGGGTTGGCTTAGGCATAGGGAGTTCATTCCATGTCTAAGCCCCAGCCAGACCGAGGGTTGTGGCAGTGGGATCGACAGCACACCGAGGGGGACCGAGTTGATCCCTGGCTTGCACATTATGCCTCTCTGGCCGGCTCAGCACCTGAACGCTCGTTTCGTGGGTTGACTTAGGCATACAGAGTTCATTCCCAGTCTAAGATTGGATCGGACCGAGGGTTGCGGTAGCAAGATCAACAGCATGCAAGGGGGATCGGATCGATCCTCGAGTTGCGCATTCAGCCTCTCCGATCGGTTGAGCACCCTCACTCTCATTTTGTGGGCTGGATTAGGCATACAGAATTCATTCCATGTCTAAGCATATGGATTTCATTCCCAGTCTAAGATTGGACCGAACCGAGGGTTGCGACAGTAGGACCAGCAGTAGCATCGGCATCATGTAGGGGGGATCGGGCTGATCCCTGGCTTGCGCATTCTGCCTCTCCGACCGGTTGAGTGCCTGGACGCTCGTTTCGTGGGTTGGATTAGGCATACGGAGTTCATTCCATGTCTAAGCATACGGAGTTCAATCTCAGTCTAAGAGTTTGAGCCACGGTGCACATGCTGGGTTCGGGCATATGCTGGTGCCACATTTTTTTTGCCTGGGGCACCATCGTCGGAGCATCGTCGGAGAGCCTAACTGGTTGCATTGGAAATTCATCCCCAGTCCAAGCATACGGAGTTCATTCCCAGTCTAAGATCAAATCGGACCGAGGGTTGCGGTAGCAGGATCGCAGCACGCAGAGGGGACCGGGCCGATCCCTGACTTGCGCATTTTTTCTCTCGATCGACTGAGCGTCCGCACGCCCGTTTTATAGGTTGGCTTAGGCATAGGGAGTTCATTCCATGTCTAATCCCCAGTCGGACCGAGGGTTGTGGCAGTGGAACTGACAACATGCAGAGAGGGACTGGGTCGATCCTCGGCTTGCGCATTCTGGCTCTCTAGCCAGCTGAGCGCCCGCACGCTCATTTCATGGGTTGGCTTAGGCATATGGAGTTCATTCCATGTCTAAGCATACAGAGTTCATTCCCAGTCTAAGAGTTTGAGCCATGATGCACATGCTGGGCTCGGACATGTGCTGGTGCCGCATTTTTTTCGCCCGGGGGGTGTGTGCACATGATGTGCGATGGGTGTTGCTACTTGGCCCTTATATTGGCCCCTTATCCCTCATCAAATCTTGAGAACTCACACCCCCTTAAAGAGCATTTGTGATTTTATAGGTTTACTGCCAGTAGCCATTAAAGTGTCTGAAATGGGGACACTTTTTTCAAACGGTCACAAAATCTTCTACACTTCGTGTTTTTAGCTGAATTTTTTGGTGCATGCCAAAAAAAATACAAGGATCACCTCTACCAAATTTGGGGACAAAACTCTTTCTAAAAAAATTTAAAAAAATCCCAAACCGTAAAAAGTTTCAAAAATCGTGAAAAATAGAAAACGGGTCGTCTTGCCACGAAACTTGACATGAAGGCTTAGGGGACCATTCTATGAATTTACAAGCCATAAAAATGGCATTGGCATGGCACAAATATGAAGATGTGCTTGAACCCACCTACCACCCGTTCGATCCCTAGCTTGCGCACCCTGCCTCTCTGGTCGACTGAGCGTCCGCACGCTCGTTCCGTGAGTTGAATTAGGCATACGGAGTTCATCCCCAGTCTAAGCATACGGAGTTCATTCCCAGTCTAACATCAGACCAGACTGAGGGTTACGACAGCAGGATCGATAGCACGCAGGGGGGACCGAGCTGATCCCCTATTTGCGCATTCTACCTCTCCGGTCGGCTGAGCAGCCGCACGCCCGTTTTGTGGGTTGTCTAAGGCATAGGGAGTTCATTCCGTGTCTAAGCCCCAGCCGGACTGAGGGTTGTGGCAGCGGGATTGGCAAGACGTAGAGGGGGACCGGGTCGATCCCCAGCTTGCGCATTTTGCCTGTCCGACCGGCTGAGCGCCCGTACGCTCGTTTCGTTGGTTGGCTTAGGCATATGGAGTTCATTCCATGTCTAAGCATACGGCGTTCATTCCCAATCTAAGATTGGATCAGACCAAGGGTTGCGGCAGTAAAACCAGTAGCAGGATCGACAGCACATAGGGGGGACCTGGCCGATCCCTGGCTTACGCATTTTGCCTCTCCGATCGGCTGAGGGCCCGCACGCTCGTTTCGTGGGTTGGCTTAGGCATACGGAGTTCATTCCATGTCTAAGCCCTAGCCGGACCGAGGGTTGTGGTAACAGGACTGGCAGCGAGATCGGTAGCATGTAGAGGGGGATCGGGCTGATCCCTGGCTTGTGCACTATGCCACTCCGGCTGACTGAGCGCCCGCACGCTTGTTTCGTGGGTTGGCTTAGGCATACGGAGTTCATTCCATGTCTAAGCATACAGAGTTCATTCCCAGTCTAAGACTTTGAGCCACGGTACACACGCTGGGCTCGGGCATGTGCTGGGGCCGCATTTTTTTCACTCGGGGCACCATCGTTGGAGCATCGTCGAAGAGCCTAACCGGTGGCATTGGGGGTTCCGACGATTGGGGGGGCCGGGGGGGTGTGTGCACATGTTGTGCGATGGGTGCTGGTACTTGGCCCTTATATTAGCCCTCCATCCATCATCAAACCTCGAGAACTGACACCCTTTTAAAGAGCATTTGAGATTTTATAGGTTTGCTGCCATTAGCCATTAAAGTGTTTGAAATGAGGACACTTTTTTCAAACGATCACAAAATCTTCTCCACTTCGAGTTTTTGGCTGAATTTTGTGCATGCCAACAAAAATACAAGGATCACCTCTACCAAATTTGGGGACAAAACTCTTCCTAAAAAAATTTGAAAAAATCCTGAACCTCAAAAAGTTTCAAAAATTGTAAAAATTAGAAAACGGGTCGTCTTGCCATGAAACTTCACATGAAGGCTTAGGGGACCATTGTATGAATTTACAAGCCATAAAAATGGCATTGGCATGGCAAATATATGAAGATGTGTTTGAACCCACATACCACCCGTTCGATCCCCGGCTTGCACATCCTACCTCTCTGGTCGGTTGAGCGCCCGCACGCTCGTTTCATGAGTTGACTTAGGCATACGGAGTTCATCCCCAGTCTAAGCATATGGAGTTGATTCCCAGTCTAAGATCGAATCGGATCGAGGGTTACGACAGCAGGATCGATAACACAGAGAAAAGACCGGGTCGGTCTTCAGCTTGCGCATTTTGCCTCTCCGATCGGCTGAGCGCCCGGACGCCCGTTTCGTGGGTTGGCTTAGGCATAGGGAGTTCATTCCATGTCTAAGCCCCAGTCAGACCGAGGCTTGTGGCAACGGGATCGGCAGCACGCAAAGGGGGATCGAACTGATCCCTGACTTGCACATTACGCCTCTTCGATCGGCCTCTACGGTCGGCTGAGCGCCCGCACGCTCATTCTGTGGGTTGACTTAGGCATACAGAGTTCATCCCCAGTCTAAGGATATGAAGTTCATTCCTAGTCTAAGATCGGACCAGACCAAGGGTTGTGGCAGTAGGATCGATAGCATGCAGGGGGGGCCAGGCCGGTCCTCGGCTTGCACATTCTACCTCTCCGCCCCCGCACGCCCGTTTCGTGGGTTGGCATTGGCATAGGGAGTTCATTCTATGTCTAAGCCCCAACAGGATCGAGGGTTGTGGTAGCAGGACTGGCAGCGCGCAGAGGGGGACTGGGCTGATCCCCAGCTTGCGCATTATGCCTCTCCGATCGGCTCAGCACCGCATGCTCATTTCGTAGGTTGACTTAGGCATACGGAGTTCATTCCCAGTCTAAGATCAGACCGGATTGAGGGTTGTGGTAGCAGGATCGACAGCACGCAAGGGGGTCTAGGTCGATCCCCGGCATGCGCATTCTGCCACTCCGGTCGGTTGAGCGCCCGCACGCTCGTTTCGTGGGTTAGCTTAGGCATATGGAGTTCGTTCCATGTCTAAGCATGCGGAGTTCATTCCTAGTCTAAGATCAGACCGGATCGAGGGTTACAGCAACAGGACCAGCAGCAGGATCGACAGCACGCAGGAGGGACCAGGCCGATCCCCGACTTGCATATTCTGCCTCTCCGGCCAGCTGAGCGCCCACACACTCGTTTCGTGGGTTGGCTTAGGCATACAGAGTTCATTCCATGTCTAAGCCCTAGCCGGACCGAGGGTTGTGGTAGCAGGACTGGCAGCGTGATCGACAGCATGCAGAGGGGGACTGGGCTTATCCCTGACTTGCGCATTATGCCTCTCCAGCCAGTTGAGCGCCCACATGGTCGTTCCATGGGTTGACTTAGGCATATGGAGTTAATCCCCAGTCTAAGCCTATGTAGTTCATTCCCAGTCTAAGATCGAATCGGATCGAGGGTTGCGATAGCAAGATCAGTAGCACGCAGGGGGGACCAGGTCGATCCTCGGCTTGCGTACTCTGCCTCTCCGACCGGCTGAGCTCCCGTACGCCCGTTTCATGGGTTGGCTTAGGCATAGGGAGTTCATTCCATGTCTAAGCCCCGACCAGACTAAGGGTTATGGTAGTGGGATCGACAGCACGCAGAAAGGGACCGGGCCGATCCTCGGCTTGCGCATTATGCCTCTCCCGCACGCTCATTTTGTGGGTTGACTTAGGCATATGGAGTTCATTACCAGTCTAAGATCGAACCGGACCGAGGGGTGTGGCAGTAGGATCGACAGCACGCAGTGGGGCACCGGGCTGATCCCTAGCTTGCGCATTCTACCTTCCCGATCGGCTGAGCGCCCGCACGCTCGTTTCATGGGTTGACTTATGCATACGGAGTTCATTCCACGTCTAAGCATACGGAGTTCATTCCCAGTCTAAGATCGAATCAGATCGAGGGTTTCGGCAGCAGGATCGATAGCATGTAGGGGGATCGAGTCGATTCCCAGCTTGTGCATTCTGCGTCTCCGACAGGCTGAGCGCCCGCAGGCTCGTTTCATGGGTTGGCTTAGGTATAGGGAGTTCATTCCATATCTAAACCCCAGCTGGACCGAGGGTTATGGAAACGGGATCGGCAACATGCAGAGGGGGATCGGGCTGATCCCTGGCTTACGCATTATGCCTCTTCGATCGGTTCAGCACCCGCACGCTCGTTTCACGGGTTGACTTATGCATACAGAGTTCATTCCCAGTCTAAGATTAGACTGGACCAAGGGTTGCGGCAACAAGATCGACAGCACGCAGGGGGGACCGGGCCGATCCCCAGCTTGCGCATTCTGCCTCTCCAGCCGGTTGAGCACGTGCACGCCCGTTTCATGGGTTGGTTTAGGCATAGGGAGTTCATTCCATGTCTAACCCCAGCCAGACTGAGGGTTGTGGTAGCGGGACCGGCAGCACGCAGAGGGGGATCGGGCTGATCCCCGGCTTACGCATTATGCCTCTTCAGTCGACTCAGCTCCCGCACGCTCGTTTCATGGGTTGAGTTATGCATACGGAGTTCATTCCTAGTCTAAGATCAAACCAGACCGAAGGTTGCAGCAGCAAGATCGACAGCACGTAGGGGGGGACTGGGCCAATCCCCGGTTTGTGCATTCTGCCTCTCCGGTCGACTGAGCGCTAGCACGGTCGTTTCGTGGGTTGGCTTAGGCATAGGGAGTTCATTCCATGTCTAAGCATACGGAGTTCATTCCCAGTCTAAGATTTTGAGCTACGGTGCACATGCTGGGCTTGGGCATTTGCTGGTGTCGCATTTTTTTCACCCGGGGCACCATCGTCGGAGCATCACCGGAGAGCCTAACCGATGGCATTGGGGGTTTCGGTGATTGGGGGGGCCAGGGGGTGTGCGCACATGATGTGCGATGGGTGCTGGTACTTGGCCCTTATATTGGCCCCCAATCCCTCGTCAAACCTCGAGAACTCACACCCCCTTAAAGAGCATTTGAGATTTTATAGGTTTGCTGCCAGTAGCCATTAAACTGTTTGAAATGGGGACACTTTTTTCACACGGTCACAAAATCTTCTCCACTTCAAGTTTTTGGCTGAATTTTTTTGTGCATGCCAACAAAAATGCAAGGATCATCTCTACCAAATTTGGGGCAAAACTCTTTCTGAAAAAATTTTAAAAAATCCTGAACTGTAAAAAGTTTCAAAAATCGTGAAAAATAGAAAACAGGTTGTCTTGCCACGAAACTTCACATGAAGGCTTAGGGAACCATTGTATGCATTTACAAGCCATAAAAATGGCATTGGCACCGTAGAAATATGAAGATGTGCTTGAACCCACCTACCACCCGTTCGATCCCCGACTTGCACATCCTGCCTCTCTGGTCAGCTGGGCGCCCGCACGCTCGTTTCGTGGGTTGACTTAGGTATACGGAGTTCATCCCCAGTCTAAGTATATGGAGTTCATTCCCAGTCTAAGATCAGACCAGACCGAGGGTTGCGACAGTAGGATCGATAGCACGCAAGGGGGATCGGGCCGATCCCCGACTTGCGCATTCTGCCTCTTCGGTCGGCTGAGCGCCCGCACGCCCATTTTGTGGGTTGGCTTAGGCAAAGGGAGTTCATTCCATGTCTAAGCCCCAGCCGGGCTGAGGGTTGTGGCAACGGGACCGACAGCACACAGAAGAGGACTAGGTCGATCCTCGATTTACGTATTATGCCTCTCCGATCAGTTCAATGCCCATACGCTCATTTCGTGGGTTGACTTAGGCTTACGAAAGTCATTTCGAGTCTTTGATCGGAGCGAACCGAGGGTTGTGGCAGCATGATCGATAGCACGCAGGGGGGATTGGGCCGATCCCAGGCCTGCACATTCTGCCTCTCCGACCAGCTAAGCACCCGTACGCTCATTCCGTGGGTTGGCTTAGGCATACGGAGTTCATTCCATGTCTAAGCATACGGAGTTCATTCCTAGTCTAAGATCGGATCACACCGAGGGCTACGGCAGCAGGACCAACAATAGGATCGACAGCACGCAGGAAGGATCGGGTCGGTCCCTAACTTGTGCATTTTGCCTCTCCGACTGACTGGGTGCCCGCACGCTTGTTTTGTGGGTTGGCTTAGGCATACTAATTTCATTCCATGTCTAAGCCCCAGTCGGACCGAGGGTTATGGCAGTAGGACCGGCAGCTGGATCGACAACACGTAGAGGGGGACCAGGCTGATCCCTGGCTTGCGCATTATGCCTCTTCGGTCGGCCTCTTCGGCCGGCTGAGCACTCGTACCCTCATTTTGTGGGTTGACTTAGGCATACGAAGTTTATCCCCAGTCTGAGCATACAGAGTTCATTCCCAGTCTAAGATCAAATCAGACTGAGGGTTATGTCAGGATCATCGACAGCGCGCAGGGGGGACCGGGCCGATCCCCGACTTACGTATTCTACCTCTCCGGTAGGCTGCGCGTCCGCACGCCCGTTTCGTGGGTTGGCTTAGGCATAGGGAGTTCATTCCATGTCTAAGCCCCAGCCGGATCGAGGGTTGCGGTAGTGGGACTGACAGCACGCAGAGGGGAGCCGAGCTGATCCCTGGCTTGCGCATTATGCCTCTCCGGTCGGCTCAGCACCCGTACGCTTGTTTCGTGGGTTGACTTAGGCATACAGAGTTCATTCCCAGTCTAAGATCAGACCGGACCAAAGGTTACAGTAGCAGGATCGACAGCACGCGGGGGGGACCGAGCCAATCCCCGGCTTATGCATTCTGCCTTTTCAATCAGCTGACTGCTTGCATGCTCGTTTCGTGGGTTGGCTTAGGCATACGGAGTTCATTCCATGTCTAAGAATACAGAGTTCATTCCCAGTCTAAGATCGAACCGGATCAAGGATTGCGGTAGTAGGACCAGTAGCAGGATCGGTAGCACGCAGGGGGGACCAAGTTGATCCCCGGCTTGTGCATTCTGTCTCTCCGTCTGGCTGAGTGCCCGCACGCTCGTTTCATGGGTTGGCTTAGGTATACAGAGTTCATTCCATGTCTAAGCTCCAGCCAGACCGAGGGTTGTGGCAGCAGGATCGGTAGTGGGAATGGTAGCACGAAAAGGGGGACTGGGCTGATCCCTGGCTTACGCATTATACCTCCCTGGCCGGCCTCTCCGACCGGCTGAGCGCCCACACGCTCGTTCCATGGGTTAACTTAGGCATACGGAGTTCATCCCAGTCTAAGCATACGGAGTTCATTCCCAGTCTAAGATCAGATCGAAACGAGGGTTGCGGCAATAAGATTGGAAGAACGCAGGGAGACCGGGCCGATCCTCGGCTTGCTCATTCTACCTCTCCGACCGGCTGAGCGCCAACATGCCTGTTTCTTGGGTTGGCTTAGGCATAGGGAGTTCATTCCATGTCTAAGCCCCAGCCGAACCGAGGGTTGTGGCAGCGGGACCGGTAGCACATAGAAGGGGACTGGGTCAATCCTCGACTGGCGCATTATGCCTCTTCAATCGGCTCAGCGCCCGCATGCTCATTCCGTGGGTTGACTTAGGCATACGAAGTTTATTCCCAGTCTAACATTGGATCGGATCGAGGGTTGCGGTAGCAGGATCGACAGTATATAGGTGGGACCGGGCCAATCCCCAGCTTGCGCATTCTACCTCTTCGGTCGGTTGAGCGCCTGCATGCTCGTTTCGTGGGTTGAATTAGGCATACGGAGTTCATTCCATGTCTAAGCCCTAGTCGGAAAGAGGGTTGTGGTAGCAGGATCGGTAGCAAAATTGGCAGCATGCAGAGGGGGACCAGGCTGATCCCCGGCTTGCGCATTCTGCCTTTTCGACCGGCTGAGGGACCGCATACTCGTTTTGTGGGTTGGCTTAGGCATACAGAGTTCATTCCATGTCTAAGCATATGGAGTTCATTCCCAATCTAAGATTTTGAGCCACGGTGCACATACTGGGCTCGGGCATGACCTGGTGCCACATTTTTTTTGCCCGGGGCACCATCGTCGGAGCATCGTCGGAGATTGGGGACACTTTTTTCAAATGGTCACAAAATCTTCTCCACTTCGAGTTTTTAGCTGAATTGTTTTGTGCATGCCAACAAAAATAAAAGGATCACCTCTACCAATTTTGGGGACAAAACTCTTTCTAAAAAAATTTAAAAAAATCTCGAACCGTAAAAAGTTTCAAAAATTGTGAAAAATAGAAAACAGATCGTCTTGCCACGAAACTTCACATGAAGGCTTAGGGGACCATTGTATGAATTTACAAGCCATAAAAATGGCATTGGCATGGCAGAAATATGAAGATGTGCTTGAACACACCTGCCACCCATTTGATCCCCGACTTACGCATCCTGTCTCTCTGGTCGGTTGAGCGACCGAACGCTCGTTTTGTGGGTTGACTTAGGCATACGAAGTTCATCCCCAGTCTAAGCATACGGAGTTGATTCCCAGTCTAAGATTGAACCGGATCGAGGGTTACCGCAGCAGGATCGACAGCACGCAGGGGGGACCGGGCCGACCCCCAGCTTGCACATTCTGCCTCTCCGACCGGCTGAGCACCCGCACGCCCATTTTGTGGGTTGGCTTAGGCATAGGGAGCTCACTACATGTCTAAGCCCCAGCCAGATCAAGGGTTGTGGTAACAGGACCGGCAGCGAGATCGACAGCATGCAGAGGGGGACCGGGCTGATCCCTGGCTTACGCATTATGCCTCTCCCATCTGCTGAGCGCTCGCACACTCGTTTCATTGGTTGACATAGGCATACAGAGTTCATTCCTAGTCTAACATCAGACCGGACCGAGGGTTGCGGTAGCAGGATCGACAGCACGTAGGGGGCACCGAGTAGATCCCCAGCTTGCGCATTCTGCCTCTCCAATCGGTTGAGCACCCGCACACCCGTTTCGTGGGTTGGCTTAGGCATAGGGAGTTCATTCCATGTCTAAGCCCCAGTCAGACGAAGGGTTTTTACAGCGGGACTGGCAGCACGCAGAGGGGAACCGAGTTGATCCCCAGCTTGCGCATTATGCCTTTTCGATCTGCTCAGTGCCCATACACTCGTTTCATGGGTTGACTTAGGCATACAGAGTTCATTCCCAGTCTAAGATCAGATCGGACTGATGGTTGCGGTAGCAGGATCGATAGCACGCAGGGGGGATCGAGTCGATCCCCAGCTTGCGCATTTTGCCTCTCTGACTGGGTGAGCGCCTGCACGCTCATTTCGTGGGTTGGCTTAGGCATACGGAGTTCATTCCATGTCTAAGCATACAGAGTTCATTCCCAGTTTAAGATCGGATCGGACCAAAGGTTGCGATAGCAAGACCAGCAGCAGGATCGACAGCACGCAGGGGGAACCGGGCCGATCCCCGGCTTGCGTATTCTTCCTCTCAGGCTGGCTTAGCACCCGCACGCTTGTTTCATGGGTTGGCTTAGGCATACGAAGTTCATTCCATGTCTAAGCGCCAGTCAGACCGAGGTTTGTGGCAGCAGGACTGGCAGTAGGACCGGCAGCACACACAGGGGGACCAGGTTGATCCCTGACTTGTACATTATGCCTCTTTAACCGGTTGAGCATTTGCATGCTCGTTTTGTGGGTTGATTTAGGCATACAGAGTTCATCCCCAGTCTAAGCATAAGGAGTTCATTCCCAGTCTAAGATCAGACCGTACTGAGGGTTGCGGCAGCAGGATTCATAGCCCGCAAGGTGGATCGGGCCGATGCCCGGCTTGCGCATTCTGCCTCGCCGACCAGCTGAGCACCCGCACGCCTGTTTCATGGGTTGGCTTAGGCATAGGGAGTTCATTCCATGTCTAAGCCCCAGCCAGACCAAGGGTTGTGGCTGCGGGACAGACAGCACGCAGAGGGGGACCGAGCCGATCCCCGACTTGCACATTATGCCTCTCCGATTGGCTCAGTGCCCGCACGCTCGTTTCCTGGGTTGACTTAGGCATACGAAGTTCATTCCCAATCTAAGATCAGATCAGATCAGACTGAGGATTGCGGCAGCAGGATCAATCATCGGCTTGCGCATTCTGCCTCTTCGGTCGGTTGGGTGCCATCACGCTCATTTTGTGGGTTGACTTAAGCATACGAAGTTCATCCCCAGTCTAAGCATACAGAGTTCATTCCTAGTCTAAGATCAAACCTGACCGAGGGTTGCGACAGCAGGATCGGTATCATGCAGGGGGACCAGGTCGATCCCTGACTTGCAAATTCTACCTCTTCGGTCGGTTGAGCGTCGGTAAGCCCGTTTCGTTGCTTGGCTTAGGCATAGGGATTTTATTCCATGTCTAAGCCCCAGCCAGACCGAGGGTTGTGGCAGCGGGACCGACAGCACGTAGAAGGGGACCAGGTCGATCCTCGGCTTACGCATTGTGCCTCTCCGTCTGGCTCAACGCCCGTACGCTCATTTCGTGGGTTGACTTAGACATACGAAGTTCATTCCCAGTCTAAGATCAGACCGGACCGAGGGTTGCGGTAGTAGGATTGACAGCACGTAGGGGGGATCGGGTCGGTCCCCGGCTCAAGCATTTTGCCTCTCCGATCGACTGAGCGCCCACACGCTCGTTTCGGGGGTTGCCTTAGGCATACAGAGTTCATTCCATGTCTAAGCATATGGAATTCATTCCCAGTCTAACATCAGACCGGACTGAGGGTTGAGGCAGTAGGACCAGCAGCAGGATTGACAACATGCAGGAGGGATCGGGCCGATCCCTGGCTTGCGCATTCTGCCTTTCTGGCTGACTGAGCGCCCGCACGCTCGTTTCATGGGTGGGCTTAGGCATACGAAGTTCATTCCATGTCTAAGCCCCAGCCAGACCGAGGGTTGTGGCATCGAGACTGGCAGCACACAGAAGGGGATCGGGCCGATCCCTGTCGTGCGCATTATTCCTCTTCGGTTGGCACAGCACCTGCACGCTCGTTTCGTGGGTTGACTTAGGCATACGGAGTTCATTCCTAGTCTAAGATCGGATCGGGCAGAGGGTTGCGACAGCAAGATCGATAGCACGTAGGGGGGACCGAGCCGGTGCTCGGCTTACGCATTCTGCCTCCCCAGCCGGCGAGCACCCGCACGCTCCTTTCATGGGTTGGCTTAGGCATACGGAGTTCATTCCATGTCTAAGCATATGGAGTTCGTTCCCAGTCTAAGATTAGACCGGATCGAGGGTTGCAGCAGTAGGACCAGCAGCAAGATCGGTAGCACGTAGGAGGGACTGGGCTGATCCTTGGCTTGCGCATTCTGCCTCTCCGACCGATTGAGCACCCGCATGCTCGTTTCATGGGTTGGCTTAAGCATACGATGTTCATTCCAAGTCTAAGCCCCAACTGGACCGAGGGTTTTGGTAGTCGGACCAGCAGCGGGATCGGCAGCACACAGAGGGCGACTGGGTTGATCCTCGACTTACATATTATGACTCTCCAATCGGCCTCTCCGGTCGATTGAGTGCCCGCACACTCGTTTCATGGGTTGACTTAGGCATATGGTGTTCACCCCCAGTCTAAGCATACAGAGTTCATTCTTAGCTAAGATCGGATCGGATCGAGGGTTGCGACAGCAGGATCGGTAGCACGCAGGGGGGACTGAGCTGATCCCCAGCTTGCGCATTCTTCCTCTCTGGCCGACTGAGCGCCGGGATGCCCATTTCGTTGGTTGGCTTAGGCATAGGGAGTTTATTCCATGTCTAAGCCCCAGCTGAACCAAGGGTTACGGCAGCGGGACTGACAGCACGCAGAGCGGGACCGAGTCAATCCCCGTCTTGTGCATTATACCTCTCCGGCCAGTTCAACGCCCACACGCTCATTTTATGGGTTGACTTAGGCATACAGAGTTCATTCCTAGTCTAAGATCGGACTGGACCAAAGGTTGCGATAGTAGGATCGACAGCACGTAGGGGGGATCGGGTCGATCTCCAGCTTACGTATTCTGCCTCTCCTTTCGGTTGAGCGCCTGCACACTCGTTTTATGGGTTGGCTTAGGCATACAGAGTTCATTCCATGTCTAAGCATACGGAGTTCATTCACAATCTAAGGTCAGACCAGACTGAGGGTTACGGCAGCAGGATGAACAGCACACAGAAGGGGACCGGGCCGATCCCTTACTTGCACATTCTGCCTCTCCGGCTGGCTGAGTGCCCGCACGCTCGTTTCCTGGGTTGGCTTAGGCATACAGAGTTCATTCCATGTCTAAGCCCCAGTCAGACCGAGGGTTGTGGCAGCAGGACTGGCAACGGGATCGACAGCACACAGAGGGGGATCAGGCTGATCCCCGACTTACGCATTATGCCTTTCCGGGCGGCTGAGCGCCCACAAGCTTGTTTTATGGGTTGACTTCGGCATACGGAGTTCATCCCCAGTCTAAGCATACGGAGTTCATTCCCAGTCTAACATCAGACCGGACCGAGGGTTGTGACAGCAGGATCGACAGCACGTAGGGGGATCGGGTCGATCCTCGGCTTACGTATTCTGCCTCTACGGTCGGCTGAGCGCCCTCATGCCCATTTCGTGGGTTGTTTTAGGCATAGGGAGTTCATTCCATGTCTAAGCCCCAGTCGAACTGAGGGCTGTGGCAATGAGATCGGTAGCACGCAGAGGGGGACCGAGTTGATCCTCAGCTTGCGCATTATGCCTCTCTGTCCGGCTCATCATCCGCACGCTCGTTTCGTGGGTTGACTTAGGCATACGAAGTTCATTCCCAGTCTAAGATCAAACCAGACTGAGGGTTGCGACAACAGGATCGACAGCACGCAGAGGGGACCGAGCAGGTCCCCGGCTTGCGCATTCTACCTTTTCGACCGGTTGAGTGCCCGCACGCTCATCTTGTGGGTTGGCTTAGGCATGCGGAGTTCATTCCATGTCTAAGCATACGGAGTTGATTCCCAGTCTAAGATCAAACCGAACTGAGGCTTGCTATAGTAAGACCAGCAGCAGGATCGACAGCATGCAGGGGGGACCAGATCGATCCCCAGCTTGCGCATTCTGCCTCTCCGATCGGCTGAACGCTCGGACGCTCATTTCGTGGGTTGGCTTAAGCATACGGAGTTCATTCCATGTCTAAGCGCCAGTCAGACCGAGGGTTGTGGCATCAGGACTGGTAGCATGTAGAGGGGGACCGGGTCAATCCCCGTCTTGCGCATTCTTCCTCTTCGATCGGCTCAGTACCCACACGCTCATTTCGTGGGTTGACTTAGGTATATGAAGTTCATTTCCAGTCTAAGATTGGATCGGACTGAGGGTTGCGGTAGTAGGATCGATAGCATACAGGGGGGACCAGGCTGGTCCCTGGCTTACATATTCTGCCTTCTAGCTGGCTGAGCACCCGCACGCTCCTTTCGTGGGTTGGCTTAGGCATACGGAGTTCATTCTATGTCTAAGCATATGGAGTTCGTTCCCAGTCTAAGATCGGACCAGACCGAGGGTTGCAGTAGCAGGACCAACAGCAAGATCGACAGCATGTAGGAGGGGATCGAGCTGATCCCCGACTTGCGTATTCTACCTCTTCGGTCGACTGAGCATCCGTATGCTCATTTCATGGGTTGGCTTAAGCATGCGGAGTTCATTCCATGTCTAAGCCCCAGACGGACCAAGGGTTTTGCCAGCAAGATAGCAGCGGGATCGACAGCACGCAGAGGGGGACCGGGCTGATCCCTGGCTTTCTCATTATGCCTTTCCAGTCGACCTCTTCGGTCGGCTGAGCGCCCACACGCTCCTTTCGTGGGTTGACTTAGGCATACAGAGTTAACCCCTAGTCTGAGCATACAGAGTTCATTCCCAGTCTAAGATCGGATCAGACCGAGGGTTGCAACAGCAAGATCGGCAGCACGCAAGGGAGATCAGGCCGATCCTCAGCTTATGCATTCTGCCTCTCCGATCGACTGAGTGCCTGTACGTTCATTTCATTAGTTGGCTTAGGCATAGGGAGTTCATTCCATGTCTAAGCCCAACCGGACTGAGGGTTGTGATAGGGGGACCGACAGCACGCAGAGGGGGATCAGACTGGACTGACAGCACATAGAGGGTTGCGATAGCAGGATCGATAGCACGCAGGAGGGACTGGGTCAATCCTCGGCTAGCCCATTTGATTCTCTGACCGGCTGAGCGCCTGCACGCTCGTTTCGTGTGTTGGCTTAGGCATACGGAGTTCATTCCATGTCTAAGCATACGGAGTTCATTCCCAGTCTAAGATCAGATTGGACCGAAGGTTGTGACAACAGGACCAGCAGCAGGATCGGCAGCATACAGAGTTCATTCCATGTCTAACCCTAGTCGGACCGAGGGTTGTGGTAGCAGGATCGATAGCACGTAGTGGAGGATCGGGCTGATCCTTGGCTTACGTATTATGCCTTTTCAGTCGGCCTCTCCGGCCGGCTGAGTGCCCGCACGCTTGTTTCATGGGTTGACTTAGGCATACGGAGTTCATCCCGGTCTAAGCATACGGAGTTCATTCTTAGTCTCAGATCAGACCGGACCTAGGGTTGCGACAGCAGGATCGACAGCACGCAGAGGGGACCGAACCGATCCCCGGCTTGCACATTCTGCCTCTCTGGTCGGTTGAGTGCCTGCACGTCCGTTTCATGGGTTGGCTTAGGCATAGGGTGTTCATTCCATGTCTAAGCCCCAATCGGATCGAGGGTTGTGGTAGCAGGACCAGCAGCATGCAAAGGGGGACCGGGCCGATCCCTAGCCTACACATTATGCCTCTTCGATCGGCTCAGCGCTCGCACGCTCATTTCATGGGTTGACTTATGCATACGGAGTTCATTCCCAGTCTAAGATCAGACCTAACCGAGGGTTGTGCAGTAGGATCGATAGCACATAGGGGGACCTGGCTGATCCTCGACTTGCACATTCTGCCTCTCCGACCGGCTGAGCTCCCGGACGTTCTTTTCATGGGTTGGCTTAGGCATACGGAGTTCATTCCATGTGTAAGCATACGGAGTTCATTCCAGTCTAAGATTTTGAGCCGCGATGCACATGCGGGGCTTGGGCATGTGTTGGTGTCACATTTTTTTTGCCTGAGGCACCATCGTCGGAGCATCGTCGAAGAGCTTAACCGGTGGCATTGGGGGTTTCAACAATTGGGGGGGTTGGGGGGTGTGTGCGAATGATGTGCGATGGGTGCTGGTACTTGTGTCACGAGCTCCGACCTTAGATTTAGAAATCGTGCGGCCTTGGGCTTGGAATCTCCTCCTTTATGCCTAAGTCAATGTAAAACACAAGCGTACGGGCACAAGAACAATGGGAAGGGCTGATTATGCAAGTTAAAGAGAAACCAGATAAAAAGGTAGAATTCTGGAAATGCTCTTGTATTCACTGAAACAGAAGTGTTTGATGGTGTACAAATAAGGGAGGAGCAGCCCTCTATTTATAGTTGAGTCTCCAGCTTACACTTAATGGCAATATCCCTAGAATAGAGGCTAAAATCATGAGATTATATAGATTACTATCAATCAGGATGTAAGTCCTGATTTTCAGGGTCAACCAAATTTGCTAGGATGCTGCTGCTGATCCTGCCTGCTTCCAGAAGCTTCCCTTGCGTGTCCAGCACCTGAGGCCCTTTTGGATGTCGTGCGGGTAGCTTGTATGCCAGGCCGTGGTCTCATGGGCTGGCCTGCAAGTTGGGCGGGTGTTCTGAACTCATTTACTAGGTTTTGCATGTAGATACCTGCCAGTATGCCTGGTCTGCGGGCCTCAACCTCTGGCTCACCTACTGGGGTGCCTGATGTGCCTGGTGCGCCCACCCAGGGCATGACATTCTCCCCCATATGATTGCACAATGCCCTCATTACGTCTTTTATATGGTCCTACCTGATCTGGTCCCTGAACTGCTGTAAGTCATCTGCTGGTTCCCAGCTCACCTCACTATCTGGAAGTCCCTTCCAGCGCACCAAGTCTTGGTGTAACCTCGACTTGGGTGGCATATCTAGCTTGTAGGCAACCTTGCCTACCCTCTTGACTACTCGAAAAGGTCCCTCATACCTTCGGACTAGGCCTTTGTGCAGCACCCTGTGGCGCACAATGGGATGCAGCTTCACCAACACCAAGTCTCCAACCTGGAACTGCACATCCCACCTATTCTGGTCTGCCCACTTCTTCGACCTCTTAGCTGCCTTATGTAGACAAACTCTGGCCAAGTCAGTTTGCTCCTGCCATGCCTTGGCAAACTTGTATGCTGCTGGATTCAACCCTGTATAACTTGCAGCAATCGAACCGGGTGTTAGTGGTTGTTACCCTGTCACAACCTCAAATGGGCTCTGGTTCATTACCTTGCTCCTTTACAAGTTGTAGGAAAACTGTGCAATATCTAGTAGCTTTGGCCAGTCTCTTTGTGTGGCACTCATATAGTGCCTAATGTAGACCTCCAATAGTCCATTCACTTGTTCTGTCTGCCCATCGATCTGCGGATGCATGCTAGTGGAAAAGTTCAAGTCTGACCTCAATAGCTTGAACAACTCAATGCAGAACCTACCCGTGAAACGCCCGTCCCGATCACTAACAATGGTTCTCAGCACTCTCCAGTACTTAACCATGTTCCTCAGGAATAATCAAGCTGCCTCCTCAGCTGGGCACTCCTTGGTTGTTGGAATGAAGATTCCATACTTGGGAAACCTGTCCACCACTACCATGATGCTTCCAAACCCTTTTGCTTTGGGTAGACTGACTATAAAGTCTAGAGAAACACTCTCCCATGGTCACTCTGGCATTGGCAATGGCTCCAAGAGACCGCCTGGTTTCTTGAGCTCCATCTTGTCTTGTTGGCACACAAGACAAGTCTTCACATACGCCTCCACATCCTCCTTCATGTACGGCCAGTAGTACCGATCCTCGATCAGCACTAAGGTGCAGCTCACTCCGGGGTGTCCAGCCCATCTTAAATCATGGCATTCTTGCAAAACTTCCTTACGGAGCTTCCCGTGCTACGGCATAAACAGCCTACCACCCTTGGTGTATAGCAAGCCATCCTGCAACCAAAACTGCCTACTTTTACCTTGCTGGGTGTACTCCATCAAAGCCTTGGCTGAAGGATCATGCGCAAGTCCCTCGATGCACGGCACCAGTGACCCCTCTGGTTGGCTAATGGCAGCAAGGTTAGCCTTCTAGCTCAGGGCGTCTACCACTAGGTTCGCCTGCCTCGGCTTATACTCCATCTGGAAATCAAATTCCGTAAGAAAATCTTGCCATCTCGCCTGCTTGGGGGATAGCTTCCTTTACGTCTGGAAGTAGCTGGTTGCCACATTGTCTATCCTAACCATGAACCTTGACCCCAACAGGTAATGGTGCCAAGTGCGCAAGCAGTGCACCACTGCAGTCATCTCCTTCTCTTGGACCGTGTACTTGCACTTAGTCTCGTTCAGATTCCTACTCTCGAAAGGGACTGGATGTCCTTCCTGCATCAACACGCCCCCTATGGCAAAGTCTGATGCATCCGTATGCACCTCATACGGCTTGGCAGGGTCTGGCAAGGCCAAGACTGGCTCCTCGGTCACAGCCCGCTTCAACCTGTCAAAGGCTTCCTGGCACCCTACGCTCCACTCCCATGCTTTCCCTTTCTTGAGCAAGTCAGTCAATGGCGTGGCTATTGCTAAGTGACCTTTGATGAAGCACCTACAGTAGTTGACCAGCCCAAGGAACGATCTCAACTCAGTGACCTTGGCTGGTGGTTGCCACTCCAGGATGGCATGTGTCTTGCCTTCATCCATGCGTATCCTGCCACCTCCCACTATGTGGCCAAGGAATGGGATCTCCTGCTGGGCGAATGAGCACTTCTCCTTCTTGACAAACAGCTTGTGCGCCCGTAACACCTCGAACACCTAACTCAAGTGGTCTACATGCTCTCCTAAAGTCTGGCTGTAGATTACAATGTCATCTAAATAAACCACAACAAACCGATCAAGGAATGACTAAAGTACCTTGTTCATAAGGGTGCAAAATGTTGCTAGGGTGTTCATGAGTCCGAAAGGCATCACCAAGAACTCATACGAACCATACCGAGTGACACATGCTGTCTTTGGCTCATCTACCTCTGCGATCCTGACTTGATAGTAGCCTAACCTCAAATCCAGCTTGGTGAACCACCTTGCGCTCCCAAGTTGATCGAACAAGTTCGTAATGAGTGGGATGGGGTACTTGTTCTTGATGGTCAGCTTGTTCAAAGCCCAGTAGTCTATGCACAGCTGCAACGACCCATCATGCTTGCACTGAAATAGAATCGGTGCACCATAGGGTGCCTTCGATGGCCTGATGAAGCCAGCATCAACTAACTCTTTGAGTTGCTTCCTCAACTCCTCCAACTCTGGTGAAGACATTTGGTAAGGGGCTTTAGTTGGTGGCTTAGCCTCGGACACCAACTTGATCTTATGGTCCACCTCCCTCTTAGGTGGTAGCTTGCTAGGTAACTTTGTGGGCATCACATCACTACAGGTCTTCAGCACCTTTAGCACCTCCAAGGGTGACTCAGTCTCCTTCTCCCTTGGCTCATCATATTTTAGGGCTGCCAAGAAGGTGTCTTCTTGTCTGCTTATCGCCTTGGCAAATTGGATGGCTGACACCACCCGCGACCCAACTCCAGACCCTCTCCTCAATTGCACTAGGCATTGGCACTGTGCATCCAAGATGTAAACACAATCGACAAAAGGCACAAGGAGGGTGTTAATCCAAACAAGGAAATCCAACCCAATCACAAACTCATAGCCGTCAAGGGGTATTAACTCAATGGTCTCCTTGTCTTTCCAGTCTCCAAGTTGCAACTCCACTCCCTGCGCTACTCTAATGGCTGGAACTTTGTTGGAGTTCACCGTTTTGATGGTACCAATCCCTTTCTGCACCTTTAGTCTGAGCTTTCAGGCTCCATCACTTGAAATAAAAAGATGTGAGGCACCTGTGTCCACCAGTGCACTGACCTTCTGACCCGCAACCATCAGATCCGTAAATATCAAGCCCTTTGGCTTGTGTTTCCCCTTACTCTGGACAGCATTGAGCACCAATGACCCAAGCTTTGCTGCCTCTGACTCTGGCTCCTCGTCAAGCTCCTTGTCTATAGCAGCCAGCTTGCCCTTCTACGGGCAATTGTGCGCTATGTGGCTCTCTCCACATAGGTAGCATGCTAGTGGCTCTTAATCCCCCTTTGCTTTCCACTTGCCTGCTGGTGGCTTCCTCTCGCCATCCTTGGTTGAATGGTCTCGGTCTATATCCTTGGACTCCTAGTCACGATCTTTCCCTTTGGACTGCTTCTTTCGGTCCCTATCATCCCTGCCCTTACCTTTGCGCTTGGTAAACTCGAACTTGTTCAGAGGCTTGAACTCTATCAAGGCCTCGGTAGTAGTCATGGCTTTAGCCAAGTCATGAACTCCTCTCCTTTGTAGCTCATGCTTCACCCACGGCTTCAGCCCATCCATGAAAGCAAATAAAGCATCCTTCTCGTCAAGATCCGAGATCTGTAGCATCAGTTCAGAGAATTTTTGGACATACTCCCTTATGTCCCCTTACTGGCTCAACCTGCGTAACTTTTGCCTGCGCCTCATCATCGGCATACTCTGGGAAAAATTATTCTTTGAACTCCTTTTGGAACACTGCCCAGGTTCCAATCTTGGTGCTCCCATGCCTGACATCATCACACCTGTGCCTCCACCACAATAAGGCTACATCAGTGAGATACATAGCAGCAGTCCTTACCTTTATCGCCTTGTCTTGCATGCCCATGGCCTGAAAGTATTGCTCCATACCCCAAAGGTAGTTATCTACTTCCTTGGCTGCCCTAGTCCCTTTGAACTCCTTAGGCTTGGGGACATCCAATCTGAACTTGGACACTCTAGCAAACATGCCATTCTCAATGGCAGTCTCGCAAGCAACGAGCTCATTGGTAAGCTCCTCCATTCGCTGGTGCATGGCCTCCATGCCATCGCGCAAGGTCAGCACTTTAGCCTCCAAGGTCTGATTCTTTTGGGTGAACATGTCCAAGTCTTTGTTGAGAGCAGCTTGCAGCTCACTTTGGATCTCCTCCCCCATGGAGTCTAGCGATGCAATGTGAGTCTCGACCCCTTCAACCTTCTCCCCCATGTCGCCCATGGTCACCTCCACCTTGGCTAGCCTACCATCCATGGTAGACCAAATATCTCTAGAACTGGCTTTCCTCCCTCTTCCACGCCCATGCTCCTGCACCTCTGGTTGTTGGTTAGCAGCGTCACTTTGGGATGCCATCTCCTCTAACCTTCACAACACAAACACGCAGAATCGAACTTGCTCTGATACCAACTGTCACGGGCTCCGACCTTAGACTCATAAACCGTGCGGTCTTAGGCTTGGAATCTCCTCCTTTATGCCTAAGTCAGCCTAAAACACAAGCGTACGGGCACTAGAACAACGGGAAGGGATGATTACGCAAGTTAAAGAGAAACATGATAAGAAGGCAGAATTCTAGAAATGCTCTTGTATTCACTGAAACAGAAGTGTTTGATTGTGTACAAATGAGGGAGGAGCAGCCCTCTATTTATAGTTGAGGCTCCAGCTTACACTTAATGGAAATATCCCTAGAATAAAGGCTAAAATCATGGGATTATACAGATTACAATCCATCAGGATGCTAACTCTTGATTTTCAGGGTCAAACAAATCTGCCAGGATGTTGCTGCTGATCCTACCTGCTTCTAGAAGCTTCCCTTGCGTGTCCAGCACCTTGGGCCCTTTTGGATGTGGGGTGGCCAGCTTCTTTGCCAGGCCTTCATCTCACGAGCTGGCCTACAAGTTGGGCGGGCGTTCTGAACTCGTTTGCTAGGCTTTGTACTAGATACCCACCAGCACGCCTAGTCTGCGGGCCTCAACCTCTGGCTTGCCTGCTGGTGCGCCTGATGCTCCTGGCGTGCCCCCCCAGGGTGTGACACTTGGTCCTTATATTGGCCCCCTATCCCTCATTAAACCTTCAGAACTCACACCCCCTTAAAGAGCATTTGAGATTTTATAGGTTTGCTGCCAGTAGCCATTAAAGTGTCTGAAATGGGGATACTTTTTTCAAATAGTCACAAAATCTTCTCCACTTCGAGTTTTTAGCTGAATTTTTTTGTGCATGCCAAAAAAATACAAGGATCACCTCTACCAAATTTGGGGACAAAAATCTTTCTAAAAAAATTTTAAAAAATCCCGAACCGTAAAATGTTTCGAAAATTATGAAAAAGAGAAAATGGGTCGTCTTGCCATGAAACTTCACATGAAGGCTTAGGGGACCATTGTATGAATTTACAAGCCATAAAAATGGCATTGGCATGGCAGAAATATGAAGATGTGCTTGAACCCACCTACCACCCGTTCGATCCCCGGCTTGCGCATCTTGCCTCTCTGGTCGACTGAACGCCCGCATGCTCATTTCGTGGGTTGACTTAAGCATACGGAGTTCATCCCCAGTCTAAGCAGACAGAGTTTATTCCCAGTCTAAGATCGGACCGGACCGAGGGTTGCGACAGGAGGATCGATAGCACGCAGGAGGGACCAGGCCGATCCCCGGCTTGTGCATTCTGCCTCTTCGGCCGGCTGAGCGCCCACACGCCCATTTCATGGATTGGCTTAGGCATAGGGAGTTCATTCCATGTCTAAGACCCAACCAGACCGAGGGTTGTGGCAGTGGGATCGACAGCACGCAGAGGGGGATCGGGCCGATCCCCGGCTTTCGCATTATGCCTCTCCGATAGGCTTAAGGCTTGCACGCTCATTTCGTGGGTTGACTTAGGCATACGAAGTTCATTCCCAGTCTAAGATCAGATCAGACTGAGGGTTGCGGCAGCAAGATCAACAGCACGAAGGGGGGATCGGGCTGATCCCTGGCTTGCGCATTCTGCCTCTCTGGTCGGCTGAGCGCCCGCATGCTTGTTTCATGGGTTGGCTTAGGCATACGGAGTTCATTCCATGTCTAAGCATGTAGAGTTCATTCCCAGTCTAAGATCGGACCAGATCGAGGGTTACGGTAGCAGGATCGGCAACATGTATGGGGGAACTGGGCCGATCCCCGACTTGAGCATTTTGCCTCTCCGACCGGTTGAGCGCCCGCATACTTGTTTCGTGGGTTGGCTTAGGCATACGGAGTTCATTCCATGTCTAAGCCCCAGCCAGACCGAGGGTTGTGGTAGCAGAACCAGCAGCAGGATTGGCAGCATGCAGAGGGGGATTGGGTTGATCCCTGGCCTGCGCATTATGCCTCTCCGGTCGGCTGAGCACTCGCACGCTCGTTTCCTGGGTTGACTTAGGCATATGGAGTTCATCCCTAGTCTAAGCATACGGAGTTCATTCCCAGTCTAAGATCAAACCCGACCAAGGGTTACGGCACAAGATCGACAGCACGCAGGGGGGACCAAGCCAATCCCTGGCTTGCGCATTCTGCCTTTCCGACCGACTGAGCGCCGCACGCCGGTTTCATGGGTTAGCTTAGGCATAGGGAGTTCATTCCATGTCTAAGACCCAACCGGACTGAGGGTTGTGGCAGCAGGACATGTAGCGGGGTCGACAGCACGCAGAGGAAGATCGGGCTGATCCCCAGCTTGCGCATTATGCCTCTCCGATCGGCCTCACCAGTTGGCTGAGCACCCGTACGCTCATTTCGTGGGTTGACATAGTCATACGGAGTTCATCCCCAGTGTAAGCATATGGAGTTCATTCCCAGTCTAAGATCGGGCCAGACTGAGGGTTGCGGTAGCAGGATTGGCAGCACGCAGGGGGGTTCGGGCTGATCCCCAGCATGTGCATTCTGCCTCTCCGGCCGACTGAGCGCCTACATGCCCGTTTCATGGGTTGGCTTAGGCATAGGGAGTTCATTCCATGTCTAAGCCCCAGCCGGACCGAGGGTTGTAGCAGTGGGACTGACAGCACACAGAGAGGGATCGGGCCGATCCTCGGCTTACGCATTATGCCTCTTCGGCCGGCTCAATGCCCGTACGCTCATTTCATGGGTTGATTTCTGCATACGGAGTTCATTCCCAGTCTAAGATCAGACCGGATCGAGGGTTGCGGTAGCAGGATCGATAGCACGCAGGGGGGATTGGGTCGGATCCCCGACTTGTGCATTCTGCTTTTCCGGTCGGTTGAACGCTCGCACGCTCGTTTCGTGGGTTGGCTTAGGCATACGGAGTTCATTCCATGTCTAAGCAAATGGAGTTCATTCCCAGTCTAAGATTTTGAGCCACAGTGCACATGCTGGGCTCAGGCATGTGCTAGTCCCTCATTTTTTTTGCCCGGGGCACCATCGCCAGAGAGCCTAACCGATGGCATTGGGGGTTTCGACGATTGGGGTGGCCAGGGGGTGTGCACACATGATGTGCGATGGGTGCTAGTACTTGGCCCTTATCTTGGCCCGCTATCCCTCATCAAACCTCAAGAAGTCACACCCCCTTAAAGAGCATTTCAGATTTTATAGGTTTGCTGCCAGTAGCCATTAAATTGTCTGAAATGGGGACACTTTTTTCAAACGGTCACAAAATCTTCTCCACGCGTTTGATCCCATGCTTACGCATCCTGCCTCTCTGGTCGGCTGAGCGCCCGCACGCTCGTTTCGTGGGTTGACTTAGGCATACGGAGTTCATCCCCAGTCAAGCATATGGAGTTCATTCTCAGTCTAAGATCGGATCGGACCGAGGGTTGCGACAGCAGGATCGGCAGCAAGTAGGGGGGACCGGGCTGATCCTTGGCTAGAGCATTCTACCTCTCCAGCCGACTGAGCGACCGCACGTCCATTTCGTGGGTTGGCTTAGGCATAGGGAGTTCATTCCATGTCTAACCCCCAGCCGGACCGAGGGTTGTGGCAACAGGACCGGCAGCACGCAAAGGGGGACCAGGTTGATACTCAATTTGCGCATTATGCCATTCCGGCCGGCTCAACACCCGCACGCTCATTTCATGGGTTGACTTAGGCATACGGAGTTCTTTCCCAGTCTAAGATCGGACCGGATCGAGGGTTGTGGCAGCAGGATCGATAGTACGCAGGGGGATCGGGCTGATCCTTGATTTATGTATTCTGCCTCTCCAGCCGACTGAGCGCCCGCACGCTCGTTTCGTCAGTTGGCTTAGGCATACGGAGTTCATTCCAAGTCTAAGCCCTAGCCAGACTGAAGGTTGTGGCACGTAGAGGGGATTGGGCTGATCCGCGGCTTGCGCATTATGCCTCTCCGACCACCCTCTCTGGCCGGCTGAGCACCCGCACACTCATTTCATGGGTTGACTTAGGCATACGGAGTTCATCCTTAGTCTAAGCATACGGAATTCATTCCCAGTCTAAGATCAGACCGGACCGAGGGTTGCGGCAGCAGGATCGGTAGCATGTAGGAGGGACCGGGTCGATCCTCGACTTAAGCATTCTGGCTCTCCGGTCGGCTGAGCGCCAACACGCCTGTTTCATGGGTTGGCTTAGGCATAGGGAGTTCATTCCAAGTCTAAGCCCTAGTCAGACCGAGGGTTGTGGCAATGGGATCGGCAGCACGAAGAGGGGGATCAAGCCGATCCCTAGCTTGCGCATTATGCCTCTTAGGTCGGCTCAGTGCCCGCACGCTCATTTCGTGGGTTGACTTGGGCATATGGAGTTTATTGCCAGTCTAAGATCAGACCGGACCGAGGGTTATGGCAGTAAGATTGACAGCACGTAGGGGGGACTGGGCCGATCCCCGGCTTGCGCATTCTGCCTCTTCGGCCGGCTGAGCGCCCGCACGCTCGTTTCGTGGGTTGGCTTAGGCATATAGAGTTCATTCCATGTCTAAGCATAAGGAGTTAATTCCCAGTCTAAGATTTTGAGCCATGGTGCACATGCTGGGCTCAAGCATGTGCTGGTGCCACATTTTTTTCGCCCGGGGCACCATCGTAGAAGCATCGCCAGAGAGCCTAACCGGTGGGATTGGGGGTTTCGACGATTAGGGGCACCGGGGAATGTGCGCACATGATGTGTGATGGGTGCTGGTACTTGGCCCTTATATTGGACCCCTATCCCTCATCAAACCTCGATAACTCACACCCCCTTAAAGAGCATTTAAGATTTTATAGGTTTGCTGCCAGTAGCCATTAAAGTGTCTGAAATGGGGACACTTTTTTCAAACGGTCACAAAATCTTCTCTGCTTCAAGTTTTTAGCTGAATTCTTTTGTGCATGCCAAAAAAAATACAAGGATCACCTCTACCAAATTTGGGGACAAAACTGTTTGTAAAAAAATTTTAAAAAATCCCGAACCGCAAAAAGTTTCCAAAATCGTAAAAAGTAGAAAATGGGTCGTCTTGCCACGAAACTTCACATGAAGGCTTAGGGGACCAATGTATGAATTTACAAGCCATAAAATTGGCATTGGCATGGCAGAAATATAAAGAGGTGCTTGAACCCACCTACCACCCGTTCGATCCCTGTCTTTCGCATCCTGCCTCTCTGGTCGGCTGAGCGCCCGCACGCTCGTTTCGTAGGTTGACTTAGGCATACGGAGTTCATCCCCAGTCTAAGGATACAGAGTTCATTCCTAGTGTGAGATCAAACTGGACCGAGGGTTGCAGTAGGAGGATCGGCAGCACGTAGGGGGGATCTAGCCGATCCCCGGCTTGTGTATTCTGCCTCTCCGGTCGGCTGAGAGACCGCACACCCGTTTCGTGGGTCGGCTTAGGCATAGGCAGTTCATTCCATGTCTAAGCCCCAGTCGAACCGAAGGTTGTGGTAGCCAGACTGGCAGCATGCAGAGGGGGATCGGGCCGATCCTCGACTTGCGCATTTTACCTCTCTGACCGGCTGAGTGCCCGCACGCTCATTTCGTGGGTTGCCTTAGGCATACGGAGTTCATTCCATGTCTAAGTATGCAGAGTTCATTTCCAGTCTAAGAGTTTAAGCCACGGTGCATATGCTGGGCTCGGTCATGTGCTGGTGCCGTATTTTTTTTGCTAGGGGAACCATCATCGGAGCATCGTCGGAGCATCGTCGGAGAGACTAATCGATGATAAGGGGGGTCGGGGGGTGCGCACAAGATGTGCGATGGGTGCTGGTACTTGGCACTTATATTGGCCCCTTATCCCTCATTAAACCTTGAGAACTCACACCCCCTTAAAGAGCATTTGAGATTTTATAGGTTTGCTGCCAGTAGCCATTAAAGTGTCTGAAATGGGGACACTTTTTTCAAACGGTCACAAAATCTTCTCCACTTCGAGTTTTTAGCTGAATTGTTTTGTGCATGCCAACCAAAATACAAGGATCACCTCTACCAAATTTGGGGACAAAACGCTTTCTAAAAAAATTTTAAAAAATCTCAAACCGTAAAAAGTTTTGAAAATCGTGAAAACTAGAAAACGAGTCATCTTGCACCCGTTCGATCCCCGACTTGCACATCCTGCCTCTTTGGTCGGCTGAGCGTTCAGACGCTCGTTTCGTGGGTTGACTTAGGCATATGGAGTTCATTCCATGTCTAAGCCCTAGCCGAACTGAGGGTTGTGGTAGTAGGATCGACAGCGGGATCGATAGCACACAGAGGGGGATCGGGCTGATCCCCGGCTTGTGTATTATGTCTCTCCGGCCAGCCTCTTCAGCCGGCTGAGAGCCCGCACGCTCATTTCATGGGTTGACTTAGGCATACAGAGTTCATCCTTAGTCTAAGCATGCGGAGCTCATTCCCAGTCTAAGATTGAACCAGACCGAGGGTTACGGTAGCAGGATCGACAGCATGCAAGGGGGACCGAGTAGATCCTCGGCTTACGCATTCTGCCTCTCCGGTCGACTGAGCGCCCGCACGCCCATTTCGTGGGTTGGCTTAGGCATAAGGAGTTCATTCCATGTCTAAGGCCTAGCCGGATCGAGGGTTCTGGTAACGGGATCGGCAGCACGCAAAGGGGGACCGGGTCGATCCCCGGCTTGCGCATTATGCCTCTTCGGTCGGCTCAGCACCCGAACGCTCATTTCGTGGGTTGACTTAGGCATACGAAGTTCATTCCCAATCTAAGATCGGATCGAACCGAGGGTTGCAGCAGCAGGATCGATAGCACGCGTGGGGGCTGGGTCGATCCCCAACTTGCGCATTCTGCCTCTCCGACCTGCTGAGCGCCCGCATGCTCCTTTCGTGGGTTGGCTTAGGCATACGGAGTTCATTCCCAGTCTAAGATCAGACTGGACCGAGGCTTGTAGTAGCAGGACCAGTAGCAGGATCAACAGCACGCAGGGGGGATCGGGCCGATCTCGGCTTGAGCATTTTGCCTCTTCGATCGGTTGAACGCCCGTAAACTCGTTTCATGGGTTGACTTAGGCATACGAAGTCCATCCCCAATCTAAGCGTACAGAGTTCATTCCTAGTCTAAGATCAAACTGGACCGAGGGTTGCGAAAGCAGGATCGATAGTACGTAGGGGGGATCGGGTCGATCCCCAGCTTGGGCATTCTGCCTCTCTGACCGGCTGAACGCCCGCATGCCCGTTTCATAGGTTGGCTTAGGATAAGGAGTTCATTCCATGTCTAAGCCCCAGTCAGATCAATGGTTGTGGCAGCGAGACCAACAGCATGCAGAGTGGGACCGGGCCGATCCCTGGCTTGCGCATTCTGCCTCTCCGGCTAGCTGAGCACCCGCACGCTCGTTTCGTCAGTTGGCTTAGGCATATGGAGTTCATTCCATGTCTAAGCATACGGAGTTCATTCCTAGTCTAAGAGTTTGAGCCATGGTGCACATGCTGGGTTCGGGCTTGTGCTGGTGCCACATTTTTTTCGCCCGAGGTACCATCGTCGGAGCATCACCGAAGAGCCTAACCGACGGCATTGGGGGTTCCAACGATTGGGGGGGCCGGAGGGGTGTGCACATATGATGTGCGATGGGTGCTGGTACTTGGCCCTTATATTGGCTCCCTATCCCTCATCAAACCTCAAGAACTGACACCCCCTTAAAGAGCATTTGAGATTTTATAGGTTTGTTGCCAGTAGCCATTAAAGTGTCTGAAATGGGGACACTTTTTTCAAACGGTCAAAAAATCTTTTTCGCTTCGAGTTTTTAGCTGAATTTTTTTATGCATGCCAACAATTGTGAAAGGTGAAAATTGTGAAAATTGTGAAACTCTTTCTAAAAAAATTTAAAAAATCCCGAACCGTAAAAAGTTTTCAAAATTGTGAAAAATAGAAAACGGGTCATCTTGCCACGAAATTTCACATGAAGGGGTAGGGGACCATTGTATGAATTTACAAGCCATAAAAATGGCATTGGCATGGCAGAAATATGAATATGTGCTTGAACCCACCTATCACCCGTTCGATCCCCGGCTTGCGCATCCTGCCTCTCTGGTCGACTGAGCATCTGCACGCTCGTTTCCTTGGTTGACTTAGGCAGACAGAGTTCATTCCCAGTCTAAGCATACAAAGTTCATTCCCAGTCTAAGATCAGACAGGACCGAGGGTTGCGACTATAGGATCGAAAGCACGTAGGGGGGACCAGGCCGATCCTCAGCTTACGCATTCTGCCTCTCAGACCGGTTGAGTGCCCGCACGCCCGTTTCATGGGTTGGCTTAGGCATAGGGAGTTCATTCCATGTCTAAGCCCCAATCGAACCAAGGGTTGTGGTAGCTAGACCGACAGCACACAGAAGGGGATCGAGTTGATCCTCGGCTTGCACATTATGCCTCTCCGGTCGGCTCAGTGCCCGCACGCTCATTTCGTGGTTTAACTTAGGCTTACAGAGTTCATTCCCAGTCTAAGATCAGACCGGACCGAAGGTTGCAATAGCAAGATCGATAGCACGCAGGGGGGATCGGGCCGTCCCCGGCTTGCGTATTCTGCTTCTCCGACCGGTTGAGCCCCCGTACGGTCGTTTCGTGGGTTGGCTTAGGCATACGGAGTTCATTCCATGTCTAAGCATATGGAGTTTATTCCCAATCTAAGATCAGACCGAACCGAGGGTTGCAGCAGCAGGACCAGTAGTAGGATCGACAGCATACATGAGGGACCGGGCCGATCCTCGGCTTGCGCATTCTGCCTCTTCAGCTGGCTGAGCGCTCGCATGCTTGTTTCGTGGCTTGGCTTAGGCATGCGAAGTTCATTCCATGTCAAAGTCCCAGCTAGACCGAGGGTTGTGACAGTAGGATCAACAGCGGGATCATCGGCATGCAGAGGGGGATCGAGCTGATCCCAGGCTTAGGCATTATGTCTCTTCGGTCGACCTCTCCGACCGACTGAGCGCTCGGACGCTCGTGTCGTGGGTTAACTTAGCCCTACAGATTTCATCCCCAGTCTAAGCGTACAGAGTTCATTCCCAGTCTAAGATCGGATTGGACCGAGGGCTGCGACAGTAGGATCGGCAGCATGCAGGGTGGACCGGGCTGATCCATGGCTTGTGCATTCTACCTCTCCGACCCGTTTCATGGGTTGGCTTAGGCATAAAGAGTTCATTCCATGTCTAAGCCCCAGTCGGATCAAGGGCTGTGGCTGCGGGATCGATAGCAAGCAGAGGGGGACCGGGCTGATCCCCGACTTGCACATTGTGCCTCTCCAGTTGGCTCAGTGCCCGAACGCTCGTTTCGTGGGTTGACTTAGGCATACGGAGTTCATTCCTAGTCTAAGATCGAATCGGACTGAGGGTTGCGGTAGCAAGATCGAGAGCACGCAGGGGGGACCGGGCTGGTCCCTGACTTGCACATTCTACCTCTCTGGCCGACTGAGCACCCGCACGCTCGTTTCATGGGTTGGCTTAGGCATACGGAGTTCATTCCATGTCTAAGCATATGGAGTTCATTCCTAGTCTAAGATCAGATCAGACCGAGGGTTGTGGTAGCGGGATCGATAGTATGTAGGGGGGACCAGGTCGATCCAAGGCTTGCGTATTCTGCCTCTTCTGTCGGTTGAGCACTCACACGCTCGTTTCATGGGTTGGCTTAGGCATACAGAGTTCATTCCACGTCTAAGCCCCAGTCAGACTGAGAGTTATGGTAGTAAGACCGACAGCGGGATCGGCAGCACGCAGAGGGGGATCGGGCTGATCCCTAGCTTGTGCATTATGTCTCTCCGACCAGCCTCTCCACTCGGCTGAGTGCATGCATGCTCGTTTCATGGGTTGAGTTAGGCATACGGAGTTCATCCCCGGCTTGCACATTCTGCCTCTTCGGTAGGTTGAGCGCCTACATGCTCGTTTCGTGGGTTGACTTAGGCATACGAAATTCATCCCCAGTCTAAGCATAAGGAGTTCATTCCTAGTTTAAGTTTGAATCGGACCGAGGGTTGCGGCAGCAGGATCGTAGCATGCAGGGGAGACCGGGTCGATCTCCGGCTTACGCATTCTGCCTCTCTGGTTGGCTGAGCGCTCGCACGCCCGGTTTATGGGTTGGCTTTGGCATAGGGAGTTCATTCCATGTCTAAGCCCCAGCTGGACTGAGGGTTGTGGCAGCGGGACTGGCAGCATGCAGATGGGGACCGGGCCGAT
Source organism: Durio zibethinus (assembly GCF_047325235.1). Classification (NCBI taxonomy): domain Eukaryota; kingdom Viridiplantae; phylum Streptophyta; class Magnoliopsida; order Malvales; family Malvaceae; genus Durio; species Durio zibethinus. Next base: position 20,396,178 of record NC_143181.1, read on the forward strand.
CCCCAGCTGGCGCATTCTACCTCTTTGGCCGGCTGAGCGCCGGCACGCTCATTTCGTGGGTTGGCTTAGGCATACGGAGTTCATTCCATGTCTAAGCATACAGAGTTCATTCCCAGTCTAAGAGTTTGAGCCACAGTGCACATGCTGGGCTCAGGCATGTGCTGGTGCCACCTTTTTTCGCCCGGGGCACCATCACCGGAGCATCGTCGGAGAGCCTAACCGACAGCATTGGGGGTTTCGGCGATTGGGGGGGCCGGGGGTGTGTGCACATGATGTGCGATGGGTGCTAGTACTTGGCCCTCATATTGGCCTCCTATCCCTCATCAAACCTCAAGAACTCACACCCCCTTAAAGAGCATTCGAGATTTTATAGGTTTGCTGCCAGTAGCCATTAAAGTGTCTAAAATGGGGACACTTTTTTCAAATGGTCACAAAATCTTCTCCACTTCGAGTTTTTAGCTGAATTTTTTTGTGCATGCCAAAAAAAATACAAGGATCACCTCTACCAATTTTGGGGACAAAATGCTTTCTAAAAAAATTTTAAAAAATCTCGAACCGCAAAAAATTTTGAAAATCATGAAAAGTAGAGAACGGGTCGTCTTGCCACGAAACTTCACATGAAGGTGTATGGGACCATTGCATGAATTTACAAGCCATAAAAATGGCTTTGGCATGTTTGAAATATGAAGATGTGCTTGAACCAACCTACCACCCGTTTGATCACCGGCTTGCACATCCTGCCTCTCTGGTCGGCTAAGCATCCGCATGCTCGTTTCGTGGGTTGACTTAGGCATATGGATTTCATCCCCAGTCTAAGCATACGAAGTTCATTCCCAGTCTAAGATTAGATCAGATCGAGGGTTGCAATAGTAAGATCGACAGCACGCAGGGGGGACCGGGCCGATCCCCGGCTTGGGCATTCTGCCTCTCCAACCGCTTGAGCGCCCGCACGCCTGTTTCGTGGGTTGGCTTAGGTATAGGGAGTTCATTCCATGTCTAAGACCCAACCAGACCGAGGGTTGTGGTAGCGGGACTAACAGCACATAGTGGGGGATCGAGTCGATCCCTGGCTTACGCATTATGCCTTTCCGGTCAGCTCAGCACCCGCACACTAATTTCGTAGGTTGACTTAGGCATACAGAGTTCATTCCCAGTCTAAGATAGGACCGGACCAAGGGTTGTGGCAGCAGGATCGACAGCACGTAGGGCAGGACCGGGCCGGTCCCCGGCTTGCGCATTCTGCCTCTTCGGTCGACTGAGCGCCCGCACCCTCATTTCGTGGGTTGGCTTAGGCATACGGAGTTCATTCCATGTCTAACCATATGGAGTTCTTTCTCATTCTAAGATCGGACCGGACCAAGGCTTGCGATAGCAGGACCAGCAACATGATCGATAGCATGTAGGGGGGACCAGGTCGATCCCTGGCTTGCACATTCTGCCTCTTCGACTGGTTGAGTGCCTGCATACATGATCGTTTCGTGGGTTGGCTTAGGCATACAGAGTTCATTCCATGTCTAAGCATACAGAGTTCATTCCCAGTCTAAGATCGGACTAGACCGAGGGTTACGACGGCAGGATCGACATAGGGAGTTCATTCCATGTCTAAGCCCCAGTCGGACCGAGGGTTATGGCAGCGGGACCGATAGCACGGAGGGGGGATCGGGCTGATCCCTGGCATGCGCATTATGGCTCTTCGGTTGGCTCAGTGCCCACACGCTCGTTTCGTGGGTTGACATATGCATATGGAGTTCATTCCCAGTCTAAGATTGGACCAGACCGAGGGTTACGGAGCAGGACCGATAGCATGCAGGAGGGATCGAGCGGATCCCCGACTTACGCATTCTGCCTCTTTGACCGGTTGGGCACCCGTACACCCGTTTCATGGGTTGGCTTAGGCATAGGGAGTTCATCCCATGTCTAAGCCCCAGCAGGACCGGGGGTTGTGGTAGCGAGACCGACAGCACGTAAAGAGGGATCGGGTCGATCCCTTGCTTATGCATTATGCCTCTTCGGTCGGCTCAGTGGCCGTACACTCGTTTCATGGGTTGACTTATGAATACAGAGTTCATTCCCAGTCTAAGATCGAACCGGACCGAGGGTTGCGGCAGCAGGATCGATAGCACGCAAGGGGGACCGGGTCGATCCCTGGCTTGCGCATTTTGCCTCTCTGGCCGACTGACCACCCATACGCTCGTTTCATGGGTTGGCTTATACGGAGTTGATTCCATGACTAAGCCCCAGCTAGACCGAGGGTTGTGGCAGCAGGACCGGCAGTGGGATCGACAGCACGCAGAGGGGGATTGAGCTGATCTTCGGCTTGCGCATTATGCCTTTCTAGCCGGTTGTGCGCCCGCACGTTTGTTTCATCGGTTGACTTAGGCATACGGAGTTCATCCCTAGTCTAAGATATGAAGTTCATTCCCAGTCTAAGATCGGACCGAACTGAGGGTTGCAATAGAAGGATCGCTAGCACACAGGAGGGACCGGGCCGATCCCTGACTTGCGCATTCTACCTCTCTGGCCGGCTGAGCACCTGCATGCCCGTTTCATGGGTTGGCTTAGGCATAGGGAGTTCATTCCATGTCTAAACCCCAACCGAACCGAGGGTTGTGGCAGCGGGATCGATAGCACGCAGAGGGGGACTGGATCGATCCCTGACTTGCGCATTATGCCTCTTCGACCGGCTCAGTGCCCGCACGCTCATTTCGTGGGTTGACTTATGCATACGGAGTTCATTCCCAGTCTCAGATCGGAAAGAACCGAGGGTTGTGACAGCAGGATCGACAGCTCACAAGGGGGGACCAGGGTGATCCCCGACTTGCACATTCTGCCTCTTCGACCGGCTGAGCGCCCGCAGGCTTGTTTCATGGGTTAGCTTAGGCATACGGAGTTCATTTCCAGTCTAAGATTTTGAGCCATGGTGCACATGCTGGGCTCAGGCATGTGCTGGTGCTGTATTTTTTTCGCCCAGGGCACCACCGTCAGAGCATCGTCGGAGCGTCGTCGGAGAGCCTAACCGACAGCATTAGGGGTTCCGACGATTAGGGGGGCTGGGGGTGTGTGCACATGATGTGCGATGGGTGCTGGTACTTCGCCCTTATATTGGCCCTCTATCCCTCATCAAACCTTGAGAACTCACACCCCCTTAAAAAGCATTTGAGATTTTATAGGTTTGCTGCCAGTAGCTATTAAAGTGTCAGAAATGGGGACACTTTTTTCAAACGGTCACAAAATCTTCTCCATTTCGAATTTTTAGCTGAATTTTTTTTTTACATGCCAAAAAAAATACAAGGATCACCTCTAATAAATTTTGGGGACAAAAATCCTCCTAAAAAAATTTCAAAAAATCCAGAACTGCAAAAATTTTCAAAAATCAAGAAAAATAGAAAACGGGTCGTCTTGCCACGAAACTTCACATGAAGGCTTAGGGGACCATTGTATGAATTTACAAGCCATAAAAATGGCATTGGCATGGCAAAAATATGAAGATGTGCTTGAACCCACTACCACCTGTTCGATCCCCGGCTTGCGCATCCTGCCTCTCTGGTCTGTTGAACGCCCGCACGCTTGTTTCGCGGTTTGACTTAGGCATATGGAGTTAATCCCTAGTCTAAGCATACGGAGTTCATTCCCAGTTTAAAATCGTACTGGACTAAGGGTTGTGGTAGTAGGATCGGTAGCACGTAGGGAGTACCGGGTCGATCCCCGGCTTGCAGATTCTGCCTCTTCGATCGGTTGAGCGCCTGCACACCCGTTTCATGGGTTGGCTTAGGCATAGGAAGTTCATTCCATGTCAAGCCCTAGTCAGACCAAAAGTTATGGCAGTGGGACCGACAGCACGAAGAGGGCGACCAGGCCGATCCCTGACTTGCGCATTATGCCTCTCAGGTCGGCTCAGCACCTGCACGCTCGTTTCGTGGGTTGACTTAGTCATACTGAGTTCATTCCAGTCTAAGATCAGACCAAACTAAGGGTTGCAGCAGTAGGATCGACAGCATGTAAGGGGGACCAGGCCGGTCTCCGGCTTGCGCATTCTGCCTCTCTAGTCGGCTGAGCGCCTGCACGCTCATTTCATGGGTTGGCTTAGGCATACAGAGTTCATTCCATGTCTAAGCATACGGAGTTCATTCCCAGACTAAGATCGAACTGGACCGAGGGATGTGACAGTAGGATCGACAGCACATAGGGGGGGATCGGGCCATCCTCGACTTGTGCATTCTGCCTTTCCGACCGGCTTAGCACCCGCACGCTCGTTTCATGGGTTAGCTTAGGCATACGGAGTTCATTCCATGTCTAAGCATACAGAGTTCATTCCCAGTCTAAGATTTTGAGCCACGGTGCACATGCTAGGCTCGGGCATGTGCTGGTGCTACATTTTTTTCACCCGGGGTACCATCACCGGAGCATCGTCGGAGAGCCTAACCGACGGCATTTGGGGTTCCGACGATTGGGGGCTGGGGGGTGTGCGCACATGATGTGTGATGGGTGTTAGTACTTGGCCCTTATATTGGGCCCCTATCCCTCATCAAACCTCGAGAACTTACACCCCCTTAAAGAGCAATAAGATTTTATAGCTTTGCTGCCAGTAGCCATTAAAGTGTCTGAAATGGGGACACTTTTTTCAAACGGTCACAAAATCTTCTCCACTTTGAGTTTTTAGCTGAATTTTTTTGTGCATGCCAAAAAAAAATACAAGGATCACCTCTACCAAATTTGGGGACAAAACTCTTTTTAAAAAAATTTTAAAAAATCCCGAACTATAAAAAGTTTCAAAAATCATGAAAAATAGAAAATGGGTCGTCTTGCTACGAAACTTCACTTGAAGGCTTAGGGGACCATTGTATGAATTTACAAGCCATAAAAATGGCATTGGCATGGCAAAAATAGGGAGATGTGCTTAAACCCACCTATCACCCGTTCGATCCTCAGCTTGCGCATCCTGCCTCTCTGGTCGGCTGAGTGCTCGTACGCTTGTTTCATGGGTTGACTTAGGCATACAGAGTTCATCCCCAGTCTAAGGATACGGAGTTAATTCCTAGTCTAAGATCAGACTGGACCGAGGGTTGCGACAGCAGGATCGACAGCACGCAGGGGGACCGGGTCGATCCTCGGCTTGTGCATTCTGCCTCTCCGACCGGCTGAGCGCCCGCACGCCCATTTCATTGGTTGGCTTAGGCATAGGGACTTCATTCCATGTCTAAACCCCAGTCAGACTGATGGTTATGGCAGTGGGACCGGCAGCACGTGGAGGGGGATTGGGTCGATCCCCAGCTTGCGTATTATGCCTCTTCGATTGGCTCAGTGTCCGCACGCTTGTTTCGTGGGTTGACTTATGCATACGGAGTTCATTCCCAGTCTAAGATTGGACCAGACTGAGGGTTGTGGCAGTAGGATTGACAGCACGTAGGGGGGACCGGGTTGATCCCCGGCTTGCACATTCTGCCTCCCTAGCCGGCTGAGTGTCCGTACGCTCGTTTCGTGGGTTGGCTTAGGCATACGAAGTTCATTCTTTGTCTAAGCATACAGAGTTCATTCCCAGTCTAAGATTTTGAGCCATGGTGCACATACTGGGCTCGGGCATGTGCTGGTGCCTCATTTTTTTCACCCGAGGCAACATCGTCAGAGCATTGCCGGAGAGCCTAACCGATTGCATTGAGGGTTCCGGCGATTGGGAGGCCGGGGGGTGTGCGCACATGATGTGCAATGGGTGCTGATACTTGGCCCTTATATTGGCCCCCTATCCCTCATCAAACCTTGAGAACTCACACCCCCTTAAAGAGCATTTGAGATTTTATAGGTTTGCTGCCAGTAACCATTAAAGTGTCTGAAATGAGGACACTTTTTTGAAATGGTCACAAAATCTTCTCCACTTCGATTTTTTAGCTGAATTTTTTTGTGCATGCCAAAAAAAATACAAGGACCACCTCTACCAAATTTGGGGACAAAAATCCTTCTAAAAAAAGTTTAAAAAATCCCAAACCGAAAAAGTTTCAAAAATCATGAAAAATAGAAAATGGGTCGTCTTGCCACAAAACTTCACATGAAGGCTTAGGGGACCATTGTATGAATTTACAAGCCATAAAAATGGCATTGGCATAGCAGAAACATGAAGATGTGCTTGAACACACCTACCACCCGTTCGATCCTCGACTTGTGCATCCTGCCGCTCTGGTCGGCTGAGCGCTCGCCCGCTCGTTTTATGGGTTGACTTAGGCGTACGGAGTTCATCCCCAGTCTAAGCATATGGAGTTCATTCCCAGTCTAAGATCGGACCGGACCAAGCGTTGCGACACCAGGATCGGCAGCACATAAGGGGGACCGGACCGATCCTCGACTTACGCAATCTGCCTCTCCGACCGGCTGAGCACCCGCACGCCCGTTTCGTGGGTTGGTTTAGGCATACGGAGTTCATTCCATGTCTAAGCCCTAGCTGGACCGACGGTTTTGGCAGCGGGACCGATAGCATGCAAAGTGGGATCGGGCCGATCCCTAGCCTGCGCATTATGCCTCTCCGATCGGCTCAGTGCCTGCACGCTCGTTTCATGGGTTGACTTAGGCACACGGAGTTCATTGCCAGTCTAAGATCGGATTGGACCGAAGGTTATAGCAGCAGGATCGACAGCTTGCAGGGGGGACCGAGCCGGTCCTCGACTTACGCATTCTACCTCTCCAGTCGACTGAGCACCCGCACGCTCGTTTCATGGGATGGCGTAGGCATACGGAGTTCATTCCATGTCTAAGTAGACGGAGTTCATTCCCAATCTAAGATCGGACCAAAATAAGGGTTGTGGCAGTCGGACCAACAGCAAGATTGGCAGCACGTAGGGGGGACCGAATCGATTCCCGGCTTGCGCATTCTACCTCTTCAGCCGGCTGAGTACCCACACACTTGTTTTGTGGGTTGGCTTAGGCATACGAAGTTCATTCCATGTCTAAGCCCCAGTCGGACCAAAGGTTGTGGTCGTAGGATCGACAGCGAGATCGGCAGGATGCAGAGGGGGATCGGGCTGATCCCCTGCTTGTGCATTATGCCTCTCCGGTTGGCTGAGCACCCGCACGCTCATTTCATGGGTTGACTTAGGCATATAGAGTTCATCCCCAGTCTAAGATCGAACCAGACCGAGGGCTATGGCAGTAGGATCGACAGCACGCAGGAGGGACTTGGCCGGTCCCTGACTTATGCATTCTGCCTCTCCGACCAGCTGAGCGCACGCATGCTCATTTTATGGGCGGGCTTAGGCATACGGAGTTCATTCCACGTCTAAGCATACAAAGTTCATTCCCAATCTAAGATCAAACCAGACCGAAGATTGTGGTAGTAGGACTAGCAACAAGATCAACAGCACATAAGGGGGATCGGGTCGATCCCCGGCTTGCATATTTTGCCTCTCTGGCCAGTTGAACGCCCGCACGCTCGTTTCGTGGGTTGGCTTAGGCATACGGAGTTCATTCCATGTCTAACCCCCAGCCAAAAGGAGCGTTGTGGCAGCAGGACCGGTAGCGAGATTGACAGCACGCAGAGGGGGACCGAGCTGATCCTTGGCTTGCGCATTATGCCTCTTCGATCGGCTGAGCACCCGCACGCTCGTTTTGTTGGTGGACATAGGCATACGGAGTTCATTCCCAGTCTAAGATCAAACCGGACCAAGGGTTGCGGTAGCAGGATCGACAGCACGCAGGAGGGACCAGGCCGATCCGCGGCTTGCACATTCTGCCTCTCCAACAAGCTGAGCGCCCGTATGCCCGTTTCGTGGGTTGGCTTAAGCATAGGGAGTTCATTCCATGTCTAAGCCCTAGTCGGACCGAGGGTTGTGGCAGTGGGATCGGCAGCATGCAGAGGGGGACCGAGCTGATCCCCGGCTTACGCATTATGCCTCTCCGATCGGCTCAGCACCCGTGCGCTCATTTTGTGGGTCGACTTAGGCATACAGAGTTCATTCCCAGTTTAAGATCAGATCGGACCGAGGGTTGTGGCAGTAGGATCGACAGCATGCAGGGGGGATCGACTCGATCCCCAACTTACGCATTCTGCCTCTCTGGCTGACTGAGCACCCGTACGCTCGTTTCGTTGGTTGGCTTACGCATACGGGGTTCATTCCATGTCTAAGCGTACAGAGTTCATTCCCAGTCTAAGATCGGATCGGACCGAGGGTTATGGCAGTAGGACTAGCAGCAGGATTGACAGCATGCAGAGGGGATCGAGTCGATCCCCGGCTTGCGTATTCTGCCTCTCCAGTCGATTGAGCGCCCGTACGCTCGTTTCGTGGCTTGGCTTAATCATACGGAGTTCATTCCATGTCTAAGCCCCAGTCGGACCGAGGATTGTGGCAGCAAGATCGGTAGTGAGATCGGCAGCACGCAGAGGGGGACTGGGATGATCCCCGACTTACGTATTATGCCTCTCCGACTTACCTCTCCGCTCAGTAGAACGCCCATATGCTCGTTTCGTGGGTTGACTTAGGCATACGGAGTTCATCCCCAGTCTAAGCATGCGGAGTTCATTCTCAGTCTAAGATCAAATCAGATCAAGGGTTACGGTAGCAGGATCGATAGCACGCAGAGGGGATCGAGCTAATCCCTGGCTTGTACATTCTGCCTCTCCAGCCGGCTGAGCGCCCGCACGTCTGTTTCTTTGGTTGGCTTAGGCATAGGGAGTTCATTCCATGTCTAAACCCCAGCTGGACTGAGGGTTGTGGCAGCGGGACTGGCAGCACGCAGAGTGGGATCGGGCCGATCCTCGACTTGCGCATTATGCCTCTTCGGCTAGCTGAGCACTAGAACGCTCGATTTGTGGGTTGACTTATGCATACGGAGTTCATTCCCAATTTAAAGATCAAACAAGACTGGGGGTTGCGACGACAAGATCAACAGCATGCAGGGGGTATCGGGCCGATCCCTGACTTGCGCATTCTGCCTCTCTGGTCGGCTGAGCACCTGCACACTCATTTCGTGGGTTGGCTTAGGCATACAGAGTTCATTCCATGTCTAAGCCATTAAAATGTCTGAAATAGGGACATTTTTTTCAAACGGTCACAAAATCTTCTCCACTTTGAGTTTTTAGCTAAATTCTTTTATGCATCCCAACAAGAATACAAGGATCACCTCTACCAAATTTGGGGACAAAACTCTTTCTAAAAAAATTGAAAAAAATCCCGAACCATAAAAAGTTTAAAAAATCGTGAAAAATAGAAAACGGGTCGTTTTGCCACGAAACTTCACATGAAGGCTTAGGGGACCGTTGTAAGAATTTACAAGCCATAAAAAAGGCATTGGCATGACAGAAATATAAAGATGTGCTTGAACCCACCTACCACCCGTTCGATCCCCGGCTTGTGCATCCTGCCTCTCTGATCGTCTGAGCGCCCGTTCGCTCGTTCGGTGGGTTGACTTAGGCATACGGAGTTCATCCCTAGTTGAAGCATATGGAGTTCATTCCCAATCTATGATCGGATCGGATCGAGGGTTGCAACAACAGGATCGGCAGTACACAGGGGGGACCGAGCCGATCCCCGGCTTGCGCATTTTGCCTCTTCGATCGATTTAGTGCCCGTACGCCCGTTTCGTGGGTTGGCTTAGGCATAGGGAGTTCATTCCATGTCTACGCCCCAGTCAGACCAAGGGTTGTGGTAGTGGGACCAGCAGCACGTAGAGGGGGACCGGGTCGATCCCCGATTTACGCATTATGCCTCTTCGATCGGCTTAGAGCCCGCATGCTCGTTTCGTGGGTTGACTTAGGCATGCGGAGTTCATTCCCATTCTAAGATCAGACCAAACCCAGGGTTACGGCAGCAGGATCGACAACACGTAGGGGGGACCAGGTCGATCCCTGGCTTGCGCATTCTGCCCCTCTGGTCAGCTGAGCACCCGTACGCTCGTTTCGTGGGTTGGCTTAGGCATACGGAGTTCATTCCATGTCTAAGCATACGGAGTTCATTCCTAGTCTAAGATTTTGAGCCATGATGCACATGCTGGGCTCGAGCATGTGCTGGTGCCGCAATTTTTTCACTCGGGGCACCAACGTTGGAGCGTCATCGGAGAGCCTAACCGACGGCATTGAGGGTTCCGGCGATTGGGGGCGCCGGGGGTGTGCGCACATCATGTGCGATGGGTGCTGGTACTTGGCCCTTATATTGGCCCCCTATCCCTAATCAAACCTCGAGAACTCACACCCTCTTAAAGAGCATTTGAGATTTTATAGGTTTGATGCCAGTAGCTATTAAAGTGTCTGAAATGGAGACACTTTTTTTAAACGGTCACAAAATCTTCTCCACTTCGAGTTTTTAGCTAAATTTTTTATGCATGCCAAAAAAAATACAAGGATCACCTCTACCAAATTTGGGGACAAAACTCTTTCTAAAAAAATTTTAAAACATCCCAAACCGCAAAAACTTTCAAAAATCATGAAAAATAGAAAACGGGTCGTCTTGCCATGAAATTTCACATGAAGGTGTAGGGGACCATTGTATGAATTTACAAACCATAAAAATGGCATTGGCACGGCAGAAATATGAAGATGTGCTTGAACCCGCCTACCACCCGTTTGATCCCCGGCTTGCGCATCCTGCCTCTTTGGTCGGCTGAGCGCCCGCATGCTCATTTCATGGGTTGACTTAGGCATACGGAGTTTATCCTCAGTCTAAGCATACGGAGTTCATTCCTAGTCTAAGATCGGATCGGACCGGACCGAGGGTTACGGCAGCAAGATCGACAGCACGCAGAAAGGATCGGGTCAATCCCAAGCTTGCGCATTCTACCTCTTCGGCCGGCTGAGAGCTCGCACGCCCGTTTCATTGGTTGGCTTAGGCATAGAGAGTTCATTCCATGTCTAAGCCTCAGTCGGACCGAGGGTTGTGGCAGTGGGACCGGCAGCATGCAGAAGAGGATCGGGTCGATCCCCGATTTGCGCATTATGCCTCTTCGGCTGGCTTAGAGCCTGCACACTCGTTTCGCGGGTTAACTTAGGCATACGGAGTTCATTCCCAGTCTAAGATCAGACCAAACCCAGGGTTGCAGCAGCAGGATCGACAGCACGTAGGGGGGACTGGGTCGATCCCCGGCTTGCGCATTATGCCTCTCCGGTCGGCTTAGTGCCTGCACGCTCATTTCGTGGGTTGGCTTAGGCATACGAATTTCATTCCACATCTAAGCCCCAGCCAGACCGAAGGTTGTGGCAGCAAGACCGGCAGTGGGATCGATAGCATGCAAAGGGGGACCGGGCTGATCCTCAGCTTGCGCATTATACCTCTCCGACTGGCTGAGTGCCCATACGCTTGTTTCATGGGTTGACTTAGGCATACGGAGTTCACCCCTAGTCTAGGCATATGTAGTTCATTCTCAGTCTATGATCAGACTGGACCGAGGGTTGCGGTAGCAAGATCGATAGCATGCAGGGTCGATCGGGCCGATCCCTGGCTTACGCATTTTACCTCTCCGACCGGCTGAGTGCCCGCACGCCCGTTTCATGGGTTGGCTTAGGCATAGGCAGTACATTCCATGTCTAAGCCCCAGCCAGACCGAGGGTTGTGGCAGCGGGACTGACAGCACACAGAGGGGGACCGAACTGATCCTCGGCTTACGCATTATGCCTCTTCGGTCGACTCAGCGCCTACACGCTTGTTTCGTGGGTTGACTTATGCATACGGAGTTCATTCCCAGTCTAAGATCGGATTGGACCAAGGGTTATGATAGCAGGATCGACAGCACGTAGGGGGGATCGGATCGATCCCCGGCTTGCACATTCTGCCTCTCCGATCGGCTGAGCGCCCGTACGCTCGTTTCGTGGGTTGGCTTAGGAATACGGAGTTCATTCCATGTCTAAGCATACAGAGTTCATTCCCAGTCTAAGATTTTGAGCCACGGTGCACATGCTGGGCTCGAGCATGTGCTGGTGCTGCATTTTTTTCACTCAGGGCACCAACGTTGGAGCGTCATCGGAGAGCCTAACCGGCGGCATTGAGGGTTCCGACGATTGGGGAGGCCGGGGGGTGTGCGCACATGATGTGCGATGGGTGCTGGTACTTGGCCCTTCTAGTGGCCCCCTATCCCTCATCAAACCTAGAGAACTCACACCCCTTAAAAAGCATTTGAGATTTTATAGGTTTGCTGCTAGTAGCCATTAAAGTGTCTAAAATGGGGACACTTTTTCCAAACGGTCACAAAATCTTCTCCACTTCGAGTTTTTTTATGCCAACAAAAATACAAGGATCACCTCTACCAAATTTGGGGACAAACCTCTTTCTAAAAATATTTTAAAAAATCTCGAACCATAAAAAGTTTCAAAAATCGTAAAAATTAGAAAACGGGTTGTCTTGCCACGAAACTTCACATGAAGGCTTAGGGGACCATTGTATGAATTTACAAGCCATAAAAATGGCATTGGCATGGTATAAATATAAAGATGTGCTTGAACCCACCTACCACCCGTTTGATCCCCAACTTATGCGTCCTGCCTCTCTGGTCGGCTGAGCGCCCGCGCGCTCATTTCGTGGGTTGACTTAGGCATACAGAGTTCATCCCCTGTCTAAGCATACGGAGTTCATTCCCAGTCTAAGATCAGACCAGACTGAGGGTTGCGACAGCAGGATCAGTAGCACGCAGTGAGGATTGGGCCGATCCCTGGTTTACACAGTCTGCCTCTCCGATCGGCTGAGCGCCTGCACGCCAATTTTATGGGTTGGCTTAGGCATAGGGTGTTCATTCCATGTCTAAGCCCTAGTCGGACCGAGGGTTGTGGCAGCGGGACCGATAGCACACAGTGGGGGATCGGACCGATCCTCGGCTTGCGCATTATGCCTCTCCGGTTGGCTCAATGGTTGTACGCTCGTTTCATGGGTTGACTTAGGCATACGGAGTTCATTCCCAGTCTAAGATCGGACTGGACCGAGGGTTGTGGCACTAGGATCGACAGCATGTAGGGAGGGATCGGGCCGATCCCCGGCTTATGCATTCTTTCTCTCTGACCGACTGAGGGCCCACATGCTCATTTCATGGGTTGGCTTAGGCATATGGAGTTCATTCCATGTCTAAGCCCTAGCCAGATTGAGGGTTGTGGCAGTGGGACCGGCAGCAAACAAAAGGGGATCGGGCCGATCCTTGACTTGCGCATTATGCCTCTCCGACCGGCTTAGCGCCCACACGCTCATTTCGTGGGTTGACTTAGGCATACGGAGTTCATTCCCAATCTAAGATCAGATCGGACCGAGGGTTGCGGTAGTAGGATCGACAGCACGCATAGGGGACCAGGCTGATCACCGACTTGTGCATTCTACCTCTCTTATCGGCTGAGTGCCTGCACGCTCGTTTCATGGGTTGGCTTAGGCAAACGGAGTTCATTCCATGTCTAAGCATATGGAGTTCTTTCACAGTCTAAGATTTTGAGCCACGATGCACATGCTGGGCTCGGCATGTGCCGGTGCCGTTTTTTTTCGCTCGTGGCACCATCATCGGAGCTCATTTCATGGGTTAGCTTAGGCATACAGAGTTCATTCCATGTCTAAGCCCAAGCCAGACCGAGGGTTGTAGTAGCAGGATCGGCAGCGGGATCGGTAGATCGGGCCTATCCCTGGCTTACGCATTATGCCTCTCTGATCGGTTGAGCGCCCGTATGCTCGTTTCATGGGTTGACTTAGGCATATGGAGTTCATCCCCAGTCTAAGCATACGAAGTTCTTTCCCAGTCTAAGATCAGACCAGACTGAGGGTTGCAGCAGTAGGATCAGCAGCATGCAAGGGGGACCGGGCTGATCCCCGACTTGCAGATTCTGCCTCTCCGATCGACTGAGCGCCAGCACGCTCGTTTCGTGGGTTGGCTTAGGCATACGGAGTTTATTCCATGTCTAAGCATACGAAGTTCATTCACAGTCTAAGATTTTGAGCCACGATGCACATGCTGGGCTCGGGCATGTGCCGGTGCCATTTTTTTTTCGCTCGTGGCACCATCGTCGGAGCATCGTCGGAGAGCCTAACCAACGGCATTAGGGGTTTTGACGATTAAGGGGTTGGGGGGTGTCCGCACATGATGTGCGATGGGTGCTGGTACTTGGCCCTTATATTGGCCCGTTATTGCTCATCAAACCTCGAAAACTCACACCCCCTTAAAGAGCATTTGAGATTTTATAGGTTTGCTGCCAGGAGCCATTAAAGTGTCTGAAATGGGGACACTTTTTTCAAATGGTCACATCTTCTCCACTTCGAGTTTTAAGCTGAATTTTTTTGTGCATGCCAAAAAAAATACAAGGATCGCCTCTACGAAATTTTGGGACAAAACTCTTTCTAAAAAAATTTTACAAAATCCTAAACCGTAAAAAGTTTCAAAAATCGTCAAAAATAGAAAACGATCGTCTTGCCATGAAACTTCACATGAAGGTGTAGGGGACCATTGTATGAATTTACAAGCCATAAAAATGGCATTGGCAGGGTAGAAATATAAAGATGTCCTTGAACCCACTTACCACTCGTTCGATCCCTGGCTTGCGCATCCTGCCTCTCTGGTTGGTTGAGTGTCCGCACGCTCGTTTTGTGGGTTGACTTAGGCATACAGAGTTCATCCCCAGTCTAAGCATTCGGAGTTCATTCCCAGTCTAAGATCGGATCGAACCGAGGGTTGTGGCAGTAGAATCGACAGCACGTAAGGAAGATCGAGTCAATCCCCGGCTTGCACATTCTGCCTCTTTAGTCGGCTGAGCGCCCGCACGCTCGTTTCGTGGGATGGCTTAGGCATAAGGAGTTCATTCCATGTCTAAACCCCAACCGGGCCAAGGGTTATGGCAGCGGGATCAACAGCACGCAGAGGGGGATCGAGCCGATCCCGAGCTTGCGCATTATGCCTCACCGGTTGGCTTAACACCCACACGATCATTTCATGGGTTGACTTAGGCATACAGAGTTCATTCCCACTCTAAGATCGGATCGGATCGAGGGTTGTGGCAGCAGGATTGACAGCATGCAGGGGGTGATCGGGCCGGTCCTCGACTTGCACATTCTACCTCTCCGGCCAGCTGAGCGCCTGCACGCTCGTTCATGGGTTGGCTTAGGCATACAGAGTTCATTCCACATTTAAGCATACGGAGTTCATTCCCAGTCTAAGATCGAACCGGATCAAGGGTTGCATTGATAGCTTGCAGGGGGGACCGGGTCGATCCCTGACTGGCTGAGCACCCACATGCTCATTTCGTGGGTTGGCTTAGGCATACGAAGTTCAATCCATGTCTAAGCCCTAGCCAGACCGAGGGTTGTGGTAGCAGGACTAGTAGCGGGATCAGCAGCACGCAGAAGGGGAATCCTCGAGTTGCTAATTATGCCTCTTCAGCCGGCTGAGTGCTCGGATGCTCATTTTGTGGGTTGACTTAGGCATACGAAGTTCATCCCCAGTCTAAGTATATGGAGTTTATTCCCAGCCTAAGATCAAATTGGACCGAGGGTCACGACAGCAGGATCGGCAGCACGCAGGGGGGATCGGGTCGATCCCTGGCTTGTGCATTCTACCTCTCCGACGGGCTGAGCGACCGCACACCTATTTCATGGGTTGGCTTAGGCATAGGGAGTTCATTCCATGTCTAAGCCCTAGCCGGACCGAGACAGCACGCAGAGGGGGATCGGGTCGATCCTCGGCTTACGCATTATGCCTTTTCGATCGACTCAGTGCTCGCAGGCTCGTTTCATTGGTTGACTTAGGCAAACAGAGTTCATTCCCTGTCTAAGATCGGACTAGACCGAGGGTTATGGTAGTAGGATCGACAGCATGCAGGGGGGACTGGGCCGATGCTCAGCTTGTGCTTTCTACCTCTTCGACTGGCTGAGTGCCCACATGCTCATTTCATGGGTTGGCTTAGGCAGACGGGGTTCATTCCATGTCTAAGCATATGGAGTTCATTCCCAGTCTAAGATCGGACTGGACCGAGGGTTGGAACAGCAAAACTAGCAGTAGGATCGACAGGACACAGGGGGGACCGGACCGATCCCTGGCTTTCGCATTCTACCTCTCCGGTTGGCTGAGTGCTTGCACGCTCGTTTCATGGGTTGGCTTAGGCATACGGAGTTCATTCTATGTCTAAGCATATGGAGTTCATTCCCAGTCTAAGATCGGATCGGATCAAGTATTACGGTAGCAAGACCAGCAGTAAGATCGGTAGCATGCAGGGGGGGATCGGGCCGATCCCCGGCTTGTGCATTCTGCCTTTTCGGTCGACTGAGTGCCTGCAAGCTCTTTTCGTGGGTTGGCTTAGGCATACGGAGTTCATTCCATGTCTAAGCCCCAACCGGACTGAGGGTTGTGGCAGCAGGATCGACAGCAAGTAGAGGGTGACCGGGTTGATCCCTAGCTTGTGCATTATGTCTCTCCGACTGACCTCTCCGGTAGACTGAGCGCCCGGACGCTCCTTGCATGGGTTGACTTAGGCATACAGAGTTCATTCTCAATCTAAGATTAGACCGGACCGAGGGTTGCGATAGTAGGATCGACTGCACGCAGGGGGGATCGGGTCGGTCCCTGGCTTGCGCATTCTACCTCTCTAGTCGGTTGAGCACCCACACACACGTTTCATGGGTTGGCTTAGGCATACGAAGTTCATTCCCAGTCTAAGATCGGATCAGACTGAGGGTTGTGGTAGCAGGATCGACAGCACGCAGGGGGGATCGGGTCGATCCCTCGCTTGCACATTTACCTCTTCGATCGGTTGAGTGCCCGCACGCTCATTTCATGGGTTGGCTTAGGCATACGGAGTTCATTCCATGTCTAAGCATACGGAGTTCATTCCCAGTCTAAGATCGAATCAAATCGAGGATTGTGACAGTAGGACCAGCAGTAGGATCAACAGTATGCAAGGGGGGACCGAGCCGATCCCCGGCTTGCGCATTCTACCTCTCTGGCCAGTTGAGCACCCGCACATTCTTTTTATGGGTTGGCTTGGGCATACGGAGTTCATTCCATGTCTAAGCCCCAGCCGGACCGAGGGTTGTGGCAGCAGGACCGACAGCGGGATCGACAGCACGCAGAGGGTGACCGGGCTGATCCCCGGCTTTTGCATTATGTCTCTCCGATCGGTCTCTCCGGTCAGCTGAGCGCCTGTACGCTCGTTTCGTGGGTTGACTTAGGCATACGGAGTTCATCCTCAGTCTAAGCATATGAAGTTCATTTCCAGTCTAAGATCGGATCGGACCGAGGGTTGTGACAGCATGCAGGAGGGATCGGGCCGATCTCAGGCTTGCGCATTCTGCCTCTTCGGTCGGCTGAGCGCCCGTACGCTCGTTTCGTGGGTAGGCTTAGGCATACAGGGTTCATTCCATATCTAAGCCCCAACCGGACCGAGGGTTGTGGCAGCAGGATTGACGGCGGGATCGGCAGCACATAGAGGGGGACTGGGCTGATCCCCGGCTTGCACATTATGCCTCGCCGGTCGACCTCTCCAACTGGCTGGGTGTCTGCACGCTCGTTTTATGGGTTGACTTAGGCATATAGAGTTCATCCCTAGTCTAAGCATATAGAGTTCATTCGCAGTCTAAGATCGGTCCAGATCGAGGGTTGCGACAGTAGGATCGATAGCACGCAGGGGGGACCGAGCCGATCCCTGGCTTGGGCATTCTGCCTCTCTATCCGACTGAGCGCCCGCACACTCGTTTCGTGGGTTGGCTTAGGCATAGGGAGTTCATTCCATGTCTAAGCCTCAGCCAGGTCGAGGGTTGTGGCAGTGGGACCGACAGCACGCAAAGGGGGATCGGGCCGATCCTCGGCCTGTGCATTATGCCTCTTCGATCGGCTGAGCGCCCGCACGCTCGTTTCGTGGGTTAACTTATGCATACGGAGTTCATTCCTAGTCTAAGATGGGAATGGACCATGGGTTGCAACAGCAAGATCGATAGCACACAGGAGGGACTAGGCCGATCCTCGGCTTATGCATTCTACCTCTCCGATCAACTGAGCGCCTGCACGCTCGTTTCGTGGGTTGGCTTAGGCATACAGAGTTCATTCCATGTCTAAGCATACGGAGTTCATTCCCAGTCTAAGATTTTGAGCCACGATGCACATGCTGGGCTCAGGCAAGTGCTGGTGCTGCATTTTTTTCACCCGGGGCACCATCGCCGTTGGATCGTAGGAGAGCCTAACCGACGGCATTGGGGGTTCTGGTGATTGGGGGGGCCGGGGGGTGTGCGCACATGATGTGCGATGGGTTTTGGTACTTGGCACTTATATTGGCCCCCTATCCCTCATCAAACCTTGAGAACTCACACCCCCTTAAAGAGCATTTGAAATTTTATAGGTTTGCTACCAGTAGCCATTAAAGTGTCTAAAATGGGGACACTTTTTTCAAACGGTCACAAAATCTTCTCCACTTCGAGTTTTTTTATGCCAACAAAAATACAAGGATCACCTCTGCCAAATTTGGGGACAAACCTCTTTCTAAAAATATTTTAAAAAATCTCGAACCGTAAAAAGTTTCAAAAATTGTAAAAAATAGAAAATGGGTTGTCTTGCCACGAAACTTCACATGAAGGCTTAGGGGACCATTGTATGAATTTACAAGCCATAAAAATGGCATTGGCACGGTACAAATATGAAGATGTGCTTGAACCCACCTACCACCCATTTGATCCCCGACTTATGTGTCCTGCCTCTCTGGTCGGCTGAGCGCCCACACGCTCGTTTCGTGGGTTAACTTAGGCATACGGAGTTCATCCCCCATCTAAGCATACAGAGTTCATTTCCAGTCTAAGATCGAACCAGACTGAGGGTTGCGACAGTAGGATTGGTAGCACGCAGCGGGGATTGGGCCGATCCCCGGTTTACGCATTCTGCCTCTCTGATTGGCTGAGCGCCTGCACGCCAATTTTGTGGGTTGGCTTAGGCATAGGGAGTTCATTCCATGTCTAAGCCCTAGTCGAACCGAGGGTTGTGGCAGCGGGACCGATTGTACGCAATGGGGGATCGGACCGATCCTCAGCTTCGCATTATGGCTCTCCGGTTGGCTCAACGGCTGTACGCTCGTTTCATGGGTTGACTTAGGCATACGAAGTTCATTCCCAGTCTAATATCGGACCGGACTGAGGGTTGTGGCAGTAGGATCGACAGCACGCAGGGGGGGATCGGGTCGATCACCGGCTTACGCATTCTTTCTCTCCGACCGACTGAGGGCCCACACGATCATTTCGTGGGTTGGCTTAGGCATACGGAGTTCATTCCATGTCTAAGCCCTAGCCGAATCGAGGGTTGCAGCAGTGGGACCGGCAGCACACAGAAGGGGATCGGGTCGATCCTTGACTTGCGCATTATGTCTCTCCGACCGGCTCAGCGCCCACATGCTCATTTCATGGGTTGACTTAGGCATACGGAGTTCATTCCCAATCTAAGATCAGACTGGACCAAGGGTTGTAGTAGTAGGATCGACAGCACGTATAGGGGACCAGACCAATCATCGACTTGTACATTCTGCCTCTCCGGTCGGCTGAGTGCCTGCAGGCTCATTTCATGGGTTGGCTTAGGCAAACAGAGTTCATTCCATGTCTAAGCATACGAAGTTCATTCCCAGTCTAAGATCAGACCAGATCGAAGGTTGTGACAGTAGGACCAGCAGCAGGATCGATAGCATGCAGGGGGGATCAGGCCATTCCCCGGCTTGCATATTCTGCCTCTCCGGCCGGCTAAGCGCCCGCACGCTCGTTTCATGGGTTGGCTTAGGCATACGGAGTTCATTCCATGTCTAAGCCCCAGCCGAACCGAGGGTTGTGGCAGCAGGACTGGCAGTGGGATCGACAGCATGTAGAGGGGGATCGAGCTAATCCCCAGCTTGCGCATTATGCCTCTTCGGCCGACTGAGCACCCGTACGCTCGTTTCATGGGTTGACTTAGGCATACGGAGTTCATCCCCAGTCTAAGCATACAGAGTTCATTCCCAGTCTAAGATTGGACCGGACAGAGAGTTTCGATAGTAGGATCGGAAGCACGCAGGGGGGACAGGGCCGATCCCCGACTTCAGTATTCTGCCTCTCCGATTGGCTGAGCACCTGCACGCCCGTTTCGTGGGTTGGCTTAGGCATAAGGAGTTCATTCCATGTCTAAGCCCCAGCCGAAACGAGAGTTGTGGCAGCGGGATCGACAGCACGCAGAAGGGGACCGAGTCGATCCCCGGCTTGCGTATTATGCCTTTTCGGTTGGCTCAGCACCTGCACGCTTGTTTCATGGGTTGACTTATGTATACGGAGTTCATTCTCAGTCTAAGATCGAACTAGACCAAAGGTTGCGACAACAGGATCGACAGCACGCAAAGGGGACCGGGTCGATCCCCGGCTTGCGCATTCTGCCTCTCCGACCGGCTGAACGCCTGCATGCTCGTTTTGTGGGTTGGCTTAGGCATACGGAGTTCATTCCATGTCTACGCATACGGAGTTCATTCCCAGTCTAAGATCGGATCAGATCGAGGGTTGCGGTAGTAGGACTAGCAGCAGGATCGGTAGCACGCAGGGGGAGACCGGGCCGATCCTTGGCTTGCACATTTTGCCTCTCCGGTCGGTTGAGCGCTCGCACGCTCATTTCGTGGGTTGACTTAGGTATACGGAGTTCATTCCATGTTTAAGCCCCAGCCGGACCGAGGGTTGTGACAGCAGGACCGACAGCGTGATCGGCAACATGCAGAGGGGGACCAGGCTGATCCCTGGCTTGCGCATTATGCCTCTTCGACCGACCTCCCCGATCGGCTGAGTGCCCGTAATCTCATTTCGTGGGTTGACTTAGGCATACAGAGTTCATCCCCAGTCTAAGCATACGGAGTTCATTCCCAGTCTAAGATTGAGTCGGACTGAGGGTTACGACAGCAGGATCGACAGCACCCAGGCGAGACCGAGCCGATCCCCGGCTTGTGCATTCTACCTCTCTGGTCGGTTGAGCACCCACATGCCCGTTTCGTGCATTGGCTTAGGCATAGGGAGTTCATTCCATGTCTGAGCATACAAAGTTCATTCCCAGTTTAAGGTCCGAACAGATCGAGGGTTGTGGCAGCAAGACCAGCCACAGGATCGGCAGCACGTAGGGGGGATCGAGCTGATCCCCGACTTGGGCATTCTGTTCTCTGGCCGGTTGAGCGCTCGTACGCTCGTTTCATGGGTTGGCTTAGGCATACGGAGTTCATTCCATGTCTAAGCCCCAGTCGGATCGAGGGTTGTGGCAGCAGGACTGGCAGTGGGATCGGTGAAACGTAGAGGGGGATCGGGCTGATCCTCGGCTTACGTAGTATGCCTCTCCGGCTGACTAAGCACCCGCACGCTCGTTTCATGGGTTGACTTAGGCATATGGAGTTCATTCCTAGTCTAAGCATACGGAGTTCACTCCCAGTCTAAGATTGAATCGGATCGAGGTTTGTGGCAGCAGGATCAGTAGCACGCAAAGGGGACCGGGCCAATCCCTGGCTTGCACATTCTACCTTTCTGGTCGGCTGAGCGCCCGCACGCTCGTTTCATGGGTTGGCTTAGGTATAGGGAGTTCATTTCATGTCTAAGCCCTAGTCGGACCAAGGGTTGTGGTAGCGGGACCGACAGCACACATAGGGGGATCGAGCCATCCCTGGCTTGCGCATTATGCCTCTTCGACCGGCTCAACGCCCGCACGATCATTTCGTGGGTTGACTTATGCATAGGAGTTCATTCCCAGTCTAAGATCAGACCAGAATGAGGGTTGCAGCAGCAGGATTGGCAGCACGCAGGGGGGACCAGGTCAATCCCCAGCTTACGTATTCTGCCTCTCCAGCCGACTGAGCGCCCGTACGCTCGTTTCGTGGGTTGGCTTAGGCAAATGGAGTTCATTCCATGTCTAAGCATACAGAGTTCATTCCCAGTCTAGGAGTTTGAGCCACGGTACACATGCTGGGCTCGGGCATGTGCTGGCATCGCATTTTTTTCGCTCGGGGCACCATCGTCGAAGCATCGTCGGAGAGCCTAACCGACGACATTGGAGGTTCCAGCGATTGGGGGGCCGGGGGGTGTGCACATATGATGTGCGATTGGTGCTGGTACTTGGCCCTTATATTGGCCCCCTATCCCTCATCAAACCTCGAGAACTCACATCCCCTTAAAGAGCATTTGAGATTTTATACGTTTGCTGCCAGTAGCCATTAAAGTGTCTGACATGGGGACACTTTTTTCAAACAGTCACAAAATCTTCTCCACTTCGAGTTTTTAGCTGAATTTTTTTGTACAGGTCAACAGGAATATGAGGATCACCTTTACCAAATTTGGGGACAAAACTCTTTCTAAAAAAATTTTAAAACATCCCAATCCGCAAAAAGTTTCAAAAATTGTGAAAAATAGAAAACGGTTCGTCTTGCCATGAAACTTCACATGAACGCTTAGGGGACCATTGTGTGAATTTACAAGCCATAAAAATGGCATTGGCATGACAGAAATATGAAGATGTGCTTGAACCCACCTACCACCCGTTCGATCCCTGGGTTGCGCATCCTGCCTCTCTGGTCGGCTGAGCGCCCGCACGCTCATTTTATGGGTTGACTTAGGCATACAGAGTTCATCCCCAGTCTAAGCATATGGAGTTCATTCCCAGTGTAAGATCAGACCAGATCGAGGGTTACGGCAGCACGCAGGGGGGATCGAGTCAATCCCTGGCTTGCGCATTCTGCCTCTTCGGTCGACTGAGCGCCGGGACGCTCATTTCATGGGTTGGCTTAGGCATACGGAGTTCATTCCATGTCTAAGCATACAGAGTTCATTCCTAGTCTAAGATCGGATCGGACCGAAGGTTGCGGTAGCAGGACCAGCAGCAGGATCGACAACACGCAGGGGGGACTGGGCCGGTCCCCGACTTATGCATTCTGCCTCTCCGACTGGCTGAGCACTTGCACGCTCATTTCGAAGGTTGGCTTAGGCATATGGAGTTCATTCCATGTCTAAGCCCCAGTCGAACAGAAGGTTGTGGTAGCAGGACCGGCAGCGAGATCGACAGCACACAGAGAGGGATCGGGTTGATCCCCGGCTTGCGCGTTATGCCTCTCCGACCGGTTGAGCGCCCGCAAGCCCATTTTGTGGGTTGCTTAGGCATAGGGAGTTCATTCCATGTCTAAGCCCCAGCCGGATCGAGGGTTGTGGTTGCAAGACCAGCAGCGCGATCGACAGCATGCAGAGGGGGACCAAGTTGATCCCCGGCTTATGTATTATGCCTCTCCGACCGGCTGAGCGCCCGTTCACTGGTTTCGTGGATTGACTTAGGCATATAGAGTTCATCCCCAGTCTAAGCATACGGAGTTCATTCCCAGTCTAAGATCGGATCGGATAGAGGGTTGCGGTAGCAAGATCGACAGCACGCGATAAGGATCGGGCCGATCCCCGGCTTGCGCATTCTACCTCTCCGGTCGGCTGAGCACTTGCACGTCCATTTAATGGGTTGGCTTAGGCATAGGGAGTTCATTCCATGTCTAAGCCCCAGCCAGACCGAGGGTTGTGGTAGCAGGACCGGCAGCACGCAGAGGGGGATCAGACCAATCCCCGACTTGCACATTATGCCTCTTTGGTCGGCTCAGCGCCCGTACGCTCGTTTCATGAGTTGACTTATGCATACAGAGTTCATTCCCAGTCTAAGATTGGATCGAACCGAGGGTTGAGGCAGCAGGATCGACAGCATGCAAGGGTGGATTGGGCCAATCCCTGGCTTGCTCATTCTGCCTCTCTGGCCTGCTAAGCGCCCGCACGCTCATTTCGTGGGTTGGCTTAGGCATACAGAGTTCATTCCATGTCTAAGCATACGGAGTTCACTCCCAATCTAAGATTTTGAGCCATGGTGGACATGCTGGGCTCAAGCATGTATTGGTGCCACATTTTTTTCACCCGGGGCACCATCGTCAGAGTATCACTAGAGAGCTTAACCGGCGGCATTGAGGGTTCCGGTGATTGGGGGGTCGGGACGGTATATGCACATGATGTTCGATGGGTGCTGGTACTTGGCCCTTATATTGGCCCCCTATCCCTCATCAAACCTTGAGAACTCACACCCCCTTAAAGAGCATTTGAGATTTTATAGGTTTGCTGCCAGTAGCCATTAAAGTGTTTGAAATGGGGACACTCTTTTCAAACGGTCACAAAATCTTCTCCACTTCGAGTTTTTAGCTGAATTTTTTGTGCGTTCCAAAAAAAATACAAGGATCACCTCTACCAAATTTGGGGACAAAACGCTTTCTAAAAAATTTTAAAAAATCTCGAACCGTAAAAAGTTTTGAAAATCATGAAAAATAGAAAACGAGTCGTCTTGCCACGAAACTTCACATGGAGGCTTAGGGGACCATTGTATGAATTTACAAGCCATAAAAATGGCATTGGCATGGCAGAAATATGAAGATGTGCTTGAACCCACCTACCACCCGTTCGATCCCCGGCTTGCGCATCCTGCCTCTCTAGTCGACTGAGCGCACGAATGCTCGTTTCGTGGGTTGACTTAGGCATATGGAGTTCCTCCCCAGTCTAATCTAAGCATACGGAGTTCATTCCCAGTCTAAGATCGAACCGGACTGAGGGTTGCGACAGCAGGATTGACAGCATGCAGGGGGGACCGGGTCGATCCTCGGCTTACGTATTTTGCCTCTCCGACCGATTGAGTACCTGCACGCTCGTTTCATGGGTTGGCTTAGGCATACGGAGTTCATTCCATGTCTAAGCATACGGAGTTCATTCCCAGTCTAAGATCGGATCGGATCGAGGCTTACGGTAGCAGGACCAACAGCAAGATCGATAGCACACAGGGGGGATCGAGCCGATCCTTGGCTTGTGTATTCTGCCTCTCCGACCTTCTGACCGCCCGCAGGCTCGTTCCGTGGGTTGACTTAAGTATACGGAGTTCATCCCCAGTCTAAGCATACGGAGTTCATTCCCAGTCAAAATCATTTTGTGGGTTGACTTATGCATACGGAGTTCATTCCCAATCAAAATTAGACCGGACTGAAGGTGGCGGCAGTAGGATCGACAGCACGTAGGAGGGGACCGAGCTAATCCCTGGTTTCGTATTCTACCTTTTCGATCGGTTGAGCACCCGTACGCTCATTTCGTGGGTTGGCTTAGGCATACGGAGTTCATTCCGTGTCTAAGCATGCGGAGTTCATTCCCAGTCTAAGATTTTGAGCCACGGTGGGTATGTTGGGCTCAGGCATGTGATGGTTTCGTATTTTTTTTACCAGGGGCACCATCGTTGGAGCATCGTTGGAGAGCCTAACTGATGGATTGGGGGTTTTGACGATTGGGGGGCAGCACGATCGGCAGCAGTAGGAGGGACTGGGCCAATCCCTGACTTAAGCATTCTACCTCTCCGGCCGGCTGAGCACCTGCACGCCCGTTTCGTGGTTTGGCTTAGGCATAGGGAGTTCATTCCATGTCTAAGCCCCGGTCAGACCGAGGGTTGTGGCAGTGGGATTGACAGCACGCAGAGGAGGATCGGGTCGATCCCCAGATTGCGCATTATGCCTCTTCAACCGGCTTAGCACCCAAATGCTCGTTTCATAGGTTGACTTATGCATACGGAGTTCATTCCCAATCTAAGATTGGACCAGACTGAGGGTTGCAACAGCAGGATCGACAGCAAGTAGGGGGGACCAGGCTGATCCCCTGCTTGTGCATTCTGCCTCTCATGCCGACTGAGCGCCCGCACGCTCGTTTCATGGGTTGGCTTAGGCATACGGAGTTCATTCCATGTCTAAGCATACGGAGTTCATTCCCAGTCTAAGATTTTAAGCCATGGTGCACATGCTACGCTTGGGCATGTGCTGGTGCCGCATTTTTTTCACCCAGGCCACCATCGCCGGAGAGCCTAACCGGCGGCATTGGGGGTTCCGACGATTGGGGGGCCCGGGGGGTGTGCACACATGATGTGAGATGGGTGCTGGTACTTGGCCCTTATATTGGCCCCCTATCCCTCATCAAACCTCGAGAACTCACACCCCCTTAAAGAGCATTTGAGATTTTATAGGTTTGCTGCCAGTAGCCATTAAAGTGTTTAAAATGGAGACACTTTTTTCAAACGGTCACAAAATCTTCTCCACTTCGAGTTTTTAGCTGAATTTTTTTGTGCATGCCAAAAAAAATGCAAGGATCATTTCTACCAATTTTGGGGGCAAAACTCTTTCTAAAAAAAGATTTAAAAATCCCATACCGTAAAAAGTTTCAAAAATCATGAAAAATAGAAAACGGGTCGTCTTGCCACAAAACTTCTCATGAAGGTTTAGGGAACCATTGTTTGAATTTACAAGCCATAAAAATGGCGCTGGCATGGTAGAAATATAAAGATGTGCTTGAATCGACCTGCCATCCGTTCGATCCCCAGCTTATGCATCCCGCCTCTTTGGTCGGCTGGGCACCCGCACGCTCGTTTCGTGGGTTGACTTAGGCATACGGAGTTCATCCCCAGTCTAAGCATACGAAGTTCATTCCTAGTCTAAGATCGGACCAGACTGAGGGTTGCAACGATAGGATCGACAGTACGCAAGGGGTACCAGATCGATCCTCGGCTTGCGCATTCTGTTTCTCCAGCCGGTTGAGGGCCCGTACGCTCATTTTATGGGTTGGCTTAGGCATAAGAGTTCATTCCATGTCTAAGCCCTAGCCGGACCGAGGGTTGTGACAACGAGATCGATAGCACGCAGAGGAGGACCGGGTCGATGCTCGACTTACGTATTATGCCTTTCCGATTGGCTCAGCACCCGTACGCTCATTTCGTGGGTTGACTTGGCATACGGAGTTAATTTCCAGTCTAAGATCGGACCAGATCGAAGGTTGCAGCAGCAGGATCGACAGCACGCAGGGGGGACCAGGTCGATCCTTGGCTTGCACATTCTGCCTCTTCGATCGGCTGAGCACCTGCACGCTCGTTTCATGCGTTGGCTTAGGCATATAGAGTTCATTCCATGTCTAAGCATACAGAGTTCATTCCCAGTCTAACATCAGACTGGATCGAGGGTTGCGGTAGCAGGACCAGTAGCAGGATCGACAGCACGCAGGGGGGACCGGGTCGATCCCTGGCTTGCGCATTCTGCCTCTCCGACCAGCTGACCACCCGCACGCTCATTTCATGGGTTGGCTTAGGCATACGGAGTTCATTCCATGTCTGAGCCCCACCTGGACCGATGGTAGTGGCAGCGGGATCGGCAGCACGCAGAGGGGGATCGAGCTGATCCCCGGCTTACGCATTATGCCTCTCCGATCGGTTCAGCACCTATCATTTCGTGGGTTGACTTAGGCAAACGGAGTTCATTCCCAATCTAAGATAGGACCAGACCGATGGTTACGACAGCAGGATCGACAGCACATAGGGGGGATCGGGCCGATCCCTGACTTACGCGTTCTGTCTCTCTGGTCGGCTGAGCGCCTGCACGCTCGCTTCATGGGTTGGCTTAGGCATAGGGAGTTCATTCCATGTCTAAGCCCCGGCCTGACCGAGGGTTGTGGTAGTGGGACCGACAGTACACAGAAGGGGACTGAGCCGATCCTCGACTTGTACATTCTGCCTCTCCGGCCGACTGAGTGCCCGCATGCTCGTTTCGTGGGTTGGCTTAGGCGTACGGAGTTCATTCCATGTCTAAGCATACGAAGTTCATTCCCAGTCTAAGATCAGACCAGACCGAGGCTTGTGGTAGCAGGACCAACAGCAGGATCGACAGCACACAGGGAGGGACCGGGCCGATCCCTGGCTTGCGCATTCTGCCTTTCTGACCAACTGAGCACCTGCACGCTAATTTCATTGGTTGACTTAGGCATACGGAGTTCATCCCCAGTCTAAGCATACGGAGTTCATTCCCAATCTAAGATTAGACCAGACTGAAGGTTGCGACAGTAGGATCGGTAGCATGCAGGCTGGATCGGGCGGATCCCTGGCTTACGCATTCTACCTCTCTGACAGGCTAAGCGCCCGCACGCTCGTTTCATGGGTTGGCTTAGGCATAGGGAGTTCGTTCCATGTCTAAGCCCCAGCCGAACCGAGGGTTGTAGCAGTGGGATCGACAGCACGTAGATGGGTACCAGGTCGATCCCTAACTTGCGCATTATGCCTTTCCAGTCGGCTCATCACCCGAACGCTCATTTCATGGGTTGACTTAGGCATACGAAGTTCATTCCCAGTCTAAGATCGGACCAGACCTAGGGTTGTGGCAGTACGATCGACAGAACGCAGGGGGCATATAGAGTTTATTCCCAGTCTAAGCATACGAAGTTCATTCCCAGTCTAAGATCGAACCGGACCGAGGGTTCTGGTAGCAGGATCGGTAACACGCAGGGGGGATCGGGCCGATCCTTGACTTGTGCATTCTGCATCTCCGATCGGTTGACCGCCCACACGCCCGTTTCATGGGTTGGCTTAGGCATAGGGAGTTCATTCCATGTCTAAGCCCCAACTGGACTGAGGGTTATGGCAGCGGGACCGACAGCACATAGAGAGGGATCGGGTCGATCCCCGGCTTGCGCATTCTACCTCTCCGATCGGCTGAGCACCCGCACACTCGTTTCGTGGGTTGGCTTAGGTATATGGAGTTCATTTCATGTCTAAGCATACAGAGTTCATTTCCAGTCTAAGAGTTTGAGCCATGGTGCACATGCTGGGCTTGGGCATGTGCTGGTACCAGAGTTTTTTTGCCCAGGGCACCATCGTCGGACCATCGTCGGACCATCGTCGAAGAGCCTAATCGACGGCATTGGGGGTTCCGGTGATTGTGGGGCCAGGGGGTGTGCACATAGGATGTGCGATGGGTGCTGGTACTTGGCCCTTTTTTTGGCCCCCTATCCCTCATCAAACCTCGAGAACTCACACCCCCTTAAAGAGCATTTTAGATGTTATAGGTTTGCTGCCAATAGCCATTAAAGTGTCTGAAATGGGGACACTTTTTTCAAATGGTCACAAAATCTTCTCCACGTCGAGTTTTTAGCTAAATTTTTTTGTGCATGCCAAAAAAAATAAAAAGAATCACCTCTACGAATTTGGGGATAAAACTCTTTCTAAAAAAATTTTTAAAAATCTCGAACCGTAAAAAGTTTCAAAAATCATGAAAAATAGAAAACGTGTCGTCTTGCCATGAAACTTCACATGAAGGCGTAGGGGACCATTGTATGAATTTACAAGCCATAAAAATGTCATGGGCATGGCAGAAATATGAAGATTTGCTTGATCCCACCTACCAGCCATTCGATCCCCAGCTTGCGCATCCTGCGTCTCTGGTCTGCTGAGTGTCCGCACGCTCATTTCATGGGTTGACTTAGGCATACGGAGTTCATCCCCAGTCTAAGCATATAGAGTTCATTCCCAATCTAACATCAGACCAGACTGAGGGTTGCGGCAGCAGGATCGGCAGCACGCAGGGGGGACCGGATCGATCCCCGACTTGCACATTCTGCCTCTCTGACCGGTTGAGCACCCGCACACCCATTTCATGGATTGGCTTAGGCATATCGAGTTCATTCCATGTCTAAGCCCTAGCCAGAGCAAGGGTTGTGGCAGCGGGATCGGTAGCACGCAGAGGGGGACCGGGTCGGTCCCCGGCTTGCACATTATGCCTCTCTGGTCGGCTCAGCGCCCGCACGCTCATTTCGTGGGTTGACGTAGGCGTACAGAGTTCATTCTCAGTCTAAGATTAGACCGGATCGAGGGTTACGACAATAGGATCGACAATGCGCAAGGGGGGATCGGGTCGATCCCCGGCTTGCGCATTCTACCTTTCCGATCGGCTGAGCGCCCGCACACTCATTTCGTGGGTTGGCTTAGGCATGTGGAGTTCATTCCATGTCTAAGCATACAGAGTTCATTCCTAGTCTAAGATCAGATCGGACCAAGGGTTGCGGCAGCAGAACCGACAGCAGGATTGGCAGCATGTAGGGAAAATCGGGTCGATCCCTGGCTTGCGCATTCTACCACTTCGATCGACTGAGCATCTGTACGCTCGTTTCATGGGTTGGCTTAGGCATATAGAGTTCATTCCATGTCTAAGCCCCAGTATGATCGAGGGTTGGGGTAGCAGGACCGGCAGCGGGATCGGCAGCACACAGAGGGGGATCGAGTTGATCCCCGGCTTGCGCATTATGCCTCTCCGACCGGCTAAGCGCCCATACGCTCGTTTCATGGGTTGACTTAGGCATACGGAGTTCATCCCCAGTCTAAGCATACAGAGTTTATTCCTAGTCTAAGATCAGACCGGACCGAGGGTTGCGATAGCAGGATCGGCAACACGCAGTAGGGATCGGGTCGATCCTCGACTTGCGCATTCTGCCTCTCCGACTGGCTAAGCACCCACACCCCCATTTCGTGGGTTGGCTTAGGCATAGGGAGTTCATTCCATGTCTAAGCCCCAGTCGGATCGAGGGTTGTGGCGGTTGGACCGGCAGCACGCAGAGAGGGATCGGGCTGATCCCCAGCTTGTGCATTATGCATCTCTGACCTACTCAGCACCCGAAAGCTCATTTCATGGGTTGACTTAGGCATACGGAGTTCATTCCCAGTCTAAGATTGGACTAGACCGAGGGTTACGATAGCAGGATTGACAGCACGCAGAGGGGGATCGGGCCGATCCCCGACTTACGCATTCTGCCTCTCTGACCGACTGACCGCTCGCACACTCGTTTCGTGGGTTAGCTTAGGCATACGGAGTTTATTCCATGTCTAAGCATACAGAGTTCATTCCCTGTCTAAGATCAAATTGGACCGAGGGTAGTGGTAGTAAGACCAGCAGTAGGATCGGTAGCACGTAGGGGGGATCGGGTCAATCCTCGGCTTGCGCATTCTACCTCTTCGGTTGGCCTCTCCGACCGACTGAGCGCCCGTACGCTCGTTTCGTGGGTTGACTTAGGCATACAGAGTTCATCCCCAATTTAAGCATACGGAGTTCATTCCTAGTCTAAGATCGAACCGAACCGAGGGTTACGGTAGCAGGATTGGCAAGATGCAGTGGGGACTGGGCCAATCCTCGGCTTGCGCATTCTGCCACTCTGGTCGGCTGAGCACCCGCACACCAGTTTCATGGGTTGGCTTAGGCATAGGGAGTTCATTCCATGTCTAAGCCCCAGCCGAACTGGGGGTTGTGGCAGTGGGACCGGTACCACGTAGAGGGGGATCGAGTCGATCCCCAGCTTGTGCATTCTGCCTGTCTGGCCGACTAAGTCCCCGTACGCTCGTTTCATTTGTTGGCTTAGGCATACGGAGTTCATTCCATGTCTAAGCATACGAAGTTCATTCCCAGTCTAAGAGTTTGAGCCACGGTGCACACGCTGGGCTTGGGCATGTACTGGTGCTACATTTTTTTCACCCGGGGCACAATCATCAGAGCATCATTGGAGCATCACCGGAGAGCCAAACCGGCGGCATTGGGGGTTCCGGTGATTTGGGGGGTCGGGGGGTTGTGCGCACATGATGTGCAATGGGTGCTGGTACTTGGCCCTTATATTGGCCCCCTATCCCTCACCAAACCTCGAGAACTCACACCCCTTTAAAGAGCATTTGAGATTTTATAGGTTTGCTGCCAATAGCCATTAAAGTGTCTGAAATAGGGACACTTTTTTCAAACGGTCACAAAATCTTCTCCACTTCAGTTTTTAGCTGAATTTTTTTGTTCATGCCACCAAAAATAAAAGGATCACCTCTACCAAATTTGGGGGCAAAACTCTTTCTAAAAAAAGTTTAAAAAATCTCGAACCGTAAAAAGTTTCAAAAATCATCAAAAATAGAAAACGGGTCGTCTAGCCACGAAACTTCACATGAAGGCGTAGGGGACCATTGTATGAATTTACAAGCCATTAAAATGGCATTGGCATGGCAGAAATATGAAGATGTGCTTGAACCCACCTACCATCCATTCGATCCCCGGCTTGCGCATCCTGCCTCTCTGGTCTGCTGAGCGTCCGCATGCTCGTTTTGTGGGTTGACTTAGGCATACGGAGTTCATCCCCAGTCTAAGATCGGATCGGACTGAGGGTTGCGGTAGTAGGATCGACAGCACGTAAGGAGGACCGGGCTGATCCTCGGCTTACGCATTCTACCTCCCCAGTCAGTTGAGCACCTGCACGTTCGTTTCGTGGGTTAGCTTAGGCATGGGGAGTTCACTCAATGTCTAAGCCCCAACCGAACCAAGGGTTGTGGCAGCAGGATCGACAGCATGCAGAGGGGGATCAGGTCAATCCCCAGCTTGCGGATTATGCCTCTCCAGTAGGCTCAACGCTCGCATGCTCGTTTCATTTGTTGACTTTGGCATACAGTGTTCATTCCCAATCTAAGATCGGACCAGATTGAGGGTTGCGGTAGCAGGATCGACAGTATGCAGAGGGGACTGGGTCGATCCCTGGCTTGCGCATTCTGCCTCTCCGATCGGTTGAGTGCTCGTACGCTCGTTTCGTGGGTTGGCTTAGGCATACAGAGTTCATTCCATGTCTAAGCCCCAGTCAGACCGAGGGTTGTGGAAGCAGGACCGGCATTGGGATCGACAGCACGCAGTGGGGGACTAGGCTGATCCCCGACTTTTGCATTATGCCTCTCCGATCGGCCTCTCCGGTCAGCTGAGAGCCCGCACGCTCATTTCGTGGGTTAACTTAGGCATACGGAGTTCATCCCCAGTCTAAGCATATGGATTTCATTCCCAGTCTAAGATTAGACCGGACCAAGGGTTGCGGCAACAGGAACGACAACATCAGGGGGGACTGGGCCAATCACTGACTTGCACATTCTACCTCTCTAGCTGATTGAGTGCCCACAAACCCGTTTCATGGGTTGGCCTAGGCATAGGGAGTTCATTCCATGTCTAAGCCCTAGCTGGACAAAGGGTTGTGGCAACAGGACAGGCAGTATGCAGAGGGGGATCGGGTCGATCCCCGACTTACGCATTATGCCTCTCTGACTGGCTCAGTGCCCGAATTCTCATTTCGTGGGTTGAATTAGGGATACGGAGTTCATTCCCAGTCTAATATCAGATCAGATCAAGGGTTGTGGCAGCAAGATCGACAGCACGAAAGGGGGATCGGGTCGGTCCCCAGCTTATGCATTCTACCTCTCCAATCGGCTGAGCGCCCGCACGCTCGTTTCATGGGTTGGCCTAGGCAAACAGAGTTCATTCCATGTCTAAGCATATGGAGTTCATTCCCAATCTAAAATTGGATCGGATCGAGGCTTGTGACAGTAGGACCAGCAGTAGGATCGGTAGCATGTAGGTGGGGATCGGGTCGATCCCCAGCTTGCACATTCTGCCTCTCCGGCCGGTTGAGCGCCTGTACGCTCGTTTTGTGGGTTGACTTAGGCATATGGAGTTCATTCCCAGTCTAAGATTGAACCGGACCGAGGGTTACAGCAGCAGGATCGATAGCACGCAGGGGGGACCGGGCTGATCCCCAGCTTGTGCATTCTGCCTCTCTGGTCGGCTGTGCGCCCATATGCTCGTTTTATGGGTTGGCTTAGGCATACGGAGTTTATTCCACGTCTAAGCATACGGAGTTCATTCCTAGTCTAAGATCAGACCAGACCGAGGGTTGTGGCAGCAGGATCGATAGCACGCAGGGGGGAATCAGGCTGATCCCCGACTTGCAAATTTTGCCTCCCTGGTCGGCTGAGCGCCCGCACGCTTGTTTCGTGGGTTGGCTTAGGCATACAGAGTTCATTCCATGTCTAAGCCCTAGCTGGACCGAGGGTTGTGGCTGTAGAACCGACAGCTGGATCGGTAGCACGCAGAGTGGGATTGGGCTGATCTTCGGCTTGCGCATTATGCCTCTTCGATCGGCCTCTCCAGCAGACTAAGCGCCCGCACACTCATTTCGTGGGTTGACTTAGGTATACGGAGTTCATCCCCAGTGTAAGCATACGGAGTTGATTCCCAGTCTAAGATCAGACCGAACAGAGGCTTACGGCAGCAGGATCGGCAACACTCAGGAGGGATCGGGTCGATCCTTGGCTTGAGCATTCTGCCTCTCTGGTCGACTGAGCACCCGCATGCCTGTTTATGGGTTAGCTTAGGCATAGGGAGTTCATTCCATATCTAAGCCCCAGCCGGACCGAGGGTTGTGGTAGCGGGATCGGTAACATGCAGAGGGGGACCGGACCGATCCCCGGCTTGGGCATTATGCCACTTCGATCAGCTGAACGCCCGCACGCTCATTTCATGGGTTAACTTAGGCATACGGAGTTCATTTCCAGTCTAAGATTGGACCAGACTGAGGGTTACGACAGCAGGATCGACAGCACGCAGGGGGGACCGGGCCGATCCTGGCTTACACATTCTGCCTCTCCGGTCGGCTAAGCGCTCGCACGCTCGTTTCGTGGGTTGGGTTAGGCATACGGAGTTCGTTCCATGTATAACCATATGAAGTTCATTCCTAGTCTAAGATCGGATCGGACTGAGGGTTACGACAGTAGGACCAGCAGCATGTAGAGAGGACCAGGCCAATCCCTGGCTTGCGTATTCTGCCTCTTTGACTGGCTGAACACCCCACTCTCATTTCGTGGGTTGGCTTAGGCATACGGAGTTCATTCCATGTCTAAGCCCCAGCCGGACCGAGGGTTGTGGCAGCAAGACCGGTAGTGGGATCGGTAGCATGCAGAGGGAGATCGGGTTGATCCTCGACTTACGTAATATGCCTCTTCAACCAGCCTCTCCAGTCGATTGAGCATCTGCACGCTCGTTTCATGGGTTGACTTAGGCATACAGAGTTCATCCCCAGTCTAAGCATATGGAGTTCATTCCCAGTCTAAGATCAGATTGGACGGAGGGTTGCGGCAGCAGGATTGATAGCACGCAGGGGGGATCGGGCCGATCCCTGACTAGCTCATTCTGCCTCTTCAATCGGCTGAGTGCCCGCACACTCGTTTCGTGGGTTGACTTAGGCATACGGAGTTCATCCCTAGTCTAAGCATATGGAGTTCATTCCCAGTCTAAGATGAAATCGGATCGAGAGTTACGACAGCATACAAGGGGGACTGGGCTAATCCCCGGGTTGTACATTCCACCTCTTCGATTGGCTGAGCACCCGTACGACCATTTCGTGGGTTGGCTTAGGCATAGGGAGTTCATTCTATCTCTAAGCCCCAGCGGGACCGACAGCACGTAGAGGGGGATCGAGCCGATCCCTGGCTTGCGCATTATGCCTTTTCGACTGGCTTAATGCCCGAATGCTCATTTCGTGGGTTGACTTAGGCATACGGAGTTCATTTTCAGTCTAAGATCGGACCAGACCAAGTGTTGCGATAGCAAGATCGACAGCATGCGGGGGGGACCGGGCCGAACCCCAGCTTGCTCATTCTGCCTCTCCGGCCGGTTGAGCGCCTGCACGTTCGTTTCATAGGTTGGCTTAGGCATACGAAGTTCATTCCATGTCTAAGCATACGGAGTTAATTCCCAGTCTAATACTGGACCGGACCGAGGGTTGCAGTAGTAGGACCAACAGCAGGATCAACAGCATGCAGTGGGGGATCGAGCCAATCCTCGGCTTGTGCATTCTGCCTCTCCGATCGGTTGAGCTCCCGAACGCTCATTTTGTGGGTTGGCTTAGGCATACGGAGTTCATTCCCTATCTAAGCCCCAGTCGGATCGAGGGTTGTGGCAGCAAGACCGACAGCAGGATCGGCAGCACGTAAAGGGGGATCGGGTTGATCCCCGGCTTGCACATTATGCCTCTCTGGTCGGCCTTTCCGATCGACTGAGCACCCTCACGCTCATTTCATGGGTTGACTTAGGCATATGGAGTTCATCCCCAGTTTAAGCATATGAAGTTCATTCCCAGTCTAAGATCGGACCAGACCGAGGGTTCTGACAGCAAGATCGGTAGCACGCAGGGGGGACCGAGCCAATCCCTGGCTTGCGCATTCTGCTTTTTTGGTCAGCTGAGCGCCCGCAAATCCGTTTCATGGGTTGGCTTAGGCATAGGGAGTTCAATCCATGTCTAAGCCCCAGCCGGACCAAGGGTTATGGTAGTGGGACCGGCAGCACGCAGAAGGGAATCTGGTCGATCCCCGGCTTGCACGTTATGCCTCTCCGGCTGGCCTCTTCAGTTGGCTGAGTGCCTGCATGCTCGCTTCGTGGGTTGACTTAGTCATACGGAGTTAATGCCTAGTCTGATACAGAGTTCATTCCCAGTCTAAGATCGGACCGAACCGAGGGTTACGACAGTAGGATCGATAGCTCGTAAGGGGGATCGGGTCGATCCCCAGGTTACGCATTCTGCCTCTCTGCCCGGCTAAGCGCCCGCATGCGTATTTCATGGGTTGGCTTTGACATACAGAGTTCATTCCATGTCTAAGCATACAGAGTTCATTCCTAGTCTAAGATCAGATCGGATCGAGTGTTACGGTAGCAGGTCGAGCAGCAGGATCGACAGCACATAGTGGGGAATCAGGCTGATCCCCGGCTTGCGCATTCTACGTCTCCGGCCAGCTAAGCATCCGCACGCTTGTTTCATGGGTTGGCTTAGGCATACGGGGTTCATTCCATGTCTAAGCCCCAACCGGACCGAGGGTTGTGGTAGTAGGATCGGCAGCTGGATCGATAGCACACAGAAGGGGACCGGGCTGATCCCCAGCTTGTGAATTATGCCTCTCCAGTTGGCCTCTTCAGTCGACTGAGTGCCCACACGCTCATTTCATGGGTTGACTTAGGCATACGGAGTTCATCCCCAGTCTAAGCATACAGAGTTCATTCCCAGTCTAAGATCGGATCGGATCGAGGATTGTAGCAGCATGTAGGGGGACCGAGCTGATCCCCGGGTTACGCATTCCGCCTCTCTGGCCGACTGAGCACCTGTAAGGCCATTTCATCGGTTGGCTTAGGCATAGGGAGTTCATTCTATGTCTAAGCCACAGCGGGACTGACAGCACATAGAGGGGGACCGGGCCGATCCCTGGCTTGCGCATTATGCCTCTCCGACCGGCTTAACACCCGAACGCTTGTTTCATGGGTTGACTTAGGCATACGGGGTTCATTCCCAGTCTAAGATTGGACCGGACCAAGGGCTGCGGCAGCAAGATCGACAGTACGCGGGGGGGGATCGGGCCGATCCCCGACTTATGCATTCTGCCTCTCCTACCAGCTGAGCGCCCGTACGTTCGTTTCATGGTTGGCTTAGGCATACGGAGTCCATTCCATGTCTAAGCATATGGAGTTCATTCCCAGTCCAATATCGGACCGGATCGAAGGTTGTGGCAGTAGGACCAGCAGCAGGATCGACAGCACGTAGTGGTAGATCGGGTCGATCCTCGGCTTCCACATTCTGCCTCTCCGGTCAGCTGAGCGCCCGCACGTTCGTTTCGTGGGTTGGCTTAGGCATATGGAGTTCATTCCCTATCTAAGCCCTAGTCGGATCGAGGGTTGTGGCAGCAAGACCGACAGCGGGATCGACAGCACGCAAAAGGGGACCGGGCTGATCCCTGGCTTGCGCATTATGCCTCTTCGGTTGACCTTTTCGGTCGGTTGAGCGTCCGCACGCTCATTTCGTGGGTTAACTTAGGCATACGGAGTTCATCCCTAGTCTAAGGATCCGGAGTTCATTCCTAATCTAAGATCGGACCAGATCGAGGGTTACGATAGCAGGATAGGCAGCACGCAGAGGGGATCGGGCCGATCCCTGTCTTACGTATTCTACCTCTCCGGTCGGTTGAGCGCCCGCACATCTGTTTCATGGGTTGGCTTAGGCATAGGGAGTTCATTCCATGTCTAAGCCCCAGCCGAACCATGGGTTGTGGTAGCAGGACCGACAGCACGCAGAGGGGGATCGGGTCGATCCCCGGCTTACGCATTATGCCTCTTCGGCTGGCTCAACGCTCGAACGCTTGTTTCATGGGTTGACTTAGGCATACAGAGTTCATTTCCAGTCTAAAATCAGACCGGACCAAGGGTTGCAGCAGTAGGATCGACAGCACGCAGGGGGGGACTAGGCCGGTCCCTGGCTTGCGCATTCTGCCTCTCCGACCGGTTGAGCACCCGCACGCTCATTTCGTGGGTTGGCTTAGGCATACAGAGTTCATTCCATGTCTAAGCATATGAGTTCATTCCCAGTCTAAGATCAGACCGGACCTAGGGTTACGACAGTAGGACCAGCAGTAGGATCGGCAGCATGCAGGAAGGGATCGGGTCAATCACCGACTTGTGCATTTTGCCTCTCCGATCGACCTCCCCGACCGGTTGAGCGCCCGCATGCTCGTTTCATGGGTAGACTTAGGCATACGGAGTTCATCCCCAGTCTAAGCATACGGAGTTCATTCCCAATCTAAGATTGAACCGAACCAATGGTTGCAGCAGTAGGATCAACAGCACGCAAGGGGGACTGGGCCGATCCTCGGCTTGCGCATTCTGCCTTTTCAACCAGCTGAGCACCCACACGCTAATTTTATGGGTTGTCTTAGTCATACGGAGTTCATTCCATGTCTAAGCATATGGAGTTCATTCCCAGTCTAAGATTTTGAGCCACGGTGCACTTTTTTTTCACCCGGGGCACCATTGTCAGAGCATCGTCGGAGTGCCTAACTGGCAGCATTGGGGGTTCTGACGATTGGGGGCTGAGGGGTGTTTGCACATGATGTGCGATGGGTGCTAGGACTTGTGTCACGGGCTCCGACCTTAGACTCAGAAACCGTGCGACCTTAGGCTTGGAATCTCCTCCTTTATGCCTATGTCAGCCTAAAACACAAGCATACGGGCACTAGAACAACGGGAAGGGCTGATTATGCAAGTTAAAGAGAAACAGGATAAGAAGGCAGAATTCTGGAAATGCTCTTGTATTCACTGAAATAGAAGTGTTTGATGGTGTAGAAATGAGGGAGGAGTAGCCCTCTATTTATAATTTAGGCTCTAGCTTACACTTAATGGTAATATCCCTAGAATAAAGGCTAAAATCATGGGATTATACAGATTACAATCAATCAAAATGCTAACTCCTGATTTTCAAGGTCAACCAAATCTGCCAGGATGCTACTACTGATCCTGCCTGCTTCCAGAAGCTTCCCTTGCGTGTCCAGCACCTTGGGCCCTTTTGGATGTGGTGCGGGCAGCTTGTATGCCAGGCTTTGGTCTCACGGGCTGGCCTGCAAGTTAGGACTTGTTTGCTAGGCTTTGTACGTAGATACCCTTCAGTACGCCTGGTCTGCAGGCCTCAACCTCTAGCTCACCTGCTGGTGCACCTGATGTGCCTAGCGTGCCCGCCTAGGGTGTGAAATTCTCCCCCACCTGATTGCACAACACCCTCGTTGATTCTTCTGTATGGTACTACCTTATTTGGTCTCCGAGCTACCATAAGTCATCTGCTGGTTCCCAGCTCACCTCACTGTCTGGAAGTCCCTTCCAACGCACCAAGTACTCTTGTCTTGGCTGATAGCTCTTTCATCTCACCTCCCGGTCAGCTATGATGCTGTGGACCTCCTTCTCATATGAGGCCCTTGCTCCCAATGGTGCACGCTTTGACTCTGCCCATCTTGGATCTCTCTCATCCTCATGGAACGGCTTGAGCATGCTCACATGGAACACCGGGTGTACCCTCAGCTTGGGTAGCATATCCAGCTTGTAGGCAACCTTGCCTACCCTTTTGACTACTTGGAAAGGTTCCTCATACCTTTGGACTAGGCCTTTGTGCAGCCCCCTATGGCGTACAATGGGATGCATCTTCACCAACACCAAGTCTCCAACCTGGAACTGCACGTCCTGCCTATTCTGGTCTGCCCACTTCTTCGACCTCTTGGTCTCCTTGTGTAGACTAACTCTGGCCAAGTCAATTTGCTCCTGCCATGCCTTGGAAAACTTGTATGCTGCTGGATTCGACCCTGTATAACCTACAGCAATCGAACCGGGTGTTAGTGGTTGTTGCCCTGTCACAACCTCAAATGGGCTCTGGTTCGTTACCTCACTCCTTTGTAAGTTGTAGAAAAACTACGCAATATCTAGCAGTTTGGCCAGTCCCTTGGTGTGGCACTCACATAGTGCCTGAGGTAAACCTCTAATAGTCCATTCACTCGTTCTATCTGCCCATCAGTTTGTGGATGCATGCTGGTGGAAAAGTTCAAGTCTGACCCCAACAGCTTGAACAACTCAATCCAGAACCTGCTCATGAAATGCCCGTCCCGATCACTAACAATGGTCCTCAGCACTCCCCAGTACTTAACCATGTTCTTCAGGAACAATCGAGCTGCCTCCTCAGTTGGGCACTCCTTGGTTGCTGGAATGAAGATTCCATACTTGGAAAACCTGTCCTTCACTACCATGATGCTTCCAAACCCTTCTGCTTTGGGTAGACTGACTATAAAGTCCAGAGAAACACTCTCCCATGGTCGCTCTGGCACTGGCAATGGCTCCAAGAGACCGCCTAGTTTCTTGAGCTCTACCTTGTCCTGTTGGCACACAAGACAAGTCTTCACATAGGCCTCTACATCGTACCTCATGTGCGGCCAGTAGTATCGATCCTCGATCAACGCCAAGGTACGGCTCACTCCAGGGCGTCCAGCCCACCTTGAATCATGGCATTCTTGCAAAACTTCCTTGCGGAGTTTCTCGTGCTGCGACACAAACAGTCTACTTCCCCTGGTGCACAGTAAGCCATCCTGTAACCAAAACCGCCTAGTCTTACCTTGCTAGGTGTACTCCATCAAAGCCTTAGCTGTAGGATCATGCGCAAGTCCCTCCTTGATGCACGGCACCAGTGACCCCTTTGGTTGGCTAATGGCAGCAAGGTTAGCCTTCCTGTTCAGGGCGTCTGCCACTAGGTTCGCCCGCCCTGGTTTGTACTCCATCTGGAAATCAAATTCCGTAAGAAAATCTTGCCATCTCGCCTGCTTGGGGGATAGCTTCTTCTACGTCTGGAAGTAGCTGGTCACCACATTGTCTATCCTAACCATGAACCTTGACCCCAACAGGTAATGGCGCCAAGTGCTTAAGTAGTGCACCACTACAGTCATCTCCTTCTCTTGGACCGTGTACTTGCGCTCAGTCTCGTTCAGTTTCTTATTCTCAAACGTGATTGGACGTCCCTCCTGCATCAACACACCCCCTATGGCAAAGTCTGATGCATCCGTATGCACCTCATACGGCTTGGCATGGTCTGGCAAGGCCAAGACTGGCTCCTCGATCATAGCCCACTTCAACCTATCAAAGGCTTCCTGTCACCCTGCACTCCACTCCCATGCTTTCCCTTTCTTAAGTAAGTCAGTCAATGGCGTGGCTATTACTGAGTGACCTTTGATGAAGCGCTTGTAGTAGTTGACCAGCCCAAGGAACGATCTCAACTCAGTGACCTTGGCTGGCGGTTGCCACTCCAGGATGGTGTGTATCTTGCCTTCATCCATGCGTATCCTGCCACCTCCCACTATGTGGCCAAGGAACGGGATCTCCTGCTGGGTGAATGAGCACTTCTTCCTCTTGACAAATAGCTTGTGCACTCGTAACACCTCGAACACCTGTCTCAAGTGGTCTACATGCTCTCCCAAAGTATGGCTATAGATCACAATGTCATCCAAATAAACCACAACAAACCGATCAAGGAATGACTGAAGTACCTTGTTCATAAGGGTGCAGAATGTTGCTGGGGCATTTGTGAGTCTGAAAGGCATCACCAAGAACTCATACGAACCATATCGAGTGACACATGCTGTCTTTGGCTCATCTCCCTCTGTGATCCTGACTTGATAGTAGCCTGAACTCAAATCCAGCTTGGTGAACCACCTTGCGCTCCCAAGTTGATCGAACAAGTTCGCAATGAGTGGGATGAGGTACTTGTTCTTGATGGTCAGCTTGTTCAAAGCTCGGTAGTCTATGCACAGCCGGAACGACCTATCATGCTTACGCTGAAATAGAATCGGTGCACCATAGGGTGCCTTCGATGGCCTGATGAAGCCAGCATCAACTAACTCTTTGAGCTGTTTCCTCAACTCCTCCAACTCTGGTAAAGACATTTGGTAAGGGGCTCTAGCTGGTGGCTTGGCCTCGGACACCAGCTCGATCTTGTGGTCCACCTCCCTCTTAGGTGGTAGCTTGCTAGGTAGCTTTGCGGGCATCACATCACTAAAGGTCTTTAGCACCTTTAGCACCTCCAAGGGTGACTCGGTTTCCTTCTCCCTTGGCTCATCATATATCAGGGCTGCCAAGAAGGTGTCTTCTTGTCTGCTTACCGCCTTGGCAAATTGGATGGCTGACACCACCCACGACCCAACTCTAGACCCTCTCCTCAATGGCATTAAGCATTGGCACCATGCATCCAAGATGCAAACACAATCGGTAAAAGGCACAAGAAGGGCATTAATCCAAACAAGGAAATCCAACCCAATCACAAACTCATAGTCGTCAAGGGGTATTACATCAATGGTCTCCTTGCCTTTCCAGTCTCCAAGCTATAACTCCACTCCCCGCACTACTCTAATGGCTGGAACTTCCTTGGAGTTCACCGTTTTGATGGTACCAGTCCCTTTCTGCACCTTTAGTCTGAGCTTCCAGGCTTTATCACCTGAAATAAAAAGATGTGAGGCACCTGTGTCCACCAGTGTGCTCACCTTCTGACCCACAACCATTAAATTCACAAACATCAAGCCTTTTGGCTTGTGGCTTCCCTTACTCTAGACAGCATTGAGCACCAACGACCCAAGCTTTGCTGCCCCTGACTCTGGCTCCTCATCAAACTCCTTGTCTACAGCAGCCAGCTTGCCCTTCTGTGGGTAATTGCACGTTATGTGGCTCCCTCCACATAGGTAGCATGCTAGTGGCTTTCAGTCCCCTTTTGCTTTCCACTTGCCTGCTGGTGGCTTCCTCTCGCCATCTTTGGTTGAACGGTCTTGATCTCCATCCTTGGACTCCCGATCATGGTCCTTCCCCTTGGACTGCTTCTTTCGGTCCTTATCATCCTTGCCCTTACCCTTTGGGCTTAGTAGACTCAAACTTGTTCAGAGGCTTGAACTCTATCAAGGCCTCGACAGTAGTCATGGCTTTAGCCAAGTCATGAACACCTCTCCTTTGTAGCTCGTGCTTCACCCACGGCTTCAGCCCATCCATGAAAGTAAATAAGGCATCCTTCTCACCTAGATCTGAGATCTGTAGCATCAATTTAGAGAATTTCTGGATATACTCCCTTATGTCCCCTTACTGGCTCAGCCTGCACAACTTTGCCCGCACTTCATCATTGGCATACTCTGGGTAAAATTATTCTTTGAGCTCTTTTTGGAACTCTGCCTAAGTTCCAATCTTGGCGCTCCCAAGCCTGACATCATCACACCTACGCCTCTACCACAGTAAGGCTACATCAGTGAGATACATAGCAGTGGTGCTTACCTTTATCACCTCATCTTGCATGCCCATGGCCTGGAAGTACTGCTCCATACCCCAAAGGTAGTTATTGACTTCCTTGGCCGCCCTAGTCCCCTTGAACTCCTTAGGCTTGGGGACATCCAATCTGGACTTGGACACTCCAGTAAACATGCCATTCCCATTGGCAGTCTTACAAGCAACGAGCTCACTGGTAAGCTTCTCCATCCGCTGGCGCATGGCCTCCATGCCATCACACAAGGTCAGCACTTCAGCCTCCAAGGTCTGATTCTTTTGGGTGAACACGTCCAAGCCTTTGTTGAGAGTAGCTTGCAGCTCACTTTGGATCTCCTCCCCCGTGGAGTCTAGCGATGCAATGTGAGTCTCTACCCCCTCAAGCTTCTCCCCCATGTCACCCATGGTCACCTCTACCTTGGCCAGCCTACCGTCCATGGTAGACCAAATATCTCTAGAACTGGCTTTCCTCCCTCTTCCATTCCCATGCTTCTGGGCCTCTGGTTGTTGGTTAGCAGCGTCACTTTGGGATGCCATCTCCTCTAACCTGCACAACACAAACACGCAGAATCAAACTTGCTCTGATACCAACTATCATGGGCTCTGACCTTAGACTCAGAAATCATGCGGCCTTAGGCTTGGAATCTCCTCCTTTATGCCTAAGTCAACCTAAAACACAAGCATACGGCTACTAAAACAACAGGAAGGGCTGATTACGCAAGTTAAAGAGAAACAAGATAAGAAGGTAGAATTCTGGAAATGCTCTTGTATTCACTGAAACAGAAGTGTTTGATGGTGTACAAATGAGGGAGAAGCAGCCCTCCATTTATAGTTGAGGCTCCAGCTTACACTTAATGGCAATATCCCTAGAATAAAGGCTAAAATCATGGGATTATACAGATTACAATCAATCAGGATGCTAACTCCTGATTTTTAGGGTCAACCAAATCTGCCAGGATACTGTTATTGATCCTGCCTGCTTCCAGAAGCTTCCTTTGCATGTCCAGCACCTTGGGCCCTTCTGGATGTGGTGCGGGCAGCTTGTATGCCAGGCCTTGGTCTGACGGGCTGGCCTGCAAGTTGGGCGGGTGTTCTGAACTCGTTTGCTAGGCTTTGCACATAGATACCTGCCAGTACGCCTGGTCTGCGGGCCTCAACCTCTGGCTCGCCTGCTGGCGCGCCTGATATGCCTGGCGCGCCTACCCAAGGTGTGACACTTGGCTTTTATATTGGCCCCCTATCCCTCATCAAACCTTGAGAACTCACACCCCCTTAAAGAGCATTTGAGATTTTATAGGTTTGCTGCCAGTAGCCATTAAAGTTTCTAAAATGGGGACACTTTTTTAAAACGGTCACAAAATCTTCTCCACTTCGAGTTTTTAGCTGAATTGTTTTGTGCATGCCAACAAAAATACAAGGATCACCTCTACCAAATTTGGGGACAAAACTCTTTCTAAAAAAATTTAAAAAAACCTCGAACCGTAAAATGTTTCGAAAATCATGAAAAATAGAAAACGGGTCATCTTGCCACGAAACTTCACATGAAGGCTTAGGGGACCATTGTATGAATTTACAAGCCATAAAAATGGCATTGGCATGGTAGAAATATGAA
Source organism: Durio zibethinus (assembly GCF_047325235.1). Classification (NCBI taxonomy): domain Eukaryota; kingdom Viridiplantae; phylum Streptophyta; class Magnoliopsida; order Malvales; family Malvaceae; genus Durio; species Durio zibethinus. The sequence goes on from NC_143181.1 coordinate 20,440,991, forward strand.
GATGGACTTGAACCCACCTATCACCCGTTTGATCCTTGGCTTGCGCATCCTACCTCTCTTGTCAGCTGAGCGCCCGCATGCTCATTTCATGGGTTGACTTAGGCATACAGAGTTCATCCCTAGTTTAACCATATGAAGTTCATTCCTAGTCTAAGATCGGACCGGATCGAGGGTTGCGGCAGCAAGATCGGTAGCACACAGGGGGACCAAGCGAATCTCCGACTTGCGCATTCTGCCTCTCCGACTGGCTGAGCACCCGTACGCCCGTTTCATGGGTTGCCTTAGGCATAGGGAGTTTATTCCATGTCTAAGCCCCAGCTGGACCGAGGGTTGTGGTAGCGGGATCGATAGCATGCTGAGGGGGACCGGGTCGATCCCCAGCTTGCGCATTATGCCTTTTCGATCGGCTCAGTGCCTGCACGCTTGTTTCGTGGGTTGACTTAGGCATATAGAGTTCATTCTCAGTCTAAGATTAGACCGGATCGAGGGTTACGATAGCAAGATCGACATCATGCAAGGGGCACCGGGTCGATCCCCGACTTGCGCATTCTGCCTCTCCAGCCGACTGAGTGCCCGCACGCTCATTTCGTGGGTTGGCTTAGGCATACGGAGTTCATTCCATGCCTAAGCCCCAGTCGGACCGAGGCTTATGGCAGCAGGATCGACAGCGGAATCGGTAGCACGCAGAGGGGGACTGGGCTGATCCTCGGCTTACGCATTATGCCTCTCCGGCTGACTGAGCGCCCGCACGCTCGTTTTGTGGGTTGACTTAGGCATATGGAGTTCATCCCCAGTCTAAGCATATGGAGTTCATTCCCAGTCTAAGATCAGACCAGACCGAGGGTTGCGGCAGCATCCAGGGGGGACCAGACCGATCGCTGGCTTACGCATTCTACCTCTCCGACAGGCTGAGAGCCCGCACGCCCATTTCGTGGCTTGGCTTAGGCTTTGGGAGTTCATTCCATATCTAAGCCCTAGCCAGACCGAGGGTTGTGGCAGTGGGACTGGCAGCACGTAGAGGGGGACTGGGTCGTTCCCTTACTTGGGCATTATGCCTCTTCAGCCGGCTCAGCACCCGCACGCTTGTTTCATGGGTTGACTTATGCATACAGAGTTCATCCCAGTCTATGATCGGACCAGACCGAGGGTTGCGGCAGTAGGATCGACTGCACGTGGGGGGGACCAGGCCTATCCCCTGCTTGCGCATTCCGCCTCTCTGGTCGACTAAGCGCCCGCACGCTCATTTCGTGGGTTGGCTTAGGCATACGGAGTTCATTCCCAGTCTAAGATTTTGAGCCACGGTGCACATGATGGGCTTGGGCATGTGCTGGTGCCGCACCCGGGCCACCATCGTCGGAGCATCGCCGGAGAGCCTAACCGACGGCATAGGGGGTTCCGGCCATTGGGGGGGCCGGGGGGTATGCGCACATGATGTGCGATGGGTGCTGGTACTTGGCCCTTATATTGGCCCCCTATCGCTCATCAAACCTCGAGAACTCATACCCCCTTAAAGAGCTTTTGTGATTTTATAGGTTTGCTGCCAGTAGCCATTAAAGTGTCTAAAATGGGGACATTTTTTTCAAACGGTCACAAAATCTTCTCCACTTCGAATTTTTAGCTGAATTTTTTTGTGCATCCCAAAAAAAATACAAGGACCACCTCTACCAAATTTTGGGACAAAACACTTTCTAAAAAAATTTTAAAAAATCCTTAACCGCAAAAAGTTTCAAAAATCATGAAAAATAGAAAACGGGTCGTCTTGCCAAGAAACTTCACATCAAGGCTTAGGGGACCATTGTATGAATTTACAAGCCATAAAAATGGCATTGGCATGTAGAAATATGAAGATGTACTTGAACCCACCTACCACTCGTTCGATCCCCGGCTTGCGCAACTTGCCTCTTTGGTCGGCTGAGCGCCCACACGCTAATTTCGTGGGTTGACTTACGCATACGGAGTTCATCCCCAGTCTAAGAATATGGAGTTCATTCCCAGTCTAAGATCGGAACGGACTGAGGGTTGTGGCAACAGGATCGACAGCACACAGGGGGGACTGAACTGATCCCCGGCTTGCGCATTCTGCCTTTCTGGCCGGATGAGCACCCGCATGCCCGTTCTATGGGTTCGCTTATGTATAGGGGGTTCATTCAATGTCTAAGCCCCAGCCGGACTGAGGGTTGTGGCAGCGGGACCGACAGCACGCAGAGGGGGACCAGGTCGAACCCCGGCTTGCGCATTAGCCTTTCTGATCGGCTCAGCGCTCGCACGCTCGTTTCGTGGGTTGACTTAGGCATACGGAGTTCATTCTCAGTCTAAGATTAGAATGAATCGACGGTTGCGACAACAGGATCGACAGCATATAGGGGGGACCAGGTCGATCCCCGGGTTACGCATTCTACCTCTTCGGTCGGCTGAGCGCCCGCACGCTCGTTTCATGGGTTGGCTCAGGCATACGAACTTCATTCCATGTCTAAGCATACGGAGTTCATTCCCAGTCCAAGATCATACCGGACTGAGAGTTACGGTAGCAGGACCAGCAGTAGGATAGACAGCATACAAGGGGGATCGGGCCGATCCCCGACATGCGCATTCTGCCTCTTCGGTCGGTTGAGCACTCGCACACTTGTTTCATGGGTTGGCTTAGGCATACGGAGTTCATTCCATGTCTAAGCCCCAGTCGGACCGAGGGTTGTGGCAGCAGGACCGACAGCGGGATCGGCAGCACGCAGAGGGGGATCAGGCTGATCCCAGCTTGTGCATTATGCCTCTCCAACTGGCTGAGAACCCGTATGCTCATTTCATGGGTTGACTTAGGCATATGGAGTTCATCCCTAGTCTAAGCATACGGAGTTCATTCCCAATCTAAGATCGGGTCGGACCGAGGGTTGTGGTAGCAGGATCGGTAGCACGCAAGAGGGATCGAGTCGATCCCTGGCTTGCGCATTTTGTATCTTCGAACGGCTGAGCGCCCAGACGCCAGTTTCGTGGGTTGGCTTAGGCATAGGGAGTTTATTCCATGTCCAAGCCCAAGCCAGATCGAGGGTTGCGGCAGTGGGACTGATAGCACACAAAGGGGGATCGGGCTGATCCCCGGCTTGCGCATTATGCCTCTTCGATCGGCTCAACGCCTGCACGCTCATTTTGTAGGTTGACTTATGAATACGGAGGTCATTCCCAGTCTAAGATCGGATCAGATCGAGGGTTGTGGCAGCAAGATCGATAGCATGCAGGGGGGACCAGGTCGATCCTCGGCTTGCGCATTCTGACTCTCCAGTCGGCTGAGCACCCGTACGCTCATTTCATGGGTTGGCTTAGGTATACGGAGTTCATTCCATGTCTAAGCATACGGAGTTCATTCCCAATCTAAGATTTTGAGCCACGGTGCACATGCTGGGCTCGGGCACATCCTGGTGTCATCTTTTTTTCACTCGGGGCACCATCGTCGGAGCATCGCTGGAGAGCCTAACCGACGGCATTGGGGGTTCAGGCGATTGGGGGGTCGGGGGGTGTGCACACATGATGTGCGATGGGTGCTGGTACTTGCCCCTTATATTGGCCCCCTATCCCTCATCAAACCTCGAGAACTCACACCCCCTTAAAGAGCATTTGTGATTTTATAGGTTTGCTGCCAATAGCCATTAAAGTGTCTGAAATGGGGACACTTTTTTCAAATGGTCACAAAATCTTCTCCATTTCGAGTTTTTAGCTGAATTTTTTGGTGCATGCCAACAAAACTACAAGGATCACCTCTACTAAATTTGTGGATAAAACTCTTTCTAAAAAAATTTTAAAAAATCCTAAACCGTAAAAAGTTTCAAAAATCATGAAAAATAGAAAACGGGTCGTCTTGCCACGAAACTTCACATGAAGGCTTAGGGGACCATTGTATGAATTTACAAGCCATAAAAATGGCATTGGCATGGTAGAAATATGAAGATGGGCTTGAACCCAACTATCACCCATTCGATCCACGGCTTGCACATCCTGCCTCTCTGGTTGGCTGAGCGCCCGTACGCTCGTTTCGTGGGTTGACTTAGGCATACGAAGTTCATCCCCAGTCTAAGCATACGAAGTTCATTCCCAGTCTAAGATCGAATCGGACCGAGGGTTGCGACAGCAAGATCGATAGCACGCAGAGGGGACCAGGCCGATCCCCGGCTTGCGCATTCTGCCTCTTCGACCATCTAAGTGCTCGCACGCCTATTTCGTGGGTTGGCTTAGGCATAGGGAGTTCATTCCATGTCTAAGCCCCAGCCGGACCACGGGTTGTGGTAACGGGATCGATACCACGCAGAGGGGGATCGGGCTGGTCTTCAATATACGCATTATGCCTCCCCGATCGGCTCAGCGCTCGCACGCTCGTTCCGTGGGTTGACTTAGGCATACGGAGTTCATTCCCAGTCTAAGATCGAACCAGACCAAGGGTTACGGCAGCAAGATCGATAGCACGTAGGGGGACCGGGTCGATCCCCAGCTTGCACATTCTGCCTCTCTGGCCGGCTGAACGCCCGCATGCTCGTTTCGTGGGTTGGCTTAGGCATCCAAAATTCATTCCATGTCTAAGCATACGGAGTTCATTCCCAGTCTAAGATTTTGAGCCACAATGCACATGCTGGGCTCGGACATGTGCTGGTGCCACATTTTTTTCGCCCGAGGCACCATCATCGGAGCATGGCCGGAGAGCCTAACTGGCGGCATTGGGGGTATTGGGGGGGCTAGGGGGTGTATGCACATGATGTGCGATGGGTGCTGGTACTTGGCCCTTATATTGACCCCCTATCCCTCAACAAACCTCGAGAACTCAAACCCCTTTAAAGAGCATTTGAGATTTTATAGGTTTGCTGCCAGTAGCCATTAAAGTGTCTGAAATGGGGACACTTTTTTCGAATGCTCGTTTCACGGGTTGACTTAGGCATGTGGAGTTCATCCCCAGTCTAAGCATATGGAGTTCATTCCTAGTCTAAGATCGAACTGGACCAAGGGTTGCGACAGCAGGATCGACAGCATGTAGAGGGGACCGGGCCGATCCCCGGCTTGCACATTCTGCCTCTCCGGTCGGCTGAGCACCTGCACGCCCGTTTCGTGGGTTGGCTTAGGCATAGGGAGTTCATTCCATGTCTAAGCCCCAGTCAGACCATGGGTTGTGGCAGTGGGATCGGTAGCATGTAGAGGGGGATAGGGCCGATCCCCGGCTTACGGATTATGCCTCTCCGGTTGGCTCAACGCTCGCACGCTCGTTTCATGGGTTGACTTAGGCATACGGAGTTCATTCCCAGTCTAAGATCAGACCAGACCTAGGGTTGCGATAGTAGGATCGATAGCACCCAGGGGGGATTGGGCTGATCCCCGGCTTGCGCATATTGCCTCTCCGGCCGGCTGAACGCCCGCACACTCGTTTCATGAGTTAGCTTAGGCATCCAGAGTTCATTCCATGTCTAAGCATACAGAGTTCATTCCCAGTCTAAGATTTTGAGCCACGGTGCACATGCTGGGCTCAGGCATGTTTTGCTGCCACATTTTTTTCGCCCGAGGCACCATCGTCGGAGCATCGCCGGAGAGCCTAACTGGTGGCATTGGGGGTTCCGGCGATTGGGGGGGCCGGGGGGGTGTGCGCACATGATGTGCGATGGGTGCTGGTACTTAGCCCTTATATTAGACCCTGTCCCTCATCAAACCTCGAGAACTCACACCCCCTTAAAGAACATTTGAGATTTTATAGGTTTGCTGCCAGTAGCCATTAAAGTGTCTAAAATGCGGACACTTTTTTCAAACGGTCACAAAATCTTCTCCACTTCGAGTTTTTAACTAAATTTTTTTGTGCATGCCAAAAAAATTACAAGGATCACCTCTACTGAATTTGGGGACAAAACTCTTTCTAAAAAAATTTTAAAAAATCCCGAACCATAAAAAGTTTCAAAAATCATGAAAAATAGAAAACGGGTCGTCTTTCCACGAAACTTCACATGAAGGCTTAGGGGACCATTGTATGAATTTACAAGCCACAAATAGGGCATTGGCATGGCAGAAATATGAAGATGTGCTTGAACCCACCTCCAACCCGTTCGATCCCTGACTTGCGCATCCTGCCTCTCTGGTCGATTGAGCGCCCACACGCTCGTTTCGTGGGTTGACTTAGGCATATGGAGTTCATCCCCAGTCAAGCGTATGGAGTTCATTCCCAATCTAAGATTAGACCGAATCGAGGGTTACAGTAGTAGGATCGACATCACGTAGGGGGGACCGGATCGATCCCCGACTTGCTCATTTTGCCTCTCCGGCCGGCTTCGTGGGTTGGCTTCAGCATAGGGAGTTCATTCCATGTCTAAGCCCCAGTCGGACCGAAGGTTGTGGTAGCGGGACTGACAACACGCAGAGGGAGATCGGGCCGATCCCCAGCTTGCACATTATGCTGTTCCGGCCGGCTCACAGCTCGCATGCTCGTTTCGTGGGTTGACTTATGCCTACGAAGTTCATTCCCAGTCTAAGATCAAATCGGACCGAGGGTTATGGCAGTAGGATCGATAGCACGCAGGGGGGGATCGGGTCATTCCCCGACTTGCACATTCTGTCTCTCTGACCGACTGAACGCCCGCATGCTCATGTCGTGGGTTGGCTTAGGCATACGGAGTTTATTCCATGTCTAAGCATACAGAGTTCATTCCCAATCTAAGAACGGACTGGACTGAAGGTTGCGACAGTAGGACCAGCAGCAGGATCGGTAGCATGCAGGGGGGACCGGGTCGATCCCCGGCTTGCACATTTTGCCTCTCTGATCGGCTGAGCGCCCGCACTCATGTTTCGTGGGTTGGCTTAGGCATACGGAGTTCATTCCATGTCTAAGCCTCAGTCGGACCGAGGGTTGTGGCAGCAGGACCGGTAGCAGGATCGACAGCATGCAGAGGGGGACTGGGCTGATCCCCGGGTAAAGCATTATGCCTTTTCGATCGGCTGAGCACCCGCACACTCATTTCATGGGTTGACTTAGGCATACGGGGTTCATCCCCAGTCTAAGCATACGGAGTTCATTCCAAGTCTAAGATCAGGCTGGATCGAGGGTTGCGACAGCAGGATCGATAGCACGTGGGGGGAATCGGGCCGATGTCCGGCTTGCGCATTCTACCTCTTTGGCTGACTGAGTGCCTGTATACCCGTTTCGTGGGTTGGCTTAGGCATAGGGAGTTCATTGCACGTCTAAGCTCCAGCCGGACCGAGGGTTGTGGCAGTGAGACCGACAGCACGTAGAGGGGGACCGGGCCTATCCCTAGCTTGTGCATTATGCCTCTCCGACCGGCTTAGTGCCTGTACGCTCATTTCATGGGTTGACTTATGCATACAGAGTTCATTCCTAGTTTAAGATCGGGCCAGATCGAGGGTTGCGGCAGCAGGATCGACAGCAAATAGGGAGGACCGGGACGATCTCTGACTTATGCATTCTGCCCCTCCGGCCGGCTGAGCGCCCGCATGCTCGTTTCGTGGGTTGGCTTAGGCATACGGAGTTCATTCCATGTCTAAGATCCAGCCAGACCGATGGTTGTGGCAGCAGGACCGGTAGCACGTAGAGGGGGATCGGGCTGATCCCCGGGTTGTGCATTATGCCTCTATGGTCTACTCAGCACCGGTATGCTCATTTCGTGGGTTGACTTAGGCACACGGAGTGCATTCCCAGTCTAAGATCTGGCTGGACTGAGGGTTGCGGTAGTAGGATCGACAGCACGTAGGGGAGGCCAAGTCCATCCCCGGCTTGCGCATTCTGCCTCTCTGACTGGTTGAGCGCCCGCACGCTCGTTTCATGGGTTAGCTTAGGTATACGGAGCTCATTCCATGTCTAAGCATACTGAGTTCATTCCCAGTCTAAGATCCGACCGGATCAAGGGTTACGATAGCAGGACTAGCAGTAGGATCAACAGCACGCAGGGAGGGATCGTGCCGATCCTTGACTTACAAATTCTGCCTCTTGGGCCAGTTGAGCTCCTGCACGCTCGTTTTGTGGGTTTACTTAGGCATACAGAGTTCATCCCCATTCTAAGCATACGAAGCTCATTCCCAGTCTAAGATCGAACTGGACCGAGGGTTACGACAGCAAGATCAACAGCACGTAGGGGGTCGGGTCGATCCCCGGCTTGCTCATTCTGCCTCTTCGGCCGATTGAGCACCCACACGCTCGTTTTATGGGTTGGCTTAGGCATAGGGAGTTCATTCCATGTCTAAGCATACTAAGTTCGTTCCCGGTCTAAGATCAGACCGGATCGAGGGTTATGGCAGCAGGACCAGCAGTAGGATCGGCAGCACGCAGGGGGGGACCGGGCCAATCCCCGACTTACACATTCTACCTCTCCGATCAGTTGAGCTCCCGTACGCTCATTTCGTTGGCTGACTTAGGCATATAGAGTTCATCCCCAGTCTAAGCATACGAAGTTCATTCCCAGTCTAAGATCAGACCGGATCGAGGGTTATGGCAGTAGGATCGACAGCACGCAGGGGGGACCGGGTCGATCCACGGCTTGCGCATTCTGACTCTTCGATCAACGGAGCACCCGCATGCTCATTTCGTGGGTTGGCTTAGGCATAGGGAGTTCATTCCATGTCTAAGCCCCAATCGGACCGAGGGTTGTGGCTGTGGGACCGACAGCACACAGAGGAAGACCGAGCCAATCCCCAGCTTGCACATTATGCCTCTCCGGCCGGCTTAGCGCCCGCACGCTCGTTTTGTGGGTTGACTTAGGCATACAGAGTTCATTCCCACTCTAAGATCAGAACAGACCAAGGGTTGCGACAGTAGGATCGACAACACACAGGGGGGACAGGGACAGTCCCCAGCTTACGCATTCTGCCTCTCCGACCGGTTGAGCGCCCACACGCTCATTTCATGGGTTGGCTTAGGTAGACGGAGTTCATTCCATGTCTAAGCATACGGAGTTCATTCCCAGTCTAAGATCAAACCGGATCAAGGGTTACGATAGTAAGACCAGCAGCAGGATCGGTAGCACGCAAGGAAGGACTGGGCCGATCCCTGGCTTCCGTATTCTACCTCTCCGGTCGGCCTGCACGCCCGTTTCGTGGGTTAGCTTAGGCATATAGAGTTCATTGCATGTCTAAGCCCCAGCCGGATCCATGGTTGTGGCAACAGGACCGACAACGAGATCAACAGCACGCAGAGGGGGACCAGGCTGATCCCTGGCTTGTGCATTATGCCTCTCCGATCGGCCTCTCTGGTCAGCTAAGCACCCGCACACTCGTTTCATGGGTTGACTTAGGCATACGGAGTTCATCCCCAGTCTAAGCATATAGAGTTCATTCCCAGTCTAAGATCGGATCGGACTGAGGGTTGCGACAGGAGGATCGGCAGCACATAGGGGGGATTGAGCCCATCCTCGGCTTGCGCATTCTGCCTCTTCGGTAGGCTGAGCGCCCGCACACCCGTTTCATGGGTTGGCTTAGGCATAGGGAGTTCATTCCATGTCTAAGCCCCAACCGAACCGAGGGTTGTGGCAGCGTGACCGGTAGCACGTAGAGGGGGACCAAGCCGATCCTCGACTTGTGCATTATGCCTCTCCAACTAGCTCAGTGCCCGAATGCTCATTTCATAGGTTGACTTAGGCATACGGAGTTCATTCCCAGTCTAAGATCAGACTGGATTGAGTGTTGTGACAGTAGGATCGACAGCACGCAGGGTGGACCGGGCCAGTCCCTGGCTTACGTATTCTACCTCTTCGGTCAGTTGAGCGCCCACACCCTCGTTTCATGTGTTGGCTTAGCCATACGGAGTTCATTCCATGTCTAAGCATACGGAGTTCATTCCCAGTCGAAGATCGGATCAGATCGAGGGTTGCGGTAGCAGGACCAGCAGCAAGATCGACAGCACGTAGTGAAGGACCGGGCCGATCCCCCTTTTGTGCATTTTATCTCTCCGCGGTTGAGCGCCCACATGCTCATTTCATGCATTGACTTAGGCATATGGAGTTCATCCCCAATCTAAACATATGGAGTTCATTCCCAGTCTAAGATCGGACCAGACCGAGGGTTCCGGTAGGAGGATCGGTAGCACGCAGGGGGGACTGGGTCGATCCCCGGCTTGAGCATTCTGCCTTTCCAGCCAGCTGAGCGCCCGCACACCCGTTTCTTGGGTTGGCTTAGGCATAGGGAATTCATTCCATGTCGAAGCCCCAGCCAGACCAAGGGTTGTGGCAGCGGGATCGGCAGCATATAAAGGGGGACCGGGTCGATCCTCAGATTGCGCATTATGCCTCTCCGATCGGCTTAGTGCCTGCACGCTCATTTCGTGGGTTGACTTAGGCATACGAAGTTTATTCCCAGTCTAAGATTGGATCGGATCGGGGGTTCCTACAGCAGGATCAGCAACACATAGGGGGAGATCCCTGGCTTACGTATTCTGCTTCTCATTCGGCTGAGCACCCGAACGCCCATTCCGTGTGTTGGCATAGGCATAGGGAGTTCATTCCATGTCTAAGCCCTAGTCGGACTAAAGGTTGTGGCAGCGGGACCGACAGCACACAGAAGGGGACCGGACCGATCCTTGGCTTGCGCATTATACCTCTCCGGTTGGCTCAATGCCCGAATACTTATTTTGTGGGTTGACTTAGGCATACGGAGTTCATTCCCAGTCTAAGATCAGACTGGATTGAGTGTTGCGACAGTAGGATCGACAGCACGCAGGGTGGACCGGGCCAGTCCCTGGCTTACGTATTCTACCTCTTCGGTCAGTTGAGCGCCCACACCCTCGTTTCATATGTTGGCTTAGCCATACGGAGTTCATTCCATGTCTAAGCATACGGAGTTCATTCCCAGTCGAAGATCGGATCAGACCGAGGGTTGCGGTAGCAGGACCAGCAGCAAGATCGACAGCACGTAGTGAAGGACCGGGCCGATCCCCCTTTTGTGCATTTTATCTCTCCGCGGTTGAGCGCCCACATGCTCATTTCATGCATTGACTTAGGCATATGGAGTTCATCCCCAATCTAAACATATGGAGTTCATTCCCAGTCTAAGATCGGACCAGACCGAGGGTTCCGGTAGGAGGATCGGTAGCACGCAGGGGGGACTGGGTCGATCCCCGGCTTGCGCATTCTGCCTTTCCAACCAGCTGAGCGCCCGCACACCCGTTTCTTGGGTTGGCTTAGGCATAGGGAATTCATTCCATGTCGAAGCCCCAGCCAGACCAAGGGTTGTGGCAGCGGGATCGGCAGCATATAAAGGGGGACCGGGTCGATCCTCAGATTGCGCATTATGCCTCTCCGATCGGCTTAGTGCCTGCACGCTCATTTCGTGGGTTGACTTAGGCATACGAAGTTTATTCCCAGTCTAAGATTGGATCGGATCGGGGGTTCCTACAGCAGGATCAGCAACACATAGGGGGAGATCCCTGGCTTACGTATTCTGCTTCTCATTCGGCTGAGCACCCGAACGCCCATTCCGTGTGTTGGCATAGGCATAGGGAGTTCATTCCATGTCTAAGCCCTAGTCGGACTAAAGGTTGTGGCAGCGGGACCGACAGCACACAGAAGGGGACCGGACCGATCCTTGGCTTGCGCATTATACCTCTCCGGTTGGCTCAATGCCCGAATACTCATTTTGTGGGTTGACTTAGGCATACGGAGTTCATTCCCAGTCTAAGATCGAACAGGACCAAGGGTGACAGTAGCGGGATCGGTAGCACGCAAGGAAGGATTAGGTCAATCCACGGCTTGCACATTCTGCCTCTCTGGCCGGCCTCTTCGGTCGGCTAAATGCCCGCACGCTCGTTTCATGGGTTGACTTAGGCATACAGAGTTCATCCCCAGTTTTAGCATATGGAGTTCATTCCCAGTCTAAGATCGGACCAGACCAAGGGTTGTAGCAGCAGGATCGATAGCACGTAGGGGGGACCGGGCCGATCGCCAGCTTGCGCATTCTGCTTCTCCCGACCGGCTGAGGGCCCGCACGCCCGTTTCCTGGGTTGGCTTAGACATAGGGAGTTCATTCCATGTCTAAGCCCCAGCCAGACCGAGGGTTGTGGCAGTTGGACTGGTAGCATGTAGAGGGGGATCGGGCCGCTCCCTAGCTTGTGCATTCTACCTCTCCGGCCGACTGGGCACCCGTACGCTCATTTCGTGGGTTGGCTTAGGCATACGGAGTTCATTCCATGTCTAAGCATACGGAGTTCATTCCCAGTCTAAGAGTTTGAGTCACGGTGCACATGCTGGGCTCGGGCATGTGCTGGTGCCACATTTTTTTCACCCGGGGCACCATCGTCGGACCATCGTTAGAGAATCGCCGAAGAGCCTAACCGGTGGCATTTAGGGTTTCGGTGATTGAGGGGCCTGGGGGTGTGTGCACATGATGTGCAATGGGTGCTGGTACTTGGCCCTTATATTGGCCCCTTATCCCTCATCAAACCTGGAGAACTCACACCGCTTTAAAGAGCATTTGAGATTTTATAGGTTTGCTGCCAGTAGCCATTAAAGTGTCTGAAATGGGGACACTTTTTTCAAACGGTCACAAAATCTTCTCCGCTTTGAGTTTTTAGCTGAATTTTTTTGTATGCCAAAAAAATGTAAGGATCACCTCTACCAATTTTAGGGACAAAAATCTTTTTAAAAAAATTTAAAAAAATCTCGAACCCCAAAAAGTTTCGAAAACCATGAAAAATAGAAAACGAGTCGTCTTGCCACGAAACTTCACATGAAGGCTTAGGGGACCATTGTATGAATTTACAAGCCATAGAAATGGCATTGGCATGACAGAAATATGAAGATGTGCTTGAACCCACTTACCACCCGTTCGATCCCCGGCTTGCACATCCTACCTCTCTGGTCGGTTGAGCTGCTGCACGGTCGTTTTGTGGGTTGACTTAGGCATACGGAGTTCATCCCAGTCTAAGCATATGAAGTTCATTCCCAGTCTAAGATTAGATCAAATTGAAGGTTGCGGCAGCAAGATCGACAGCATGCAGGAGGGACCGACCCAATCCTCGGCTTGCGCATTCTGCCTCTCCGATCGGTTGAGCCCCCACACACCCGTTTCGTAGGTTGGCTTAGGCATAGGGAGTTCATTCCATGTCTAAGCCCCAGCCGGACTGAGGGTTGTGGCAACGGGAGCGACAGCACGCAGAGGGGGATCGGGTCGATCCCCGACTTGCGCATTACGCCTCTCTGTTCGGGTCAGTGCCCGCACGCTCATTTCGTGGGTTAACTTAGGCATACAGAGTTCATTCCCAGTCTAACATTAGACCAGATCAAGGCTTGCAGTAGCAAGATTGACAACACGTAGGGGGATCGGGTCGGTCCCTGGCTTGCGCATTCTGCCTCTCCGATCGTCTGAGCGCTCGCACGCTCGTTTCGTGGGTTGGCTTTGGCATACGGAGTTCATTCCATGTCTAAGCATACGGAGTTCATTCTCAGTCTAAGATCGGACCAGACCGAGGGTTACGGTAGCAGGACCAGCAGCAGGATTGGCAGCATGTAGGGGGGACCGGGCCGATCCCCAGCTTGTGCATTATGCCTCTCTGGCCGGCCTCTCCGACCGGCTGAACGCCCGCAGGCCTGTTTCATGGGTTGACTTAGGCATATAGAGTTCACCCCCAGTCTAAGCATACAGAGTTCATTCCCAGTCTAAGATTGGACCAGACTGAGGGTTGCGACAACAAAATCAGCAGCATGTAGGGGGGATCGGGCTGATCCACGGCTTGCGCATCTGCCTCTTCGGCTGGCTGAGCGCCTGCACGCCCGTTTCATGGGTTGGCTTAGGCATAGGGAGTTCATTCCAAATTTAAGCCCCAGCTGGGTCGAGAGTTGTGGCAGCGAGACTGGCAGCACGCAGAGGGGGATCGAGCTGATCCTCGGCTTGCGCATTCTGCCTCTCCGGTCGGTTGAGCGCTTACACGCTCATTTCGTGGGTTGGCTTAGGCATACGGAGTTCATTCCCAGTGTAAGAGTTTGAGCCATGGTGCACATGCTGGACTTGGGCATGTGCTAGTGCTACATTTTTCTTGCTCGGGGCACCACCGGAGCATCGTCGGAGCATCACCGAAGAGCCTAACCAGCAGCATTGGGGGTTTCGACGATTGGGAGGGCCGAGGGGTGTGCGCACATGATGTGCGATCGGTGTTGGTACTTGGCCCTTATATTGGGCCCCTATCCCTCATCAAACCTCAAGAACTCAACCCCCTTAAAGAGCATTTGAGATTTTACAGGTTTGCTGCCAGTAGCCATTAAAATGTCTGAAATGGGGACACCTTTTTCAAACGGTCACAAAATCTTCTCCACTTCGATTTTTTTATGCCAACAAAAATACAGGGATCACCTCTACCAAATTTGGGGAAAAACCTCTTTCTAAAAAAATTTTAAAAAATCTCGAACCGTAAAATGTTTTGAAAATAGTGAAAAACAGAAAATGGGTCGTCTTGCCACGAAACTTCACATGAAGGCTTAGGGGACCATTGTATGAATTTACAAGCCATAAAAATGGCATTGGCATGGCAGAAATATGAAGATATGGTTGAACCCACCTTCCATCCGTTCGATCCCCAGCTTGCGCATTCTGTCTCTCCGACTGACTGAGCGTCCGCACGCTCATTTCATGGGTTGGCTTAGGCATACAGAGTTCATTCCATGTCTAAGCATATGGGGTTGATTCCCAGTCCAAGATTTTGAGCCACGGTGCACATGTTCGGCTCGGGCATGTGCTGGTGCCACATTTTTTTCACCCGGGGCACTATCGCCAGAGCATCGTCGGAGCATCGTCAGAGAGCCTAACTGACGGCATTGGGGGTTCCGACGATTGGGGGGGCCAGGGGTGTGCGCACATGATGGGGATGGGTGCTGGTACTTGGCCCTTATATTGGCCCCCTATCCCTCATCAAACCTCGAGAAACCCCCTTAAAGGGCATTTGAGATTTTATAGGTTGGCTGCTAGTAGCCATTAAAGTGTCTGAAATGGGGACACTTTTTTCAAACGGTCACAAAACTTTCTCCACTTCGCGTTTTTAGCTGAATTTTTTTGTGTATGCAAAAAAAAATACAAGGATCACCTCTACCAAATTTAGTTACAAAACTCTTTCTAAAAAAATTTTAAAAAATCCCGAACATTAAAAAGTTTCAAAAATCATGAAAAATAGAAAACGGGTCCTCCTGCCATGAAACTTCACATGAAGGCTTAGGGGACCATTGTATGAATTTAGAAGACATAAAAATGGCATTGGCATGGCAGAAATATGAAGATGTGCTTGAACCCACCTACCACCCGCTCGATCCTCGGCTGGCGCATTCTGCCTCTCCGGCCGGCTGAGCACCCGCATGCTCATTTCGTGGGTTGGCTTAGGCATACGAAGTTCATTCCATTTCTAAGCCCCAGCTGGACTGAGGGTTGTGGTAGCAGGACCGACAGCAGGATCGACAGCACGTAGAGAAAGGACCGGGCTAATCCCCGGCTTACGCACTATGCCTCTCTGACTGGCTAAGCGCCCACATGCTCGTTTCATGGGTTGACTTAGGCATACAGAGTTCATCCCTAGTCTAAGCAAACAGAGTTCATTCCTAGTCTAAGATTAGATCAAACTGAGGGTTACGATAGCAAGATCGGTAGGACGCAGGGGGGATCGGACCGATCCTCGACTTGCGTGAATGCACAAGTCAGGGATCGGCCCGATCCTCCTTTGTGCTAACGATCCTACTGCTGTAACCCTCAGTCTGGTTTGATCTTAGACTGGGAATGAACTCTATATGCTTAGACTGGGGATGAACTCTGTATGCCTAAGTCAACCCATGAAACGAGTGTACGGGCGCTCAGCCGACCGGAGAGGCATAATGCGTAAGCCAGGGATCAGCCTGGTCCCCCTCTGCGTGCTGCCGATCTCGTTGCTGGTCCTGCTACCATAACCCTCTGTCTGGTTGGGGCTTAGACATGGAATGAACTCTGTATTCCTAAGCCAACCCACAAACGAGCGTGCAGGTGCTCAGTCGATCGGATAGGCAGATTACGCAAGTCGGGGATCGGCCCGGTTCCCCCTACGTGTTGTCGATCCTGCTGCTGGTCCTGCTGTCGCAACCCTCAGTCCGGTCCGATCTTAGATTGGGAATGAACTCTATATGCTTAGACATGGAATGAACTCCATATGCCTCAGCCAACCCACGAAATGAGCGTGCAGGCACTCAGTCGACCGGAAAGACAGAATGCGTAAGCCGGGGATCGACCCAATCCCCCCTATGTCCTATCGATCCTGCTACTGTAACCCTCGATCCGATCCAATCTTAGATTGGGAATGAACTCTATATGCCTAAGTCAACCCACAAAATGAGCGTCCGGGCGCTAAGCCGACCGGAGAGCCATAATGCACAAGCCGGGGATCGCCTAATCCCCCTCTGCGTGCTGCCTGTCCCACTACCATAACCCTCAATTCGGCTAGGGCTTAGACATGGAATGAACTCCCTATGCCTAAGCCAACCCACGAAACGGGCGTGCGAGCGCTCAGCCGACCGGAGAGGTAGAATGCGCAAGCCGGAGATCGACCCGGTCCCCCTTGTGTGCTACCGATCCTGCTGCCGTAACCCTCGGTCCTATCTGATCCTAGACTAGGAATGAACACCATATGCTTAGACTGGGGATGAACTCCATATGCCTAAGTCAACCCACAAAACGAGCGTGCGGGCGCTCAGCTGACCAGAGAGACAGGATGCGCAAGCCAGGGATCGAACGGGTGGTAGGTGGGTTCAAGAACATCTTCATATTTTTGCCGTGCCAATGCCATTTTTATGGCATGTAAATTCATACAATGGTCCCTAAGCCTTGATGCGAAGTTTCATGGCAAGACGACCCGTTTTCTATTTTTCATGATTTTCAAAACTTTTTACGATTCGGGATTTTTTTAAATTTTTTTAGAAAGAGTTTTGTCCCCAAATTTGGTAGAGTTGATCCTTGTATTTTTGTTGGCATGCACAAAACAATTCAGCTAAAAACAATGTAGAGTTGATCCTTGTCCCCAAATTTGTGACCGTTTGAAAAAAGTGTCCCCTTTTCAGACACTTTAATGGCTACTGGCAACAAACCTATAAAATCTCAAATGCTCTTTAAGGGGGTGTGAGTTCTTGAGGTTTGATGAAGGATAGGAGGCCAATATAAGAGCCAAGTACCAGCACCCATCGTACATCATGTGCGCACACCCCCCGGCCCCCCTAATCGCTGGATCCCCCAATGCCACTGGTTAGGCTCTCCGGTGATGCTCCGACGATGGTGCCACGGGTGAAAAAAATGTGGCACCATCACATGCCCGAGCCCAGCATGTGCACCGTGGCTCAAAATCTTAGACTGGGAATGAACTCCATATGCTTAGACATGGAATGAACTCCGTATGCCTAAGCCAACCAACGAAATGAGTGTGCGGGCGCTCAGCCAGTCGAAGAGACAGAATGAGCCAGCCGAGGATCGACCCTGTCCCCCCTATGTGTTGTCGATCCTACTACCGTAACCCTCGATCCGATCTGATCTTAGACTGGGAATGAACTCCATATGCATTAGTCAACCCATGAAACAAAAGTACAGGCGCTGAGTTGGCCAGAGACGCAAAATGTGCAAGTCGAGGTCGACCTGATCCCCCCTGCGTGCTGTCTATCCTGCTATCGCAACCCTCGGTCTGGTCCGATCTTAGACTGGGAATGAACTCCATATGCTTAGACTGGGGATGACCTCTGTATGCCTAAGTCAACCCACGAAACGAGTGTGTGGGCGCTCAGCTGATCGAAGAGGCTGGCCGAAGAGGCATAATGCACAAGCTGAGGATCGGTCCGATCCCCCACTACGTGCTATCGATCCCGCTACCGGTCTTGCTAGCACAACTCTCAGTTCGGCTGGGGCTTAGACATGGAATGAACTCCATATGCTTAAGCCAACCCATAAAACGAGCGTGCGGGTGCTTAACCGACCGGAAAGGTAGAATGCATAAGCCGGGGATCGATCCGGTCCCCCCTACATGCTGTCGATCCTACTACTGGTCTTGCTGCCACAACCCTCGATCCGATCCAATCTTAGACTGGGAATGAACTTCGTATGCTTAGACATGGAATGAGCTCCATATGCCTAAGCCAACCCATGAAACGAGCGTGTGGGTGCTCAGCCGATTGGAGAGGCAAAATGCGTAAGTCGAGGATCGACCCGGTCCCCCTTACGTGCTGTCGATCCTGCTACTGCAACCTTCGATCCAGTCTGATCTTAGACTGGGAATGAACTTCGTATGCCTAAGTCAACTCACGAAACGAGCGTGCGGGCGCTGAGCCGGTCGGAGAGGCATAATGTGCAAGCCAGGTGTCATGAGCCAACCTTGTATAGGGCCATGATCGGGACTTAGGTTGCCATAAGGCACCCATGTATAGGGCCATGGCTGGGTAGATCCCTTGTGCTAGGAAAAGTGTCCTCATTTCAAACATTGTAATGGTTACTGGTAGCATAGCTCTAAAATCTCGAAGGCTCTTTAGGGGGGTGAGCCGACAGTGCAGTGTTGGGCTATCTCCACAATTGCTATGCGAGCCTAGGCCACCCACCAAGGGCTGCCCCCTTGGCCCTGGTGATGGTGGGAGGTCCCAATGTATGATTCCTGACTATAATAAAACTCACCCCGATTGAATGTCGCGATTGTTGCCTCGATGTGTTTTTCTTTTTCTCGATGCGAATATGCCTTCTTGTGTGTGTGCTTGAGATCGATCTCGATATATTGTGTCTTATTGTGAATGCTTCGGACTAACCATGGCTTATGGTTATTTGTTCAGATATCGATCTATTGAAGGCTGACTTGGTTGGGAGCACCCATTCAAGTGTCGCACAGTCTATTGCTTGCTGAGAGAAAGCTTAGTCCGTGACACGTGGTATCAGAGCATGGTTGAGAAGTGCTAGAAAAATGGATGAGATAGCCACAAGTGGTGGACCCAATCATCAATAGAGAATTGAGGAACTTGAGGCTGCGGTGGCCGCAATGAAAACTTATATGGTGACTAAAGATCGAGTAAGGGAGATCGAGACAACCCAACGGGAGTTGTCCGGTACTCTCGACAATGTGAGCGAATAGGCTAGAGATGCCTTGAACATTCTCCGAAAGGAGTTTGAGGAGCTCAGAGCACAGGTGAGCATCCTACAAATGGCTGTGGCTAGATCGAGTTCGAGCTCGATGGAAAGGGGAAAATGGCCCAAGGTGCCGAAGCCTCGATGCTATGAGGGGGCAAGGGATGCTAAGAAACTTGAAAATTTCTTGTTTGACATGAAGCAGTACTTTCGAGCTGTACACACGGATTCAGAGGAAGACAAGGTAGCAATGGCATCGATGTACCTCACAGGGGATGCCAAGCTGTGGTGGCACTCCAAGTTTGTCAATGACGAGTTTCGATTAAGACTTGGACGGATCTGAAGCGAGAATTGAAAAACCAATTTTTCCTTGAGAATGTGGAGTGTATAGCTCGAAGGAGACTTCGAGAATTGGTGCAAACAAGAACAGTGTGAGAGTTTGTAAGAAACTTTTCTACCCTGATGTTGGATATTCAGAACATGTCTGAAAAGGATAAGATGTTCTATTTTCTTGAGTGCCTCAAGCCTTGGGCAAGGACAGAACTACAAAGGTAGAAAGTGCAAGATGTGGCCACGGCCATGGCTATAGCTTAACGTCTCCACGATTACAATGATGGCTCTTCAAAATGGAAAAATCCTCCATCAGCTGGCAGTAGCTTCAACTTTGGGAGTGGAGGAAAGATGACAAGGTTGGACTGACCCTTCAGTGAGGGATCAGACAAGAGGTCCTTTAGTCGAGATAGCACCCAACCCAAGACAAGCAACGCAGGGATTTTCAAGCCTAGGAAACTGCTAGCTTGCTTTCTTTGCAAGGGGCTACATCGGGTGGCTGAATGCCCGCACAAGGGAGCCTTTAATGCCTTAAGGATCTTGTCTCAAGAGTCTGCAAAAGTACCAGAGAGCGTTGAAGAAGCTGAAGAGGAGCCAACCAGGATAGGTTCAATAAAGTTCCTCAATGCCCTTTGCACCCAATTGAACACTATAAAGAAAGAGCAGAGTAGAGGCTTGATGTATGTGAACTTGACAATCAATGAGAAAGCCACTAAGGCTATGGTGGATACGGGTGCAACCGACACTTTCATCACACTAGAAGAAGCAAAAAAGTGTGGTCTTCAGATTAGTAAAGACTGTGGACGAATGAAGGTGGTCAACTCGCTAGCCTTTATGATCAGTGGAAGCTCCAAGAGTGTGACAACCTGATTGGGGCCATGGGAAGGGAAGGTAGACTTTACAGTTTCCCCCATGGATGACTTTGATGTTGTTCTCAGATTGGACTTCATGATGTTGGCTCAGGTCATCCCTATCCCCACTGCTAGCTGCTTGTTGTTCTTAGGGGAAAACCCATGTGTGGTGCCAGCCAACATCTTACCAAAGAGTGGGAAGAAAATGATTTTAGCTTTGTAGTTCAAGAAAGGGGTAAAGAGAGGGGAACCTTCCTTTGTGGCTGTGCCGATCTATAAAGAAGGGTCGAAAGTAGAACCAATACCTGATGGTGTGGGAAAAGTGTTGGAAGAATTCAAAGAGGTGATGCCAGAAATGTTGCCTAAGGTTCTACCCCCTCGACGAGCAATGGACCATGAAATTGAGCTCCTCTCAGGAACGAAACCCCCTGCTAGAGCTCCTTACCACATGGCCCCGCCAGAGTTGGCCGAACCAAGAAAACAGTTAGAAATGCTACTACAAGTCGGGTTCATCAGACCATCAAAGGCTCCTTTCGGAGTACCAATGCTATTTTAGAAGAAGCGTGATGGAAGTTTACGATTATGTGTTGACTATAGGGCCCTGAACAAAGTCACCGTAAGAAAAAAATATCCCATCCCCCTTATAGCAGACTTGTTTGATCAATTGAGCCGGGCCAAGTACTTTTCCAAATTGGACCTGAGATCTGGCTACCATCAGGTCAAAATCGTTGAGCGAGATGAGCCAAAAACCATTTGTGTGACACGGTATGGTGCATTTGAATTTCTTGTTATGCCCTTTGGACTGACTAATGCTCCTGCCACATTTTGTACATTGATGAATCAGGTATTCCATGACTACCTAGACAAATTTGTAGTCATCTATTTAGATGATATAGTGGTATATAGCTCCACCTTGGAAGAACATCAAGAACACCTGCACCAGGTACTTCAAAGATTACAGGACCACCAGTTATACGTAAAAAGGGAGAAGTGTGCATTTGCTCAGACCCAAATCCATTTTCTCGATCACATTGTCAAACGTGGCCACATTCAAATGGACATGTAAAAGGTTAGCGCCATCAAGGAGTGGACAACACCGAAGAACGTTAGTGAGCTCCGTTCATTTTTGGGACTAGCCAACTATTATAGAAGGTTTATGGAAGGGTACTCTCGCAAGACCACGACCCTCACGGAGCTATTGAAGAAGGAGCATAAATGGTGTTGGACGAGTGAGTGCCAAAAGGCTTTCAAGGGATTGAAATATGTTATTATGAAGGATCCCATATTAGCTCTCTCTGATATTGAAAAGCCTTTTAAAGTTTAGATGGATGCATCTGATTTTGCTATTAGAGGAGTGCTTTTGCAACAACATCAACCAGTAGCATTTGAAAGTAGGAAGCTAAGTGAAGCTGAAAGGAAATATACGACCCAAGAAAAAAAACTCCTGGCAATGGTTCACTGCTTGAGGGCTTGGTGACATTACTTGTTGGGTTCACACTTCGTCATGAAGATAGACAATGTGGCCGTTAGCCATTTTCTCACCCAACCAAGGCTTACGACAAAACAAGCTAGGTGGTAAGAATTTTTAGTGGAGTTCGACTTTTGTTTTGAGCACACCACTAGAAAGACCAATCAAGTGGCCGATGCATTGAGCAGGCGAGCAGATTTAGCGGCCCTTAGAAGAATTACCCCAATGGTGACTAGCAGAGCCACTATAGATATTCAGAAGTTGATTGGAGATCACTTAGGGAAGGACCCGCAAGCTTATGCCATCCTGAAGCTAGTGGAAGAAGGGAAGTCCAAGTACTTCTGGCAAGAAAATAGGATCTTATGGACCAAGGGGCCTCAAGTGTTTGTGCCAAGAGCAAAAGGTCTGAGACAGATGCTGATGAGGGAATGTCATGACACACCATGGGCGGAACACCCGGGCTGGCAACGTACTTTGGCATTATTGAAACAGGGATACTATTGGCCTCACATGCGACAAGATGTGATGGACTATACGAAGACTTTCCTCATTTGCCAACAAGACAAGGTTGAAAGAAGAAAACCTGCAAGCATGCTTGAACCACTACCAGTACCTACCAAATTGTGGGAAAGCATCTCCCTCGATTTAATTTCAAGCCTACCCAAGGTTGGTGACCTTGGAGCTATTTTGGTGGTGATTGACCGGTTCTCTAAGTACACCACATTCATTCCCACTCACAAGTATTGCACAGCGGAAGACATAGCTCGACTATTGTTCAAACATGTGGTCAAATACTGGGGCCTCCCTCAAAACATTGTTAACGATCAAGATCCGAGATTCACGAGGTCCTTCTAGAGAGAACTTTTCAAGATATTGGGGTCCCAACTCAACATCTCCTTAAGCTATCACCCTTAAACCGATGGTCAAACGAAACGGTTCAATAGATTATTAAAGGAATACTTGAGGCACTTTGTTCAAGCCAATCAGAAAGACTGGCCTTCATTATTGGACATGGCTCAACTCTGCTTTAATTCCAACAAAAGCTCTTCCACCAATAAGAGCCCATTTGAGGTGGTCACCAGACAATTACCAAGGCTACCCCACATTTTCTTGGAACAATATGGAGGAAAGAATCCGAGACCCTTCAATCTCAGCAAGGAGTGGAAACAAAACATAGAGATTGCACAAGCCTACCTGGAAAAAGCATCAAAGCAGAGGAAGAAATGGGCAGACAAAGGTCGTAGGGCTCAACAATTTCAAGTTGGTGATTTGGTTCTTGTTCGACTAGTTCCTGAATAAATCAGGTTCTTGAGAAAGAGAGATCGTAGACTGGTGCACAAATATGAAGGTCCAGTAAGGGTCCTTTCCAAGGTGGGGAATGCTTCTTACAAAATCAACCCACCAAAGTGGATGAAAGTGCACCCAGTATTTCATGTGAGGAACCTGAAACCTTTCCATGTAGATCCTACAGATGCTAGCCAAAGGGAGCCAACCAGAGCTACCATCACCATGAAGCCACCCTCAGAGCGTCGAGTCGAAGAGATCTTAGCTGACAGGGAAACCAAGATATCTCGAAGACTAGTTTGAGAGTACTTAGTGAAGTGGGAGGGATTAGGAGTAGAAGAAACTAGCTGGGAGAGAGAACACGACCTCCAGAGATTTCAAAGGAAGATCAAAGAATTTCAAGCCAGCAAGTCGACGAGGACATCGATAGAATAGTTGGGGGAGGATGTCATGAGCTAACCTTGTATAGGGCCATGACCGGGACTTAGGTTACCATAAGCCACCCATGTATAGGGCCATGGCTGGGTAGATCCCTTGTGCTAGGAAAAGTATCCCCATTTCAAACATTGTAATGGTTATTGGTAGCATAGCTCTAAAATCTCTAAGTCTCTTTAGCGGGGTGAGCTGACAGCGTAGTGTTGGGCTATCTCACCGGTTGCTATGCGAGCCTAGGCCACCCACCAAGGGTTGCCCCTAGCCCTGGTGATGGTGGGAGGTCTCGATGTATGATTATCGACTATAATAAAACTCACCCCGATTGAATGTCCCAATTGTTGCCTCGATGTGTTTTTCTTTTTCTCGATGCGAATATGCCTTCTTGTGTGTGTGCTTGAGATCGATCTCGATATACTGTGTCTTATTGTGAATACTTGGGACTAACCATGGCTTATGGTTATTTGTTTAGATATCGATCTATTGAAAGCTGACTTGGTTGGGAGCACCCATTCAAGTGTCGCACGGTCTATTGCTTGCTGAGAGAAAGCTTAGTCCGTGACACCGGGGACCGGCCCGATCCCCTTCTACGTGCTGCCAGTCTCGCTACCACAACCCTCGGTCCGACTGGGGCTTAGACATGGAATGAACTCCCTATGCCTAAGCCAACCTACAAAACGGGGGTGCAGGTGCTCAGTCGACTGGAGAGACAGAATGGACAAGCCAGGAATCAGCTCGATCCCTCCTGCGTGCTATCGATCCTACTGTCGCAACCCTCGGTCTGATCTAATCTTAGATTGGGAATGAACTATGTATGCTTAGACTGGGGATGAACTCCGTATGCCTAAGTCAACCCATGAAACGAGCGTGCGAGCACTCAGTCGATCGGAGAGGCAGAATGTGCAAGCCGGGGATCGAACGGGTGGTAGGTGGGTTCAAGCACATCTTCATATTTTTGTCATGCCAATGCCATTTTTATGGCATGTAAATTCATACAATGGTCCCTAAGCCTTGATGCCAAGTTTCGTGGCAAGACGACCCGTTTTCTATTTTTCATGATTTTCGAAACTTTTTACGATTCGGGATTTTTTAAAATTTTTTTAGAAAGAGTTTTGTCCCCAAATTTGGTAGAGTTGATCCTTGTATTTTTGTTGGCATGCACAAAACAATTCAGCTAAAAACTCGAAGTGGAGAAGATTTTGTGACTGTTTGAAAAAAGTGTCCCCATTTCAGACACTTTAATGGCTACTGGCAACAAACCTATAAAATCTCAAATGCTCTTTAAGGGGGTGTGAGTTCTTGAGGTTTGATGAAGGATAGAAGGCCAATATAAGGGCCAAGTACCAGCACCCATCGCACATCATGTGCGCACACCCCCCGGCCCCCCTAATGCCGTCGATTAGGCTCTCCGACGATAGTACCCCGGGCGAAAAAAATGCGGCACCAGCACATGCCCGACCTAGCATGTGCACCATGGCTCAAAATCTTAGACCGGGAATGAACTCCGCATGCTTAGACATGGAATAAACTTCGTATGCCTAAGCCAACCCATGAAACGAGCGTGCGGGCGCTCAGCCGATCGGAGAGGCAGAATGCAGAAGCTGAGGATCGACCTAGTCCCCCCCCAACGTGTTATTGATCCTGCTACCACAACCCTCGATCCGGTTTGATCTTAGACTAGGAATGAACTCCGTATGCATAAGTCAACCCACGAAATGAGCGTGCGGGCTCTGAGCCAGCCGAAGCGGCATAATGCATAAGTCGGGGACCAACCCGATCCCCCTCTGCGTGCTGCTAGTCCCGCAGCCATAACCCTTGGTCCGGCTAGGGCTTAGACATGAAATGAACTCCCTATACCTAAGCCAACCCATGAAATGGGCGTGCGTGCGCTCAACCGACCGGAGAGGTAGAATACGCAAGCCGGGGATCAGCCCGATCCCTCTTACCTGCTGTCGATCCTGCTGTCGCAACCCTCGGTCCGGTCTGATCTTAGCTTGGGAATGAACTCCATATGCTTAGACTAGGGATGAACTCCGTATGCCTAAGTCAACCCATGAAACGAGCGTGCGGGCGCTCAACTGGCTGGAGAGGCATAATGCATAAGTCGGGGATCAACCCGGTCCCCCTCTGCATGCTGTCGATCCTGCTGCCACAACCCTTAGTCCGACTGGGGCTTAGACATGGAATGAACTCCATATGCCTAAGGCAACCCATGAAATGAGCATACAGGTGCTCAGCCAGCCAAAGAGGCAGAATGTGCAAGCTGAGGATCGGCCAGATCCCCTCCTACGTGCTACCGATCCTACTGCTGGAACTGCTACTGCAACCCTCGGTCTGGTCTGATCTTAGACTGGGAATGAACTCCGTATGCTTAGACATGGAATGAACTCTGTATGCCTAAGCCAACCCACGAAACGAGCGTACGGACGCTCAGCCGACCGAAGAGGCAAAATGCGCAAGCCGGGGAACGGCCCAGTCCCCCCTACGTGCTGTTGATCCTGCTGCTATAACTCTCGTTCTGATCCGATCTTAGACTGGGAATGAACTCCGTATGCCTAACTCAAACCACGAAATGAGCGTACAGGCACTGAACTGGCCGAAGACGCATAACGCATAAGCCAGGGATCGGCCCAATGCCCTTCTGCGTGCTGTCGATCCCGCTGCCACAACCCTCTATCCGACTGGGGCTTAGACATGAAATGAACTCCCTATCCCTAAGCCAACCCATGAAACGGGCGTGCGGGCACTTAGCCGACCGGAGAGGCAGAATGCGTAAACCGGGGATTGGCCCAGTCCCCGCTACGTGCTGTCGATCCTGCTGCCGCAACCCTCGGTCCGGTCCAATCTTAGACTGGGAATGAACTCTGTATGCTTAGACTGGGGATGAACTCCGTATGCGTAAGTCAACCCACGAAACGAGCGTGCAGGCGCTCAGCCGACCAGAGAGGCAGGATGTGCAGACCGAGGATCGAACAGGTGGTAGGTGGGTTCACGTACTTCTTCATATTTCTCCCATGCCAATGCCATTTTTATGGCTTGTAAATTCATACAATGGTCCCCTAAGCCTTCATGTGAAGTTTCATGGCAAGACGACCCGTTTTCTATTTTTCACAATTTTCAAAACTTTTTGCGGTTCAGGATTTTTTAAAATTTTTTTAGAAAGTGTTTTGTCCCCAAAATTGGTAAAGGTGATCCTTGTAGTTTTTTTGGCATGCACAAAAAAATTCAACCAAAAACTCGAAGTGGAGAAGATTTTGTGACCGTTTGAAAAAAGTGTCCCCATTTTAGACACTTTAATGGCTATTGGCAGCAAGCCTATAAAATCTCAAATGCTCTTTAAGGGGGTGTGAGTTCTCGAGGTTTGATGAGGGATAAGGGGCCAACATAAGGGCCAAGTACCAGCACCCATCGCACATCATGCGCGCACACCCTCCGGCCCCACCAATCATCGGAACCCCCAATGCCACCGGTTAGGCTCTCCGGCGATGCTCCGACGATGGTGCCCTGAGCAAAAAAAATACAGCACCAGCACATGCCCAAGCCCAGCATGTGCACCGTGGCTCAAAATCTTAGACTGGAAATGAACTCCGTATGCTTAGACATGGAATGAACTCTGTATGCCTAAGCCAACCCATAAAACGAGCGTGCAGGTGCTCAGCCCGTCGGAGAGGCAGAATCCGTAAGTCGAGGATCGGCCCGGTACCCCCTGTAGCTGTCAATCCTATTACCGCAACCCTTGATCCGATCTCATCTTAGACTGGGAATGAACTCCATATGCATAAGTCAACCCACGAAACGAGCGTGCTGGCACTGAGCCGATCGAAGAGGCATAATGCGCTGGCCGGGGATCGGCCCGGTCCCCCTCAGTGTGCAGTCGGTCCCACTGCCACAACCCTCGGTCCGGCTGGGGTTTGACATGGAATGAGCTTCTATGCCTAAGCCAACCTACGAAACGGGCGTGCGGGCGCTCACCCAACTGGAAAGGCAGAATGAGCAAGCCGGGGATCGGCCCGATCCCCCCTGCACGTTGTCGATCCTACTGTTGCAACCCTCAGTCTGGTCTGATCTTAGACTGGGAATGAATTTCGTATGCTTAGACTGGGGATGAACTCCGTATGCCTAAGTCAAACCATGAAACGAGCGTGCGAGCGCTCAACCGGCCGGAGAGGTCGGCCAGAAAGGCATAATGCGCAAGCCGAGGATCAGCCCGATCCCCCTCTGCGTGCTACCGATCCCGCTGCCGGTCCTACTGCCATAACCCTCGATCCGATTGGGGCTTAGACATGGAATGAACTCTGTATGCCTAAGCCAACCCACGGAACGAGCGTGCAGGCGTTCAGCCGACCAAAGAGGCAGAATGCACAAGCCAGGGATCGACCCGATCCCCCTGCATGCGGCTAATCCTACTGCTGGTCCTGTTGTCACAACCCTCGGTCCGATCTTAGACTGGAAATGAACTCCGTATGCTTAGACATGGAATGAACTTCATATGCCTAAGCCAACCCATAAAATGAGCATGCGGGGTCTCAACCGGTCGGAGAGGCAGAATGAGCAAGTCGAGGACCGGCCTGGTTCCCCCTACATGCTGTCCATCCTGCTGCTGCAACCCTTGATCTGGTCTGATCTTAGACTGGGAATGAACTCTGTATGACTAAGTCAACCCACGAAACGAGCGTGCAGGCGCTGAGTCGATCGGAGAGGCATAATACGCAAGTCAGGGATCGGCCTGGTCCCCCTCTACGTGCTGTCGGTCCCGCTACCACAACCCATGGTCTGGTTGGGGCTTAGACATGGAATGAACTCCCTATGCCTAAGCCAACCCACGAAACGGACGTGCGGGTGTTCATCTGGTCGAAGAGGCAGAATGCGCAAGTCGGGGATCGGCAGGGTCCCTCTTGCATGCT
This sequence comes from Durio zibethinus, assembly GCF_047325235.1. Taxonomy (NCBI): domain Eukaryota; kingdom Viridiplantae; phylum Streptophyta; class Magnoliopsida; order Malvales; family Malvaceae; genus Durio; species Durio zibethinus. Next base: position 20,469,301 of record NC_143181.1, read on the forward strand.
GTTGATCCTGCTATCACAACCCTCGGTCCAGTCCGATCTTAGATTGAGAATGAACTTCGTATGCAGAAGTCAACCCATGAAACGAGCGTGCGAGCACTGAGCCGATCTAAGAGGCATAATGCGTAAGCCGAGGATCGACCCGGTCCCTCTCTACGTGCTGCCAGTCCCGTTGCCATAACCGTCGGTCCGACTGGGGCTTAGACATGGAATGAACTCCCTATGCCTAAGCCAACCCACGAAATGGGCGTGCGGGCGCTCAGTCAATCGGAGAGGCAGAATGCAAAAGTCAGGGATTGGCCCGGTCCCCACTATGTGCTACCGATCCTGCTACCGTAACCCTCGGTCCAGTCTGATCTTAGATTGGGAATTAACTCTGTATGCTTAGACTAGGGATGAACTCCATATGCCTAAGTCAACCCATGAAACGAGCGTACGAGCACTCAACCGGTCGGAGAGGCCAGTCGGAGAGGCATAATACGCAAGCCGGGATCAGCCCGGTTCCCCTCCATGAGCTGTCGATCCCACTATCGATCTTGCTGCCACAACCTTCGGTCCGGCTAGGGCTTAGACATGGAATGAACTCCGTATGCCTAAGCCAACCCACGAAATCAACATCGGGCGCTGAGGCATAATACGCTGAGGCACAAGTCGGAGAGGCATAATGCGCAAGCTGAGGATTGGCCCAGTCCCCCACTGTGTGCTGCCGATCCCGTTGCCATAACCGTCGGTCCGGCTTGGGCTTAGACATGGAATGAACTCCCTATGCCTAAGCCAACCCACAAAACGGGCATGTAAGCGTTCAGCCAGTCGAAGAGGCAGAATGCGCAAGCTGGGGATCGGCCAGGTCCCCCCTGCGTGCTGTCGATCCTGCTGCCACAAACCTCGGTCTGGCTGGGGCTTAGACATGGAATGAACTCTGTATGCCTAAGCCAACCCACAAAACGAGCGTGCGAGAGCTCAGTCGACTGGAGAGGCAGAATATGCAAGCCGGGGATCGATCCAGTCCCCCCTTCGTGCTGCCGATCCTGCTGCTGGTCCTACTGCCGCTCCTGCTGCCGCAACCCTCAGTTCGATCCTATCTTAGATTGGGAATGAACTCCGTATGCCTAAGCCAACCCACGAAACGAGCGTGCGGGCGCTCAGCCGATCGGAGAGGCAGAATGCGTAAGCCGGGGACCAACCCGATCCCCCTGCGTGCTGTCGATCTTGTTGCTACAACCCACAGTTCTGTCCGATCTTAGACTGGGAATGAACTCCGTATGCCTAAGTCAACCTACGAAACGAGCGTACGGGCGCTGAGCCGGCCAAAGAGGCATAATGCGCAAGCTGGGGATCAGCCCGGTCTCCCTCTGCGTGCTGCCGGTCCCATTACCGTAACCCTCGATCTGGCTGGGGCTTAGCCATGGAATGAACTCCCTATGCCTAAGCCAACCAATGAAATGGGCGTGCGGGCGCTCGGTCAGCGGAAGAGGCAGAATGCGTAAGCCGGGGATCGTCTCGGTCCCTCTTACGTGCTGTCGATCTTGCTACTGCAACCTTCGGTCCGGTCCGATCTTAGACTGGGAATGAACTCCGTATGCTTAGACTAGGGATGAACTCCGTATGCCTAAGTCAACCAACGAAACGAGCGTGCGAGCACTCAGTCGGTAGGAGAGGCCGGTCGGAAAGCATAATGCGCAAGCCGGGATCAGCCCGATTCCCCTCCACGTGCTGTCGATCCCGCTGTCGATCCTGCTCCCACAACCTTCGATCCGATCGGGGCTTAGACAAGGAATGAACTTCGTATGCCTAAGCCAACCCATGAAATGAACGTACGGACGCTGAGGCACAAGTCGGAGAGGCATAATGCACAAGCTTAGGATCAGCCCGGTCCCCCACTGCGTGCTGCCGGTCCCGCTGCCACAACCTTCAATCTGGCTTGGGCTTAGACATGGAATGAACTCCCTATGCCTAAGCCAACCCACGAAATGGGTGTGTAGGCACTCAACCGGTCGGAGAGGCAGAATGTGCAAGCTGGGGATCGGCCAGGTCCCTCCGGCGTGCTGTCGATCCTGCTGCCACAACCCTCGGTCCGGCTGGGGCTTAGACATGGAATGAACTCCGTATGCCTAAGCCAACCCACAAAATGAGCGTGCGAGTGCTCAACCGATCGGAAAGGCAGAATGCGCAAGCCGGGGATCGGTCCAGTTCCCCCCTTTATGTTGTCGATCCTGCTGCTGGTCCTGCAACTGCAGCCGTCGGTTCGGTCCTATCTTAGACTGGGAATGAACTCCGTATGCTTAGACATGGAATGAACTCCGTATGCCTAAGCTAACCCACGGAACGAGCGTGCGGGCGCTCAGCCGACTGGAGAGGCAGAATACGTAAGCCGGGGACCGGCCTGATCCCCCCTCCGTGTTGTCGATCTTGCTGCTGTAACCCACAGTTCGATCCGATCTTAGACTGGGAATGAACTTCGTATGCCTAAGTCAACCTACGAAATGAGCGTGCGGACACTGAGCCAGCCAGAGAGGAATAATGCGCAAGCCAGGGATCAGCCCGATCCCCCTATGCGTGCTGCCAGTCCCATTACCACAACCCTCGATCTGGCTGGGGCTTAGACATGGAATGAACTCCCTATGCCTAAGCCAACCAACGAAACGGGCATGTGGGCGCTCAGTCAATCGGAGAGGCAGAATGCGTAAGCCAGGGATCGGCCCAGTATCCCTTGCATGCTACCGATCCTACTGACGTAACCCTTGGTCTGGCCCGATCTTAGACTCGGAATGAACTCCGTATGCTTAGGCTAGGGATGAACTCCGTATGCTTAGGCTAGGGATGAACTCCGTATGCCTAAGTCAACCCATGAAACGAACGTACGAGCACTCAGCTGACCGGAGAGGCCGATCGGAGAGGCATAATGCACAAGTTGAGGATCAGCTTGGTCCCCCTCTGCATGCTACCGATCTTATTGTCGGTCCTGCTGCCACAACCCTCGGTCCGACTGGGGCTTAGACATGGAATGAACTCCGTATGCCTAAGGCAACCCATGAATTGAGCACACGAGTGCTCAGCTAGCTGGAAAGGCAAAATGCTCAAGCCGGGGATCGAACTAGTCCCCCTTACGTGCTGTCGATCGTACTATCGTAACCTTTGGTCTGATTGGATCTTAGACTGGGAATGAACTCCGTATGCATAAGTCAACCCACGAAACGAGCGTGTGGGCACTGAGCCGACCGAAGAGGCATAATGCGCAAGCTGAGGATCTGCCTGGTCCCCCTCTGTGTGCTGCTGGTCCCGCTGCCACAATCCTCGGTCCGGTTGGGGCTTAGACATGGAATGAACTCCTGATGCCTAAGCCAACCCACGAAACAGGCGCGCGGGTGCTCAGTCGGTCGGAGAGGTAGAATGCGCAAGCCGGGGATCGGCTCGGACCCCCTGCGTGCTGTCGATCTTGCTGCCGTAACCCTCGGTCTGGTCCGATCTTAGACTGAGAATGAACTTCGTATACTTAGACTTGGGATGAACTCCGTATGTCGCGGTCAACCCATGAAACGATCGTGCGGGCGTATAATACGTAAGCTGGGGATCAGCCCGATCCCCCTCTGTGTGCTGCCGATCCCGTTACTGGTCCTGCTGCCACAACCCTCGATCCGGCTGGGGCTTAGACATGGAATGAACTCTATATGCCTAAGCCAACCCATGAAATGAGTGTGCGGGCGCTCAGCTGGACGGAGAGGCAGAATGCGCAAGTCGAGGATCGGCTCGGTCCTCCCTGTGTGCTATCAATCTTGCTGCCGCAACCTTCGGTCCGGTCTGATTTGAGACTGGGAATGAACTCTGTATGCATAAGTCAACCCACGAAACGAACGTGCGGTCGTTGAGCCGACCGAAAAGGCATAATGCGCAAGCCGGAGATCAGTCTGGTCCCCTTCTGCGTGCTGCCAGTCCTGCTACCACAACCTTCAGTCCGGCTGGGGCTTAGACATGGAAACAACTCCCTATGCCTAAGCCAACCCACGAAACGAGCGTGTAGGGGTTCAGCCGCCCGGAAAGGTAGAATGCGTAAGCCGGGGACCTACCTGGTCACCCTGCGTGATGCCGATCTTGCTGTCGCATCCCTCGATTCGGTCTGATCTTAGACTGGGAATGAACTCTGTATGCTTAGAATGGGGATGAACTTCGTATGCCTAAACCAAGCCATGAAATGAGCGTTTCGGTGCTCAGCCGGCCAGAGAGGTAGAATGCGTAAGCCGGGTATCGACCCAATCCCCCCTGCGTGCTGTCGATCCTGCTGCCACAACACTCGGTCTGATCTAATCTTAGATTGAGAATGAACTCTATATGTTTAGACATGGAATGAACTCCGTATGCCTAAGCCAACCCATGAAACGAGCGTGCGGCCGCCAATCGGTTGGAGAGGCAGAATGCGCAAGCCAGGGATTGGCCCGGTCCCCCCTGCGTGCTGTTAATCCTATTGCCACAACCCTAGGTCCAGTCTGATCTTAGGCTGGGAATGATCTCCGTAAGCCTAAGTCAACCCATGAAATGAGCGTGGGGGTGCTGAGCTGGCCGAAAAGGCATAATGAGCAAGTCGAGGATCGGCCCGGTCCCCCTCTACGTGTCGTCGGTCCCGCTGCCACAACCCTCGGTTCAGCTGGGGCTTAGACATGCAATGAACTCCCTATGCCTAAGCCAACCCACGAAATGGGCGTGCAGGGCGTTCAGCCGATCGGAGAGGCAAAATGCCAATGCGAGAATCGGCCCGATCCCCCCTGCGTGCTACTGCAACCCTCAGTCCGGTCTGATCTTAGACTGGGAATGAACTCCGTATGCTTAGATTAGGGATGAACTTCATATGCCTACGTCAACCCATGAAACGAGCATGCGGGCGTTCAACCGGCCGGAGAGGCATAATGCGCAAGCCAAGGATTAGCCCGGTCCCCCTCTGCATGCTACCGATCCTGCTGCCAGTCCTGCTGTCACAACCCTCGATCCGACTGGGGCTTAGATATGGAATGAACTCCGTATGCCTAAGCCAACCCGTGAAATGAACGTGCGGGTGCTCAGCCGGCCGGAGAGGCAGAATGCGCAAGCTGGGAATCGACCCGGTCCCTCCTTGCCTGCTGCCCATCCTACTGCTGGTCCTGCTGCTGTAACCCTCAGTCTGATCTGATCGTAGATTGGGATTGAACTCCGTATGCTTAGACATGGAATGAACTCCGTATGCCTAAGCCAACCCACGAAACGAGCGTACAGGCACTCAGCTGGCACGAGAGGCAGAATGTGCAAGCCAGGGATCGGCCCGGTCTCCCCCTGCGTGCTGTCAATCCTACTGCCGCAACCCTCGCTCTGGTCCTATCTTAGACTGGGAATGAACTCCGTACGCCTAAGTCAACCCATGAAACGAGCGTGCGGGTGCTGAGCCAGCCGGAGAGGAATAATGCGCAAGCCAGGGATCGGTTCGGTCCCCTTCTGCATGCTGTCGGTCCCGCTGCCACAACCCTCGGTCCGACTGGGGCTTAGACATGGAATGAACTCCCTATGCCTAAGCCAACCCATGAAACGGGCGTGCGGGCGCTCAGCCGGCCGGAGAGGCAAAATGCACAAGCTGGGAATTGGCCCAGTCCCCCCTATGTGCTGCCGATCCTGCTACCGTAACCCTCGATCTGGCCTGATCTTAGATTGGGAATGAACTCTGTATGCTTAGACTGGGGATGAACTCCGTATGCCTAAGTCAACCCACAAAACGAGAATGCGGGTGCTCAGCCGACCAGAGAGGCAGGATGCGCAAGTCAAGGATCGAACGGGTAGTAGGTTGGTTCAAGCACATCTTCATGTTTCTGCCCTGCCAATGCCATTTTTATGGCTTGTAAATTCATACAATGGTCCCCTAAGCCTTCATGTGAAGTTTCATGGCAAGACGACCCGTTTTCTATTTTTCACGATTTTTGAAACATTTTACAGTTCGGGATTTTTTAAAATTTTTTTAGGAAGCATTTTGTCACCAATTTTGGTAGAGTTTATCCTTGTATTTTTTTTGCCATGCATAAAAAAAGTCAGCTAAAACCTCGAAGTGGAGAAGATTTTGTGACTGTTTGAAAAAAGTGTCCCCATTTCAGACACTTTAATGGCTACTGGCAGCAAACCTATAAAATGTCAAATGCTCTTTAAGGGGGTGTGAGTTCTTGAGGTTTGATAAGGGATAGGGGGCCAATATAAGGGCCAAGTGTCATGCTCTGGGCAGGCGCGCCAGGCACATTAGGCACACCAGCAGGCAAGCCAGAGGTTGAGGCCGGCAGACCAGGCATGCTGGCGGGTATCTACGTGCAAAGCCTAGCAAACGAGTTCAGAACGCCCACCCAACTTGCAGGCCAGCCCGTGAGACCAAGGCCTCGCATACAAGCTGCCCGTACCACATCCAAAAGGGCCCAAGGTGCTGGACACGCAAGGAAGCTTCTGGAAGCAGGCAGGATCAGCAGCAGCATCTCGGTAGATTTGGTTGACCCTGAAGATCAGGAGTTAGCATCCTGATTGATTGTAATCTATATAATCCCATGATTTTAGCCTTTATTCTAGGGATATTTCCATTAAGTGTAAGCTGGAGCCTCAACTATAAATAGAGGGCTGCTTCTCCCTCATTTGTACACCATCAAACACTTCTGTTTCAGTGAATACAAGAGCATTTCCGGAATTCTGCCTTCTTATCCTGTTTCCCTTTAACTTGCGTAATCAGCCCTTCCTGTTGTTCTAGTGCCCATACGCTTGTGTTTTAGGCTGACTTAGGCATAAAGGAGGAGATTCCAAGCCTAAGGCTGCACGGTTTCTAAGTCTAAGGTCGGAGCCCATGACAGTTGGTATCAGAGCAAGTTCGATTCTGCGTGTTTGTGTTGTGCAGGTTAGAAGAGATGGCATCCCAAAGTGATGCTGCTAACCAACAACCAGAGGCCCAGAAGCATGGGCATGGAAGAGGGAGGAAAGCCAGTTCTAGAGATATCAGATCTACCATGGTCGGTAGGCTGGCCAAGGTGGAGGTGACCATGGGCGACATGGGGGAGATGCTTGAGGGGGTAGAGACTCACATTGGATCGCTAGACTCCATGGGGTAGGAGATCCAAAGTGAGTTACAAGCTGCTTTTAACAAAGGCTTGGACGTGTTCACCCAAAAGAATTAGACCTTGGAGGCTGAAGTGTTGACCTTGAACGATGGCATGGAGGCCATGCGCCAGCGGATGGAAGAGCTTACCAGTGAGCTCGTTGCTTGCAAGACTGCCATTGGGAATGGCATGTTTGCTGGAGTGTCCAAGTCCAGATTGGATGTCCCCAAGCCTAAGGAGTTCAAGGGGACTAGGGTGGCCAAGGAAGTAGATAACTACCTTTGACGTATGGAGTAGTACTTCTAGGCCATGGGCATGCAAGACGAGGTGATAAAGGTAAGCACCGCTGTTATGTATCTCACTGATGTAGCCTTATTATAGTAAAGGCACAGGTGTGATGATGTCAGGTGTGGGAGCGCCAAGATTGGAACCTAGGCAGAGTTCCAAAAGGAGTTCAGAGAACAATTTTACCCGGAGTATACTGATGATGAGGCACGGACAAAGTTGTGCAGGCTGATCCAGCAAGGGGACATAAGGGAGTATGTCCAAAAATTCTCTGAACTGATGCTACAGATCTCAGATCTAGGTGAGAAGGACACCTTATTTGCTTTCATGGATGCGCTGAAGCCGTGGGTGAAGCATGAGCTACAAAGGAGAGGAGTTCAAGCCTCTGAACAAGTTCGAGTCTACCAAGCCCAAGGGTAAGGGCAAGGACGATAGGGATTGGAAGAAGCAGTCCAAGGGGAAAGACCGTGACTGGGAGTCCTAGGATGGAGATCGAAACCGTTCAACCAAGGATGGCGAGAGAAAGCCACCAGCAGGCAAGCGGAAAGCAAAAGGGGACCGAGAGCCACTAGCATGCTACCTATGTGGAGGGAGCCACATAGCGCACAATTACCCACAGAAGGGCAAGCTGGCTGCTGTAGACAAGGAGTCTGATGAGGAGCCAGAGTCAGGGGTAGCAAAGCTTGGGTCGTTGGTGCTCAGTGCTGTCCAGAGTAAGGGAAGCAGTAAGCCAAAGGGCTTGATGTTTATGGATCTGATTGTTGTGGGTCAAAAGGTGAGTGCACTGGTGGACACAGGTGCCTCACATCTTTTTATTTCAGGTGATAGAGCCTGGAAGCTTGGACTAAAGGTGCAGAAAAGGATTGGTACCATCAAAACGGTGAACTCCAAGGAAGTTCCAACCATTGGAGTAGCGCAGGGAGTGGAGTTACAGCTTGGAGACTGGAAAGCAAAGAGACCATTGAGGTAATACCCCTTGATGACTATGAGTTTGTGATTGGGTTGGATTTCCTTGTTCGGATTAATGCCCTTCTTGTGCCTTTTGTCGATTGTGTTTGCATCTTGGATGCACGATGCCAATGCCTAGTGCCATTGAAGAGAGGGTCTGGAGTTGGGTCGTGGGTGGTGTCAGCCATCCAATTTGCCAAGGCGGTAAGCAGACAAGAAGACACCTTCTTGGCAGCCCTAAAATATGATGAGCCAAGAGAGAAGGAGATCGAGTCACCCTTAGAGGTGCTAAAGGTGCTGAACACCTTTAGTGATGTGATGCCCACAAAGCTACCTAGCAAGCTACCACCTAAGAGGGAGGTGGACCACAAGATCGAGCTGGTGTCCGAGGCCAAGCCACTAGCTAGAGCCCCTTACCGAATGTCTCCACCAGAGTTGGAGGAGTGGAAGAAGCAGCTTAAAGAGTTAGTTGATGTTGGCTTCATCAGGCCATCGAAGGCACCCTATGGTGCACTGATTCTATTTCAGCGCAAGCATGATGGGTCGTTGCGGCTGTGCATAGACTATCGGGCTTTGAACAAGCTGACCATCAAGAACAAGTACCCCATCCCACTCATTGCGGACTTGTTCGATCAACTTGGGAGTGCAAGGTGGTTCACCAAGCTGGATTTGGGGTCCGGCTACTATCAAGTCAGGATCGCGAAGAGAGATGAGCCAAAGATAGCATGTGTCACTCGGTATGGTTCGTATGAGTTCTTGGTGATGCCTTTCAGACTCACGAACGCCCTAGCAACATTCTGCACCCTTATGAACAAAGTACTTCAGTCATTCCTTGATCGGTTTGTTGTGGTTTATTTGGATGACATTGTGATCTACAGCTAGACTTTGGGAGAGCATGTAGACCACTTGAGACAGGTGTTCGAGGTGTTGCGAGCGCACAAGCTGTTTGTCAAGAGGGAGAAGTGCTCATTCACCCAATAGGAGATCCCATTCCTTGGCCACATAGTGGGAGGTGGCAGGATACGCATGGTTGAAGGCAAGATACACGCCATCCTAGAGTGGCAACCACCAGCCAAGGTCATTGAGTTGAGATCATTCCTTGGGTTGGTCAACTACTACAGGCACTTCATCAAAGGTCACTCAGTAATAGCCACGCCATTGACTGACTTGCTCAAGAAAGGGAAAGCATGGGAGTGGAGCGCAAGGTACCAAGAAGCCTTTGACAGGTTGAAGTGGGCTATGAATGAGGAGCCAATCTTGGCCTTGCCAGACCATGCCAAGCCGTATGAGGTGCATATGGATGCATCAGACTTTGCCATAGGGGGTGTGTTGATGTAGGAAGGACATCCAGTCGCGTTCGAGAGTAGGAAGCTGAACGAGACTGAACGCAAGTACATGGTGCAAGAGAAGAAGATGACTGCAGTGGTGTACTACTTGTGCACTTGGCGCCATTACCTATTGGGGTCGAGGTTCATGGTTAGGGCAAGCAATGTGGTGACCAGCTACTTTCAGACGCAGAAGAAGCTGTCCTTCAAGCAGGCGAGATGGCAAGATTTTCTTACGAAATTTGATTTCCAGATGGAGTACAAGCCAGGGTGGGTGAACCTAGTGGCAGACGCCCTGAGCAGGAAGGCTAACCTTGCTGCCATTAACCAACTAGAGGGGTCACTGGTGCCGTGCATCAAGGAGGGACTTGCGCATGATCCTACAGCCAAGGCTTTGATGGAGTACGCCCAGCAATGTAAGACTAGGCAGTTTTGGTTGCAGGATGGCTTGCTGTACACCAGGGGAAGTAGACTATTTGTGCCGTAGCACGGGAAGCTCCGCAAGGAAGTTTTGCAAGAATGCCATGATTCAAGGTGGGCTGGACACCCCGGAGTGAGCCGTACCTTGGCATTGATCGAGGACCGGTACTACTGGCCGCACATGAGGGATGATATGGAGGCCTATATGAAGACTTATCTTGTGTGCCAACAGGACAAGGTGGAGCTCAAGAAACCAGGCGATCTCTTGGAGCCATTGCCAGTGCCAGAGCGACCATGGGATAGTGTTTCTCTGGACTTTATAGTCAGTCTACCCAAAGCAAAAGGGTTTGGAAGCATCATGGTAGTGGTGGACAGGTTTTCCAAGTATGGAATCTTTATTCCAGCAACCAAGGAGTGCCCAGTCGAGGAGGCAGCTCGATTGTTCTTGAAGAACATGGTTAAGTACGGGAGAGTGCCGAGGACCATTGTTAGTGATCGGGACGGGCATTTCACAGGCAGGTTCTGGACTGAGTTGTTCAAGCTATTGGGGTCAGACTTGAACTTTTCCACCAGCATGCATCCGCAGACCGATGGGCAGACAGAATGAGTGAATAGACTATTGGAGGTCTACCTCAGGCACTATGTGAGTGCCACACAAAGGGACTGGCCAAAGCTGCTAGATATTTTGCAATTTTCCTACAACTGGCAAAGGAGTAAGGCAACGAACCAGAGCCCATTTGAGGTTGTGATAGGGCAACAACCACTAACACCCTGTTTGATTACTGTAGGTTATACAGGGTCAAATCTAGCAGCATACAAGTTTGCCAAGGCATGGCAGGAGGAAACTGACTTGGCCAGAGTTTGTCTACACAAGGCGGCCAAGAGGTCGAAGAAGTGGGCAGACCAAAATAGGCGGGATGTGCAGTTTCAGGTTGGAGACTTGGTGTTGGTGAAGCTGCATCCCATTGTGCGCCATAAGGGGCTATAGAAAGGCCTAGTCCAAAGGTATGAGGGACCTTTTCGAGTAGTCAAGAGGGTAGGCAAGGTTGCCTACAAGCTAGATATGCCACCTAAGCTGAGGGTACACCCGGTGTTCCATGTGAGCATGCTCAAGCTGTTCCATGAGGATGAGGGAGATCCAGGACGGGCAGAGTCAAAGCGTGTGCCATTGGGAGCAAGGGCCTCATATGAGAAGGAGGTCCACAGCATCATAGCTGATCGAGAGGTGAGGCGGAAGAACTATCAGCCAAGACAAGAGTACTTGGTGCGCTGGAAGGGACTTTCAGACAGTGAGGCGAGCTGGGAACTAGCAGATGACCTATTGCAATTCAAGGACTAGATCAGGCAGTACCATGTAGAAGATGCAATGAGGGTGTTGTGCAATCAAGTGGGGGAGAATGTCATGCCTTGGACGGGCACGCCAGGCGCACCAGCAGGTGAGCTAGAGGTTGAGGCCCGCAGACTAAGTGTGTTGGTAGGTATCTATGTGCAAAGCCTAGCAAATGAGTTCAGAACGCCCGCCCAACTCGCAGGCCAGCCCGTGAGACCAAGGACTGGCATACAAGCTGCCTGTACCGCATCCAGAGGGGCCTAAGGTGTTGGACATGCAAGGGAAGCTTCTGGAAGTAGGTAGGATCAACAGCAGCATCTAGCAGATTTGGTTGACCCTAAAAATCAGGAGTTAGCATCCTGATTGATTGTAATCTGTATAATCCCATGATTTTAGCCATTATTCTAGGGATATTGCCATTAAGTGTAAGCTGGAGCCTCAACTATAAATAGAGGGTTGTTCCTCCCTCATTTGTACACCATCAAACACTTCTATTTTAGTGAATACAAGAGCATTTCCAAAATTCTACCTTCTTATCCCGTTTCTCTTTAACTTGCGTAATCAGCCCTTCCTATTGTTCTAGTGCCCGTACGCTTGTGTTTTAGGCTAACTTACGCATAAAGGAGGAGATTCCAAGCCTAAGGCTGCACGGTTTCTGAGTCTAAGGTCGAAGCCTATGACATAAGTACTAGCACCCATCGCACATCATGTGCGCACACCCCCCGGCCCCCCTTAATCGTCGGAACCCCCAATGCCGTCGATTAGGCTCTTCGACTCTGCTCTGGCAATGGTGCCTCGAGCGAAAAAAAAATGACACCACCACATGCTCGAGCCCAGCATGTGCACCGTGGCTCAAAATCTTAGACTGGGAATGAACTCCGTATGCTTAAACATGGAGTAAACTCCGTATGCCTAAGCCAACCCACGAAACGAGTGTGCGGGCGCGCAGTCGGTCGAAGAGGTAGAATGCGCAAGCCAGGGATCGACCCGGTCCCCCTACATGCTGTCGATCCTGTTACTGGTCTTGCTACCGAAACCCTCGGTCCGGTCTGATCTTAGATCGAGAATGAACTTCGTATGCTTAGACTGGGATGAACTCTGTATGCCTAAGTCAACCCATAAAACGAGCGCATGGGCACTCAGCCGACCGAAGAGGCCGATCGAAAAGGCATAATGCGCAAGCTGTGGATCAGCTCTATCCCCCTCTGCATGCTACCGATCTCGCTATTGATCCTACTGCCACAACCCTCGGTCCAGCTGGGGCTTAGACATGGAATGAACTTCGTATGCCTAAGCCAACCCACGAAACGAGCGTGCAGGCGCCCAACTGGTCGGAGAGGTAGAATGCGCAAGCCATGGATCGATTCGATCCCCCCTGCATGCTGTCGATCCTGTGCTGGTCCTGCTGTTGCAACCCTCGGTCCGGTCCGGTCCGATCTTAGACTTGGAATGAAGTCTGTCTGCTTGGACATGGAATGAACTCCATATGCCTAAGCCAACCCACGAAACGAGCGTGCAGGCGCTTAGCCTACCGGAGAGGCAGAATGCGCAAGCTGGGGACATGCTCGGTCCCCCCTACATGCTGTCGATCCTGCTGTCACAACCCTCGGTCTGATTTGATCTTAGACTGGGAATGAATCCGTATGCCTAAGTCAACCCATGAAACGAGCGTACGGGCGTTGACCCGGCCAGAGAGGCATAATGCGCAAGCAGAGGATCGGCCCGGTCCCTCTCTATGTGCTACCAATCCCACTGCCACAACCTTTGATCCGACTGGGGCTTAGACATGGAATGAACTCCCTATGCCTAAGCCAACCCACGAAACGGGTGTATGGGCGCTCAGCCAGTCGGAGAGGCAAAATGCGCAAGCCGAGGATCGGCCCGGTCCCCCCTGGGTGCTGTTGATCCTCCTGCCGCAACCCTCGGTCCGATCCGATCTTAGACTGGGAATGAACTCCGTATGCTTAGAGTGGGGATGAACTATGTATGCCTAGGTCAACCCACGAAACGAGCGTGCAGGTGCTCTGCCGACCAGAGAGGCAGGATGCGTAAGTCGGGGATTGAACGGGCGGTAAGTGGGTTCAAGCAAATCTTCATATTTCTGCCATGCCAATGCCATTTTTATGGCTTGTAAATTCATACAATGGTCCCCTAAGCCTTCATGTGAAGTTTCATGGCAAGACGACCCCGTTTTCTATTTTTCACAATTTTTAAAACTTTTTGCGGTTTAGGATTTTTAAAATTTTTTTAGAAAGATTTTTGTCCCCAAATTTGGTAGAGGTGATCCTTGTATTTTTGTTGGCATGCAAAAAAATTCAGCTAAAAAATCAAAGTGGAGAAGATTTTGTGACCGTTCGAAAAAAGTGTCCCCATTTCAGACACTTTAATGGCTACTGGCAGCAAACCTATAAAATCTCAAATGCTCTTTAAGGGGGTGTGAGTTCTCGAGGTTTGATGAGGGATAGGAGGCCAATATAAGGGCCAAGTACCAGCACCCATCGTACATCATGTGCACACACCCCGTAGCCCCGCCATCGTCGAAACCCCTAATGTCGTCGGTTAGGCTCTCTGACGATGCTCCGACGATGGTGCCCCGGGCAAAAAAAATGTGGCACTAGCACATGCCCAAGCCCAGCATGTGCCCATGGCTCAAACTCTTAGACTGGGGATGAACTCCGTATGCTTAGACATGGAATGAACTCCGTATGCCTAAGCCAACCCATGAAACGAGCGTACGGGCGGTCAGTCGACCGGAGAGGTAGAATGCGCAAGCCAGGGATCGGCTCGGTTGCCCTCTGCATGCTGCCGGTCCTGCTGCCACAACTCTCGGTCCGACTGGGGCTTAGACATGGAATGAACTCCCTATGCCTAAGCCAACCCACGAAACGGGCGTGCGGGCGTTCAGTCTGCCGAAAAGGCAGAATGCGTAAGTCGGGGATCGACCCGATCCCCACTGTGTGCTATCGATTCTACTGCCACAACCCTCGGTTCTGTTCAATCTTAGACTGGGATTGAACTCTGTATGCTTATACTGGGGATGAACTCCGTATGCCTAAGTCAACCCTTGAAACGAGCGTGTGGGCGTTCAGCCGGTCGGAGACGCCGGCCAGAGAGACAGAATGCTCAGTTGGGGATCGACCCGGTCCCCCCTACGTGCTGTCAATCCTGCTGTTGGTCTTGATACCATAATCCTCGGTCCGGTCCGATCTTAGAATAGGGATGCACTCCGTATGCTTAGACAAGGAATGAACTCCGTATGCCTAAGCCAACCCACGAAATGAGCGTGCGAGCGTTCAGCCGGCCAGAGAGGCAGAATGTGCAAGCCAGGGACTGACCCAGTCCCCCCTGCGTGCTATCGATCCTGCTACAGCAAGCCTCGATCCAGACCGATCTTAGACTGGGAATGAACTCCATATGCTTAGACATGGAATGAACTTTGTATGCCTAAGCCAACCCACGAAACGAGCGTGCGGCTGCTCAGCCAGCCGGAGAGGCAGAATGCGCAAGTCGGGGATCAGCCCGGTCCCCCCCTGCATGCTGTCGATCTTGTTGCTCCAACACTCGGTCCGGTCTGATCTTAGACTGGGAATGAACTCCGTATGCCTAAGTCAATCCACAAAATGAGCTTTCGGGTGCTGAGCCGATCGGAGAGGCATAATGCACAAGTCGGGGATCGGCCCGATCCCCCTCGGCATGCTACCGATCTCGCTGCCACAACCCTCGGACTGACTGGGGCTTAGACTTGGAATGAACTCCTTATGCCTAAGCTAACTCATGAAACAGGTGTACGGGCGCTCCGTCGGCCGGAGAGGCAGAATGCGTAAGCCAGGGATCGGCCCGGTCCCCCTGCATGCTGCCAATCCTGCTGCAACAACCCTAGATCTGGTCCAATCTTGGAATGAACTCCATATCCTTAGACTGGGGATGAACTCCTTATGCCTAAGTCAACCCACAAAATGAGCAAGCCGGGGATCACCCCGATCTCCCCTGCGTGCTACCGATCCTGCTGCTGGTCTTACTGCTGTAACCCTCGGTCTGGTCTGATCTTAGACTGGGAATGAACTCCATATGCTTAGACTGGGAATGAACTCCGTATGCCTAAGCCAACCCATGAAATGAGCGTGTGAGCGCTCAGCCGATCGAAGAGGCAAAATGCATAAGTCGGGGACTGGCCCGGTCCCCCCTGCATGCTTGGACATGGAATGAACTCCCTATGCCTAAGCTAACCCACAAAACAGGTGTACGGGCACTAAACCGGCCGATGAGGCATAATGCGCAAGCCGGGGATCGACCCGGTCCCCCTCTGCATGCTACCAATCCCACTGCCACAACCCTCAGTCCGATTGGGGCTTAGACATGGAATGACTCCCTATGCCTAAGCCAACCCACGAAATAAGCGTGTGGGCGTTCAGCCTACCGCAGAGGCAAATGTGCAAGCCGAGGACAGGCCTGGTCCCCCCCTCCGTGCTGTCGATGCTGCTGTCGCAACCCTCGGTCCGATCCGATCTTAGACTAGGAATGAATTCCGTATGCCTAAGTCAACCCACAAAATGAGCGTGCGGGCCTTGAGTCGGTTGGAAAGGCATAATGCGTAAGCCGAGGATCGACCCGATCCCCCTTTGCATGCTGTCGGTCTCGCTACCACAACCCTCGGTCTGGCTGGGGCTTAGAAATGGAATGAACTCCCTATGCCTAAGCCAACCCACGAAACAGGTGTGTGGGCGCTCAGCCGGCCGAAGAGGTAAAATGCGCAAGCTGGGGAACGGCCCGATCCCCCCTGCATGCTATCGATCCTACTGTCGTAACCCTCAGTCCGGTCTGATCTTAGACTGGGAATGAACTCTGTATGTTTAGACTGGGGATGAACTTTGTATGCCTAAGTCAACCCACAAAACGAGCGTGCGGACGCTCAGTCGACCAGAGAGGCAGGATGTGCAAGTTGGGGATCGAACGGGTGGTAGGTGGGTTCAAACACATCTTCATATTTTTGCCACACCAATGAAATTTTTATGGCTTGTAAATTCATACAATGATCCCCAATGCCTTCATGTGAAGTTTCGTGGCAAGACGACCCGTTTTCAATTTTTCATGATTTTCAAAACTTTTTACAGTTCGGGATTTTTAAAATTTTTTTAGAAAGAGTTTTGTCCCCAAATTTGGTCGAGGTGATCCTTGTATTTTTGTTGGCATGCATAAAAAAATTCAGCTAAAAATTCGAAGTGGAGATGATTTTGTGACCTTTTGAAAAAAGTGTCCCCATTTTACACATTTTAATGGCTGCTGGCAGCAAACCTATAAAATCTCAAATGCTCTTTAAGGGGGTGTGAGTTCTCTTGGTTTGATGAGGGAGAGGGGGCCAATATAAGGGCCAAGTACCAGCACCCATCGCACATCATGTGTGCACACCCCCCCGGCCCCCCTTATCATCGAAACCCCCAATGCCGTCGGTTAGGCTCTCTAATGATACTCCGATGATGCTCCGGTGATGGTGCCCCAGGCGAAAAAAATGTGGCACCAGCACATGGCCGAGCCCAGCATGTGTGCCGTGGCTCAAACTCCTAGACTGGGAATGAACTCTGTATGCTTAAACATGGAATGAACTCCATATGCCTAAGCCAACCCACGAAACGAGCATGCGGGCGCTCAGTCGGTCGGAGAGGCAGAATGCACAACCTGGGGATCGACCCGGTCCCTCCTGCATGTTATCGATCCTGCTATCGCAACCCTCAGTCTAGTTCGATCTTAGATTGGGAATGAACTCCGTATGCCTAAGTTAACCCATGAAACGAGCGTTCGGGCGCTAAGCCGGATGGAGAGGCATAATGCACAAGTCAGGGATCGGCCTGGTCCCTTTCTGCATCATGCCAGTCCCGCTGCCACAACCCTTGGTCTGGCTGGGTCTTAGACATGGAATGAACTCCCTATGCCTAAGCCAACCCACAAAACGGGCGTGTGGGTGCTCAGCAGGCCGGAGAGACAGAATGCACAAGCCGGGGATCTACCTGGTCCCCCCTGCGTGCTACCGATCCTGCTGTTGCAACCCTCGGTCTAGCTCGATCTTAGATTAGGAATGAACTTCATATGCTTAGACTAGGAATGAACTCTGTATGCCTAAACCAACCCATAAAATGAGCGTGCAGGCGCTCAACCGACTGGAGAGGCAGAATACACAATTCGGGTACAGGCCCGATCCCTCTTACGTGCTATCGATCCTACTACCGCAAAACTCAATCATGTATGATCTTAGACTGGGAATGAACTCCGTATGCTTAGACTAGGGATAAACTCCGTATGCCTAAGTCAACCCATGAAATGAACGTATGGGCACTCAGCCGGGGATCGGCCCAGTCCCCTTAGGGTGCTGTCAATCCTGCTGCTGCAACCCTCGATCCGGTTCGATCTTAGACTGGGAACGAACTCCGTATGGTTAGACTGGGGGTGAACTCCGTATGCCTAAGTCAAACCATGAAACGAGCGTGTGCGCGCTCAGCCGATCGGAGAGATAGAATGCGCAAGCCGAGGATCGGCTCGGTCCCCTCTGCGTGCTGTCGATCCTGTTGTCGTAACCTTCGGTCTGATCTGATCTTAGACTAGGAATGAACTCCGTATGCTTAGATTGGGGATGAACTCCGTATGCCTAAGTCAACCAATGAAATGAGCGTGCGGGTGCTCAGCCGACCGAAGAGGCCAACCAGAGAGGCATAATATACAAGTTGGGGATCAGCCCGATCCACCTCTGCGTGCTGCCGATCCCGCTACCAGTCCTGCTGCCACAACCTTCTGTCTGGCTGGGGCTTAGACATGGAATGACCTCCGTATGCCTAAGCCAACCCACGAAATGAGCGTGCGGGTGCTCAGTCGGCCGGAGAGGCAGAATGCGTAAGCCAGGGATCGACCCGATCCCCCCTGTGTGCTATCGATCTTGCTGCTGGTCCTACTACCGTAACCCTCGATCCGGTCTGATCTTAGATTGGGAATGAACTCCGTATGCTTGGACTTGGAATGAACTCCATATGCCTAAGCCAACCCATGAAATGAGCGTGCGGGTTCTCAACCGGTCGGAGAGGCCGAATGCGAAAGCCGAGGATCAGTCCGGTCCATCTGTGTGCTATCGATCTTGCTACCGTAACCCTCGGTTCAGTCTGATCTTCAACTGGGAATGACCTTCATATGCTTAGACTGGGGATGAACTCTGTATGCCTAAGCTAACCCATGAAACGAGCATACGGACGCTTAGCCGACCAGAGAGGCAAGATACGCAAGCTGGGGATCGAACGGGTGGTAGGTAGGTTCTAGCACATCTTTATATTTCTGCCATGCCAATGCCATTTTTATGGCTTGTAAATTCGTACAGTGGTCCCCTAAGCCTTCATGTGAAGTTTCGTGGCAAGACGACTCATTTTCTATTTTTCATGATTTTTGAAACTTTTTACGATTCAAGATTTTTTTAAATTTTTTTAGAAAGAGTTTTGTCCCCAAATTTGGTAGAGGTGATCCCTGAATTTTTGTTGGCATGCACAAAAACATTCAGCTAAAAACTCGATGTGGAGAAGATTTTGTGACCATTTGAAAAAAGTGTCCCCATTTCAGACACTTTAATGGCTACTGGCAGCAAACTTATAAAATCTCAAATGCTCATTAAGGGGGTGTGAGTTCTCGGGGTTTGATGAGGGACAGGGGGCCAATATAAGGGCCGAGTACCAGCACCCATTGAACATCATGTGCGCACACCCCCCGGCCCCCCAATCATCGGAACGTCAAATGCTGCCGGTTAAGCTCTCCGGCGATGCTCCGACGATGGTGCCCTGGGTGAAAAAAATGTGGCACCAGCACATGCCCGAGCCTAGCATGTGGACCGTGGCTCAAAATCTTAGACTGGAAATGAACTCCGTATGCTTAGACATGGAATGAACTCCGTATGCCTAAGCCAACCCATGAAACGAGCGTGCGGGCCCTCAGCCGATCGGAGAGGTAGAATGCTCAAGCCGGGGATCGGCCTGATCCCTTCTGCGTGCTGTCAATCCTACTGTCGCTACCCTCGATCCGGTCTGATCTTAGACTGGGAATGAATTTCGTATGCCTAAGTTAACCCACGAAACGAGCGTGCGGGCGCTGAGCCAGTCGGAGAAG
The DNA here is from genome assembly GCF_047325235.1 of Durio zibethinus. Taxonomy (NCBI): domain Eukaryota; kingdom Viridiplantae; phylum Streptophyta; class Magnoliopsida; order Malvales; family Malvaceae; genus Durio; species Durio zibethinus. Next base: position 20,488,815 of record NC_143181.1, read on the forward strand.
CATAATGAGCAAGCTGGGAATCGGCCTGGTCCCTCTCTGCATGCTGCTGGTCCCATTGCCTCAACCCTTTGTCTGACTGGGGCTTAGACATGGAATGAACTCCCTATGCCTAAGCCAACCCACGAAACGGGCATGCGGGCACTCAACTGGCTGAAGAGGCAGAATGTTGGCATGCACAAAAACATTCACCTAAAAACTCAAAGTGGAGAAGATTTTGTGACCGTTTGAAAAAAGTGTCCCCATTTTAGACACATTAATGGCTATTGGCAGCAAACCTATAAAATCTCAAATGCCTTTAAAGGGGGTGTGACTTTTCGAGGTTTGATAAGGGATAGGGGGCTAATATAAGGGCCAAGTAAAAGCACCCATCACACATCATGTGCGCACACCCCCCGACCCCCTCAATCCCCAGAACACCCAATGTCGTCGGTTAGGCTCTCCGACGAGGCTCCAACGATGGTGCCCTGAGCAAAAAAAATACGCCACCAGCGCATGCCCCGAGCCCAGCATGTGCACCGTAGCTCAAAATCTTAGATTGGGAATGAACTCTGTATGCTTAGACATGGAATGAGCTCCGTATGCCTAAGCCAACCCACAAAACGAACGTACGGGCGCTTAGCTGGTCGGAGAGGCAGAATGCGTAAGCCAGGGATCGGCCCAGTCCCCCCTGCGTGCTGTCGATCCTGTTGTCGCAACCCTCGATCCGATCCAATCTTAGACTGTGAATAAACTCTGTATGCATAAGTCAACCCATAAAATGAGCGTACGGGCACTGAGCCAGCCAAAGAGGCATAATGCGCAAGCTGGGGATCGACTCGGACCCCCTCTACGAGCAGCCAGTCCCGCTGCCACAACCCTCGGTCCGGTTGGGGCTTAGACATTGAATGAACTCCCAATGCCTAAGCCAACCCATGAAACAGACGTGCAGGTGCTTAACCGGTCGGAAGGCAGAATGGGCAAGCTGGCGATCAGCCCGATCCCCCCTGCATGCTACCAATCCTGCTACCACAACCCTCAGACCGGTCCGATCTTAGGCAGGGAATGAACTCCGTATGCTCAGACTGGGGATGAACTCCGTATGCCTAAACCAACCCACAAAATGAGTGTACGGGTGCTCAATCGACCGGAGAGGCAGAATGCGCAAGCTGAGGATTGGCCTGGTCCCCACTGCGTGCTACCGATCCGGCTACCGTAACCCTCGATCCGATCCGATCTTAGACTGGGAATGAACTCCGTATGCTTAGACATGGAATGAACTCCGTATGCCTAAGCCAACTCATGAAACGAGCGTGCGGGTGCTCAGCCGGCAGGAGAGGCAGAATGCGTAAGTCGAGGACTAGCCCGATCCCCCCTACGTGCTATCGATCCTACTGCCGCAACCCTCGGTACGGTCTGATCTTAGACTGGGAATGAACTCCGTATGCCTAAGTCAACCCATGAAATGAGTGTTCGAGCGCTGAGTTGGTCGGAGAGGCATAATTTGCAAGCTGCGGATCGACCCGGTCCCCCTCTGCGTGTTGTCGGTCTTACTACCATAACCCTTGGTCTAGCTGGGGCTTAGACATGGAACGAACTCCCTATGCCTAAGCCAACCCACGAAATAGGCGTACGGGTGCTCAGTTGGCTAGAGAGGCAGAACGCACAAGTTAAGGATCAGGTCGGTCCCCCCTGCGTGCTGCCGATCCTACTATCGTAACCCTCGGTCTGATCCAATCTTAGACTGGGAATGAACTCTGTATGCTTAGACTAGGGATGAGCTCCGTATGCCTAAGTCAACCCACAAAACGAGCGTACGGGTGCTCGACCGACCGGAGAGGCCGATCGGTGAGGCATAATGTGCAAGCTGAGGATCAGCCCGATCCTCCTCTGCGTGCTGCCAATCCTGCTATCAGTCCTGCTGCCACAACCCTCGACTGGCTGGGGCTTAGACATGGAAGGACCTCCTTATGCCTAAGGCAACCCATGAAATGAACGTGCCGGTGCTCAGCCGATCAGAGAGGTGAAATGCGCAAGCCGAGGATCAGGTCGATCCCCCATGTGTGCTGCCAATCCTGCTGCCACAACCTTCAGTCTAATCCGATCTTAGATTGGGAATGAACTCTGTATGCTTAGAATGGGGATGAACTCCGTTGCCTAAGTCAACCCACGAAATGAGCATGCGGGGGCTTAGTCGATCGGAGAGGCCGACCAGAGAGGCAAAATGCGCAAGCCAGGGATCGACCCGATCCCCCCTGCATGCTATCGATGCTACTGCTGGTCCTACTATCGCAACCCTAGGTCCGGCCCAATCTTAAACTGGGAATGAACTCCATATGCTTAGACATGGAATGAACTCCGTATGCCTAATTCAACCCCCGAAACAAGCGTCCGGGCGCTCAACCGGTTGGAGAGCTAGAATACGTAAGTCGGGGACCAGCCCGGTCCCCCCTTACGTGCTTCGATCCTGCTGCCGCAACCCTTGATCTAGTCCGATCTTAGACTAAGAATGAACTCCGTATGCCTAAGTCAACCCACGAAACTAGCGTTCGATCATTGAGCAGGCTGAAGAGGCATAATGCGCAAGCCAGGGATTGGTTCGATCCCTTCAGTGTGCTGTCGATCCCGCTACCACAACCCTCAGTCCAGCTGGGGCTTAGACATGGAATGAACTCCCTATGCCTAAGCCAACCCACGAAATGGGCATACGGGTGCTCGACCGACCGGAGAGGCAAAATGCACAAGCCGGGGACTGGCCCGATCCCCTCTACGTCCTACCGATCCTGCTGTCGCAACCCTCGGTCCGATTTGATCTGAGACTAGGAATGAACTCTGTATGCTTGGACTGGGGATGAACTACGTACCCCTAAGTCAACCCACGAAACGAGCATGCGAGAGCTCAGTCAGTCGGAGAGGCCAACCGGAGAGGCATAATGTGCAAGTCGGGGATCAGCTCGGTCCCTCTCTACGTGCTACCGATCTCGCTGTCGGTCCTGCTGCCATAACCCTCGGGCCAACTGGGGCTTAAATAAGGAATGAACTCTGTATGCCTAAGCCAACCCACGAAACAAATGTGCGGGCGCTCAGCTAGTCGGAGAGGCAGAATGTGCAAGTCAGGGATCGGCCCGATCCCCCCTGCGTGCTGCTGATCCTACTGCTGCAACCTTCGATCTGGTCCGATCTTAGACTGGGAATGAACTCCGAATGCTTAGACATGGAATGAACTCCATATGCATAAGCCAACCCACGAAACAAGCGTGTGGGCACGCAGCCTACCCAGAGACAAAATGCGTAAGTCGGGGACCGGCCCGATCCCCCCTACGTGCTGTCGATCCTGCTACCGCAACCCTCGATCCAGTCTGATCTTAGACTGGGGATGAACTCCGTATCCTAAGTCAACCCATGAAACGAGCATGCGGGTGCTGAGCCGGCCGGAGAGGCATAATGCGTAAGTCGGGGATCGGCCCGATCCCTCTCTGCGTGCTGCCGGTCCCGTTGCCACAACCCTCGGTTCGGCTGGGGTTTAGACATGGAATGAACTCCCTATGCCTAAGCCAACCCACGAAACGGGCATACGGGTGCTCAGCCAGCCGGAGAGGCAGAATGCACAAGTCGGAGATCGACTCAGTCTCCACTGCATGCTACCGATCCTGCTGCCGTAACCCTCGATCCTATCCGATCTTAGACTGGGAATGAACTCCATATGCTTAGACTGGGGATGAACTTCGTATGCCTAAGTCAACCCATGAAACGAGCGTGGGGACACTCAGCCGTCCAGAGAGGCAGGATGCGCAAGCCGGGGATCGAACGGGTGGTAGGTGGGTTCAAGGACATCTTCATATTTTTGTGGTGCCAATGCCATTTTTATCACTTGTAAATTCATACAATGGTCCCCTAAGCCTTGATGTGAAGTTTCGGGGCATGACGAACCATTTTCTATTTTCATGATCTTCAAAACGTTTTACGGTTTGGGATTTTTTAAAATTTTTTTACAAAGAGTTTTGTCCCCAAATTTGGTAGAGGTGATCCCTGTATTTTTGTTGGCATGCACAAAAAAATTCACCTAAAAACTCGAAGTGGAGAAGATTTTGTGACCGTTTGAAAAAAGTGTCCCCATTTTAGACACTTTAATGGCTACTGGCAGCAAACCTATAAAATCTCAAATGCTCTTTAAGGGGGTGTGAGTGCTCAAGGTTTGATGAGGGATTGGGGGCCAATATAAGGGCCAAGTACCAGCACCCACCGTACATCATGTGCGCATACCCCCCCGGCCCCCCAATCGTCGGAACCCCCAATGCCGTCGGTTAGGCTTTCCGACGATGCGCCAGCGATGGTGCCCCAGGCGAAAAAAATGCAGCACCAGTACATGCCCGAGCCCGGCATGTGCACCGTGGCTCAAACTCTTAAACTGGGAATGAACTCCGTATGGTTAGACATGGAATGAACTCTATATGCCTAAGCCAACCTACGAAACGAGCGTGCGGGTGCTCAGACGGCCGGAGAGGCAGAATGCGCAAGTCGGGGATCTGCCCGATCCCCCCTATGTGTTGTCGATCCTGCTACCACAACCCTCGGTCCGATTAGATCTTAGATTGGGAATGAACTTCGTATGCTTAGTCTGGGGATGAACTCCGTATACCTAAGTCAACCCACGAAATGAGTGTGCAGGCGCTAAGCTAGCCAGAGAGGTCGACCAGAGAGGCAGAATGTGCAAGTCGGGGATTGGCCCAGTCCCCCTGCGTGTCGTCGATCCTGCTGCTGGTGCTGCTACCGCAACCCTAGGTCCGGTCCAATCTTAGACTGGGAATGAACTCCGTATGCTTAGACATGGAATGAACTCCGTATGCCTAAGCCAACCCACGAAACGAGCACGTGGGCGCTCAGCCAGTCGGAAAAGCAGAATGTGCAAGTCGGGGATCGACCCAGTCCCTCCCTACGTGCTGTCAATCCTGCTACCACAACCCTCAGTCCGGTCCAATCTTAGACTGGGAATGAACTCTGCATGCCTAAGTTAACCCATAAAACGAGCATTCGGGCACTGAGCCGACCGGAGAGGTATAATGCGTAGGCCGAGGATCGACCCGGTCCCCCTCTATGTGCTGTCAATCCCGCTGCCACAACCGTCGATCCGGTTAGGGCTTAGACATGGAATGAACTCTCTATGCCTAAGCCAACCCATGAAACGGGCGTGTGGGCACTCAGCCGACCGGAGAGGCAGAATGCGCAAGACAGGAATCGGTCGGGTCCCCCCTACGTGCTGCTGATCCTACTACCGTAACCCTCCGTCCGGTCCGATCTTAGACTGGGAATGAATTCCGTATGCTTAGACTGGGGATGAACTCTGTATGCCTAAGTCAACCCATGAACTCCATATGCTTAGACATGGAATGAACTCCGTATGCCTAAGCCAACCCACGAAACGAGCGTGCGGACGCTCAGCCGATCAGAGAGGTAGAATACATAAGCCAGGGATCAGCCCGGTCCCCCCCTACATGCTGTCGATCTTGCTACTGGTTCTGCTACCGCAACCCTCAGTCTGGTCCGATCTTAGACTGCGAATGAACTCCATATGCTTAGACATGGAATGAACTCCGTATGCCTAAGCCAACCCACGAAATGAACGTGCGGGTGCTCAGCTGGCTAGAAAGGTAGAATGCACAAGTCGGGGACCGGCCCGGTTCCCCCTGTGTGCTGTCAATCCTACTGTCATAACCCTCAGTCTGGTCCAATCTTAGACTAGGAATGAACTCCGTATGCCTAAGTCAACCCATGGAACAAGCGTGCAGGTGCTGAGCTAGCCGGAGAGGCATAATATGCAAGCCGGGGATCGGCCTGATCCCCCTCTGCGGGTTGCCGGTCCCGCTGCCACAACCCTTGGTCCGACTAGGGCTTCGACATGGAATGAACTCCCTATGCCTAAGCCAACCCACGAAACGGGCGTCTGGACGGGCCAGAGAGGCAGAATGCGCAAGCCGAGGATCGGCTTGGTCCCTCCTGCATGCTGTCGATCCTACTGTCGAAACCCTCGGTCTGATCTGATCTTAGACTGGGAAAGAACTCCGTATGCTTAGACTGGGGATGAACTCCGTATGCCTAAGTCAACCCATAAAAGAAGCATGTGGGAGCTCAACCGGTCGGATTGGCCGGTCGGAGAGGCAGAATGTGCAAGTTGGGGATCGACCTGGTCCCCCCTACGTGCTGCCGATCCTGTTGCTAGTCCTACTGCTGCGACCCTCAGTCCGGTTCGATCTTAGACGGGGAATGAACTCCATATGCTTAGACATAGAATGAACTCCGTATGCCTAAGCCAACCCACGAAACGAGCAAGCGGGGATCGGGTGCTATCGATCCTGCTACCGTAACCCTCGATCCAATCCGATCTTAGGTTGGGAATGAACTCCGTATGCCTAAGTCAACCCATGAAAGGTGCGTTCGGGCATTGAGTTGGCCGGAGAAGCATAACGCACTAGCCGGGGATCGGCCCGGTCCCCTTTTGCGTGCTACCGGTCTCGCTGCCGCAACCCTCGGTCCAACTAGGGCTTAGACATGGACTGAACTCCCTATGCCTAAGCCAAGCCACAAAACGGGCATACGGGCGCTCATCCGACCGGAGAGGCAGAATGCGTAAGTCGGGGATCAGCCCGATCCCCCTGCGTGCTGCTGATCCTGCTACCGCAACTTTTGGTCCGGTCCGATCATAGACTGGGAATGAACTCCGCATGCTTAGACTGGGGATGAACTCCGTATGCCTAAGCCAACCCATGAAACGAGCGTGCGGGCACTCAGCCAGCTGGAGAGGCATAATACGCAAGCCGAGGATCTGCCCGGTCCCCCGCTGTCGGTCCTATTGCCACATCTCTCGGTCTGGCTGGGGCTTAGACATGGAATGAACTCCGTATGCCTAAGCCAACCCATGAAATGAGCATACGAGCGCTCAACCGGCCGGAGAGGCAGAATGTGCAAGTCGAGGATCGGCTTGATCACCCCTGCATGCTACCGATCCTATTACTGGTCCTACAGCCGTAACCCTCGGTCCGGTCCAATCTTAGACTGGAAATGAACTCCATATGCTTAGACATGGAATGAACTCCGTATGCCTAAGCCAACCCATGAAACGAGCATGCGGATGCTCAACCGATCGGAGAGGTAGAATGCACAAGCCGAGGATCGACCCGATCCCCTCCTACGTGCTATCGATCTTGCTACCGCAGCCCTCAGTCTGATCCAATCTTAGACTGGGAATGAACTCCGTATGCCTAAGTCAACCCATGAAATGAGCGTTCGGGCGCTGAGCCGGCCGGAGAGGCATAATGCGCAAGCCAAGGATCGACCCGATCCCCCTTTATGTGCTATCGATCCCTCAGCCATAACCCTCGGTCCGGCTATGGCTTACACATGGAATGAACTCCGTATGCCTAAGCCAACCCATGAAACGGACGTGCGGGTACTCAGCCGACCGGAGAGGTAGAATGCGTAAGCCGAGGATCGACCCGATCCCCCCTATGTGCTATCGATCTTGCTACCATAACCCTCGATCCGATCCGATCTTAGATTGGGAATGAACTCGGTATGCTTAGATTGGGGATGAACTCCGTATGCTTAAGTCAACCCACGAAACGAGTGTGCAGGCGCTCAGCTGGTCGGAGAGGTTGATCGGAGAGGCATAATGCGTAAGCCAGGGATTAGCCCGGTCCCCCTCTACGTGCTATCGATACCGTTGTCGGTCCTGCTACCACAACCCTCGGTTCGGCTGGAGCTTAGACATGGAATGATCTTCGTATGCCTAGGCCAACCCATGAAATGAGCGTATGGGTGTTCAACCGGTCGGAGAGGCAGAATGTGCAAGCCGGGGATCGACCCGATCCCACTCTGCGTGCTGTCAGTCCGGCTTCCATAACCCTCGGTCCGACGGGGGATTAGATATGGAATAAACTCCCTATGCCTAAGCCAACCCATGAAATGGGTGTGCGAGCGCTCAGCCAGTCGAAGAGGCAGAATACGCAAGCCGGGGATCGATCCGGTCCCCCCTGCGTGCTACTGATCTTGCTGTTGCAACCCTCAGTCTAATCCAATCCTAGACTGGGAATGAACTCCGTATGCTTAGACTGGGGATGAACTCCGTATGCCTAAGTCAACCCACGAAACGAACGTGTGGACGCTCAGTCGACCAGAGAGGCAGGATGCGTAAGCCAGGGATCGAACGAGTGGTAGGTGGGTTCAAGCACATCTTCATATTTCTACCATGCCAATGCCATTTTTAGGGCTTTTAAATTCATACAATGGTCCCCTACACCTTCATGTGAAGTTTTTTGGCAAGACGACCCGTTTTCTATTTTTCATAATTTTTGAAACTTTTTACGGTTCAAGATTTTTTAAAATTCTTTTAGAAAGAGTTTTGTCCCCAAATTTGGTAGAGGTGATCCTAGTATTTTTTTTGGCATGCATAAAAAAATTCAGCTAAAAACTCGAAGTGGAGAAGATTTTGTGACCGTCTGAAGAAAGTATCCCCACTTCAGACACTTTAATGGCTACTGGCAGAAAACCTATAAAATCTCAAATGCTCTTAGACTGGGAATGAACTCCATATGCTTAGACATGGAATGAACTCTGTATGACTAAGCCAACCGATGCAACAACCGTGTGGGTGCTTAATCGATCGGAGAGGTAGAATGCGCAAGCCGGGGATCAGCTTCGTCCCCCTCTACGTGCTGTCGGTCCCGTTGCCACAACCCTCAGTCCGGCTGGGGCTTAGACATGGAATGAACTCCCTATGCCTAAGGCAACCCACAAAACGGGTGTTTGGGTGCTCAGCCGACTGGAGAGGCAAAATGCACAAGTCGAGGATCGACCCGATCCCTCTTACGTGCTACTGATCCTGCTGCTGCAACCTTCGATCCGATCTGATCTTAGACTGGGAATGAACTTGGTATTCTTAGACTAGGGATGAACTCCGTATGCCTAAGTCAACCCATGAAGCAAGCATGCAGGCGCTCAGCTGATCGAAGATGCCAGCTGAAGAGGCATAATGCGTAATCCGGGGATCAGCCCGATCCCTCTCTACGTGTTGTCGATCCCGCTGTCGGTCTTGCTGCCACAACCCTCAGTCCGACTAGGGGTTAAACATGGAATGATCTTCGTATGCCTAGGCCAACCCACAAAATGAGAGTGCGGGCGCTCAGTCGACCGGAGAGACAGAATGTGTAAGTCGGGGATCGGCCTGGTCCCTTTTTGCGTGCTGTTGGTCCCGCTTTCAGAACCCTTGGTCTGACTGGGGCTTAGACATGGAATGAACTCCCTATGCCTAAGCCAACCCATGAAATGGGCGTGCGGGCTCTCAGTCGGCCGAAGAGGCAGAATGCACAAGCCGAGGATCGGCCCGGTCTCCCCTATGTGCTGTCGATCCTACTGTTGCAACCCTCGGTTTGATTCGATCTTAGACTGTGAATGAACTTCATATGCTTAGACTGGGGATGAACTCCGTACGTCTAAGTCAACCCACAAAATGAGTGTGTGGGCGCTCAGCCAGCCGAAGAGGCAAAACGCACAAACTGGGATAGCTCAGTCCCCCTTGCATGCTACCGATCCTACTGCTGGTCCTGCTGCCGCAACCCTCAATCCGATCTGATCTTAGACTGGGAATGAACTCCGTATGCCTAAGTAAACCCATGAAACGAGCATTCAAGCGCTAAGCCGATCGAAGAGGCCTAACTCGCAAGTCGGGGATCGGCTCGGTCCCCCTCTGCGTACTGTCGATCCCGCTACCACAACCCTCGATCCGGCTGGGGCTTAGACATTGAACGAACTCTCTATGCCTAAGCAAACCCACGAAACGGGCGTGTGGGCACTCAGCGGGCTAGAGAGGCGGAATGCGCAAGCCGGGGACCGGCCCGATCCCTCCTGCGTGCTATCGATCCTACTACCGCAACCCTGGAACCGGTCGAATCTTAGACTGGGAATGAACTCTGTATGCTTAGACTGGGAATGAACTCCGTATGCCTAAGTTAACCCATGAAAAAAGCGTTCGGGCACTGAGCCGGCTGGAGAGGCATAATGCGCAAGCCGGGGATCGGCCTAATCCCCCTCTGTGTGCTGCTGGTCTTGCTGCCACAACCCTCAATTCGGCTGGGGCATAGACATGGAATGAACTCCGTATGCCTAAGCCAACCCACAAAATGGGCATGCGGACGCTCAGTCAGTCGGAGAGGCAGAATGCACAAGCCAGGGATCAGGTCGCTCCCCCCTGCATGCTCTAACGATGCTTCAGCGATGGTGCCCCGAGCAAAAAAAATGCGGCACCAACACATGCCCAAGCCCAGCATGTGCACCGTGGCTTAATCTCTCAGACTGGGAATGAACTTCGTATGCTTAGACATGGAATGAACTCTGTATGCCTAAGCCAACCCATGAAACAAGTGTGCGGGCGCTCAGCCGACCAGAGAGGCAGAATGCATAAATCAGAGATTGGCCCGATCCCCCTCTGCGTGCTACCGGTCCCACTACCACAACCATCGGTCCTACTGGGGCTTAGACATGGAAGGAACTCCCTATACCTAAGCCAACCCACGAAACGGGCATGCGGGTGCTCAGCCAGCTGGAGAGGCAGAATGCGTAAGCCAGGGATTGACCCGGTCCCCCTTACGTGCTGTCGATCCTACTACCGCAACCCTCAGTCCAGTTCGATCTTAGACTGGGAATGAACTCCGTATGCTTAGACTGAGGATTAATTTTGTATGCCTAAGTCAACCCATGAAACGAGAGTGCAGGCGCTCAGCCAATCAGAGAGGCCAGCCAGAGAGGTAGAATACGCAAGCCGAGGATCGACCCGATCCCCCCTGCGTGCTGCTGATCCTGCTGTTGGTCCTACTATCGCAACCCTCAGTCTGGTCCGATCTTAGACTGGGAATGAACTTCGTATACTTAGACATGAAATGAACTCCGTATGCCTAAGCCAACCCACGAAATGAGCATACGGGTGCTCAGCCGATCAAAGAGGTAGAATGCGCAAGCCGAGGAGCTATCCGGTCCCCCCTACATGCTGTCGATCCTGCTACCGTAACCCTCGGTCTGATCCAATCTTAAACTGGGAATGAACTCCGTATGCCTAAGTCAACCCACGAAATGAGCGTTCGGGTGTTGAGTCAGTCGGAGAGGCATAATGTGCAAGCCAGGGATCGGCCTGGTCCCCCCTACGTGCTGTCGATCCTGCTGCCACAACCCTTGGTCCGATCCGATCTTAGACTGGGAATGAACTTCGTATGCCTAATTCAACCCACGAAACGAGCGTACGGGCGCTCAACCGGCCGGAGAGTCAGGCCGGGGAGGCATAATGCACAAGCTAGGGATCGACTCGGTCCCCCATGCGTACTGTCGATCCTGCTACTAGTCTTGCTATCGTAACCCTCGATCTGGTCTGATCTTAGACTAGGAATGAACTCCGTATGCTTAGATATGTAACGAACTCTATATGCCTAAGCCAACCCACGAAATGAGCGTGCGAGCGCTCAGTCGACTAAAGAGGCAGAATGTAGAAGTGAGGGATCGACCCGATCCCCCCTTGCGTGCTGTCGATCCTGCTGCTGTAACCCTTGGTCTGGTCTGATCTTAGACTGGGAATGAACTCTGTATGCCTAAGTCATCCCACGAAACGAGCGTGCGGGCGCTGAACCAGCTAGAGAGGCATAATGCACAGGCCGGGGATCGGCCTGATCCCCCTCTGCGTGCTGTCGATGCCGCTACCCCAACCCTCGTTCTGGCTGGGGCTTAGACATGGAATGAACTCCCTCTGCCTAAGCCAACCCACGAAATGGGCGTGCGGGTGTTTAGCGGGCCAAAGAGGCAGAATGCACAAGTCGGGGATCAGCCCGGTCCCTCCTGCGTGCTGTCGATCCTACTGTCGCAACCCTTGGTCCTATCTGATCTTAGACTGGGAATGAACTTTGTATGCTTAAACTGGGGATGAACTCCGTATGCCTAAGTCAAACCAAGAAACGAGCGTGCGGACGCTCAGCCGACCAGAAAGGCAGGATGCGCAAGTCTGGGATCGAATGGTGGTATGTGGGTTCAAGCACATCTTCATATTTCTGCCATGCCAATGCCATTTTTATGGCTTGTAAATTCATACAATGGTCCCCTACACCTTCATGTGAAGTTTCGTGGCAAGACGACCCGTTTTCTATTTTTCATGATTTTTGAAACTTTTTGTGGTTCAGGATTTTTTTTAATTTTTTTAGAAGGAGTTTTGTCCCCAAATTTGGTAGAGGTGATCCTTGTATTTTTTTTTGGCATGCACAAAAACATTGAGCTAAAAACTCAAAGTGGAGAAGATTTTGTGACCGTTTGATTGCGCATTGTGCTTAGACTGGGAATGAACTCCGTATGCTTAGACATGGAATGAACTCCGTATGCAAAAGTCAACCAATGAAACGAGCATACGGGCGCTGAACCGGTAGAAGAGGCATAATACGCAAGTCGGGGATCACCCCGGTCCCCTTCTACGTGTTATCGGTCCCGCTGCCACATCCCTCGGTCCGGCTGGGGCTTAGACATGGAATGAACTCCCTATGCCTAAGCCAACCCATGAAATGGGCATGCGGGCACTCAGTCGATTGGAGAGGCAGAATGCACAAGTCAGGGATCGACCTGGTCCCCTTTGCGTGCTACCGATCCTACTGTCGTAACCTTCGATCTGATCCGATCTTAGATTGGGATTGAACTCCGTATGCTTAGACTGGGGATGAACTCCGTATGCCTAAGTCAACCCACGAAATGAGCGTAGGGGCGCTCAACCGGCCAGAGAGGCATAATGCGCAAGCCGGGGATCAGCCCGGTCCCCCTCTACATGCTATCGATCCCGCTGCTGATCTTGCTGCCACAACCCTCGGTCCGGTTGGGGCTTAGACATAGAATGAACTTCATATGCCTAAGTTAACCCACAAAATGAGTGTGCGGGTGCTCAACCGATCAGAGAGGCAGAATGCACAGGTCAGGGATCAGCCCGGTCCCCTCCTGCGTGCTACCGATCCTGCTGCTGTCCTGTTACTGCAACCCCCGGTTCAGTTTGATCTTATACTGGGAATGAACTCCGTATGCCTAAGCCAACCCATGAAAAGAGCATACGGGTGCTCAACCGGCTGAAGAGGCAGAATGCGCAAGCCAGGGATCGATCCGATCTCCCCCTGCGTGCTGTCGATCTTGCTGCCACAACCCTCGGTTCAGTCTGATCTTATACTGGGAATGAACTTCGTATGCCTAAGCCAACCCACAAAATGAGCGTGCGGGCGCTCAACCAGCCAGAGAGGCAAAATACGTAAGCCGGGGATCAGCTCGGTCCCTCCTTGCGTGCTGTCGATCTTGCGGCTACAGCACTCGGTTCGGTCTGATTTTATACTGGGAATGAACTCTGTATGCCTAACCCAACCCATGAAACAAGTGTGCGAGCACTGAACCGACCGAAAAGGCATAATGCACAAGTCGAGGATTGGCCCGGTCCCCCTCTGTGTGCTGTCGGTCCCACTGCCGTGACCCTCAGTCCGACTGGGGCTTAGACATGGAATGAACTCCCTATGCCTAAGATAACCCATGAAACCGGCATGCGGGTGCTCAGCCAAAGCCAACCCACGAAATGAGCATGTAGGCTTTCAGCCAGCCGAAGAGGCAGAATGCGCAAGCCAGGGATCAGCCCGGTCCCCCCTATGTGTTGCTTAGACATGGAATGAACTCCGTGTGCCTAGACTGGGAATGAACTCCGTATGCTTAGACATGGAATGAACTCCGTATGCCTAAGCCAACCCATGAAACGAACGTATGGGCGCTCGGTCGACCAGAGAGGCAGAATACACAAGCCGGGGATTGGCTCGGTCCCCCCTACATGCTGTCGATCTTGCTGCTGCAACCCTCGATCCGGTCTGATCTTAGACTGGGAATGAACTCCGTATGCCTAAGTCAACCCATGAAATGAGCATGCGGGCGTTGAGCCGGTAGGAGAGGCATAATGCAAAAGTCGGGGATCGGCCCGGTCCCCCTCTGCGTGCTGCCAATCCTGCTGCCACAACCCTCAGTTCGGCTGGGGCTTACACATGGAATGAACTCCCTATGCCTAAGCCAACCCACGAAACGGGCATGCGAGCGTTTAGCCGGTCGGAAAGGTAGAATGCACAAGCCGGGGATTGGCCCAATCCCCTCTGCGTGCTGTCGATCCTGCTGTCGTAACCCTCGGTCCGGTCTGATCTTAGACTGGGAATGAACTCTGTATGCTTAGACTGGGGATGAACTCCGTCTGCCTAAGTCAACCCACAAAACGAGCGTGCGGGCGCTCAGCCGACCAGAGAGGCAAGATGCGTAAGCCGATGATCGAACGGGTGGTACGTGGGTTCAAGCACATCTTCATATTTTTACCATGCCAATGCCATTTTTATGGCTTGTAAATTCATAAAATGGTCCCCTAAGCCTTCATGTGAAGTTTCGTGGCAAGACGACCCATTTTCTATTTTTCACGATTTTTGAAACATTTTACGGTTCGAGATTTTTTTAAATTTTTTTAGAAAGAGTTTTGTTGGCTTGCACACAAAACTTCAACTAAAAACTCAAAGTGGAGAAGATTCGGTGACCATTTGAAAAAAGTGTCCCCATTTCAGACACTTCAATGGCTACTGCAGCAAACCTATAAAATCTCAAATGCTCTTTAAAGGAGTGTGAGTTCTTGAGGTTTGATGAGGGATAGGGGGCCAATATAAGGGCCAAGTACCAGCACTCATCGCACATCATGTGCGCACACCCCCTGGCCCACCCAATCACCAGAACCCCCAATATCGTTGGTTAGGCTCTCTGGCGATGCTTTTGCGATGCTCCGACGATGGTGCCCCGAGCAAAAAAAATGTGGCACCAGCAAATGCCCTAGCCTAGTATGTGCATCATGGCTCAAACTCTTAGACTGGGAATGATCTTCGTATGCTTAGACATGGAATGAACTTTGTATGCCTAAGCCAACCCACGAAACGAGCGTGCGGGCGCTCAGCCGGTCGGAGAGGTAGAATGCGCAAGCCGAAGATCGACCCGGTCCCACTCTACGTGCTGCCGGTCCCACTACCCCAACCCTCGATCTGGCTGGGGCTTAGACATGAATGAACTCCCTATGCCTAAGCCAACCCATGAAATGGGTGTGCGGGCGCTCAGTCGACTGGAGAGGTAGAATGCGCAAGCCAGGGATTGGCCCGGTCCCCCCTACATGTTGCCGATCCTGCTGCTTCAATCCTTGGTCAGGTTCAATCTTTGACTGGGAATGAACTTCATATGCTTAGACTGGGGATGAACTCCGTATGCCTAAGTGAACCCAAGAAACGAGCGGACGGGTGCTCAGCCGGCCGGAGAGGTCGATCGGAGAGGTAGAATGTGCAAGCCGTGGATCGGCCTGGTCCCCCCTACGTGCTACCGATCCTTCTTCTGGCTCTACTGTCACAACCCTTGGTTCGGTCCGATCTTAGACTGGGAATGAACTCCGTATACTTAGACATGGAATGAACTCCGTATACCTAAGCCAACCTATGAAACGAGCGTGCGGGCGCCCAACCGGCCGGAGAGGAAGATTGCGCAAGCCGAGGACCGACTTGGTCCCCCTGTGTACTATCAATCCTGCTACTGCAACCCTCGGTCCGGTCTGATCTTAAATTAGGAATGAACTCTGTATGCCTAAGTCAACCCACGAAACGAGCGTTCGAGCACTGAGCTGATCGAAAAGGCATAATGCGTAAGCCAGGGATCAGCTCGATCCCCTTCTGCGTGCTGTCAGTCCCACTGCCACAACCCTCGATCCTATCTGATCTTAGACTGGGAATGAACTCTGTATGCCTAAGTCAACCCAAGAAATGAGCGTGCGGGCTCTGAGCCGACCGGAGAGGCATAATACGCAAGTTGGGTGTCATGAGCTAACCTTGTATAGGGCTATGACCAGGACTTAGGTTGCCATAAGCCACCCATGTATAGGGCCATGGCCGGGTAGATCCCTTGTGCTAGGAAAAGTGTCCCCATTTCAAACATTCTAATGGTTACTGGTAGCATAGCTCTAAAATTCTAAGGCTTTTTAGGGGGGTGAGCCGGTAGCGTACTGTTAGGCTATCTCACCGGTTGCTATGCGAGCCTAGGCCACCCACCAAGGGCTGCCCTCTGGCCCTGGTGATGGTGGGAGGTCCCAATGTATGATTCCCAACTATAATAAAACTCACCCCGATTGAATGTCTCGATTGTTGCCTCGATGTGTTTTTCTTTTTCTCGATGCGAATATGCCTTCTTGTGTGTGTGCTTGAGATCTATCTCTATATATTGTGTCTTATTGTGAATGCTTGGGACTAACCATGGCTTATTATTTTTTGTTCAGATATCGATCTATTGAAGGCTAACTTAGTTGGGAGTGCCCATTTAAGTGTCGCACGGTCTATTGCTTGCTGAGAGAAAGCTTAGTCTGTGACACGTGGTATCAGAGCACGGTTGAGAAGTGCTAGAAAAATGGATGAGATGGCCACAAGTGGTGGACCCAATCATCAACAGAGAATTGAGGAACTTGAGGTCGTGGTAGCCGCAATGAAAACTCATATGGTGACTAAAGACCGAGTGAGGGAGATCGAGACAACCCAACGGGAGTTGTCCGATACTCTCCACAATGTGAGCGAAGAGGCTAGAGATGCCTTGAACATTCTTGAAAAGGAGTTTGAAGAGCTCAGAGCACAGGTGAGCATCCTACAAATGGCTGTGGCCAGATCGGGTTTGAGCTCGATGGAAAGGGGAAAAAGGCCCAAGGTGTCAGAGCCTCGATGATATGAGGGGGCAAGGGATGCTAAAGAACTTGAAAATGTCTTGTTTGACATGGAACAGTACTTCTGAGCTGTACACATAGATTCAGAGGAAGACAAGGTAGCAATGGCATCGATGTACCTCGTAGGGGATGCCAAGCTATGGCGGCGCTCCAAGTTTGTCGATGATGAGTGCCCGATTAAGACTTGGATGGATCTGAAGCAAGAATTGAAAAACCAGTTTTTCCCTGAGAATGTGGAGTATACGGCTCGAAGGAGACTTCGAGAATTGGTGCAAATAGGAACGGTGCTAGAGTTTGTAAGGAGCTTTTCTACCCTGATATTGGATATTCCAGACATGTCCAAAAAAGACAAGATGTTCTATTTTCTTGAGGGCCTCAAGCCTTGGGCGAGGACAGAACTACAAAAGCAGAAAGTGCAAGATGTGGCCACGGCCATGGCTGCAGCTGAACATCTCCACGATTACAATGATGGCTCTTCAAAATGAAAAAATCCTCCATCAGCTGGCAGTAGCTTCAACTTTGAGAGTGGGGGAAAGATAACCAAGTTGGACTGGCCCTTCAATGGGGGATCAGACAGGAGGTCTTTTGGTCTAGATAGTACCCAACTCAAGACAAGCAACGCAAGGATTTTCAAGCCTAGGCAACCACTAGCTTGCTTTCTTTACAAGGGGCCACATCGGGTGGCTGAATGCCCACATAGGGGAGCCCTTAATGCCTTAAGGACCTCATCTCAAGAGTCCACAAAAATGTCAGAGAGCATTGAAAAAGCTAAAGAGGAGCCAGCCATGATGGGTTCAATAAGGTTCCTCAATGCCCTTCGTACCCAATTGAACACTGTAAAGAAAGAGCAGAGCAGAGGCTTGATGTATGTGAACTTGACGATCAATGAGAAAGCCACTAAGGCTATGGTGGATACGGGTGCAACCGACATTTTCATCACACCAGAAGAAGCAAAAAGGTGTGGTTTTCAGATTAGTAAAGACTGTGGATGAATGAAGGTGGTCAACTCGCCAGCCTTTACGATCAATGGATGCTCCAAGAGTATGACAACCCGATTGAGGCCATGGAAAGGAAGGTAGACTTTACAATTTCCCCCATGGATGACTTTGATGTTGTTCTCAGATTGGACTTCATGATGTTGGCTTAGGTCATCCCTATCCCCGCCGCTAGCTGCTTGTTGTTCTTAAGAGAAAACCCATGTGTGGTGCCAGCCAACATCTTATCAAAGAGTGGGAAGAAAATGATTTTAGCTTTGCAGTTCAAAAAAGGGGTAAAGAGAGAGGAACCCTCCTTTGTGGCTGTGCCGATCTACAAAGAAGGGTCGAAAGTAGAACCAATACCTAATGGTGTGGGAAAAGTGTTGGAAGAATTCGAAGAGGTGATGCTAGAGATATTGCCTAAGGTTCTACCCCCTTATCGAGCAGTGGACCATGAAATTGAGCTCCTCTCAGGAGTGAAACCCCATACTAGAGCTCCTTATCGCATGGCCCCGCCAGAGTTGGCTGAACTAAGAAAATAGTTAGATGAGCTACTACAAGTCAGGTTCATCAGACCATCAAAGGCTCTTTTCGGAGCGCCAGTGCTATTTCAGAAGAAGCATGATGGAAGTTTGTGATTATGTGTTGACTACAGGGCCCTAAACAAAGTCACCGTAAGAAACAAATATCCCATCCCTCTTATAGCAGACTTGTTTGATCAATTGAGCCAGGCCAAGTACTTTTCCAAATTGGACCTGAGATCTGGCTACCATCAGGTCAGAATTGTTGAGGGAGATAAGCCAAAAACCACTTGTGTGACACGGTATGGTGCATTTGAATTTCTTGTTATGCCCTTTGGACTGACCAATGCTCCTGCCACATTTTGTACATTGATGAATCGGGTATTCCATGACTACCTAGACAAATTTGTAGTCATCTATTTAGATGATATAGTGGTATATAGCTCCACGTTGGAAGAACATCAAGAACACCTGTGCCAGGTACTTCAAAGATTATAGGACCACCAGTTATCCGTAAAAAGGGAGAAGTGTGTATTTGCTCAGACCCAAATCCATTTTCTCAGTCACATTGTTGAACGTGGCCACATTCGAATGGACATGAAAAAGGTTAGGGCCATCAAGGAGTGGACAACACCAAAGAATGTTAGTAAGCTCCACTCATTTTTGGGACTAGCCAACTATTATAGAAGGCTTGTAGAAGGGTACTCTCGTAAGACCACGACCCTCACGGAGCTATTGAAGAAGGAGCATAAATGGTGTTGGACGAGTGAGTGCCAAGAGGCCTTCGAGGGATTGAAAGATGCTATTATGAAGGATCCCATCTTAGCTCTCTTTGATATTGAAAAGCCTTTTGAAGTTCAGACGGATGCATCTAATTTTGCTATTGGAGGAGTGCTTTTGCAACAACATCAACCGGTAGCATTTGAAAGTAAGAAGCTAAGTGAAGCTGAAAGGAAATATATGGCCCAAGAAAAAGAACTCCTGGTGGTGGTTCACTGCTTGAGGGCTTGGCGACATTACTTGTTGGGTTCACACTTTGTCGTGAAGACAGACAATGCAGCTGTTAGCCATTTTCTCACCCAACCAAGGCTTACGGCAAAACAAGCTAGGTGGCAGGAATTTTTAGCGGAGTTCGACTTTTGTTTTGAGCACACCGCTAGAAAGACCAATCAAGTGGCCAATGCATTGAGCAGGCGAGCAGATTTAGCAGCCCTTAGAAGAATTACCCCAATGGCGGCTAGCAGAGCCACTACAGACATTCACAAGTTGATTGGAGATCACTTAGAGATGGACCCGTAAGCTTGTGCCATCCTGAAGCTAGTGGAAGAAGGGAAGTCCAAGTACTTCTGGCAAGAAAATGGGATCTTATGGACCAAGGGGCCTCAAGTGTTTGTGCCAAGAGCAGAATGTTTGAGACAGATGCTAATGAGGGAATGTCATGACACATCATGGGCGGGACACTCGGGCTAGCAATGCACTTTGGCGTTATTGAAATAGGGATACTATTGGCCTCACATGCAACAAGATGTGATGGACTATACAAAGACTTACCTTATTTGCCAACAAGATAAGGTTGAAAAGAGGAAACCTGCAGGCATGCTTGAACCACTACCAGTACCCACCAAACCATGGGAAAGCATCTCCCTCAATTTAATTTCGAGCCTACCCAAGGTTGGTGACCTTGGAGCTATTTTGGTGGTGATTGACCGGTTCTCTAAGTACACCACATTCATTCCCGCTCATAAGTATTGCACAGCAAAAGACACAGCTCGACTATTGTTCAAACATGTGGTCAAATACTGGGGCCTCCCTCAAAACATTGTCAGCGATCGAGATCCGAGATTCACGGGGTCCTTCTGGAGAGAACTTTTCAAGATATTGGGGTCCTAACTCAACATCTCCTCAAGCTATCACCCTCAAACCGATGGTCAAATGGAACGGTTCAATGGATTATTAGAGGAATACTTTAGGCACTTTGTTCAAGCCAATCAGAAAGACTGGCCTTCATTATTGGACATGGCTCAATTTTGCTTTAATTCTAACAAAAGCTCTTCCACCAATAAGAGCCCATTTGAGGTGGTCACCAGACAATTACCAAGGCTACCCCAAACTTCCTTGGAACAATATGGAGGAAAGAATCTGAGAGCCTTGGTTGTAGGGCTCAATAATTTCAAGTTGGTGATTTGGTTCTTGTCTGACTAGTTCCTGAACAGACCAGGTTCTTGAGAAAGAGAGATCGTAGATTGGAGCACAAATATGAAGGTCCAGTAAGGGTCCTTTTCAAGGTGGGGAATGCTTCTTACAAAATCAACCCACCAAAGTGGATGAAGGTGCACCCAGTATTTCATGTGAGCAACTTGAAACCTTTCCATGCAGATCCTACAGATGCTAGCCAAAAGGAGCTAACTAGAGCCACCATCACCATGAAACCACCCTTAGAGCGTCGAGTCGAAAAGATCTTAGCTGATACGGAAACCAAGATATCTCGAAGACTAGTTCGGGAGTACTTAGTGAAGTGGGAGGGATTAGGACTAGAAAAAACCAGCTGGGAGAGAGAACATGACCTTCAGAGATTTCAACGGAAGATCAAAGAATTTCAATCCAGCAAGTCGATGAGGACGTTGATAGAATAGGTGGGGGAGGATGTCATGAGCCAACCTTGTATAGGGCCATGACTGGGACTTAGGTTGCCATAAGCCACCCATGTATAGGGCCATGGTTAGATAGATCCCTTGTGCTAGGAAAAGTGTCCCCATTTCAAACATTGTAATGGTTACTGGTAGCATAGCTCTAAAATCTCTAAGGCTCTTTAGGGGGGTGAGCCGGCAGCGTAGTGTTGGGCTGTCTCACCGGTTGCTATGTGAGCCTAGGCCACCCACCAAGGGTTGCCCCCTGGCCCTGGTGATGGTGGGAGGTCCCGATGTATGATTCTCGACCATAATAAAACTCACCCCGATTGAATGTCCCGATTGTTACCTCGATGTGTTTTTCTTTTTCTCGATACGAATATGCCTTTTTGTGTGTGTGCTTCAGATCGATCTCGATATATTGTGTCTTATTGTGAATGCTTGGGACTAACCATGGCTTATGGTTTTTTTTTCAGATATTGATCTATTAAAGGCTGATTTGGTTGGGAGCGCCCATTCAAGTGCCGCACGGTCTATTGCTTGCTGAGAGAAAGCTTAGTCCATGACACCGGGGATCGACTCGGTCCCTCTTTGCATGCTGTCGGTCCCGCTGCCACAACCCTCGGTCCAGCTCAGGCTTAGACATGGAATGAACTCCCTATGCCTAAGTCAACCCATGAAACGGCGTGCGGGCGCTCAGCCGGCTAGAGAGACAGAATGCGCAAGCCAGGGATCGGCCCGATCCCCTCTGCGTGTTGCCGATCCTACTGTCGCAACCCTTGGTTCGGTCCGATCTTAGACTAGGAATGAACTCCGTATGCTTAGACTGGGGATGAACTCTATATGCCTAAGTCAACCCACGAAACAAGCATGCGGGCACTCAGTCGACCAGAGAGGCAGGATGCGCAAGCCGGGGATCGAACAGGTGGTAGGTGGGTTCAAGCACATCTTCATATTTCTGCCATGCCAATGCCATTTTTATGGCTTGTAAATTCATACAATGGTCCCTATGCCTTCATGTAAAGTTTCGTGGCAAGACGACCCGTTTTCTATTTTTCACAATTTTTAAAACTTTTTGAGGTTCAGGATTTTTTTTAATTTTTTTCGAAAGAATTTTGTCCCCAAATTTGGTAGAGGTGATCCTTGTATTTTTATTGGTATCCACAAAAAATTTCAGCTAAAAACTCGAAGTGGAGAAGATTTTGTGACCGTTTGAAAAAAGTGTCCGCATTTCAGACACTTTAATGGCTACTAGCAGCAAACCTATAAAATCTGAAATGCTCTTTAAGGGGTGTGAATCCTTGAGGTTTGATGAACGATAGGGGGCCAATATAAGGGCCAAGTACCAGCACCCATCGCACATCATGTGCGTACACCCCTCGGCCCCCCAATCGTTGGAACCCCCAATGCCGTCGGTTAGGCTCTCCGGCGATGCTCCAGCGACGGTGCCCCGGGTGAAAAAGTTGTGACACCAGCACATGCTCTATCCCAGCATGTGCACCGTGGCTCAAAATCTTAGACTGGGAATGAACTCCGTTTGCTTAGACATGGAATGAACTTCATAAGCCTAAGCCAATCCACGAAACGAGCGTGCGGGCGCTCAGCCGATCGGAGAGGCAGAATGCGTAAGCCGGGGATCGGCCCAGTCCCCTCCTGTGTGTTGTCAATCCCGCTGCCACAAACCTCGGTCCGGCTTGATCTTAGACTGGGAATTAACTCGTATGCATAAGTCAACCCACGAAACGAGTGTGTGGGCGCTGAGCCGACCAAAGAGGCAAAATGCACAAGCCGAGGATCGACCTCGTCCCCCTCGGCGTGCTGCCGGTCCCGCTGCCACAATCCTTGGTCTAACTGGGGCTTAGACATGGAATGAACTCCCTATGCCTACGCCAACCCACGAAATGGGCGTGCGGGCACTCAATCGATCGAAAAGGCAAAATATGCAAGCCGAAGACCGACCCGGTCCCCCCTGTGTGCTGTTGATCCTGCTGCTGCAACCCTCGATCCGGTCTGATCTTAGACTGGGAATGAACTCCTTATGCTTAGACTGGGGATGAACTCCGTATGCCTAAGTCAACCCACGAAAAGAGCGTGCGGGCGCTGAGCCAACCAGAGAGGCATAATGCATAAGCCGGGGATTGGCCCGGTCCCCTCGGCGTGCTGTTGGTCTCGCTGCCACAACCCTTGGTCCGGCTGGGGCTTAGACATGGAATGAACTCCCTATGCCTAAGCCAACCCACGAAACAGGCGTGCGAGCGTTCAGCTGGCCAGAGAGGTAGAATGCACAAGCCGAGGATCAGCCCGATCCTCCTCTGAGTGTGGCCGGTCCCACTACCACAATCCTCGGTCTGGCTGGGGCTTAGACATGGAATGAACTCCCTATGCCTAAGCCAAACCATGAAATGGGCGTGCGGAAGCTCAGTCGGCCAGAGAGGCAAAATGCGTAAAACAGGGATCGGCACAGTCCCCCCTGCATGCTATCGCAACCCTCGATCCGATCCGATCTTAGACTGGGAATAAATTTCATATGCTTAGATCGGGGATGAACTCCGTATGCCTAAGTCAACCCATGAAATGAGCGTGCGGGTGCTCAGCCAGCCGGAGAGGCATAATACACAAGCCAGGGATCAGCTCAATCCCCTTCAGCGTGCTACCGATCCTGCTGCCGATCTTACTGCCACAACCCTCGGTCCAACTAGGGCTTAGACTTAGAATGAACTTCGTATACCTAAGCCAACCCACGAAACGAGCGTGCGGGCGCTCAACCGGTCGGAGAGGCAGAATACGTAAGCCGAGGATCGAACGGGTGGTAGGTAGGTTCAAGCACATCTTCGTATTTTTGCCGTACCAGTGCCATTTTTATGGCTTGTAAATTCATATAATGGTCCCCGAAGCTTCATGTGAAGTTTCGTGGCAAGACGACCCGTTTTTTATTTTTCATGATTTTCAAAACTTCTTGCGATTCAAGATTTTTTTAATTTTTTTTAGAAAGAGTTTTGCCTCCAAATTTGGTAGAGGTGATCCTTGTATTTTTTTTGGTATGCATAAAAAAATTCAGCTAAAAACTCGAAGTGGAGAAGATTTTGTGACCGTTTGAAAAAAGTGTCCCCATTTCAGACACTTTAATGGCTACTGGCAGCAAACCTATCAAATCTCAAATCCTCTTTAAGGGGGTGTGAGTTCTTGAGGTTGGATGAGGGATAAGGGGCCAATATAAGGGCCAAGTACCAGCACCCATCGCACATCATGTACGCACACCCCCCAGCCCCCCAATCGTCGGAACCCCCAATGCCGCTAATTAGGCCCTCCGGCGATGCTCCGACGATGGTGCCCCGGGTGAAAAAAATGCGGCACCAGCACATGCCCGAGCCCAGCATGAGCACCGTGGCTCAAAATCTTAGACTGGGAATGAACTCCGTATGCTTAGACATGGAATGAACTCCGTATGCCTAAGCCAACGCACGAAACGAGCGTGCGGGCGCTCAGCCGGCCGAAGAGGCAAAATGCGCAAGCTGGGGATCAGCCTGGTCCCCCTGTATCCTATCGATCCTACTACTGCAACCCTTAGTTTGGTCTGATCTTACACTGGGAATGAACTCCGTATGCTTAAGTCAACCCATAAAACAAGCGTGCGGGCGCTGAGCTGGCTGAAGAGGCATAATGCGCAAGTCGGGGATCGGCCTGATCCCTCTCTGCGTGCTGTCGGTCCCACTGCCACAACCCTCGGTCTGACTGGGGCTTAGACATGGAATGAACTCCCTATGCCTAAGACAACCCAGAAAATGGGTGTGTGGGCGCTCAACCAACTGGAGAGGCAGAATGCGTAAGCTGGGGATCAGCTCGGTCCGCCCTCCGTGCTGCCTATCCTGCTGTCCCAACCCTCGGTCCGACCTGATCTTAGACTGGGAATGAACTCCGTATGCTTAGACTGGGGATGAACTCCGTATGCCTAAGTCAACCCACGAAACAAGCGTGCGGGTGTTGAGCCGGTGGAAGAGGCATAATGCGTAAGTCGAGTATCGACCCGATCCCCCTCTGCATGCTACCGATCCTACTGCCACAACCCTCAGTTCGGCTGGGGCTTAGACATGGAATGAACTCCCTATGCCTACACCAACCCACGAAACGGGCGTACGGGCGCTCAGTCGGCCGGAGAGGTAGAATGTGCAAGTCAGGGATCGACCCGGCCCCCCTACGTGCTGTGATCCTGCTGCCGTAACCCTCGATCTGATTTAACTCTGTATGCCTAAGTCAACCCACGAAACGAGCGTACAGGCGTTCAGCCGGCCCGAGAGGCCGACTGGAGAGGCATAATGCGCAAGCCAGGGATTAGCTCGATCCCCCTCTGCATGCTGCCTAACCCTCGGTCCAGCTGGGTCTTAGGCATGGAATGAACTCCCTACGCCTAAGACAACCCACGAAGCGAGCATGTGGGCATTCAGTCGGCCAGAGAGGTAGAATGCGTAAGCTGGGGATTTGCCCAGTCCTCCCCTGCATGCTGCCAATCTTGCTGCTGGTCCTGCTACCGGAACCCTTGATCTGGTTCAATCTTATACTGGTAATGAACTCCGTATGCTTAAACATGGAATGAACTCCGTGTGCCTAAGCCAACCTATGAAACAAGCGTGCGGGCGCTCAGCCGATTGAAGAGGCAGAATGTGCAAGCTGGGGACCGACCCGATCCCCTCCTGTGTGCTGTCGATCCTGCTACCGTAACCCTCAGTCTGATCTAATCTTAGACTGGGAATGAACTCTGTATGCCTAAGTCAACCCACAAAACGAGCGTGCGGGCGCTGAGCCGACCGGAGAGGCATAATGCACAAGCCAAGGATCGGCCCGGTCCCCTTCAGCATTCTACAGATCTCGTTGCCGCAACCCTCGATCCAGCTGGGGCTTAAACATGAAATGAACTTCGTGTGCCTAAGCCAACCCATGAAACAGGCGTACGGGCGCTCAGCCGACCGAAGAGGCAGAATGTGCAAGCCGGGGATCGGCCCGGTCCACCCTGCGTACTGTTGATCCTGCTACCGTAACCCTCGATCCGGTCCGATCTTAGACTGGGAATGAACTCCGTATGCCTAGACTGGGGATGAACTCTGTATGCGTAAGTCAACCCACGTAACGAGTGTGTGGGCGCTCAGTCAACCAGAAAGGCAGGATGCGTAAGCCGATGATCGAACGGGTGGTAGGTGGGTTCAAGCACATCTTCATATTTCTACCATGCCAATGCCATTTTTATGGCTTGTAAATTCATACAATGGTCCCCTAAGCCTTCATGTGAAGTTTCGTGGCAAGACGACCCGTTTTCTATTTTTCATGATTTTCAAAACTTTTTGCGGTTCGGGATTTTTTAAAATTTTTTTAGAAAGATTTTTGTCCCCAAAATTGGTAGAGGTGATCCTTTTATTTTTTTTGGCATGCACAAAAAAATTCAGCTAAAAACTCGAAGTGGAGAAGATTTTGTGACCGTTGGAAAAAAGTGTCCCCATTTTAGACACTTTAATGGCTACTGGCAGCAAACCTATAAAATCTCAAATCCTCTTTAAGGGGGTGTGAGTTCTCGAGCTTTGATGAGGCATAAGGGGCCAATATAAGGGCCAAGTACCAGCACCCATCACACATCATGTACGCACACCCCCCGGCCCCCCCAATCGTCGGAACCCCCAATGCCGTCGACTAGGCTCTCCGGTGATGCTCCGGCGATGGTGCCCCGGGTGAAAAAAATGCGGCACCAGCACATGCCTGAGCCCAGCATGTGCACCGTGGCTCAAAATCTTAGACTGGGAATGAACTCCATATGCGTAGACATGGAATGAACTCCGTATGCGTAATCCAACGCATGAAATGAGCGTTCGGGCGCTCAACCGGCCGAAGAGGCAGAACGTGCAAGCTTTGGATCAGCTTGGTCCCTCCTGTATGCTGTCGATCCTACTGCCACAACCCTCAGTTCTGTCTGATCTTAGATTGGGAATGAACTCCGTATGCATAAGTCAACCCATAAAACGAGTGTGCGGGCGTTGAGCCGGTCGAAGAGGCATAATGCGCAAGCCGGGGATTGGCCTGATCCCCCTCTGCGTGCTGCCGGTCCCACTGCCACAACCCTCGGTCTGGCTGGGGTTAGACATGGAATGAACTCCCTATGCCTAAGTCAACCCAAAAAATGGGCGTGCAGGCGCTCAGCCGACCGGAGAGGCAGAATGCGCAAGTTGGAGATTGGCTCGGTCCGCCCTCCATGCTACCGATCTTGCTGTCACAACCCTCGGTTCGATTCGATCTTAGACTGGGAATGAACTCCGTATGCCTAGACTGGGGATGAACTCCATATGCCTAAGTCAACCCACAGAACAAGCGTGCGGGTGTAGAGCCGATCGAAGAGGCATAATGCGTAAGCCGAGGATCGACCCGGTCACCCTCTGCATGCTGTCGGTCCCGCTGCCACAACCCTCGGTCTGACTAGGGCTTAGACATGGAATGAACTCCCTATGCCTAAGCCAACCCACGAAATGGGCATGCAGGCGCTCAGTCGGCCGGAGAGGTAGAATGCGCAAGCCAGGGATCAGCCCGACCCACCCTGCGTGCTATCGATCCTGCTGTCGTAACCCTCGATCCGGTTTGATCTTAGACTAGGAATGAACTCCGTATGCTTAGACTGGGGATGGACTCCGTATGCCTAAGTCAACCGAGGAAATGAGTATACGGGCGCTCAACCGGCCGAAGAGGCATAATGCGTAAACCGAGGATCAGACCGATCCCCCTCTGCGTGCTACCGATGCCGTTGCCAGTCTTGCTGCCACAACCCTCGGTCTGGTTGGGTCTTAGGCATGGAATTAACTCCTTATGCCTAAGCCAACCCACGAAGCGAGCATGCAGGCGTTCAGCCGACTGGAGAGGCAGAATACATAAGTCGAGCACCGACCTGGTCCCCCCTTATGTGCTGTCGATCTTACTGCTGGTCCTGTTGTCGCAGCCCTCGGTCTGGTTCAATCTCATACTGGTAATGAACTCCGTATGTTTCAACATGGAATGAACTCCATGTGCCTAAGCCAACCCATGAAACAAGCGTGCGGGCTCTCAGCCGACCGGAAAGGCAGAATGCGCAAGCCGGGGACTAACCCGATCCCCCCTGCGTGCTATCGATCCTGCTACCACAACCTTCTATCCGATCTGATCTTAGACTGGGAATGAACTTCATATACCTAAGTCAACCCACGAAATGAGCGTGCGGGCGTTGAGCTGACCGGAGAGGCGTAATTCATAAACTGAGGATCGACCCGGTCCCCCTCTGCGTGCTGTAGATCCCGCTACCACAACCCTTGGTCCAACTGGGGTTTAGACATGAAATGAACTCCGTATGCCTAAGCCAACCCATGAAACAGGCGCACAGGCGCTCAGTCGACCAGAGAGGCGTAATGCACAAACTGGGGATCGGCCTGATCCTCCTATGCGTGCTGTAGATCCCGCTGCCACAACCCTTGGTCCAAC
This sequence comes from Durio zibethinus, assembly GCF_047325235.1. Taxonomy (NCBI): domain Eukaryota; kingdom Viridiplantae; phylum Streptophyta; class Magnoliopsida; order Malvales; family Malvaceae; genus Durio; species Durio zibethinus. The sequence continues at coordinate 20,517,202 of NC_143181.1, forward strand.
TGGGGCTTAGACATGAAATGAACTGTGTATGCCTAAGCCAACCCATGAAACAGGCGTACGGGCGCTCAGCCGATCAAAGAGGCAAAATGCGTAAGCTGAGGATCGGCCCGTTCCCCCCTGTGTGCTGTCGATCCTGTTGCCGTAACCCTCAGTTCGGTTCGATCTTAGACTGGGAATGAACTCTGTATGCTTAGACTGGGGATGAACTCCGTATGCCTAAGTCAACCCACGTAACGAGCGTGCGGGCGCTCAGTCGACCAGAGAGGCAGGATGCGCAAGCCGAGAATCAAACGGGTGGTAGGTGGGTTCAAGCACATCTTCATATTTCTGCCATGCTAATTCCATTTTTATGGCTTGTAAATTCATACAATGGTCCCCTAAGCCTTCATGTGAAGTTTCATGGCAAGATGACCCGTTTTCTATTTTTCATGATTTTTGAAACTTTTTACGGTTCGAGATTTTTTAAAATTTTTTTAGAAAGAGTTTTGTCCCCAAATTTGGTAGAGGTGATCCTTGTATTTTTTTGGCATGCAGAAAAAAATTCAGCTAAAAGCTCGAAGAGGAGAAGATTTTGTGACCGTTTGAAAAAAGTGTCCCCATTTTAGACACTTTAATGGCTACTGGTAGCAAACCTATAAAATCTCAAATGCTCTTTAAGGGGGTGTGAGTTCTCGAGCTTTGATGAGGCATAAGGGGCCAATATAAGGGCCAAGTACCAGCACCCATCGCACATCATGTACGCACACCCCCGGCCCCCCAATCGCCAGAACCCCCAATGCCACCGATTAGACTCTCCGACGATGCTCCGTGGATGCTCCGGTGATGGTGCCCCAGGTGAAAAAAATGCACCACCAACACATGCCATTTTTATGTGCCTAAGTCCGATCTTAGACTGGGAATGAACTCATTATGCTTAGACTAGGGATGAACTCCGTATGCGTAAGTCAACCCACGAAACAAGCGTGCGGGCACTGAGTCGGCCGAAGAGGCATAATGTGCAAGCCGAGGATCGGCCTGGTCCCCCTCTGCGTGCTGCCTGTCCTGCTACCACTGCCCTCAGTCTAGCTAGGGCTTAGGCATGGAATGAACTCCCTATGCCTAAGCCACCCACGAAACGAGCGTGCGGGCGCTCAGCCAGCCAGAGAGTCAGAATGCACAAGTCGGGGATCGGCTCGGTCCCCCCTGATTGATTGTAATATGTATGATCCCATGATTTTAGCCTTTATTCTAGGGATATTGCCATTAAGTGTAAGCTGGAGCCTCAAGTATAAATAGAGGGCTTTTCCTCCCTCATTTGTACACCTTCAAACACTTCTGTTTCAGTGAATACAAAAGCATTTTCTAGAATTCTACCTTCTTATCCTGTTTCTCTTTAACTTGCATAATCAGCCCTTCCTATTGTTCTAGTGCCCGTACGCTTGTGTTTTAGGCTGACTTAGGCATAAAGGAGGAGATTCCAAGCCTAAGGCCGAATGGTTTCTGAGTCTAAGGTCAGAGCCCGTGACAGTTGGTATCAGAGCAAGTTTGATTCTGCGTGTTTGTGTTGTGCAGGTTAGAGCAGATGGCATCCCAAAGTGACGCTACTAACCAACAACCAGAGGCCCAGGAGCATGGGTGTGGAAGAGGGAGGAAAGCCAGTTCTAAAGATATTTGGTCTACCATGGACGGTAAGCTGGCCAAGGTGGAGGTGACCATGGGCGACATGGGGGAAAAGCTTGAGGGGGTAGAGACTCACATTCCATCACTAGACTCCATGGGGGAGGACATCCAAAGTGAGCTGCAAGCTGCTCTCAACAAAGCCTTGGACATGTTCACCCAAAAGAATCAAACCTTGGGGGATGAAGTGCTGACCTTGCGTGATGGCATGGAGGCCATGCGCCAGCGGATGGAGGAGCTTACCAGTGAGCTCGTTGCTTGCAAGACTGCCATTGGGAATGGCATGTTTGCTGGAGTGTCCAAGTCCAGATTGGATGTCCCCAAGCCTAAGGAGTTCAAGGGGACTAAGGTGGCCAAGGAAGTAGATAACTACCTTTGGGGTATGGAGCAGTACTTCCAGGCCATGGGCATGCAATACGAGGTGATAAAGGTAAGCACCGCTGCTATGTATTTCATTGATGTAGCCTTATTGTGGTAGAGGCACAGGTGTGGTGATGTCAGGCGTGGGAGCACCAAGATTGGAACCTGGGCAGAGTTCCAAAAAGAGTTCAGAGAACAATTTTACCCGGAGTATGCCAATGATAAGGCGCAGGCAAAGCTGCACAGGCTGAGCCAGCAAGGGGACATAAGGAAGTATGTCCAAAAATTCTCTGAACTGATGCTACAGATCTTGGATCTAGGTGAAAAGGATGCCTTATTTGCTTTCATGGATGGGCTGAAACTGTAGGTAAAGCATGAGCTACAAAGGAGAGGAGCTCATGACTTGGCTAAAGCTATGACTACTGCTGAGGCCTTGATAGAGTTCAAGCCTCTGAACAAGTTCGAGTCTACCAAGCCCAAGGGTAAGGGCAGGGACGATAGGGACCGGAAAAAGCAGTCCAAGGGGAAGGACCATGATCGGAGTCTAAGGATGGAGATCGTGACCATTCAACCAAGGATGGCAAGAGGAAGCCACCAGCAAGCAAATGGAAAGCAAACGGGGACCAAGAGCCACTAGCATGCTACCTATGTGGAGGGAGCCACATAACACATAATTACCTGCAGAAGGGCAAGCTGGCTATTGTAGACAAGGAGTTTGACAAGGAGCCAGAGTCAAGGGTAGCAAAGCTTGGGTCGTTGGTGCTCAATGTTGTCCGGAGTAAGGGGAGTTGCAAGCCAAAGGGCTTAATGTTTATGGATATGATGGTTGAGTCAGAAGGTGTGTGCACTGGTAGACACAGGTGCCTCACATCTTTTTATTTCAGGTGATAGAGCCCGAAAGCTCATACTAAAGGTGCAGAAAGGGACTAGTACCATCAAAACGTTGAACTCCAAGGAAGTTCCAGTCATTAGAGTAGCGCGAGGAGTGGAGTTATAGCTTGGAGACTGGAAAGGCAAGGAGACCATTGAGGTAATACCCCTTTACGACTATGAGTTTGTGATTGGGTTGGATTTCCTTATTCAGATTAATGCCCTCCTTGTGCCCTTTACCGATTGTGTTTGCATTTTGGATGCACGGTGCCAATGCCTAGTGCCATTGAGAAGAGGATCTGGAGTTGGGTCACGGGTGGTGTCAGCCATCCAATTTGCCAAGGTGGTAAGCAGACAAGAAGACACCTTCTTGGCAGCCCTAAAATATGATGAGCCAAGGGAGAAGGAAATCGAGTCACCCTTGGAGGTGCTAAAGGTGCTGAAGACCTTTAGTGATGTGATGCTCGCAAAGCTACCTAGCAAGCTACCACCTAAGAGGGAGGTGGACCACAAGATCGAGCTTGTGTCCGAGGCCAAGCCACCAGTTAGAGCCCTTTACCGAATGTCTCCACTAGAGTTGGAGGAGTTGAGGAATCAGCTCAAAGAGTTAGTTGATGCTAGCTTCATCAAGCCATCGAAGGCACCTAATAGTGCACCGGTTCTATTTTAGCGCAAGCATGATGGGTCGTTGCAGCTGTGCATAGACTATCGGGCTTTGAACAAGCTGACCATCAAGAACAAGTACCCCATCCCACTCATTGCGAACTTGTTCGATCAACTTGGGAGCGCAAGGTGGTTCACCAAGCTGGATTTGAGGTCAGGCTACTATCAAGTCAGGATCGCAGAGGGAGATGAGCCAAAGATAGCATATGTCACTCGGTATGGTTCATATGAGTTCTTGGTGATGCATTTTGGACTCACGAACGCCCCAGCAACATTCTGTACCGTTATGAACAAGGTACTTCAGTCATTCCTTGATCGATTTGTTGTGGTTTATTTGGATGACATTGTGATCTACAGCCAAACTTTGGGAAAGCATATAGACCACTTGAGACAGGTGTTCGAGGTGTTGTGGGTGCACAAGCTGTTTGTCAAGAGGGAGAAGTGCTCATTCACCCAGCAGGAGATCTCGTTCCTTGGCCACATAGTGGGAGGTGGCAGGATACGCATGGATGAAGGCAAGATACACGCCATCTTGGAGTGGCAACCGCCAGCCAAGGTCACTGAGTTGAGATCATTCCTTGGGCTGGTCAACTACTACAGGCACTTCATCAAAGGTCACTTAGCAATAGCCACACCATTGACTGACTTGCTCAAGAAAGGGAAAGCGTGGGAGTGGAGCGCAGGGTGCCAGGAAGCCTTTGACAGGTTGAAGCGAGCTGTGACCAAAGAGCCAGTCTTGGCCTTGCCAGACCATGCCAAGCTGTATGAGGTGCATACAGATGCATCAGTCTTTAGCATAGGGGGCGTGTTGATGCAGGAGGGACATCCAGTCACGTTTGAGAGCAGGAAGCTGAACGAGACTGAGCATAAGTACACGGTCCAAGAGAAGGAGATGACTGCAGTGGTGCACTGCTTGCGCACTTGGTGCCATTACCTATTAGGGTCAAGGTTTGTGGTTAGGAATGACAATGTGGTGACCAGCTACTTCCAGACGCAGAAGAAGCTGTCCCTCAAATAGACGAGATGGCAAGATTTTCTTATGGAATTTGATTTCCAGATGGAGTACAAGCCGGGGCGGGCGAACCTAGTGGCAGACGCCCTGAGCAGGAAGGCTAACCTTGCTGCCATTAGCCAACTAGAGGGGTCACTGGTGCCATGCATCAAGGAGGGACTTGCGCATGATCCTACAGCCAAGGTTTTGATGGAGTAAGCCCAGCAAGGTAAGACTAGGTGGTTTTGGTTACAGGATGGCTTGCTGTACACCAGGGGAAGTAGACTATTTGTGCCACAGCACGGGAAGCTCTGCAAGGAAGTTTTGCAAGAATGCCATGATTCAAGGTGGGCTGGACACCCCGGAGTGAGCCGTACCTTGGCGTTGATCGAAGACCAGTACTACTGGCCGCACATGAGGGACGATGTGGAGGCCTATGTGAAGACTTGTCTTGTGTGCCAACAGGACAAGGTGGAGCTCAAGAAACCAGGCAGTCTCTTGGAGCCAGTGCCAGAGCGACCATGGGAGAGTGTTTCTTTGGACTTTATAGTCGGTCTACCCAAAGCAGAAGGGTTTGGAAGCATCATGGTAGTGGTGGATAGGTTTTCCAAGTATGGAATCTTCATTCTAGCAACCAAGGAGTACCCAGTCGAGGAGGCAGCTTGATTGTTCTTGAAGAACATGGTTAAGTACTGGGGAGTGCCGAGGACCATTGTTAGTGATCGGGATGGGCATTTCATGGGTAGGTTCTGGACTAAGTTGTTCAAGCTGTCTTGAACTTTTCCACCAGCATGCATCCGCAGACCGATGGGCAGACAAAATGAGTGAATGGACTATTGGAGGTCTACCTCAGGCACTATGTGAGTGCCACACAAAGGGACTAGCCAAAGCTGCTAGATATTGCACAGTTTTCCTACTACTTGCAAAGGAGCGAGGCAACGAACCAGAGCCTATTTCAGGTTATGACAGGGCAACAACCACTAACACCCGGTTCGATTGCTGCAGGTTATACAGGGTTGAATCCAACAGCATACAAGTTTGCCAAGGCATGGCAGGAGCAAACTGACTTGGCCAGAGTTTGTCTACACAAGGCGACCAAGAGGTCAAAGAAGTGCGTAGACCAGAATAGGTGGGACATGCAGTTCCAGGTTAGAGACTTGGTATTGGTGAAGCTGCATCCCATTGTGCACCATAGGGGGCTGCACAAAGGCCTAGTCTGGAGGTATGAGGGACCTTTTCGAGTAGTCAAGAGGGTAGGCAAGGTTGCCTATAAGCTGGATATGCCATCCAAGCTGAAGGTACACCCGATGTTCCATGTAAGCATGCTCAAGCCGTTCAATAAGGATGAGGGAGATCCAGGACAGGCAGAGTCAAAGCGTGTGCCATTGGGAGCAAGAGCCTCATATGAGAAGGAGGTCCACAGCATCATAGCTAACCGAGAGGTGAGACGGAAGAACTATCAGCCAAGACAAGAGTACTTGGTGTGCTGGAAGGGACTTTCAGACAGTGAGGCGAGCTGGGAATCAGCAGATGACTTATGGTAGTTCGAGGACCAGATCAGGCAGTACCATGCAGAAGACACAACGAGGGCATTGTGCAATCAGGTGGGGGAGAATGACATGCCCTAGGAGGGCACGCCAGGCACATCAGGTGCACTAGCAGGTGAGCTAGAGGTTGAGGCCCGCAGACTAAGCGTGCTGGTGGGTATATGTGCGCAAAGCCTAGCAAACGAGTTCAGAACGCCCGCCCAACTTGTAGGCCAGCCCGTGAGACCAAGGCCTGGCATACATGCTTGCACCATATCCAGAAGGGCCCAAGGTGCTGAACACACAAGGAAACCTTCTGGAAGCAGGCAGGATCAACAGCAGCATCCTGGCAGATTTGGTTGACCTTGAAAATCAGGAGTTAGCATCCTGATTGATTGTAATCTATATAATCCCATGATTTTAGCCTTTATTCTAGGGATATTGCCATTAAGTGTAAGCTAGAGCCTCAACTATAAATAGAGGGCTGCTCCTCCCTCATTTGTACACCATCAAACACTTCCGTTTCAACGAATACAAGAGCATTTCCATAATTCTGCCTTCTTATCCTGTTTCTCTTTAACTTGCGTAATCAGCCATTCCCGTTGTTCTAGTGCCTGTACACTTGTGTTTTAGGCTGACTTAGGCATAAAAGAGTAGATTCCAAGCCTAAGGCCGCACGGTTTCTGAGTCTAAGGTCGGAGCCCGTGACATAAGTACCAGCACCCATCACACATCATATGCGCACACCCCCCCGACCCCCCAATCATCGGAACCCCCAATGTCGTCGGTTAGGCTCTCCGACGATGCTCCGGTGATGCTCCGGTGATGGTGCCCTAGGCAAAAAAAAAGCGGCACCAACACATGCCCGAGCCCAGCATGTGCACCATGGCTCAAAATCTTAGACTGGGAATGAACTCCGTAAGCTTAGACATGGAATGAGCTCTGTATGCCTAAGCCAACCCACGAAACGAGCGTGCGGGCACTCAGCTGACCAGAGAGGCAGAATGCCCAAGCCGAGGATCAGCTCGAGCCCCTCTGCGTGCTGTTGATCCTATTACTGGTCCTGCTACCTCAACCTTCGATCTGATCCGATCTTAGATTGGGAAAGAACTCCGTATGCTTAGACTGGGGATGAACTTCGTATGCCTAAGTCAACCCACGAAACGAGCGTGCAAAGTCGGTCGGAACAGTTGACCGAAGAGGCATAATGCGCAAGTCGGGGATCACCTCGATCCCCCTCTACATGGTACCGATCCCACTGCCAGTCTTGCTGCCACAACCCTCGATCCGACTGGGGTTTAGACATGGAATGAACTTCTATGCCTAAGCCAACCCACGAAACGAGTGTACGGGCACTCAACTGGCCGAAGAGGCAGAATGCGCAAGCTGCGGATCAGCCCGGTCCCCCCTGCATGCTGTCGATCCTGTGCTGGTCCTGCTGTCGTAACCCTCAGTCTGGTCTGATCTTACACTGGGAATGAACTCTGTATGACTAAGCCAACCCATGAAACTAACGTGCAGGTGCTCAGTCAGTCGAAGAGGCAGAATGCATAAGTCGGGGACCGGCCCGGTCCCCCCTACGTGCTATCGATCCTGTTGTCGTAACGCTCGATCCGATCCGATCTTAGATTGGGAATGAACTCCGTATGCCTAAGTCAACCCACGAAATGAGCGTCCGGGCGTTGAGGCATAATGCGTAAGTCGAGGATCGGCCCGGTCCCCCTCTGCGTGCTGCCGATCTCGCTACCACAACCCTCGGTCCGGCTAGGGCTTAGACATGGAATGAACTCCCTATGCCTAAGCCAACACATGAAATGGGAGTGCGACTGCTCAGCCAACAGGAGAAGAAGAATGCGCAAGCCGAGGACCGGCCTGGTCCCCGTGGGTGCTGTCGATCCTGCTGCCGTAACCCTCAGTCCGGTCCAATCTTAGACTGGGAATGAACTTTGTATGGTTAGACTGGGGATGAACTTCGTATGCCTAAGTCAACCCATGAAACGAGCGTGCGGGCACTCAACCGACCAGAGAGGCAAGATGCGCAAGTCGGTGATCGAACGGGTGGTAGGTGGGTTCAAGCACATCTTCATATTTCTGCCATGACAATGCCATTTTTATGGCTTGTAAATTCATACAATGGTCCCCTAAGCCTTCATGTTAAGTTTCGTGGCAAGACGACATGTTTTCTATTTTTCATGATTTTTGAAACTTTTTACGGTTTGGGATTTTTTAAAATTTTTTTAGAAAGATTTTTGTCCCTAAATTTAGTAGAGGTGATCCTTGTATTTTTTTTGGCATGCACAAAAAAATTCAGCTAAAAACTCGAAGTGGAGAATATTTTGTGACCATTTCAAAAAAAGTATCCCTATTTCGAACACTTTAATGGCTACTGGCAGCAAACCTATAAAATATCAAATGCTCTTTAAGGGGGTGTGAGTTCTTGAGGTTTGATGAGGGATAGGGGGGCAATATAAGGGCCAACTACCAGCACCCATTGCACATCATGTGCGCACACCACCCCGGCCCCCCTAATCATCGAAACACCCAATGCTGCCGGTTAGGCTCTCCGGTGATGCTTCGGCGATGGTGCCCCGGGCGAAAAAAATGTGGCACCAGCACATGCCCGAGCCCAACATGTGTACTGTGGCTCAAAATCTTAGATTGGGAATGAACTCCATATCCTTAGACATGGAATGAACTCCGTATGCCTAAGCCAACCCACGAAACGAACGTGCGGGTGCTCAGCCGACAGGAGAGGCAAAATGCACAAGCTGGGGATCGGCTCGATCCCCCCTGCGTGCTGTTGATCCTGTTGTCGAGGATCAGCCACAACCTAAGGATCAGCCGTAACCCTCGGTTTGATCCGATCTTAGACTGGGAATGAACTCCGTATGCATAAGTCAACCCATGAAACGAGCGTGCGAGTGCTGAACGGGCCGAAGAGGCATAATGCGCAAGCCAGGGATCAGCTCGGTCCCCCTCTGCATGCTGTTGGTCCCACTGCCATAACCCTCGGTCCCTATGCCTAAGCCAACCCACGAAACGGGCGTGCAGGCGCTCAGCCGGCCAGAGAGGCAAAATGCGCAAGCTGGGGATCGACCCGATCCATCCTGCATGCTATCGATCCTGCTGTCGCAACCCTCAGTCCATTCTGATCTTAGACTAGGAATGAACTCCGTATGCTTAGACTGGGGATGAACTCCATATGCCTAAGTCAACCCACAAAACGAGCGTGCAGACGCTCAACCAGCTGGAGAGGTCGACTGGAGAGGCATAATATGCAAGCCAGGGATCAGCCCGATACCTCTCTGCGTGTTGTCGATCTGGCTACCGGTCCTGCTGCCATAACCATCAGTCTGGGTGGGGCTTAGACTTGGAATGAACTCCGTATGCCTAAGCCAACCCATAAAACAAGCATGCGGGCACTTAGCTAGCCGGAGAGAGAGAATGCGCAAGTCGGGGATCGACTCGGTACCCCTTACGTGCTGCTGATCCTACTGCTGGTCCTGCTACCGCAACCCTCAATCCGGTCTGATCTTAGACTGGGAATGAACTCCGTATGCTTAGACATGGAATGAACTTCGTATGCTTAAACCAACCCACGAAACGAGTGTGCGTACGGGCGCTCAGCCGATTAGAGAGGCAGAATGCGCAAGCCGGGGATCGACCCGGTCCCCTCTGCGTGCTGTCGATGCTGCTGTCGTAACCCTCAGTCTGGTCTGATCTTAGACCGGGAATGAACTTCGTATGCCTAAGTCAACCCATGAAACTAGCGTGCAGGCGTTGAACCGATCGGAGAGGCATAATGCGCAAGTTGGGTTTCAGCTCGATCCCCCACTGCGTGATGCGGGTCCCGCTGCCACAACCCTCGGTCCGGCTAGGGCTTAGACATGGAATGAACTCCCTATGCCTAAGCCAACCCACGAAACAAGCGTGTGGGCGCTCAGCCTGCCGGAGAGGCAGAATGCACAAGCCGGGGACCGACCCAGTCCCCCCCTGCGTGCTATCGATCCTGCTACCGTAACCCTCAGTCTGGTCTGATCTTGGGTTGGGAATGAACTCTGTATTTCTAAGTCAAGCCACTAAATGAGCGTGCAAGCACTGAGCCGATCGGAGAGGAATAATGCGCAAGCTGAGGATCGACCCGATCCCCCTCTTCATGCTGCCGATCCCGATGCCACAACCCTCGGTCCGACTGGGGCTTAGACATGGAATGAACTCCCTATGCCTAAGCCAACCCATGAAATGGGCGTGCGGGCGCTCAGTCGGCTGGAGCGGCAGAATGCGCAAGCCAGGGATCGGCCCAGTCCCCCCTACATGCTGTCGATCCTACTGCCGTAACCCTCGGTCTGGTCCGATCTTAGACTGGGAATGAACTCCATATGCTTAGACTGGGGATGAACTCTATATGTTTAGACTGGGGATGAACTCCATATGCCTAAGTCAACCCATGAAACGAGCGGGCGAACGCTCAGTCGACTGGAGAGGCATAATGCGCAAGACGGGGATCAACCCGGTCCCTCTTTACGTGCTGTCGATCCTGTTACCGGTCCTGCTACCACAACCCTCGGTCCGGCTGGGCCTTAGACATGGAATGAACTCCGTATGCCTAAGCCAACCCATCGCACATCATGTGCGCACACCCCCCGGCCCCCCAATCGTCGGAACCCACAATGCTGTCGACTAGGCTCTTCGATGATGCTCCGACGATGGTACCCTGGGCAAAAAAAATGTGGCACCAGCACATGCTCGAGCCAAGCATGTGCACCGTGGCTCAAACTCTTAGAATGGGAATGAACTCTGTAAGCTTAGACATGCAATGAACTCCGTATGCCTAAGCTAACCCACGAAATGAGCGTGTGGGTGCTCAGCCGACCGGAGAGGCAGAATGCACAAGCCGGAGATCGACTCGCTGCCCCTCTGTGTGCTATCGATCCCACTACCACAACCCTCGGTTCGACTGGGGCGTAGACATGGAATGAACTCCCTATGCCTAAGCCAACCCATGAAATGAGCGTGCGGGCACTCAGCCGGCCGGAGAGGTAGAATATGCAAGCCAGGGATCAACCCAGTCCCCCCTACGTGCTGTCGATCTTGCTGCCGTAACCTTCTTTTCAGTCTGATCTTAGACTGGGAATGAACTCCGTATGCTTAGACTTGGGATGAACTCCGTATGCCTAAGTCAACCCACGAAACGAGCGTACGAGCGCTCAGTCGGTCGAAGAGGCATAATGCGTAAGTCGGGGGTCAGCCCGATCCCCCTCTGCGTGCTGTCGATCTCCCTGCCGGTCCTGCTGCCACAACCCTCAGTCCGGTTGGGGCTTAGACATGGAATGAACTCCGTATGCCTAAGCCAACCCACAGAACGAGCGTGCGGGCACTCAACAGGTCGGAGAGGCAGAATGCGCAAGCTGAGGATCGACCCGGTACCCCCTGCCTACTGTCGATCCTACTGCTGGTCCTACTATCGCAACCTCTGTCTGGTCTGATCTTAGACTGGGACTGAACTCTATATGCTTAGACATGTAATGAACTCCGTATGCCTAAGCCAACCCATGAAACGAGCTTTTGGGTGCTCAGCCGGCCAAAGAGGAAGAATGCACAAGCCGGGGACCAGCCCGGTCCCCTCCAACGCGATGGTGATCCTACTGCCGCAACCCTCGGTCTAGTCTGATCTTAGACTGGGAATGAACTACGTATGACTGAATCGGTCAGAGAGGCATAATGGGCAAGCCGGGGATCGACCCAATCCCCCTTTGCGTGCTGCCGATCCCGCTATCACAACCTTCAGTCCAACTGGGGCTTTCCCCCTCTACGTGCTGCCGGTCCCGCTGTCACAACCTACAGTCCAGCTGGGGCTTAGACATGGAATGAACTCCCTGTGCCTAAGCCAACCCATGAAATGGGCACGCGGGCGCTCAGTAGGCTGGAGAAGTAGAATGCGCAAGTTGGGGATCGGCCCGGTCCCCCTCTGCGTGCAGCCGATCCGTTGCCATAACCCTCGGTCCGGCTGGGGCTTAGACATGGAATGAACTCCCTATGCCTAAGCCAACCCACAAAACGGGCGTGCGGGCGCTCAACCGGTCGGAGAGGCAGAATGCGCAAGCTGGGGATCAGCCCGATCCCCCCTGTGTGCTATCGATCTTGTTGCTGGTCCTACTGTTGCAACCCTCGGTCCGGTCTGATCTTAGACTGGGAATGAACTCCATATGCTTAGACATGGAATGAACTCCGTATGCCTAAGGTAACCCATGAAATGAGCTTACGGGTGCTCAACCGGCCAGAAAGGTAGAATGCACAAGCCGGGGACCGACTCGATCCCCCCTGTGTGCTGTTGATCCTACTACCGTAACCCTCAGTCCGGTTCAATCTTAGACTGGGAATGAACTTCGTACACCTGAGCCGACCGAAGAGGCATAATGCGCAAGCTGGGGATTAGCCTGATCCCCTTCTGCGTGCTGTCGATCCCGTTGTCACAACCTTCGGTCCGACTGGGGCTTAGACATGGAATGAACTCCCTATGCCTAAGCCAACCCATGAAACGGGTGCCCTAAGCCAACCCACGAAACGGGCGTGCGGGTGCTCAGCCGATCGAAGAGGCAGAATATGCAGGTCGGGGATCGACCCAGTCCCTCCTGCATGCTGTCGATCCTATTACCGTAACCCTCGGTCTGGTCTAATCTTAGACTGGGAATGAACTCTGTATGCTTAGACTGGGGATGAACTCCGTATGCCTAAGTCAACCCATGAAATGAGCGTCCGGGCACTCAGCCGGTCGGACCGGTTGGCCGGAGAGGCATAATGCACAAGCTGGGGATCAACCCGATCCCCCTCTGCGTGCTATCGATCTGGCTACCGGTCCTGCTACTACAACCTTTGGTCCGGTTGGGGCTTAGACATGGAATGAACTCTGTATGCCTAAGCCAACCCACGAAACGAGCGTATGGGTGCTCAGCTGGCCGGAGAGGCAGAATGCACAAGCCGGGGATCGACCTGGTCCCCCTTATGTAATGTCGATCTTACTGTTGGTCCTGCTGCCGCAACCCTCGGTTCGGTCCGATCTTAGACTGGGAATGAACTCCATATGCCTAAGTCAACCCACGAAACGAGTGTTCAGGCACTGAGTCAGTTGGAGAGACATAATGCGCAAGCCGGGGATCGGCCTGGTCCCCCTCTGCGTGCTGTCGGTCCCGCTACCACAACCCTCGGTCTAACTGAGACTTCGACATGGAATGAACTCCCTATGCCTAAGCTAACCCACGAAACGGGTGTGCGGTCGCTCAGCCGATTGAAGAGGCATAATGCATAAGCTGGGGATCGGCCTGGTCGCCCCTGCGTGCTGTCACCGCAACCCTCTGTTCGGTCTGATCTTAGACTGGGAATGAACTCCATATGCTTAGACTGGGGATGAACTCCGTATGCCTAAGTCAACCCATGAAACGAGCGTGCGGGTGCTCAGCTGGCCGAAGAGGCATAATGCATAAATCGAGGGTCAGCCTGGTCCCCCTCTGCGTGCTGCCGATCCCGCTGCCTGCTGCCACAACCCTCGGCCCGACTGGGGTTAGACATGGAATGAACTCTGTATGCCTAAGCCAACCCACGAAATGAGCGTGCGGGCGCTCAACTGGCCAGAGAGGCAAAATGCACAAGCCGGGGATTGGTCCGGTCCCTCCCTATGTGCTGTCGGTCCTGTTATCGCAACCCTCGGTTTGGTTTGATCTTAGACTGGGAATGAACTTCGTATGCCTAAGTGAACCCATGAAACGAGCGTACGGGCACTGAGCCGGTAGGAGAGGCATAATACGCAAGCTGGGGATCGGCCTGATCCCCCTCTGCGTGCTGTCGGTCCTGCTGCCACAACCTTCGGTCCGGCTGGGGCTTAGACATGGAATGAACTCCCTATGCCTAAGCCAACCCTTGAAACGGGCATGCGGGCACTCAGGCAGCCGAAAAGGCAGAATGCACGAGCCGGGGATCGGCCCGGTCCCCCTCTGCGTGTTGCTAGTCTCGTTGCTAGAACCCTCCGTCTAGTTGGGGCTTAGACATGGAATGAACTGCCTATGCCTAAGCCAACCCACGAAATGGGCGTGCGGGCACTCAGCTAGCCGGAGAGGCAGAATGCACAAGCCGGGGATCGGCCTGATCCCCCCTATGTAATGTCGATCCTGCTATTGGTCCTGCGGCCGTAACCCTCGGTCCAGTCCGATCTTAGACTGGGAATGAACTCCGTATGCTTAGACATGGAATGAACGTCGTATGCCTAAGCCAACCAACGAAATGAGCGTGCAGGCACTCAGTCGACCGGAGAGGCAAAATGCGCAAGCTGGGGATCAACCCGGTGCCCTCTGCGTGTTGTCGATCCTGCTACCGCAACCCTTGATCTGGTCTGATCTTAGACTGAGAATGAAATTTGTATGCCTAAGTCAACCCATGAAATGAGCATGCGAGTGCAGAACCGGCTGGAGAGGCATAATGCGCAAGCCGAGGTCGGCCCGATCCCCCCTACGTGCTGTCGGTCCTACTACCACAACCCTCGGTCCGATCCGATCTTAGACTGAGAATGAACTCTGTATGTTTAGACTGGGGATGAACTCCGTATGCCTAAGTCAACCCACGAAACAAACGTACGAGCACTCAGCCGGTCGGAGAGGCCGACAGAAGAGGCATAATGCACAAGCTGGGGACCAACCCGATCCCCATCTTCGTGCTGCCGATTTCGCTACCGGTCCTGCTGCCACAACCCTCGGTCCGACTGGGGCTTAGACATGGAATGAACTCCATATGCCTAAGCTAACCCATAAAACGAGCGTGCAAGAGCTCAGCCGACTAGAGAGGTAGAATGCGTAAGCCATGGATCGGCCCGATCCCCTCCTGCATGCTGTCGATCCTGCTGCTGGTCCTGCTACTGTAACCCTCGGTCCGATCCAATCTTAGACTGGGAATGATCTTCGTATGCTTAGATATGGAATGAACTCCATATGCCTAAGCCAACCCATGAAACGAGTGTATGGGCACTCAACCATCCGGAGAGGCAGAATGCGCAAGCTAGGGATCGACCCAATCCCCTCCTGCGTGCTGTCGATCCTGCTATCGCAACCTTCGATCTGGTCTGATCCTAGACTAGGAATGAACTCCGTATGCTTAGACATGGTATGAACTCTGTATGCCTAAGCCAACCTATGAAATGAGCGTGCGGGCGCTCAGTCGGTCGGAGAAGCAGAATGCACAAGTCGGGGACCGGCCCGGTCCCCCCTACGTGCTGGCGATCTTACTGCTGCAACCCTTGGTTCGATCTGATCTTAGACTGGGAATGAACTCCGTATGCCTAAGTCAACCAACGAAACAAGCGTGCGGGCACTGAGCCAACCAGAGAGGCATAATACGCAAGCCGGGGTTCGGCCCGATCCTCATCTACGTGCAAACGGTCCTGCTACCACAACCCTCAGTCCAGCTAGGGCTTAGACATGGAATGAACTCCCTATGCCTAAGCCAACCCATGAAACGGGCGTGCGGGCGTTCAGTCGACCGGAGAGGTAGAATTCGTAAGCCAGGGATCAGCCCGGTCCCTTCTGCGTGCTATCGATCCTGCTGCCGCAACCCTTAGTTCGGTTCGATGTTAGACTGGGAATGAACTCCGTATGCTTAGACTGGGGATGAACTCCGTTTGCCTAAGTCAACCCACGAAACGAGTGTGCAGACGCTCAGTCAACCAGAGAGGCAGGATGTGCAAGCCGGGGATCGAACGGGTGGTAAGTGGGTTCAAGCACATCTTCATATTTCTGCCATGCCAATGCCATTTCTATGGCTTGTAAATTCATACAATGGTCCCCTACGCCTTCATGTGAAGTTTCATGGCAAGATGACCCATTTTTTATTTTTCACGATTTGCGAAACTTTTTACGGTTCAAGATTTTTTCAAAATTTTTTAGAAAGCGTTTTGTCCCCAAATTTGCTAAAGATGATCCTTGTATTTTTGTTGGCATGCACAAAATAATTCAGCTGAAAACTCGAAGGGGAGAAGATTTTGTGATCATTTCAAAAAAGTGTCCCCATTTCAGACACTTTAATGGCTACTGGCAGCAAACCTATAAAATCTTAAATGCTCTTTAAGGGGGTGTGAGTTCTCGAGGTTTGATGAGGGATAGGGGGCCAATATTAGGGCCAAGTACCAGCACCCATCACACATCATGTGCGCACACCCCCCGGCCCCCCAATCATCGGAACCCCTAATGCCGCCGGGGAGGCTCTCTGGCGATACTCCGACGATGGCACCCCGAGCAAAAAAAATACGGCACCAGCACATGCCCGAGCTCAACATGTGCACCATGGCTCAAACTCTTAAACTGGGAATAAACTCCGTATGCCTAAGCCAACCCATGAAACAAGCGTGCAGGCGCTCAGCCGGTTGAAGAGGCAGAATGCGCAAGTTGGGGATCGGCCTGATCCCCCTCTGCATGCTGCCGGTCTCACTGCCACAACCCTTGGTCCGGCTGGGGCTTAGACATGAAATGAACTCCCTATGCCTAAGCTAACCCATGAAATAGGCGTGCGGGTGCTCAGCTGGCCGGAGAGGCAGAATGCACAAGCCGGGGATCGGTTCGGTCCCCCCTGCGTGCTATCGATGCTGCTATCGCAACCCTTGGTCTGATTCGATCTTATGCTTAGACTGGGAATAATTTCGTATGCCCAAGTCAACCCACGAAACGAGCGTCCAGGCGCTCAACCAACCAGAGAGGCCACCGGAGAGGCAGAATGCGTAAGTCGGGGATCGGCCCGATCCCTCCCAACGTGCTGTCGATCCTACTACTGGTCCTGCTACCGTAACCCTCGGTCCGATCCAATCTTAGACTGGGAATGATCTCTGTATGCTTAGATATGGAATGAACTCCGTATGCCTAAGCCAACCCACGAAACGAGTGTATGGGCTCTCAGCCATCCGGAGAGGCAGAATGCACAAGCCGGGGACCGACCCAATCCCCTCCTGCGTGTTGTCGATCCTGCTACCGCATCCCTCGGTCTAGTCTGATCTTAGACTAGGAAGGAACTTCGTATCCCTAAGCCAACCCACGAAACGAGTGTGCGGGTGCTCAGTCGATCGGAGAGATAGAATGCACAAGTCGAGGATCAGCCCGGTCCCCACCTACGTACTACCGATCCTGCTGCTGGTCCTGCTATCGCAACCCTCGGTCTGATCCAATCTTAGATTGGAATGAACTCCGTATGCTTAGACATGGAATGAACTCCGTATGCCTAAGCCAACCCACGAAATGAATGTGCGGGCGCTCAGTCGATCAGAGAGGTAGAATGTGCAAGTCGGGGATCAGCCCGGTCCCCCTGCGTGCTGTCGATCCTGCTGTCGCAACCCTCAATCCTATCCAATCTTAGACTGGGAATGAACTCCGTATGCCTAAGTCAACCCCACAAAACGAGCGTCCGGGCGCTGTGCTGACCGGAGAGGCATAATGTGCAAGCCGAGGATCGGCCCGATCCCCCTCTACGTGCTGTCGGTCTTGCTCCACAACCCTCGCTCTGACTGGGGCTTAGACATGGAATGAACTCCCTATGCCTAACCCAAACCACCAAACGGACGTGCGGGCAGTCAGTCGATCGGAGAGACAGAATCCACAAGTCGGGGATCGGCTTCGTCCCCCCTACGTGTTACCGATCCTGCTACCGCAACCTACGGTCCAGTCTGATCTTAGACTGGGAATGAACTTCGTATGCTTAGACTGGGGATGAACTCCGTATGCCTAAGTCAACCCATGAAACGAGCGTGCGGACACTCAGCTGACCAAAGAGGCAGGATGCACAAGCCGGGGATCGAACGGGTGGTTGGTGGGTTCAAGCACATTTTCATATTTTTTCCATGCCAATGCTATTTTTATGGCTTGTAAATTCATACAATGGTCCCCTATGCCTTCATGTGAAGTTTCGTGGCAAGACGACCCGTTTTCTATTTTTCATGATTTTTGAAACTTTTTACGGTTCAAGATTTTTTAAAATTTTTTTAGATAGAGTTTTGTCCCCAAATTTGGTAAAGATGATCCTTGTATTTTTGTTGGCACGCACAAAAAAATTCAGCTAAAAACTCAAATGCTCTTTAAGACACTTTAATGGCTACTGGCAGCAAACCTATAAAATCTCAAATGCTCTTTAAGAGGGTGTGAGTTCTCGAGGTTTGATGAGGGATAGGGGGCCAATATAAGGGCCAAGTACCAGCACCCATCGCACATCATGTGTGCACACTCCCCGACCCCTCCAATCATCGAAAACCCCAATACCGTTAGTTAGGCTCTCGACGATGCTCCGGTGATGGTGCCTCGGGCGAAAAAAATATAGCCCCAGCACATGCCTGAGCCCAGCATCTGCACCATGTCTCAAACTCTTAGATTGGGAATGAACTCTGTATGCTTAGACTGGGGATGAACTTTGTATGCCTAAGTCAACCCATGAAACGAGCGTGCATGTGCTCAGCTGGCTAGAGAGGCCGGTCGAAGAGGCAAAATGTGCAAGCCGGGGATCAGCCTGGTCCCCTCTGCGTGCTGCCAATCCTGCTGCTAGTCCTGCTATCGTAACCCTTGGTCCGGTCTGATCTTAGACTGGGAATGAACTCTGTATGCTTAGACATGGAATGAACTCCATATGCTTAAGCCAACCCATGAAACGAGCGTGCGGGCGCTCAGCCGATTGGAAAGGCAGAATGCGTAAGCCAGGGATTAGCCCAGTCCCCCTCTACGTGCTGCCGGTCCCATTGCCACAACCCTCAGTTCGTGCTACCGATCCTACTGCCACAACCCTTGATCCGGTTCGATCTTAGACTAGGAATGAACTTCATATGCTTAGACTGGGGATGAACTCCGTCTGCCTAAGTCAACCCACAAAACAAGCGTACAGGTGGTCAACCGATCAGAGAAGTCAGCCAGAGAGGCTGAATACACAAGCCAAGGATCAACCCGGGCCCCTTTACATGTTGTCGATCCTGCTGCTGGTCCTGCTACTGCAACCCTTAGTCCGGTTCGATCTTAGATTGGGAATGAACTCTATATGCTTAGACATGGAATAAACTTCGTATGGTTAAGCCAACCCACGAAATGAACGTGCAGGCGCTCAGTCGATCAGAGAGGTAGAATGCGTAAGCTGGGGATCAGCCCGGTCCCCCCTGCGTGCTATCGATCCTGCTACCGTAATCCTTGATCCGATCTTAGACTGGCAATGAGCTCCGTATTCTTAGGACCACTCATGAAATGAGCGTTCGGGTGTTGAGCCGATCGAAGAGGCATAATACGCATGGTGATGATCGGCCCGATCCCCCTCTACGTGTTACCGGTCTCGCTGCCACAACCCTCGGTCCGACTGGGGCTTAGACATGGAATGAACTCCCTATTCCTAACCAAACCCATGAAATGGGCGTGCGGGCGCTCAGCCAACCGGAGAGGTAGAATGCGTAAGCCGAGGATCGGCCCAATCCCCCCTGCGTGCTACTGATCCTACTACCGTAACCCTCGATCCGATTCAATCTTAGAATGGGAATGAACTCCGTATGCTTAGACTGGGGATGAACTCCGTATGCCTAAGTCAACCCATGAAATGAGCGTACAGGCGCTCAACCGGTCGGAGAGGCCGACGGGAGATGCAGAATGCACAAGCTGAGGATTGGCCCGGGCCCCCTACATGCTGTTGATCTTGCTGCCACAACCCTCGGTCCGGTTCGATCTTAGACTGGAATGAACTCTGTATGCTTAGACATGGAATGAACTCTGTATGCCTAAGCCAACCCACGGATCGAGCGTGCGGGCGCTCAGTCGGTCGGAGAGGCAGAATGAGCAAGCCGAGGATCGGTCTGGTCCCCCCTACGTGCTGTCAATCCTACTGCCGTAATCCTCGGTCTGATCTTAGACTGGGAATGAGATCCGTATGCCTAAGACAACCCACAAAATGAGTGTTCAGGCGCTGAGCTGACAGGAGAGCCATAATGCACAAGTCGGTGATTGGCTCGGTCCCCCTCTACGTGCTACCAGTCTCACTGCCACAACCCTCGGTCCGGTTGGGGTTTAGACATGGAATGAACTCCCTATGCCTAAGCCAACCCACGAAACTGGCATGTGCACGCTCAACCGACCTGAGAGGCAGAATGCACAAGCTAGGGATCGGCCCAGTCCCCCTTGGGTGCTGTCGATCCTGCTGTCGTAACCCTCGATCTAATTCGATCTTAGACTGGGAATGAAGTCCGTATAATTAGACTGGGGATGAACTCCGTATGCCTAAGTCAACCCACGAAACGAGCGTGCGGGCGCTCAACCGACCGGAGAGGCTGGTCGAAGAGGCGTAATGCGTAAGTCAGAGATCGGCTCGATCCCCCTCTACATGCTACCGATCCCATTGTCGGTCCTACTACCACAACCCTCGGTTCGATTGGGGCTTAGACATGGAATGAACTCTCTATGCCTAAGCCAACCCATGAAACGGGTGTACGGGTGCTCAGCCGGCCGGAGAGGCAGAATGCGCAAGCCGGGGACTGGTCCGGTCCCCCCTGCATATTGTCGATCCTGCTACCATAACCCTCGCTCTGGTCTGATCTTAGACTGGGAATGAACTCCGTATGCTTAGACTGGGGATGAACTCCGTATGCCTAAGTCAACCCATGAAGCAAGCGTACGGGCGCTCAATCGATCGAAAGGTACAATGACAAGTTGGGGATCAACCCCATCCCCCTCTGCATACTGCCCATCCCGCTGCCGATCTTGCTGCCACAACCCTCGATCCGACTAGGGCTTAGACATGGAATAAACTCCGTATGCCTAAGCCAACCCACGAAATGAACATGCAGGCGCTCAGTCGGCCGGAGAGGCAGAACGCGCAAGCCAAGGATCGGCCTGATCCCCCCTTCTTGTTACCGATCTTGCTGCTGGTCTTGCTGTCGCCACCCTCGATTCGATCCAATCTTAGACTGGGAATGAACTCCGTATGCTTAGAAATGGAATGAACTCCATATGGCTAAGCTAACCCATGAAATGAGCATGCAAGCACTCAACCGATCGGAGAGGCAGAATGCGTAAGTCGAGGATCAAACCGATCCCCCCTATGTGCTGTTGATCCTACTACCTTGACCCTCAGTTCGGTTCGATCTTAGAATAGGAATGAACTTCGTATGCCTATGTCAACCCACGAAACGAGTGTGCGAGCATTGAACCGATCGGAGAGCCATAATGCGCAAGCCAGGGATCGATCCAATCCCCTTCTGTGTGCTGTCGGTCTCGCTGCCACAACCCTCAGTCTGGTTGGGGCTTAAAATGGAATGAACTCCCTATGCCTAATCCAACCCACAAAACGGGCGTGCGGGTGCTCAACCGGTCAGAGAGGCAGAATGCACAAGTCGGGGATTGGCCCAGTCCCTCATGCGAGCTGTCGATCCTATTGCCACAACCCTCGGTTCGATCCGATCTTAGACTGGGAATGAACTTCATATGCTTAGACTAAGGATGAAATCCCTATGCCTAAGTCAACGCACGAAACGAGCATACGAACGCTCAGCCAACCAGAGAGGCAGGATGTGCAAGCTGGGGATCAAACGGTGTTAGGTGGGTTCAAGTACATCTTCATATTTCTTCCATGCTAATGCCATTTTTATGGCTTGTAAATTCATATAATGGTGCCCTACGCGTTCATGTGAAGTTTCGTGGCAAGATGACTTGTTTTCTATTTTTCATGATTTTTCAAACTTTTTACGGTTTGGGATTTTTTAAAAATTTTTTAGAAAGAGTTTTGTCCCTAAATTTGGTAGAGATGATCCTTGTATTTTTGTTGGCATGCCCAAAAAAATTCAGCTAAAAACTCGAAGTGGAGAAGATTTTGTGACCGTTTGAAAAAAGTGTCCCCATTTCAAACACTTTAATGGCTACTGGCAGCAAACCAATAAAATCTAAAATGCTCTTTAAGGGGGTGTGAGTTCTTGAGGTTTGATGAGGGATAGGGGGCCAATATAAGGGCCAAGTACCAGCACCCATAGCACATCACGTGCGCACTCCCCCTGACCCCCCCAATCGCCGGAACCCCCAATGCCGACGGTTAGGCTCTCCGGCGATGCTCTGACGATGGTGCCCTGGGCGAAAAAAATATGGCACCAGCACATGCTCTAGCCCAGCATGTGCACCGTGGCTCAAAATCTTAGATTAGGAATGAACTCCATATGCTTAGACATGGAATGAACTCTGTATGCCTAAGCCAACCCATGAAACGAGCGTGCGAGCGCTCAGTCGGTCGAAGAGGCAGAATGTGCTAGCCGGGGATCGACCCAGTCCCCCCTGTGTGCTGTCGATCCTACTGCCACAACCCTCGGTCCGGTCCAATCTTAGACTGGGAATGAACTTCGTATGCATAAGTCAACTCCCGAAATGAGTGTGCGGGCACTGAGCAGGCCGAAACGGCATAATGCGCGAGCCGGGGATCGACCCGGTCCCCCTCTATGTGCTGTCAGTCTCACTGCCACAACCCTATGTCCACCTGGGGGTTAGACATGGAATGAACTCCCTATGCCTAAGCCAACCCACGAAATGGGCGTGCGGGCGCTTAGCCAGTCAGAGAGGCAGAATGTGCAAGCCAGGGATTGGCCCGGTTCCCCCTACGTGCTGCCGATCCTACTGCCACAACCCTCGGTCCAGTCGGATCTTAGACTGGGAATAAACTCTGTATGCTTAGACTGGGGATGAACTCCGTATGCCTAAGTTAACCCACGAAATGAGCATGTGGGCACTCAGCCGACCAGAGAGGCAGGATGCGTAAGTCGAGGATCGAACGAGTGGTAGGTGGGTTCAAGTACATCTTCATATTTTTTCCATGCCAATGCCATTTTTATGGCTTATAAATTCATACAATGGTCCCCCAAGCCTTCATGTGAAGTTTCGTGGCAAGACGACTCGTTTTCTATTTTTCACGATTTTTGAAACTTTTTGTGGTTCGGGATTTTTTAAAACTTTTTTAGAAAGAGTTTTGTCCCCAAATTTGGTAGAGGCGATTCTTGTATTTTTTTTGGCACGCATAAAAAAATTCAGCCAAAAACTCGACGTGGAGAAGATTTTGTGACCGTTTGAAAAAAGTGTCCCCATTTCAGACACTTTAATGACTACTGGCAGCAAACCAATAAAATCTCAAATGCGCTTTAAGGGGGTGTGAGTTCTCGAGGTTTGATGAGGGATAGGGGGCCAATATAAGGGCCAAGTACCAGCACCCATCGCACATCATGTGTGCAAACCCCCCGGCCCCCCCAATCGTCGGAACCCTCAATGTCGTCGGTTAGGCTCTCCGGCGATGCTCCGGTGATGGTGCCGCGGGTGAAAAAAATGTGGCACCAACAAATGCCCAAGCCCACCATGTGCACCGTGGCTCAAAATCTTAGATTGGGAATGAACTTCGTATGCTTAGACAAGTAATGAACTCCATATGCCTAAGCCAACCCACGACAGGAGCGTGCGGACGCTCAGTCGGCCGGAGTGGCAGAATGCGCAAGCCGGGGATTGGCCTGGTCCCCCCTACGTGCTGTCGATCCTGCTGCCATAACCCTCGGTCTGGTCTGATCTTAGATTAGGAATGAACTACGTATGCCTAAGTCAACCCACGAAACGAGCGTGCGGGCGCTGAGCATGCGAAGAGGCATAATGCGCAAGCCGGGGATTGACCCTGTCCCCCTCTGCATGCTTCCGGTCTTGCTGCCACAACCCTCGGTCTGGCTGGGGCTTAGACATGGAATGAACTCCCTATGCCTAAGCCAACCCATGAAATGGGCGTGCCGGTGCTCAACCGACCAGAGAGGCAGAATGCACAAGCCGGCGATCGGCCCGGTCCCCCCTACGTGCTGTCGATCCTGCTACTGCAACCCTCGATCCGATCTAATCTTAGACTGGGAATCAACTCCGTATGCTTAAACTGGGGATGAACTCCGTATGCCTAAGTCAACCTCCGAAACGAGCGTGTGGGTGCCCAACCGATCGGAGAGGCCATCTGGAAAGGCATAATGCGTAAGCCAAGAATCAACCCGACCCCCCTCTGCATGCTATCGATCCCGCTGCCAGTCCTGTACCACAACCCTCGATCCGACTGGGGCTTAGACATTGAATAAACTCTGTATGCCTAACCCAACCCAAGAAACGAGCGTATGGGTGCTCAACTGATCGGAGAGGCAGAATGCACAAGCCGGGGATCAGCCCGGTCCCTCCTGCGTGCTATCGATCCTGCTGTCGCAACCCTTGATCCGGTCTGATCATGGACTAGGAATGAACTCCGTATGCTTAGACTGGGGATGAACTCTGTATGCCTAAGTCAACCCACGAAATGAGCATGCGGGCACTCAGCTAACCAGAGAGGCATAATGCGTAAGCCGAGGATCAACCCGGTCCCCCTCTGCGTGCTGTCGATCCCGCTGTCGGTCCTGCTACCATAACCCTAGGTCTGGCTGGGGCTTAGACATGGAATGAACTCCGTATGCCTAAGCCAACCCACGAAACGAGCGTGTGGGCGCTCAGCCGATCAGAGAGGTAGAATGCGTAAATTGAGGATCGGTCTGATCCCCCCTCTGTGCTGTCGATCCTGCTGCTGGTCCTGCCACCGCAACCCTCGGTCCAATCTGATCTTAGACTAGGAATGAACTCTATATGCTTAGACATGGAATGAACTCCATATGCCGAAGCCGACCCACGAAACAACGTGTGGGCGCTCAGCCGGCCAGAGAGGCAGAATACGTAAGCTGGGGATCGGCCTGGTCCCCCCTGCGTGCTATCGATCCTGTTAGCACAGCCCTCGATCCGTTCTGATCTTAGATTGAGAATGAACTCTGTATGCTTGGACTGGGGATGAACTCTGTATGCCTAAGTCAACACACGAAACGAGCGTGCAGGTGCTCAGTCGAAAAGAGAGGCAGGATGCGTAAGTCGGAGATCGAACGGGTGGTAGGTGGGTTCAAGCACATCATCATGTTTCTACCATGCCAATGCCATTTTTGTGGCCTATAAATTCATACAATGATCCCCTAAGCCTTCATGTGAAGTTTCGTGGCAAGACGACCCGTTTTCTATTTTTCATGATTTTTGAAACTTTTTGTGGTACCGGATTTTTTTAAATTTTTTTAGAAAGAGTTTTGTCCCCAAATTTGGTAGAGGTGATCCTTGTATTTTTTTGGCATGCACAAAAAAATTCAGCTAAAAACTCGAAGTGGAGAAGATTTTGTGATCGTTTGAAAAAAGTGTCCCCATTTCAGACAGTTTAATGGCTACTGGCAGCAAACTTATAAAATCTCAAATGCTCTTGAAGGGGGTGTGAGTTTTCGAAGTTTGATGAGGGATAGGGGGCCAATATAAGGGCCAAGTACCAGCACCCATCACACATCATGTGCGCACACCTCCCGGCCCCCCCAATCGTCGGAACCCGTAATGCCGCCAGTTAGGCTCTTCGACGATGCTCCAGCGATGGTGCCCCGGGTGAAAACAATGTGGCACCAGCACATGGTCGAGCCTAGCAAGTGAACCGTGGCTTAAAATCTTAGACTGGGAATGAAATTTGTACGCTTAGACATGGAATGAACTCCGTATACTTAGACATGGAATGAACTCCGTGTGCCTAAGCCAACCTACGAAACGAGCGTGCGGGCACTCAACCGACCGGAGAGGCAGAGTGCGCAAGTCGAGGATCGACCCAATCCCCCCCTGTGTGCTGTCAATCCTGCTACCACAACCCTCAGTCCGGCCCGATCTTAGACTGGGAATGAACTCCATATCATAACTCAACCCACAAAACAAGCATGCGGGCACTGAGTCGGTCGAAGAGGCATAATGTGCAAGCCGGGGATCGGCCTGATCTCCCTCTACGTGCTGTCAGTCCCACTACCACAACCCTCTGTTTGACTGGGGCTTAGACATTGAATGAACTCCCTATGCCTAAGCCAACCCATGAAACGGGCGTACGGGCGCTCAGTCGGCCGGAGAGGCAGAATACGCAAGCCGGGGATCGACCCGATCCCCTTTGCGTGCTACCGATCCTACTGCTGCAACCGTCGATCCTGCCTGATATTAGACTGGGAATGGACTTCGTATGGTTAGACTGGGGATGAACTCCGTTTGCCTAAGTCAACCCACGAAACGAGCATGTGGGAGCTCAGCCGGTCAGAAAGGCATAATGCGTAAACCGGGGATCAGCTTGGTCCCTCTCTAGTGCTATCGATCCCGCTATCAGTCCTGCTACCACAACCGTCGATCTGGCTGGGGCTTAGACATTGAATAAACTCTGTATACCTAATCCAACCCATAAAACGAACGTGCGGGCACTCAGCAGGCCGGAGAGGCAGAATGCGTAAGCCGGGGATCAGCTCGGTCCCCCCCTGCGGGCTGCTGATCCTGCTGCTGGTCCTGCTACCACAACCCTCGGTCCGATCTGATCTTAGGCTGGGAATGAACTCCGTATGCTTAGACATGGAATGAACTCCGTACGTCTAGCCCAACCGACGAAACGAGCATGCGTACGGGCGCTCAATCGGGCGAAGAGGCAGAATGCGCAAGCCAGGGATTGGCCCGGTCCCGCCTGTGTGCTGTCGATCCTACTGTCACAACCATCGGTCTGATCTGATCTTAGACTAGGAATGAACTCTGTATACCTAAGTCAACCCATGAAACGAGCGTGCGGGCATTGAGCCGGTCGGAGAGGCATAATGCGTAAATCGGGGATCAGCCCAATCCCCCTTTGCATGCTGTCGGTCCCGTTGCCATAACCCATGGTCCAACTGGGGCTTAGACATGGAATGAACTCCCTATGCCTAAGCTAACCCATGAAACAGGCGTGCGGGCGCTCAGCTAGCCGGAGAGGCAGAATGCGCAAGCCGGGGATCGACCCAATCCCCCCTGTATGCTGCTAATCCTATTGTCGTAACCCTCGGTCCGGTCCTATCTTAGACTAGGAATGAAATTTGTATGCTTAGACTGGGGATGAACTCCGTATGCGAGGATAGAACGGAAGGTAAGTGGGTTCAAGCACATCTTCATATTTCTATTATGCCAATGCCACTTTTAGGGCTTGTAAATTCATACAATGGTCCCCTAAGCCTTCATGTGAAGTTTCGTGGCAAGACGACCTGTTTTCTATTTTTCATGATTTTTGAAACTTTGTGTGGTTTGGGATTTTTTAAACTTTTTTTAGAAAGAGTTTTGTCCCCAAATTTGGTAAAGGTGATCCTTGTATTTTTGTTGGTATGCACAAAAAAATTCAGGTAAAAACTCAAAGTGGAGAAGATTTTGTGACTGTTTAAAAAAAGTGTCCCCATTTCAGATACTTTAACGGCTACTGGCAGCAAACCTATAAAATATCAAATGCTCTTTAAGGGGGTGTGGGTTTTCGAGGTTTGATGAGTGATAGGGGCCCAATATAAGGGCCAAGTACTAGTACCCATCGCACATCATGTGTGCACACCCCCTGGCCCCCCCAATCGTCGGAACCCCCAACGTCGCCGGTTAGGCTCTCCGACAATGCTCTGGCAATGGTGCCCCGGGTGAAAAAAAAGTGGCACCAGCACATGCCCGTGCCCAGCATGTGCACCATGGCTCAAAATCTTAGACTGGGAATGAACTCTGTATGCTTAGACATGGAATGAACTCCGTATGCCTAAGCCAATGCACAAAATGAGCGTGCAGGCGCTCAGCCAGCTGGAGATGCAGAATGCGCAAACCGGGGATTGACCCGGTCCCCCCATGCGTGTTGTCGATCCTACTACCATAACCCTCAGTCCGGTCTGACCTTATACTAGGAATGAACTCCATATGTATAAGTCAACCCACGAAACGAGCGTGCGGGCGTTGAGCCGACCGAAGAGGCATAATGCACAAACCGGGGATTGGCCCGGTCCCCCTTTGCGTGCTGCCGATCCCGCTGCCACAACCCTCAGTCCGACTGGGGCTTAGACATGGAATGAACTCCCTATGCCTAAGCCAACCCACAAAACGGACGTACGGGTGCTCAACCGGCCGAAGAGGTAAAATGCGCAAGCCAGGGATCGGCACAGTCCCCCCTGCGTGCTGTCGATCCTACTGCCGCAACCCTCAGTTCGATCTGATCTTAGACTGGGAATGAACTCCGTATGCTTAGACTATGGATGAACTCCATATGCCTATGTCAACCCACGAAATGAGCGTGTGGGCGTTCAGCCAGCCGAAGAGGCCAACTGGAGAGGCATAATGCACAAGTCAGGGATCAGCCTAATCCCCCTCTACGTGCTGCCAATCCCGCTGTCGGTCCTGCTGCCACAACCCTCGGTCCGGTTAGGGCTTAGACATGGAATGAACTCTGTATGCCTAAGCCAACCCATGAAACGAGCGTGCAGGCGCTCAGCTGGTCGGAGAGGTAGAATGCGCAAGTCGGGGATCAGCCCAATCCTCCCTACGTGCTGCCGCTCCTTTTACTGGTCCTGCTACCGTAACCCTCGATCCAGTTTGATCTTAGATTGGGAATGAACTTTGTATGCTTAGACATGGAATGAACTCCGTATGCCTAAGCCAACCCACGAAACGAGCGTGTGGGCGCTCAACCCGCCAGAGAGGCAGAACGCACAAGCTGGGGACCGGCCTGGTCCCCTCCTGCGTGCTGTCGATCTTGCTACAACAACCCTCGGTCCAATCCAATCTTAGACTAGGAATGAACTCAGTATGACTAAGTCAACCCATGAAATGAGCATACGGGCATTGAGCCGACCGAAGAAGCATAATGCGCAAGCCGGGGATCAGCCCGGTCACCTTTTATGTGCTGTCGGTCTCGCTACCACAACCCTCTGGGAATGAACTCCGTTTGCTTAGACTGGGGATGAACTCCGTATGCCTAAGTCAACCCATGAAACGAGTGTGCGGGTGCTCAGCCAATCAAAGAGGCCGACTGAAGAGGCATAATGTGCAAGTCGAGGATCAGCTCGATCCCCTTCTGCGTGCTGTCGATCCCACTGCCGGTCCTGCTACCACAGCCCTCGGTCTGACTGGGGCTTAGACATGGGATGAACTCTGTATGCCTAAGCCAACCCATAAAATGAGCGTGCGGGTGCTAAGCTGGCCGAAGAGGTAGAATGCGTAAGTCGGGGATTGGCCCGGTCACCCTCTGCGTGCTGTTGATCCTGCTGTCGCAACCCTCTGTCCAGTCATATCTTAGACTGGGAATGAACTCCATATGCTTAGACATGGAATGAACTCCGTATGCCTAAGCCAACCCACAAAATGAGCTTGTGGGTGCTCAGCCTGCCAGAGAGGCAGAATGCGCAAGACGGGGATCGACCTGGTCCCCCAATGCGTGCTGTTGATCCTGCTACCGCAACCCTCGGTCCGGTCCAGTCTTAGACTAGGAATGAACTCTGTGTGCTTAGATTGGGGATGAACTCTGTATGCCTAAGTCAACCCATGAAACGAGCGTGCGGACACTCAGCCGACCAGAGAGGCAGGATGCGCAAGTTGGGGATCGAACGGGTGGTAGGTGGGTTCAAGCACATCTTCATATTTCTGCCATCCCAATGCCATTTTTATGGCTTGTAAATTCATACAATGGTCCCCTAAGCCTTCATGTGAAGTTTCGAGGCAAGACGACCCGTTTTCTATTTTTCATGATTTTTAAAACTTTTTACGGTTCGGGATTTTTTAAAATTTTTTTAGAAGGAGTTTTGTCCCCAAATTTGGTAGAGATGATCCTTGTATTTTTGTTGGCATGCACAAAAACATTTAGCTAAAAACTGAAAGTGGAGAAGATTTTGTGACTGTTTGAAAAAAGTGTCCCTATTTTAGACACTTTAATGGCTACTGGCAACAAACCTATAAAATCTCAAATGCTCTTTAAGGGGGTGTGAGTTCTCAAGGTTTGATGAGGGATAGGGGGCCAATATAAGGGCCAAGTACCAGCACCTATAGCACATCATGTGCGCACACCCCCCGCCCCCCCAATCGTCGAAAGCCCCAATGCCGTCGGTTAGGCTCTCCAACGATGCTCCGACGATGGTGCCCCGGGCGAAAAAAATGTGGCACCAGCACATGCCCGAGCCCAGTATGTGCACTGTGGCTCAAAATCTTAGACTAGGAATGAACTCCATATGCTTAGACATAGATTGAACTTCGTATGCCTAAGCCAACCCACAAAATGAGAGTGCAGGTGCTCAGTCAGTCAGAGATGCAGAATGCGTAAGTCGGGGATCAGCCCAGTCCCCCCTGCTTGTTGTCAATCCTGCTGCCACAACCCTCGATCCGATCTGATCTTAGACTAGGAATGAACTCCTATGCATAAGTCAACCCACGAAACGAGCGTGCGGGCACTGAGCCGATCAAAGAGGCATAATACGCAAGTCGAAGATCGACCTGATCCCCCTCTACGTGCTGTAGATCCCACTGTCAGTCCTGCTGCCACAACCCTCGATCCGACTGGGGCTTAGACATGGTATGAATTCCGTATGCCTAAGCCAACCCACGAAATGAGCGTACGGGCGCTCAGCCGGTCGGAGAGGTAGAATGCGCAAGCCAGGGATCGACACGATCCCCCCTACGTGCTGTCGATACTGCTACTGGTCCTGCTGTCGCAACCCTCGGCCTGATCCGATCTTAGACTGGGAATGAACTCATATGCTTAGACATGGAATGAACTCTGTATTCCTAAACCAACCCATAAAATGAGCCTGCGGGCGCTCAACCGGCCAGAGAGGTAGAATGTGCAAACCGAGGATCAGCCCGGTCCCCCCTACATGCTGTCGATCCTACTGCCAGAACCTTCAGTCCTGTCCAATCTTAGATTGGGAATGAACTCCGTATGCCTAAGTCAACCCAAGAAAGGAGCGTGCGAGCACTGAGTCGACCGGAGAGGCATAATGCGCAAGCCGGGGATCGACCCGGACCCCCTCTACGTGCTGTCGATCCCATTGCCACAACCATCAGTCCGGCTAGGGCTTAGACATGAAATGAAACCCCTATGACTAAGCCAACACATGAAACGGGAGGCAGGCGCTTAGTCAGCCGGAGAAGAAGAATGCGTAAGCCAGGGATCGGCCCGATCCCCCCTGCGTGCTGCCGATCCTACTGCCGCAACCCTCGGTCTAGTCCGATCTTAGATTGGGAATGAACTTCGTATGCTTAGACTGGGGATGAACTTCGTATGCCTAATTTAACCCATGAAACGAGCATGCGGGCACTCAGCCGACCAGATCGGTAAGATGCGCAATCCGGGGATCGAACGAGTGGTACGTAGGTCCAAGCACATCTTCATATTTCTGCCATGCCAATTGCATTTTTATGGTGTGTAAATTCATACAATGGTCCCCTAAGCCTTCATGTGAAGTTTCTTGGCAAGACGACCCGTTTTCTATTTTTCATGATTTTCAAATGTTTTTAAGGTTTGGGATTTTTTAAAAATTTTTTAGAAGGAGTTTGTCCCCAAATTTGGTAGAGGTGATCCTTTTATTTTTTTTTGGCATGCACAAAAAAATTGAGCTAAAAACTCGAAGTGGAGAAGATTTTGTGACCATTTGAACTAAGTGTCCCCATTTCAGACACTTTAATGGCTACTGGCAGCAAACCTATAAAATCTCAAATGCTCTTTAAGGGGGTGTGACTTCTTGAGGTTTGATGAGGGATAGGGGGCCAACATAAGGGCCAAGTACCAGCACCCATCACACATCATGTAAGCACACCCCTCCGGCCCCCCCAATTGTCGAAACCCCCAATGCCGCCAGTTAGGCTCTCCGGTGATGCTCCGGTGATGGTGCCCCAGGTGAAAAAAATTGTGGCACTAGCACATGCCCGAGCCCAGCATGTGCACCATGGCTCAAACTTTTAGACTGGGAATGAACTCCGTATGCTTAGACGTGGAATGAACTCCGTACGCCTAAGGAAACCCACAAAATGCGCGTGCAGGCGCTCAATCGGTCGGAGAGGCATAATGCACAAGCCGAGGATCGGCCTGATCCCCCTAGCATGCTACCGATCCCGCTGGCACAACCCTCAGTCTGGCTGGGGCTTAGACATGGAATGAACTCCCTGTGCCTAAACCAACCCACAAAACGCGCGTGGAGCGCTCAGTCGGCCGGAGAGGCAGAATACGTAAGCCGGGGATCTGTTCGGTCACCCCTACGTGCTACCGATCTTACTGTCGCAACCCTCGGTCCAGTCTAATCTTAGACTAGGAATGAACTTCGTATGCTTAGACTGGGGATGAACTCCGTATGCCTAAGTCAACCCATGAAACGAATGTGCGGGCGCTCAATCGGCTGGAGGGGCTGAATGCACAAGCCGGTGACCGACACGATCCCCCCTGTGTGGTACCGATCATACTACTGGTCCTGCTACCGCAACCTTCAGTCTGGTCTGATCTTAGATTGGGAATGAACTCCGTATGCCTAGACATGGAATGAACTCCGTATGCCTAAGCCAACCCATGAAACGAACGTACGGGCGCTCAGCCAGCCGAAGAGGCAGAATGCGCAAGTCGGGGACCGACCCGATTCCCCTTACGTGTTATCGATCCTGCTGTCGCAACCCTCGATCTGATCTGATCTTAGACTGGGAATGAACTCCGTATGCCTCAGTCAACCCACGAAATGAGCATTCGGGCATTGAGCCGGCCAGAGAGGCATATTGCGTAAGTCGGGGATCGGCCCGATCCCGCTCTGCGTGCTGTCGATCTCGCTGCCATAACCCTCGGTCCGACTGGGGCTTAGACATGGAATGAACTCCCTATGGCTAAGCCAACCCATGAAACGGGCATGCAGGCTCTCAGCCGGCCGGAGACGCAGAATGCGTAAACTAGGGATCGGCTCGGTCCCCCATCATGCTATCAATCCTATTGCCCTAACTCTCAGTCCGATTCAATCTTAGACTGGGGATGAACTTCATATGCTTAGACTGGGGATGAACTTCATATGCCTAAGTCAACCCATGAAACGATCGTGCAGGCGCTCAGTCGGTCAGAGAGGTCAGTTGGAGGGGCATAATGCGTAAGCTGGGGATCAACCCGATCCCCCTCTGCGTGCTGCCAATCCCACTGTCGGTCCTACTACCATAACCCTCAGTCTGGTTGGAGCTTAGACATGGAATGAACTCCGTATGCCTAAACCAACCCACGAAACGAGCGTACGAGTGCTCAGCTGGCCGAAAAGGTAGAATGCGCAAGCCGAGGATCGACCTGATCCTCTCTGCGTACTGTCGATCCTGCTACTGGTGCTGCTACCGTAACCCTCGGTCTGGTCTGATCTTAGTCTGGGAATGAACTCTGTATGCTAAGACATGGAATGAACTCCGTATGCCTAAGCCCATCCACGAAACGAGCGTGCGGGTGCTCAGCCGGTCGGAGAGGCAAAATGCGCAAGCCAGCGACCGACCCAGTCCCTCCTACGTGCTATCGATCCTGCTACTGCAAGCCTCAATCCGGTCTGATCATAGACTGGGACTGAACTCTGTATGTTAAGTTAACCCATGAAACGAGCGTGCGGGCGCTGAGCCGGTCGGAGAGGCATAATGCGCAAGCCGGGGATCAACCCGATCCCCTTCTACGTGCTACCGATCCCGCTGCCACAACCCTCGATCTGGCTAGGGCTAAGACATGGAATGAACTCCCTATGCCTAAGCCAACCCATGAAACGGGCGTACGGGCGCTTAGCCGATCGGAGAGGCAGAATGTGCAAGCCGAGGATCGATCCGGTCCCTCTTGCATGCTATCGATCCTACTGTCGTAACCCTCGGTCTTGTCTGATCTTAGACTAGGAATGAAGTTCATATGCTTAGACTGGGGATGAACTCCATATGCCTAAGTCAACCCACGAAACGAGCGTGCGAACGCTCAACCGACCACAGAGGTAGGATGCACAAGCCGAGAATCGAACGGATGGTAGGTGGGTTCAAGCACATCTTCATATTTCTACCATGCCAATGCCAATTTTATGGCTTGTAAATTCATACAATTTTCCCCTAAGCCTTCATGTGAAGTTTCGTGGCAAGACGACCCGCTTTCTATTTTTCATTATTTTTGAAACTTTTTGCGGTTTGGGATTTTTAAAAATTTTTTTAGAAAGAGTTTTGTCCCCAAATTTGGTAGAGGTGATCCTTTTATTTTTGTTGGCATGGACAAAAAAAATCAGCTAAAAACTTGAAGTAGAGAAGATTTTGTGACCGTTTGACAAAAGTGTCCCCATTTCAGACACTTTAATTGCTACTGGCAGCAAACCTATAAAATCTCAAATGCTCTTTAAGGGGGTGTGAGTTCTTGAGGTTTGATGAGGGATAGGGGGCCAATATAAGGGCCAAGTACCAGCACCCATCGCACATCATGTGCGCACACCCCCCGGTCCCCCCAATCGTCGGAACCCCCAATGCCGCCGGTTAGGCTCTCCAGCAATGCTCCGACGATGCTCCGGCGATGGTGCCTCGGGCAAAAAAAATGTGGCACCAGCACATGCTCGAGCCCAGCATGTGCACTGTGCCTCAAACTCTTAGACTGGAAATGAACTCTATATGCTTAGACATGGAATGAACTCCGTATGCCTAAGCCAACCCATGAAACGAGCGTGCGGGCGCTCAACCGGCCGAAGAGGCAGACTGCGCAAGTCAGGGATTGACCCGTTTCCCCTTTGTGTGCTGCCAGTCTCACTGCCACAACCCTTGGTCTGGCTGGGGCTTAGACATGGAATGAACTCCCTATGCCTAAGCCAACGCACGAAACAGGCGTACGGGCGCTCAACCGATCGGAGAGGTAAAATACGTAAACCGAGGATCGGCCTGACCCCCCTACGTGCTGCCAATCCTGCCGTCGCAACCCTCGATCCAGTCTGATCTTAGACTGAGGATGAACTCCGTATGCCTAAGTCAACCCACGAAACGAGCGTGCGGACACTCAGCCGATCGGAGAGGCTGGCGAAAAGGTCGGTCGGAGAGGCATAATGTGCAAGCTGAGGATCAGCTCAATCGCCCTCTGCGTGCTGCCAGTCTCGTTGCCAGTCCTACTGCCACAACCCTCGGCCCGACTAGGGCTTAGACATGGGTTGAACTATGTATGCCTAAGCCAACCCACAAAACGAGCGTGCGGGCGCTCGGTCGACCGGAGAGGCAGAATGCGCAAGCCGAGGATCTGCTCGATCCCCCCTGTGTGCTGTCGATCCGGCTGTCGTAACCCTCGATCTGGTATGATCCTAGACTGGGAATGAACTCCATATGCTTAGACATGGAATGAACTCCTATGCCTAAGCCAACGCACGAAATGCACGTGCGAGCGCTGAGCTAGTTGAAGAGGCATAATACGAAGCCGGGGATCAGCCCGGTGCCCCTCTGCATGCTGCCGGTCCCGCTACCACAACCCTCGATTCGGCGGGAGCTTAGACATGGAATGAACTCGCTATGCCTAAGCCAACCTACGAAACGGGCGTGCAGGCACTCAGTCGATCGAAGATGCAAAATTCGCATGCGAGGGATCGATTCGGTCCCCCCTACATGCTATCGATCCTGCTGCCGCAACCCTCGGTCCAGTTCGATCTTAGACTGGGAATGAAGTTCGTATGCTTAGACTGCGATGAACTCTATATGCCTAAGTCAACACACGAAACGAGCGTGCAGACGCTCAGCCGACCAGAGAGGCAGGATGCGTAAGTGGGAGATTGAATGGGTTGTAGGTGCATTCAAGCACATCTTCATATTTCTGCCATGCCAATGCCATTTTTATGGCTTGTAAATTCATATAATGGTCCCCTAAGCCTTCATGTGAAGTTTCGTGGCAAGACGACCCGTTTTCTATTTTTCACGATTTTTGAAACATTTTACGGTTCGGGATTTTTTAAAATTTTTTTAGAAAGAGTTTTGTCCCCAAATTTGGTAGAGGGGATCCTTGTATTTTTGTTAGCATGCACAAAAACATTCAGCTAAAAACTCGAAGTGGAGAATATTTTGAGACCGTTTCAAAAAAGTGTCCCCATTTAAGACACTTTAATGGCTACTGGCAGCAAACCTATAAAATCTCAAATGCTCTTTAAAGGGGTGTGAGTTCTCGAGGTTTGATGAGGGATAGGGGGCCAATATAAGGGCCAAGTACCAGCACCCATCGCACATCATGTGCACACACCCCCCCGGCCCCCCCAATCGTCGAAACCCTCAATGCTGTCGGTTAGGCTCTCCGACAATGCTCCGACGATGGTGCCCCGGGCGAAAAAAATACGGCACCAGCACATGCCCGAGCCTAGCATGTGCACCGTGGCTCAAACTCTTAGACTGGGAATGAACTTCGTATGCTTAGACATGGAATGAACTCCATATGCCTAAGCCAACCCACGAAACGAGTGTGCGGGCACTCAGTCGATCGGAGAGGTAGAATGCACAAGTCAGGGATCGTCTCGGTCCCCATCTGTATGCTGCTAGTCCCGCTACCACAACCCTCGGTCTGGTTGGGGCTTATACATGGAATGAACTCCCTAAGCCTAAGCCAACCCACGAAACGGGCGTGCGGGCACTCAGTCGGTCGGAGAGGCAGAATAAGCAAGCCGGTGAACGGCCCGTTCCCCCCTGCGTGCTATCGATCCTACTATCGTAACCCTCGGTCCAGCCCGATCTTAGACTGGGAATGAACTCCATATGCTTAGACTAGGGATCAACTCTGTATGCCTAAGTCAACCCATAAAACGAGCGTGCGGGCACTCAGCCAGCCATAGAGGCCGACCGGGGAGGCAGAATGCACAAGTCGGGGATCGACCCGATCCCCCCTCCGTGCTGCCTATCCGACTATTGGACTTGCTGCCCAACCCTCGGTCTGGTCTAATCTTACACTGGGAATGAACTCCGTATGCTTAGGCATGGTATGAACTCCTTATGCCTAAGCTAACCCACGAAATGGGCGCTCAACCGACCGGAGAGGCAGAATGCGTAAGCCGAGGATCGGCCCAATCCCCCATGTGTGTTGTCGATCCTACTACTGCAACTCTCGATCCAGTCTGATCTTAGACTAGCAATGAACTCCATATGCTTAGACTGGGGATGAACCCCATTTGCCTAAGTCAACCCACGAAACGAGCGTGCGTGCGCTCAGCCGGTTGGAGAGGCCGGTCGTAGAGGCATAGTGCGCAAGCCGGGGATTAGCCCGATCCCCTCTGCGTGTTGCCAATCCCGCTACCGGTCCTGCTGCCATAACCCTTGGTCCGGTTGGGGTTTAGACATGGAATGAACTCCGTATGCCTAAGCCAACCCACGAAACGAACTTGCGGGCACTCAACCGGCCGGAGAGGCAGAATGTGCAAGCCGAGGATCGACCCGGTCCCCCCCTGCGTGCTGTCGATCCTACTGCTGCAACCCTCGGTCTAGTCTAATCTTAGACTGAGAATGAACTCCATAAGATTAGACTGGGGATGAACTCTGTATGCCTAAGTCAACCCATGAAACGAGCGTGCGGGCATTGAACCGGCCAAAAAGGCATAATACGTAAGCCGAGGATCGACCCAGTCCCCCTCTGCGTGCTGCCGGTCCCGCTGCCACAACCCTCGGTCCAGTTGGGGCTTAGACATGGAATGAACTCCCTATGCTTAAGCCAACCCACGAAATGGGCGTGTGGGCACTCAGTCGATCGAAAAGGTAGAATGCACAAGCAAGGGATTGGCTCGGTCCCCCCTTCGTGCTGTCGATCTTGCTACCGCAACCCTCGGTCTGGTCCGATCTTAGACTAGGAATGAACTCCATATGCTTAGACTGGGGATGAACTCCGTATGCCTAAGTCAACCCACGAAACGAGCGTGAGGTAGTTCAGCCGACCAGAGAGGCAGAATGTGCAAGCCGAGGATCGACCCGGTCCCCCCCTGCGTGCTGTCTATCCTACTGCTGCAACCCTCGATCCAGTTTAATCTTAGACTAGGAATGAACTCTGTAAGCTTAGACTGGGGATGAATTTCGTATGCCTAAGTCAACCCACGAAACGAGCGTACGGGTGTTGAGCCGGCCGAAAAGGCATAATGCGCAAGTCAGGGATCGGCCTAGTCCCCCTCTGCGTGCTACCGATCTCGCTGCCACAACCCTTGG
Source organism: Durio zibethinus (assembly GCF_047325235.1). Lineage (NCBI taxonomy): Eukaryota > Viridiplantae > Streptophyta > Magnoliopsida > Malvales > Malvaceae > Durio > Durio zibethinus. The sequence goes on from NC_143181.1 coordinate 20,555,286, forward strand.
TCTGGTTGGGGCTTAGACATGGAATGAACTCCCTATGCCTAAGCCAACCCACGAAACGGGCATGTGGGCACTCAGTCGGTCGGAGAGGTAGAAAGCGCAAGCCGGGGATCGGCTCGGTCCCCCTACGTGTTGTCGATCCTGCTGTCGTAACCCTCGGTCCGGTCTGATCTTAGACTAGGAATGAACTCTGTACGGTTAGACTGGGGATGAACTCCATATGCCTAAGTCAACCCACGAAATGAGCGTGCGGGCGCTCAGTCGACCAGAGAGGCAGGATGCGCAAGCCGGGGATCGAACGGGTGGTAGGTGGGTTCAAGCACATCTTCATATTTCTGCCATGCCAATGCCATTTTTATGGCTTGTAAATTCATACAATAGTCCTCTAAGGCTTCATGTGAAGTTTCGTGGCAAGACGACCCATTTTCTATTTTTCATGATTTTTGAAACCTTTTACGATTCGGGATTTTTTAAAATTTTTCTAGAAAGAGTTTTATCCCCAAATTTGGTAGAGGTGATCCCTGTATTTTTGTTGGCATGCACAAAAAACTTCAACTAAAAATTTGAAGTGGAGAAGATTTTGTTACCGTTTGAAAAAAGTGTCCCCATTTCAGATGCTTTAATGGCTACTGTCAGCAAACCTATAAAATCTCAAATGCTCTTTAAGGGGGTGTGATTCTCAAGGTATGATGAGGGATAGGGGGACAATATAAGACCAAGTACCAGCACCCATCGCACAACCCCCGGCCCCCCCAATTGTCGGAACCCCCAATGCCACCGGTTAGGCTCTCCGACGGTGCTCCGACGATGGTGCCCCGGGCGAAAAAAAAATGCGGCACCAGCACATGCCCGAGCCTAGCATGTGCACTGTGGCTCAAAATCTTAGATTGGGAATGAACTCCATATGCCTAGACATGGAATGAACTCCGTATGCCTAAGCCAACCCACGAAACGAGCGTACGGGCGCTCAGCCTGCCTGAGAGGCAGAATGCGCAAGTAGGGGATCGGCTCGATTCCCCCTGCGTGCTGTTGATCCTGCTACAGCAACCCTCAGTTTGATATGATCTTAGACTGGGAATGAACCCCGGATGCATAAGTCAACCCATGAAACGAGCGTGCAGGCATTGACCCGATTGAAGAGGCATAATGCGTAAGTCAAGGATCATCCCGGTCCCCCTTTACTTGCTGCCAGTCCCACTGCCACAACCCTCGGTCCAGCTGGGGCTTAGACAAGGAATGAATTCCCTATGCCTAAGCTAACTCACGAAACGGGGGTACGGGCGCTCAGCCGACCAGAGAGGCAGAATGCACAAGTCGGGGATCGACCCGGTCCCCCCTGTGTGCTACCAATCCTGCTGCCGCAACCCTCGGGTCCGATCCGATCTTAGATTGGGAATGAACTCCGTATGCTTAGACTGGAGATGAACTCCGTATGCCTAAGTCAACCCATGAAACAAATGTGCGGGCGCTCAGCCGGCCAGAGAGGCATAATGCGTAAGATGGGGATCAGCTCAGTCCCCCCTGCATGCTGTCGATCCTGCTACCGAAACCCTCAGTCCAGTCTGATCTTAGACTGGGAATGAACTCTGTATGCATAAGTCAACCCATGAAACGAGCGTACAGACATTGAGTTGGCCGAAAAAGCATAATGCGCAAGCTGAGGATCGGCCTAGTCCCCCTCTGCGTGCTGCCGGTCCCGCTGCCACAACACTCGGTCCAGCTGGGGCTTAGACATGGAATGAAATCCCTATGCCTAAGCCAAACCATGAAACGGCCGGAGAGGCAGAATACGAAAGTCAGTCGGAGAGGTAGAATACGAAAGTCGAGGATCAGCCCGATCCCTCCTGCGTCCTGCTGATCCTGCTGTCGCAACCCTCGATCTGGTCCGATCTTAGACTGGGAATGAACTTCGTATGCTTAGACTGGGGATAAACTCCATATGCCTAAGTCAACCCATGGAACGAGCGTATGGGTGGTCAGTCGATCGAAGAGGCCGGTCGGATAGGCATAATGCGTAAGCTGGGGATCAACCCGGTCCCTTCTGTGTGCTGTCGATCCCGCAGTCGGTCCTGCTGCCACAACCCTCAGTTCGACTGGGCCTTAGACATGCAATGAACTCTGTATGCCTAAGCCAACCTACAAAATTAGCGTGCGGGTGCTCAACCGGTCAGAGAGGCAGAATCCGCAAGTCAAGGATCGGCCCGGTCCCTTTTGCGTGCTGTCGATCCTGCTACCGCAACCCACGACCTGGTTCGATCCTAGACTGGGAATGAACTCCATATGCTTAGACATGGAATGAACTCTGTATGCCTAAGCCAGGGATTGACCCGGTCTCACTCTGTATGCTGCCGGTCCCACTGCCACAACCCTCGATCCGGTTGGGGCTTAGACATGGAATGAACTCCCTAAGCCTAAGCCAATCGGCGAAACGGGCGTGCGGTCACTCAACCGGCACCAGCCCAGTCCCCCCTACGTTCTATCGATCCTGCTGTCGCAACCCTCGGTCTGGTCCGATCTTAGATTGGGAATGAACTCCGTATGCCTAACTCAACCCACAAAACGAGCGTGCGGGTGCTGAGCCGGCCGGAGAGGCATAATGCACAAACTGAGGATCGGTCCGGTACCTTTCTGCGTGCTGTCGGTCTCGCTGCCACAACCTTCGGTCCGGTTGGCGCCTAGACATGGAATGAACTCCGTATGCCTAAGCCAACCCATGAAACGAGCGTGCGGGTGCTCAGCCGGTCAGAGAGGCAGAATGCACAAGTCGGGGATATGTCCGGTCCCCCTACGTGCTGTCGATCCTGATGCTGCAACCTTCGGTCTGGTCTGATCTTAGACTGCGAATGAACTCCGTATGCATAAGTCAACCCACGAAACGAGCGTGCAGGCACTGACCCGACCGAAGAGGCATAATGCTCAAGCCGAGGATCGGCCCGGTCCCCTTCTACGTGTTGCCAGTCCCGCTGCCACAACCCTCGGTCCGATTGGGGCTTAGACATGGAATGAACTCCCTATGCCTAAGCCAACACACGAAATGGGCGTGCGGGCACTCAACCGGCCGGAGAGGCAGAATGTGCAAGCCGAGGATCGGCCTGGTTCCCCCTGCGTACTGCCAATCCTGCTATCGTAACCCTCGGTCCGGTCTGATCTTAGACTGGGAATGAACTCTGTACGCTTAGACTGTTGAAGAACTCCGTATGCCTAGACTGGGAATGAACTCCGTATGCCTAAGCTAACCCACAAAACGAGCGTGCGGGCGCTCAGTCGGTCGGAGAGGCAGAATGCGTAAGCTAGGGATTGGCCCAGTCCCCCTTGTGTGCTGTTGATCTTGCTGCGGTAACCCTCGGTCCGATCTGATCTTAGACTGGGAATGAACTCCGTATGCATAAGTCAACCCATGAAACAAGCGTGCGGGTGCTAAGCCAGCCGAAGAGGCATAATGCGTAAGTTAGGGATCGGCCCGGTCCCTTTTGCGTGCTGTCGGTCCCGCTGCCACAACCCTCAATCCGGTTGGGGGTTACACATGGAATGAACTCCCTGTGCCTAAGCCAACCCATGAAACGGGCGCGTGAGCGCTCAGCCGGTCGAAGAGGCAGAATGCGCAAGCTGGGGATCGGCCCGGTCCCCTTTGCGTGCTGCCGATCCTGCAGCCGCAACTCTCGGTCTGGTCTGATCTTAGACTGGGAATAAACTTTGTATGCTTAGACTGGGGATGAACTTCGTATGCCTAAGTGAACCCACGAAACGAGCGTGCGGGCGCTCAGCCGACCAAAAAGGCAAGATGCATAAGCCGGGGATCAAACGGGTGGTAGGTGGGTTCAAGCACATCATCATATTTCTGGCATGCCAATGCCATTTTTATGGCTTGTAAATTCATACAATGGTCCCCTAAGCCTTCATGTGAAGTTTCGTGGCCAGAGGTCCCGTTTTTTTTTTTTTTCACGATTTTTGAATCTTTTTGCGGTTTAGGATTTTTTTAAATTTTTTTAGAAAGAATTTTGTCCCCAAATTTGGTAGAGGTGATCCTTGTATTTTTGTTGGCATGCACAAAAAACTTCAGCTAAAAATTCGAAGTGGAGAAGATTTTGTGACCGTTTGAAAAAAGTGTTCCCATTTCAGACACTTTAATGGCTACTGGAAGCAAACCTATAAAATCTCAAATGCTCTTTAAAAGGTTGTGAGTTCTCAAGGTTTGATGAGGGATAAGCCAGCCCACGAAACGAGCGTGCGAGTGCTTAGTAGGTCGGAGAGGCAGAATGTGCAAGTCGGGGACCGACCCAATCCCCTCCTACATGCTGTCGATCCTGCTGCCGTAACCTTCGATCCGGTCTGATCTTAGACTGGGAATGAACTCCGTATGCATAAGTCAACCCACGAAACAAGCATGCAGACGCTAAGCCGATCGAAGAGGCATAATGCGCAAGCCAGGGATCGACCCGATCCCCTTCTGCGTGCTGCCGGTCCTGCTACCACAACCCTCAGTCCAGACATGAAATGAACTCCGTATGCCTAAGCCAACCCACAAAATGAGCGTGTGAGTGCTCAGCCGGTCAGAGAGGTAGATGCACAAGCTGAGGATCGGCTTGGTCCCCCCTGCATGCTATCGATCCTGCTACTGGTCCTACTATCGCAACCCTCGGTCCGGTCCAATCTTAGACTGGGAATGAACTACGTATGCTTACACATGGAATGAACTCTGTATCCCTAAGCCAACCCATGAAACGAGCGTGCGGGCACTCAATCGGTCGGAGAGGTAGAATGTGCAAGCTGAGGATCGACCCGGTCCCCCTGCGTGCTATCGATACTACAGTCGTAGCCCTCGGTCCATTTCGATCTTAGACTGGGAATAAACTTCGTATGCCTAACTCAACCCATGAAACGAGCTTGCGAGCGCTGAGCCGACCAGAGAGGCAGGATGCGCAAGTCGGGGATCGAACAGGTGGTAGGTAGGTTCAAGCACATCTTCATATTTCTTCCATGCCAATGCCTTTTTTGTGGCTTGTAAATTCATACAATGGTCCCTTAAGCCTTCATGTGAAGTTTCGTGGCAAGAAGACACGTTTTCTATTTTTCACGATTTTTGAAACTTTTTACGATTCGAGATTTTTTAAAATTTTTTTAGAAAGCGTTTTGTCCCCAAATTTGGTAGAGGTGATTCTTGTATTTTTGTTAGCATGCACAAAAAAAATTCAGCTAAAAACCTAAAGTGGAGAAGATTTTGTGACCGTTTGAAAAAAATGTCCCCATTTCAGACACTTTAATGGCTACTGGCAGCAAACCTAAAAAATCTCAAATGCTCTTTAAGGGGGTGTGAGTTCTCGAGGTTTGAAGAGGGTTAGGGGGCCAATATAAGGGCCAAGTACCAGCACCCATCGCACATCATGTGCGCACACCCCCCGGCCCCCCAAATCGCCTGAACCTCCAATGCCGCCTGTTAGGCTCTCCGACGATGCTCCAGCGATGCTCCGACGATGGTGCCCCGGGTGAAAAAAAAGTGGCGCCAGCACATGGCCAAGCCTAACATGCACGTCGTGGCTCAAAATCTTAGACTGGGAATGAACTTCGTATGCGTAGACGTGGAATGAACTCCGTATGCCTAAGCCAACATACGAAACGAGTGTGCGGGCGCTCAGTCGACCGAAGAGGCAGAATGCACAAGTCGGGGATGGCTCGGTCCCCCCTGTGTGCTGTCGATCCTGCTACCACAACCCTCAGTCCGGTCTGATCTTAGACTGGGAATGAACTTCGTATGCCTAAGTCAACCCACGAAATTAGCGTGTGGGCGCTGAGCCGGTCGGATAGGCATAATGTGCTAGCCGGGGATCGGCTCGGTCCCCCTCTACGTGTAACCGGTCCCACTGCCACAACCCTCAGTCCGACTGGGGCTTAGACATGGAATGGACTCCCTCTGCCTAAGCCAATCCATGAAACGGGCGTGCGGGCGCTCAGCCGACCAAAGAGGCAGAATGCACAAGCCGGGGATCGGCCCAATCCTCTCTGCGTGCTACCGATCATGCTGCCGCAACCCTCGGTCCAGTTCGATCTTAGACTGGGAATGAACTCCGTATGCTTAGACTAGGGATGAACTCTGTATGCCTAAGTCAACCCATGAAATGAGTGTGCGGGAACTCAACCGACCAGAGAGGTAGGATGCGTAAGCTAGGGATCGAACGGGTGGTAGGTGGGTTCAAGCACATCTTCATATTTCTGCCATGCCAATGCCATTTTTATGGTGTGTAAATTCATACAATGGTCCCCTAACCCTTCATGTGAAGTTTCATGGCAAGACGACCCGTTTTCTACTTTTCACGATTTTCAAAACTTTTTACGGTTCGGGATTTTTTAAAATTTTTTTAGAAAGAGTTTTATCCCCAAATTTGGTAGAGGTGATCCTTGTATTTTTGTTGGCATGCACAAAACACTTCAGCTAAAAACTTGAAGTGGAGAAGATTTTGTGACCGTTTGAAAAAAGTGTCCCCATTTCAGACACTTTAATTGCTACTGGCAGCAAACCTATAAAATCTCAAATGCTCTTTAAGGGGGTGTGAGTTCTCGAGGTTTGATGAGGGATAGGGGGCCAATATAAGGACCAAGTACCAGCAACCATCGTACATCATGTGTGAACACCCCCCGGCCCCCCAATCGTCGGAACCCCCAATGCCACCTGTTAGGATCTCTGACGATATTTCGGCGATGCTGCCCCGGGCGAAAAAAATGCGACACCAGCACAAGCCCAAGCCCAGCATGTGCATCGTGGCTCAAAATCTTAGATTGGGAATGAACTCTGTATGCTTACACGTGGAATGAACTCCGTATGCCTAAGCCAACCTACGAAACGAGTGTGTGGGTGCTCAGCCGATCAGAGAGGCAGAATGCGCAAGTCGGGGATCAGCCTGGTCTCCCTTGCGTGCTGTCGATCCTGCTGTGGCAACCCTAGATCCAGTCTAATCTTAGACTGGGAATGAACTCTGTATGCATAAATCAGCCCACAAAACAAGCGTGCGGGTGCTGAGCCGATCGAAAAGGCATAATGCGCAAGCCGGCGATTGACCTGGTCCCACTCTGCGTGCTGCCGGTCCCGCTGCCATAACCCTCGGTCTGGCTAGGGCTTAAGCATGGAATGAACTCCCTATGCCTAAGCCAACCCATGAAACGGGCATGTGGGCACTCAGTCGGCTGGAGAGGCAGAATGCGCAAGTCGGGGATCAGCCCGGTCCCCCCGACGTGCTTTCGATCCCGCTACCACAACCCTCGATCTGGCTGTGGCTTAGACATGGAATGAACTCCCTATGACTAAGCCAACCCACAAAACGGGCGTGCAGGGCACTCAACCGGCCGGAGAGGTAGAATGTGTAAGCTGGGGATCGACTTGGTCCCCCCTGCGTGCTTTTGATCCTACTACCGTAACCCTCGGTCCGATCCGATCTTAGACTAGGAATGAACTCTGTATGCTTAGATTGGGGATGAACTTCGTATGCCTAAGTTAACCCATGGAACGACCATGCAGGTGCTCAGTCGATCGGAGAGGCATAATGCATAAACTGAGGATCAGCCCGATGCCCCTCTGCGTGCTGCTGATCTCGCTGCCAGTCCTGCTGTCACAACCCTTGGTCCGGTTGGGGCTTAGACATGGAATGAACTACGTATGCATTAGCCAACCAACGAAACCAATGTGCGAGCGCTCAGTCGGCTGGAGAGGCAGAATGCGTAAGCCGAGGATCAACTCAGTCCCCCCTACATGCTATCGATCCTGCTGCTGGTCCTGCTGCCACAACCCTCGATCCGATCTAATTTTAGACTGGGAATGAACTCTGCATGCTTAGACATGGAAGGAACTCTGTATGCCTAAGCCAACCCACAAAATGAGCGTACGGGTGCTCAGCCGATCGGAGAGGCAGAAAGTGCAAGCCGGGGATCAGCCCAGTCCCCCCCTGCATGCTGCCGATCCTACTGCTGGTCCTGCTACCGCAACCTTCGATTGGATCCGATCTTAGACTAGGAATGAACTTCATACGCTTAGACATGGAATGAACTCCATATGCCTAAGCCAACCCATGAAACGACCATGCGGGTGCTCAACCGACCGGAGAGCCAGAATGCATAAGCCAGGGATCGACCCGATCCCCCCCTTCATGCTATCGATCTTGCTGCCGCAACCCTCGATTTGATCTGATCTTAGACTGGGAATGAACTTCGTATGCCTAAGTCAACCGACAAAAGGAGCATACGGGTGCTGAGCCAACTAGAGAGGCATAATGTGTAAGCTGAGGATCGAACTGGTCCCCCTCTGTGTGCTGCCGGTCCCGCTACCACAACCCTCGGTCTGGCTGGGGCTTAGACATGGAATGAACTCCCTATGCCTAAGCCAACCCATGAAACGGGCGTACGGGCACTTGGTTGGTCGGAAAGGCAGAATGCGCAAGTCGGGGATTGGTCCGATCCCCCCTGTGTGCTACCGATCTTGCTGTCGCAACCCTCGGTTTGGTCCGATCTTAGACTGGGAATGAACTTCGTATGCTTAGACTAGGGATGAACTTCGTATGCCTAATTCAACCCACGAAACGAGCGTGCGGGCGCTCAGCCGACCAGAGAGGTAGGATGCGCAAGCTGGGGATCGAACGAGTGGTAGGTGGGTTCAAGCACATCTTCATATTTCTGCCATGCCAATGCCATTTTTATGGCTTGTAAATTCATAAAATTTTCCCCTAAGCCTTCATGTGAAGTTTCATGGCAAGACGACCCGTTTTCTATTTTTCACGATTTTCAAAACCTTTTGCGATTTGGGATTTTTTAAAAATTTTTCAGAAAGATTTTTGTCGCCAAATTTGGTAAAGGTGATCCTTGTATTTTTTTTGGCATGCACAAAAAAATTCAGCTAAAAACTCGAAGTGGAGAAGATTTTGTGACCGTTTGAAAAAAGTGTCCCCATTTCAGACACTTTAATGGCTACTGGCAGCAAACCTATAAAATCTCAAATGCTCTTTAAGAGGGTGTGAGTTCTCAAGGTTTGATGAGGGATAGGGGGCCAATATAAGGGCCAAGTGTCACACCTTGGGCAGGCATGCCAGGCACATCAGGCGCACCAGTAGGTGAGCCAGAGGTTGAGGCCCGCAGACCAGGTGTGTTGGCGGGTATCTGCACGCAAAGCCTAGCAAACGAGTTCAGAAATGCCCGCCCAACTTGCAGGCCCACCCATGAGACCAAGGTCTAGCATACAAGCTGCCTGTACCACATCCAGAAAGGCCCAAGGTGCTGGACACGTAAAGGAAGCTTTTAGAAGCAGGCAGGATCAGTAGTAACATCCTGGCAGATTTGGTTGACCCTAAAAATCAGAAGTTGGCATCCTGATTGATTGTAATCTGTATAATCACATGATTTTAGCCTTTATTCTAGGGATATTGCCATTAAGTGTAAGCTGGAGCCTCAACTATAAATAGAGGGCTGCTCCTCCCTCATTTGTACACCATCAAACACTTTTGTTTTAGTGAATACAAGAGTATTTCCAAAATTCTGCCTTCTTATCCTGTTTCTCTTTAACTTGCGTAATCAGCCCTTCCTATTGTTCTAGTGCCCGTATGCTTGTGTTTTAGGCTGACTTAAGCATAAAGGAGGAGATTCCAAGCCTAAGGCCACACAGTTTCTGAGTCTAAGGTCAGAGCCCATGACAGTTGGTATCAGAGCAAGTTTGATTCTGCGTGTTTGTGTTGTGCAGGTTAGAGGAGATGGCATCCCAAAGTGACGCTGCTAACCAACAACCAGAGGCCTAGGAGCATGGGCGTGGAAGAGGGAAGAAAGCCAGTTCTAGAGATATCTGGTCTACCATGGATGGTAGGCTGGCCAAGGTAGAGGTGACCATGGGCGACATGGGGGAGAAGCTTGAGGGGATAGAGACTCACATTGCATCGCTAGACTCCATGGGGGAGGAGATCCAAAGTGAACTGCAAGCTGCTCTCAACAAAGGCTTGGACATGTTCACCCAAAAGAATCAGACCTTGGAGGCTGAAGTGCTGACCTTGCGCGATGGCATGGAGGCCATGCACCAGCGGATGGAGGAGCTTACTAGTGAGCTCGTTGCTTGCAAGACTGCCATTGGGAATGGCATGTTTGTTGGAGTGTCCAAGTCAAGATTGGATGTCCCTAAGCCTAAAGAGTTCAAGGGGACTAGGGTGGCCAAGGAAGTAGATAACTACCTTTGGGTATAGAGCAGTACTTTTAGGCCATGGGCATGCAAGACGAGGTGATAAAGGTAAGCACCGTTGCTATGTATCTCACTGATGTAGCCTTATTGTGGTAGAGGCGCAGGTGTGATGATGTCAGTCATGGGAACGCCAAGATTGGAACCTGGGTAGAGTTCCAAAAGAAGTTCAAAGAACAATTTTACCCGGAGTATACCAATGATGAGGCATGGCCAAAGTTGCGCAGGCTGAGCCAGTAAGGGGACATAAGGGAGTATGTCCAAAAATTTTTTGAACTGATGCTATAGATCTCGGATCTAGGTGAGAAGGATGCCTTATTTGCTTTCATGGATGGGCTGAAGCTGTGGGTGAAGCATGAGCTACAAAGGAGAGGAGTTCATGACTTGGCTAAAGCCATGACTACTGCCAAGGCCTTGATAGAGTTCAAGTCTCTGAACAAGTTCGAGTCTACCAAGCCCAAGGGTAAGGGTAGGGATGATAGAGACCAGAAGAAGCAGTCCAAGGGGAAGAACCATGATCAAGAGTCCAAGGATGAAGACCGAGACCATTCAACTAAAGATGGTGAGAGGAAGCCACTAGCAGGAAAGTGGAAAGCAAAAAGGGACCGAGAGCCACTAGCATGCTACCTATGTAGAGGGAGCCACATAGAGTGCAATTACCCACAGAAGGGCAAGCTGGCTATTGTAGACAAGGAGTCTGATGAGGAGCTAGAGTCAGGGGTAGCAAAGCTTGGGTCGTTAGTGCTCAATGCTGTCCAGAGTAAGGGGAGCCGCAAGCCAAAGGGCTTGATGTTTGCGGATCTGATGGTTGCGGGTCAGAAGGTGAGTGCACTGGTGGACACAGGTGCCTCACATCTTTTTATTTCAGGTGATATAGCCCAAAAGCTCAAACTAAAGGTGCAAAAAGGGACTGGTACCATCAAAACGGTGAACTCCAAGGAAGTTCCAGCCATTAGAGTAGCGCGGGGAGTGGAGTTGCAGCTTGGAGACTGGAAAGGCAAGGAGACCATTGAGGTAATACCCCTTGACGACTATGAGTTTGCGATTGGGTTGGATTTTTTTGTTCGGATTAACGCCCTCCTTGTGCCTTTTAACGATTGTGTTTGCATCTTGGATGCATGGTGCCAATGCCTAGTGCCATTAAGGAGAGGGTCTGGAGTTGGGTCGCGGGTGGTGTCAGCCATCCAATTTGCCAAGGCGGTAAGCAGATAAGAAGACACCTTCTTGGCAGCCCTAAAATATGATGAGCCAAGGGAGAAGGAGATCGAGTCACCCTTGGAGGTGCTAAAGGTGCTGAAGACCTTTAGTGATGTGATGCCTGCAAAGCTACCTAGCAAGCTACCACCTAAGAGGGAGGTGGACCACAAGATCAAGCTGGTGTCCGAGGCCAAGCCACCAGCTAGAGCCCCTTACCAAATGTCTTCACCAGAGTTGGAGGAGTTGAGGAAGCAGCTCAAAGAGTTAGTTGATGCTAGCTTCATCAGGCCATCGAAGGCACCCTATGGTGCATCGATTCTATTTCAACGCAAGCATGATGGGTTGTTGTAGCTGTGCATAGACTACCGGGCTTTGAATAAGCTAACCATCAAGAACAAGTACCCCATCCCACTCATTGTGGACTTGTTCGATCAACTTGGGAGCGCAAGGTGGTTCACCAAGCTGGATTTGAGGTCAGGCTACTATCAAGTCAAGATCACAGAGGGAGATGAGCCAAAGATAGCATGTGTCACTCGGTATGGTTTGTATGAGTTCTTGGTGATGCCTTTCAGACTCACGAACACCCCAACAACATTCTGCACCCTTATGAACAAGGTACTTCAGTCATTCCTTGATCGATTTGTTATGGTTTATTTGGATGACATTGTGATCTACAGCCAGACTTTGGGAGAGCATGTAGACCACTTGAGACAGGTGTTCGAGGTGTTACGGGCACACAAGCTATTTGTCAAGAGGGAGAAGTGCTCATTCACCCAGCAGGAGATCCCGTTCCTTGGCCACATAGTGGGAGGTGGCAAGATACTCATGGATGAAGGCAAGATACACACTATCCTGGAGTGGCAACTGCCAGCCAAGGTCACTGAGTTGAGATCGTTCCTTGGGCTGGTCAACTACTACAGGCACTTCATCAAAGGTCACTCAGCAATAGCCACGCCATTGACTGACTTGCTCAAGAAAGGGAAAGCATGGGAGTGGAGCGCAGGGTGCCAAGAAGCCTTTGACAGGTTGAAGTGGGCTGTGATCGAGGAGCCAGTCTTGGCCTTGCCAGACCATGCCAAGCCATATGAGGTGCACACGGATGCATCAGACTTTGCCATAGGGGGCATGTTGATGCAGGAAGGATGTCCAGTCACGTTCGAGAGCAGGAAGCTGAACGAGACTGAGCGTAAGTACACAGTCAAGAGAAAGAGATGCCTGCAGTGGTGCACTACTTGCGCACTTGGTGCCATTACCTGTTGGGGTCGAGGTTCGTGGTTAGGACGGACAATGTGGCGACCAGCTACTTCCAGATGTAGAAGAAGCTGTCCCCCAAGCAGGTGAGATGGTAAGATTTTCTTACGAAATTTGATTTCCAGATGGAGTACAAGTCGGGGCGGGTGAACCTAGTGGCAGATGCCCTGAGCAAGAAGGCTAACCTTGCTACCATTAGCCAACCAGAAGGGTCACTAGTGCCGCACATCAAGGAGGGACTTGTGCATGACCCTACAGCCAAGGCTTTGATGGAGTACGCCCAGCAAGGTAAGACTAGGCGGTTTTGGTGTAGGATGGCTTGCTATACACCAGGGGAAGTAGATTGTTTGTGCCGTAACACGGGAAGCTCTGCAAGGAAGTTTTGTAAGAATGCCATGATTCAAGGTAGGCTGGACACCCCGAAGTGAGTCGTACCTTGGCATTGATCAAGGACCGGTACTACTGGCCACACATGAGGGACGATGTGGAGGCCAATGTGAAGACTTGTCTTGTGTTCCAACAAGACAAGGTGGAGCTCAAGAAACCAGGTGGTCTCTTGGAGCCATTGCCAGTGCCAGAGCGACCATGGGAGAGTGTTTCTCTGGACTTTATAGTCGGTCTACCCAAAGCAGAAGGGTTTGGAAGCATCATGGTAGTGGTGGAGAGGTTTTCGAAGTATGGAATCTTCATTCCAGCAACCAAGGAGTGCCCAGTCGAGGAGGCAGCTCGATTGTTCCTGAAGAACATGGTTAAGTACTGGGGAATGCCGAGGACCATTGTTAGTGATCGGGATGGGCATTTCACGGGTAGGTTCTGGACTGAGTTGGTCAAGCTGTTGGGGTCAGACTTGAACTTTTCCACCAGCATGCATCCATAGACCAATGGGCAGACAGAACGAGTGAATGGACTATTGAAGGTCTACCTCAGGCATTATGTGAGTGCCACACAAAGGGACTGGCCAAAGCTGCTAGATATTGTGCAGTTTTCCTACAATTTACAAAGGAACGAGGTAACGAACCAGAGCCCATTTGAGGTTATGACAGGGCAACAACCACTAACAACTGATTCGATTGCTACAGGTTATACAGGGCCGAATCCAGCAGCATACAAGTTTGCCAAGGCATGGCAAGAGCAAACTGACTTGGCCAGAGTTTGTCTACACAAGGCAGCCAAGAGGTCAAAGAAGTGGGCAGACCAAAATAGGCAGGACATGCAGTTCCAGGTTGGAGACTTGGTATTGGTGAAGCTGCATCCCATTGTGTGCCATAGAGGGCTGCACAAAGGCCTAGTCTGGAGGTATGAGGGACCTTTCTAAGTAGTCAAGAGGGTAGGCAAGGTTGCCTACAAGCTGGATATGCCACCCAAGCTGAGGGTACACCCGATGTTCCATGTGAGCATGCTCAAGCTATTTCATGAGGATGACGGAGATCCAAGATGGGCAGAGTCAAAGCGTGCACCATTGGGAGCAAGGGCCTCATATGAGAAGGAGGTCCATAGCATCATAGCTGACCAGGAGGTGAGACAGAAGAACTGTAAGCCAAGACAAAAGTACTTTGTGTGCTGGAAGGGACTTCCAGACAGTGTGGCAAGTTGGGAACCAACAGATGACTTATGGCAGTTCGGGGACCAGATCAGGTAGTACCATACAGAAGACACAATAAGGGCATTGCACAATCAGGTGGGGGAGAATGTCACGCCCTGGGCGGGCACGCCAGGCACATCAAGCGCACCAGCAGGTGAGCCAGAGGTTCAGGCCCGCAGACCAGGTATGCTGGCGGGTATCTACGCATAAAGCCTAGCAAACGAGTTCAGAACGCCCGCCCAACTTGCAGGCCAGCCTGTGAGACCAAGGCCTGGCATACAAGCTGCCCGCACCATATCCAGAAGGGCCCAAGCTGCTGGACATGCAAGGGAAGCTTCTAGATGCAGCAGGATCAGTAGCAGCATCCTGGCAGATTTGGTTAACCCTGAAAATCAGGAGTTAGCATCCTGATTGATTGTAATCTGTATAATCCCATTATTTTAGCCTTTATTCTAAGGATATTGCCATTAAGTGTAAGTTAGAGCCTCAACTATAAATAGAGAGCTACCCCTTCCTCATTTCTACACCATCAAACACTTCCATTTCAGTGAATACAAAAGCATTTTCAGAATTCTGCCTTCTTATCCTATTTCTCTTTGACTTTCGTAATCAGCCCTTCCCATTGTTCTAGTGCCTGTACGCTTGTGTTTTAGGCTGACTTAGGCATAAAGGAGGAGATTCCAAGCCTAAGGCCACACGATTTCTACGTCTAAGGTCAGAGCCCGTGATGCAAGTACCAGCACCCACCGCACATCATGTGCGCACACCCCCCCGGCCCCCCCAATCGTTGGAACCCCCAATGCCGTCGGTTAGGCTTTTCGACGATGCTTCGGCAATGCTCCAACGATGGTGCCTCAGGCAAAAAAAATGCGGCACCAGAACATGCCCGAGCCCAGCATGTGCACCGTGGCTCAAAATCTTAGGCTGGGAATGAACTCCGTATGCTTAGACATGGAATGAACTCTGTATGCCTAAGCCAACCCACGAAACGAGCGTGCGGGCGCTCAGCTGGTAGGAGAGGTAGAATGCGTAAGTCAGGGATGGACCCGATCCCCCTCTGCGTGCTATCGATCCTACTGCCCCAACCCTCGGTCCGATCCGATCTTAGACTGGTAATGAACTCCGTTCGCATAAGTCAACCCACGAAATGAACGTGTGGGCGCTGAGCCGATCGAACTGCATAATGCGCAAGTCAAGGATCGGCCCGGTCCCCTTTTACGTGCTGTCGGTCTCGCTGCCACAACCCTCAGTTCAGCTGGGGCTTACACATGGAATGAACTCCCTATGCCTTAGCCAACCCACGAAACGGCCGTACGGGCGCTCAACCGGTCGGAGAGGCAGAATGCACAAGCTGGGGATCGACCCGATCCCCCCTGCGTGCTACGGACCCTGCTGTTGCAACCCTCAGTCCCATCCGATCTTAGACTGGGAATGAACTCCATATGCTTAGACTGGGGATGAACTCCGTATGCCTAAGTCAACCCACGAAACGAGCGGGCGGGCACTCAGTCGGTCGTAGAGGCCGATCAGAGAGGCATAATGCATAAGCCAGGGATCAGCCCGGTCCCCCTCTGCGTGCTGCTAATCCCACTGTCGGTCCTGCCGCCACAACACTCAGTCCGGCTGGGGCTTAGACATGGAATGAACTTCGTTTGCCTAAGCCAACCCATGAAATGAGCGTGTGGGCGCTCAGTCGACCGGAGAGGCAGAATGCGCAAGTCGGGGTCGGTCCGGTCCCCCCTGCGTGCTGTTGATCCTGCTGCCACAACCCTCAGTCCGGTCCAATCTTAGACTGGGAATGAACTCCGTATGCCTAAATCAACCCACGAAACGACAGTCCGGGCATTCAGTCTACCGTAGAGGCCGATCGGAGAGGCATAATGTGCAAGTCGGGGATCAGCCCGGTCCCCCTCTGCGTGCTGTCGATCCCACTGTCGGTCTTGCTGTAACAACCCTTAGTCCGACTGGGACTTAGACATGGAATGAACTCCGTATGCCTAAGCCAACTCATGAAACGAGCGTGCGGGCGCTCAACTGACTGGAGAGGCAGAATGTGCAAGCCACGAATTGGCCTGGTCCCTCCTGCGTGCTGTCGATCCTGTGCTGGTCCTGCTATTACAACCCTTGGTCCAGTCCGATCTTAGACTGGGAATGAACTCCGTATGCTTAGACATGGAATGAACTCCGTATGCCTCAGCCAACCCACGAAACGAGCGTGCGGGTGCTCAACCGGCCGAAGAGGTAGAATGCACAAGCCGAGGACCGGCTCGATCCCAGCTACGTGCTGTTGATCCTGCTACCGCAACCCTCGGTCCGGTCTGATCTTAGACTGGGAATGAAGTCTGTATGCATAAGTCAACCCATGAAACGAGCGTGCGGGCTCTGAGCCTACCGGAGGGGCATGATGCGTAAGCCGAAGATCGGCCCGGTCCCTCTCTGCATGCTATCGATCTCGCTACCGGTCCTGCTGCAACAACCCTCGGTCCGACTGGGGCTTAGACATGGAATGAAATCCGTATGCCTAAGCCAACCCATGAAACAAGTGTGCGGCCACTCAACTGGCCGGAGAGGCAGAATGCGCAAGCCACGGATTGGCTCGATCCCCCCTGCGTGCTGTCGATCCTGTGCTGGTCCTACTTTCGCAACCCTTGGTCAAGTCCGATTATAGACTGGGAATGAACTCTGTATGCTTAGACATGGAATGAACTTCGTATGCCTAAGCCAACCCATGAAATGAGTGTGAGGGTGCTCAGCCGGCTGAAGAGGTAGAATGCGCAAGTCGGAGATTGACTCGGTCCCCCCTACGTGCTACTGATCCTGTTGCTGGTCCTGCTGCGGTAACTCTCAGTTCAGTCTGATCTTAGACTGGGAATGAACTCCGTATGCTTAGGCATGGAATGAACTCCGTCTGCCTAAGCCAACCCACGAAATGAGCGTGCGGGCGCTCAGTCGACCTGAGAGGCCGGTCGAAGAGGCATAATGTGCAAGCCAGGGAACAGCTCGATCCCCCTCTGCGTGCTATTGATCCCGCTGTCGGTCTCCTCTACCATAACCCTCGATCTGGTATGGCTTAGACATAGAATGAACTCCGTATGCCTAAGCCAACCCATGAAACGAGCGTGCGGGAGCTCAACCAGTCGGAGAAATAGAATGCGCAACTTAGGGATCAACCCAGTCCCCCCTGCGTGCTATCGATTCTGCTACTAGTCCTGCTGCCACAACACTCAGTCCGGTCTAATCTTAGACTGGGAATGAACTCTGTATGCTTAGACATGGAATGAACTCCGTATGCCTAAGTCAAGCCATGAAACAAGCGTGAGGGCGTTAAGCCGACCGAAGAGGCATAATGCACAAGCCGGGGATCGATCAAATCCCCCTCTGCGTGCTGCCGGTCCTACAACCACAACCCTCGATCCGGTTGGGGCTTAGACAAGGAATGAACTCCCTACGCCTAAGCCAACCCACGAAATGGGCATGCCGGCACTCAGTCGACCGGAGAGGCAGAATGTGCAAGTCGGGGATTGGCCCGATCCACCCCTACGTGCTGTCGATCTTGCTACCGCAACCCTCAGTCCGGTCTGATCTGAGACTAGGAATGAACACTGTATGCCTAAGTCAACCCACGAAATGAGCGTGCGGCCGCTGACCAGTCGGAGAGGCATAATGCGCAAGTCGGGGATCGGCCCGGTCTCCCTCTGCGTGCTGCCAGTCCCGCTGCCACAACCCTTGGTCCGCTTGGGGCTTAGACATGGAATGACCTCCCTATGCCCAAGCCAACCCATTAAATGGGCGTGCAGGTGCTCAGTCGACCGGAGAGGCAGAATGCGCAAGCCAAGGATCGACCCGATCCCCTTACGTGCTGTCGATCCTGCTGCTGGTCCTACTACTGTAACCCTCAATCCGGTCCGATCTTAGACTACGAATGAACTCTGTATGCTTAGGCATGGAATGAACTCCGTATGCCTAAGCCAACCCACGAAATGAGCGTACGGGCACTCAGCCAACCGGAGAGGCAAGATGCGTAAGTCGGGGACTGATCCGATCCCCCATGCGTGCTGTCTATCCTACTGTCACAATCCTTGGTCTGGTCTGATCTTCGACTGGGAATGAACTCCGTATGCCAAAGTCAACCCATGAAATGAGCGTGTGGGCACTGAGCCGGCCGAAAAGGCATAATGCGTAAGTCGGGGATCGACCCGGTCCCCCTCTACATGTTGTTGGTCCTGTTGCCACAACCTTCGGTCCGACTGGGGCTTAGACATGGAATGAACTCCTTATGCCTAAGCCAACCCATAAAACAGGCGTGCGGGTGCTCAGCCAGCCGGAGAGGCAAAATACGCAAGCTAGGGATCAGTCCGGTCCCCCCTTCGTGCTGTTGATCCTGCTTCGCAACCCTCGATCCGATCTGATCTCAAACTGGGAATGAACTCCATATGCTTAGACTGGGGAGGAACTCCGTATGCCTAAGTCAACCCATGAAATGAGCGTGCGGACTCTCAGCCGACCAGAGAGGCAGGATGAGCAAGTCGGGGATCGAACGGGTGGTAGGTGAGTTCAAGCACATCTTCATATTTCTGCTATGCCAGTGCCATTTTTATGGCTTGTAAATTCATACAATGGTCCCCTAAGCCTTCATGTGAAGTTTCGTGGCAAGACGACCCGTTTTCTATTTTTCACAATTTTCAAAACTTTTTACGATTCGAGATTTTTTTAAATTTTTTTAGATAGATTTTTGTCCCCAAATTTGGTAGCAGTGATCCTTGTATTTTTGTTGGCGTGCACAAAAACATTCAAATAAAAACTCGAAGTGGAGAAGATTTTGTGACCGTTTGAAAAAAGTGTCCCCATTTCAGACACTTTAATGGCTACTGGCAGCAAACCTATAAAATCTCAAATGCTCTTAAGAGGGTGTGAGTTCTCGAGGTTTGATGAGCGATAAGGGGCCAATATAAGGGCCAAGTACCAGCACCCATCGCACATCATGTGGGCACACCCCCCAGCCCCCCCAATCGTCGGAACCCCCAATGTCGTTGGTTAGGCTCTCCGGCGATGCTCTGACGATGGTGCCCCGGGCAAAAAAAATGCGGCACCAGCGCATGCCCGAGCCCAGTATGTGCACCGTGGCTTAAAATCTTAGACTGGGAATGAACTCCGTATGCTTAGGCATAGAATGAACTCCGTATGCCTAAGCCAACCCACGAAACAAGCGTGCAGGCACTCAGCCTACCGGAGAGGCAGAATAAGCAAGCCAGGGATCGACCGATCCCCCCCTCCATGCTGTCGATCCTACTGCCACAACCTTCGATCCTGTCTGATCTTAAATTAGGAATGAACTCTGCATGCTTAGACTGGGGATGAACTCCATATGCCTAAGTCAACCCATGAAACAAGCGTGTGAGCCCTCAGCCGACCGAAGAGGTCGGCCAGAGAGGCATAATGCGCAAGCCGAGGATCAACCCAGTCCCCCTCTGTGTGCTACCGATCTCGCTACTAGTCCTACTACCACAACCCTCAGTCTGGCTGTCTCTTAGATATGGAATGAACTCCATATGCCTAAGCCAACCCATGAAACGAGCGTGCCGATGCTCAACCGGCCGGAGAGGTAGACTGTGAAAGTTAGGGATCGGCCCGATCCCCCCTGCGTGCTGCCAATCCTGCTACTGGTCCTGCTGCCACAACCCTCGGTCTGGTCCGATCTTATACTGGGAATGAACTCTGTATGCTTAGACAAGGAATGAACTTCGTATGCCTAAACCAACCCACGAAACGAGCGTGCAGACACTCAGCCGATCGGAGAGGTAGAATGCGCAAGCCAGGGATCGATCATCCTTCCCTGTGTGCTATCGATCCTGCTGTCGTAACCCTCAGTTTGGTCCAATCTTAGACTAAAAATTAACTCTGTATGCTTATTTCAACCCATGAAATGAGTGTGCGAGCGTTGAACTAGTTGGAGAGGCAAAATGCGCAAGCCAGGGATTGACCCAGTACCCCTCTGCGTGCTACCGATCCTGCTGCCACAACCCTCTGTCCGGTTGGTGCTTAGACATGAAATAAACTCCCTATGCCTAAGCCAACCCACGAAACCGGCGTGCGAGCACTTAGTCGATCGGAGAGGCAGAATGCACAAGTCGGGGATCAGCCCGGTCACCTCTGCATGCTGTCGATCCTACTACCGCAACCCTCAGTCTGGTCTGATATTAGACTGGGAATGAACTCTGTATGCTTAGACTGGGGATGAACTCCGTATGCCTAAGTCAACCCATGAAACGAGCATGGGGGCGCTCAGTCGGCCGAAGAGGTCAGATGGAGAGCCAGAATGCACAAGCTGAGGATCGACTCGGTCCCCCCTACATGCTGCTGGTCTGCTATCGTAACCTCGGTTCGGTCTGATCTTAGACTGGGAATGAACTCCGTATGCTTAGACTGGGGATGAACTCCGTATGCCTAAGTCAACCCATGAAACGAGCGTGCAGGCACTCAGCCGATCGGAGAGGCATAACGCATAAGTCGGGGATCAACCTGGTCCCCCTCTACATGCTACCGATCCCGCTATCGATCCTACTGCCATAACCTTCGGTCCGGCTGGGGCTTAGACATGGAAAGAACTCCGTATGCCTAAGCCAAGCCACGAAATAAGCGTGCGGGCGATCAACCGATCGGAGAGGTAGAATGCGCAAGTCGGGGATCGACGCGATCCCCCTTACGTGGTGCCGATCCTGCTGCTAGTCCTGCTACCGCAACCCTCGATCTTAGACTGGGAATGAACTCTGTATGCTTAGACATGGAATAAACTCCGTATGCTTAGACATGGAATAAACTCCATATGCTTAGACATGGAATAAACTCCGTATGCCTAAGCCAACCCACAAAATGAGCTTACGGGTGCTTAGCTGACTGGAGAGGCAGAATTATACAAGCGGGGGACCGATCTGGTCTTCCCTGCATGCTGTCGATCCTGCTGTCGCAACCCTCGGTCCAGTCTGATCTTAGACTGGGAATGAATTTCGTATGCTTAAGTCAACACACTAAATAAGCGTGCGGGCACTGAGCCAGCCAGAGAGGCATAATGCACAAGCTGAGGATCGGACCAATCCCCCTCTGCGTGCTGTCGGTCCCACTAGCACAACCCTTGATCCGACTGGGGCTTAGGCATGGTATGAACTCCCTATGCCTAAGCCAACCCATGAAACGGGCGTGCGGGTGCTCAGTCGATCAGAAAGGCAAAATGCAAAAGTCGAGGATCAGCCCGGTCCCTCTCTACGTGTTGTCGATCCTGCTGCCGGTCCAGCTACCACAACCGTAAATCCGGTTAGGGCTTAGACTTGGAATGAACTCTGTATGCCTAAGCCAACCCATGAAACGAGCGTGCAGGTGCTCAACTGGTCAGAGAGGCAGAATGCATAAGCCAAGAATTGATCCGATCCCCCTTGCGTACTGTCGATCCTGCTACGGGTACTGCTGCTGCAACCCTCGATCTGGTCCGATCTTAGACTGGGAATGAACTCCGTATGCTTAGACATGGAATGAACTCCGTACGCCTAAGCCAACCCATGAAATGAGTGTGCAGGTACTCAATCGACTGGAGAGGTAGAATGCACAAGCTGGGGACCAGGCCGACCCCCACCTGCGTGCTATTGATCCTGCTACCACAACCCTCGATCCTATTCGATCTTAGATTAGGAATGAACTTCGTATGCCTAACTCAACCCATGAAACGAGCGTGCAGGCACTGAGCTGGTCGGAGAGGCATAATGCGTAAGCCAGGGAGCGGCCCGATCCCCCTCTGCGCCTTCATGTGAAGTTTCATGGCAAGATGACCCATTTTCTATTTTTCATGATTTTTGAAAATTTTTAGGGTTCGGGATTTTTTAAAATTTTTTAGAAAGAGTTTTGTCTCCAAAATTGGTAAAGGTGATCCTTGTATTTCTATTGGCATGCAAAAAAAAATTCAGCTAAAAACTCGAAGTGGAGAAGATTTTGTGACCATTTGAAAAAAGTGTCCCCATTTCAGACATTTTAATGGCTACTGGCAGCAAACCTATAAAATCTCAAATGCTCTTTAAGGGGGTGTGAGTTCCCGAAGTTTGATGAGAGATAGGAGCCAATATAAGGGCCAAGTACCAGCACCTAATGCACATCATGTACGCACACCCCCCGGCCCCCCCAATCGCCGGAACCCCCAATGCTGCTGGTTAGGCTCTCCGGCGATGGTCCAACGTTGGTGCCCCGAGTGAAAAAAATGTGGCACCAGCACATGCCCAAGCCCAGCATGTGCACCGTGGCTTAAACTCTTAGACTGGGAATGAACTCCGTATGCTTAGACATAGAATGAACTTCGCATGCCTAAGCCAACCCACGAAATGAGCGTGCGGGCAATCAGTCGGCCGGAGATGCAGAATGCACAAATCGGGGATCGGCCCGGTCCCTCTCTACGTGCTACCGGTCTCGCTGCCACAACCCTCGGTCTGATTGGGGCTTAGACATGGAATGAACTCCCTATGCCTAAGCTAACCCATGAAACAAGCGTGCGGGCGCTCAGCCAAACGGAGAGGCAAAATGCACAAGCCGGGGATCGGCCTGGTCCCCCCTGCGTGCTGTCGATCTTGTAGCCGCAACCCTTGGTCTGATTCGATCTTAGACTGGGAATGAACTTCATATGCTTAGACTGGGGATGAACTCCGTATGCCTAAGTCAACCCACGAAACAAGTGTGCGGGCGCTCAACCGATCAGAGAGGTCGGTTGATGAGGCAGAATGTGCAAGCCTGGGATCGGCTCGGTCCCCTCTTATGTGCTACCGATCCTACTGCTAGTCCTGCTGTCACAACCCTCGGTCTGATCCAATCTTAGATTGGAAATGAACTCCGTATGCTTAGACATGGAATGAACTCCGTATGCCTAAGTGAACCCACGAAATGAGCGTACGGGCGCTCAGCCAGCCGGAGAGGTGGAATGCATAAGCCAGGGACCAGTCTGGTGCCCCCTGTGTGCTGTTGATCCTACTACCGCAACCCTCGGTCTGGTCCGATCTTAGACTAGGAATGAACTCCGTATGCCTAAGTCAACCCATGAAACGAGCGTTCGGGTGCTGAGTCAGCCGAAGAGGCATAATGTGCAAGCCGAGGATCGACCCGATCCCCCTCTACGTTCTGCCAGTCCCGTTGCCATAATCCTCGGTCCGGTTGGGGCTTAGACATGGAATGAACTCCTTATGCCTAAGCCAACCCACGAAATGGGCATGCGGGCTCTCAGCCGGCCGGAGAGGCAGAATACGCAATCCAAAGATCAGCTTGGTCCCCCCTACATGCTACCGATCCTGCTGCCACAACCCTCGATCCGATCCGATCTTAGACTGGGAATGAACTCCGTATGCTTAGACTGGGGATGAACTCTGTATGCCTAAGTCAACCCACGAAACAAGCGTACGGGTGCTCAACCGATCGAAGAGGCAGAATGTGCAAGCTGGGGATTGGCCCGGTCCCCCTTACGTGCTGCCGATTCTGCTGCCGTAACCCTCGATCTGATCCGATCCGATCTTAGAGTGGGAATGAACTCCGTATGCTTGACATGGAATAAACTCTGTATGCCTAAGCGAACCCATGAAATGAGCGTACGGGCGCTCAGCTGGCCGAAGAGGTAGAATGTGCAAGCCGGGGACCGACCCGATGGCCCCTGCATGCTATCGATCCTACTACCACAACCCTCGGTCCGATCCGATCTTATACTGGGAATGAACTCCATATGCCTAAGTCAACCCATGAAATGAGCATTCGGGTGTTGAGTCAGTTAGAGAGGCATAATGCGTAAGCCGAGGATCGACCCGATCCCTCTCTACGTGCTGCCAGTCCCGCTACCACAACCATCAATCTGACTGGGGCTTAGACATGGAATGAACTCCCTATGCCTAAGCCAACCCACGAAACGGGCGTGCTGGCACTCAGCCAGTCGGAGAGGTAGAATGCGCAAGCCAGGGATCGGCTTGGTCCCCCCTACGTGCTACCGATCCTGCTACCGTAACCCTTGGTCAGGTTCGATGTTAGATTGGGAATAAACTCCGTATGCTTAGACTGGGGATGAACTCCGTATGCATAAGTCAACCAACGGAACGAGCGTGCGAGCGCTCAGCTGGCCGGAGAGCCGTAATGCGCAAGCCAAGGATCAGCCCTGTCCCCCTCTGCATGCTGCCGATCCTATTGCCGTCCTACTGCCACAACCCTCGGTCCGACTGGGGCTTAGACATGGAATGAGCTCCATATGCCTGAGCCACCCCACGAAACGAGTGTTCGGGCGCTCAACCGATCAGAGAGGCAGAATACGCAAGTCAGGGATCGACCCGATCCACTCTATGTGCTGTCAATCCTACTGCCACAACCCTCGATCTGATCCAATCTTAGACTGGGAATGAACTCCATATGATTAGGCATGGAATGAGCTCCGTATGCCTAAGCCAACCCACGAAACGAGTGTGTGGACGCTCAACCGATTGGAGAGGCAGAATGCGCTAATCGGGGACCTGTCTGGTTCCCCCTACGTGCTGTCGATCTTGCTATCGTAACCCTCTGTCCGGTCCGATCTTAGACTGGGAATGAACTCCGTATGCCTCAGTCAACCCACAAAATGAGCGTGCGGGTGTTAAGCCGGTCGGAAAGGCATAATGCACAAGCCGAGGATCTGCCCGATCCCTCTTTACATGCTATCGGTCCCGCTACCACAACCCTCAGTCTGACTGGGGCTTAGACATGGAATGAACCCCCTTTGCCTAAGCCAACCCACAAAATGGGCGTGCGAGCTCTCAGCCAACTAGAGAGGCAGAATGCGCAAGTCGGGGATCGACCCGGTCCCCCCTGCGTGCGACTGATCCTACTATCGTAACCCTCGGTCTGGCTCGATCTTAGACTGGGAATGAACTTTGTATGCTTGGACTGGGGATGAACTCCATATGCCTAAGTCAACCCATGAAATGAACATGCGGACGCTCAGCCAACCAGAGAGGCTGGATGCGTAAGCCGGGGATCAAACGGGTGGTAGGTGGGTTCATGCACATCTTCTTATTTCTACCATGCCAATGCCATCTTTATGGCTTGTAAATTCATACATTGGTCCCCTACGCCTTCATGTGAAGTTTCGTGGCAAGACGACCCATTTTCTATTTTTCACGATTTTCAAAACTTTTTGTGATTCGGGATTTTTTAAAATTTTTTTAGAAAGATTTTTACCTCCAAATTTGGTAGAGGTGATCCTTGTAATTTTTTTGGCATGCACAAAAAAATTCAGCTAAAAACTCAAAGTGGAGAAGATTTTGCGACCATTTGAAAAAAGTGTCCCCATTTCAGACACTGTAATGGCTACTAGCAGCAAATCTATAAAATCTCAAATGCTCTTTAAGGGGGATTGAGTTCTCGAGGTTTGATGAGGGATAGGGGGCCAATATAAGGGCCAAGTACCAGTACCCATTGCACATCATGTGCGCACACCCCCCGGCCCCCCAATCGTCGGAACCCCCAATACCGCCAGTTAGGCTCTCCGACGATGTTCCGGTGATGGTGCCCCGAGTGAAAAAATGCGGCACCAGCACATACCCTAGCCCAGCATGTGCACCATGGCTCAAACTCTTAGACTGGGAATGAACTCCGTATGCTTAGACATGGAATGAACTTCGTATGCCTAAGCCAACACACGAAATGAGTGTGCGGGCGCTCAATCGGCCGGAGAGGCAGAATGCGTAAGCCAGGGATTGGCCCGGTCCCCCTCTACGTGCTGCCAATCCAGCTGCCACAACCCTTGGTCCGGCTGGGGCTTAGACATGGAATGAACTCCCTATGCCTACGCCAACCCACGAAACGGGCGTACGGGCGCTCAGCCGGCCGAAGAGGCAGAATGTGCAAGCTGAGGATCAGCCCGATCCCCCCTACGTGCTACTGATCCTACTGCCGCAACCTTCAATCCGGTTTGATCTTAGAGTGGGAAAGAACTTCGTGTGCTTAGACTGGGGATGTACACCGTATGCCTAAGTCAACCCACAAAACAAGCGTACGGGCGCTCAGCCGGCCGGGGAGATAGAATGCACAAGTTGGAGATTGACCCGATCCCCCCCTGCGTGCTGTCGATCCTACTATTGGTCCTGCTGCCATAACCCTCGGTCCGGTCCGATCTTAGACTGGGAATGAACTCATATGCTTAGACATGGAATGAACTTCGTATGCCTAAGCCAACCCACGAAACGAGCGTACAGGCGCTCAACCGGTTGGAGAGGCAGAATGCACAAGCCAGGGACCGAACGATCCCCCCCAGCGTGTTGTCAATCGTGCTGCCCTCGATCCGGTCCGATCTTAGACTAGGAATGAACACCGCATGCCTAAATCAACCCAAGAAACAAGCGTTCGGGCATTGAATCAACCGAAAAGGCATAATGCCCAAGCCGAGGATAAGCTCGATCCCCCACTACGTGCTGTCGATCCCACTGTCACAACCCTCGGTCCGCATGGGGCTTAGATATGGAATGAACTCCGTATGCCTAAGCTAACCCACGAAACGAGCGTGCGAGCGCTCAGCAGGCCGGAAAGGCAAAATACGTAAGCCGAGGATCGACTCGATCCCTCCCTGCATGCTGTTTATCCTGTTGCTAGTCCTGCTATGGTAACCCTCAGTTTGGTCTGATCTTAGATTGGGAATGAACTCCATATGCTTAGACATGGAAAGAACTCTGTATGCCTAAGCCAACCCACGAAACGAGCATGTCGGTGCTCAGTCGGCCGGAGAGGCAGAATGCACAAGTCGGGAACCAGCCCGGTCCCCCCTGCGTGCTGTCGATCCTGTTGCTAGTCCTGCTATCGTAACCCTCAGTTTGGTCTGATCTTAGATTGGGAATGAACTCCATATGCTTAGACATGGAAAGAACTCTGTATGCCTAAGCCAACCCATGAAACGAGCATGTCGGTGCTCAGTCGGCCGGAGAGGCAGAATGCACAAGTCGGGAACCAGCCCGGTCCCCCCTGCGTGCTGTCGATCTTGCTATCGTAACTCTCAGTTCAGTCCGATCATACATTAGGAATGAACTCCGTATGCCTAAGTCAACCCATGAAATGAGCGTGCAGGCGTTGAGCCAACTGGAGAGGCATAACATACAGGCCGGGGATCAGCCCGATCCCCCTCTGCGGGCTGTCAGTCCCACTGCCATAACCCTCAATCCAGCTGGGTGCTCAACCGACCGGATAGGCAAAATGCACAAGCCGAGGATCAGCCCGGTCCTCTCTACGTGCTGCCGATCTTGCTATCGCAACCCCCGATCCAATCTGATCTTTGACTGGGAATGAACTCCGTATACTTAGACTGGGGATGAACTCCGTATGCCTAAGTCAACCCACAAAACAAGCGTGTGGGCGTTCGACCGGCTGAAAGGTTGGTCGGAGAGGCATAATGCGTAAGCCAAGGATCAGCCCAGTCCCCCTCTACGTGCTGTCGATCCCACTGTCGGTCCTGCTACCACAACCCTTGATCCGGCTGGGGCTAACACATGGAATAAACTCTGTATGCCTAAGCCAACCCACGAAACAAGCGTGTGGGTGCTCAACCGACCGGAGAGGTAGAATGTGCAAGCCAGGGATCGGCCTAATCCCCCCTGCGTGCTGTCGATCCTGCTGCTAGTCCTGCTGTCGCAACCCTCTGTCCGATCCAATCTTAGACTGGGAATGAACTCCGTATGCTTAGACATGGAATGAACTCCGTATGCCTAAGCCAACCCATGAAACGAGCGTGCGGGTGCTCAACCGGTCAGAGAGGCAGAATGCGCAAGCTGGGGATCGGCCTGGTCCCTCCTTATGTGCTGTCGATCCTACTGCCACAACCCTCGGTCTGATCTGATCTTAGACTAGGAATGAACTCTGTATGCTTAGACATGGAATGAACTTCGTATGCCCAAGCCTACCCACGAAACGAGCGTGCGGGCACTCGACCGATCGAAGAGGTAGAATGCGCAAGCCAGGGATCGACTCGGTCCCCCCTGCATGCTATCAATCTTACTACTGGTCCTGCTACCGTAACCCTTGATTTGGTTCGATCTTAGACTGGGAATGAACTCCGCATGCTTAGACATGGAATGAACTCTGTATGCCTAAGCCAACCCATGAAATGAGCGTGCGGGTGTCTAGCCAGCAAGAGAGACAGAATGCGTAAGCCGGGGGCCAGTCCGATCCCTCCTCTGTGCTGTCGATACTGCTGCTGGTCCTGCTACTGCAACCCTCGATCCAGTCTGATCTTAGACTGAGAATGAACTCCGTATGCTTAGACATGGAATGAACTCCGTATGCCTAAGCTGACCCATGAAACGAGCGTTCAGGCGCTGAGCCGACCGGAGAGGCATAATGCATAAGCAGGGGATCAACTCGGTCCCCCTCTGTGTGCTGCCGGTACCATTGCCACAACCCTTGGTTTGGCTGGGGCTTAGACATGGAATGAACTCTCTATGCCTAAGCCAACCCACGAAACGGGCTTGCGGGTGTTCAACCGGTCGAAGAGGCAGAATGCGCAAGCTGGGGACCGACCCGGTCCCTCCTACGTGCTATCGATCCTGCTGTCGCAACCCTCGGTCCGGTCCCATCTTAGACTGGGAATGAACTCCGTATGCTTAGACTGGGGATGAACTCCGTATGCCTAAGTCAACCCACAAAACGAGTGTGCGGGCGCTCAGTCGACCAGAGAGACAAGATGCGTAAGTCGGGGATTGAATGGGTGGTAGGTGGGTTCAAGCACATCTTCATATTTCTACCATGGAAATGCCATTTTTATGGCTTGTAAATTCATACAATGGTCCCCTAAGCCTTCATGTGAAGTTTCGTGGCAAGACGACCCATTTTCTATTTTTCATGATTTTTGAAACTTTTTTGCGGTTAAAGATTTTTTAAAATTTTTTTAGAAAGAGTTTTGTCCCCAAATTTGGTATAGGTGATCCTTGTATTTTTATTGCTATGCACAAAAAAATTTATCTAAAAACTCAAAGTGGAGAAGATTTTGTGATCATTTGAAAAAAGTGTGCCCATTTCAGACACTTACATGGCTACTGGCAACAAACCTATAAAATCTGAAATGCTCTTTAAGGGGGTGTGAGTTCTCAAGGTTTGAGGAGGGATAGGGGGCCAATATAAGGGCCAAGTACCAGCACCCATCACACATCATGTGCACACACCCCCCGGCCCCCCCAATTGTCGGAACCCCCAATGCCGTTGGTTAGGCTCTCTGGCGAAGCTCTGACGATAGTGCCCCAGGCAAAAAAAATGTGGCACGAGCACATGCCCAAGCCTAGCATGTGCACCGTGGCTCAAACTCTTAGACTCAGAATGAACTCCGTATGCTTAGACATGGAATGAACTCCGTATGCCTAAGCCAACCCACAAAACGAGCGTATGGGCGCTCAGTCGATCGAAAAGGCAGAATGCGAAAGCCGGGGATCGGCCCGATCCCCCTTATGTGCTGTCAATCCTGCTGTTGCTACCCTCAGTTCGGTCCGATCTTAGACTGGGAATGAACTCCGTATGCAAAAGTTAACCCATAAAATGAGCGTGCAAGCGTTGAGCCTACCGAAGAGGCATAATGCGCAAGTCAGGGGTCGGCCTGGTCCCCCTCTACATGCTGCCAATCCCGCTACCACAACCCTCGATCCGGCTGGGGCTTAGACATGGAATGAACTCCCTATGCCTAACCCAACCCATGAAATGGACGTGCGGGCGCTCAGCCGGCCGAAGAGGCAAAATGCGCAAGCCGAGGATAGGCCCGGTCCCCCCTGCGTGCTACCGATCCTACTACCGCAACCTTTGGTCTAGTCCGATCTTAGACTGGGAATGAACTCTGTATGCTTAGATTGGGGCTGAAGTTTGTATGCCTAAGTCAACCCATGAAACGAGCGTGTGGGTGCTCAGCCGGCCGGAGAGGCGTATTACGAAAGCCGAGGATCAACCCGGTCCCCCTCTGCGTGCTGCTGATCTCGCTGCCGGTCCTACTGCCATAACCCTTAGTCCGGCTAGGGCTTAGACATGGAATGAACTCTGTATGCCTAAGCCAACCCACGAAATGAGCGTACAGGTGCTCAACCGACCGGAGAGGTAGAATACGCAAGCCGAGGATCAGCCCGGCCCCCCTCTGTGCGCTGTCGATCCTGCTACCACAACCCTTGGTCCGGCTGGGGCTTAGACATGGAATGAACTCGTATGCCTAAGCCAACCCACAAAACGAACTTGCAAGTGCTCAGCCGATCAAAAAGGTAGAATGCGTAAGCCGGGGATCAGCCCGGTCCCCCTCTACATGCTGTCGATCCTGCTGCTGGTCCTACTACCGCAACCGTTAATCTGGTCCCATCTTATACTGGGAATGAACTCTGTATGCTTAGCCATGGAATGAACTCTGTATGCCTAAGCCAACCCACGAAACGAGCGTGTGGGCGTTCAACCGACCGGAGAGGTTGAATGAGCAAGCCAAGGATCGGCCCAGTCCCCCCTACGTGCTGTCGATCCTGCTACTGCAACCCTCAGTTTGGTCCGATCTTAGACTGGGAATGAACTCCGTATGCCTAGGTCAACCCACAAAATGAGCATGCAGGCGCTGAACCGGCCAGAGACGCATAATGCGTAAGTCGGGGATCAGCTCGGTCCCCCTCTGCGTGCTGCCGGTCCCGCTACCACAACCCTCAGTCCGACTGGGGCTTAGACATGGAATGAACTACCTATGCCTAAGCCAACCCACGAAATGGGCGTTCGGGCGCTCTGCCGGCCGGAGAGGCAGAATACGCAAGCTGGGGATCAGTTCGGTCCCCCCTGCGTGTTGTCGATCCTGCTGTCGCAACCCTCGATCCGATATGATCTTAGACTAGGAATGAACTTCGTATGCTTAGATTGGGGATGAACTCCATATGCCTAAGTCAACCCACGAAACGAGCGTGCGAGCGCTCAGCAGATCAGAGAGGCCGGATGCGCAAGCCGGGGATCGAACGGGTGGTAGGTGGGTTCAAGCACATCTTCATATTTCTACCATGCCAATGCCATTTTTATGGCTTTTAAATTCATACAATGGTCCCCTAAGCCTTCATGTGAAGTTTTGTGGCAAGACGACCTGTTTTCTATTTTTCACGATTTTTTAAACTTTTTACGGTTCGGGATTTTTTAAAATTTTTTTAGAAAGAGTTTTGTCCCTAAATTTGGCAGAGGTGATCCCTGTATTTTTTTTGGCATGCAAAAAAAAATTCAGCTAAAAACTCCAAGTGGAGAAGATTTTGTGACCGTTTGAAAAAAGTGTCCCCATTTCAGACACTTTAATGGCTACTGGCAGCAAACCTATAAAATCTCAAATGCTCTTTAAGAGGGTGTGAATTCTCGAGGTTTGATGAGGGATAGGAGGCCAATATAAGGGCCAAATACCAGCACCCATCGCACATCATGTGCGCACACCCCCTGGCCCCCCCAATCGTCGAAACCCCCAATGCCGTCGGTTAGGCTCTCCGACGATGCTCCGGTGATGCTCCGGCAATGGTGCCCCAGGTGAAAAAAATGTGGCACCAGCACATGCCCGAGCCTAGCATGTGCACCGTGCCTCAAAATCTTAGACTGGGAATGAACTCCGTATGCTTAGACATGGAATGAACTCCGTATGCCTAAGCCAACCAACGAAACGAGCGTGCGGACGCTCAGTCGGCCGGAGACGCAGAATGCACAAGCCAAGGATTGGCCCAGTCCCCTCTACATGCTGTTGATCCTGCTGCCACAATCCTCGGTCCAGTCTGATCTTAGACTTGGAATGAACTCCGTATGCATAAGTCAACCCACGAAATGAGCGTACGGGCGCTGAGTTAGCCGAAGAGGCATAATGTGCAAGTAGAGGATCGGCTCGGTCCCCCTCTGCGTGCTGCCAGTCCCACTACCACAACCCTCAGTCTGGCTGGGGCTTAGACATGGAATGAACTCCCTATGCCTAAGCCAACCCACGAAACAGGCGTGCGGGTGCTCAGCCGGCCGGAGAGGTATAATGCGTAAGCCAGGGATCAGCTCGGTCCCCCCTGCGTGCTGCCAATCCTACTGTCGCAACCCTCGGTCCAGTCCGATCTTAGACTAAGAATGAACTCCATATGCTTAGACTGGGGATGAACTCCGTATGCCTAAGTCAACCCATGAAACGAGCGTGCGGGTGCTCAACCGGCCGCGAGGCAGAATGCGCAAGTCGGGGATCGACCCGGTCCCCCCTGCGTGCTGCCAATCCTGCTGCTAGTCCTGCTGCCACAACCCTTGATCCGGTCTGATCTTAGGCTATGAATGAACTCTATATGCTTAGACATGGAATGAAGTCCGTATGCCTAAGCCAACCCACAAAACGAGCGTACGGGCGCTCAGCTAGCCGAAAAGGCAGAATGCACAAGTCGGGGATCGACCTGGTCCCCCCTGTGTGCTATCGATCCTACTGTCCCAACCCTCGGTCCGATCTGATCTTAGACTAGGAATGAACTTCGTATGCCTAAGTCAACCCACGAAACGAACGTGCGGGCACTGAACCGGCCGAGAGGCATAATGCGCAAGCCGGGTGTCATGAGCCAACCTTGTATAGGGCCATGACCGGGACTTAGGTTGCCATAAGCCACCCATGTATAGGGCCATGGCTGGGTAGATCCCTTGTGCTAGGAAAAGTGTCCCCATTTCAAACATTGTAATGGTTACTGGTAGCATAGCTCTAAAATCTCTAAAGCTCTTTAGGGGGTGAGCTGGCAGGATAGTGTTGGGCTGTCTCACTGGTTGCTATGCGAGCCTAGGCCACCCGCCAAGGGCTGCCCCTGGCCCTGGTGATGGTGGGAGGTCCCGATGTATGATTCCTAACTATAATAAACTTACCTCGATTGAATGTCCCGATTGTTGCCTCGATGTGTTTTTCTTTTTCTCGATGCGAATATGCCTTCTTGTGTGTGTGCTTGAGATCGATCTTGATATATTGTGTCTTATTGTGAATGCTTGGGACTAACCATGGCTTATGGTTATTTGTTCAGATATCTATCTATTGAAGGCTGACTTAGTTGGGAGCACCCATTCAACTGCCGCACGATCTATTGCTTGCTGAGAGAAAGCTTAGTCCGTGACACGTGGTATCAGAGCACGGTTGAGAAGTGCTAGAAAAATGGATGAGATGGCCACAAGGGGTGGACCCAATCATCAACAGAGAATTGAAGAACTTGAGGCCGCGATGGCTGCAATGAAAACTCATATGGTGACTAAAGACCAAGTGAGGGAGATCGAGACAACCCAACGGGAGTTATCCGATACTCTCCACAACGTGAGCGAAGAGGCTAGAGATGCCTTGAACATTCTCCAAAAGGAGTTTGAGGAGCTCAGAGCACATGTGAGCATCCTACAAATGGTTGTGGCCAGATCAGGTTTGAGCTCGATGAAAAGAGGAAAAAGGCCTAAGGTGTCGGAGCCTCGATGCTATGAGGGGGCAAGGGATGCTAAGGAACTTGAAAATTTCTTGTTTGACATGGAGCAGTACTTTCGAGCTATACACACGGATTCAGATGAAGACAAGGTAGCAATGGCGTCGATGTACCTTGCAGGGGATGCCAAGCTGTGGTGGTGCTCCAAGTTTGTTGATGACAAGTGCCCGATTAAGACTTGGACGGATCTGAAGTGAGAATTGAAAAACCAATTTTTCCCTAAGAATGTCGAGTATATGGCTTGAAAGGGACTTCGAGAATTGGTGCAAACAGGAATGGTGCAAGAGTTTGTAAAGAGCTTTTCTACCCTAATGTTGGATATTCGGGACATCTTCGAAAAGGACAAGATGTTCTATTTTCTTGAGGGCCTCAAGCCTTGGGCGAGGATAGAACTACAAAGGTAGAAAGTGCAAGATGTGGCCACGGCCATGGCTGCAGCTGAACATCTCCATGATTACATGATGGCTCTTCAAAATGAAAAAATCCTCCATCAGCTGGTAGTAGCTTCAACTTTGGGAGTGGGGGAAAGATGACCAGATTGGACCGACCCTTTAGTGGGGGATCAGACAGGAGGTCCTTTGGTCAAGATAGCACCCAACCCAAGACAAGCAACACAGGGATTTTCAAGCCTAGGCAACCGTTAGCTTGCTTTCTTTGCAGGGGGCCGCATCGGGTGGCTGAATGCCCGCACAGGGGAACCCTTAATGCCTTAAGGACCTCATCTCAAGAGTCCATAAAAGTGCCAGAGAACGTTGAAGAAGCTAGAGAGGAGCCAGCCAGGATGGGTTCAATAAGGTTCCTCAATGCCCTCCGTACCCAATTGAACACTATAAAGAAAGACCAGAGTAGAAACTTGATGTATGTGAACTTGACGATCAATGAGAAAGCCACTAAGGCTATGGTGGATATGGGTGCAACCGACACTTTCATCACACCAGAAGAAGCAAAAAGGTGTGGTCTTCAGATTAGTAAAGACTATGGACGAATGAAGGCGGTCAACTCGCCAGCCTTTACGATCAGTGGAAGCTCCAAGAGTGTGACAACCCGATTGGGGCCACGGGAAAGGAAGGTAGACTTTACAGTTTCCCCCATGGATGACTTTGATGTTGTTCTCGGATTGAACTTCATGATGTTGGCTCAGGTCATCCCTATCCCTGCCACTAGCTGCTTGTTGTTCTTAAGGGAAAACCCATGTGTGGTGCCAGCCAACATCTTACCAAAGAGTGGGAAGAAAATGATTTCAACTTTGCAGTTCAAGAAAGGGGTAAAAAGAGGGGAACCCTCTTTTGTGGCTATGCCGATCTACAAAGAAGGGTCAAAAGTAGAACCAATACCTGATGGTGTGGGAAAAGTGTTGGAAGAATTCGAAGAGGTGATGCCAGAGATATTGCCTAAGGTTCTACCCCCTCGACGAGTAGTGGACCATGAAATTGAGCTCCTCCCAAGAATGAAACCCCCTGCTAGAGCTCCTTACCGTATGGCCCCACCAGAGTTGGTTGAACTAAGAAAACAGTTAGATGAGCTGCTACAAGTCGGGTTCATCAGACCATCAAAGGCTCCTTTCAGAATGCCAGTACTATTTCAGAAGAAGCATGATAGAAGTTTGCGATTATGTGTTGACTATAGGGCCCTAAACAAAGTCATCGTAGGAAACAAATATCCCATCCCCCTTATAGCAGACTTGTTTGATCAATTGAGCCGGGCCAAGTACTTCTCCAAATTGGACCTGAGATCTGGCTACCATCAGGTCAGAATCGTTGAGGGAGATGAGCCGAAGACCACTTGTGTGACACGGTATGGTGCATTTAAATTTCTTGTTATGCCCTTTGGACTGAGCAATGCTCCTACCACATTTTGTACATCGATGAATCAGGTATTCCATGACTACCTAGACAAATTTGTAGTCATCTATTTAGACGATATAATGGTATATAGCTCCACCTTGGAAGAACATCAAGAACACTTGTGCCAGGTACTTCAAAGATTACAGGACCACCAGTTATACGTAAAAAAGGAAAAGTGTGCATTTGCTCAGACCCAAATCCATTTTCTCAGTCACATTGTTGAACGTGGCCATATTCGAATGGACATGGAAAAGGTTAGGGCCATCAAGGAGTGGACAACATCGAAGAATGTTAGTGAGCTCCGCTTATTTTTGGGACTAGCCAACTATAATAGAAGGTTTGTGGAAGGGTACTCTCGTAAGACCACGGCCCTCACGGAGCTATTGAAGAAGGAGCATAAATGGCGTTGGACGAGTGAGTGCCAAAAGGCCTTCGAGGGATTGAAAGATGCTATTATGAAGGATCCCATCTTAGCTCTCCCTGATATTGAAAAGCCTTTTCAAGTTCAGACGGATGCATCTAATTTTGCTATTGGAGGAGTGTTTTTGCAACAACATCAACCGGTAGCATTTGAAAGTAGGAAGCTAAGTGAAGCTGAAAGGAAATATACGGCCCAAGAAAAAGAACTCCTGGCCGTGGTTCACTGTTTTAGGGCTTGACGACATTACTTGTTGGGTTCACACTTTGTCGTGAAGATAGACAATACGGCCGTTAGCCATTTTCTCACCCAACCAAGGCTTACGGCAAAACAAGCTAGGTGGCAGGAATTTTAGCAGAGTTTGACTTTTGTTTTGAGCACACCACTGGAAAGACTAATCAAGTGGCTGATGCATTGAGCAGGTGAGCAGATTTAGCGACCCTTAGAAGAATTACCCCAATGGCAGCTAGCAGAGCCACTACAGACATTCACAAGTTGATTGGAGATCATTTAGGGAAGGACCCACAAGCTTGTGCCATCCTAAAGCTAGTGGAAGTAGGGAAGTCCAAGTACTTCTGGCAAGAAAATGGGATCTTATGGACCAAGGGGCCTCGAGTGTCTGTGCCGAGAGTAGAAGGTCTGAGACAGATGATGATGAGGGAATGTCATGACACACCATGGGCGGGACACCCGAGCTACCAACGCACTTTAGCATTATTGAAACAGGGATACTATTGGCCTTACATGTGACAAGATGTCATGGACTATACGAAGACTTACCTCATTTGCCAACAAGACAAAGTTGAAAGGAGAAAACTTGCAGGCATGCTTGAACCCCTACTAGTACCTGCCAAACCATGGGAAAGCATCTCCCTTGATTTAATTTCGAGCCTACCCAAGGTTGGTGACCTTAGAGCTATTTTGGTGGTGATTGATCGGTTCTCTAAGTACACCACATTCATTTCTGCTCACAAGTATTGCACATTGGAAGACACAGCTCGACTATTGTTCAAACATGTGGTCAAATACTGGGGCCTCCCTTAAAACATTGTTAGCGATCGAGATTCGAGATTCACGGGGTCTTTCTGGAGAGAACTTTTCAAGATATTGGGGTCCCAACTCAACATCTCCTCAAGCTATCACCCTCAAACCAATGGTCAAATAGAACAGTTCAATGGATTATTAGAGGAATACTTGAGGCACTTTGCTCAAGCCAATCAGAAAAACTGGCCTTTATTATTGGACATGGCTCAACTTTGCTTTAATTCCAACAAAAGCTCTCCCACCAATAAGAGCCCATTTGAGGTGGTCACCAGACAATTACCAAGGCTACCCTACACTTCCTTGGAACAATATAGAGGAAAAAATCTGAGAGCCTTCAATCTCAGCAAGGAGTGGAAACAAAACATAGAGATTGCACAAGCCTACCTGGAGAAAGCATCAAAGCGGATGAAGAAATGGGTAGATAAGGGTCGTAGGGCTCAACAATTTCAAATTGGTGATTTGGTTCTTGTCCGACTAGTTCTTGAACAAACTAGGTTCTTAAAAAAGAGAGATCATAGACTGGTGCATAAATATGAAGGTCCAGTAAGGGTCCTTTCCAAGGTGGGGAATGCTTCTTACAAAATTGACCCACCAAAGTGGATGAAGGTGCACCCAGTATTTCATGTGAGCAACTTGAAACCTTTCCATGCAGATCCTACAGATGCTAGCCAAAGGGAGCCAACCAGAGCCACCATCACCATGAAGCCACCCTCAAAGCATCGAGTCAAAGAGATCTTAGTTGATAGGGAAACCAAGATATCTCAAAGACTAGTTCAGGAGTACTTAGTGAAGTGGGAAGGATTAGGACTAGAAGAAACCAGTTGGGAGAGAGAACATGACCTCTAGAGATTTCAAAGGAAGATCAAAGAATTTCAAGCCAGCAAGTCGACGAGGACGTCGATAGAATAGGTGGGGGAAGATGTCATGAGCCAACCTTGTATAGGGCCATGACCGGGACTTAGGTTACCATAAGCCACCCATGTATAGGGCCATGGTTGGGTAGATCCCTTCTGCTAGGAAAAGTGTCACCCCATTTCAAACATTGTAATGGTTACTGGTAGCATAGCTCTAAAATCTCTAAGGCTCTTTAGGGGGGTGAGCCGACAGCATAGTGTTGGGCTATCTCATCGGTTGCTATGCGAGCCTAGGCCACCCACCAAGGGCTGCCCCCTGGCCCTAGTGATGATGGCAGGTCTCGATGTATGATTCCTGACTATAATAAAACTCACCTCGATTGAATGTCTCGATTGTTGCCTCAATGTGTTTTTCTTTTTCTCGATGCGAATATGCCTTCTTGTGTGTGTGCTTGAGATCGATCTCGATATATTGTGTCTTATTGTGAATGCTTGGGACTAACCATGGCTTATGGTTATTTGTTCAGATATCAATCTATTGAAGGCTGACTTGGTTGGGAGCGCCCATTCAAGTTCCGCACGATCTATTACTTGCTGAGAGAAAGCTTAGTCCGTGACACCGGGGACCGACCCGATCCTCCTCTACGTGCTGCCGGTCCCACTTCCAAAACCCTCAGTCTGGTTGGGGCTTAGACATGGAATGAACTCCCTATGCCTAAGCCAACCCATGAAACGGCCGTGCGGGCGCTCAGCCGGCCAGAAAGACAGAATGCGCATGCCGAGGATCAACCCGATCCCTCCTGCATGCTGTTGATCCTGCTACCGCAACCCCCGATCCGATCTGATCTTAGACTGGGAATGAACTCTGTATGCTTAGACTGGAGATGAACTCCGTATAACTAGGTTAACTCACGAAACGAGTGTGCGGGCGCTCAGTCGACCGGAGAGGCAGGATGCGTAAGCCGGGGATCGAATGGGTGGTAGATGGGTTCAAGCACATCTTCATATTTTTGCTGAACCAATGCCATTTTTATGGCTTGTAAATTCATACAATGGTCCCTAAGCCTTCATGTGAAGTTTCATGGCAAGATGACCCGTTTTCTATTTTTCACGATTTTCAAAACTTTTTACTGTTTGGGATTTTTTAAAATTTTTTTAGAAAGAGTTTTGTCCCCAAATTTGGTAGAGGTAATCCTTGTATTTTTGTTGGCATCCATAAAAAAATTCAGCTAGAAACTCGAAGTGGAGAAGATTTTGTGACCATTTGAAAAAAGTGTCCCCATTTCAGATAGTTTAATTGCTACTGGTAGCAAACCTATAAAATCTCAAATGCTCTTTAAGGGGGTGTGAGTTCTTGAGGTTTGATGAAGGATAGGGGCCCAATATAAGGGCCAAGTACCAGCACCCATCGCACATCATGTGCGCACACCCCCTGGCCCCCCCAAATCATCGGAACCCCCAATGCCGCCGATTAGGCCTTCGACGATGCTCCGACGATGGTGCCCCAGGCAAAAAAAATGCAGCACCAGCACATGCTTGAGCCCAACATGTGCACCGTGGCTCAAAATCTTACACTGGGAATGAACTCCATATGCTTAGACATGGAATGAACTCTGTATGCCTAAGCCAACCCACGAAATGAGCGTGCGGGCGCTCAGCCGGTCGGAGAGACAGAATACGCAAGCCGGGGACCAGCCCTGTCCCCCCTATGTGCTGTCGATCCTGCTGCCGCAACCCTCGGTCCAGTCCGATCTTAGACTGGGAATGAACTCCGTATGCCAAAGTCAACCCACGAAACGAGCATGTGGGCATTGAGCCGGCCGGATAGGCATAATGCACAAGCCGAGGATTGGCCCGGTCCTCCTCTGTGTGTTGCCAATCCCGTTACCACAACCCTCAGTCCAGCTGGGGCTTAGACATGTAATGAACTCCCTATGCCTAAGCCAACCCACGAAACGGGCATGCGGGTGCTCAATCGGCCGGAGAGGCAGAATGCGTAAGCTAGGGATCGGCTCGGTACCCCCTACGTGCTGCTGATCCTGCTGCCGCAACCCTCGAACTAGTCTGATCTTAGACTAGGAATGAACTTCGTATGCTTAGACTGGGGATGAACTTCGTATGCCTAAGTCAACCCTCGAAATGGGTGTGCGGGTAATCAGCCAGCCGGAGAGGCAGATGCGTAAGCCAGGGATCGACCAGTCCCCCCTGCGTGCTGCCTATCCTGCGGCTGGTCCTGCTACCACAACCCATGGTCCGATCTGATCTTAGACTGGGAATGAACTCCGTATGCTTAGACATGGAATGAACTCCGTATGCCTAAGTCAGCCCACGAAACGAGCGTGCGGTGCTCAACTGGTTAGAAAGGCAGAATGAGCAAGCTAGGAATTGGCTCGAACCCCACCTGCGTGCTGTCGATCTTGCTGTCGCAACCCTCGGTTCGATCCGATCTTAGACTGGGAATAAACTTCGTATGCCTAAGTTAACCCACAAAACGAGCGTGCGGGGGCTGAGCCGGTCGGAGAGGCATAATGCGCAAGCCGGGGATCAACTTGGTCCCCCTCTGCGTGATGCTAGTCCCACTACCACAGCCCTTGGTCCGGCTGGGGCTTAGACATGGAATGAACTCCCTATGCCTAAGCCAACCCACGACACGAGCATGCGGGTGCTCAGCCAGTCAGAGAGGCAGAATGTGCAAGTCGGGGATCGACCCGGTCCCCCCTGCGTGCTGTCGATCCTACTACCGTATCCTTCGGTTCAATCTGATCTTAGACTAGGAATGAACTCTGTTTTCTTAGACTGGGGATGAACTCCATATGCCTAAGTCAACCCATGAAACGAGCGTGCGGACGCTCAGCCGACTAGAGAGGCAGGATGCGCAAGCCGGGGATCGAACTGGTGGTAGGTGGGTTCAAGCACATCTTCATATTTCTGCCATGCCAATGCCATTTTTATGGCTTTTAAGTTCATACAATGGTCCCTTAAGCCTTCATGTGATGTTTCGTGGCAAGATGACCTGTTTTCTATTTTTCACAATTTTTGAAACTTTTTACGGTTCAGGATTTTTTTAAATTTTTTTAGAAAGAGTTTTGTCCCCAAATTTGGTAGAGGTGATCCTTGTATTTTTTTTTGGCATGCACAAAACAATTCAGCAAGAAACTCAAAATGGAGAAGATTTTATGACCGTTTGAAAAAGGTGTCCCCATTTCAGACACTTTAATGGCTACTGGTAGCAAACCTATAGAATCTCAAATACTCTTTAAGAGGGTGTGAGTTCTCAAGGTTTGATGAGGGATAGGGGCCAATATAAGGGCCAAGTACCAGCACCCATCGCACATTATGTGTGCACACCCCCTGGCCCCCTCAATCGTCAGAACCTCAAATACCGTCGGTTAGGCTCTCCGATAATGCTCCGGTGATGGTGCCTCGGGCGAAAAAAATATGGCACCAGCACATGCCTGAGCCCAGCATGTGCACCGTGGCTCAAACTCTTAGACTGGGAGTGAACTCCGTATGCTTAGACATGGAATGAACTTCGTATGCGTAAGCCCACCCATGAAACGAGCTTGTAGCCGACCGGAGAGGCAAAATGCACAAGCCGAGGATTGGCTCGATCCCCTTCTGCTTGCTGTCGGTCCCACTGCCACAACCCTCGATTCGATTGGGGCTTAGACATGGAATGAACTCCCTATGGCTACGCCAACCCATGAAACGGGCATGCGGGTGCTCAGTCGACCGGAGAGGCAGAATATTCAAGCCGGGGATCGGCCCCATCCCTCTTACGTGCTACCGATCCTGCTACCGCAACCCTCGGTCCGGTTTGATCTTAGACTGGGAATGAACTCTGTATGCTTAGACTGGGGATGAACTCCGTATGCCTAAGTCAACCCATGAAACAAGCATACAGGCTCTCAACCAATCGCAGAGGCCGACCGGAGAGGCAAAATGTGCATGTCGAGGATCGACCCAGTCCCTTCTACGTGCCGCCAATCCTGCTATTGGTCCTGCTACCGTAACCCTCGGTCTGCTGCCGTTGATCGGAGAGGCCGATCGGAGAGGCAGAATGCGCTAGTCGGGGATCGGTTTGATCCCCCCTGCGTGCTGTCAATCTTGCTACTGCAACCCTCAGTCCGGTCTGATCATAGACTGGGAATGAACTCCGTATGCCTAAGTCAACCCATGAAACGAGCGTTCAGGCGCTATGCTGACCGGAGAGGCATAATGCGTAAGTTGTGGATCGGCCCGGTCCTCCTCTACGTGCTGTCGATCCCACTACCACAACCCTCAGTTCGACTGGGGCTTAGACATGGAATGAACTCCCTATTCCTAAGCCAACCCACGAAACAGGCATGCGGGCGCTCAACCGATCGAAGAGGCAGAATGCGCAAGCTGTGGATTGGCCCGGTCCCCCCCGCGTGCTGCCGATCCTGCTGCTGCAGCCCTCGATCTGATCCGATCTTAGACTGGGAATGAAGCCCATATGCTTAGACTGGGGATAAACTTCGTATGCCTAAGCCAACCCACGAAACGAGCGTGCTGGCTCTCAGCCAATCGGAGAGGCAGAATGAAGAAGCTGGGGACTGGCCCAGTCCCCCCCTACGTGCCGTCGATCCTACTGCTGCAACCCTTGGTCTGGTCTGATCTTAGACTGGGAATGAACTTCGTATGCCTAAGTCAACCCACGAAATGAGCGTGCGAGCATTCAGTCGATCGAAAAGGCAGAATACGCAAACCTGGGACCGGCCCGGTGCCCTCTTGGGTGCTGTCGATCCTACTGACACAACCCTCAATTCGATCCGATCTTAGACTGGCAATGAACTTCGTATGCCTAAGTCAACCCATGAAATGAGCGTTCGGGTACTGAGCCGGCCAGAGAGGCATAATACGTAAGCCAAGGATCGACCCGGTCCCCCTCTACTTGGTGTTGGTGCCGCTACCACAACCCTCGGTCTAGCTAGGGCTTAGACATGGAATGAACTCCCTATGCCTAATCCAACCCATGGAACACGCGTGTGGGTGCTCAATCGACCGGAGTGGCAGAATATACAAGTCGAGGATCGGCCCGATCTCCCCTACGTGCTATCGATCCTGCTGTTGCAACCCTCGGTCTGGTCCGATCTTAGACTGGAAATGAACTCCATATGCTCAGATTGGGGATGAACTTCATATGCCTAAGTCAACCCATGAAATGAGTGTGCGGGCGCTCAGTCAGCTGGAGAGGCCGACCGAAGAGGCGTAATATGTAAGCTAAGGATCAGCCCAGTCCCCCTCTACGTGCTGCCGATCTCACTGTCGGTCCTGCTGCCACAACCCTCGATCCGGCTAGGGCTTAAACATGGAATGAACTCTGTATGCCTAAGCCAACCCACGAAACGAGTGTGCGGGCGCTCAGCCAGCCAGAGAGGCAGAATGCACAAGTCGAGGATTGGCTCAGTCCCCCCTTACATGCTGTCGATCCTGCTGTTGGTCCTACTACCGTAACCCGTGATCTGATCTGATCTTACACTGGGAATGAACTCCGTATGCTCAGACATGGAATGAACTCTGTATGCCTAAGTCAACCCATGAAATGAGTGTTCAGGCACTGAGCCGGCCTGAGAGGCATAATGCGCAAGTCAAGGATCGACCCGATCCCCATCTGTGTGCTGCCGGTCCCGTTGCCACAACCCTCGATCTGGTTGGGGCTTAGACATGGAATGAACTCCCTATGCCTAAGCCAACCCACGAAACGAGCGTGCGGGTGCTCAACCGACCGGAGAGGCAGAATGCGCAAGCTAGGGATCGGCCTGGTCTCCCCTACGTGCTGTCGATCTTCCTATTGCAACCCTCGGTCGGGTCCAATCTTAGATTGGGAATGAACTCCATATGCTTAAATTGGGATGAACTCCGTATGCCTAAGTCAACCCATGAAATGAGCGTGCGGGCTCTCAACTGGCCGGAGAGGTCGGTCGAAGTGGCATAATACGCAAGTCGGGGATCAGCCCGATCCCCCTCTGCGTGTTATCGATCTCGCTGCCAGTCCTACTGCCACAACCCTCGGTTCGGCTAGGGCTTAGACATGGAATGAACTTTGTATGCCTAAGCCAACCCACGAAACAAGCGTACGAGCGCTCAACCGGTTGGAGAGGCCGAATGCGCAAGCCAGGGATCGGCCCGATCCCCCCCTGCGTGCTGTCGATCTTGCTACCGCAACCTTTGATCCAGTCTGATCTTAGACTGGGAATGAACTTCGTATGCCTAAGTCAACCCATGAAACGAGCGTTTAGGCACTGAGCTGGCCGAAGAGGCATAATGCGCAAGCAGGGGATCGAGTCGGTCCCCCTCTATGTGCTATCGATCCCGCTGCCACAACCTTCGATCCGGCTGGGGCTTAGACATGGAATGAACTCCCTATGCCTAAGCCAACCCAAAAAATGAGTGTGCGGGTGCTCAACCGACTGGAGAGGCAGAATGCGCAAGCCGGGGATCGGTTCGGTCCCCCCTGTATGCTGTCGATCCTGCTGTCGCAACCATCGATCTAGTTTGATCTTAGACTGGAATTGAATTCCATATGCTTAGACTGGGGATGAACTCCGTATGCCTAAGTCAACCCATGAAATGAACGTGCGGACGCTCAACCGACCAGAGAGGCAGGATGCGCAAGTCGGGGATCGAACGGGTGGTAGGTGGGCTCAAGCACA
The DNA here is from genome assembly GCF_047325235.1 of Durio zibethinus. NCBI lineage: Eukaryota > Viridiplantae > Streptophyta > Magnoliopsida > Malvales > Malvaceae > Durio > Durio zibethinus. Next base: position 20,599,796 of record NC_143181.1, read on the forward strand.
TCTTCATATTTCTACCATGCCAATGCCATTTCTATGGCTTGTAAATTCATGCAATGGTCCCCTAAGCCTTCATGTGAAGTTTCGTGGCAAGACGACTCGTTTTCTATTTTTCACGATTTTTGAAACTTTTTATGGTTTGGGATTTTTTAAAATTTTTTTAGAAAGAGTTTTGTCCCCAAATTTGGTAGAGGTGATCCTTGTATTTTTGTCGGCATGCACAAAACAATTCAGCTAAAAACTCATAGTGGAGAAGATTTTGTGACCGTTTGAAAAAAGTGTCCCCATTTCAGACACTTTAATGGCTACTGGCAGCAAACCTATAAAATCTCAAATACTCTTTAAAGGGGTGTGAGTTCTCGAGGTTTGATGAGGGATAGGGGGCCAATATAAGGGCCTAGAACCAGTACCCATCGCACATCATGTGCGCACACCCCCCGGCCCCCCATTCGTCGGAACCCCCCATGCCGTCAGTTAGGCTCTCCAACGATGCTCTGGCAGCGGGATCGGCAACACGCAGAGGGGGACCAGGCCTATCATCGACTTACACTTTCTACCTCTCCAACTGGCTGAGTGCCCGCACGCTCGTTGCATGGGTTGGCTTAGGCATATGGATTTCATTCCATGTCTAAGCATACGGAGTTCATTCCCAGTCTAAGAGTTTGAGCCATAGTGCATATCCTGGGCTCGGGCATGTGTTGGTGCCACATTTGTTTTGCCTGGGGCACCATCGTCGGAGCATCGTCAGAGAGCCTAACCGGTGGCATTGGGGGTTTTGATGATTGGGGGGGCCGGAGGGGTGTGCGCACATGATGTGCGATGGGTGCTGGTACTTGGCCCTTATATTGGCATCCTATCCCTCATCAAACTTCGAGAACTAACACCCCTTTAAAGAGCATTTGAGATTTTATAGGTTTGCTGCCAGTAGCCATTAAAGTGTCTGAAATGGGGACACTTTTCAAACGGTCACAAAATCTTCTCCACTTCGAGATTTTAGCTGAATTGTTTTGTGCATGCCAACAAAAATACAAGGATCACCTCTACCAAATTTGGGGACAAAACTCTTTCTAAAAGGCATAATGCGCGAGCAGGGGATCGAGTCGGTCCCTCTCTATGTGCTATCATCCCACTGCCACAACCTTCGGTCCAACTGGGGCTTAGACATGGAATGAACTCCCTATGCCTAAGCCAACCCAAAAAATGAGTGTGTGGGCGCTCAGCCGACCAGAGAGGCAGATTGCGTAAGTCGGGGATTGGTCCTGTCCCCCCTACGTGCTGTCGATCCTGCTGTCACAACCATTGGTCTGGTTTGATCTTAGACTGGAATTGAATTTCGTATGCTTAGATTGGGGATGAACTCCGTATGCCTAAGTGAACCCACGAAATGAGCGTGCGGACGCTCAACCGACCAGAGAGGCAGGATGCGCAAGCCGGGGATCGAACGGGTGGTAGGTGGGCTCAAGCACATCTTCATATTTCTACCATGCCAATGCCATTTCTATGGCTTTTAAATTCATGCAATGGTCCCCTAAGCCTTCATGTGAAGTTTCGTGGCAAGACGACCCATTTTCTATTTTTCATGATTTTTGAAACTTTTTATGGTTTGGGATTTTTTAAAATTTTTTTAGAAAGAGTTTTGTCCCCAAATTTGGTAGAGGTGATCCTTGTATTTTTGTTGGCATGCATAAAAAAATTCAGCTAAAAAATCGAAGTGAAGAAGATTTTGTGTATGTTTGAAAAAAGTGTCCCCATTTCAGACACTTTAATGGCTACTAGCAGCAAACCTATAAAATCTCAAGTGCTCTTTAAGGGGGTGTAAGTTCTTGAGGTTTGATGAGGGATAGGGGGCCAATATAAGGGCCAAGTACCAGCACCCTTTGCACATCATGTGCGCACACCCCCTGGCCCCCCCAATCGTCGAAACCTCTAATGCCGTCGGTTAGGCTCTCCGGCGATGCTCCGACGATGGTGACCTGGGTGAAAAAAATGCAACACCAGCACATGCCCGAGCCCAGCATGTGCACCGTGGCTCAAACTCTTAGACTGGGAATGAACTCCGTATGCATAAGCCAACCCACGAAACGAGCGTGCAGGCTATCAACCGGCCGGAGAGGCAGAATGCACAAGCCGGGGATCGGCACGGTCCCTCTCTGCTTACTGTCGGTCCTGCTGCCACAACCCTCGGTCTGATTTGGGCTTAGACATGGAATGAACTCCGTATGCCTAAGCCAACCCATGAAACGAGCGTGTGGGTGCTCAACCGGTCGGAGAGGCAGAATGCGCAAGCCGAGGACCAGCCCAATCCCCCCATACGTGCTGTCGATCTTGCTACCACAACCCTCGGTCCAGTCTGATCTTAGACTGGGAATGAACTCCGTATGCCTAAGTCAACCCATGAAACGAGCGTGCGGGCGCTAAGCCGGCCGGAGAGGTTGGATGGCAGCAAACCTATAAAATCTCAAATGCTCTTTAAGGGGGTCTGAGTTCTCAAGGTTGGATGAGGGATAGGGGGCCAATAAAAGGCCAAGTACCAGCACCCATCACACACCATGCGTGCACACCCCCTAGCCCCCCCAATCGTCGGAACCACTAATACCGTTGGTTAGGCTCTTCGTCGTTGCTTCGACGATGGTGCCCCGAGTGGAAAAAATTCGGCACCAGCACATGCCCGAGCCCAACATGTGCACCATGGCTCAAAATCTTAGATTAGGAATGAACTCCGTATGCCTAAGCCAACCCACGAAACGAGCGTGCGGGCGCTCAGTCGATCGGAGAGGCAGAATGCACAAGCCAAGGATCGGCTCGGTCCCTCCTCCGTGTTGTCGATCCTACTACAGCAACCCTCGGTCTGATCCGGTCTTCAAATGGGAATGAACTCCGTATGCAAAATTCAACCCACGATACGAGCATGCGAGCGCTGAGCCGATCGAAGAGGTAAAATGTGCAAGCCGAGGATTGACCTGGTCCCCTTCTGTGTGCTGCCGGTCCCGCTGCCACAACCCTCGGTCTAGCTGGGGCTTAGACATGGAATGAGCTCCCTATGCCTAAGCCAACCCACGAAACGGGTGTGCGGACGCTCAGTCAGCTGGAGAGGCAAAATGAGCAAGCCGAGGATCGGCCTGGTCCCCCCTGCGTGTTGCCGATCCTGCTGCCGTAACCCTCGGTCCAGTCCGATCTTAGACTGGGAATGAACTCCGTATGCTTAGACTGGGGATGAACTCCGTCTGTCTAAGTCAACCCACGAAACGAGCGTACGGGCGCTTAGCCGACTGGAGAGACATAATTCGCAAGTCAGGGATCAGCCCTGTCCCCCTTTGCATGCTACCGATCTCGCTGCCAATCCTGCTGCCACAACCCCCGGTCCGACTGGGGCTTAGACATGGAATTAACTCTGTATTCCTAATCCAACCCACGAAATGAGCGTGCGGGCACTCAGCCGGTCGGAGAGGCAGATTGCGCAAGCCAGGGATCGGTTTGGTCCCCCCTGCATGCTGTCGATCCTGTTGCTGTTCCTACTGCCGCAACCCTCGGTCCGATCCGATCTTATATTGGGAATGAACTTCGTATGGTTAGACATGGAATGAACTCTATATGCCTAAGCCAACGCACGAAACGAGTGTACGGGCGTTCAGTCAATCGGAGAGGCAAAATGCGCAAGTCGAGGATCGACTGGCTCCCCTCTGCGTGCTGTCGATCCTGCTGCCATAACCCTTGGTCTGATCCAATCTTAGACTGGGAATGAACTCCGTATGCCTAAGTCAACCCATGAAACGAGCGTACGGGTGCTGAGCCGATCGGAGAGGCATAATGTGCAAGCCGTGGATCAGCCCGATCCCTCTCTGCGTGCTGCCAGTCCCGCTGCCACAACCCTCGATCCAGCTGGGGCTTAGACTTGGAATGAACTCCCTATGCCTAAGCCAACCCATGAAACGGGCGTGTGGGCGCTCAGCCAACCGGAGAGGCAGAATGTGTAAGCCAGGGATAGGCCCGGTCCCCCTACGTGCTGTCGATCTTACTACCGTAACCCTCGATCCGATCCGATCTTAGACTGGGAATGAAATCCATATGCTTAGACTGGGGATGAACTCCGTATGCCCAAGTCAACCCACGAAACGAGCGTACGGGCACTTAGCCGACCAAAAAGGCAGGATGCACAAGCCGGGGATCGAACGGGTGGCAGGCGGGTCCAAGCACATCTTCATATTTCTGCCATGCCAATGCCATTTTTATGGCTTGTAAATTCATACAATGGTCCCCTAAGCCTTGACGTGAAGTTTTGTGGCAAGATGAACCGTTTTCTATTTTTCACGATTTTCAAAACTTTTTACGGTTCGGGATTTTCTAAAATTTTTTTAGAAAGACTTTTGTCCCCAAATTTGGTAGAGGTGATCCTTGTATTTTTGTTGGCATGCACAAAAAAATTCAGCTAAAAGGTGGTAGTGGAGAAGATTTTGTGATCGTTTGAAAAAAGTATCACCATTTCCGACACTTTAATGGCTATTGGCAGCAAACCTATAAAATCTCAAATGCTCTTTAAAGGGGTGTGAGTTCTCGAGGTTTGATGAGGGATAGGGGGCCAATATAAGGGCCCGGTACCAGCACTCATCGCACATCATGTGCGCACACCCCTCGGCCCCCCAATCGTCGGAACCCCCAACGTCGTCGGTTAGGCTCTCCGATGATGCTCCGGTGATGGCGTCCCGGGTGAAAAAAATGAGGCACCAGCATATGCTCGAGCCCAGCATGTGCACCGTGGCTCAAAATCTTAGACTGGGAATAAACTCCGTATGCTTAGACATGTAATGAACTCCGTATGCCTAAGCCAACCCACGAAACGAACGTGCGGGCGCTCAGCCGACTGGAGGGGCAGAATACGCAAGTCGAGGATCAGCCTGGTCCCCCCTGCATGCTGCCGATCTTGCTCCCGCAACCCTCCATCTGGTCCAATCTTATACTAGGAATGAACTCTGTATGCATAAGTCAACCCACGAAAGGAGCGTGCGGGCGCTGAGCCGACGAAGAGGCATAATGTCCAAGCCGGGGATCGGCCCGGTCCCCCTCTACGTGCTGCTAGTCCCGCTGCCACAACCCTCGGTCTGGCTGGGGTTTATACATGGAATGAACTCCCTATGCCTAAGCCAACCCATGAAATGGGCGTGTGGGTGCTCAACCGGCTGCAGAGGCAAAAGGCGCATGCTGGGGATCAGCCCAGTCCCCCCTACGTGTTGTCGATTCTACTGTCGCAACCCTCGGTCTGGTCCAATCTTAGACTGGGAATGAACTCCTTATGCTTATACTGGGATGAACTCCGTATGCCTAAGTCAACCCACGAAACGAGCGTACAGGCAGTCAGCCAACCGAAGAGGCATAATGTGTAAGCCGAGGATCTGCCCGATCCCCCTCTATGTGCCACAGATCCCACTGCCGATCCTGCTACCATAACCCTCAGTCTGGCTAGAGCTTAGACATGGAATGAACTCCGTATGCCTAAGCCAACCCATAAAACGAGCGTGCGGGCACTCAGCCGCCCGAAGAGGTAGAACGTGCAAGCCGGGGATCGACCCAATCCCCTCCTACGTGCTATCGATCCTGCTACTGGTCCTGCTACCGGTCCTGCTACCGCAACCCTCGATCTGGTATGATCTTAGACTAGCAATGAACCCCATATGCTTAGACATGGAATAAACTCCGTATGCCGAAGCCAACCCATGAAACGAGCATGCGGGCGCTCAGCTGACCGGAGAGACAGATGCGTAAGCTGGGGACTGGCCCGATCCCCCCTGCGTGCTGTCGTAACCTTTAATCTGGTTCGATCTTAGACAGGGAATGAACTCCGTATGCCTAAGTCAACCCACGAAATGACCGTGCGAGCACTCAACCGGTCGAAGAGGCAGAATGCGCAAGTCGGGGACTGGCTCGATTCCCCCCTACGTGCTGTCGATCTTGTCATCGTAACCCTCAGTCCGATCCGATCTTAGACTAGGAATTAACTTCGCATGCCTAAGTCAACCCATGAAATGAGCGTGCAGACGCTCAGTCGGTCGGAGAGGCAGAATGCACAAGACAGGGATCGATCCGGTACCCTCTACGTGCTGTCGATCCTACTGCTAGTCCTGCTGCTGCAACCCTCAGTCCGATCCGATCTTAGACTGGGAATGAACTTCGTATGCTTAGACATGGAATGAACTTCATATGCCTAAGCTAACCCACAAAACGAGCGTGCGAGCACACAGCTGGCCGCAGAGGTAGAATGCGCAAGTCGAGGATCAACCCGGCCCCCCTCTGTGTGCTGTCGGTTCCGCTGCCACAACCCTCGATCCGGTTGGGGCTTAGACATGGAATGAACTCCCTATGCCTAAGCCAACCCACAAAACGGGCGTGCGGGCGATCAGTCGGTCGGAGAGGCAAAATGAGCATGTCGGGGATCAGTCTAATCCCCCCTGCATGCTGTCGATCCTACTACCGCAACCCTCGATCCAATCCGATCTTAGACTGGGAATGAACTTCGTATGCTTAGACTGGGGATGAACTCCGTATGTCTAAGTCAACCCACAAAACGAGCGTGTGACTGCTCAGCCGATCAGAGAGGCATAATGCAAAAGTTGGGGATCAGCCCGATCCACCACTGCGTGCTGCCAGTCCCACTACCATAACCCTAGGTCTGACTAGGGCTTATACATGGAATGAACTCCGTATGCCTAAGCCAACCCACGAAATCGGCGTACGGGTGCTCAGTCGATCGAAGAGGCAAAATGCGTAAGTCTGGGATCGGCCCGGTCCCCCCTGCGTGCTATCGATCCTACTGCTGTCTTGTTGCCGCAACCCTCGGTTCGAACCGATCTTAGATTGGGAATGAACTCCGTATGCTTAGACATGGAATGAACTCCGTATACCTAAGCCAACCCACAAAACGAACGTGCAGGCACTCAACCGATCGGAGAGGCAGAATGCGCAACCTGGGGATCAGCCCGGTCCCCACTGTGTGCTGTCGATCCTGCTACTACAACCCTCAGTCTGGTTCAATCTTAGATTTGGAATGAACTCCGTATGAATAAGTCAACCCATGAAACGAGCGTACGGGCGTTGAGCAGATCGAAAAGGCTTAATGCGCAAGCCAGGGATCGGCCCGATCCCCCTCTGTGGGTTACCGATCTCGTTGCCACAACCCTCGATCCAGTTGGGGCTTAGACATGGAATGAACTCCCTATGCCTAAGCCAACCCATGAAATGCACATCCAGTCGCTCAATCGACCAGACAGCCAGAATGAGCAAGTCGAGGACCGGCCTGGTCCCCCCTACGTTCTATCGATCCTGCTGCCGCAACCCTCGGTCCGATCTGATCTTAGACTAGGAATGAACTCCATATGCTTAGACTGGGGATGAACTCCGTATGCCTAAGTCAACCCACGAAACGAGCGTTCGGGCACTCAGCCGGTCGAAGAGGCATAATGCGCAAGTCGGGGATCAACCCAGTCCCCCTCTGCGTGCTGCCGATCGTGCTATCGATCCTGCTACCACAACCGTCGATCCGACTGGGGCTTAGACATGGAATGAACTCCGTATGCCTAAGCCTACCCATGGAACTAGCGTGTGGGCACTCAGTCGATCGGAGAGGTAGAATGCACAAGTCGGGGAATGGCCCGGTCCCCCCTGTGTGCTGTCGATCCTACTGCTGGTCCTGCTGCCGCAACCCTCAGTCCGGTCCGATCTTAGACTGGGAATGAACTTTGTATGCTTAGACATGGAATGAACTCCATATACCTAAGCCAACTCATGAAACGAGCGTGCGGGCGCTCAACCGGCTGGAGAGGTAGAATGCGTAAGTCGAGAATCGACCCGATCCCCCCTACGTGCTATCAATCCTGCTGTCGTAACTCTCGATTCGGTCTGATCTTAGATTGAGAATGAACTACGTATGCCTAAGTCAACCCACGAAATGTGCGTGCGGGCACTCAACCGACCGGAGAGGCATAATGCACAAGCCATCTTCATATTTCTACCGTGCCAATGCCATTTTTATGGCGTGTAAATTCATACAATGGTCCTCTAAGCCTTCATGTAAAGTTTCGTGGCAAGATGAACCATTTTCTATTTTTCATGATTTTCAAAACTTTTTACGGTCCGGGATTTTTTAGTAGAGGTGATCCTTGTATTTTTGTTGGCATGCAGAAAAACATTTAGCTAAAAACTTGAAGTGGAGAAGATTTTTTGACCGTTTGAAAAAAGTGTCCCCATTTCAGACACTTTAATGGCTACTGGCAGCACACCTATAAAATCTCAAATGCTCTTTAAAGGGGTGTGAGTTCTTGAGGTTTGATGAGGGATAGGGAGCCAATATAAGGGTCGAGTACCAGCACCCATCGCACATCATGTGCGCACAACCCCTCGGCCGCCCAATCGCCAGAACCCCTAATACCGCCGATTAGGCTCTCCGACGATGCTCCGGTGATGGTGCCCCGGGTGAAAAAAATGTGGCACTAGCACATGACCGAGCCCAGCATCTACATCGTGGCTTAAAATCTTAGATTGGGAATGAACTCTGTATGCTTAGACATGAAATGAACTCCGTATGCCTAAGCCAACCTACGAAACAAGCGTGCGGGCGCTCAATCGCTAGGAGAGGCAGAATGCGCAAGCCGGGGATCGGCCCGGTCCCCCCCTGTGTGCTGTCTATCCTGCTACTGCAACCCTCAGTCCGATCTGATGTTAGACTCAAAATGAACTCCGTATGTATAAGCCAACCCATGAAACGAGCGTGCGGGCACTGAGCTGGCCGAAGAGGCATAATGCGCATGCCGGGGATCGACCTGTTCCCCCACTGCGTGTTGTCGGCCCCGCTGCCACAACCCTCGGTCCGGCTAGGGCTTAGACATGGAATGAACTCCCTATGCCTAATTCAACCCACAAAATGGGCGTGCGGGCACTCAGTCGATCGGAGAGGCAGAATGCGCAAGCCGAGGATCGACCCGGTCCCCCTTACGTGCTGCCGATCCAGCTACCACAACCCTCGATCCGGCTGGGGCTTAGACATGGAATGACCTCCCTATGCCTAAGCCAACCCATGAAACGGGCGTGCGGGTGCTTAGTTAGCCGGAGAGGTAGAATGCACAACCCGGGGATCGGCCCGATCCCCTTTGCGTGCTGTCGATCCTGCTGCCGCAACCCTCAATCTGATCTGATCTTAGACTGGGAATGAACTCTGTATGCTTAGATTGGGGATGAACTTCATATGCCTAAGTCAACCCACGAAATGAGGTCGACTGGAGAGGCATAATGTGTAAGCCAGGGATCAGCCCGGTGCCTCTCTGCGTGTTGCCGATCCCGTTGTTGATCCTGCTGCCATAACCCTCGATCCAGTTGGGGCTTAGACATGGAATGAATTTTGTATGCCTTAGCCAACCCAAAAAATGAGCGTGCGGGCGCTCAGTCGGCCGAAGAGGCAGAATGCGCAATCCGAGGATCGACCCGATCCCCCTTACGTGCCGTTGATCCTGCTGCTGGTCCTACTACCGCAACCCTCGGTCTGGTATGATCTTACACTGGGAATGAACTTCGTATGCTTAGACACTGAATGAACTCCGTATGTGTAAGCCAACCCACGAAATGAGCGTACGGGCGCTCAGCCAATCGGAGAGGCAGAATGCGTAAGCCAAGAATTGGCCCAGTCCCCCCTGCGTGCTATCGATCCTGCTGCTGTAACCCTCAGTCCGGTCTGATCTTAGACTGGGAATGAACTCTGTATGCCTAAGTCAACACACAAAATGAGCATGCGGGTGCTAAGCCGACCGGAGAGGCATAATACGCAAGTCAGGGATTGGACCGGTCCCCCTCTACGTGCTGTCGGTCCCACTGCCACAACCTTCGGTCTGGCTAGGGCTTAGACATGGAATGAACTCCCTATACCTAAGCCAACCCACGAAACTGGCGTACGGGTGCTCACCCAGCCGGAGAGGTCGAATGCGCAAGCCGAGGATTGGCCGAATCCCCTCTACGTACTGCGATCCTGTTGTCGCAACCCTCGGTCCGGTCCGATCTTAGATTGGGAATGAACTCTATATGCTTAGACTGAGGATGAACTCCGTATGCCTAAGTCAACCCACGAAACGAGCGTGCGGGCACTCAGTCGACCAGAGAGGCAAGATGCGCAAGCTGGGGATTGAACGGGTGGTAGGTAGGTTCAAGCACATCTTCATATTTCTGTCATGCCAATTCCATTTTTATGGCTTGTAAATTCATACAATGGTCCCCTAAGCCTTCATGTGAAGTTTCATGGCAAGACGACCCGTTTTCTATTTTTCATGATTTTCAAAACATTTTGCGGTTCGAGATTTTTTAAAAATTTTTTAGAAAGACTTTTGTCCCCAAATTTGGTAGTGGTGATCCTTGCATTTTTGTTGGCATGACTAAAAAAATTTAGCTAAAAACTCGAAGTGGAAAAGATTTTGTGACCGTTTGAAATGTTTTTTAAAGGGGTGTGAGTTCTCAAGGTTTGATGAGGGATAGGGGGCCAATATAAAGGCCAAGTGTCACGCCTTGGGTGGGCATGCCAGGCACATCAGGTGCACCAATAGGTGAGCCAGAGGTTGAGGCTCACAGACCAGGTGTACTGGAGGGTATCTGCGCGCAAAGCCTATTAAACAAGTTCAGAACTCCCGCCCAACTTGTAGGCCAGCCTGTGAGACCAAGGCCTAGCATACAAGCTGCCCGTACCACATCCAGAAGGGCCCAAGGTGCTGGACACACAAGGGAAGCTTTTGGAAGTAGGCAGGATCAGTAGCAGCATCCTAGCAGATTTGGTTGACCCTGAAAATCAAGAGTTAGCATCCTGATTGATTGTAATCTGTATAATCCCATGATTTTAGCCTTTATTCTAGGGATATATCCATTAAGTGTAAGTTGGAGCCTCAACTATAAATAGAGGGCTGCTCCTCCCTCATTTGTACACCATCAAACACTTCTGTTTCAGTGAATACAAGAGCATTTCCAAAATTCTGCCTTCTTATCCTATTTCTCTTTAACTTGTGTAATCAGCCCTTCCTATTGTTCTAGTGCCCGTACGCTTGTGTTTTAGGCTGACTTAGGCATAAAAGAGAGATTCCAAGCCTAAGGTCGCACGATTTCTGAGTCTAAGGCCGGAGCCCGTGATAGTTGGTATCAGAGCAAGTTCGATTCTGTGTGTTTGTGTTGTGCAGGTTAGAGGAGATGGCATCCCAAAGTGACGCTGCTAACCAACAACCAGAGGCCTAGGAGCATGGGCGTGGAAGAGGGAGGAAAGCCAGTTCTAGAGATATCTGGTCTACCATGGACAGTAGGTTGGCCAAGGTGGAGGTGACCATGGGCAACATGAGGGAGAAGCTTGAGGGGGTAGAGACTCACATTGCATCACTAGACTCCATGGGGGAAGAGATCCAAAGTGAGCTGCAAGCTGCTCTTAACAAAGGCTTGGATGTGTTCACCCAAAAGAATCAGACCTTGGAGGCTGAAGTGCTGACCTTGCACAATGGCATGGAGGCCATGCGCCAGTGGATGGAGGAGCTTACCAGTGAGCTCGTTGCTTGCAAGACTGCCATTGGGAATGGCATGTTCGCTGGAGTGTCCAAGTCTAGATTGGATGTCCCCAAGCCTAAGGAGTTTAAGGGGACTAGGGCAACCAAGGAAGTAGATAACTACCTTTGGGGTATGGAGCAGTACTTCCAAGCCATAGGCGTGCAAGACAATGCAATAAAGGTAAGCACCGCTGCTATGTATCTCACTGATGTAGCCTTATTGTGGTAGAGGCACAGGTGTGATGATGTCAGGCATGGGAGCGCCAAGATTGGAACCTGGGTAGAGTTTCAAAAGGAGTTCACAGAACAATTTTACCTGAAGTATGCCAACGATGAGGCACAGGCAAAGTTGTGTAGGTTGAGCCAGCAAGGGGACATAAGGGAGTATGTCCAGAAATTCTCTGAACTGATGCTACAGATCTCAGCTCTAGGTGAGAAAGACACCTTATTTGCTTTCATGGATGGGCTGAAGCCGTGGGTAAAGCATGAGCTACAAAGGAGAGGAGTTCATGACTTGGCTAAAGCCATGACTACTGCCGAGGCCTTGATAGAGTTCAAGCCTCTGAACAAGTTTGAGTCTACCAATCCCAAGGGTAAGGCCAGGGATGATAGGGACCGAAAGAAGCAGTCCAAAAGGAAGGACCGTGATCGGGAGTCTAAGGATGGAGACCGAGATCGTTCAACCAAGGATGGCTAAAAGAGCCACCAGCAGGCAAGTGGAAAGCAAAGGGGGATCGAGAGCCACTAGCATGCTACCTATGTGGAGGGAGCCACATAATGTGCAATTACCTACAGAAGGGCAAGCTAGCTGCTGTAGACAAGGAGTCTGATGAGAAGCTAGAGTCAGGGGTAGCACAGCTTGGGTCGTTGGTGCTCAATGTTGTCTAGAGTAAGGGGAGCCGTAAGCCAAAGGGCTTGATGTTTACGGATCTAATGGTTGCGGGTCAGAAGATGAGCGCACTGATGGACACAGGTGCCTCACATCTTTTTATTTTAGGTGATAGAGCCTGAAAGCTCAGACTAAAGGTGCAGAAAGGGACTGGTACCATCAAAACGATGAACTCCAAGGAAGTTTCAGCCATTGGAGTAGCGTGGGGAGTGGAGTTGCAGCTTGGAGACTGGAAAGGCAAGGATGCACGGTGCCAATGCCTAGTGCCATTAAGGAGAGGGTCTGGACTTGGGTCATGGGTGGTGTCAGCCATCCAATTTGCCAAGGCGGTAAGCAGACAAGAAGACACCTTCTTGGCAACCCTGAAATATGATGAGCCAAGGGAGAAGGAGATCGAGTCACCCTTGGTGGTGCTAAAGGTGCTGAAGACCTTTAGTGATGTGATGCCCACAAAGCTACCTAGCAAGCTACCACCTAAGAGAGAGGTAGACCATAAGATTGTGCTGGTGTATGAGGCCAAGCCACTAGCTAGAGCCCCTTACCGAATGTCACCACCAAAGTTGGAGGAGTTAAGGAAGCGGCTTAAAGAGTTAGTTGATGCTGGCTTCATTAGGCCATCGAAGGCACCTTATAGTGCACCGGTTCTATTTCAGCGCAAGCATGATGGGTCGTTACGACTGTGTATAGACTACCAGGCTTTGAACAAGCTAACCATCAAGAACAAGTACCCCATCCCACTCATTACGGACTTGTCGATCAACTTAGGAGCGCAGGTGGTTCACCAAGCTGGATTTGAGGTCAGGCTACTATCAAGTTAGGATCACGAAGAGAGATGAACCAAAGATAGCATGTGTCACTCGGTATGGTTCGTATGAGTTCTTGGTGATGCCTTTCAGACTCACGAACACCCCGACAACATTCTGCACCCTTATGAACCAGGTACTTCAGTCATTCCTTGATCGATTTATTGTGGTTTATTTGGATGACATTATGATCTACAGCCAGATTTTGGGAGAGCATGTAGAGCACTTGAGATAGGTGTTCGAGGTGTTGCGGGTGCACAAGCTGTTTGTCAAGAGGAAGAAGTGCTCATTCACCCAACAGGAGATCCCGTTCCTTGGCCACATAGTGGGAGGTGGTAGGATACGCATGGATGAAGGCAAGATACACGCCATTTTGGAGTGGCAACTACCAGCCAAGGTCACTGAGTTGAGATCGTTCCTTGGACTGGTCAACTACTACAAGCACTTCATCAAAGGTTACTCAGCAATAGCCACGCCATTGACTAATTTGCTCAAGAAAGGGAAAGTATGGGAGTAGAGTGCAGGGTGCCAGGAAGCCTTTGATAGGTTGAAGTGGGCTGTGACCAAGGAGCCAGTCTTAGCCTTGCTAGACCATGCCAAGTCGTATGAGGTGCATACGGATGCATCAAACTTTACCATAGAGGGCGTGTTGATGTAGGAGGGATGTCCAGTCGCGTTCGAGAGCAGGAAGCTGAACGAGACTGAGTGCAAGTACATGGTCCAAGAGAAGGAGATGACTGTAGTGGTGCACTGCTTACATACTTGGCACCATTACCTGTTAGGGTCGAGGTTCGTGGTTAGGATGGACAATGTGGTGACCAGCTACTTCCAGACGCAGAAGAAGCTATCCCCCAAGCAGGCGAGATGGTAAGATTTTCTTGCAGAATTTGATTTCTAGATGGAGTACAAGTCGGGGTGGGTGAACCTAGTGGCAGACACCCTGAGCAGAAAGGCTAACCTTGCTGCCATTAGGCAACCAGAGGGGTCACTGGTGCCGTACATCAAAGAGGGACTTACGCATGATCCTACAGCCAAGGCTTTGATGGAGTACGCCCAGTAATGTAATACTAGGTGCTTTTAGTTGCAGGGGTAGTAGACTGTTAATGTCATAGCACGAGAAGCTCCGTAAGGAAGTTTTACAAGAATGCCATGATTCAAGGTGGGTTGGACACCCCGGAGTGAGCCGTACCTTGGTGCTGATCGAGGACCGGTACTACTCGCCGTACATGAGGGATGATGTGGAGGCCTATGTGAAGACTTGTCTTGTGTTCCAACAGGACAAGGTGGAGCTCAAGAAACTAGGCGGTCTCTTGGAGCCATTGCCAGTGCCAGAGCGACCATGGAAGAGTGTTTCTCTGGACTTTATAGTCGGTCTACCCAAAGCAGAAGGGTTTGGAAGCATCATGGTAGTGGTGGATAGGTTTTCCAACTATGGAATCTTCATTCCAGCAACCAAGGAGTGCCCAGTCGAGGAGGTAGCTCAATTGTTCCTGAAGAACAGGGTTTAGTACTGGGGACTATCGATGACCATTGTTAGTGATCGGGACGAGCGTTTCACGGGCAGGTTCTAGACTGAGTTGTTCAAGCTGTTGGGGTCAGACTTGAACTTTTCCACTAGCATGCATCCACTGACCGATGGGCAGACAGAACGAGTGAATGGACTATTGGAGGTCTACCTCAGGCACTATGTGAGTGCCACATAAAGGGACTGGCCAAAGCTGCTAGATATTACATAGTTTTCCTATAACTTGCAAAGGAGCGAGGCAACGAACCAGAGCCCATTTGAGGTTATGACAGGGCAACAACCACTAACACCCGGTTCGATTGCTGTAGGTTAGACAGGGTCGAATCCAGCAGTATACAAGTTTGCCAAGTCATGGCAAGAGCAAATTGACTTGGCCAGAGTTTGTCTACACAAGGCAGCCAAGAGGTTGAAGAAATGGGCAGACCAAAATAGGCGGGACGTGCAGTTCCAAGTTAGAGACTTATTGTTGGTGAAGCTGTATCCCACTATGCGCCATAGGGGGCTACACAAAGGCCTAATCCGAAGGTATGAGGGGCCTTTCTGAGTAGTCAAGAGGGTAGGCAAAGTTGCCTACAAGCTGGATATGCCACCTAAGCCGATGGTACACCCAATGTTCCATGTGAGCATGCTTAAGCCATTCTATGAGGATGAGGGAGATCCAGGATGGGCAGAGTTAAAGCGTGCCCCATTGGGAGCAAGGGCCTTATATGAGAAGGAGGTCCACAGCATCATAGCTGACCGGGAGGTGAGACGGAAGAACTATCAGCCAAGACAAGAGTACTTAGTGTGCTGGAAGAGACTTCCAGACAGTGAGGGGAACTGGGAACCAGCAGATGACTTATGGTAGTTCGAGGACCAGATCAGGCAGTACCATGTAGAAGACACAATGAGCCGTTACATAATCAGGTGGGTGAGAATGTCACGCCCTGGGTGAGTGCGCCAGGCACATCAGGCGCACCAGCAGGCGAGCCAGAAGTTGAGGCCTGCAGACTAGGCGTGCTGGCTGGTATCTACGTGCAAAGCCTAGTAAATGAGTTCAGAACGCCCACCCAACTTGTAGGCCAACCCGTGAGACCACGGCCTGGCATACAAGCTGCCCACACCACATCCAGAAGGGCCCAAGGTGCTGGACATGCAAAAGAAGCTTCTAGAAGTAGGTAGGATCAGTAGTATCCTGGCAGATTTGGTTGACCCTGAAAATTAGGAGTTAGCATCCTGATTGATTGTAATCTGTATAATCCCATGATTTTAGCCTTTATTCTAGGGATATTACCATTAAGTGTAAGCTGAAGCCTCAACTATAAATAGAAGGTTGCTCCTCCCTCATTTGTATACCATCAAACACTTCCGTTTTAGCAAAAATAAGAGCATTTCCAGAATTCTGCCTTCTTATTCTATTTCTCTTTAACTTGCGTAATCAGCCCTTTTAGTTGTTCTGGTGCTCGTACGCTTGTGTTTTAGGCTGACTTAGGCATAAAAGAGGAGATTCCAAGCCTAAGGTCGCACGATTTCTGAGTCTAAGGTCGAAGCCCGTGACACAAGTACCAGCACCCACCGCACATCATGTGCGCACACCACTCCGGTCCCCCCAATCGTTACAACCCCCAATGCCATCGGTTAGGCTCTCCAACGATGGTGCCCCAGGCAAAAAAAATATGGCAGCAGTACATGCCCGAGCCCAGCATATGCACCGTGGCTCAAAATCTTAGACTGGGAATGAACTCCGTATGCTTAGACATAGAATGAACTCTGTATGCCTAAGCCAACCCACAAAACAAGCGTGCAGGCGTTGAGCCGATCGAAGAGGCATTATACGCAAGCTGAGGATCAGCTCGGTCCCCCTCTACGTGCCGTCGGTCTCGCTACCACAAACCTCGGTCTGGCTGGGGCTTAGACATGGAATGAACTCCCTATGAAGCCAACCCACGAAACAGGCGTGCGGGCCCTCAGCCGGTCGGAGAGGCAGAATGCACAAGCCAGGGATCGGCCTGATCCTCCTTGCTTGTTACCGATCCTACTACCGATCCTACTGTCATAACCCTCGATCCGGTCTGATCTTAGACAGGGAATGAACTCCGTATGCTTGGATTGGGGATGAACTCCGGATGCCTAAGTCAACCCATGGAACGAGCATACGGGCGCTCAGCCAACCGGAAAGGCCAACCGGAGAGGCATAATGCGCAAGTCGGGGATCAGCCTGGTCCCTCTCTACATGCTACCGATCTTGCTATCGGTCCTACTGCCATAACCCTCGGTCTGACTGGGGCTTAGACATGGAATGAACTCCATATACCTAAGCCAACCCACAAAACGAGCGTACGGTGCTCAGTCGGTCGTAGAGGCAGAATGCGTAAGCTGGGGATCAGCTTGGTCCCCCTGCGTGCTGTCAATCCTGCTGCTGGTCCTACTACCACAACCCTCGATCCGATCTGATCTTAGATTGGGAATGAACTCCATATGCTTAGACATGGAATGAACTCCGTATGCCTAAACCAACCCACGAAACGAGCGTGCAGGCGCTCAGCCGGCCAGAGAGGCAGAATGCACAAGCCAAGGATTGGTTTGATCCCCCCTACGTGCTGTTGATCCTACTACCGCAACCCTCAGTCCGATCTAATCTTAGACTGGGAATGAACTCCGTATGCATAAGTCAACCCACGAAATGAGCATGCGGGCGCTGAGCCAGCTGAAGAGGCATAATGCGTAAACCAGGGATCAGCCCAGCCCTCCTCTGCGTGCTGCCAATCCCGTTGCCACAACCCTCGGTTCGGCTGGGGCTTAGACATGGAATGAACTCCCTATGCCTAAGCCAACCCACAAAACGGGCATGCAGGCACTCAGTCGATAAGAGAGGCAGAATGCGCAAGTCGGGGATCGGCCCGATCCCCCCTGCGTGCTGCTGATCCTACTGTCGCAACCCTCGATCCGGTCCGATCTTAGACTGGGAATGAACTCCGTATGCTTAGACTCGGGATGAACTCCGTATGCCTAAGTCAACCCATGAAACGAGCGTATGGGCAATCAACCGACCGGAGAGGTAGAATGTACAAGCCAGGGATCGGCCTGGTCCCCCTTGCGTGCTGTCGATCCTGCTTTCGCAACCCTCGGTCCGGTCTAATCTTAGACTGCGAATGAACTCCGTATGCATAAGTCAACCCATGAAACGAGTGTGCAGGTGCTGAGCCAACCAAAGAGGCATAGTGCACAAGCCAGCGATCAGCTCGGTCCCCCTCTACGTGCTGCCGATCCCGCTACCACAACGCTCATTCCGGCTGGGGCTTAGACATGGAATGAACTCCCTATGCCTAAGCCAACTAAGGAAATGGGCGTGTGGGTGCTCAGCCAACCAGAGAGGCAGAATGCTTAAGCCGAGGATCAACCCGGTCCCCCTACGTGCTATCGATCCTGCTATCGTAACCCTCGATCCAATTCGATCTTAGACTGGGAATGAACTCCATATGCTTAGACTAGGGATGAACTCCGTATGCCTAAAACAACCCATTAAACGAGCGTGCAGGCGCTCAGCTGGTCGAAGAGGCATAATGCACAAGCCGAGGATCAGCCCGGTCCCTCTCTGCATGCTGTCGATCCTGCTGCCACAACCTTCAGTCCGACTGGGGCTTAGACATGGAATGAACTCCGTATGCCTAAGCCAACCCACGAAATGAGCGTACGGGTGCTCAACCGGCTGGAGATGTAGAATACGCAAGTCGGGGATTGACACAGTCCCCCCTACGTGCTACCAATCCTAGTGTTGGTCCTGCTACTGCAACCCTCGATCCGATCTGATCTTAGACTGGGAATGAACTCCATATGCTTAGACATGGAATGAACTCCATATGCCTTTGCCAACCCATTGAACGAGCGTGCATGCGGGTGCTCAGTCGACCGAAGAGGCAGAATGCGTAAGCCAAGGATCAACCCCATCCCCCCTATGTGCTGTCGATCCTGCTACCGCAACCCTCAGTTCAGTTCGATCTTAGACTGGGAATGAACTTCGTATGCCTAAGTCAACCCACGAAACGAGCATACGGGCGCTGAGCAGACCGGAGAGGCATAATGTGCAAGCCGGGGATTGGCCTTGTCCCCCTCCGCATGCTGTCGGTTTTACTGCCACAACCCTTAGTCCGACTGGGGCTTAGACATGGAATGAACTCCCTATGCCTAAGCCAACCCACGAAACGGGCGTGTGGGGGCTCAGCCGACCAGAGAGGCAGAATGCGCAAGCTAAGGATCGGCTCGGTCCCCCCTGAATGCTGTCGATCCTACTGTCGTAACCTTCAAACCAATCCGATCTTAGACTAGGAATGAACTCTGTATGCCTAAGTCAACCCACGAAAGGAGCATACAGACGCTCAGCCGACCAGAGAGGCAGGATGCGTAAGCCAAGGATCGAACGGGTGGTAGGTGGGTTCAAGCACATCTTCATATTTCTGCCATTCCAATTCCATTTTTATGGCTTGTAAATTCATACAATGGTCCCCTAAGCCTTCATGTGAAGTTTCGTGGCAAGACAACCCGTTTTCTATTTTTCATGATTTTTGAAACTTTTTGCGGTTTGGGATTTCTTAAAATTTTTTTAGAAAGATTTTTGTCCCAAAATTTGGTAGAGGTGATCCTTGTATTTTTGTTCGCATCCACAAAAAAATTCAGCTAAAAACTAGAAGTGGAGAAGATTTTGTGACCGTTTGAAAAAAGTGTCCCCATTTCAGACACTTTAATGGCTACTGGCAGCAAACCTATAAAATCTCAAATGCTCTTTAAGGGGGTGTGAGTTCTAGAGGTTTGATGAGGGATAGGGCGCCAATATAAGGGCCAAGTACCAGCACCCATCGCACATCATGTGAGCACACCCCTCGACCCCCCCAATGCCGCCGGTTAGGCTTTCCGGTGACGCTCCGAAGATGCTCTGGCGATGGTGCCCCAAGCTAAAAAAATACGGCACCAGCACATGCCCGTGCCCAGCATGTGCACCGTGGCTTAAAATCTTAGACTGGGAATGAACTCCATATGCTTAGACATGGAATTAAGTCCGTATGCCTAAGCCAACCCATAAAATGAGTGTGCAGGCGCTCAGCTAGCCAGAGAGGCAGAATTTGCAAGCCGGGGATCGACCCGGTCCCCCCTGCATGCTATCGATCTTGCTACCACAACCCTCGGTCTGATCCAATCTTAGATTGGGAAAGAACTCCATATGCATAAGTCAACCCATGAAATGAGTGTGCGAGCACTGAGTCGGTCGAAGAGGCATAATGCGCAAGCTAGGGATCAACCCGGTCCCTCTCTGTGTGCTGTTGGTCCAGCTACCACAACCCTCAATTCGGCTGGGGCTTAGACATGGAATGAACTCCCTATGCCTAAGCTAACCCATGAAACGGACGTGTGGGCGCTTAGCCGGTCGGAGAGGCAGAATGCGTAAGTCGGGGATCGATCCGATCCTCCCTGTGTGCTGTCGATCCTGCTGTCGCAACCCTCGATTTGGTTCAATCCTAGACTGGGAATGAACTCCATATGCTTAGACTGGGGATGAACTCCGTATGGCTAAGTCAACCCATGAAACGAGCGTGCGGGCGCTCAGTCAATCGAAGAGGTCGGTCGAAGAGGCATAATACGCAAGCCGGGGATCAGCTCAGTCCCCCTCTACGTGCTGTCGATCCCGTTGCCTATCCTGCTACCACAACCCTCAGTCCGGTTGGGGCTTAGATATGGAATGAACTCTGTATGGCTAAGCCAACCCATGAAACGAGCGTGCGGGTGCTCAGTCGATCGGAGAGGCAGAATACGTAAGCCAAGGATCGATCTGATCCGCCCTACGTGCTATCGATCCTACTGCTGCAACCCTCGGTCCAATCGGATCATAGACTGGGAATGAACTCCGTATGCTTACACATGGAATGAACTCTGTGTACCTAAGCCAACCCATGAAACGAGCGTACGTGCGAGCGCTTAACCGATCGAAGAGCCAGAATGCACAAGCCGCGGATTGGCCTGATCCCCCCCTGCGTGCTATCGATCCTGCTGTCGTAACCCTCATCCGGTCTGATCTCAGACTGGGAATGAACTTCATATGCCTAAGTCAACCCATGAAACGAGCGTGCGGTTGCTGAGCCGACCGGGGAGGCTTAATGTGCAAGCCAGGGATCGGCCCGATCCCCCTCTGTGTGCTACCGGTCCTGCTACCACAATCCTCGGTCCGGCTGGGGCTTAGACATGGAATGAATTCCCTATGCCTAAGCCAACCCACGAAACGGGCGTGCGGGCGCTCAGTCGGCCGGAGAGGCAGAATGCGTAAGTTGGGGATCGGCCCGATACCCCCTGCATGCTACCAATCCTGCTGTCACAACCCTCGATCCGGTCTGATCTTAGACTGGGAATGAACTCCATATGCTTAGATTGGGGATGAACTCCGTATGCCTAAGTCAACCCACGAAAGAGGCAGGATGCGTAAGCTGGGGATCGAACGGGTGATAGGTGGGTTCAAGCACATCTTCATATTTCTGCCATGCCAATGCCATTTTTATGGCTTGTAAATTCATCCAATGGCCCCCGAAGCCTCCATGTGATGTTTCGTGGTAGGATGACCTGTTTTCTATTTTTCATGATTTTTAAAACTTTTTACGGTTCAAGATTTTTTATATTTTTTTTAGAAAGATTTTTGTCCCCAAATTTTGTAGAGATGATCCTTGTACTTTTGTTGGAATGCACAAAAAAATTTAGCTAAAAACTCAAAGTGGAGAATATTTTTTGACCGTTTGAAAAAACTGTCCCCATTTCAAACACTTTAATGGCTACTGGCAGAAAACCTATAAAATCTCAAATGCTCTTTAAAGGGGTGTGAGTTCTCGAGGTTTGATGAGGGATAGAGGGCCAATATAAGGGAAAAGTACCAGCACCCATCGCACATCATGTGCGCACACCCCCGGCCCCCCCAATCATCGAAAACCCCAATGCCGCCGGTTAGGCTCTTCGGCGATGCTTCGGCGATGGTGCCCCGGGCAAAAAAAAATACGGCACCAACACATGCTCGAGCCCAGCATGTGCACCGTGGCTCAAAATCTTAGACTGGGAATGAACTCCATATGCTTAGACATGGAATGAACTCCATAAGCCTAAGCCAACCCACGAAACGAGCCTACGGGCGCTCAACCGGCCGGAGAGGCAGAATGCGCAAGCTGGGGATCGGCTCGATCCCCCCTACATGTTGTCGATCCTACTATCGCAACCCTCGATCCGGTTTGATCTTAGACTGGGAATGAACTTCATATGCATAAGTCAACTCACGAAACGAGCGTGCAGGTGCTAAGCCGGCTGGAGAGGCAGATTACGCTCAGCCAGCCGGAGAGGCCGGCCGAAGAGGCGTAATGCACAAGCCATGGATCAACCCGATCCCCCTCTATGAGCTATCGATCCCACTACCGGTCCTGCTGCCACAACCCTCGGTCTAGCTGGGGCTTAGACATGGATTGAACTCCGTATGCCTAAGCCAACCCACAAAAAGAGTGTGTAGGCGCTCAGCCGGTGGGAAAGGTAGAATGCATAAGCCAGGGATTGGCCCGACCCCCCTACGTGCTACCGATGCTACTGCTCGTCCTGCTACTGCAACCCTCAGTCCGGTTTGAACTTAGACTTAGAATGAACTCCGTATGCTTAGACGTGGAATGAACTACGGATGCCTAAGCCAACCCACGAAACGAGAGTGCAGGCGCTTAGCCAGTCGGAGAGGCAGAATGGGCAAGTCGGGGATCAGCCCGATCCCTCCTACGTGCTGTCGATCTTACTGCCGCAACCCTCGGTCTGGTCCGATCTTAGACTGGGAATGAACTTCGTATGCCTAAGTCAACCCACAAAATGAGTGTACGGGCCTTGAGCCGACCGAAGAGGCATAATGCGCAAGTCGAGGATAAGCCCAGTCCCTCTCTACGTGCTGCCGATCCCGCTACCACAACCCTCGGTCCGAATGCGGCTTAGACATGGAATGAACTCCCTATGCCTAAGCCAACCCACGAAACCGGCGTGCGGCCGCTCAGTGTACCGAAGAGGCAGAATGCGCAAGCTGGGGATCGGCCCGATCCCCCTACGTGCTATCGATCCTGCTGTCGCAACCCTCGGTTCAGTCTGATCTTAGACTAGGAATGAACTCCGTATGCTTAGACTGGGGATGAACTTCGTATGCCAAAGTTAACCCATGAAACGAGCGTGCGAACGCTCAGCCAACCAGAGAGGCAGGATGCGCAAGCCGGGGATCGAACGGGTGGTAGGTGGGTTCAAGCACATCTTCATATTTCTGCCATACCAATGCCATTTTTATGAATTGTAAATTCATACAATGGTCCCCTAAGCATTCATGTGAAGTTTCGTGGCAAGACGACCCGTTTTCTATTTTTCACGATTTTCAAAACTTTTTGTGGTTTAGGATTTTTTAAAATTTTTTTAGAAAGATTTTTGTCCCCAAATTTGGTAGAGGTGATCCTCGTATTTTTGTTGGCATGCGCAAAACAATTCAGCCAAAAACTCGAAGTGGAGAAGATTTTGTGACCGTTTCAAAAAAGTGTCCCCATATCAGACACTTTAATGGCTACTGCCAGCAAACCTATAAAATCTCAAATGCTCTGTAAGGGGGTGTGAGTTCTCGAGGTTTGATGAGTGATAGGGGGCCAATATAAGGGCCCAGTACCAGCACCCATCGTACATCATGTGCACACACCCCCCGGCCCCCCCAATCGTCAAAACCCCCAACGCCACCGGTTAGGCTCTCCGGTGATACTCCGGCAATGGTGCCCCAGGTGAAAAAAATGTGGCACCAGCACATGCCCGAGCCCAACATGTGCACTGTGGCTCAAAATCTTAGACTAGGAATAAACTTTGTATGCTTAGACATGGAATGAACTCCGTATGCCTAAGCCAACCCACGAAACGAGCGTGCCGGCGGTCGGGGGCCGAATGCGAAAGTCAAGGATCGACCCGATCCCCCCTACATGCTGCCGATCTTGCTGTGGCAACCCTCCATCTGGTCTGATCTTAGACTGGGAATGAACTCCATAAGCATAAGTCAACCCACGAAACGAACGTGCAGGCGCTGAGCCGATGAAGAGGCATAATGCGCAAACTGGGGATCGACCCGGTCCCCCTCTACATGCGTCCGGTCTCGTTGTGACAACCCTCTGTCCGGTTGGGGCTTAGACATGGAATGAACTCCCTATGCCTAAGCCAACCCACAAAACGGGCGTGCGGGCGCTCAGCCAGACGAAGAGGCAGAATGCGCAAGCCGGGGATCAGCCCGGTATCCGACGTACTACCGATCCTGCTGCCGTAACCCTCGGTCCGGTTTGATCTTAGACCAAGAATGAACTCCGTATGCTTAAATTGGGGATAAACTTCGTATGCCTTGGTCAACCCACAAAACGAGCGTGCGGGCGCTCAACCGACCAGAGAGGCCGGCCAGAGAGACATAATGCGTAATCTGAGGATCACCCCGGTCCCCCTCTATGTGCTGTCGATCCTACTGCCGGTCCTATTGGCACAACCCTCGGTCTGACTGGGGCTTAGACATGGAATGAACTTCGTGTGCCTAAGCCAACCCACGAAATGAGCATGCGGGCACTCAGCCAGTCGAAGAGGCAGAATGCGCAAGCTGGGGATCGGCCCGATCCCCCTGCGTGCTGTCGATCCTGCTGTTGGTCTTGCTATCGCAACCCTCGGTCTGGTCTAATCTTAGACTGGAAATGAACTCCATATGCTTAGACATGGAATGAACTCCGTATGCCTAAGCCAACTCATGAAACGAGCGTATGGGTGCTCAACCGACCGGAGAGGCAGAATGCACAAGCCGAGGACCGACCCAGTCCCCCCTACGTGCTATCGATCCTACTACTGTAACCCTCGGTCTGGTCTGATCTAAGACTGGTAATGAACTCCGTATACCTCAGTCAACCGACGAAACAAGCGTACGGGCGTTGAGCCGGTCGAAAAGGTATAATGCGTAAGCCAGGGATCGGTTCGGTCCCCCTTTTTATGCTGTCGGGCCCGCTGCCACAACCCTCGGTCCCACTGGGGCTTAGAAGTGGAATGAACTCCCTATGCCTAAGCCAACCCACGAAACGGGTGTGTGGGCGCTCAGCCGGTCGGATAGGCAGAATGCGCAAGTCGGGGATCGACCTGATCCCCCCTGCGTGCTACCGATCCTGCTATCGCAACCCTCAGTCTGATTTGATCTTAGACTGGGAATGAACTCCGTATGCTTAGACTGGGGATGAACTCCGTATCCCTAAGTCAACCCACGAAACGAGCGTTCGAGCACTGAGTCGGTTGGAAAGGCATAATGTGTAAGTCGGCGATCGGCCCGGTCCCCCTTTGCGTGCTATCGGTCCTGCTGCCACAATCCTCGGTCCGACTGGAGTTAGACATGGAATGAACTCCCTATGCCTAAAACAACCCATGAAATGGGCGTGCGGGCACTTAGCCGATCGGAGAGGTAAAATGCGCAAGCTGGGGATCGCCCCGGTCCCCCTGCATTCTGTCGATCCTGCTGTCACAACCCTCGGTTTGGTTTGATCTTAGACTGGGAATGAACTCCGTATGCTTAGACTAGGGATAAACTCTGTATGCCTAAGTCAACCCACGAAATGAGCGTGCGAACGCTCAGTCGACCTGAGAGGCAGGATGCATAAGCCGGGGATTGAGTGGGTGGTAGGTGGGTTCAACCAC
This sequence comes from Durio zibethinus, assembly GCF_047325235.1. NCBI lineage: Eukaryota > Viridiplantae > Streptophyta > Magnoliopsida > Malvales > Malvaceae > Durio > Durio zibethinus. The sequence goes on from NC_143181.1 coordinate 20,625,260, forward strand.
ATCTTCATATTTCTGTCATGCCAATGCCATTTTTATGGCTTGTAAATTCATACAACGGTCCCCTAAGCCTTCATGTGAAGTTTCGTGGCAAAACTTTTTACGGTTCGAGATTTTTTTTAAATTTTTTTAGAAAGATTTTTGTCCCCAAATTTGGCAAAGGTGATCCTTGTATTTTTGTTGGCATGCACAAAAAAATTCAGCTAAAAACTCGAAGTGGAGAAGATTTTGTGATCGTTTGAAAAAAGTGTCCCCATTTCAGACACTTTAATGGCTACTGGCAGCAAACCTATAAAATCTCAAATGCTCTTTAAGGGGGTGTGGGTTCTGGAGGTTTGATGAGGGATAGGGGGCCAATATAAGGGCCAAGTACCAGCACCCATGGCACATCATGTGCGCACAACCCCCCGACCCCCTAATCGTCGGAACCCCAATGCCACCGATTAGGCTCTCCGGCGATGCTTCGGTGATGGTGCCCCTAGCGAAAAAAGTGCGGCACCAGCACATGCCCGAGTCTAGCATGTGCACCGTGGCTCAAACTCTTAGACTGCGAATGAACTCTGTATGCTTAGACATGGAATGAACTCCGTATTCCTAAGCCAACCCATGAAACGAGCGTATGGGCGCTCAACCAGTCGGAGAGACAGAATGCGAAAGTCGGGGATCGGCCCGATCCCCCTCTGCGTGCTGTCGGTCTCGCTGCCACAACCCTCGGTCCGGCTAGGGCGTAGACATGGAATGAACTCCCTATGCCTAAGCAAACCCATGGAACGAGCGTGCAAGCGCTCAACCGGTTTGAAAGGAAGAATGTGCAAGCCGAGGATCAGCCTGGTCCCCCCTGCGTGCTACCGATCCTGCTGCCGCAACCCTCGGTCCGATCCGATATTAGACTGGGGATGAGCTCCGTATGCCTAAGTCAACCCACAAAATGAGCGCGCGAGCGTTCAGCTGGCCGAAGAGGCCGACCGGAGAGGCAGAATGCGTAAGTCGGGGATCGGCTCGGTCCCCCCAGCATCTATCGATCCTACTGCTGGTCCAGCTGTCGCACCCTTGGTCCGGTCTGATCATAGACTGGGAATGAACTCTGTATGCTTAGACATGGATTGAACTCCGTATGCCTAAGCCAACCCACGAAACAAGCGTGCGGGTGCTCAGTTGGTCGGAGAGGCAGAATGCGCAAGCCGGGGACCGACCCGGTCCCCCCTACATGCTATCGATTCTGCTACCGTAACGCTCGATCCGATCTGATCTTAGACTGGGAATGAACTCCATATGCTTAGACTGGAACTCCGTATGCTTAGACTAGGGATGAACTCCATATGCCTAAGTCAACCCATGAAACGAGCGTGCGGACGCTCAGCTGACCAGAGAGGCAGAACACGCAAGTCGGGGTTCAAACAGGTGGTAGGTGGGTTCAAGCACATCCTCGTATTTCTGCCATGCCAATGCCATTTTTATGGCTTGTAAATTCATACAATGGTCCCCTAAGCCTTCATGTGAAGTTTCATGGCAAGACGACCCATTTTCTATTTTTCATGATTTTTAAAACTTTTTACGGTTCGGGATTTTTTAAAATTTTTTTAGAAAGATTTTTGTTCCAAAATTTGGTAGTGGTGATCCCTGTATTTTTTTTCACTTGCACAAAAAAATTCAGCTGAAAACTCGAAGTGGAGAAGATTTTGTGACCGTTTGAAAAAAGTGGCCCCATTTCAAACACTTTAATGGCTACTGGTAGCAAACCTATAAAATCTCAAATGCTCTTTAAGAGGGTGTGAGTTCTTAAGGTTTGATGAGGGATAGGGGGCCAATATAAGGGCCAGGTACCAACTCCCATCGCACATCATGTGCGCACACCCCCCGGCCCCCCCAATCGCTGGAACCCCCAATGCCACCGGTTAGGCTCTCCGACGATGCTCTGACCAGAGAGGCATAATGCGCAAGCAGGGGATCTGCCCGATCCCCTTTTGCGTGCTGCCAGTCTCATTGCCACAACCCTCGGTCCGGCTGGGGCTTAGACATGGAATGAACTCCCTATGCCTAAGCCAACCCATAAAACAGGCGTACGAGCGCTCAGTTGGCCGGAGAGACAGAATGGGCGAGCCAGGAATTGGCTCGATCCCCCATGTTTTCTACCGATCCCGTTGCCACAACCCTCGGTCTGGTCTGATCTTAGATTGGGAATGAACTCTGTATGCTTAGACTGGGGATGAACTCCGTATGCCTAAGTCAACCCATGAAGCGAGCATGCGGGCGCTTAACCGGCCGGAGAGGTCGGCCAGAGAGGCATAATGGGCAAGCCGGGGATCAACCCAGTCCCTCTCTGTGTGTTATCGACCCTAGGTCTGACTGGGGCTTAGACATGGAATGAACTCCGTATGCCTAAGCCAACCCACGAAACGAGCGTGCGGGTGCTCAACCGGCGGAGAGGTAGAATGCGCAAGTCGGGGATAGGCCCGATCCCCCCCTACGTGCTGTCGATCTTGCTACTGGTCTTACTATCGTAACCCTCGATCCAATCTAATCTTAGACTGGGAATGAACTCTGTATGCTTAGACATGGAATGAACTCCGTATGCCTAAGCCAACCCACGAAATGAGCGTACGGGCCCTCAGTCAGCTAGAGAGGCAGAATGCGCAACCCGGGGACCAGCCCGATCCCCCTGCGTGCTATCGATCTTGCTACTGGTCCTGCTACCATAAACCTCGGTCCGATTCGATCTTATACTAGGAATGAACTCCGTATGCTTAGACATGGAATGAACTCCGTATGCCTAAGCCAACCCATGAAACGACCGTGTGGGCGCTTAGTCAGCCAGAAAGGTAGAATGCGCAAGCCGAGGATCAGCTCGGTCCCCCTTGTGTGCTATAGATCCTGCTACCAAAACCCTCAATCTGATCTGATCTTAGACTGGGAATGAACTCTGTACACCTAAGTCAACCCATGAAATGAGCGTGCGGGCATTGAGTTGGCCCGAGAGGCATAATATGCAAGCCGGGGATCGACCCAATCCCCCTCTGCATGCTACTAGTCCCGCTGCCACAACCCTCGGTCTGGCTGGGGCTTAGACATGGAATGAACTCCCTATGCCTAAGCCAACCCATGAAACAGGCGTGCGGGCGCTCAACAGGCCAGAGAGGTAGAATGCGTAAGCCGGGGATCGGCCTGGTCCCCCTTGCGTGTTGCCGATCCTATTGTCGCAATCCTCAGTCTGATCTGATCTTTGACTAGGAATGAACTTCATATGCTTAGACTAGGGATGAACTCCGTAAGCCTAAGTCAACCCACAAAATGAGCGTGCAAATGCTCAACCGACCAGAGAGGCAGGATGCGGAAGCAGGGGATCGAACGGGTGGTAGGTGGGTTCAAGTACATCTTTATATTTCTACCAAGCCAATACCATTTTTATGGCTTGTAAATTCATACAATATTCCCCTAAGCCTTCATGTGAAGTTTTATGGCAAAACGACCCGTTTTCTATTTTTCATGATTTTCAAAACTTTTTACGGTTCAGGATTTTTTAAAATTTTTTTAGAAAGATTTTTGTCCCCAAATTTGGCAGAGGTGATCCTTGTACTTTTTTTGGCATGCACAAAAAAATTCAGCTAAAAACTCGAAGTGGAGAAGCTTTTGTGACCGTTTGAAAAAAGTGTCTTGATTTTAGATACTTTAATGGCTACTGGCAGCAAACCTATAAAATCTCAAATGCTCTTTAAGGGGGGTGTGAGTTCTCAAGGTTTGATGAGGGATAGGGGGCATATATAAGGGCCAAGTACTAGCACGCATCGCATATCACGTGCGCACACCCCCTGGCCCCCCCAATAATCAGAACGCCAAATGCCGCCGATTAGGCACTCTGACGATGCTCCGGTGATGGTGCCCCGAGCGAAAAAAATACGGCACCAACACATGCCCGTACCCAGCATGTGCACCGTGGCTCAAAATCTTAGACTGGGAATGAACTCTGTATGCTTAAGCCAACCCACGAAATGAGCGTGCGGGCGCTCAGCCGACCGAAGAAGTAGAATGCGCAAGTCGGGGATCGGCCTAGTCCCCTTCTACGTGCTGTCGGTCCCGCTACCACAACCCTCAGTCCGGCTGGGGCTTAGACATGGAATGAACTCCCTATGCCTAAGCCAACCCACGAAACGGGCGTGCGGGCACCCAGCATACCGGAGAGGTAGAATGCGTAAGCCGAGGATCGATTTGGTCCTCCCTGAGTGCTGCCGATCCTGCTATCGTAACCCTCGATCCGATCTGATCTTAGACTAGGAATGAACTCCGTATGCTTAGACTGGGGATGAACTCCGTATGCCTAAGTCAACCCATGAAACGAGCATGCGGGCGCTGAGCCGATCGGAAAGGCATAATGCGCAAGTTGGGGATCGATCTGGTCCCCCTCTACGTGCTACCGGTCCCGCTTCCACAACCCTCAATCCGGTTAGGGACTAGACATGGAATGAACTCCCAATGCCTAAGCCAACCCATGAAATGGGCGTGCGGGCAGTAAGCTAGCCGGAGAGGTAGAATGCGTAAGTCGGGGATCGGCGCGGTCCCCCCTGAGTGCTATCGATCCTGCTGCCGCAACCCCCGATTTGGTCTAATCTTAGACTGGGAATGAACTTCATAAGCTTAGACTAAGGATGAACTCCGTATGCCTAAGTTAACCCATGAAACGAGCGTGCGAACGCTCAGTCGACCAGAGAGGCAGGATGCGCAAGCCGGGGATCGAACGGGTGGTATGTGGGTTCAAGCACATCTTCATATTTCTGCCATGCCAATGCCATTTTTATGGCTTGTAAATTCATACAATGGTCCCCTAAGCCTTCCTGTGAAGTTTCGTGGCAAGACGACCCGTTTTCTATTTTTCATGATTTTCAAAACTTTTTGCGGTTCGGGATTTTTTAAAATTTTTTTAGAAAGAGTTTTGTCCCCAAATTTGGTAGAGGTGATCCTTGTATTTTTGTTGGTATGCACAAAAACATTCAGCTAAAAACTCGAAGTGGAGAAGATTTTGTGATCGTTTGAAAAAAGTGGCCCCATTTCAGACACTTTAATGGCTACTGGCAGCAAACCTATAAAATCTCAAATACTCTTTAAGGGGGTGTTAGTTCTTCAGGTTTGATGAGGGATAGGGGACCAATATAAGGGCCAAGTACCAGCACACATCGCACATCATATGCGCACACCCCTCCGGCCCCCCAATCGTCGGAACCCCCAATACCACCGATTACTCACTCCGACGATGCTCCGACGATGCTCCGACGATAGTGCCCCGAGCGAAAAAAAAAGCGGCACCAGCACATGCCTGAGCCCAGCATGTGCACCATGGCTCAAACTTTTAGACTGGGAATGAACTTTGTACGCCTAAGCCAACCCATGAAATGAGTGCACGGGCGCTCAGCCAACCAAAGAGGCAGAATGCGTAACCGGGGATCAGTCGGTCCCCCTCTGCATGCTACTGGTCACACTACCACAACCCTCGATCCGACTGGGGCTTAGACATGGAATGAACTCCCTATTCCTAAGCCAACCCATGAAACGGGCGTGCGGGCACTCAGCTGGCTGGAGAGGCAGAATGCGAAAGCCAAGGATCGACCTGGTCCCCCCTGCATTTTGTCGATCCTGCTACCGTAACCCTCGGTCTGGTTCGATCTTAGATTGGGAATGAACTCCGTATGCCTAGACTGGGGATGAACTCCGTATGCCTAAGTCAACCCATGAAATGAGTGTACGGACAGTCAACCGATCGGAGAGGCCAATCAGAGAGGCAGAATACGCAAGTCGGGGATCGACCTGGTCCCCCCTACGTGCTGCCGATCCTGCTTCTGGTCCTGCTACCGTAACCTTTGGTCTGATCCGATCTTAGACTGGGAATGAACTCCGTATGCTTAGACTTGGAATGAACTCCGTATGCCTAGGCCAACCCACGAAACGAGCGTGTGGGCTCTCAATCGACCGGAAAGGCAGAATGCATAAGCCAGGGATCGACCCGATCCCCCCTGCGTGCTGTCGATCTTGCTGCCGCAACCCTTAGTCCGATCCGATCTTAGATAGGGAATGAACTCCATATGCCTAAGTCAACCCATGAAATGAGCATTTTGGCACTAAGCCGGTCGGAGATGCATAATACACAAGCCAAGGATTAGCCCTATCCACCTCTATGTGCTGTTGGTCCCGCTGCCACAACCCTCGGTCCGGCTGGGGCTTAGACATGGAATGAACTCCCTATGCCTAAGCCAACCCATGAAACGGGTGTCCGGGCGCTCAGCCGGCTGGAGAGGCAGAATGCACAAGCCGAGGATCGGCCTAGTCCCCCCTACATGCTGTCGATCCTGCTGCTGCTACCCTCGGTCTGGTCCGATCTTAGACTGGGAATGAACTCCGTATGCTTAGACTGGGGATGAACTCCGTATGCCTAAGTCAACCCACGAAAGGAGCGTGTGGGCACTCAACCGATCGGAGAGGCATAATGCGCAAGCTGGGGATCAGCAAGGTCACCCTCTACGTGCTGTTGATCTCGCTGCCGATCCTGTTGCCACAACCCTTGGTCCGGCTGGGTCTTAAACAAGGAATGAACTCCGTATGCCTAAGCCAACCCACGAAATGAGCGTGCGGGCAGTCAGCCTACCGGAGAGGTAGAATAAAAAGTCGGAGATCAGCCCAGTCCCCCATGTGTGCGGTCGATCCTGCTACTGGTCCTGCTACCGTAACCCTCGATCCGGTCCAATCTTAGACTAGGAATGAACACCGTACGCTTAGACATGGAATGAACTTCGTATGCCTAAGCCAACCCATGAAACGAGCATGCGAGAGATCAGCCGGCCAGAGAGGTAGAATGCGTAAGCTGGGGGTCTGCCCGGTCCCCCCTACGTGATGCCAATCCTGCTGCCGTAACCCTCTGTCCGATCCAATCTTAGACTGGGAATGAACTTCATATGCTTAGACATCGAATGAACTCCATATGCCTAAGCCAACCCACGAAACGAGTGTGCAGGTGCTTAGCCTACCGAAGAGGCAGAATGCGCAAGCCAAGGATTGGCCCGATCTCCCCTGCGTGTTGTCGATCCTGCTACCACAACCCTCGATCCGATCCAATTTTAGACTGGGAATTAACTCCATATGCTTAGACATCGAATGAACTCCGTATGCCTAAGCCAACCCATGAAACGAGCGTGCGGGCGCTCAACCTACCGGAAAGGTTGAATGCGTAAGTCAGGGATCGGCCCAGTTCCCCCTTGCGTGCTATTGATCCTGCTGCCACAACCCTCGGTCCAGTCCGATCTTAGACTAGGAATGAACTCCGTATGCCTAAGTCAACCCACGAAATGAGCGTGCGAGTGTTGAGCTGGCCGGAGAGGCATAATGCGCAAGTTGAGGATCGGCCCGATACCCCTCTACGTGCTGTCAGTCCCGCTGCCACAACCCTCGGTCCGGCTGGGGCTTAGAAGTGGAATGAACTCCCTATGCCTTACCCAACCCACGAAACGGGCATGCGAGCGCTCAGCCAACCGGAGAGGCAGAATATGTAAGTCAAGGATCGGGTCAGTCCCCCCTGCATGCTGCCGTAACCATCGATCCAGTCTGATCTTAGACTGGGAATGAACTCCATATGCTTAGACTGGGGATGAACTCCATTTGCCTAAGTCAACCCATAAAATGAGCGTGCGGACGCTCAGTCGGTCGGAGACGCATAATGCGCAAGCCAGGGATCAGCCCAATCCCCCTCTGCATGCTGCCGATCCCACTGCCGGTCTTGCTACCACAACCCTCGATCCGGCGGGGACTTAGACATGGAATGAACTCCGTATGCCTAAGCCAACCCACGAAACGAGCATGCGGGCACTCAGCCGATCGGAGAGGCAAAATGCGCAAGCCGATGGCAGGTCTGGCCCTCCCTGTGTGCTATCGGTCCTGCTGCCACAACCTTGGATTGATCCGATCTTAGACTAGGAATGAACTCCATATGCCTAAGTCAACCCACGAAATGAGCGTGCGGGTGCTGAGCTGGCCGAAGAGGCATAATGCGCAAGGGGGGGATCGAGTGCTGTCGATGCTGCTGCTGGTCCTTCTGTCGTAACCCTCAAACTGGTCAGACTAGACTGGGAATGAACTCCGTATGCTTAGACATGGAATGAACTCCATATGCCTAAGCTAACCCACGAAACGAGTGTGCGGGCACTCAGTCGATCGGAGAGACAGAATACGTAAGCTGGGACCGACCCGGTCCCTCCTGCGTGCTGTTGATCCTGCGGCCGCAACCCTCGGTCCGGTCTGATCTTAGACTAGGAATGAACTCTGTATGCCTAAGTTAACCCACGAAACGAGCATGCGGGCACTGAGCCGGTGGAGAGGCATAATGCATAAGCCGGGGACCAGCTCGATCCTCCTCTCCGTGCTGCCGGTCCAACTGCCACAACCCTCGGTCCGACTGGCGCTTAGACATCGAATGAATTCCCTATGCCTAAGCCAACCCATGAAACGGGCGTGCGGGTGCTCAGTTGGTCGGAGAGGCAGAATGCGTAATTCAGGGATCGGCCCGGTTGCCCCTCCGTGCTGTCGATCCTACTACCGCAGCCCATGATTCGGTCCGATCTTAGACAGGGAATGAACTCCGTATGCTTAGACTGGGGATGAACCCCGTATGCGTAAGTCAACCCATGAAATGCGCGTGTGGACGCTCAGTCGACCAGAGAGGCAAGATGCGCAAGCCGAGGATCGACCGGGTGGTTGGTGGGTTCAAGGACATCGTCATATTTTTGTCATGCCAATGCCATTTTTATGGCTTGTAAATTCATACAATGGTCCCCAACGCCTTCATGTGAAGTTTTCTATTTTTCATGATTTTTGAAACTTTTTATGGTTCGGGATTTTTTAAAATTTTTTTAGAAAGATTTTTGTCCCCAAATTTGGTAGATGTGATCCTTTTATTTTTGTTGGCATGCACAAAAAAATTCAGTTAAAAATTCAAAGTGGAGAAGATTTTGTGATCGTTTGAAAAAAGTGTCCACATTTCAGGCACTTTAATGGCTACTAGCAGAAAACCTATAAAATCTCAAATGCTCTTTAAGGGGGTGTGAGTTCTCAAGGTTTGATGAGGGATAGGGGCCAATATAAGGGCCAAGTACCTGCACCCACTGCACATCATGTGTGCACACCCCCCGGCCCCCCCCAATCGTCAGAACCCCCAATGCCGCCTGTTAGGCTCTTCGGTGATGCTCTGGCGATGCTTCGATGATGGTGCCCCGGGCGAAAAAAATGCAGCATCAACACATGCCTGAGGCCATCATGTGCACCGTGGCTCAAACTCTTAGACTAAGAATGAACTTCGTATGCTTAGACATGGAATGAACTCTGTATGCCTAAGCTAACCCGCGAAACGAGGGTGCAGGCACTTAGCCGATCAGAAAAGGCAGAATGCGCAAGCCGAGGATTGGCTTGGTCCCCCTGCATGCTGTCGATCCTGCAGCCGCAACCCTCAGTCCAGTTAGATCTTAGACTGGGAATGAACTTCGTATGCTTAGACTGGGGATGAACTCCGTATGCCTAAGTCAACACATGAAACGAGCATGCGGGCACTGGCCGACCGGAGAGGCATAATGCACAAGTCAGGGATCGACCCGATCCCCCTCTACGTGCTGCTGGTCCTACTGCCATAACCCTCGGTCCGGCTAGGGCTTAGACATGGAATGAACTCCCTATGCCTAAGCCAACCCATGAAACGAGCGCGTGGGCAGAATGCGCAAGTCGGGGATCAGCTCGGTCCCTCTTACGTGCTGTCGATCCTGCTACCGCAAGCCTTGGTCTGATTAGATCTTAGACTGGGAATGAACTCCGTATGCCTAAGTCAACCCACGAAACGAGCGTGCGGGCGCTCAGTCGGCCGGAGACGTAGAATATGCAAGCCGGGGATCGACCAGGTCCCCCCCGTGTGCTGCCGATCCTGCTGCTGGTCCTACTGTCGCAACCCTCGGTCCGATCCAATCTTAGATTGGGAATGAACTCCATATGCTTAGACATGGAATAAACTCCGTATGCCTTAGCCAACCCATGAAACAAGCGTACAGGCGCTCAGTCGGTTGGAGAGACAGAATGCGTAAGTCGAGGATCGACCCGATCCCACCTACGTGCTGTCGATCCTGCTACCGCAACCTCAGTTTGGTTTGATCTTAGACTGGGAATAAACTCCATATGCGTAAGTCAACCCATAAAACGAGCGTGCGGGCGCTGAGCCGGTCGAAGAGGCATAATGCACAAGCTGGGAATCGACCCGATCCCCCTCTACGTGCTGCCAGTCCCGCTCCCACAACCCTCTGTCTGGCTGGGTCTTAGACATCGAATGAACTGCCTATGCCTAAGCCAACCCATGAAACGGGCGTGCGGGCGCTCAGCCGGTCGGAGAGGCAGAATGCGCAAGCTGGGGATCGACTCGGTTCCTCCTATGTACTGTCGATCCTCCTACCGTAACCCTCGGTTTGGTTCGATCTTATACTAGTAATGAACTCCGTATGCTTAGACTGGGGATGAACTCCGTATGCCTAAGTCAACCCACGAAACTAGCATGCGGACGCTCAGCCGACCAGAGAGGCAGGATGCGTAAGCCGAGGATCAAACGGGTGGTAGGTGGGTTCAAGCACATCTTCATATTTCTACTATGCCAATGCCATTTTTATGCTTGTAAATTCATACAATGGTCCCCTACGCCTTCATGTGAAGTTTCGTGGCAAGACGACCCGTTTTCTATTTTTCACGATTTTCAAAACTTTTTACGGTTCGGGATTTTTTTTAATTTTTTTAGAAATATTTTTGTCCCCAAATTTAGTAGAGGTGATCCTTGTATTTTTGTTGGCATGCACAAAAAAATTCAGCTAAAAACTCGAAGTGGAGAAGATTTTGTGACCGTTTGAAAAAAAGTGTCCCCATTCCAGACACTTTAATGGCTACTGGCAGAAAACATATAAAATCTCAAATGCTCTTTAAGGGGGTGTGAGTTCTCGAGGTTTGATGAGGGATAGGGGCCAATATAAGGGCCAAGTACCTACACCCATCGCACATCATGTGCGCACACCCCCCGGCCCCCCCAATCGTCAGAACCCCCAATGCCGTCTGTTTGGCTCTTCGGCGATGCTTCGGCGATGCTTCAACGATGGTGCCCCGGGTGAAAAGAATGCAGCATCAACACATGCCCGAGCCCAGCATGTGCACCATGGCTCAAACTCTTAGACTGGGAATGAACTCCGTATGCTTGGACATGGAATGAACTCTGTATGCTAAGCCAACCCGCGAAACGAGCGTGCAGGCGCTTAGCTGACCGGAAAGGCAGAATGCGCAAGCCGAGGATTGGCCCGGTCCCCCTGTGTGCTATCGATCCTGCTGCCACATCCCTCAATCCGGTTAGATCTTAGACTGGGAATGAACTCCGTATGCTTAGACTGGGGATGAACTCCGTATGCCTAAGTCAACACACGAAACGAGCGTGCAGGCACTGGCTGACCAGAAAGGCATAATGCACTAGTCGGGGATCGACCTGATCCCCCTCTGTGTGCTGCCAGTCCCGCTGCCATAACCCTCGGTCCGGCTGGGGCTTAGACATGGAATGAACTTCCTATGCCTAAGCCAACCCATGAAACGAGCGCGCGGGCGCTCAACCGGCTGGAGAGGTAAAATGCGCAAGTCAGAGATCAGCTCGGTCCCCCCTGCATGCTGTCGATCCTGTTGTGGCAACCCTTGGTCCGGTTAGATCTTACACTGGGAATGAACTTCGTATGCCTAAGTCAACCCACGAAACAAGCGTGCGAGTGCTCAGTCAGTCGGAGAGGTAGAATGTGCAAGCCAGGGATCGACCAGGTCCCCCCCGTGTGCTGTCGATCCTGCTGCTGGTCCTGCTGCCGCAACCCTCGGTCCGATTTGATCTTAGACTGGGAATGAACTCCGTAAGCTTAGACATGGAATAAACTCTGTATGCCTTAGCCAACCCATGAAACAAGCGTACGGGCACTCAGTCAGCCGGAGAGACAGAATGCGTAAGTCGAGAACCGACCCGGTCCCCCCTACGTGCTATCGATCCTACTACCGCAACCTCAGTCTGGTTTGATCTTAGACTGGGAATGAACTCCATATGCCTAAGTCAACCCACAAAATGAGCGTGCGGGCACTGAGCCGGTCGGAGAGGCATAATGTGCAAGTCGAGAATCAGCCCGATCCCCCTCCTGCTGCCACAACCCTCAGTTCGGTTAGATCTTAGACTGGGAATGAACTTCGTATGCTTAGACTGGGAATGAACTCCGTATGCCTAAGTCAACCCACGAAACGAGTGTACGGGCGCAGAGCCAGTCGGAGAGGCATAATGCACAAGTCGGGGATCGGCCCGATCCTCCTCTGTGTGCTGTCGATCCTGCTGCCACAACCCTCGATCCGGCTGGGGCTTAGACATGGAATGAACTCCCTATGCCTAAGCCAACCCATGAAATGGACGTGCAGGCGCTCAGCCAGCCGGAGAGGCAGAATGCGTAAGCCGGGGATCGGCCCGGTCCCCCTTACGTGCTGCCGATGCTGCTGTCACATCCCTCGATCTGGTCCAATCTTAGACTGGGAACGAACTCTATATGCTTATACTGGGGATGAACTCCGTACGCCTAAGTCAACCCACGAAATAGGCGTGTGGACGCTCAGCCGACCAGAGAGGCAGGATGTGCAAGCCCAGGATCGAACGGGTGATAGGTGGGTTCAAGCACATCTTCATATTTCTGTCGTGCCAATGGCATTTTCACGGCTTGTAAATTCATACAATGGTCCCCTACGCCTTCATGTGAAGTTTCGTGGCAAGACGACCTATTTTCTATTTTTCACAATTTTTGAAACTTTTTCGGTTTGAGATTTTTTAAAATATTTTTAGAAAGAGTTTTGTCCCCAAATTTAGTAGAGGTGATCCTTGTATTTTTTTTGGGATACACAAAAACATTCAGCTAAAAAATCGAAGTGGAGAAGATTTTGTGACCGTTTGAAAAAAGTGTCCCCATTTCAGACACTTTAATGGCTACCGGCAGCAAACCTATAAAATCTCAAATGCTCTTTAAGAGGGTGTGAGTTCTTGAGGTTTGATGAGGGATAGGGGGCCAGTTTAAGGGCCAAGTACCAGCACCCATCGCACATCATGTGCACACACACCCCGGCCCCTCCAATCGCCGGAACCCCCAATGCCGCCGATTAGGCTCTCCGGTGATGCTCTGACGATGGTGCCTCGGGTGAAAAAAATGTGGCACCAGCACATGCCCGAGCCCAGCATGTTCTCCGTGGCTCAAACTCTTAGACTGGGAATGAACTCCATATGCTTAGACATGGAATGAATTCTGTATGCCTAAGCCAACCAACGAAACGAGCCTGGGGGCGCTCAATCGGCCAGAGAAGCAGAATGCGCAAGCCGGGGATTGGTCTGGTCCCCCTCTATGTGCTGCCAGTCCCACTGCCATAACCCTTGGTCTGGCTAGCATTTAGACATGGAATGAACTCCCTATGCCTAAGCCAACCCACGAAACGGGCAAGCGGGTGCTCAGTCGGCTAGAGAGGTAGAATGCGCAAGCCGGGGATTGACCCGGTCCCCCCTGCGTGCTGTCGATCCTACTGTCGCAACCCTTGATCTGGTTCAATCTTAGACTGGGAGTGAACTCCGTTTGCTTAGACTGGGGATGAACTCCGTATGCCTAAGTCAACACATGAAACGAGCGTGCAGGCGCTCACCGATCGGAGAGGCCGACCGGAGAGGTAGAATGAACAAGTCAGGGATCGACCCGGTCCCCCCTGCATGCTGTCGATCCTATTGTTGGTCCTACTGCTGTAACCCTCAGTCCAGTTTGATCTTAGACTGGGAATGAACTCCATATGCTTAGACATGGAATGAACTCTGTATGCCTAAGCCAACCCACGAAACGAGCGTGCAGGCATTCAACCGATCGAAAAAGCAAAATGTACAAGTCGGGGACCGGCCCGATCCCCCACTGTGTGCTGTCGATCCTGCTACCATAACCATCGGTCTGATCCGATCTTAGTCTGGGAATGAATTCCGTATGCCTAAGTCAACCCATGAAACGAGAGTTCGGGCGTTGAGCCTACCGGAGAGGCATAATACGCAAGCCAGAAATCGGCTCGGTCCCCCTCTGCGTGCTGTCGGTCATGCTGGCATAACCCTCGGTCTGGCTAGGGCTTAGTCATGGAATGAACTCCCTATGCCTAAGCTAAGCCACGAAATGGGCGTGCGAGTGCTCAGCTGACAGGAGACGCAGAATGCGTAAGCCAAGGATAGGCCCGGTCCCCCCTGCGTGCTGCCGATCCTACTGCCGCAACCCTCGGTCTGGTTTGATCTTAGACTGGGAATGAACTCCGTATGCTTAGACTGGTGATGAACTCAATATGCCTAAGTCAACCCATGAAACGAGCGTAGGGGCACTCAGCCGACCGAAGAAGCATAATACGCAAGTCAGGGATCAACCCGGTCCCCCTCTGTGTGCTACCGATCCCGCTGCCGGTCCTGCTGCCACAACCCTTGGTCCAACTGGGACTTAGACATGGAATGAACTCCGTATGCCTAAGCCAACCCACAAAACGAGCGTGCGGGCGCTCAGCCGACGGAGAGGCAGAATGCGCAAGCCAGGGATCGGCCTGGTCCCCCCTCTGTATGTTGTTGATCCTGCTGCTGGTCCTACTTCCGCAACCCTCAGTTCGGTCCGATCTTAGACTGGAAATGAACTCTGTATGCTTAGGCATGGAATGAATTTCGTATGCCTAAGCCTACCCACGAAACGAGTGTGCGGGTGTGCAGTCGGCCTGAGAGGCAGAATACGCAAGCCAGGGACCGACCCGATCTCCCCCTACATGCTATCGATCCTGCTGCCGCAACCCTCGATCCGGTCCAATCTTGGAGTGGGAATGAACTCCGTATGTCTAATTCAACCCATGAAACGAGCGTCCAGGCGCTGAACCGGTTGGAGAGGCATAATACGCAGGCTGGGGATCAGCTCGATCCCCCTCCGCATGCTGTCGGTCCCACTGACACAACCCTCGGTCCACCTGGGGCTTAGACATGGAATGAACTCCCTATGCCCAAGCCAACCCACGAAACGGGAGTGCGGGCTCTCAGTCGGTCGAAGAGGCAGAATGCGCAAGCCGGGGATCGACCCGGTCCCCCCTGCGTGCTGTCGATCCTGCTGCCGCAACCCTTGGTCTAGTCCGATCTTAGACTGGGAATGAAATCCGTATGCTTAGACTGGGGATGAACTCCGTATGCCTAAGTCAACCCATGAAACGAGCGTGCAGACGCTCAGCCAACCAGAGAGACAGGATGCGTAAGCCGGGGATCGAACGGGTGGTAGGTGGGTTCAAGCACATCTTCATATTTCTGCCATGCCAATGCCATTTTTATGGTTTGTAAATTCATAGAATGGTCCCCTACGCCTTCATGTGAAGTTTCGTGGCAAGATGACCCGTTTTCTATTTTTCATGATTTTTGAAACTTTTTGCGGTTCGAGATTGTTTAAAAATTTTTTAGAAAGAGTTTTGTCCCCAAATTTGGTAGAGGCGGTCCTTGTATTTTTGTTGGCATGCATAAAACAATTCAACTAAAAACTCAAAGTGGAGAAGATTTTGTGACCGTTTGAAAAAAGTGTCCCCATTTCAGACACTTTAATGGTTACTGGCAGCAAACCTATAAAATCTGAAATGCTCTTTAAGGGGGTGTGAGTTCTCAAGGTTTGATGAGGGATAGGGGCCAATATAAGGGCCAAGTACCAGCACCCATCGCATATCATGTGCGCACACCCCCTGGCCCGTCCAATCGTCGAAACCCCAATGTCACTGGTTAGGCTCTCCGGCGATGCTCCGACGATGCTCCAACGATGGTGCTCCGGGCAAAAAAAAATGCGGCACCAGCACATGCTTGAGCCCAGCATGTGTATCGTGGCTCAAACTCTTAGATTGGGAATGAACTCCATATGCTTAGACATGGAATGAACTCCGTATGCCTAAGCTAACCCACGAAATGAGTGTGCGGGCGCTCAGTCGATCGGAGAGGTAGAATGCGCAAGCCAGGCATCAGCCTGGTGCCCCTCTGCGTGCTGTCGGTCCCACTGCCACAACCCTCGGTTTGACTGGGGCTTAGACATGGAATGGACTCCCTATGTCTAAGCCAACCCATGAAATGGGCATACGGGTGCTCAACCGGTCGAGAGGTAGAATGTCCAAGTCGGGGATTTGATCGGTCCCCCCTGCGTGCTGTCGATACTACTACTGCAACCCTTGGTCCGGTTCGATCTTAGACTGGGAATGAACTCCGTATGCTTAAACTGGGGATGAACTCCGAATGCCTAAGTCAACCCATGAAACAAGCGTACGGGTGCTCAGTCGACCAGAGAGGCTGGTCGGAGAGGCAGAATGTGCAAGCCGGGGACCGGCCCGGTCCCCCTGTGTGTTGTCGATCCTACTGTTGGTCTTGCTGCTGTAACCCTCGATCCGGTCCGATCTTAGACTGGGAATGAACTCCGTATTCTTAGACATGGAACGAACTCCGTATGCCTAAGGCAACCCACAAAATGAGTGTACGAGCGCTCAGCTGACCAGAGAGGCAGGATGCGCAAGCCGGGGATCAAATGCGTGGTAGGTGGGTTCAAGCACATCTTCATATTTCTGTCGTGCCAATGCCATTTTTATGGCTTGTAAATTCATATAATGGTCCCCATTTCAGACACTTTAATGGCTACTAGCAACAAACCTATAAAATCTCAAATGCTTTTTAAGGGGGTGTGAGTTCTCGAGGTTTGATAATGGATAGGGGGCCAATATAAGGCCAAGTACCAGACCCATCGCACATCATGTGCGCACACCCCCTGGCCCCCCTAATCGCTGGAACCCCCAATGTCGTAGGTTAGGCTCTCTGGTGATGGTGCCCCGGGTGAAAAAAATGTGGTACCAGCACATGCCCGAGCCCAACATGTGCACCGTGGCTCAAAATCTTAAATTGGGAATGAATTCCGTATGCTTAGACATGGAATGAACTCCGTATGCCTAAGCCAACCCATGAAACGAGCGTGCGGGGCCTCAGCCGACCGGAGAGGCAAAATGCAAAAGTCGGGGATCGACCCGGTCCCTCCTACGTGCTGTCAATCCTGCTACTGCAACCCTCGGTCCGGTCTGATCTTAGACTGGGAATGAACCCCGTATACAAAAGTCAACCCATGAAACGAGCGTGCAGGCGTTGAGCCGACCGAAGAGGCATAATGTGCAAGCCGGGGATTGAACCGGTCACCCTCTGCGTGCTGCCGATCCCGCTGCCACAACCCTCGGTCCGGTTGGGGCTTACACATGGAATGAACTCCCTATGCCTAAGCCAACCCACGAAACGGTCGTGCGGGCACTTAGTCTACCGGAGAGACAGAATGCGTAAGCCAGGGATCGGCCCTCGGTTCGGTTGGGGCTTAAACAAGGAATGAACTCCGTATGCCTTAGCCAACCCACGAAATGAGCGTAGGGGCGCTCAGTCAGCCAAAGAGGTAGAGTGCGCAAGCTAGGGATCGGCCCGATCCCCCCCTGCATGCTGTCGATCCTGCTAGTGGTCCTGCTACCTCAACCCTCTGCCCAATCCGATCTTATACTGGGAATGTACTCTGTATCCTTAGACATGGAATGAACTCGTATGCCTAAGCCAACCCATGAAACGAGCGTGCGGGCGCTCAGTCGGTCGGAGAGGTAGAATGCGTAAGCTGAGGCCCGGCCCGGTCCCCGCTTGCATGCTATCGATCCTGCTGCCGCAACCCTCGGTCCGATCCGATCTTAGAATGGGAATGAACTCCGTATGCCTAAGTCAACGCATGAAACGAGCGTGCGAGCACTGAGCTGGCCAGAGAGGCATAATGTGCAAGCCGGGGATCGGCCCAATCCCTCTTTGCGTGCTGTCGGTCCCGCTGCCACAACCCTCGGTTCGACTGGGGCTTGACATGGAATGAACTCCCTATGCCTAAGACAACCCATGAAACAGGTGTGCTGGCGCTCAGTGGCCGGAGAGGTAGAATGCGCAAGCCGGGGATTGGCCCGATCCCCCTTACGTGTTACCGATCCTGCTGCCGCAACCCTCGGTCTGATCTGATCTTAGACTGGGAAAGAACTCTATATGCTTAGACTGGGGATGAACTCCATATACCTAAGTCAACCCACGAAATGAGTGTGCGGATGCTCAGCCGACCAGAAAGGCAGGATGCACAAGCTGGGAATCGAACGGGTGGTAGGTGGGTTCGAGCACATCTTCATATTTCTATCATGCCAATGCCATTTTTATGCTTGTAAATTCATACAATGGTCCCCTAAGCCTTCATGTGAAGTTTCGTGGCAAGATGAACCGTTTTCTATTTTTCACGATTTTCAAAACTTTTTACGGTTCGGGATTTTTTAAAATTTTTTTAGGAAGAGTTTTGTCCCCAAATTTGGTAGAGGTGATCCTTGTATTTTTGTTGGATGCACAAAACAATTCAACTAAAAGCTCGTAGTGAAGAAGATTTTTGTGACCGTTTGAAAAAAGTGTCCCCATTTCAAACACTTTAATGGCTACTGGTAGCAAACCTATAAAATCTGAAATGCTCTTTAAGGGGGTGTGAGTTCTCGAGGTTTGATGAGGGATAGGGGGCCAATATAAGGGCCAAGTACCAGCACCCATCGTACATCATGTGCGCACACACCCCGGCCCCCCCAATCGCCGAAACTCCCAATGTCGTCGGTTGGCTCTCCGGTGATGCTCCGGCGATGGTGCGTCGGGCGAAAAAAATGTGGCACCAGCACATGCCTGAACCCAGTATGTGCACTGTGGCTCAAAATCTTAGACTGGGAATGAACTCCGTATGCCTAGACATGGAATGAACTCCGTATGCCTAAGCCAACCAACAAAATGAGCGTGCGGGCGCTCAGTCGGTCGGAGAGGCAGAATGCGCAAGCTAGGGATCGACCTGATCCCCCCTGCAACCTATCGATCCTGTTGTCGCAACCCTCGATTTGGTCTGATCTTAGACTAGGAATGAACTTTGTATGTTTAAGTCAACCCACGAAACGAGCGTGTGAGCACTGAGCCGACCGAAGAGGCATAATGCGCAAGCCAGGGATCGGTCCGGTCCCCCTCTGCGTGCTCCCAATCTCGTTACCACAACCCTCAGTCCGGCTGGGGCTTAGACATGGAAAGAACTCCCTATGCCTCAGCCAATGCATGAAACGGGCGTGCGGGCACTCAGTCGGTCGGAGAGGTAGAATGCACAAGCCGGGGATCGGCTCGGTCCCCCCTGCGTGCTGTCAATCCTGCTGTCGCAACCCTCAATCCGAACCGATCTTAGAAAGGGAATGAACTCTGTATGCTTAGACTGTCGATGAACTCCGTATGTCTAAGTCAACCCATGAAAGGAGCGTGCAGGTGCTCAGCCGACCGGAGAGGCATAATGCGCAAGTCGGAGATCAGCCCGATCCCCCTCTGCATGCTACTGATCCCACTGCCGATCCTGCTAACACAGCCCTCAGTCCGACTGGGGCTTAGACATGGAATGAACTCCGTATGCCTAAGCCAACCCATGAAACGAGCGTGCAGATGCTCAGCCGGTCGGAAAGGTAGAATGCACAAGCCGGGGATCGGCCTGATCCCCCCCTGCGTGCTATCGATCTTGCTGCCGATCCCACTGCCGTAACCCTCAATTCGGTCCAATCTTAGTCTGTGAATGAACTTCGTATGCTTAGACCTGTAATGAACTCTGTATGCCTAAGGCAACCCATGAAACGAGCGTGCAGGCGCTCAGTCGATCGGAGAGGTAAAATGCGTAAGTTGGGGATCGGCTCGGTCGCCCCTTGTGTGTTATCGATCTTGCTACCGCAACCCTTGGTCCGATCCAATCTTAGACTGGGAATGAACTCGTATGCCTAAGTCAACCCACGAAATGAGCGTGCGGGCGCTATGCCGATCGGAGAGGCATAATACGCAAGCCGGGGATCGGCCCGGTCCCCCTCTATGTGTTGTCGGTCTCGCTGCCACAACCCTCGGTTTGACTGAGTTTTAGACATGGAATGAACTCCCTATGCCTAAGGCAACCCACGAAATGGGCGTGCGGGCTCTCAACCGATCGAAGAGGTAGAATGCGCAAGCTAGGGATTGGACTGGTCCCCCCTGTGTGCTGTCGATCCTACTGTCGCAACCCTAGGTCCTTTCCGATCTTAGACTGGGAATGAAATCCGTATGCTTAGACTAGGGATGAACTCCGTATACCTAAGTCAACCCACGAAACCAGAGAGGCAGGATGTGCAAGCCGGAGATTGAACGGGTGGTAGGTGGGTTCAAGCACATCTTCATATTTCTACCATGCCAATGCCATTTTTATGGTTTATAAATTCATACAATGGTCCCTTAAGCCTTCATGTGAAGTTACATGGCACGATGACCCGTTTTCTATTTTTCATGATTTTTGAAACATTTTTCGGTTCGGGATTTTTTAAAATTTTTTTAGAAAGAGTTTTTTCCCCATATTTGGTAGATGTGATCCTTGTATTCTTGTTAACATGCACAAAAAAATTCAGCTAAAAACTCGAAGTGGAGAAGATTTTGTGACCGTTTGAAAAAAGTGTCCCCATTTCAGACACTTTAATGGCTATTGGCAGCAAACCTATAAAATCTCAAATGCTCTTTAAGGGGGTTTGAGTTCTCAAGGTTTGATGAGGGATAGAGGGCCAATATAAGGGCTAAGTGTCATACCTTGGGAGGGGCACGCCAGGCACATCAGGCCCACCAGCTGGCGAGCTAGAGGTTGAGGCCCGCAGAGTAGGTGTGCTAGCGAGTATCTGTGCTCAAAGCGTAGCAAGCGAGTTTAGAACGCCCGCCCAACTTGTAGGCTAGCCCATGAGACCAAGGCCTGGCATACAAGCTACCTGCACCACATCTAGAAGGGCCCAAGGTGCTGGACACACAAGGGAAGATTCTGGAAGCAGGCAGGATCAACAGTAGCATCTTAACAGATTTGGTTGACCCTGAAAATCAGGAGTTAGCATCCTAATTGATTGTAATCTGTATAATCCCATGATTTTAGCCTTTATTCTAGATATGTTGCCATTAAGTGTAAGCTAGAGCCTCAACTATAAATAGAGGGCTGCTCTTCCCTCATTTGTACACCATCAAACACTTCTGTTTGAGTGAATACAAGAGCATTTCTAGAATTCTGCCTTCTTATCCTGTTTCTCTTTAACTTGGGTAATCAGCCCTTCCTATTGTTCTAGTGCCCGTACAGTTGTGTTTTAGGCTGACTTAGGCATAAAGGAGGAGATTCCAAGCCTAAGGCCGTACGGTTTTTGAGTCTAAGGTCGGAGCTCGTGACAGTTGGTATCAGTGCAAGTTTGATTCTGTGTGTTTGTGTTGTGCAGGTTAGAGGAGATGGCATCCCAAAGTGACACTGCTAACCAACAACCAGAGGCCCAGGAGCATGGGTGTGAAAGAGGGAGGAAAGCCAGTTCTAGATATATCTAGTCTACCATGGACGGTAGGCTGGCCAAGGTGGAGGTGACCATGGGCGACATGGGGGAGAAGCTTGAGGGTGTAGAGACTCACATTGCATCTCTAGACTCCATGAGGGAAGAGATCCAAAGTGAGCTGCAAGCTGCTCTCAACAAAGGCTTGGACATGTTCACCCAAAAGAATCAGACCTTGGAGGCTGAAATGCTAACCTTCCGCAATGGCATGGAGGCCATGCGCCAGCGGATGGAGGAGCTTACCAGTGAGCTCGTTGCTTGCAAGACTGCCATTGGGAATGGCATGTTTACTAGAGTGTCCAAGTCCAGATTGGATGTCCCCAAGCCTAAGGAGTTTAAGGGGACTAGGGCGGCCAAGGAAGTAGATAACTACCTTTGGGGTATGGAGCAGTACTTCCAGGCCATGGGTATGCAAGACGAGGCGATAAAGGTAAGCACCGCTACTATGTATCTCACTGATGTAACCTTATTATGGTAGAGGCTCAGGTGTGATGATGTCAGGCATGGAAGCGCCAAGATTGGAACCTGGGCAGAGTTCCAAAAGGAGTTCAAAGAATAATTTTACCTAGAGTATGCCGATGATGAGGCGCGGGCAAAGTTGCGCAGGCTGAACCAGTAAGGGGACATAAGGGAGTATGTCCAGAAATTCTCTGAACTGATGCTACAGATCTTAGATCTAGGTGAGAAGGATGCCTTATTTGCTTTCATGGATGGGTTGAAGTCGTGGGTGAAGCATGAGCTACAAAAGAGAGGAGTTCATGACTTGGCTAAAGCCATGACTACTGTCGAGGCCTTGATAGAGTTCAAGCCTCTGAACAAGTTCAAGTCTACCAAGCCCAAGGGTAAGGGCAGGGACGATAGGGATCGAAAGAAGTAGTCCAAGGGGAAAGATCGTGATCGAGAGTCCAAGGATGGAGATCGAGACCGTTCAACCAAGGATGGCGAGAGAAAGCCACTAGCAGGCAAGTGGAAAGCAAAAGGGGATCGAGAGCGACTAGCATGCTACCTATGTGGAGGGAGCCACGTAGCACGTAATTGCCCGCAGAAGGGCAAGCTGGCTGCTATAGACAAGGAGTCTGACGAGGAGCTAGAGTCATGGGCAGCAAAGCTTGGGTCATTGGTGCTCAATGCTATCCAGAGTAAGGGAAGCCGCAAGCCAAAGGGCTTGATGTTTGCAGATCTGATGGTTACGGGTCAGAAGGTGAGCGCACTGGTGGACACAGGTGCCTCACATCTTTTTATTTCAGGTGATGGAGCCCGGAAGCTCAGACTAAAGGTGCAGAAAGGGACTGATACCATTAAAATGGTGAACTCCAATGAAGTTCCAGCCATTGGAGTAGTGCGGGGAGTGGAATTGCAGCTTGGAGACTGGAAAGGCAAGGAGACCATTGAGGTAATACCCCTTGACGACTATGAGTTTGTGATTGGGTTGGACTTCCTTGTTCAGATTAACACCCTCCTTGTGCCTTTTGTCAATTGTGTTTGCATCTTGGATGCACGGTGCCAATGCCTAGTGCCATTGAGAAGAGGGTCTGGAGTTAGGTCACAGGTGGTGTCAGCCATCCAATTTGCCAAGGTGGTAAGCAGACAAGAAGATACCTTTTTGGTAGCCCTGAAATATGATGAGCCAAGGGAGAAAGAGATCGAGTCACCCTTGGAGGTGCTAAAGGTGCTAAAAACCTTTAGTGATGTGATGCCCGCAAAGCTACCTAGCAAGCTACCACCTAAGAGGGAGGTGGACCACAAGATCGAGCTGGTGTCCGAGGCCAAGCCACTAGCTAGAGCCCCTTACCGAATGTCTCCACCAGAGTTGGAGGAGTTGAGGAAGCAGCTCAAAGAGTTAGTTGATGCTGGCTTCATCAGGCCATCGAAGGCACCCTATAGTGCACCGGTTCTATTTCAGCACAAGCATGATGGGTTGTTACGGCTGTGCATAGACTACCGTGCTTTGAACAAGTTGACCATCAAGAACAAGTACCCTATCCCACTCATTGTGGACTAGTTCGATCAACTTGGGAGCACAAGGTGGTTCACCAAGCTGGATTTGAGGTCAGGCTACTATCAAGTCAGGATCACAGAGGGAGATGAGCCAAAGACAGCATGTGTCACTCGGTATGGTTCGTATGAGTTCTTGGTGATGCCTTTTGGACTCACGAACGCCCCAGCAACATTTTGCACCCTTATGAACAAGGTACTTTAGTCATTCCTTGATCGGTTTGTTGTGGTTTATTTGGATGACATTGTGATCTACAGCCAGACTTTGGGAGAGCATGTAGACCACTAGAGATAGGTGTTCGAGGTGTTACGGGCGCACAAGCTGTTTGTCAAGATGGAGAAGTGCTCATTCGCCCAGTAGGAGATCCCGTTCCTTGGCCACATAGTAGGAGGTGGCAGGATACACATGGATGAAGGCAAGATACATACCATCTTGGAGTGGCAACCACCAGCCAAGGTCACTGAGTTGAGATCATTCTTTGGGCTAGTCAACTACTACAGGCACTTCATCAAAGGTCACTCAGCAATAGCCACGCCATTGACTGACTTGCTAAAGAAAAAAAAAGCATGGGAATGGAGCGTAGGGTGCCAGGAAGCCTTTGATAGGTTGAAGCGGGCTATGATCGAGGAGCTAGTCTTGGCCTTGCCAGACCATTCCAAGCTGTATGAGGTGCATACGGATGCATCAAACTTTGCCATAGGGGGCGTGTTGATGTAGGAGGGACGTCCAATCGCGTTCGAGAGCAGGAAGCTGAACGAGATTGAGCGCAAGTACATTATCCAAGAGAAAGAGATGATTGCAGTGGTGCACTGCTTGTGCACTTAGTGCCATTACCTGTTGGGGTCGAGGTTCATGGTTAGGACGGACAATGTGGTGACCAGCTACTTCCAGACGCAGAAAAAGCTATCCCCCAAGCAGGCGAGATGGCAAAATTTTCTTGCAGAATTTGATTTCCAGATAGAGTACAAGCTGAGGCGGGTGAACCTAGTGGCAGACGCCCAGAACAGGAAGGCTAACCTTGCTGCCATTAGCCAACCAGAGGGGTCACTGGTGTTGCACATCAAGAAGTGACTTGCGTATGATCTTACAGCCAAGGCTTTGATGGAGTACGCCCAGCAAGGTAAGACTAGGTAGTTTTGGTTGTAGGATGGCTTGCTGTACACCAGTGGTAGTAGACTGTTTGTGACATAGCACAGGAAGCTCTGCAAGGAAGTTTTGCAAGAATGCCATGATTCAAGGTGGGCTGGATACCCCGGAGTGAGCCGTACCTTGGTGTTGATCGAGGATCGATACTACTGGCCGTACATGAGGGACGATGTGGAGGCCTATGTGAAGATTTGTCTTGTGTGCCAACAGGACAAGATGGAGCTCAAGAAACCAGATGATCTCTTGGAGCCATTGCCAGTGCCAAAATGACCATGGGAGAGTGTTTCTTTAGACTTTATAGTCGGTTTACCCAAAGCAGGAGGGTTTGGAAGCATCATGGTAGTGGTGGACAGGTTTTCCAAGTATGGAATCTTCATTCCAGCAACCAAGGAGTGCCCAACCGAGGAGGCAGCTCGATTGGTCCTGAAGAACATGGTTAAGTACTGGGGAGTGCTGAGGACCATTGTTAGTGATCGGGACGGGCGTTTCGTGGGTAGGTTCTGGACTGAGTTGTTCAAGCTATTAGGGTCAGACTTGAACTTTTCCACCATTTTGCATTCGCAGATTGATGGGTAGACAAAACGAGTGAATGGACTATTGGAGGTTTACCTCAGGCACTATGTGAGTGCCACACAAAGGGACTGGCCAAAGCTACTAGATATTGCATAGTTTTCTTACAACTTGCAAAGGAGCGAGGCAACAAACCAGAGCCCATTTGAGGTTGTGACAGGGCAACAACCACTAACACCTGGTTCGATTGCTGCAGGTTATACAGGGCCGAATCCAGTAGCATACAAGTTTGCCAAGGCATGGTAGGAGCAAACTGACTTAGCCAGAGTTTGTCTACACAAGGCGACCAAGAGGTCGAAGAAGTGGGCAGACCAGAATAGGTGGGACGTGCAGTTCAGGTTGGAGACTTGGTGTTGGTGAAGCTGCATCCCATTGTGCACCATACGGGGCTGCACAAAGGCCTAGTCCGGAGGTATGAAGGACCTTTCTGAGTAGTCAAGAGGGTAGTCAAGGTTGCCTGCAAGCTGGATATGCCACCCAAGCTGAGGGTACACCCAGTGTACCATGTGAGCATGCTCAAGCCGTTCCATGAGGATGAGGGAGATCCAGGACGGGCAGAGTCAAAGTGTGCGCCATTGGGAGCAAGGGCCTCATATGAAAAGGAGGTTCACAGCATCATAGCTGACCGGGAGGTGAGACGGAAGAACTATCAGCCAAGACAAGAGTACTTGGTGCATTGGAAGGGACTTTCAGATAGTAAGGCAAGCTGGGAACCAGCATATGACTTATGGCAGTTTGGGGACCAGATCAGGCAGCACCATGCAGAAGATGCAACGAGGGCATTGCGCAATCAGGTGGGGGAGAATGTCATACCCTGGGCAGGTGCGCCAGGCACATCAGGCGCACCAACTAGCGAGCCAAAGGTTGAGGCTCGCAGACTAGGCATGGTGGCGGGTATCTACACGTAAAGCCTAGCAAACGAGTTCAGAATACCCGCCTAACTTGCAGGCCAACCTGTGAGACCAAGGGCTGGCATACAAGCTGCCCGCACCACATCCAAAAGGGCCCAAGGTGCTGGACACGCAAGGGAAGCTTCTGGAAGCAGGCAGGATCAACAGTAGCATCCTGGCAGATTTGGTTGACCCTGAGAATTAGGAGTTAGTATCTTGATTGATTGTAATCTGTATAATCTCATGATTTTAGCCTTTATTCTTGGGATATTACCATTAAGTGTAAGCTGGAGCCTCAACTATAAATAGAGGGCTGCTCTTCCCTCATTTGTACACCATCAAACACTTCCGTTTCAGTGAATACAAAAGCATTTCCAAAATTCTGCCTTCTTATCTTGTTTCTCTTTAACTTGTGTAATCAGCCCTTCTCGTTGTTCTAGTGCCCGTACGCTTGAGTTTTACTCTGACTTAGGCATAAAGGAGGAGATTCCAAGCCTAAGGCCACATGATTTCTGAGTCTACGATCGGAGCCCGTGACACAAGTACCAGCACCCATCACACATCATGTACGCACACCCTCCGACCCCCCCAATCATCGAAACCCCCAATGCCGTCGGTTAGGCTCTCCGACGATGCTCCGGCGATGGTGCCTCGGGCGAAAAAAATGTGACACCAGCACATGCCCGAGCCCAGCATGTGCACCGTGGCTCAAAATCTTAGACTGGGAATGAACTTCGCATGCTTAGACATGGAATGAACTCTGTATGCCTAAGCCAGCCCACGAAATGAGCGTGTGGGCGCTCAGTCGACCGGAGAGGTAGAATTCACAAGTCGGGGATCGACTTCGTCCCCCTACGTGCTATCGATCTTGTTGTCGCAACCCTCGATCCGATTTCATCTTAGACTGGGAATGAACTCTGTATGCCTAAGTCAACCCACGAAATGAGCGTGGGGGCACTGAGCCGACCGGAGAGGCATAATGCACAAGCCAGGGATCGGCCCGATCCCCTTCTGCGTACTGTCGATCCTGCTGCCACAACCGTCGGTGCAGCTGGGGCTCAGACGTAGAATAAACTCCCTATGCCTAAGCCAACCCTTGAAACGAGCATGCGGTCGCTCAGCCGGTCGAAGAGGCAGAACGCGAAAGCCGGGGATCGGCTCGGTCCCCCATTGGTGCTGCCGATCCTACTACCGTAACCCTCAGTCCGGTCCAATCTTAGACTAGGAATGAACTTCGTATGCTTAGACTAGGGATGAACTCTGTATGCCTAAGTCAACCCACGAAACGAGCATGCGGGCGCTCAGCCGACCGAAGAGGCCGGTCAGAGAGGTAGAATGCGTAAGTTGAGGATTGGCCCGGTCCCTCCTGCGTGCTACCGATTTGGTTGCTGGTCCTACTGCCACAACCCTCAGTCCGGTCTGATCTTAGACTGGAAATGAACTCTATATGCTTAGATTTTGTGATCGTTTGAAAAAAGTGTCCCCATTTCAGACACTTTAATTGCTACTGGCAGCAAACCTATAAAATCTCAAATGCTCTTTAAGGGGGTGTGAGTTCTCAAGGTTTGATAAGGGATAGGGGGTCAATATAAGGGCCAAGTACTAGCACCCATCGTACATCATGTGCGCACACCCCCTGGCACCCTCAATCGTCAGAACCCCTAATGTCATCGGTTAGGCTCTCCGGCGATGCTCCGACGATGGTGCCCCGAGGGAAAAAAATGCAGCACCAGCAAATGCCCAAGCACAGCATGTGCACCATGGCTCAAACTCTTAGACTAGGAATGAACTCTGTATGCTTGGACATGGAATGAACTCTATATGCCTAAGCCGACCCACGAAATGAGCGTGCGAGCGCTCAGCAGGTCGGAGAGGCAGAATGCACAAGCCGGGGACCGGCCCGTTTCCCCCTGCGTGGTATCGATCGTGTTATCGCAACCCTTGGTCTGGTCCTATCTTAGATTGGGAATGAACTCTGTATGACCACGAAACGAGCGTTCAGACGCTGAGCCGATCGGAGAGGCATAATGTGTAAGCCGAAGATCGACCCGATCCCACTCCCATAACCCTCGATCCGACTGGGGCTTAGACATGGAATGAACTCCCTATGCCTAAGCCAACCTACGAAATGGGCATGCGGGTGCTCAACCAGTCGGAGAGGCAGAATGCGTAAGTCGG
Organism: Durio zibethinus; assembly: GCF_047325235.1. Taxonomy (NCBI): domain Eukaryota; kingdom Viridiplantae; phylum Streptophyta; class Magnoliopsida; order Malvales; family Malvaceae; genus Durio; species Durio zibethinus. Next base: position 20,653,559 of record NC_143181.1, read on the forward strand.
GGATCAGATCGATCCCCCTTGCTTGCTATCGATCCTGTAGCTGCAACCCTCGGTCCTATCCGATCTTAGATTGGGAATGAACTCCGTATGCTTAGACTGGGGATGAACTCCGTATGCCTAAGTCAACCCAGGAAACGAGCATACGGGCACTCAGTCGGCCGAAGAGGTTGATCGAAGAGGCATAATTCGCAAGTCAAGGATCAGTCTGATCCCCATCTGCATGCTGCTAATCCCGCTGTCGGTCTTGCTGCAACCCTTGGTCTGGTTTGATCTTAGACTGGGGATGAACTTCGTATGGCTAAGTCAACCCACGAAATGAACATGTGGGCGCTGAGTCGACCGGAGAGGCATAATGCGTAAGCCGGAGATCGACTCGATCCCCCTCTATGTGGTATCGGTCCCGCTGCCACAACCCTCGGTCCGGCTAGGGCTTAGACATGGAATGAACTCCCTATGCCTAAGCCAACCCACGAAACGAGCATGCGGGCACTCAGCCTGTCAGAGAGGTAGAATACGCAAGCCGAGAATAAGCTCGGTCCCCACTGCGTGCTGTCGATCCTGCTACCTTAACCCTTGGTATGGTCCAATCTTAGTCTGGGAATGAACTCCGTATGCTTAGACTGGGGGTGAACTCCGTATGCCTAAGTCAACCCACGAAATGAGCGTGCGAACGCTCAGCCAACCAGAGAGGTAGGATGCGCAAGCCAGGGATCGAACGGGTGGTAGGTGGGTTCAAGCACATCTTCATATGCATCGAAACCCCCAATGCCACCAGTTAGGCTCTCCGATGATGCTCTGATGATGCTCTGACGATGGTGCTCGGGCAAAAAAAATGTGACACCAACACATGCTGAGCCCATCATGTGCACCGTGGCTCAAACTGTTAGACTGGGAATGAACTCTGTATCTTAGACATGGAATGAACTCTATATGCCTAAGCCAACCCACGAAACGAGCATGCGGGCGCTCAGCTGACCGAAGATGTAGAATGCGCAAGCTGGGGATCGACCTGATCCCCCTTTGCATGCTATCGGTCCCGCTGCCATAACCCTCGGTCCGGCTGGGGCTTAGACATAGAATGAACTCCCTATCCCTAAGCCAACCCACGAAACGGGTGTGCGGCCACTTAGCTGGCCGAAGAGGCAGAATGCACAAGCCAGGGATCAGCCCGATCCCCCCTGTGTGCTGTCGATCCTGCTACCGTAACCCTTAATCCAGTTCAATCTTAGACTGGGAATGAACTCCATATGCTTAGACTGGGGATGAACTTCGTATGCCTAAGTTAACTCATGAAACGAGCGTACGGGCACTCAGCCCACCAAAGAGGCTGGTTAGAGAGGCAGAATGTGCAAGCCGGGGATTAGCCCGATCTCCCCTATGTTTTGCCAATCCTACTGCTGGTCCTGCTACAACAGCCCTCGGTCCGGTCTGATCTTAGACTGGGAATGAACTTCGTATGCTTAGACATGGAATGAACTCCGTATGCCTAAGCCAACCCACGAAATGAGCGTGCGAGCACTCAACCAGTCGGAGAGGTAGAATGCGTAAGCCGAGGACCGGTCCGGTCCCCCCTGCGTGCTGTTGATCCTGCTATTGCAACGCTCGATCCGATCCGGTCTTAGATTGGGAATGAACTCCGTATGCCTAATTCAACCCATGAAACGAGTGTTCGGGCACTAAGCTGACTGGAAAGGCATAATGTGCAAGTCGGGGATCAGCCTGGTCCCCCTCTACGTGCTGCTAGTCCCGCTGCCACAACCCTCGGTCCGACTGGGGCTTAGACATGTAATGAACTCCCTATGCATAAGCCAACCCATGAAACGGGCGTACCAGCACTCTGTCGGTCAGAGAGGTAGAATGAGCAAGCTGGGGATCGACTCGATCCCCCCTGCGTGCTGCCGATCCTGCTACCACATCCCTCGGTCCGATCTGATCTTAGACTGGGAATGAACTCCGTATGCTTAGACTTGGGATTAACTCCGTATGCCTACATCAACCCATGAAACGAGCGTGCGGGCACTCAGCCGATCGGAGAGGTCGGTCGGAGAGGCATAATGTGCAAGCCAGAGATCAGCCTTGTCCCCTTTTGAATGGTACCGAACCCGCTGCCGGTCCTGCTACCACAACCCTCAGTTGGGCTGGGGCTTAGACATGGAATGAACTCCATATGCCTAAGCCAACCCACGAAACAAGCATGCGGGCGCTTAACCAGCCAGAGAGGCAGAATGTGCAAGTCGGGGATAGGCCCGGTCCACCCCTGCATGCTGCCGATCCTGTTGCTCGTCTTACTGTGTAACCTTTGGTCCGGTCTAATCTTAGACTAGGAATGAACTCCGTATGCTTAGACATGGAATGAACTTCATATGCTTAAGCCAACCCATGAAACAAGCGTGCGGGTGCTCCACCAGTCGGAGAGCCAGAATGCACAAACAGGGACCGACCCAATCCCCCCTGTGTGCTGTCGATCCTACTATCACAACCCTCGGTCCGGTCCGATCTTAGACTGGGAATGAACTTCGTATGCCTAAGTTAACCCACGAAACGAGCATGCAGGCGCTGAGCCAGTCGGAGAGGCATAATGCGTAAGCCGAAGATCGGCCCGATCCCTCTTTGGGTGCTGCCAGTCCCGCTACCACAACCTTCGGTCCGGTCGGGGCTTCGACATGGAATGAACTCCCTATGCCTAAGCCAACCCACAAAACGGGCGTGCGGGCACTCAGTTGGTCGTAGAGGCAGTTTACACAAGCTAGGGATCGACCTGGTCCCCCCTGCGTGCTGCCGATCCTACTGTCGTAACCCTCGATCCAGTCTAATCTTAGACTGAGAATGAACTCTGTATGCTTAGACTGGGGACGAACTCTGTATGCCTAAATCAACCCATGAAATGAGCGTGTGGACGCTCAGCCGACCAGAGAGGCAAGATGCGTAAGCCGGAGATCGAACGGGTAGTAGGTGGTTCAAGCACATCTTCATATTTCTACCATGCCAATGCCATTTTTATGGCTTATAAATTCATATAATGGTCCCCTAAGCCTTCATGTGAAGTTTCGTGGCAAGAGGACCCGTTTTCTATTTTTCATGATTTTTGAAACTTTTTACGGTTCAGGATTTTTAAAAATTTTTTTAGAAAGAGTTTTGTCCCCAAATTTTGTAGAGGTGATCCTTTTTTTTTGTTGGCATGCACAAAAAAATTCAGCTAAAAACTCGAAGTGGAGAAGATTTTGTGACCGTTTGAAAAAAGTGTTCCCATTTCAAACACTTTAATGGCTACTGGCAGCAAACCTATAAAATCTCAAATGCCCTTTAAGTGGGTGTGAGTTCTCGAGGTTTGATGAGGGATAAGGGCCCAATATAGGGGCCAAGTACCAACACCCATCGCACATCATGTGCGCACACCCTTTCGCCCCCCCAATCATCGAAACCCCAAATACTGTCGGTTAGGCTCTCCGGCGATGCTCCGACGATGGTGCCCTGGGCGAAAGGAATGCGGCACCAGCACATGCCCGAGCCCAGCATGTGCACCGTGGCTCAAAATCTTAGACTGGGAATGAACTCCGTATGCCTAAGTCAAGCCACGAAACGAGCGTGCAGGCGCTCAACCGATCGAAGAGGCCGGACGAAGAGGTAGAATGCGCAAGCTAGGGATCAACCCGGTCCCCCCCTACGTGCTACCATCCTATTGCTGGTCCTACTGCCACAACTGTTGGTTCAGCTTGATCTTAGAGTAGAATGAACTCTGTATGCCTAGACATGGAATGAACTCCGTATGCCTAAGCCAACCCGTGAATCGAGCGTGTAGGTGATCAGTCAGCCAGAGAGGCAGAATGCACAAGTCGGGGACTGACCCGATCCCCCCTACGTGATGTCGATCCTACCATTGCAACCCTCGGTCCAGTTTGATCTTGCACTGGGAATGAACTCCGTATGCCTAAGTCAACCCACGAAACGAGCGTTCGGGCGCTGAGCCGACCAAAGAGGCATAATGCGCAAGCTGGAGATCAGCCTGGTCCCCCTCTACGTGCTATCGGTCCCACTGCCACAACCCTCGGTCTGACTGGGGTTTAGATATGGAATGAACTCCCTATGCCTAAGCCAGCCCATGAAACAAGCGTGCAGGTGCTCAGCCGGCCGGAGAGGCAGAATGCGTAAGCTGGGGATCGACCCGATCCCCCCAGCGTGCTGTCGATCCTGCTGTCGCAACCCTCGGTCCGATCTGATCTTAGACTGGGAATGAACTCCATATGCTTAGACTGGGGATGAACTTCATATGCCTAAGTCAACCCATGAAACAAGCGTGTGGGTGCTCAGTCGACCGGAGAGGCCGACCAGAGAGGCATAATGCACAAGTCAAGGATCGACCCGGTCCCCCCTGCGTGCTACCAATCCTACTGCTGGTCCTGCTGTCGCAACCCTCGGTCTGGTCCGATCTTAGACTAGAATGAACTCAGTATGCTTAGACATGGAATGAACTCTGTATGCCTAAGCCAACCTATAAAACGAGTGCGCGGGCACTCAGCTGATCAGAGAGGTAGAATACAAAAACCGAGGACCAACCTGGTCCCCCCTTGCGTACTGTCGATCCTACTACCGTAACCCTCGGTCTGGTTCGATCTTAGACTAGGAATGAACTCCGTATACCTAAGTCAACCCATGGAACGAGCATGCAGGTGCTGAGCCGACCGGAGAGGCATAATGCGCAAGCCAGGGATCAGCCCGGTCCCCCTCTACGTGCTACCGGTCCCGCTGCCACAACCCTCACTCGGGCTGGGGGCTTAGACATGGAATGAACTCCCTATGCCTAGGCCATCCCATGAAACGGGCGTGAGGGCGCTCAACCGACCGGAGAGGTAGAATGCGCAAGCTGGGGATTGGCCCAGTCCCTCCTTCGTGCTGTCGATCCTGCTGTCACAACCCTTGGTCCTATCCGATCTTAGACTGGGAATGAACTTCATATGCTTAGACTGGGGATGAACTCCGTATGCCTAAGTCAACCCACGAAACGAGCGTGCGGATGCTCAACCGACTAGAGAGGCAGGATGCACAAGTCGGGGATCGAACGGGTGGTAGGTGGGTTCAAGCACATTTTCATATTTCTGCCATGCCTATGCCATTTTTATGGCTTCTAAATTCATACAATGGTCCCCCAAGCCTTCATGTGAAGTTTCATGGCAAGACGACCAGTTTTTTATTTTTCATGATTTTTGAAACTTTTTACAGTTCGGGATTTTTTTAAATTTTTTTAGAAAGAGTTTTGTCCCAAAATTTGGTAGAGGTGATCCTTGTATTTTTTTTGGCATGCACAAAAAAATTTAGCTAAAAACTCAAAGTGGAGAAGATTTTTTGATCGTTTGAAAAAAGTGTCCCCATTTCAGACACTTTAATGGCTACTGGTAGCAAACCTATATAATCTCAAATGGTCTTTCAGGGGGTGTGACTTCTCGAGGTTTGATGAGGGATAGGGGGCCAATATAAGGGCCAAGTACCAGCACCCATCACACATCATGTGCGCACACCCCCCGGCCCCCCTAATCACTGGAACCCCCAATGTTGTCGGTTAGGCTCTCCAACGATGCTTCGACGATAGCACCCCAAGCGAAAAAAATGTGGCACCAGCACATGCCCGAGCCCAGCATGTGCATCGTGGCTCAAACTCTTACACTGGGAATGAACTCCGTATGCTTAGACATGGAATGAACTCTGTATGCCTAAGCCAACCCACGAAACGAGCGTGCGGATGCTCAGTCGACTGAAGAGGCAGAATGCACAAGCCGAGGATCAACCCAGTCCCCCTCTGTGTGCTGTCGATGCCGCTACCACAACCCTTGGTCTGGCTCTGGCTTAGACATGGAATGAACTCCCTACGCCTAAGCCAACCCACAAAACAGGTGTGCGAGAGCTTAGTCGACCAGAGAGGCAGAATGCGTAAGCCAGGGATCGACCCGGTTCCCTCTGTGTGCTACCGAACCCGCTGTCGCAACCCTCTATCCGGTCTGATCTTAGACTGGGAATGAACTCCGTATGCTTAGACTGGGGATGAACTCCGTATGCCTAAGTCAACCCACGAAACGAGTGTACGGGCACTCAGCCGACCAGAGAGGCAGGATGCGCAAGTCGGGGACCGAACGGATGGTAAGTGGGTTGAAGCACATCTTCATATTTCTACCATGCCAATGCCATTTTTATGGCTTGTAAATTCATACAATGGTCCCCTAAGCCTTCGGGTGAAGTTTCGTGGCAAGACGACCCATTTTCTATTTTTCATGATTTTTGAAACTTATTGTGGTTCAGGATTTTTTAAAATTTTTCTAGAAATAGTTTGTCCCAAAATTTGGTAGAGGTGATCCTTGCATTTTTGTTGGCATGTTCAAAAAAATTTAGCTAAAAACTCAAGGTGGGGAAGATTTTGTGATCATTTGAAAAAAGTGTCCCCATTTCAGACACTTTAATGGCTACTGGCAGCAAACCTATAAAATCTCAAATGCTCTTTAAGGGGGTGTGAGTTCTCGAGGTTTGATGAGGGATAGGGGGCCAATATAAGGGCCAAGTACCAGCACCCATCACACATCATGTGCCACACCCCCCCGACCCCCCAATCACCGGAACACCCAATGCCGTCAGTTAGGCTCTTTGAGGATGCTCCGACGATGGTGCCCCGGGCGAAAAAAATGCGGCACCAGCACATGCCCGAGCCTAGCCTGTGCACCGTGGCTCAAAATCTTAGACTGGGAATGAACTCCGTATGTTTAGACATGAAATGAACTCCGTATGCCTAAGCTAACCCATGAAATGAGTGTGCGGGCTCTCAGCCGACTAAAGAGAAAGAATGCGCAAGCTGGGGATCGACTCGATCCCCCCTGTGTGCTATCAATCCTACTACCGCAACCCTCGGTCCGGTCCGATCTTAGACTGGGAATGAACTCCGTATGCATAAGTCAACCCATGAAACGAGCGTGCAGGTGCTGAGCCAACAGAAGAGGCATAATGCGAAAGTCGGGGATCGGCCTGGTCCTCCTCTGCGTGCTACCGGTCCCACTGCCACAACCCTCGGTTGGGCTGGGGCTTAGACATGGAATAAACTCCCTATGCCTAAGCCAACCCATGAAACGAGCGTGCGGGCGCACAGCCAACTGGAGAGGCAGAATGCATAAGCCAGGGATCGGCCCGATCCCCCCTGCATGTTGCTAATCCTGCTATCGCAACCGTCGATCCGGTCCGATCTTAGACTGGGAATGAACTATGTATGCTTAGACTGGGGATGAACTCCGTATGCCTAAGTCAACTCATGAAACGAGCGTGCGGGCGCTCAGTCGACCAGAGAGGCAGGATGCGCAAGCCGGGGATTGAATGGGTGGTAGGTGGGTTTAAGCAAATCTTCATATTTCTACCATGCCAATGCCATTTTTATGGGTTGTAAATTCATACAATGGTCCCTTAAGCCTTCATGTGAAGTTTCGTGGCAAGATGACCCGTTTTTTATTTTTCATGATTTTGGAAACTTTTTGCGGTTTGAGATTTTTGAAAATTTTTTTAGGAAGAGTTCTGTCTCCAAATTTGGTAGAGGTGATCGCTGTATTTTTTTTGGCATGCAAAAAAAAAATTCAGCTAAAAATGCAAAGTGGAGAAGATTTTGTGATCGTTTGAAAAAAGTGTCCCCATTGGAGACACTTTAATGGCTACTGGTAGCAAACCTATAAAATCTCAAATGCTCTTTAAAGGGGTGTGAGTTCTTGAGGTTTGATGAGGGATAGGGGGCCAATATAAGGCCAAGTACCAGCACCCATCGCACATCATGTGCGCATAGCCCCCGGCCCCCAATCGTCGGAACACCCAATGCCTCCGGTTAGGCTCTCCGACGATGCTCCGATGATGGTGCCTCAGGCAAAAAAAATGCGGCACCAGCACATGCCCGAGCCCAGCATGTGCACCGTGGCTCAAAATCTTAGACTGAGAATGAACTCTGTATGCTTAGACACGGAATGAGCTCCGTATGCCGATGCCAACCCATGAAACAAGGGTGCGGGCGCTCAGCCGACCGGAGAGGCAGAATGTGCAAGTTAGGGATCCGCCCGATTCCCCCTACGTGCTATCGATCTTGCTGCCACAACCCTTGGTCCGATCTGATCTTAGACTAGGAATGAACTCCGTATGCATAAGTCAACCCACGAAACGAGCGTGCGGGAGATGAACCGGCCGAAGAGGCATAATGCGCAAGCCGGGGATCGACCCGATCCCCCTCTGCGTGCTGCCGGTCCTGCTACCACAACCCTCGATTCGGCTGGGGCTTAGACATGGAATGAAGTCCCTATGCCTAAGCCAACCCACGAAATGGGTGTGCGGGCACTCAGCCGGCTGGAGAGGCAGAATGCGCAAGTCGGGGATCGGCCCGATCCCTCCTGTGTGCTGCCGATCCTACTGTCGCAACCCTCGATCCAATCCAATCTTAGATAGGGAATGAACTCCATACGCTTAGAATGGGGATGAATTTCGTATGCCTAAGTCAACCCACAAAATGAGCGTGCGGGCACTGAGCCAGCCAGAGAGGCATAATGCGGAAGTCGGGGACTAGCCCGATCCCCCTCTGGGTGCTACCAATCTCGCTACCGGTCCTGCTGGCACAACATTCAGTTCGGTTGGGGCTTAGACATGGAATGAACTCCGTATGCCTAAGCCAACCCACAAAATGAGCGTGCGGGCACTCAGCCAACCGGAGAGGCAGAATGTGCAAGTCGGGGACCAGCCCGATCCCCTCTTGTGTGCTGCTGATCCTACTGCTGGTCCTGCTACCGCAAACCTCGATCCAGTCCAATCTTAGACTGGGAATGAACTCCATATGCTTAGACATGGAATGAACTCCGTATGCCTAAGCCAACCCACAAAACGAGTGTGCGGGTGCTCAGCTGACCGGAGAGGCAGAATGCACAAGCTGGGGATCGACCTGGTCCCCCCTGCGTGCTATTGATCCTGTTGCAGCAACCCTCGATCCGATCTGATCTTAGACTTTGAATGAACTCCGTATGCCTAAGTCAACACATGAAATGAGCGTACGGGTGCTGAGCCGGTCGGAGAGGCATAATGCGTAAGTCGGGGATCGACCCGGTACCCCTCTACGTGTTGTCGATCTCGTTGCCACAACCCTCGATCCGACTGGGGCTTAGACATGGAATGAACTCCCTATGCCTAAGCCGACCCACGAAATGGGCGTGCAGGTGCTCAGTCGATCGGAGAGGCAGAATGCGTAAGTCGAGGATCGGCTCGGTCCCCTCTGCGTGCTGTCGATCTTGCTGTCGTAAACCTCGATCTGGTCTGATCTTAGACTGGGAATCAACTCTGTATGCTTAGACTGGGGATGAACTCTGTATGCCTAAGTCAACTCATGAAACAAGCCTGCGGGCACTCAGCCGACCAGAGAGGCAGGATGCGCAAGCCGGGGATCAAATGGGTGGTAGGTGGGTTGAAGCACATCTTCATATTTCTGCCATGCCAATGCCATTTTTATGGCATGTAAATTCATACAATGGTCCCCTAAGCCTTCATGTGAAGTTTCGTGGCAAGACGAGCCGTTTTCTATTTTTCATGATTTTGGAAACTTTTTATGGTTCGGGATTTTTGAAAATTTTTTTAGGAAGAGTTCTGTCCCCAAATTTGGTAGAGATGATCCTTGTAGTTTTGTTGGCATGCATAAAACAATTTAGCTAAAAAGTCAAAGTGAGAAGATTTTGTGACCGTTTGAAAAAAGTGTCCCCATTCCAGACATTTTAATTGCTACTGGCAACAAACCTATAAAATCTCAAATGCTCTTTAAGGGGGTGTGAGTTCTCGAGGTTTGATGAGGGATAGGGGGCCAATATAAGGGCCTAGTACCAGCACCCATCACACATCATGTGCGCACACCCCCTAGCCCCCCAATCACCGGAACCCCCAATGTCGTCGGTTAGGCTCTCCAACGATGGTGTCCCGAGCAAAAAAAATACAACACCAGCACATGCCCGAGCCCAGCATGTGCACCGTGGCTCAAAATCTTAGACTGGGAATGAACTCTATATGCTTAGATGTGGAATGAACTCCGTTTGCCTAAGCCAACCCATGAAACGAGCGTACGGGTGCTCAGCTAGCTGGAGAGGAAGAATGCGCAAGCCAAGGATTGGCCCGGTCCCCCCTACGTGCTGTCGATCCTGCTGCCACAACCTTTGGTCTGATCCGATCTTAGACTGGGAATGAACTCCATATGCATAAGTCAACCCACAAAACGAGCCTGCGGGTACTGAGCCAACCAAAGAGGCATAATGCGTAAGCCAAGGATCGACCTGGTCCCCTCCTGTGCGCTATTGGTCCGACTGCCACAACCCTCGGTCTGGCTGGGGTTTAGACATGGAATGAACTCCCTATGCCTAAGCCAACCCATGAAATGAGCATGTGGGAGCTCAGCCGACCGGAGAGGCAGAAAGCACAAGTCGGAGATCAGCTCAGTCCCCCCTGCGTGTTGCCGATCTTGCTGCCGCAACCCTCTTTCCAGTCTGATCTTAGACTGGGAATGAACTCCGTATGCTTAGACTGGGGATGAACTATGTATGCCTAAGTCAACCCATGAAACGAGCGTACGGGCGCTCAGCCGGCCAGAGAGGTGGAATGCGTAAGCCGGGGATCGGCCCAGTCCCCCACTACGTGCTGTCGATCCTGTTGCTGGTCCTGCTGTCACAACCCTCAGTCCAGTCTGATCTTAGACTGGAAATGAACTCCATATGCTAAGACATGGAATGAACTCTGTATGCCTAAGCCAACCCACGAAACAAACGTGCGGGCGCTCAACCGGTCGGAGAGGTAGAACTTGTAAGCCGGGGATCGGCCTGATCCCCCCTATGTGCTATCTATCCTATTGTCGCAACCCTCGGTTCGATTTGATCTTAGACTAGGAATGAACCCCGTATGCCTAAGTCAAACCATGAAACGAGCGTACAGGCGTTGAGCCAGCCGGAGAGGCATAATGCACAAGCCAGGGATCGACCCGGTCCCTCACTGTATCCTATCGGTACCGCTGCCTCAACCCTCGCTCCAGTTGGGGCTTAGACATGGAATGAACTCCCTACGCCTAAGCCAACCCATGAAACGGGTGTGCGGGCGCTCAATCGGTCGGAGAGGTAGAATGCATAAGCTGGGGTTCGGCCCGGTCCCCCCTGCGTGCTACTGATCCTACTATCGCAACCCCCAGTCCAGTTCGATCTTAGACTGGGAATGAACCCCGTATGCTTAGACTGGAGATGAACTCCGTATGCCTAAGTTAACCCACGAAATGAAAGTGCGGGCGGGTGCTCAGCCGACCAGAGAGACAGGATGCGCAAGTTTGGGATCGAACGGGTGGTAGGTGGGTTCAAGCACATCTTCATATTTCTGCCATGCCAATGCCATTTTTATGGCTTGTAAATTCATACAATGGTCCCCTAAGCCTTAATGTGAAGTTTCATGGCAAGACGACCCGATTTTTATTTTTCACGATATTTGAAACTTTTTGCGGTTCGAGATTTTTTGTAGAGGTGATCCTTGTATTTCTATTGGCATGCACAAGCAAATTCAGCTAAAAACTCAAAGTGGAGAAGATTTTGCGACCGTTTGAAAAAAGTGTCCCCATTTCAGACACTTTAATGGCTACTGGCAGGAAACCTATAAAATCTCAAATGCTCTTTAAGGGGGTGTGAGTTCTCGAGGTTTGATGAGGGATAGGGGGCCAATATAAGGGCCAAGTACCAGCACCCATCGCACATCATGTGGGCACACCCCCCGGCCCCACAATCGCTGGAACCCTCAATCCCGTCGGTTAGGCTCTCCAACGATGCTGCCCTGGGCAAAAAAAATGCGACACCAGCACATGCCCGAGCCCAGCATGTGCACCGTGGCTTAAACTCTTAGACTGGGAATGAACTCCGTATGCTTAGACGTGGAAAGAACTCTGTATGCCTAAGCTAACCCACAAAATGAGCTTGCGGGCGCTGGGCCGACCGGAGAGGCAGAAAGCGCAAGCCGGGGATCGACTCGATCTCCCCCTACGTGCTGTCGATCCTGCTACCGCAACCATCTGTCCGGTCTGATCTTAGACTGGGAATGAACTCCATATGCATAAGTCAACCCACGAAATGAGCGTGCGGTGCTGAGCCAGCCAAAGAGGCATAATGCACAAATTGAGGATCAGCCTGATCCCTCTCTACGTTCTGCCGTTCTCGCTGCCACAACCCTCAGTCCGACTAGGGCTTAGACATGGAATGAACTCCCTATGCCTAAGCCAACCCATGAAACGGGCGTGCGGTCAGTCAGTCGGCCGGAGAGGTAGAATGCGCAAGTCGGGGATCGGTTCGGTCCCTCCTGCGGGCTACCAATCCTGCTATCGCAACCCTCGGTCCGGTCTGATCTTAGACGACCCGTTTTCTATATTTCATGATTTTTGAAACTTTTTGCGTTTCAGGATTTTCTAAAATTTTTTTAGAAAGAGTTTTGTCCCCAAATTTGGTAGAGGTGATCCTTGTACTTTTGTTGGCATGCGCAAAAAAATTCAGCTAAAACCTCGAAGTGCAGAAGATTTTGTGACTGTTTGAAAAAAGTGTCCCCATTTCAGACACTTTAATGTCTACTGGCAGCAAACCTATAAAATCTTAAATGCTCTTTAAGAGGGTGTGAGTTCTTAAGGTTTGATGAAGGATAGAAGGCCAATATAAAGGAAAAGTACCAGCACCCATCGCACATCATGTGCCCACACCCCTGGCCCCCCAATCGTTGAAAACCCCAATGCCTAAGTCAAACTGGGAAACACCTATCTTAGACTGGGAATGAACTCCGTTTGGTTAGACTGGGGATGAACTCCGTATGCCTAAGTCAACCCATGAAATGAGTGTATGGGCTTTCAGTCGACTGGAGAGGCATCATGTGCAAGCTGGGGATTAGCCTGATCTCCTACTGCGTGCTGCCGGTCCTGCTGCCACAACCCTCGGTCCGACTGGGGCTTAGACATGGAATGAACTCCCTATGCCTAAGCCAACCCACGAAACAGGCGTGCGGGTGCTCAGTCGATCGGAGAGGCAGAATGCACAGGCCGAGGATCGGCCTGGCCCCCCTGCGTGCTGCCAGTCCTACTGTTGCAACCCTCGATCTGGTTCGATCTTAGACTGGAATGAACTCCGGATGCTTAGACTGGGATGAACTCCGTATGCCTAAGTCAACCCACGAAACGAGCGTATGGGCGCTCAACCGACCGGAGAGGCATAATGCGTAAGCCGAGGATTAGCCTGGTCCCCCGCTACGTGCTGTCGGTCCCCTACCACAACCCTCGATCCGGCTAGGGCTTAGACGTGGAATGAACTCCCTATGCCTAAGCCAACCCACAAAACGGGCGTGCGGGCGCTCAGCCGGCCGGAGAGGCAGAATGTGCAAGCCGAGGATCAACCTGGTCCCCCTTGCGTGCTGTCGATCCTGCTATCGCAACCCTCAGTCCGATCCGATCTTAGACTGGGAATGAACTCCATATGCTTAGACTGGGGATAAACTCCGTATGCCTAAGTCAACCCACAAAACGAGTGTGTGGGCGCTCAACCGACCGAAGAGGCATAATGCGTAAGCCGGGGATTAGCTCGGTCCCCCGCTATGCGCTGTCGGTCCCGCTGCCACAACCTTCGGTCTGGCTGGGGCTTAGACTTGGAATGAACTCCCTATGCCTAAGCCAACCCACGAAACGAGCGTGCGGGCGCTCAGCCGACCGAAGAGGCAGAATGCGTAAGCCGAGGATCGGCCCGATCCCCCCTGCGTGCTGTCGATCCTGTTGCCTATCCTACTACCGTAACCCTTGGTTTGAACCGATCAGAGAGTATGAATGAACTCTGTATGCTTAGACATGGAATGAACTCCGTATGCCTAAGCCAATCGCGAAACGAGCGTATGGGTGCTCAGTCGGCCCGATCCCCCTCTACGTGCTGTCGGTCCCGCTGCCACAACCCTCGATCTGGCTGGGGCTTAGAGATGGAATGAACTCCCTACGCCTAAGCCAACCCATGAAACGGGCGTCCGGGTGCTCAGCCGACCGGGGAGGCAGAATGCGTAAGCTGGGGATCGACCTGGTCCCCCTTGCGTGCTATCGATCTTGCTGCCGCAACCTTCGATCTGGTCTAATCTTAGACTGGGAATGAACTCCGTATGCTTAGACTAGGGATGAACTCCGTATGCCTAAGTCAATCCACAAAAACGAGCGTGTGGGCGCTCAGCCGGTCGGAGAGGCATAATGCGCAAGTCGGGGATCAGCCCGGTCCCCGCTACGTGCTACCAGTCCCGCTGCCACAACCCTCGGTCCGGTTGGGGCTGAGACATGGAATGAACTCCCTATGACTAAGCCTACCCATGAAATGGGCGTACGAGCGCTCAATCGGCCAGAGAGGCAGAATGCATAGGCCGAGGATCGGCCCGGTCCCTCCAGCGTGCTGCCAATCCTGCTGTCGCAGCCCTCGGTCTAGTCTGATCTTTGACTAGGAATGAACTCCATATGCTTAGACTGGGAATGAACTCCGTATCCCTATGTCAACCCACGAAATGAGCGTGCAGGTGCTCAGCCGACAGGAGAGGCCGATCGGATAGGCTTAATGCGTAAGCCGAGGATCAGCCCAGTCCTCCTCCACATTCTGCCGATCCCACTGTCAGTCTTGCTGCCACAACCCTCGATCCGGCTGGGCCTTAGACATAGAATGAACTCTGTATGCCTAAGCCTACCCATGAAACGAGTGTACGGGCGCTCAGCCGACCGAAGAGGCAGAATGCTCAAGTCAGGGAACGGCTCGATCTGCCCCTGTGTGCTGTCGATCCTGCTGCCGCAACCCTCGGTCCTGTCCGATCTTAGATTGGGAATGAACCTCATATGCTTAGACATGGAATAAACTCAATATGCCTAAGACAACCCTCGAAACGAGCGTGAGGGCACTCAGTCAATAGGAGAGGCAGAATACGTAAGTTTGGGATCAGCCCGGTCCCCCCTGCGTGCTGTCGATCCTGCTACCACAACCCTCAGTCTGATCTGATCTTACTGGGAATGAACTCTGTATGCCTAAGTCAACCTAGGAAATGAGCGTGCAGACACTCAGTCGGCCGGAGATGTATAATGCGCAAGCCAGGGATTAGCCTGGTCCCCCTCTGCATGCTGTCGGTCCCACTGCCATAATCCTTGGTCCGACTGGGGCTTAGACATGGAATGAACTCCCTACGCCTAAGCCAACCCATGAAATGGGCGTGTGGGTGCTCAGCCGGCCGGAGAGGCAGAATGCGCAAGCTGAGGATCAGCCCGATCCCCCCTGCGTGCTATCGATCCTATTGCCGTAACCCTCGGTCCAGTTTGATATTAGACTGGGAATGAACTCCGTATGGTTAGACATGGAATGAACTCCCTATGCCTAAGCCAACCCACGAAACGAGCGTGCGGGCGCTCAGCCGGCTGAAGAGGCAGAATGTGCGAGTTGGGGATCGGCCCGGTCCTCCCTACGTGCTGTCGATCTTGCTGCCGTAACCCTCGGTCTGGTCCAATCTTAGACTGGGAATGAACTCCGCAAGCCTAAGCCAACCCATGAAACGAGCGTGCGGGCACTGAGCCGGCCGGAGAAGCATAACGTGCAAGCCGGGGATCGACCCGGTCCCCCTCTGTGTGCTGCCAGTCCCGCTACCACAACCCTCGGTCCAGTGGGAGCTTAGACATGGAATAAACTCCCTATGCCTAAACCAACCCACGAAAAGGGCGTGCGGGCTCTCAGCCGGCCAGAGAGGCAGAATGCGCAAGTTGGGGATCAGCCCGGTCCCCCCTGCGTGCTGCCGATCCTGTTGTTGCAACCCTCGGTCCAGTCCGATCTTAGACTGGGAATGAACTCCGTATGCTTAGACTAGGGATGAACTCCGTATGCCTAAGTCAACCCACGAAATAAGCGTGCGAGCGCTCAGTCGACCAGAAAGGCAGGATGCGCAAGCCGGGGATCGAACGGGTGGTAGGTGGGTTCAAGCACATCTTCATAGTTCTGCCATGCCAATGCCATTTTTATGGTGTGTAAATTCATAAAATGGTCCCCTAAGCCTTCATGTGAAGTTTCATGGCAAGACAACCCGTTTTCTATTTTTCATGATTTTTGAAACTTTTTACGGTTCAAGATTTTTTTAAATTTTTTTAGAAAGCGTTTTGTCCCTAAATTTGGTAGAGGTGATCCTTGTATTTTTTTTTTGGCATGCACAAAAAAATTCAGGTAAAAACTCGAAGTGGAGAAGATTTTGTGACCGTTTGAAAAAAGTGTCCCCATTTCAGACACTTTAATGGCTACTGGCTGCAAACCTATAAAATTTCAAATGCTCTTTAAGGGCGTGTGAGTTCTCGAGGTTTGATGAGGGATAGGGGGCCAATATAAGGGCCAAGTACCTGCACCCACCGCACATCATGTGCGCACAACCCCTCGGCCCCCTCAATCGCTGCAACCCCAATGCCGTCGATTAGGCTCTCCGATGATGCTCCGACGATGCTCCGGGGATGTGCTCCGACGATGCTCCGGGGATGCTCCGACGATGCTCCGGCGATGGTGCCCCGAGTGAAAAAAATGCTGCACCAGCACATGCCCGAGCCCAGCATGTGCACTGTGGCTCACAATCTTAGATTGGGAATGAACTCCGTATGCTTAGACATGGAATGAACTCCGTATGCCTAAGCCAACCTACGAAACGAGCGTGCGGACGCTCAGTTGGCCGGAGAGGCAGAATGCACAAGCCAGGGATCAGTCCGGTCCCCCCTACGTGCTATCGATCCTGCTGCTGCAACCCTCAGTCCAGTCCGATCTTAGACTCGAAATGAACTCCGTATCCATAAGTCAACCCACAAAATAAGCGTACGGGCATTGAGTCGGTCGAAGAGGCATAATGCGTAAGCCGGGGATCGGCACGGTCCCCCTCTACGTGCTGCCGATCCCGCTACCACAACCCTTGATCTGGCTGGGGCTTAGACATGGAATGAACTCCCTATGCCTAAGCTAACAAGCAAAATGGGAGTGCGGTCGCTCAGCCGACCGAAGAGGCAAAATGCATTAAGCCGAGGATCGGCCCAGTCCCCCTTGTGTGCTACCAATCCTGCTACTTCAACCCTCGATCCGATTCGATCTTAGACTGGGAATGAACTCCTTATGCTTAGACTGGGGAGGAACTCCGTATGCTAAGTCAACCCACGAAACGAGTGTGCTGGTTCTCAGTCGACCAGAGGGGCCGGCCGGAGAGCCATATAGCACAAGTCGGGGATCAGCCCGATCCCTCTCTGCGTGCTACCGATCCCGCTGTCGATCCTGCTGCCACAACCCTCGGTCTGGCTTGGGCTTAGACATGAAATGAACTCCGTATGCCTAAGCCAACAAACGAAATGAGCGTGCGGGCGCTCAGCCAGTCGAAGAGGCAAAATGCGCAAGCCAGGGATCAGCCCGGTCCCTCCTGTGTGATGCCGATCTTGCTGCTGGTCCTGCTGTCGTAACCCTAGGTCCGGTCGGATCTTAGACTGGGAATGAACTCCGTATGCTTAGACATGGAATGAACTCCGTATGCTTAAGCCAACCAACGAAACGAGCATGCGGGCACTCAGCTGGTTGGAGAGGCAGAATGCGCAAGCCAAGGATCGGCCCGGTGCTCCCTGCGTGCTATCGATCCTGCTGTCGCAACCCTTGGTCTGGTCCGATCTTAGACTGGGAATGAACTCCGTATGCCTAAGTCAACCCACAAAATGAGCGTGCGGGCGTTGAGCCGACCGAAGAGGCAAAATGCGCAAGCTGGGGATCGGCCCGGTCTCGCTCTGCGTACTGTCAGTCTCGCTGCCACAACCCTCGGTCCGGTTGGGGCTTAGACATGGAATTAACTCCCTATATCTAAGCCAACCCACGAAACGGGCGTGCGGGCACTCAGCCGGTCGGAGAGGCCTAATGCGCAGGCCAAGGATCGGCCCGATCCCCTTCTGCGTGTTGCCAGTCCTGCTGCCACAACCCTTGGTCTGGCTGAGGTTTAGACATGGAATGAACTCCCTATGCCTATGCCAATCCACGAAACGGGCGTGCGGGTGCTCAGTTGGCCGGAGAGGCAGAATGCGTAAGGTAGGGATCGACCCGGTCCCCCCTGCACGCTGTCGATCCTTTTGCCGCAACCTTCGGTCTGGTCTGATCTTAGACTGTGAATGAACTCCGTATGCTTAGACTGGGGATGAACTCCGTATGCCTAAGTCAACCCATGAAACGAGTGTACCAGCGCTCAGCCGGTCGGAGAGGCTGATCGAAAAGGCAGAATGTGCAAGCCGGGGATCGATCGGGTCCCCCTTTCGTGCTATCGATCCTGCTGTTGGTCTTGCTTCCGTAACCCACGGTCCGATCCGATCTTAGACATGGAATGAACTCCGTATGCTTAGACATGGAATGAACTTCGTATGGCTAACCCAACCCATGAAATGAACATGCGGGCACTTAGTCGGTCGGAGAGGTAGAATGCATAAACCGGGGATCGACCCGATCCCTCCTACGTACTATCGATCTTGCTGCCGCATCCCTCAGTCTGATCCAATCTTAGATTGGGAATGAACTCTATATGCCTAAGTCAACCCATGAAACGAGCGTGCAGGCACTGAGCCGATCGAAGAGGCATAATGCGCAAGCCAGGGATTGGCCCGGTCCCCATCTACGTGCTGTTGGTCCTGCTGCCAGAACCCTCAGTCCGACTGGGGCTTAGACATGGAATGAACTCCCTATGCCTAAGCCAACCCATGAAACGAGCATGTAGGGGCTCAACCGATCGGACAGGCAGAATGCACAAGTCGGGGATCGGTCCGGTCCCCCCTGCGTGCTGCCGATCTTGCTGCTGCAACCCACGGTCTAGTCAGATCTTAGACTGGGAATGAATTCCATATGATTAGACTGGGGATGAACTCTGTATGCCTAAGTCAACCCATGAAACGAGCGTGCGGGCACTCAGTCGACCAGAGAGGCAGGATGCGCAAGCCGGGGATCGAATGGGTGGTAGGTGGTTCAAGCACGTCTTCATATTTTTGCCATGCCAATGCCTATTTTATGGCTTGTAAATTCATACAATGGTCCCCTAAGCCTTCATGTGAAGTTTCATGGCAAGACGACCCGTTTTCTATTTTTCATGATTTTCGAAATGTTTTGTTGTTCGGGATTTTTTAAAATTTTTTTAGAAAGAAATTTGTCACCAAATTTGGTAGAGGTGATCCTTGTATTTTTTTTCACATGCAAAAAAAAATTCAGATAAAAACTCGAAGTGGAGAAGATTTTGTGACCGTTTGAAAAAAGTGTCCCCATTTCAGACACTTTAATGGCTATTGGCAGCAAACCTATAAAATCTCAAATGCTCTTTAAGGGGGTGTGAGTTCTCAAGGTTTGATGAGGGATAGAGGCCCAATAAAAGGGCCAAGTACCAGCACCCATCGCACATCATGTGCGCACACCCCCCGGCCCCCCAATCATCGGAACCCCCAATGTCGCTGGTTAGGCTCTCCGACGATGCTCCGATGATGGTGCGCCGGGCAAAAAAAATGCGGCACCAGCACATGCCCAAGCCCAACATGTGCAACGTGACTCAAAATCTTAGACTGGGAATGAACTTGGTATGCGTAGACATGGAATGAACTACGTATGCCTAAGCCAACCCACGAAACGAACGTGCAGGCGCTCAGCCAGTTGGAGAGGTAGATTGCGCAAGCCGGGGATTGGCCCTGTCCCCCCCTACGTGCTGTCGATCTTACTGCCACAACCCTCGGTCCGGTCTGATCTTAGACTGGGAATGAACTCCGTATGCATAAGTCAACCCATGAAATGAGCGTGCGGGAGCTGAGCCGACCGAAGAGGCATAATGCACAAGCCGAGGATCGGCTTGGTCCCCCTCTGCGTGCTGTAGGTTTCGCTGCCACAACCCTCGGTCCAGTTGGGGCTTAGACATGGAATGAACTCCCTATGCCCAAGCCAACCCATGAAATGGGCATGCGGGCACTCAGCCGGTCGAAGAGGCAGAATGCACAAGCCGGGGATCAGCCCGGTCCCCCTTGCATGCTGCCGATCCTGCTGCCGTAACCCTGGGTCCGGTCTGATCTTAGACTGGGAATGAACTCCATATGCTTAGACTGGGGATGAGCTCCGTATGCCTAAGTCAACGCACGAAACGAGCGTGCGGGCGCTCAGCCGACCAGAGAGGCAAAATGCGTAAGTCGGGAATCGAACGGGTGGTAGGTGGGTTCAAGCACATCTTCGTATTTCTACCATTTGAATGCCATTTTTGTGGCTTGTAAATTCATACAATGGTCCCTTAAGCCTTCATGTGAAGTTTCATGGCAAGATGACCTGTTTTCTATTTTTCACGATTTTGGAAACTTTTTGCGGTTCGGGATTTTTTAAATTTTTTTTCGAAAGAATTTTGTTCCCAAATTTGGTAGAGGTGATCCCTATATTTCTTTTCACTTGCACAAAAAAATTCAGCTAAAAACTCGAAGTGGAGAAGATTTTGTGACCGTTTGAAAAAAGTGTCCCCATTTTAGACACTTTAATGGCTACTGGTAGCAAACCTATAAAATCTCAAATGCTCTTTAAGGCGGTGTGAGTTCTCAAGGTTTGATGAGGAATACACGGCTAATATAAGGGCCAAGTACCACCACCCATCACACATCATGTGCGCACACCCCCTCGGCCCCCCCAATCATCGGAACCCCCAATGCCGTCGGTTAGGCTCTCCGGCGATGCTTCGGCGATGGTGCCCCGAGCGAAAAAAATGCGGCACCAGCACATGCCTGAGCCTAGCATGTGCACCGTGGCCAAAAATCTTAGACTGGTAATGAACTTCGTATGCTTAGACATGGAATGGACTCCGTATGCCTAAGCCAACCCACGAAACGAGCGTGCGGGCGCTTAGACGGTCGAAGAGGTAGAATGTGCAAGCCGGGGATCGGCCCGATCCCCCCTACGTGCTGCTGATCCTACTGCCGTAACCCTCAGTCCAATCCGATCTTATACTGGGAATCAACTCCGTATGCTTAGACTGGGGATGAACTCCGTATGCCTAAGGCAACCCACGAAACGAGCGTGCGGGCACTCAGTCGACCAGAGAGGCAGGATACGCAAGCCAAGGATCGAACGGGTGGTAGGTGGGTTCAAGCACATCTTCTTATTTCTGCCATGCCAATGTCATTTTTATGGCTTGTAAATTCATACAATGGTCTCCTTAGCCTTCATGTGAAGTTTCGTGGCAAGACAACCTGTTTTCTATTTTTTACGATTTTTGAAACTTTTTACGGTTCAGGATTTTTCAAAATTTTTTTAGCTAAAAACTCGAAGTGGAGAAGATTTTGTGATCGTTTGAAAAAAGTGTCCCCATTTTAGACACTTTAATGGCTACTGGCAGCAACCTTATAAAATCTCAAATGCTCTTTAAGGGGGTCTGAGTTCTCAAGGTTTGATAAGGGATAGGGGGCCACCCAGCGCACATCATGTGCGCACACCCCCCCGGCCCCCCCAATCGTCGGAACCCCCAATGCAGCCAGTTAGGCTTTTCGGCGATGCTCCGACAATGGTGCCCCGAGGGAAAAAAATGTGGTACTAGCACATGTCCGAGCCCAGCATGTGGTCTGTGGCTCAAAATCTTAGACTGGGAATGAATTCCATATGCTTAGACATGGAATGAACTCCGTATGCCTAAGCCAACCCACGAAACGAGCGTGTGGGCACTCAACCGGCCAGAGAGGGGGAATGCACAACCCGGGGATCAGCTTGGTCCCCCCTGTGTGCTGTCGATCCTACTGCAGCAACCTTCAGTTGGTCTGATCTTAGATTGGGAATGAACTCCATATGCATAAGTCAACCCACGAAACGAGCGTGCGGGCGCTGAACCGGCTGAGGAGGTATAATGCGAAAGCCGGGGATCAGCCTAGTCCCCCTTTGCGTGCTACCAATCCCGCTGCCATAACCCTCGGTCTAGCTGGGGCTTAGACATGGAATGAACTCCCTATGCCTAAGCCAACCCACGAAACGGGCGTACGGGCACTTAGCCGGCTAGAGAGGTAGAATGCGCAAGCCGGGGATTGCCCAGGTCCCCCCTGCGTGCTGTCGATCCTGCTGTCGCAACCCTCGGTCCAATCCGATCTTAGACTTGGAATGAACTCCGTATGCTTAGACTGGGGATGAACTCCGTATGCCTAAGTCAACCCACGAAACGAGCGTGTGGGTGCTCAGCTGGCCGGAGAGGCATAATGCGTAAGCCAAGGATTAGCCTGATCCCCCTATGCGTGCTACTGATCCTGTTGCTGGTCCTACTGCCACAACCCTCAGTCTGGCTGGGGCTTAGATATGGAATGAACTCCGTATGCCTAAGCCAACCCACGAAACTAGCGTACGGGTGCTCAGCCGATCGGAGAGGCAGAATGCATAAGCCGAGGATCGACTCGGTCCCCCTACGTGCTATCAATCCAGCTACTGGTACTGCTGTCGCAACCTTCAGTCCGATCCGATCTTAGACTGGGAATGAACTCTGTATGCTTAGACATGGAATGAACTCCGTATGCCTAAGCCGACCCATGAAACGAGCGTGCGGGCGCTCAGTCGGCCAGAGAGGTTGGATGAGCAAGTCGGGGATCGGCCTGGTCCCTCCGACGTGCTGTCGATCCTACTGCCACAACCCTCGGTCTGGTCTGATCTTAGACAAGGAATGAACTCCGTATGCATAAGTCAAACCATAAAATGAGCGTACGGGTGCTGAGCCGACCGAAGAGGCATAATGCGCAAGTCGAGGACCGACCCGGTCCCCCTCTGCTTGCTACTGGTCCGGCTACCACAACCCTTGGTCCAGCTGGGGCTTAGACATGGAATGAACTCCCTAGGCCTAAGCCAAACCATGAAATGGGCGTGCGGCCGCTCAGCCGGTTGGAGAGGCAGAATGCGTAAGCCGGGGATCGACCCGATCCCCCCTACATGCTGTCGATCTTACTGCCGCAACCCTCGGTCCGGTCTGATCCTAGACTGGGAATGAACTCCGTATGCTTAGACTGGGGAAGAACTCCGTATGCCTAAGTCCACCCTCAAAACGAGCATACGGGTGCTCAGTCGATCGGAGAGGCCGGTCGAAGAGGCATGATGCATAAGCTGGGGATCAGCTCGGTCCCCCTCTACGTGCTGCCGATCTCGCTGTCAGTCATGCTGCCACAACCCTCGGTCCGACTGGGGCTTAGACATGGAATGAACTCTGTATGCCTAAGCCAACCCATGAAATGAGCGTGCGGGTGCTCAACCAGTTGGAGACGTAGAATGCGCAAGCTGAGGATCGATCCGGTCCCCCCTACGTGCTGTCGATCCTGCTGCTGGTCCTGCTACCGCAACCCTCGATCCGGTCTGATGTTAGACTGGGAATGAACTCCGTATGCTTAGACATGGAATGATCTCCGTATGCCTAAGCAAACCCACAAAACGAGCGTGCGTGCGGGCGTTCAGCTGGTCGAGGAGGGAGAATGCGGAAGCTGGGGATCGACCCGATCCCCACCTACGTGCTGTCGATCCTGCTGTCGTAACCCTCGGTCCGGTCTTATTTTTAAAACTTTTTGCTTTTCAAGATTTTTTAAAATTTTTCTAGAAAGAGTTTTACCCCTAAATTTGGTAGAGGTGTTCCTTGTATTTTTGTTCACATGCATAAAAAAATTCAGCTTGAAACTCGAAGTGGAGAAGATTTTGTGACTATTTGAAAAAAGTACCCCCATTTCAAACACTTTAATGGCTACTGGCAGCAAACCTATAAAATCTCAAATGCTCTTTAAGGGGGTGTGAGTTCTCGAGGTTTGATGAGGGATAGGGGGCCAATATAAGGGCAAAGTACCAGCACCCATCGCACATCATGTGTGCACACCCCTGGCCCCCCCAATCATCAAAAACCCTAATACCGTCGGTTAGGCTCTTCGACGATATTCCGACGATGCTTCGATGATGGTGCCCAGGCAAAAAAAATATGGCACCAGCACATGCCCGAGCCCAGCATGTGCACCATGGCTCAAAATCTTAGATTGGGAATGAACTTCGCATGCTTAGACATGGAATGAACTTCGTATGCCCAAGCCAACCCACAAAACGAGCATGTGGGCGCTCAGCGGTCGGAGAGATAGAATGCGCAAGTCGGGGATCGGCCCGATCCCCCTCTACATGCTACCGGTCCCACTGCCACAACCCTCGGTCTGGCTGGGGCTTAGACATGGAATGAACTACCTATACCTAAGCCAACCCATGAAATGGGCGTGCGGGCGCTCAGCTGGCCGGAGAGGCAGAATGCACAAGCTGGGGATCGTCCTGCTCCCTCCTGTGTGCTGCTGATCCTGCTGCTGCAACCCTCAGTCCGATTCGATCTTAGACTGGGAATTAACTCCGTATGCTTAGACTGGGGATGAGCTCCGTAAGCCTCAGTCAACCCATGTAATCAAAGTGCGGGTGCTCAGCCGGTCGGCGAGGGAGAATGCGCAAGCCGAGGATCGACTTGGTCCCCCCTTACGTGCTAACGATCCTACTACTGGTCCTACTACCGCAACCCTTGGTCCGATCGGATCTTAGACTAGGAATGAACTCCGTATGCTTAGACATGGAAATGAACTCCGTATGCCTAAGCCAACCCAAGAAATGAGCGTGTGGGTGCTCAGTCGGCCAGAGAGGTAGAATGCGCAAGCCGGCGACCAACCCGATCCCCCTGCGTGCTATCGATCCTGCTACCGCAACCCTTGGTCCGGTCTGATCTTAGACTGGGAATGAACTCCGTATGCCTAAGTCAGCCCATGAAACAAGCATCCGGGCGCTGAGCTGGTCGGAGAGGCATAATGCGGAAGCTAGGGATCGACTCGATCCCCCTATACCTTCATGTGAAGTTTCTTGGCAAGATGACCCATTTTCTATTTTTCATGATTTTCAAAAAATTTTCCGATTCGAGATTTGATAAAATTTTTTTAGAAAGAGTTTTGTCCCCAAATTTGGTAGAGGTGATCCTCGTATTTTTGTTGGCATGCATAAAAAAATTCAGCTAAAAACTTGAAGTGGAGAAGATTTTGTGACCGTTTGAAATAAGTGTCCCCATTTCAGACACTTTAATGGCTACTGGCAGCAAACCTATAAAATCTCAAATGCTCTTTAAGGGGGTGTGAGTTCTCAAGGTTTGATGAGGGATAGGGGGCCAATATAAGGGCCAAGTACCAGCACCCATCCCACATCATGTGCGCGCACCCCCCCAGCCCCCCCAATCGCAGTAACCCCTAATGCCACCGATTAGGCTCTCCGACGATGCTCCGGTGATGCTCTGGCGATGGTGCCCCGGGAAAAAAATTGTGGCACCAGCCCATTCCCGAGCCCAGCATGTGCACAGTGGCTTAAACTCTTAGGCTGGGAATGAACTCCATATGCTTAGACATGGAATGAACTCCGTATGCCTAAGCCAATTGACGAAACGAGCATGCGGGCCCTCTGTCGGTCGGAGAGGCAGAATGCGCAAGTCGGGGATCGGCCCGATCCCCCTCTACGTGCTACCGGTACTGCTACCACAACCCTCGGTCCAGCTGGGGCTTAGACATGGAATGAACTCCCTATGCCTAAGCAAGCCCACGAAACGGGCGTGCGGTGCTCAGCCGGCCAGAGAGGCAGAATGCGCAAGCCGTGGATTGGCTCGGTCCCCCCTGCGTGCTTCCAATGCTGCTGCCGCAACCCTCGGTCCTGTGTGATCTTAGACTAGGAATGAACTCCGTATGCTTAGACTGTGGATGAACTCCGTATGCCTAAGTCAACCCACGAAACGAGCGTATGGGCACTCAGTCGACCGAAGAGGCCAGCCGGAGAGGCATAATGCGTAAGTCAGGGTTCGACCCGATACCTCCCTACGTGCTATCGATCCTGCTGTCACAACCCTTGGTCCGATCTGATCCTAGACTGGGAATGAACTCTGTATGCCAAAGTCAACCCACGAAACGAGTGTTCGGGTGCTGAGCCGACCGGAGAGGCATAATGCGCAAGCCGGGGATCAGCCTGATCCATCTCTACAAGCTACCAGTCCACTACCACAACCCTCGGTCCGGCTGGGGCTTAGACATGGAATGAACTCCCTATGCCTAAGCCAACCCACAAAATGGACGTACGGGTGCTCAATCGGTCGGAGAGGCAAAATGCGCAAGCCGGAGATCAGCTCGGTCCCCCGTGCGTGCTGTCGATCCTGCTATCGCAATGCTCGATCCGATTTGATCTTAGACTGGGAATGAATTCTGTATGCTTAGACTAGGGATGAACGTCGTATGCCTAAGTCAACCCATGAAACGTGCGTACGGGCGCACAACCGGCCAGAGAGGCCGGCCGGAGGGGTATAATGTGCAAGTCGGGGATCAACCTGATCCCCATCTGCGTGCTACCAATCCTGCTACCGGTGTTGCTGCCACAATCCTTATCCGACTGGGGCTTAGACATGGAATGAACTCTATATGCCTAAGCCAACCCCCGAAACGAGTGTACGGGCACTCAGTCGACTGGAGAGGTAGAATACGCAAGCCGAGGATCGGCCCGATCCCCTCCTGCATGCTGCCAATCCTGCTGCTGGTCTTACTACTGGGAATGAACTCCGTATGCCTAAGTCAACCCACAAAATGAGCGTGTGGGCGCTGAGTCGGTCGGAGAGGCATAATGCGTAAGCTGGGGATCGGTCCAATCCTCCTCTGCGTGCTACCGGTCCCACTACCACAACCCTCGATTCAGCTGGGGCTTGGACATGGAATGAACTCCCTATGCCTAAGCCAACCCATGAAACGGGCGTGAGGGTGCTCAGTCGGCCAGAGAAGCAGAATGTGTAAACCGGGGATCGGCCCGGTGCCCCATGATGCTGCCGATCCCGCTGCCGCAACCCTCGGTCCAGTCTGATGTTAGACTGGGAATGAACTTCATATGCTTAAACTGGGGATAGAATCCGTATGCCTAAGTCAACTCATGAAATGAGCGTACGGACGCTCAGTCGACCAGAGAGGCAGGATGCACATGCCGAGAATCGAACGGGCGGTAGGTGGGTTCAAGAAAATCTTGATATTTCTATCGTGCCAATGCCATTTTTATGGCTTGTAAATTCATACAATGGTCCCCTACGCCTTGATGTGAAGTTTCGTGGCAGGATGACCCGTTTTCTATTTTTCACGATTTTTGAAACTTTTTACGGTTCGGGATTTTTTAAAACTTTTTTAGAAAGAGTTTTGTAACCAAATTTGGTAGAGGTGATCGTTGTATTTTTTTTTGGCATGCACAAAAACATTCAACTAAAAACTCGAGGTGCAGAAGATTTTGTGACCGTTTGAAAAAAGTGTCCCCATTTTAGACACTTTAATGGCTACTGGCAGCAAACTTATAAAATCTCAAATTCTCTTTAAGGAGGTGTGAGTTCTTGAGGTTTGATGAGGGATAGGGGGCCAATATAAGGGCCAAGTACCAGCACCCATCGCACATCATGTGCACACACCCCCACGGCCGCCCCAATCGCTAGAACCCGTAATGCCGCCGGTTAGGCTCTCCGACGATGCTTCCGTGATGGTGCCTCGAGCAAAAAAAAGGTAGCACCAGCACATGGTTGAGCCCAGCATGTGCACCGTGGCTCAAACTCTTAGACTGGGAATGAACTCCGTATGCTTAGACATGGAATGAACTCTGTATGCCTAAGCCAACCCATGGAACGAAAGTGTGGGCGCTCAGCCTGTCAGAGAGGCAGAATGCACAAGTCAGGGATCGACTCAGTCCCCCTCTGTGTGCTGTTGGTCCCGTTGCCACAACCCTCGGTCTGGTTGGGGCTTAGACAAGGAATGAACTCCCTATGCCTAAGCCTACCCACGAAAAGGGCATGCGGGTGCTCACGCGGTCGGAGAGGCAAAATGCATAAGCCGGGGATCGACCCGAGCCCCCCCCGTGCTACCGATCCTGTCGCCATAACCCTTGGTCCGGTTAGATCTTAGATTGGGAACGAACTCCATATGCTTAGACTGGGGATGAACTCAGTATGCCTAAGTCAACCCACGAAACAAGCACGCAGGTGCTCAGCCGGTCGAAGAGGTCGATCGGAGAGGTAGAATGCACAAGCCGGGGATCGGCCCGGTCCCCCCTGCGTGTTTGCGATCTTGCTGCTGGTCCTGCTACTGCAACCGTCGGTCCAGTTTGATCTTAGACTGGAATGAACTCCGTATGCTTAGACATGGAATGAACTCTGTATGCCTAAGCCAACCCACGAAATGAGCGTGCGGGCACTCAGTCGGCTGGAGAGGTAGAATGCATAAGCTAGGGACTGGCCCAGTCCCCCCTGCATGCTGTCGATCCTACTACTGCAACCTTCGGTCTGATCTAATCTTAGACTGGGAAAGAACTCCGTATGCCTAAGTCAACCCACTAAACGAGCATTCAGGCACTAAGCCGGTCGGAGAGGCGTAATGCGCAAGTCGAGGATTAGCCCGATCCCTCTCTGTGTTTTGTCGGTCCCGTTACCACAACCCTCGGTCTGGCTGGGGCTTAGACATGGAATGAACTCCCTATGCCTAAGCCAACCCACAAAATAGGCGTGCGGGTGCTCAACCGGCCGAAGAGGTAGAATGCACAAGCAACGAATCGGCCCGGTCCCCCCTGCGTGCTATCGATCATGCTATCGCAACCCTCAATCCGGTTTGATCTTAGACTGGGAATGAACTCCATATGCTTAGAATGGGGATGAACTCTGTATGCCTAAGTCAAACCATGAAATGAGTGTACGGGCGCTCCGCCAGGGGAAAGGCCGATCAAAGAGGCATAATATGCAAGCTAGGGATCAACTCGGTCCCCCTCTGCGTGTTGTCGATCTTGTTGCCAATCCTGCTGCCATAACCCTCAGTCCGGTTGGGGTTTAGACATGGAATGAATACCATATGCGTAAGCCAACCCACGAAACGAGCATGCGGGCACTCAATCGGTTGGAGAGGCAGAATGCGTAAATCACGGATCGACCCAGTCCCCTTGCGTGCTGCCAATCCTACTGCTGGTCCTGCTGTCGAAACCCTCAGTCTGGTTCGATCTTAGACTGGGAATGAACTCCGTATGTTTAGACATGGAATGAACTCTGTATGCCTAAGCCAACCCATGAAACGAGCATGCGGGTGCTCAACCAGTTGGAGAGGCAGAATGCGCAAGTCGGGGATCGGTCGGGTCCCCCTCTACGTGTTGCCGATCCTGCTGCCACAACCCTTGATCCGGTTGGGGCTTAGACATGGAATGAACTCCCTATGCCTAAGCCAACCCATAAAACGGGCGTGCTAGCGCTCAGCCGACCGAAGAGGCAGAATGCGTAAGTCGGGGATCAGCCCAACCCCCCTGCGTGCTGTCGATCCTACTGTCGCAACCCACGGTCCGGTCCGATCTTAGACTGGGAATGAACTCCGTATGCTTAGACTGGGGATGAACTCCATATGCCTAAGTCAACCCGCGAAATGAGCATGCGAACGCTCAGCCGACCAGAGAGGCAGGATGCGCAAGCTGGGGATTGAACGGGTGGTAAGTGGGTTCAAGCACATCTTCATATTTCTCCATGCCAATGCCATTTTTATGGCTTGTAAATTCATATAATGGTCCCCTATGCCTTCATGTGAAGTTTCGTGGCGGAACGACCCGTTTTCTATTTTTCACGATTTTTAAAACTTTTTACAATTTGGGATTTTTTAAAATGTTTTTAGAAAGAGTTTTGTCCCCAAATTTGGTAGAGGTGATCCTTGTATTTTTGTTGGCATGCACAAAAAAATTCAGCTAAAAACTTGAAGTATAGAAGATTTTGTGACCGTTTGAAAAAAGTGTCCCCATTTCAGACACTTTAATGGCTATTGGCAGCAAACCTATAAAATCTCAAATGCTCTTTAAGGGGGTGTGAGTTCTTGAGGTTTAATGAGGGATAAGGGGCCAATATAAGGGCCAAGTGCCAGCACCCATCGCATATCATGTGCGCACACCCACCGCCCCCCCAATCGTCGAAAGCCCCAATGCCGTCGGTTAGGCTCTCCGGCAATGCTCATGCAATGGTGCCCCAGGTGAAAAAAATGCAGCACCAGCACATGCCCGAGCCCAGCATGTGCACCGTGGCTCAAACTCTTAGACTGGGTATGAACTCCGTATGCTTAGACATGGAATGAACTCCGTATGCTTAAGCCAACCCATGAAACAAGCGTGCAGGCGCTCAGCCGAACGAAGAGGTAGAATGCGCAAGCCGGGGATCAGCCCGGTCCTCCTCTACATGCTGTCGGTCCTGTTGCCACAACCCTCGATCCTGTTGGGGCTTAGACATGGAATGAACTCCCTATGCCTACGCTAACCCACGAAACGGGCGTGCGGGGGCTCAGTCGGTCGGAGAGGCAGAATGCGCATGCCGGGGATCAGCTCGGTCCCCCCTGCATGCTATCGATCCTACTATCTCAACCCTCAGTCTGGTCCGATCTTAGACTGGGAATGAACTCTATATGCTTAGACTGGTGATGAACTCCGTATGCCTATGTCAACCCACGAAACGAGCGTGCGGATGCTCAGTCGACCAGAGAGGCAGATGCACAAGCCGGGGATCGAATGGGTGGTAGGTGGGTTCAAGGACATCTTCAAATTTCTAAAGTTCCAATGCCATTTTTATGGCTTGTAAATTCATACAATGGTCCCCTACGCCTTCATGTGAAGTTTCGTGGCAAGACGACCCGTTTTCTATTTTTCACATTTTTTAAAACTTTTTACGGTTTGGGATTTTTTTAAATTTTTTTAGAAAGAGTTTCATCCCCAAATTTGGTAGAGGTGATCGTTGTATTTTTTTTGGCTTGCACAAAAACATTCAGCTAAAAAATCAAAGTGGAGAAGATTTTGTGACCATTTGAAAAAAGTGTCCCCATTTCAGACACTTTAATGGCTACTGGCAGCAAACCTATAAAATCTCAAATGCTCTTTAAGGGGGTGTGAGTTCTCGAGGTTTGATGAGGGATAGGGGGCCAATATAAGGGCCAAGTACCAACAACCATCGCACATCATGTGCGCACACCCCCCGGCCCCCCCAATCGTCGGAACCCCTAATGCCGTCGGTTAGGCTCTCCGGTGATGCTCCTGTGATGGTGCCTCGGGCAAAAGAAATGTGGCACCAGCACATGCCCCAGCCCAGTATGTGCACCATGGCTCAAACTCTTAGACTGGGAATGAACTCTGTATGCTTAGACATGGAATGAACTCCGTATGCCTAAGCCAACCCATGAAACGAGCGTGCGTGTGCCCAGCCGGTCGGAGAGGCAGAATCCGCAAGTTAGGGATCGGCTTGATCCCCCCTGCGTGCTATTGATCTTGCTGTCACAACCCTCGGTCTGGTCTGATCTTAGACTGGGAATGAACTTCGTATGCATAAGTCAACCCACGAAACGAGCATGTAGGTGCTAAGCTGGCCAAAGAGGCATAATGCGTAAGCCAGGGATTGGCCCGATCCCCCTTTGCGTGCTGCCGGTCTTGCTGCCACAACCCTCAGTTCGGCTGGGCTTAGACATGGAATGAACTCCCTATGCCTAAGCCAACCCACAAAATGGGCGTGCGGGTGCTCAACTGGTCGGAAAGGTAGAATGCGTAAGCCAGGGATCGACCTAGTCCCTCCTGCGTGCTACCGATCATGCTGTCGCAACCCTCGATCCAGTCTGATCTTAGACTGGGAATGAACTCCGTATGCCTAAGCCAACCCACGAAACGAGCGTACGGGCGCTCAGCCGGCCAGAGAGGCAGAATGCGCAAGTCGGGGATCGACCCGATCCCCCGTACGTGCTGTCGATCCTGCTACCGCAACCCTCAGTCTGGTCAATCTTAGACTGGGAATGAACTCTGTATGCCTAAGTCAACCCATAAAATGAGCGTGCGGGCACTGAGCCGGCTGGAGAGGCATAATCGCAAGCCGGTGATCGACCCGATCCCCCTCTGCGTCTGCTGGTCCCGTTGCCACAACCCTCGATCTGGCTGGCAATTAGACATGGAATGAACTCCCTTTGCCTAAGCCAACCCCCGAAATGGGCGTGCGGGCGCTCAGCCGGTCGGAGAGGCAGAATGCACAAGTCGGGGATTGGCCCGGTCCCTCCTACGTGCTGCCGATCCTGCTGTCGCAACCCTCGGTCTGGTCTAATCTTAGACTGGGAATGAACTCCTTATGCTTAGACTGGGGATGAACTCCGTATGCCTAAGTCAACCCACGAAACGAGCGTGCGGGCGCTCAGCCGACCAGAGAGGCAGGATGCGCAAGCCGGGGATCGAACGGGTGGTTGGTGGGTTCAAGCATATCTTCATTTTTTTGCCATGCCAATGCCATTTTTATGGCTTGTAAATTCATACAATGGTCCCCTAAGCCTTTATGTGAAGTTTCATGGCAAGACGACCTATTTTCTATTTTTCATGATTTTTGAAACTTTTTGCGGTTCAAGATTTTTTAAAATTTTTTTAGAATGATTTTCGTCCCGAAATTTGGTAGATGTGATCCTTGTATTTTTGTTGGGATGCAAAAAAAAATTCAGCTAAAAACTCGAAGTGGAGAAGATTTTGTGACCGTTTGAAAAAAGTGTCCCCATTCTAGACACCTTAATGGCTACTGGCAGCAAACCTATAAAATCTCAATTGCTCTTTAAGGGGGTGTGAGTTCTCAAGGTTTGATGAGGGATAGGGGGCCAATTTTAGGGTGCCAAGTACCAGCACCCATTGCACATCATGTGCGCACACCCCCCTAACCCCCCAATCGTGGGAACCCCCAATGCCGCAGGTTAGGCTCTCCGGTGATGCTCCGACGATGGTGCCCCAGGCGAAAAAAATGCGGTACTAGCACATGCCCGAGCCCAGCATGTGCACCATGGCTCAAAATCTTAGATTAGGAATGAACTCCGTATGCTTAGACATGGAATGAACTCTATATGCCTACGCCAACCCATGAAATGAGCGTGCGGGCGCTCAGCCTGCCGGAGAGGCAGAATGTGCAAATCGGGGATCGACCTGGTCCCCTCCAGCGTGCTGTCGATCCTGCTATCGTAACCCTCGGTCCAGTCTGATCTTAGACTGGGAATAAACTCCGTATGCATAAGTCAACCCATGAAACGAGCGTACGGGTGCTGAACCGGCCGAAGAGGCATAACGCGTAAGCCAAGGATCGGCCCGGTCCCCCTCTGCGTGCTGCCGATCCCGCTGCCACAACCCTTGGTCTGGCTAGGGCTTAGACATGGAATGAACTCCCTATGCCTAAGCCAACCCATGAAACGGGTGTGCGGGCGCTCAACCGGCCAAAAAGGCAAAATGAGCAAGCCGGGGATCGGCCCGGTCCCCCCTGCGTGCTATCGATCCTGCTGCCACAACCCTCGGTCCGGTCTGATTTAGACTGCGAATAAACTTCGTATGCTTAGACTGGGGATGAACTCCGTATGCCTAAGTCAACCTATGAAACGAGCGTGCTGGTGCTCAGTCGGCCCGAGAGGCATAATGCGCAAGCCGGGGATCAGCCCGATCCCTCTCAACATGCTGTCGATCCCGCTACTGGTCCTGCTGCCACAACCCTTGGTCCGGTTGGGCTTAGACATGGAATGAACTCCATATGCCTAAGCCAACCCATGAAACCAGCGTGCGGGTGCTCAACTGGTCGGAGAGGCAGAATGTGCAAGCCGGGGATCAACCCGGCTCCCCCCTGCGTGCTACCGATCTTGCTGCTGCAACCCTCGATCAGGTCCAATCTTAGACTGGGAATGAACTCCGTATGCTTAGACATGGAATGAACACCGTATGCCTAAGTTAACCCACGAAACGAGCGTGCGGGTGCTCAACCAGCCGGAAAGGTAGAATACGCAAGCCGGGGACCGACCTGGTTCCCCCATGCGTGCTGTCAATCCTGCTACTACAACCCTCAGTCCGATCTGATCTTAGATTGGGAATGAACTCCGTATGCCTAAGTCAACACAGGAAACGAGCGAACGGGCGCTGAGCCAGTAGGAGAGGCATAATGCGTAAGTCGAGG
This sequence comes from Durio zibethinus, assembly GCF_047325235.1. Lineage (NCBI taxonomy): Eukaryota > Viridiplantae > Streptophyta > Magnoliopsida > Malvales > Malvaceae > Durio > Durio zibethinus. Next base: position 20,687,603 of record NC_143181.1, read on the forward strand.
ATCAGCCCAGTCCCCCTCTACATGCTGTCGGTCCTGCTACCACTACCCTCAGTCCGGCTGGGGCTTAGACATAGAATGAACTCCCTATGCCTAAGCCAACTCGTGAAACGGGTGTGCGGGCGCTCAGCCGGCCAGGGGGTAGATTGCACAAGCCGGGGATCGGCCTGGTGCCCCCTGCATGCTGTCGATCCTGCTGTCGCAACCCTCAGTCCGGTCCAATCTTAGATTGGGAATGAACTATGTATGCTTAGACTGGGGATGAACTCCGTATGCCTAAGTCAACCCACAAAATGACCGTGCGGACGCTCAGCCGACCAGAGAGGCAGGATGCACAAGCCGGGGATCGAACGGGTGGTAGCTGGCTTCAAGCACATCTTCATATTTCCACAATGCCAATGCCATTTTTATGGCTTGTAAATTCATACAATGGTCCCCTAAGCTTTCATGTGAAGTTTCGGGGCAAGACAACCCGTTTTCTATTTCTCATGATTTTCGAAACGTTTTACGATTCGAGAGTTTTTAAAATTTTTTTAGAAAGAGTTTTGTCCCCAAATTTGGTAGAGGTGATTTTTGTATTTTTGTTGGCATGTACAAAAAAATTTAGCTAAAAACTTGAAGTGGAGAAGATTTTGTGATCGTTTGAAAAAAGTGTCCCCATTTCAGACACTTTAATGGCTACTGGCAGCAAACCTATAAAATCTCAAATGCTCTTTAAGGGGGTGTAAGTTCTCGAGGTTTGATGAGGGATAGGGGGCCAATATAAGGGCCAAGTACCAGCACCCATCGCACATCATGTGCACACACTTCCCCGACCCCCCCATCGTCAGAACCCCCAATGCCGTCAGTTAGGCTCTGCAGCGATGCTCCAGCGATGTGCGTCGGGCGAAAAAAATGCGGTACCAGCACATACCTGAGCCCAACATGTGCATCGTGGCTCAAACTCTTAGACTGGGAATGAACTCCATATGCTTAGACATGGGATGAACTCCGTATGCCTATGTCAACCCACGAAACGAGCGTTCGGGCGCTGAGCCGACCGAAGAGGCATAATGCGCAAGCCGGGGACCGGCCCGATCCCGCTGCCACAACCCTCAGTTTGGCTGGGGCTTATACATGGAATGAACTCCCTATGCCTAAGCCAACCCATGAAACGGGCGTACGGGCGCTTAACCGATCGAAGAGGCAGAATGCACAAGCCGAGGATCGACCCGGTCCTTCCTGCGTGCTGCCGATCCTGCTGTTGGTCCTGCTATCGTAACCCTTGGTCTGATCCGATCTTAGACTGGGAATGAACTTCGTATGCTTAGACATGGAATGAACTCCGTATGCCTAAGCCAACCCACGAAATAAACGTGCGATCGCTCAGTCGATCGGAGAGGCAGAATGCGTAGGGCCAGTCCCCCCTGCGTGCTATCAATCCTGCTGCTGCAACCTTCAGTTCGGTCTGATCTTAGATTGGGAATGAACTCTGTATGCCTAAGTCAACCCATGAAACAAGCATACGGGTACTGAGCTGGTCAGAGAGGCATAATACGCAAGCCAGGGATCGGCCCAGTCCCCCTCTGCGTGCTATCGGTCCCGCTACCACAACCCTCGATCTGGCTGGGGCTTAGACATGGAATGAACTCCCTATGCCTAAGCCAACCCATGAAATGGGCGTACGGGTGCTCAGCCTACCGGGGAGGCAGAATGCGTAAGCCAGGGATCGGCCCGATCACCCCTGTGTGCTACCGATCCTGCTGCCGCAACCCTCGGTCCAGTCCGATCTTAGACTGGGAATGAACTCCATATGCTTAGACTAGGGATGAACTCCGTATGCCTAAGGCAACCCACGAAACGAGTGTGCGGGCACTCAGTCGATCGAAGAGGCAGAATGTGTAAGCCATGGACCGGCCCGGTCCCCTTGCGTACTGTCGATCCTGTTGCCGTAACCCTTGGTCCGATCCGATCTTAGACTGGTAATGAACTCCGTATGTCTAAGTACCAGTACCTATCGCACATCATGTGCACACACCTCCCTAACACCCCCATCGTCAGAACCCCCAATGCTGTTGGTTAGGCTCTCCAACGATGCTCCAACGATGGTGCCTCAAGCGAAAAAAATGCGGTACCAGCACATACCTGAGCCCAGCATGTGCATCGTGGCTCAAACTCTTAGACTGGGAATGAACTCCGTATGCTTAGACATGGAATGAACTCCGTATGCCTAAGCCAACCCATGAAACGAGTGTGCGGGCGCTCAGTCGACCAGAGAAGCAGAATGTGCAAGATGGGGATCAGCCCGATCCCCCTCTGCATGCTACTAGTCCCGCTACCACAACCCTCGGTCCGACTGGGGCTTAGACATGGAATGAACTCCCTATGCCTAAGCCAACCCACGAAACGGGCATGCGAGCGTTCAACCGACCGGAGAGGTAGAATGTGCAAGCCAGGGATTGGCTCGGTCCCCCCTACGTGCTGTCGATCCTGCTGCCGTAACCCTCGATCTAGTCTGATCTTAGACTGGGAATGAACTTCGTATGCTTAGACTGGGGATGAACTCTGTATGCCTAAGGCAACCCACGAAACGAGCATGCCGGCGCTCAGCCGGTCGAAGAGGCAGAATGCATAAGCCATCGACCGGCTCGGTCCCCCCTGTGTACTATCGATCCTATTGTCGTAACCCTTGGTCCGATCCGATCTTAGACTAGGAATGAACTCCGTATGTCTAAGTCAACCTATGAAACGACCGTGCGGGTGCTGAGCCGATCGGAGAGGCATAATGCGCAAGCCAGGGATCGACCTGATCACCCTCTACATACTGTCGGTCATGCTACCACAACCCCCGGTCCGGCTGGGGCTTAGACATGGAATGAACTCCCTATGCCTAAGCCAACCCACAAAACGGGTGTGCAGGCGCTCAGCCGGCTGGAGAGGCAAGATGCGCAAGTCGGGATTCGAACTGGTGGTAGGTGGGTTCAAGCACATCTTCATATTTCTGCCATGCCAATGCCATTTTTATGGCTTGTAAATTCATTCAATGGTCCCCTATGCCTTCATGTGAAGTTTCATGGCAAGACGACCCGTTTTCTATTTTTCATGATTTTTGAAACTTTTTGTGGTTCGAGATTTTTTAAAATTTTTTTAGAAAGAGTTTTGTCCCAAATTTGGTAAAGGTGATCCCTGTATTTTTGTTGGCATGCACAAAAAAATTCAGCTAAAAACTCGAAGTGGAGAAGATTTGGTGACTGTTTGAAAAAAGTGTCCCCATTTCAAACACTTTAATGGCTACTGGCAGCAAACCTATAAAATCCCAAATGCTCTTTAAGGGGGTGTGAGTTTTCGAGGTTTAATGAGGGATAGGGGGCAAATATGAGGGTCAAGTACCAGCACCCATCACACATCATGTGTGCACACCCCCCCGGCCCCCCAATCGCCAGAACCCCCAATGCTGCCTGTTAGGCTCTCTGGCGATGCTCCGGCGATGATGCCTCGGGTGAAAAAAATGCGGCACCAGCACATGCCCGAGCCTAGCATGAGCACCGTGGCTCAAACTCTTAGACTGGTAATGAACTCCGTATGCTTAGACATGGAATGAACTACGTATGCCTAAGCCAACCCACGAAACGAGCGTGCGGGTGCTCAGCCGGTCGGAGAGGCAGAATGTGCAAGCCGGGGATGAACCCAGTCCCCCTCTACGTGCTACCGGTCCCGCTGCCACAACCCTCGCTCCGGCCGGGGCTTAGACATGGAATGAACTCCCTATGCCTAACCAACCCAAGAAATGGGCGTGCGGGCGCTCAGCCGGTCGAAGAGGCAGAATGCATAAGCCGGGGATCGGCTCGGTCCCCCGTGCGTGCTACCGATCCTACAGCCGCAACGTTCAGTTCGATTCGATCTTACACTAGGAATGAACTCTGTATGCTTAGACTGGGGATGAACTCCGTATGCCTATGTCAACCCACGAAATGAGCATGCGGGCGTTTAACCGACCGAAGAGGCAAAATGCGTAAGCCAGGGATCGGCCCGATCCCCCCTGCGTGCTGTCAATCCTGCTGCTGGTCCTGCTGCCACAAGCCTCGGCTTGGTCTGATCTTAGACTAGGAATGAACTCCGTATGCTTAGACATGGAATGAACTTCGTATGCCTAAGCCAATTCACGAAACAAGCGTGCGAGCGCTCAGCCGGTCGGAGACGCAAAATGCATAAGCCGGGGATCGACCGGTCCCCCTTGCATGCTATCGATCTTGCTACCGCAACCCTCGGTTTGATCTGATCTTAGACTGGGAATGAACTCCGTATCCCTAAGTCAACCCACGAAACGAGCGTTCGGGCGTTGAGACGGCCGAAGAGGCATAATGCACAAGCCGAGGATCGGCCCGGTCCCCCTCTGCGTGCTGTCGGCCCCGCTTCCACAACCCTCGATCCAGTTGGGGCTTAGACATGGAATCAAATCCCTATGCCTAAGCCAACCCATGAAACGGACATGAGGCTGGTAAGCCGGCCGGAGAGGCAGAATACGCAAGCCAGGGATCGGCCTGGTCCCCCCTGCATGCTGTCGATCCTGCTGTCGCAACCCTCGGTCTGGTCTGATCTTAGACTGGGAATGAAATCCGTATGCTTCGACTGGGGATGAACTCCGTATGCCTAAGTTAACCCACAAAATGAGCGTACGGGCTGCCGATCCCGCTGCCGGTCCTGCTGCCACAACCCTCGGTCCGGTTGGACCTTAGACATGGAATGAACTCCGTATGCTGAAGCCAACCCATGAAACGAGCATGCGGGCGCTCAACCGATCGGAGAGGCAAAATGCGCAAGCCAGTGACCGTCCCGGTCCCCCTCTGCGTGCTGTCGCAAGCCTCGGTCCAGTCTGATCTTAGACAAGGAATGAACTCCGTATGCCTAAGTCAACCCATGAAATGAGCGTGCGGGCATTGAGTCAGCCAGAGAGGCATAATGCGCAACCCGAGGATCAGCCTGATCCCCTTCTGCATGCTGTCGGTCCCGCTACCACAACCCTTGGTCCGGCTAGGGCTTAGACATGGAATGAACTCCCTATGCCTAAGCCAACCCATGAAACGGGCGTACGGGCACTCAGCCGATCAGAGAGGTAGAATGCGCAAGCTAGGGATCGACCCGGTCCCCCCTGCGTGCTTTTGGTCCTACTGTCGCAACCCTCGGTCTGGTCTGATCTTAGACTGGGAATGAACTCCATATGCTTAGACTGGGGATGAACTCCATATGCCTAAGTCAACCCATGAAACGAGCGTGCGGACGCTCAGTCGACCAGAGAGGCAGGATGCGCAAGCCCGGGATCGAACGAATGGTAGATGGGTTCAAGCACATCTTCATATTTCTGCCATTCCAATGCCATTTTTATCGCTTGTAAATTCATGCAATGGTCCCCTTCGCCTTCACGTGAAGTTTTGTGGCAAGGTGACCCGTTTTCTATTTTTCATGATTTTTGAAACTTTTTACGTTTCAAAATTTTTTAAAATTTTTTTAGAAAGAGTTTTGTCCCCAAATTTGGCAGAGGTGATCCTTGTATTTTTGTTGGAATGCACAAAATAATTCAGCCAAAAACTCGAAGTGGAGAAGATTTTGTGACCGTTTGAAAAAAGTGTCCCCATTTTAGACACTTTAATGGCTACTAGCAGCAAACCTATAAAATCTCAAATGCTCTTTAAGGGGGTGTGAGTTCTTGAGGTTTCATGAGGGATAGGGGGCCAATATAAGGGCCAAGTAACAGCACCCATCACACATCATGTGCACACACCCCCCGGCCCCCCCAATCGCTGGAACCCCCAATGCCGCCGGATAGGCTTTTTGGCGATGCTCTGATGATGGTGCCTCGAGCGAAAAAAAATGCGGCACCAGCACATGCCCAAGCCCAACATGTGCACCGTGGCTCAAACTCTTAGACTTACAATGAACACCGTATGCTTAGACGTGGAATGAACTCCGTATGCCTAAGCCAACCTACGAAACGAGTGTGCGGGTGCTCAGCCGGTTGGAGAGCTAGAATGTGCAACCCAGGGATCGAGCCAGTCCACCTCTGTGTGCTGTCGGTCCCACTGCCACAACCATCAGTTTGGCTGGGGCTTAGACATGGAATGAACTCCCTATGCCTAAGCCAACCCACGAAACGGGCATGCGGGCACTCAGCCGACCGGAGAGGCAGAATGTGCAAGCCGAGGATCGGATTGGTCCCCCCTAGGTGCTGTCGATCCTGCTACCGTAACCCTCGGTCCGGTTGGATCTTAGACTGGGAATGAACTTCGTATGCTTAGACTGGGGATGAACTCCGTATGCCTAAGTCAACCCATGAAACGAGAATGTGGGCACTCTGCCGGTCGGAGAGGTCGGTCGGAGAGGCAAAATGTGCAAGCCGGGGATCAGCCTGATCCCCCCTACGTGCTGTCGATCCTGCTGCTGGTCCTACGACCGTAACCCTCAGTCCAATCTGATCTTAGACTAGGAACGAACTCCATATGCTTAGACATGGAATGAACTCCATATGCCTAAGCCAACCCACGAAATGAGCATGCGGGTGCTCAGCCAGTCGGAGAGGCAGAATGCGCAAGTCGGGGATCAGCCCGATCCCCCCATACGTGCTGTCGATCCTAGTGCTACAACCCTTGGTTCGGTCTGATCTTAGACTAGGAATGAACTCCGTATGCCTAAGTCAACCCATGAAACGAGCGTTTAGGCATTGAGCCGATCGGAGAGGCATAATGCGCAAGTCGGGGATCAGCCCCATCCCCCTCTGGGTGCTGCCGGTCCCGCTGCCACAACCCTCGGTTTGACTGGGGCTTAGACATGGAATGAACTCCCTATGCCTAAGCCAACCCATGAAACGAGCGTGCGGGCGCTCAGCTGGTCGGAGAGGCAGAATGTACAAGCCAGGGATCGATCGAGTCCCCCCTGCATGCTATCGATCCTACTGCTAAAACCCTCGGTCCGATCCGATCTTAGACTGGGAATGAACTCCGTATGCTTAGATTGAGGATGAACTCCGTATGCCTAATTCAACCCATAAAATGAGCGTGTGGGCGCTCAACTGGCTGGAGAGGCATAATGCGAAAGTCAGGGATCAGCCCAGTCCCTCTCTGCATACTCCCAATCCTACTACTGGTCCTGCTACCACAACCCTTGGTTCGGCTAGGGCTTCGACATAGAATGAACTCTGTATGCCTAAGCCAACCCACGAAATGAGCGTGCGGGCGCTCAGCCGACCGGAGAGGCAGGATGCACAAGCCAAGTCCCCCCCAATCTGCTGTCGATCCTACTGTCAGTCCTATTGTCACAACCCTCAGTTAGGTCCAATCCTAGACTGGGAATGAACTCTGTGTGCTGTCGGTCCTACTACCACAACCCTCGGTCTGACTGGGGCTTAGACATAGAATGAACTCCCTATGCCTAAGCAAACCCACGAAACGGGCATGCGGGCGTTCAGTCGGTAGGACAGGCAAAATGCGCAAGCTGGGGATCAGCCCTATCCCCCCTACGTGCTACCGATCCTGCTGCCGTAACACTCGGTCCAATCCAATCTTAGACTGGGAATGAACTCTGTATGCTTAGACTGCGGATGAACTCCGTGTGCCTAAGTTAACCCATGAAACGAGCGTGCGGACGCTCAGTCGACCAGAGAGGCAGGATGCGCAAGCCAGGGATCAAACGAATGGTAGGTGGGTTCAAGAACATCTTCATATTTCTGCCATGCCAATGCCATTTTTATGGCTTGTAAATTCATACAATGGTCCCCTACGCCTTCATGTGAAGTTTCGTGGCAAGATGACCTATTTTCTATTTTTCACGATTTTGGAAACTTTTTGCGGTTTGGGATTTTTTTAAAATTTTTTTAGAAAGAGTTTTGTCCCCAAATTTGGTAGATGTGATCCTTGTATTTTTTTTGGCATGCACAAAAAAATTCAGCTAAAAACTCGAAAAGGATAAGATTTTGTGACTGATTGAAAAAGGTGTCCCCATTTTAGACACTTTAATGGCTACTGGCAGCAAACCTATAAAATCTCAAATGCTCTTTAAGGGGGTGTGAGTTCTTGAGGTTTGATGAGGGATAGGGGGCCAATATAAGGTCCAAGTACCAGCACCCATCGCACATCATGTGCGCACACCCCCCGGCGCCCCCAATCACCAAAACCCCCAATGCCGTCGGTTAGGTTGTCCGACGATGGTGCCCCGATTGAAAAAAATGTGGCACCAGCACATGCCTGAGCCCAGCATGTGCACCATGGCTCAAAATCTTAGATCGGGAATGAACTCCGTATGCTTGGACATAGAATGAACTCCGTATGCCTAAGCCAACCCACGAAATGAGCGTGCGGGCGCTCAGTCGACCGGAGAGGCAGAATGTGCAAGTCGGGGATCAGCTCGATCCCCCGCTATGTGCTGCCGGTCCTGCTACTAGAACCCTCGGTCCGGCTGGGGCTTAGACATGGAATGAACTCCCTATGCCTAAGCCAACCCACGAAACGGGCGTGCGGGCGATCAGCCAGCCGGAGAGGCAGAATGCGCAAGCCGGGGATCAGCCCAGTCCCCCCTGCGTGCTGCCACAACCCTCGGTCTGGTTTGATCTTAGACTGGGAATGAACTTTGTATGCTTAGACTGGGGATGAACTCCGTATGCCTAAGTCAACCCATGAAACGAGCATAACGGCGCTCAGCCAACCGAAGAGGCAAAATGTGCAAGCCGAGGATCAGCTCGATCCCCCCTGTGTGCTACCAATCCTACTGCTGGTCCTGCTATCGTAAGCCTCAATCCGGTCTGATCTTAGACTGGAATGAACTCCGTATGCTTGGACATGGAATGAACTCTGTATGCCTAAGCCAACCATGAAACGAGTGTGCGGGCGTTCAGTCGGTCGGAGAGGTAGAATGCGTAAGCCGGGGACAGGCCCGGTCCTGCCCTACGTGCTGTCGATCCTACTGTCGCAACCATCAGTCTGGTTCGATCTTAGACTAGGAATGAACTCCGTATGCCTAAGCCAATCCACGAAACTAGTGTTCGGGCATTGAGCCAATCGGAGAAGCATAATGTGCAAGTTGAGGATCAGCCTGGTCCCTCTCTGTGTACTGCCAGTCCCGTTACTATAACCCTCAGTCCGGCTGGGGCTTAAACATGGAATGAACTCCCTATGCCTAAGCCAACCCACGAAATGGGTGCGTGGGCGCTCGATCGACCGGAGAGGCAGAATGCGCAAGACGGGGATTGGCCCGATCCCACCTGGATGCTGTCGATCCTGCTGTCGCAACCATCAGTCCGGTTCGATCTTAGACCAAGAATGAACTTCATATGCTTAGACTGGGGATGAACTCCATATGCCTAAGTCAACCCATGAAACGAGCATGCGGGCGCTCAACCGATCGAAAAGGCATAATGCACAAGCCAGGGATCAGCCCGATCACCCTCTGCATGCTGTCGATCCTGCTGCCACAACCCTCTGTCCGACTAGGGCTTAGACATGGAATGAACTCCGTATGCCTAAGCCAACCCACGAAACGAGCGTGCGGGCGCTCAGCCGATCGGAGAGGCAGAATGCGAAAGCCGAGGATCGACCTGGTCCTCCCTGCGTGCTGTGATCCTGCTGTTGGTCCTGCTACCACAACCCTCGGTCCAGTCTGATCTTAGACTGGGAATGAACTCCGTATGCTTAGACATGGAATGAACTCCGTATGCCTAAGCCAACCCACGAAATGAGCGTGCGGGCACTCAGCCGACCGGAAAGGCAGAATACGTAAGTCGGTGATTGGTCGGATCCCCTCCTACGTGCTGTCGATCTTGCTGTCAGAACCCTCGGTCCGATCCGATCATAGGCTGGGAATGAACTCCCTATGCCTCAGTCAACCCACGAAACAAGCGTGTGGGCATTGAGCTGACTGGAAAGGCATAATGCGCAAGCCGGGGATTGACCCAATCCCCCTCTGGATGTTGTCGGTCCTGCTACCACAACCCTCGATCCGACTGGGGTTTAGACATTGAATCAACTCCCTATGCCTAAGCCAACCCAAAAAATGGGCGTGCTGGCACTCAACCGACAGGAGAGGCAGAATGCGCAAGCCGGGGATCAGCCCGGTCCCTCTTACATCCTATCGATCCTACTACCGTAACCCTTGGTCTGATCTGATCTTAGACTAGGAATGAACTCCGTATGCCTAAATCAACCCATGAAACGAGCGTGCGGATGCTCAGCTGACTAGAGAGGCAGGATGCGTAAGCCGAGGATCGAACGGGTTGTAGGTGGGTTCAAGCATATCTTCACATTTTTGCCAGGCCAATGCAATTTTTATGGCTTGTAAATTCATACAATGGTCCCCTATGCCTTCTTGTGAAGTTTCGTGGCAAGACGACCCGTTTTCTATTTTTCACAATTTTTGAAACTTTTTACGGTTTGAGATTTTTGAAAATTTTTTTAGAAAGAGTTTTATTCCCAAATTTGGTAGAGGTTATACTTGTATTTTTGTTGGCATGCAAAAAAAATTCAGCTAAAAACTCGAAGTGGAGAAGATTTTGTGACCGTTCGAAAAAAGTGTCCCCATGTTAGACACTTTAATGGCTACTGACAGCAAACCTATAAAATCTCAAATGCTCTTTAAGGGGGTGTGAGTTCTTGAGGTTCGATGAGGGATAGGGCGCCAATATAAGGGCCAAGTACCAGCACCCATCGCACATCATGTGCGCACACCCCCCGACCCCCCCAATCGTCAAACCCCTAATGCCGCCGGTTAGGCTCTCCGACGACGCTCTGGCGATGGTGCCCCGGGCGAAAAAAATGTGATACCAGCACATGCTTAGACATGGAATGAAATTCGTATGCTTAGACATGGAATGAACTCTGTATGCCTAAGCCAACCCACGAAATGAGCGTTCAAGCGCTCAGCCAGTCGGAAAGGCAGAATGCGTAAGCCGGGGATCGATCTGATCTCCCCCAATGTGCTATCGATCCTACTACCGCAACCCTCGGTCCGATCCAATCTTAGACTGGGAATGAACTTCATATGCATAACTCAACCCGCAAAATGAGCGTACGGGCGTTGAACCGGTCGAAGAGGCATAATGCACAAGCCGAGGATTAGCTCGGTCCCTCTCTGCGTGCTGTCGGTCCCGTTGCCACCACCCTCGGTCCGACTGGGGCTTAGACATGGACTGAACTCGCTATGCGTAAGCCAACCCACGAAACGGGTGTGCAGGCGCTCAGTCGATCGGAGAGGCAGAATGTGCAAGCCGAGGATCAGCCCGGTCCCCCCTCGTGCTTTCGATCCTGCTACCACAACCCTCGGTCCGGTTCGATCTTAGACTGGGAAAGAACTCTATATGCTTAGATTGGGGATGAATTCAGTATGCCGAAGTCAACCCATGAAACGAGCGTGCGGGTGCTCAACCGACCGAAGAGGCTGGTTAAAAGGGGCATAATGCGCAAGTCAGGGATCAGCTCGGTCCCTCTCTGTGTGCTACCGATCCCGCTACCACAACCCTCATTTCGGCTGGGGCTTAGACATGGAATGAACTTCGTATGCCTAAGCCAACCCATGGAACGAGCGTGCGGGCTTTCAACTAGTCAGAGAGGTAGAATGCGCAAGCTAGGGATCGGCTGTCTATCCTACTGTTGCAACCAGCGGTCCGATCTGATCTTAGATTGGGAATGAACTCTATATGCTTAAACATGGAATGAACTCCGTATGCCTAAGCCAACCCACGAAATGAGCGTGCAGGCGTTCAATCGACTAGAGAGGCAGAATGCGTAAGCCGGGGATCAGTTCGATCCCCCCTGCATGCTGTCGATCCTGCTGCCGAAACCCTCGGTCCAGTCTGATCTTAGACTAGGAATGAACTTCATATACCTAAGTCAACCCATAAAATGAGCATGCGGGCATTGAGCTGGCCGGAGAGGCATAATGCGCAAGCCGAGGACCAGGCCGTTCCCTTCTACGTGCTGTCGGTCCCGTTGCCACAACCCTTGGTCCGGCTGGGGCTTAGACATGGAATGAACTCCCTATGCCTAAGCCAACCCACGAAACGGGCGTGCAGGCGCTCAGTCGGTCGGAGAGGCAGAATGTGTAAGCCGGGGATCGACTCGGTCCCTCTAACGTGCTACCGATCCTGTTGCCGTAACCCTTGATCCAGTCCGATCTTAGACTGGGATTGAACTCTGTATGCTTAGACTAGGGATGAACTTCGTATGCCTAAGTCAACACGTGAAATGAGCGTGCGGGTGCTCAGTCGACCAGGGAGGTAGGATGCACAAGTCGGGGATCGAACGGGTGGTAGGTGGGTTAAGGCACATCTTCATATGCCTCTGCGTGCTGTCGATCTCGCTGCCATAACCCTCGGTCCGACTGGGGCTTAGACATGGAATGAACTCCCTATGCCTAAGTAAACCCACGAAACGGGCGTGCGAGCGTTCAGTCGGTCAGACAGGCAAAATGCGCAAACCGAGGATCGACCCTACCCCCCTACGTGCTGCTGCAACACTCAGTCCGGTGCGATCTTAGACTGGGAATGAACACTATATGCTTAGACTGGGGATGAACTCCGTGTGCCTAAGTCAACCCATAAAATGAGCGTACGGATGCTTAGCCAACCAAAGAGGCAGGATGCGCAAGCCAGGGATCAAACGAGTGATAGGTGGGTTCAAGCACATCTTCATATTTCTTCCATGCCAATGCCATTTTTATGGCTTGTAAATTGATAATATGGTCCCCTAAGCCTTCATGTGAAGTTTCGTGGCAAGACAACCCGTTTTCTATTTTTCATGATTTTTGAAACTTTTTGCGGTTTGGGATTTTTTTAAATTTTTTTAGAATGACTTTTATCCCCAAATTTGGTATAGGTGATCCATATATTTTTCTTGGCATGCAAAAAAAAATTCAGCTAAAAACTCGAAGTGGAGAAGATTTTGTGACCGTTTGAAAAAAGTGTCCCCATTTCAGACACTTTAATGGCTACTTGCAGCAAACCTATAAAATCTCAAATGCTCTTTAAGGGGGTGTGAGTTCTCAAGGTTTAATGAGGGATAGGGGGCGAATATGAGGGTCAAGTACCAGCACCCATCACACATCATGTGCGCACACCCCCCCCGGCCCCCCAATCGCCAGAACCCCCAATGCTGCCGGTTAGGCTCTCCGACGATGCACCGACGATGATACCCCGAGTGAAAAAAATGCGGCACCAGCACATGCCCGAGCCTAGCATGAGCACCGTGGCTCAAACTCTTAGACTGGTAATGAACTCCGTATGCTTAGACATGAATGAACTACGTATGCCTAAGCCAACCCACGAAACGAGCGTGCGGGTGCTCAGCCGGCCGGAGAGGCAGAATGTGCAAGCCGGGGATGAACCCAGTCCCCCTCTGCGTGCTACCGATCCTGCTGCCACAACCCTCGATCCGGCCGGGGCTTAGACATGGAATGAACTCCCTATGCCTAACCAACCCAAGAAACGGGCGTGCGGGCGCTCAGCCGGTCGAAGAGGCAGAATGCGTAAGCCGGGGATCGGCTCGATCCCCCGTACGTGCTACCGATTCTGCAGCCGCAACATTCAGTTCGATTCGATCTTACACTAGGAATGAACTCCGTATGCTTAGACTGGGAATGAACTCCGTATGCCTATGTCAACCCATGAAACGAGCATGCGGGTGCTTAACTGGCCGAAGAGGCAAAATGCGTAAGTCGGGGATCGGCCCGATCCCCCCTACGTGCTGTCGATCCTGCTGCTGGTCCTGCTGCCGCAAGCCTCGGCTTGGTCTGATCTTAGACTAGGAATGAACTCCGTATGCTTAGACATGGAATGAACTTCGTATGCCTAAGCCAACACACGAAACAAGCGTGCGAGCGCTCAGCCGGCCGGAGACACAAAATGCATAGACTGGGAATGAACTCCGTATCCGTAAGTCAACCCATGAAACGAGCGTTCGGGCGTTGAGACGGCCGAAGAGGCATAATGCGCAAGCTGAGGATCGGCCCGGTCCCCCTCTGCGTGCTGTCGGCCCCGCTGCCACAACCCTCGATCCAGTTGGGGCTTAGACATGGAATGAACTCCCTATGCCTAAGCCAACCCATGAAACGGACATGCGGCTGGTAAGTCGGCCGGAGAGGCAGAATACGCAAGCCAGGGATCGGCCCGGTCCCCCCTGCATGCTGTCGATCCTGCGATCGTAACCCTCGGTCTGGTCCGATCTTAGACTGGGAATGAAATCCGTATGCTTAGACTGGGGATGAACTCCGTATGCCTAAGTTAACCCACAAAATGAGCGTGCGGGCTATCGATCCCGTTGCCGGTCCTGCTGCCACAACCCTCGATCCGGCCGGACCTTACACATGGAATGAACTCCGTATGCCGAAGCCAACCCACGAAACGAACATGCGGGCGCTCAGCCGGTCGGAGAGGCAAAATGTGCAAGCCAGTGACCGCCCTGGTCCCCCTCTGTGTGCTGTTGATCCTGCTGCCGCAAGCCTCAGTCCAGTCTGATCTTAGACAAGGAATGAACTCCGTATGCCTAAGTCAACCCATGGAATGAGTGTGCGGGCATTGAGTCGGCCGGAAAGGCATAATGCACAACCCGAGGATCAGCCTGATCCCCCTCTGCATGCTATCGGTCCCGCTGCCACGACCCTTGGTCCGGCTGGGGCTTAGACATGGAATGAACTCCCTATGCCTAAGCCAACCCATGAAACAGGTGTACAGGCACTCAACCGATCAGAGAGGCAGAATGCGCAAGCCGGGGATCGGCCCGGTCCCCCTTGCGTGCTGTCGGTCCTACTGTCGCAACCCTCGGTCCGGTCTGATCTTAGACTGGGAAGGAACTCCATATGCTTAGACTTGGGATGAACTCCGTATGCTTAAGTCAACCCATGAAACGAGCGTGCGGACGCTCAGTCAACCAGAGAGGCAGGATGCGCAAGCCCGGGATCGAACGAATGGTAGGTGGGTTCAACCACATCTTCATATTTCTGCAATTCCAATGCCATTTTTATGGCTTGTAAATTCATGCAATGGTCCCCTTCGCCTTCTCATGAAGTTTTGTGGCAAGGTGACCCGTTTTCTATTTTTCACGATTTTTGAAACTTTTTACGGTTCAAAATTTTTTAAAATTTTTTTAGAAAGAGTTTTGTCCCCAAATTTGGCAGAGGTGATCCTTGTATTTTTGTTGGAATGCACAAAACAATTCAGCCAAAAACTCGAAGTGGAGAAGATTCTGTGACCATTTGAAAAAAGTGTCCCCATTTTAGACACTTTAATGGCTACTGGCAGCAAACCTATAAAATCTCAAATGCTCTTTAAGGGGGTGTGAGTTCTCGAGGTTTGATAAGGGATAGGGGGCCAATATAAGGGCCAAGTACCAGCACCCACCGCACATCATGTGCGCATACCCCTCGGCACCCCAATCGTCAGAACCCCCAATGCCGCCGGTTAGGCTCTCCGACGATGCTCCGGCGATGCTCTGGCGATGGTGCCCCAGGCAAAAAAAATGTGGCACCAGCACATGCTTGAGCCTAGCATGTGCACCGTGGCTCAAAATCTTAGACTGGGAATGAACTCCGTATGCTTAGAGATGGAATAAACTCCGTTTGCCTAAGCCAACCCATGAAACGAGCGTACGGGCGCTCAGCCGACCGGAGAGGTAGAATGCGCAAGCCGAGGATTGGCCCAGTCCCCCCCTGTGTGCTATTGATCTTGCTACCATAACCCTCGGTACGGTCCGATCTTAGAGTAGGAATGAACTCCATATGCATAAGTCAACCCATGAAACGAGCGTGTGGGCGTTAAGCTGGCCGAAGATGCGTGATGCGCAAGTCGGGGATTGGCCCGATCCCCCTCTGCGTGCTACCAGTCCCACTACCACAACCCTCTGTCCGGTTGGGGCTTAGACATAGAATGAACTCCCTATGCCTAAGCCAACCCAAGAAACGGGCATGCGGGCGCTCAGTAGGCCGGAGAGGCAGAATGCACAAGCCGAAGATTTACCCGATCCCCCCTGCATGCTATCGATCCTGCTACCGCAGCCCTCAATCCGATCTGATCTTAGACTAGGAATGAACTTTGTATGCTTAGACTGGGGATGAACTCCGTATGCTTAAGTCAACCCACAAAATGAGCGTGCGGGCGTTCAGCCGGTCGGAGAGGGTGGCTGGAGAGGCATATGGTGCAAGCTGGGGATCAACCCAATCCCTCTCTGTATGCTGCTAATCCCGCTGTAGGTCCCGCTGCCACAACCCTCGGTCCGGTTGGGGCTTAGACATGGAATGAACTCTGTATGCCTAAGCCAACCCACGAAACGAGCGTGCAGACGCTCAGCCGATCGGAGAGGCATAATGCGTAAGTTGGGGATCAACCCAGTCCCCTCTACATGCGGTCGATCCTGCTACTGGTCCTACTATCGCGACCCTCAGTTTGGTCCGATCCTAGATTGGGAATGAACTCCTATGCTTAGACATAGAATGAACTCCGTATGCCTAAGCCAACCCACGAAACGAGCGTGCGGGCGCTCGACCGGCCGGAGAGGCAGAATGTGCAAGCCGAGGACCGACCTAGTTCCCTCTACGTGTTGTCGATCCTGGTGCCACAACCCTCAGTCCGGTCCAATATTAGACTGGGAATGAACTCCGTATGCCTAAGTCAACCCACAAAACGAACGTGCGGGCACTGAGCCTATCGGAGAGGCATAATGTGCAAGCCGGGGATCAACCCGATCCCCTTTTGTGTGCTGTCAGTCCTGCTACCACAACCTTCAGTCCGGCTAGGGCTTAAACATGGAATGAACTCCCTATGCCTAAGCCAAACCATGAAACGGGCGTACGGGCGCTCAGTCGACCAGGGAGGCAGAATGCCCAAGCCGAGGATCGGCCTTGTCCCCCCTACGTGCTGTCGATCCTGCTGCCACAACCCATGGTCTGATCTGATCTTAGACTGGGAATGAACTCTGTATGCTTAGACTCAACCCACGAAATGAGCGTGTGGACGCTCAGCCGACCAGAGAGGCAGGATGCGCAAGCCGGGGTTCGAACGGGTGGTTGTTGGGTTCAAGCACATCTTCATAATTTTGACTTGCCGATGCCATTTTTATGGCTTGTAAATTCATACAATGGTCCCCTATGCCTTCATGTGAAGTTTCGTGGCAAGACGACCCATTTTCTATTTTTCATGATTTTTGAAACTTTTTGCGGTTCGGGATTTTCTTAAACCTTTTTAGAAAGTGTTTTATCCCCAAATTTGGTATCCTTGTATTTTTTTTGGCATGCACAAAAAAATTCAGCTAAAAACTCAAAGTGGAGAAGATTTTGTGATTGTTCGAAAAAAGTGTCCCCATTCCGGACACTTTAATGGCTATTGGCAGCAAACCTATAAAATCTCAAATGCTTTTTAAGGGGGTGTGAGTTCTCGAGGTTCGATGAGGGATAGGTGGCCAATATAAGGGCCAAGTACCAGCACCCATCACACATCATGTGTGCACACCCCCCGGCCCCCCCAATCATTGGAACCCCCAATGCCGTCGGTTAGGCTCTCTGGCGATGATCCGACGATGGTGCCCCGGGTGAAAAAAATGCAGCACCAGCACATGTCTGAGCCCAGCATGTGCACCGCGGCTCAAACACTTAGACTGGGAATGAGCTCTGTATGCATAGACTGGGGATGAACTCCATATGCCTAAGTCAACCCATGAAACGAGCGTGCAGGCCCTCAGCCGACTAGAGAGGTCAGTCGGAGAGGCAAAATGCGCAAGCCGGGGATCGACCCGATCCCCCCTGCATGCTACCGATCTTGCTACTGGTCTTGTGGTCGTAACTCTCCATCCGGTCCGATTTGAGACTGGGAATGGACTCCGTATGCTTAGACAAGGAATGAACTCCGTATGCCTAAGCCAACCCATGAAACGAGCGTGCAGGCACTCAGTTGATCGGAGAGGCAGAATATGCAAGCCGAGGATTGGCCCGGTCCCCCCTGCATGCTGTCAATCCTGCTGCCACAACCCTCAATCCGGTCTGATGTTAGACTAGGAATGAACTCTGTATGCCTAAGACAACCCACGAAATGAGTGTTCGGGCGTTGAGCCAGCCGGAGAGGCATAATGTGCAATGCTGGGGATCGGCCCGGTCCCCCTCTGCATGCTACCGATCCTGCTACCACAACCCTCGATCCAGCTGGGGCTTAGACATGGAATGAACTGCCTATGCCTAAGCTAAACCATGAAACGGGCGTGCGGGCACTCAGCCAGCCGGACAGGCAGAATACGTAAGTCAAGGATCGGCTCAGTCCCCTCTACAAGCTATCGATCTTACTACCGCAACCCTCAGTCTGGTTCGATCTTAGACTGGGAATGAACTCCATATGCTTAGACTGGGGATGAACTTCGTATGCCTAAGTCAACCCACAAAACAAGCGTGTAGGTGTTGAGCCAATCGAAGAGGCATAATACGCAAGTCGGGGATCAGCCCGATCCCCCTCTGGGTGCTGTCCATCCCTCTGCCACAACCATCGGTCTGACTGGGGCACAGACATGTAATGAACTCCCTATGCCTAAGCCAACCCATGAAACGCATGCGGGCACTCAGCCAACCAAAAAGGCATAATGTGCAAGCCGAGGATCGGCCCGATCCCCCCTACGTGCTGTCGATCCTATTGTCGCAACCCTCAGTCCGGTCTGATCTTAGACTGGGAATGAACTTCGTATGCTTGGACTGGGGATGAACTCCGTATGCCTAAGTCAAGCCATGAAACGAGCGTGCAGACGCTCAACCGACCAGAGAGGCAGGATGCGCAAGCCGGGGATCGAACGGGTGGTAGGTGGGTTCAAGCACATCTTCATATTTCTGCCTTTCCAATGCCATTTTTATGGCTTGTAAATTCATACAATGGTCCCCTATGCCTTCATGTGAAGTTTCGTGGCAAGATGACTCATTTTTTATTTTTCATGATTTTCAAAACTTTTTATGGTTCGGGATTTTTTAAAATTTTTTTAGAAATATTTTTTTCCCCAAATTTGGTAGAGGTGATCCTTGTATTTTTTTTTGGCATGTGTAAAAAAATTCAGCAAAAAATTCGAAGTGGAGAAGATTTTGTGACCGTTTGAAAAAAGAGTCCCCATTTTAGACACTTTAATGGCTACTGGCAGCAAACCTATAAAATCTCAAATGCTCTTTAAGGGGGTGTGAGTTCTCGAGGTTTGATGAGGGATAGGGGGCCAATATAAGGGCCAAGTACCAGCACCCATCACACATCATGTGCGCAAACCCCCCGGCCCCCAATCACCGGAACCCCCAATACCGCCGATTAGGCTCTCCGACGACGCTCCAGCGATGGTGCCCCGTGTGAAAAAAATGTGGCACCAGCACATGCTCGAGCCCAGCATGTGCACCGTGGCTCAAACTCTTAGACTGGGAATGAACTCTGTATGCTTAGACATGGAATGAACTCCATATGCCTGAGCCAACCCACGAAATGAACGTGCGGGCACTAAGTCGGTCGGAAAGGCAGAATGCGCAAGCTGGGGATCGGCCCGGTCCCCCTCTACGTGCTACCGATCCCGCTGCCACTACCCTCGGTCTGACTAGGGCTTAGACATGGAATGAACTCCCTATGCCTAAGCCAACCCATGAAACGGGCATACGAGCGCTCAACCGATCGGAGAGGCAGAATGCGTATGCTGGGATCAGCTCGGTCCCCCCCTCGGTCTGGTTTGATCTTAGACTGTGAATGAACTCTGTATGGTTAGACTGAGGATGAACTCTGTATGCCTAAGTCAACTCGTGAAATGAGCGTGTGGGCGCTCAGCCGACCGGAGAGGCAGAATGTGTAAGCTGAGGATCGGTCCGGTCCCCCCTACGTGCTGTCGATCCTGCTACTGGTCTTGCTACCGCAACCCTCGGTCTTGTTCGATCTTAGATTGGGAAGGAACTCCATATGCTTAGACGTGGATTGAATTTCGTATGCCTAAGCCAACCCACGAAATGAACGTGGGGTTCTCAACTGACCGGAGAGGCAGAATGCGTAAGTCAAGGATCGGCTCGATCCCCACTGAGTGCTATCGATCTTGTTGCTGCAACCCTCGGTCTGGTCCAATCTTAGACTGGGAATGAACTCCATATGCCTAAGTCAACCCACGAAATGAGCGTTCGGATGCTGAGCCGGCCGAAGAGGCATAATGCGTAAGCCGGGGATCGACTCAGTCCCCCTCTACGTTTTGTCGGTCCCGCTGCCACTACCCTCGGTCCGACTGGGGCTTAAGCATGGAATGAACTCCCTATGCCTAAGCCAACCCGTAAAATCGGTATGTGGGTGCTCAGTCGACCGGAGAGGCAGAATGCGCAAGTCAGAGATCGGTCCGGTCTCCTCTGCGTGCTGCCAATCCTGCTACCGCAACCCTCGATTCGATCCAATCTTAGACTGGGAATGAACTCCATATGCTTAGACTAGGGATGAACTACGTATGCCTAAGTCAACCCATGAAACGAGCATACGAGCGCTCAGCCAGTCAGAGAGGCATAATGCATAAGCCGAGGATCAGCCCGATCCCCCTCTGTGTGCTACCGATCCCGTTGCCAGTCCTGCTACCACAACCCTCAGTCCGGCTAAGGCTTAGACATGGAATGAACTCCGTCTGCCTAAGCCAACCCACGAAATGAGCATGCGGTCACTCAACCGATCGAGAGGCAGAATGCGCAAGCCAGGGATCGACCCGAACCCCCCTGTGTGCTGTCGATCTTGCTCTTGGTCCTGCTAACGCAACCCTCGGTCTTGTCTGATCTTAGACTGGGAATGAACTCCGTATGCTTAGACATGGAATGAACTCCATATGCCTAAGGCAACCCACGAAACGAGCGTGCGGGCGCTCAGCTGGCCGGAGAGGTAGAATACGTAAGTCGGCCGGACCCCCCTCCGTCCTGTCGATCCTGCTGTCGTAACACTTGGTCTGGCCCGATCTTAGACTGGGAATGAACTCCGTATGCCTAAGTCAACCCACGAAACAAGCGTGCGGGCGCTCAGCCGATCGGAGAGGCAGAATGCACAAGCGAGGATCGGCCCAGTCCTCCTCTATGTGTTGTCGGTCTGACTGCCACAACCCTTAGTCCTACTGGGGCTTAGACATGGAATGAACTCCCTATGCCTAAGCCAAGCCACGAAATGGGTGTACAACTGCTCAACCGGTCGGAGAGATAGAATGCGCAAGCCGAGGATCGACCCAGTCTACCCTGTGTGCTACCGATCCTACTGCCATAACCCTCGGTCAGGTTTGATCTTAGACTGGGAATGAACTCTGTATGCTTAGACTGGGGATGAACTCTCTATGCCTAAGCCAACTCACGAAATGAGCGTGTGGGCACTCAGTCGATCGGAAAGGCAAAATGCATAAGTTGGGGATCGACCTGATCCCCCCTACGTCCCGTCGATCTTGCTGCTGGTCCTGCTGTCGTAACCCTCGGTCCGATCCAATCTTAGACTGAGAATGAACTCCGTATGCTTAGACATGGAATGAACTCCTATACCTAAGCCAACCCATGAATCGAGCGTACGGGCGCTCAGCCGACCGGAGAGGTAGAATGTGCAAGTCGGGGATCGACCCGATCCCCCCTGCATGCTATCGATCCTACTGCTGCAACCCTCAGTCTGGTATGATCTTAGACTGGGAATGAACTCTGTATGCCTAAGCCAACCCACGGAACAAGCATTTGGGCCTTGAGCTGGCCGGAGAGGCATAATGCGCAAGCCGGGGATATGCTCGGTCCCCCTCTGCGTGCTGTGGATCCCGCTGCCACAACCCTCGATCTGGCTGGGGCTTAGACATGGAATGAACTACCTTTGCCTAAGCCAACCCACGAAACGGGCGTGTAGGCGCTTAGTTGACCGGAGAGGTAGAATGCGCAAGCCGAGGATCAGCTCGATCCCCCTGCGTGCTACCGATCCTACTACCGCAACCCTCAAATTGGTCCGATCTTAGACTGGGAATGAACTCCATATGCTTAGACTGGGGATGAACTCTGTATGCCTAAGTCAACCCATGAAACGAGCCTACGGGCGCTTAGTCGGCCGAAGAGGCTGGTCGGAGAGGCATAATGCATAACTGAGGAATAGCTCGATCCCCCTCTGTGTGCTGTCGATCCCGCTGCCAGTCCTGCTGCCATAACCCTCGGTCCGACTGGGGCTTAAACATGGAATGAACTCCGTATGCCTAAGCCAACCCACGAAACGAGCGTCCGGATGCTCAACCAGTCGGAGAGGCAAAATGCGCAAGCCAAGGATCAGCCCGATCCCCCTTGTTTGCTGTCGATCTTGCTGCTGGTCCTACTACTGCAACCCTCAGTCCGGTCCGATCTGAGACTGGGAATGAACTCTGTATGCTTAGGCATGGAATGAAGTCCGTATGCCTAAGGCAACCCTCGAAACGAGTGTGCGAGCGCTGAGCCGGCCCGATCCCCCTATGTGCTGTCGATCCTACTGTCGTAACCCTTAGTCCGACCTGATCTTAGACATGGAATGAACTCCGTTTGCCTACGTTAACCCATGAAACGAGCGTGTGGGCGCTAAGCCGACCGAAGAGGCATAATGCACAAACCAGGGATCGGCTCGATCCCCCTCTGCGTGCTGCCGGTCCCGCTGCCACAACCCTTAATCCGGTTGGGGCTTAGACATGGAATGAACTCCCTATGCCTAAGCTAACCCACAAAATAGGAGTGCGAGCACTCAGCCGGTCGGAGAGGCAGAATGCGCAAGCCAGGGATCGGCCCGATCCCCCCTGCGTGCTGTCAATCCTGCTTCTGCAACCCTCGGTGTGATCCGATCTTAGATTGGAATGAACTTTGTATGCTTAGACTGGGGATGAACTCTGTTTGCCTAAGTCAACCCATGAAATGAGCGTGCGGACGCTTAGCTGACCTGAGATGCAGGATGTGCAAGCCGAGGATCGAATGGGCGGTTGGTGGGTTCAAGCACATCTTCATATTTCTGCCATGCCAATGCCATTTTTATGGCTTGTAAATTCATACAATGGTCCCCTATGCGTTCATGTGAAGTTTCGTGGCAAGACGACCCGTTTTCTATTTTTCACGATTTTTGAAACTTTTTGCGGTCTGGGATTCTTTAAAAGTTTTTTAGAAAGAGTTTTGTCCCTAAATTTGGTAGAGGTGATCCTTGTATTTTTGTTGGCATGCACAAAAAAATTCAGCTAAAAACTCGAAGTGGAGAAGATTTTGTGATCGATTGAAAAAAGTGTCCCCATTTTAGACACTTTAATGGCTACTGGCAGCAAACCTATAAAATCTCAAATGCTCTTTAAGGGGTGTGAGTTCTCGAGGTTTGATGAGGGATAGGGGGCCAAAATAAGGGCCAAGTACCAGCACCCATCGCACATCATGTGCGCACACCCCCAGCCCCCCAATCGTCGAACCCCTAATGCCACCGGTTAGGCTCTCCAATGATGGTGCCCCAGGCGAAAAAAATGCGGCACTAGCACATGCCCGAGCCCAACATGTGCATCGTGGCTCAAACTCTTAGACTGGGAATGAACTTCATATGCTTAGACATGGAATGAACTCCGTATGCCTAAGCCAACCCACAAAACAAGTGTGTGGGCGCTCAGTCGAACAAAAAGGTAGAATACGCAATCCGAGGATCGACCCAGTCCCCTTCTGCGTGCTGTCAGTCCCACTGCCACAACCCTCGGTCCAGCTGGGGCTTAGACATGGAATGAACTCCCTATGGCTAACCCAACCCATGAAATGCGTGTGCAGGTGCTCAACTGACCTGAGAGGCAGAATGCGCAAGCCAGGGATCGGCCCGATCCCCCTTACGTGCTACCAATCCTATTGCCGCAACCCTCGATCTGGTTCGATCTTAGACTGGGAATGAACTCCGTATGCCTAAGTCAACCCATGAAATGAGCGTACTGGCGCTCAAGCGGTCGGAGAGGTCGACTAGAGGGGCAGAATGCGTAAGCCGAGGATTGACCCGGGCCCCCTTACATGCTGTCGATCCTGCTGCTGGTCCTGCTGTCGTAACCCTCAGTTTGGTCCGATCTTAGACTGGGAATGAACTCCGTATGCTTAGACATGGAATGAACTCCGCATGCTTAAGGCAACCCACGAAACAATCTTACGGGCGCTCAGTTGGTCGGAGAGGCAGAATGCAAAAATCGAGGACCGGCCCGATCCCCCCTACATGATGTCGATCCTGCTGCCGCAATCATCGATCCAATCTTAGACTGGAAATGAGCTCCGTATGCCTAAGTCAACACACGAAATGAGCGTTCGGGCGTTGAGCCGGCTGGAGAGGCATACTGCGTAAGTCGGTGATCGGCCCGATCCCCCTCTGCGTGCTGGCAGTCCCACTGCCACAACCCTCGGTCCGACTGGGGCATAGACATAGAACGAACTCCTTATGCTTAAGCCAACCCAAGAAACGAGCGTGCGGGCGCTCAACCAACTGGAGAGGCAGAATGCGCAAGCCGGTTCGATCTTAGACTGGGAATAAACTCTGTATGCTTAGACTGTGCATGAACTCTGCATGCCTAAGTCAACCCATGAAACGAGCGTGCGGGCACACAGCCAGCCGAAGAGGCTGGTCAAAGAGGCATAATGTGAAAGTTGGGGATCAGCCCGATCCCCCTCTGTATGGTGCCGATCCCACTATCGGTCCTGCTGCGACAACCCTCGGTCTGGCTGGAGCTTAGACATGGAATGAACTCCCTATGCCTAAGCCAATGCATGAAACGGGTGTGTGGGCGCTCAGTCGATCGGAGAGGCTGAATGCGCAAGTTGGGGATCGGTTCAGTCCCTCCTGCATGCTGCCGATCCTGTTGCCGCAACCCTCGCTCCGATCTGATGTTAGACTGGGAATGAACTCCATATACTTAGACTGGGGATGAACTCCGTATGCCTAAGTCAACCCACGAAAAGAGCATGCGGGTGCTCAACTGACCGGAGAGGCATAATGCACAAGCTGGGGATCAGCCCAGTCCCCCTCTGCGTGCTACCGATCCTGCTGCCACAACCCTCGATCCGACTAGGGCTTAGACATGGAATGAACTTCGTATGCCTAAGCGAACCCATGAAATGAGCATACGGGTGCTCAACCGACCGGAGAGGTAGAATGCGCAAGCCATGGATTGGCCTGATCCCCCCTAAGTGCTACCGATCCTGTTGCTGGTCCTACTGCCGCAACCCTCGGTCTGGTCCGATCTTAGACTTGGAATGAACTCTATATGCTTAGAAATGGAATGAACTCCATATGCCTAAGCCAACCCATGAAACGAACGTGCGGGCGCTCAGTCGACCGGAGAGGCAGAATGCGCAAGTCGGGGATCGACCCGGTCCCTCTTACGTGCTGTCGATCGTGCTACCGCAACCCTCAGTTCGGCCTGATCTTAGATTGGGAATAAACTCCGTATGCCTAAGTCAACCCATGAAACGAGCGTGCAGGAACTGACCCTGCTGTAGAGGCATAATGCGCAAGCCGAGGATCGATCCGATCCCCCTCTGCGTGTTGTCAATCTCGCTGCCACAACCCTCAATCCGACTGGGGCATAGACATGGAATTAACTCCCTATGCCTAAGCCAACCGATGAAACGGGCGTGCGGGCACTCAGTCGACAGGAGAGGCAGAATGCGTAAGTCGGGGATCGACCTGGTCCCCCTTGCGTGCTGTCGATCCTACTACCGTAACCTTCGATCTGATCTGATCTTAGATTGGGAATGAACTCCATATGCTTAGACTGGGGATGAACTTCGTATGCCTAAGTCAACCCACGAAACGAGCGTGTGGACGCTCAGCTGACCAAAGAGGCAGGATGCGTAAGTCGAGGATCGAACGGGTGGTAGGTTCAAGCACATCTTCATATTTTTGCTGTACCAATGCCATTTTTCTGGATTGTAAATTCATATAATGGTCCCCTACGCCTTCATGTGAAGTTTCGTGGCAAGACGACCCGTTTTCTATTTTTCATGATTTTTGAAACTTTTTGGGGTTCGGGATTTTTTAAAATTGTTTTAGAAAGTGTTTTATCCCTAAATTTGGTAAAGGTGATCCTTGTATTTTTTTTAGTATGCACAAAAAAATTCAGCTAAAAACTCGAAGTGGACAAGATTTTGTGACCATTTGAAAAAAGTGTCCCCATTTCAGACACTTTAATGGCTACTGGTAGCAAACCTATAAAATCTCAAATGCTCTTTAAGGGGGTGTGAGTTCTCGAGGTTTGATGAGGGATATGGGGCCAATATATGGGCCAAGTACCAGCACTCATCGCACATCATGTGTGCACACCCGCCGGACCCCCCAATCGTCGGAACCCCTAATGCCGTCGGTTAGGCTCTCCGACGATGCTCCGACGATGGTGCCCCAGGCGAAAAAAATGGGACACTAGCACATGCCCGAGCCCAGCATGTGCATCATGGCTCAAACTCTTAGACTGGGAATGAACTCCGTATGCTTAGACATGGAATGAACTACGCATGCCTAAGCCAACCCATGAAACGAGCGTGCGGGCAATCAGCCGACCGGAGAAGCAGAATGCGCAAGCTTAGGACCGGCCTGGTCCCCCTTGTCTGCTGTCGATCCTGCTACTGCGACCCTTAGTCTGGTCTGATCTTAGACTGGGAATGAACTCCGTATGCCTAAGTCAACCCATGAAACGAGCGTGCGGGCGTTGAGCTAGCCGAAGAGGCATAATGCACAAGTCGGGGATCGGCTCGATCCCCCTCTGCGTGCTGCCAGTCTCGCTGCCACAACCCTCAGTCCAGCTGGGGCTTAGACATGGAATGAACTCCCTATGCCTAAGCCAACCCACGAAATGAGCGTGCGGGTGCTCAGCCGATCGGAGAGGTAGAATGTGCAAGTCAGAGATCGGCCCGGTCCCCTCGGGTGCTGCCGATCCTACTGTCGCAACCCTCGGTCTGATTCGATTTTAAACTGACAATGAACTCCATATGCTTAGACTGGGGATGAACTCCGTATGCCTAAGTCAATCTATGAAATGAGTGTACGGGCGCTTAGCTGGTAGGAGACGTCGGTTGGAGAGGCATAATGCGCAAGTTGCGGTTTAGCCCGATCCCTCTCTGCGTGTTGCTGATCCCACTGCCGGTTTTGCTGCCACAACCCTCGATCCGGTTGGGGCTTAGATATGGAATGAACTCCCTATGCCTAAGCCAACCCATGAAACGAGCGTGTGGGTGCTCAGCCGACCGGAGAGGCAGAATGTGCAAGCCGAGGATCGGCCTTATCCACCACCATGTGCTGCCGATCCTTTGCTGGCATGCATAAAAAAAGTTAGCTAAAAACTCGAAATAGAGAAGATTTTGTGATCATTTGAAAAAAGTGTCCCCATTTCAAACACTTTAATGGCTACTGGCAGCAATCCAATAAAACCTCAAATACTCTTTAAGGGAGTGTGAGTTCTCGAGGTTTGATGAGGGATAGAATGCCAATATAAGGGCCAAGTACCAGCACCCATCGCACATCATGTGCGCACACCCCCTAGCCCCCCAATCGCCCGAACCCACAATGCCGCCGGTTAGGCTCTCCGATGATGCTCCGACGATGGTGCCCCGAGCAAAAAAAATACGGCACCAGCACATGCCTGAGCCCAGCATGTGCATCATGGCTCAAAATCTTAGACTGGGAATGAACTTCGTATGCTTAGACATGGAATGAACTCCGTATGCCTAAGCCAACCCACGAAACAAGTGTGCGGGCGCTTAGCCGGCCGGAGAGGCAGAATGCGCAAGCTGGGGATCGACCCGATCCCCCCTTGTGTGCTATCGATCCTACTATCGTAACCCTTGATCTGGTCCAATCTTAGACTGGGAGTGAACTCCGTATGCATAAGTCAAATCACGAAACGAGCGTGCCGGCGTTGAGCCAACCGAAGAGGCATAATGCGTAAACCAGGGATCAGCTCGGTCCCCCTTTGTGTGCTGCCGGTCCCGTTGCCACAACCCTTTGTTCGGCTGGGGCATAGACATGGAATGAACTCCTTATGCCTAAGCCAAACCAGGAAACGAGCATGCGGCCGCTCAACCGGCCGGAGAGACAAAACGCGCAAGCCTAAGATCGGCCCGATCTCCTCTGCGTACTGTCAATCCTGCTGTTGCAACCCTCGGTCTGATCTGATCTTACCCTGAGAATGAACTCCATATGCTTAGACTAGGAATGAACTCTGTATGCCTAAGTTAACCCATAAAATGATCGTGCGGGCGCTTAGCCGATCGAAGAGGCATAGTGCGCAAGCCGGGGATCAGCTCGATCCCTTCTACGTGCTATCGATCCCGCTGTCGATCCTGCTAGCACAACCCTCAGTCTGGCTAGGGCTTAGA
This sequence comes from Durio zibethinus, assembly GCF_047325235.1. NCBI lineage: Eukaryota > Viridiplantae > Streptophyta > Magnoliopsida > Malvales > Malvaceae > Durio > Durio zibethinus. Next base: position 20,715,896 of record NC_143181.1, read on the forward strand.
CATGGAATGAACTCTGTATGCCTAAGCCAACCCACGAAACGAGCGTGTGGGCACTCAACCGGTCAGAGAGGTAGAATGCACAAGCCGGGGATCGGCCCGGTTGCCTTCTGCATGCTACCAATCCTGCTATTGGTCCTGTTGTCGCAACCCTCGGTCCGGTCTGATCTTAGACTGGGAATGAACTCTGTATGCTTAGACATGGAATGAACTCTATATGCCTAAGCCAACCCACGAAACGAGCGTGCGGGCGCTCAATCGGCTAGAGAGGTAGAATACATAAGCCGAGGATCGGCCAGGTCCCCCCTGCGTACTATCGATCCTGCTATCGGAACCCTCAATCCGGATCGATCTTAGACTGGGAATGAACTCCGTATGCCTAAGTCAACCCACGAAACGAGCGTGTGGGTGCTGAGCCGGCCGAAGAGGCATAATGCGCAAGATAGGGATCAGCTCGGTCCACTTCTGCGTGCTGCTGGTCCTACTACCACAACCCTCAGTCCGGCTGGGGCTTGGACATGGAATGAACTCCCTATACCTAAGCCAACCCATGAAATGGGCGTGCGGGCACTCAGCCAGTCGGAGAGGTAGAATACGTAAGCCGGGGATCGACACGATCCCCCCTACGTGCTGTCGATCCCGCTACCGCAACACTCGGTCCGATTCGATCTTAGACTGGGAATGAACTTCGTATGTTTAGACTGGAGATGAACTTCAGATGCCTAAGTCAACCCATGAAATGAGCGTCCGAATGCTAAGCCAGCCGGAGAGGCATACCGGAGAGGCATAATGCGCAAGCCGGGGATCAGCTCGGTCCCCTTCTGCGTGCTGTCGATCCCGCTCCCAGTCCTACTGCCACAACCCTCGGTCCGACTGGGGCTGAGACATGGAATGAACTCCATATGCCTAAGCCAACCGATGAAATGAGCGTGCGGGCACTCAACCAACCAGAGAGGCAGAATGCACGAGCTGGGGATCGACCCGGTCACCCCTTACGTGCTCTTGATCCTGCTGTTGGTCCTACTGTCGCAACCCTTAGTCCGATCTGATCTTAGATAGGGAATGAACTCTGTATGCTTAGACATGGAATGAACTTCGTATGCCTAAGCCAACCCATGAAATGAGTATGTGGGCGCTCAAACAATCGGAGAGGCAGAATACGTAAGTCAAGGATTGGCTCGATCCCCCTTACATGCTGTTGATCCTACTACCGCAACCCTTGGTCCAGTCCGATCTTAGACTGGGAATGAACTCCATATCCCTAAGTCAACCCACGAAATGAGTGTGCGGGTGTTGAGCCCCCCGAAGAGGCATAATGCCCAAGCTGGGGATCGACCTGGTCCCCCTCTGCGTGCTGTCGGTCCCGCAGCCACAACCCTCGGTCCGACTGGGGCTTAGACATGGAATGAACTCCCTATGCCTAAGCCAACCCATGAAACAGGCGTGCGGGCGATCAGCCAGTCAGAGAGGCAGAATGCGCAAGCAGGGGATTGACCCGATCCCCCCCTATGAGCTATCGATCCTGCTATCGCAACCCTCAGTCCGATCTGATCTTAGACTAGAAATGAACTCCGTATGCCTAAGCCAACCCACGAAATGAGCGTGCGGGCACCGAGCCCGTCGAAGAGGCATAATGCGCGAGCCGACCGAAGAGGCAGATTGATTGAAGATCGGCCTGATCACCCCCTGAGTGCTACCGATCCTACTGCTGGTCCTGTTGCCGCAACCCTTAGTCTGATCCGATCTTAGACAGAAAATGAAGTCCATACGCTTAAACATGGAATGAACTCCGTATGCCTAAGCCAACCCACGAAATGAGCGAGCTGGCTCTCAATCGACCGTAGAGGTAGAATGCGTAAGCCAAGGATCGACCCAGTCCCCCCTATGTGCTATCGATCCAGTTGTTGCAACCCTCGGTCCGATCCTATCCTAGACTAGGAATGAACTTTATACGCCTAAGTCAACCCATGAAATGAGCGTTCGGGTGCTGAGCCAGCCGAAGAGGCATAATGCGTAAGTCGGGGACCAGCCCGATCCCCCTCTGTGTGCTACCAGTCCCACTACCACAACCCTCGATCCGGCTAGGGCTTAGACATGGAATGAACTCCCTATGCCTAAGCCAACCTACTAAACGAGCGTGCGGGCGCTCAGCCGGTCGAAAAGGCAAAATGTGCACCCAGTTCCCCCTGCGTGCTGTCGATCCTGCTGTCGTAACCCTCAGTTCGGTTTGATCTTAGATTGGGAATGAACTTCGTATGCCTAAGTCAACCCATGAAATGAGCGTACGGGCGCTCAGCCAACCAGAGAGGCAAGATGGGCAAGTCGGGGATCAAACGGGTGATAGGTGGGTTCAAGCATATCTTCATATTTCTGCCATGCCAATGCCATTTTTATGGCTTTTAAATTCATACAATGGTCCCCTAAGCCTTTATGTGAAGTTTAATGGCAAGACGACCCGTTTTCTATTTTTCACGATTTTCAAAACTTTTTGCGGTTTGAGATTTTTTAAAATTGTTTTAGAAAGAGTTTTGTCCCCAAATCTATTGGAGGTGATCCTTGTATTTTTGTTGGCATGCACAAAAAAATTCAGCTAAAAAGTCGAAGTGGAGAAGATTTTGCGATCATTTGAAAAAAGTGTCCCTATTTCAAACACTTTAATGGCTACTGGCAGCAAACCTATAAAATCTCAAATGCTCTTTAAGGGGGTGGGAGTTCTCGCGGTTTGATGAGGGATAGGGAGCCAATATAAGGGCCAAGTACCAGCACCTATCGCACATCATGTGCGCACACCCCCCGACACCCCCAATCGTTGGAACCTTCAATACCGCCAGTTAGGCTCTCCAGCGATGGTGCCCCGGGTGAAAAAAATGTGGCACCAGCATATGCCCGAGCCCAGCATGTGCACCGTGGCTCAAAATCTTAGACAGGGAATGAACTCCGTATGCTTAGACAAGGAATGAACTCCGTATGCCTAAGCCAACCCATGAACCTAGCGTGTGGGCGCTCAGTCGGTCGGAAAGGCAGAATGCACAAGTCGGGGACCGACTCGATCCCCACTACGTGCTATCGATCCTGCTGCCACAACCCTCGGTCCAGTCTGATCTTAGACAAGGAATGAACTCCGTATGCATAAGTCAACCCATGAAACGAGCGTGGGGTCGCTGAGCTGGTCGAAGAGGCATAATGCGCAAGTCAGGGATCGGCCCGGTCCCCCTCTGCATGCTGCCGGACCCGCTACCACAACCCTTGGTCCGAATGGGGCTTGGACATGGAATGAACTCCCTATGCCTAAGCCAACCCATGAAACGGGCGTACGGGCGCTCAGTCGGCCGGAGAGGTACAATGCACAAGCCGGGGATTAACCCGATCCCCCCTGCGTTCTGCTGATCCTACTGTCGCAACCCTCGGTCCGATCAGATCTTAGACTGGGAATGAACTTCGTATGCTTAGATTGGGGATGAACTCCGTATGCCTAAGTCAACCTACGAAAGCAGCGTGCAGACGCTCAGCCGGTCAGAGTGGTCGACTGAAGAGGCATAATGTGCAAGTTGGGGATCAACCCGGTCCCCCTCTACGTGCTATCGATCCCGCTACCAATTTTGCTACCACAACCCTCGGTCCGGCTGGGGCTCAAACATGGAATGAACTTCTATGGCAAAGGCAACCCATGAAATGAGTGTGCGGGTGCTCGGCCAGTCAGAGAGGCTGAATGCGCAAGCTGGGGATCGATCCGGTCCCCCCTGCGTACTGTCGATCCTGCTGCTGGTCCTGCTACCATAACCTTCGGTCCGATCTTAGACTGGGAATGAACTCCATATGCTTAGACATGGAATGAACTTCATATGCCTAAGCTAACCCATGAAACGAGTGTGCAGGCGCTCAGCCGGTCGGAGGGGCAAAATGCGCAAGTCAGGGATCGGCCCGGTCCCCCGCCGCGTGCTGTCGATCCTGCTACCGCAAACCTCGGTCCGATCCGATGTTAGACTGGGAATGAACTCTGTATGCGTAAGTCAACCCATGAAACGAGCATGCGGGTGTTGAGCTAACCGGAGAGGCATAATACGAAAGCTGGGGATCGACCCAGTTCGCCTCTGCGTGCTGTCAGTCCCACTGTCACAACCCTCGGTCAGGCTGGGGCTTTGACATGGAATGAACTCCCTACACCTAAGCCAACCCACGAAATGGGCGTACGGGTGCTCAGCTGGCCGAAGAGGTAGAATGCACAAACCGGGGATCAACTCGATCCCCCCTGCGTGCTGCTGATCCTGATGTCGCAACCTTCGGTCCGGTCAGATCTTAGACTGGGAATGAACTCCGTATGCTTAGACACGGAATGAACTCCGTATGCCTAAGCCAACCCACGAAACGAACGTGCGGGCGCTCAACCGACCGAAAAGGCAGAATGCGCAAGCTAGGGATCGGCCCGATCCCCCCCTACGTGCTGTCGATCCTGCTGTCGCAACCCTTGGTCCGGTCTAATCTTAGACTGGGAATGAACTCCGTATGCATAAGTTAACCCACGAATGAGCCGACCGAAGAGGCATAATGCGCAAGCCAGGGATCGGCCCGATCCCCCTCTACGTGCTGCCGGTCCCGCTGTCACAACCCTCGGTTCGGCTGGGGCTTAGACATGGAATGAACTCCCTATGCCTAAGCCAACCCATGAAACGGGCGTGCGGGTGCTCTGTCGGTCGAAGAGGCAAAATGCGCAAGCCAGGGATCGGCCCGGTCCCCCCTGCGTGCTACCGATCCTGCTACCGCAACCCTCGATCTGGTCCTATCTTAGACTAAGAATGAACTCCGTATGCTTAGACTGGGGTCGAACTCCATATGCCTAAGTCAACCCACAAAACGAGCGTGCGGATGCTCAGCCGGCGGGAGAGGCATAATGCTCAAGCCAGGGATCAACTCGATCCCCCTCTGTGTGCTGTCGATCCTGCTACCTATCCTGCTACCACAACCCTCGGTCCGGCTTGGGCTTAGACATGGAATGAACTCCGTATGACTAAGCCAACCCACGAAACGAGCGTGCGAGAGCTCAGCTGATCGGAGAGGCAGAATGCACAAGCCGGGGATCAGCCCGATCCCCCTTTCGTACTGTCGATCCTGCTGTCGCAACCCTCAGTTCGGTCCAATCTTATACTAGGTATAAACTTCGTATGCCTAAGTCAACCCACGAAATGAGCGTGCGGGCGCTGAGCTGGACGGAGAGGCATAATGCGCAAGCCAGGGATCGGCCCAGTCCCTCTCGGTGTGCTACTGGTCTCACTGCCCAACCCTCGGTTCGGCTGGGGCTTAGACATGGAATGAACTCCCTATGCCTAAGCCAACCCATGAAACGGGCGTGCGGGCACTCAGCCGGCCGGAGAGGCAGAATGTGCAAGCCGAGAATCGGCTCGGTCTCCCTTACGTGCTGTCGATCCTGCTGCCGCAACCCTCGATTCGGTCCGATCTTAGATTGGGAATGAACTCCATATGCTTAGACCAAAGATGAACTTCGTATGCCTAAGTCAACCCACGAAACGAGCGTACGGGCGCTAAGTCAGCCGGAGAGGTTGGCCGGAGAGGCATAATGCGCTTGTCAGGGATTAGCCCGATCCCATTCTGCATGCTATCGATCCCACTACCGGTCCTACTGCTACAACCCTCGGTCCAGTTGGGGCTTAGAAATGGAATGAACTCCGTATGCCAAAGCCAACCCATGAAACGAGCGTACGGGCGCTCAGCCGATCGGAGAGGTAGAATGTACAAGCCTGGGATCGTCCCGGTCCCTCCTATGAGCTGTCGATCCTGCTACCTATCCTGCTCCCACAACCCTCGGTCCGACTGGGGCTTAGACATGGAATGAACTCCGTATGCCTAAGCCAACCCATAAAACGAGCGTGCGGGAGCTCAGCTGATCGGAGAGGTAGAATGCATAAGCTGGGGATCGATTCGGTCCCCCATTATGTGCTGTCGATCCTGCTGCCACAACCCTTAGTCCGATCCAATCTTATAATGGCAATGAACTCCGTATGCCTATGTCAACCCACGAAATGAGCATGCGGGCGCTGAGCCAGTCGGGGAGGCATAATACGCAAGCCAGGGATCAGCCCGGTCCCCCTCTTCATGCTGTCAGTCCTGCTGCCATAACCCTCAGTCTGACTGGGGCTTAGACATGGAATGAACTCCCTATGCTTAAGTCAACCCACGAAACGGGCGTACGGGCACTCAGCCGATCGGAGAGGCAGAATACGTAAGCCGAGGATTGGCCTGGTCCCCCCTACGTGCTGCCGATCCTACTGTCGTAACCCTCGATCTGGTCCAATCTTAGACTGGGAATGAACTCCGTATGCTTAGACTAGGGATGAACTCCGTATGCCTAAGTCAACCCACGAAATGAGCGTACGGGCACTCAGTCGACCAGAGAGGCAAGATGCACAAGCCGAGGATCCAACGGGTGGTAGGTGGGTTCAAGCACATCTTCATATTTATGCCATTCCAATGCCAATTTTTTTTGCTTGTAAATTCATACAATGGTCCCCTAAGCCTTCATGTGAAGTTTCGTGGCAAGACGACCCATTTTCTATTTTTTGGGATTTTTGAAACTTTTTGCTGTTCGGGATTTTTTAAAATTTTTTTAGAAAGAATTTTATTCGTAAATTTGGTAGAGGTGATCCCCATATTTTTTCTGGCATGCACAAAAAAATTCAGCTAAAAACTCGAAGTGGAGAAGATTTTGTGACCGTTTGAAAAAAGTGTCCCTATTTCAGACACTTTAGTGGCTACTGGCAGCGAACCTATAAAATCTCAAATGCTCTTTAAAGGGGGGCTAGTTCTTGACGTTTGATGAAGGATAGGGGGCCAATATAAAGGCCAAATACCAGCACCCATCACACATCATGTGCGCACACCCCCCGGCCCCCCTAATCGTCGGAACCCCCAATGCCGCCGGTTAGGCTCTCCGGCGATGCTTCAGCGATGCACCGACGATGGTGCCCCAGGCAAAAAAAATGTGGCACCAGCACATGCTCAAGTCCAGCATGTGCACCGTGGCTCAAAATCTTAGACTGGGAATGAACTCCGTATGCTTAGACATGGAATGAACTCCGTATGCCTAAGCCAACCCACGAAACGAGCGTGCGGGCACTCAGCCGGCCGGAGAGGCAGAATGCCCAAGCCAGGGATCGGCCTAATCCCCCCCCGCGTGTTGTCGATCCTATTACTGGTCCTACTACCCCAACCCTTCATCCAGTCCAACTTAGACTGGGAATCAACTCCGTATGCTTAGACATGGAATGAACTCCGTATGCCTAAGCCAACCCACGAAACAAGCGTGCGGGCGCTTAGCCAGTCGGAGAGGCAGAATGCACAAGTCAGGGATCGACCCGGTCCCCCCTGTGTGCTATCAATCCTACGACTGCAACCCTCGGTTCGGTCCGATATTTGACTGGGAATAAACATTGTATGCCTAAGTCAACCCACGAAACGAGCGTGCAGGCGTTGAGTCGGCCGAAGAGGCATAATGTGCAAGCCGGGGATCGACTCGATCCCCCTCTGTGTGCTGCTGGTCCTGCTACCACAACCTTCAGTCCGGCTGGGGCTTAGACATGGAATGAACTCCGTATGCCTAAGCCAACCCATGAAACGAGCGTGCGGGAGCTTAGCCTGCCGAAGAGGCAAAATGCGCAAGTCAGGGATCGGCCCGATCCTCCCCTGCGTGCTGCCAATCCTACTACTGGTATGAGTTCTCGAGGTTTGATGAGGGATAGGGGGCCAATATAAGGGCCAAGTACCAGCACCCATCGCACATCATGTGCGCACACCCCCCGGCCCCCCCAATCACCGAAACCCCCAATGTCGTCGGTTAGGCTCTCCGGTGATGCTCCGACGATAGTGCCTCGGGCAGAAAAAATGCGGTACCAGTACATGCTCGAGCCCAGCATGTGCACCATGGCTCAAAATCTTAGATTGGGAATGACCTCCGTATGCTTAGACATGGAATGAACTCTGTATGCCTAAGCCAACCCACGAAATAAGCGTGCGGGAGCTAAGTTGATTGGAGAGGCAGAATGCATAAGTCGGGGATCAGCCTGATCCCCCTACGTGCTGTTGATCCTGCTATCACAACCCTCAGTTTGGTCTGATCTTATACTGGGAATGAACTTCGTATGTATAAGTCAACCCACGAAATGAGCGTACGGGTGCTGAACCGACCGGAGAGGCATAATGTGCAAGCCGGGGATCGGCCCGATCCCTCTCTTCGTGCTATCGGTCCCACTACCACAACACTCGGTCTAACTGGGGCTTAGACATGGAATGAACTCCCTATGCCTAAGTCAACCCACGAAACGGGCGTACGGGCGCTCAGCCAGCCAGAGAGGCAGAATGCACAAGCCAAAGATCGGCCCGATCCCCCCTGCATGCTACCAATCCTGCTATCGCAACCCTTGATTTGGACCGACCTTAGACTAGGAATGAACTTCGTCTGCCTAGATTGGGGATGAACTTCGTATGCCTAAGTCAACCCATGAAACGAGCGTGTGGGCATAATGCGCAAGCCGGGGATCAGCCCGGTCCCCCTCTGCGTACTGTCAATCTCGCTGTCGGTCCTGCTACCATAACCCTCGGTCCGATTGGGGCTTAGACATGGAATGAACTTCCTACACCTAAGCCAACCCATAAAACGGGCGTGCGGGCGCTCAGCCAGTCGGAGAGGCAGAATGCGCAGGCCGGAGACCAGCCCGGTCCCCCTTACGTGCTGTCGATCCTGCTCCATAACCCTCGGTCTGGTCTGATCTTAGACTGGGAATGAACTCCGTATGCTTAGACTAGGGATGAACTCCGTATGCCTAAGTCAACCCATGAAACGAGCCTATGGGCACTCAACCGATCGGAAAGGCATAATGCGTAAGCCGGGGATCAGCTCGGTCCCCCTCTGTATGCTGTCGATCCCATTGCCACAACCCTCAGTCTGACTGGGGGCTTAGACATGGAATGAAAGGCGCTCAGTCGATCGGAGAGGTAGAATCAAAAAGCCAGGGATCGGCCCGATTCCCCCTATGTGCTGTCGATCCTGTTGCCACAACCCTCGGTTTGGTCTGATCTTAGACATGGAATGAACTCCCTATGCCTAAGCCAGCCCACGAAACGTGCATACGGGTGCTTAGCCAGCCAGAGAGGCAGAATACGCAAGCCGGGTATCGACTCGGTCCCCCCTACATGCTATCGATCCTGCTACCGCAACCCTCAGTTCGGTCTGATCTTAGATTGGGAATGAACTCTGTATGCTTAGACTGGGGATGAACTTCGTATGCCTAAGTCAACCCACGAAACGAGCGTGCGGACGCTCAGCCGACCAGAGAGGTAGGATGCGTAAGCCGAGGATCGAATGAGTGGTAGGTGGGTTCCAGCACATCTTAATATTTTTGCCATGCCAATGCCATTTTTATGGCTTGTAATTCATACAATGGTCCCCTACGCCTTCATGTGAAGTTTCGTGGCAAGACAACCCATTTTCTATTTTTCATGATTTTTGAAACTTTTTGCGGTTTGAGATTTTTTAAAATTCTTTTAGAAAGAGTTTTGTCCCAAATTTGGTAGAGGTGATCCTTGTACTTTTGTTGGCATGCACAAAAAAATTCAGCTAAAAACTCGAAGTTGAGAAGATTTTGTGACCATTTGAAAAAAGTGTCCCTATTTCAGACACTTTAATGGCTACTGGCAGCAAACCTGTAAAATCTCAAATGCACTTTAAGGGGGTGAGTTCTTGAGGTTTGATGAGGGATAAGGGGCCAATATAAGGGCCAAGTACCAGCACCCATCGCACATCATGTGCGCATACCCCCCGGCCCCCCCAATCATCGGAACCCCCAATTCCGCCGGTTAGGCTCTCCGGTGATGCTCTGGTGAAGCTCCGGCGATGGTGCCCCGAGCGATTAAAATGCAGCACCAGCACATGCCCAAGCCCAGCATATGCATCGTGGCTCAAACTCTTAGACTGGGAATGAACTCTGTATGCTTGGACATGGAATGAACTCTGTATGCCTAAGCCAACCCATAAAACGGGCATGCAGGCACTCAACCAGTCAGAGAGGTAGAATGCGTAAGTCGAGGATTGGCCCGATCCCCCCTACGTGCTGTCGATCCTGTAGCCACAACCCTCAGTCCGGTTAGATCTTAGTCGGAGAATGAACTTCGTATGCTTAGACTGGGATGAACTTCGTATGCCTAAGTCAACCCACAAAACGAGCGTGCGGGCACTCAACCGGCCTGAGAGGCCGGTCGAAGAGGCAGAATGCATAAGTCGGGGATCAGCTCGATCCCCCCCTGTGTGCTATCAATCCTGCTGCTGGTCCTGTTATTGCAACCCTTAGTTCGGTCAGATCTTAGACTAGGAATGAACTCTGTATGCTTAGACATGGAATAAACTCCGTATGCCTAAGCCAACCCATGAAATAAGCGTGCGAGCGCTCAGCTGGCCGGAGAGTAGAATGCGTAAGCCAGGGATCAGCCTGGTCCCCCCTACGTGCTATCGATCCTGCTACCGTAACCCTCAGTTCAGTCTGATCTTAGACTGGGAATGAACTCCGTATGCCTAAGTCAACCCACGAAATGAGCGTTCGGGTGCTGAGCCAGTTGGAAAGGCATAATGCACAAGTCGGGGATCGACCCAGTCCCTCTCTACGTGCTGCCAATCCCGCTACCACAAGCCTCGGTCCAACTGGGGCTTAGACATGGAATGAACTCCCTATGCCTAAGCCAACCCACGAAATAGGCATGCGGGCGCTTAGCCTACCGGAGAGATAGAATCCACAAGCTGGGGATCGGTTCGGTCCCCCTTGTGTGCTGCCTATCCTGTTGCTGCAACCCTCGGTCCAGTCGATCTTAGAATGGGAATGAACTTCGTATGCTTAGACTGGGGATGAACTCCTTACGCCTAAGTCAACCCATGAAATGAGCATGTGGGTGCTCAGTCGATCGGAGAGGTCGGTCGGAGGGGCATAATGCGCAAGCCAAGGTTCAACTCGGTCCCCCTCTGCGTGCTATCGATCCCGCTACCGGTCCTGTTGCCACAACCCTCGGTCCGGCTGGGGCTTACACATGGAATGAACTCCGTATGACTAAGCCAACCCACGATACGAGCGTGGGGGTGCTCAGCCGACCGAAGAAGTAGAATGCACAAGCTGTGGATCAGCCCGGTCCCCCCTGCATGCTACCAATCCTGCTGCGGGTCCTGCTACCACAACCCTCGATCCGGTCCGATCTTAGACTGGGAATGAACTCCGTATGCTTAGACATGCAATGAACTCCGTATGCCTAAGCCAACCAACGAAACAAGCGTGTGGGCGTTCAACCGACTGGGAAGGTAGAATGCGCAAGCCGGGGACCGGCCCGGTCCCCCCTGCATGCTTTCAATCTTGCTGCAGTAACCCTTGTTCCGATTCGATCTTAGACTTGGAATGAACTTTGTATGCATAAGTCAACCCACGAAACAAGCGTTCGGGCATTGAGCCAACTGGAAAGGCATAATGTGCAAGTCGGGGATCAACCCGATCCCCTTCTACGTGCTGTCGGTCCCATTGCCACAACCCTTGGTCCGACTGGGGCTTAGACATGGAATGAACTCCCTATGCCTAAGCCAACCCATGAAACAGGCGTACGGGCACTCAGTCAGTCGAAGAGGCAGAATGCATAAGTCGGGGATCGGTTCAGTCCTCCCTACGTGCTGTCGATCCTACTGTAGCAACCCTCGGTCCGATCTGATCTTAGACTGGGAATGAACTCCATTTGCTTAGATTGGGGATGAACTCTGTATGCCTAAGTCAACCCACGAAACAAGCGTACGGGTGCTCAACCGGTCGGATAGGTCGACTAGAGAGGCATAATGCGCAAGCCGGGGATTAGCCTGATCCCCCTATGCGTGCTGCTGATCCCACTACCGGTCCTGCTGCCACAACCTTCAGTCCGGCTAAGGCTTAGACATGGAATGAACTTCGTATGCCTAAGCCAACCCACGAAATGAGTGTTCGGGCATTCAGCCAGCCGAAGAGGTAGAATGCACAAATCAGGGATCGGCCTGATCCCCCCCTGCGTGCTGCTGATCTTGCTGTTGGTCCTGCTGCCGCAACCTTCGGTCCGGTCCAATCTTAGACTGGGAATGAACTCCGTATGCTTAGACTGGGGATGAACTTCGTATGCCTAAGTCAACCCATGAAACGAGCGTGCGGATGCTCAGCTAACAAGAGAGGCAGGATGCGTAAGCCAGGGATCGAACAGGTGGTAGGTGGGTTCAAGCACATCTTCATATTTCTTCTATGCCAATGCCTTTTTTATGGCTTGTAAATTCATACAATTGTCCCCTACGCCTTCATGTGAAGTTTCGTGGCAAGACGACCCGTTTTCTTATTTTCATGATTTTTGAAACTTTTTTTGGTTCGAGATTTTTTAAAATTTTTTTAGAAAGAGTTTTGTCCCCAAAATTGGTGGAGGTGATCCTTGTATTTTTTTGGCATGCATAAAAAAATTCAGCTAAAAACTCGAAGTGAGAAGATTTTGTGACCGCTTGAAAAAAGTGTCCCTCTTTCAGACACTTTAATGGCTACTGGCAGCAAACCTATAAAATCTCAAATGCTCTTTAAGGGGGTGTGAGTTCTCGAGGTTTGATGAGGGATAGGGGGCCAATATAAGGGCCAAGTACCAGCACCCATCGCACATCATGTGCGTACACCCCCTGGCCCCCTTAATCATCGAAACCCCAATGCCGTCGGTTAGGCTCTCCAATGATGCTCCGGTGATGGTGCCCTAGGCGAAAAAAATGCAGCACCAGCACATGCCCGAGCCCAGCAAGTGCACCGTGGCTCAAACTCTTAGGCTGAGAATGAACTCCGTATACTTAGACATGGAATGAACTCCGTATGCCTAAGTCAACCCACGAAATGAGTGTGCGGGTGCTCAGCCAGTCGAAGAGGCAGAATGAGCGACTCGGAGATTGGCCTGGTCCCCCTCTACGAGCTGCCGGTCCCGCTACCACAACCCTTGGCCTGTTTGGGGCTTAGACATGGAATGAACTCCCTATGCCTAAGCCAACCCACGAAATGAGCGTACGGGCGCTTAGCCGGTCAGAGAGGCAGAATGCACAAGCTGGGGATCGACCCGGTCCCTCCTGCGTGCTGCCAATCCTGCTGCCGCAACCCTCAATCTGGTTAGATCTTAGACTAGGAATGAACTTCGTGTGCTTAGACTGAGGATGAACTTCATATGCCTAAGTCAACCCACGAAACGAGTGTGCCGGCGCTCAGTCGATCGGAGAGGTAGAATGCAAAAGCCAGGGATCGGCTCGGTCCCTCTTTGCGTACTGTCGATCCTGTTGCTAGTCCTACAGCTACAACCCTTGATCCGATCTGATCTTAGACTGGGAATGAACACCGTATGCTTAGACATGGAATGAACTCTATATGCCTAAGCCAACCCACGAAACGAGCGTGCGGGTGCTCAGTCGGTCAAAGAGGTAGAATGCGCTAGTCGAGGACCGACCTGTTCCCCCCTACGTGCTGTTGATCCTGCTACTGCAACCCTCGATCCGATCTGATCTTGGACTAGGAATGAACTCCGTATGCCTAAGTCAACCCATGAAACGAGCGTTCGGGCGTTGAGTCGGTCAGAGAGGCATAATACGCAAGCCGAGGATCAACCCCCTCTGCGTGCTGTCGGTCCTGCTACCACAACCCTCGGTCCGACTAGGGCTTAGACATGGAATGAACCCCCTATGCCTAAGCCAACCCATGAAATGGGCGTGCGGGTGCTCAACCGGCCGAAGAGGCAGAATGCGTAAGCCCGATCCCCCTTACGAACTACTGGTCCTGCTGCTGCAACCATCGGTCCGGTCCGATCTTAGACTGGGAATGAACTCTGTATCATTAGACATGGAATGAACTCCGTATGCCTAAGCCAACCCACGAAAGTAGCGTACGGGCACTCAACTGGCTGGAGAGGCAGAATGCGCAAGTCGAGGATCGACCCGATCCCCCATTGCGTGCTGTCGATCTTGCTGCCGCGACACTCGATCCGGTCTGATCTTAGACTGGGAATGAACTCTGTATGCATAAGTCAACCCATGAAATGAGCATACGAGCACTGAGTCGGTCGAAGAGGCATAATGCGTAAGTCGGGGGTCGGCCCAGTCCCCCTCTACGTGCTACCAGACCCGCTGCCACAACCCTCGGTCCGGCTGGGGCTTAGACATGGAATGAACTCCCTATGCCTAGGCCAAGCACGAAATTGGCGTGCGGGTGCACAGCCGATCGGAGAGGCAGAATGCGTAAGTCAGGGATCGACCAGACCCCTCCTGCGTGCTGTCGATCCTGCTACCGCAACCCTCGGTCCGATCTAATCTTAGACTGGGAATGAACTCCATGTGCTTAGATTGGGGATGAACTCCTTATGCCTAAGTCAACCCATGAAACAAGCATACGGATGCTCAGCCGATCAGAGAGCCCGACTGGATAGGCATAATGGGCAAGCCGGGGTTCAGCCCGATCCCCCTCTACGTACTGCCAATCCCGCTGCTGGTCTTACTGCCATAACCCTTGGTCTGACTGGGGCTTAGACATGGAATGAACTCCGTATGCCTAAGCCAACCCATGAAACGAGCGTGTGGGTGCTCAACCGATCGAAAAGGCAAAATGCGCAAGCCGAGGATTGGCCCGCTGCCCCCTACGTGCTACCGATCCTGTTGCTGGTCCTGCTGTCGCAACCTTCAGTCCGATCCGATGCTAGACTAGTATTGAACTCTGTATGCTTAGACATGGAATGAACTCCGTATGCCTAAGCCAACCCACAAAACGAGCGTGCGGGCACTCAACCGACCGGAGAGGCAGAATGCACAAGCCGGGGATCGACTCGGTCCCCCATACGTGCTGTCGATCTTGCTATCGCAACCCTCGATCCAGTCTGATCTTAGACTGGGAATGAACTCTGTATGCCTAAGTCAACCCATGAAACGAGTGTGCGGGCGCTCAGTCAGCCAAAGAGGCAGAATGCACAAGTCGAGGATCGACTCGGTCCCCTCCTAGGTGCTGTCAATCCTGCTACTGCAACCCTCAGTCTGGTCTGATCTTAGACTAGGAATGAACTCCGTATGCATAAGTCAACCCCCGAAACGAGGGTGCCGGTGCTGAGCAGGTCGAAAGGCATAATGCGCAAGTCGGGGATCGGCCCGATCCCCCTCTACGTGCTGCTGGTCTCACTGCCCAACCCTCGGTCCGACTGGGGCTTAGACATGGAATGAACTCCCTATGCCTAAGCCAACCCATGAAATAGGTGTGCGGCCGCTCAGTCGGCTGGAGAGCCAGAATGTGCATGCCGAGGATCGGCCCGATCCCCCCTGCGTGCTGTCGATCCTGCTACCGCAACCCTCGGTTCAATCCGATCTTAGATTGGGAATGAACTCCATATGCTTAGACTAGGGATGAACTCCGTATGCCTAAGTCAACCCACAAAACAAGCGTACGGGTGTTAAGCCGATCAGAAAGAGAGGTTAGAGAGGCATATTACACAAGTCAAGGATCAGCTCGATCCCGTTCTACGTGCTGTCGATCCCACTGCCGGTCCTGCTGCTACATCCCTCGGTCTGACTGGGGTTAGAAATGGAATGAATTTCGTATGCCAAAGCCAACTAATGAAACGAGCGTCTGGGCGCTCAGCCGGTCGGAGAGGAAGAATGCGTAAGCCGAGGATCGGCTCGGTCTCCCCTGTATGCTATCGATCCTGTTGCTGGTCCTACTGCTGCAAACCTCGATCCAGTCTGATCTTAGACTGGGAATGAGCTTCGTATGCTTAGAAATGGAATTAACTCCGTATGCCTAAGCTAACCCACGAAACAAGCGTTCGTGCGGGTGCTCAGTCGGCTAGAGATACAGAATGTGTAAGCCAGGGACCAGTCTGATCCCCCCTTGCGTGCTATCGATCTTACTGCTGGAACCCTCGGTCCGGTCTGATCTTAGACTACTAATGAACTCTGTATGCGTAAGTCAACCCACGAAATGAGCGTGTGGGCGCTGAGCCAATCGAAGAGGCAGAATGCACAAGCCGGGGATCGGCCCGATCCCTCTCTGCGTGTTGTCGATCCCGCTACCACAACCCTCGGTCCGACTGGGCCTTAGACACGGAATGAACTCCCTATGCCTAAGCCAACCCATGAAACGGGCGTACGGGCACTCAGCTGACCAGAGAGACAAAATGCACAAGCCGAGGATCGGTCCGATTCCCCCCTGCGTGCTGCCAATCCTGCTGTCGCAACCCTCAGTCTGGTCTAACCTTAGACTGGGAATGAACTCCGTATGCTTAGACTAGGGATGAACTCCGTATGCCTAAGTCAACCCACGAAATGAGCATGCGGGCGCTCAGCCGACCAGAGAGGCAGGATGTGCAGGCCGGGGATCGAGCGGGTGGTAAGTGGGTTCAAGCACATCTTCATATTTTTGCCATGCCAATGCTATTTTTATGGCTTGTAAATTCATACAATGGTCCCCTAAGCCTTCATGTGAAGTTTCGTGGCAAGACTACCCATTTTTAGAAACAGTTTTATCCCCAAATTTGGTAGAGGTGATCCTTGTATTTTTTTTGGCATGCACAAAAAAATTAAACTAAAAACTCGAAGTGGAGAAGATTTTGTGACCATTTCAAAAAAGTGTCCCCATTTCAGACACTTTAATGGCTACTGGCAGCAAACCTATAAAATCTCAAATGCCCTTTAAGGGGGTATGAATTCTCAAGGTGTGATGAGGGATAGGGGGCCAATATAATGGCCAAGTACCAGCACCCATTGCAAATCATGTGCGCACACCCCCCGGCCCCCCCAATCATCAGAACCCCCAATACCGCCGGTTAGGCTCTCCGACGATGCTCCGACGATGGTGCCCTGCGTGAAAAAAATGCGACACCAGCACTTGCCTGAGCCCAGCATGTGCACCGTGGCTCAAAATCTTAGACTAGGAAAGAACTCTGCATGCTTAGACATGGAATGAACACCGTATGCTTAAGCCAACCCATGAAACGAGCGTGTGGGTGCTCAGCCGACCAAAGAGGTAGAATGCGCAAGCCGGGGACCGACCCGATCCCCCAATGCGTGCTGTCGATCCTGCTGCCGTAACCCTCAGTTCGATGTGATCTTAGACTGCGAATGAACTCCGTATGCATAAGTCAACCCACGAAATGAGCGTGCGGGCGCTGAGCCGGCCGAAGAGGCATAATGCGCAAGCCAGGGATCGACCCAATCCCCCTCTGTGTGCTATCGGTCCTGCTGCTGCAACCCTCGGTCCGCTTGGGGATTAGACATGGAATGAACTCCCTATGCCTAAGCCAACCCATGAAACGAGCGTGTAGGTGCTCAGCAAGTCGGAGAGGTAGCATGCGCAAGCCGAGGATCAGCCCGATCCCCCCTTACGTGCTGTCGATCCTGCTGCCGCAACCCTCGGTCTGGTCTGATCTTAGACTGGGAATGAACTTCGTATGCCTAAGTCAATTCACAAAAAGAGCATGCGGGCGATGAGTACTGTCGGTCCCATTGCTAGAACCCTAGGTCCGATTGGGGCTTAGACATGGAATGAACTCCCTATGCCTAAGCCAACCCACGAAACAGGCATGCGGACGCTCAGCCGGTCGGAGAGGCAGAATGAGCAAGCCGGGGATCGACCCGATCCCCCCTGTGTTCTACCGATCCTACTGTCGCAACCCTCAGTCTAGTCCAATCTTAGACTAGGAATGAACTTCGTATGCTTAGATTGGGGATGAACTTCGTATGCCTAAGTCAACCCACGAAACGAGCGTGCGGGCACTCAGCCGACCAGAGGGGCAAGATGCGCAAGCCGGGGATCGAACGGGTGGTTGGTGGGTTCAAGCACATCTTCATATTTCTACCATGCCAATGCCATTTTTATGGCGTGTAAATTCATACAATGGTCCCCTAAGCCTTTATGTGAAGTTTCGTGGCAAGACGACCCATTTTCTATTTTTCACGATTTTCAAAACTTTTTGCAGTTTGGGATTTTTTAAAAATTTTTTAGAAAGAGTTTTGTCCCCAAATTTGGTAGAGATGATCCTTGCACTTTTGTTGTCATGTACAAAAAAATTC
The DNA here is from genome assembly GCF_047325235.1 of Durio zibethinus. Lineage (NCBI taxonomy): Eukaryota > Viridiplantae > Streptophyta > Magnoliopsida > Malvales > Malvaceae > Durio > Durio zibethinus. The sequence goes on from NC_143181.1 coordinate 20,734,005, forward strand.
AGCTAAAAAATTGAGGCGGAGAAGATTTTGTGACCGTTTCAAAAAAGTGTCCCCATTTCAGACACTTTAATGGCTATTGGCAGCAAACCTATAAAATCTCAAATGCTCTTTAAGGGGGCGTGAATTCTTAAGGTTTGATTAGGGATAGAGGGCCAATATAAGGGCCAAGTACCAGCACCCATTACACATCATGTGTGCACACCCCCCGGCCCCCCCAATCACCGGAACCCCCAATGCCGCCTGTTAGGCTCTCCGGTGATGCTCCGGTGATGGTGCCCCGAGCAAAAAAAATATGAAACCAGCACATGCCTGAGCCCAGCATGTGCGCCGTGGCTCAAATTCTTAGACTGCAAATGAACTTCGTACGCTTCGACATGGAATGAACTCCGTATGCCTAAGCCAACCCACGAAAGGAGCTTATGGGCGTTCAGTCGGCCGGAGAGGCATAATTCGCAGTCGGCTGGAGAGGCATAATTCGCAAGCCGGGGATTGACCTGGTCCCCCTCTGCATGCTGTCGGTCCCGCTGCCACAACCCTCGGTCTGACTGGGGCTTATACATGGAATGAACTCCCTATGCCTAAGCCAACCCACAAAACGGGCGTGCGGGTGCTCAGCCGGTCGGAGAGTCAAAATACGCAAGCCAAGGATCGGCCCGGTCCCCCTTGTGTGCTACCGATCCTGCTATCGTAACCCTCAGTCCTATCTAATCTTAGATTGGGAATCAACTCCGTATGCTTAGACTGGGGATGAACTCCGTATGCCTAAGTCAACCAATGAAACGACCGTGAAGACGCTCAGCCGACTAGAAAGGCAGGATGCGCAAGCCGGGGATCGAACGGGTGGTAGGTGGGTTCAAGCACATCCTCAAATTTTTGCCAAGCCAATGCCATTTTTATGGCTTGTAAATTCATACAATGGTCCCCTAAGCCTTCATGTGAAGTTTCATGGTAGGACGACCCGTTTTCTATTTTTCATGATTTTTGAAACTTTTTACGGTTTAGGATTTTTTAAAATTTTTTTAGAAAGAGTTTTGTCCCCAAATTTGGTAGAGGTGATCCTTCTATTTTTGTTGGCATGCACAAAACAATTCAGCTAAAAAATCAAAGTGGAGAATATTTTGTGACCATTTGAAAAAAGTGTCCCCATTTCAGACACTTTAATGGCTACTGGTAGCAAACCTATAAAATCACAAATGCTCTTTAAGGGGGTGTGAGTTCTCGAGGTTTGATGAGGGATAGGGGGCCAATATAAGGGCCAAGTACCAGCACCCATCACACATCATGTGCGCACACCGCCCCGGACCCCTAATCGTCGGAACCCTCAATGCCGTTGGTTAGGCCATCCGACGATGCTTCGATGATGGTGCCCCAGGTGAAAAAAATGCGGCACCAGCACATGCCCGAGCCCAGCATGTGCACCGTGGCTCAAACTCTTAGACTACGAATGAACTCCGTATGCTTAAACATGGAATGAACTCCGTATGCCTAACCCAACCCATGGAATGAGCATGCGAGCGCTCAGCCGATCAGAGAGGCAGAATGCACAAGCCGGAGATTAGCCCAGTCCCCCTCTATGTGCCGCTGGTCCCGCAACCACAACCCCCGGTTCGGTTGGGGCTTGAACATGGAATGAACTCCCTATGCCTAAGCCAACCCACGAAATGGGCGTACGGGCGCTCAGCCCGCCGGAGAGGCAGAATACACAAGCCGGGGATCGGCTCGGTCCCTCCTGCGTGCTATCGATCCTGCTATCGCAACCCTCGGTCTAGTCTGATCTTAGACTGGGAATGAACTCTGTATGCTTAGACTGGTGATGAACTCTGTATGCCTAAGTCAACCCATGAAATGAGCGTGTGGGCACTCAGCAGGCCCGAGAAGCTGGTCGGAAAGGCAGAATGAGCAGGCCGAGGATCAAACCTATCCCTCCTGCGTGCTATCGATCCTGCTGCTAGTCCTACTACTGTAACCCTCAGTCTGGTTTGATTTTAGACTAGGAATGAACTTCGTATGCTTAGACATGGAATGAACTCCGTATGTCTAAGCCAACCTACGAAACGAGTGTGCAGGCGCTCAGCTGGCTGAAGAGGTAGAATGTGTAAGCCAGGGACCGGCCCGGTTCCCCCTGCGTGCTATTGATCTTGCTACCGTAACCCTCGGTCTGATCCGATCTTAGACTGGGAATGAACTATGATGCCTAAGTCAAACCATGAAACGAGCATTCGGGCGCTGAGCCGATCGGAGAGGCATAATGCACAAGTCGAGGATCGACTTGATCCCCCTCTGCATGCTATCAGTCGCCCTGGCACAACCCTCGGTCTGATTTGGGCTTAGACATGGAATGAACTCCCTATGCCTAAGCCAACCCACGAAACGGGTGTACGGGCACTCAGTTGATTGGAGAGGCAGAATGCGCAAGCCAGAGATCAGCCCGGTCCCCTCTGCGTGCTGCCGATCCTGCTACCGCAACCCTCCGTTTGGTCTAATCTTAGACTGGGAATGAACTCCATATGCTTAGACTGGGGATGAACTCTGTATGCCTAAGTCAACCCGTAAAACGAGCATGCGGACACTCAGCCGACCAGAGAGGCAGGATGCGTAAGCCAGGGATCAAATGGGTGATAGGTGGGTTCAGTCACATCTTCATATTTCTGCCCTTCCAATGCCATTTTTATGGCTTGTAAATTCATACAATGGTCCCCTAAGCCTTCATGTGCAGTTTCGTGGCAAGATGACCCGTTTTGTATTTTTCACAATTTTTGAAACTTTTTATGGTTTGGGATTTTTTAAAATTTTTTTCGAAAGATTTTTGTCCCCAAATTTGGTAAAGGTGATCCTTGCATTTTTGCTGGCATGCACAAAAAAATTCAGCTAAAAACTTGAAGCGGAGAAGATGTTGTGACCGTTTGAAAAAAGTGTCCCCATTTCAGACACTTTAATGGCTACTGGCAGCAAACCTATAAAATCTCAAATGATCTTTAAGGGGGTGTGAGTTCTCGAGGTTTGATTAGGGATAGGGGGCCAATATAAGGGCCAAATACCAGTACCATTCGCACATCATGTGTGCACACCCCCCGGCCCCCCAATCACCGGAACCCCCAATGCCGTCGGTTAGGCTCTCCGATGATGCTCCGATGATGGTGCCCCGGGCGAAAAAAATGCGGCGCTAGCACATGTTCGAGCCTAGCATATGCACCATGGCTCAAAATATTAGACTGTGAATGAACTCTATATGCTTAGACATGGAATGAACTCCATCTGCCTAAGCCAACCCACGAAACGAGCGTTTGGGCGCTCAGCCGACTGGAGAGGTAGAATGCGCAAGCTGGGGATTGGCCCAGTCCCCTCTACGTGCTCCGGTCCTGCTGCCACAACCCTCGGTCTAGCTGGGGCTTAGACATGGAATGAACTCCCTATGCCTAAGCCGGCCTGAGAGGCAAAATGCCTAAGCTGAGGATCGGCTCGGTCCCACCTACGGGCTACCGATCTTGTTATCGTAACCCTCGATCAAGTCCGATCCTACATGCACAAACTAGCTTTCTTGCCTCTTCCATGCCCATGCTCTTGGGCCTCTGGTTGTTGGCTAGCAATGTCGCTTTGGGAGTCCATCTCCTCAATCATGATCTAACCTGCACAACACAAACACGCAGAATCGAACTCACTCTGATACCAACTGTCACGGGCTCTGACCTTAGACTCAGAAACCGTGCAGCCTTAGGCTTGGAATCTCCTTCTTTATGCCTAAGTCAGCCTAAAACACAAGCGTGCGGGCACTAGAATAATGGGAAGGGCTGATTACACATGTTAAAGAGAAACAAGATAAGAAGACAGAATTCTAGAAATGCTCTTGTATTCACTGAAATAGAAGTGTTTGATGGTGTACAAATGAGGGTGGAGCAGCCTTCTATTTATAGTTGAGGCTCCAGCTACAACTTAATGGCATATCCCTAGAATAAAGGCTAAAATCATGGGATTATATAGATTACAATCAACCAGGATACTAACTCTTGATTTTTAGGGTCAACCAAATCTACCGGGATGCTCCAGCTGATCCTGCCTGCTTCCAGAAGATTCCCTTGAGTGTCCAGCACCTTGGGCCCTTCTGGATGTGGTACGGGCAGCTTGTATGCCAGGCCTTGATCTCACGGGCTGGTCTACAAGTTGGGTGGGCGTTCTGAACTCGTTTGCTAGGCTTTGCGCACAGATACTCGCCAGCACGCCTAGTCTGTGGACCTTAACCTCTGGCTCACCCGCTGGTGCGCCTGATGTGCCGGCGCGCCCATCCAGGGTGTGACATTCTCCCCCACCTGATTGTGCAATGCCCTCTTTGCGTCTTCTGCATGGTACTGCCTAATCTGGTCCCCGAACTACCCTAAGTCATTTGCTGGTTCCCAGCTCACCTCACTGTCTGGAAGTCCCTTCCAGTGCACCAAGTACTCTTGTCTTGACTGATAATTCTTTCGTCTCACCTCCCGGTCAGCTATGATGCTGTGGACCTCCTTCTCATATGAGGCCCTTGCTCCCAATGGTGCACGCTTTGACTCTGCCTGTCCTGGATCTCCCTCATCCTTATGGAACGGCTTGAGCATGCTTACATGGAACATCGGGTATACCCTCAGCTTGGGTGGCATATCCAGCTTATAGGCAACCTTGCCTACCCTTTTGACTACTCGGAAAGGTCCCTCATACCTCCGGACTAGGCCTTTGTGCAGCCCCCTATGGCGCATAATGGGATGCAGCTTCACCAACACCAAGTCTCCAACCAGGAACAGCACATCCTGCCTATTCTGGTCTGCCCACTTCTTCGACCTCTTGGCCGCCTTGTGTAGACAAACTCTGGCCAAGTCAATTTGCTCCTGCCATGCCTTGGCAAACTTGTATGCTGCTGGATTCGACCCTGTATAACCTACAGCAATTGAACCGGGTGTTAGTGGTTGTTGCCCTATCACAACCTCAAATGGGCTTTGGTTCGTTGCCTGCTCCTTTGCAAGTTGTAGGAAAACTGCGCAATATCTAGCAGCTTTGGCCAGTCCCTTTGTGTGACACTCATATAGTGCTTGAGGTAGATCTCCAATAGTCCATTTACTCACTCTGTCTGGCCATCAGTCTGTCGATGCATGCTGGTGGAAAAGTTCAAGTCTGACCCCAACAGCTTTAACAACTCAGTCCAGAACCTGCCCGTGAAACGCCCGTCCCAATCACTAACAATGGTCCTCGGTACTCCCCAGTACTTAACCATGTTCTTCAGGAACAATCGAGCTGCCTCCTCGGCTGGGCACTCCTTGGTTGCTGGAATGAAGATTCCAAACTTGGAAAACCTATCCACCACTACCATGATGCTTCCAAACCCTTCTGCTTTGGGTAGACTGACTATAAAGTCTAGAGAAACACTCTCCCATGGTCGCTCTGGCACTGGCAATGGCTCTAAGAGACCCCTTGGTTTCTGGAGCTCCACCTTGTCTTATTGGCACACAAGACAAGTCTTCACGTAGGCCTCCACATCATCCCTCATGTGCGGCCAGTAGTACCGGTCCTCGATCAGCTTTAGGGTGGGGCTCACTCCAAGGTGTCCAGCCCATCTTGAATCATGGCATTCTTGCAAAACTTCCTTGTGGAGTTTCCCGTGCTGTGGCATAAATAGTCTACTGCCCTTGGTGTACAGCAACCCATCCTGCAACCAAAACTGCCTAGTCTTACCTTACTGGGCGTACTCCATCAAAGCCTTGGCTGTAGGATCATGCGCAAGTCCCTTCTTGATGCGCGGCACCAGTGACCCCTCTAATGGCAGCAAGGTTAGCCTTTTTGCTCAGGGCGTCTGCCACTAGGTTCGCCCGTCTTGGCTTGTACTCTATCTAAAAATCAAATTCTGTAAGAAAATCTTACCATCTCGCCTGCTTGGGGGATAGCTTCTTCTACGTCTGGAAGTAGCTGGTCATCACATTATCCGTCCTCACCACAAACCTTAACCCCAACAGGTAATGGCACCAAGTGCGCAAGTAGTGTACCACTGTAGTCATCTTCTTCTCTTGGACTGTGTACTTACGTTCAGTCTCGTTCAGCTTCTTGCTCTCAAATGCGACTGGACGTCCCTCCTGCATCAACATGCCCCCTATGGCAAAGTCTAATGCATTCGTATGTACCTCATACGGCTTGGCATGGTCTGGCAAGGCCAAGACTGGCTCCTCAGTCATAGCCCACTTCAACCTATCAAAGGCTTCCTGGCACCCTACACTCCACTCCCATGCTCTCTCTTTCTTGAGCAAGTCAGTCAATGGCATGGCTATTGCTGAGTGACCTTTGATGAAGCGCCTGTAGTAGTTAACCAACCCAAGGAACGATCTCAACTCAGTGACCTTGGCTGGCGGTTGCCACTCCAAGATGGCATGTATCTTGCCTTCATCCTTGAGTATCCTGCCACCTCCCACTATGTGGCCTAGGAACGGGATCTTTTGCTGGGCAAATGAGCACTTCTCCCTCTTGACAAATAGCTTGTGCACCCGTAACACCTCGAACACCTGTCCCAAGTGGTCTACATGCTCTCCCAAAGTCTGGCTGTAGATCACAATGTCATCCAAATAAACCACAACAAATCAATCAAGGAATGACTGAAGTACCTTGTTCATAAGGGTGCAGAATGTTGCTGGGGCGTTCATGAGTCTGAAAGGCATCACCAAGAACTCATACAAACCATACCAAGTGACACATGCTATCTTTGGCTCATCTCCCTCCGCGATCCTGACTTGATAGTAGCCCGACCTCAAATCCAGCTTGGTGAACCACCTTACGCTCCCAAGTTGATCGAACAAGTTCGCAATGAGTGGGATGGGGTACTTGTTCTTGATGGTTAGCTTGTTCAAAGCTCGGTAGTCTATGCACAGCCGCAACAACCCATCATGCTTGTGCTGGAATAGAACTGGTGCACCGTAGGGCACCTTCGATGGCCTGATGAAGCCAGCATTAACTAACTCTTTGAGCTACTTCCTCAACTCCTCCAACTCTGGTAAAGACATTCAGTAAGGGGCTCTAGCTGGTGGCTTGGCCTCAGACACCAGCTCGATCTTGTGGTCCACCTCCCTTTTAGGTGGTAGCTTGCTAGGCAGCTTTGCGCGCGTCACATCACTAAAGGTCTTCAGCACTTTTAACACCTCCAAGGGTGACTCGATCTCCTTCTCCCTTGGCTCATCATATTTCATGGCTGCCAAGAAGGTGTCTTCTTGTCTGCTTACCGCCTTGGTAAATTGGATGGTTGACACCACCCGTGACCCAACTCCGGACCCTCTCCTCAATGGCACTAGGCATTGGCACTGTGCATCTAAGATGCAAACACAATCGATAAAAGGCACAATGAGGGCATTAATCCGAACAAAGAAATCCAACCCAATCACAAACTCATAGTCATCAAGGGGTATTACCTCTATGGTATCCTTGCCTTTCTAGTCTCCAAGCTGCAACTCCACTCCCCATGCTACTCCAAAGGTTGGAACCTCTTTGGAGTTCACCGTTTTGATGGTACCAGTCCTTTTCTGCACCTTTAGTCTGAGCTTCTGGGCTCTATCACCTGAAATAAAAAGATGTGAGGCACCTGTGTCCACCAGTGTGCTCACTTTCTGACCCATAACCATTAGATCCATAAACATCAAGCCCTTTGGCTTGTGGCTTCCCTTACTCTGGACAGCATTGAGCACCAACGACCCAAGCTTTACTACCCCTGACTCTGGCTCCTCGTCAGACTCTTTGTCTACAGCAGCCAGTTTGCCCTTCTACGGGTAATTGCATGCTATATGGCTCCTTCCACATAAGTAGCATGCTAGTGGCTCTCGGTCCTCTTTTGCTTTCCACTTGCCTGCTGGTGGCTTCCTCTCGCCATCCTTGGTCGAATGGTCTCGATCTCCATCCTTGGACTCCTGGTCACGGTCCTTCCCCTTGGACTGCTTCTTCCGGTCCCTATCATCCCTGCCCTTACCCTTGGGCTTGGTAGACTCGAACTTGTTCAAAGGCTTGAACTCTATCAAGGCCTCAGCAGTAGTCATGGCTTTAGCCAAGTCATGAACTCCTTTCCTTTGTAGCTCATGCTTCACCCACGACTTCAGCCCATCCATGAAAGCAAGTAACGTATCCTTCTCGCCTAGATCCGAGATCTGTAGCATCAGTTCAGAGAATTTCTTGACATACTCCCTTATGTCCCCTTGCTGGCTCAGCCTACGCAACTTTGCCCGCGCCTCATCATCAGCATACTCTGGGTAAAATTGTTCTCTGAACTCCTTTTGGAACTCTGCCTAGGTTCCAATCTTGGCGCTCTCACGCCTGACATCATTACACCTACGCCTCCACCTCAATAAGGCTACATCAGTGAGATACATAGCAGCGGTGCTTACCTTTATCGCCTCGTCTTGCATGCCCATGGCTTGGAAGTACTACTCCATACCCTATAGGTAGTTGTCTACTTCCTTGGCTGCCCTAGTCCCTTTGAACTCCTTAGGCTTGGGGACATCCAATTTGGACATGGACACTCCAGCAAACATGCCATTCCCAATGGCAGTCTTGCAAGCAATGAGCTCACTGGCAAGCTCTTTCATCCGCTGGCGCATGGCCTCCATGCCATCGCGCAAGGTCAGCACTTCAGCCTCCAAGGCCTGATTCTTTCAGGTGAACACGTCCATGCCTTTGTTGAGAGTAGCTTCCAGCTCACTTTGGATCTCCTCCCTCATGGAGTCTAGTGATGCAATGTGAGTCTCTACCTCCTCAAGCTTCTCCCCCATGTTGCCTACGGTCACCTCCACCTTGGCCAGCCTACCGTCCATGGTAGACCAAATATCTTTAGAACTGGCTTTCTTGCCTCTTCCATGCCCATGCTCCTGGGCCTCTGGTTGTTGGCTAGCAACATCGCTTTGGGATGCCATCTCCTCAATCACAATCTAACCTCACAACACAAACACGCAGAATCAAACTCGCTCTGATACCAACTGTCACGGGCTCTGACCTTAGACTCATAAATCGTACGGCCTTAGGCTTGGAATCTCCTCCTTTATACCTAAGTCAGCCTAAAACACAAGCGTGCGAGCACTAGAACAATGGGAAGGGCTGATTACGTAAGTTAAAGAGAAACAAGATAAGAAGATAGAATTCTGGAAATGCTATTGTATTCACTGAAACAGAAATGTTTAATGGTGTACAAATAAGGGTGGAGCAGCCCTCTATTTATAGTTGAGGCTCCAGTTACAACTTAATGGCATATCCCTAGAATAAAGGCTAAAATCATGGGATTATACAGATTACAATCAATCAGGATGCTAACTCCTGATTTTCAGGGTCAACCAAATCTGCCAGGATGCTCCAGTTGATCCTACCTGCTTCTAGAAGCTTTCCTTGCATGTCTAGCACCTTGGGCACTTCTGGATGTGGTGTGGGCAGTTTGTATGCCAGGCCTTGGTCTCACGGGCTGGCCTGTAAGTTGGGCGAGTGTTCTGAACTCGTTTGTTAGGCTTTGCGCATAGATGCCCGCCAGCACGCCTGGTCTGTGGGCTTTAACCTCTGGCTCACCTGCTGGTGCACCTGATGTGCCTGGCGCGCCCGCCCAAGGAGTGACACGGGTGCTCAGCAGGTCGGAGAGGTAGAATGCGTAAGCCAGGGATCAGCCCGATCCCTCCTACGTGCTGTCGATCCTGCTGTCACAACCCTCGGTCCAATCTGATCTTAGACTGGGAATGAACTCCATATGCCTAAGTCAACCCACGAAACGAGTGTGCGGGTGCTGAGTCAGCCGGAGAGGCATAATGCGCAAGCCAGGGATCGACCCAGTCCCCCTCTGCGTGCTGTCAATCTCACTGCCACAACCCTTAGTCCGGTTGGGGCTGAGACATGGAATGAACTCCCTATGCCTAAGCCAACCCACGAAATGGGCGTGCGGGCACTCAACCAGGCGTAGAGGCAGAATGCGCAAGCCGGGGATCGGCTTGGTCCCCCTGCGTGCTGCCGATCTTACTGCCATAACCCTCGATCTAGTTTGAGCTTAGACTAGGAATGAACTCCGTATGCTTAGGCTGGGGATGAACTCCGTATGCCTAAGTCAACCCATGAAACGAGCGTGCGGGAACTCAGCTGACCAGAGAGGTAGGATGCACAAATCGGGGATCGAACGGGTGGTAGGTGGGTTCAAGCACATCTTCATATTTCTGCCATTCCAAAGCCATTTTTACAGCTTGTAAATTCATACAATGGTCCCCTAAGCCTTCATGTGAAGTTTCATGGCAAGACGACCCGTTTTCTATTTTTTATGATTTTTGAAACTTTCTGCGGTTCAGGATTTTTTAAAATTTTTTTAGAAAGATTTTTTGTCCCCAAATTTTTTAGAGGTGATCCTTGTATTTTTCTTGGCAAGCACAAAAAAATTCAGCTAAAAACTCGAAGTGGAGAAGATTTTGTGCCCGTTTGAAAAAAGTGTCCCCATTTCAAACACTTTAATGGCTACTGGCAGGAAACCTATAAACTCTCAAATGCTATTTAAGGGGGTGTGAGTTCTCGAGGTTTGATGAGGGATAGGGGGCCAATATAAGGGCCAAGTACCAGCACCCATCGCACATCATGTGCGCACACCACCCGCCCCCCCAATTGTCAAAACCCTCAATGCCGTCGGTTAGGCTCTCCGGTGATGCTCCGATGATGGTGCTCCGGGCGAAAAAAATGCGGCACCAGCACATGCCCGAGCCCAGCATGTACACCATGGCTCAAAATCTTAGACTGGGAATGAACTCTATATGCTTAGACATGGAATGAACTCCGTATGCCTAAGTCAACCCACGAAACGGGCGTGCAGGCGCTCAGTCGATCGGAGAGGCAGAATGCGCAAGCCGGGGATCAGCCCGGGCCCCCCCTATGTGCTATCAATCCTGCTGCTGCAACCCTTGGTTCGATCTAATTTTAGACTAGGAATGAACTCCGTATGCATAAGTCAACCCACGAAACGAGCTAGCGGGCGCTGAGCCGACCGAAGAGGCATAATGCGCAAACTGGGGATTAGCCCGATCCCCCTCTGCGTGCTGCCGGTCCCACTACCACAACCCTTGATCCCGCTGGGGCTTAGACATGGAATGAACACCCTATGCCTAAGCCAACCCACGAAACGGGCGTATGAGCGCTCAGCCGACCGGAGAGGTAGAATTCGTAAGCCAGGGATCAGCCCGGTCCCCCTACATGCTGTCGATCCTGCTGCCGCAACCCTCGGTCCGGTCCAATCTTAGACTGGGAATGAACTCCGTATGCGTAGACTGGGGATGAACTCCGTATGCCTAAGTCAACCCACGAAACGAGAGTACAGGCGCTCAGCCGATCGGAGAGGCATAATGCGTAAGCTGGGGATCAGCCCGATCCCCCTCTGCTTGCTGCCAATCTCACTGCAGATCCTGCTGCCACAACCCTCGGTCTGACTGGGGCTTAGACATGGCATGAACTCTGTATGCTTAAGCTAACCCATGAAACAAGCGTACGGGCACTCAACCGGTCGGAGAGGCAGAATGTGCAAGCCTGGGATCGTCCCGATCCCCCCTGCGTGCTGCCGATCCTGCTGCTAGTCCTGCTGCCGTAACCCTCAGTCCGGCCCAATCTTAGGTTGGGAATGAACTCCGTATGATTAGACATGGAATGAACTTCATATGCCTCAGCCAACCCACGAAACGAGCGAACGGGTGCTCAGTCGGCTAGAGAGGCAGAATGCGCAAGTCGGGGACCAACCCGGTCCCTCCTGCGTGCTGTCGATCCTGCTGCCGTAACCCTTGATCCGGTTTGATCTTAGACTGGGAATGAACTTCGTATGCCAAAGTCACCCCATGAAACGAGCGTGCGGGCGCTAAGCCGATCGGAGAGGCATAATGCACAAGTCGAGGATCGGCCCGGTCCCCCTCTGCATGCTGTCATTCCCGCTGCCACAACCCTCGGTCGAGTTGGAGATTAGGCATGGAATGAACTCCTTATGCCTAAGTCAACCTGCAAAATGGACGTGCAGGCACTCAGTAGGTCGGAGAGGCAGAATGCGCAAGCCGGGGATCGGTCCGATCCCCTCTGCGTGCTATCGATCCTGCTGTCGTAACCCTCAGTTCGATCTGATCTTAGACTAGGAATGAACTCCGTATGCTTAGACTGGGGATGAACTCTGTATGCCTAAGTCAACCCACGAAACGAGCGTGCGGGCGCTTAGCCGACCAGAGAGGCAGGATGCGCAAGCCAGGGATCGAACGGGTGGTAGGTGGGTTCAAGCACATCTTCATATTTCTGCCATGCCAATGCCATTTTTATGGCTTGTAAATTCATACAATGGTACCCTAAGCCTTCATGTGAAGTTTCGTGGCAAGACGACCCGTTTTCTATTTTTCATGATTTTCGAAACTTTTTACAGGTCGGGATTTTTTAAAATTTTTTAAGAAAGAGTTTTGTCCCCAAATTTGGTAGAGGTGATCCTTGTATTTTTTTTTGTCTTGCAAAAAAAAATTCAGCTAAAAACTCGAAGGGGGTGTGAGTTCTCGAGATTTGATGATGGATAGAGGGCCAATATAAGGGCCAGGTACCAGCACCCATCGCACATCATGTGCGCACACCCTCTGAACCCTCAATCATCGAAACCCCAATGTAGCAGATTAGGCTCTCCGACGATGCTTCGGTGATGCTCTAGCGATGGTGCCTCGGGTGAAAAAAATACGGCACCAGCACATGCTCGAGCCCAGTATGTGCACCATGGCTCAAAATCTTAGACTGGGAATGAACTCCATATGCTTGGACATGGAATGAACTATGTATGCCTAGGCCAACCCATGAAATGAGCGTGCGAGCATTCAGCCAACCGGAGAGGTAGAATGCGCAAGCCGGGGATCGACCCAGTCCCCCTTGCATGCTATCGATCTTGCTACCGCAACCCTCGATCCAGTCTGATCTTAGACTGGGAATGAACTCCGTATGCATAAGTCAACCCATAAAATGAGCGTACGGGCACTGAGCCGACCGAAGGCATAATGCGCAAGCCGGGGATCGGCTCGATCCCCCTCTGCATGCTGCCGGTCCCGCTGCCACAACCCTCGATCTAGCTGGGGCTTAGACATGGAATGAACTCCCTATGCCTAAGTCAACCCACGAAACGGGTGTGTGGGCACTCAGCCGACCGAATAGGCAGAATACGTAAGTCGAGGATCAACCCGGTCCCTCTTGTGTGCTGCCGATCTTGCTACCGTAACCCTCGGTCTAGTCCGATCTTAGAGTGGGAATGAACTCGTATGCTTAGACTGGGGATGAACTCCATATGCATAAGTCAAACCATGAAATAAGCGTGTGGGTGCTCTGCCAGCCGGAGAGGCATAATGCGCAAGCCGGGGATCAGCCCGGTCCCCCTCTGCGTGCAGTCAATCCCGCTACCGGTCCTGCTGCCACAACCCTTGGTCCGGATGGGGCTTAGACATGGAATGAACTCCGTATGCCTAAGCCAACCCACGAAATGAGCGTGCGGGTGCTCAGCTAGCCGAAGAGGCAGAATACGTAAGCCGTGGATCGGCCCGATCCCCCTTACATGCTGTCGATCCTACTGCTGGTCCTGCTACAGCAACCCTCGATTCATTTCAATCTTAGACTGGGAATGAACTCCATATGCTTAGACATGGAATGAACTCCATATGCTTAGACATGGAATGAACTTTGTATGCCTAAGCCAACCCACGAAATGAACGTGCGGGCACTCATCCGGTCGGAGAGGCAGAATGTGCAAGCCAGGGACCGGCCCGGTCCCCCCCTGCGTGCTGTCGATCCTACTGCCGCAACCTTCGGTCTGGTCTGATCTCAGACTGGGAATGAACTCCGTATGCCTAAGTCAACCCATGAAATGAGCGTACGGGCACTCAGCCGGTCGAAGAGGCATAATGCGCAAGCCGGGGATCAGCCCGGTCCCCCTCTGCATGCTGCCGATCCTGCTGCCACAACACTCGGTCTGGTTGGGGCTTAGACATGGAATGAACTCCCTATGCCTAAGCTAACCCACGAAATGGGCGTGCGGGCACTCAGCAGGCCAGAGAGGCAGAGTGCACAAGCCGGGGATCGACCCGATCTGCCCTGTGTGCTATCGATCCTACTACCACAACCCTAGGTCCGGTTTGACTTACCTTGGGAATGAACTCTGTATGCTTAGACTGGGGATGAACTCCATATGCCTAAGTGAACGCACAAAACGAAAGTGCGGGCACTCAGCCGACCAGGGAGGCAGGATGCGCAAACCAGGGATCGAACGGGTGGTAGATGGGTTCAAGCACATCTTCATATTTCTATCATGCCAATGCCATTTTTATAGCTTGTAAATTCATACAATGGTCCCCTAAGCCTTCATGTGAAGTTTCGTGGCAAGACGATCCGTTTTCTATTTTTCACGATTTTAAAAACTTTTTACGATTCGGGATTTTTTAAAATTTTTTTCAAAAGCGTTTTGTCCCCAAATTTGGTACAGGTGATCCTTCTATTTTTCTTGGCATGCATAAAAATATTCAGCTAAAAACTCAAAGTGGAGAAGATTTTGTGATCGTTTGAAAAAAGTGTCCCTATTTTAGAAACTTTAATGGCTACTGGCAGCAAACCTTTAAAATCTCAAATGCACTTTAAGGGGGTGTGAGTTCTTGAGGTTTGATGAGGGGTAGGGGGCCAGTATAAGGGCCAAGTACCAGCACCCATCGCACATCATGTGGGCACACCCCCCAGCCCCCCCAATCGTCAGAACCCCCAATGTCGTCGGTTAGGCTCTCCGACGATGGTGCCCCGAGCAAAAAAAATGCAGCACCAGCACATGCCCGAGCTTAGCATGTGCACCGTGGCTCAAAATCTTAGACTGGGAATGAACTCCGTATGCCTAAGCCATCCCACGAAACGAGCGTGCGAGCGCTCAGCCGGCCGAAGAGGTAGAATGCGCAAGTCGGGGATTGGCCCGGTCCCCCCTGCGTGTTGTCGATCCTGCTATGGTAACCCTCAGTTTGATCTAATCTTAGACTGGGAATGAACTTTGTATGCATAATTCAACCCACGAAACAAGCGTGCGGGCACTGAGTCGGTCGAAGAGGCATAATGCGCAAGCCAGTGATCGACCTAGTCCCCCTCTGTGTGCTGTCGGTCCCGCTGCCACAACCATTGGTCCGGCTGGGGCTTAGACATGGAATGAAATCCCTATGCCTAGGCCAACCCATGAAACGGGCGTGCGGGTGCTCAGTCGATCGGAAAGGCTGAACGCACAAGTCGGGGATCGACTCGATCCCCCCTACGTGCTACCGATCTTGCTACCGCAACCCTCGGTCCGATCCGATCTTATGTTGGGAATGAACTCTGTATGCTTAGACTGGGGATGAACTCCGTATAAGTAGTTCAACCCATGAAATGAAAGTGCAGGTGCTTAGCCTACTAGAGAGGCAAAATGCGCAAGCCGGGGATCGAACGGGTGGTAGGTGGGTTCAAGCACATCTTCATATTTCTGCCGTGCCAATGCCATTTTTATGGCTTGTAAATTCATACAATGGTCCCCTAGGCCTTCATGTGAAGTTTCGTGGCAAGACAACCAGTTTTCTATTTTTCACGATTTTTGAAACTTTTTACGGTTCTGGATTTTTTAAAATTTTTTTAGAAAGAGTTTTGTCCCCAAATTTGGTAGAGGTGGTCCTTGTATTTTTTTTGGCATGTGTAAAAATATTCAGCAAAAAACTCAAAGTGGAGAAGATTTTGTGACCGTTTGAAAAAAGTGTCCCAATTTCAGATACTTTACTGGCTACTAGCAGCAAACCTATAAAATCTCAAATGCTTTTTAAGGGGGTGTGAGTTCTCGAGGTTTGATGAGGTACAGGGGGCCAATATATGGGCCAAGTACCAGCACCCATCGCACATCATCTGCGCACACCCCCCGGCCCGCCAATCGTCGGAACCCCCAATGCCGTCGGTTAGGCTCTCCGGCGATGCTCTGGCGATGGTGCCCCGAGCAAAAAAATGTGGCACAAGCACATGCCCAAGCCCAACATGTGCACTGTCGCTCAAAATCTTAGACTGGGAATGAACTCCGTATGCTTAGACATGGAATGAACTTTGTATGCCTAAGCGAACCCACGAAACGAGCGTGCGGGCGCTCAGCCAACCAAAGAGGCAGAAAGTGCAAGATGGGGATCGGCCCGATCCCCCCTGCGTGTTGTCGATCCTGCTGCTGTAACCCTCAGTCCGGTCCGATCTTAGACTAGGAATGAACTCCGTATACATAAGTCAACCCATGAAATGAGCGTGCGGGCGCTAACCCGGTCGAAGAGGCATAATGCACAAGCCGGGGATCGGCCCGATCCCCCTCTACGTGCTGCCGATCCCGCTGCCACAACCCTCAGTCCAGCTGGGGCTTAGACATGGAATGAACTCCCTATGCCTAAGCCAACCCACGAAACGGGCGTACGGGTGCTCAGTCGATCGAAAAGGCAGAATGCACAAGTCGGGGATCGGCCTAGTCCCCCCTGCGTGCTGTCGATCCTGCTACTGTAACCCTCAGTCTGATCCAATCTGAGACTGGGGATGAACTTCGTATGCCTAAGTCAACACTCAAAACGAGTGTGTGGGTGCTCAGCTGGTCAGAGAGGCATAATGCACAAGTCGGGGATAAGCCCAGTCCCTCTCTGCGTGCTACCGATCCCGCTGCCGATCCTACTGCCACAACCCTCGGTCCGGCTGGGGGTTAGACATAGAATGAACTCTGTATACCTAAGCCAACCCACGAAACAAGTGTGCGGGTGCTCAGTCGGTCGGAGAGGTAGAATGTGCAAGCCGGGGATCGGCCCGGTCCCCCCTGCATGTCGTCGATCCTGCTACTGGTCCTGCTGCTGCAACCCTCGATCCAGTCTGATCTTAGACTGGGAATGAACTCTGGATGCTTAGAAATGGAATGAACTTCGTATGCCTAAGCCAACCCATGAAACGCGCGTCTAGGCGCTCAGCCAGCCGGAGAGGTAGAGTGCACAAGTCGGGGATCGACCCGATCCCCCCCTGTGTGCTGTCGATCTTGCTACTATAACCCTCGGTCCGGTCCAATCATAGACTGGGAATTAACTTTGTAAGCCTAACTCAACCCATGAAATGAGCGTGCGGGCGTTGAGCCAGCCGGAGAGGCATAATGCGTAAGCCGGGGATCGGCCCGATCCCCCTCTGCGTGCTGTCGGTCCAGCTGCCACAACCCTCGGTCCGACTACGTCTTAGACATGGAATGAACTCCCTATGCCTAAGCCAACCCATGAAACGGGCGTACGGGTGCTCAGCAAACCGGAGAGGCAGAATGCGTAATCCGAGGATCGGCCTGGTCCCCCCCTGCGTGCTACCGATCCTGCTGTCGGTCCTGCTACCATAACCCTTGGTCCGGTCCAATCTTAGACTGGGAATGAACTTCGTATGCTTAGACATGGGCTCCGTATGCTTAGGCTCTCCGGTGATGCCCCGGTGATGGTGCCCCGAGTGAAAAAAATGCTGCATCCGCACATGCCCAAGCCCAGTATGTGCACTGTGGCTCAAAATCTTAGACTGGGAATGAACTCCGTATGCTTAGACATGGAATGAACTCCGTATGCCTAAGCTAACCCATGAAACAAGCGTGCGGGCGCTCAACCGATCGGAGAGCCAGAATGTGCAAGCCGGGGACCGACTCGATCCCCCCATGCGTGCTATCAATCCTGCTACCGCAACCCTCGATCCGATCTAATCTTAGACTGGGAATTAACTCTGTAAGCCTAACTCAACCCACAAAATTAATGTGCGGGCATTGAGCCGGCCGGAGAGGCATAATGCTCAAGCCGGGGATCAGCCCGATCTCTCTCGGCGTGCTGTCGATCCCGCTATCGCAACCCTCGGTCTGGCTGGGGCTTAGACATGGAATGAACTCCCTATGCCTAAGCCAACCCATGAAATGGGGGTGCGGCCGCTCAGTCAGCCAGAGAGGCAGAAAACGCAAGCCGGGGATCGGCCCGGTCCCCCCTGCGTGCTGTCGATCCTGCTGCCGCAACCTCGGTCTGGTCTGATCTTAGACTGGGAATAAACTACGTATGCTTAGACTGGGGATGAACTCCGTATGCCTAAGTCAACCCACGAAACGAGCATGCGAGCGCTCAGGCGACCAGAGAGGCAGGATGCGCAAGTCGAGGATCGAATGGGTGGTAGGTGGGTTCAAGCACATCTTCATATTTCTGCCATGCCAATGCCATTTTTATGGCTTGTAAATTCATACAATGGTCCCTTAAGCCTTCATGTGAAGTTTCATGGCAAGATGACTCGTTTTCTATTTTACACGATTTTCAAAAATTTTTGTGGTTCGGGATTTTTAAAAATTTTTATAGAAAGAGTTTTGTCCCCAAATTTGGTAGAGGTGATCCTTGTATTTTTATTGCCTTGCACAAAAAAATTCAGCTAAAAAGTCGAAGTGGAGAAGATTTTGTGACCGTTTGAAAAAAGTGTCCCCATTTCAGATGTTTTAATGGCTACTGGCAGCAAACCTATAAAATCTCAAATGCTCTTTAAGGGGGCATGAGTTCTCAAGGTTTGACGAGGGATAGGGGGCCAATATAAGGGCCAAATACCAGCACCCATCGCACATCATGTGCGCACACCCCCCCGACCCCCCCAATCATCGGAACCTCCAATGTTGCCGGTTAGGCTCTCCGACGGTGCTTTGGTGATGCTCCGACGATGGTGCCCCAGGCGAAAAAAATATGGCACCAACACATGCCCGAGCCCAGCATGTGCACCGTGGCTCAAAATCTTAGATTGGGAATGAACTTCGTATGTTTAGACATGGAATGAACTCCGTATGCCTAAGCCAACCCACGAAACAAGCATGCGGGTGGTCAGCCAACCGGAGAGGCAGAATAAGCAAGTCGGGGATCGGCCCGGTGCCCCCTATGTGTTGTCGATCCTACTGACGATCGGCCTAGTCCCCCCTATGTGCTGTCAATCTTGCTGCTGGTCCTATTGCCACAACCCTCAGTTCGGTCGTTCTTAGACTGGGAATGAACTTCGTATGCCTAAGCCTACCCACGAAACGAGCGTGCGGGCGCTCAGCCGATCGGAGAGGTAGAATGTGCAAGCTGAGGACCAACCCAATCCCCCCTGTGTGCTGTCAATCCTGCTACCACAACCCTCGGTTCGGTCTGATCTCAGACTGGGAATGAATTCCGTATGCCTAAGTCAACCCACGAAACGAGCGTGCTGGCGCTGAGCCAACCGAAGAGGCATAATGCGCAAGCCGGGGATCAGCCCGATCCCCCTCTGCGTGCTGCTGGTCCCGTTACCACAACCCTCGGTTCGGCTGGGGCTTAGACATGGGATGAAATCCCTACGCCTAAGCCAACTCATGAAACGGGCGTGCGGGCGCTTAGTCGGCCGGAGAGGCAGAATGTGCAAGCCAGGGATCGACCCGGTCCCCCCTACGTGCTACCGATCCTGCTACTGCAACCCTCGATCCGGTCTGATCTTAGACTGGGAATGAATTCCGTATGCTTAGACTGGGGATGAACTCAGCCGACTAGAGAGGTAAGATGCGCAAGTCGGGCATCGAACGGGTGGTAGGTGGGTTCAAGCACATCTTCATATTTCTGCGATGCCAATGCCATTTTTATGGCTTGTAAATTCATACAATGGTCCCTTATGGCTTTATGTGAAGTTTCGTGGCAA
This sequence comes from Durio zibethinus, assembly GCF_047325235.1. Taxonomy (NCBI): domain Eukaryota; kingdom Viridiplantae; phylum Streptophyta; class Magnoliopsida; order Malvales; family Malvaceae; genus Durio; species Durio zibethinus. Next base: position 20,753,688 of record NC_143181.1, read on the forward strand.
GATGACCCATTTTTTATTTTTCATTATTTTTGAAACTTTTTATGGTTTCGGATTTTTTAAAATTCTTTTACAAATAGTTTTGTCTGTAAATTTGGTAGACGTGATCCTCGTATTTTTGTTGGCATGCACAAAAAATTCAGCTAAAAACTCGAAGTGGACAATATTTTGTGACCGTTTAAAAAAAGTGTCCCCTTTTAAGACACTTTAATGGCTATTGGCAGCAAACCTATAAAATCTCAAATGCTCTTTAAGGGGGTGTGAGTTCTTGAGGTTTGATGAGGGATAGGGGGCCAATATAAGGGCCAAGTACCAGCACCCATCGCACATCATGTGCGCACACCCCCTGGCCCCCCCAATCGCCGGAACCCCCAATGCTGCTGGTTAAGCTCTCCGACGATGCTCCGACGATGGTGCCTCGGGTGAAAAAAATGCGACACCAGCATATGCCCGAGCCCAGCATGTGCACCATGGCTCAAACTCTTAGACTGGGAATGAACTTCTTATGCTTAGACATGGCATGAACTCCGTATGGCTAAGCCAACCCATGAAACGAGCATGCGGGCGCTCAGCCGGTCGAAGAGGCAGAATGCACAAGCCGAGGATTGGCCCGGTTCCCCTCTGCGTGCTGCCTATCCCGCTGCCACAACCCTCGGTCTGGCTGGGGCTTAGACATGGAATGAACTTCCTATGCCTAAGCCAACCCACAAAATGGGCGTGCGGGCTCTTAGCCGGTCGGAGAGGCAGAATGCGCAAGCCGAGGATCGACCTGGTCCCCCTGCGTATGATCGATCCTACTACCGCAACTCTCAGTTCGATTCAATCTTAGACTGGTAATGAACTCTGTATGCTTAGACTGGGGATGAACTTTGTATGCCTAAGTCAACCCACGAAACGAGCGTGTGGGAGCTCAGCCGATCGGAGAGGTCGGCTGAAGAGGCAGAATGCGCAAGCCAGGGATCGGCCCAGTCTCTCCTACGTGTTACCGATCCTGCTACTGGTCCTATTGCCGCAACCTATGGTCTGGTCCAATCTTAGACTGGGAATGAACTCCGTATGCTTAGACATGGAATGAACTCCGTATGCCTAAGCCAACCCACAAAACGAGTGTGTGGGCACTCAGTTGACCGGACAGGCAGAATGTGCAAGCTGGGGACTAGCCCGATTCCTCCCTACGTGCTATCGATCCTGCTGCTGCAACCCTCGGTCTAGTTCGATCTTAGACTAGGAATGAACTCCATATGCCTAAGTTAACCCATGAAATAAGCGTTCGGGCACTGAGCCGGTCAGAGAGGCAAAATGTGCAAGCCGGGGATCAGCCTGGTCCCCCCTGTGTGCTGCCAGTCCCACTGCCACAACCCTCAGTCCGACTGGGGCTTAGACATGGAATGGACTCCCTATGCCTAAGCCAACCCACGAAATGGGAGTGTGGGCGCTCAGCCTGCTGGAGAGGCAAAATACGCAAGCCAGGCATCGACCCGGTCCCCCTACGTGCTACCAATCCTGCTGCCGCAACCCTCGGTCCAGTCTGATCTTAGACTGGGATTGAATTCCGTATGCCTAAGTCAACCCACGAAACGAGCATGCAGGCACTGAGCCGATTGGAGAGGCTTAATGCGCAAGTCAGGGATCGACCCGATCCCCCTCTACGTGCTACCGATCCTACTGCCACAACCCTCGGTCTGGTTGGGGCTTAGACATGGAATGAACCCTGCATGCCTAAGCCAACCCATGAAACAAGCGTGCGGGTGCTCAACCGATCGAAGAGGCAAAATGTCCAAGCCGGGGATCGACCTAGTCCCCCCTGCATGCTGTCGATCCTACGCCGCAACCCTCGGTCCGGTCTGATCTTGGATTGGGAATGAACTCCGTATGCCTAAGTCAACCCACGAAACGAGTGTTCGGGCACTGAGCCGATCGGAGAGGCATAATGCACAAGTCGAGGATCAGCCAGGTCCCTCTCTATGTGCTGTTGGTCCTGCTACCACAACCGTCGGTCTGACTGGGGCTTGGACATGGAATGAACTCCCTTTGCCTAAGCCAACCCACGAAATGGGTGTGTGGGCACTCAGCCGGTCGGAGAGGCAGAATGCGTAAGCCGGGGATCGACCTGATCCCTCCTGCGAGCCACCAATCCTGCTGCCACAACCCTCGGTCCGGTCTAATCTTAGACTGGGAATGAACTCCATTTGCTTAGACTGGGGATGAACTCCGTATGCCTAAGTCAACCCACGAAACGAACGTTCGGATGCTCAGTCGAATAGAGAGGCAGGATGCGCAAGCCTGGGATCGAATGGGTGGTAGGTGGGTTCAAGCACATCTTCATATTTCTGCCATGCCAATGCCATTTTTATGACTTGTAAATTCATACAATGGTCCCCTACGGCTTCGTGTGAAGTTTCGTCGCAAGATGACCCGTTTTTTATATTTCATGATTTTTGAAACTTTTTGCAGTTCGAGATTTTTTAAATTTTTTTAGAAAGAGTTTTGTCCCTAAATTTGGTAGTGGTGATCCTTGTATTTTTGTTGGCATGCACAAAAAAATTCAGCTAAAAACTCGAAGTGGAGAAGATTTTGTGACCATTTGAAAAAAGTGTCCCCATTTCAGACATTTTAATGGCTACTAGCAGCAAACCTATAAAATCTCAAATGTTCTTTAAAGGGGTGTGAGTTCTCGAGGTTTGATGAGGGATAGGGGGCCAATATAAGGGCCAAGTACTAGCTCCCATCACACATCATGTGCGTACACCCCCGACCCTCGCAGTCATCGGAACCCCCAATGCCACCGGTTAGGCTCTCCGACGATGCTCCGACGATGGTGCCCCGGGCGAAAAAAATGCGGCACCAGCACATGCCTGAGCCCAACATGTGCACCGTGGCTCAAACTCCTAGATTGGTAATGAACTCAGTATGCTTAGACATGGAATGAACTCTGTATGCCTAAGCCAACCCATGAAATGAGCGTACGGGCGCTCAACCGATCGAAGAGGCAGAATGCGCAAGCCAGGGATTGACCCGGTCCCCCTCTACGAGCTGTCGGTCCCGCTGCCACAACCCTCGATCCGACTGGGGCTTAGACATGGAATGAACTCCTTATGCCTAAGGCAACCCAAGAAATGGGCGTGCGGGCGCTCAGCCAGTCGGAGAGGCAGAATGAGCAAGCCGGGGATCGGCCCGGTCCCCTGTGTGCTGTTGATCTTGCTACCGTAACCCTTGGTCCAGTTCGATCTTAGACTAGGAATGAACTCCGTATGCTTAGACTGGGGATGAACTTCGTATGCCTAAGTCAACTCACGAAACGAGCATGCGGGCGCTCAGTCGGCCAAAGAGGCCGACCGGATAGGTAGAATGTGCAAGCTAGGGATTGGACTGATCCCCCCCTGCGTGCTACCGATCTTGCTGCTGGTCTTTTTGCTGCAACCCTCGGTCCGATCCAATCTTAGACTGGGAATGAACTCCGTATGCTTAGACATGGAATGAACTCCGTATGCCTAAGCCAACCCACAAAACGAGTGTGCGGGCGCTCAGCCGACCGAAGACAAGTCGGGTCCCCATTGCATGCTGTCGATCCTGTTGCCGCAACCCTCGGTCTGGTCTAATCTTAGACTCGGAATGAACTCCATATGCCTAAGTCAAACCACGAAATGAGCGTTCGGGTGCTGAGCCGACTAGAGAGGCATAATGCGCAAGCTATGGATCAGCTCAGTCCCCCTCTACGTGCTGCCCGTCCTGCTATCACAACCTTCGATCCGACTGGGGCTTAGACATGCGGGCGTTCAGTCGATCAGAGAGGCAGAATGCGTAAGCCAGGGATCAGCCCGATCCCCCCTGTTGCTGTCGATCCTACTATCGTAACCCTCGGTCTGGTCCGATCTTAGACTGGGAATGAACTGCATATGCTTTAACTGGGGATGAACTCCGTATGCCTAAGTCAACCCATGAAACGAGCATGCGGGCACTCAGCCAGTCAGAGAGGTATAATGTACAAGTCGAGGATCAGCCCGATCCCCCTCTGCGTGCTGTCGATCTCGCTTTCGATCCTGCTCCCACAACCCTCGGTCTGACTAGGGCTTAGACATGAAGTGAACTCCGTATGCCTAAGCCAACCCACGAAATGAGAGTGCGGGCGCTCAGCCGACCGGAGAGGCAGAATGCACAAGCTGGGTATCGACCTGGTCCCCCCTGTGTGCTACCGATCCTACTGCTGCAACCCTCGGTCCGATCTCATCTTAGACTGGGACTGAACTCCGTATGCCTAAGTCAACCCATGAAATGAGTGTGCAGGCGCTGAGCCGACCGGAGAGGCATAATGCGCAAGCTGGGGATCGACTCGATCCCCTTCTGTGTGCTGCCAATCCTGCTGCTGGTCCTGCTATCGCAACCCTCCGTCTGATCTGATCTTAGATTGGGAATAAACTCCGTATGCCTAAGTCAACCCATGAAATGAGTGTGTAGGCGCTGAGCCAGCCGGAGAGGCATAATGCGCAAGCTGAGGATCGGCTCGATCCCCTTCTGTGTGCTGTCGATCCCACTACCACAACCCTCAATCCGGCTGGGGCTTAGACATGGAATGAACTCCCTATGCCTAAGCCAACCCACGAAATGGGCGTGTGGGTGCTCAGACGGCCGAAGAGGCAGAATGCGCAAGCCGGGGATCGGCCCGATCCCTCCTGCCTGCTATTGATCCTGCTATCGTAACCCTCGATCTAGTTTGATCTTAGACTAAGAATGAACTCCATATGCTTAGACTAGGGATGAACTTCGTATGCCTAAGTCAACCCACGAAACGAGCGTGTGGACGCTCAGCTGACCAGGGAGGCAGGATGCACAAGCTGGGGATCGAACGGCTAGTAGGTGGGCTCAAGCACATCTTCATATTTCTGCCATGCCAATGCCATTTTTATGGCTTGTAAATTCATACAATGGTCCCCTACACCTTCATGTGAAGTTTCATGGCAAGACGACCTGTTTTCTATTTTTCATGATTTTTGAAACTTTTTGCAGTTCGAGATTTTTTAAAATTTTTTTCGAAAGAGTTTTGTCTCCAAATTTATTAGAGGTGATCCTTGTATTTTTGTTGGCATGCACAAAAAAATTCAGCCAAAAACTCAAAGTGGAGAAGATTTTGTGATCGTTTGAAAAAAGTGTCCCTATTTTAGACACTTTAATGGCTACTGGTAGCAAACCTATAAAATGTCAAATGCTCTTTAAGGGGGTGTGAGTTCTCGAGGTTTGATGAGGGATAGGGGGCTAATATAAGGGCCAAGTACCAGCACCCATCGTATATCATGTGCGCACACCCCCCGACCCCCCCAATCACCGGAACCCCCAATGCCGCCAGTTAGGCTCTCCGGTGATGCTTCGACGATGGTGCCCCAGGCAAAAACAATGCAGCACCAGAACATGTCCGAGTCCAGCATGTGCACCATGGCTCAAACTCTTATACTGGGAATGAACTCTGTGTGCTTAGAATGGAATGAAATCCGTATGCCTAAGCCAACCCACGAAACGAGCGTACGGGCGGTTAGCCGACCAGAGAGGCAGAATGCGCAAGCTGGGGAACTACCCGGTCCCCATCTGCGTGCTGCCAGTCCCACTGCCACAACCCTCGGTCCGGCTAGAGCTTAGACATGGAATGAACTCCCTATGCCTAAGCCAACCCACGAAACGAGCGTGCGGGCGCTCAGCAGGTTGGAGAGGCAGAATGCGTAAGCCAGGGATCGACCGGGTCCCCCCTATGTGCTATCGATCCTAGTACCGAAACCCTTGGTCTGGTTTGATCTTAGATTGGGAATGAACTCTGTATACTTAGACTGGGGAAGAACTCTGTATGCTTACATCAACCCACGAAAGGAGCGTACGGGCACTCAGCCGGTCGGAGAGGCCGGTTGAAGAGGCAGAATGCGCAAGTCGAGAATCGACCTGGCCCCCCCTCCGTGCTACCGATCCTGCTACTGGTCCTACTATCACAACCCTTGGTCCAATCTGATCTTAGATTGGGAATGAACTCCATATTTTTAGACATGGAATGAACTCCGTACGCTCAGACATGGAATGAACTCCGTATGCCTAGGCCAACCCACAAAATGAGCGTACGGGCCCTCAGCTGGCCGGAGAGGCAGAATGTGCAAGTCGGGGACCGCCCTGATCCCCCCTGCGTGCTATCGATCCTGCTGCTGCAACCCTCGGTCTGGTCTGATCTTAGATTAGGAATGAACTCCGTATGCCTAAGTCAACCCACGAAACAAGCTTTCGGGCGCTGAGCCAGTCGGAGAGGCATAATGCGCAAGCTTGGGATCCGCCTGGTCCCCCTCTACGTGCTACTGGTCCCGCTGTCACAACCCTCAATTCGACTTGGGCTTAGACATGGAATGCACTCCCTATGCCTAAGCCAACCAACGAAACGGGCGTACGGGCAATTAGCCGGTCAGACAGGCAGAATGCGCAAGCCGGGAATCGACCCAGTTCCCCCTGCATGCTACCGATCCTGCTACTGCAACCCTCGATCCGATCCAATCTTAGACTGGGAATGAACTCTGTATGCTTAGACTAGGGATGAACTCCGTATGCTTAAGCCAACCCACGAAACGGGCGTGCGGGTGCTCAGTCGGCCGAAGAGGCAGAATGCGTAAGCCGAGGACCAGCCCGGTCCCCCTTGCATGCTACCGATCCTGTTGCCGCAACCCTTGGTCCGATTCGATCTTAGACTGGGAATGCACTCCGTATGCTTAGACTGGGGATAAACTTCGTATGCGTAAGTCAACCCACGAAACGAGCGTGCGGGCGCTCAATTGGTCGGAGAGGCAGAATACGCAAGCCAGAGATCGACATAGTCCCCCCCTGCGTGCTGCCGATCCTGCTGTCGCAACCCTCAGTCTGATCTGATCTTAGACTGGGAATGAACTTCGTATGCTTAGACATGGAATGTACTCCGTATGCCTAAGCCAACCCACGAAACGAGCGTGCTAGCGCTCAGCTGGCCAGAGAGGCAGAATGCGTAAGTCGAGGACCAACTTGATCCCCCCTGTGTCCCATCGATCTTGCTGTCGCAACCCTCGATCCAGTCCGATCTTAGACTAGGAATCAACTCTGTATGCCTAAGTCAACCCATGAAATGGGCGGTCGGGCGCTGAGCCGGTCGGAGAGGCATAATCGCAAGTCGAGGATTGGCCTGGTCCCCCTCTGCGTGTTACCGGTCCCGTTACCACAACCCTCGGTTCGGTTGGGGCTTAGACATGGAATGAACTCCATATGCCTAAGCCAACCCATGAAACGGGCATGCGGGTGCTTAGCCAGTCGGATAGGCAGAATACACAAGTCGGGGATCGACCCGGTCCCTCCTTACGTGCTGTCGATCTTACTGCCGTAACACTCGATCTGGTCTGATCTTAGATTGGGAATGAACTCCGTATGCTTAGACTGGGGATGAACTCCGTATGCCTAAGTCAATCCACGAAATGAGAGTATGGGCGCTCAGTCGACCGGAAGGCCGATCGGAAAGGCATAATGCACAAGCCAGGGATCAGCCCGATCCCCCTCTGTGTGCTACCGATCCCGCTGTTGGTCCTGCTGCCACAACCCTCGATCCGGTTGGGGCTTAGACATGGAATGAACTCCATATGCCTAAGCGAACCCATGAAACGAGCGTGCGGGTGCTCAGCCGGTCGGAGAGGCAGAATACGCAAGTCGGGGATCGGCCCGATCCCCCCTGTATGCTGTCGATCGTGCTGCCGTAACCCTCGATCCGACCTAATCTTAGACTGAGAATGAACTTCGTATGCTTAGACATGGAATGAACTTTGTATGCCTAAGCCAACCCATTAAATGACCGTGCGGGCACTCAGCTGGTCAGAAAGGCAGAATGCGCAACACGGGGACCGACCCGGTCCCCCCTACGTGCTATCGATCCTACTACCATAACCCTCAGTCCGGTCTGATCTGAGACTAGGAATGAACTCTGTATGCCTAAGTCAACCCACGAAATGAGTAAGCGGGTGTTGAGCCGGTCAGAGAGGCATAATACGCAAGCCAGGGATCGGCCCGATCCCCCTCTGCATGCTACCGGTCCCGTTGCCACAACCCTCGGTCTGACTAGAGCTTAGACATGGAATGAACTCCCTATGCCTAAGCCAACCCACGAAACGAGCATACGGCACCAGCACATGCTCGAGCCCATCATGTGCACCGTGGCTCAAACTCATAGACTAGGAATGAACTCCGTATGCTTAGACATGGAATGAACTCCGTATGCCTAAGCCAACCCATGGAACGAGCGTGTGGGCGCTCAGCCAGTCGGAGAGGTAGAATGCGTAAGTCGGGGACCGGCCCGATCCCCCATGCGTGTTGTCGATCTGGCTGCTGCAACCCTCGATTCGATCTTAGACTGGGAATGAACTCTGTATGCCTAAGTCAACCCATGAAATGAGCGTTCGGGTGTTGAACCGATCGAAGAATCATAATGCGCAAGCCAGGGATCGGCCCGGTCCCCTTCCGTGTGCTGTCGGTCCCACTGCCACAACCCTCAATCTGGCTGGGGCTTAGACAAGGAATGAACTCCCTATACCTAAGCAAACCCACGCAACAGGCGTGTAGGTGCTCAGCCAATTGGAGAGGCAGAATGCGTAAGCCGAGGATCATTCTGATCCCCCCTGCGTGCTGCCAATCCTGTTACCGTAACCCTCAGACCGGTCTGGTCATAGACTGGGAATGAACTCCATATGCTTAGACTGGGGATGAACTCTGTATGCCTAAGTGAACCCACGAAACGAGAGTACGGGCGCTCAGTCGGCCAGAGAGGTCGGATGGAAAGGCATAATGCGTAAGTCGAGGATCAGCCCGGTCCCCCTCTACGTGCTGTCGATCCCACTGCCAATCCTGCTACCACAACCCTCGATCCGGTTGGGGCTTAACCATGGAATGAACTCCGTATGCCTAAGCCAACGCATGAAATGAGCGTGCGGGCGCTCAACCGATCGGAGAGGCAGAATGTGTAAGCCAAGGATCGGCCTGAACCCCCCTGCGTGCTGTCGATCCTGCTACTGGTCTTGTTACCGTAACCTTCGATCCGGTCCGATCTTAGACTGGGAATGAACTCCGTATGCTTAGACATGGAATGAACTCCGTATGCCTAAGCCAACCCACGAAATGAGCGTGCGGGCCTTCAGTCGATCAGAGAGGCAGAATGCGTAAGTCGGGGATCGGCCTGATCCCCTCTGTGTGCTGTCGATCCTACTGCCGCAACCCTCGGTCCAGTCCAATCTTAGACTGGGAATGAAATCCGTATGCCTATGTCAACCAACGAAATGAGCGTACGGGCACTGAGCTGATCAAAGAGGCAGAATGCGCAAGCCGGGGGCTGGTCCGATTCCCCTGCATGTTGTCGATCCTGCTGTCAGAACCCTCGGTCCGATCTGATCTTAGACTGGGTATGAACTCTGTATGCCTAAGTCAACCCATGAAATGAGCGTGCAGGCGCTGAGCCGACCGGATAGGCATAATGCGCAAGCCAGGGATCGGCCCGATCCCCCTCTGCGTGCTGTCGGTTCCCTTGCCATAACCCTCGATCCGGTTGGGGCTTAGACATGGAATGAACTCCCTATGCCTAAGCCAACCCATGAAATGGGCGTGCGGGCACTCAGCTAGCCAGAAAGGTAGAATGCTAAGTCGGGGATCTGCCCGATCCCCCCTGCGTGCTGCCAATCCTACTGCCTCAACCCTCGATCTGGTCTGATCTTAGACTGGGAATGAACTCCGTATGCTTAGACTGGGGATGAACTCCATATGCTTAGATTGGGGACGAACTTCGTATGCCTAAGTTAGCCCACGAAACTAGCGTGGGGGCACTCAGCCAAACAAAAGGGCAGGATACGCAAGCCGGGGATCGAATGGGTTGTAGATTCAAGCAGATCTTCATATTTTATCCATGCCAATGCCATTTTTATGGCTTGTAAATTCATACAATGGTCCCCTAAGCCTTCATGTGAAGTTTCGTGGCAAGATGACCCGTTTTCTATCTTTCATGATTTTTCAAACTTTTTGCGGTTTGATATTTTTTAAAGTTTTTTTAGAAAGAGTTTTGTCCCCAAATTTGCTAGAGGTGATCCTTGTATTTTTTTTGGCATGCAAAAAAAAATTCAGCTAAAAACTCAAAGTGGAGAAGATTTTGGGACCGTTTGAAAAAAGTGTCCCCATTTTAGACGCTTTAATGGCTACTGGCAGCAAACCTATAAAATCTCAAATGCTCTTTAAGGGGTTGTGAGTTCTCGAGGTTTGATGAGGGATAGGGGGCCAATATAAGGGCCAAGTACTAGCACCCATTGCACATCATGTGCGCACACCCCCTCGACCTCCCCAATCGCCGGAACCCCCAATGCCGTCGGTAAGGCTTTTCGGCGACGATGGTGCCCCAGGCGAAAAACATGCGGCACCAGCACATGCCTGAGCCCAGCAAGTGCACCGAGGCTCAAAATCTTAGGCTAGGAATGAACTTCGTATGCTTAGACATGGAATGAACTCCGTATGCCTAAGCCAACCCACGAAACGAGCGTGCGGGCGCTCTGCTGATCGGAGAGGCACAATGCGCAAGCCAGGGATTGGCTTGGTCCCCCCTATGTGCTATCGATCCTGCTACTGCAACCCTCGATCCAGTCTGATCTTAGATTGGAATGAACTCCATACGCATAAGTCAACCTACGAAACACGCATACGGGCACTGAGCCGATCGAAGAGGCATAATGCGCAAGCCGGGCATTGGCCCGGTCCCCCTCTACGTGCTGTCAGTCCCGCTGCCACAACCCTCGACCTGGCTGGGGCTTAGACATGGAATAAACTCGCTATGGCTAAGCCAACCCAAGAAACAAGCGTGCGGATGCTCAGCCTACCGGAGAGGCAGAATGCGCAAGCTAGGGATTGGCCCGATCCCCCCTGCGTGCTATCGATCCTGCTACCGCAACCCTTGATCCGGTCTGATCCTAGACTGGGAATGAACTCTGTATGCTTAGATGGGGGGATGAACTCCGTATGCCTAATTCAACCCACAAAACGAGCGTGCGGGCGCTCAGCCAACCAGAGAGGCTGGATGCACAAGCCTGGGATCGAACAGGTGGTAGGTGGGTTCAAGCACACCTTCATATTTCTGCCATGCCAATGCCATTTTTATGGCTTGTAAATTCATACAATGGTCCCCTAAGCCTTCATGTGAAGTTTCGTGGCAAGACGTCCCGTTTTCTATTTTTCATGATTTTTGAAACTTTTTGCGGTTCGGGATTTTTTAAAGTTTTTTTAGAAAGAGTTTTGTCCCCAAATTTGGTAGAAGTGATACTTGTATTTTTTTTGGCATGCATAAAAAAATTCAGTTAAAAAATCGAACTGGAGAAGATTTTGTGACCGTTTGAAAAAAGTGTCCCCATTTCAGACACTTTAATGGCTACTAGCAGCAAACCTATAAAATCTCAAATGCTTTTTAAGGGGGTGTGAGTTCTCGAGGTTTGATGATGTATAGGAGGCCAATATAAGGGTGAAGTACCAGCACCCATCACACATCAGGTGCGCACACCCCCCGACCCCCCCAATCGTCGGAACCTCCAATGCCGTCGGTTAGGCTCTCCGATGATGCTCCGACGATGGTGCCCTGGGCAAAAAAAATGTGACACCAGCACATTCCCGAGCCCAGCATGGGCACCGTGGCTCAAAATCTTAGACTGGGAATGAACTCCATATGCTTAGACATGGAATGAACTCCGTATGCCTAAGCCAACCCACGAAACGAGTGTGCGGGCGCTCATCGACCGGAGAGGCAGAATGCGCAAGCCGGGGACCTGCCCGGTCCCCCCTTGTGTGCTGTCGATCCTACTGCCGCATCCCTCAGTCTGATCTGATCTTAGACTGGGAATGAACTCGTATGCATAAGTCAACCCACGAAACGAGCGTACGGGCGCTGAGCCGACCAAAGAGGCATAATGCGCAAGCCGGGGATCGGCCCAATCCCCCTCTACGTCCAACCGATCCTGCTACCACAACCCTCGGTCTGACTGGGGCTTAGACATGGAATGAACTCCCTCTACCTAAGCCAACCCACGAGATGGGCGTGAGGGTGTCAACCGGCCGGAGACGCAGAATGCGTAACTCGGGGATTGGCCCTGTCCCCCCTACACACTACCGATGCTACTACCGCAACCCTCAGTCCGGTTCGATCTTAGACTAGGGATGAACTCCGTATGCCTAAGTTAACCCTCGAAATGAGTGTGTGGGCACTCAGCAGAACGGAGAGGCCGGTCGGAGAGGCATAATGCATAAGTCGAGGATCAACCCGATCCCCCTCTACGTGCTACCGATCCCGCTGTCTGTCCTGCTGCCACAACCCATGGTCCGACTGGGGCTTAGACATGGAATGAACTCTGTATGCCTAAGCCAACCCACAAAATGAGTGTGCAGGCGCTCAACCGATCGGATCAATAGAATACGCAAGCCAGGGATCGGCCCGATCCCCCCTATGTGCTACCAATCCTACTGCTGGTCCTGCTGCCGTAACCTTCGGTCCGGTCCGATCTTAGACTGGGAATGAACTTCGTATGCTTAGACATGGAATGAAATTCGTATGCTTAAGCCAACCCACGAAACGAGTGTGCGGGTGCTCAACCGGCTGGAGAGGTAGAATGTGCAAGCTGGGGACCAGCCCGGTCCCTCTGTGTGCTGTCGATCCTGCTGTCGCAACCCTCGATCTGGTCTGATCTTAGACATGGAATGAACTACGTATCCCTAAGTCAACCCTAGAAACGAGCGTGCAAGCACTGAGCTGGCCGGAGAGGCATAATGCGTAAGTCGGGGATCGGCCCTGTCCCTCTCTACGTGCTGCCGGTCCCGCTGCCACAACCCTCAGTCCGATTGGGGCTTAGACATGGAATGAACTCCCTATGCCTAAGTCAACCCACGAAACAGGCGTGCAGGCGCTCAACCGGTCGAAGAGGCAGAATGTGCAAGCCGGGGATCGGCCCGATCCCCCCTGCGTGCTGTCGATCCTGCTGCCGCAACCTTCGGTTCGGTCCGATCTTAGGCTGGGAATGAACTCCGTATGCTTAGATTGGGGATGAACTCCGTATGCCTAAGTCAACCCACGAAACGAGCGTGCGGGCGCTCAGCGGACCAGAAAGGTAGGATGCGCAAGCCGGGGATCGAACGAGTGGTAGGTGGGTTCAAGCACATCTTCATATTTCTGCCGTGCCAATGCCATTTTCATGGCTTGTAAATTCATACAATGGTCCCCTAAGCCTTCATGTGAAGTTTCGTGGCAAGATGACCCATTTTCTATTTTTCACAATTTGGTAGAGGTGATCCTTGTATATTCGTGGCACATCTTCATGATTTTTTACAATTCTTTTAGAAATAGTTTTGCCCCTAAATTTTGTAGAGGTGATCCTCGTATATTTTTTTGGCAAGCACAAAAAAATTCAGCTAAAAACTCGAAGTGGAGAAGATTTTGTGATCGTTTGAAAAAAGTGTCCCCATTTCAGACACTTTAATGGCTACTGGCAGCAAACCTATAAAATCTCAAATGCTCTTTAAGGGATTGTGAGTTCTTGAGGTTTGATGAGGGATAGGGGGCCAATATAAGGGCCAAGGACTAGCACCCATCGTACATCATGTGCGCACACCCCCCCGACCCCCCCAATCGTCGGAACCCCCAATGCCATCGATTAGGCTCTCCGACGATGCTCCGGTGATGCTGCCTCAAGTGAAAAAAATACGGCACCTGCACCTACCCGAGCCCAGCATGTGCACCGTGGTTCAAAATCTTAGACTGGAATGAACTTCGTATGCTTAGACATGGAATGAACTTCGTATGCCTAAGCCAACCCATGAAACGAGCGTGCGGGCGCTCAGCTGGTCGAAGAGGCAAAATGTGCAAGTCGGGGATTGGCCCGATCCCCCTCTGCGTGCTGCCAGTCCCGCTGCCACAACCCTCGGTCCAGCTGGGGCTTAGACATGGAGTGAACTCCCTATGGCTAAGCCAACACATGAGATGTGCGTGTGGGCACTGAGCAGGCCAGAGAGGTAGAATGCGCAAGCCAGGGATTGGCCCGGTCCCGCTTGTGTGCTACCGATCCTACTGTCGTATCCCTCAATCCGATCCCATCTTAGACTGAAGATGAACTCCGTACGCCTAAGTTAACCCTCGAAACGAGCGTGCGTGCGTTCAGTCGGCCGGAGAGGCATAATGCATAAGCCGAGGATTAGCCCAGTCCCCCTCTGCGTGCTGCCGATCCCGTTGTCGATCCTGCTACCACAACCCTCGGTCTGGCTGGGGTTTAGACATGGAATGCACTCCGTATGACTAAGCCAACCCACGAAATGAGCGTGCAGGCACTCAACTGACCAAAGAGGTAGAATGCGCAAGCCAGGGATCGGCCCGATCCCCGCTATGTGTTGTCGATCCTGCTGCTGCTCCTGCTACCGTAATCTTCGGTCCGATCTGATCTTAGATTGGGAATGAACTCCGTATGCTTAGACAGGGAATGAACTCCGTATGCTTAAGCCAACCAACGAAATGAACGTGCGGGTGCTCAATCGGCCGAAGAGGCGAAATGCGTAAGCTAGGGACCAACCTGATCCCCCCTGTGTGCTGTCAATCTTGCTGCCGCAACCCTCGGTTCGGTCTGATCTTAGACTAGGAATGAACTTCGTATGCCTAAGTCAACCCACGAAAGCCGACCAGAGAGGCATAATGCGCAAGCCGGGGATCGGCTCAGTCCCCCTCTGCGTGCTGCAGGTCCCGCGGTCACAACCCTTAGTCCGGCTAGGGCTTAGACATGGAATGAACTCCCTATGCCTAAGCCAACATACAAAACGGGCGTGCGGGCGCGCAGTCGACCGGAGAGGCAGAATGCGCAAGCCTGGGATCGGCCCGATCCCCCCTGCGTGCTGTCAATCCTGTTGCCGCAACCCTCGGTCCGGTTCGAGCTTAGACTGGGAATGAACTACGTATGCTTAGACTGGGGATGAACTCCGTATGCCTAAGTCAGCCCAGGAAACGAGTGTACGGGCGCTCAGCCAACCAGAGAGGCAGGATGCACAAGCTGGGGATCGAACGGGTGCTAGGTGGGTTCAAGGACATCTTCATATTTCTGCCGTGCCAATGCCATTTTCATGGCTTGTCAATTCATACAATGGTCCCCTAAGCCTTCATGTGAAGTTTCGTGGCAAGATGACCAGTTTTCTATTTTTCATGATTTTTGAAACTTTTTACGGTTCGTGATTTTTGAAAATTTTTTTAGAAATAGTTTTGCCCCCAAATTTGGTAGAGGTGATCCTCGTATAGTTTTTTGGCATGCAGAAAAAAATTCAGCTAAAAATTCGAAGTGGAGAATATTTTGTGACCGTTTGAAAAAAGTGTCCCCATTTCAGACACTTTAATGGCTACTAGCAGCAAACCTATAAAATCTCAAATGCTCTTTAAGGGGTGTGAGTTCTCGAGGTTTGGTGAGGGATACGGGGCCAATATAAGGGCCAAATACCAGCACCCATTACACATCATGTGCGCACACCCCCCGGCCCCCCAATCACCGGAACCCTCAATGCCGTTGGTTAGGCTCTTCGACGAAGCTGTGGAGATGCTTCGGCGATGGTGCCCCGAGCAAAAAAAATGTGGCACCAGCACATGCCCAAGCCCAACATGTGCACCGTGGCTTAAAATCTTAGACTGGGAAAGAAGTCCATATGCTTAGACATGGAATGAACTACCTATGCCTAAGCCAACCCATGAAACGGGCGTACGGGTGCTCAGCCGGCTGAAGAGGCAGAATGCATAAGACAGGGATCAGTCTGATCCCCCCTGTGTGCTGCTGATCCTGCTGCTGGTCCTACTGTCACAACCATCGGTCTGGTCCGATCTTAGATTGGGAATAAACTCTGTATGCTTAGACATGGAATGAACTACGTATACCTAAGCCAACCCACGAAACGAGCGTACGGGCACTCAACCAGTCGGAGACGCAGAATGCGCAAGCCAGGGACCGACCCGATCCCCCCTGCGTGCTGTCAATCCTGCTATCGCAACCCTCGGTCTGGTCCGATCTTAGACTGGGAATGAACTCCGTATGCATAAGTCAACCCATGAAACGAGCGTGCGGGCGCTGAGCTGGCAGAAGAGGCATAATGTGCAAGTCGGGGACCGGCCCGATCCCCCTCTGCGTGCTGCCGGTCCCGCTACCACAACCCTTCGTTCGACTGGGGCTTAGACATGGAATGAACTCCCTATGCCTAAGCCAACCCACGAAACAGGCGTGTGGGCGCTCAGCCGGCCGGAGAGGCAGAATGCACAAGATGGGGATCGGCCCGATACCCCCCTGCGTGCTGCCAATCCTACTACCGCAACCCTCAGTCCGGTTTGAACTTAGACTGGGAATGAAGTCTGTATGCCAAAGCCAACCCATGAAACGAGCGTGCGGGCACTCAGCCGGTCGGACAGGCAAAATGCGCAAGCCGGAGACCGACCCCTCTGCGTGCTGTCGATCCCACTACCACAACCCTCGGTCCGGCTAGGGCTTAGACATGGAATAAACTCCCTATGCCTAAGCCAACCCATGAAATGGGTGTACGGGCTCTCAGCCGGCCAGAGAGGCAGAATGCGCAAGCCAGGGATCAACCCGGTCCCCCCTGCGTGCTACCGATCCTGCTGTCGCAACCCTCAGTTCGATCTGATCTTAGACTAGGAATGAACTCTGTATACTTAGACTGGGGATGAACTCCGTATTCCTAAGTCAACCCACAAAATGAGCGTGCGGGCGTTCAGTCGACCAGAGAGGCTGGATGCGCAAGCTGGCGATCGAGCGGGTGGTAGGTGGGTTCAAGCACATCTTCATATTTCTGCCATGCCAATGCCATTTTTATGGCTTGTAAATTCATACAATGGTCCCCTAAGCCTTCATGTGACGTTTCCTTGCAAGACGACCCATTTTCTATTTTTCATGATTTTTGAAACTTTTTACGGTTCAGGATTTTTTAAAATTTTTTTAGGAAGAATTTTGTTCCCAAATTTGGTAGAGGTGATCCTTTTATTTTTTTTGGCATGCACAAAACAATTCAGCTAAAAACTCGAAGTGGAAAAGATTTTGTGACCGTTTGAAAAAAGTGTCCCCAATTCAGACTCTTTAACGGCTACTGGCAGCAAACCTATAAAATCTCAAATGCTGTTTAAGGGGGTGTGAGTTCTCGAGGTTTGATGAGGGATAGGGGGCCAATATAAGGTCCAACTACCAGCACCCATTGCGCATCATGTGCGCATACCCCCCGACCCCCCAATCGTCGAAACCACCAGTGCTGCCGGTTAGGCTCTCCGACGATGCTTCGTGACGCTTTGGTGATGGTGCCTCAGGTGAAAAAAAATGGCACCAGCACATGCCCGAGCCCAGCATGTACACCATGGCTCAAAATCTTAGAATGGGAATGAACTTCGTATGCCTAAGCCAACCCACGAAACGAGCGTGCGGGCGCTCAGCCGGCCAGAGAGGCAGAATGCGCAAGCTGGTGATCGAACGGGTGGTATGTGGGTTCAAGCACATCTTCATATTTCTGCCATGCCAATGCCAGTTTTATGGCTTATAAATTCATACAATGGTCCGCTAAGCCTTCATGTGAAGTTTCGTGGCAAGACGACCCGTTTTCTATTTTTCATGATTTTTGAAACTTTTTGAGGTTCGGGATTTTTTAAAATTTTTTTAGAAGGACTTTTGTTCCCAAATTTGGTAGAGGTGATCCTTGTATTTTTGTTGGCATGCGCAAAACAATTCAGCTAAAAACTCAAAGTGGAGAATATTTTGTAATCGTTTGAAAAAAGTATCCCCATTTCAGACATTTTAATCGCTACTGGCAGCAAACCTATAAAATCTCAAAAGCTCTTTAAGGGGGTGTGAGTTCTCGAGGTTTGATGAGGGACAGGGGGCCAATATAAGGGCCAAGCACCAGCACCCATCGTACATCATGTGCGCACACCCCTTGGCCCCCCCAATCACTGGAACCCCCAATACTGTCGGTTCAGCTCTCCGGTGATGCTCCGATGATGGTGCCCCGAGCGAAAAAAATGTGGCACCAGCACTTGCCCGAGCCCAGTATGTGCATCGTGGCTCAAAATCTTAGACTAGGAATGAACTCCATATGCTTAGACATGGAATGAACCCGTACGCCTAAGCCAACCCACAAAAAGAGCGTACGGGTGCTCAGTCGGTCGGAGAGGTAGAATACGCAAGCCGGGGATTGGCCTAGACCCACCCTGCGTGCTGTCGATCCTGCTGCTGCAACCCTCGGTCCGGTCCAATCTTAGACTGGGAATGAACTTCGTATGCATAAGTCAACCCATGAAATGAGCGTGCGGGCGCTAAGCCAGCCGAAGAACATAATGCGCAAGCCAGGGATCGACTCGGTCCCCCTCTACGTGCTGCCAGTTCGGCTGCCACAACCCTCAGTCTAGCTGGGGCTTAGACATGGAATGAACTCCCTATGCCTAAGCCAACCCACAAAACGGGCGTGCGGGTGCTCAACCGATCGGAGAGGCAGTATACGTAAGTCGGGGATCGGCTCGGTCCCCCTTACGTGCTACCGATCCTACTGCCGCAACCCTCAGTCCGGTCTGATCTTAGACTAGGAACGAACTTCGTATGCTTAAAGTAAGGATGAATTCTATATGCCTAAGTCAACCCATGAAACGAGCGTGCATGCGCTCAGCTAGGCGGAGAGGCAGAATGCGCAAGCCAGGGATTGGCTCGGCCCCCTTGTGTGCTATCGATCCTACTGGCGCATCCCTCAGTCCGATCTGATCTTAGACTGGGGATGAACTCCGTATGCCTAAGTTAACCCTTGAAACGAGCATGGGAGCACTCAACCGGTCAAAGAGGCCGGTCGAAGAGGCATAATG
Source organism: Durio zibethinus (assembly GCF_047325235.1). Taxonomy (NCBI): domain Eukaryota; kingdom Viridiplantae; phylum Streptophyta; class Magnoliopsida; order Malvales; family Malvaceae; genus Durio; species Durio zibethinus. The sequence goes on from NC_143181.1 coordinate 20,772,589, forward strand.
GTCGAAGAGGCATAATGCATAAGTCGAGGATCAGCCCAATCCCCCTATACGTGCTGTCGATCCTACTGTCGGTCCTGCTGCCACTTTCCTTTGTCCGGCTAGGGCTTAGACATGGATTGAAATTCGTATGATGAAACCAACCCATGAAACGACCATGCAAGCGCTCAACCGATCGGAGAGGCAGAATGCACAAGCTGGGGATCGGCTCGATCCCCCCTGCGTGCTATCGATCCTATTGCTGGTCCTGTTGCCACAACCCTCGGTCTGATCTGATCTTAGACTGGGAATGAACTCCGTATGGTTAGATGTGGAATGAACTCGGTATGCCTAAGCCAACCCATGGAACGAGCGTGCGGGCGCTCAGCAGGTTGAAGAGGCAGATGCGCAAGCTGGGGATCGTCCCGACCCCCCCAGCGTGCTATCGATCCTGCTACCGCAACCCTCGGTCTGGTCCAATATTAGACTGGGAATGAACTCTGTATGCCTAAGTCAACCCACGAAACGAGCATGCGGGCGTTGAGTCGACCGAAGAGGCATAATGCGCAAGCAAGGGATTGGCCCGGTCCCCCTTTACGTGCTGCCGATCCTGCTGCAACAACTCTCGGTCCGGCTGGGGCTTAGACATGGAATGAACTCCCTATGCCTAAGCCAACCCATGAAACGGGCATACGGGCGCTCAGCCGGTCGGAGAGGTAGAATGCGCAAGCCAGGGATCGGCCCGTTACCCCCTGTGTGCTATCGATCCTACTGTTGTAACCCTTGATCCGGTCTGATCTTAGACTGAGAATGAACTCTGTATGCTTAGATTGGGGAAGAACTCCGTACGCCTAAGTCAACCCATGAAACGAGCATGCGGACGCTCAGTCGACCAGAGAGGCAGGATGCGCAAGCCGGGGATCGAACGAGTGGTAGGTGGGTTCAAGCACATCTTCATATTTTTGCTATGCCACTACCATTTTTATGGCTTGTAAATTCATACAATGGTCCCCTAAGCCTTCATGTGAAGTTTCATGGCAAGACGACCCGTTTTCTATTTTTCACGATTTTCAAAACTTTTTACGGTTCGAGATTTTTTAAAATTTTTTTAGAAAGTGTTTTATCCCCAAATTTGGTAGAGGTGATCCTGGTATTTTTCTTGGAAGGCACAAAAAATGTCAGCTAAAAACTCGAAGTGGAGAAGATTTTGTGACCGTTTGAAAAAAGTGTCCCCATTTCAGACACTTTAATGGCTACTGGCAGCAAACCTATAAAATCTCAAATACTCTTTAAGGGGGTGTGAGTTCTCAAGGTTTGATGAGGGATAGGGGACCAATATAGGGGCCAAGTACCAGCACCCATCGCACATCATGTGCGCATACCCCCCGCCCCCCCAATCGTCGGAACCCTCAATGCCGCCGGTTAGGCTCTCCGACAATGCTCCGACGATGGTGCCCCAGGCAAAAAAAATGTGGCACCAGCACATGCTTGGGCGCAGCATGTGCACCGTGGCTCAAAATCTTAGATTGGGATTGAACTTCGTATGCTTAGACATGGAATGAACTCCGTATGCCTAAGCCAACCCACGAAACGAGCGTTCGAGCGCTCAGCAGGGCAGAGAGGCAGAATACGCAAGTCAAGGATCGACCCAATCTGCCCCTGCGTGCTGTCGATCCTATGGTAGCAACCCTCAGTTTGCTCTAATCTTAGACTAGGAATGAACTCCGTATGCATAAGTCAACCCACGAAACAAGCGTGCGTGCACTGCGTCGGTCGAAGAGGCATAATGCGCAAGCCAGGGATCAGCCCGGTACCCCTTTGCGTGTTGCCCATCCCACTGCCACAACCCTCGATCCGGCTGGGGCTTAGACATGGAATGAACTCCCTATGCCACAACCCTCGAAACGGGCGTGCGGGCGCTCAACCGATCGGAGAGGTAGAATGCACAAGCCTGGGATCGACCCGGTCCCCCCTGTGTGCTGTTGATCATGCTGCCACAGCCTTCGGTCCGGTCCAATCTTAGACTGGGAATGAACTCCGTATGCTTAGACTAGAGATGAACTCTGTATGCCTAAGTCTACCCATGAAATGAGCATGCGGGCGCTCAGCCGGTGGAGCGGCCGGTCGGAGAGGCATAATGCACAAGCTGAGGATCAGCCCGATCCCCTTCTGCATGCTGCTGATCCCGCTACCGATCCTGCTACCACAACCCTCAGTCTGGCTGGGGCTTAGACATGGAATGAACTCCGTATGCCTAAGCCAACCCACGAAAAGTGCATGCGGGCACTCAGCCAGTTAGAGAGGCAGAATGCGCAAGTCAGGGATCGACCTGGTCCCCACCTGTGTGCTACCGATCCTGTTGCTGGTCCTACTGTCGTAACCCTCGGTCCAGTCCGATCTTAGACTACAAATTAACTTCGTATGCTTAGACATGGAATGAACTCCGTATGCCTAAGCCAACCCACGAAACGAGTGTACGGGCGCTCAGTCGGCCGAAGAGGAAGAATGTGTAAGCCAGGGATCGACCCGATCCCACTTTACGTTTTGTCGATCTTGCTACCACAACCCTCAGTCCAATCCGATCTTACACTGGAAACGAACTCCGTATGCCTAAGTCAACCCATGAAATAAGCGTGCGGGCGTTGAGCCAGCGGGAGAGGCATAATACGCAAGCCGGGGATCCGCTCGGTCCCCCTCTGCATGCTGCCTGTCTCGCTGCCACAACCCTCGGTCTGATTGGGGCATAGACATGGAATGAACTCCCTATGCCTAAGCCAACCCATGAAACGGGCGTGCAGGCGCTCAGCTGGCCGGAGAGGCAGAATGCGCAAGCCGGGGATCGGCCTGGTCCCCCCTGCGTGCTACCGATCCTGCTATCGTAACCCTCGGTCTGGTCTGATCTTAGACTGGGAATGAACTCCGTATGCCTAGACTACAAATGAACTCTGTATGCCTAAGTCAACCCACGAAACGAGTGTGCAGTCGCTCAGTCGACCGGATAGTCAGCCGGAGATGCGTAATGCCCAAGTGGGGGATCGACTCAATCCCCCTCTCCGTGCTGTTGATGCCGATCCTACTGCCACAACCCTCAGTTCGACTGGGGCTTACACATGGAATGAACTCCGTATGCCTAAGCCAACCCACGAAACTAGCGTGCGGGCGCTCAGCCGATCGGGGAGGTAGAATGTGAAAGTCGGGGATCCGTCCGGTCCCCTCCTGCATTCTACCGATCTTGCTACTAGTCTTGCTGCCACAACCATCGGTTCGATCCGATCTTAGACTAGGAATGAACTCTGTATGCTTAGACATGGAATGAACCCCGTATGCCTAAGCCAACCCACGAAACGAGCGTGCGGGCGCTCATCCAGCCGGAGAGACAGAATCCGCAAGCCGGGGATCAGCCCGGTCCCCCCTGCGTGCTGTCGATCCTGCTGCCGCAACCCTTTGTCCGATTCGATCTTAGACTAGGAATGAACTTCGTATGCTTAAGTCAACCCACGAAACGAGTGTATGGACACTGAGCCGACCGGAGAGGCATAATGCACAAGTCGGGGATCGATCGGTCCCCCTCTGCGTGCTGCCGGTCCTGCTGCCACAACCCTCGATCTGGCTAGGGCTTAGACATGGAATGAACTCCTTATGCCTAAGCCAACCCTTGAAACGGGCATGCGGGTGCTCAGCCGATCGGAGAGGCAGAATGCGTAAGTCGAGGATTGGCCCGGTCCCCCCTGTGTGCTACCGATCCTGCTGCCGTAACCCTTGATCCAGTCCAATCTTAAACTGGGAATGAACTTCGTATGCTTAGACTGGGGATGAACTCCGTATGCCTAAGTCAACCCACGAAATGAGGGTGCGGGCGCTTAGCCGACCAGAGACGCAGGATGCGTAAGCCGGGGATCGAACGGGTGGTAGGTGGGTTCAAGCACATCTTCATATTTCTGCCATGCCAATACCTTTTTTATGGCTTGTAAATTCATACAATGGTCCCCTAAGCCTTCATGTGAAGTTTCGTGGCAAGACGACCCGTTTTCTATTTTTCACGATTTTCAAAACGTTTTACGGTTCAGGATTTTTAAAATTTTTTTAGAAAGAGTTTTGTCCCCAAATTTGGTTGAGGTGATCCTTGTATTTTTGTTGGCTTGCACAAAAGCATTCAGCTGAAAACTCAAAGTGGAGAACATTTTGTGACCGTTTGAAAAAAGTGTCCCCATTTCAGACACTTTAATGGCTACTGGCAACAAACCTATAAAATCTCAAATGCTCTTTAAGGGGGTCTGAGTTCTTGAGGTTTGATGAGGGATAGGGGGCCAATATAAGGGCCAAGTATCATGCCTTGGCCGGGCGCGCCAGGCACATTAGGCACACCAGCAGGCGAGCCAGAGGTTGAGGCCCGCAGACCAGGCGTGCTGGCGGGTATCTGCACGCAAAGCCTAGCAAACGAGTTCAGAATGCCCGCCCAACTTGCAGGCCAGCCCGTGAGACCAAAGCCTGGCATACAAGCTGCCCGCACCACATCTAGAAGGGCCCAAGGTGCTGGACACGCAAAGGAAGCTTATGGAAGCAGGCAGGATCAGTAGCAGCATCCTGGCAGATTTGGTTGACCCTGAAAATCAGGAGTTAGCATCCTGATTGATTGTAATCTGTATAATCCCATGATTTTAGCCTTTATTCTAGGGATATTTTCATTAAGTGTAAGCTGGAGCCTTAACTATAAATAGAGGGCTGCTCCTCCCTCATTTGTACACCATCAAACACTTCTGTTTCAGTGAATACAAGAGCATTTCTAGAATTCTGCCTTCTTATCCTATTTTTCTTTAACTTGCATAATCAGCCCTTCCTATTGTTCTAGTGCCCGTACGCTTGTGTTTTAGGCTGACTTAGGCTTAAAGGAGGAGATTCCAAGCCTAAGGCCGCATGGTTTCTGAGTCTAAGGTCGGAGCCCGTGACAGTTGGTATCAGAGCAGGTTTGATTTTGCGTGTTTGTGTTATGCAGGTTAGAGGAGATGGCATCCCAAAGTGACGCTGCTAACCAACAACCAGAGGCCCAGGAGCATGGGCGTGGAAGAGGGAGGAAAGCCAGTTCTAGAGATATCTGGTCTACCATGGACGGTAGGCTGGCCAAGGTGGAAGTGACCATGGGCGACATGGGGGAGAAGCTTGAGGGGTAGAGACTCACATTGCATCGCTAGACTCCATGGGGGAGGAGATCCAAAGTGAGCTGCAAGCTGCTCTCAACAAAGGCTTGGACGTGTTCACCCAAAAGAATCAGACCTTGGAGGCTAAAGTGCTGACCTTGCGTGATGGCATGGAGGCCATGCACCAACGGATGGAGGAGCTTAGCAGTGAGCTTGTTGCTTGCAATACTGCCATTGGGAATGGCATGTTTGCTGGAGTGTCCAAGTCTAGATTGGATGTCCCCAAGCCTAAGGAGTTCAAGGGGACTAGGGGTGCCAAGGAAGTAGATAACTACCTTTGAGGTATGGAGTAGTACTTTCAGGCCACGGGCATGCAAGACGAGGTGATAAAGGTAAGCACCGCTGCTATGTATCTCACTGATGTAGCCTTATTGTGGTAGAGGCATAGGTGTAATGATGTCAGGTGTGGGAGCACCAAGATTGGAACCTGGGCAGAGTTCTAAAAAGAGTTCAGAGAACAATTTTACCTAGAGTATGCCGATGATGAGGTGCGGGCAAAGTTGTGCAGGCTAAGCCAGCAAGGGGACATAAGGGAATATGTCTAAAAATTCTCTGAATTAATGCTATAGATCTCGGATCTAGGTAAGAAGGACTCCTTATTTGCTTTCATGGATGGGCTGAAGCCGTGTGTGAAGCATGAGCTACAAAAGAGAGGAGTTCATGACTTGGCTAAAGCCATGACTACTGTCGAGGCCTTGATAGAGTTCAAGCCTCTGAACAAGTTCGAGTCTACCAAGCCCAAGGGTAAGGGTAGGGATGATAGGGATCGAAGGAAGCAGTCCAAGAGGAAGGACTGTGACCGAGAGTCCAAGGATGGAGACCGAGACCATTCAACCAAAGATGGCGAAAAGAAGCCACCAGCAGGCAAGCGGAAAGCAAAGGAGGACCGAGAGCCACTAGCATGCTACCTATGTGGAGAGAGCCACATAGCACACAATTACCCACAGAAGGGCAAGCTGGCTGCTGTAGACAAGGAGTCTGATGAGGAGCCAGAGTTCGAGGCAGCAAAGCTTGGGTCGTTGGTGCTCAATGCTGTCCAGAGTAAGGGGAGCCGTAAGCCAAAGGGCTTGATGTTTACGGATCTGATGGTTGCAGGTTAGAAGGTAAGTGCACTGGTGGACATAGGTGCTTCACATTTTTTTATTTCAGGTGATAGAGCCCGGAAGCTCAAACTAAAGGTGCAGAAAGGGACTGGTACGATCAAAACGGTGAACTCCAAGAAAGTTCCAGCCATTAAAGTAGCGCGGGGAGTGGAGTTGCAGCTTGGAGACTGGAAAGGCAAGGAGACCATTGAGGTAATACCCCTTGATGACTATGAGTTTGTGATTGGGTTAGATTTCCTTGTTCGGATTAATGCCCTCCTTGTGCTTTTTGCCGATTGTGTTTGCATCTTGGATGCATGGTGCCAATGCCTAGTGCCATTGAAAAAAGGGTCTGGAGTTGGGTCACGGGTGGTGTCAACCATCCAATTTGCCAAGGGGGTAAACAGTCAAGAAGACACCTTTTTGGCAGCCTTGAAATATGATGAGCCAAGGGAGAAAGAGATCGAGTCACCCTTGGAGGTGCTAAAGGTGCTGAAGACCATTAGTGTTGTGATGCCCATAAAGCTACCAAGCAAGCTACCACCTAAGAGGGAGGTGGACCACAAGATCGAGCTGGTGTCCGAGGCCAAGCCACCAGCTAGAGCCCCTTACCAAATGTCTCCACCAGAGTTGGAAGAGTTGAGGAAGCAGCTCAAAGAGTTAGTTGATGCTGGCTTCATCAGGCCATCGAAGGCACCCTATGGTGCACCGATTCTATTTCATCACAAGCATGATGGGTCGTTGCGGTTGTGCATAGATTACCGGGCTTTGAATAAGCTGACCATCAAGAACAAGTACCCCATCCCACTCATTGCAGACTTGTTCGATCAACTTGGGAGCGCAAGGTGGTTCACTAAGCTGGATTTGAGGTCAGGCTACTATCAAGTCAGGATCGCGAAGGGAGATGAGCCAAAGATAGCATGTGTCACTCGGTATGGTTCGTATGAGTTCTTGGTGATGCCTTTCAGACTCACGAATGCCCCAGCAACATTCTGCACCCTTATAAACAAGGTACTTCAGTCATTCCTTGATCGGTTTATTATGGTTTATTTAGATGACATTGTGATCTACAGTCAGACTTTGGGAGAGCATGTAGACCACTTGAGATAGGTGTTCGAGGTGTTGCGGGCGCACAAGCTGTTTGTCAAGAGGGAGAAGTGCTCATTCACCCAGTAGGAGATCGCATTCCTTGACCACATAGTGGGAGGTGGTAGGATACGCATGGATGAAGGCAAGATACATGCCATCCTGGAGTGGCAACCGCCAGCCAAGGTCACTGAGTTAAGATCGTTCCTTGGGTTGGTCAACTACTACAGGCACTTCATCAAAGGTCACTCAGCAATAGCCATGCCATTGAATGACTTGCTCAAGAAAGGGAAAGCATGGGAGTGGAGCGCAGGGTGCCAGGAAGCCTTTGATAGGTTGAAGCGGACTGTGATCGAGGAGCCAATCTTAGCCTTGCCAGACCATGCCAAGTCGTATGAGGTGCATACGGATGCATCAAACTTTACCACAGAGGGCGTGTTGATGCAGAAGGGATGTCCAGTCGTGTTCGAGAGCAGGAAGCTAAATGAGAGTGAGCGTAAGTACACGGTCCAAGAGAAGGAGATGACTGTAGTGGTGCACTGCTTGTACACTTGGTGCCATTACCTGTTGGGGTTGAGGTTCATGGTTAGGACGGACAATGTGGCGACCAGCTACTTCCAGACGTAGAAGAAGCTGTCCCTTAAGCAGGTAAGATGGTAAGATTTTCTTACGAAATTTGATTTCCAGATGGAGTACAAGCAGGGGCGGGCGAACCTAGTGGTAGACGCCCTGAGCAGGAAGGCTAACCTTGCTGCCATTAGCCAACCAGAGGGGTCACTGGTGCCATGCATCAAGGAGGGACTTGCGCATGATCCTACAGCCAAGGCTTTGATGGAGTACACCCAGCAAGGTAAGACTAGGTGGTTTTGGTTACAGGATGGCTTGCTGTACACTAGGGGAAATAGACTGTTTGTGCCATAGCACGAAAAGCTTCGCAAGGAAGTTTTGCAAGAATGCCATGATTCAAGATGGCTTGGACACCTCGGAGTGAGCCGTACCTTGGTGTTGATCGAGGACCAGTACTATTGGCCGCACATGAGGGACGATATGGAGGCCTATGTGAAGACTTATCTTATGTGCCAACAGAACAAGGTGGAGCTCAAGAAACCAAGCGGCCTCTTGGAGCCATTGCCAATGCTAGAATGACCATGGGAGAGTGTTTCTCTGGACTTTATAGTCAATCTACCCAAAGCAGAAGGGTTTGGAAGCATCATGGTAGTGCTGGACAAGTTTTCCAAGTATGGAATCTTCATTCCAGCAACCAAGGAGTGCTTAGCCGAGGAGGCAGCTCGATTATTCCTGAAGAACATGGTTAAGTACTAGGGAGTGCCGATGACCATTGTCAATGATCAGGACGGGCATTTCACGAGTAGGTTTTAGACTGAGTTGTTTAAGCTATTGGGGTCAGACTTGAACTTTTCCACCAGCATGCATCTGCAGACCGATGGGCAGACAGAATGAGTGAATGGACTATTGGAGGTCTACCTCAGGCACTATGTGAGTGCCATACAAAGGGACTGGCCAAAGCTGTTAGATATTGCATAGTTTTCCTACAACTTGCAAAAGAGCGAGGCAACAAACCAGAGCCCATTTGAGGTTGTGACAAGGCAACAACCACTAACACCCGGTTCGATTGCTGTAGGTTATACAGGGCCAAATCCAGCAGCATACAAGTTTGCCAAGACATGGTAGGAGCAAACTGACTTGGCCAGAGTTTGTCTACACAAGGCAGCCAAGAGGTCGAAGAAGTGGGCAGACCAAAATAGGCGGGATGTGCAGTTTCAGGTTGGAAACTTGGTGTTGGTGAAGCTGCATCCCATTGTGCTCCATAGAGGGCTACACAAAGGCCTAGTCCAAAGGTATGATGGACCTTTTCGAGTAGTCAAGAGGGTAGGCAAGGTTGCCTACAAGCTGGATATGCCACCCAAGCTGAGGGTACACCCGGTGTTCCATGTGAGCATGCTCAAGCCGTTCCATGAGAATGAGGGAGATCCAGGATGGGTAGAGTCAAAGCGTATGCCATTGGGAAAAGGCCTCATATGAGAAGGAGGTCCATAGCATCATAGCTGACTAAGAGGTGAGACGGAAGAACTATCAGCCAAGACAAGAGTACTTGGTGTGCTGGAAGGGACTTCCAGACAGTGAGGTGAGCTAGGAACCAGCAAATGACTTATGGCAATTTGAGGACTAGATCAGGTAGTACCATGCAGAAGATGCAACAAGGGTGTTGTGCAATCAGGTGGGAGAGAATGCCATGCCCTGGGTGGGCACGCCAGGCACATCAAGCGCACCAGCAGGTGAGCTAGAGGTTGAGGCCCACAGACCAGACGTGCTGGTGGATATTTGTGTGCAAAGCCTAGCAAACGAGTTCAGAACGCCCGCCCAACTTGTAGGCCAGCCCGTGAGACCAAGGCCTGGCATATAAGCTGCCCGTACCACATCCAAAAGGGCCCAAGGTGCTGGACACGTAAGGAAAGCTTCTGGAAGCAGGCAGGATCAGCAGCAGCATCTTGGTAGATTTGGTTGACCCTAAAAATCAGGAGTTAGCATCTTGATTGATTGTAATCTGTATAATCCCATGATTTTAGCCTTTATTATAGGGATACTACCATTAAGTGTAAGCTAGAGCCTCAACTGTAAATAGAGGGCTGCTCCTTCCTCATTTGTACACTATCAAACACTTCCATTTCAGTGAATACAAGGGCATTCCCAGAATTCTGCCTTCTTATCCTGTTTCTCTTTAACTTGTGTAATCATCCCTTTTCGTTGTTCTAGTGCCCGTACGGTTGTGTTTTAGGTTGACTTAGGCGTAAAGGAGGAGATTCCAAGCCTAAGGCCGCACGGTTTCTAAGTCTATGGTCGGAGCCCTTGACACAAGTACCAGCACCCATCACACATCATGTGCGCACAGCCCCCCGACCCCCCCAATCGTTGAAACCCCTAATGCCGCCGGTTAGGCTCTCCAGCGATGGTTCCTCGGGTGAAAAAAATGTAGCACCAGCACAACCTGGCCAGAGAGACAGAATGCACAAGCCGGGGATCAGCTCGGTCCCCCTCTGTGTGCTGCCGGTCTCGATGCCACAACCCTCGGTCTGGCTGGGGCTTAGACATGGAATGAACTCCCTATGCCTAAGCCAACCCACGAAACGGGCGTACGGGTGCTCATCCGGCCAGAGAGGCAGAATGCGCAAGCCAGAGATCGACTCGATCCCCCTTACGTGCTGTCGATCCTACTGCCGCAACCCTCGATCCGATTAGATCTTAGACTGGGAATGAACTCCATATGCTTAGACTAGGGATGAACTCCGTATGCCTAAGTCAACCTACGAAACGAGCGTACGGCCGCTCAGCTGGCCGGATAGGCAGAATGCAAAAGCTAGGGATCGGCTCGGTCCCCCTACGTGCTGTCGATCCTGCTATTGGTCTTGCTGTCGCAACCCACGGTCCGATCTGATCTTAGACTGGGAATGAACTCCGTATGCCTAAGTCATCCCATGAAATGAGTGTTCGGGTGCTGACCCGTTGGAGAGGCATAATGCGCAAGCCGGGGATGGACCTGATCCCTCTCTACGTGCTGTCGGTCCTACTACCCCAACCCTCGGTCCGGATGGGGCTTAGACATGGAATGAACTCCCTATGCCTAAGCCAACCCATGAAACAGGTGTGCGGGCGCTTAGCCGACCAGAGAGGCATAATGCGCAATCCGGGGATCGGCCCGATCCCTCCTACGTGCTGCCGATCTTGCTGTCGCAACCCTCAATCTGGTTCGATCTTAGACTGGGAATGAACTCCATAAGCTTAGACTGGAGATAAACTCCGTATGCCTAAGTCAACCCACGAAACGAGCGTGCGGGCCATCAGTCGATCGAAAAGGTCGGTCGGATAGGCATAATGCGTAAGTCGCAGATCAGTCGGTCCCCCTTTGTGTGCTGTCGATCTCGCTGTTGGTCTTGCTGCCACAACCCTCGATCCAGTTGGGGCTTAGACATGGAATGAACTTCATATGCCTAAGCCAACCCACGAAACGAGCGTATGGGTGCTTACCTGATCGGAGAGGTAGAATGCATAAGCTGGGGACTGGCTCAGTCCCTCCTGCGTGCTGTTGATCTTGCTATCGTAACCCTCGATTCGGTCTGATCTTAGACTAGGAATGAACTCCGTATGCCTAAGTCAACCCACGAAACGAGCATTCGGGTGCTGAGCTAGTCGGAGAGGTATAATGCGCAAGCCGAGGATCAACCCGGTCCCCCTCTGCGTGCTATCAGTCTGGCTACCACAACCCTCGATCTGGCTAGGGCTTAGACATGGAATGGACTTCCTATGCCTAAGCAAACCCATAAAATGGGTGTGTGGGCGCTCAACCGATCGGAGAGGCAGAATGCGTAAGCCGAGGATCCATGCTGTCAATCTTGCTACCGTAACCCTCGGTCCGGTTTGATCTTAGACTGGGAATGAAGCACGTATGCTTAGACTGGGGATGAACTCCGTATGCCTAAGTCAACCCACAAAACAAGTGTATGGGCGCTCAGCCAGTCGGAGAGGCCGATCGGAGAGGCAGAATGTGCAAGCCAGGGATTAACCCGATCCCCCCTGCGTGCTGTCGATCCTGCTGCTGGTCTTACAGTCGTAACCCTCGGTCCGATCCGATCTTAGATTGGGAATGAACTCCGTATGCTTAGACATGGAATGAACTCCGTATGCCTAAGCTAACCCATGAAATGAGCGTGCAGGCGCTCAGTCAACGAGAGAGGTTGAATGCACAAGCCGGGGACCGACCCAGTCCCTCCCTGCGTGCTATCGATCCTGCTATCGTAACCCTCGGTTTGATCCGATGTTACATTGGGAATGAACTCCGTATGCCTAAGTCAACCCACGAAACGAACGCGCGGGCGCTGAGCCGGTCGGAGAGGCATAATGCGCAAGCTGAGAATCGGCCCGATCCCCCTCTACGTGCTACCTGTCCCGCTGCCACAACCCTCTGTCCGGCTGGGGCTTAGAGATGAATGAACTCCCTATTCCTAGGCCAACCCACGAAACGGGCGTGTGGGAGCTCAGTCGGTCGGAGAGGTAAAATGCGCAAGCCAGGGATCAGCCCGATCCCCCTGCATGCTATCGATCCTTCTGCTGTAACCCTCTATCCGGTCTGATCTTAGACTGGGAATGAACTCCATATGCTTAGACTGGGGATGAACTCTGTATGCCTAAGTCAACCCACGAAATGAGCATGTGGGGGCTCAGTCAGCCGAAGAGGCCGACCGGAGAGGCATAATGCGTAAGTCAGGGATCAACCCGATCTCCCCTGCGTGCTGCCGATCCTACTGCTGGTCCTGCTACCGTAACCCTTGGTCCGGTCTGATCTTAGACTAGGAATGAACTCCGTATGCTTAGACATGGAATGAACTCCGTATGCCTAAGCCAACCCACGAAACGAGCGTGCGGACGCTGAGTCGACCGGAGAGGAAGAATGCACAAGTCAAGGACTGGCCCGATCACCCCCTGCGTGCTATCGATCATGCTGCCTCAACCCTCAATCCGGTCCGATGTTAGACTGAGAATGAACTCCGTATGCCTAAGTCAACCCATGAAATGAGCATTTGAGCACTGAGCCGATCGGAGAGACATAATGCGCAAATCGAGGATCAACTCGATCCCCCTCTGTGTGCTGTCAGTACCGCTGCCACAACCCTCGATCTGACTGGGGTTTAGACTTGGAATGAACTCCCTATGCCTAAGTCAACCCATGAAACGGGCGTGTGGGATCTCTGTCGGCCGGAGAGGTAGAATACGCAAGCTGGGGATCAGCCCGATCCCCCTGTGTGCTGTCGATCCTACTGCTGCAACCATCTGTCCGGTCTGATCTTAGACTGGGAATGAACTCTATATGCTAAGACTGGGGATGAACTCTGTATGCCTACGTCAACCCACGAAATGAGCATGTGGGCACTCAGCCGACCGGAAAGGCCAATCGGAGAGGCATAATGCGCAAGTCGAGGGTCAGCCCGATCCCCATTTGAGTGCTATCCATCCTGCTGCCGGTCTTGCTGCCATAACCCTCGATCCGACTGGGGCTTAGACATGGAATGAACTCTGTATGCTTAATCCAACCCACGAAACGAGTGTGCGGGTGCTCAGTCAGCCAGAGAGGTAGAATGCGCAAGCCGAGGATCGACCCGATCCCCCTTACGTCCTGTCAATCCTGCTGTTGGTCTTGTTGTCGCAACCTTCAGTCCAGTCCAATCTTAGACTAGGAATGAACTCTGTATGCCTAAGCCAACCAACAAAATGAGTGTGCAGGCACTCAGCCAGCCAGAAAGGTAGAATGCGCAAGTCGGGGACCGACCCGGTCCCTCCCTGCGTGCTATCGATCCTGCTATCGCAACCCTCGGTTTCATCCGATGTTAGACTGGGAATGAACTCCCTATGCCTAACTCAACCCATGAAACGAATGTGTGGGCGCTGAGTCGACCGGAGAGGTGTAATGCGTAAGTCGGGAATCGGCTTGATCCCCTTCTACGTGCTACCTGTCCCGCTGCCACAACCCTCTGTCTGGCTAGGGTGTAGAGATGGAATGAACTTCCTATGCCTAGGCCAACCCACAAAACGGGCGTGCGGGTGCTCAGCCGATTGGAGAGGCAGAATGCGTAAGCCGGGGATCGACTCGGTCCCCGCTGCATGCTGTGGATCCTACTGTCGTAACCCTCGATCTGATCTAGCCTTAGATTAGGAATGAACTTCGTATGCTTAGACTAGGGATGAACTTCGTATGCCTAAGTCAACACACGAAACGAGCATGTAGACACTCAATCGACCAGAGAGGCAGGATTCACAAGCCGAAGATCGAATGGGTGGTAGGTGGGTTCAAGCACATCTTCATATTTTTTCCATGCCAGTGCCATTTTTATGGCTTGTAAATTCATACAATGGTCCCCTACGCCTTCATGTGAAGTTTCGTGGCAAGACGAACCATTTTCTAATTTTCACAATTTTTAAAACTTTTGACGGTTCGAGATTTTTTAAAATTTTTTTACAAAGAGTTTTGTCATCAAATTTGGTAGAGCCCACACGCTTAGACATGTGAAGTTTGATCTTAGACTAGGAATGAACTCCGTATGCTTAGACATGGAATGAACTCCGTATGCCTAAGCCAACCCACGAATCGAGCGTGTGGGCGTTCAGCTGGCAGAATGCGTAAACCGAGGATCGATCTGATCCCCACTGTGTGCTGCCGATCCTGCTGCTACAACCCTTGGTTCGGTCCGATCTTAGACTAGGAATGAACTTCGTATGCTTAGACTGGGGATGAACTCCGTATGCCTAAGTCAACCCAAGAAATGAACGTACGGGCACTCAATCGGCCAGAGAGGCATAATGCGCAAGTCGAGGATCAGCCCGATCCCCCTCTACATGCTACCGTTCTCACTGTCGGTCTTGCTGCCATAACCCTTGGTCCGGCTGGGGCTTAGACATGGAATGAACTCCGTATGCCTAAGCTAACCCATGAAACGAATGTACGGGAGCTCAGCCGACCAGAGAGGCAGAATGCACAAGCCGGGGATCGACCCGGTCCCCCCCTGCGTGTTGTCGATCCTATTACTGGTCCTACTGCCGCAACCCTCTGTTCGATCCGATCTTAGCCTGGGAATGAACTCTATATGCCTAAGTGAACCCATGAAACGAGTGTGCTGGTGCTGAGCTGATCGGAGAGGAATAATGCGCAAGTCGGGGATAGGCCCGATCCCCCTCTGTGTGCTACTGGTCCCACTGCCACAACCCTCAGTTCGGCTGGGGCTTAGACATTAAATGAACTCCCTATGCCTAAGCCAACCCACGAAAGGGACGTACGGGTGCTCAACCGATCGGAGAGGCAGAATGCATAAGCCAAGGATCAGCCTAGTCCCCCTCTGTGTGCTACCGTTCTCACTACCAGTCCTGCTACCATAACCCTTAGTCCAGCCTAGTCCCCCTCTGTGTGCTACCGTTCTCACTCAGCCCGGTCCCCCCTACGTGCTACCGATCCTGCTATCGCAACCCTCGATCCGATCTGATCTTAGACTGGGAATGAACTTCGTATGCTTAGACTGGGGATGAACTCTGTATGCCTAAGTCAACCCATGAAACTAACGTACGGGCGCTCAGCCAACCAGAGAGGCAGGATGCGCAAGCCGGGGATTGAACGGGTGGTAGGTGGGTTCAAGCATATCTTCATATTTCTGCCATGCCAATGCCATTTTTATGGCTTGTAAATTCACACAATGGTCCCCTAAGCCTTCACGTGAAGTTTCGTGGCAAGATGACCCTTTTTCTAATTTTCACGATTTTTGAAACTTTTTGCGGTTCAAGATTTTTTAAAATTCTTTTAGAAAGAGTTTTATTCCCAAATTTGGTATAAGTGAGCCTTGTATTTTTTTTGGCATGCACAAAAAAATTCAGCTAAAAACTATAAGTGGAGAAGATTTTGTGATCGTTTGAAAAAAGTGTCCCCTTTTCAGACACTTTAATTGCTACTGGCAGCGAACCTATAAAATCTCAAATGCTCTTTAAGGGGGTATGAGTTCTCGAGGTTTGATGAGGGATAGGGGGCCAATATAAGGGCCAAGTACCAGCACCCATCGCACATGTGCGCACATCCCCCCAGCCCCCCAATCGTCGGAACCCCCAATGCCATCGGTTAGGCTCTCCGGCGATGCTCCGATGATGCTCCGTCCCCCCTGCGTGTTGTCAATCCTGCTGCCACAACCCTTGGTCCGGTCTGATCTTAGACTAGGAATGAACTCCGTATGCATATGTCAACGCACAAAACGAGCGTACGGGCATTGAGTCAGCCGAAAAGGTGTAATGCGCAAGTTGGGGATCGGCCCGGTCCCCCTCTGTATGCTGCCAGTCCCACTGCCAGAACCCTCGGTCCGGCTGGGGCTTAGACATGGAATGAACTCCCTATGCCTAAGCCAACCCACGAAACGGGCGTGCGGGTGCTCAGTCGATCGGAGAGGCAGAATGCGCAAGCCGAGGATCAGCCCGGTCCCCCCTGCGTGCTACCGATCTTGCTGTCGTAACACTCAGTCCGGTCCAATCTTGGACTGGGAATGAACTCCGTATGCTTAGACTGGGGATGAACTCCGTACGCCTAAGTCAACCCACAAAACGAGTGTGTGGGCGATCAATCGGTCGGAGAGGCCGGTCGGAGAGGCATAATACGCAAGTCGGGGATCAACCCGGTCCCTCTCTACGTGCTGCCAATCCCGCTGTCGGTCCTGTTGCCACAACCTTCGGTCCAACTGGGGCTTAGACATGGAATGAACTCCGTATAGCTAAGACAACCCATGAAACGAGCGTGCGGGCGCTCAGTCGGCCGGAGAGGTAGAATGCACAAGCTAGGGCTCAGCCTGGTCCCCCCTGTGTGCTGCCGATCCTATTGCTGGTGTTGTTGCTACAACCCTCGGTCTGGTTCGATCTTATATTGGGGATGAACTACATATGCTTAGACATGGAACGAACTCCATACACCTAAGCCAACCCATGAAACAAGCGTACGGGCGCTCAACTGGTCGGAGAGGTAGAATATGCAAGTCGAGGACCGGCCCGATCACCCCTACGTGCTGTCGATCCTGCTGCTGCAACCCTCAGTTCGATCTGATCTTAGACTAGGAATGAACTCCGTATGCCTAATTAAACCCATAAAATAAGCGTACGGGTGCTGAGCTAGCCGGAGAGGCATAATGCGCAAGTCGGGGATCGGCTCGATCCCCTTCTGCGTGCTGCCAGTCCCGCTGCCACAACCTTTGGTCCGGTTGGGGCTTTGACATGGAATGAACTCCCCATGCCTAAGCCAACCCATAACATGAGCGTACGGGTGCTCAGCCAGCCGGAGAGAGAATGCGCAAGCCGAAGATCGGCTCGATCCCCCCTGGGTGCTATCGATCCTACTATCGCAACCCTCGGTCTGGTCCAAACTTAGACTGGGAATGAACTCCTTATGCTTAGACTGGGGATGAGCTCCGTATGCCTAAGTCAACCCACGAAACGAGCATGCGGGCCCTCAGCCAACCAGAGAGTTAGGGTGTGCAAGCCGGGGATCGAATGGGTGGTAGGTGGGTTCAAGCACATCTTCATATTTCTATCATGCCAATGCCATTTTTATGGCTTGTCAATTCATACAATGGTCCCCTAAGCCTTCATGTGAAGTTTCATGGCAAGACGACCAGTTTTCTATTTTTCATGATTTTTGAAACATTTTACGGTTCAGGATTTTTTAAAATTTTTTTAGAAAGATTTCTCTCCCTAAATTTGGTAGAGGTGATCCTTGTATTTTTGTTGGCATGCACAAAAAAATTCAGCTAAAACCTCGAAGTGTAGAAGATTTTGTGACAGTTTAAAAAAAGTGCCCCTATTTCAGACACTTTAAAGGCTATTGGCAGCAAACCTATAAAATCTCAAATGCTCTTTAAGGGGGTGTGAGTTCTCGAGGTTTGATGAGGGATAGGGGGCCAATATAAGGGCCAAGTACCAGCACCCATCGTACATCATGTGTGCACACCCCCCGGCGCCCCCAATCGTCGGAACCCCTAATGCCGTTGGTTAGGCTCTTCGGCGATGCTCCGACGCTGGTGCTCCGAGCAAAAAAAATGCGGCACCAGCACATGCTCGAGCCCAGCATGTGCATCGTGGCTCAAAATCTTAGACTGGGAATGAACTCTGTATGCTTAGACATGGAATGAACTCTGTATGCCTAAGCCAACCCATGAAATGAGTGTGCGGGCACTCAGCCGATCGGAGAGGCAGATTGCGTAAGTCAGAGATCGGCCCGGTCCCCCCTACGTGCTGTCGATCCTGCTACCGAAACCCTCAGTCCATTCTGATCTTAGACTGGGAATGAACTCCGTATGCATAAGTCAACCCACGAAATGAGCGTGCGGGCACTGAGCCAATCGAAAAGGCATAATGCAAAGTCGGCGATCAGCCCTGTCCCCCTCTGTGTCCTGTCGGTCCTATTACCACATCCCTCGGTCCGGTTGGGGCTTAGACATGGAATGAACTCCGTATACCTAAGCCAACCCACGAAACGAGCATGTAGGTGCTCAGCCGACCGAAGAGGTAAAATGCGTAAGCTAGGGATCTGCCCGGTCCCCCCTCCGTGCTGTCGATCCTGCTGTTGATCTTGCTGCCGCAACCCTCTGTTCGATCTAATCTTAGACTGGGAATGAACTCCGTATGCTTAGACATGGAATGAACTCCGTATGCCTAAGCCAACCCATGAAACGAGCGTGCGGGTGCCACAACCCTTAGTCTGATCTGATCTTAGACTGGGAATGAACTCCGTATGCCTAAGTCAACCCACGAAACCAGCGTGGGGGCGCTGAGCGGCCGAAGAGGCATAATGCCCAAGCCGGGGATCGGGCCGGTCCCTCTCTACATGCTGCCAGTCCTGCTACCACAACCCTTGGTCTGATTGGGGCTTAGACATAGAATGAACTCCCTACGCCTAAGCCAACCCACGAAATGGGTGTACGGGCGCTCAGCCGACCAGAGAGGCAGAATGCTCATGCTGGGGATCGGCCCGATCCTCCTTGCGTGCTGTTGATCCTGCTGCCACAACCCTTGGTCCGGTCTGATCTTAGACTGGGAATGAACTCTGTATGCTTAGACTGGGGATGAACTCCGTATGCCTAAGTCAACCCATAAAACGAACGTGCGGGCGCTTAGCCGACCAAATAGGCAAGATGCGCAAGTCAGGGATCGAATGGGTGGTAGGTGGGTTCAAGCGCATCTTCATATTTCTGCCATGCCAATGCCATTTTTATGGCTTGTAAATTCATACAATGGTCCCCTAAGCCTTCATGTGAAGTTTAGTGGCAAGACGACCCATTTTGTATTTTTCACGATTTTTGAAACTTTTTACGGTTCGGGATTTTTTTAAATTTTTTTAGTAAGGGTTTTGTCCCCAAATTTGGTAGAGGTGATCCTTGTATTTTTGTTGGAATGCACAAAAAAATTCAGCTAAAAAGTCGGAGTGGAGAAGATTTTGTGACTGTTTGAAAAAAGTGTCCCATTTCAGACACTTTAATGGCTACTGGCAGGAAACCTATAAAATCTCAAATGCTCTTTAAGGTGGTGTGAGTTCTTGAGGTTTGATGAGGGATAGGGGGCCAATATAAGGGCCAAGTACCAGCACCCATCGCACATCATGTGTGCACACCCCCCGGCCCCACAATCGCTGAAACCCCCAATGCCGTCGGTTAGGCTCTCCGGCGATGCTCCGGCAATGGTGCCCTAGGTGAAAAAAATGTGGCACCAGCACATGCCCGAGCCCAGCATGTGCACGAAATGGGTGTGCGGGTGCTCAACCGACCGGAGAGGCAGAATGTGCAAGCCGGGGATTAGCCCGATCCCCATTACGTGCTGCCGATCCTGCTACCGCAACCCTCTATCTGGTCGATCTTAGACTGGAAATAAACTCCATATGCTTAAACTGGGGATGAATTTTGTATGCCTAAGTCAACCCATGAAACGAGTGTGCGGATGCTCAGTCGACCAAAGAGGCAGGATGTGCAAGTCGATGATCGAATGGGTGGTAGGTGGGTTCAAGCACATCTTCATATTTCTACTGTGCCAATGCCATTTTTATGGCTTGTAAATTCATACAATGGTCCCCTAAGCCTTCATGTGAAGTTTCATGGTAAGACGACCCGTTTTCTATTTTTCATGATTTTTGAAACTTTTTACGGTTCAAGATTTTTTAAAATTGTTTTAGAAAGATTTTTGTCCCCAAATTTGGTAGAGGTGATCCTTGTATTTTTGTTGGCATGCATAAAAAATTCAGCTAAAAACTTAAAGTGGAGAAGATTTTGTGATCATTTGAAAAAAGTGTACCCATTTCAGACACTTTCATGGCTACTGGAAGCAAACCTATAAAATCTCAAATGCTCTTTAAAGGGGTGTGAGTTCTCGAGGTTTGATAAGGGATAGGGGGCCAATATAAGGGCCAAGTACCAGCACCTATCGCACATCATGTGCGCACACCCCCCGGCATCCCCAATCGCCGGAACCCCCAATGCCGTAGGTTAGGCTCTTTGGTGATGCTCCGACGAAGGTGGCCTGGGCGAAAAAAATGCGGCACCAGCACATGCCCAAGCCCAGCATGTGCACCGTGGCTCAAACTCTTAGACTAGGAATGAACTCCATATGCTTAGACATGGAATGAACTCCGTATGCTTAGACATGGAATGAACTCCGTATGCTTAGACATGGAATGAACTCTGTATGCCTAAGCCAACCCATGGAACAAGCGTACGAGCGCTCAACCGATCGAAGAGGTAGAATGCGCAAGCCGAGGATTGGTCGCGTCCACCTCTACGTGCTGGCTGTCCCACTACCACAACCATCGGTCCGTCTGGGGCTTAGACATGGAATGAACTCCCTATGCCTAAGCCAACCCATGAAACGAGCGTGCGGGCACTCAACCGATCGGAGAGGCAGAATGTGCAAGCTGGGGATCGGCTTGGTCCCCCCTGTGTGCTGCCGATCCTGCTACCGTAACCCTCAATCTGGTTCGATCTTAGACTGGGAATGAACTCCGTATGCTTAGACTAGGGATGAACTCCGTATGCTTAGACTGGGGATGAACTCCGTATGCCTAAGTCAACCCATGAAACGAGCGTGCGGCCACTCAGTCGGCCGGAGAGGTCGGCTGGAGAGGCAGAATTCGTAAGCCGAGGATCATCCCGGTCCCCCTGTGTGTTGTCGATCCTACTGCTGCAACCCTCAGTCCGATCCAATCTTAGACTGGGAATGAACTCCGTATGCTTAGACATGGAATGAACTCCGTATGCCTCAGCCAACCCACGAAACGAGCGTACGGGTGCGCAGCCGACCGGAGAGGTAGAATGTGCAAGCCGGGGACTGACCTAGTCCCCCCTGCATGCTATCGATCCTGCTACTGTAACCCTCGGTCTGGTCTGATCTTAGACAGGGAATGAACTCCGTATGCCTAAGTTAACCCACGAAACGAGTGTTCGGGCACTGAGCCAACCGGAGAGGCATAATGCGCAAGTCGGGGATCGGCCCGGTCCCCCTCTGTGTGCTGTCGGACACGCTGCCACAACCCTCGGTCCGGTTGGGGATTAGACATGGAATGAACTCCCTATGCCTAAGCCAACCAACAAAACGGGCGTGCGGGTGCTCAGCTTATCGAAGAGGCAGAATGCGTAAGCCGGAGATCAGCCAAGTCCCCCCTACGTGCTGTCGATCCTGCTGTCGCAACCCTTGGTCTGGTCCGATCTTAGACTGTGAATAAACTCTATATGCTTAGACTGGGGATGAACTCCATATGCCTAAGTCAACCCTTGAAATGAGCATACGGATGCTCAGCCGACCAGAGAGGCCAGCCAAAAAGGCATAATGCGCAAGCTGAGGATCAGCTCGGTCACCCTCTGTGTGCTGCCGATCCCACAGCTGGTCCTGCTACCACAACCCTCGGTCCGACTGGCGCTTAGACATGGAATGAACTCCGTATGCCTAAGCCAACCCATGAAATGAGCGTGCGGGTGCTCAACCGGTCAGAGAGGTAGAATGCACAAGCCGGGGATCCGCCCAGTCCCCCCTGCGTGCTGGCGATCTTGCTATTGGTCCTACTACTGTAACCCTTGATCTGGTCTAATCTTAGACTGGGAATGAACTCCATATGCTTAGACATGGAATGAACTCCGTATGCCTAAGCCAACCCACGAAATGAGCGTGCGGGCGCTCAGCTGGCCAGAGAGGCAGAATGCGCAAGCAGGGGACCGACCCGGTCCCCCTCTACGTGTTGTCGATCCTACTGTCACAACCCTCGATCCGGTCTGATCTTAGACTGGGAATGAACTCTGTATGCCTAAGTCAACCCACGAAACAAGCATACGAGTGCTGAGCTGACCAGAGAGGCATAATGCGCAAGCCAAGGATCGGCCCGATCCCCCTCTACGTGCTGTCAGTCCCGCTGCCACAACCCTCGGTCTGGCTGGGGCTTAGACATGGAATGAACTCCCTATGCCTAAGCCAACCCATGAAACGAGCGTGCGGGCGGTCAGCCGGCTGGAGACACAGAATGCACATGCCGAGGATCGGCCCGATCCCTCCTACGTGCTGCCGATCCTACTGCCGCAACCTTTGGTCCGGTCCGATCTTAGACTGGGAATGAACTCTGTATGCTTAGACTGGGGATGAACTCCGTATGCCTAAGTCAACCCATGAAACGAGCATGGAGACGTTCAGCCGACCAGAGAGGCAGGATGTGCAAGCCGGGGATCGAACGATTAGTATGTGGGTTCAAGCACATCTTCATATTTCTGCCATACCCATACCATTTTTATGGCTTGCAAAATCATACAATGGTCCCCTACACCTTCATGTGAAGTTTCATGGCAAGACGACCCGTTTTCTATTTTTCATGATTTTCAAAACGTTTTACGGTTCAGGATTTTTTTAATTTTTTTAGAAAGAGTTTTGTCCCCAAATTTGGTAGACGTGATCCTTGTATTTTTGGTGGCATGCACAAAACAATTCAGCTAAAAACTCGAAGTGGAGAAGATTTTGTGACCATTTGAAAAAAGTGTCTCCATTTCAGACACTTTAATGGCTACTGGTAGCAAACCTATAAAATCTCAAATGCTCTTTAAGGGGGTGTGAGTTCTCAAGGTTTTATGAGGGATAGGGGGCCAATATAAGGGCCAAGTACCAGCACCCATTGCACATCATGTGTGCACACCCCTCGGCCCCTCCAAACATCGGAACCCCCAATACCGTCGATTAGGCTCTCCGGTGATGCTCCGACAATGGTGCCCCGGGTGAAAAAAATACAGCACCAGCACATGCTTGAGCCCAGCATGTGCACCGTGGCTCAAATTCTTAGACTGGGAATGAACTCCATACGCTTAGACATGGAATGAACTCTGTATGCCTAAGCCAACCCATGGAACAAGCGTGCGGGGGCTCAGCCGGCCGGAGAGGTAGAATGTGCAAGTCGGGGATCAGCCTGGTCCCCCTCTATGTGCTGCTGGTCCTGCTGCCACAACCCTCAGTCCACCTGGGGCTTAGACATGGAATGAACTCCCTATGCCTAAGCCAACCCACAAAACGGGCGTGCGGGCGCTTTGCCGGCCGAAAAGGCAGAATCCGCAAGCCGGGGATCAACCTGGTCCCCCCTATGTGCTACCGATCCTGCTGCCGCAACCCTCGATCCGATTAGATCTTAGACTGGGAATGAACTCCGTATGCTTAGACTAGGGATGAACTTCGTATGCCTAAGTCAACCCACGAAACGAGCTTGCGGGCACTCAGTCAGCCGAAGAGGCCGATCGAAGAGGCAGAATGCGCAAGCTGGGGATAGGCCCTATCCCCCCTGCATACTGCCAATCCTACTGCTGGTCCTGCTGCCGTAACCCTCTGTCCGGTTTGATCTTAGACTGGGAATGAACTCCATATGCTTAGACATGGAATGGACTCTGTATGCCTAAGCCAACCCATGAAATGAACGTCGGGGCGCTCAATCGATCGGAGAGGCAGAATGCGCAAGCCGAGGACCAGCTTGGTCCCCCCTGCATGATGTCTATCCTGCTGCCGCAACCCTTGTTTTGGTCTGATCTTAGACTGGGAATGAATTTCGTATGCCTAAGTCAACCCACAAAACGAACGTTCAGACGTTGAACCGACCGAAGAGGCATAATGCGCAAGCCAGGGATCGACCCGATCCCCCTCTGCGTGCTGCCAATCCCACTGCCACAACTCTTGATCCGGCTGGGGCTTAGACATGGAATGAATTCCCTATGCCTAAGCCAACCCATGAAACGGGCGTGCGGGCACTCAGTCGATCGAAGAGGCAGAATGCCCAAGCTGGGGATCGGCCTGGTCACCCCTGCGTGCTACCGATCCTGCTGCCGTAACCCTCAGTCAGGTCCGATCTTAGACTGGGAATGAACTCCGTATGCTTAGACTGAGGATGAACTCCGTATGCCTAAGTCAACCAACGAAAAGAACGTGCAGGTGCTCAACCGGCCGGAGAGGCATAATGCGTAATCCGAGGATCAGCCCGATCCCCCTCTTCTTGCTATCGATCCTGCTGTCGGTCTTGCTGCCACAACCTTCGATCCAGTTGGGGTTTAGACATGGATTGAACTCTGTATTCCTAAGCCAACCAATTAAACGAGCGTGCGGGCACTCAGCCTATCGGAGAGGCAAAATGTGCAAGTCGGGGATCAGCCTGGTCCCCCCCGACGTGCTGCCAATCCTATTGCTAGTCCTGCTATCGCAACCCTCGGTCCGGTCTGATCTTAGACGGGGAATGAACTCTATATGCTTAGACATGGAATGAACTCTGTATGACTAAGCCAACCCACAAAACGAGGGTACGTGCGCTCAGCAGGCCGGAGAGCCAGAACACGCAAGCTGGGGATCGGACCGATCCCCCCTGCGTACTGTCGATCCTACTGCCGCAACCCTTGGTCCATCCGATCTTAGATTGGGAATAAACTCTGTATGCCTAAGTCAACCCATGAATCGAGCGTACGGGCGCTGAGCCGGTCAGAGAGGCATAATGCATAAGCCAGGGATCGGCCCGATCCCCCTCTACGTGCTATCGGTCCCGCTGCCACAACCCTCGGTCTGACTGGAGCTTAGACATGGAAAGAACTCCTAATATCTAAGCCAACCCATGAAACGGGCGTACGGGCACTCAGCCGACTGGAGAGGCAGAATGCACAAGCCAGGGATAGGCCCGGTCCCCCCTACGTTCTATCGATCGACTGCCGTAACCCTCGATTCGGTCCGATCTTAGACTGGGAATGAACTCCATATGCTTAGACAAGGGATGAACTCTGTATGCCTAACTCAACCCATGAAATGAGCGTACGGGTGCTCAACCGGCTGGAGAGGAGTTGACGACGCATAATGTGCAAGTCGGGGATCAGCTTGGTCCCCCTCTGCGTGCTGTCAATCCCGCTGCCGATCCTGCTATCGTAAACCTCGGTCCGGTTGGGGCTTAGACATGGAATGAACTCCATATGCCTAAGCCAACCCATAAAATGAGCGTGCAGGCCCTCAGTCGATCGGAGAGGCAGAATGCACAAGTTGGGGTTCGACTCGGTCCCCCTTTGCATGCTATCGATCCTGCTACTGGTCCTGCTACCGTAACCCTAGGTTTGATCGATCTTAGATTGGGAATGAACTCCGTATGCCTAAGTCAACCCATGAAATGAGCGTGTGGACGCTCAGCCGACCAGAGAGGCAGGATGCACAAGTCGGGGATCGAACGGGTGGTAGGTGGGTTCAAGCACATCTTCATATTTCTGCCATGCCAATGCCATTTTTATGGCTTGTAAATTCATATTTCTATCATGCCAATGCCATTTTTATGGCTTGTAAATTCACAAAATTGTGCCTTACGCCTTCATGTGAAGTTTCATGGCAAGACGACCCGTTTTCTATTTTTCACGATTTTCAAAACTTTTTATGGTTTAAGATTTTTTTAAATTTGTTTAGAAAGAGTTTTGTCCCCAAATTTGGTAGAGGTGATCCTTGTATTTTTGTTGGCATGCACAAAAAAATTCAGCTGAAAACTCAAAGTGGAGAAGATTTTGTGACTGTTTGAAAAAAGTGTCCCCATTTTAGACACTTTAATGGCTACTAGCAGCAAACCTATAAAATCTCAAATGCTCTTTAAAGGGGTGTGAGTTCTCGAGGTTTGATGAGGGATAGGGGGCCAATATAAGGGCCAAGTACCAGCACCCATCGCACATCATGTGCACACACCCCTCGGCCCCCCCAATCGCCAAAACCCCTAATGTCGCCTATTAGGCTCTCCGATGATGCCTCGACGATGGTGCCCCAGGCGAAAAAAATGTGGCACCAGCACATGCTCGAGCCTATCATGTGTACCCTGGCTCAAACTCTTAGACTGGGAATGAACTCCGTTTGCTTAGACATGGAATGAACTCCGTATGCCTAAGTCAACCCATGAAACGAGCGTGCGGGCGCCTAGCAGACTGGAGAGGCAGAATGTGCAAGCTGGGGATCGACCCAATCCCCCTCTGCGTACTGTCGATCCCGCTGCCACAACCCTCGGTCCGGCTGGGCCTTAGACATGGAATGAACTTTCTATGCCTAAGCCAACCCACGAAACGGGCGTACGGGCACTCAGTCGACCGGAGAGGCAGAATGCGAAAGCCGAGGATCGGCCTGGTCCCCCCTGCGTGCTACCAATCCTACTGCTGCAACCCTCGGTTTGATCTGATCTTAGACTGGGAATGAGCTCCATATGCTTAGACTGGGGATGAACTCCGTATGCCTAAATCGACCCATGAAATAAGCGTGCGGACGCTTAGCCGACCGAAGAGGCCGGTCGGAGAGGCAAAATGCACAAGTCGAGGATCGACTCGGTCCCCCCTACGTGCTATCGATCCTGCTGCTGGTCTTACTACCGTAACCCTCGGTTCGATCTGATCTTAGACTGGGAATGAACTCTGTATGCCTAAGTCAACCCATGAAACGAGCGTCCAGACGCAGAGCAGGTCAGAGAGTCATAATGCGCAAGCTGGGAATCGGCTTGGTCCCCCTCTGCCTGCTGCCAGTCCCGCTGCCACAACCCTCGATCCGACTGGGCTTAGACATGGAATGAAGTCCCTATGCCTAAGCCAACCAACAAAACGTGCGTGCGGGCCCTCAGTCGGTCGGAGAGGCAGAATGGGCAAGCCGGGGATCGACCCAGTCCCCCTTGCGCGCTACCGATCCTACTGTCGCAACCCTCGATCTGGTCTGATCTTAGACTGGGAATGAACTCCATATGCTTAGACTGGGGATGAACTTCGTATGCCTAAGTCAACCCACGAAACGAGCTTACGGGTGCTCAACCGGTCTGAGAGGCATAATACGTAAGCCAAGGATCAGCCTGATCCCTCTCTGCATGCTGTCGATGCCGCTGTCGGTCCTACTACCATAACCCTCGGTCTGACTGGGGCTTAGACATCGAATGAACTTCGTATGCCAAAGCAAACCCATGAAACGAGCGTGCGGGCACTCAGCCAACCGGAGAGGCAGAATTTACAAGCCGAGGATCACCTCGGTCGCCCTTTGTGTGCTGTCGATCCTGCTACTGGTGCTGCTACTGCAACCCTCAATTCGATCCGATCTTAGACTGGGAATGAACTCCATATGCTTAGACATGGAATGAACTCCAATGCCTAAGCCGGGGATCAACCTGATCCCCCTCTGCGTGCTGTCGATCCCGCTGCTGGTCTTGCTACCATAACCCTCGGTTCGACTGGGGCTTAGAAATGGAATGAACTCCGTATGCCTAAGCCAACCCATGAAACGATGGTGCGGGCGCTCAGCCGGCCGAAGAGGCAGAATGCATAAGCCAGGGATTAGCCTGGTCCCCTCTTACATGCTGTCGATCTTGCTACTGCAACCCTCAATCTAGTCCGATCTTAGATAAAGAATGAGCTCTGTATGCCTAAGTCAACCCACGAAATGAGTGTGGGGGTGCTAAGCTGGCTAGAAAGGCGTAATGCGCAAGTTGAGGATCAGCCCGATCCCCCTCTGCTTGCTGTCGGTCCCACAGCCACAACCCTCGGTCTGACTAGGGCTTAGACATGGAATGAACTCCCTATGCCTAAGCCAACCCATGGAACGAGCATCCGGGCACTCAACCGATCGGAGAGGCAGAATGTGCAAGCCCGAGATCGACCCGGTCCCCCTACGTGCTGTCGATCCTGCTGCTGCAACCCTCGGTCCGGTCCGATCTTAGATTGGGAATGAACTCCGTATGCTTAGACTGGGGATGAACTCCGTATGCCTAAGTCAACCTACGAAACGAACGTGCGGGCGTTCAGCCGGTCGGAGAGTCATAATGCGTAAGCCGGGGATCAGCCCGATTCCTCTCTGCATGTTACCGATCCCGTTGTCGGTCCTGCTACGATAACCCTAGGTTCGACTGGGGCTTAGACATGGAATAAACTTCGTATGCCTAAGCCAACCCATGAAACGAGCGTGTGGGCACTCAACCGGCCGAAGAGGCAGAATGCGCAAGTCGGGGATCGGCTCGGTCCCCCCTACGTGTTGCCAATCCTGCTACTGGTCCTGCTACCAGAACCCTCGATCCGATCTGATCTTAGACTAGGAATGAACTCTGTATGCTTAGACATAGAATGAACTCTGTATGCCTAAGCCAAGCCACGAAACAAGCGTGCGGGCGTTCAGCCGACCGGAGAGGCAAAATGCGCAAGCCGGGGATTGGCCCGGTCCCCCTCTGCGTGCTACCGATCTTGCTACCACAACCTTCGGTCCCGTTGGGGATTAGACATGGAATGAACTCCCTATGCCTAAGCCAACCCACGAAACGGGCGTGCGGGTGCTCAGCCGGCCGGAGAGGCAGAATGCGTAAGTCGGGGATCGATCCGGTCCACCCTACGTGCTTTCGATCCTGCTATCGTAACCCTCGATCTGATTCGATCTTAGACTAGGAATGAACTCCGTATGCTTAGACTGGGGATGAACTCCGTATGCCTAAGTCAACCCATGAAACGAGCATGCAGGCACTCAGTCAGCCA
This sequence comes from Durio zibethinus, assembly GCF_047325235.1. Taxonomy (NCBI): domain Eukaryota; kingdom Viridiplantae; phylum Streptophyta; class Magnoliopsida; order Malvales; family Malvaceae; genus Durio; species Durio zibethinus. The sequence goes on from NC_143181.1 coordinate 20,801,500, forward strand.
GAGAGGTAGAATGCACAAGCTGGGGATCGGCCTGGTCCCTTCTGCATGCTACAGATCCTTCTGTTGGTCTTGCTATCGCAACCATTGGTCCGGTCTGATCTTAGACTGGGAATGAACTCTGTATGCTTAGACATGAAATGAACTCGTATGCCTAAGCCAGCCCACGAAATGAGTGCACGGGCACTCAGCCGACCAGAGAGGTAGAATGCGCAAGTCGGGGACCGACCCGATCCCCTCCTGCGTGCTGTCGATCCTGCTATCGGAACCCTCAGTCCGATCCGATCTTAGACTGGGAATGAACTTTGTAAGCCTAAGTCAACCCACGAAACAAGTGTTCAGTCGTTAACCTGACCAGAGAGGCATAATGCGCAAGCTACGGATCGACCCGATCCCCCTCTGCGTGTTGCCGATCTCGCTGCCTCAACCCTCGGTCCGGCTAGGGCTTAGCCATGGAATGAACTCCCTATGCCTAAGCTAACTCACGAAATGGGGGTACGGGCACTCAGTCGACCGGAGAGGCAGAATGCGCAAGCCGGAGATCGGTCCGGTCCCCCCTGTATGCTACCACAACCCTCGATCTGATCCGATCTTAGACTGGGAATGAACTTCGTATGCTTAGACTGGGGATGAACTCCGTATGTCTAAGGCAACTCACGAAACGAGCGTGCGGGTGCTCAATCGATCGGAGAGGTCGGCCAAATTGACATAATGCACAAGCTGAGGATCAGCTCGGTCCTCCTCTGCGTGCTGTCGATCCCGCTGCCGGTCCTGCTGCCATAACCCTCGATCCGACTGGGGATTTGACATGGAATGAACCTCGTATGCCTAAGCCAACCCATAAAATGAGCGTACGAGTGCTCAGCCAACTGAAAAGGCAGAATGTGCAAGCTGAGTATTGACCCGATCCTTCCTACATGCTGTCGATCCTGCTGCTGGTCCTGCTATCGCAACCCTCGATCCAATCTAATCTTAGACTGGGAATGAACTCCGTATGCTTAGACATGGAATGAACTCCGTATGCCTAAGCCAAGGATCAGCCCGGTCCCCCTCTGCATGCTGCCGATCTTGCTACTGGTCCTGCTGCCACAACCTTCGGTCTGACTGGGGCTTAGACATGCAATGAACTTCGTATGCCTAAGCAACCCACGAAACGAGCGTGCAGGCGCTCAGCCGGCTAGAAAGGTAGAATGTGCAAGTCGGGGATCAACCCGATCCCTCCCTACGTGCTATCGATCCTGCTATCGCAACCGTCGGTTTGGTCTGATCTTAGAATAGGAATGAACTCCGTATGCCTAAACCAACCCACGAAATGAGTGTGCGGGTGTTGAACTGACCGGCGAGGCACAATGCACAAGCTGAGGATCGACCTAGTCCCCCTTTGCATGCTACGGTCCCGTCGCCACAACCCTCAGTCCGGCTGGGGGTTAGACATGGAATGAACTCCCTATGCCTAAGCCAAGACACAAAATAGGCGTACGGGTGCTTAGCCGATCGGAGAGGCAGAATGCGCAAGCTGGGGATCGGCCCGATCCCCCTGTATGCTGTCGATACTGCTATCGTAACCCTCGATCCAATCCAATCTTAGATTGAGAATGAACTCTGTATGCTTAGACTAGTGATGAACTTCGAATGCCTAAGTCAACTCACAAAACGAACGTGTGGCCGCTTAGCCGGCCAAAGAGGCAGGATGTGCAGGTCGGGGATTGAACGAGTGGTAGGTGGGTTCAAGCAGATCTTCATATTTCTGCCATGCCAATGCCATTTTTATGGATTGTAAATTCACACAATGGTCCCTTAAGCCTTCATGTGAAGTTTCGGGGCAAGATGATCCGTTTTCTATTTTTCACTATTTTCCAAACTTTTTACGGTTCAGGATTTTTTAAAATTTTTTTAGAAAGAGTTTTGTCCCCAAATTTGGTAGAGGTGGTCCTTGTATTTTTTTTGGCATGGAAAAAAAATTCAGCTAAAAACTCGAAGTGGAGAAGATTTTGTGACCATTTGAAAAAAGTGTCCCCATTTCAGACATTTTAATGGCTACTGGCAGCAAACCTATAAAATCTCGAATGCTCTTTAAGGGGGTGTGAGTTCTTGAGGTTTGATGAGGGATAGGGGGCCAATATAAGGGCCAACTACTAGCACCCATCACATATCATGTGCGCACACCCCTCGGCCCCCCAATCATCGGAACCCTTAATACCATCGGTTAGGCTCTCTGGTGATGCTCCGACGATGGTGCCCCAGGCGAAAAAAATATGGCACCAGCACATGCCCGAGCACAACATGTGCACCGTGGCTTAAAATATTAGACTGGGAATGAACTCCGTATGCTTAGACATGGAATGAACTCCGTATGCCTAAGCCAACCAACGAAATGAGCGTACGGGCGCTCAGCCGGTCGGAGAGGCAGAATGCGCGAGCTGGGGATCGACCCAGTCCCCCCCTGTGTGTTGTTGATCCTGCTACCGTAACCCTCGGTTTGGTCTGATCTTAGATTGGGAATGAACTTCGTATGCGTAAGTCAACCCACGGAACAAGCATACGGGTGCTGAGCCGACCGAAGAGGCATAATGCGCATGCTGAGGATTGGCCCGATCCCCTTCTGCGTGCTACCGGTCTCACTGCCACAACCCTTAGTCCGACTGGGGCTAAGACATGGAATGAACTCCCTATGCCTAAGCCAACCCACAAAACGGACGTGCGGGTGCTCAACCGGCTAGAGAGGCAGAATGCGTAAGTCGGGGATCCACTCGGTCCCCCCTGCGTGCTGTCGATCCTGCTGTGGCAACCCTCAGTCCAATCCGATCTTAGACTGGGAATGAACTCCGTATGCCCAAATCAACCCACAAAATGAACGTGTGAGTGCTGCACCAGTCGGAGAGGCATAATGCGTAAGTCGAGGATCGGCCCGAACCCTCCTACGTGCTATCGATCCTGTAGCTGTAACCCTCGATCCAATCTGATCATAGACTGGGAATGAACTCTGTATGCCGAAGTCAACCCATGAAATGAGTGTACGGGCGCTCAGTCGGTCGGAGAGGCTGGCCGAAGAGGCATAATGCGCAAGCCAGGGATCAGTTCGATCCCTCTTTGCATGCTGTCGATCCCGCTGCCGGTCGTACTGCCACAACCCTCGGTCTGGCTAGGGCTTAGACATGGAATGAACTCCGTATGCCTAAGCCAACCCACTAAACGAACGTGCGGGCGCTCAGCCAATCAGAGAGGTAGAATGTGCAAGCCGGGGATCGGTTCGATCCCCCCTTTCGAGCTGCCAATCCTGCTGCTGGTCCTACTGCCACAACCCTCGGTCCAGTCTGATCTTAGACTGGGAATGAACTTCGTATGGTTAGACATGGAATGAACTTCGTATGCCTAAGCCAACCCACGAAACGAGTGTGCGGGCGCTCAGCAAACCAGAGAGGCAGAATGCATAAGCTGGGGATTGGCCCGGTCTGCCTTACGTGCTGTCGATCCTGCTATCGCAACCCTCGATTCGGTCTGATCTTAAACTGGGAATGAACTCCGTATGCCTAAGTCAACCCATGAAATTAGCGTGCGGGCGCTAAGCTGGTCGGAGAGGCATAATGCGCAAGTCGGGTGTCATGAGCCAACCTTGTATAGGGCCATGACCGGGACTTAGGTTGCCATAAGCCACCCATGTATAGGGCCATGGCCAAGTAGATCCCTTGTTCTAGGAAAAGTGTCCCCATTTCAATCATTGTAATGATTACTGGTAGCATAGCTCTAAAATCTCCAAGGCTCTTTAGAGGGGGTAAGCCGATAGCGTAGTGTTGGGCTGTCTCACTGGTTGCTATGCAAGCCTGGGCCACCCACCAAGGGCTGCCCCCTGGCCCTGGTGATGGTGGGAGGTCCCGATGTATGATTCCTGACTATAATATAACTCACCTCGATTGAATGTCCTGATTGTTGCCTCGATGTGTTTTTCTTTTTCTCGATGCGAATATGCCTTCTTGTGTGTGTGCTTGATATCGATCTCGATATATTGTGTCTTATTGTGAATGCTTGGGACTAACCATGGCTTATGGTTATTTGTTCAGATATCGATCTATTGAAGGCTGACTTGGTTGGAAGCACCCATGCAAGTGTCGCACGATCTATTGCTTGCTGAGAGAAAGCTTAGTCTGTGACACATGGTATCAGAGCATGGTTGAGAAGTGCTAGAAAAATGGATGAGATGGCCACAAGTGGTGGACCTAATCATCAACAGAGAATTGAGGAAGTTGAGGCCGCGGTGGTCGCAATGCAAACTCATATGGCGACTAAAGACCGAGTGAGGGAGATCGAGACAACCTAGCGGGAGTTGTCCGATACTCTCCACAACGTGAGAGAAGAGGCTAGAGATGCCTTGAACATTCTCCAAAAGGAGTTTGAGAAGCTCAGAGCACAGGTGAGCATCCTATAAATGGTTGTGGCTAGATCGGGTTCGAGTTCAATGGAAAGGGGAAAAAGGCCCAAGGTGCCAGAGCCTCAATGCTATGAAGGGGCAAGGGATGCTAAGGAACTTGAAAATTTCTTGTTTGACATGGAGCAGAACTTTCGAGCTATACACACAGATTCAGAGGAAGATAAGGTAGCAATGGCATCGATGTACCTCGCAGGGGATGCCAAGCTGTGATGGCGCTCCAAGTTTGTCGATGACAAGTGCCCGATTAAGACTTGGACAGATCTGAAGTGAGAATTGAAAAACCAGTTTTTCGCTGAGAATGTGGAGTATATGGCTCGAAGGAAACTTCAAGAATTGGTTTAAACAGGAATGGTGCGAGAGTTTGTAAGGAGCTTTTCTACCCTGATGTTGGATATTCGGGACATGTCTGAAAAGGACAAGATGTTCTATTTTCTTGAGGGCCCCAAGCCTTGGGCGAGGACAGAACTACAAATGTAGAAAGTGCAAGACGTGGCCACGGCCATGGCTACAGCTAAATGTCCCACGATTACAATGATGGCTCTTCAAAACAAAAAAAATCCTCCATCAACTGGCAGTAGCTTCAACTTTGGGAGTGGGGAAAAGATGACCAGGTTGGATCGGCCCTTCAGTGGGGGATCAGACAGGAGGTCCTTTGGTCGAGATAGCACCCAACCCAAGGTAAGCAACGTAGGGATTTTCAAGCCTAGGCAACCGCTAGCTTGCTTTCTTTGCAAGGGGCCACATTGGGTGGCTGAATGCCTGTACAGGGGAGCCCTTAATGCCTTAAAGACCTCATCTCAAGAGTTCGCAAAAGTGCCAGAGAGTGTTGAAGAAGTTGAAGAGGAGCCAGCCAAGATGGGTTCAATAAGGTTCCTCAATACCTTTTGCACCCAATTGAACACTATAAAGAAAAGAGCAGAGTAGAGGCTTGATGTATGTGAACTTAATGATCAATAAGAAAGCCACTAAGGCTATGGTGGATACAGGTGCAACTGACACTTTCATCACACCAGAAGAAGCAAAAAGGTGTGGTCTTCAGATTAGTAAAAATTGTGGATGAATGAAGGCGGTCAACTCACTAGCCTTTACAATCAGTGGAAGCTCCAAGAGTGTGACAACCCGATTGGGGCCATGGGAAGGGAAGGTAGACTTTACAGTTTTCCCCATGGATGACTTTGATGTTGTTCTCGGATTGGACTTCATGATGTTGGCTCAGGTCATCCCTATCCCCGCCGCTAGCTGCTTGTTGTTCTTAGGGGAAAACCCATATGTGGTGCCAGCCAACATCTTAACAAAGAGTGGGAAGAAAATGATTTCAGCTTTGTAGTTCAAGGAAGGGGTAAAGAGAGGGGAACCCTCCTTTGTGGTTGTGCTGATCTACAAAGAAGCGTCAGAAGTAGAACCAATACCTGATGGTGTGGGAAAAGTGTTAGAAGAATTCGAAGAGGTGATGTCAAAGATGTTGCCTAAGGTTCTTACCCCTCGACGAGCAGTGGACCATGAAATTGAGCTCCTCCCAGGAGCAAAACCCCCTACTAAGAAAATAGTTAGATGAGCTGCTACAAGTCGAGTTCATCAGACCATCAAAGGCTCCTTTCAGAGCGCCAGTGCTATTTCAGAAGAAGCATGATGGAAGTTTACGATTATGTGTTGACTACAGGGCCCTGAACAAAGTCACCGTAAGAAACAAATATCCCATCCCCCTTATAGCATACTTGTTTGATCAATTGAGTCGGGCCAAGTAATTCTCCAAATTAGACCTGAGATCTGGCTACCATCAAGTCAAAATCATTAAGGGAGATGAGCCAAAGACCACTTGTGTGACACGGTATGGTGCATTTGAATTTCTTGTTATGCCCTTTGGACTGACCAATGCTCCTGCCACATTTTGTACATTAATGAATCAGGTATTCCATAACTACCTAGACAAATTGTAGTCATCTATTTAGACGATATAGTGGTATATAGCTCCACCTTGGAAGAACATAAAGAACACCTACGTAAGGTACTTCAAAGATTACAGGACCACTAGTTATACGTAAAAAGGGAGAAGTGTGCATTTGCTCAGACCCAAATCCATTTTCTCGATCACATTGTTAAACATGGCCACATTCGAATGGACATGGAAAAGGTTAGGGCCATCAAGGAGTGGACAGCACCGAAGAATGTTAGTGAGCTCTGCTCATTTTTGGGACTAGCCAACTATTATAGAAGGTTTGTGGAAAGGTACTCTCACAAGACCACGGCCCTTACAGAGCTATTGAAGAAGGAGCATAAATGGTGTTGGATGAGTAAGTGCCAAGAGGCCTTCGAGGGATTGAAAGATGCTATTATGAAGGATCCCATCTTAGCTCTCCCTGATATTGAAAAGCCTTTCGAAGTTCAGATGGATGCATCTAATTTTGCTATTGGATGAGTGCTTTTGCAACAACATCAACCGGTACCGTTTGAAAGTAGGAAGCTAAGTGAAGCTGAAAGGAAATATACGGCCCAAGAAAAAGATCTCTTGGCAGTGGCTCACTACTTGAGGGCTTGGCGACATTACTTGTTGGGTTTATACTTTATCGTGAAGACAGACAATGCGGCCGTTAGCCATTTTCTCACCCAACCAAGGCTTACAGCAAAACAAGCTAGGTGGCAAGAATTTTTAATAGAGTTTGACTTTTATTTTGAGCACACCGCTGGAAAGACCAATCAAGTGGCCGATGCATTGAGCAGGCGAGCAGATTTAGCGGCCCTTAGAAGAATTACCCCAATGGCGGCTAGCAGAGCCACTACAGACATTCACAAGTTGATTGGAGATCACTTAGGGAAGGACCCACAAGCTTGTGCCATCCTGAAGCCAGTGGAATAAGGGAAGTCCAAGTACTTCTGGCAAGAAAATGGGATCTTATGGACTAAGGGGCCTCGAGTGTTTGTGCCAAGAGCAGAAGGTCTGAGACAGATGCTGATGAGGGAATGTCATGACACACCATGGGCAGGACACCCGGGCCGGCAACACACTTTGGTGTTATTGAAACAGGGATACTATTGGCCTCACATGCGACAAGATGTGATGGACTATATGAAGACTTGCCTCAATTGCCAACAAGACAAGGTTGAAAGGAAGAAACCTACAGGCATGCTTGAACCACTACCAGTACCCGCCAAACTGTGGGAAAGCATCTCCCTTGATTTAATTTTGAGCCTACCAAAGGTTGGTGACCTTGGAGCTATTGTGGTGGTGATTGATCGATTCTCTAAGTACACCACATTCATTCCCACTCACAAGTATTGCACAGCGAAAGACACAGCTCGACTATTGTTCAAACATGTGGTCAAATACTGGGGCCTCCCTCAAAACATTGTCAGCGATCGAGATCCGAGATTCACGGGGTCTTTTTGGAGAGAACTTTTCAAGATATTGAGGTCCCAACTCAACATCTCCTTAAGCTATCACCCTCAAACCGATGGTCAAACGGAATGGTTCAACGGATTATTAGAGGAATACTTGAGCCACTTTGTTCAAGCCAATCGAAAGACTGGCCTTCATTATTGGACATGGCTCAACTCTGCTTTAATTCCAACAAAAGCTCTTCCACCAATAAGAGCCCATTTGAGGTGGTCACCAGACAATTACCAAGGCTACCCCACACTTCCTTGGAACAATATGGAGGAAAAAATCTGAGAGCCTTCAATCTCAGCAAGGAGTGGAAACAAAACATAGAGATTGCATAAGCCTACCTAGAGAAAGCATCAAAGCGGATGAAGAAATGGGTAAACAAGGGTCATAGGGCTCAATAATTTCAAGTTGGTGATTTGGTTCTTGTTTGACTAGTTCTTGAACAAACCAGGTTCTTGAGAAAGAGAGATCGTAGACTGGTGCACAAATATGAAGGTCCAATAAAAGTCCTTTCCAAGGTGAGGAATGCTTCTTACAAAATCGACCCACCAAAGTAGATAAAGGTGCACCTAATATTTCATGTGAGCAACCTGAAACCTTTCCATGCAGATCCTATAGATGCTAGCCAAAGAGAGCCAACTAGAGTCACCATCACCATGAAGCCACCCTCAGAGCATCGAGTTAAAGAGATCTTAGCTGATAGGGAAACCAAGATATCTCGAAGACTAGTTTGGGAGTACTTAGTGAAGTGGGAGGGATTAGGACTAGAAGAAACCAGCTAGGAGAGAGAACATGACCTCCAGAGATTTCAAAGGAAGATCAAAGAATTTCAAGCTAGCAAGTTGACGAGAACATCGATAGAATAGGTGGGGGAGGATGTCATGAGCCAACCTTGTATAGGGCCATGACCGGGACTTAGGTTGCCATAAGCCACCCATGTATAGGGCCATGGTCGGGTAGATCCCTTGTACTAGGAAAAGTGTCCCCATTTCAAACATTGTAATAGTTACTGGTAGCATAGCTCTAAAATCTCTAAGGCTCTTTAGAGGGGTGAGCCGGCAGCGTAGTGTTGGGCTATCTCACCGGTTGTTATGCGAGCCTAAGCCACCCACCAAGGGCTGCCCCCTAGCCCTGGTGATGGTGGGAGGTCCCGATGTATGATTCCTGACTATAATAAAACTCACCCTGATCGAATGTCTCGATTGTCATCTCGATGTGTTTTTCTTTTTCTCGATGCGAATATGCCTTCTTGTGTGTGTGCTTGAGATCGATCTGGATATATTGTGTCTTATTGTAAATGCTTGGGACTAACCATGGCTTATGGTTATTTGTTCAGATATTGATCTATTGAAGGCTAACTTGGTTGGGAGTGCCCATTCAAGTACCGCACGGTCTATTACTTGCTGAGAGAAAGCTTAGTTTGTGACACCAGGGACCAGCTCCGTCGCCCTCTGCGTGTTGCCGGTCTCGCTGCCACAACCCTCGGTTCGGCTGGGGCTTAGACATGGAATGAACTCCCTATGCCTAAGCCAACCAACGAAATGGGCGTTCGGGTGCTTAGCTAGTCAGAGAGATAGAATACTTAAGTCGAGGATCGGCTCGATCCCCCCTGCGTGCTGTCGATCCTGCTATCGCAACCCTCAATCCGGTCTGATCTTAGATTGGGAATGAACTCCATATGCTTAGATTGGGGATGAACTTTGTATGCCTAAGTCAACCCACGAAACGAGATTGCGGGCACTCAATCGGTCGGAGAGGCCGACTGGAGAGGCATAATGCGCAAGCCGAGGATCAACCCGATCCCCCTCCGCATGCTGTCGATCCCGCTGTCGGTCCTGCTACCACAACCCTCAGTCTGGCTGGGGCTTAGACATGGAACGAACTCCGTATGCCTAAGCCAACCCACGAAATGAGCGTACGGGTGCTCAGCCGGTCGGAGAGGCAGAATGCGCAAGCCGAGGATCGACTTGGTCCCCCCTGCGTGCTACCTCGGGCAAAAAAAATATGGCACCAGCACATGCCTGAGCCCAGCATGTGCATCCTGGCTGAAAATCTTAGACTGGGAATGAACTCCGTATGCTTAGACATGGAATAAACTCCGTATGCCTAAGCCAACCCATGAAACGAGTGTGCGGGCGCTCAGTCGGCCGAAGAGGCAAAATGCTCAAGCTGGGGATCGGCCCAGTCCCCCCCTTCATGCTGTCGATCCTACTGCTGCAACCCTCGGTCTGGTCTGATCTTAGACTGGGAATGAACTACGTATGCATAAGTCAACCCACGAAATGAGCGTACGGGTGCTGAGTCGGTCGAAGAGGCATAATGCGCAAGCCGAGGATCGACCCGATCCCCCTTTGAATGCTGTCGGTCCTGCTGCCACAACCCTCAGTCTGGCTGGGGCTTAGACATGGAATGAACTCCCTATGCCTAAGCCAACCCACGAAATGGGCGTGCAGGCGCTTAGTCGGTCAGAAAGGCAGAATACGCAAGCCGAGAATCGGCCCGATCCCTCCTGCTTACTATCGATCCTGCTACCACAACCCTCGGTTCGACCTAATCTTAGACTGGGAATGAACTCCGTATGCTTAGACTGGGGATGTACTCCGTTTGCCTAAGTCAACCCACGAAATGAGCGTGTGGGTGCTGAATCGGTCGGAGAGGCATAATGCGCAAGCCGAGATCAGTTCGATCCCTCTCTGCATGCTACCGATCCCGCTGTCGGTCTTGCTGCCCCAACCCTCAGTTCGACTGGGGCTTAGACATGGAATGAACTTTGTATGCCTAAGCCAACCCACGAAACGAGCATACGGGTGCTCAGCCGATCGAAGAGGCAGAATGCGTAAGTCGAGGATCGGCCTGGTCCCTCCTTACGTGCTATCGATCTTGCTACTGGACTAGCTTCCGTAACCCTCGATCTGGTCTGATCTTAGATTGGGAATGAACTCCATATGCATAGACATGGAATGAACTCCGTATGCCTAAGCTAACCCACGAAACGAGTGTGTGGGTGCTCAACAAGCCAGAGAGGTAGAATACGTAAGTCGAGGATCGACCTGGTAACCCCTGCGTGCTATCGATCCTGCTGTCGCAACCCTCGGTCCGGTCTGATCTTAAATTGGGAATGAACTCCGTATGCATAAGTCAACCCACAAAATGAACGTATACGTGCCGAGCCGGCCAGATTGGCATAATGCGCAAGCCAAGGATCAGCTCGATCCCCCTTTACGTATTATCGGTCCCACTGCCACAACCCTCGGTCCGGTTGGGGCTTAGACATGGAATGAACTCCCTATGCCTAAGCTAACCCACAAAATGGGTGTGTGGGCGCTCAGCCTGCCGGAGAGGCAGAATGCGCAAGTCGGGGATCGACCCGGTCCCCCCTGTGTGCTGTCGATCCTGTTACCGAAACCCTCGGTCCGGTCCGATCTTAGACTGGGAATGAACTCTGTATGCTTAGACTGGGGATGAACTTCTTATGCCTAAGTCAACCCACGAAACGAGCGTACGGGCGCTCAACCGACCGGAGAGACCGGATGCGCAAGCCGGGGATCGAACGGGTGGTAGGTGGGTTCAAAAACATCTTCATATTTCTGCCCTGCCAATGCCATTTTTATGGCTTGTAAATTCATACAATGGTCCCCTAAGCCTTCATGTGAAGTTTCGTGGCAAGACCACCCGTTTTCTATTTTTCACGATTTTTGAAACTTTTTACGGTTCGGGATTTTTTAAAATTTTTTTAGAAAGAGTTTTTGTCCCCAAAATTGGTAGAGGTGATCCTTGTATTTTTGTTGGCATGCGCAAAAATATTTAGCTAAAAACTCGAAGTGGAGAAGATTTTGTGACCCTTGTAGACACCCAATTTGGTTTAGGCCCGGATCAATTGGGCCTGGTCCAAATGGGTAAGTCCAATTTTTTTTTTGTTATTTTTTATTTTTTTATTATTTTATTCTATATTTTATGTATATATTTTCCTTTATATCCTATGTATTTATTATTTATTTATTATTACTATTTATTAATATATATATTTTTTTATTTTATATTTTATTTATTTTTGTATTTTTATTTATCTAATTATATATCTGTTATTATTATTATTTTTTATTTATCCTATAATATTTTTTTGATTTATCTTTTCTAATTATCTATTTTTTTATTTGATTTTTATTTTGGAAGGTTGAGATTGAAGGCTGAAGAATCCTACTGGAATGGGGATTCAATCAAAAGAGTCCAGATTGAATTCAAAGATTGAATCCCTGTCCAAAGAGGTATTGGGATTGATCAAAAACTCCTGATCAATCCCTATAAAAGGGACCTCCTGGAACAGAAACACACAGAGAGAAAAAACGTGAGCAAAGCTACTGATTTGAGAGATAGAAGAGTATAGAAGGCTAAGAAGTATTCTGGCAGTTAGTAGGAATTTTTTTGAAGATTTTGGGTGATTTTTTTCTGGGAATTTTTGGAAAATTCCATATTCCGATTGAATTTTTCGACGAAAGTTGAATTTTTCGGTGGAAATTCCAGCCAACTTTGAAGTTTTCCACGAGCTGCCCAGTTTTCGACGACCTTTCCCAGAAACCGACCACCTTCCGGCCAACTTCCGACCAAAAATCTAGATTCCGGTGAAATTTTCCAGAATTCGGCGTACATTCAACCGGAGTTCTTCAGCAGTTTAGAGAGAAGCGGGAGAGAAGGGGAAGAAGAAAGAGAGAGGGAAAGAGCTTTCTGTCGAAAAACAGAGGGAAGAGCCTTATATACCCTCCCAAAACAACGTCATTTTTGCCTTAAGTGACCCAGAGGATCCGCATGTTTTACCGAGATCCGACCCGACCCGAACGTTGACCCACTTCCTGACTTGTGTGTGTCTGCCCCCTCCGAGCCGAGCCGTACTCCGAGCCACTCCAGATTTTTTTTTTTTGAATTTTTTTTATTATTTTATTTATTAGATTAGGTTTATTTAGTATCCTTTTTACATTTATTTTATTTTTTATCTTGGTTTTACTTTTCTTTATTTTATTTTATTTTTTTATTTTCACTTTTATTTTGTTTTATTATTTTATTTTCTTTAAATAAAAATCAAAAAAGAATATTTTTGGGGAAAAGTTGAAAGTATCAATTTTCCTTAAAAATAAAATTTCAAAAAAGAGTTTTTTTTAGGAAAAGTTGAAAGTATCAATTTTCCTTGAAGATCAAAATTTTCCAAAAAAAAATATTTTTAGGGAAAAGTTGAAAGTATCAATTTTCCTTAAAAATAAATTTTCAAAAAAAGGTTTTTGACGAAAAGTTGAAAGTATCAATTTTCCTTGAAAATAAAAGTTTCCAAAAAATATTTTTGGGGAAAAGTTGAAAGTATCAATTTTCCTTAAAAATAAATTTTCAAAAAAATCAATTTTTGGGGAAAAGTTGAAAGTATCAATTTTCCTTAAAAATAAATTTTCAAAAAAATCAATTTTTGAGGAAAAGTTGAAAGTATCAATTTTCCTCAAAATTAAAGTTTCAAAAAAAATATTTTTAGGGAAAAGTTAAAAGTATCAATTTTCCCTGCATAAAAACAATCATTATTTCCTTCCTTTTTATTTTGATTTTGATTTTGATTTTTTTCTTTAAATAATCTGACGATGGAGCCTCTGCAAGTGAAATAGTAGTCTTTCTTGCATACTCTTGAGGTGAGGGGATTTTCTCAATTTTCTGCTAAAAGTATTAGAGTCAATTGAGAATAATTTCCAATAATTAATTACTTGGTAAAATTTTAAGGCTCATTGGATAACACAAATTTCAGCTGGTACCATCTTTTGATGGGTGTTGTGAGGGTGCTATAACCTTCCTCACACGTAACCGAACTCCCGAACCCTGTTCTGGTTAGTAGACCTGAACCTATTCTTTTAAGGACCCTTAAACTTAGGTGTTCCCTAAAAGGACAGATTCTATAGGTGGCCAATCGCACCTAGATAAAAAGAGATTGGTGGCGACTCCTAAAAGTCAATGTCTAGCGATAGATCCCCGGATCTAGACGTTCTGATACAGCTTGGTGACTCCACTAGGGACTTTGAGAGTCAGGCTAGCAAATAATTTGTGTTATCCAAAAGCCTAATAAAATTGAACCCTTTTGTATATATGTATTATTATTCATTCATGTTTATTTACTTTATTAATTATGTCATTCATGTGCATGTGCATAACATGAGCTCTATACCCGAGCTCCGTCCCTCTAGGAGGGAGTAAAGTACCTATTGCTTTCGTGAGGTCTAATGCCTCTGCAGTGGCTAGCGAAATACTCCCACTCAAATTGAACCTTTTCCACTAGTAGCCTATAATGGGTGAGGATTAGGGTGCCTTACTAGTCTGTGATGGACAAGGATGTAAGGAACAATTTGAGGACCTTTAGACTTTGACCCTAAAACCGCATATAGTGAACCTTAAGAGTGCCCAACCTATAGATAAAGCCACCACTCTTCCCTTTTAGAATTGACCAAAAGCATAGGATTCATTCCTTTTACTTTGTGTGATGTTTAAATTTACTTAGTTATTTGTTCTTTTTTTTAGGTATACTAACCTTTTTCTTATTCTTTTGCATTGGTTCATACACATATCATAAAGTTGCATAAAGAACATTTGCTTGAAAAATGGTCTTCAACAAATTTTTTTTCATGGACACCAATGAATGCTTAGTTTGTTCTTCATCAGTATTAGGACCCTATGGGACACCTAATGAAGTAAGGGCCCAGTCAGAAAAGATTCAACTGAAGATGGGAGATTGCTTGCCAATTAGGTATGACTCTACTCTATCTCAAGAAACATTTATCCTCCTCAAACAGAATAAGTTAGAGGATTTGGTTGATATCTGGAAGAAGATGAGTTCGTCAAGACAAGAGCAGTTTTGTCATAAACATGGGCATATAGCACACCTTCTAGTAGTGGTTGTCGATGATCAACTAATTAGAATTGCAACACAATTCTGGGATCCTGCATACAAGTGCTTCATCTTTAATGAAGCTGATATGACTCCCACCATCGAAGAATACTCGATTTTGTTGGGTCTACACCTCAAGACTCCTGACAAGATATATGTCAAAAAACATAAGTCAAGATTTCGTAAAAGTCTGGCTCAACTCATGGGGATAGACAAGGAAGTTGTGGATTCTCATACAAAGAAGAAACAAGAACAGGTCTGCCTACCTTGGAAGTTCTTTCATGAGTTTCTGATACAGTATGCCAATGAAGAACGGGGGTTAGACATATTTGCCTTGGCTATATACGGACTAGTAATCTTTCCAAAGGTTTTGGGGTATGTTGAAATAGCGGTGGTTGATTTCTTCGAGAGTGTGATCAATGGTTGTAATCTTTCAACGATAATATTAGCAGAGACTATCAGATCTTTGAGTTATTGTCGTCGGAATGGAGGGCACTTCATAAGATGCATACAGTTATTGTACTTGTGGATGAAAAGCCATTTTGATCAAGGAAATGGTGCTTTCTCGAAGCTTTATATCTGTAATCATTTTTTGATCAAAGAATTCTGTGAAAGTGGGTGGTCAAAGCGGAAGTCTAAACAAGAATGGATAACTTTCTTACAAAAGTTGAAAAATGCCAGGGTGAGATGGTTGGCCCCATGGATGAATCGTGAGCCTATGTTGTATCAATGTGGGGATAGTACAGTGGTTCCACTTCTGGGTTTATGAGGAGTAACAAATTATGCACCACTTTTAGTGAGAAGGCAATTGGGGGGAGAACAGTTTATTCCTATGACTTATGGGCTTCATCAGTTAAACTTCTCTTACAGTGAGCCTAAAGCATTTTAAAGGATGAATGAGATGATTAAAGCATGGAAAAATCCCCAAAGAGTGAGTCCTGGACCGTTCACTGAAAAAGTCACCCCAGGGTACTTGGTTTGGAGAACAAAGAGAAGACAAGAAATGGTATTCACTTATGAAATCTCTCAACCACCAACAGAAGAAAAACTTGAAGAGACACCATCAGAGTTAGAGCTGGCAACAAAAGAATTTGAGTTTGAAAAGATCAAGTTAAAGAAAGAAATTCAGGAACTTCAAGAAGAAAAAGCCCAGTAGAAAGGTAGAGCCAAAAGTTATGAAGTTAAAGTTCACAAGATTGCTAGTGAACGTGATACAGCTACTGAAAATCTAGCAAAGTTACACCAGGAGCATAAGAGGCTATGTGTGAGAGAAAGGGCCAAAGAAATAACCATTGTCGAGCTGACTGAGGAAAATACAAGATTAAAACAAGAGTATGCCGAATTGGAAGAAGAAAGTACCGAAGCACAAGCAAAAATTAACATGCTAAACAGTTATTTGAGCAGGTTAAGTCAAAAGTTGGATGAACAAGGAGACCATATCACTGCATTGGTTAGAGAACATAGAGAATTATCATACCAAGTCTGGTGTGGTAAAAGAGAAAACCTAGGATGGCAGAAATACATTGAGCACTTAACAACCCAAATTCATAAAGGGGTGTGTAAGGCAAGAGAGATAGTGGAAGAGACAGAGGCATTAAGATGAGTGGTGGCCCCAGTAGGAGAACATGGACAACGTCTCTTGAACTTCATAGAAGAAGCCAAGGCCTAGTATGAACAGATCAAACAATTTTATGGTTATAATTCTAGGATGATAAACTCAATGTAGATCAAAGTTTTTTTGGAATAAATGAAATTTTTTAGTTGAATACCGTTTTAAGGCAAATGTTCTTTGCATACATGTATTTTTCATTCATTGTATTCTCATTCATTACACTTAACAAAGCAACCATGTGATGATCATGCAAATTTACTAATTCTGAGATATGGTACTCAAGGTCCCAGGATAGCTCCATCTAGTGAAAATCCTGCCTATCGATACAACACAAGATCCAAAGCAAGGCAAATGGAGGAAAAAAGTTCCCATAGATTTGAAAACATAGAAAAAGCACAAGAGAAGATTGAAAGTGAGCTAAGCAAGATTCTGGAGGCTCTTAATAATATGAATAAAGGAAAAAGAGTTGCAGAAAATATAAGCCAGCAAGTTCCCCCATTACAAGAAGTGGCTGACCCTTTGTACCCTCCAGGTTTTGGCCCACCTCAGGCCCAGTCTGCCCAAGAGGTCTCGTTACAACACTTCGCATATCCAACATATCCTGGAATGCCATCAACTTTCAACCCAAGGTAGTATAATAGTTATATAAATCCTATCTTCACTAAAAAGGTAGCAGAATTAATTCTTGATCTAGATGATTTAAAAGAGAAAGAGAAGGAAAAAATGAGAGTGGAAGTTCAGGAAAGTTCCAAGATTAGCATGCTAGAGCAAAGGCTAAGGGCTGTGAAAGGATTTAGCTTTTATGGGTCGGTTGATGCTGCTGGGCTCTGCTTAGTTCCTGATGTGGTTATCCCCCATAAGTTCAAAGCATCAAAATTTGAAAAATATGATGGTACAAAGTACCCCAAAACCCACATCACCATGTATTGTAGGAAGATGGTAGCTCATACGCATGATGAAAAACTATTGATGCATGTTTTCCAGGATAGTCTTACTGGCTCTGCGGCCAGATGGTATGTTCAGTTGGACAGGACTCGCATTCGCTCTTAGAGCGATATGGCACATGACTTTATCAGTCAATATCGACATATCATCGATTTGGCCCCTGATCGTTTATCTTTATAGAATCTGGAGAAAAAGGCAAACGAGTCTTTTAAAAAGTATGCCCAGAGATGGAAGGATGTTGCTTCTCAGGTACAACCTCCTCTGACTGAGAAAGAAACTACAGTGCTGTTTGTTAGCACTTTAAACCTTCCTATTATGAAAAGATGATAAGAAATGCAACGAAAAATTTTGTTGATATGGTAATCTCAGGAGAAATCATTGAGAGTGCCATCAAAAATGGCAAGCTAGAAGGAAATGAAGCATCTAGCAAAAGAGTCCCGAAGAAAAAAGAAACTGAAGCTCAAGCTATGAGCTTTGATAGATAGCAACTTAGAGGTTATTCACCTTACCCACCACCAGAATATTTGCCATATCATCTCGCTATAAATAACACTTCCTTTCACCCATACCAACCATTTACACAACCACCATACCCCCAAACATATCAAGCCCCTCATAGACCCTAAAATACCATGTACAGTCCTAACATTCAAAGACCCCAAAATCGCCCAACTAACCCTATTGGTGGCTCGTGGGAGCAACGAACTACTCGTGAGAAACCTATTTTTGACCTAATTCCAATGACCTATTTGGAATTATATAAGGAGCTCTACAACAATCATTTGATTGCTCCAAGTAAATTGGAACCCTTCAAGCCACCTTACCCCAAGTGGTATGATCCCACCGCCTACTGTGACTACCATTATGGGATTGCTGGTCACTCTACCAAAAATTACACTACCCTAAAACATAAAGTGCAACAATTGATCAAGGATGGGATGATTTGCTTTGATACTGGAGGGATGACTGCGCCAAATGTTAGTGGCAATCCTTTGCCAAATCATAATGTGAATGCTATAGGTAAAGAACAGGAGTGCCATGTGAAGAAAGAAGTGGCAGATATTAAAACACCTCTCAGCCAATTGTTCAATATTTTACGAAGAGCAGACATGATACAACTAGTAAGTCCACACAGCTATCGTGGAGCATATATAGCTGTCACCAATTATAAGTATCATAGTGGGGCAATGGGCCATTCCATTGAGACCTGTGAGCAGTTTCACCAAGAGGTGCAAAAACTCTTAGATTCACATCAAATGGAGATTTATGAAGAAAGAAAAGACTTGAAAAATGTTGAAGTGTACATGACTGATAGGCCTGTAAAGTTGTTTCCAAAACCAGTGACAATTCAGTGTGGGAATAAACCAAAGTCAGTCATAGATAAACTCTTCCCCAAGCTGGTAACTTTTAAAGTCCTGACTCTTTTTCCATACAAAGATGATAAAGCTGTACCCTGGAGATATGGCTGTGACATTGTAGTTCAGGGGCAGAAAGAAGAGGTCTCCAAAGCCGATGCTTCCAATATAACTGGTGTAGGAGGCATTACTCGAAGTGGGAGATGTTACACTCTAGAAATGTTAGAGAAAGCTAGAAGGGAGAAAGCTAAAGAAGGAGAAAGATGGAATAATCTTGAGATAGAACCTAAAAAAGATCAACCGAAGCCAGTATCAGAAAGAGAGGTTTATGAATTTCTGAAGCTGGTAAAACATAATGAGTATTCTATTGTGAAACAGTTGAATAAAATGCCAGCTCAAATCTCATTATTATCACTATTGCCGAACTCAGAGCCACACCAAAATACCCTACTGAAAGTGTTGAATCTGGCATACGTGGCACATAATGTATCTGTTGAATATGTGAACCACCTGGCTGGAAATTTAGTCATGCCAAATCACATTTCATTCAGCTATGATGAGATTCCTTTAGAGGGAAAAAGAAATGCCAAGGCTCTACATATCACAGTTAAGTGCAAGAGCCATATTATAGCCAAGGTCCTTATAGATAATGGCTCTGCTATCAACGTCATGCCTATGTCAACTTTGGCAAGGCTACCCATTGATTATTCTCATATGAGGGATAGTCAGATGATTGTGAGAGCCTTTGATGGGACCAAAAAAGAAGTCCTAGGGGATATTGAAATGCCTTTACAAATTGGGCCTTGCACCTTCAATATAAAATTTCAAGTGATGGATATCTCTCCATCCTACAGCTGTCTGTTAAGAAGACCATGGATTCACATGGCAGAAGCTGTGCCTTCTACTTTGCACCAGAAGATCAAGTTCAATGTAGAAGGTCAATTGGTAATGGTAGTTGGGGAAGAAGACATGCTAGTGACCCAACCATTGAACACTCCATACGTAAAGGCTACCGAAGAAGCATTGGAATGCTCCTATCGATCTTTTGAATTGGTTAATTCTATAGGGGAAGGATTTCAAAGTCAGCTTTTTTCAAGGATAGTGGTGAGCCAAGTCATCAACAAGGGCTGGTATCCAGGACTTGGGCTAGGTAAAAACTTGCAGGGAATTAAAGAACCTCCAACAATAATAAACAATAATGACAGGGTGGGCCTAAGCTATGAGATGGCAGAGTGGGAAGTCAAAAGAAGGCCATCAAGAAAGATAGCAAGACTGATGTTTATCCTACACTTATATGAAACCTTCGGACCTGGAGGATTCGTGTACCCAGATGCAAGCAAAAGTGTGGAAGATGATTTTGCCCAGTTAGCCATTAATGCTGTTGAAGATGAAGTGAGGGTTAATC
Organism: Durio zibethinus; assembly: GCF_047325235.1. Taxonomy (NCBI): domain Eukaryota; kingdom Viridiplantae; phylum Streptophyta; class Magnoliopsida; order Malvales; family Malvaceae; genus Durio; species Durio zibethinus. The sequence goes on from NC_143181.1 coordinate 20,821,529, forward strand.
AAGAGGAGTGGGTTCACCTTTGTCTACCAGATTTTGAGCTCAATAATTAGAGTGCCATCGAGATGCCTTTGACTTTTGATTTTGATACAATGTAATTGTAACATCCCAACAGCTATTGCCCAAGGCATTGGGGTGATCTTTTTTGTTCGGGCCATTCATCATTTATTATTTTTAATAAAAATTAGCAAGTATGCATTTTCATTCATTTCTTCTTGTGTCTTCATTATTTTCATCTCTCCAAGCACATCTTGCCAACATATCCTATTTCATTCAGTTGCAGGTCTTTAAATGAACATGAAGATAATCATGATAACAATCAAGAGGTTAGCTTTAAGAATTCAATTAACACTGATGAACTTGACAATGAAGAAAATTTTGAAGAATATGTTATGCCTTCGGACCTAATGAGGATGATTGAACAAGAGAATAAGCCAATTGAGCCTCATCAGAAGGTAGTGGACTTAGTGAATCTGAGAGATGAAGAAAATAAGAAAGAGGTTAGAATGGGTACTTCACTTTCATCTGGAGATAGGCAACGATTGGCAGACCTACTTTGAAAATTTGTAGATATATTTGCTTGGTTTTACCAGGATATGCCAGGGCTAAGCACAGAAATAGTGGAGCACAGGTTACCTTTAAAGCCAGAATGTAAGCCAGTTCAGCAGAAACTAAGATGGATGAAGCTCGAAATGCTACTAAAGATTAAAGAGGAGGTGAAGAAACAATTTGATGCAGGTTTTCTAGAAATGGCTAAGTATCCAGAATGGGTAGCCAATATAGTCCCAGTTCTTAAGAAAGATGGAAAAGTTTGAATGTGTGTAGACTATCGGGACTTGAATAAGGCTAGTCCAAAGGATAACTTTCCTTTGCCTCATATTGACACACTGGTAGATAACACGGCTAAGCATTCAATTTTCTCCTTTATGGATGGTTTTTCGAGGTATAATCAAATAAAAATGGCTGCAGAGGATATGGAAAAGACTACTTTTTTGACTATGTGGGGAACCTTCTACTATAAAGTCATGCCTTTTGGGCTAAAGAATGCTGGGGCAACATATCAAAGAGCCATGGTAACACTATTCCATGACATGATGCACAAAGAGATTGAGGTGTATGTAGACGATATGATTACAAAGTCTTGTGAGGATGAAGATCATGTTACTAGCCTCAGAAAGTTATTTGAAAGATTGAGAAAATTTCAGCTCAAATTAAACCCAGCCAAGTGCACCTTTGGGGTAAAGTCAGAGAAGTTGCTAGGCTTTGTGGTCAGTGAAAGAGGAATTGAAGTCGATCCTGATAAGATACAGGCCATTCATAATTTGTCACCTCTCAGCACACCAAAAGAAGTTCGAGGTTTTCTGGGGAGATTGAACTACATTTCTCAGTTCATCTCTCAGCTTACTTACAAATGTGATCCCATATTTAAGCTTCTCCATAAGAATAATCCTGGGAAATGGAATGAAGAATGTCAAGAGGCATTTGATAAAATTAAGCAATATTTATCGAACCCTCCAGTATTGGTGCCACCTGTTCTAGGGAAACCTTTAATCTTATACTTAACCGTATGTGAAAATTCAATGGGATGTGAGTTGGGATAGCAAGATGAGGCCAATCGAAAGGAGAGAGCTATTTACTATATGAGTAAAAAGTTCACTGAATTGAATCCAAGTATTCTTCATTGGAGAAAATGTGTTGTGCATTAGCGTGGACTGCCAAAAGACTCAGACAGTATATGCTCTATCATACTACATGGCTCATAACGAAATTGGATCCAATTAAGTATATCTTTAAGAAACCTTCTTTATCTAAGAGAATCGCTAGATGGCAGGTAATGCTCTCGAAATACGATATTATATACGTGAGCCAAAAAGCAATAAAAAGAGGCACTATAGCAAAATTTCTTGGAGATCGTGCTACTGAAGACTATGAGCCGATGAAGCTAAAATTCCCTGATGAAAACTTAATGACTATTTCCCAATCAGAGGAAGGGGAACATGTAGAACAATGTTGGAGAATGTACTTTGATGGAGCTGCTAATGCCTTGGGGCATGGAATTGGGGTAATTTTGATTTCTTCAGAAGAACAATACTATCCTGTAACAGTGAGGTTAAATTTCAATTGCACAAATAACATCGCTGAATATGAGGCATGTGTCCTGGGCTTGCAAGCTGCTATAGATAGAAGAGTGAAAGTATTGAAAGTGTTTGGAGACTCAACTCTAGTCATATATTAGCTGAAAAGAGAATGGGAGATGAGAGATTCAAAACTCGTTTCGCATCATAAGTATATTCTAGAGTTGATGAAACAATTTGAAGATATCCAGTTTGATCACTTACCTCGAGAAGAGAATTTGATTGCTGATGCATTGGCTACTCTGGCTGCAATGATTCGAGTTAATGATAATACTGACATTCAGCCCATCAAGTTGATGTTAAAGATATACCAGCTTACTGTTCTAATGTAGAGGGAGAAGAAAATGGAAAGACGTGGTATTATGACATCTTACAGTATGTCAAGGATCAGCAGTATCCAGTTCAAGCAACAGAAAATGATAAAAGGGTCATTCGAAGATTGGCTATGAGCTTTTTCCTGGATGAGGATGTCCTGTACAAAAGAAGTAAGGATCAAGTATTATTGAGGTGCTTAAATGAGACTGAAGTGAAGAAAATCATTAAAGAGGTGCATGATGGAATATGTGGGGCACATACTAGTGGACATGTGATGGCAAGACAGATCATGAGAGTAGGATATTATTGGTTGACGATGAAGAATGATTACATTGACTATGCTCATAAATGCCATAAATGCCAGATATATGCTAATAAGATCCATGCTCCACCATCTGTTTTACATGTTATGGCACCACTATGGCCATTTTCAATGTGGGGCATGGATGTCATTGGCCCAATCACCCCAAAGGCCTCTAACCAGCACAGATTCATTTTTGTGATGATAGATTATTTCACAAAATGGGTAGAAGCAGCATCATATGCAAATGTGACACGTTTCGTGGTTTGTAAGTTCATAAAAAAAGAGATCATCTGTAGATATGGACTTCCAGAGAGAATTATTTCAGATAATGCTAAGAATCTAAATAGTAAGATGATGCAAGAAATATGTGCTCAATACAAGATCAAGCATCATAACTCGGTACCATACCGTCCGAAAATGAATGGGGCAGTTGAGATAGCCAATAAGAACATAAAGAGGATTTTAGAGAAGATGATCGAGACTTACAAAGATTGGCATGAGAAGTTGCCATTTGCATTGCATGCATATCGAACGTCAGTTCGCACCTCTACTGGGGTAACCTCATTTTCTTTGATTTATGAGATGGAAGCTGTACTACCAGTGGAAGTAGAGATCCCCTTTTTGAGAGTTTTAAAAGAAGTTGAGTTGGAAGAAGCTGAATGGATCCGAGAATGTTATGAGCAGTTAAATTTCATAGAAGAAAAGAGATTGACTGCATTGTGCCATGGTCAGCTATATCAAAGGAGAATGATGAGGGCTCAGGATAAGAAGACTCGACCCCATTGCTTTCGAGAAGGAGAGTTGGTTTTGAAAAGAATTCTCCCAATCCAGCATGATAGTAGAGGAAAATGACTCCAAATTGGGAAGGGTCGTATGTGGTGAAACGAGCTTTTTCGGGTGGAGCACTGATACTAACTGAGATGGATGGAAATGATTTACCCCATCCTATAAATTCTGATGCTGTGAAGAAATACTATGCTTGAAAAAAATGAAAAAAAGAAAAAAATGATGAAATAAAAAAAAAGAGAAAAAATGAAAAAACAAAAAAATAAAAAAATGAAAAAAATGAAAAAAGAAAAAGTGAAAAAAGAAGATTCAAGGCGAAAACCCTAAAAGGGCGATTTGAGTCATAGGGGATTTGTCTAAGTTGAAAACCTAAAAAGGTAGCTTAGATAAGGAGAATACAGCATTGAATTTAAAAGTCCACTGATATGGAGGCTAGCAAATTCGGAAGAGTTCCAAGTTGTTAAATACATCAGAGGATTGAGTTTTCAAAAAGAACTTTGAGATGTGTTATCATGATTATCTGATTGTTCATTTTGGGCCTTGTCCCCATACCTATCCTTATAATTCTTTCTTGGCCAAAGTTTGCCAATATTTTGCTAATAAAAAAAACATTTTATTTCATTTTTTGTGCCTTTTTTTGATGACTGTTTCCCAACCATTCATATTCATTTCTTCTTAGTACCCCACCATGGAAGAAATGTGTAAATGCATTCTTACTTTTTGAGTTTGAAATAATGATTGATGAATGAATAACAACGTAAAAAGATTTTTTACATTACATTGAATAAATCAAGAGTGATAAAGGCAGAATCGAGATTTTCAGTTCCTGATTAGGACATTGAATCTGGGAAGAGATTTTTTTACAGGAAGATTATGAGTGGAAGAAACAATTAAGAGCTACACTGGTTCAATCTTAGAAGAGCAGTGTAATTGGATCTCTGAAGAATCAAAAGGCTTGATGCCCAAGAGAAAGCTTAAGAAACTTGAGTACCATACATTGAACAGGAATTAATTGGCCAACATTTTCATAGCATGCATTGAAATTCATATGCATTTGCATAGCATACACTACTTTCAGGAAAGTATAGTGTATAGATTCAAGAAGCAGGGGTGTTCCAACATCCCACATAGAGAAGACAGATATCAAGATATTTTGTAAAATTGAAAAAGGAAAAGCTTGTCAGGTAAGTTCCTAATCCTTGAAATAGGATGTCTTTTGGTATCAGGGTTGATTTATAAGACCTTTGGGCGTAATCTCCTGAAATTCCTTCAAACACAACTTTCAACTCCTTTGGACATGATTGTCAAGGAGCAATTTACTTTTCAAAGTCGTGGTGCCTCTATTTAGAGGAGCAATTTACTTTTCAAAAGTCGTGGTGCCTCTGTTTAGATAAGCAATTTACTTTCAAAGTCATGGTGCCTCTGTTCTGTTTAGAGGAGCAATTTACTTTTCAAAAGTCGTGGTGCCTCTGTTTAGAGGAGCAATTTATTTTTTCAAAGTCATTGAGCCTCTGTTTAGAGGAGCTTTGGTTAAAAAAAAATAAAAACAAAAACAAAAGCAAACAAAAAAAAAACAAAAAAATATAAAAAAATCAAACAATGAAAATGTTGAGTTGAATTTTGATTGGGTGTCTACGTCTTTGCGCAATTTCTGTTTTACAGAAAATGTGCAAAGAGGGGCAGCTATAGACACCAAATTTGGTCTAGGCCCGGATCAATTGGGCCTGGTCCAAATAGGTAAGTCCAATTTTATTTTTGTTATTTTTTATTTTTTTATTTTTTTATTTTTTTATTCTATATTTTATGTATATATTTTCCTTTATATCCTATGTATTTATTATTACTATTTATTAATATATATATTTTTTATTTTATTTATTTTTGTATTTTTATTTATCTAATTATATATCTATTATTATCATTATTTTTTTATTTATCCTATAATATTTTTTTGATTTATCTTTTCTAATTATCTATTTTTTTTAATTGATTTTTATTTTGGAAGGTTGAGATTGAAGGCTGAAGAATCCTACTGGGAATGGGGATTCAATCAGAAAAGTCCAGATTGGATTCAAAGATTGAATCCCCGTCCAAAGAGGAATTGGGATTGATCAAAAACTCCTGATCAATCCCTATAAAAAGGACCTCTTGGAACAGAAACACAAAGAGAGAAAAAATGTGAGTAAAGCTACTGATTTGAGAGATAGAAGAGTATAGAAGGCTAAGAAGTATTCTGGGAGTTAGTAGGAATTTTTTTGAAGATTTTGGGCGATTTTTTTTTGGGAATTTCTGGAAAATTCCAGATTCTGGTTGAATTTTCCGATGAAAGTTGAATTTTTCGACGAAAATTTCGGCCAACTTTGAAGTTTTCGATGAGCTGCCCAGTTTTCAGTGACCTTTCCCAGAAACCGACCACCTTCCGGCCAACTTTCGGCTAAAAATCTAGATTCCGATAAAATTTTTCAGAATTCGACGTACATTCAACCGAAGTTCTTCAGTAGTTTAGAGAGAAATAGAAGAGAAGGGGAAGAAGAGAGAGAGAGGGAAGGAGCTTTCTGCTGAAAAACAGAGGGAAGAGCCTTATATACCCTCCCAAAACGATGTCGTTTTTGCCTTAAGTGACCCAGAGGATCTGCGTGTTTTATCAAGATCCGACTCCACCCGAGCGTTGACCCACTTCTTGACCCGCGCATGTCTACCCCCTTCGAGTCGAGCCGAGCTCCAAAGCCGTTTCTTCGAGCTGTTTTTTCTTCCTTGAGCTGAGCTGAGCTGAGCCGTACTCCGAGCCGCTCCAGGTTTTTTTTTTTGAATTTTTTATTATTATTTTTTATTTATTAGATTCGGTTTATTTAGTATCCTTTTTACCTTTATTTTATTTTTTATCTTGGTTTTACTTTTCTTTATTTTATTTTATTTTTTTATTTTCACTTTTATTTTGTTTTATTATTTTATTTTCTTTAAATAAAAATCAAAAAAGAATATTTTTGGGGAAAAGTTGAAAGTATCAATTTTCCTTAAAAATAAAATTTCAAAAAAAGGTTTTTTTTTAGGAAAAGAATTTTCCTTGAAGATCAAGATTTTCCAAAAAAAATATTTTTAGGGAAAAGTTGAAAGTATCAATTTTCCTTAAAAATAAATTTTCAAAAAAAGGTTTTTGAGGAAAAGTAAAAGTTTCCAAAAAATATTTTTGGGGAAAAGTTGAAAATGTTCATTTCCAATCTAAGATCAGATCGGATCGAGGGTTACGGTAGCAGGACCAACTGTAGGATCGACAGCACGTAGGGAGGACCGGGTCGATCCTCGGCTTGTACATTCTACCTCTCCAGTCGACTGAGTGCTTGCACACTCGTTTCGTGGGTTGGCTTAGGCATACAGGGTTCATTCCATGCTAATCCTCAGTCAGACCGAGGGTTGTGGCAGCAGGACCGACAGTAAGACCGACAGCACGCAGAGGGGGATCGGATTGATCCCTGGCTTATGCATTATGTTAGTTTGGCCGGCCTCTCCGATCGACTGAGCGCCCGCACGCTCGTTTCGTGAGTTGACTTAGGCATACGGAGTTCATCCCCAGTATAAGCATACGAAGTTCATTCACAGTCTAAGATCGGATCAGACCGAGGGTTATGGCCGCATATAGGGGGGACCGGACCGATCCTCGGCTTACGCATTCTGCCTCTCCGGTCGACTGAGCGCCTGTACGCCCATTTCGTGAGTTGGCTTAGGCATAGGGAGTTCATTCCATGTCTAAGCCCCAGCCAGACCGAAGGTTGTGGCAGTGGGACCGACAACACACAGAAGGGGATCGGGCCGATCCCTAGCTTGCGCTTTATGCCTCTCCGGTCAGGTCAACGATCGAACACTTGTTTCGTGGGTTGACTTAGGTTTACAGAGTTCATTCCCAGTCTAAGATCGGACTGGACTGAGGGTTTTGATAGCAGGATCGACAGAACATAGGGGGGACTAGGCTGGTCTTTGGCTTACGCATTCTGCCTCTCCGATCAGCTAAGCGCCCGCGTACTCGTTTCGTGGGCTGGCTTAGGCATATGAGTTCATTCCATGTCTAAGCATACGGAGTTCATTCCCAGTCTAAGATCAGACCGGACCAATGGTTGCGGTAGCAGGACCAGCAGAAAGATCTGCAGCATGCAAGAGGGATCGGGTCGATCCCTGGCTTGTGCATTCTGCCTCTTCGGCCGACTGAGCGCCTGCATGCTCGTTTCGTGGGTTGACTTAGGCATACGGAGTTCATCCCCAGGCTAAGCATACGGAGTTCATTCCCAATCTAAGATTGAACCGGATCGAGGGTTGCGGTAGTAGGATCAAAAGCACATAGGGGGGACCGAACCGATCCCCGGCTTGCCCATTCTACCTCTCCGGCCGGCTGAGCGCCTGCACGCCCATTTCGTGGGTTGGCTTAGGCATAGGGAGTTCATTCCATGTCTAAGCCCCAGCCGGACCGAGGGTTGTGGTAGCAAGATCGGTAGCACATAGAGAGGGATTGAGCAAATCCCCGGCTTGCGCATTCTGCCTCTCCGATCGGCTAAGCGCCCGCATGCTTGTTTCGTGGGTTGGCTTAGGCATACGGAGTTCATTCCATGTCCAAGCATACGAAGTTCATTCCTAGTCTAAGATCAGACCAGACCGAGGCTTCCGACAGCAGGATTGGCAGCACGCAGGGGGGACCGGGCCGATCCCCGACTTGCGCATTCTGCCTCTTCGGCCGGCTGAGCGCCCGCACGCTCATTTCATGGGTTGGCTTAGGCATACGAAGTTCATTCCATGTCTAAGCCTCAGTCGGACCGAGGGTTGTGGCAGCAGGACCGGTAGCGGGATCGGTAGCATGCAAAGGGGGATCGGGCTGATCCCCGACTTGCGCATTATGCCTTTTCGGTCGACTGAGCACCTGCACGTTCGTTTCGTGGGTTGACTTAGGCATACGGAGTTCATCCCCAGTCTAAGCATACGGAGTTCATTCCCTGTCTAAGATCAGATCGGACTGAGGGTTGCTGCAACAGGATCGACAGCATGCAGGAGGGACCGAGTCGATCCCTGGCTTGCGCATTCTGCCTCTCCGGTCGACTGAGTGCCCGTACGCTCGTTTCATGGGTTGGCTTAGGCATAGGGAGTTCATTCCATGCCTAAGCCCTAGTCAGACCGAGGGTTGTGGCTGCGGGACCGACAATAAGTAAAGGGGGATCGGGTCGATCCTCGGCTTGCGCATTACACCTCTCTGGCCGATTTAGTGCCCGCACGCTCATTTTGTGGGTTGACTTAGGCATACGGAGCTCATTCTCAGTCTAAGATCGGATTGGACTGAGGGTTGCAGTAGCAGGATCGATAGCATGTAGGAGGGGACTAGGCTAATCCCTGGCTTACACATTCTGCCTCTCCGGCCGGCTGAGCGCCCGCACCATCATTTCATGGGTTAGCTTAGGCATACAGAGTTCATTCCATGTCTAAGCCCCAGTCGGCCTGAGGGTTGTGGCAGCAGGACCGACAGTGGGATCGACAGCACGCAGAGGGGGATGGGGCTGATCCCTAGCTTAGGCATATGGAGTTCATTCCATGTCTAAGCATACTGAGCTCATTCGCAGTCTAAGATCAGACCGAATTGAGGGTTGCAGGAGCAGGATCAGCAGCAGGATTGACAGCACACAGGGGGAGACCGAGCCGATCCTCAGCTTGTAGATTCTGCCTCTCCGATTGGTTGAGTGCCCACACGCTCTTTTCTTGGTTTGCTTAGGCATACGGAGTTCATTCCATGTCTAAGCCCCAATCGGATCGAGGGTTGTGGTAGTAGGATCGACAGTGGCATTGGCAGCACGTAGAGGGGGATCAGGCTGATCCTCGGCTTACGCATTATGCCTCTCCGGCCGGTTGAGCACTCGTACGCTCGTTTCATGGTTTGACTTAGGCATACGGAGTTCATCCCTAGTCTAAGCATACAGAGTTCATTCCCAGTCTAAGATCGGACTGGACCGAGGGTTGCGGCAGCAGGATCAACAGCATGCAGAGGGGACTGGGTCGATCCCCGGCTTACCCATTCTGCCCCTCCGACCGGCTGAGCACCCGCACGCGTGATTCGTTGGTTGGCTTAGACATAGGGACTTCATTCCATGTCTAAGCCCAATCGGACCGAGGGTTGTGGTAGCGGGACAGGCAGCAGGTAGAGGGGGACCAAGCCAATTCTTGGCTTGCGCATTATGACTCTCTGACCTGCTCAGTGTCCGGATGCTCGTTTCGTGGGTTGACTTAGGCATACAGAGTTCATTACCAGTCTAAGATCAGACCGGACCGAGGGTTGTGATAGTAGGACCAGCAGCAGGATCGGTAGCACGTAGGGGGGACCGAGTCGATCCCTGGCTTACGGATTTTGCCTCTCTAACCAGCCTCTCCGGCCGGCTAAGCACCCGCACGCTCGTTTCGTGGGTTGACTTAGGCATACGAAGTTCATCCCCAGTTTAAGCATATGGAGCTCATTCCTAGTCTAAGATCAGATCGGATCGAGGGATGCGGCAGTAGGATCGGTAGCACGCAGGGGGGATCGGGCTGATCCTCGACTTGCGTATTCTACCTCTCCGACCGGTTGAGTGCCCGCACGTCCGTTTCGTGGGTTGGCTTAGGCATAGGGAGTTCATTCCATGTCTAAGCCCCAGTCGGACAGAGGGTTGTGGCAGCGGGACCGACAGCACGTAGAGGGGGATCGGGTCGATCCCTAGCTTGTGCATTCTGCCTCTCCAGCGGCTAAGCACCCGCACGCTCGTTTCATGGGTTGGCTTAGGCATACGGAGTTTATTCCATGTCTAAGCATACGGAGTTCATTCCCAGTCCAAGAGTTTTAGCCATGGTACACGTGCTAGGCTCGGGCATGTGCTGGTGCCACATTTTTTTTGCCTGGGCCACCATCGTCGAGGCATCGTCGGAGAGCCTAACAGGCGGTATTGGGGGTTCCGGCGATTAGGGGGGCCGGGGGGTGTGCGCACATGATGTGCGATGGGTGCTGGTACTTGGCCCTTATATTGGCCCCCTATCCCTCTTCAAACCTCGAGAACTCACACCCCCTTAAAGAGCATTTGAGATTTTATAGGTTTGTTGCTAGTAGCCATTAAAGTGTCTGAAATGGGGACACTTTTTTCAAACAGTCACAAAATCTTATCCACTTTGAGTTTTTAGTTGAATTTTTTTGTGCATGCCAACAAAAATACAAGGATCATCTCTACCAATTTTGGGGGCAAAAATCTTTCTAAAAAAATTTTAAAAAATCCCAAACCATAAAAAGTTTTGAAAATCATGAAAAATAGAAAACGGGTCGTCTTGCCACGAAACTTCACATGAAGGCATAGGGGACAATTTTGTGAATTTACAAGCCATAAAAATGGCATTGGCATGACAAAAATATAAAGATGTGCTTGAACCCACCTACCATCCGTTTGATCCCCGGCTTGCGCATCCTGCCTCTCTGGTCGGTTGAGCGTCCACACACTCGTTTCATGGGTTGACTTAGGCATACGAAGTTCATTCCTAGTCTAAGATTAGATCAAACCTAGGGTTTCGATAGCAGGACCAGTAGCAGGATCGATAGCATACTGGGGGGGACTAGGCTAATCCCCGACTTGTGCATTCTGCCTCTTCGATCGACTGAGGGCTCGCACACTCGTTTCATGGGTTGGCTTAGGCATACAGAGTTCATTCCATGTCTAGGCCCTAACTGGATCGAGGTTTATGATAGTAGGACCGGTAGCGGGATCGACAGCACGCAGAAAGGGACCAAGCTGATCCTCGAGTTACGCATTATACGTCTTCGGCTCCTCTCCGATCGGTTAAGCACCCGCACACTCATTTCGTGGGTTGAGTTAGGCATACGGAGTTCATCCCTAGTCTAAGCATACGGAGTTCATTCCCAGTCTAAGATCAGACCGAACCGAGGGTTACCATAGCAGAATCGGTAGCACGTAGGGGGGATCGGGCCAATCCCCGGCTTACGCATTCTGCCTCTCCAACCGACTGAGCACCCGCATGCCCGTTTCGTGGGTTGGCTTAGGTATTAGGAGTTCATTCCATGTCTAAGCTCCAATCGAACCGAGGGTTGTGGCAGCGGGACCGACAGCACGCAGAGGGGGATTGGGCTGATCCTCGGCTTACGCGTTATGCCTCTCCAGCCGGTTCAGCGCCCGTACGCTCGTTTCATGGGTTGACTTAGGCATACGAAGTTCATTCCCAATCTAAGATCAGATTGACTAAGGGTTGCAGTAGTAAGATTGACAGTATGCAGGGGGGACCCATCCGATCCCCAACTTTCACATTCTGGCTCTCCGGTCTACTGAGTGCACGCACACTCGTTTCATGGGTTGGCTTAGTCATACGGAGCTCATTCTATGTCTAAGCATACGAAGTTCATTCCCAGTTTAAGATCAGACCGGATCGAGGGTTGCGGTAGTAGGACCAGCAGCAGGATTGGCAGCACACCGAGGGGGACTGAGCCAATCACCGACTTGCACATTCTGCCTCTCCGGCGGGCTGAGTGCCCACGCGCTCGTTTCATGGGTTGGCTTAGGAATACAGAGTTCATTCCATGTCTAAGCCCCAGCCGAACCGAGGGTTGTGGTAGCAGGACCGACAACAGGATCGACAGCAAGAAGAGGGGGATCGAGTTGATCTCGAGATTACGCATTTGCCTCTACGGCCGGCTGAGTGCCTGCACATTCTTTTCATTGGTTGACTTAGGCATACGGAGTTCATTCCCAATCTAAGATCAGACCAGATCGAAGGTTGTGGCAGCAAGATCGGCAGCACACAGGGGTGACCAGGCTGATCCCCAGCTTGGGTATTCTGCCTCTCCGACCGACTGAGTGCCCGTACGCCCATTTCGTGGGTTGGCTTAGGCATAGGGAGTTCATTCCATGTCAAAGCCCCAGCCGAATCGAGAGTTGTGGCAGCGGGATCGGCAGCACGCAGAGGGGGATCGGGTCGATCTCTAGCTTGTGCATTATGCCTCTCCGGTCTACTCAGCATCTGAAGGCTCGTTTCGTGGGTTGACTTAGGCATACGGAATTCATTCCCAGTCTAAGATCGGACCAAAATGAGGGTTGTGGCAGCAGGATCGACAGCATGTAGGGAGGGACTGAGTAGGTCCCCGGGTTGCGCATTCTGCCTCTTCGGTCGATTGAGCGCCCGCACGCTCATTTCATGGGTTGGCTTAGGCATACGGAGTCCATTCCATGTCTAAGCATACGGAGTTCATTCCTAGTCTAAGATCGGACCGGACAGAGGGTTGCGGTAGCAGGACCAGCAGCAAGATCGACAGCATGTAGGGGGGACGGGGCCTATCCTCGGCTTGCACATTCTGCCTCTTCGGCCAACTGAGTGCCCGCACGCTCGTTTCGTGGGTTGACTTACGCATACAGAGTTCATCCGCAGTCTAAGCACACGAAGTTCATTCCCAGTCTAAGATCTAATCGGACCAAGGGTTGCGACAGCAGGATCGACAACACATAAGGGGGACCGAGCTATCCCCGGCTTGCGCATTCTGCCTCTCCGGTCGGTAAAGCGCCCGCACACCCGTTTCGTGGGTTGGCTTAGGCATAGGGAGTTCTTTTCATGTCTAAGCCCCAGGTGGACTGAGGGTTATGGCAGCGGGACCGGCAGCACACAGAGGGGGACCAGGCTGATCCCCAGCTTGCACATTCTGCCTCTCCGGCCTGCTGAGTGCTCGCACGCTCGTTCCGTGAGTTGGCTTAGGCATATAGAGTTCATTCCATGTCTAAGCGTATGGAGTTCATTCCCAGTCTAAGAGTTTAAGCCACGATGCACATGCCAGGCTCGGGCATGTGCTGGTGCTGCATTTTTTTCAATCGGGGCACCATTGTCAGAGCATCGTCGGAGCATCATCGGAGAGCCTAACCAGCGGCATTGGGGGTTCTGACGTTTGGGGGGGCCAGGGGTGTGCGCACATGATATGCGATGGGTGCTGGTACTTGGCCCTTATATTGGCCCCCTATCCCTCATCAAACCTCGAGAACTCACACCCCCTTAAAGTGCATTTAAGATTTTATAGGTTTGCTGCCAGTAGCCATTAAAGTGTCTGAAATGGGGACACTTTTTTCAAAGGGTCACAAAATCTTCCTCCACTTCGAGTTTTTAGCTGAATATTTTTGTGCGTGCCACCAAAAATACAAGGATCACCTCTACCAAATTTGGGGACAAAACTCAATCTAAAAAAATTTTAAAAAATCCTAAACCATAAAACGTTTCAAAAATCCTAAAAAATAGAAAATGGGTCGTCTTGCCACAAAACTTCACATGAAGGCGTAGGGGACCATTGTATGAATTTACAAGCCATAAAAATTGCACTGGCATGGTAGAAATATGAAGATGTGCTTGAACCCACATACCAACCGTTCGATCCCCGGCTTCCACATCCTACCTCTCTGGTCGGCTGAACGTTCGCACGCTCGTTTCATGGGTTGACTTAGGCATACAGAGTTCATCCCCAGTCTAAGCATACAGAGTTCATTCACAGCATAAGATCGGAATGGACCAAAGGTTGCGACAGCAAGATCGGTAGCACGCAGGAGTGACCGGGCCGATCCTCGGCATGCACATTTTGCCTCTCCGGTCGGCTGAGCTCCCACACGCCCATTTCATGGGTTGGCTTAGGCATAGGGAGTTCATTCCATGTCTAAGCCCCAGCCGGACCAAGGTTTGTGGCAGCGGGACTGGCAGCACGTAGAGGGGGATCAGGCCGATCCTCGACTTGCGGATTATACCTCTCTGGTCGGCTCAGCACCCGTACACTTGTTTCATGGGTTAACTTAGGCATACGGAGTTCATTCCTAGTCTAAGATCAGACTGGATCGAGGGTTGCGATAGTAGGATCGACAGTACACAGGGGGGGATCAGGCTGGTCCCCTACTTGCGCATTCTGCCTCTCTGGTCGGCTGAACGCCTGTACGTTCATTTCATGGGTTGGCTTAGGCATACAGAGTTCATTCATGTCTAAGCATATGGAGTTCATTCCCAGTCTAAGATCAGACCGGATCGAGGGTTGCAGCAGCAGGACCAACAGCAGGATCGGCAGCACGCAGGGGGGACCAGGCGGATCCCCAGCTTGCGCATTCTACCTCTCTGATCGGTTGAGCACCCGCATGCTAGTTTCATGGGTTGGCTTAGGCATACGGAGTTCATTCCATGTCTAAGCACCAGCCGGACCAAGGGTTACAGTAGTAGGATCGATAGCAAGCAGGGGGGACCAGGTCGATCCCCGGCTTGCGCATTCTATCTCTCCGGTCGGTTGAGCGCCCGCACCTTCATTTCGTGGGTTGGCTGAGGCATACGGAGTTCATTCCATGTCTAAGCATACGGAGTTCATTCCCAGTCTAAGATCAGACTAGACTGAGGGTTGCAGCAGTAGGATCGACAGCACGTAGGGGGGACCGGGCTGATCCTCGACTTATGCATTCTGCCTCTCCAGCCGACCTCTCCAATCGACTGAGCGCCCGCGCGCTCATTTTGTTGGTTGACTTAGGCATACGGAGTTCATCCCCAGTCTAAGCATACGGAGTTCATTCCCAGTCTAAGATCGAACCAGACTGAGTGTTATGGCAGCAGGATCGACAGCACACAGGGGGGACCAGGTCGATCCCCAGCTTGCACATTCTGCCTATTCGATCGGCTGAGCGCCCGCACGCTCGTTTCATGGGTTGGGTTAGGCATAGGGAGTTCATTCCCTGTCTAAGCCCCAGCCGAACCAAGGGTTGTGGCAGCGGGATGACTAGCACGCAGAGGGGGATCAGGCCGATCCCCGACTTGCGCATTCTGCCTCTCCGGTCGGCTGAGCGCCCGCACGCTCGTTCCATGGGTTGGCTTAGGCATATGGAGTTCATTCCATATCTAAGCATACGGAGTTCATTCCTAGTCTAAGAGTTTGAGCCACGATGCACATGCTGGCCTTGGGCATGTGCTGGTACCACATTTTTTTCACCCGGGGCACCATCGTCGGAGCATCGCCGAAGAGCCTAACCGGCGGTATTGAGGGTTTCGATGATTGGGGGGGCCAGGGGGTGTGCGCACATGATGTGCAATGGGTGCTGGTACTTGGCCTTTATATTGGCCCCCTATCCCTCATCAAACCTCGAGAACTCACACCCCCTTAAAGGGCATTTGAGATTTTATAGGTTTGCTTCCAGTAGCCATTAAAGTGTTCGAAATGGGGACACTTTTTTCAAATGATCACAAAATCTTCTCCACTTCAAGTTTTTAGCTGAATTTTTTTGTGCATGCCAACAAAAATACAAGGATCACCTCTACCAAATTTGGGGACAAAAATCTTTCTAAAACAATTTTAAAAAATCCCGAACCGCAAAAAGTTTCAAAAATCGTGAAAATAGAAAACGGGTCGTCTTGCCACGAAACTTCACATGAAGGCTTAGGGGACCATTGTATGAATTTACAAGTCGTAAAAATGGCATTGGCATGGTCGAAATGTGAAGATGTGCTTGAACCCACCTACCACCCATTCGATCCTCGACTTGCACATCCTGCCTCTTTGGTCGGCTGAGCGTCTGCACGCTCATTTCGTAGGTTGACTTAGGCATACAAAATTCATCCCCAGTTTAAGCATACGGAGTTCATTCCCACTTTAAGATCGGACCAGATCGAGGGTTACGGTAGTAGGATCGGCAGCACGTAAAGGGGATTGGGCCAATCCTTGACTTGCACATTCTGGCTCTCCGGTCGGTCGAGCACCTATACGCCTGTTTCGTGCACATGATGGGCTCGGGCATGTGCTGGTGCCACATTTTTTTCACCCAGGGCACCATTGCCGTAGCATCACCGGAGAGCCTAACCGACGGCATTGGGGGTTTCGGCGATTGGGGGGCCGGGGGGTGTGCACACATGATGTGCGATGGGTGCTGGTACTTGGCCCTTATATTGGCCCCTTATCCCTCATCAAACCATGAGAACTCACACCCCCTTAAAGAGCATTTGAGATTTTATAGGTTTCCTGCCAGTAGCCATTAAAGTGTCTAAAATGGGGGCACTTTTTTCAAACGGTCACAAAATCTTCTCCACTTCGGGTTTTTAGCTGAATTTTTTTGTGCATTCCAAAAAAAATACAAGGATCACCTCTACCAAATTTGGGGACAAAACCCTTGCTAAAAAAATTTTAAAAAATCCCGAACCGTAAAAAGTTTCAAAAATCATAAAAAATAGAAAACGGGTCGTCTTGCCACGAAACTTCACATGAAGGCTTAGGGGACCATTGTATGAATTTACAAGCCATAAAAATGGCATTGGCATGATAGAAATATGAAGATGTGCTTGAACCCACCTATCACCCGTTCGATCCCCGACTTGCAAATCTTGCCTCTCTGGTCGGTTAAGCCCCCGCATGCTCGTTTTATGAGTTGACTTAGGCATACGGAGTTCATCCCCAGTCTAAGCATACAGAGTTCATTCCCAGTTTAAAATCAGATCAAATCAAGGGTTGCGACAGCATGATTGACAGCACGCAGGGGGGATTAGACCGATCCTCGGCTTGCGCATTCTGCCTCTCCGATCGGTTGAGCACCCGTACACCCATTTTGTGGGTTGGCTTAGGCATAGGGAGTTCATTCCATGTCTAAGCCCTAATCAGATCATGGGTTGTGGCAGCAGGACTGGCAGCACGCAGAAGGGGATCGACCCGATCCCCGGCTTGCGCATTATGCCTTTTCGACTGGCTCAGCACCCCCACGCTGGTTTCGTGTGTTGACTTAGGTATATGGAGTTCATTCCCAATCTAAGATCAGATCAAATCGAGGGTTGTGGTAGCAGGATCAACAGCACACAGAGGGGACTAAGCTGATTCCTAGCTTGCGCATTCTGCCTCTTCGGTCGGCTGAGCGCCTGTACGCTAGTTTTGTGGGTTGGCTTAGGCATATGGAGTTCATTCCATGTCTAATCATATGGAGTTCATTCCCAGTCTAAGATCAGACCGAACAGAGGGTTGCGGTAGCAGGTCTAGCAGCAGGATCGGCAGCACGCAGGGGGGACCGGGCAGATCTCTGGCTTACGCATTCTGCCTCTTCGATCGGCTGAGCACCTACACGCTCATTTCATGGGTTGGCTTAGGCATACGGAGTTCATTCCATGTCTAAGCCCTAACTGGACCGAGGGATGTGGCAGCGGGACCCACAGCACACAGAGGGGGATAGGGTCGATTGTTAGCTTCGCATTATGCCTTTTCGACCGGCTCACCACCGGCATGCTCATTTCGTGGGTTGACTTATGCACCTACCACCTGTGCAATCCCCGGCTTACGCATCCTGCCCCTCTGGTCGGTTGAGCACCCGCACGATCGTTTCGTGGGTTGACTTAGGCATATAGAGTTCATCCCCAGTCTAAGCATATGGAGTTCATTCCTAGTCTAAGATCAGACTGGATCGAGGGTTGCGACAGCAGGATCGACAGCACGTAAGGGGGATCTGACTGATCCCCGGCTTGCGTATTCTACCTCTCCGACCGACTGAGCACCCGCATGCCCATTTCATGGGTTGGCTTAGGCATAAGGAGTTCATTCCATGTCTAAGCCCTAACCGGACCGAGGGTTGTGGTAGCGGGACCAGCAGCACGAAGAGGGAGACCAAGTCGATCACTGGCTTGAGCATTATGCCTCTCCGACCGGCTCAGCGCCCGCACGCTTATTTCGTGGGTTGACTTAGGGTTACGAAGTTCATTCCCAGTCTAAGATCGGATCAGACCGAGGGTTGCTGTAGCAGGATCGATAGCATGCAGGGGGGATCGGGCCGATCCCCGGCTTGCGCATTTTGCCTCTCCGACCGACTGAGCACCAACACGCTCGTTTCGTGGGTTGGCTTAGGCATATAGAGTTCATTCCATGTCTAAGCATACGGAGTTCATTCCCAATCTAAGATCGGACCGGACCGAGGGTTGCAGTAGCAGGACCAGCAACAGGATCGGTAGCATACAGGGGGGACCGGGTCGATCACCGGCTTATGCATTCTGCCTCTCCGACCGGCTGAGCGTCCGTACGCTCATTTCATGGGTTGGCTTAGGCATACGGAGTTCATTCCATGTTTAAGCCCCAGCCAGACCAAGGGTTGTGGTAGCAGGACCGGCAGCGGGATCGGCAGCACGCAGAGGGGGATCGGGCTGATCCTCGGCTTACGTAATATGCCTCTCCGGCCAGTTGCGCACCCGTACACTCGTTTCATCGATTGACATAGGCATACGGAGTTCATCCCCAGTCTAATCATACGGAGTTCATTCCTAGACTAAGATCAGATCGGACCGAGGGTTGCGGCAGCAAGATCGATAGCACGCAGGGGGGACCAGGCCAGCCCTGGCTTGTGCATTTTGCCTCTCCGGTCGGCTGAGCGCCCGTACACCCGTTTCATGGGTTGGCTTAGGCATAGGGAGTTCATTCCATGTCTAAGCCCCAGCCAGACCGAGGGTTGTGGCAGCGAGACCAATAGCATGCAGAAGGGGATTACGTCGATCCTCGGCTTGCGCATTATGCCTCTTCGACCGGCTCAGTGCCCGCAAGCTCATTTCGTGGGTTGACTTATGCATACGAAGTTCATTCCCAGTCTAAGATCAGATTGGACGTAAGGTTACGATAGCAGGATCGACAGCACGCAAGGAGGGACTGGGTCAATCCCCGGCTTATGCATTCTGCCTCTTCGGCCGGCTGAGCGCCCGCACGCTCGTTTCGTATGTTGGCTTAGGCATACGGAGTTCATTCCATGTATAAGCATACGGAGTTCATTCCCAGTCTAAGATTTTGAGCCACGACGCACATGCTGGGCTTGGGCATGTGCTGGTGTCACATTTTTTTCACCTGGGGCACCATCTCGGAGCATCGTTGGAGAGCCTAACCGACGACATTGGGGGTTTCGACGATTGGGGGGGCTAGGGGGTGTGGGCACATGATGTGCGATGGGTGTTGGTACTTGGCCCTTATATTGGCCCCCTATCCCTCATCAAACCTCGAGAACTCACACCCCCTCAAAGAGCATTTGAGATTTTATAGGTTTGCTGCCAGTAGCCATTAAAGTGTCTGGATGGGTACGCTCGTTTCGTGGGTTGACTTAGGCATACAGAGTTCATCCCCAATCTAAGCATATGATGTTCATTCCCAGTCTAAGATCAGACCGGACCGAGGGTTACGGCAGCAGGATCGACAACACGCAGGGGGGAACTAGGCCGATCCTCGGCTTACGCATTCTGCCTCTCCGACCGACTGAGCGCACGCACGCTCATTTCATGGGTTGACTTAGGCATACAAAGTTCATCCCTAGTCTAAGCATACGGAGTTCATTCCCAGTCTAAGATTGAACCAGACCGAGGGTTCCGGTAGCAGGATCGATAGCACGCAGGGGGAATCGGGTCGATCACCGACTTGCGTATTTTGCCTCTTCGATCGGCTGAGAGCCCGCATGCCCGTTTCGTGGGTTGGCTTAGGGATAGGGAGTTAATTGCTTATCTAAGCCCCAGCCAGACCGAGGGTTACAGCAGCAGGATAGGCAGCATGCAGGACAGATCGGGCCGATCCTCGACTTGTGCATTCTGCTTCTTTGATCGGTTGAGCGCCTGCATGTTAATTTCGTGCGTTGACTTAGGCATACGGAGTTCATCCCCAGTCTAAGCATATGGAGTTCATTCCCAGTCTAAGATCGAACCGGACTGAGGGTTACGGTAGCAGGATCGACAGCATGCAGAGGGAATCAGATCGATCCCCGACTTGCGCATTCTGCCTCTCCGGCCGGCTGAACGCCCGCACGCTCGTTTCGTGGGTTGCCTTAGGCATACGGACTTCATTCCATGTCTAAGCATACGGGGTTCATTCCCAGTCTAAGATCAGATCAGACCGAGGGTTATAGCAGTAGGACCAACAGTAGGATCGGTAGCACGCAGGGGGGGATTGGGCCGATCCCTGACTTGCGCATTCTGCCTCTCCGATCGGCTGAGCACCCATACGCTCGTTTCGTGGGTTGGCTTAGGCATACGGAGTTCATTCCATGTCTAAGCCCCAGCCAGACCGGGGGTTGTGGTAGCAGGATCGACAACGAGAACGGTAGCACACAGAGGGGGACCAGGCTGATCCTCGGCTTACGCATTATGCCTCTTCGACCGGTTGAGCACCCGCACGTTCATTTCGTGGGTTGACTTAGGCATACAGAGTTTATCCCTGGTCTAAGTATACGGAGTTCATTCCTAGTCTAAGATCAGACCGGACCGAGGGTTGCCGCAGCAGGATCGACAACACGCAGGGGGGATCGGATCGATCCTCATCTTGTGCATTCTACCTCTCCAACCGACTGAGCACCCGCACGCTCGTTTCGTGGGTTGGCTTAGGCATACGGAGTTCATTCCATGTCTAAGCATACGGTTGGCTTAGGCATACGGAGTTCATTCCATGTCTAAGCATACAGAATTCATTCCTAGTCTAAGATCAGACCGGACCGAGGGTTGTGGCAGCAGGACCAGCAACAGGATCGACAGCACGCATGGGGCACCGAGTCGATCCCCGGCTTGCGCATTCTGCCTCTCCGATCGACTGAGCGCACATACGCTCGTTTCGTGGGTTGACTTAGGCATACGGAGTTCATCCCTAGTCTAAGCATACAGAGTTCATTCCCAGTCTAAGATTGAATCGGATCGAGGGTTACGGCAATAGGATTGATAGCACGCAGGGGACCGGGCCGATCCTCGGCTTGTGCATTCTGCCTCTCCGATCGGCTGAGAGCCCACACTCCCGTTTCGTGGGTTGGCTTAGGCATAGAGAGTTCATTCCATGTCTAAGCCCCAGCCAGACCGAGGGTTGCGGCAGCAGGATCGACAGCATGTAGGGCGGACTGGGTCGATCCCTGACTTCTGCATTCTGCCTTTCCCATCGATTCAGCGCCCGCACGCTCATTTCGTAGGTTGACTTAGGCATACGGAGTTCATCCCCAGTCTAAGCATACGGAGTTCATTCCCAGTCTAAGATCGGACTGGACCGAACCGAGGGTTGTGACAGCAGGATCAGCAGCACACAAGAGGGGATCGGGCCGATCTTTGGCTTGCGCATTCTGCCTCTCTGGCCGGTTGAGTGCCCGCACGGTCATTTCATGGGTTGGCTTAGGAATACGGAGTTCATTACATGTCTAAGCATACGGAGTTCATTCCATGTCTAAGCATACGGAGTTCATTCCCAGTCTAAGTTCGGTCCAGACCGAGAGTTGCGGCAGCAGTGCCAGCAATAGGATCGACAGCATGCATGAAGGGATCGGGTCGATCCCTGACTTGCACATTCTACCTCTTCGGTCGGCTGAGCGCTCGTACGCTCATTTCATGGGTTGACTTAGGCATACGGAGTTCATCCCCAGTCTAAGCATACGGAGTTCATTCCTAGTCTAAGATCGGACCAGACTAGGGGTTGCGACAGCAGGTTCGGTAGCACGCAGGGGTGGACCAAGCTTATCCCCAGCTTGCGCATTATGCCTTTCCGGTCGTCCTCTCCGGTCAGCTGAGCGCCTGCACACACAATTCGTGGGTTGACTTAGGCATACGGAGTTCATCCCCAGTCTAACCATACAAAGTTCATTCCCATTCTAAGATCAGACCGTACGGAGGGTTGTGACAGTAGGATCGGTAGCACGCAAGGGGGACTGGGTCGATCCCCGGCTTGCGCATTCTGCCTCTCCGGTCGGTTGAGTGCCCACACGCCCATTTCGTGGATTGGCTTAGGTATAGGGAGTTCATTTCATGTCTAAGCCTCAGTCGGACTGAGGGTTGTGGCAGCGGGACTGGTAGCACACAGAGGGGGATCGGGCCTATCCCCGACTTGCGCATTATTCCTTTCGGTCAGCTCAGCACCAGCACGCTCGTTTCATGGGTTGATTTAGGCATACGGAGTTCATTCTCAATCTAAGATCAGATCGGACAGAGGGTTGTGGTAGTAGGACCAGTAGTAGGATCGACAGGACGTAAGGGGGACCACGTCGATCCCCGAATTGTGCTTCTACCCTCTGGTCGACTGAGCTACTGCACACTCATTTTGTGGGTTGGCTTAGGCATACGGAGTTCATTCCATGTCTAAGCCCCAGCCAGACCGAGGGTCATGGTAGCAGGACCGACAGTGAGAACGACAGCATGCAGAGGGGGATCGGGCTGATCCTCGACTTGCGTATTATACCTCTCTGGCCGGTTGAGCGCCCGTACGTTCATTTCGTGGGTTGACTTAGGCATACGGAGTTCATCCCTAGTCTAAGCATATGGAGTACATTCCTAGTCTAAGATCAGATCGGATCGAGGGTTGCGATAGCAGGATCGATAGCACATAGGGGGGATCAGACCGATCCCCGGCTTGCGCATTCTGCCTCTCCGGTCGGTTGGGTGCCCGCACGCTCGATTCGTGGGTTGGCTTAGGCATACGGAGTTCATTCCATGTCTAAGCATACGGACTTCATTCCAGTCTAAGATCAGACTGGATCAAGGGTTGCAGCAGTAGGACCAGTAGTAGGATCGACAGCACACAGGGGGGGATCGGGCCGATGCCTGGCTTACGTATTCTGCCTCTCCGGTCGACTGAGCGCACGCATGCTCGTTTCATGGGTTGACTTAGGTATACGGAGTTCATCCCTAGTCTAAGCATACGGAGTTCATTCCCAGTCTAAGATCGAACTAAACTGAGGGTTACGGTAGCAGGATCGGCAGCACGCAAGAGGGATCGGTTCGATCCCTAACTTACGCATTCTGCCTCTCCGATCGATTGAGAGCCCGCACGCCCGTTTTGTGGGTTGGCTTAGGCATAGGTAGTTCATTCCATGTCTAAGCCCCAACCGGATCGAGGGTTGCAGCAGTAGGATCGGTAGCAGACATGGTGGACCTAGCCGATCCTCGACTTGCGCATTCTGCCTCTTCGATCGATTGAACGCCCGCATGCTCGTTTCATGGGTTGACTTAGGCATACGGGGTTCATCCCTAGTCTAAGCATACGGAGTTCATTCCCAGTCTAAGATTGGACCAGACTGATGGTTGCGGCAGTAGGATTGATAGCACATAGGAGGGAACCGAGACGGTGCCCGGCTTGCACATTCTGCCTCTCTGGCCGATTGAGCGCCCGTACGATCGTTTCGTGGGTTGGCTTAGGCATACAAAGTTCATTTCGTGTCTAAGCATACGGAGTTCATTCCCAGTTTAAGATCATACCAGATCGAGGGTTACGGTAGTAGGACCAGCAGCAGGATCGGTAACACGCAAGGGGGGACCGAGTCGATCCCTGGCTTGCGCATTCTACCTCTCCAGTCGACCTCTCCGGCCGACTGAGCCCCCGCATGCTCGTTTCATGGGTTGACTTAGGCATACGGAGTTCATCCCCAGTCTAAGCATACAGAGTTCATTCCTAGTCTAAGATTGGACCGGACCAAGGGTTGCAGCAGCAGGATCGGTAGCACGCAGAGGTGGATCAGGCTTATCCCCAACTTGCACATTATGCCTCTCCGACCGACTGAGCGCCTGTAAGCTCATTTTGTGGGTTGACTTAGGCATACGGAGTTCATCCCTAGTTAAAGCATACGAAGTTCATTCCTAGTCTAAGATTGGACCGGACCAGGGGTTACGGCAACAGGATCGGTAGCACGTAGTGGTGGATCGGGCTTATCCTCAGCTTGCGCAGTATGCCTCTCCGATCGGCTGAGCGCCCGCACGTTTGTTTCGTGGGTTGACTTAGGCATACGGAGTTCATCCCCAGTCTAACCATACGGAGTTCATTCCCATTCTAAGATCGGACTTACTGAGGGTTGTGACAGTAGGATCGACAGCACGCAGGGGGGACCGGGTCGATCCCCGGCTTGCACATTCTGCCTCTCCGGCTGGTTGAGCGCCCGCACGCCCATTTCATGGGTTGGATTAGGCATAGGGAGTTCATTTCATGTCTAAGCCCCAGCGGGACTGAGGGTTGTGGTAGCGGGACCGACAGCACGTAGAGGGAGATCGGGCCTATCCCCGGCTTGCGCATTATTCCTCTCCGGTTGGCTCAGCACCCGCACGTTCATTTCATGGGGTGACCTAGGCATACAGAGTTCATTCCCAGTCTAAGATTGGACCGGACCGAGGGTTGCGGCAGCAGGACCAGTAGTAGGATTGGTAGCACGCAGGGGGGGATCGGGTCGATCCCTGGCTTGCGCATTCTGCCTCTCCGGTCGGCTGAGCACCTGCATGCTCATTTCATGGGTTGGCTTAGGCATACAAAGTTCATTCCATGTCTAAGCCCCAGCCAGACCGAGGGTTGTGGTAGTAGGATCGGTAGCAAGAACGGTAGCACGCAGAAGGGGACCGGGCTGATCCTCGACTTGTGCATTATGCCTCTCCGGCTGGTTGAGCGCCCGCACGTTCATTTGGTGGGTTGACTTAGGCATACAGAGTTCATCCCTAATCTAAGCATATGGAGTTCATTCCCTGTCTAAGATCGAACCGGACCAAGGGTTGAGGCAGCAGGATTGACAGCACGTAGGGGGGATCGGACCGATCCCCGACTTGCGCATTCTACCTCTCCGATCGGCTGAGCACTCGCATGCTCGTTTCTTGGGTTGGCTTAGGCATACGGAGTTCATTCCATGTCTAAGCATACGGAGTTCATTCCCAGTCTAAGATCGGATCGGATCGAGGGTTGCGGTAGCAGGACCAGCAGCAGAATCAGAAGCACGCAGGGGGGGACCGAGTCGATCCCCGGCTTGTGCATTCTTCTTCTCCGGCCGCTGAGGGCATGCACGTTCGTTTCGTGGGTTGACTTAGGCATATGGAGTTCATCCCTAGTCTAAGCATATGGAGTTCATTCCCAGTCTAAGATCAAATCGGATCAAGGGTTACGGCAGCAGGATCGACAGCATGCAGGGGGGACCGGGCTGATCCTCGACTTGCGCATTCTGCCTCTCTGACCGGCTGTGATCCAGCACGCCCGTTTCGTGGGTTGGCTTAGGCATAGGAAGTTCATTCCATGTTTAAGCCCCAGTCGGACCGAGGGTTGTGGCAGTAGGATCGACAGCATGCAGGGCAGACCAGCCGATCCCCGACTGTTCATTTTGCCTCTCCGATCGGTTGAGCGCTCGCACGCTTGTTTCATGGGTTGACTTAGGCATACGGAGTTCATCCCCAGTCTAAGCATATGGAGTTCATTCCCAGTCTAAGATCGGACCGGACCGAGGGTGGCCGCAGCAAGATCGACAGCACATAGGAGGGGACCGAGCTGGTCCCCGGCTTACGCATTCGGCCTCTCTGGCTGACTGAGCGCCCGCTCGGTCGTTTCGTGGGTTGGCTTAGGCATACGGAGTTCATTCCATGTCTAAGCATACGGGGTTCATTTCCAGTCTAAGATCAGACTAGATCGAGAGTTACGGCAGCAGGATCGGCAGCACACAGGGGGGGATCGGGTCGATCCCCGACTTATGCATTCTGCCTCTCCAGCCAACCTCTCCGGCCGGTTGAACGCCTGTACGCTCGTTTCGTGGGTTAACTTAGGCATATGGAGTTCATCCCCAGTCTAAGCATACGGAGTTAATTCCTAGTCTAAGATTGAACTGGACCGAGGGTTGTGGCAGCAGGATCAGTAGCACGTAGGGGTGATCGGGCCGATCACCCGCTTGCGCATTTTGCCTCTTTGACCGGCTGAGCGCCCGTACGCCCGTTTAGTGAGTTGGCTTAGGCATAGGGAGTTCATTCCATGTCTAAGCCCCAGCCAGATCGAGTGTTGTGGTAGCAGGACTGGTAGCATGCAGAGGGGGGTCAGGCCGATCCCCAGCTTGAGCATTCTGTCTCTCCGGTCGGCTGCGCGCCCGCACGCTCGTTTCGTGGGTTGGCTTAGGCATACGGAGTTCATTCCGTGTCTAAGCATACGGAGTTCATTCCCAGTCTAAGAGTTTGAGCCACAGAGCATATACTGGGCTCGGGCATGTGCTGGTGCAGCATTTTTTTTGCTCGGGGCACCATTGTCGGAGCATCACCGGAGAGCCTAACCGGTAGCATTGGGTGTTCCTACGATTGGCGGGGTCGGGGGGTGTGCGCACATGATGTGTGATGGGTGCTGGTACTTAACCCCTAAATTGGCCCCCTATCCCTCATCAAACCTCGAGAACTCACACCCCCTTAAAGAGCATTTGAGATTTTATAGGTTTGCTGCCACTAGCCATTAAAGTATTTGAAATGGAGACACTTTTTTCAAACGATCACAAAATCTTCTCCACTTCGAGTTTTTAACTGAATGTTTTTGTGCATGCCAAAAAAAATGCAAGGATCACCTCTACCAAATTTGGTGACAAAACTCTTTCTAAAAAAATTTTAAAAAATCCCGAACCGTAAAAAGTTTTAAAAATTGTGAAAATTAGAAAACGGTTCGTCTTGGCACAAAACTTCACATGAAGGCGTAGGGGACCATTGTATGAATTTACAAGCCATAAAAATGGCATTGGCATGGAAAAAATATGAAGATGTGCTTGAACCCACCTACCACCCGTTCGATCCTCGACTTGCGAATCCTGCCTCTCTGGTCGACTGAGTGTCTGCACGCTCGTTTTATGGGTTGACTTAGGCATACGGAGTTCATCCCCAGTCTAAGCATACGAAGTTCAATCCAAGTCTAAGGCCAGATTGGACCGAGGGTTATGGCAGTAGGATCCATAGCACGCAGGGGGGACCAGGCCGATCCCCGGCTTGCACATTCTGCCTCTCCGGTCGACTGAGCACCCGCACACCTATTTCATGGGTTAGCCTAGGCATAAGGAGGTCATTCCATCTCTAAGCCCCAACCGGACAAAGGGTTGTGGCAGCAGGATAGGCAGCACGTAGAGTGGGATCGGGCCAATTCTCGGCTTGCGCATTATGCCTCTCCGATCGACTGAGCGCCCGCATGCTTGTTTCGTGGGTTGACTTAGGCATACGGAGTTTATCCCTAGTCTAAGCTTATGAAGTTCATTCCCAGTCTAAGATCAATCCAGACCGAGGGTTACGACAGCAAGATCGGAAGCACGTAGGAGGGACCGAGCTGATCCCCGAATTGCACATTATACCTTTCTGGCCGGTTGAGCGCCCGTACGCCCGTTTCATGGGTTGGCTTAGGCATAGGGAGTTCATTCCATGTCTAAGCCCCATCTGGACTAAGGGTTGTGACAGTGGGACTGACAGCAAGTAGAGAGGGATCGGGTCCATCCTCGGCTTGCGCATTATGCCTCTCCGGTGGCTCAGCACCCGAACGCTCGTTTCGTGGGATGACTTAGGGATACAGAGTTCATTCCCAGTCTATGATCAGATTGGATCGAGGGTTGCGGTAGCAAGATCAGCAGCACGTAGGGGGGACCGACCAATCCCCATCTTTTGCATTCTGCCTCTCAGGCCAGCTGAGTGCCTGCACACTCATTTCGTGGGTTGACTTAGCCATACAGAGTTCATCCCCAGTTTAAGCATACGAAGTTCATTCCCAGTCTAAGATCTAACCAGACTGAGGGTTGCGGTAGCAGGATCGGTAGCACGTAGGGGGGATCGACTCGATCCTCGACTTACGTATTCTGCCTCTCTGGCCGGCTAAGCACCCGCAAGCCCGTTTCGTGGGTTGGCTTAGGCATAGGGAGTTCATTCCATGTCTAAGCCCCAGCCGAACCGAAGGTTATGGCATCGGGACCAACAGCACGCAGAAGGGGACCGAGCCGATCTCCGACTTGTGCATTCTACCTTTCTGGCCAGCTTGTGCTGGTGCTACATTTTTTTCGCCCGGGGAACCATCGCCGGGGAGTCTAACAGGCGGCATTGGGGGTTCCGACGATTTGGGGGGCCGGGGGGATGTGCGCATATGATGTGTGATGGGTGCTGGTGCTTCGCCCTTATATTGGCCCCCTATCTCTCATCAACCTCGAGAACTCACACCCCCATAAAGAGCATTTGGGATTTTATAGGTTTGCTGCAAGTAGCCATTAAAGTGTATGAAATGGGGACACTTTTTCAAACGGTCACAAAATCTTCTCCACTTTAAGTTTTTAGCTGAATTTTTTTGTGCATGCCAACAAAAATACAAGGATCACCTCTACCAAATTTGGGGACAAAACTCTTTCTAAAAAAATTAAAAAAATCCCGAACCACAAAAAGTTTCCAAAATCGAGAAAAATAGAAAACAGGTCGTCTCGCCACGAAACTTCAGATAAAGGTGTAGGCAACCATTGTATGAATTTACAAGCCATGAAAATGGCATTGGCATGGCAGAAATATGAAGATGTGCTTGAACCCACCTACCACACGTTCGATCCCTAACTTGCTTATCCTGCCTCTTTGCTCGACTGAGTGTCCGCACGCTCGTTTCGTGAGTTGACTTAGGCATACGAAGTTCATCCCCAGTCTAAGCATATGAAGTTCATTCCCAATCTAAGATTGGCCCAGACCGAGGGTTTCAACAGTAGGATCGGTAGCACGCAGAGGGGACCAGGCTGATCCTCAGCTTGTGTATTCTGCCTCTCCGATCGGTTGAGCGCTCGCACGCCCGTTTCGTGGGTTGGCTTAGGCATAGAGAGTTCATTCCATGTCTAAGCCCCAGTCGGACCGAGGGTTGTGGCAGTGGGACTGGCAGCACACAGAGGGGGATCGGGCCGATCCCCGACTTGTACATTATGCCTCTCCGGTCGGATCAACGCCCGTACGCTCGTTTCGTTGGTTGACTTAGGCATACGAAGTTCATTCCTAGTCTAAGATCAGACTGAACCGAGGGTTACGGCAGCAGGATCGATAACACGGAGGGAAGGATCGGGCCGGTCCTTGGCTTATGCATTCTGCCTCTCCGATCGGCTGAGCGCTCGTACGCTCGTTTCATTGGTTGGCTTAGGCATACGGAGTTCATTCCATGTCTAAGCATACCGAGTTCATTCCCAGTCTAAGATCAAACCAGACTAAGGGTTGCGGTAGCAGGATCAACAGCATGCAGGGGGGACCGGGCCGATCCCAAGCTTGCACATTCTGCCTCTCCGACCAGTTGAGCACCCGCACGTTCGTTTTGTGGGTTGGCTTAGGCATACGGAGTTCATTCCATGTCTAAGCACCAGCCGGACCGAGGGTTGTGGCAGACGGATCGACAGCACGTAAAGGGGGGCCGGGCTGATCCTCAGGTTCCGCATTATGCCTCTTCGACAGGTTGAGTGCCTGCACACTCGTTTCGTCAGTTGACTTAGGCATACAAAGTTCATCCCCAATCTAAGCATGCCGAGTTCATTCCTAGTCTAAGATCGGATCAGATTGAGGGTTGCAGTAGCAGGATCGATAGCACACAGGAGGGATCGGGCTGATCCCCGGCTTGTGGATTCTGCCTCTCCGACCGACTGAGTGCCCACACGCCTGTTTCATGGGTTGGCTTAAGCATAGGGAGTTCATTCCATGTCTAAGCCCCAGTTGGACCGAGGGTTGTGGTAGTGAGATCGGAAGCACGTAGAGGGGGACCGGACTGATCCCTGGCTTATGCATTATGCCTCTCCGACCGGCTGAGTGCCCGCACACTCGTTTTGTGGGTTGGCTTAGGCATATAGAGTTCATTCCATGTCTAGGCATACGGAGTTCATTCCCAGTCTAAGGTCAAACCGGACCGAGGGTTGTCACAACCGAACCAGCAGCAAGATCAACAACACGCAAGGAGGGATCGACCTGATCGTCGGCTTGCACATTCTGCCTCTCCGGTTGGCTGAGCGCCCGTACGCTCGTTTTGTGGGTTGACTTAGGCATACAGAGTTCATCCCCAGTCTAAGCAAATAGAGTTCATTCCCAGTCTAAGATCAAACCAGACCGAGGGTTGCGACAGTAGCATTGACAGCACATAAGGGGGACTGGGCCGATCCCCGACATGTGCATTCTACCTCTTTGATCGACTGAGCACTCGTACACCTGTTTCATGGGTTGGCTTAGGCATAGGGAGTTCATTCCATGTCTAAGCCCCAGTCGGACCGAGGGTTGTGGCAGCGGGACTGGGCTGATCTCTGGCTTGTGCATTTTACCTCTCCGGCCAGCTGAGCGCCCGTACGCTTGTTTCGTGGGTTGGCTTAGGCATACGGAGTTCATTCCATGTCTAAGCATATGGAGTTCATTCCCAGTCTAAGAGTTTGAGCCACGGTACACATGCTGGGCTCGGGCATGTGCTGGTGTCACATTTTTTTCTCTCGGGGCACCATCGTCGGAGAGCTTAATCGGTGGCATTGGGGGTTTCGACAATTGGGGAGGCCGGGGGGGTGTGCGCACATGATGTGTGATGGGTGCTAGTACTTGACCCTTATATTGGCCCCCTATCCCTCATCAAACTTCCAGAACTCACACCCCCTTAAAGAGCATTTGAGATTTTATAGGTTTGCTGCCAGTAGCCATTAAAGAGTTTGAAATGGGGACACTTTTTTCAAATGGTCACAAAATCTTCTCCACTTCGTGTTTTTAGCTGAATTTTTTTATGCATGCCAACAAAAATACAAGGATCATGAAAATGGGTCGTCTTGCCATGAAACTTCACATGAAGGCATAGGGGACCATTGTATGAAGCCATAAAAATGGCGTTGGCATGGTAGAAATATGAAGATGTGCTTGAACCCATCTACCACCCATTCGATCCCCGGCTTGCGCATCCTGCCTCTCTGGTCGGTAGAGCGTTCGCACGCTCATTTCATGGGTTGACTTAGGCATACGGAGTTTATCCCAAGTCTAAGATTAGACTGGACCGATGGTTGCGGCAATAGGATCGGCAGCACGCAGGGGAGACCGGGTCGATCCTCGGCTTACGCATTCTGCCTCTCTGACCGACTGAGCGCCCACATGCCCGTTTCATGGGTTGGCTTAGGCATAGGGAGTTCATTCCATGTCTAAGCCCCAGTCAGACTGAGGGTTGTGGCAGCGGGACTGGCAGCACACAAAAGGGGATCAGGCTATCCTCGGCTTACGCATTATGCCTCTCCGACCGACTCAACGCCCGCACACTCATTTCATGGGTTGACTTTGGCATACGGAGTTCATTCCCAGTCTAAGATCAGATCGGACCGAGGGTTGCAGTAGTAGGATCGACAGCTCACAGGAGGGGTCGGGTCGATCCCCAACTTGTGCATTCTGCCTCTCCGACCAGCTGAGTGCCCGCACGCTCTTTTCGTGGGTTGGCTTAGGCATACGGAGTTCATTCAATGTCTAAGCATACGGAGTTCATTCCCAGTCTAAGATCGAATCGGACCGAGGGTTGTAATAGCAGGACCAGCAGTAGGATTAGCAACACGCAAGGGGGGATCGGGCCGATCCCCGACTTGCGCATTCTACCTCTTCGACCGGTTGAGTGCCCGCACACTCGTTTCATGGGTTGGCTTAGGCATACGGAGTTCATTCCATGTCTAAGCCCCAGTCAGATAGAAGGTTGTGGTAGCAGGACCGGCAGCAGGATCGACAGCACAAAGAGGGGGATCGGGCTAATCTCTGGCTTACACATTTTGCCTTTCGACCGACCTCTCTGACTAGTTGAACGCCCGTACGCTCATTTCGTGAGTTAACTTAGGCATACGGAGTTCATTCCATGTCTAATCATACAGAGTTCATTCCTAGTCTAAGATCAGATCGAACCTGGGGTTACAGCAGCAAGACCAGCAGTAGGATCGATAACACGCAGGAAGGGATCGGGCCGATCCCCAGCTTACGCATTCTACCTTTTCGGCCGGTTGAGCACCCGCACACTCGTTTCATGGGTTGGCTTAGGCATACGGAATTCATCCCATGTCTAAGCCCCAGTCGGACCGAGGGTTGTGGTAGCAGGACCGACAGCGGGATTGACAGCACGCAGAGGGGGACTGGGCTGATCCTTAACTTGCACATTTTGCCTCTCCGACTGACCTCTCCAGCTCGCTGAACACCCACACGCTCGTTTCATGGGTTGACTTCGACATATGAACTTCATCCCCAGTTTAAGCATACAGAGTTCATTCCCAGTCTAAGATCGAACTGGACCGATGGTTGCAGTAGCAGGATCCACAGCACGCAGGGGGTACCGGGACTGAGCGCCCACACGTCTGTTTTGTGGGTTGGCTTAGGCATAGGGAGTTCATTCCATGTCCAAGCCCCAACCGGACCGAGGGTTCTGGTAGCGAGACCGATAGCACGTAGAAGGCGACCGGATCGGTCCCCGACTTGCGTATTATACCTCTTCGATCAACTCAGCACCCGAATGCTCGTTTCTTAGGTTGACTTAGGCATACGGAGTTCATTCCCAGTCTAAGATCGGACCAGACCGAGGGTTATGGTAGCAGGATCGACAGTATACAGGGGGGATCGGGCCTGTCCCCGGTATACGCATTCTGCCTCTCCGGTCGACTGAGTGCTCACACGCTCGTTTTGTGGGTTGGCTTAGGCATACGGAGTTTATTCCATGTCTAAGCATATGGAGTTCATTCCCAGTCCAAGATCAGATAGGATCAAGGGTTACGGTAGTAGGACCAGCGGCAGGACCGACAACACGTAGGGTGAACTGGGTTGACTCCCGGCTTGCACATTTTACGTCTCCGACAGGCCTCTCCGGTGGGCTGAGCACCTGTACGCTCATTTCGTGGGTTGACTTAAGGATACGGAGTTCATCCCCAGTCTAAGCATACGGAGTTCATCCCGATCTAATCAGATCGAGGGTTGCGGTAGCAGGATCGATAGCACGAAGGGGGGACCGAGCCGATCCCTGGCTTATGCATTCTGCCTCTCCGACCGGCTGAGCGCCCGCACGCCCGTTTAGTGGGCTGGCTTAGGCATAGGGAGTTCATTCCATGTCTAAGCCCCAGTCGGATCGAGGGTTGTGGTAGTGGGGCCGACAGCACGCAGAGGGGGACCGGGTCATCCTCGACTTACGCATTCTCACTCTTCGATCGACTGAGCACCCGCACGCTCGTTTCATGGGTTGGCTTTGGCATACGGAGTTTATTCCATGTCTAAGCATCCAGAGTTCCTTCCCAGTCAAAGATCGAATTGGACCGAGGGTTCCGGTAGTAGGACTAGCAGCAGGATCGACAGCATGAAGGGGGGACTGGGTCGATCCCCGGCTTGTGCATTCTGCCTCTCCGGCTGGCCTCTCCAGCCTACTGAGCGCCCGCACGCTTGTTTCGTGGGTTGACTTAGGCGTACGGAGTTCATCCCCAATCTAAGCATACGGAGTTAATTTCCAGTCTAAGATCAAACTGGATCGAGGGTTGCGGCAGTAGGATCGGTAGCACGCGGAGGGGACCGAGCCGGTCCCTGACTTACGCATTCTGCCTCTCCTGCCGGTTAAGCGCCCGCACGCCAATTCCATGGGTTGGTTTAGGCATAAGGAGTTCATTCCATGTCTAAGCCCTAGTCGGACCGAGGGTTGTGGCAGCGGGACCAGCAGCACGCAGAGGGGGCTCGGGTCAATCCCCGACCTGTGAATTTTGCCTCTCCGATCGGCTGAGCACCCGCACGCTCGTTTCATGGGTTAGCTTAGGCATACGGAGTTCATTCCATGTCTAAGCATACGGAGTTCATTCCCAGTCTAAGATTTTGAGCCACGGTGCAGATGTTGGGCTCGGGCATGTGCTGGTGCCGTATTTTTTTCGCCCGGGGCACTATCGTAGGAGCGTCGTCGGAGATCCTACCCGACGGGATTGGGGGTTCCGACGATTGGGGGGCCGGGGGGTGTGCGCACATGATGTGCGATGGGTGCTGGTACTTGGCCCTTTTATTGGCCCCTATCCCTCATCAAACCGCGAGAACTCACACCCCCTTAAAGAGGATTTGAGATTTTATAGGTTTGCTGCCAGTAGCCATTAAAGTGTCTAAAATGGGGACACTTTTTTCAAACGGTCACAAAATCTTCTCCACTTCGATCTTTTAGCTGAATTTTTTTTGTGCATGCGAACAAAAATACAAGGATCACCTCTACTAAATTTGAGGACAAACTGTTTCTAAAAAAATTTTAAAAAATCTTGGATCGCAAAAAGTTTCAAAAATTGTAAAAAATAGAAAACGGGTCGTCTTGCCACAAAACTGCACATCAAGGCGTAGGGGACCATTGTATGAATTTACAAGCCATAAAAATGGCATTGGCACGGTAAAAATATGAAATGTGCTTGAACCCACCTACCACGCGTTCGATCCCCGGCTTGTGCATCCTGCCTCTCTAGTCGGATGAGCGTCCGCACGCTCATTTTATGGGTTGACTTGGGCATACGGAGTTCATCCCCAGTCTAAGCATACGGAGTTCCTTCCCAGTCTAAGATCAGACCAGACCGAGGGATGTGACGATTGGGGGGCCGGGGGGTGTGCGCACATGATGTGCGATGGGTGCTGGTACTTGGCCCTTATATTGGCCCCCTATCCTATCAAACCGCGAGAGCTCACACCCCCTTAAAGAGCATTTGAGATTTTATAGGTTTGCTGCCAGTAGCCATTAAAGTGTCTGAAATGGGGACATTTTTTCCAAATGGTCACAAAATCTTCTCCACTTCGATCTTTTAGCTGAATTTTTTTGTGCATGCCAACAAAAATACAAGGATCACCTCTGCTAAATTTGGGGACAAACTCTTTCTAAAAGAATTTTAAAAAATCTTGAATCGCAAAAAGTTTCAAAAATTGTAAAAAATAGAAAACGGGTCATCTTGCCACGAAACTTCACATGAAGGCTTAGGGGACCATTGTATGAATTTACAAGCCATAAAAATGGCATTGGCATGGCAAAAATATGAAATGTGCTTGAACCCACCTACCACCCGTTCGATCCCCGGTGCGCATCCTACCTCTCTAGTCAGTTGAGCGTCTGTACACTCGTTTCGTGGGTTGACTTAGGCATACGGAGTTCATCTCCAGTCAAGCATACGGAGTTCCTTCCCAGTCTAAGATTAGACTAGACCGAGGGTTACGACAGCAGGATTGGCAGCACGCAGGAGGGACTGGGCCGATCCTCGGCTTACGCATTCTGCCTCTTCAGCTGGCTGGGTGCTCGCACGCCCGTTTCATGGGTTGGCTTAGGCATAGGGAGTTCATTCCATGTCTAAACCCCAGTCGGACCGAGGGTTGTGGTAGCGGGACCGGTGGCACGCAGAAGGGGATCAGGCCGATGCCCGACTTGCGCATTATGCCTCTCCAGTAGGCTTAGCGCCCGCACGCTCGTTTCGTGGGTTGACTTAGGCATACGGAGTTCATTCCTAGTTTAAGATCAGACCGGATCGAGGGTTGCGGCAGCAGGATCGATGAACACAGGGGGGATCAGGTCGGTCCTCGACTTACGCATTCTGCCTCTCCGACAAGCTGAGTGCCCGTACGCTCATTTCATGGGTTGGCTTAGGCATACGGAGTTGATTCCATGTCTAAGCATACGGAGTTCATTCCCAGTCTAAGATCGGATCGGACCGAGGGTTGTAGTAGTAGGATCAACAGGAATCAGGGGGGGATCAGGCCGATACCCGACTTGCGCATTCTACCTCTCTGACTAGCTGAGCGCCTGCACGCTCGTTTCATGGGTTGGCTTAGGCTTACAGAGTTCATTCCATGTCTAAGCCCTAGCTGGACTGAGGGTTGTGGCAGCAGGACCGACAGCGGGATCGATAGCACGCAGAGAGGGACTGAGCTGATCCCCGACTTGCGCATTATGCCTCTCTGGTTGGTTGAGCGTCCGCATGCTCGTTTTGTGGGTTGACTTAGGCATATGGAGTTCATCCCCAGTCTAAGCATACGAACTTCATTCCTAGTTTAAGATCAAATCGAACCAAAGGTTACGACAACAGGATCGACAGCACGCAAGGAGGATTGGGCCCATCCCCGGCTTGCACATTCTACCTCTCCGATCGGCTGAGCGCCCGCACCCCCGTTTCGTAAGTTGGCTCAGGCATAGGGAGTTCATTCCATGTCTAAGCCTAAGCCAGATCGAGGGTTGTGGTAGCGGGACTGACAGCGCACAGAGGGGGATTGGGTCGATCCCCAGCTTGCGCATTATGCCTCTTCGGCCAGCTCAGTGCCCGTATGCTTATTTCATGGGTTAACTTATGCATACCGAGTTCATTCCCAGTCGAAGATCGGATCGGACCGAGGGTTGTGGTAGCAAGATCGACAGCACGCAGGGGGGATCGGGTCGATCCTTGGCTTGCGCATTCCACCTCTTCGGCCTGCTGAGCGCCCGCACGCATGCTCGTTTCGTGGGTTGGCTTAAGCATACGGAGTTCATTCCATGTCTAAGCATATAGAGTTCATTCCCAGTCTAAGATCAGACTGGATCGATGGTTGCAGTAGCAGGACTAGCAACAAGATCGATAGCATGTGAAGGGGATGGGGCCGATCTCTGGCTTGCACATTCTGCCTCTCCGGTCGGCTGAGCGCCCGCACGCTCGTTTCGTGGGTTGGCTTAGGCATACGAAGTTCATTCTATGCTTAAGCCCCAGTCGGATCGAGGGTTGTGGTAGTATGATCAGCAGTAGGATCGGTAGCACGTAGAGGGGGACCGGGCTGATCCTCGACTTACGCATTATGCCTCTTAGGCCGACCTCTCCGATCGGTTGAGCACCTGCACTCTCGTTTCATAGGTTGACTTAGGCATACGAACTTCATCCCCAGTCTAAGCATACAGACTTCATTCTCAATCTAACATCGAACCAGACTGAGGGTTACGGTAGCAGGACTAGTAGCAAGATCGGCAGCTCACAAGGGGACTTGGCCGATCCCTGGCTTGTGCATTCTGTCTCTCCGACCGACTGAGCGCCTGTACATCTGCTTCATGGGTTGGCTTAGGTATAGGGAGTTCATTCCATGTCTAAGCCCCAGCTGGACCGACGGTTGTGGCAGCTGGACCGACGGCACATAGAGGGGGATTGGACCGATCCCCGGCTTGCACATTATGCCTCTTTGGCCGGCTCAGTGCCTGTACACTCGTGTCGTGGGTTGATTTATGCATACAGAGTTCATTCCCAGTCTAAGATCGGATTGAATCGAGGGTTGTGGCAGCAGGATCGACAACACACAGGGGGGATCAGGCTGATCCTCAGCTTGTGCATTCTGCCTCTCTGGTCGATTGAGCACCCGCACGCTCATTTCGTGGGTTGGCTTAGTCATACGGAGTTCATTCCATGTCTAAGCATACGGAATTCATTCCCAGTCTAAGATTTTGAAACACGGTGCACATACTGAGCTTGAGCATGTGCTAGTACCGCATCTTTTTCGCCTGGGGCACCATCGTCGAAGCATCGTCGGAGAGCCTAACCGACGGCATTGGGGGTTTCGGCGATTGGGGGGCCGGGGGTGTGCACACATGATGTGCGATGGGTGCTGGTACTTGCCCTTATATTGGCCCCCTATCCCTCATCAAACCTCGAGAACTCACACTCCCTTAAAGAGCATTTGAGATTTTATAGGTTTGCTGCCAGTAGCCATTAAAGTGTCTAAAATGGGGACACTTTTTTCAAATGGTCACAAAATCTCCTCCACTTCAAGTTTTTAGCTGAATTTTTTTGTGCATGCCAAAAAAAATACAAGGATCACCTTTACCAAATTTGTTGACAAAACTCTTTCTAAAAAAATTTTAAAAAATCTCGAACCGTAAAAAGTTTCGTGGGTTGACTTAGGCATACGGAGTTCATCCTCAGTCTAAGCATAAGGAGTTCATTCCCAGTCTAAGATTGGACCAAACCAAGGGTTGCGGTAGCAGTATCGACAGCACGTAGAGGGGATCAGGCCGATCCTCGACTTGTGCATTCTACCTCTCTGGCTGGCTGAGTGTCCGCACGCCCATTTCGTGGGTTAGCTTAGGCATAGGGAGTTCATTCCATGTCTAAGCCCCAACCGAATTGAGGGCTGTGGCAGTGAGATCGGTAGCACGTAGAGGGGGACTGGGCCGATCCCTGGCTTGCACATTATGCCTCTCGAACTGGGTCAACTCCCGCGTGCAAGTTTCGTGGGTTGACTTAGGCATACGGAGCTTATTCCCAGTCTAAGATCAGATCAGACCGAGGGTTGTGGTAGCAGGATTGACAATACGCAGGAGGGGACTGGGCCGATCCTCGACTTGTGCATTCTGCCTCTCCAGTCGATTGAGCTCCTGCACGCTTGTTTCATGGGTTGTCTTAGGCATACGAAGTTCATTCCATGTTTAAGCATACGGAGTTCATTCCCAGTCTAAGATCGACCAGACCGAGGGTTGCGGCAGTAGGATCGGTAGCACGAAGGGGGGGATCAGGCTAATCCCCGACTTGCACATTCTACCTCTCTGCCCGGCTGAGCGCCCACACGCCCGTTCGTGGGTTGGCTTCAGCATAGGGAGTTCATTCCATGTCTAAGCCCCAGTTGGATCGAGGGTTGTGGTAGTGGTACCGATAGCATGCAGAGGGGGACGGGTGGATCCCCGACTTGCGCATTATGCCTCTTCGACCAGCTCAGCGCCCGCACGCTCATTTTGTGGGTTGACTTACGCATACGGAGTTCATTCCCAGTCTAAGATCAGACCGGTATGAGGGTTGTGATAGTAGGATCGATAGCATGCAAGAGGGGACCGGGCCAATCCTCGGCTTGTGCATTCTACCTCTCCGGTCGGTTGAGCACCCGTATGCCCATTTCATGGGTTGGCTTAGGCATAAGGAGATCATTCCATGTCTAAGCCCCAGCCAGACCGAGGGTCATGGTAGTGGGACCGGTAGCACGTAGAAGGGGATCAGGCCGATCCCCAACTTGCGCATTCTGCCTCTCCAATCGATTGAGTGCCCGCACGCTCACTTCGTGGGTTGGCTTAGGCAGACGGAGGTCATTCCATGTCTAAGCCCCAGTCAGACCAAGGGTTGTGGCAGTAGGAATGGCAACAAGATCGGTAGCATGCAGAGGGGGGCCAAGTTGATCCCTGGCTTATGCATTATGCCTCTCTGAGCAGCCTATCCGGCCGACTGAGCGCCCGCATGCTCATTTCGTGGGTTGACTTAGGCATACGGAGTTCATCCCCAGTCTAAGCATATGGAGTTCATTCCTAGTCTAAGATCGGACCAGACCGAAGGTTGCGGCAGCAGGATCGGTAGCACGTAGGGGGGACCAAGTCGATCCCCGACTTGCGTATTATTCCTCTCTGGCTGGCTCAACGCACGAATGTTCATTCCATGGGTTGACTCAGGTATACTGAGTTCATTCCCAGTCTAAGATTGGACTGGATCGAGGGTTGTGGCAGCAAGATCGGTAGCATGCAGGAAGGGATCGGGCTAGTCCCCGACTTGCGCATTCTGCCTCTACGGTCGGCCGAGTGCCCACACGCTCATTTCATGGGTTGGTTTAGGCATACGGAGTTCATTCCATATTTAAGCATATGGAGTTCATTCCCAGTCTAAGATCGGACAGGATCGAGGGTTACGGTAGCAGGACCAACAGCAGGATCGAGAGCACGCAGGAGGGATCAGGCTGATCCTCGGCTTACGCATTCTGCCTCTCCGATCGGCCTCTCCAATCGTCTGAGCGCCCGCATGCTCATTTCGTGGGTTGACTTAGGCATACAGAGTTCATCCCCAGTCTAAGCATACGAAGTTCATTCCCAGTCTAAGATTAGACGAGACCGAGGGTTACGACAGTAAGATCAGCAGCACGTAGGGGGGATCAGGCCGATCCCCGGCTTGCACATTCTGTCTCTCTGACCGGCAGAGTGTCCACATGCCCGTTTCGTGGGTTGGCTTAGGCATAGGGAGTTCATTCCTTGTCTAAGCCCCAGTCGGACCGAGCGTTGTGGCAGCAAGACAGACAGTACGCAGAGGGGGACAAGGCCAATCCCCGGCTTGCACATTATGCCTCTTCGGCCAACTCAACACCTGAACGCTCATTTCGTAGGTTGGCTTAGGCATACGGAGTTCATTTCCAGTCTAAGATCGGACCGAACCGAGGGTTACGATAGCAGGATCGACAGCACGTAAGGGGAATCAGGCCGATCCCTGACATGCCCATTCTGCCTCTCCAACCGATGCCCGCACGCTCGTTTCGTGGGTTGGCTTAGGCATACGGAGTTCATTCCATGTCTAAGCCCCAGTCGAACTGAGGGTTATGGCAGCAAGACCGACAGCGGGATCGACAGCACGTCGAAGGGGACCAGGCTGATCCTTGACTTGTGCATTCTGCCTCTCCAGTCGACTGAGCTCCCGCACGCTCGTTTCATGGGTTGGCTTAGGCATACGGAGTTCATTCCCTGTTTAAACATATGGAGTTCATTCCCAGTCTAAGATCAGACTGGATCGGACTGAGGGTTACAGCAACAGGACCAGTAGTAGGATCGATAGCACGGAGGGGGGACCAAGCTGATTCCCGGCTTGCGCATTCTGCCTCTCCGACCGATTGAGTGCCCGTACACCCGTTTCGTGGGTTGGCTTAGGCATAGGGAGTTCATTCCATGTCTAAGCCCGAGATGGATCGAAGGTTGTGGTAGCGGGACCTACAGCACGCAAAGGGGGATCGGGCCAATCCTCAGCTTACGCATTATGCCTTTTCGATCGGCTTAGCGCCCACACGCTCGTATCTTGGTTGACTTATGCATACAGAGTTCATTCCCAGTCTAAGATTAGACCGAATCGAGGGTTGTGGCATCAGGGTCGATAGCACGTAGGGGGGACCAGGTTGATCCTCGGCTTGCACATTCTGCCTCTCCGGCTGGCTGAGCGCCCGCACGCTTGTTTCGTGGGTTAGCTTAGGCATACGGAGTTCATTCCATGTCTAAGCATAGGAGTTCATTCCCAGTCTAAGATTTTGAGCCACGGTGCACATGTGGGGCTCGGGCACGTGCTGGTGTCGCATTTTTTTCACCCGGGGCCCCTTCACCGGAGCATCATCGAAGAATCTAACTGGCGGCATTGGAGGCTCAGACGATTGAGGGGCCGACGGGTGTGCGCACATGATGTGCGATGGGTGCTGGTACTTGACCCTTATATCGGCCCCTTATCCCTCATCAGACCTCTAGAACTCACACCCCTTTAAAGAGCATTTGA
This sequence comes from Durio zibethinus, assembly GCF_047325235.1. NCBI lineage: Eukaryota > Viridiplantae > Streptophyta > Magnoliopsida > Malvales > Malvaceae > Durio > Durio zibethinus. The sequence continues at coordinate 20,863,009 of NC_143181.1, forward strand.
GATTTTATAGGTTTGCTGCCAGTAGCCATTAAAGTGTTTGAAATGGGGACACTTTTTTCAAACGGTCACAAAATCTTCTCCACTTCGAGTTTTTAGCTGAATTTTTTTGCGCATGCCAACAAAAATACAAGGATCACCTCTACGAAATTTGGGGACAAAACTCTTTCTAAAAAAATTTTACAAAATCCTGAACCCTAAAAAGTTTAAAAAATCATGAAAAATAGAAAACGGGTCGTCTTGCCATGAAACTTCACATGAAGGCTTAGGGACCATTGTTTGAATTTACAAGTCATAAAATTGCATTGTTATGGCAGAAATATGAAGATGTGCTTGAACCCATCTACCACCCGTTCGATCCGTGGCTTGCGCATCCTACCTCTCCGGTCGGTTAAGCACCCGCATGCTCGTTTCGTGGGTTGTCTTAGGCATACAGAGTTCATTCCCAGTCTAAGATCAGATCAGACTAATGGTTGCGGTAGCAGGATCGACAGCATGTAAGGGGGGATCGGGCCGATCCTCGGCTTGCGCATTCTACCTCTCCGGCTGGCTGAGCGCCCGCACGCTCGTTTCGTGGGTGGCTTAGGCATATAGAGTTCATTTCATGTCTAAGCATACGGAGTTCATTCCCAGACTAAGATCGGATCGGACCGAGGGTTACGGTAGTAGAACCAGCGGTAGGATCGGCAACAGGACCAGCAGCAGGACCAGCAGCAGGATCAGCAGTAGAATCGACAGCATGCAGGGGGGACCGGGCCAATCCTCGGCTTGTGCATTCTGCCTCTCCGACTGGTTGAGCACCTGCACACCCGTTTCATGGGTTGGCTTAGGCGTAGGGAGTTCATTCCATGTCTAAACCCTAGCCAGACCGAGGGTTATGGTAGTGGGACTGGCAGCACGCAGAGGGGGACCAGGTCGATCCCTGGCTTGCGTATTATGCCTCTCTGGCCGGCTCAGCGCCCACACACTCATTTCGTGAAATGACTTATGCATACGGAGTTCATTCCCAGTCTAAGATCGGATCAGACCGAGGGTTGCAATAGTAGGATCGACAGCGTGGAGGGAGGGACTGGGCCGATCCCCGGCTTGCGCATTCTGCCTCTCCGGTCAGCTGAACGCCCGCACGCTCATTTCATGGGGCATATAGAGTTCATTCCATGTCTAAGCACACAGAGTTCATTCCCAGTCTAAGATCTAACTGGATCGAGGGTTGCGACAGCAGGACCAGCAGCAGGATCAACAGCACGTAGGGGGACCGTGTCGAACCTCGGCTTGTGCATTCTGCCTCTTCGATCGACTGAGCGCCTGTACGCTCGTTTCATGGGTTGGCTTAGGCATACGGAGTTCATTCCATGTCTAAGCCCCAGTCGGACCGAGGGTTATGGCAGCAGGATCGATAATGGGATCGGCAGCACGCAGAGAGGGAACGAGCTGATCCCCAGCTTGTGCATTATGCCTCGTTGATCGGCCTCTCCGACTGGCTGAGCGCCCGTACGCTCGTTTCGTGGGTTGACTTAGGCATATAGAGTTCATCCCCAGTCCAAGCATATGGAGTTCATCCCCAATCTAAGCATATGGAGTTCATTCCCAGTCTAAGAGCGGATCAAATGAGGGTTGCGACAGCAGGATTGACAGTAGGTAGAAGGGATCGGGTCGATCCTCGGCTTACACATTCTGCCTCTACGGCCTGCTGAGTGCCCGCACGCCCGTTTTATGGGTTGGCTTAGTCATAGGGAGTTCATTCCATGTCTAAGCCCCAGTCGGACCGAGGGTTGTGGCAGCGGGACCTGCAGCACGCAGAGGGGGACTGGGCTAATCCCTAGCTTGCGTATTATGCCTCTCCGATCGGCTCAGCGCTCGAACGCTTGTTTCATGGGTTGACTTAGGCATACGGAGTTCATTCCTAGTCTAAGATTGAACCGAACTGAGGGTTGCAGTAGAAGGATCGACAGCATGCAGGGGGGACCGAGCCGGTCCCCGACTTGCGCATTCTGCCTCTTCGGCCGGCTGAGCGCCCGCACGCTCGTTTTGTGGGTTGGTTTAGGCATATGGAGTTTATTCCATGTCTAAGCATACGGAGTTCATTCCCAGTCTAACATCAGACCAGACCGAGGGTTGCGATAGCAAGAACGTAGCAGGATCGGTAGCACGCAGGGTGGACCAAGATGATCCTCGGCTTGCGTATTTTGTCTCTCTGACTGGCCTTTTCGACCGGCTGAATGCTCGCATGCTCGTTTCATGGGTTGACTTAGGCATACGGAGTTCATTCCCAGTCTAAGATCGAACTGGATTGAGGGTTACGACAGCAGGATTGGCAGCACGCAGGTGGGACAGGGCCGATCCTCGGCTTATGCATTCTACCTCTCCGACTGGCTAAGCGCCTGCAAGCCGGTTTCATGGGTTGGCTTAGGCATAGGGAGTTCATTCCATGTCTAAACCCCAGTCGGACCGAGGGTTCTGGCAGCAGGACCGACAGCACGGAGGGAGGATCGGGCCGATCCCCTGGTTGCGCATTATGCCTCTCCGGTGGGCTCAACGCCAGCACGCTCATTTCATGAGTTGACTTAGGCATACGGAGTTCATTCCCAGTCTAAGATCGGATCGGATCGAGGGTTGTGGCAGCAGGATCGACAGCACGCCGACGGGATTGTGTCGGTCCTTGGCTTACGCATTCTAGCTCTTTGGTCGGCTGAGGGCCCGCACGTTCATTTCGTAGGTTGGCTTAGGCATACGGAGTTCATTCCATGTCTAAGCATACGGAGTTCATTCCCAGTCTAAGAGCAGACCAGACCAAGGGTTGCGACAGTAGGATCAGTAGCAGGATTGACAGCACGCAGGGGGGACCAGGCCGATCCCTGGCTTACGCATTCTGCCTCTCCGACCGGTTGAGCGCCCGTACACTGGTTTCGTGGGTTGGCTTAGGCATAGGAGTTCATTCCATGTCTAAGCCCTAACCGGATTGAGAGTTGTGGCAGCAGAATCGATAACGGGATCAACAGCATGCAGAGGGGGAATGGCCTGATCCCCGACTTGCGCATTATGCCTCTCCGACCAGCCTCTTCGGTTGGCTGAGCACCCGCACGCTCATTCCGTGGGTTGACTTTGGCATACGGAGTTCATCCCATGTCTAAGCATATGGAGTTCATTCCCCGTCTAAGAGCGGACCAGATCGAGGTTTACGGCAGTAGGATCAGCATCACGTAGGGGGGATTGGGTCGATCCCCGGATTACGCATTCTACCTCTCCGATCGACTGAGCGCCCGCACGCCCCTTTCATGGGTTGGCTTAGGCATAGGGAGTTCATTCCATGTCTAAGCCCCAACTGGACCGAGGGTTATGGCAGCGGGACCAGCAGCACACAGAGGGGGACCGGGCCGATCCCTAGCTTACGCATTATGCCTCTCTGGTCTGCTCAGCACCCGAACGCTCGTTTTGTGGGTTGACTTAGGCATACGAAGTTCATTCCCAGTCTAAGATCGGACCAGACCGAGGGTTGCAGCAGTGGGATCGACAGCACATAGGGAGGGATCGAGCCGGTCCCTGACTTGCGCAATTTCCCTCTCTGGACGACTGAGCGCCCGTATGCTCGTTTCATGGGTTGGCTTAGGCATACGGAGTTCATTCCATGTCTAAGCATACAGAGTTCATTCCCAGTCTAAGATCAGACCGAACTGAAGGTTACGACAGTAGGACCAGCAGTAGGATCGGTAGCACGCTGGGGGGGACTAGGTCGATCCCCGGCTTGTGCATTCTGCCTCTCCAATTGACCTTTCTGACCGGCTGAGCACCCGCACGCTCGTTTCATGGGTTGACTTAGGCATACGGAGTTCATCCCCAGTCTAAGCATACGGAGTTCATTCCCAGTGAAAGATTGAATCGGACCGAGGGTTGCGGCAGCAGGATCGATAGCACGCAGGAGGGATCGGGTCGATCCTCGACTTGCACATTTTGCCTCTTCGACTTGCTGAGCACTCGCACACTCGTTTTGTGGGTTGGCTTAGGCATAGGGAGTTCATTCCATGTCTAAGCCCCAGCCGAATCGAGGGTTGTGACAGTGAGACCGGTAGCACGCAGAGGGGGATCGGGTCGATCCCCGACTTACGCATTATGCCTCTCCGATTGACTCAATGCTCGAACGCTCAATTCATGGGTCGACTTAGGCATACGGAGTTCATTACCAGTCTAAGATCGGACTATACTGAGGGTTACGACAGCAGGACCAGCAGCAGGATCGACAGCACGTAGGGGGACCAGGACGATCTTCAGCACGGACAATTCATGGGTTGGCTTAGGCGTACGGAGTTCATTCCATGTCTAGGCATATGGAGTTCATTCCCAGTCTAAGATTAGACCGGACCGAGGGTTGCGATAGCAGGACAAGTAGCACGCAGGGGGACTGGGCCCTAGTCGGACCGAGGGTTGTGGCAGCGGGATCGACAGCACACAGAGAACGATCAGGCCGATCCTCGACTTGAGCATTATGCCACTCCGATCGGCTCAGCGCTCGAACACTCGTTTCATCCGTTAACTTAGGCATACGGAGTTCATTCCCAGTTTAAGATCAGACCGAACCGAGGGTTGTGGCAACAGGATCGACAGCATGCAGGGGGGATCGAGTCGATCCCTGGCTTACGCATTCTGCCTCTCCGACCAGCTGAGCGCCCGCACACTAGTTTCATGGGTTGGCTTAGGCATACGGAGTTCATTTCATGTCTAAGCATACGGAGTTCATTCCTGGTCTAAGATCAGACCGGACCAAAGGTTACGACAGCAGGACCAACAGTAGGACCGGTAGCACGTAAGGGGGACTGAGTCGATCCTCGGCTTGTGCATTTTACCTCTCTGGTCGGCTGAGCACCCGCACGTTCGTTTCATGGGTGGGCTTAGGCATACAGAGTTCATTCCACGTCTAAACAACAATCGGATCAAGGGTCGTGGTAGCAGGACCGGTAGCGAGATCGACAGAACATAGAGGGGTATCGGGCTGATCCCCAGCTTGCACATTATGCCTCTTCGATCGGTTGAGCACCTGCACGCTTGTTTCATGGGTTGACTTAGGCATACGGAGTTTATCCCCAGTCTAAGCATACAGAGTTCATTCCTAGTCTAAGATCAAACCAGATCGAGGGTTGCGACAGCAAGATCGGCAGCACGCAGGGGGGATCGAACCGATCCCCGGCTTGTGCATTCTGCCTCTCTGGCCGACTGAGCACCCGCACGCCCGTTTTGTGGGTTGGCTTAGGCATAGGGAGCTCATTCCATGTCTAAGCCCCAGTCGAACCGAGGGTTGTGGCAGCGAGACTGGTAGCACGCAGAGGACGACCGGGTCGATCCTCGGCTTAAGCATTATGCCACTCCGACCGACTCAATGCTCGAACACTCGTTTCGTGCGTTGACTTAGGCATACGGAGTTCATTCCCAGTCTAAGATCAGACCGAACCGAGGGTTGCGACAACAGGATGATAGCACGCAGGGGGGATCGGGTCGGTCATTGGCTTACGCATTCTGCCTCTCTGATCGACTGAGCGCCCGCACACTCGTTTCATGGGTTGGCTTAGGCATACAGAGTTCATTCCATGTCTAAGCATATAGAGTTCATTCTCGGTCTAAGATCAGATCGGACCAAGGGTTGCAACAGCAGGACCAACAGTAGGACTAGTAGCACGTAGGAGGGATCGAGTTGATCCCCGGCTTGTGCATTCTACCTCTTCGGCCGGCTGAGCACCCGTACGCTCGTTTCATGGGTGGGCTTAGGCATACGGAGTTCATTCCATGTCTAAGCAACAGCCGGACCAAGGGTTGTGGCAGTAAGATCGGCAGCGGGATCGATAGAACACAGAGGGGTACTGGGTTGATCCTCAGCTTACGCATTATGCCTCTCCGACCAGTTGAGCGCCCGCACGCTCATTTCGTGGGTTGACTTAGGCATACGGAGTTCATCCCTAGTCTAAGCATACAGAGTTCATTCCCAGTCTAAGATTGAACCAGACTGAGGGTTGCGACAGCAGGATCGGCAGCACGCAGGGGGGATCGAGCTGATCCTCGGCTTGTGCATTCTGCCTCTCCGGTCGACTGAGAACTCGCACGCCCGTTTCATGGGTTGGCTTTGGCATAGGGAGCTCATTCCATGTCTAAGCCCCAGTTAGATCGAGGGTTGTGGCAGTGAGACCAGTAGCACGTAGAGGACGACTGGGTCGATCCCCGGCTTGAGCATTATGCCACTCCGATCGACTCAGCGCCCGAACACTCGTTTCATGCGTTGACTTAAGCATGTGGAGTTCATTCCCAATCTAAGATTGGATTAGACCGAGGGTTACGGTAGCAGGATCGACATCACGCAAGGGGGACCGTTTCGGTCCCTGACTTATGCATTCTGTCTCTCTGGCTGGCTGAGCGCCTGCACACTCGTTTCGTGGGTTGGCTTAGGCATACGGAGTTCATTCCATGTCTAAGCATATGGAGTTCATTCCCAGTCTACGATCGGATCGGACCGAGGGTTGCGGCAGCAGGACCAGCATAGGATCGACAGCACGTAGGGGGACCGGGCTAATCCGCGGCTTGCGCATTCTGCCTCTCTGGTTGGTTGAGCACCCGCACGCTCGTTTCATGGGTTGGCTTAGGCATATGGAGTTCATTCCATGTCTAAGCCCCAGTCGGATCGAGGGTTATGGTAGCAGGACCGATAGCGGGATTGGTAGCACGAAGAGAGGGATCAAGCTAATCTTCGGGTTGTGCATTATGCCTCTTTGATCGACCTCTCTGGCCAGTTGAGCGCCTGCACGCTCGTTTCGTGGGTTGACTTAGGCATACAGAGTTCATCCCCAGTCTAAGCATACGGAGTTCATTCCTAATCTAAGATCGGATCGGACTGAGGGTTCTGACAACAGGACCAGCAGCAGGATCGACAGCACATAGAGGGGATCAGGTCAATCCTCGGCTTGTGCATTCTGCCACTCCGGCCTACTGAGCGCCCGCACGCTCGTTTCATGGGTTGGCTTAGGCATCCGGAGTTCATTCCCAGTCTAAGATTTTGAGCCACGGTGCACATGCAGGGTTCAGGCTTGTGCTGGTGCCATTTTTTTTCGCCTGGGGAACCATCGTCAGAGCATCACTGGAGCATCACCGGAGAGCCTAACTGGCGGCATTAGGGGTTTCGGGGATTGGGGGGACCTGGGGGTGTGCGCACATGATGTGTGATGGGTGCTGGTACTTGTGTCACGGACTCTGACCATAGACTTAGAAACCGTACGGCCTTAGGCTTGGAATCTCCTTTTTTATGCCTAAGTCAACCTAAAACACAAGCATAGGGGCACTAGAACAATGGGAAGGGATGATTACGCAAGTTAAAGAGAAACAGGATAAGAAGGCAGAATTCTGGAAATGCTCTTGTATTCACTGAAATGGAAGTGTTTGATGGTGTACAAATGAGGGAGGAGCAGCCCTCTATTTACAGGTGAGGCTCCAGCTTACACTTAATGGCAATATCCCTAGAATAAAGGCTAAAATCATGGGATTATATAGATTACAATCAATCAGGATGCTAACTCCTGATTTTCAGGGTCAACCAAATCTACCAGGATGCTGCTTCTAATCCTGCCTACTTCGAGAAGCTTCCCTTGCGTGTCGAGCACCTTGGGCCCTTCTGGATGTGGTGCGGGCGGCTTGTTTGCTAGGCCTTGGTCTCACTGGCTAGGCTGCAAGTTGGGCGGGCATTTTGAACTTGTTTACTAGGCTTTGTGCATAGATACCCGCCAGCACGTCTGGTTTACGGGCCTTAACATCTAGCTCACCTACCGGTGCGCCTGATGTGCCTGGCGTGCCCACCCAGGGTGTGACATCCTCCCCTACCTGATTGCACAACACCCTTGTTGCATCTTCTACATGGTACTACCTGATCTGGTCCTCGAACTACCATAAGTCATCTGCTGGTTCCCAACTCACCTCACTGTCTGGAAGTCCCTTCCAGCGCACCAAGTACTCTTGTCTTGGCTGATAGTTCTTCGATCTCACCTTTCAGTCAGCTATGATGTTGTGGACCTCCTTCTCATATGAGGCCCTTTCCCAATGGCGTACGCTTTGACTTTGCCCATCCTGGATCTCCCTCATTCTTATGGAACGGCTTGAGCATGCTCACATGGAACATCGGGTGTACCCTCAGCTTGGGTGGCATATCCAACTTGTAGGCAACCTTGCCTACCCTCTTGACTACTCAGAAAGGTCCCTCATACCTCCGGAATAGGCCTTTGTGCAGCCCCCTATGGCGCACAATGGGATGCAGCTTCACCAACACCAAGTTTCCAACCTGGAACTGCACGTCCCGCCTATTCTGGTCTGCCCACTTCTTCGACCTCTTGGGCGCCTTGTGTAGACAAACTCTGGCCAAGTCAATTTGCTCCTGCCATGCCTTGGCAAACTTGTATGCTACTGGATTTGGCCCTATATAACCTGTAGCAATCAAACTGGGTGTTAGTGGTTGGTGCCCTGTCACAACCTTAAATGGGCTCTGGTTCGTTGCCTCGTTCCCTTGCAAGTTGTAAGAAAACTACGCAATATCTAGCAGCTTTGGCCAGTCCCTTTGTATGGCACTCACATAGTGCCTGAGGTAGACCTCCAATAATCCATTCACTCATTCTGTCTGCCCATCGGTCTATGGATGCATGCTAGTGGAAAAGTTCAAGTCTGACCCCAATAGCTTGAACAACTCAGTCCAGAACCTACCCGTGAAATGCTCATCCTGATCACTAACAATGGTCCTCGGCACTCCCTAGTACTTAACCATGTTCTTCAGGAACAATCGAGCTGCCTCCTCGGCTGGGCACTCCTTGGTTGCTGGAATGAAGATTCCATACTTGGAAAACCTGTCCACCACTACCATGATGCTTCCAAACCCTTCTGCTTTGGGTAGACCGACTATAAAGTCTAGAGAAACACTCTCTCATGGTCGTTCTGGCAATGGCAATGGCTCCAAGAGACCACCTGGTTTCTTGAGCTCCACCTGGTTTCTTGAGCTCCACCTTGTCCTATTGGCACACAAGACAAGTCTTCACATAGGCCTCCACATCGTCCCTCATATGCAGCTAATAGTATCGGTCCTCGATCAACGCCAAGGTACGGCTCACTCCGGGGTGTCCAGGCCACCTTGAATCATGGCATTCTTGCAAAACTTCCTTGCGAAGCTTCCCATGCTGTGGCACAAACAGTCTACTTCCCCTGGTGTACAGCAAGCCATCCTGTAACCAAAAACCACCTAGTCTTACCTTACTGGGTGTACTCCATCAAAGCCTTGGCTGTAGGATCATGCGCAAGTCCCTTCTTGATGCACAGCACCAGTGACCCCTCTGGTTGGCTAATGGCAGCAAGGTTAGCCTTCCTGCTCAGGGCGTCTACCACTAGGTTCACCCACCCCGACTTGTACTCCATCTAGAAATCAAATTTCGTAAGAAAATCTTACCATCTCGCCTGCTTGGGGGACAGCTTCTTCTATGTCTGGAAGTAGCTGGTCACCACATTGTTCGTCCTAACCACGAACCTCGACCCCAACAGGTAATGCTGCCAAGTGTGCAAGTAGTGCACCACTGCAGTCATCTCCTTCTCTTGGACCGTGTACTTATGCTCACTCTCGTTCAGCTTTCTGCTCTCGAACGCGACTGGACATCCCTTCTACATCAACACGCCCCCTACGGCAAAGTCTGATGCATCCGTATGCACCTCATACGGCTTGGCATGGTCTGGCAAGGCCAAGATTGGCTTCTCGATCACAGTCCATTTCAACCTGTCAAAGGCTTCCTGGCACCCTGCGCTCCACTCCCATGCTTTCCCTTTCTTGAGCAAGTCAGTCAATGGCGTGGCTATTGCTGAGTGACCTTTGATGAAGTGCCTGTAGTAGTTGACCAGCCCAAGGAACGATCTCAACTCAGTGACCTTGGCTGGCGGTTGCCACTCCAGGATGGTGTGTATCTTGCCTTCATCCATGCGTATCCTGCCACCTCCCACTATGTGGCCAAGGAATGGGATCTCCTACTGGGTGAATGAGCACTTCTCCCTATTGACAAACAGCTTGTGTGCCTGCAACACCTCGAACACCTGTCTCAAGTGGTCTACATGCTCTCCCAAAGTCTGACTGTAGATCACAATGTCATCCAAATAAACCACAACAAACCGATCAAGGAATAACTGAAGTACCTTGTTCATAAGGGTGTAGAATGTTACTGGGGCATTCGTGAGTCTGAAAGGCATCACCAAGAACTCATACGAACCATATCGAGTGACACATGCTATCTTTGGCTCATCTCCCTTCGCGATCCTGACTTGATAGTAGCCTGACCTCAAATCCAACTTGGTGAACCACCTTGCGCTCCCAAGTTGATCGAACAAGTCTGCAATGAGTGGGATGGGGTACTTGTTCTTGATGGTCAGCTTGTTTAAAGCCCGATAGTCTATGCACAACCGCAACAACCCATCATGCTTGCGTTGAAATAGAACCGGTGCACCATAGGGTGCCTTCGATGGCCTGATGAAGCCAGCATCAACTAACTCTTTGAGCTGTTTCCTCAACTCTTCGAACTCTGGTGGAGACATTTGGTAAGGGGCTCTAGCTGGTGGCTTGGCCTCGGACACCAGCTCGATCTTGTGGTCCACCTCCCTCTTAGGTGGTAGCTTGCTAGGTAGCTTTACGGGCATCACATCACTAAAGGTCTTCAGCAGCTTTAGCACCTCCAAGGGTGACTCGATCTCCTTCTCCCTTGGCTCATCATATTTTAGGGCTACCAAAAAGGTGTCTTCTTGTTTGCTTACCGCCTTGGCAAATTGGATGGCTGACACCACCTGCGACCCAACTCCAGACCCTCTCCTCAATGGCACTAGGCATTGGCACCATGCATCCAAGATGCAAACACAATCAGTAAAAGGCACAAAGAGGGCATTAATCCGAACAAGGAAATCCAACCCAATCACAAACTCATCGTCGTCAAGGGGTATTACCTCAATGGTCTCATTGCCTTTCGAGTCTCCAAGCTACAACTCCATTCCCCACGCTACTCCAATGGCTGGAACTTTCTTGGAGTTCACCATTTTGATGGTACCAGTCCCTTTCTGCACCTTTAGTCCGAGCTTCCGGGCTCTATCACCTGAAATAAAATAATGTGAGGCACCTGTGTCCACCTGTGCGCTCACCTTTTGACCTACAACCATCAGATCCGTACATCAAGCCCTTTGGCTTGCGGCTCCCCTTACTCTGGACAGTATTGAGCACCAACGACCCAAGCTTTGCTGCCCCTGACTCTGGCTCCTTGTCAGACTCCTTGTCTACAGTAGCCAGCTTGCCCTTCTATGGGTAATTGCACTCTATGTGGCTCTCTCCACATATGTAGCATGCTAGTGGCTCTCGATCCCCCTTTGCTTTCCACTTGCTTGCTGGTGGCTTCCTTTCGCCATCATTGGTTGAATGGTCTCGGTCTCCATCCTTGGACTCTCGATCACGGTCCTTCCCCTTGGACTGCTTCTTTCGGTCCCTATCATCCCTGCCCTTACCCTTGGGCTTGGTAGACTCGAACTTGTTCAGAAGCTTGAACTCTATCAAGGCCTCGACAGTAGTCATGGCTTTAGCCAAGTCATGAACTCCTCTCCTTTGTAGCTCATGCTTCACACACGGCTTCAGCCCATCCATGAAAGCAAATAAGGAGTCATTCTCACCTAGATCCGAGATCTGTAGCATCAATTCAGAGAATTTTTAGACATACTCCCTTATGTCCCCTTGCTGGCTTAGCCTACGCAACTTTGCCCGTGCCTCATCATCGGCATACTCTAGGTAAATTTGTTCTCTGAACTCCTTTTGGAACTTTGCCCAGGTTTCAATCTTGGCGCTCCCACGCCTGACATTATCACACCTGCGCCTCTATCATAATAAGGCTACAACAGTGAGATACATAGCAGCGATGCTTACCTTTATCGCCTCATCTTGCATGCCCATGGCCTGAAAGTACTACTCCATACCCCAAAGGTAGTTATCTACTTCCTTGGCGCCCCTAGTCCCCTTGAACTCCTTAGGCTTGGGGACATTCAATTTGGACTTGGACACTCCAACAAACATGCCATTCCCAATGGCAGTCTTGCAAGTAACGAGCTCACTGCTAAGCTCCTCCATCCGCTGGCGCATGGCCTCCATGCCATCGCGTAAGGTCAGCACTTCAGCCTCCAAGGTCTGATTCTTTTGGGTGAACACATCCAAGCCTTTGTTGAGAGCAGCTTGTAGCTCACTTTGGATCTCCTCCCTCATGGAGTCTAGCGATGCAATGTGAGTCTCTACCCCCTCAAGCTTCTCCCCCATGTCGCCCATGGTCACTTCCACCTTGGCTAGCCTACTGTCCATGGTAGACCAGATATCTCTAGAACTGGCTTTCCTCCCTCTTCCACGCCCATGCTCCTAGGCCTCTGGTTGTTGGTTAGCAGCGTCACTTTGGGATGCCATCTCCTCTAACCTACACAACACAAACACGCAGAATCGAACTTGCTCTGATACCAACTGTCACGGGCTCCGACAGCACACAGGGGGGACCGGGTCGATCCCCGACTTGCAGATTCTGCCTCTCCGGTTGGTTGAGTGCCCGCACGCTCGTTTCACGGGTTGGCTTAGGCATATGGAGTTCATTCCATGTCTAAGCATACAAAGTTCATTCCCAGTCTAAGATCAGACCGAGTCGAGGGATGCGGCAGCAGGACCAGCAGCAAGATCGACAGCACGCAGGGGGGATCGGGCCGATCCCCGACTTGCGCATTCTACCTCTTCGGTCGGCTGAGTGCCCGCATGCTAGTTTCATGGGTTGGCTTAGGCATACGGAGTTCATTCCATGTCTAAGCCCCAATCGAACCGAGGGTTGTGGTAGTAGGACTGACAACGGCAGCAAGCAGAGGGGGACCGGGTCGATCCCCGGCTTACGCATTACGCATTACGCATCTCCGGCCAGCCTCTCCAGCCGGCTGAGCGCCCGTACACTCGTTTTGTGGGTTGACATAGGCATACGGAGTTCATCCGTAGTCTAGGCATACGGAGTTCATTCCCAGTCTAAGATCAGACCAGATCGAAGGTTACGGTGGCAGGATCGGTAGCACGCATGGGGGACTAGGTCGATCCCCAACTTGCACATTCTGCCTCTCCGGCCAGCTGAGCGCCCGCACGCCCGTTTCGTGGGTTGGCTTAGGCATACGGAGTTCATTCCATGTCTATGCCCCAGTCGGACCGAGGGTTATGGTAGCGGGATAGGCAGCATGCAGAGGGGGACCAGACCGATCCCCGGCTTGCGCATTATGCCTCTCCCGCTAGCTCAGTGCCCGTACGCTCATTTCGTGGGTTAACTTACGCATACGGAGTTCATTCCCAGTCTAAGATTGGACTGGACCGAGGGTTGCGGTAGCAAGATTGACAGAACATAGGGTGGGATCGGGCCGATCCCTGGCTCACACATTCTGCCTCTCCGGCCGGCTGAGCGCCCGTACGCTCGTTTCTTGGGTTGGCTTAGGCATACGGAGTTCATTCCATGTCTAAGATCGGACCAGACTGAGGGTTACGGCAGCAAGACCAGTAGCAGGATCGGTAGCACACAGGCGGGGACCAGGTCAATCCCCAGCTTGCGCATTCTACCTCTCCGACCGCCTCTCCGACCGACTGAGCGCCCGCACGGTCATTTCATGGGTAGACTTAGGCATACAGAGTTCATCCCCAGTCTAAGCATACGGAGTTCATTCCCAGTCTAAGATCGGACCGGACCGAGGGTTATGGCAGCAGGATCGACAGTACGCAGGGGGGATCGGGCCAATCCCAGGCTTGTGCATTCTGCCTCTTCGGTCGGCTGAGCACCCGCATGCCCGTTTCGTTGCTTGGCTTAGGCATAGGGATTTCATTCCATGTGTAAGCCCCAGCCGGACCGAGGGTTGTGGCAGCGGGACCGGCAGCACGCAAAAGGGTACCAGGCCGATCCCTGACTTGCACATTATGCCTCTTCGACCGATGCAGCGCACGCACGCTCATTTCGTGGGTTGACTTATGTATACGGAGTTCATTCCCAGTCTAAGATCAGACCAGACCAAGGGTTGATGCCGCAGGATCGACAGCACGTAGGGGCGGACCGGGTCGATCCCCGGCTTGCGTATTCTGCCTCTCTGCCCTGCTGAGCGCTCGCTCGCTCGTTTCATGGGTTGGCTTAGGCATATAGAGTTCATTCCATGTCTAACATACGGATTTCAATCCCAATCTAAGATTTTGAGCCACGGTGCACATGCTGCACTCAGGCATGTGCTGGTGCCGCATTTGTTTCGCTTGGGGCACCATCGCAGGAGCATCATCGGAGAGCCTAACCGACGGCATTGAGGGTTCCGACGATTGGGGGGTCGGGGGGTATGCGCACACGATGTGCGATTGGTGCGGGTACTTGGCCCTTATATTGGCCCCCTATCCCTCATCAAACCTCGAGAACTTACACCCCCTTAAAGAGCATTTGAGATTTTATAGGTTTGCTACCAGTAGCCATTAAAGTGTCTAAAATGGGGACACTTTTTTCAAACGGTCACAAAATCTTCTCCACTTCGAGTTTTTAGCTGACTTTTTTTGTGCCTTCCAAGAAAAATACCAGGATCACCTCTACCAAATTTGGGGACAAAACTCTTTCTAAAAAAATTTTAAAAAATCTCGAACCGTAAAAAGTTTTGAAAATCGTGAAAAATAGAAAACGAGTTGTCTTGCCATGAAACTTCACATGAAGGCTTAGGGGACCATTGTATGAATTTACAAGCCATAAAAATGGCATTGGCATGGCAGAAATATGAAGATGTGCTTGAACCCACCTACCACCCGTTCGATCTTCGACTTGCGCATCTTGTCTCTCTAGTTGGCTGAGCGCCCGCACGCTCGTTTCATGGGTTGACTTAGGCGTACAGAGTTCGTCCCCAGTCTAAGCATACAGAGTTCATTCCTAGTCTAGGATCAGACCGAATCAAGGGTTGCAATAGCAGGATCGACAACACGCAAGGGGTACCGGGCCGATCCCCGGCTTGCGTATTCTGCCTCTCTGGCTGGCTGAGCGCCCGTACGCCCATTTCGTGGGTTGGCTTAGGCATAGGGAATTCATTCCATGTCTAAGCCCCACTTGGACCGAGGGTTGTGGTAGCAGGACCAGCAGCACGCAAAGGGGGACCGGGCCAATCCCTGGCTTGCGCATTATGCCTCTCCGATTGGCTCAACGCTCGCACGCTCGTTTCGTGGGTTGACTTAGGCATACAAAGTTCATTCCTAGTCTAAGATCAGACCGGATCGAGGGTTGTGGCAGCAAGATCGAAAGCACACAGGGGGGGACCGGGATGATCCCCGGCTTGTGCTTCTACCTCTCCGACCTGTTGAGTGCCCGCACACTCATCTCGTGGGTTGGCTTAGGCATACCGAGTTCATTCCACGTCTAACCATACGGAGCTCATTCCACATCTAACCATACAGAGTTCATTCCCAGTCTAAGATCAGATCGAACCAAAGGTTGCGACAGCAGGACCAGCAATAGGATCGACAGCACGCAGGGGGGACGGGGTTGATCCCTGGCTTGTGCATTATGCCTCTCCGACCAGCTGAGCGCCTGCATGCTCGTTTCGTGGGTTGGCTTCGGTATACAGAGTTCATTCCATGTCTAAGCCCCAGTCGGATAGAGGGTTGTGGCAGTAGGACTGACAGCGGGATCGACAACACGCAGAAGGGGACCGGGCTGATCCTCGACTTATGCATTATGCCTCTTCGATCGGCCTCTCCGGTCGGTTGAGTGCCCGCAAGCTCGTTTCGAGGGTTAACTTAGGCATACGGAGTTCATCCCCAGTCTAAGATCGGATCGAACTGAGGGATGAGCCAGTAGGATCGACAGCACACAGGAGGGACCGGGCCAATCCCTAGCTTACGCATTCTGCCTTTTCGCCTGGCTGAGCGCATGCATGCTCTTTTCGTGGTTTGACTTAGGCATACGGAGTTCATCCCCAGTCTAAGCATACGGAGTTCATTCCTAGTCTAAGATCAGACCGGACCAAGGGTTGCGGCAGTAGGATCGGCAGCACGCAAAGGGGACCGAGTCGATCCCCGACTTGCGCATTCTGCCTCTCCGACTGGTTGAGCGCCCTCACGCCCGTTTCGTGGGTTGGCTTAGGCATAGGGACTTCATTCCATGTCTAAGCCCCAGTCAGACCGAGGGTTGTGGCAGCAGGACTAGCAGCACGCAGAGGGGGATCGGGCCGATCCCTGGCTTGCGCATTATGCCTCTTCGGCCGACTCAGCGCCCGCACGCTCGTTTCGTGGGTTGACTTATGCATACGGAGTTCATTCCCAGTCTAAGATTGGATCGGACTGAGGGTTGTGGCAGTAGGATCGACAGCACGCAGGAGGGGTCTGGGCCGATCCCCGGCTTGCGCATTCTGCCTCTCCGACTGGCTGAGCACCCGTACGCTCTTTTCGTGGGTTGGCTTAGGCGTAGGGGTTCATTCCATGTCTAAGCATACGGAGTTCATTCCTAGTCTAAGATTTTGAGCCACAGTGCACATGCTGGGCTCGGGCAAGTGCTGGTGCCGCATTTCTTTCGCCCGGGGCACCATCATCGGAGCATCACCGGAGAGCCGAACCGGCGGTATTAGGGGTTCTGGCGATTGGGGGGGCCGGGGGGTGTGCGCATAGATGTGCGATGGGTGCTGGTGCTTGGCCCTTATATTGGCCCCCTATCCCTCATCAAACCTTTAGAACTCACACCCCCTTAAAGAGCTTTTGAGATTTTATAGGTTTGCTGCCAGTAGCCATTAAAGTGTCTGAAATGGGGATACTTTTTTCAAACGATCACAAAATCTTCTCCACTTTGATTTTTTAGCTGAATGTTTTTTTGCATGCCAAAAAAAATACAAGGATCACCTCTACCAAATTTGGGGACAAAACTCTTTCTAAAAAAATTTTAAAAAATCCCGAATTGCAAAAAGTTTTGAAAATCATGAAAAATAGAAATCGAGTCGTCTTGCCACGAAACTTCACATGAAGGCTTAGGGGACCATTGTATGAATTCACAAGCCATAAAACTGGCATTGGCATGGCAGAAATATGAAGATGTGCTTGAACCCACCTACCACCCGTTCGATCCCCAGCTTCCGCATTCTGCCTCTCTGGTCGGCTGAGTGCCCGCACGCTCGTTTCGTGGTTTGGCTTAGGCATACGGTGTTCATTCCTAGTCTAAGATTTTGAGCCACGGTGCACATGTTGGGCTCGGGCATGTGCTGGTGCCACTTTTTTTTCGCCCGGGGCACCATCACCGAAGCGTCACCGAAGCATCGCCGGAGAGCCTAACCGGCAGCAATGGGGGTTTCGACGATTGGGCAGGTCGGGGGGTGTGCGCACATGATGTGCGATGGGTGCTGGTACTTGGGCCTTATATTGGCCCCCTATCTCTCATCAAACCTCATGAACTCACACCCCCTTAAACAGCATTTGAGATTTTATAGGTTTGCTGCCAGTAGCAATTAAAGTGTCTAAATTTGAGGCACTTTTTTCAAATGGTCACAAAATCTTTTCCACTTCAATTTTTTAGCCGAATTTTTTTGTGCATGCCAAAAAAAATACAAGGATCACCTTTACCAAATTTGGGGACAAAACTCTTCCTAAAAAACTTTTAAAAAATCCTGAACGCAAAAAGTTTCAAAAATCGTGAAAAATACAAAACGGGTCATCTTGCCACGAAACGTCACATTAAGGCTTAGGGGACCATTGTATGAATTTACAAGCCATAAAAATGGCATTGGCATGGCAGAAATATGAAGATGTGCTTGAACCCACCTACCACCCGTTCGATCCCCAGCTTGCGCATCCAGCCTCTCTGGTCGGCTGAGCACCCGCACGCTCGTTTTGGGGGTTGACTTAGGCATACAGAGTTCATCCCCAGTCTAAGCATACGGAGTTCATTCCCAATTTAAGATCAGACCGGACCGAGGGTTGCGACAGCAGGATCGACAGCACGCAGGGGGGACCGAGCCGATCCCCGACTTGCGCATTCTGCTTCTTCGATTGACTGAGCGCCCACACGCCCGTTTCATGGGTTGGCCTAGGCATAGGGAGTTCATTCCATGTCTAAGCCCCGACCGAGGGTTATGGTAGCAGGACCGGCAGCACGCAGAGGGGGACCGATCCGATCCCCGGCTTGCGCATTACGCCTCTCCGACTGGCTCAGTGCCTGCTCACTCGTTTCGTGGGTTGACTTAGGCATACAGAGTTCTTTCCCAATCTAAGATCGGATCAGACTGAGGGTTGTGACAGCAGGATCGACAGCACGTAAGGGGGATCGAGTCGAACCCCGACTTACGCATTGTGCCTGTCCGGTCAGTTGAGCGCCCGCATGCTCGTTTCATGGGTTGGCTTAGGCATACAGAGTTCATTCCATGTCTAAGCATACGGAGTTCATTCCCAGTCTAAGTTCAGACCAGACTGAGGGTTGCGATAGTAGGACCAGCAGTAGGATCAACAGCACGCAGGGGGTATCGGGCCGATCCCCGTCTTGTGCATTTTGCCTCTCCGGTAGGTTGAGTGCCTACACGCCCGTTTCATGGGTTGTCTTAGGCATAGGGAGTTCATTCCATGTCTAAGCCCCAATCGACCCAAGGGTTGTGGTAGCGGGATCGATAGCACACAGAGGGGGACCAGGTCGATCCCCGGCTTGCGCATTATGCCTCTTCTACCGGCTCAGCACCCGCATGCTCATTTTGTGGGTTGACTTATGCAAACGGAGTTCATTCCCAATCTAAGATTGAACCAGACCGAGGGTTGTGATGCAAGATCGACAGCACGCAGGGGGGACTGGGTCAGTTCTCGGCTTGTGCATTCTGCCTCTCCGACCGGCTGAGCGCCCGCACGCTCGTTTCGTGGGTTGGCTTAGGTATACGGAGTTCATTCCATATCTAAGCATACAGAGTTCATTCCCAGTCCAAGATCGGACCGGACTGAGGGTTGCGATAGCAGGGCTAGTAGCAGGATCAGTAGCATGCAGGGGGGGACCGGGCCGATCCCCGTCTTGTGCATTCTGCCTCTCCGACAGGCTAAGCGCCCGTACGCCGGTTTCATGGGTTGGCTTAGGCATAGGCAGTTCATTCCATGTCTAAGCATATGGAGTTCATTCCCATTCTAAGATTTTGAGCCACGGTGCACATGCTGGGCTCAAGCATGTGCTGGTGCCACATTTTTTTCGCTCGGGGCACCATCACTGAAGCATCTCCGTAGCTTCACCGGTGAGCCTAACCGACGGCATTGGGAGTTTTGGTGATTGGGGGGGCTGAGGGGTGTGCGCACATGATGTGCAATGGGTGCTGGTACTTGGCCCTTATATTGGCCCCCTATCCCTCATAAAACCTCGAGAACTCACACCCCCTTAAAGAGCATTTGAGATTTTATAGGTTTGCTGCTAGTAGTCGTTAAAGTGTCTGGAATGGGGACATTTTTTTCAAACGGTCACAAAATCTTCTCCCCTTCGAGTTTTAGGCTGAATTTTTTTCTGCATGACAAAAAAATATACGAGGATCACCTCTACCAAATTTGGGGGCAAAACTATTTCTAAAAAAATTTCAAAAATCGTGAACCGTAAAAAGTTTTGAAAATCATGAAAAATAGAAAACTGGTCATCTTGCCACGAAACTTCACATGAAGGCTTAGGGAACCATTGTATGAATTTACAAGCCATGAAAATGGCATTGGCATGGTAGAAATATGAAGATGTGATTGAACCCACCTACCACCCGTTCGATCCCCAGCTTGCGCATCCTGTCTCTCTGGTCGGCTGAGTGCTCGTACGCTCGTTTCGTGGGCTGACTTAGGCATACGGAGTTCATCCCTAGTCTAAGCGTATGCAGTTCATTCCCAGTCTAAGATCGGACCGGATCGAGGGTTATGGCAGCAGGATCGATAGCACGCAGGGGGATCGGGCTGATTTCAGGCTTACGCATTCTGCCTCTTCGGCTGGCTGAGCGTCCGCACGCCCGTTTCGTAGGTTGGCTTAGGCATAGGGAGTTCATTCCATGTCTAAGCCCTAGTCGGGACCGAGGGTTGTGGTAGCGGGGCCTGCAGCATGCAGAGAGGGACTGAGCCGATCCCCAGCTTGTGCATTATGCCTCTCCGACCAGCTTAGCGCCCGCACGCTCGTTTCATGGGTTGACTTAGGCATACGGAGTTCATTCCCAGTCTAAAATTAGACCGGACTGAGGGTTGCAGCAGCAAGATCGACAGCACGTAGGGGGGATCGGGTCGGTCCTCAGCTTGCGCATTCTGCCTCTTCGACCGGCTGAGTACCCGCACGCTCGTTTCGTGGGTTAGCTTAAGCATACGGAGTTCATTCCCAGTCTAAGATCAGATCAAACCGAGGATTGTGGTAGCAGGACCAGCAGCAGGATCGATAGCACGTAGGGGGGATCAGGCCGATCCTCGGCTTACGCATTCTACCTTTCTGGTCGGCTAAGTGCCTGCACGCTCGTTATGTGGGTTGGCTTAGTCATACGGAGTTCATTCCATGTCTAAGCCCCAGCCGGACTGAGAGTTGTGGTAGCAAGACCAGCAGCGGGATCGACAGCACGTAGAGGGGGACCAGGCTGATCCTCGGCTTATGCATTATGCCTCTCAGGCCAGCTGAACGCACGCACGCTAATTTCGAGGGTTAACTTAGGCGCACAGAGTTTATCCCCAGTCTAAGATCGGATCAAACTGAGGGATGCGGTAGTAGGATCGGTAGCACACAGGAGGGACCGGGCCAATCACTGGCTTGCGCATTCTGCCGCTCCAGTCGGCTGAGCGCCCACACGCCCATTTCATAGGTTGGCTTAGGCATAGGGAGTTCACTCCATGTCTAAGCCCCAGCCGGACTGAGGGTTGTGGCAGCGGGATCGGCAACACGCAGGGGGGGATCGGGTCAATCCCTGGCTTGCGTATTTTGCCTCTTCGGCCAGCTGAGCGCCCGCACGCTCGTTTCATGGGTTGGCTTAGGCATACGAAGTTCATTCCATGTCTAAGCATACGGAGTTCATTCCAGTCTAAGATTTTGAGCCATGGTGCACATGCTAGGCTCGGGCAGGTGCAGGTGCCGCATTTTTTTCACCTGGCGCAGCATCGCCGGAGCATCGCCGGAGTGCCTGACAGTTGGCATTAGGGGTTCCGACGATTGAGGGGGTCGGGGGGGTGTGCACACATGATGTGCGATGGGTGCTGGGACTTGGCCCTTATATTGGCCCCCTATCACTCATCAAACCTCAAGAACTCACACCCCCTTAAAGAGCATTTAAGATTTTATAGGTTTGCTGCCAGTAGCCATTAAAGTGTCTGAAATGGGGACACTTTTTTCAAATGGTCACAAAATCTTCTCCACTTCGAGTTTTTAGCTGAAATTTTTTGTGCATACCAAAAAAATATACAAGGATCACCTCTACCAAATTTGGGAGCAAAAATATTTCTAAAAGAATTTTAAAAAATCACGAACCATAAAAAGTTTCAAAAATCATGAAAAATAGAAAACTGGTCATCTTGCCACGAAACTTCACATGAAGTCTTAGGGGACCGTTGTATGAATTTACAAGCCATGAAAATGGCATTGGCACGGCAGAAATATGAAGATGTGCTTGAACCCACCTACCACCCGTTCGATCCTCGGCTTACACATCTTGCCTCTCTGGTCGGCTGAGCGCCCGCACGCTCGTTTCGTGGGTTGATTTAGGCATACGAAGTTCATCCCTAGCCTAAGCATACGGAGTTCATTCCCAGCCAAAATCGGACCGGACCGAAGGTTGCGACAGCACGCAGGAGGGATCGAGCCGATCCCCGACTTGCGCATTCTGCCTCTCTGGCTGGCTGAGTGCCCGCACGCCCGTTTCGTGGGTTGGCTTAGGCATAGGGAGTTCATTCCATGTCTAAGCCCTAGTCGGATCGAGGGTTGTGTCAGCGGGACCGGTAGCACGCAGAGGGGGACCGGGTTGATTCCCGGCTTGCGTATTATGCCTCTCTGGCTGGCTTAGCGCTCGTACGCTCGTTTTGTGGGTTAACTTAGGCATACGGAGTTTATTCCCAGTCTAAGATAAGATCGAATCGAGGGTTACGGTAGTAGGATCGACAGCACACAGGGGGGATCGAGTCGGTCCCCAGCTCGCGCATTCTGCCTCTCCGACCGATTGAACACCCGTACGCTCATTTCGTGGGTTGGTTTAAGCATACGAATTTGATTCCATGTCTAAGCATACGAAGTTCATTCCCAGTCTAAGATCAGACCGGACCGAGGATTGCGGCAGTAGGACCAGCAGTAGGATCGGTAGCACGCAGGGGGGGATCGGGCCGATCCTCGGCTTACGCATTCTATGGATCCGACCGGCTGAGCGCCCGCACGCTCGTTTCGTAGGTTGGCTTAGGCATATAGAGTTGATTCCATGTCTAAGCCCCAGTCAAACCATGGGTTGTGGCAGCAGGACCGGCAGCAGGATTGGTAGCGGGATCGGCAGCACGCAGAGAGGGACCGGGTTAATCCTTGGCTTATGCATTATGCCTCTCCGACTGGCCTTTTTGTTCGACTAAGCACCCGCACGCTCATTTTGAGGGTTAACTTAGGCATACAGAGTTCATCCTTAGTCTAAGATTAGATCGGACTGAGGGTTGCAGCAGTAAGATCGACAGCACGCAGGGGGGACAGGGCCAATCCCCGGGTTGCGCATTCTATCTCTTTGGCTGGCTGAGCACCCTCACGCCTATTTCATGGGTTGGCTTAGGCAGAGGGAGTTCATTCCATGTCTAAGCCCCAGCCGAACCAAGGGTTATGGCAGTAGGATCGATAGCACGCAGAGGGGGATTGGGTCGATCCCCGGCTTGCGCATTATGCCTCTTTGGTCGGCTCAGCGCCCGCACGCTCGTTTAGTGGGTTGACTTATGCATACGGAGTTCATTCCTAGTCTAAGATCGAACTGGACCAAGGGATGCGGTAGTAGGATTGACAGCACGCAAGGGGGGACTGGGTCGATCCCCGACTTGCGCATTCTGCCTCTCCGGCCGTTGAGCGCCCACACGCTCGTTTCGTGGGTTGGCTTAGGCATACGGAGTTCATTCCACGTCTAAGCATATGGAGTTCATTCCCAGTCTAAGATTTTGAGCCACGGTGCCCATGCTGGGCTTCGAAATGTGCTGGTGCCGCATTTTTTTCGCCTAGGGCACCATCACTGGAGCATTGTCGGAGAGCCTAACCGGCGGCATTAGGGGTTCCGGCGATTGGGGGGCCCGGGGGGGTGTGCACACATGATGTGCGATGGGTGCTGGTACTTGGCCCGTATATTGGCCCCCTATCCCTCATCAAACCTCAAGAACTCACACTCCCTTAAATAGCATTTGAGATTTTATAGGTTTGCTGCCTGTAGCCATTAAAGTGTCTGAAATGGGGACACTTTTTTCAAACGGTCACAAAATCTTCTCCACTTCGAGTTTTTAGCTGAAATTTTTTATGCATGCCAACAAAAATACAAGGATCACCTCCACCAAATTTGGGGACAAAACTCTTTCTAATAGAACTTTAAAAAATCCCGAACCATAAAAAGTTTCAAAAATCATGAAAAGTAGAAAACGGGATGTCTTGCCACGAAACTTCACATGAAGGCTTAGGGGACCCTTGTATGAATTTACAAGCCATAAAAATGGCATTGGTATGGCAGAAATATGAAGATGTGCTTGAACCCACCTACCACCTGTTCGATCCTCGACTTGCGATCCAGCCTCTCTAGTCGGCTGAGCGCCCGCACGCTCGTTTCGTGGGTTGAATTAGGCATACGGAGTTCATCCCCCCGTCTAAGCATACAGAGTTCATTCCCAGTCTAAGATCAGACCGGATCGAGGATTGTAGTAGCAGGATCGATAGCACGTAGGAGGGACTGGGCCGATCCCCGACTTACGCATTCTGCCTCTCCGGCCAGCTGAGTGCCCGCACGCCCGTTTCATAGGTTGGCTTAGGCATATCAAGTTCATTCCATGTCTAAGCCCCAGTCGGACCGAGGGTTGTGGCAGCGGGATTGACAGCATGTAGAGGGGGATCGGGCCAATCCCCGACTTGCACATTATGCCTCATCGATCGGTTCAGTGCCCGCACGTGCCTTTCGTGGGTTGACTTATGCGTACGGAGTTCATTCCAATCTAAGATCAGACTGGACTGAGGGTTGCAGTAGCAGGATCGACAGCACGCAGGGGGGACCAGGCCGATCCTCGGCTTGCACATTCTGCCTCTCCAACAGACAGAGCGCCCGTATGCTCGTTTCGTGGGTTGGCTTAGGCATACGGAGTTCATTCCATGTCTAAGCATACAGATTTCATTCCTAGTCTAAGATTTTGAGCCTTTGTGCACATGCTGGGCTCGGACATGTGCTGGTGCCGCATTTTTTTCGCCTGGGGCACCATCGTCGCCGAAAAGCCTAACCGACGGCATTGGGATTTTTGACGATTGGGAGGGCCGAGGGGGTGTGCGCACATGATGTGCAATGGGTGCTGGTACTTGGCCTTTATATTGGCCCCCTATCCCTCATCAAACCTTGAGAACTCACACCCCCTTAAAGAGCATTTGAGATTTTATAGGTTTGCTACCAGTAGCCATTAAAGTGTCTGAAATGGGGACACTTTTTTCAAACGGTCACAAAATCTTCTCCACTTTGAGTTTTTAGCTGAAGTTTTTTGTGCATGCCAAACAAAATACAAGGATCACCTCTAGAAAATTTGGAGACAAAACTATTTCTAAAAAAACTTTAAAAAATACTGAACCGCGAAAAGTTTGAAAAATCATGAAAAATAGAAAACGGGTCATCTTGCCACGAAACTTCACATGAAGGCTTAGGGGACCATTGTATGAATTTACAAGCCATAAAAATGGCATTGGCACGACAAAAATATGAAGATGTGCTTGAACCTACCACCCGTTCGATCCCTGACTTGCGCATCCTGTCTTTCTATTCGGCTAAGTGCCCGCACGCTCGTT
Source organism: Durio zibethinus (assembly GCF_047325235.1). Taxonomy (NCBI): domain Eukaryota; kingdom Viridiplantae; phylum Streptophyta; class Magnoliopsida; order Malvales; family Malvaceae; genus Durio; species Durio zibethinus. The sequence goes on from NC_143181.1 coordinate 20,888,019, forward strand.
CCGTGGGCTGACTTAGGCATACGGAGTTCATCCCCAGTCTAAGCATACGGAGTTTATCCCCAGTCTAAGCATACAGAGTTCATTCCCAGTCTATGATCAGACCAGACTGAGGGTTGCGATAGCAGGATTGGCATTACGCAAGGGGGACCAGACATATCCCCGGCTTACACATTCTACCTCTCTGGCCAGCTGAGCGCCCGCACGCCCATTTCGTGGGTTGGCTTAGGCATAGGGAGTTCATTCCATGTCTAAGCCCCAACCGGACCGAGGGTTGTGCCAGGGGGACCGATAGCATGCAGAGGGGGATCGGGCCGATCCCCGGCTTGCGCATTATGCCTCTCCGATTGGCTCAGTGCCCGCACGCTCATTTCATGGGTTGACTTAGGCATACGGAATTCATTCCCAGTCTAAGATCAAACCGAACCGAGGGTTCCGACAGTAGGATTGACAGCATGCAAGAGGGGACCGAGCCTATCCCTGGCTTGCCCATTTTACCTCTTTGACTGGCTCAGCACCTCTACACTTGTTTCGTGGGTTGACATAGGCATACAAAGTTCATTCCCAGCCTAAGATCGGATCGGGCCGAGGGTTGCGATAGCAAGATCGATAGCACACAAGGGGGGACTGGACCGATCCCCGGCTTACACATTCTACCTCTTCGACCGGCTGTAGGCCCGCACGCTCATTTCGTGGGTTGGCTTAGGCATACAGAGTTCATTCCATGTCTAAGCATACAGAGTTTATTCCCATTCTAAGATCAGATCGGACCGAAGGTTACGGTAGCAAGACCAGCAGTAAGATCGGCAGCATGCAAGGGGGATCAGGTCGATCCTTGGCTTACGCATTCTGCCATTCCGGCCGACTGAGTGCCCGCACGCTCATTTCATGCGTTGGCTTAGGCATACGGAGTTCATTTCATGTCTAAGCCCCAACCGGACCGAGGGTTGTGGTAACAGGACTGGCAGCGGGATCGACAGCACGTAGAAGGGGATTGGGCTGATCCTCGGCTTACGCATTATGCCTCTCCGTCCGGCCTCTCCGGTCGATTGAGCACCCGTACGCTCATTTCGTGGGTTCACTTAGGCATACCGAGTTCATCCCCAGTCTAAGCATACAGCGTTCATTCCCAGTCTATGATCGGACTGGTCCGAGGGTTGCGATAGCAAGATTGGTAGCACTTAGGGGGGTTCAAGATGATCCTCAGCTTACGCATTCTGCCTCTCCGATTGGCTGATCGCCTGCACGCCCGTTACGTGGGTTTGCTTAGGCATAGGGAGTTCATTCCTTGTCTAAGCCCTAGCCAGATCGAGGGTTGTGGTAGCGGGACCAACAGTACACAGAAGGGGACTGGGCCGATCCCTGGCTTACGCATTATGACTCTCCGATCGGCTCAACGCCCAAACGCTCGTTTCGTGGGTTGACTCAGGCATACGGAGTTCATTCCCAGTCTAAGATCAGACCGAATCTAGGGCTGCAGCAGTCAGATCGACAACACGCAGGGGGGATCGAGCCGGTCCCCGACTTGCGCATTCTACCTCTCCGACTGGTTGAGCACCCTCACACTCGTTCCATGGGTTGGCTTAGGCATACAGAGTTCATTACATGTCTAAGCATACGGAGTTCATTCCCAGTCTAAGAGTTTGAGCCACGGTGCACATGCTGGGCTCGAGCATGCGCTGGTGCCGCATGCTCATTTCGTGGGTTGGCTTAGGCATAGGGAGTTCATTCCATGTCTAAGACCCAGTCGGACCGTGGGTTATGGCAGCGGGACCAGTAGCATACAAAGGGGGATCGGATTGATCCCTGGCTTGCGCATTATGCCTCTCCGGTTGGCTCAGCGCCTGCACACACGTTTCATGGGTTGACTTAGGCATACGGAGTTCATTCCTAGTCTCAGATCAGATCGGATTGAGGGTTGTGGTAGCAGGATCGATAGCATGCAGGAGGGGACAGGGTCGGTCCCCAGCTTGCGCATTCTGCCTCTTCGACCAGCTAAGTGCCCGCACGGTCATTTTGTGGGTTGGCATAGGCATACGGAGTTCATTCCACGTTTAAGCATACGGAGTTCATTCCCAGTCTAAGATCGGGTCAGACCGAGGGTTACGATAGCACGATCAACAGCATGCAGGGGGGATCGGGTCAATCCCTGGCTTGCGCATTCTTCCTCTCCGGCCGGTTGAGCACCCGCACGCTCGTTCCATGGGTTTGCTTAGGCATATGGAGTTCATTCCATGTCTAAGCCCCAGTCGGACAGAGGGTTGTGGCAGCAGGACCGACAGCGGGATCGACAGCACATAGAGGGGTACCGAGCTGATCCCCAGCTTACGCATTATGCCTCTCTGGTCGACCTTTCGACCGGTTGAGCGCTCGTACGCTTGTTTCATGGGTTAACTTAGGCATATGGAGTTCATCCCCAGTCTAAGCATACGAAGTTCATTCCCAGTCTAAGATTAGATCAGACCGAGTATTGCGGCAGCAAGATCGACAGCACGTAAGGGGGGACCGGGTCGATCCCCGACTTGTGCATTCTGCCTATCCGACCGGCTGAGCGCCCGCACGCTCGTTTTGTGGGTTGGCTTAGGCATATGGAGTTCATTCCATGTCTAAGCCCCAGCTGGACTGAGGGTTGTGGTAGTGGGACCAATAGCACGCAGAGGGGGATTGGGCTGATCCCCGACTTACGTTTACGCCTCTCCGACTGGCTCAACGCCCGAACGCCCATTTCGTGGGTTGACTTAGGCATACGGAGTTCATTCCCAGTCTAAGATCAGACCGGATTGAGGGTTACGACAGCAAGATCGACAAGACGCAGGGGGATCGGGTCGATCCCCGGCTTGCGCATTCTGCCTCTCTGGCCAGCTGAGCACCCATACGTTCGTTTCGTGAGTTGGCTTAGGCATATGGAGTACATTCCATGTCTAAGCATACGAAGTTCATTCCCAATCTACGATCAGATCAGATTGAGGGTTGCGACAGTAGGAGCAGTAGTAGGATCGGCACCACGCAGGGGGGGATCGGGCCGATCCTCAGCTTACACATTCTGCCTCTCCGGTCGGTTGAGTGCGCGCACGCTCGTTTCATGGGTTTACTTATGCATACGAAGTTTATCCCTAGTCTAAGCATACGGAGTGCATTCCCAGTCTAAGATCGAACTGAACTGGGGGTTGCAGTAGCAGGATCAGTAGCATGCAGGGGGGACCGAGCTGATCCTCGACTTACGCATTCTACCTCTTCGATCGACTGAGCACCCGCACGCCCGTTTCGTGGGTTGGCTTAGGCATACGGAGTTCATCCCCAGTCTAAGCATACGGAGTTCATTCCCAGTCTAAGATCAGACCAGATCGAGGGTTGTGGTAGCAAGATCGATAGCAGGATCGAGGGACTGGGCTGATTCTCGGCTTACGCATTCTGCCTCTCCGGTCGGTTGATCGCCCGCACACCCATTTCATTGGTTGGCTTAGGCATAGAGAGTTCATTCCATGTCTATGTCCAAGTCGGATCGAGGGTTGTGACAGCGGGACCGGGAGCACGTAGAGGGGGACCAGGTCGATCCCAAGCTTGCGCATTATGCCTCTCCGACCGGCTCAGCGCCCGAACGCTTGTTTCGTGGGTTAACTTAGGCATACGAAGTTAATTCCTAATCTAAGATCGGACCAGACCGAGGGTAGCAGTAGCAGGATTGATAGCACGCAGGGGGGATCAGGTCGGTCCCTGACTTGCGCATTCTACCTCTTCGGTCGGCTGAGGGCCCGCATGCTCATTTTATGAATTGGCCTAGGCATATGGAGTTCATTCCATGTCTAAGCGTACGAGCGTACGGAGTTCATTCCATGTCTAAGCATATGGAGTTCATTCCCAGTCTAAGATCAGATCGGGCCAAGGGTTGCGACAGCAAGACCGGTAGTAGGATCGGTAGCACGCAAGGGGGATCGGGTCGATCCCTGACTTACGCATTCTATCTCTCCGACCGGCTGAGCGCCCGCACGCTCCTTTCGTGGGTTGACGTAGACATACGGAGTTATTCCCCAGTCTAAGCATACGGAGTTCATTCCCAGTCTAAGATCGAACCAGACCAAGGGTTTTGGCACTAGGATCGACAGCACATAGGGGGGACCCGATCGATCCCCAGCTTACGCATTCTGCCTCTCCAGCCTGCTGAGCGCCCGCACGCTCGTTTCATGGGTTGGCTTAGGCATAGGGAGTTCATTCTATGTCTAAACTCCAGCCGGACCGAGGGTTGTGGCAGTGAGACTGGCAGCACGTAGAGGGGGATTGGGCAGTTCCCCGGCTTGTGCATTCTGCCTCTCTGGCCGGCTGACCGCCCACATGCTCGTTTCGTGAGTTGGCTTAGGCATATGGATTTCATTCCATGTCTAAGCATACGGAGTTCATTCCCAGTCTAAGAGTTTGAGCCGCGGTGCACATGCTGGTTTCGGGCATGTGCTGGTGCTGCATTGTTTTTGCCTGGGGCACCATCGTCGGAGCATCGTCGGAGAGCCTAACCGACGGCATTGGGGGTTCCGGTGATTGGGGGGCCGGGGGGTGTACGCACATGATGTGCGATAGGTGCTGGTACTTGGCCCTTATATTAGCCCCCTATCCCTCATCAAACCTTGAGAACTCACACCCCCTTAAAGAGCATTTGAGATTTTATAGGTTTGCTGCAATAGCCATTAAAGTGTCTAAAATGGGGACACTTTTTTCAAACGGTCACAAAATCTTCTCCACTTTGAGTTTTTGGCTGAATTTTTTTGTGCATGCCAAAAAAAAATACAAGGATCACCTCTAATAAATTTGGGGACAAAACTCTTTTGAAAAAAATTTAAAAAAATCCCGAACCGCAAAAAGTTTCAAAAATTTTGAAAAATAGAAAACGGGTCGTCTTGCCACAAAACTTCACATGAAGGTGTAGGGGACCATTTTACGAATTTACAAGCCATAAAAATGGTATTGGCATGGCAGAATAATGAAGATGTGCTTGAGCCCACCTACCAGCCGTTCGATCCCCGACTTGCGCATCCTGCCTCCCTGGTCGGTTGAGCGTCCACACGCTCATTTCGTGGGTTGACTTAGGCATATAGAGTTCATCCCTAGTCTAAGCATACGGAGTTCATTCCCAGTCTAAGATTGGACCGGATCGAGGGTTGCGATAGCAGGATCGATAGCACGTAGGAGGGATCGGGTCGATCCCCGGCTTACGCATTCTGCCTCTCCGGCCGTCTGAGCACCCGTACGCCCGTTTTGTGGGTTGGCTTAGGCATAGGGAGTTCATTCCATGTCTAAGCCCCAACCGGATCGAGGGTTGTGGCAGTGGGACCGACAGCACACAGAAGGGGATTGAGTCAATCCCCGGCTTACGCATTATGCCTCTCCGACCGGCTCAGTGCCCGCACACTCGTTTCATGGGTTGACTTAGGCATACGGAGTTCATTCCCAGTCTAAGATCGAACCAGACCAAGGGTTTTGGCACTAGGATCGACAGCACATAGGGGGGACCCGATCGATCCCCAGCTTACGCATTCTGCCTCTCCAGCCTGCTGAGCGCCCGCACGTTCGTTTCATGGGTTGGCTTAGGCATAGGGAGTTCATTCTATGTCTAAACTCCAGCCGGACCGAGGGTTGTGGCAGTGAGACTGGCAGCACGTAGAGGGGGATTGGGCAGTTCCCCGGCTTGTGCATTCTGCCTCTCTGGCCGGCTGACCGCCCATATGCTCGTTTCGTGAGTTGGCTTAGGCATATGGATTTCATTCCATGTCTAAGCATACGGAGTTCATTCCCAGTCTAAGAGTTTGAGCCGCGGTGCACATGCTGGTTTCGGGCATGTGCTGGTGCTGCATTGTTTTTGCCTGGGGCACCATCGTCGGAGCATCGTCGGAGAGCCTAACCGACGGCATTGGGGGTTTCGGTGATTGGGGGGCCGGGGGGTGTACGCACATGATGTGCGATAGGTGCTGGTACTTGGCCCTTATATTAGGCCCCTATCCCTCATCAAACCTTGAGAACTCACACCCCCTTAAAGAGCATTTGAGATTTTATAGGTTTGCTGCAATAGCCATTAAAGTGTCTAAAATGGGGACACTTTTTTCAAACGATCACAAAATCTTCTCCACTTTGAGTTTTTGGCTGAATTTTTTTGTGCATGCCAAAAAAAAATACAAGGATCACCTCTAATAAATTTGGGGACAAAACTCTTTTGAAAAAAATTTAAAAAAATCCCGAACCGTAAAAAGTTTCAAAAATTTTGAAAAATAGAAAACGGGTCGTCTTGCCACAAAACTTCACATGAAGGTGTAGGGGACCATTTTACGAATTTACAAGCCATAAAAATGGTATTGGCATGGCAGAATAATGAAGATGTGCTTGAGCCCACCTACCAGCCGTTCGATCCCCGACTTGCGCATCCTGCCTCCCTGGTCGGCTGAGCGTCCACACGCTCATTTCGTGGGTTGACTTAGGCATATAGAGTTCATCCCTAGTCTAAGCATACAGAGTTCATTCCCAGTCTAAGATTGGACCGGATCGAGGGTTGCGATAGCAGGATCGATAGCACGTAGGAGGGATCGGGTCGATCCCCAGCTTGCGCATTCTGCCTCTCCGGCCGTCTGAGCACCCGTACGCCCGTTTCGTGGGTTGGCTTAGGCATAGGGAGTTCATTCCATGTCTAAGCCCCAACCGGATCGAGGGTTGTGGCAGTGGGACCGACAGCACATAGAAGGGGATTGAGTCAATCCCCGGCTTACGCATTATGCCTCTCCGATCGGCTCAGCGCCCGCACACTCGTTTCATGGGTTGACTTAGGCATACGAAGTTCATTCCCAGTCTAAGATCAGAGCAGACCGAGGGTTGTGAGAGCAGACCGAGGGTTGCGGTAGCAGGACCAGTAGCAGGATCGGTAGTACGCAGGGGGGATCGGACCGATCCTCGGCTTGTGCATTCTACCTCTCCAGCCGGTTGAGCGCCCGCACACTTGTTTCGTGGGTTGGCTTAGGCATACGGAGTTCATTTCATGTCTAAGCCCTAGTCGGACCGAGGGTTGTGGCAGCAGGATCGAAAGCGAGATCGACAGCACGTAGAGGGGGATCGGGCTGATCCCCGGCTTGTGCATTATGCCTCTCCGACCGACTGAGCACTCGCATGCTCGTTTTGTTGGTTGACTTAGGCATACGGAGTTCATCCCCAGTCAAAGCATATGGAGTTCATTCCCAGTCTAAGATCGGACCAGATCGAGGGTTGCGACAACAGGGTCGGTAGCACACAGGGGGGATCGGGTCGATCTCCAGCTTGCGTATTCTGCCTCTCTGACCGACTGAATGCCAGCATGTCTAAGCCCCAACCGGACCGAGGGTTGTGACAGCAGGACCAGCAGCACGCAGAGGGGGACTGAGCTAATCCTCGAGTTACGCATTATGCCTCTCCGGCCGGCTCTGCGCCCGAACGCTCATTTCGTGGGTTGACTTAGGCATACGGAGTTCATTCCCAGTCTAAGATCAGACCGAACCGAGGGTTGTGGCAACAAGATTGACAGTATGTAGGGGGGACCGGGCCTATCTCCGGCCTGCTTAGGGCCCGCACACTCGTTTCGTGGGTTGGCGTAGGCATACGAAATTCATTCCATGTCTAAGCATACGGAGTTCATTCTCAGTCTAAGATCAGACCGTACCGAGGGTTACAGCAAAAGGACCAGCAGCAAGATTGGTAGCACACAGAGGGGGATCGGTCCGATCCCCGACTTGCACATTTTGCCTCTCCGATCGAGCTCTCTGGCCGGCTAAGCGCCTGCACGCTTGTTTCGTGAGTTGACTTAGGCATACGGAGTTCATCACCAATCTAAGCGTACGGAGTTCATTCCTAGTCTAAGATCGAATCGGACCAAGGGTTGCGGTAGCAAGATCAGCAGCACACAGGGGGATCGGGCTGATCTCCAGCTTGCTCATTCTGCCTGTTTGACTGGCTGAGCGCCCGCACGCCCGTTTCGTGGGTTGGCTTAGGCATAGGGAGTTCATTCCATGTCTAAGCCCCAGCTAAATCAAGGGTTGTGGCAGCCGGATCGACAACACGCAGAGGGGGACCGGGTCGATCCCCGGCTTGTGCATTCTGCCTCTCCGATCGGTTGAGTGCCCGTATGCTCGTTCCATGGGTTGGCTTAGGCATAGGAGTTCATTCCATGTCTAAGCATACTGAGTTCATTCCCAGTCTAGGAGTTTGAGCCACGGTGCACATGTTGGGCTCAGGCATGTGCTGGCGCCACATTTTTTTCGCCCGGGGCACCATCGTCGGAGAGCCTAACCGGCGCATTGGGGGTTCCGACGACTGGGGGGGCCGGGGGGTGTGCGCACAGATGTGTGATGGGAGCTGGTACTTGGCCCTTATATTGGCCCCCTATCCCTCATCAAACTTCGAGAACTCACACCCCCTTAAAAAACATTTGAGATTTTATAGGTTTGCTGCCAATAGCCATTAAAATGTCTGAAATGGGGACACTTTTTTCAAACGGTCACAAAATCTTCTCCATTTCTAGTTTATAGCTGAATTTTTTTGTGCATGCCAACAAAAATAAAAGGATCACCTCTACCAAATTTGGGGACAAAACTCTTTCTAAAAAATTTTAAAAAATCTCAAACTGCAAAAAGTTTCAAAAATCGTGAAAAATAGAAAACAGGTCATCTTGCGACGAAACTTCACACGAAGCCATAGGGGACCATTGTATGAATTTACAAGCCATAAAAATGGCATTGGCATGGTAGAAATATGAAGATGTGCTTGAACCCACCTACCACCCGTTCGATCCGGGGCTTGCGCATGCTGCCTCTCTGGTCGGCTGAGCGTTCGAATGTTCATTTCTTGGGTTGACTTAGGCATACAGAGTTCATCCCCAGTCTAAGCAAATGGAGTTCATTCCTAGTCTAAGATCAGACCGGATTGGGGGTTACGGTAGCAGGATTGGCGGCACGCAGGGGGGATCGGGTCGATCCCTGGCTTGCACATTTTGCCTCTCCGATCGGCTGAGCGCCTGCACACCCGTTTCGTGGGTTGGCTTAGGCATGGAGAGTTCATTCCATGTCCAAGCCCCAGTCGGACCGACGGTTGTGGCAGCGGGACCGGCTGCACGCAGAGAGGGATCGGGTCGATCCCTGGCCTGCGCATTATGCTTCTCCGATCGGTTCAGTGCTCGAATGCTCGTTTCGTGGGTTGACTTAGGCATACGAAGTTCATTCCTAGTCTAAGATTGGATCGGACCGAGGGTTGCGACAGCAGGATCGACAGCATGCAGGGGGGATCGGGCTGATCCCCGACTTGCACATTCTGCCTCTCTGACCGGTTGAGCACCCGCACGTTTGTTTCAAGGGTTGGCTTAGGCATACGGAGTTCATTCCATGTCTAAGCCCCAACCGGACCGAAGGATGTGGCAACAGGATCGGTAGCACGTAGAGGGGGATCGGGTCGATCCCTGACTTACGCATTAAGCCTCTCCGACTGGCTCAGTGCCCGTACACTTATTTCGTGGGTTGACTTAGGCATACGAAATTCATTCCCAGTCTAAGATCAGATCAGATCGAGGGTTGCGACAGCAGGATTGGTAGCACGTAGGGGGGATCGAGTCGATCCCTGGCTTGCATATTCTGCCTCTCTAGCCGGTTGAGTGCCCGTATGCCCATTTCGTGGGTTGGCTTAGGCATAGGGAGTTCATTCCATGTCTAAGCCCCAGTTGGACCGAGGGTTGTGGCAGTGGGACTGGCAGCATGCAGGGGGGGACCAGGCCAATCCCCGGCTTGCACATTTTGCCTCACCGACCTGCTCAGTGCCCGAACACTTGTTTCATGGGTTAACTTAGGCATATGGAGTTCATTCCTAGTCTAAGATCAGACTGGACCGAGGGTTGTGGCAACAAGATCGACAGCACGCAGGGGGGATCGGGCTGGTCCCCGGCTTGTGCATTCTGCCTCTCTGATCGACTGAGTGCCCGCACGCTCGTTTCATGGGTTGGCTTAGGCATACGGAGTTCATTCCATGTCTAAGCATACGGAGTTCATTCCCAGTCTAAGATCAGACCAGACCGTGGCTTGCGGTAGCAGGACCTGTAGCAGGATCAGTAACACATAGGAGGGGACTGGGTCGATCCCCGGCTTGCGCATTCTGCCTCTCCGACTGACCTCTCTGGTCGGCTGAGTGCCCGCACGCTTGTTTCATGGGTTGACTTAGGCATATGGAGTCCATCCCCAGTCTAAGCATACAGAGTTCATTCCCAGTCTAAGATTGAACCGAACTGAGAGTTGCTGTAGTAGGATTGATCGCATGCAGGGGGGACTGGGTCGATCCTCGGCTTGCGCATTCTGCATCCCTGGCCGACTGAGCGCCTGGACGCCCGTTTCATGGGTTGGCGTAGGCTTAGGAAGTTCATTCCATGTCTATGCCCCAACTAGACCGAGGTTTGTTGCAACGGGATCGGTAGCACGTAAAGGGGGACTGGGCCAATGCTCGGCTTGTCCATTCTGCCTCTCCGGTCGGCTGAGCGCTCGCACGCTCGTTTCGTGGGTTGGCTTAGGCATACGGAGTTCATTCCATGTCTAAGCATACGGAGTTCATTCCCAGTCTAATAGTTTGAGCCACGGTGCACATGCTGGGCACTGGCATGTGCTGGTGTCGCATTTTTTTCACCCGAGGCACCATCGATGGAGCATCATCGGAGAGCTTAACCAACGGCATTGGGGGTTCCAGCGATTGGGGGGCCGGGGGTGTGCGCACATGATGTGTGATGGGTGCTGGTACTTGGCCCTTATATTGGCCCCTATCCCTCATCAAACCTCGAGAACTCACACCCCCTTAAAGAGCATTTGAGATTTTATAGGTTTGCTGCCAGTAGCCATTAAAGTATCTGAAAAGGGGACACTTTTTTCAAACGGTCACAAAATCTTGTCCACTTCGAGTTTTTAGCTGAATTTTTTTATGCATGCCAAAAAAAATACAAGGATCACCTCTACCAAATTTACGGACAAAACTCTTTCTAAAAGAATTTTAAAAAATCCCGAACCGTAAAAAGTTTCAAAAATAATGAAAAATAAAAAACGGGTCGTCTTGCCACGAAACTTCACATAAAGCCATAGGGGACCATTGTATGAATTTACAAGCCATAAAAATGGCATTGGCATCGCAGAAATATGAAGATGTGCTTGAACCCACCTACCACCCGTTCGATGCCCGGCTTGTGCATCCTGCCTCTCTGGTCGGTTGAGTTCATCCCCAGTCTAAGCATACGAAATTCATTCCCAGTCTAAGATCAGACCGGACCGAGGGTTGCGGTAGCAGGATCGGCAGCACGCAGGGGGGATCGGGTCGATCTCCGGCTTGCACATTTTACCTTTCCGGTTGACTGAGCGCCCACACGCCCGTTTCGTGGGTTGGCTTAGGCATAGGGAGTTCATTCCATGTCTAAGCCCCAGTCGAACCGAGGGTTGTGGTAGCAGGACCAGCAGCACGTAGAGAGGGATCGAGCCGATCCCCGGCTTGCGCATTATGCCTCTTCGGTTGGCTTAGTGCCAGCACGCTCGTTTCATGGGTTGACTTAGGCATACGGAGTTCATTCCCAGTCTAAGATCAGACCAGACCGAAGGTTGCGGTAGCAGGATCGACAGCACGTAGGGGGGATCGGGTCGGTCCCTGGCTTGTACATTCTACCTCTCCGACCGACTGAGCGCCCGCACGCTCGTTTCATGGGTAGGCTTAGGCATACGGGGTTCATTCCATGTCTAAGCATATGGAGTTAATTCCCAGTCTAATATCGGATCGGACTAAGGGTTGTGGCAATAAGACCAGTAGCAAGATCGACAGCACGCAGGGGGGACTAGGCCGACCCTCAGCTTACTCATTCTGCCTCTCCAGCCGGCTGAGCACCCGCACGCTCGTTTCATGGGTTGGCTTAGGCATACGGAGTTCATTCCCTATCTAAGCCCCAGCTGGACAGAAGGGTTGTGGTAGCAGGACCGGCAGCAGGATCGGTAGCACGCAGAGAAGGATCAGGCTGATCATCGACTTCTGTATTATGCCTCTTCGGCCTAAGCATACGGAGTTCATTCCTAGTCTAAGATTCGACCGAACTGAGGGTTGACTTAGGCATACGGAGTTTATCTCCAGCCTAAGCATACGGAGTTCATTCCCAGTCTAAGATCCGATCGGACTGAGGGTTGTGACAGCAGGATCGGCAGCACGCAGGGGGGACCGGGCCGATCCCCGGCTTATGAATTTTGCCTCTCCGGTCGGTTGAGCACCCGCACGTCCATTTCGTGGGGGATCAAGTCGATCTTCGGCTTGTGCATTATGCCTCTCCGATCGGCTCGGTGCCCGAACGCTCGTTTCGTGGGTTAACTTAGGCATACCTAGTTCATTCCCAGTCTAAGATTGGACCAGATCGAGGGTTGCGACAGCAGGACCAGGAGCAGGATCGACAGCACGCAAGGGGGGATCGAGTCGATCCCAGGCTTGTGCATTCTACCTCTTCGATCTACCTTTCTGATTGATTGAGCACCTGATCCCAACTAGACCGAGGTTTGTTGCAGCGGGATCGATAGCACGCAAAGGGGGACTGGGCCAATGCTGGGCTTGTCCACTCTGCCTCTCTGGCCGGCTGAGTGCCCGCACGCTCGTTTCGTGGGTTGGCTTAGGCATACGGAGTTCATTCCAAGTCTAAGCCCCAGCCAGACCGAAGGTTGTGGCAACAGGACTAGCAGCGGGATCAGCAGCACACAGAGGGGGATCGGGCTGACCTCGGCTTGCGCATTATGCCTCTCCGACCGACTGAGTGCCCGCACACTCGTTTCGTTGGTTGGCTTAGGCATACGGAGTTCATTCCATGTCTAAGCATACGGAGTTCATTCCCAGTCTAAGATTTTGAGCCACGATGCACATGCTGGGCTCGGGCATGTGCTGGTGCTATATTTTTTCCCTCAGGGCACCATTGTCGGAGCATCATCGGAGCATCACCGGAGAGCCTAACCGGCGGCATTGGGGGTTCTGGTGCCAGGGGGTGCCAGGGGGTGTGCGCACATGATGTGTGATGGGTTCTGGTACTTGGGCCTTATATTGGCCCCCTATCCCTCATCAAACCTCGAGAACTCACACCCCCTTAAAGAGCATTTGAGATTTTATAGGTTTGCTGCCAATAGCCATTAAAGTGTCTGAAATGGGGACACTTTTTTCAAACGGTCACAAAATCTTCTCCACTTCGAGTTTTTAGCTGAATTTTTTTGTGCATGCCAAAAAAAATACAAGGATCACCTCTTACAAATTTTGGGACAAAACTCTTTCTAAAAAAATTTTAAAAAATCCTGAACAGCAAAAAGTTTCAAAAATCGTGAAAAATAAAAAGCGGTCATCTTGCCACGAAACTTCACATGAAGGCTTAGGGGACCATTGTATGAATGTACAAGCCATAAAAATGGCATTGGCATGGCAAAAATATGAAGATGTGCTTGAACCCACCTACCACCCATTCGATCCCCGGCTTGCGAATCTTGCCTCTCTGGTTGGCTGAGTGCCTGCATGCTCATTTCGTGGGTTGACTTACGCAGACGGAGTTCATACCCTATCTAAGCATACGGAGTTCATTCCCAGTCTAAGATTAGATCGGATCAAGGGTTGGGATAGTAAGATCGACAGCACGTAAGGGGGATCGGGCCGATCCTCGGCTGGCACATTCTGCCTCTCCGATCGACTGAGCGCCCGCACGCTCGTTTCGTGGGTTAGCTTAAGCATATGAAGTTCATTCCATGTCTAAGCATAAGAAGTTCATTCCCAGTCTAAGATCAGACCGGACTGAGGGTTGCGATAGCAGGACCAGCAATGGGATCGGCAGCACATAGAGGGGGACCTGGTTGATCCTCGACTTACGCATTATGCCTCTCCGTCTGGCCTCTCCGGCCGACTAAGTGCCTGTACGCTCGTTTCATGGGTTGACTTAGGCATACGAAGTTCATCCCCAGTCTAAGCATACGGAGTTCATTCCCAGTCTAAGATCAGACCAAACCAAGGGTTGCGACAGTAGGATCGGCAGCACGCAGGGGGGGTCGAGCCGATCACTGGCTTGCACATTCTACCTCTCCGATCGACTGAGTGCCCGCATGCCCGTTTTGTGGGTTGGCTTAGGCATAGCGAGTTTAGTCCATGTCTAAGCCCCAGCCAGATCAAGGGTTGTGGCAGCAGGACCGACAGCACGCGGAAGGGGATCGGGTCGATCCCCGCCTTGCACATTATGCCTCTTGGGCTGGCTCAGCGCCCGCACGCTCGTTTCATGGGTTGACTTATGCATACGGAGTTCATTCCTAGTGTAAGATCAGACCGGACTGAGGGTTGCCACATATGGATTGACAGCATGCAGGGGGGACCGGGCCGATCTTCAGCTTGTGCATTCTGCCTCTCCGACCAGTTGAGCGCCCGCATGCTCGTTCCGTGGGTTGGCTTAGGCATACGGAGTTCATTCCATGTCTAAGCATATGGAGTTCATTCCCAGTCTAGGATTTTGAGCCACGGTGCACATGCTGGGCTTGAGCATATGCTGGTGCCACATTTTTTTCACCCGGGGCACAATCGTCGGAGCATTGTCGGAGAGCCTAACCGACGGTATTTGGGGTTTCGACGATTGGGGGGGCCAGGGGGGTGTGCACACATGATGTGCGATGGTTGCTGGTACTTGGCCCTTATATTGGCCCCCTATGCCTCATCAAACCTTGAAAACTCACACCCCCTTAAAGAGTATTTGAGATTTTATAGGTTTGCTGCCAGTAGCAATTAAAGTGTCTGAAATGGGGACACTTTTTTCTAACAGTCATAAAATCTTCTCCACTTTCAGTTTTAGCTGAATTTTTTTGTGCATGCCAACAAAAATACAAGGATCACCTCTACCAGATTTTGGGATAAAACTCTTTCTAAAAAAATTTTAAAAAATCCCAAACCGCAAAAAGTTTTAAAAATCATGAAAAATAGAAAACGGGTCGTCTTGCCACGAAACTTCACATGAAGGCTTAGGGGACCATTGTATGAATTTGCATGCCATAAAAATGGCATTGGCATGGTAGAAATATGAAGATGTGCTTGAACCCACCTATCACCCGTTCAATCCCCAGCTTGCGCATCCTACCTCTCTGGTCGGCTGAGCGCCCGCATGCTCGTTTCATGGGTTGACTTAGGCGTACGGAGTTCATCCCCAATCTAAGCATACAGAGTTCATTACTAGTCTAAGATCGGACTAGACCAAGGGTTACGGTAATAGGAACGGCTGCACGCAGGGGGACCGGGCCGATCCTCGGCTTTCGCATTTTCCCTTTCCGACCGGCTGAGCGCCCGCACACTCGTTTCATGGGTTGGCTTAGGCATAGGGAGTTCATTCCATGTCTAAGCCCCAGCCGGACTGAGGGTTGTGGCAGTGGGACCAGTAGCACGAAGAGGGGGACTAGGTTGATCTCCGGCTTGCGCATTATGCCTCTCCGGCCGGCTCAGCGCTCGCACGCTCGTTTCGTGGGTTAACTTAGGCATACGGAGTTCATTCCCTATCTAAGATCAGATCGGACTGAGGGTTGTGGTACCAGGATTGACAGCACAGAGGAGGGATCGGGTCGATCCCCGGCTTGCGCATTCTGCCTCTCCGGTCGGTTGAGCGCCCGCATGCTCGTTTCGTTGGTTGGCTTAGGCATACGGAGTTCATTCCATGTCTAAGCATACGGAGTTCATTCCTAGTATAAGATTTTGAGCCACGATACACATGCTGGGCTCAGGCATGTGCTGGTTTCTGCATTTTTTTCGCCCGGGGCACCATCGCCGGAGCATTATCGGAGAGCCTAACCGGTGGCATTGGGGGTTCCGACGATTGGGGGGGCTGGGAGGTGTGCACACATGATGTGCGATGGGTGCTGGTACTTGGCCCTTATATTGGCCCCCTATCCCTCATCAAACCTTGAGAACTCACACCCCCTTAAAGAGCATTTGAGATTTTATAGGTTTGCTGCCAGTAGCCATTAAAGTGTCTGAAATAGGGACACTTTTTTCAAACGGTCACAAAATCTTCTCCACTTCGAGTTTTTAGCTGAATGTTTTTATGCATGCCAATAAAAATACAAGAATCACCTCTACAAAATTTGGGGACAAAACTCTTTCTAAAAAAATTTTAAAAAATCCCAAACCGCAAAAGGTTTCAAAAATCATGAAAAATAGAAAACGGGTCATCTTGCCATGAAACTTCACATGAAGGCTTCGGGGACCATTGTATGAATTTACAAGCCATAAAAATGGCATTGGCATGGCAGAAATATGAAGATGTGATTGAACCCACCTACCACCCGTTTGATCCCCGACTTGCGCATCCTGCCTCTCTAGTCGGCTGAACGCCCGCACGCTCGTTTCATGGGTTGACTTAGACATACGAAGTTCATCCCCAGTCTAAGCATATGGAGTTCATTCCCAGTCTAAGATCGGATCGAACCATGGGTTGCGATAATAGGATCGACAGCACGCAGGGGGGACCGAGCCGATCCCCGACTTGCACATTCTGCCTCTCCGACCAGCTGAGTGCCCGCACGCATGTTTCATGGGTTGGCTTGGGCATAGGGAGTTCATTCAACATCTAATTCCCAACCGGATCGAGGGTTGTGGCAGTGGGACCGACAGCACGCAAAGGGGGATCCGGTCGATCCCCGGCTTGCACATTATGCCTCTCTGTCCGGCTCAGCGCCTGCATGCTCGTTTCATGGGTTGACTTAGGCATACGGAGTTCATTCCATGTCTAAGCCACAGCCAAACCAAGGGTTGTAGCAGCAGGACTAGCAGTAGGATCGGCAGCGTGTAGAGGGGGGCCGGGCTGATCCCCGACTTGCGCATTATGCCTCTCCGACCGGCTTAGCACTCGTACGCTCATTTCGTGGGTTGACTTTGGCATACGGAGTTCATCCCCAGTCTCAGCATACGGAGTTCATTCCCAGTCTAAGATCAAATCGAACTGAGGGTTGCGGCAGTAGGATCGATAGCACGCAGGTGGAAATGGGTCGATCCCCGGCTTGCGCATTCTGCCTCTTCGGTCGGCTGAGCGCCCGCACGCTCGTTCCGTGGGTTTGCTTAGGCATACGGAGTTCATTCCATGTCTAAGCATACGGAGTTCATTCCCAGTCTAAGATCGGACCAGACCAAGGGTTACGGTAGCAGGACCAGCAGCAGGATCGACAGCACGCAGGGGGGACAGGGTCGATCCCTGGCTTGCGCATTCTGCCTCTCCGATCGACTGAGCGCCCGCATTCTCGTTTCGTGGGTTAGCTTAGGCATACGGAGTTCATTCCATGTCTAAGCCCCAGCCGGACCGAGGGTTGTGGCAATAGGACCGGCAGTGGGATTGGCAGCATGCAGAGGGGGACTGAGCTGATCCTCGGCTTACGCATTATGCCTCTTTGGTCGGCCTCTACGACCGACTGAGCGCCCGCACGCTCGTTTCATGTGTTGACTTAGGCATATGGAGTTCATCCCCAGTCTAAGCATACGAAGTTCATTCCCAGTCTAAGATCAGACGGGACTGAGGGTTGCGACAGCAGGATCCGCAGCACGTAGGGGGGACCGAGCCGATCCCCGGCTTGTGCATTCTAGCTCTCCGGCCAGCTGAGTGCCCGCACGCCCATTTCATGGGTTAGCTTAGGCATAGGGAGTTCATTCCATGTGTAAGCCTCAGCAAGATCGAGGGTTGTGGTAGCGGAACTGGCAGCACGCAGAGGGGGACTGGGTCGATCCCCGGCTTGCGCATTATGCCTCTTCGACCGGCTCAAGACCCGCACGCTCGTTTCGTGGGTTGACTTATGCATACGGAGTTTATTCCCAGTCTAAGATCGGACCTGACCGAGGGTTACGGTAGCAGGATCGACAGCATGCAGGGGGGATCAGGCCGATCCCTGACTTGCACTTTCTACCTCTCCAGCCGGCTGAGCGCCCGCACGCTCGTTTCGTGGGTTGGCTTAGGCATACGGAGTTCATTCCATGTCTAAGCATACGAAGTTCTTTCCCAGCCTAAGATTTTGAGCCACGGTGCACATGCTGGGCTCGAGCATATGCTGGTGCCGCATTTTTTTTGCCCGAGGCACCATCGTTGGAGCATCGCTGGAGAGCCTAACCAGCGGCATTGGGGGTTCTGACGATTGGGGGGCTCGAGGGGGTGTGCGCACATGATGTCTGATGGGTGCTGGTACTTGTGTCACGGGCTTTGACCTTAGACTCAGAGACTGTACGGCCTTAGGCTTGGAATCTCCTCCTTTATGCCTAAGTCAGCCTAAAACACAAGCGTACAGGCACTAGAACAACGGGAAGGGCTGATTACGCAAGTTAAAGAGAAACAGGATAAGAAGGCAGAATTCTGGAAATGCCCTTGTATTCACTAAAACGAAAGTGTTTGATGGTGTACAAATGAGGGAGAAGTAGCTCTCTATTTATAGTTGAGGCTCCAGCTTACACTTAATGGCAATATCCTTAGAATAAAGGCTAAAATCATGGGATTATACAGATTACAATTAATCATGAAGCTAAGTCTTGATTTTCAGGGTCAACCAAATCTGCCAAGATGCTGCTGCTGATCCTGCCTGCTTTCAGAAGCTTCCCTTGCGTGTCCAGCACCTTGGGCCCTTCAAGATGTGGTACGGGTAGCTTGTATGCCAGGGCTTGGTATCACGGGCTGGCCTGCAAGTTGGGCAGGCATTCTGAACTCGTTTGCTAGCCTTTGCATGCAGATACTCTCCAGCACGCTTGATCTACGAGCCTTAACCTCTGGCTCACCTACTGGTGCGCCTGATGTGCCTGGCGTGCCCGCCCAGGGTGTGACATTCTCCCCCACCTGATTGCGTAATGCCCTCATTACGTCTTTTGCATGGTATTACCTGATCTGGTCCCCGAACTACCATAAGTCATCTGCTGGTTCCCAACTCACCTCACTGTCTGGAAGTCCCTTCTAGTGCACCAAGTACTCTTGTCTTGGCTGATAGTTCTTCCGTCTCACCTCCCGATCAGCTATGATGCTGTGGACCTCTTTCTCATATGAGGCCCTTGCTCCCAATGGTGCACGCTTTGACTCTGCCCATCCTGGATCTCCCTCATCCTCATGGAACGGCTTGAGCATGCTCACATGGAACATCGGGTGTACCCTCGACTTGGGTGGCATATCCAACTTGTAGGCAACCTTGCCTACCCTCTTGACTACTCGAAAAGGTCCCTTATACCTCCGGACTAGGCCTTTGTGCAGCCCCTTATGACGCACAATGGGATGCAGCTTCACCAATACCAAGTCTCCAACCTGGAACTGCACATCCCACCTATTCTGGTCTGCCCACTTCTTCGACCTCTTGGCCGCCTTGTGTAGACAAACTCTGGCCAAGTCAGTTTGCTCTTGCCATGCCTTGGCAAACTTGTATGCTGCTGGATTTGGCCCTGTATAACCTGCAGCAATCAAACCGAGTGTTAGTGGTTGTTGCCCTATCACAACCTCAAATGGGCTCTGGTTCGTTGCCTCGCTCCTTTGCAAGTTGTAGGAAAACTACGCAATATCTAGCAGCTTTGGCCAGTCCCTTTGTGTGGCACTCACATAGTGCCTGAGGTAGACCTTTAATAGTCCATTCACTCGTTCTGTCTGCCCATCGGTCTGTGGATGCATGCTGGTGGAAAAGTTAAAGTCTGACCCCAACAGCTTGAACAACTCAATCCAGAAACTACCCATGAAACATCCATCCCGAACACTAAGAATGGTCCTTGGCACTCCCCAGTACTTAACCATGTTCTTCAGGAACAATCGAGTTGCCTCCTCAGCTGGGCACTCCTTCGTTGCTGGAATGAAGATTCCATACTTGAAAAACCTGTCCACCATTACCATGATGCTTCCAAACCCTTCTGCTTTGGGTAGACCGACTATAAAGTCCAGAGAAACACTCTCCCGTGGTTGCTTTGGCACTGGCAATGGCTCCAAGAGACCACCTGGTTTCTTGAGCTCCACTTTGTCCTATTGGCACACAAGACAAGTCTTCACATAGGCCTCCACATCATCCCTCATGTGCGGCTAGTAGTATCGATCCTCGATCAATGCTAAGGTACGGCTCACTCTGGGGTGTCCAACCCACCTTGAATCATGGCATTCTTACAAAACTTCCTTACAGAGCTTCCCGTGCTGTGACACAAATATTCTACTTCCCCTAGTGTATAGCAAGCCATCCTGCAACCAAAACTGCCTAGTGTTACCTTGCTGGGCATACTCCATCAAAGCCTTGGCTGTAGGATCATGGATAATTCCTTCCTTGACGTGCGACACTAGTGACCCCTCTGGTTGGCTAATGGCAACAAGGTTAGCCTTCCTGCTCAGGGCATCTGCCACTAGGTTCACCCACCCCAGCTTGTACTCCATCTAGAAATCAAATTCTGTAAGAAAATCTTACCATCTCGCCTGCTTGAGGGATAGCTTCTTCTACGTCTGGAAGTAGCTGGTCGCCACATTGTCCATCCTAACCACGAAACTCAACCCTAATAGGTAATGGTGCCAAGTGCACAAGGAGTGCACCACTGCAATCATCTCTTTCTCTTGGACTGTGTACTTGCGCTCAGTCTCATTCAGCTCCCTGCTCTCAAACGTGACTGGACGTCTCTCCTGCATCAAC
The DNA here is from genome assembly GCF_047325235.1 of Durio zibethinus. Lineage (NCBI taxonomy): Eukaryota > Viridiplantae > Streptophyta > Magnoliopsida > Malvales > Malvaceae > Durio > Durio zibethinus. The sequence continues at coordinate 20,908,667 of NC_143181.1, forward strand.
ACGACCCCTATGGCAAAGTTCGATGCATCCGTATGCACCTCATACAGCTTGGCATGGTCTGGCAAGGCCAAGATGGCTCCTCGATCACAGCCTGCTTGAACTTATCAAAGGCTTCCTGGCACCCTACGCTCCACTTCCATGCTTTCCCTTTCTTGAGCAAGTCAGTCAATGGCGAGGCTATTGCTGAGTGACCTTTGATGAAGCACCTGTAGTAGTTGACCAGCCCAAGGAGCGATCTCAACTCAGTGACCTTGGCTGGTGGTTCCCACTCCAGGATGGTGTGTATCTTGCCTTCATCCATGCGTATCCTGCCACCTCCCACTATGTGGCTAAGGAACGGGATCTCCTACTGGGTGAATGAGCACTTCTCCCTCTTGACAAACAGCTTGTGCACTTGCAACACCTCGAACACCTATCTCAAGTGGTCTACATGCTCTCTCAAAGTCTGGCTGTAGATCACAATGTCATCCAAATAAACCACAATAAGTCGATCAAGGAATGACTGAAGTACCTTGTTCATAAGGGTGCAGAATGTTACTGGGGCGTTCGTGAGTCTGAAAGGCATCACCAAGAACTCATACGAACCATACCGAGTGACACATGCTATCTTTGGCTCATCTCCCTCTGCGATCCTGACTTGATAGTAGCCTGACCCCAAATCCAGCTTAGTGAACCACCTTACGCTCCCAAGTTGATCGAACAAGTTCGTAATGAGTGGGATTGGGTACTTGTTCTTGATGGTCAGCTTGTTCAAAGGCCGATAGTCTATGCACAGCCGTAACAACCCATCATGCTTGTGCTAAAATAGAACCGGTGCACCATAGGGTGCCTTCGATGGCCTGATGAAGCTAGCATCAACTAACTCTTTGAGCTGCTTCCTCAACTCCTCTAACTCTGGTGAAGACATTCGGTAAGGGGCTCTAGCTGGTGGCTTGGCCTCGGACACCAGCTCAATCTTGTGGTCCACCTCCCTCTTAGGTGGTAGCTTGCTAGGTAACTTTGCGGGCATCGCATCACTAAAGGTCTTCAGCACCTTTAACACCTTCAAGGGTGACACGGTCTCCTTCTCCCTTGGCTCATCATATTTTAGGGCTGCCAAAAAGGGGTCTTCTTGTCTGCTTACCGCCTTGGCAAATTGGATGGTTGACACCACCTATGACCCAACTCCAGACCCTCCCTTAATGGCACTAAGCATTGGCACCGTGCATCCAAGATGCAAACACAATCGGCAAAAGGCACAAGGAGGGCGTTAATCCGAACAAGGAAATCCAACCCAATCACAAACTCATAGTCGTCAAGGGGTATTATCTCAATGGTCTCCTTGCCTTTCCAGTCTCCAAGCTGCAACTCCACTCCTCGTGTACTCCAATGGCTGGAACTTACTTAGAGTTCACTATTTTGATGGTACCAGTCCCTTTCTGCACCTTTAGTCCGAGCTTCTGGGCTCTATCACCTGAAATAAAAAGATGTGAGGCACCTGTGTCCACCAGTGCACTCACCTTTTGACCCGCAACCATCAGATCCGTAAACATCAAGCCTTTTGGCTTGCGGTTCCCCTTACTCTAGATAGTATTGAGCACCAACGACCCAGCTTTGCTGGCCCTGACTCTGGCTCCTCGTCAGACTTCTTGTCTACAGCAGCCAGTTTGCCCTTCTGTGGGTAATTGCACGCTATGTGGCTCCCTCCACATAGGTAGCATGCTAGTGGCTCTCGGTCCCCCTTTGCTTTCCACTTTCCTGCTGGTGGCTTTCTCTTGCCATCCTTGGTTAAACAATCTCGATCTCCATCCTTGGACTCCCGATCACGGTCCTTCCCCTTGGACTGCTTCTTCCGATCTCTATCGTCCCTGCCCTTACCCTTAGGCTTGGTAGACTCGAACTTGTTCAGAGGCTTGAACTCTATCAAGGCCTTGGCAGTAGTCATGGCTTTAGCCAAGTCATGAACTCCTCTCCTTTGTAGCTCATGCTTCACCCACAGCTTCAGCCCATTCATGAAAGCAAATAAGCCATCCTTCTCGCCTAGATCCAAGATCTATAGCATCAGTTCAGAGAATTTTTGCACAAACTCCCTTATGTCCCCTTGCTGGCTTAGCCTGCGCAACTTTGCCCGCACCTCATCATCAACATAGTCTGGGTAAAATTGTTCTCTGAACTCCTTTTGGAACTCTGCCCAGGTTCCAATCTTGGTGCTCCCATGCCTGACATCATCACACCTATGCCTCAACCATAATAAGGCTACATCAGTGAGATACATAGCAGCAGTGCTTACCTTTATCGTCTCGTCTTGCATGCCCATGGCTTGGAAGTACTGCTCCATACCTCAAAGGTAGTTATCTACTTCCTTGGCTGCCCTAGTCCCTTTGAACTCTTTAGGCTTGGGGACATCCAATCTGGACTTGGACACTCCAGCAAACATGCCATTCCCAATGGCAGTCTTGCAAGCAACGAGCTCACTTGTAAGCTCCTCCATCCGCTGACGCATGGCCTCCATGCCATCGCGCAAGGTCAGCACTTCAGCCTCCAAGGTCTGATTCTTTTGGGTGAACACATCCAAGCCTTTGTTGAGAGTAGCTTATAGCTCACTTTGGATCTCCTCCCCTATGGAGTCTAGCAATGCAATGTGAGTCTCTACCCCCTCAAGCTTCTCCCCTATGTCGCCCATGGTCACCTCCACCTTGGCCAGCCTACCGTCCATGGTAGACCAGATATCTCTAGAACTGGCTTTCCTCTTTCTTTCACGCCCATGCTCCTGGGCCTTTGGTTGTTGGTTAGCAGCATCACTTTGGGATGCCATCTCCTTTAACCTGCATAACACAAGCACGCAGGCTTAGACTCAGAAACCGTGCGGCCTTAGGCTTGGAATCTCTTCCTTTATGCCTAAGTCAGCCTAAAACACAAGCGTACGAGCACTAAAACAACAGGAAGGGCTGATTATGCAAGTTAAAGAGATACAGGATAAAAAGGCAGAATTCTAGAAATGCTCTTGTATTCACTGAAACAGAAGTGTTTGATGGTGTACAAATGAAGGAAGAGCAGCCCTCAATTTATAGTTGAGGCTCTAGCTTACACCTAATGGCAATATCCCTAGAATAAAGGCTAAAATCATGGGATTATACAGATTACAATCAATCAAGACATTAACTCCTAATTTTCAGGGTCAACTAAGTCTGCCAGGATGCTGCTGCAGATCCTGCCTGCTTCCAGAAGCTTCCCTTGCGTGTCCAGCACCTTGGGCCCTTCTGGATGTGGTGCGGGAAGCTTGTATGCCAGGCCTTGGTCTCACGGGCTGGCCTGCAAGTTGGGTGGGCATTCTGAACTCGTTTGCTAGGCTTTGCATGTAGATACCCTCTAGCACGCCTGGTCTACGGGCCTCAACCTCTGGCTCACCTGTTGGTGTGCCTGATGTGCCTGGTGCACCCACCCAGGGTGTGACACTTGGCCCTTATAATGGCTCATCAAACCTTGAGAACTCACACCCCCTTAAAGAGCATTTGAGATTTTATAGGTTTGCTGCCAGTAGCCATTAAAGTGTCTGGGGACACTTTTTTCAAACGATCACAAAATATTCTCCACTTTGAGTTTTTAGCTGAATTTTTTTGTGCATACCAAAAAAAAACAAGGATCACCTCTACCAAATTTGGGGATTAAACTCTTTCTAAAAAAATTTTAAAAAATCTCGAATCGTAAAAAGTTTTGAAAATCATGAAAAATAGAAAACGGGTCGTCTTGCCACGAAACTTCACATGAAGGCTTACGAGAAAATTGTATGAATTTACAAGCCATAAAAATGGCATTGGCAGGGCTGAAATATGAAGATGTGCTTGAACCCACCTACCACCTGTTCGATCCCTAGCTTGTGCATCCTGCCTCTCTGGTTGGCTGAGCGCCATATGCTCATTTCATGGGTTGACTTAGGCATATGGAGTTCATCCCCAGTCTATGCATACAGAGTTCATTCCCAGTCTAAGATCGGACCGGACCAAGGGTTGCAACAGCAGGATCGGCAGCACGCAAGGGAGACCGAGCCAATCCCCGGCTTGTGCATTCTACCTCTCCGACCGGCCGAGCACCCGCACACCCATTTCGTGGGTTAGCTTAGGCATAGGGAGTTCATTCCATGTCTAAGCCCCAGCTGGATCGAGGGTTGTGGCAGTTGGACCGGCAGCACACAGAGAGGGATCAGACCGATCCCCGGCTTGCACATTATGCCTCTCCGATCGGCTCAACGACTGCACGCTCGTTTCGTGGGTTGACTTAGGCATACGAAGTTCATTCCCAATCTAAGATCAGATCGGACTGAGGGTTGCGACAGCAGGATCGACAGCACGTAGGAGGGGATCGGGCTGATCCCTGGCTTGCACATTCTGCCTCTCCGATCGGTTGAGCGCCTGTGCGCTCGTTTCGTGGGTTGGCTTAGGCATACAGAGTTCATTCCATGTCTAAGCATATGGAGTTCATTCCCAGTTTAAGATCGGATCGGATCGAGGGTTACGGCAGTAGGACCAGCAACAGGATCGGCAACACGTAGGGGGGGACCGGGCCAATCCTTGGCCTGCACATTCTGCCTCTCCGACCGACTGAGCGCCTGCACGCTTGTTTTGTGGGTTAGCTTAGGCATACGGAGTTCATTCCATGTCTAAGCCCCAGCTGGATCGAGGGTTATGGCAACAGGACCTGTAGCGAGATCGGCAGCATGCAGAGGGGGACCAGTCTGATCCCCAATTTGTGCATTATGCCTCTCTGATCGGCTGAGTGCCCGTACACTCATTACGTGGGTTGACTTAGGGATACGGAGTTTATCCCCAATCTAGGCATATGGAGTTCATTCCTAGTCTAAGATCAGACCAGATCGAGGGTTGTGACAGCAGGATCGGTAGCACGCAGGGGGAATTGGGTCGATCCTCGGCTTGCGCATTCTACCTCTCCGGTTGGTTGAGCGCCCTGCACACCCGTTTCATGGGTTGGCTTAGTCATAGGGAGTTCATTCCATGTCTAAGCCCCAACTGGGCCAAGGGTTGTGGCAGCGGGATCGGTAGCACATCGGGGGGACCGGACCGATCCCCGGCTTGCGCATTCTGCCTCTTCGGCCGGCTGAGCGCCCGCACACCCATTTCGTGGGTTGGCTTAGGCATAGGGAGTTCATCCCCAGTCTAAGCATATGAAGTTCATTCCCAATCTAAGATCGGATCGGATCGAGGGTTGCGACGCAGGATCGACAGCAAGCAGGGGGGACCGAACCGATCCCCGGGTTGCACATTCTACCTCTCTAGTCGGTTGAGCGCCCGCACGCTCATTTCATGGGTTGGCTTAGGCATACGGAGTTCATTCCATGTCTAAGCCCCTGTCGTACCGAGGGTTGTGGCAACGGGACCGGTAGCATGTAGAGGGGGATCGGGCTGATCCCTAGCTTGCGCATTATGCCTCTCCGGTCGGCTCAACGCCCGAATGCTCATTTCGTGGGTTGACTTAGGCATACAGAGTTCATTCCATGTCTAAGCGTACGGAGTTCATTCCTAGTCTAAGATCGGATCGGATTGATGGTTGTGGCAGTAGGACCAGCAGCAGGATCGACAGCATACAGGGGGGGACCAAGCTGATTCTTGGCTTGCACATTCTGCCTCTCCGGTCGACTGAGCGCCCGTACGCTCGTTTCATGGGTTGGCTTAGGCATACGGAGTTCATTTCGTGTCTAATCCCTAGCCGAACTGAGGGTTGTGGTAGCAGGACCTGTAACGGGATCGGTAGCACGGAGAGGGGGACCTTACTGATCCCCGGCTTACGCATTATGCCTCTCTGACCGGCTGAGCACCCCGTACGCTCATTTCGTGGGTTGACTTAGGCATACCGAGTTCATCCCCAGTCTAAGCATACGGAGTTCATTCCCAGTCTAAGATCGGATCAGACCGAGGTTGCGACAGCAGGATCAGCAGCACGCAAGGAGGACCAGGCCGATCCCCGACTTGCACATTCTGCCTCTCCGGCCAGTTGAGCACCCATATGCCCGTTTCATGGGTTGGCTTGGGCATAAGGAGTTCATTCCATGTCTAAGCCCCAGTCAAACCAAGGGTTGTGGCAGCGGGATCGGCAGCAGGTAGAGGGGGACCGGGTCAATCCTTGGCTTGCACATTATGCCTCTTCGGTCGACTCAGCGCCCGCACGCTCGTTTCATGGGTTGACTTATGCATAAGGAGTTCATTCCCAGTCTAAGATCAAATCGGACCGAGGGTTGCGGTAGCAAGATCAATAGCATGTAAGGGGGGACCGGGTCGATCCCCGGCTTGCGTATTCTGCCTCTCCGACTGGCTGAGCACCCTCATGCTCGTTTCATGGGTTGGCTTAGGCATATGGAGTTCATTCCATGTCTAAGCCCCAACTGGACCGAGGGTTGTGGCAGTAGGACCGGCAGTGGGATCGACAGCACACAGAGGGGGACCGAGCTGATCCTTGGCTTGCACAATATGCCTCTCCGACTGACCTCTTCGACAGGCTGAGCGCCCGCACACTCGTTTCATGGGTTGACTTAGGCATACGAAGTTCATCCCCAGTCTAAGCATACGAACTTCATTCCCAGTCTAAGATCAGATCGGACCGAGGGTTACGGTAGCAGGATCGGCAACACGTAGGGGGGACCGGGCCAATCCCCGGCTTACGAATTCTACCTCTTCATTCGGCTGAGTGCCCGGACGCCCGTTTCGTGGGTTGGCTTAGGCATAGGGAGTTCATTCCATGTCTAAACCCCAGCCGGACCAAGGGTTGTGGCAGCGGGATTGGCAACATGTAGAGGGGGATCGGGCTGATCCCCAGCTTGCGCATTATGCCTCTCCGACCGGCTCAACGCCCGCACGCTCATTTTGTGGGTTGACTTAGGCGTACGGGGTTCATTCCTAGTCTAAGATCAGACCGGACCGAGGGTTGCGGTAGCAGGTTGACAGCACGTAGGGGGGATCGGGTCGATCCTTGACTTGTGCATTCTACCTCTCCAGCCGGCTGAGTGCCCGCACGCACGTTTCGTGGGTTGGCTTAGGCATACAGAGTTCATTCCATGTCTAAGCATATGGAGTTCATTCCAGTCTAAGATCGAACCAGACTGAGGGTTGCGGTAGCAGGACCAGTAGTAGGATCGACAGCATGCAGGGGGCGACTGGGCTGATCCTTAGCTTGCGCATTATGCCTCTTCGGCCGACTGAGCGCCCGTACGCTCGTTTCGTGGGTTGACTTAGGCATACGGAGTTCATCCCCAGTCTAAGCATACGGAGTTCATTCCCAATCTATGATCAGATCGGACCGAGGGTTGCGATAGCAGGATCAGTAGCACGCACGGGAGACCTGGTCGATCCCCGGCTTGCACATTCTTTCTCTCCGGCCGGCTGAGCGTCCGTACGCCCGTTTCATGGGTTGGCTTAGGCATAGGGAGTTCATTCCATGTCTAAGCCCCAGCCGAACCGAGGGTTGTGGCAGCGAGACTGGCAGCACGTAGAGGGGGATCGGGCCAATCCCCGGCTTGCGCATTATGCCTCTTCGACTGGGTCAGTGCCTGCACACTTGTTTCATGGGTTGACTTATGCATACGGAGTTCATTCCCAGTCTAAGATCAGACCGGATTGAGGGTTGTGGTAACAGGATCAACAGCACGTAGGGGGCACCGAGCCGATCCCCAGCTTGCTCATTCTGCCTCTCCGGTCGGCTGAGCACCCGCACGCTCGTTTTGTGGGTTGGCTTAGGCATACGGAGTTCATTCCATGTCTAAGCATACGGAGTTCATTCCCAATCTAAGATTTTGAGCCACGGTGCACATACTGGGCTCGGGCATGTGCTGGTGCCGTATTTTTTTCACCCGAGGCACCATCATCGGAGCATCACCGGAGCACCGCCGGAGAGCCTAACCGGCGACATTGGGGGTTCTGGCAATTGGGGGGGCCGGGGGGTGTGTGCACATGATGTGCGATGGGTGCTGGTACTTGGCCCTTATATTGGCCCCCTATCCCTCATCAAACCTCAAGAACTCATGCCCCCTTAAAGAGCATTTGAGATTTTATAGGTTTGCTACCAGTAGCCATTAAAACGTCTGAAATGGGGACACTTTTTTCAAACGGTCACAAAATCTTCTCGACTTCGAGTTTTTAGCTGAATTTTTTTGTGCATGCCAATAAAAATACAAAGATCTCCTCTACCAAATTTGGGGACAAAACTCTTTGTAGAAAAATTTTAACAAATCCCGAACCGTAAAAATTTTTGAAAATCGTGTAAAATAGAAAACAGGTCATCTTGCCACGAAACTTCACATGAAGGCTTAGAGGACCATTGTATGAATTTACAAGCCATAAAAATGGCATTGGCATGGCAGAAATATGAAGATGTGCTTGAACCCACCTACCACTCATTCGATCCTCGGCTTGCGCATCCTGCCTCTCTGGTCGGCTGAGCGCCCGCACGCTCGTTTCGTGGGTTGACTTAGAAATACGGAGTTCATCCCCAGTCTAAGCATACGTAGTTCATTCCCAGTCTAAGATCGGATCGGGCCGAGGGTTGCGACAGTAGGATCAACAGCACCCAGGGGGGACCGGACCGATCCTCGGCTTGTACTTTCTGCCTCTCTGGCCGACTGAGCGCCCGCACGCCTGTTTCATGGGTTGGCTTAGGCATAGGGAGTTCATTCCATGTCTAAGCCCCAACCAGTCCGAGGGTTGTGGCAGCGGGATCGGCAGCACACCGAGGGGGACCGGGCCGATCCTCGGCTTGTGCATTATGCCTCTCCGGTCGGCTCAGCACCCGCACGCTCGTTTTGTGGGTTGACTTAGGCTTGCGGAGTTCATTCCCAGTCTAAGATCAGACCGGATAGAGGGTTGCGATAGCAAGATCGACAGCACGCAGGGGGGGATCGAGCCGGTCCTCGGCTTGCGCATTCTGCCTCTCCGACCAGCAGAGCGCCCGCACGTTCGTTTCATGGATTGGCTTAGGCATACGGAGTTCATTCCATGTATAAGCATACGGAGTTCGTTCCCAGTCTAAGATTTTGAGCCACAGTGCACATACTGGGCTTGGGCATGTGCTGGTGCCGCATTTTTTTCGCTCGGGGCACCATCGTCGGGGCATCGCTGGAGAGCCTAAGCATACGGAGCCCATGTCTAAGCATACAAAGTTCATTCCCAGTCTAAGATCGGACCAGACCAAGGGTTGCGGCAGCAGGACCAGCAGCAGGATCGGTAGCACGCAGGAGGGGACCAGGCCAATCCCCAGCTTGCGCATTCTGCCTCTCCGGTTTGCTGAGAGCCTGCACGCCAATTTCATGGGTTGGCTTAGGCATAGGGAGTTCATTCCATGTCTAAGATGCAGCCGGACTGAGGGTTGTGGTAGTGGAACCGACAGCACGCAAAGGGGGACCGGGCCGATCCTCGGCTTGCGCATTATGCCTCTCCGACAGGCTCAGCGCCCGCACCCTCATTTCGTGGGTTGAGTTAGGCTTACGGAGTTAATTCCCAGTCTAAGATTGGACCAGACCGAGGGTTGCAGTAGCAAGATCGATAGCACGCAGGAGGGACCGGGTCGATCCCCGGCTTGTGCATTCTGCCACTCCAGCTGGCTGAGTGCCCACATGCTCATTTCGTGGGTTGGCTTAGGCATACGGAGTTCATTCCATGTCTAAGCATCCGGAGTTCATTCCCAGTCTAAGATCAGACCAGATCGAGGATTACATCAACAGGATCGACAGCATGCAGGGGGGACCGGGCCGATCCCTGGCTGAGCGCCCGCGCGCTCGTTTCGTGGGCTGGCTTAGGTATACAGAGTTCATTCCATGTCTAAGCCCTAACCGGACCGAGGGTTATGGCAGCAGGACCGGCAGTGGGATCGACAACACGTAGAGGAGGACCGGGCTGATCCCCAGCTTGTGCATTATGCCTCTACAGCCGGTTGAGCACCCGCATGCTCATTTTAAGGGTTGACTGAGGCATACGGAGTTCATCCCCAGTCTAAGATCGGATCAAACTGAGGGTTGCGATAGCAGGGTCGATAGCACGTAGGGGGGACTAGGCCGATCCCCGACTTGCGCATTCTGCCTCTCCGACCGGCTGAGCACCCGCACGTCCGTTTTGTGGGTTATCTTGGGCATAGAGAGTTCATTCCATGTCTAAGCCCCAGTCAGACCAAGGGTTGTGGCAGCGGGACCGGCAGCACGTAGAGGGGGATCGGGCCAATCCCCGACTTGCGCATTATGCCTCTTCGGCCGACTCAGCGCCCGTACGCTCGTTTCATGGGTTGACTTATGCATACGGAGTTCATTCCCAGTCTAAGATCAGACCGGACTGAGGGTTGCAGTAGTAGGATTGCCAGCACCCAGGGGGGACCGGGCCGATCCCCATCTTGCACTTTCTGCCTCTTTGGCCGGTTGAACGCCCGCACGCTCGTTTCATGGGTTGGCTTAGGCATACAGAGTTCATTCCATGTCTAAGGATATGGAGTTCATTCCCAGTCTAAGATTTTGAGCCACGGCGCACATGCTGGGCTCGGGCATGTGCTGGTGCCACATTTTTTTGCCCGGGGCACCATTGCCAGAGCGTCGTCGGAGAGCTGAACCGATGGTATTAGGGGTTCCGACGATTGGCGGGTCGGGGGGTGTGCGCACATGATGTGCGATGGGTGCTGGTACTTGGCCCATATATTAGCACCCTATACCTCATCAAACCTCGAAAACTCACACCCCTTTAAAAAGCATTTGAGATTTTATAGGTTTGCTGCCAGTAGCCAGTAAAGTGTCTAAAATGGAGACACTTTTTTCAAACGGTCACAAAATCTTCTCCACTTTGAGTTTTTAGCTGAATATTTTTACGCATGCCAACAAAAATACAAGGATCACCTCTACCAAATTTGGGGACAAAACTCTTTCTAAAAAAATTTTAAAAAATCCCAAACCGCAAAAAGTTTCAAAAATATGAAAAATAAAAAACTGGTCGTCTTGCCACAAAACTTCACATGAAGGCTGAGGGGACAATTGTATGAATTTACAAGCCATAAAAATGGCATTGGCGTGGTAGAAATATGAAGATGTGCTTCAACCCACCTACTACCCGTTCGATCCTCGGCTTACGCATCCTGCCTCTCTAGTCGGCTGAGCGCCCGCACTTTCGCTTAATGGGTTGACTTAGGCATACGGAGTTCATCCCCAGTCTAAGCATACAGAGTTCATTCCCAACGTAAGATCGGATCGGACCGAGGGTTACGGTAGCAGGATCGACAGCATGCAGGGGGATCGAGTCAATCCCCGGCTTACGCATTCTACCTCTCCGGTCGGCTGAGCGCCCGCAGGCCCATGTCATGGGTTAGCCTAGGCATAGGGAGTTCATTCCATGTCTAAGCCCCAGCCGGACTGAGGGTTGTGGCAGTGGGACCGGTAGCACGCAGAGGGGGACTGGGTTGATCATCGGCTTGCGCATTATGCCTCTTCGATTGGCTCAGCGCCCTCACGCTCATTTCGTGGGTTGACTAATGCATATGAAGTTCATTCCCAGTCTAAGATCAGATCAAACTGAGGGTTGCGGCAGCAGGATCGACAGCACGCAGGGGGATCGGGCCGATCCCCGACTTGCGCATTCTGCCTCTTCGGTCGGCTTAGCGCCTGCACGCTCGTTTCATGGGATGGCTTAGGCATACGGAGTTCATTCCCAGTCTAAGTTTTTGAGCCATGGTGCACATGCTGGGCTCGGGCATGTGCTGGTGCCACATTTGTTTTGCCCGGGGCACCATCGTCGGAGCATTGCCGGAGAGCCTAGCCGACGGCATTGGGGGTTCCGACGATTGGGGGGGCTGGGGGGTGTGCGCACATGATGTGCGATGGGTACTGGTACTTGGCCCTTATACTGGCCCCCTATCCCTCATCAAACCTCGAGAACTCACACACCCTTAAAGAGCATTTGAGATTTTATAGGTTTACTGCTAGTAGCCATTAAAGTTTCTGAAATGGGGACACTTTTTTCAAATGGTCACAAAATCTTCTCCACTTTGAGTTTTTAGCTGAATTTTTTTGTGCATGCTAACAAAAATACAAGGATCCCCTCTGCCAAAATTGGGGACAAAACTCATTCTAAAAAAAGTTTAAAAAATCTCGAACCGTAAAAAGTTTCAAAAATCGTGAAAAATAGAAAACGGATTGTCTTGCCACGAAACTTCACATGAAGGCTTAGGGGACCATTGTATGAATTTACAAGCTGTAAAAATGGCATTGGCATGGCAGAAACATGAAGATGTGCTTGAACCCATCTACCACCCGTTCGATCCCTGGCTTGCGGATCCTGCCTCTCTGGTCGGCTGAGTGCCCGCACTTTCGTTTCGTGGATTGACTTAGGCATACGGAGTTCATCCCCAGTCTAAGCATATAGAGTTCTTTCCCAACGTAAGATCAGATCGGACCGAGGGTTGCGATAGCAGGATCGGCAGCACGTAGGGCGGATCGGGTCGATCCCCGGCTTGCGCATTCTGCCTCTCTAGCCGGCTGAGCGCCCGTACACCCATTTCATGGGTTGGCTTAGGCATAGGGAGTTCATTACATGTCTAAGCCCCAACCGGACCGAGGGTTGTGGCAGTGGGATCAGCAGCATGCAGAGGGGGATCGGGCCGATCCCCGACTTGCGCATTATGCCTCTCCGACCGCACGTTGATTTCATGGGTTGACTTAGGCATACGGAGTTCATTCCCAGTCTAAGATCAAACCAGACCGAGGGTTGCGGTAGCAGCATCGACAGCACGCAGGGGGGATCGGGCCAGTCCTCGGCTTACGCATTCTGCCTCTCTGTCGGCTGAGCACCCGTACGCTCATTTCATGGGTTGGCTTAGGCATACGGAGTTCATTCCATGTCTAAACATACGGAGTTCATTCCCAGTTTAAGATCGAACGGGACGGAGGGTTGCTGTAGCAGGACCAGTAGTAGGATCGACAGCACCCAGGGGGGATTGGGCCGATCCACGGCTTGCGCATTCTGCCTCTTCGGCTAGCTGAGCGCCCGCACGCTCGTTTCGTGGGTTGGCTTAGGCATATGGAGTTCATTCCATGTCTAAGCCCTAGCCGGACCGAGGGTTATGGCAGCAGGACCGACAACGAGATCGGTTGCACGTAGAGGGGGATCGGGTTGATCCCCGGCTTGCACATTACGCCTCTCCGGCTGGCAGAACGCCCGCACACTCGTTTCGTGGGTTGACATAGGCATACGGAGTTCATCCCTAGTCTAAGCATACGAGTTCATTCCAAGTCTAGGATCAGATTGTATCGAGGGTTGCGGTAGCAGGATCGACAGCACACAGGGGAGACAGGGCCGATCCCCAACTTGCGCGTTCTGCCTCTCCGGTTGGCTGAGCACCCGCACGCCCGTTTCATGGGTTGGCTTAGGCATAGGGAGTTCATTCCATGTCTAAGCCCCCGCCGGACCAAGGGTTGTGGCAGCGGGACCGGCAGCACGCAGAGGGGGATCGGCCCGATCCCCGGCTTACGCATTATGCCTATTCGATCGACTCAGCGCCCGTACGCTCATTTCGTGGGTTGACTTATGCATACGGAGTTCATTCCCAGTCTAAGATTAGACAGGACCAAGGGTTGCTGCAGCAGGATCGACACGCAGGGGGGATCGGGTCGATCGCTGGCTTGCGCATTCTGCCTCTCCGGCTGGCTGAACGCCCACACGCTCATTTCGTGGGTTGGCCTAGGCATACAGAGTTCATTCCTTGTCTAAGCATATGGAGTTCATTCTTAGTCTAAGATTTTGAGCCACGGTGCACATGCTGGGCTCGGGCATGTGCTGGTGCCGCATTTTTTCACCCGGGTCACCATCGTTGGAGCATCGTCGAAGCATCGTCGGAGAGCCTAATCTGCGGTATTGGGGGTTCCGATGATTGGGGGTCCAGGGGGTGTGCGCACATGATGTGCGATGGGTGTTGGTACCTGGCCCTTATACTGGCCCTTTATCCATCATCAAACCTCGAGAACTCACACCCCCTTAAAGAGCATTTGATATTTTATAGGCTTGCTGCCAGTAGCCATTAAAGTGTCTAAAATGGGGACACTTTTTTCAAATGGTCACAAAATCTTCTCCACTTCGAGTTTTTAGCTGAATTTTTTTGTGCAAGCCTACAAAAATACAAGGATCACCTCTGCCAAATTTGGGGACAAAACTCTTTCTAAAAAAATTTAAAAAATCTCGAACCAGAAAAAAGTTTTGAAAATCGTGAAAAATAGAAACTAGTCGTCTTGCCACGAAACTTCACATGAAGGCTTAGGGGACCATGGTATGAATTTACAAGCCATAAAAATGGCATTGGCATGGCAGAAAGATGAAGATGTGCTTGAACCCACCTACCACTCGTTCGATCCCCTGCTTGCGCATCCTGCCTCTCTGGTCAGCTGAGCGCCCGTACGCTCGTTTCGTGGGTTGACTTAGGCATACAGAGTTCATCCCTAGTCTAAGCATACGGAGTTCATTCCTAGTCTAAGATCGGATCAAATCGAGGGTTGTGGCAGTAGGATCGATAGCGCGCAGGCGGGGATCGGGTCGATCATCAGCTTGCACATTCTGCCTCTCCGATCGACTGAGCGCCCGCACGCCCATTTCGTGGGTTCGCTTAGGCATAGGGAGTTCATTCCATGCCTAATCGCCAACTAGACCGAGGGTTGTGGCAACAGGAATGGTAGCATGTAGAGGGGGACAGGGCCGATCCCCGACTTGCGCATTATGCCTCTCCGATCGGCTCAGCGCCCGCACGCTCGTTTCATGGGTTGGCTTTGGCATACGGAGTTCATTCCTAGTCTAAGATCGGACCGGACCGAGGGTTGCAGCAGTAGGATCGACAAACGCAGGGGGGATCGGGTCGGTCCCCGACTTCCGTATTCTACCTCTCTGGTCGGTTGAGCGCCCGTTCGCTCATTTCGTGGGTAGGCTTAGGCATACGAAGTTCATTCCATGTCTAAGCATACAGAGTTCATTCCTAGTCTAAGATCGGACCGGACCGAGGGTTACGGCAGCAGGACCAGCAGCAGGATCAGCAGCAAGATCAATAGCACGCAGGGGGGACCGAACCGATCCCAAGCTTTCACATTCTGCCTCTCCGACTGGCTGAGCACCCGCACGCTCATTTCGTGGGTTGGCTTAGGCATACAGAGTTCATTCCATGTCTAAGCCCCAGTCGGACCGAGGGTTGTGGCAGCAGGATCGACAGCTGGATCGGCAGCACGCAGAGGGGGATCGGGTCGATCCCCGGCTTACGCATTATGCCTCTTCGGTCGGTTGAGCGCCTGCACTCTCATTTCATGGGTTGACTTAGGCATACAAAGTTCATCCCCAGTCTACACATACGGAGTTCATTCCCAGTCTAAGATCGAACCCGACCGAGGGTTGCGGCAGCAGGATCAACAGCACGTAGGGGGGACCGGGCTGATCCTCGACTTACGCATTTTGCCTCTCCGACCGACTGAGTGCCCGCATGCCCATTTCGTGGGTTGGCTTAGGCATAGGGAGTTTATTCCATGTGTAAGCCCCAGCCAGACCGAGGGTTGTGGCAGCGAGATCGACAGCATGCAGAGAGGGATCGGCCCGATCCCTGGCTTACGCATTATGCCTCTCCGATCGGCTCAGCGCCCGCACGCTCGTTTTGTGGGTTAACTTAGGCATACGGAATTCATTCCTAGTCTAAGATTGGACCGAACCGAGGGTTGTGGTAGCAGAATCGACAACACGCAGGGGGGATGGGGTCGATCCCCGGCTCGCGCATTCTGCCTCTTCGATCGGCTGAGTGCCCGTATGCTCATTTCGTGGGTTGGCTTCGACATACGAAGTACATTCCATGTCTAAGCATACGGAGTTCATTCCCAGTCTAAGATCGGACTGGACTGAGGATTACGGCAGCAGGACCAGTAACAGGATCGACAGCACACAGGGGGGATCGGGTCGATCCCCGGCTTGCGCATTCTGCCTCTCCGACCAGTTGAGCACCTGCACGCTCATTTCATGGGATGGCTTAGGCATACGGAGTTCATTCCATGTCTAAGCCCTAGCCGGACCGAGGGTTACGGTAGCGGGACCGGTAGCGGGATCGGTAGCACGCAGAGGGGGATCGAGCTAATCCCCAGCTTACCGATTATGCCTCTCCGATCGGCCTCTCAGGCCGACCGAGTGCCCGCATGCTCATTTCGTGGGTTGACTTAGGCATACGAAGTTCATCCCCAGTCTAAGCATATGAAGTTCATTCCCAGTCTAAGATCAGATCGGATCGAAGGTTGCGGCAGTAGGATCGACAGCACGCTGGGGGGATCGAGCCGATCCCTGGCTTGCGTATTCTGCCTCTCTGGCTGGCTGAGTGCTCGCACGCCCATTTTGTAGGTTGGCTGAGGCATAGGGAGTTCATTCCATGTCTAAGCCCCAACCGGACTGAGGGTTGTGGTAGCGAGATCGACAGCACGCAGAGGGGGACCGGGCTGATCCACGGCTTGCGCATTATGCCTCTCCGACCGACTGAACGCCCGAACGCTCATTTCGTTGGTTGACTTAGGCATACGGAGTTCATTCGCAGTCTAAGATCAGACTGGACCAAGGGTTACGGTAGCAGGATCGACAGTACATAAAAGGGTACCGGGCTGGTCCTCAGCTTACTCATTCTACCTCTCCGGTCGGCTGAGTGCCTGCACGTTCGTTTCGTGGGTTAGCTTAGGGATATGAAGTTCATTCCATATCTAAGGCCCAGCCGGATCGAGGGTTGTGGTAGCAAGACCAGCAGTAGGATCGACAGCATGCAGGGAGGACCGAGCTGATCCTCGGCTGGCGCATTCTGCCTCTCCGGTCGACTGAGCGCCCATACACTCATTTTGTGGGTTGACTTAGGCATACGGAGTTCATCCCCAGTCTAAGCATACGGAATTCATTCCCAATCTGAGATCGAACTGAACTGAGGGTTGCGGCAGTAGGATCAATAGCACACAGCTGGGATCAGGCTGATCCCTGGCTTGTGCATTCTGCCTCTCCAACCGGCTGAGCACCCGCACGCCCGTTTTATGGGTTGGCTTAAGCATAGGGAGTTCATTCCATGTCTAAGCCCCAATCGGACCGAGGTTGTGGCAGCGGGACTTGTAGCACATAGAGGGGGATCGGGCCGTTCCCCGGCTTGCGCATTCTGCCTCTCCGATCGGTTGAGCGCCCACACGCTCATTTCGTGGGTTGGCTTAGTCATACGGAGTTCATTCCTTGTCTAAGCATACGGAGTTCATTTCGAGTCTAAGAGTTTGAGTCACGGTGCAAATGCTGGGCTCGGCCATGTGCTAGTGCTACTTTTTTTTTGCCCGGGGCACCATCGTCGGATCATCGCCGGAGAGCCTAACCGGCGGCAGTGGAGGTTCCGGCGATTGGGGGGGCCGGGGGGGTGTGCGGACATAATGTACGAAGGGTGCTGGTACTTGGCCCCTATATTGGCCCCCTATCCCTCATCAAACCTCGAGAACTCATACTCCCTTAAAGAGAATTTGAGATTTTATAGGTTTGCTGCCAGTAGCCATTAAAGTGTCTGAAATGGGGACACTTTTTTCAAACAGTCACAAAATCTTCTCCACTTCGAGTTTTTAGCTGAATGTTTTTGTGCATGCCAACAAAAATACAAGGATCACCTCTACCAAATTTGGGGACAAAACTCTTTCTAAAAAAATTTTAAAAAACCTCGAACCATAAAAACTTTCAAAAATCATGAAAAATAGAAAACGGGTTCTCTTGCCATGAAACTTCACATGAATGCGTAGGGGACCATTGTATGAATTTACAAGCCATAAAAATGGCATTGGCAATGCAGAAATATGAAGATGTGCTTGAACCCACCTACCACCCGTTCGATCCCCGACTTGCGGATCCTGCCTCTCTGGTCGGCTGAGCATCCACATGCTCGTTTCGTGGGTTGGCTTAGGCATACGGAGTTCATCCCCAGTCTAAGCATACAGAGTTGATTCCCAGTCTAACATCAGATCGGATCGAGGGTTGCGACAGCAGGATCGACAGCACGTAAGGGGGACCGAGCCTATGCTCGGCCTGCGCATTCTGCCTCTCCGATCGGCTGAGCACCCGCACGCCCATTTCATGCGTTGGCTTAGGCATAGGGAGTTCATTCCATGTCTAAGCCCCAGCCGAATTGAGGGTTGTGCAGCGGGACCGATAGCATGCAGAGGAGGATCGAATCGATCCCCGGCTTGCGCATTATGCCTTTCTGACTGGCTCAACACCCACACACTCATTTCATGGGTTGACTTAGGCATACAGAGTTCATTCCCAGTCTAAGATCAGATGAGACCAAGGGTTGCGATAGCAAGATCGACAGCACACAGGGGGGACCAGAATGGTCCCCGGCTTGTGCATTCTGCCTCTCCGATCGGCTGAGCACCCGCACGCTCGTTCCGTGGGTTGGCTTAGGCATACAGAGTTCATTCCATGTGTAAGCATATAGAGTTCATTCCCAGTATAAGATCGGACCAAATCAAGGGTTGTGACAGTAGGACCAGCAGTAGGATTAGCAGCAGGCAAGGGGGGATCGGGCCGTTCCCTGACTTACGCATTCTACCTCTACAGCCGACTGAGCGCATGCACACTCGTTTCATGGGTTGGCTTAGGCATACAGAGTTCATTCCATTTCTAAGCCCCAGCCAGACCGAGGGTTGTGGTAGCAGGACTAGCAGTGGGATCGGTAACACGCAAAGAGGACCGGGCTGATCCTCGGCTTACGCATTATACCTCTTCAGCCTACCTCTCTAGCTGGCTGAGCGCTCGTATGCTTATTTCGTGGGTTGACTTAGGCATACGGAGTTCATTCCCCTTCTAAGATCAGATCAGATCGAGGGTTGCGACAGCAAGATCGACAGCACGCAGAGGGGATCGGGTCGATCCCCGACTTACGCATTCTGCCTCTCCGACCGAATGAGCGCCCGCATGTTGTTTCATGGATTGGCTTAGGCATAGGGAGTTCATTCCATGTCTAAGCTCCAGCCGGACCGAGGGTTGTGGCAGCGGGATCGACAGCCAGCAGAAGAGGATCGGACCGATCTCTGACTTGCACATTATGCCTCTCAATCGGCTCAGCGCCCGAATGCTCATTTCGTGGGTTGACTTTAGCATATTAAGTTCATTCCCAGTCTAAGATCGAACCGAATCGAGGGTTGCGATAGCAGGATCGACAACACGTAGGGGTGAATCAGGCCGGTCCCTGACTTGTGCATTCTACCTCTCCGGTTGGTTGAGCACCTGTACCTTCATTTCGTGGGTTGGCTTATGCATACGGATAAGCCAACGAAGTTCATTCCCAATCTAAGATCAGACCAGTTCGAGGGTTGCGACAGTAGGATCGGTAGCACACAGGAGGGGCTGGGTTGATCCTTGACTTGTGCATTCTACCTCTTTGACCGGCCTTTCCGTCCGGCCAAGCGTCCACACGTTCGTTTCATGGGTTGACGTAGGCATATAGAGTTCATCCCCAGTCTAAGTATACAGAGTTCATTCCCAATCTAGGATCGGACTGGACCGAGGGTTGCGGCAGCAGGATCAATAGCACGCAAGGGGGACCGAGCTGATCTCTGACTTACGCATTCTGCATTTCTGGTCGACTGAGCGCCTGCACGCCCGTTTCATGGGTTGGCTTAGGCATAGGGAGTTCATTCCATGTCTAAGCCCCAACCGGACCGAGGGTTGTGGCAGCGGGACCTGCTGGACGTAGAGGGGGATCGAGCTGATCCCCGACTTATGTTACCTCTCCGATCAGCTGAGCATCTGCACGCTCGTTTCATGGGTTGGCTTAAGCATACAGAGTTCATTCCATGTCTAAGCATACGGAGTTCATGCCATGTCTAAGCATACGGAGTTCATTCCACGTCCAAGCATATGGAGTTCATTCCCAGTCTAAGAGTTTGAGCCACGATGCACATGCTGGGCTCGAGCATGTGCTGGGGCCATATTTTTTTTGCCTGGGGCACCATCGTCAGAGTATCGCCGGAGAGCCTAACTGTGGCATTGGGGGTTCCTGCGATTAGGGGGCCCGGGGGTGTGCGTACATGATGTGCGATGGGTGCTGGTACTTGACCCTTATATTGGCCCCCTATCCCTCATCAAACCTCGAGAACTCACACCCCCTTAAAGGGCATTTGAGATTTTATAGGTTTGCTACCAGTAGCCATTAAAGTGTCTGAAATGGGGACACTTTTTTCAAACGGTCCCAAAATCTTCTCCACTTTGAGTTTTTAGCTGAAGTTTTTTTGGGCAAGCCAACAAAAATACAAGGATCACCTCTACCAATTTTGGGGACAAAACCCTTTCTAAAAAAATTTCAAAAAAATCTCGAACCGTAAAATGTTTAAAAAATCATGAAAAATAGAAAACGGGTTGTCTTGCCACGAAACTTCACATGAATGCGTAGGGGACCATTGTATGAATTTACAAGCCATAAAAATGGCATTGGAATGACAGAAATATGAAGATGTGCTTGAACCCACCTACCACCCGTTCGATCCCCGGCTTGCGCAACCTACCTCTCTGGTCAGCTGAGCGTCCGCATGCTTGTTTCGTGGGTTGACTTAAGCATACAGAGTTCATTTCCAGTCTAAGATCAGATTGGACCGATGGTTGCAATAGCAGGATCGACAGCACGCATGGGGGATCGGGCCAATCCCCGGTTTATGCATTCTGCCTCTCCGGTCGACTGAGCGCTAGCACACCCATTTCATGGGTTGGCTTAGGCATAGGGAGTTCATTCCATGTCTAAGCCGTACCGGATTGAGGGTTATCGTAGCGGGACCTGCAGCACGTAGAGGGCGACCGGGTCGATCCCCGACTTGCGCATTATGCCTCTCCGGCTGGCTCAATGCCCGCACGCTCGTTTCATGGGTTGACTTAGGCATATGGATTTCATTCCCAGTCTAAGATCGGACCGAACCAAGGTTGCTGTAACAGGATCGACAGCACGCAGGGGGGATCAGGTCGGTCTCCGACTTACGCATTCTCCCTCTCTGGCCGACTAAGCCCTCGCACACACGTTTTACGGGTTGGCTTAGGCATACGGAGTTCATTCCATGTCTAAGCATACGGAGTTCATTCATAGTCTAAGATTGGACCAGACCGTGGGTTGCGACAACAGAACCAGCAACACATAAGGGGGGACCGAGCCAATTCTCGGCTTGCGCATTCTACCTCTCCGACCGACTGAGCACCCACACGCTCGTTTCGTGGGTTGGCTTAGGCATACGGAGTTCATCCTTAGTCTAAGCATACGTAGTTCATTCCCAGTCTAAGATCGAACTGTACTGAGGGTTGCGATAGCAGTATCGACAGCACGCAGGGGGGACCGAGCCGATCCTCGACTTGGGCATTCTGCCTCTCCGGTCGGCTGAGCGCCCGTACGCCCATTTCGTGGGTTGGCTTAGGCATAGGGAGTTCATTCCATGTATAAGCCCCATTCGGACCGAGGGTTGTGGCAGCGGGACCGGTAGCATTCAGAGGGGGACCGGATCGATCCCCGGCTTGCTCATTATGCCTCTCCGATCGGCTCAACGTGTGAATGCTCATTTCGTGGGTTGACTTAGGGATATGGACTTCATTCCCAGTCTAAGATCAGATCGGACTGAGGGTTGTGACAGCAGGATCGACAGCATGCAAGGGGGGATCGGGTCGGTCCCCGACTTGTGGATTCTGCCTCTCCGATCGATTGAGCACGCAGGGGGGATCGAGTCGATCCCCGGCTTCCGTATTCTACCTCTCTGGTCGACTGAGAACCCGCACACTCATTTCGTAGGTTGGTTTAGGCATACGGAGTTCATTCCATCTCTATGCCCCAGTCGGACCGAGGGTTATGGTAGTAGGACTAACAGCTGGATCGGTAGCACACAAAATGGGATCGGGTTGATCCCCGACTTGTGCATTATGCCTCTCCGGTTGGCCTCTTCGGCCGGCTGAGCGCCCGCACGCTCATTCCATGGGTTGACTTAGGCATACGGAGTTCATCCCCAGTCTAAGCATACGGAGTTCATTCCCAGTCTAAGATCAGATTGGACCGAGGGTTGCGATAGTAGGATCGATAGCACGTAAGGGGGATCAAACCGATCCCTAGCTTGCGCATTCTGCCTCTCTAGCCGGCTGAGCGCCTATACGCCTATTTTGTGGGTTGGCTTAAGAGTAGGGAGTTCATTCCATGTCTAAGCCCCAGCCAGACCAAGGGTTGTGGCAGTGGGATCGGCAGCACTTAGAGGGGGAACAGGTCGATCCCCAGCCTACGCATTATGCCTCTCCGGCCAACTCAACACCTAAACGCTCGTTTCATGGGTTGACTTAGGCATACAGAGTTCATTTCTGGTCTAAGATTGGACTGGACCGAGGGTTACAACAGCAGGATTGCCAGCACGCAGGGGGGATCGGTCCGATCCCCGACTTACGCATTCTGCCTCTTCGGTCGGTTGAGCGCCTGCATGCTCGTTTCGTGGGTTGGCTTAGGCATACGGAGTTCATTCCATGTCTAAGCATGTGGATTTCATTCCCAATCTAAGATCAGACCGGACTGAGGGTTGCCGTAGCAGAACTAGTAGCAAGATCGGTAGCCTGTAGGGGTGATCGGGCTGATCCCTAGCTTGTGCATTCTACCTCTTCGGTCGACTGAGCACCCGTACGCTCGTTTCGTGGGTTGACTTAGGCATACAAAGTTCATCCCCAGTCTAAGCATACAGAGTTCATTCCCAGTCTAAGATCGGATCGGACTGAGGGTTGTGACAGCAGGATCGACAGCACGCAGGGGGGATCAGACCAATCCCTGGCTTACACATTCTGCCTCTTCGGTCGGCTGAGTGCCTGCACGCCCGTTTCGTGGGTTGGCTTAGGCATAGGGAGTTCAT
Source organism: Durio zibethinus (assembly GCF_047325235.1). NCBI lineage: Eukaryota > Viridiplantae > Streptophyta > Magnoliopsida > Malvales > Malvaceae > Durio > Durio zibethinus. The sequence goes on from NC_143181.1 coordinate 20,931,537, forward strand.
TCCATGTCTAAGCCCCATCCAGACCAAGAGTTGTGGCAGCAGGATTGGTAGCATGCAAAGGGGGACTAGGCTGATCCCCGGCTTGCGCATTCTACCTCTTCGGTCGGCTGAGCACCCGCACTCTCGTTTCATGGGTTGGCTTACGCGTATGCAGTGCATTCCATGTCTAAGCATACGGAGTTCATTCCCAGTCTAAGAGTTTGACCCATGGTGCACATGCTGGGCTCGGGCATGTGCTGGAGCCACATTTTTTTGCCCGGGCACCATCGTCGAAGCATCGTCGGAGCATCGTCGTAGAGCCTAACCGACGGCATTGGGGGTTCCGACGATTAGGGGGCCCGAGGGGTGTGCGCACATGATGTACGATGGGTGCTGGTACTTGGTCCTTATATTGGCCCCCGATTCCTCATAAAAACCTCGAGAACTCACACCCTCTTAAAGTGTATTTGAGATTTTATAGGTTTGCTGCCAGTAGCCATTAAAGTGTCTAAAACGGGGACACTTTCTTCAAACGGTCACAAAATCTTCTCCACTTTGAGTTTTTAGCTGAAGTTTTTTGTGCATGCCAACAAAAATAAAAGGATCACCTGTACCAAAATTTGGGATGAAACTCTTTCTAAAAAAATTTTAAAAAATCCTGAACCATAAAAAGTTTCAAAAATCATGAAAAATAGAAAACGGGTCGGCTTGCCACGAAAGTTCACAAGAAGGCTTAGGGGACCATTGTATGAATTTACAAGCCATAAAAATGGCATTGGCATGGCTGAAATATGAAGATGTGCTTGAACTCACCTACCACCCGTTCGATCCCCGACTTGTGCATCCTGCCTCTCTGGTCGGCTGAGTGTCTGCACACTCGTTTCGTGGGTTAACTTAGGCATACAGAGTTCATCCCCAGTCTAAGCATACGAAGTTCATTCCCAGTCCAAGATCAGATCGGACTGAAGGTTGCGATAGCAAGATCGACACCACGTAGGGGGGAATGGGCCAATCCCCAGCTTATGCATTCTACCTCTCCAGTCGGTTGAGCGCCCGCACGCCCATTTCATGGGTTGGCTTAGGCACACAGAGTTCATTCCCAGTCTAAGATTGACCAGACTAAGGGCTATGGCAGCAGGATCGACAGCACATAGCGGGGACCGGGTCGGTCCCCGACTTACGCATTTTGCCTCTCTGGCCGACTGAGCACCCGTATGCTTGTTTCATGGATTGGCTTAGGCATACGAAGTTCATTCCAAACCTAAGCATACGAAGTTCATTCCCAGTCTAAGATCGAATCAGACAGAGGGTTGCAGCAGTAGGATCAATAGCACGCAAGGGGGGATCGAGTCAATCCCCGACTTGTGCATTCTACTTCTTCGGCCAGCTGAGCACCCACATGCTCGTTTCATGGGTTGGCTTAGGTATACAGAGTTCATTCCATGTCTAAGCCCCAGTCGGATAGAGGGTTGTGGTAGCAGGACCAACAGCGGGATCGGCAGCACATAGAAGGGGATCGACCTGATCCCCGGCTTGCACATTATGCCTCTCCGACCGACCTCTTCGGTCGGCTGAGCGCCTGTATGCTCATTTCGTAGGTTGACTTAAGCATCAGAGTTCATCCCAAGTCTAAGCATACGGAGTTCATTCCCAATCTAAGATCGAATCGAACTGAAGGTTGCAACAGCAAGATCGACAGCACACAGGGGGGATCGAGTCGATCCCCGACTTTCGCATTCTACCTCTCCGATCGACTGAGCACCCGTACGCCCATTTCATGGGTTGGCTTAGGCGAAGGGAGTTCATTCCATGTCTAAGCCCTAGCCGGATTGAGTGTTGTGGCAGCGGGACTGGCAGTTCACAGAGGGGGATCGGGTCGATCCTCAGCTTGCGCATTATGCCTTTACGGCTGGCTCAGCACCTGAACGCTCGTTTTGTGGGTTCACTTAGGCATATGGAGTTCATTCCCAGTCTAAGATAGGATCGGATCGAGGGTTACGATAGTAAGATCGACAGCATGTGGGGGGGACCAGGTTGATCCCTGACTTCTGCATTCTACCTCTCCGATCGGCTGACCACTCGCACGCTCGTTTCGTGGGTTGGCTTAGGCATATAGAGTTCATTCCATGTCTAAGCATATAGAGATCATTCCCTACCTAATCGGATTGGACCGAGAGCTGCGACAGCAGGACCAGTAACAGGATCGGCAACACGCAGGGGGGACCAGGCCGATCCCTGACTTGCGCATTCTACCTCTCTGGCCGCCCTCTCCGGTCGGCTGAGCACCCTTACGCTTGTTTTGTGGGTTGACTTAGGCATACGGAGTTCATCCCCAGTCTAAGCTTACAGAGTTCATTCCCAATCTAAGATCAGATCGGACCAAGGGTTACGGTAGCAGGATCGACAGCATGCAAGGAGGACTAGGCCGATCCTCGACTTACGCATTCTGCCTCTCCGACCGACTGACCAAGGAGTTCATTCCATGTTTAAGCCCCAGCCAGATCGAGGGTAGTGGCAGCGGGACCGGCACCACATAAAGGGGGACCGAGTTGATCCTTGGCTTACGCATTCTGCCTCTCTGGGTAGCTGAGCACCCGCACGCTCATTTCGTGGGTTGACTTAGGCAAATGGAGTTCATCCCCAGTCTAAGCATATGGAGTTCATTCCCAGTCTACGATCGAATCGGACCGAGGTTACGGTAGCACGTCGGGGGGACCGGGCCGATCCCCGGCTTGTGCATTCTGCCTCTCCAATCGGCTGAGCGCCCGCATTCCCGTTTCATGGGGTGGCTTAGGCATAGGGAGTTCATTCCATGTCTAAGCCCCAGCCGGACCGAGGGTTGTGGCAGCGGGACCTGCAGCATGCAGAAGGGGATCAGGCCGATCCCTGGCTTGTGCATTGTGCCTCTCCGGTTAGCTCAGCACCCGCATGCTTGTTTCGTGGGCTGACTTAGGCATGCAAAGTTCATTCCATGTCTAAGTCCCAGTCCGACTGAGGGTTGTGGTAGCAAGACCATCAACGGGATCGACAGCACGCAGAGGGGGACCAAGCTGATCCCCGGCTTGTGCGTTATGCCTCTTCGGTCGGACTGAGTGCCCACATGCTCGTTTCATGGGTTGACATAGGCATAAGGAGTTCATCCCCAGTCTAAGCATATGGAATTCATTCCCAGTCTAAGATTGGTCCAAATCGAGGGTTGCGATAACAGGATCAATAGCATGTAGGGGGGACCAGGTCGATCCCCGCCTTGCGCATTGTACCTTTCTGACCTGCTGAGCCCCCGCACGCCCGTTTCATGGGTTGGCTTTGGCATAAAGAGTTCATTCCATGTCTAAGCCCCAGTCGGATCGAGGGTTATGGCAACGGGACCGACAGCACATAGAAAGGGATCGAGCCGATCCCCGACTTATAGATTCTGCCTCTCCGACCGACTGAGTGCCCGTGTCATTGACCTAAGGGGGAGTCCTGAATCCCACATAGAACATAATAGGAGGCTCACTGGGGTATAAAAGGGTTCACACCATCTCCGCCTTGTGAGGTGCCTTTTGTAGGACAAAACCGTGAGGCCAAGGGGGCTAGAGCGGATAATACCTCAAAGGGTGTAAACCGTGGTGGTCAGGCTGATTCGGGACGTTGAAAGGGTGATGCCCGAGTCCCAGAGCCACGTGGGTTTGGAGCTTGAGTCTCAACCCGTGACACCTGTACGCTTGTTTCACGGGTTGGCTTAGGCATACGGAGTTCATTCCATGTTTAAGCCCCACCCAGACCGAGGGTTGTGGTAGCAGGACTGGCAACAGGATCAACAGCATGTAGAGGGAGACCGAGTTGATCCCTGACTTGTGTATTTTGCCTCTCCGGTCGGCTGAACGCCCGCACGCTCATTTCGTGGGTTTGCTTAGGCATACGGAGTTCATCCCCAGTCTAAGCATATGAAGTTCATTCCCATTCTAAGATCAAACCAGACCGAGGGTTGCGGTAGCAAGATCGACAGCACGCAGGGGGGACCAGGCCGATCCCCGACTTACGCATTCTGCCTCTCCGGCCGGCTGAGCGCCCGCATGCCTGTTTCATGGGTTGGCTTTGGCATAGGGAGTTCATTGCATGTCTCAGCCCCAACCGGACCGAGGGTTGTGGCAGCGGGACTAGCAGCACGTAGAGAGGGATCAGGTTGATCCCCTGCTTGTGCATTCTGCCTCTCCGATTGGCTGAGCGCCCACACACTCGTTTCGTGGGTTGGCTTAGGCATACAGAGTTCATTCCATGTCTAAGCATACGAAGTTCATTCCCAGTCTAAGAGTTTGAGCCATGGTGCACATGCTGGGCTCAGACATGTGCTGGTGTCGCATTTTTTTCGCTCGGGGCACCATCGCTGGAGCATCATCGAAGAGCCTAACCGACGACATTGGGGGTTCCGACGATTGGGGGAGCCGGGGGGTGTGCGCATGTGATGTGCGATGGGTGCTGGTACTTGGCACTTATATTGGCCCCCTATCCCTCATCAAACCTCGAGAACTCACAACCCCTTAAAGAGCATTTGAGATTTTATAGGTTTGCTGCCAGTAGCCATTAAAGTGTCTGAAATGGGGACACTTTTTTCAAACAGTCAGAAAATATTCTCCACTTCGAGTTGTTAGCTGAATTGTTTTGTGCATGCCAACAAAAATACAAGGATCACCTCTACCAAATTTGGGGACAAAACTCTTTGTAAAAAAATTTTAAAAAATCCCGAACCGTAAAAAGTTTCAAAAATCGTGAAAAATAGAAAACGGGTCGTCTTGCCATGAAACATCACATGAAGGCATAGGGGACCATTGTTTGAATTTACAAGCCATAAAAATGGCATTGGCATGGCTGAAATATGAAGATGTGCTTGAACCCACCTACCACCTGTTCGACCCCCGGCTTGCGCATCCTACCTCTCTGGTCAGCAGAGCGTCCACAGGCTCGTTTCGTGGGTTGACTTAGGCATACAGAGTTCATCCCCAGTCTAAGCATATGGAGTTCATTCCCAGTCTAAGATCGGATCGAACTGAGGGTTGCGACAGCGGGATCGGTAGCACGCAGGGTGGACCGGGCCGATCCCCGGCTTGCACATTCTACCTTTCCGATCGGCTGAGCGCCCGCACGCCCATTTCATGGGTTGGCTTAGGCATAGGGAGTTCATTCCATGTCTAAGCCCCAACCGGATTGAGGGTTATGGCAGCGGGACCGACAGCATACATAGGTTGATCGGGCCGATCCTCGGCTTGCGCATTCTCCCTTTTCGATCGACTGAGCGCCCACACGCTCGTTTCATGGGTTGGCTTAGGCATACGGAGTTCATTCCATGTCTAAGCATACGAAGTTCATTGCCAGTCTAAGATTAGATCAGATCGAAGGTTGCGGTAGCAAGATTAGCAACAGGATCGGTAGCATGCTGGGGTGGATCGAGCCGATCCTCAGCTTTCGTATTCTGCCTCTCTAGCTGGCCTCTCCGACCTACTGAGCACCCGCACACTCGTTTCATGGGTTGACTTAGGCATACGTAGTTCATCCCCGGTCTAAGATCGGACCGGACTGAGGGTTGTAGTAGCAGGACTAGCAGCAGGATCGATAGCATGTAGGGGTGGACCGAGCCGATCCCCGGCTTTCACATTCTGCCTCTTCGCCTCTCCGGCCTGCTGAGCGCCCGCACGCTTGTTTCATGGGTTGACTTAGGCATACGGAGCTCATCCCCAGTCTAAGATCGGATCGAGCCAAGGGTTACGATAACAGGATCGACAACACGCAGGAAGGGATCGGGCCGATCCCCGACTTACACATACTGCCTCTCCAGCCGGTTGAGCACCTGCACGCTCGTTTCATGAGTTGACTTAGGCATACAAAGTTCATCCCCAGTCTAAGCATACGGAGTTCATTCCCAGTCTAAGATCAGACCAGACCGAGGGTTGCGATAGTAGGATCGGTAGCACGTAGGAGGGATCGGGCCGATCATCGGCTTACGTATTCTGCCTCTCCGGTTGGCTGAGCGCCTATACGCCCTTTTCATGGGTTGGCTTAGGCATAGGGAGATCATTCCTTGTCTAAGCCCCAGTCAGACCGAGGGTTGTGGCAGCGGGATTGACAATACGCAAAGGTGAACCGGACTGAGGGTTTCGACAGCAGGATCGACAGCACACAGGGGGGACTAGGTCGATCCTTGGCTTACGCATTCTGCCTCTCCGGTCGGTTGAGTGCCCGTATGCTCATTTCATGGGTTGGCTTAGGCATACAGGGTTCATTCCATGTCTATGCATACGGAGTTCATTCCTAGTCTTAGATCGGATCGGACTGAGGATTGCGGTAGCAGGACCAACAGTAGGATTGGTAGCACGTAGGGGGGGAGCGAGCCGATCCTCGGCTTGCACATTCTACCTCTCCGACCGACCTCTCCGATCAGTTGAGTGCCCACACACTCGTTTCGTGGGTTGAACTAGGCATACGAAGTTCATCCCCAGTCTAAGCATATGGAGTTCATTCCCAGTCTAAGATCGGACCGGACTGAGGGTTGTGGCAGTAGGATCGACAGCACTCAGGGGGACTGGGTTGATCCCCGGCTTGCACATTCTACCTCTCCGGTTGGTTGAGCACCAGCAAACCCGTTTCATGGGTTGGCTTAGGCATAGGGAGTTCATTCCATGTCTAAGCCCCAGTCGGATCGAGGGTTGTGGCGGTGAGACCGACAGCACGCAGAGGGAGACCGGGCTGATCCCCAGCTTGCGCATTCTGCCTCTTCGACCGACTGGATCGACAGCACGTAGTGGGGGACCGGGTCGATCCTCAACTTGCGCATTCTGCCTCTTCGGCCGACTGAGCGCCTGCACGCACGTTCGTTTCATGGATTGGCTTAGGCATACGGAGTTCATTCCCAGTCTAAGATGGGATCGGACCGAAGGTTGTAGTAGCAGGATCGACAGCACGCAGCGGGGGGACCAGGTCGATTCCTGGCTTGCATATTCTGTCTCTCCGGTCGGTCGAGTGCCCATACGCTCGTTTCGTGGGTTAGCTTAGGCATGCGAGTTCATTCCATGTCTAAGCATACGGAGCTCATTTCCATGTCTAAGCATACGGACCTCTCCAGCTGGCTAAGCACCCGTACGCTCATTTCGTGGGTTGACTTAGGCATACGGGGTTCATCCCTAGTCTAAGCATACGAAGTTCATTCCCAGTCTAGGATCTGATCGGACCGAGTGTTGCGGCAGCAGGATCAGTAGCACGTAAGGGGGACCGGGTCGATCCCCGGCTTGCGCATTCTGCCACTCCGGCCGGCTGAGCACCCACACACCCGTTTCGTGGCTTGGCTTAGGCATAGGGAGTTCATTCCATGTCTAGGCCCCAACCGGATCGAGGATTGTGGCAACTGGACCAGCAGCACGCAGAGGGGGATCGGGCCGATCCCTGGCTTGCGCATTATGCCTCTACGGCTTGCTTAGCGCCCGCACGCTCGTTTCGTGGGTTGGCTTAGGCATAGGGAGTTCATTCCATGTCTAAGCCCCAGTCGGACCGAGGGTTGTGGCAGCGGGACCGGCAGCACGCATAGGGGGACAAGGTCAATCCCTGGCTAACGTATTATGCCTCTTTGGCCGGTTCAGCGCCCGTACACTCGTTTCATGGATTGACTTATGCATACGGAGTTCATTCCCAGTCTAAGATCGACCGGACCGAGGGTTGTGGCAGTAGGATCGACAGCATGTAGGGAGGGACCGGGACAATCCCCAGCTTGCACATTCTACCTCTCTGGCCGGTTGAACGCCCGTACGCTCGTTTCGGGGGTTGGCTTAGGCATACGGAGTTCATTGCTTGTCTAAGCATATGGAGTTAATTCCTAGTCTAAGATTTTGAGCCACGGTGCACATGCTGGGCTCGGGCATTTGCTGGTGCAGCATTTTTTTAGCCCGAGTAACCATCGCCGGAGCATCGCTGGAGAGCCTAACCGACGGCATTGGGGGGGCCGAGGGCTGTGCGCACATGATGTGCGATGGGTGCTGGTACTTGGCCCTTATATTGGCCCCCTATCCCTCATCAAACCTTGAGAACTCACACCCCCTTAAAGAGCATTTGAAATTTTATAGGTTTGCTACCAGTAGAAATTAAAGTTTCAGAAATGGGACACTTTTTTCAAATGGTCACAAATTCTTCTCAACTTCGAGGTTTTTAGCTAAATTGTTTTGTGGATGCCAACAAAAATACAAGGATCACCTCTACCAAATTTGGGGACAAAACTCTATCTAAAAAAATTTTAAAAAATCCCGAACCGTAAAAAGTTTCAAAAATTATGAAAAATAGAAAATGGGTCTTCTTGTCACGAAACTTCACATGAAGGCTTAGGGGACCATTGTATGAATTTACAAGCCATAAAAATGGCATTGGCATGGCAGAAATATGAAGATGTGCTTGAACCCACCTACCACCCGTTCGATCCTCGGCTTGCGCATCCTGCCTCTCTGGTTGGATGAGCGCCCGCATGCTTGTTTCGTGGGTTGACTTAGGTATACGTAGTTCATCCCCAGTCTAAGCATACGGAGTTCATTCCCAATCTAAGATCGGACCGAACTAAGGGTTGCAGTAGCAAGATCGGTAGCATGCAGGGGGGACTGAGCCGATCCTCGACTTGTGCATTCTGGCTCTCTGGCCAGCTGAGCGCCCGCATGCTCGTTTCCTGGGTTGGCTTAGGCATAGGGAGTTCATTCCATGTCTAAGCCCCAGCCAGACCAAGCGTTGTGGTAGCGGGACCGACAGCACACAGAGGGGGACTGGGTCGATCCCCGGGTTACGCATTATGCCTCTCCGGTCGGCTCAACGCCCGCACGCTTGTTTCATGGGTTGACTTAGGCATACGGAGTTCATTCCCAGTCTAAGATCGGACCGAACTGAGGGTTGCAGCAGCAGGATCGACAGCACGTAGGGGGGGACCAGGCCGACCTTGGCTTGCGCATTCTACCTTTCCAATCGACTAAGCGCCCGTACGCACGCTCGTTTCATGGGTTGGCTTAGGCATACGTAGTTCATTCCATGTCTAAGCATACGGAGTTCATTCCCTGTCTAAGATCAGACCGCACCGAGGGTTGGGGCAGCAGGACCAGCAGCAGGATCGGCAGCACGCAAGGGGGACCAGATCGATCCCCGGGTTACGCATTCTACCTCTCCGATCGACTGAACGCCCGCACACTCGTTTCGTTGGTTGGCTTAGGCATACAGAGTTCATTCCATGTCTAAGCCCCAGTTGGACTGAGGGTTGTGGCAGCAGGACCGGCAGAGGTATAGACAGCACGCAGAGAGGGATCGGGCTGATCCCCGACTTGCGCATTATGCCTCTCCGATCGGCTAAGCGCCCGCACACTCGTTTTGTGGGTTCACTTATGCATACGGAGTTCATTCCCAGTCTAAGATGGGACCGTAGCGAGGGTTGTGGTAGCAAGATTGACAGCACGCAGGGGGGGACCGTTGTGATCCTCGGCTTGCGCATTCTGCCTCTCCGGTCGGTCGAGCGCCCGCACGCTCGTTTCGTGGGTTGGCTTAGGCATGCGAGTTCATTCCATGTCTAAGCATACGGAGCTCATTCCCAGTCTAAGATTTTGAGCCACGGTGCACATGCTGGGTTCAGGCATGTGCTGTTACCACATTTTGTTTGCACGGGGGACCATCTTCGGAGCATCGTCGGAGCATCGCTGGAAAGCCTAACCGACGGCATTGGGGGTTCCGACGATTGGGGGGCCGGGGGGTGTGCGCACATGATGTACGGTGGGTGCTGGTACTTGGCCCTTATATTGGCCCTCTATCCCTCATCAAACCTATAGAATTCACACCCCTTAAAGAGCATTTAAGATTTTATAGGTGTGCTGCCAGTAGCCATTAAAGTGTCTAAAATAGGGACATTTTTTTCAAACGGACACAAAATCTTCTCCACTTCGAGTTTTTAGATGAATTTTTTTGTGCATGCCAAAAAAAATACAAGGATCACCTCTACCAAATTTGGGGACAAAAATATTTCTAAAAAAATTTTAAAAAATCTCAAACCGCAAAAAGTTTTGAAAATCATGAAAAATAGAAAACAGGTCATCTTGCCACAAAACTTTAGATGAAGGCTTAGGGGACCATTGCATGAATTTACAAGCCATAAAAATGGGATTGGCATGGTAGAAATATGAAGATGTGCTTGAACCCACCTACTACCCGTTCGATCCCCGGCTTGCGCATCCTGCCTCTCTGGTCGACTGAGCGCCCGCACGCTCGTTTCGTGGGTTGACTTAGGCATACGGAGTTCATCCCCAGTCTAAGCATACGGAGTTCATCCCCAATCTAAGCATATGGAGTTCATTCCCAGTCTAAGATCAGACCGGAGCGAGGATTGAGACAGCAGGATCGGCAGCACGTAGAGGGGACCGGGTCGATCCTCGGCTTGCACATTCTGCCTCTCTGGCTGACTGAGCGCCTGCACATCCGTTCCATGGGTTGGCTTAGGCATAGGGATTACATTCCATGTCTAGACCCCAGTCGAACTGAGGGTTGTGGCAGCGCGACCGGCAGCACATAAAGGGGGACTGGGTCGATCCTCGGCTTGCGCATTATGCCTCTCCGATTGGCTCAGCGCCCGCACGCTCATTTCTTGGGTTGACTTAGGCATAGGGAGTTCATTCCTAGACTAAGATCAAACCAGACTGAGGGTTGCAGCAACAGAAACGACAGCACGCAGGGGGGGACCAGGCCAGTCCCCACCTTACGCATTCTGCCTCTCCAGCCGGCTGAGCGCCCGCACGCTCGTTTTATGTGTTGGCTTAGGCATACGGAGTTCATTCCATGTCTAAGCATACGAAGTTCATTCCCAGTCTAAGATTTTGAGCCACAGTGCACATACTGGGCTCGGGCATGTGCTGGTGCTGCATTTTTTTCGCCCGGAGCATCGCCTGAGAGCCTAGTCGGCGACATTAGGAGTTTCGATGATTAGGGGGCCAGGGGGGTGTGCGCACATGATGTGCGATGGGTGCTGGTACTTGGCCCTTATATTGGCCCCTTATCCCTCATCAAACCTTGAAAACTCACACCCCCTTAAAGAGCATTTGAGATTTTATAGGTTTGCTGCCAATAGCCATTAAAGTGTCTCGAATGGGGACACTTTTTTCAAATGGTCACAAAATCTTCTACACTTCGAGTTTTTAGCTAAATGTTTTTGTACATGCCAAAAAAATTACAAGGATCACCTCTTCCAAATTTTGGGACAAAAATCTTTCTAAAAAAATTTTAAAAAATCTCGAACCGTAAAAAGTTTCAAAAATCGTGAAAAATAGAAAACGAGTCGTCTTGCCAAGAAACTTCACATGAAGGCTTAGGGGACCATTGTTTGAATTTACACTCCATAAAAATGGCATTGGCATGGTAGAAATATGAAGATGTGCTTGAACCCACCTACCACTCGTCCGATCCCCGGCTTACGCATCCTGCCTCTCTGGTCGGTTGAGCGCCTGCACGCTCATTTCGTGGGTTGAGATTAGGCATACGGAGTTCATCCCCAATCTAAGCATGCAAAGTTTATTCCCAGTCTAAGATCAAACTGGACCAAGGGTTGTGGCAGCAGGATTGACAGCACGTAGGGGGGACCGGGTCGATCCCCGACTTGCGCATTCTGCCTCTCCGGCCAACTGAGCGCTCGCACGCCCGTTTCATGGGTTGGCTTAGGCATAGGGAGTTCTTTCCATGTCTAAGCCCCAGTCAGACTGAGGGTTGTGGTAGTGGGACCAATAGCACGCAGAGGGGGACCAGGCCGATCCCCGGCTCGTGCGTTCTGCCTCTTCGGTCGGCTGAGCACCCGTTCGCTCGTTTCATGGGTTGGCTTAGGCATACGGAGTTCATTCCATGTCTAAGCATACGGAGTTCATTCACAGTCTAAGATTTTGAGCCACGGTGCACTTGCTGGGCTCAGGCATGTGCTGGTGCCACATTTTTTTCACCTGGGGCACCATCGTCGGAGCATCGCCAAAGAGCCTAACCGGCGGCATTGGGGGTTCGGACGATTGGGGGGGCGGGGGGTGTGCGCACATGATGTGCGATGGGTGCTGGTACTTGGCCATTATATTGGCCCCCTATCCCTCATCAAACCTCAAGAACTCACACCCTCTTAAAGAGCATTTAAGATTTTATAGGTTTGCTGCCAGTAGCCATTAAAGTGTCTAAAATGGGGACACTTTTTTCAAATGATCACAAAATCTTCTCCACTTCGAGTTTTTAGCTGAATGTTTTTGTGCATGCCAAAAAAAATACAAGGATCACCTCTACTAAATTTGGGGACAAAACTCTTTCTAAAAAAATTTTAAAAAATCTCGAACCGTAAAAAGCTTCGAAAATCATGAAAAATAGAAAACGGGTCGTCTTGCCACGAAAGTTCACATGAAGGCTTAGGGTACCATTGTATGAATTTACAAGCCACAAAAATGGCATTGGCATGGCAAAAATATGAAGATTTGCTTGAACCCACCTACCACCCGTTTGATCCCCGGCTTTCGCATCCTACCACTCAGGTCGGTTGAGCGCCCGTACGCTTATTTCATGGGTTGACTTAGTTATACAGAGTTCATCCCCAGTCTAAGCATATGATGTTTATTCCCAGTCTAAGATCGGACTGAATCAAGGGTTATGACAGCAGGATCGGCAGCACGCAGTGGGGATCGAGCTAATCCTCAGCTTGCGCATTCTGCCTCTCTGATCGGTTGAGCACTTGCACGTCCGTTTCTTGGGTTGGCTTAGGTATAGGGAGTTCATTCAATGTCTAAGCCCCAGCTGGACTGAGGGTTGTGGTAGCAGGACTGATAGTATGCAGAGGGGGATCGAGCCGATCCCCGGCTTGCGCATTATGCCTCTTCGATTGGCTCAGTGCCCGCACGCTCATTTCGTGAGTTGACTTATGCATACGGAGGTCATTCCCAGTCTAAGATCAGACCAGACCAAGGGTTACGATAGCATTATCGACAGCACGTAGGGAGGACCGGACTGATCCCCAGCTTGCGCATTCTGCCTCTCCAGCTGGTTGAGCGCCCGCATGCTCATTTCATGGGTTGGCTTAGGCATACGGAGTTCATTCCATGTCTAAGCATACAGAATTCATTCCCAGTCTAAGATTTTGAGCCACGGTGCACATGCTGGGCTCGGGCATGTACTGGTGCCACATTTTTTTCGCTCGGGGCACCATCGCCAGAGCATTGCTGGAGAGCCTAACCGACGGGATTGGGGGCTCCGACGATTGGGGGGGCCAGGGGGTGTTCGCACATGATGTGTGATGGGTGCTGGTACTTGTGTCACGGGCTCCGACCTTAGACTCAGAAACCGTGCGGCCTTAGGCTTGGAATCTCTTCCTTTATGCCTAAGTCAACCTAAAACACAAGCGTACGGGCACTAGAATAACGAGAAGGGCTGATTACGCAAGTTAAAGAGAAACGGGATAAGAAGGCAGAATTTTGGAAATGCTCTTGTTTTCGCTGAAACGAAAGTGTTTGATGGTGTACAAATGAGGGAGGAGCAGCCCTCTACTTATAGTCGAGGCTCCAGCTTACACTTAATGGCAATATCCCTAGAATAAAGGCTAAAATCATGGGATTATACAGATTACAATCAATCAGGATGCTAACTCTTGATTTTTAGGGTCAACCAAATCTGCCAGGATGCTGCTGCTGATCCTGCTTGCTTCCAAAAGCTTCCCTTGCGTGTCTAGCACCTTGGGCCCTTCTAGATGTAGTGCGGGCAGCTTGTATGCTAGGCCTTGGTCTCATGGGTTGGCTAGCAAGTTGGGGGGTGTTCTGAACTCGTTTGCTAGGCTTTGCGTACAGATACCCGCTAGCATGCCTGGTCTGCGGGCCTCAACCTCTGGCTCACCTGCTGTGCGCCTGATGTGCCTGGTGCGCCCGCCCAGGGCGTGATATTCTCCCCCACCTGATTGCGCAACACCCTCGTTGTGTCTTCTGCATGGTACTACCTAATCTGGTCCCCGAACTGCCATAAGTCTTTTGTTGGTTCCTAGTTCACCTCACTGTCTGGAAGTCCCTTCCAATGCACCAAGTACTCTTGTCTTGGCTGATAGTTCTTCCGTCTCACCTCCCAGTCAGCTATGATGCTGTGGACCTCCTTCTCATATGAGGCCTTTAGCGCACGTTTTGACCCTGCCTGTCCTAGATCTCCCTCATCTTCATGGAACAACTTGAGCATGCTCACATGGAACATCGGGTGTACCCTCAGCTTGGGTGGCATATCCAGCTTGTAGGCAACTTTGCCTACCCTCTTGACTACTCGGAAAGGTCCTTCATACCTTTGGACTAGGCCTTTGTGCAGCCCCCTATGGCGCACAATGGGATGCAGCTTCACCAACACCAAGTCTTCAACCTGGAACTGCATGTTCCGCCTATTTTGGTCTGCCCGCTTCTTTGACCTCTTGGCCGTTTTGTGTAGACAAACTCTGGCCAAGTCAGTTTGCTCCTGCCATGCCTTGGCAAACTTGTATGCTACTGGATTCAGCCCTGTATAACTTGCAGCAATCGAATCGGGTGTTAGTGGTTGTTGCCCTGTCATAACGTCAAATGGGCTCTGGTTCGTTGCCTCGCTTCTTTGCAAGTTGTAGGAAAACTGCGCAATGTCTAGCGGCTTTGGCCAGTCCCTTTGTATGGCACTCACATAGTGCTTGAGGTAGACCTCCAATAGTCCATTCACTCGTTCTGTCTGCCCATCGGTCTGGGGATGCATGCTGGTGGAAAAGTTCAAGTCTGACCCCAACAGCTTGAACAACTCAGTCTAGAACCTGCCCGTGAAACGCCCGTCCCGATCACTAACAATGGTCCTCAGCACTCCCCAGTACTTAACCATGTTCGTCAGGAACAATCGAGCTGCCTCCTCGACTGGGCACTCCTTGGTTGCTGGAATGAAGATTCCATACTTGGAAAACCTGTCCACCACTACCATGATGCTTCCAAACCCTTCTGCTTTGGGTAGACCGACTATAAAGTCCAGAGAAACACTCTCCCATGGTCGTTCTGGCACTGGCAATGGCTCCAAGAGACCGCTTGGTTTCTTGAGCTCCACCTTATCCTGTTGGCACACAAGGCAAGTCTTCACATAGGCCTCCACATCATCCCTCATGTACGGCCAGTAGTATCGGTCCTCGATTAGCGCCAAGGTATGGCTCACTCCAGGGTGTCCAGCCTACCTTGAATCATGGCATTCTTGCAAAACTTCCTTGCAGAGCTTTTCGTGCTGCGGCACAAACAGTCTACTGCCCTGGTGTACAACAAGCCATCCTACAACTAAAATAGCCTAGTCTTACCTTGCTGGGCGTACTCCATCAAAGCCTTGGCTGTAGGATCATGCGTAAGTCCCTCCTTGATGTGCGGCACCAGTGACCCCTCTAGTTGGCTAATGGTAGCAAGGTTAGCCTTCCTACTCAGGGCGTCTGCCACTAGGTTCGCCCGCCCTAGCTTGTACTCCATCTGGAAATCAAATTCTGCAAGAAAATCTTGCCATCTCGCCTGCTTGAGGGATATCTTCTTCTGCGTCTGGAAGTAGCTGGTCGCCACATTGTCCGTCCTAACCATGAACCTCGACCCCAACAGGTAATGGCACCAAGTGCGCAAGTAGTGCACCACTGCAATCATCTCCTTCTCTTGGACCGTGTACTTGCGCTTAGTCTCGTTTAGTTTCCTGCTCTCGAACGCGACTGGACATCCCTCCTGCATCAACATGCCCCCTATGGCAAAGTCTGATGCATCTGTATGCACCTCATACGACTTGGCATGGTCTGGTAAGGCCAAGACTGGCTCCTCGATCACAGCCCACTTTAACCTGTCAAAGGCTTCCTGGCACTCTGCGCTCCACTCCCATGCTTTCCCTTTCTTAAGCAAGTCAGTCAATGGCATGGGTATTGCTGAGTGACCTTTGATGAAGCACTTGTAGTAGTTGACCAGCCCAAGGAATGATCTCAACTCAGTGACCTTGGCTGGTGGTTACCACTCCAAGATGGCATGTATCTTGCCTTCATCCATGCGTATCTTGCCACCTCCCACTATGTGGCCAAGGAACGAGATCTCCTATCGGGTGAATGAGCACTCCTTCCTCTTGACAAACAGCTTGTGCGCCCACAACACCTCGAACACCTATCTCAAGTGGTCTACATGCTCTCGCAAAGTCTGGCTGTAGATCACAATGTCATCCAAATAAACCACAACAAATCGATCAAGGAATGACTAAAGTACCTTGTTCATAAGGGTGCAAAATGTTGTTGGGGCGTTCGTGAGTCCGAAAGGCATCACCAAGAACTCATACGAACCATACCGAGTGACACATGCTGTCTTTGGCTCATCTCCCTCCGTGATCCTGACTTGATAGTAGCCTGACCTCAAATCCAGCTTGGTGAACCACCTGCGTTCCCAAGTTGATCGAACAAGTTCGCAATAAGTGGGATGGGGTACTTGTTCTTGTTGGTCAGCTTGTTCAAAGCTCGGTAGTCTATACACAGCCGCAATGACCTATCATGCTTGCGTTGAAATAGAACAGGTGCACCATAGGGTGTCTTCGATGGCCTGATGAAGCCAGTATCAACTAACTCTTTGAGCTGCTTCCTCAACTCCTCTAACTCTAGTGGAGACATTCGGTAAGGGGCTCTAGCTGGTGGCTTGGCTTCAGACACCAGCTCGATCTTGTGGTCCACCTCCTTCTTAGGTGGTAGCTTGCAAGGTAGCTTTACGAGTATCACATCACTAAAGGTCTTCATCACTTTTAGCACCTCCAAGGGTGACTCGGTCTCCTTCTCCCTTGGCTCATCATATTTCAGGGCTACCAAGAAGGTGTCTTCTTGTTTGCTTACCGCCTTGGCAAATTGGATGGCTGACACCACCTGTGACCCAACTCTAGACCCTCTCTTCAATGGCACTAGGCATTGGCACTGTGCATCCAAGATGCAAACACAATCGGCAAAAGGTACAAAGAGGGCGTTAATCCGAACAAGGAAATCCAACCCAATCACAAACTCATAGTCATCAAGGGGTATTACCTCAATGGTCTCCTTGCCTTTCTAGTCTCCAAGCTACAACTCCACTCCCCGCGCTACTCCAACAGCTGGAACTTCCTTAGT
Organism: Durio zibethinus; assembly: GCF_047325235.1. Classification (NCBI taxonomy): domain Eukaryota; kingdom Viridiplantae; phylum Streptophyta; class Magnoliopsida; order Malvales; family Malvaceae; genus Durio; species Durio zibethinus. The sequence continues at coordinate 20,948,635 of NC_143181.1, forward strand.
GTTCATCATTTTGATGGTACCAGTCCCTTTCTGCACCTTTAGTCTGAGCTTTCGGCCTCTATCACCTAAAATAAAAAGATGTGAGGCACATGTGTCCACCAATGCCCCACCTTCTGACCCGCAACCATTAGATCTGCAAACATCAAGCCCTTTGGCTTGCGACTCCCCTTACTCTAGACAGCATTGAGCACCAATGACCCAAGCTTTGCTGCCCCTGACTCTGGCTCCTCATCAGACTCCTTGTCTATAGCAACCAGCTTGCCCTTCTACGGGTAATTACGTGCAATGTGGCTCCCTCCACATAGGTAGCAAGCTAGTGGCTCTCGGTCCCCCTTTGCTTTCCACTTGCCTGTTGGTGGCTTCCTCTCGCCATTCTTGGTTAAACGATCTTGGTCTCCATCCTTGGACTCCCGATCACAGTCCTTCCCCTTGGACTACTTCTTTCGGTCCCTATCATCCCTGCCCTTACCCTTGGGCTTGGTAGACTCGAACTTGTTCAGAGGCTTGAACTCTATCAAGGCCTCGACAGTAGTCATGGCTTTAGCCAAGTCATGAACTCCTCTCCTTTGTAGCTGATGCTTCACCCACGGCTTCAGCCCATCCATGGAAGCAAATAAGGTGTCCTTCTCGCCTAGATCCTGGATCTGTAGCATCAGTTCAGAGAATTTCTGGACATATTCCCTTATGTCCCCTTCTTGGCTCAGCCTGTGCAACTTTACCCGTGCCTCATCATCGGCATACTCTGGGTAAAATTGTTCTCTGAACTCCTTTTAGAGCTCTGCCCAGGTTCCAATCTTGGCGCTCCCTAGCCTGACATCATCACACCTGCGCCTCTACCACAATAAGGCTACATCAATGAGATACATAGCAGCGATGCTTACCTTTATCGCCTCGTCTTGCATGCCCATGGCCTGGAAGTACTGCTCCATACCCCAAAGGTAGTTATCTACTTCCTTGGCTGCCCTAGTTCCCTTGAACTCCTTAGGCTTGGGGACATCCAATCTGAACTTGGACACTCCAGCAAACATGCCATTCCCAATGGCAGTCTTGCAAGCAACGAGCTCACTGGTAAGCTCCTCCATCCGCTGGCGCATGGCCTCCATGCCATCGTGCAAGGTCAGCACTTCAGCCTCTAAGGTCTGATTCTTTTGGGTGAACAGTCCAAGCCTTTGTTGAGAGCAGCTTGCAGCTCACTTTGGATCTCCTCCCCCATGGAGTCTAGCGATGCAATGTGAGTCTCTACCCCCTCAAGCTTCTCCCCCATGTCATCCATGGTCACCTCCACCTTGGCTAGCCTACCATTCATGGTAGACCAGATATCTTTAGAACTGGCTTTCCTCCCTCTTCCATGCTCATGCTCCAGGGGCTCTGGTTGTTGGTTAGCAGTGTCACTTTGGGATGCCATCTCCTCTAACCTGCACAACACAAACACGCAGAATCAAACCTGCTCTGATACCAACTGTCACGGGCTCTGACCTTAGACTCAGAAATCGTGCGGCCTTAGGCTTGGAATCTCCTCCTTTATTCCTAAGTCAGCCTAAAACACAAGCGTACGGGCACTAGAACAACAGGAAGGGCTGATTACGCAAGTTAAAGAGAAACAGGATAAGAAGGCAAAATTCTGGCAAAGCTCTTGTATTCACTGAAATAGAAGTGTTTGATGGTGTACAAATGAGGGAGGAGCAGCCCTCTATTTATAGTTGAGGTCGAACTTACACTTAATGGCAATATCCCTAGAATAAAGGCTAAAATCATGGGATTATACAGATTACAATCAATCAAGATGCTAACTCCTGATTTTTAGGGTCAACCAAATCTGCCAGGATGCTGCTGCTAATCCTGCCTGCTTCCAGAAGCTTCTCTTGTGTGTCCAGCACCTTAGGCCCTTTTGGATGTGGTGCAGGCAGCTTGTATGCCAGGCCTTGGTCTCATGGGCTGGCCTGCAAGTTAGGCGGGCGTTCTGAACTCGTTTGCTAGGCTTTGCGTGCAGATACCCGCCAGCATGCCTGGTCTGCAGGCCTCAACCTCTGGCTCCCCTGCTGGTGCGCCTGATGTGCCTGGCACGCCCGCCTAGGGTGTGACACTTGGCCCTTATATTGGCCCCCTATCCCTCATCAAACCTCGAGAACTCACACCCCCTTAAAGAGCATTTGAGATTTTATAGGTTTGCTGCCAGTGGCCATTAAAGTGTCTAAAACGAGGACACTTTTTTCAAATGGTCACAAAATCGTCTCCACTTCGAAGTTTTAGCTGAATTTTTTTGTGCATGCCAAAAAAAATACAAGGATCACCTCTACCAAATTTGGGGGCAAAACGCTTTCTAAAAAAGTTTTAAAAAATCCCAAACCGCAAAATGTTTTGAAAATCGTGAAAAATAGAAAACGGGTCGTCTTGCCACGAAACTTCACATGAAGGCTTAGGGGACTATTGTATGAATTTACAAGCCATAAAAATGGCATTGGCATGGTAGAAATATGAAGATGTGCTTCAACCCACCTACCACCCGTTCGATCCCTGGCTTGCGCATCCTGCCTTTCTGGTTGACTGAGCGCCCGCACGCTCGTTTAATGGGTTGACTTAGGCATACGAAGTTCATCCCCAGTCTAAGCATACAGAGTTCATTCCCAATCTAAGATCAGACCGGACCGAGGGTTGCAACAACAGGATCAACAGCACGTAGGGGGGACCGGGCCAATCCCTGGCTTGTGCATTCTGCCTTTTCGACCGATTGAGTGCCTGTATGCCCGTTTCGTGGCTTGGCTTAGGCAAAGGGAGTTCATTCCATGTCTAAACCCCAGCCAAACCGAGGGTTGTGGCAGTGGGATTGGCAGCCCGCATAGAGGGACTGGGCCGATCCCCGGCTTGCGCATTATGCCTCTCCAATCGACTCAGCACCCGCACACTCGTTTCACGGGTTAACTTAGGCATACGGAGTTCATTCCATGTCTAAGCATATGGAGTTCATTCCAGTCTAAGATCAGACCAGACCGAGGGTTGTGGCAGTAGGATTGACAGCATGTAGCGGGGACCGGGCTGAACCCCAGCTAGCACATTCTGCCTCCCCGATCAACTGAGCGCCCGTATGCCCGTTTCGTGGGTTGGCTTAGGCATAGGGAGTTCATTCCATGTCTAAGCCCCAGTCGGACCGAGGGTTGTGGCAGCGGGATCGCAGCACACAGAGGGGGACTGGGCCGATCCCTAGCTTGCGCATTATGCCTCTCCGGCCAGCTCAGCACCCAAATGCTCGTTTCATGGGTTGACTTAGGCATACGGAGTTCATTCCCAATCTTAGATCGGACCGGACCGAGGGTTGCGGTAGTAGGATCGACAACATGCAGGGTGGGATCGGGTCGGTCCTCAGCTTGCGCATTCTGCCTCTCCGACAGACTGAGCACCCGTACGATCATTTTATGGGTTGGCTTAGGCATACAGAGTTCATTCCATGTCTAAGCATATGGAGTTCATTCGTAGTCTAAGATCGGATCGGACCGAGGCTTGCGGTAGCAGGACCAACAGCAGGATCGACAGCATGCAGAGGCGAACTGGGCCGATCCCTGGCTTGCGCATTCTGCCTCTTCGACCGACTGAGCGCCCGCACACTCGTTTCATGGGTTGACTTAGGCATACAGAGTTCATTCCCAGTCTAAGATCAGACCAGACCAAGGGTTACGGTAGCAGGATCGACAGCACGCAAGGGGGAGCAGGCCAGTCCCCGGTTTACGCATTTTGCCTTTCTGATCGGTTGAGCGCCCGCACGCTCATTTTGTGGGTTGGCTTAGGCATACGAAGTTCATTCCATGTCTAAGGATACGGAGTTCATTTCATGTCTAAGATTGGATCAGACCGAGGGTTACGGTAGCAGGATCGATAGCACGTAGGGGGGATCGAGTCGGTCCTCGGCTTACGCATTCTGCCTCTTCTGTTGGCTGAGTGCCCGCACGCTCATTTTGTGGGTTGGCTTAGGCATACAGAGTTCATTCCATGTCTAAGCCCCAGCCAGACCAAGGGTTGTGGCAGCAGGACTGGCAACGAGATCGACAGCACGTAGAGAAGGATCAGGCTGATCCCCAACTTGTGTATTATGCCTCTTCGATCGGCCTCTCCGGTCGGCTGAGCGCCCGCACGCTCGTTTCATGGGTTGACTTAAGCATACGGAGTTCATCCCCAGTCTAAGCATACAAAGTTCATTCCTAGTCTAAGATCAGACTGGATCGAGGGTTACGATAGCAGGATCGAAAGCATGCAGGGGGGACCGGCCCGATCCTCAGCTTGTGCATTTTGCCTCTCCGGCCAACTGAGCGCCCGCACGCCCGTTTTGTGGATTGGTTTAGGCATAGGGAGTTCATTCCATGTCAAAGCCCAAGCCGGACCAAGTGTTGTGGCAGCGGGACCGGCAACACACAGAGGGGGACAGGGCCGATCCCTGGCTTGCGCATTGTGCCTTTCCAATTTGCTCAGTGCCCAAAAGCTCATTTCGTGGGTTGACTTAGGCATACAGAGTTCATTCCTAGTCTAAGATCGGATCGGACCGAGGGTTGCGGTAGCAGGACCAGCAGCAGGATCGATAGCACGCGGGGGGGACTGGGCCGATCCTCGGCTTGCGCATTTTACCTCTCCGATCGGCCTTCCTGGTCGGCTGAGCGCCTGCACGCTCGTTTCGTAGGTTGACTTAGGCATAAGGAGTTCATCCCCAGTCTAAGCATATGAAGTTCATTCCCAGTCTAAGATCGAACCGAACCGAGGGTTGCGACAGCAGGACCGATGACACGCAAGGGGGATCGGGCTGATCCCCGACTTGCGCATTCTACCTCTTCGATCGGCTTGCGCATTCTACCTCTCCGATCGGCTTGCGCATTCTACCTCTATGACCGGCTTGCGCATTCTGCCTCTCCGGCCGGCTGAGCGCCCACACGCTCGTTTCATGGGTTGGCTTAGGCATACAGAGTTCATTCCCAGTCTAAGATCAAACTGGACCGAGGGTTGCGGTAGCAAGATCGGTAGCACGCAGGAAGGGACCGGGTCATTCCCCTGCTTGCGCATTCTACCTCTCTGGCCGACTGAGCACCCGTATGCTCGTTCTGTGGGTTGGCTTAGGCATACAGAGTTCATTCCATGTCTATGCCCCAGCTGGACCGAGGGTTGTGGCAACGGGACCGCAGCACGTAGAGAGGGAATGGGTCGATCCCTAGCTTGCGCATTATGCCTCTCTGGCCAGCTCATTGCACAAACGCTCGTTTCGTGGGTTGACTTAGGCATAAGGAGTTCATTCCCAATCTTGGATCGGACCAGACCGATGGTTGCGATAGTAGGATCGATAGCACGCAGGGTGGGATCGGGTCGGTTCTCGACATACGCATTCTGCCTCTCTGACCGGTTGAACGCCCGCACACTTGTTTTGTGGGTTTACTTAGGCATACAAAGTTCATTCCCAGTCTAAGATCAGACTAAACCAAGGGTTGCGGTAGCAGGATCGATAGCACGCAGGAGGGATCGGGCCGGTCCCCGACTTACACATTCTGCCTTTCCGATCGGCTGAGCGCCTGCACGCTCGTTTCGTGGGTTGGCTTAGGCATACAGAGTTCATTTCATGTCTAAGCATACGGAGTTCATTCCCAGCCTAAGATCGAACTGGACTGAGGGTTGTGGTAGTAAGATCGACAACACGCAGGGGGGATCGGGTCGGTCTCCGACTTGTGCATTCTGCCTCTCCTGCTAGCTGAGCATCCGTACGTTCGTTTCATGGGTTGGCTTAGGCATACGGAGTTCATTCCATGTCTAAGCCCCAGCCAAACCGAGGGTTATGGTAGCAGAACCGACTGCAAGATCGGTAGCACGCAGAGAAGGATCGGGCTGATCCCCAGCTTGTGTATTATGCCTCTCCGACTGGCCTCTCCGGCAGGCTGAACGCCCGCATGCTCGTTTCGTGGGTTGACTTAGGCATACGGGGTTCATCCCCAGTCTAAGCATACGGAGTTCATTCCTAGTCTAAGATCGGATCAGATCGAGGGTTACGATAGTAGGATCGAGAGCATACAGGGGGGACCGAGCCGATCTTTGGCTTGTGCATTCTGCCTCTCCGGCCGGCTGAGCGCCCCCACGCCCGTTTCATGGATTGGCTTAGGCATAGGGAATTCATTCCATGTCTAAACCCCAGCTGGACCGAGGGTTGTGGCAGCGGAACCGGCAACACACGAGGGGGACAGGGTTGATCCCTGGCTTGCGCATTATGCCTCTCTAGCCAGCTCAGCACCCGAACGCTCATTTCGTGGGTTGACTTAGGCATATGGAGTTCATTCCTAGTCTAAGATCGGATTAGACTGAGGGTTGCTACAGTAGAACCAGTAGCAGGATCGATAGCACGCAGGGGGGATCGGGTCGATCCCCAACTTGCACATTCTGTCTCTTCGACCGGCCTCTCCGGCCGGTTGAGTGCCTGTACGCTCATTTCTTGGGTTGACTTAGGCATCCGGAGTTCATCCCCAGTCTAAGCATAAGAAATTCATTCCCAGTCTAAGATCGAACCAGACCGAGGGTTGCAGCAGCAAGATCGACAACATGCAAGGGGGACCGGGCTGATCCCTGACTTGCGCATTTTACCTCTTCGACCGGCTTGGCATTCTGCCTTTCCGGCCGGCTGAGTGCCTACACGCTCATTTCATGGGATGGCTTATGCATACGGAGTTCATTCCCAGTCTAAGATCAGACCGAACTGAGGGTTGCGATAGCAAGATCAATAGCACGCAGGGAGGGACCGGGTCGGTCCCCTACTTACGCATTCTACCTCTCTGGCCGACTGAGCACCCGTACACTCATTTCATGGGTTGGCTTAGGCATACGAAGTTCATTCCATGTCTAAGCCCCAGTTGGACCGAGGGTTGTGGTAGCAGGATCGACAGCGAGATCGGCAGCACTTAGATGGGGATCGGGCTGACTCCCGACTTGCGCATTATGCCACTCCGGCCGGCTGAGTGCCCACATGCTCATTTCATGGGTTGGCTTAGGCATACGAAGTTTATTCCATGTCTAAGCCCCAGCCAGATCGAGGGTTGTGGCAGCGGGACCGGTAGCATGCAGAGGGGGATCGGGCCGATCCCTGGCTTGCGCATTCTGCCTCTCCGGCCAGCTGAGCGCCTGCATGCTCGTTTCATGGGTTAGCTTAGGCATACGGAGTTCATTCCAAGTCTAAGCATACAGAGTTCATTCCCAGTCTAAGAGTTTGAACCATGGTGCACATGCTGGGCTCGGGCATGTTTGGTGCCGCATTTTTTTTCGCTCAGGGCACCATCACCGAAGCATCGTCGGAGAGCCTAATCGACGGCATTGGGGGTTCCGACGATTGGGCGGCCGGGGGGTGTGCGCACATGATGTGCGATGGGTGCTGGTACTTGGCCCTTATGTTGGCCCCCTATCCCTCATCAAACCTCGAGAACTCACACCCCCTTAAAGAGCATCTGAGATTTTATAGGTTTGCTGCTAGTAGCCATTAAAGTGTCTAAAACGGGGACACTTTTTTCAAATGTTCACAAAATCTTCTCCACTTCGATTTTTTAGCTGAATGTTTTTGTGCAAGCCAATAAAAATACAAGGATCACCTCTACCAAATTTGGGGACAAAATTCTTTCTAAAAAAATTAAAAAAAATCCTGAACCCTAAAAAGTTTCAAAAATCGTGAAAAATAGAAAACGGGTCATCTTGCCATGAAACTTCACATGAAGCCGTAGGGGACCATTGTATGAATTTACAAGCCATAAAAAAGGCATTGGCATGGCAGAAATATGAAGATGTGCTTGAACCCACCTACCACCCGTTCGATCTCCAGCTTGCGCATCCTAACTCTCTGGTCGGCTGAGCGTCAGCACGCTCGTTTCATGGGTTAGCTTCGGCATACAGAGTTCATTCCATGTCTAAGCATATAGAGTTCATTCCTAGTCTAAGAGTTTGAGCCACGGTGCACAAGCTGGGCTCAGGCATGTGCTGGTGCCGCATTTTTTTCACCCGAGGCACCATCATCGGAGCATCATCGGAGAGCCTAATCGGTGGCATTGGGGGTTTCGACGATTGGGGGGGCCAGGGGGTGTGCGCACATGATGTGCAATGGGTGCTGGTACTTTGCCCTTATATTGGCCCCCTATCCCTCATCAAACCTCGAGAACTCAAACCCCCTTAAAGAGCATCTGAGATTTTATAGGTTTGCTGCTAGTAGCCATTAAAGTGTCTGAAATGGGGACACTTTTTTGAAACGTTCACAAAATCTTCTCCACTTCGAGTTTTTAGCTGAATTTTTTTGTGCATGCCAAAAAAATACAAGGATCACCTCTACCACATTTGGGGACAAAATTCGTGAAAAATATAAAACGGGTCGTCTTGCCATGAAACTTCACATGAAGGCGTAGGGGACCATTGTGTGAGTTTACAAGCCATAAAAATGGCATTGGCATGGAAAAAATATGAAGATGTGCTTGAACCCACCTACCACCCATTCGATCCCCGACTTGCGCATCCTGCCTCTCTAGTCGGATGAACGTCCACACGCTCGTTTCGTGGGTTGACTTAGGCATACGGAGTTCATCCCCAATCTAAGCATACGGAGTTCATTCCCAATCTAAGGTTGGACTGGACCGAGTGTTGCGATAGTAGGATCGGCAGCACACAGGGGGGACCAGGCCGATCCCCGACTTGCGCATTCTGCCTCTTCGGCCAACTGAGCGCCCGTACGCTCGTTTCGTGGGTTGGCTTAGGCATACGGAGTTCATTCCATTTCTAAGCATGCGGAGTTCATTCCCAGTCTAAGAGTTTGAGCCACGGTGCACATGCTGGGCTCGGGCATGTGCTGGTGCTACATTTTTTTCGCTCGGGGCACCATCGTCGGAGCATCGCCAGAGGGCCTAACCGGCGACAATAAGGGTTCCGGCGATTGGGGGGCCGGGGGGTGTGCGCACATGATGTGTGATGGGTGCTGGTACTTGGCCCTTATATTGGCCCCCTATCCCTCATCAAACCTTGAGAATTCACACCCCCTTAAAGAGCATTTGAGATTTTATAGGTTTGTTGCCAGTAGCCATTAAAGTGTTTGAAATGGGTACACGTTTTTTCAAACGATCACAAAATCTTCTCCACTTCAAGTTTTTACCTGAATTTTTTTGTGCAAGCCAACAAAAATACAAGGATCACCTCTACCAAATTTGGAGACAAAACTCTTTCTAAAAAAATTTTTAAAAAATCCTAAACCGTAAAAAGTTTCAAAAATCGTGAAAAATAGAAAACGGGTCATCCTGCCACGAAACTTCACACGAAGGCGTAGGGGACCATTTTATGAATTTACAAGCCATAAAAATGGCATTGGTATGGCAGAAATATAAAGATGTGCTTGAACCCACCTACCACCCGTTCGATCCTCGGCTTACGCATCCTGTCTCTCTGGTCGGCTGAGCGTCCGCACACTCCTTTCATGGGTTCACTTAGGCATACAGAGTTCATCCCCAATCTAAGCATACAGAGTTCATTCCCAGTCTAAGATCAGACCGGATCGAAGGTTGCGACAGCAGCATCAGCAGCACGCAGGGGGGACTGGGTTGATCCCCGGCTTGCGCATTCTGCCTCTCCGGTAGCTGACCGCCTGCACGCCCTTTTAATGGGTTGGCTTAGGCATAGGGAGTTCATTGCACGTCTAAGCCCCAATCGGACAGAGGGTTGTGGCAGCGAGACCGACAGCACGCAGAGAGTGATCGGGCCGATCCCCGGCTTGCGCATTATGCCTCTCCGGCTGGCTCAACACCTGCACGCTCGTTTCGTGGGTTGACTTAGGCATATGAAGTTCATTCCTAGTCTAAGATCAAACTGGACTGAGGGTTTTAGTAGTAGGATCGATAGCACGTAGGAGGGATCGGGTCGGTCCCTGGCTTACGCATTCTGCCTCTCCAGCCGACTGAGTGCTCGCACGCTCGTTTCATAGGTTGGCATAGGCATACGGAGTTCATTCCATGTCTAAGCATACGAAGTTCATTCCCAGTCTAAGATCGGATCGGACTGAGGGTTGCGACAGTAGGACTAGCAGCAGGATCAGCAGCACGCATGGGGGATCGGGTCGATCCTCGACTTGCGTATTCTACCTTTTCGACTGACTGAGCACCCACAAGCTCGTTTCATGGGTTGGCTTAGGAATACGGAGTTCATTCCATGTCAAAGCCCCCGTTGGATCGAAAGTTGTGGTAGCAGGACAGGCAGCAGGATCGGCAGCATGCAGAAGGGGACCGAGCTGATCCCCGGCTTACATATTATGCCTCTCCGACCGGTTGAGCACCCGCACGCTCGTTTCATGGGTTGACTTAGGCATACGAAGTTCATCCCCAGTCTAAGCTGACGGAGTTCATTCCCAGTCTCAGATCGGATCGGACCGAGGGTTGTGACCGTAGGATCGGTAGCATACAGGGGGGATCGGGCCGATCCCTGGCTTACGCATTCTGCCTCTTCGATCGACTGAGCGCCCACACGCCCGTTTCGTGGATTGGCTTAGGCATAGGGAGTTCATTCCATGTCTAAGCCCCAGCCAGACCAAGGGTTGTGGTAGTGGGACCGACAGCATGCAGAGGGAGACCGGACCGATCCTCGGCTTGCGCATTATCCGTCTCCGACCGACTCAGCGCCCGAACGCTCATTTCGTGTGTTGACTTAGGCATACAGAGTTCATTCCCACTCTAAGATTGGATCAACCCAGGGGTTGCGACAGCAAGATCGACAGCACGCTGGCGGGGACCAGGTCGATCCCTGACTTGTGCATTCTGCCTCTCCGATCGACTGAGCGCCCGCACGCTTGTTTCGTGGGTTGGCTTAGGCATACGGAGTTCATTCCCAAGTCTAATAGTTTGAGCCACGGTGCACATGCTGGGCTCGGGCATGTGCTGGTGTCGTATTTTTTTTGCCTGGGGCACTATCGTCGGATCATCGTCGGAGAGCCTAACCGACGGCATTGGGGGTTCCGACGATTAGGGGGGTCGGGGGGTGTGCACACATGATGTGCGATGGGTGCTGGTACTTGGCCCTTATATTGGCCCCCTATCCCTCATCAAACCTCAAGAACTCACACCCCCTTAAAGAGCATTTGAGATTTTATAGGTTTGCTACCAGTAGCCATTAAAGTGTTTGAAATGGGGACACCTTTTTTAAAGGGTCACAAAATCTTCTCCACTTTGAGTTTTTAGCTGAATTTTTTTGTGCATGCCAATAAAAATACAAGGATCACCTCTACCAAATTTAGGGACAAAACTCTCTCTAAAAAAATTTTAAAAAATCTCAAACCGTAAAAAGTTTCAAAAATAGAAAACGGGCTATCTTGCCACAAAACATCACATGAATGTGTAGGGGACCATTGTATGAATTTACAAGCCATAAAAATGGCATTGGCATGGCAGAAATATGAAGATGTGCTTGAACCCACCTACCACCCGTTCGATCCCCGACTTGCGCATCCTGTCTCTCTGGTGGGCTAAGCGTCCACACGCTCGTTTCGTGGGTTGACTTAGGCATACGGAGTTCATCCCCAATCTAAGCATATGGAGTTCTTTCCCAGTCTAAGATTGGACCAGACCGAGGGTTGCGGCAGTAGGATCGGCAGTACGCAGTTGGGACCAGGTCGATCCCCGGCTTGCGCATTCTTCCTCTCCGGTTGGCTGAGCACCCGCACGCCCATTTTATGGGTTGGCTTAGGCATCGGGAGTTCATTCCATGTCTAAACCCCAACCGGACCAAGGGTTGTGGCAGCGGTACCGACAGTACGCAGAGGAGGATCGGACCGATCCCCGGCTTGTGCGTTATGCCTCTCTGGTCGGCTTAGCACTCGCACGCTCGTTCCGTGGGTTGACTTAGGCATACGAAATTCATTCCATGTCTAAGCATATGGAGTTCATTCCCTCTCTCAGATCAGAACGGATCAAGGGTTGCGGTAGCAAACCAATAGCAGGATCGACAGCACGCAGGGGGGGACTGAGCTGATCCCAGGCTTACACATTTTACCTCTCTCGTCGACTGAACGCTCGCACACTCGTTCGTGGGTTGGCTTAGGCATACGGAGTTCATCCCATGTCTAAGCCCCAGTCGGACAGAGGGTTGTGGTAGCAGGACTGGTAGTGGGATCGACAGCATGCAGAGGGAGATCGGGTTGATCCTCGACTTACGCATTATGCCTCTCCGGCCAACTGAGCACCCGCACGCTCGTTTCATTAGTTGACATAGGCATGCGGAGTTCATCCCCAATCTAAGCATACGAAGTTCATTCTTGTCTAAGATCGGATCGAACCGAGGGTTGCGGCAGTAGGATCGGCTGCACGCAGGGGGGACTAGGCTGATTCCCGGCTTATGCATTCTACCTCTCCTGTCGGCTGAGTGCCCCCACGACCATTTCGTGGGTTGGCTTAGGCATAGGGAGTTCATTCCATGACTATGCCCCAGCCGGACCGAGGGTTATGGCAGCGGGACCAACAGCATGTAGAGGGGGATCGAGCCGATCTCTGGCTTGCGAATTATGCCTCTCCGGTCGACTCAGTGCCCAAACGTTCGCTTCATGGGTTGACTTAGGCATACGGAGTTCATTCCCAGTCTAAGATCGGATCGAACTGAGGGTTGTGATAGCAAGATCGATAGCACGCAAGAGGGACCGAGCTGATCCTCGGCTTGCACATTCTGCCTCTTCGATCGGTTGAGTGCCCACACGCTCGTTTCGTGTGTTGGCTTAGGCATACGGTGTTCATTCCATGTCTAAGCATACAGAGTTCATTTCCAGTCTAAGATCGGACTGGACCGAGGATTGCGGCAGCAGGAACAGCAGTAGGATCGATAGCACGTATGGGGGATTGGGCTGATCCCCAGCTTGTGTATTCTGCCTCTTCGGTCGACTGAGCGCCTGCACGCTCATTTCGTGGGTTTTCTTAGGCATATGGAGTTCATTCCATGTCTAAGTTTAGGCATACGGACCGAGGGTTGTGGCACCAAGACCGGCAGTGGGATCGGCAGCACACAAAGGGAGACCGTGCTAATCTTCGACTTACGCATTATGCCTCTTCGACAGGCCCTCCGACCGGCTGAGCACTGTACGCTCGTTTTATGGGCTGACTTAGGCATACGTAGTTCATCTCCAGTCTAAGCATACGGAGTTCATTGCTAGTCTAAGATTGGACCGAACCGAGGGTTGCGGTAGCAGGATCGATAGCACGTAGAGGGGACCGAGCCGATCCTCGACTTACGCATTTTGCCTCTCCGATCGGCTGAGTGCCCGCGCGCCCGTTTTGTGGGTTAGCTTAGGCTTAGGGAGTTCATTCCATGTCTAAGCCCCAGCCAGACCGAAGTTTGTGGCAGCGGAATCGACAGCACGTAGAGGGGGATCGGGCCGATCCCCGACTTGCGCATTATGCCTCTTCGACTGGCTCAGCGCTCGCACGCTCATTTCGTGGGTTGACTTAGGCAGACGGAGTTCATTCCCAATCTAAGATCGGACCGGATCGAGGGTTGTGGCAGCAGGACCAACAATAGGGTCGACAGCACGCAGGAAGGATCGGGTCGATCCCCGGCTTGTACATTCTGCCTCTCCGATCGACTGAGCACCAACACGCTCGTTTCATGGGTTTTCTTAGGCATACGGAGTTCATTCCATGTCTAACCCCAGCCATACCAAGGGTTGTGGTAGCAAGACCAGTAGCGGGATCGGCAGCATGCAGAGGGGGACCGTGCTAATCCCTGGCCTGTGCATTACGCCTTTCCGATCGACCCTCCGACCTGCTGAGCACCCGTACACTCGTTTCATGGGTTGACTTAGGCATACGTAGTTCATCCCCAGTCTAAGCATATAGAGTTCATTGCCCGTCTAAGATCAGATCGAACCAAGGGTTGTGGCAGTAGGATCGGTAGCACGTAGGGGGGACCGAGCTGATCCTCGGCTTACGCATTCTGCCTCTTCGATTAGCTGAGCTCCCGCACGCCCGTTTCGTGGGTTGGCTTAGGCTTAGAGAGTTCATTCCATGTCTAAACCCCACCAAAACCCAGGGTTGTGGTAGTGGGATCGGCAGCACAGAGAGGGGGATCGGGTCGATCCCCAACTTGAGCATTATGCCTCTCCAACTGGCTCAGCGCCCACACGCTCATTTCGTGGGTTGACTTAGGCATACAGAGTTCATTCCAGTCTAAGATCGGATCAAACCGAGGGTTGTGGCAGTAGGACCAGTAGCAAGATCGACAGCACGCAGGGGGGATCGAGTCGGTCCCCAGCTTGTGCATTCTACCTCTCCGGCCGACTGAGCGCTCGCACGCTAGTTTTGTGGGTTAGCTTAGGCATATGGAGTTCATTCCACGTCTAAGCCCCAACCACACCGAGGGTTGTGGCAGCAGGACTGGCAGCTGGATCGACAGCACGTAGAGGGGGACCGGGCTGATCCCCGACTTACGCATTATGCCTTTCAAATGGGTCTCTTCGATCGACTGAGCGCCCGCACGTTCGTTTCGTGGGTTGACTTAGGCATACGAAGTTCATCCCCAATCTAAGCATAAGGAGTTCATTCCCAGTCTAAGATCGGATCGGATCGAACCAAGGGTTGCGGCAAAAGGTTCGACAGCATGCAGGAGGGATCGGGCCAATCCTCGGCTTGCGCATTCTGCCTCTTCGGCCAGCTGAGTGCCCACACACCCGTTTCATGGGTTGGCTTAGGCATAGGGAGTTCATTCTATGTCTAAGCCCCAGCCAGATTGAGGGTTGTGGCAATGGGACCGGCAGCACGCAAAAAGGGATCGGGCCGATCCTCGGCTTGCGCATTAAGCCTCTCCGGCCGGCTCAGTGCCCGAACGCTCGTTTCGTTGGTATACTTAGGCATACGGAGTTCATTCCCAGTCTAAGATTAGACCGGACCGAGGGTTGCGGCAGAAGGTTCAATAGCACGCAGGGGGATCGAGCCGATCCCTGGCTTGTGTATTCTGCCTCTCCCGCCAGCTGAGCGCCCGCAGGCCCGTTTCATGGGTTGGCTTAGGCATAGGGAGTTCATTCCATGTCTAAGCCCCAGCCGAATCGAGGGTTGTGGCAGCGGGACCGGCAGCACGCAGAAGGGGACCGGGCCGATCCCTAGCTTGCGCATTATGCGTCTCCGATCGGCTCAGCGCCCAAACGCTCATTTCGTGGGTTGACTTAGGCATACGGAGTTGATTCCATGTCTAAGCATATGGAGTTCATTCCATGTCTAAGCATACGGAGTTCATTCCATGTCTAAGATTAGACCAGATTGAGGGTTGCAGCAGTAGGATCGACAGCACGTAAGGGGGGACCGGGCCGGTCCCTGACTTACGCATTCTGCCTCTCCGGCCGGTTGAGTGCCCGCATGCTTGTTTCATGGGTTGGCTTTGGCATACGAAGTTCATTCCATGTCTAAGCATACGGAGTTCATTCTTAGTCTAAGATTGGACCGAACCGAGAGTTGCGGTAGCAAGACCAGCAGCAGGATCGACAACACGCAGGGGGGACAGGGTCGATCCCCGGCTTGCGCATTTTGCCTGCCCGATCGGCTGAACGCCCGCACGTCCGAGTCGTGGGTTGGCTTAGGCATAGGGAGTTTATTCCATGTCTAAGCCCCAGCCGGACCGAGGGTTGTAGCAACGGGACCGACAGCACGCAGAAGAGGATCAGGCCATCCCCGGCTTGCTCATTATGCCTCTCCGGCCAGCTCAGTGCTCGTACGCTCATTTCGTGGGTTGACTTAGGCATACGGAGTTCATTCCCAGTTTAAGATCAGACCGGATGGAGGGTTGCGATAGCAGGATCGACAGCATGCAAGGGGGATCGAGCCGGTCCCCGACTTGGACATTCTATCTCTCTGATCGGCTGAGTGCCCGCACGCTCATTTCATGGGTTAGCTTAGGCATACGGAGTTCATTCCGTATCTAAGCCCCAGTCAGACCGAGGGTTGTGGTAGCAAGACCGACAGTAAGATCAACAGCATGCAGAGGGGGACCGAGCTTATCCCTAGCTTACGCAATATGCTTCTGCGGTGGGTTGAGCACCCGCACGCTCATTTCATGGGTTGACGTAGGCATACGGAGTTCATCCTCAGTCTAAGCATATGGAATTCATTCCCAACCTAAGATCGGACTGAACCGACGGTTGCGACAGTAGGATCGGCAGCACGCATGGGGGATTAGGCTGATCCTCGATTTGCGCACTCTACCTCTCCGACCGGCTAGGCGCTCGCATGCCTGTTTCATGGGTTGGCTTAAGAATAGGGAGTTCATTCAATGTCTAAGCCCCAGTCGGATCAAGGGTTGTGGCAGCAGGACTGGCAGCACATAGAGGGGGACTGAACCGATCCCTGGCTTCTGCATTATGCCTCTCCGACCGGCTCAGTGCCCAAACACTCGTTTCGTGGATTGACTTAGGCATACGAAGTTCATTCCCAGTCTAAGATCAGAACGGACTGAGGGTTGCGGCAACAGGATTGACAGCACACTGGAGGGATCGGCTCGATCCTCGGTTTGCGCATTTTACCTCTCCGATCGACTGAGTACCCGCACGTTCATTTCGTGGGTTGGCTTAGGCATACGGACTTCATTCCATGTCTAAGCATACAGAGTTCATTCCCAGTCTAAGATCAGACTGGACTGAGGGTTGAGGCAGCAAGACCAGCAGCGGGATCGATAACATGCAGGGGGGACCGGGCCGATCCCTGGCTTGCACATTCTGCTTCTTTTGTTGGCTGAGCGCCCGCACGCTCGTTTTGTGGGTTGGCTTAGGCATACGGAGTTCATTCCATGTCTAAGCCCCAGTCGGACCGAGGGTTTTGGCAGCGGGACCGGCAGCGGGATCGATAGCAGGTAAAGGGGTACTAGGCTAATCTTCGGCTTGCGCATTATGCCTCTCCGATCAGCCTTTCCAATCGGCTGAGTGCCCACAGGCTTATTTCGTGGGTTGACTTAGGCATACGGAGTTCACCCCCAGTCTAAGCATACGAAGTTTATTCCTAGTCTAAGATCGAACTGGACCGAGGGTTGCGACAGCAAGATCGACAGCACGTAGGGGGGATCGGGCCGATCCCCAGCTTGCGCATTCTGCCTCTCTGGCCGGCTGAGCGTCGTACGCCCGTTTCGTGGGTTGGCTTAGGCATAGGGAGTTCATTCCATGTCTAAACCCCAACCGGACCGAGAGTTGTGGCGACGGGACCGGCAACACATAGAGGAGGCCCTGGTCGATCCCCGGCTTACGCATTATGCCTCTTCGGTCCGCTCAGCGCCCGAACGCTCGTTTCGTGGGTTGACTTAGGCATACGAAGTTCATTCCCAGTCTAAGATCGAATCGGACCAAGGGTTGCGGCAGTAGGATCGATAGCACGCAGGGGGGACCTAGCCAATCCCTGACTTAGGCATTCTGCCTCTCCAATCGGCTGAGTGCCCGCATGCTCGATTCGTGGGTTGGCTTAGGCATACGGAGTTCATTCTATGTCTAAGCATACGAAGTTCATTCCCAGTTTAAGATCGAACCAGACTGAGGGTTACGGCAACAGAACCAGTAGCAGGATCGGCAGTACGTAGGGGGGACCGAGCTGATCCCCAACTTGCGTATTTTGCCTCTCTGACTGGCCTTTTCGGTTGACTAAGCACTCGCACGCTCGTTTCGTGGGTTGGCTTAGGCATACGAAGTTCATCCCCAGTCTAAGCATACGGAGTTCATTCCCAGTCTAAGATCGAACAGGATCGAGGGTTGCTGTAGCAGGATCGACAGCATGCATGAGGGACCGGCCAGCTGAGCACCTGCACACCCGTTTCGTGGGTTGGCTTAGGCATAGGGAGTTCATTCCATGTCTAAGCCCCAGCCGGACCGAGGGTTGTGGTAGTGGGACCGACAACACGCAGAGGGGGACCGATCTGATCCTCGGCTTACGCATTCTGCCTCCCCGGTTGGCTGAACACCCGTACGATCGTTTCACAGGTTGGCTTAGGCATATGGAGTTCATTCCATGTCTAAGCATACGGAGTTCATTCCCAGTCTAAGATCAGATCGGACCAAGGGTTGCGATAGCAGGACTAGCAGTAGGATTGGTAGCACACAGAGGGAGACCGAGCCTATCCCCGACTTGCGCATTCTGCCTCTCTGACTGGCTGAGCCCCCGCGCACTCGTTTCATGGGTTGGCTTAGGTGTACGGAGTTCATTCCATGTCTAAGCCCTAGTCGGACCGAGGGTTGTGGGAGCAGGATCGGCAACACGCACAGGAGGATCGGGTTGATCCTCGGCTTGTGTATTATGCCTCTTCGGTCAGCCTCTCCGACCGACTGAATGCCCGCACGCACATTTCATGGGTTGACTTAGGCATACGGAGTTCATCTTCAGTCTAAGCATGCGGAGTTCATTCCTAGCCTAAGATCTGACTGGATCGAGGGTTATGGTAGCTGGATCGATAGCACGCAGGAGGGTCTGGGCTGATCACTGGCTTGCGCGTTCTGCCTCTCTGGCCGGCTGAGTGCCCGCACGCCCATTTCATGGGTCAACTTAGGCATAGGGAGTTAATTCCATGTCTGAGCCCTAGCCAGATCGAGGGTTGTGGCATCGAGACCGGTAGCACGCAGAGGGGGATCAGGCTGATCCCCGGCTTATGCATTATGCCTCTCCGACCGGTTGAGCACCCGCACACTCATTTTGTGGGTTGACTTAGGCATACGGAGTTCATTCCTAGTCTAAGATCAGACCGCACCGAGGGTTACGACAGCAAGATCGACAGCATGTAGAGGGGACCACGTCGATCCCCAGCTTACGCATTCTGCCTCTCCGACCGGTTGAGCACCTACACATGTGTTTCATGGGTTGGCTTAGGCATACGGAGTTCATTCCATGTCTAAGCATGCAGAGTTCATTCCCAGCTCATATCAGATCAGACCGAGGGTTACGACAGCAGGACCAGTAGCAGGATCGATAGAACGCAAGGGGGGACGGGGCCGATCCCCAGCTTGCGCATTCTGCTTATCCGATCGACTAAGCCCCGCACGCTCGTTTCGTGGGTTGGCTTAGGCATACGGAGTTCATTCCATGTCTAAGCCCCAGCCAGACCGAGGGTTGTGGTAGCAGGACCGATAGCGAGATTGACAGCACGCAGAGGTGGATTGGGTTGGTCCCCGACTTGCTCATTATGCCTCTCCAGCCGGCCTCTCCGGTCGACTAAGCGCTCGCATGCTGATTTCATGGGTTGACTTAGGCATACGGAGTTCATCCCCAGTCTAAGCATACGGAGTTCGTTCCCAGTCTAAGATCGAACTAGATCGAGGGTTACGACAGCAAGATCGGCAGCATGTAGGGGGATCGAGTCGATACCCGGCTTACGCATTCTACCTCTCCAATCGGCTGAGGGCACGCACGCCCGTTTCGTGGGTTGGCTTAGGCATAGGAAGTTCATTCCATGTCTAAGCCCCAATCGGACCGAGGGTTGTGGCAGTGGGACCGACAGCTCGTAGAGGAGGACTAGGTCAATCCTCGACTTACGCATTATGCCTCTCCGATCGGCTCAGCACTTGAACACTCGTTTCGTGGGTTGACTTAGGCAAACGGAGTTCTTTCCCAGTCTAAGAATGAATCAGATCAAGGGTTACGACAATAGGATCGATAGCACGCAGGAGGGGATCGGGCCTGTCCCCGGCTTGCACATTCTGCCTCTCCGATCGGTTGAGCACCCGCACACTCCTTTCATGGGTTGGCTTAGGCATACGGAGTTCATTCCATGTCTAAGCATATGAAGTTCATTCCCTGTCTAAGATCGGGCCGAACTAAGGGTTGCGGCAGCAGGATCAACAGCACGTAAGAGGGGACCGAGCTGATCCTCGGCTTACACATTCTGCCTCTCCGGTTGGCTGAGTGCCCGCACGCTCATTTCGTGGGTTGACTTAGGCATACAGAGTTCATCCCCAGTCTAAGCATACGGAGTTCATTCCCAATCTAAGATCAGACTGGATCGAGGGTTGCGACAGCAAGATCGACAACACACAAGAGGGACCGAGCCTATCCCCAGCTTTCGCATTCTGCCTCTTCGGCCAGCTGAGTGCCCGCACGCCCGTTTCATGGGTTGGCTTAGGCATAGGGAGTTCATTCCATGTCTAAGCCCTAGCCGAACCGAAGGTTGTGGTAGCAAGACTAGCAGTACGTAGAGGGGGACCAGGTCAGTCCCTGGCTTACCGATTCTGCCTCTCCGATCGGTTGAGTGCCCACACGCTCGTTTCATGGGTTGACTTAGGCATACAGAGTTCATCCCCAGTCTAAGCATACAGAGTTCATTCCCAGTCTAAGATCAGACCAGATCGAGGGTTGCGACAGTAGGATCGGCAGCACGCAGGAGGGACCGGGCCGATCCCTGGCTTGTGCATTTTGCCTTTTCGGTCGACTGAGTGCCTGCACACTTGTTTCATGGGTTGGCTTAGGCATAGGGAGTTCATTAAATGTCTACGCCCCAGTTTGATCGAGGGTTGTGGCAGCGGGACCGACAGCATGCAGAGAGAGGCCTAGCTGATCCCTGACTTACGCATTATACCTCTCCGACGACTTACGCAGAGGGCTGGGCCGAACCGAGGGTTGTGGTAACGGGCCGAATGCTTGTTTCATGGGTTGACTTAGGCATACAGAGTTCATTCCCAGTCTAAGATCAAACAGGACCAAGGATTGTGGCAGCAAGGTCGAAAGAACACAGGGGGGATCAAACTGTTCCCTGGCTTGCGCATTCTACCTCTCCGGCTGGGTGAGCACCTGTATGCTCGTTTCGTGGGTTGACTTAGGCATAGGGAGTTCATTCCATGTCTCAGCCCCAGCCAGACCAAGGGTTGTGGCAGCGGGACCGACAGCACGCAGAGGGGGATCGGGTTGATCCTCGGCTTGCACATTATGCCTCTTCAGAGTTCATTACGCCCGCATGCTCATTTCGTGGGTTGATTTATGCAAACGGAGTTCATTCCCAGTCTAAGATTTGATCAGACCGAGGGTTACGGCAGTAAGATCTACAGCACGCAGGGGGGATCAGGTCGATCCCAGACTTGCACATTCTACCTCTCCAGCCGGCTGAGCGCCTGCATGCTCGTTTCATGGGTTGGCTTAGGCATACTAAGTTCATTCCATGTCTAAGCATACGGAGTTCATTCCTCGCCTAAGATTTTAAGCCACAGTGCACTTGCTAGGCTCCAGCATGTGTTGGTGCAGCATTTTTTTCGCCCAGGGCACCATCGCCGAAGCATCGCCAGAGCATCGCCGAAGAGCCTAACCGGCGGCGTTGGGGGTTCTGACGATTGGGGGGGCCGGGGGGGTGTGCGCATCCTGCCTCTCTGGTCGGCTGAGCACCCGCACGCTCATTTTGTGGGTTAGCGTAGGCATACGGAGTTCATCCCCAGTCTAAGCATACGAAGTTCATTCCCAATCTAAGGTCGGACCGGATCGAGGGTTGCAGCAGTAGGATCGACAGCACACAGGAGGGATCGGGGTGATCCTCGACTTACACATTCTGCCTTTTCGGTCGGTTGAGCGCCCACACCCCCGTTTCGTGGGTTGGCTGAGGCATAGGGAGTACATTCCATGTCTAAGCCCCAGCCAGACCGAGGGTTGTGGCAGCGAGATCGATAGCATGCAAGAAGGATCAGGCCGATCCTCGACTTGCGCATTATGCCTCTACAGTCGGTTGAGCGCCCACACGCTCATTTCATGGGTTGGCTTAGGCATACGGAGTTCATTCCATGTCTAAGCATACGAAGTTCATTCTTAGTGTAAGATCGGACCAGATCGATGGTTGTGGCCGTAGTACCAGCAGCAGGATCGACAGCATGTAGGAGGGACTGGGTCGATCCCTGGCTTGTGCATTCTGCCTCTCCGGCCAGCTAAGCACATGCATGCTCGTTTTGTGGGTTGGCTTAGGCATAGGGAGTTCATTCCATGTCTAAACATACGAAGTTCATTCCTAGCCTAAGATTTTAAGCCACGATGCACATGCTGGGCTCGAGCATGTGCTGGTGCCGCATTTTTTTTGCACCATCGTCGGAGCATCGCCAGAGAGCCTAACCGGCGACATTGGGAGTTTCGGCGATTAGGGGGGCCGAGGGGTGTGCGCACATCATTTGCAATGGGTGCTGGTAAACGGGGTTCATTCCATGTCTAAGCCCCCGAACCGAGGGTTGTGGCAGCAGGATTGGTAGTGGGATCGGCAGCACGCAAAGGGGGATTGGGCTGATCCTCGGCTTGCACATTATGCCTCTCCGACCAGCCTCTCCAGCCAGCTGAGCGCACGCACGCTCGTTTCATGGGTTGACTTAGCCGTACGAAGTTCATCCCCAGTCTAAGCATATGGAGTTCATTCCCAGTCTAAGATCAGATCGGATCGAGGGTTGGGGTAGCAGGATCGACAGTACGCTGGGGGGACAGAGCCGATCCTCGACTTGCACATTCTGCGTCTCCGACCGACTGAGCACCCGCATGCCCGTTTCATGGGTTGGCTTAGGCATTGGGAGTTCATTCCATGTCTAAGCCCCAGTCGGACTGTGGGTTGTGGCAGCGGGACCGGTAGCATGCAAAGTGGGATCGGTCGATCCTCGGCTTGCGCATTATGCCTCTCCGGCCAGCTCAGCGCCCGTACGCTCGTTTCGTGGGTTGACTTAGGCATACGGAGTTCATTCCCAGTCTAAGATCGGACCAGACCGAAGGTTGCGGTAGCAGGATCGACAGCACGCAGGGGGGACCGTACCGGTCCTCGATTTATGCATTTTACCTTTACGGTCGGCTGAGCACCCGCATGCTCGTTTCATGGGTTGGCTTAGGCATACGGAGTTCATTCCATGTCTAAGCATACGGAGTTCGTTCCCAGTCTAACATCAGACCGGACCGAGGGTTACGGTAGTAGGACCAGCAGTAGAATCAGCAACAGGTAAGGGGGATCGAGCTGATCCCCGACTTGCGTATTCTGCCTCTCCGACCGGATGAGGGCCCGCACGCTCATTTCATGGGTTGGCTTAGGCATACAGAGTTCATTCCATGTCTAAGCCCCATCCGGACCAAGGGTTGTGGTAGTAGGACTGGCAGCGGGATCGACAGCATGTAGAGGGGGACCGGACTGATCACTAGCTTGCGCATTATGCATCTTGGGCCGACTGAGTGCCCACACGCTCATTTTGTGGGTTGACTTAGGCATACAGAGTTTATCCCCAGTCTAAGCATACGGAGTTCATTCCCAGTCTAAGCATACGGAGTTCATTCCCAGTCTAAGATCGGATCGGACTGAGGGTTGCGACAGCAGGATCGGTAGCACGCAGAGGGATCGAGCCGATCCCCGGCTTGCGAATTCTGCCTCTCCGGCCGGCTGAGCGCCCGTATGCCCATTTCGTGGGTTGGCTTAGGCATAGGGAGTTCATTCCATGTCTAAGCCCCAATCGGACCGAGTGTTGTGGCAGCGGAACTAGCAGCACGTCGAGCGAGACCGGGCCGATCCCCGGCTTGCGCATTATGCCTTTCCGACCTATTCAATGCCCGCACACTCGTTTCGTGGGTTGACTTAGGCATACGGAGTTCATTCCCAGTCTAAGATCGGACCAGACCGAGGGTTGCCGCAGCAGGATCGACAGCACGTAGGGGGGGATCGGGTCGATCCTCGGCTTGCGCATTCTGCCTCTCCGGCCGACTGAGCGCCCGCACGCTCATTTTTTGGGTTGGCTGAGGCATACGGAGTTCATTCCATGTCTAAGCATACGAAGTTCATTCCCAGTCTAAGATCGGACCGGACTGAGGGTTGCGACAGTAGGACCAGCAACAGCATCGGCAGCACGCAAGGGGGATCGCGTCGATCCCCGGCTTGCGCATTCTGCCTCTCCGGCCAGCTGAGCGCCCGCATGCTCGTTTCGTGGGTTGGCTTAGGCATACGGAGTTCTTTCCATGTCTAAGCAGGGTTATGGCAGCAGGATCGACAGCGGGATCGGTAGCACGCATAGGAGGATTGGGCTGATCCCTGGCTTCCATATTATGCCTTTTCGGTTGGCCTCTCCGGTCAGCTGAGTGCCTGCATGCTTGTTTCGTGGGTTGGCTTAGGCAAATGGAGTTCATCCCCAGTCTAAGCATATGGAGTTCATTCCTAGTCTAAGATGGAATCGGATCGAGGGTTGTGACTGCAGGATCGGCAGCACGCAGGTGGGATTGGGCCGATCCTCAGCTTGCGCATTTTGCCTCTTTGACCGGCTGAGCGCCCGTAAGTCCGTTTCGTGGGTTGGCTTAGGCATAGGGAGTTCATTCCATGTCTAAGCCCCAGTCGGATCAAGGGTTATGGTAGTGAGACTGGCAGCACGTAGAGGGGGACTGGGCCAATCCTCGTCTTGCGCATTATACCTCTTCGGCCGGCTCAACGCCCACATGCTTGTTTCATGGGTTGACTTATGCATACGGAGTTCATTCCCAGTCTAGGATCGGAGCAGACCGAGGGTTGCGACAGCAGGATCGACAGCACATAGGGGGGATCGAGTCGATCCCCGGCTTGTGCATTCTACCTCTCCAGCTAGCTGAGCGCCCGCATGCTCGTTTCTTGGGTTGGCTTAGGCATATGGAGTTCATTCCATGTCTAAGCATACGGAGTTCATTCCCAGTCTAAGATTTTGAGCCACGGTGCACATGTTAGGCTCAGGCATGTACTAGTGCCGCATTTTTTTTGCCCAGGGCACCATCACCGAAGCATCATCGGAGAGCCTAACCGGTGGCATTGGGGGTTCCGACGATTGGAGGGGTCGAGGGAGTTTGCACACATGATGTGCGATGGGTGCTGATATTTGTGTCACTGGCTTCGACCTTAGACTCAAGAATCTCCTCTTTTATGCCTAAGTCAGCCTAAAACACATGCGTACGGGCACTAGAACAACGAGAAGGGCTGATTATGCAAGTTAAAGAGAAATAAGATAAAAAGGCAAAATTCTGGAAATGCTCTTGTATTCACTGAAACGAAAGTGTTCGATGGTGTACAAATGAGGGAGGAGCAGCCCTTTATTTATAGTTGAGGGTCCAGCTTACACTTAATGGCAATATCTCTAGAATAAAGGCTAAAATCATGGGATTATACAGATTACAATCAATCAGGATGCTAACTCCTGATTTTTAGGGTCAACCAAATCTGTCAAGATGCTGCTGCTGATCCTGGCTGCTTCCAGAAGCTTCCCTTGCATGTCCAGCACCTTGGGCCCTTCTAGATATGGTGCGGGCAGCTTGTATGCTAGGCCTTGGTCTCACGGGCTGGCTTGCAAGTTGGGCGGGTGTTCTGAACTCGTTTGCTAGGCTTTGAGCGCAGATACCCACCAGCACACCCGGTCTATGGGCCTCAACCTCTGGCTCACCTGCTGGTGCGCTTGATGTGCCTGGCGCACCTACCTAAGGTGTGACATTCTCCCCCACCTGATTGTGTAATGCCCTCATTGCATCTTCTGCATGGTACTGCCTGATCTGGTCCCCGAACTGCCATAAGTCATCTGCTAGTTCCTAGCTCGCTTCACTATCTGGAAGTTTCTTCCAGCACACCAAGTACTCTTGTCTTGGCTGATAGTTCTTCCGTCTCACCTCCCAATCAGCTATGATGCTGTGGACCTCCTTCTCATATGAGGCCCTTGCTCCCAATGGCGCACACTTTGACTCTGCCCGTCTTGGATCTCCCTCATCCTCATGGAACACCGGGTATACCCTCAGCTTGGGTGGCATATCCAACTTATAGGCAACCTTGCCTACCCTCTTAACTACTCGGAAAGGTCTCTCATACCTCTGGACTAGGCCTTTGTGCAGCCCCCTATGGCATACAATGGGATGCAGCTTCACTAACACCAAGTTTCAAACCTGAAACTGCACGTCCCGCCTATTCTGGTCTGCCCACTTCTTCGACCTCTTGGCCGCCTTGTGTAGACAAACTCTGGCCAAGTTAGTTTGCTCTTGCCATGCCTTGGCAAACTTGTATGCTGCTGGATTCGACCCTGTATAACCTGCAGCAATCGAATCGGGTGTTAGTGGTTGTTACCCTGTCACAACCTCAAATGGGCTCTGGTTCATTGCCTCACTCCTTTGCAAGTTATAGGAAAACTGTGCAATATCTAGCAGCTTTGGCCAGTCCCTTTGTGTGGCACTCACATAGTGCCTGAGATAGACCTCCAATAGTCCATTCACTCATTCTGTCTACCCATCGGTATGCGGATGCATGTTGGTGGAAAAGTTCAAGTCTGACCCCAACAGCTTGAACAACTCAATCCAGAACCTACCCGTGAAACACCCGTCCCGATCACTAACAATGGTCCTCGGCACTCCCCAGTACTTAACCATGTTCTTCAGCAACAATCGAGCTACCTCCTCGATTGGGTACTCCTTGGTTGCTGGAATGAAGATTCCATACTTGGAAAACCTATCCACCACTACCATGATGCTTCCAAACCCTTCTGCTTTGGGTAGACCAACTATAAAGTCCAGAGAAACACTCTCCCATGGTCGCTCTGGCACTGGCAATGGCTCTAAGAGACCACCTGGTTTCTTGAGCTCCACCTTGTCCTGTTGGCACACAAGACAAATCTTCATATAGGCCTCCATATCGTCCCTCATGTGCGGCCAGTAGTACCGATCCTCGATCAACACCAAGGTACGGCTCACTCCGAGGTGTCCAGCCCACCTTGAATCATGGAATTCTTGCAAAACTTCCTTGCGGAGCTACCCGTGCTACGGCATAAACAGTCTATTGCCCCTGGTGTACAGCAATCCATCCTGCAATCAAACCGCCTAGTCTTACCTTACTGGGTGTACTCCATCAAAGCCTTGGCTGTAAGATCATGCGTAAGTCCTTCCTTGATGCGCGACACCAGTGACCCCTCTGGTTGGCTAATGGCAGCAAGGTTAGCCTTCCTGCTCAGGGCGTCTGCCACTAGGTTCGCCCGCCTCGGCTTGTACTCCATCTGGAAATCAAATTCTGTAAGAAAATCTTGCCATCTTGCCTGCTTGGGGGATAGATTCTTCTACATTTGGAAGTAGCTAGTCGCCACATTGTCCGTCCTAACCATGAACCTCGACCCTAACAGGTATTGGCGCCAAGTGCGTAAGCAGTGCACCACTGCAGTCATCTCCTTCTCTTGGATCGTGTACTTGTGCTCAGTCTCGTTCAGCTTCTTACTCTCGAACGCCACTGGACGTCCCTCCTGCATCAACACTCCCCCTATGGCAAAGTCTGATGCATCCGTATGCACCTCATACGGCTTGGCATGGTCTGGCAAGGCCAAGACTAGCTCCTCGATCACAGCCCGCTTCAACCTGTCAAAGGCTTCCTGCCATCCTGTGCTCCACTCCCATGTTTTCCCTTTCTTGAGCAAGTCAGTCAATGGCATGGCTATTACTGAGTGACCTTTGATGAAGTTCCTGTAGTAGTTGACCAGCCCAAGGAACGATCTCAACTCAGTGACCTTGGCTGGCGGTTGCCACTCTAGGATGGCATGTATCTTGCCTTCATCCATGCGTATCCTGCCAACTCCCACTATGTGGCCAAGGAATGGGATCTCCTGCTGGGCGAATGAGCACTTCTCCCTCTTGACAAACAGCTTGTGCACCCATAACACCTCGAACACCTGTCTCAAGTGGTCTACATGCTCTCCCAAAGTCTGGCTGTAGATCACAATGTCATCCAAATAAACCACAACAAACCGACCAAGGAATGACTGAAGTACCTTGTTCATAAGGGTGCAGAATGTTGCTGAGGCGTTCATGAGTCCAAAAGGAATCACCAAGAACTCATACGAACCATACCGAGTGACACATGCTGCCTTTAGCTCATCTCCCTCCGCGATCCTGACTTGATAGTAGCCTAACCTCAAATCCAGCTTGGTGAATCACCTTGCGCTCCCAAGTTGATCGAACAAGTCCGCAATGAGTGGGATGGGGTACTTGTTCTTGATGGTCAGCTTGTTCAAAGCCCAGTAGTCTATGCACAGCCGTAACGACCCATGATGCTTGCACTGAAATAGAATCGGTGCACCATAGGGTACCTTCGATGGCCTGATGAAGCAAGCATCAACTAACTCTTTGAACTGCTTCCTCAACTCCTTCAACTCTAGTGGAGACATTCGGTAAGGGGCTCTAGCTGGTGGCTTGGCCTCGGACACCAGCTCGATTTTGTGGTCCACCTCCCTCTTAGGTGGTAGCTTGCTAGGTAGCTTTGTGGGCATCACATCACTAAAGGTCTTCGGCACCTTTAGCACCTCCAAGGGTGACTCAGTCTCTTTCTCCCTTGGCTCATCATATTTCAGGGCTGCCAAGAAGGTGTCTTCTTGTCTGCTTACCGCCTTGGCAAATTCGATGGCTGACACCACCTGCGACCCAACTCCAGACCCTCTCTTTAATGGGACTAGGCATTGGCACTGTGCATCCAAGATGTAAACACAATCGGCAAAAGGCACAAGGAGGGCGTTAATCCGATCAAGGAAATCCAACCCAATCACAAACTCATAGTCGTCAAAGGGTATTGCCTCAATGGTCTCCTTGCCTTTCCAATCTCCAAGCTGCAACTCCACTCCTCGCGCTACTCTAATGGCTGGAACTTCATTGGAGTTCACCATTTTGATGGTACCAGTCCCTTTCTGCACTTTTAGTCTGAGCTTCCGGGCTCTATCACCTGAAATAAAAAGATGTGAGGCACCTGTGTCCACCAGTGCTCTCACCTTCTGACCCGTAACCTTCAGATCCGTAAACATCAAGCCCTTTGGCTTGCGGCTCCCCTTACTCTGGATAGCATTGAGCACCAATGACCCAAGCTTTGCTGCCCCTGACTCTGGCTCCTTATCAGACTCCTTGTTTATAGTAGCCAGCTTGCCCTTTTACAGCAATTACGCGCTATGTGGCTCCCTCCACATAGGTAGCATGCTGGTGGCTCTCAATCCCCCTTTGCTTTCCACTTGCCTGTTGGTGGCTTTCTCTCGCCATCCTTGGTCCGGTCCCTCCCCTTGGACTGCTTCTTTCGGTCCCTAATGTCCCTGCCCTTACCCTTGGGCTTGGTAGACTCAAACTTGTTCAAAGGCTTGAACTCTATCAAGGCCTCGACAGTAGTCATAGCTTTAGCCAAGTCATGAACTCCTCTCCTTTGTAGCTCATACTTCACCCCATCCATGAAAGCAAATAAGGTGTCCTTCTCACCTCGATCCGAGATCTGTAGCATCAGTTCAGAGAATTTCTGGACATACTCCCTTATGTCCCCTTGCTGGCTTAGCTTGCGCAACTTTGCCCGTGCCTCATCATCAGCATACTTCAGGTAAAATTGTTCTCTGAACTCCTTTTGGAACTCTGCCCAGGTTCCAATCTTGGCGCTCCCATGCCTGACATCATCACACTTCTGCCTCTACCACAATAAGGCTACATCAGTGAGATACATAGCAGCGGTGCTTACCTTTATCGCCTCGTCTTGCATGCCCATGGCCTGGAAGTACTGCTCCATACCCCAAAGGTAGTTATCTACTTCCTTGGCCGCCCTAGTTCCCTTGAACTCCTTAGGCTTGGGGACATCCAATCTGGACTTGGACACTCCAGCAAACATGCCATTCCCAATGGCAGTCTTGCAAGCAATGAGCTCACTGGTAAGCTCCTCCATCCGCTGGCGCATGGCCTCCATGCCATCGTGCAAGGTCAACACTTCAGCCTCTGAGGTCTGATTCTTTTGGGTGAACACGTCCAAGCCTTTGTTGAGAGTAGCTTGCAGCTCACTTTGGATCTCCTCCCCTATGGAGTCTAGTGATGCAATGTGAGTCTCTACCCCTTCAAGCTTTTCCCCCATGTCACCCATGGTTACCTCCACCTTGGCTAGCCTACTGTCTATGGTAGACTAGATATCTCTAGAACTGGCTTTCCTCTTTTTTCTGTGCCCATGCTCTTGGGCCTCTAGTTGTTGGTTAGCAGCGTCACTTTGGGATGCCATCTCCTCTAACCTGCACAACACAAACACATAGAATTGAACTTGCTCTGATACCAACTGTCACGGGCTCCGACCTTAGACTCAAAAACCGTACGGCCTTAGGCTTAGAATCTCCTCCTTTAAGCCTAAGTCAGCCTAAAACATAAGCATACGGGCACTAGAACAATAGGAAGGGCTGATTACGCAAGTTAAAGAGAAACAGGATAAGAAGGCAGAAAACTGGAAATGCTCTTGTATTCACTGAAACAGAAGTGTTTGATGGTGTACAAATAAGGGAGGAGCAGCCCTCTATTTGTAGTTGAGGCTCCAGCTTACACTTAATGGCAATATCCCTTGAATAAAGGCTAAAATCATGGGATTATACAGATTACAATCAATCAGGATGCTAACTCCTGATTTTCAGGGTCAACCAAATCTGCCAGGATGCTGCTGCTGATCCTGCCTGCTTCCAGAAGCTTCCCTTGCGTGTCCAGCACCTTGGGCCCTTTTGGATGTGGTGTGGGCAGCTTGTATGCCAGGCCTTGGTCTCACAGGCTGGCCAACAAGTTGGGTGGGCGTTCTGAACTCGTTTGCTAGGCTTTGCGCGCATATACCCGCCAGCACGCCTGATCTGTGGGCCTCAACCTCTGGCTCGCCTGCTGGTGCACCTGATGTGCCTGGCACTCCTGCCCAGGGTGTGACACTTGGCCCTTATATTGGCCCCCTATCCCTCATAAAACATTGAGAACTCACACCCCCTTAAAGAGCATTTCAGATTTTATAGGTTTGCTGCCAGTAGCCATTAAAGTGTCTGAAATGAGGACACTTTTTTCAAACGATCACAAAATCTTCTCCACTTCGCATTTTTAGCTGAATTTTTTTGTACATGACAACAAAAATACAAGGATCACCTCCACCAAATTTGGGGACAAAAATATTTCTAAAAAATTTTAAAAAAAATCCCAAACCATAAAATGTTTCAAAAATCATGAAAAATAGAAAACGGGTCGTCTTGCCATGAAACTTCACATGAACGGTTAGGGGACCATTGTATGAATTTACAAGCCATAAAAATGGCATTGGCATGGCAGAAATATGAAGATGTGCTTGAACCCACCTACCACCCGTTCGATCCCCAGCTTGCGCATCCTGCCTCTCTGGTCGACTGAGCGCCCGCACGCTCGTTTTGTGGGTTGACTTAGGCAACAGAGTTCATCCCCAGTCTAAGCATATGGAGTTCATTCCCAGTCTAAGATTGGATCAGACCGAGGGTTGTGGCAGTAGGATCGACAGTGCCCCTCCGACCGGTTGAGCGCCCGCACGCCTATTTCATGGGTTGGCTTAGGCATAGGGAGTTCATTCCATTTCTAAGCCCCAACCAAACCGAGGGTTGTGGCAGCGGGACCGCAGCACGTAGAGGGGGATCGGGCCGATCCCCGGCTTGCGCATTATGCCTCTCCGGTCAGCTCAGCGCCCGTACACTCATTTCGTGGGTTAACTTAGGCATACGAAGTTCATTCCCAGTCTAAGATTAGACCAGACCAAGGGTTGCGGCAGCAGGATCGACAGCATGCAGGGGGGACTGGACCGATCCCTGGGTTGTGCATTCTGCCTCTTCGGCCGGCTAAGCGCCCGCACGCTCATTTCGTGGGTTGGCTTAGGCATACGGAGTCCATTCCATGTCTAAGCATACAGAGTTCATTCCCAGTCTAAGATCAGACCGGATCGAGGGTTGTGGCAGTAGGATTGACAGCATGCAGGGGGGACCAGGTCGATCCTCAGCTTGCGCATTCTACCTCTCCGATCGGCTGAGTTCCCGCATGCTCATTGTGTGGGTTGGCTTAGGCATACGGAGTTCATTCCATGTCTAAGCCTAGTCAGACTGAGGGTTGTGGCAGCAGGATTGACAATGAGATCGATAGCACGTAGAGGGGGATCGGGCTGATCCCCGGCTTGCGCATTATGCCTCCCCGATTGGCCTCTCCGATCGGTAGAGTGCCCGCTTGCTCCTTTCATGGGTTGACTTAGGCATATGAATTTCATCCCCAATCTAAGCATACAGAGTTCATTCCCAGTCTAAGATCGGATCAGACCGAGGGTTGCGGTAGCAGGATCAGCAGCACGCTAGGCTTTGTGCGCAGATACTCGCCAGCACGCCTGGTCTACGAGCCTCAACCTCTGGCTCACTTGTTAGGGCGCCTGATGTGCCTGGCGTGCCCGCTTAGGGCATGAAACTTGGCCCTTATATTGGCCCCCTATCTCTCATCAAACCTCGAGAACTCACACCCCCTTAAAAAGCATTTGAGATTTTATAGGTTTGCTACAAGTAGCCATTAAAGTGTCTAAAATGGGGACACTTTTTTCAAACGATCACAAAATCTTCTCCACTTCGAGTTTTTAGCTGAATTTTTTTATGCATGCCAACAAAAATAAAAGGATCACCTATACCAAATTTGGGGACAAAACACTTTCCAAAATCCCGAACCGCAAAAAGTTTCAAAAATTGTGAAAAACAGAAAACGGGTCGTCTTGCCACGAAACTTCACATGAAGGCTTAGGGACCATTGTATGAATTTGCAAGCCATAAAAATGGCATTGGCACGGCAGAAATATGAAGATGTACTTGAACCCACCTATCACTCGTTCAATCCTCGGCTTGCACATCCTGCCTCTCTGGTCGATTGAGCGTCCGCACGCTCGTTTCGTGGGTTGACTTAGGCATACAGAGTTCATCCCCAATCTAAGCATACGGAGTTCATTCCTAGTCTAAGCATACGGAGTTCATTCCCAGTTTAAGATTGGATCGGACCGAGTGTTGTGACAGCACAATCGACAGCATGCAGGGGGGACCAGGCCGATCCCCGGCTTGCACATTCTGCCTCTCCAGTCGGCTGAGCACCCGCACGCCCGTTTCGTGGGCTGGCTTAGGCATAGGGAGTGCATTCCATGTCTAAGCCCTAGTCGAATCGAGGGTTGTGGCAGTGGGATCGGTAGCACGCAGAGGGGGACCGAGCTGATCCCCATCTTGCGCATTATGCCTCTTCGGCCGGCTCAGTGCCCACATGCTCGTTTCGTGGGTTGACTTATGCATACAGAGTTCATTCCCAGTCTAAGATCGAATCAGACTGAGGGTTGCGACGCGGCATCGATAGCACGCAAGGGGGACCGGGCTAGTCCTCAGCTGGCTGAGTGCCCACACGTTCGTTTCATGGGTTGGCTTAGGCATACGAAGTTTATTCCATGTCTAAGCATACAGAGTTCATTCCCAGTCTAAGATCAGATCAGACCGAGGGTTGTGGTAGCAGGACCAGCAGCAGGATCGACAGCACGCAAGAGGGACCGGGCCGATCTTCGGCTTGCGTATTCTGCCTCTCCGACCGACTGAGCGCCTGCACACTTGTTTTGTGGGTTGGCTTAGGCATATGGAGTTCATTCCATGTCTAAGCCCCAGTCAGACTGAGGGTTGTGATAGCAGGACCGGCAGCGGGATCGACAGCACGCAGAGGGGGATCGGGCTGATCCCCGACTTATGCATTATGCCTGTCCAGTCGGTTGAGCGCTCGCATGCTCGTTTCGTGGGTTGACTTAGGCATACGGAGTTCATCCCCAGTCTACGCATACGGAGTTCATTCCCAGTCTATGATCGGATTGGATCGAGGGTTACGGCAGCAAGATCGACAGCACGCAGGGTGATCGGGCCAATCTGTGGCTTGCGCATTCTACTTCTCCGACCGGCACGCCCGTTTCATGGGTTGGCTTAGGCATAGGGAGTTCATTCCATGTCTAAGCCCCAGCCAGGCCGACGATTGTGGGAGCGGGACCGGTAGCACGCAGCGGGGGACCTGGTCAATCCCTGGCTTGCGCATTATGCCTCTTCGGCCAGCTCCGCGCTCGCACACTTGTTTCATTGGTTGACTTATGCATATGGAGTTTATTCCCAATCTATGATCGGACCGAACTGAGGGTTGTGGCAGCAGGATCGACAACATGCAAGGGGGACCGGGTCAATCCCCGGCTTGTGCATTCTGCCTCTCCGATCGATTGAGCACCCGCACGCTTGTTTCGTGGGTTGGGTTAGGTATACAGAGTTCATTCCATGTCTAAGCATATGGAGTTCATTCCTAGTCTAAGATTTTGAGCCACGGTGCACATGCTGGGCTAGGGCATGTGCTGGTGCCGCATTTTTTTCGCCCGAGGCACCATCGTCGGATAGCCTAACCGATGGCATTAAGGGTTCTGGCGATTGGGGGGCCGGGGGGTGTGCGCACATGATGTGTGATGGGTGCTGGTACTTGGCCCTTATATTGGCCCCCTATCCCTCATCAAACCTCGAGAACTTACACCCTCTTAAAGAGCATTTGAGATTTTATAGGTTTGCGGCCAGTAGCCATTAAAGTGTCTGAAATGGGGACACTTTTTTCAAATGGTCACAAAATCTTCTCCACTTTGAGTTCATTCCCAGTCTAAGATCAAACTGGACCAAGGGTTGCAGTAGTAGGACCAGCAGCAAGATTGGTAGCCCGCAGGGGGGGACCAAGCTGATCCCCGGCTTGCGCATTCTGCCTCTCCGATAGACTGAGCGCCCACACGCTCGTT
Source organism: Durio zibethinus (assembly GCF_047325235.1). NCBI lineage: Eukaryota > Viridiplantae > Streptophyta > Magnoliopsida > Malvales > Malvaceae > Durio > Durio zibethinus. The sequence goes on from NC_143181.1 coordinate 20,983,129, forward strand.
TCATGGGTTGACTTAGGCATATGGAGTTCATCCCCAGTCTAAGCATACGGAGTTCATTCCTAGTCTAAGATCAGACAGGATCGAGGGTTGCAGCAGTAGGATCGGCAGCACGCAGGGGGGACCAAGTCGATCCCCGGCTTACGCATTCTGCCTCTCCGGCCAGCTGAGTGCCCGCACGCCCATTTCGTGAGTTGGCTTAGGCATAGGGAGTTCATTCCATGTCTAAGCCCCAGTCGGACCGAGGGTTGTGGTAGTGTGACCAGCAGTACGAAGAGGGGGACCGAGCCGATCCCCGACTTGTGCATTCTGCCTCTCCGGTCGGCTGAGCACCCGTACGCTCGTTCCGTGGGTTGGCTTAGGCATACGAAATTCATTCCATGTCTAAGGATACGGAGTTCATTCCCAGTCTAAGAGTTTGAGCCACGGTGAACATACTAGGCTTGGGCATGTGCTGGTTCCACATTTTTTTTGCCCGAGGCACCATTGCCGGAGCATCATCAAAGAGACTAACTGGCGGCATTGGGGGTTCCGTCGATTGGGGGGCCGGGGTGTGTTTGCACATGATGTGCGATGGGTGCGGGTACTTGGCCCTTATATTGGCCCCCTATCCCTCATCAAACCTCAAGAACTCACACCCCTTAAAGAGCATTTGAGATTTTATAGGTTTGCTGCCAGTAGCCATTAAAGTGTTTGAAATGGGGACACTTTTTTCAAACGGTCACAAAATCTTCTCCACCTCGAGTTTTTGGTTGAATTTTTTTATGCATGCCAACCAAAATAAAAGGATCACCTCTACCAAATTTGGGAACAACACTCTTTCTAAAAAAATTTAAAAAAATCCCGAACAGCAAAAAGTTTCAAAAATCATGAAAAATAGAAAACGGGTCGTCTTGCCATGAAACTTCACATGAAGGCTTAAGGGACTATTGTATGAATTTACGGGCCATAAAAATTGCATTGGAAGGGCAGAAATATGAAATGTGCTTGAACCCACCTACCACCCGTTCGATCCCCGGTATGCGCATCCTGCCTCTCTGGTCGGCTGAGCGTCCGCACGCTCATTTCGTGGGTTGACTTAAGCATACGGAGTTCATCCCCAGTCTAAGCATACGGAGTTCATTCCTAGTCTAAGATCAGATCAGACCGAGGGTTGCAGCAGCAGGATCGACAGCATGCAGGGGGGACCAGGCTGATCCCCGGCTTGCGCATTCTGCCTCCCCAATCGGCTGAGTGCCCGTACACCCATTTCGTGGGTTGGCTTAAGCATAGAGAGTTCATTCCATGTCTAAGCCCCAGTCAGACTGAGGGTTATGGCAGTGAGACTGGTAGCATGCAGAGGGGGATCGGGTTGATTCCCGGATTGCGCATTCTGCCTCTCTGACCGGCTGAGCGCCCGCACACTCATTTCGTGGGTTGGCTTAGGCGTACGGAGTTCATTCCATGTTTAAGCATACAGAGTTCATTCCCAGTCTAAGAGTTTGAGCCATAGTGCACATACTGGGCTCGAGCATGTGCTGGTGCCACATTTTTTTCGCCTAAGGCACCATCGTCGGGGCATCGCCGGAGCATTATCGAAGAGCCTAACCAGCGACATTGGGGGTTCCGGTGATTGGGGGGGCTGGGGGGTGTGTGCACAGGATGTGCAATGGGTGCTGGTACTTGTCCCTTATATTGGCCCCCTATCCCTCATCAAACCTCAAGAACTCACACCCCCTTAAAGAGCATTTGAGATTTTATAGGTTTGCTACCAGTAGCCATTAAAGTGTCTAAAATGGGGACACTTTTTTCAAACGGTCACAAAATCTTCTCCACTTTGAGTTTTTAGCTGAATTATTTTGTGCATGTGAACAAAAATACAAGGATCACCTCTACCAAATTTGGGGACAAAACTTTTCTAAAAAATTTTTCAAAAAATCTCGAACCGTAAAAAGTTTCAAAAATCATGATAAAAAGAAAACGGGTCGTCTTGCCACGAAACTTCACATGAAGGCTTAGGGGACCATTGTATGAATTTACAAGCCATAAAAATGGCATTGGCATGGCAGAAATATGAAGATGTGCTTGAACCCACCTACCACCCGTTCGATCCCCGGCTTGCGCATCCTGCCTCTCTGGTCAGCTGAGCGTCTGCACGCTCGTTTCGTGGGATGACTTAGGCATACGGAGTTCATCACCAGTCTCAGCATACGAAGTTCATTTCCAGTCTAAGATCAGACCAGATCGAGGGTTACGGCAGCAGGATCGACAGCACGTAGGGGGGACCGAGCCAATCCCTGGCTTACGCATTCTGCCTCTCCGGTCGACTGAGGGCCCGCACGCCCGTTTCGTGGTTTGGCTTAGGCATAGGGAGTTCATTCCATGTCTAAGCCCCAGCCAGACCGAGGGTTGTGGCAGCAAGACCGGTAACATGCAGAGGAGGATCGGGCTGATCCCCGGCTTATGCATTATGCCTCTTCGGCCAGCTCAGTGCCTGCATGCTTGTTACGTGGGTTGACTTAGGCATACGGAGTTCATTCTCATTCTAAGATCAGACCAGACTGAGGGTTGCGACAGTAGGATCGACAGCACGTAGGGGGCACCGGGTCGATCCCTGGCTTGCACTTCTGCCTCTCCGCTCGGCTAAGCGCCCGCATGCTCGTTTCGTGGGTTGGCTTAGGCATACGGAGTTCATTCCATGTCTAAGCATACGAAGTTCATTCCCAGTCTAAGATTAGACCGGACCAAGGGTTGTGACAGCAGGACTAGCAGTAGGATCAGCAGCATGCAGGGGGTGACCAGGCCAATCCCCGGCTTGCGCATTCTGTCTCTCCGGTCGACTGAGTGCCCACGTGCTCATTTCATTGGTTGGCTTAGTCATACAGAGTTCATTCCATGTCTAAGCCCCAGCCGGATCGAGGGTTGTGGCAGCATGACCGGCAGCGGGATCGACAGCACGCAGAGGGGGACCGAGATGATCCTTGACTTACGCATTATGCCTCGTCGGCCGGTTGAGCGCCTGCACGCTCGTTTTGTGGGTTGACTTAGGCATACAGAGTTCAACCCCAATCTAAGCAGACGGAGTTCATTCCAAGTCTAAGATCGGATCGGACCGAAGGTTGTGACAGCAGGATCGATAGCAAGCGCATTCTGCCTCTCCGACTGGCTGAGTGCCCGCACACCCGTTTCGTGGGTTGGCTTAGGCATAGGGAGTTCATTCCATGTCTAAGCCCCAGCCGGATCGAGGGTTGTGGCAACGGGACCGACAGCACGCAGTGGTGGAACGGGTCGATCCCCAACTTATGCATTATGCCTCTCCGGTCAACTCAGTGCCTGTACGCTCGTTTCGTGGGTTGACTTAGGTAGACGGAGTTGATTCCTAGTTTAAGATCAGACCGGACCGAGGGTTGTGACAGCAGGATTGATAGCATGCAGGGGGTGATCGGGTCGGTCCTTGACTTACGCATTCTACCTCTCCGACCGGCTGTGCGCCCGTACGCTCGTTTCGTGAGTTGGTTTAGGCATACGGAGTTCATTCCCAGTCTAAGATCGAACTAGATCAAGGGTTACGGCAACAGGACCGACAGCAGGATCGACAGCACGCAGGGGGGATCGGGCTGATTCCCGGCTTGCCCATTCTGCCTCTCCAGCCAACTGAGCGCCCGTACGCTCGTTTCGTGGGTTGGCTTAGGCATACGGAGTTCATTCCATGTCTAAGCACCAGTCGAACCGAGGGTTGTGGCAACAGGATTGGCAGCGGGATCGACAGCACACAGAGGGGGACAGGGTTGATCCCCGGCTTACGTATTAAGCCTCTCCGGTCGGCTGAGCGCCCGCACGCTCATTTCAGGGGTTGACTTAGGCATACGGAGTTCATCCCCAGTCTAAGCATATGGTGTTCACTCTTTGTCTAAGATTAGACCAGATCGAGGGTTACGACAGTAGGATCGACAGCACGTAGGGGGACCGAGCTGATCCCCGACTTGTGCATTCTGCCTCTCTGGCCGGCTGAGTGCCCGCACGCCCGTTTCATGGGTTGGCTTAGGCATAGGGAGTTCATTCCATGTCTAAGCCCCAGTCGGATCGAGGGTTGTGGCAGTGGGACCGACAGCACGTAGAGCGGGACTAGGCTGATCCCCGGCTTGCGCATTATGCCTCTCCAGCAGGCTCAGCACCCCAATGCTCGTTTCGTGGGTTGACTTAGGCATACGAAGTTCATTCTCATTCTAAGATCAGACTGAAATAAGGGTTTTGGTAGCAGGATCGACAGCACGTAGGGGGAACGGGCTGGTCCCCGGCTTGTGCATTCTGCCTCTTCGACAGGCTGAGTGCCGCACGCTCGTTTCGTGGGTTAGCTTAGGCATACGAAGTTCATTCCATGCTAAGCATACGGAGTTCATTTCCAGTCTATGATCAGACCGAACTGAGGGTTGCGACAGCAGGACCAGCAGCAAGATCGGTAGCATGCAGGGGGGATCGGGCCGATCCCCAACTTGCACATTCTGCCTCTCCAGTCGATTGAGCGCCCGCACGCTCATTTTGTGGGTTGACTTAGGCATACGAAGTTTATCCCCAGTCTAAGCATACGGAGTTCATTCCCAGTCTAAGATCAGATCAGACCGAGGGTTGCGAGAGCAGGATTGGTAGAACGTAGGTGGGATCGGGTCGATCCCAGCTTACGTATTCTGCCTCTCTGGCCGACTGAGTGCCCGTACGCTCGTTTCATGGGTTGGCTTAGCCATACAGAGTTCATTCCATGTCTAAGCATACAAAGTTCATTCCCAGTCTAAGATTGGACCGGACCGAGGGTTATGGTAGCAGGACCAACTGCAGGATCGGCAGCACGCAAGGGGGATCGGGCTGATCCCCGGCTTGCATATTATGCCTCTCCAACTGGCTGAGCAACCGCATGCTCGTTTCTTGGGTTGGCTTAGGCATACGGAGTTCATTCCATGTCTAAGCCCCAGTCTAACCAAGGGTTGTGGCAGCAGGATCGGTAGCACGTAGAGGGGGACCGGGTCAATCCTTGGCATGCGCATTCTGCCTCTTCGGCTGGCTGAGCATCCGCACGCTCATTTCGTGGGTTGGCTTAGGCATACAGAGTTCATTCCATGTCTAAGCATACAGAGTTCATTCCCAGTGTAAGAGTTTGAGCCACGGTGCACATGTTGGGCTTGGGCATGTGCTGGTGCCACATTTTTTTCGCCTGAGGCACCATCGCCGGAAGATTGTTCGACGATGAGGGGGCCGGGGGGTATACGCACATGATGTGCAATGGGTGCTGGTACTTGGCCCTTATATTGGCCTCCTATCCCTCATCAAACCTTGAGAACTCACACCCTCTTAAAGAGCCTTTGAGATTTTATAGGTTTGCTGCCAGTAGCCATTAAAGTGTTTGAAATGGGGATACTTTTTTCAAACGGTCATAAAATCTTCTCCACTTCGAGTTTTTAGCTGAATTGTTCTGTGCATGCAAATAAAAATACAAGGATCAGCTCTACCAATTTTGGGGACTAACTTCTTTATAAAAAAATTTAAAAAAATCTCGAACCACAAAAAGTTTTGAATATCGTGAAAAATAGAAAACGAGCCGTCTTGCCACGAAACTTCCCATAAAGGCTTAGGGGACCATTGTATGAATTTAAAAGCCATAAAAATGGCATTGGCATGGCAGAAATATGAAGATGTGCTTGAACCCACCTACTACCCGTTCGATCCCCGGCTCGCGCATCCTGCCTCTCTGGTCGGTTGAGCGTCTGCACGCTCGTTTCATGGGTTGACTTAGGCATACGAAGTTTATCCCCAGTCTAAGCATATGCAGTTCATTCTCAATCTAAGATCGGATCGGATCGAGTGTTGCGACAGCAGGATCGGTAGCACGCAGGGGGGATCGGGCCGATCCCCGGCTTGCACATTCTACCTCTCCGATCGGCTGAGTGCCCGCATGCCCATTTCATGGGTTGGCTTAGGCATAAGGAGTTCATTCCATGTCTAAGCCCCAGTCGGACCGAGGGTTGTGGCAGCGGGATCGACAGCATGCAGAGGGGGATCAGGTCGATCCTCGACTTGCGCATTATGCCTCTCCGATCGGCTCAACGCCCGTACACTCATTTTGTGGGTTGACTTAGGCATACGGAGTTCATTCCTAGTCTAAGATCAAACCAGACCAAGGGTTGCGGCAGCAGGATCGATGGCACATAGGGGGGATTAGGCCGGTCCTCGACTTGCGCATTTTGCCTTTCCAACCGACTGAGCACCCGCACGCTTGTTTCATGGGTTGGCTTAGGCATACGGAGTTCATTCCATGTCTAAGCATATGGAGTTCATTCCCAGTCTAAGATCGGATTGGACCGAGGGTTACGACAGTAGGACCAGCAGTAGGATCGGTAGCATGCAGGGGGATCGAGCCAATCCCCGGCTTGCGCATTCTTTCTCTCCGGCCGATTGAGCGCCCGCACGTCCGTTTCATGGGTTGGCTTAGGTATAGGGAGATCATTCTATGTCTAAGCCCCAACCAGACCGAAGGTTGTGGCAATGGGACCGACAGCACGTAGAGGGGGACCGAGCCGATCCTCGACTTGTCCATTACACCTCTCATGTCGGCTCAGTGCCTGCACGCTCGTTTCGTGGGTTGACTTAGGCATACGAAGTTCATTTCCAGTCTAAGATCGGATCTAACCAAGGGTTACGAAAGCAGGATCGACAGCATGCAGTGGGGGACCGGGCTGATCCTCGGCTTACGTATTCTACCTCTTCGATCGGTTGAGCGCCCGCACGCATGCTCGTTTTATGGGTTGGCTTAGGCATATAGAGTTCATTCCATGTCTAAGCATACGGAGTTCATTCGTAGTCTAAGATCGGACCGGATCAAGGGTTACGGCAGCAGGACCAGCAACAGGATCGACAGCACGTAGAGGGGACCGGATCGATCCTCGGCTTGCACATTCTGCCTCTTCGGTCGGTTGAGCGCCCACACGCCCGTTTCGTGGGTTGACTTAGGCGTAGGTAGTTCATTCCATGTCTATGTCCCAGTCGGACTGAGGATTGTGGCAGCGAGACCGTTGGCACACAGAGGGGAATCAGGCCGATCCTCGGCTTGCGCATTATGCCTCTCTGGCCAGCTTAGCGCCCACACACTCGTTTCGTGGGTTGACTTAGGCATACGGAGTTCATTCTCAGTCTAAGATTGGGCCGGACTGAGGGTTGCGACAGCATGATCGACAGCACGCAGGAGGGACCGGATTGATCCCTGGCTTACGCATTCTACCACTCCAGCCAGCTGAGCGACCGCACGCTCATTTCGTGTGTTGGCTTAGGCATACGGAGTTCATTCCATGTCTAAGCCCCAGCTGGACCGAGGGTTGTGGCAGCAAGACTGACAGCGGGATCGACAGCACGCAGAGGGGGACCGGGCTGATCCCCGGCTTGCACAATACGCCTTTTCAGCCGACTGAGCGCCCGCACGCTCGTTTCGTGGGTTAGGTAAGGCATACAGAGTTCATTCCATGTTTAAGCATACGAAGTTCATTCCCAGTCTAAGATCGGATCGGACCAAGGGTTGCAGCAGTAGGATTGACAGCACGGAGGGGGGACCGGGCCGATCCTCGGCTTACGAATTCTGCTTTTCCGGTAGGCTGAGCGCCCGTACGCCCGTTTCGTGGGTTGGCTTAGGCATAGGGAGTTCATTCCATGTCTAACCCCAGCCAGACCGAGGGTTGTGGCAGCGGGACCGGTACCACACAGAGGGTCCAGGCCAATCCCCGGCTTGCGCATTATGCCTCTTCGACTGGCTCAGGGCCCGCACGCTCATTTCATGGGTTGAATTATGCAAACGGAGTTCATTCCCAGTCTAAGATCGAACCAGACCGAGGGTTGTGGCAGCAGGATTGACAGCATGTAGGGGGGACTGGGCTGATGCCCAACTTGCGCATTCTGCCTCTTCGACTGGCTGAGCGCCTGTACGCTCGTTTGATAGGTTGGCTTAGGCGTACGGAGTTCATTCCATGTCTAAGCATACGAAGTTCATTCCCAGTCTAAGATTTTGAGCCATGGTACACATGCTGGGCTCGGGCATGTGCTGCTGCCGCTTTTTTTTTACCTAGGGCACCATCACCGCAGCTTTGTCGGAGCATCGCCGGAGAGCCTAACCGACGGCATGATGTGCGATGGGTGCTGGTACTTGGCCCTTATATTGGCCCCCTATCCCTCATCAAACCTCAAGAACTCACACCCCCTTAAAGAGCATTTGAGATTTTATAGGTTTGCTACCAGTAGCCACTAAAGTGTCTGAAATGGGGACACTTTTTTCAAACGGTCACAAAATCTTCTCCACTTCGAGTTTTTAGCTGAATTTTTTTTTGCATGCAAAAAAAAATTCAAGGATCACCTCTACCAAATTTTGGGATAAAACTCTTTCTAAAAAAATTTTAAAAAATCCCGAACCGTAAAAAGTTTGAAAAAATGTGAAAAATAGAAAACGGGTCGTCTTGCCACGAAACTTCACATGAAGGCTTAGGGGACCATTGTATGAATTTAAAACCATAAAAATGGCATTGGCATGGCAGAAATATGAAGATGTGCTTGAACCCACCTACCACCCTTTCGATCGCTGGCTTGCGCATCCTGCCTCTCTGGTTGGCTGAGCGCCTGCACGCTCATTTCGTGGGTTGACTTAGGCATACGGAGTTCATCCCCAGTCTAAGCATACGGAGATCATTCCCAGTCTAAGATCGGATTGGACTGAGGGCTGTGGCAGCAGGATCGACAGCACGCAGAGGGGACCAGGCCGATCCCTGGCTTGCACATTCTGCCTCTCCGGCCGGCTGAGCGCTCGCATGCCCGTTTCATGGGTTGGCTTAGGCATAGAAAGTTCATTCCATGTCTAAGCCCCAGTCAAACCAAGGGTTGCAGTAGCGGGATCGGTAGCACGCAGAGGGGGACCGGGTCGATCCCCGGCTTGCGCATTATGCCTCTCCGGCCAGCTCAGTGCCCACACGCTCATTTCATGGGTTGACTTAGGCATACGGAGTTCATTCCCAGTCTAAGATTGGACCAGACCGAGGGTTGCAGCAATAGGATCGACAGCACGCAGGGGGGATCGAGCTGATCCCCCACTTACGCATTCTGCCTCTCCGACCGGTTGAGCGCTCGCACGCTCATTTCATGGGTTGGCTTAGGCATACGGAGTTCATTCCATGTCTAAGCATACGGAGTTCATTCCTAGTCTAAGATCAGACCGGATCGAAGGTTATGGTAGCAGGACCAGCAACTGGATCGGTAGCACGTAAGGGGGCCGGACCGATCTCCGACTTACGTATTCTACCTCTCTAGCCGGCTGAGCACCCGCACGCTCGTTTCATGGGTTGGCTTAGGCATACAGAGTTCATTCCATGTCTAAGCCTCAGTCGGATCGAGGGTTGTGGTAGCAGGACTAGCAACGGGATCGACAGCATGCAGAAGGGGATTAGGCTGATCCACGGCTTGCGCATTATGCCTCTCTGGCCTACCTCTCCAGCCAGTTGAGTGCCTACATGCTCATTTCATGGGTTGACTTAAGCATACGAAGTTCATCCCCAGTCTAAACATATGGAGTTCATTCCCAGTCTAAGATCAGATCGGACCAAGGGTTGCAGCAGCAGGATCGATAGCACGTAGGGGGATCGATCCGATCCCTGGCTTGAGCATTCTGCCTCTCCGGCTAGCTGAGTGCCTGCACGCCCGTTTCGTGGGTTGGCTTCATAGGGAGTTCATTCCATGTCTAATCCCCAATCGGATCGAGGGTTGTGGCAGCGGGACCAGTAGCACTCAAAGGGGGATCGGGCTGATCCCCTGCTTGCGCATTATGCCTTTTCGATCGGCTCAGAGCCCGCATGTTCATTTCGTGGGTTGACTTATGCCTACGGAGTTCATTCCCAGTCTATGATCGGGCCAGATCGAAGGTTGCGATAGCAGGATCAACAGCACGTAGGGGGGACCGAGCCGATACCTAGCTTGGGCATTCTTCCTCTCCGACCGACTGAGCACTCGCAAGCTCGTTTTGTGGGTTGGTTTAGGTATACGGAGTTCATTCCATGTCTACGCATATGGAGTTCATTCCCAGTCTAAGATTTTAAGCCATGGTGCACATGTTGGGCTCGAGCATGTGCTGGTGTCGCATTTTTTTCGCTCGGGCACCATCATCGAAGCATCGTTGGAGCATCTTCGGAGAGCCTAACCGGTGGCATTGGGGGTTTCGATGATTGGGGGGGCCGGGGGGGTGTCACATGATGTGTGATGGGTGCTGGTACTTATGTCACCGGCTCCAACCTTAGACTTAGAAACCGTACGGCCTTAGGCTTGGAATCTCTTCCTTTATTCCTAAGTCAGCCTAAAAGACAAGCGTACGGGCACTAGAACAACGGGAAGGGCTGATTATGCAAGTTAAAGTGAAACAGGATAAGAAGGCAGAATTCTAGAAGTGCTCTTGTATTCATTGAAATGAAAGTGTTTGATGGTGTACAAATGAGGGAGGAGCAGCCCCCTATTTATAGTTGAGGCTCCAGCTTACACTTAATGGCAATATCCCTAGAATAAAGGCTAAAATCATGGGATTATATAGATTACAATCAATCAGGATGCTAACTCCTGATTTTTAGGGTTAACCAAATCTACCAAGATGCTGCTCCTGATCCTGCCTGCTTCCAGAATCTTCCATTGCGTGTCCAGCACCTTAGGCCCTTCTGGATGTGGTGCGGGCAGCTTGTATGCCAAGCCTTGGTCTCACAGGTTGGCCTACAAGTTGGGCGGGCGTTCTGAACTCGTTTGCTAGGCTTTGTGCATAGATACCCGCCAGCACACCTGGTCTACGGGCCTCAACCTCTGGCTCGCCTGCTGGTGCATCTGATGTGCCTGGCGCACCTACCCAGGGTGTGACATTCTCCCCCACCTGATTGCGTAATGCTCTCGTTGCATCTTCTACATGGTACTACCTGATCTAGTCCCTGAACTACCATAAGTCATCTGCTGGTTCCCAGTTCACCTCACTGTCTAGAAGTCCCTTCCAGTGCACCAAGTACTCTTGTCTTGGTTGATAGTTCTTTCGTCTCACCTCCCGATCAGCTATGATGCTATGGACCTCCTTCTCAAATGAAGCCCTTGCTCCCAATGGCGTATGCTTTGACTCTGCCCGTCCTGGATCTCCCTCATCCTCATGAAACGACTTGAGCATGCTCACGTGGAACACCGGGTGTACCCTCAGCTTGGGTGGCATATTCAGCTTATAGGCAACCTTGCCTACCCTCTTGACTACTCGAAAAGGTCCCTCATACCTCTGGGCTAGGCCTTTGTGCAGCCCCCTATGGCGCACAATGGATGCAGCTTCACCAACACCAAGTCTCCAACCTGGAACTGCACGTCCCCCTATTCTGGTCTGCCCACTTCTTCGACCTCTTGGTCGCCTTGTGTAGACAAACTCTAGCTAAGTCAGTTTGCTCCTGCCATGCCTTGGCAAACTTGTATGCTGCTAGATTCGACCTTGTATAACCTGCAGCAATTGAATCGGGTGTTAGTGGTTGTTGCCCTGTCATAACCTCAAATGGGCTCTGGTTCGTTGCCTCACTTCTTTACAGGTTGTAGGAAAACTATGCAATATCTAGCAGCTTTGGCCAGTCCCTTTGTGTGGCACTCACATAGTGCCTGAGGTAGACCTCTAATAGTCCATTCACTCATTCTGTCTGCCCATCGATCTGCGGATGCATGTTGATGGAAAAGTTCAAGTCTGACCCCAACAGCTTGAACAACTCAGTCTAGAACTTGCCCGTGAAATGCCCATCCGGATGACTAACAATGATCCTCGGCACTCCCCAGTACTTAACCATGTTCTTTAGGAATAATCGAGCTGCCTCCTCAACTGGGCACTCCTTGGTTGCTAGAATGAAGATTCCATACTTGGAAAACCTGTCCACCACTACTATGATGCTTCCAAACCCTTCTGCTTTGGGTAGACCGACTATAAAGTCTAGAGAAACACTCTCCCATGGTCACTCTGGCACTGGCAATTGCTCCAAGAGACCGCCTGGTTTCTTGAGCTCCACCTTGTCCTATTGGCACACAAGACAAGTCTTCACATAGGCCTCCACATCGTCCCTCATGTGCGGCCAGTAGTACCGTTCCTCGATCAGCGCCAAGGTATGACTCACTCCAGGGTGTCCAGCCCACCTTGAATCATGGCATTCTTGCAAAACTTCTTTGCAGAGCTTCCCGTGCTGTGGCACAAATAGTCTACTGCCCCTGGTGTATAGCAAGCCATCCTGCAACCAAAACCTCCTAGTCTTACCTTGCTGGGCGTACTCCATCAAAGCCTTGGCTGTAGGATCATGCGCAAGTCCCTCCTTGATGTGCGGCACCAGTGACCCCTCTGGTTGGCTAATGGCAGCAAGGTTAGCCTTCCTACTTAGGGTGTCTGCCACTAGGTTCACCCACCCCGGCTTGTACTCCATCTGGAAATCAAATTTCGTAAGAAAATCTTGCCATCTTGCCTGCTTGGGGGATAGCTTCTTCTGGGTCTGGAAGTAGCTGGTCGCCACATTATCCATCCTAACCACAAACCTTGACCCAACAGGTAATGGCACCAAGTGCACAAGCAGTGCACCACTACAGTCATTTCCTTCTCTTGGACCATGTACTTGTGTTCAGTCTCATTCAGCTTCTTGCTCTCAAACGCAACTGGACATCCTTCCTGCATTAACACGCCCCCTATAGCAAAGTCTGATGCATCCGTATGCACCTCATATGGCTTGGCATGGTCTGGCAAGGCCAAGACTGGCTCCTCGATCACAGCCCGTTTCAACCTATCAAAGGCTTCCTGGCACCCTGCGCTCCACTCTCATGCTTTCTCTTTCTTGAGCAAGTCAGTCAATGGCGTGGCTATTGCTGAGTGACCTTTGATGAAGCACTTGTAGTAGTTGACTAGCCCAAGGAATGATCTCAACTCAGTGACCTTGGCTGGCAGTTGCCACTCCAAGATGGCGTGTATCTTGCCTTCATCCATGCGTATATTGCAACCTCCCACTATATGGCCAAGGAACGGGATCTCCTTTTGGGCAAATGAGCACTTTTCCCTCTTGACAAACAGCTTGTGCACCTGCAACATCTCAAACGCCTATCTCAAGTGGTCTACATGCTCTCCCAAAGTCTGGCTGTAGATCACAATGTCATCCAAATAAACCACAACAAACCAATCAAGGAATGACTGAAGTACTTTGTTCATAAGGGTGCAAAATGTTGTTGGGGCGTTCGTGGGTCCGAAAGGCATCACCAAGAACCCATACGAACCATACTGAGTGACACATGCTGTCTTTGGCTCATCTCCCTCCGCGATCCTGACTTGATAGTAGCCTGACCTCAAATCCAGCTTGGTGAACCACCTTGCGCTCCCAAGTTGATCGAACAAGTCCGTAATGAGTGGGATGGGGTACTTGTTCTTGATGGTCAGCTTATTCAAAGCTCGGTAGTCTATGCACAGTCGCAATGACCCATCATGCTTGCACTGAAATAGAACCAGTGCACTATAGGGTGCCTTCGATGGCCTGATGAAGCCAGCATCAACTAACTCTTTAAGTTGCTTCCTCAACTCCTCCAACTCTGGTGGAGACATTCGGTAAGGGGCTCTAGCTGGTGGCTTGGCCTCGGACACCAGCTCGATCTTGTGGTCCACCTTCCTCTTAGTTGGTAGCTTGCTAGGTAGCTTTGCGGGCATCACATCACTAAAGGTCTTCAGCACCTTTAGCACCTCCAAGGGTGACTCGGTCTCCTTCTCACTTGGCTCCTCATATTTTAGGGCTGCTAAGAAGGTGTCTTCTTGTCTGCTTACCGCCTTGGCAAATTGGATGCCTGACACCACTCGTGACCTAACTCCAGACCCTCTCCTTAATGGCACTAGGCATTGGCACCGTGCATCCAAGATGGAAACACAATCGGTAAAAGGCACAAGGAGGGTGTTAATCCAAACAAGGAAATCCAACCCAATCACAAACTCATAGTCATCAAGGGGTATTACCTCAATGGTCTCCTTGCCTTTCCAATCTCCAAGCTACAACTCCACTCTCCATGCTACTCCAATGGTTGGAACTTCCTTGGAGTTCACTGTTTTGATGGTACTAATCCCTTTTTGCACCTTTAGTCTGAGCTTCCGGGCTCTATCACCTGAAATAAAAAGATGTGAGGCACCTGTGTCCACCAGTGCACTCACCTTCTGACCTGCAACCATCAGATCCACAAACATCAAGCCCTTTGCCTTGCGACTCCCCTTACTTTGGACAGCATTGAGCACCAACGACCCAAGCTTTGCTACCCCTGACTCTGGCTCCTCGTCAGACTCCTTGTTTACAGCAGCCAGCTTGCCCTTCTGTGGGTAATTACATGCTATGTGGCTCCCTCCACATAGGTAGCATGCCAGTGGCTCTCAGTCCCTTTTTACTTTCCACTTGCTTGCTGGTGGCTTCCTCTCGCCATCCTTGGTTGAACGGTCTCAGTCTCCATCCTTGGACTCTCAGTCACGGTCCTTTCCTTTGGACTGCTTCTTCCGGTCCCTATCATCCCTGCCTTTACCCTTGGGCTTGGTAGACTCGAACTTGTTCAGAGGCTTGAACTCTATCAAGGCCTCGGCAGTAGTCATGGCTTTAGCCAAGTCATGAACTTCTCTCCTTTGTAGCTCATGCTTCACCCACAGCTTCAGCCCATCCATGAAAGCAAATAAGGCATCCTTCTCACCTAGATCTAAGATCTGTAGCATCAGTTCAGAGAATTTTTGGACATACTCCCTTATGTCCCCTTGCTGGCTCAACCTATGGAACTTTGCCCGCGCCTCATCATCGGCATACTCCGGGTATAATTGTTCTCTGAACTCCTTTTGGAACTCTACCTAGGTTCCAATCTTGGCGTTCCCATGCCTGACATCATCACACCTACGCCTTTACCACAATAAGGCTACATCAGTGAGATACATAGCAGCGATGCTTACCTTTATACCCTCGTCTTGCATGCCCATGGCCTAGAAGTACTGCTCCATACCCCAAAGGTAGTTATCTACTTCCTTGGCCGCCCTAGTCCCCTTGAACTCCTTAGGCTTGGGGACATCCAATATGGACTTGGACACTCCAGCAAACATGCCATTCCCAATGGCAGTCTTGTAAGCAACGAGCTCACTGGTAAGCTCCTCCATCCGCTAGCGCATGGCCTCCATGCCATCATGCAAGGTCAACACTTCAGCCTCCAAGGTCTGATTTTTTTAGGTGAACATGTCCAAACCTTTGTTGAAAGCAGCTTGCAGCTCACTTTGGATCTCCTCTCTCATGGAGTCTAGCGATGCAATGTGAGTCTCTACCCCCTCAAGCTTCTCCCCCATGTTACCCATGGTCACCTCCACCTTGGCCAGCCTACCGTCCATGGTAGACCAGATATCTCTAGAACTGGCTTTCCTCCCTCTTCCATGCCCATGCTCCTGGGCTTCTAGTTGTTGGTTAGCAGCATCACTTTGGGATGACATCTCTTCTAACCTGCACAACACAAACACACAGAATCGAACTTGCTCTAATACCAACTGTCACGGGCTCCGACGTTAGACTCAGAAATCGTGCGATCTTAGGCTTGGAATCTCCTCCTTTAAGCCTAAGTTAGCCTAAAGCACAAGTGTACGGGCACTAGAACAACAGGAAGGACTGATTATGCAAGTTAAAGAGAAACAGGATAAGAAGGCAAAATTTTGGAAATGCTCTTGTATTCACTGAAACAGAAGTGTTTGATGGTGTACAAATGAGGGAGGAGCAGCCTTCTATTTATAGTTGAGGCTCCAGCTTACACTTAATGGCAAATCCCTAGAATAAAGGCTAAAATCATGGGATTATACAGATTACAATCAATCAGGATGCTAACTCTTGATTTTCAGGGTCAACCAAATCTGCCAAGATACTGCTGCTGATCCTGCCTGCTTCCAGAAGCTTCCCTTGCATGTCCAGCACCTTGGGCCCTTCTGGATGTGGTGTGGGAGCTTGGATACCAGGCCTTGGTCTCACGGGCTGGCCTGCAAGTTGGGTAGGCATTCTGAACTGTTTGCTGGGCTTTACTCGCAGATACCCGCCAGCACGCCTGGTCTACGGGCCTCAACCTCTGGCCCACCTGCTGGTGCATCCAATGTGCCTGGCGCACCCACCTAAGGGGTGAGACTTGGCCCTTATATTGGCCCCCTATCCCTCATCAAACCTCGAGAACTCACACCCCCTTAAAGAGCATTTGAGATTTTATAGGTTTGCTGCCAGTAGCCATTAAAGTGTCTAAAATGGGGACAACTTTTTCAAACGGTCACAAAATCTTCTCCACTTCAAGTTTTTAGCTGAATTTTTTTGTGCATGCCAAAAAAAATACAAGGATCACCTCTACCAAATTTGGGGACGAAACTCTTTCTAAAAAAATTTTAAAAAATCCCGAATCACAAAATGTTTCGAAAATCATGAAAAATAGAAAATGGGTTGTCTTGCAATGAAACTTCACATGAAGGCTTAGGGGACCATTGCATGAATTTACAAGCCATAAAAATGGCATTGGCATGGCAGAAATATGAAGATGTGCTTGAACCCACTAACCACTCGTTCGATCCTCGGCTTGCGCATCCTGCCTCTTTGGTCGGTGAGCGCCTGCACGCTCGTTTCGTGGGTTAACTTAGGCATACAGAGTTCATTACCAATCTAAGATTGGACCAGATCGAGGGTTACGGCAACAGGATTGACAGCACGCATGGGGGATCGGGCCAATCCCCGGTAGGAGCATTCTACCTCTTCGGCCAACTGAGCGCCCGTACGCCCATTTCGTGGGTTGGCTTAGGCATAGGGAGTTCATTCCATGTCTAAGCCCTAGTCGGACTGAGGGTTGTGGCAGCGAGACCGATAGCACGTAGATGTGGACCGGACTGATCCCCGGCTTGCGCATTATGCCTGTCCAACTGGCTCAGCACCCGCACGCTTGTTTCATGGGTTGACTTAGGCATACGGAGTTCATTCCTAGTCTAAGATCAGACCAGATTGAGGGTTGTGGTAGCAAGATCGATAGCACGTAGGGGGGACCGGGCCAATCCCTGGCTTGCGCATTCTGCCTCTCCGGCAGCTGAGCACCCGCACGCTTGTTTCATGGGTTAGCTTAGGCATACGGAGTTCATTCCATGTCTAAGCATACGGAGTTCATTCATAGTCTAAGATTGGGTCAAACCGAAGGTTACGGTAGTAGGACCAGCAGCAGGATCGGTAGCATGCAGGGGGGACCGAGTCGATCCCTGGCTTGCACATTCTGTCTCTCCGGTCGGCTGAGCGCCCGCACACTTGTTTCGTGGGTTGGCTTAGGCATACGGAGTTCATTCCATGTCTAAGCCCCAGCCAGATCGAGGGTTGTGGCAGCAGGACCGGCAGCGGGATCGACAGCATGCAGAAGGAGATCGGGCTGATCCTCGGCTTGCGCATTATGCCTCTCCGATCGATCGCTATGGCCGGCTGAGCTCTCGCACCTTCGTTTCGTGGGTTGACTTAGGCATACGAAGTTCATCCCCAATCTAAGCATACGGAGCTCATTCCCAGTCTAAGATCGGATTGGATCGAGGGTTACGGTAGCAGGATCGACAGCACGCAAGGGGGACCGAGCCGATCCCCAACTTGTGCAATCTACCTCTCCGATTGGCTGAGCGCCCGCACGCCTGTTTCGTGGGTTGGCTTAGGCATAGGGATTTCATTTAATGTCTAAGCCCCAGCTGGATTGAGGGTTGTGGCAGCGGGATCGACAGCACGTAGGGGGGATCGGGCCGATCCCCGACTTACACATTCTGCCTCTCCGACTGGATGAGAGCCCGCACACCCGTTTCATGGGTTGGCTTAGGCATAGGGAGTTCATTCCATGTCTAAGCCCCCAGCCGGACTGAGGGTTGTGGTAGCGGGACCGACAGCACGCAGAGGGGGATCGGGTCGATCCCCAACTTGCGCATTATGCCTCTTCGGTCGGCTCAGCTCCCGTATGCTCATTTCGTGGGTTGACTTATGCATACGAAGTTCATTCCCGGTCTAAGATCAGACCGGATCGAGGGTTGCAGCAGCAGGATCGACAGCACGTAGTTGGGGACTGAGTTGATCCCCGACTTGCACATTCTACCTTTCCAGTCGGCTGAGCGCCCGCATGCTCATTTCGCAGGTTGGCATAGGCATACGGAGTTCATTCCATGTCTAAGCATATGTAGTTCATTCCCAGTCTAAGATTTTGAGCCATGGTGCACATGCTGGGCTCGGGCATGTGCTGGTGCCGCATTTTTTTCGCCCAGGGCACCATCATCGGAGCATTGTCGAAGAGCCTAATCGACAGTAGTGGGGGTTCCGGTGATTGGGGGGGCCGGGGGGTGTGCGCACATGATGTGCGATGGGTGCTGGTAATTGGCCCTTATATTGGCCCCCTATCCCTCATCAAACCTCAAGAACTCACACCCCCATAAAGAGCATTTGACATTTTATAGGTTTGCCGCCAGTAGCCATTAACGTGTCTGAAATGGGGACACTTTTTTCAAACGGTCACAAAATCTTCTCCAGTTCGAGTTTTTGGCTGAATTTTTTTTTTCATGCCAAAAAAAATACAAGGATCACCTCTACCAAATTTGGGGACAAAACTCTTTCTAAAAAAATTTAAAAAAATCCTGAACCGTAAAAAGTTTTGAAAATCGTGAAAAATAGAAAATGGGTCGTCTTGCCACGAAACTTCACATGAAGGCTTAGGGGACCATTGTATGAATTTACAAGGCATAAAAATGGCATTGGCATGGCAGAAATATGAAGACGTGCTTGAACCCACCTACCACCCGTTCGATCCCCGACTTGTGCATCCTGCATCTCTGGTCGGCTGAGCGTCCGCACACTCGTTTCATGGGTTGACTTAGGCATATGGAGTTCATCCCCAGTCTAAGCATATGGAGTTCATTCCTAGTCTAAGATCGGACCAGACCGAGGGTTGCGACAGCAGGATCGACAGCACGCAGGAGGGATCAGGCCGATCCCCGGCTTGCGCATTCTACCTCTCCGGCAGGTTGAGCGCCCGCATGCCCGTTTCATGGGTTGGCTTAGGCATAGGGAGTTCTTTCCATGTCTAAGCCCCAGTCAGACCGAGCGTTGTGGCAGCAGGACCGACAGCACGCAGAGGGGGACTGGGCCGATCTTCGGCTTGTGCATTCTGCCTCTTCGATCGGCTCAGCACCTGCACGCTCGTTTCATGGGTTGACTTAGGCATACGAATTTCATTCCCAATCTAAGATCGGATCGGGCCGAGGGTTGTGGCAGCAAGATCGACAGCACGCAGTGGGGATCGGGCCGATCCCCGGCTTGCACATTCTGCCTCTCCGGTCGGTTGAGCACCTGCAGGCATGCTTGTTTCACGGGTTGGCTTAGGCATACGAAGTTCATTCCATGTCTAAGCATATGAAGTTCATTCCCAGACTAAGATCAGACTGGATCGAGGGTTGCAGCAGCAGGATCGACAGCACTCAGAGGGGACCGTGTCGATCCTCGGCTTGCGCTTTTTGCCTCTCCGGCTGGCTGAGTGCCCACATGCTCGTTTCATGGGTTGGCTTAGGCATACGGAGTTCATTCCATATCTAAGCCCCAGTTGGACCGAAGGTTGTGGCAATAAGACCGGCAGGGGGATCGACAGTACGTAAAGGGGGATCGGGTTGATCCCTGACTTATGCATTATGCCTCTTCGATCGGCCTCTTCTATCGACTGAGCGCCCGCACGCTCGTTTCGTGGGTTAACTTAGGCATACTGAGTTCATCCCCAATCTAAGCATACGAAGTTCATTCCCAGTCTAAGATCGGACCGGACCGAAGGTTATGGCAGTAGGATCGGCAGCACGCATGAGGGACCGGGCCGATCCCCTGCTTGCGCATTCTACCTCTCTGACCGACTGAGCGCCCGTACGTCCATTTCGTGGGTTAGCTTAGGTATAGGGAGTTTATTCCATGTCTAAACCCCAGTCGGACCGAGGGTTGTGGTAGCCGGACCAGCAGAACATAGAGGGCGACTAGGTCGATCCTCGGCTTGCGTATTATACCTCTTTGGCAGGCTCAACGCTCGAACGCTCGTTTCGTGGGTTGACTTATGCATACGGAGTTCATTCCTAGTCTAAGATTGGATCGGACCGAGGGTTGTGGCAGCAGGATCGACAGCACCAGAGGGGGACCGGGCTGATCCCTGACTTGCATATTCTACCTCTCCAGCCGACTGAGAGCCCGTACGCTCATTTCATGGGTTGGCTTAGGCATACAGAGTTCATTCCATGTCTAAGCCTTAGCCGGATCAAGGGTTGTGGCAGCAGGACCGGCAGCACGCAGAGAGGGATCGAGCTAATCCCCTGCTTGCACATCTTAGGCATACAGAGTTTATCCCCATTCTAAGATCGGACCAGACCGAAGGTTGCGGAAGCATGATCGATAGCACGTAGGGGGGCTCGGGCCGATCCCTAGCTTGTGCATTCTACCTTTCTGGCCGACTGAGCACTCGCACGCTCATTTCATGGGTTGGCTTAGGCATACAGAGTTCATTCCAAGTCTAAGCATACAGAGTTCATTCCCAGTCTAAGATCGAACCGGATCGAGGGCTGCGGCAATAGGACTAGCAGTATGATCGACAGCATGCAGGAGGGATCGAGCCGATCCCCGACTTACGCATTCTGCCTCTCTGGTCGGTTGAGCGGCCGCACGTGCATTACGTGGGTTGGCTTAGGCATATGGAGTTCATTTCATGTCTAAGCATACGGAGTTCATTCCATGTCTAAGCATACAGAGTTCATTCCCAGTGTAAGATTTTGAGCCACGGGGTACATGCTGGGGTTGGGCATGTGCTGCTGTCGTATTTTTTTTGCTCGAGGCACCATCATCGGAGAGCCTAACCGACGGCATTTGGGGTTCCGATGATTGGGGGGCCGGGGGGTGTGCGCACATGATGTGCGATGGGTGCTGGTACTTGGCCCTTACATTGGCCCCCTATCCCTCATCAAACCTCGAGAACTCACACCCCCTTAAAGAGCATTTGAAATTTTATAGTTTTGCTACCAGTAGCCATTAAAGTGTCTGAAATGGGGACACTTTTTTCAAACGGTCACAAAATCTTTTACCGTAACAACCCATCATGCTTGCACTGAAATAGAACCGGTGCACCACAGGGTGCCTTTGATGGCCTGATGAAGCCAACATCAACTAACTCTTTGAGCTGCTTCCTGAGCTCCTCCAACTCTGGGGGAGACATTTGCCCTCGGACACCAGCTCGATCTTGTGGTCCACCTCCCTTTTAGGTGGTAGCTTGCTAGGTAGCTTTGCGGGCATCACATCACTAAAGGTCTTCAGCACTTTTAGCACCTCCAAGGGTGACTCGATCTCTTTCTCCCTTGGCTCATCATATTTCAGGGCTGCCAAAAAGGTGTCTTCTTGTTTGCTTACCGCCTTGGCAAATTGGATGGTTGACACCACCCGCGACCCAACTTCATACCCTCTCTTTAATGGCACTAGGCATTGGCACCGTGCATCCAAGATGCAAACACAATCGGCAAAAGGCACAAGGAGGGCATTAATCTGAACAAGGAAATCCAACCTAATCACAAACTCATAGTCATCAAGGGGTATTACCTCAATGGTCTCCTTGCCTTTCCAGTCTCCAAGCTGTAACTCCACTCCCCACGTTACTCCAATGGCTGGATCTGCCTTTAGTCTGAGTTCTGGGCTCTATCACCTGAAATAAAAAAATGTGAGGCACCTATGTCCACCAGTACGCTCACCTTCTGACCTGCAACCATCAGATCCGAAAACATCAAGCCCTTTGGCTTGTGGCTCCCCTTACTCTAGATAGTATTGAGCACCAATGACCCAAGCTTTGCTACCCCTGACTCTGGCTCCTCGTTAGACTCCTCGTCTACAGCAGCCAGCTTGCCTTTCTGTGGGTAATTACATGCTATGTGGCTCACTCCACATAGGTAGCATGCTAGTGGCTCTCGGTCCCCTTTTGCTTTCCACTTGCCTGCTGGTGGCTTCCTCTCGCCATCCTTGGTTGAACGGTCTCGATCTCCATCCTTGGACTCTTGATCACGGTCTTTCACCTTGGACTGCTTCTTTCGATCCCTATCGTCCCTACCCTTACCCTTGGGCTTGGTAGACTCCAACTTGTTCAGAGGCTTGAACTCTATCAAGGCCTCGGCAGTAGTCATGGCTTTAGCCAAGTCATGAACTCCTCTCTTTTGTAGCTCATGCTTCACACACGGCTTCAGCCCATCCATGAAAGCAAATAAGGAGTCTTTCTCACCTAGATCCGAGATCTGTAGCATCAATTCAGAGAATTTTTGGACATACTCCCTTATGTCCCCTTGCTGGCTTAGCCTGCGCAACTTTGCCCGTGTCTCATCATCGGTATACTCTAGGTAAAATTGTTCTCTGAACTCTTTTTGGAACTCTACCCAAGTTCCAATCTTGGCGCTCCCATGCCTGACATCATCACACCTGCGCCTCTACCACAATAAGGCTACATCAGCGAGATACATAGCAGCGATGCTTACCTTTATCGCCTCGTCTTGCATGCCCATGGCCTGAAAGTACTGCTCCATACCCCAAAGGTAGTTATCTACTTCCTTGGCACCCCCAGTTCCCTTGAACTCCTTAGGCTTAGGGACATCCAATATGGACTTGGACACTCCAGCAAACATGCCATTCCCAATGGCAGTCTTGCAAGCAATGAGCTCACTGCTAACCTTCTCCATCCACTGGTGCATGGCCTCCATGCCATCACGCAAGGTCAGCACTTCAGCCTCCAAGGTCTGATTCTTTTGGGTGAACATGTCCAAGCCTTGGTTGAGAGCAGCTTGCAGCTCACTTTGGATCTCCTCCCCCATGGAGTCTAGCGATGCAATGTGAGTCTCTACCCCTGCAAGCTTTTCCCCCATGTCGCCCATGGTCACCTCCACCTTGGCCAGCCTACCGTCCATGGTAGACCAGATATCTCTAGAACTGGCTTGCCTCCCTCTTCCATGCCCATGCTCTTAGGCCTCTGGTTGTTGGTTAGCAGCATCACTTTGGGATGACATCTCCTCTAACCTGCACAACACAAACACGTAGAATCGAACTTGCTTTGATACCAACTGTCACGGGCTCTGACCTTAGACTCAGAAACATTGCGGCCTTAGGCTTGGAATCTCCTCCTTTAAGCCTAAGTCAGCCTAAAACACAAGTGTACGGGCACTAGAACAACAGGAAGGGTTGATTACGCAAGTTAAAGAGAAACAGGATAAGAAGGTAGAATTCTAGAAATGCTCTTGTATTCACTAAAACAGAAGTGTTTGATGGTGTACAAATGAGGGAGGAGCAGCCTTCTATATATAGTTAAGGCTCCAGCTTACACTTAATGGCAATATCCATAGAATAAAGGCTAAAATCATGGGATTATACAGATTACAATCAATCAGGATACTAACTCTTGATTTTCAGGGTCAACCAAATCTGCCAAGATGCTGCTGCTGATCCTGCCTGCTTCCATAAGCTTCCCTTATGTGTCCAGCACCTTGGGCCCTTCTAGTTGTGGTGTGGGCAGCTTGTATGCCAGGCCTTGGTCTCACGGGCTGGCCTGCAAGTTGGGCGGGCGTTCTGAACTCGTTTGCTAGGCTTTCCGTGCAGATACCCGCCAGCACGTCTGGTCTGTGGGCCTCAACCTCTGGCTCGCCTGTTTGTGCGCCTGATGTGCCTGGTGCACCCAGCCAGGGTGTGACACTTAGCCCTTATATTGGCCCCCTATCCGTTATCAAACCTCAAGAACTCAGACCCCCTTAAAGAGCATTTGAGATTTTATAGGTTTGCTGCCAGTAGCCATTAAAGTGTTTAAAATGGGGACACTTTTTTTAAAAAGTCACAAAATCTTCTCCACTTCGAGTTTTTAGCTGAATATTTTTGTGCAAGCCAAAAAAAATACAAGGATTACCTCAACCAAATTTGGGGATAAAACTCTTTCTAAAAAATTTTTAAAAAATCACGAACCGCAAAAAGTTTTGAAAATCATGAAAAATAGAAAAT
Source organism: Durio zibethinus (assembly GCF_047325235.1). Lineage (NCBI taxonomy): Eukaryota > Viridiplantae > Streptophyta > Magnoliopsida > Malvales > Malvaceae > Durio > Durio zibethinus. Next base: position 21,007,200 of record NC_143181.1, read on the forward strand.
GGGTCATCTTGCCACGAAACTTCACATGAAGGCTTAGGGGACCGTTGTACGAATTTACAAGCCATAAAAAAGGTATTGGCATGGCAGAAATATGAAGATGTGCTTGAACCCACCTACCACCCATTCGATCCCCGACTTACTTATCCTGCCTCTCTAGTAGGCTGAGCGCCCGCATGCTCGTTTTATAGGTTGACTTAGGCATACGGAGTTCATCCCCAGTCTAAGCATACGAAGTTCATTCCCAGTCTAAGATCGGATTGGATCGAAGGTTACGGTAGCAGGATCGGTGGCACGCAGGGGGGATTGGGCCAATCCCCGACTTGCGCATTCTACCTTTCTGGCCGGTTGAGCACCCGCATGCCCATTTCATGGGTTGGCTTAGGCATAGCGAGTTCATTCCATGTCTAAGCCCTAGCCGGACCGAGGGTTGTGGCAGCGGGACCGGCAGCACACAGAGGAGGATCGGGTCGATCCCTGGCTTGGGCATTATGCCTCTTCGATTGGCTCAGTGCCCACATGTTCGTTTCATGGGTTGACTTAGGCATACGAAGTTCATTCCCAATCTAAGATTGGATCGGACTGAGGGTTGCGGCAGTAGGATCGACAGCACGCAGAGAGGGACCAGGTCGATCCCCGACTTACGCATTCTACCTCTTCGGCCGACTGAGTGCCCCTACGCTCATTTCATGGGTTGGCTTAGCCATATGAAGTTCATTCCATGTCTAAGCATACAGAGTTCATTCCCAGTCTAAGATCGGATCGAACCGAGGGTTGCAGCAGTAGGACCAACAGCAGGATCGGCAGCATGCAGGGGGGATCGGGTTGATCCCCAGCTTGCACATTCTGCCTCTCCGGCCGACTGAGCACCTGCACGCTCATTTCATGGGTTGGCTAAGCCATACGAAGTTCATTCCCAGTCTAAGATCGGTCGATCCCTGGCTTGCGCATTCTGCCTCTCCGGTCGACTGAGTGCCCGCTCGCCCGTTTCATGGTTTGGCTTAGGCATAGGGAGCTCATTCCATGTCTAAGGCCCAGCTGGACCGAGGGTTGTGGCAGCGGGACTGGCAGCACACAGAGCGGGACCGAGTCGATCCCTGGCTTGCGCATTCTACCTCTCCGATCGGCTCAGTGCCTGTACGCTCGTTTAATGGGTTGACTTAGGCATACGGAGTTCATTCGCAGTCTAAGATCGGACCGGACCGAGGGTTACGATTGCAGGATCGACAGCACGCAAGGGGGGACCGGGCCGGTCCCCGGCTTACGCATTCTGCCTCTCCGACTGGCTGAACGCCCGCATGCTCGTTTCATGGGTTGGCTTAGGCAGACGGAGTTCATTCCCAGTCTAAGATTGGACCAAACCGAGGGTTGCGACAGCAGGACAGCAGCAGGATCGATAGCACGCAGGGGGGACCGGGCCAATCCCTGACTTCCGCATTCTACCTCTCCGATCAGTTGAGCGCCTGTACGCTCGTTTCATGGGTTGGCTTAGGCATACGGAGTTCATTCCATGTCTAAGCCCTAGCCGGACCGAGGGTTGTGGCAGTGGGACTTACAGCACATAGAGGGGGACCAAGCCGATCCCCAGCTTGCGCATTATGCCTCTCCGGCTGGCTCAGCGCCCGCATGCTCATTTCGTGGGTTGAGTTAGGCATACTGAGTTCATTCCCAATCTAAGATCGGACCAGACCGAGGGTTACGGCAACAGGATCGACAGCACACAGAGAGGGACCGAACCGATCCCCGGCTTGCGCATTCTAACTTTTCGGCCGACTGAGCGCCCGCACGCTCGTTTTGTAGGTTGGCTTATCCATATAAAGTTCATTCCCAGTCTAAGATCAGACCGGATCGAGGGTTGCAGCAGTAGGACTAGCAGCAAGATGGCAGCACGCAGGGGGGGATCGGGTCGATCCCTAACTTGCGCATTCTGCCTCTCCGATCGGTTGAGCGCCCGCACACTCGTTTCGTGGTTTGACTTAGGTATACGGAGTTCATCTCCAGTCTAAGCATACGGAGTTCATCTCCAGTCTAAGCATACGGAGTGCATTCCCAGTCTAAGATCAGATCGGATCGAGGGTTGCGATAGTAGGATCGATAGCACGCAGGTAGGACCGGGTCGATCCCCGGCTTGCGCATTCTACCTCTCCGATCGGCTGAGCACCCGCATGCCCATTTCATGGGTTGGCTTAGGCATAGGGAGTTCATTCCATGTCTAAGCCCCAGCCGGACTGAGGTTGTGGTAGTGGGACCTGCAGCACGCAGATGGGGATCGGGTGGATCCCCGGCTTGGGCATTATGCCTCTTCCGTAGGCTCAGCGCTCGCACACTCATTTCATGGGTTGATTTATACGTATGGAGTTCATTCCCAGTCTAAGATCGGATCGGACTGAAGGTTGTAGCAGCAGGATTGATAGCACGTAGGAGGGACCAAACTGATCCCCTGCTTTCGCATCTGCCTCTCCGGCCGGTTGAGCGCCCGTACGCTCGTTTCATGGGTTGGCTTAGGCATACGGAGTTCATTCCATGTCTAAGCATACGGAGTTCATTCCCCGTCTAAGATTTTGAGCCATGGTGGACATGCTGGGCTCGGGCATGTGCTGGTGGCATATTTTTTTCCCCCGGGGCACGATCGTCGGAGCATCGTTAGAGAGCCTAACCGGTGGCGTTGGGGGTTTCGACGATTAGGGGGGCCGGGGGGTGTGTGCACATGATGTGCGAAGGGTGCTGGTACTTGGCCCTTATATTGGCCCTCTATCCCTCATCAAACCTAGAGAACTCACACCCCCTTAAAGAGCATTTAAGATTTTATAGGTTTGTTGCTAGTAGCCATTAAAGTGTCTCAAATGGGGACACTTTTTTCAAACGGTCACAAGATCTTCAAAGGCCGATCCCCGGCTTGATCATTCTACCTCTCCGATCGGCTGAGCACCCGCACGCCCGTTTCATGGGTTGGCTTAGGCATGGGGAGCTCATTCAATGTCTAAGCCCCAGCCGGATCGAGGGTTGTGGCAGTGGGACCGACAGCACACAGAGAGGGACCGAGTCGATCCCCGGCTTGCGCATTATGCCTCTCTGGTCGGCTCAGTGCCCGTACGCTCGTTTCGTGGGTTGACTTAGGCATATGGAGTTCATTCCCAGTCTAAGATCGGACCAGATCGAGGGTTGCGGCAGTAAGATTGACAGCACGCAGGGAGGGATAGGGTCGATCCCCGGCTTGCGCATTCTGTCTCCCCGGTTGGTTGAGCGCCCGCATGCTCGTTTCATGGGTTGGCTTAGGCATACGGAGTTCATTCCCAGTCTAAGATCAAACCGAACCAAGGGTTGCGACAGTAGGACCAGCAGCAGCATCGGTAGCACACAGAGGGGTACTGGGCCGATCCCTGACTTGCGCATTCTACCTCTTTGGCCGGTTGAGCGCCCGCACGCTCGATTCGTGGGTTGGCTTAGGCATACGGAGTTCATTCCATGTCTAAGCCCCAGCCGAACCGAGGGTTGTGGCAGCAAGACTGGCATCGGCATTGGTAGCATGCAGAAGGGGACCGGGCCGATCTCCGACTCGCACATTACACATCTCTTGCCAGCCTCTCCGACCGACTGAGCACCCGCACACTCGTTTCGTGGGTTGACTTAGGCATATGGAGTTCATCCGTAGTCTAGGCATATGGAGTTCATTCCCAGTCTAAGATCGAACTAGACTGAGGGTTGCGGTAGCAGGATCGGCAGCATGCAGGGGGGACCAGGCCGATCCCTGGCTTGCGCATTCTGCCTCTTCGACCGGCTGAGTGCCCACACGCCCGTTTCGTGGGTTGGCTTAGGCATACAGAGTTCATTCCATGTCTATGCCCCAGTCAGACTGAGGGTTGTGGCAGCAGCGGGACTAGCAGCATGCAGAGGGGGATCGGGCTAATCCTCGACTTGTGTATTATGGCTCTCCCGCCGGCTCAGGGCCCGCACGCTCGTTTCGTGGGTTGACTTAGCCATACAGAGTTCATTCCCAGTCTAAGATCGGACTGGACCGAGAGTTACGGTAGCAAGATCGATAGAACATAGGATGGGATCGGGTCGATCCTCGACTTACACATTCTACCTCTCCGACTGGCTGAGCGCCCGTACGCTCGTTTCATCGGTTGGCTTAGGCATACGGAGTTCATTTCATGTCTAAGCATACAGACTTCATTCACAGTCTAAGATCGGATCGGACTAAGGGTTGCGATAGCAGGACCAACAGTAGGATCGGTAGCACACAGGCGAGGACCGGGCTGATTCTCGGCTTGTGCATTCTGCCTCTCCGACCGACTGAGCTCTCGAACTCTCGTTTCGTGGGTTGGCTTCGGCATACGGAGTTCATTCCATGTCTAAGGCCCATCCAGACCGAGGGTTGTGGCACTAGGATCGGCAGTGGGATTGACAGCACGCAGAAGGGGATTGGCTGATCCCCAGCTTGCGCATTATGCCTTTTCGACCGGCCTCTCCGGCCGGTTGAGCGCTCGCACGCTCGTTTCATGGGTAGACTTAGGCATATGGAGTTCATCCCCAGTCTAAGCATACGGAGTTCATTCCCAGTCTAAGATCGGACCGGACCAAGGGTTGTGGCAACAGGATTGATAGCACGCAGGGGGGATCGGGCCGATCCCAGGCTTGCGCATTCTACCTCTCCGGCCGGCTGAGCGCCCGCATGCCCGTTTTGTGGGTTGGCTTAGGTATAGGTAGTTCATTCCATGTCTAAGCCCCAGCCGGACCGAGGGTTGTGGCAGCGGGACCGACAGCACGCAAAGAGGGACTGGACTGATCCCCGGCTTGCGCATTATGCCTCTTCGACCAGTGCAGTGCACGCACGCTCGTTTCATGGGTTGACTTATGCATACGAAATTCATTCCCAATATAAGATCAAACCAGACCGAGGGTTGCTGCCGCACGATTGACAGCACATAGGGGCAGACTGGGTGGATCCTCGGCTTGCGTATTTTGCCTCTCTGGCCTGCTGAGCGTTCGCACGCTCGTTTCGTGGGTTGGCTTAGGCATACGGAGTTCATTCCATGTCTAAGCATACGGAGTTCAATCCCAATCTAAGATTTTGAGCCACAGTGCACATGCTGGGCTCAGGCATGTGCTGGTGCCGCATTTTTTTCGCTCGGAGCACCATCGTCGGAGCATCGTCGGAGAGCCTAACCGGCGGCATTGAGGGTTTCGATGATTGGGGGGCCGGGGGGTATGCGCACATGATGTGCGATGGGTGCTGGTACTTGGCCCTTATATTGGCCCCCTATCCCTCATCAAACCTCGAGAACTCACACCCCTTTAAAGAGCATTTGAGATTTTATAGGTTTGCTGCTAGTAGCCATTAAAGTGTCTAAAATAGGAACACTTTTTTCAAACGGTCACAAAATCTTCTCCACTTCGAGTTTTTAGCTGACTTTTTTTGTGCCTTCCAAGAAAAATGCCAGGATCACCTCTACCAAATTTGGGGACAAAACTCTTTCTAAAAAAATTTTAACAAATCTCGATCCGTAAAAAGTTTTGAAAATCGTGAAAAATAGAAAATGGGTCGTCTTGCCATGAAACTTCCCATGAAGGCTTAGGGGACCATTTTATGAATTTACAAGCCATAAAAATGGCATTGGCACAGCAGAAATATGAAGATGTGCTTGAACCCACCTACCATCCGTTCAATCCCTGGCTTACGCATCCTGCCTCTCTGGTCGGCTGAGCGTCCGCACGCTCGTTTCGTGGGTTGACTTAGGCGTACAGAGTTCATCCCCAGTCTAAGCATACGGAGTTCATTCCCAGTCTAAGATCAGACCGGATCAAGGGTTACAACAGCAGGATCGGCAGCACGTAGGGGGTACCAGGTCGATCCCCAACTTGCACATTCTGCCTCTTCGATCGGCTGAGCGCCCGCATGCCCGTTTCGTGGGTTAGCTTAGGCATAGGGAGTTCATTCCATGTCTAAGCCCCAGTCGGACCGAGGGTTGTGCAGCAGGATCGGTAGCACGCAAAGGGGGATCGGGCCAATCCCTGGCTTGCATATTATGCCTCTTCGATCGGCTTAACACCCGCACGCTCGTTTCATGGGTTGACTTAGGCATATAGAATTCATTCCCAATCTAAGATCGGACCAGACCGAGGGTTGCGGCAGTAGGATCGACTGCACGTAGGGGGGGATCGGGATGATCCCCGGCTTGCGCATCTGCCTCTCCGGCCTGCTGAGCGCCCACACGCTCATTTCGTGGGTTGGCTTAGGCATATCAAGTTCATTCAACGTCTAACCATACAGAGTTCATTCCCAGTCTAAGATCAGATCGGACTGAGGGTTGTGACAGCAGCACCAGCAATAGGATCAGCAGCACGTAGGGGGGATCGGGCCGATCCCCGGATTGCGTATTTTGCCTCTCTGATCGACTGAGCACCCGCATGCTCGTTTCGTGGGTTGGCTTAGGCACATGGAGTTCATTCCATGTCTAAGCCCTAGCTGGACAGAGGGTTGTGGCAGCAAGACCGGTAGTGGGATCAGCAGTAGGACCGGTAGCTGGATCAGCAGCACGCAGAGGGGGATCGAGCTAATCTTCAGCTTATGCATTATGCCTCTCCGGCCAGCATCTTCGATCGGCTGAGTGCCCGTACGCTCATTTCGAGGGTTAACTTAGGCATACGGAGTTCATCCCTAGTCTAAGATCAGATCAGACTGAGGGATGCACCAGTAGGATCGGCAGCACACAGGGGAGACTGGGTCAATCCCTGGCTTGCGCATTCTGCCTCTCTGCTCGGCTGAGCGCACGCACGCTCGTTTCATGGGATGACTTAGGCATACGAAGTTCATCCCCAGTCTAAGCATACAGAGTTCATTCCCAGTCTAAGATCAGACCAGACCGAGGGTTACGGTAGTAGGATCGACAGAACGTAAGGGGGACCGAGCCGATCCTTGATTTGCGCATTCTGCCTCTCCGGCCGGTTGAGCGCCCGCACGCCTATTTCGTGGGTCAGCTTAGGCATAGGGAGTTCATTCCATGTCTAAGCCCCAGCCGGACCGAAGGTTGTGGCAGTGGGACCGGTAGCACGCAGAGGGGGACCGAGCCGATCCCTGGCTTACGCATTATGACTCTTCAGCTGGCTCAGCGCCCGTACGCTCGTTTCGTGGGTTGACTTATGCATACGGAGTTCATTCCCAGTCTAAGATTGGACCAGACCGAGGGTTGCAGCAGCAGGATTGACAGCATGCAGGGGGGGTTCGAGCCGATCCCCGGCTTGCACATTCTGCCTCTCCGGCCGACTGAGCACCCGTACGCTCTTTTCGTGGGTTGGTTTAGGCGTATGGGTTCATTCCATGTCTAAGCATACGAAGTTCATTCCCAGTCTAAGATTTGGAGCCATGGTGCACATGCTGGGCTCGGGCATGTGCTGGTGCCACATTTTTTTCGCTCGGGGCACCATCGTCGGAGCATCACCGGAGAACCGAACCGACGGCATTTGGGGTTCCGACGATTGGGGGGGCCGGGGGGTGTGCGCACATGATGTGTGATGGGTGCTGGTGCTTGGCCCTTATATTGGCCCCCTGTCCCTCATCAAACCTCGAGAACTCACACCCCCTTAAAGAGCTTTTGAGATTTTATAGGTTTGCTGTCTGTAGCCATTAAAGTGTTTGAAATGGGGATACTTTTTTCAAACGGTCACAAAATCTTCTCCACTTTGATTTTTTAGCTGAATTTTTTTGTGCATGCCAACAAAAATACAAGGATCACCTCTACCAAATTTGGGGACTAAACTCTTTCTAAAAAAATTTTAAAAAATCCCGAATGGCAACAAGTTTCAAAAATCATGAAAAATAGAAAACGGGTCGTCTTACCATCAAAACTTCACATGAAGGCTTAGGGGACCATTGTATGAATTTACAAGCCATAAAACTAGCATTGGAGGGGTAGAAATATGAAGATGTGCTTGAACCCACCTACCACCCGTTCGATCCCCAGCTTGCGCATTCTACCTCTCCGGCCGGCTGAGCGCCCAAATGCTCGTTTCGTGGGTTGGCTTAGGCATACAGAGTTCATTCCATGTCTAAGCCCTAGTCGGACCGAGGGTTGTGGTAGCGGGACTGGCAGCACATAGAGGGGGACTGAGTCGATCCTCGGCTTGCGCATTATGCCTCTCCGACTGGCTTAACGCCCGCACGCTCGTTTCATGGGTTGACTTAGGCATACGAAGTTCATTTCTAGTCTAAGATCAGATCAGACCTAGGGTTACAGCAGCAAGATCGACAGCACGCAGGGGTGGATCGGGCCGATCCCCAGCTTGCGCATTCTACCTCTCCGGTCGGCTGAGTGCCTGCACACTCGTTTCATGGGTTGGCTTAGTCATACGGAGTTCATTCCATGTCTAAGCCCCAGCCGGATCGAGGGTTGTGGTAGCAGGACCGGTAGTAGGATCGACAGCATACAGAGGGGGACCGGGCTGATCCTCGGCTTATGCATTATGCCTCTCCGACTGGCCTCTCCGGTCGGCTGAACGTGCAGATGCTCGTTTCGAGGGTTAACTTAGGTGTACGGAGTTCATCCCTAGTCTAAGATCGGACTGGACTGAGGGATGCCACAGCAGGATCGACAGCACACATGGGGGACTGGGCCAATCCCTGGCTTGCGCATTCTGCCTCTCCGACCGGTTGAGCTCCCACACGCCCATTTCATGGGTTGGCTTGGGCATAAGGAGTTCACACCATGTCTAAGCCCTAGTCAGACCGAGGTTGTGGCAACAGGATCGATAGCATGCAGAAGGGGATTTGGTCGATCCCTGGCTTACGCATTTTGCCACTCCGACCGGTTGAGCGCCCGCACGCTCGTTTCGTGGGTTGGCTTAGGCATACGAAGCTCATTCCATGTCTAAGCATATAGAGTTCATTCCAATCTAAGATTTTGAGCCATGGTCCACATTCTGGGCACGGGCAAGTGCAAGTGCCGCATTTTTTTCACCTGGGGCAGCATCGCCGAAGCATCACCGGAGAGCCTAACCGGCGGCATTGGGGGTTCCGGCGATTGGGGCGGCCGGGGGGTGTACGCACATGATGTGCCATGGGTGCTGGTACTTGGCCTTTATATTGGCCCCCTAGCCCTCATAAAACCTCGAGAACTCACAGCCCCTTAAAGAGCATTTGAGATTTTATAGGTTTGCTGCCAGTAGCCATTAAAGTGTCTAAAATGGGGACACTTTTTTCAAATGGTCACAAAATCTTCTCCACTTCGAGTTTTTAGCTGATTTTTTTTGTGCATGCCAAAAAAATATACAAGGATCACCTCTACCAAATTTGGGGGCAAAACTATTTCTAAAATAATTTTAAAAAATCACAAACCGTAAGAAGTTTCAAAAATCGTGAAAAATAGAAAATGGGTCATCTTGCCACAAAACTTCACATGAAGGCTTAGGGGACCATTGTATGAATTTACAAGCCATGAAAATGGCATTGGCACGACAGAAATATGAAGATGTGCTTGAACCCACCTACCACCCATTCGATCCCCAGCTTGCGCATCCTACCTCTCTGGTCGGCTAAGCACTCGCACGCTCGTTTCGTGGGTTGACTTAGGCATACGGAGTTCATCCCCAGTCCAAGCATACGGAGTTCATTCCTAGCCTAAGATCAGACCAGACCGAGGGTTGCGGTAGTAAGATTTGTAGCATGCAGGGGGTATCAGACCGATCCCCAGCTTGCACATTCGATCTCTCCGGTCGGCTGAGCACCCGCACGCCCATTTCATGGGTTGGCTTAGGCATAGGGAGTTCATTCTATGTCTAAGCCCTAGCCGAATCGAGGGTTGTGGCAGCGAGACTGATAGCATGCAGAGGGGGATCAGACCGATCCTCGACTTGTGCATTATGCCTCTCTGGCCGGCTCAGTGCCCGGACGCTCGTTTCGTGGGTTAACTTAGGCATACAGAGTTCATTTCCAGTCTAAGATCGGATCGGACCGAGGGTTGCGGTAGCAGGATGGAGAGCCTAACCGATGGCATTGGGGGTTCTGACGATTGGGGGGGTCGAGGGGGTGTGCGCACATGATGTGCGATGGGAGGACCGGGCCGGACTGAGGGTTGTGGTAGCAGGATCGATAGCACGTAGGAGGGATCAGGCTGATCCTCGGCTTGCGCATTCTGCCTCTGTTACCAGCTGAACGCCCGCATTTTGTGGGTTGGCTTAGGCATACGGAGTTCATTCCATGTCTAAGCATAGGAGTTCATTCCCAGTCTAAATCGGGCTAGTCCAAGGGTTGCGACAGCACGATCGACAGCATACAGGGGCAGATCAGGTCGATCCTCGACTTGCACATTCTGCCTCTCCGGTCGGCTGAACGCCCGCACGCTCATTTCATAGGTTCGCTTAGGCATATGGAGTTCATTCCATGTCAAAGCCCCAATCGGACCGAGGGTTGTGGCAGCAAGACCGACAAAAGATCGGCAACAAGCAAAGGGGGACCGGGCTGATCACCAGCTTCCGCATTATGCCTCTCCAACCGACCTTCCGACCGGCTAAGTGCACGCACGCTCGTTTCATGGGTTGACTTAGGCATACGGAGTTCATCCCCAGTCTAAGCATATGGAGTTCATTCCCAGTTTAAGATCAGACTGGATCGTGTGTTGCGGCAGCAGGATCGGCAGCACGCAAGGGGGGACCGGATCGATCCCTGACTTGTGCATTCTGCCTATCCGGTCTGCTGAGAGCCCGCACACCCGTTTCATGGGTTGGCTTAGGGATATGGAGTTCATTCCATGTCTAAGCCCCAACCGGACCGAGGGTTGTGGCAGTGGGATCGGTAGCACGCAGAGAGGGATCGGGCCGATTCTCGACTTGCGTATTATGCCTCTCCGACTGGCTCAGCGCCCGAACGCCCATTTCGTGGGTTAACTTAGGCATACGAAGTTCATTCCCAGTCTAAGATCGGATCGGATTGAAGGTTGTGACAGCAGGATCGACAGCACGAAGGGGGGGATCGGGTCGATCCCTGACTTGCACATTCTGCCTCTTTGGCCGGCTGAGCGCCCGTACACTCATTTCGTGGGTTGGCTTAGGCATACAGAGTACATTCCATGTCTAAGCATACAAAGTTCATTCCCAGTCTAAGATCAGACTAGACCAAGGGTTACAATAGCAGGACCAGTAGCAGGATCGACAATAGCAGGGGGGACCGGGCCAATCCCTAGCTTACGCATTCTGCCTCTCCGGCCGGTTGAGTGCCCGCACGCTCGTTTTGTGGGTTGACTTAGGCATACGGAGTTTATCCCCAGTCTAAGCATACGGAGTGCATTCCTAGTCTAAGATTGAATCGGACCAAGGGTTACGACAGCAGGATCGGTAGTATGCAAGGGGGATCGGGCTGATCCCCAGCTTACACATTCTACCTTTCCGGTTGACTGAGCGCCCGCACGCCCGTTTCATGGGTTGGCTTAGGTATACAGAGTTCATCCCCAGTCTAAGCATACGGAGTTCATTCCCAGTCTAAGATCGGACCAGACTGAGGGTTGCGGTAGCAAGATCGGTAGCACGTAGGGGGGACTGGGTCAATTCTCAGCTTGCACATTCTGCCTCTCCGACCAGCTGATCGCCCGCATGCCCATTTCGTGGGTTGGCTTAGGCATAGGGAGTTCATTCCATGTCTAAGCCCAAGTCAGATCGAGGGTTGTAGCAGCGAAACTAACAGCACGCAGAGGGGGACCAAGTCGATCCCAAACTTGTGCATTATGCCTCTCCGACCGGCTTAATGCCCCAACGCTTGTTTCGTGGGTTGACTTAGGCATACAGAGTTCATTCCTAGTCTAAGATCAGACCAGACTGAGCGTTGCGGTAGCGGGATCGATAGCACGCAAGGGGGATGAAGCTGATCCCCGGCTTGCGCATTCTACCTCTCCGACCGACTGAGGGCCCGCACACTCATTTTCTGGGTTGGCCTAGGCATACGGAGTTTATTCCATGTCTAAGCATACGGAGTTCATTCCCAGTCTAAGATCAGACTGGATCGAGGGTTACGATAGCAGGACCAGTAGCAGGATCGGCAGAACACAGGGGGGATCGAACCAGACCAAGCGTTGCGGCAGTAGGATCGACAGCACATAGGGGGGACCAGGTCAATCCCCGGCTTGCACATTCTGCCTCTCCAGCCTGCTGAGCGCCCGCACGCCCATTTTGTGGGTTGGCTTAGGCATAGGGAGTTCATTCCATGTCTAAGCTCCAGCCGGACTGAGGGTTGTGGTAGTGGGATTGGCAGCAGGTAGAGGGGGACCGGGCCTATCCCCGGCTTGTGCATTCTGCCTCTCTGGCCTGTTGTCAGCCTGCACGCTCGTTACATGGGTTGGCTTTGGCATACGGATTTCATTCCGTGTCTAAGCATACAGAGTTCATTCCCAGTCTAAGAGTTTGAGCTGTGGTGCACATGCTAGGCTCGGGCATGTGCTGGTGCTGCATTTTTTTTGCCTTGGGCACCATCGTCGAACCATCATCAGAGCATCATCGGAGAGGCTAACTGGCGGTATTGGGGGTTTCGGTGATTAGGGGGGCCGGGGGGTGTGCGCACATGATGTGCGATGGGTGCTGGTACTTGGCCCTTATATTAGCCCCCTATCCCTCATCAAACCTCGAGAACTCACACCCCCTTAAAGAGCATTTGAGATTTTATACGTTTGCTGCTAGTAGCCATTAAAGTGTCTAAAATGGGGACACTTTTTTCAAACGGTCACAAAATCTTCTCCACTTTGAGTTTTTGGCTGAATTTTTTTGTGCATGCCAAAAATACAAGGATCACCTCTAATAAATTTGGGGACAAAACTCTTTCAAAAAAAATTTAAAAAAATCTCGAACCGTAAAAAGTTTCAAAAATCGTGAAAAATAAAAAACGGGTCGTCTTGCCACGAAACTTCACATGAAGGTGTAGGGGACCATTTTATGAATTTACAAGCCATAAAAATGGCATTGGCATGGCAAAAATATGAAGATGTACTTGAGCCCACCTACTAGTCGTTCGATCCCCAGCCTGCGAATCCTGCCTCCCTAGTCGACTGAACGTCCATATGCTCATTTCGTGGGTTGACTTAGGCATGCAGAGTTCATCCCTAGTTTAAGCATGCGGAGTTCATTCCCAGTTTAAGATTGGACCGGATCGAGGGTTACGACAGCAGGATCGGTGCATGTAGGAGGGATCGGGCCAATCTTCAGCTTGTGCATTCTGCCTCTCTGGCCGTCTGAGAACCCGCACGCCCGTTTCATGGGTTGGCTTAGGCATAGGGAGTTCATTCCATGTCTAAGCCCCAACCGGACCGAGGGTTGTGGTAGTGGGACTGACAGCACGTAGAAGGGGATCGAGATGATCCTCGGCTTACGCATTTTGCCTCTTCGACCGGCTCAGAGCCGGCACACTCGTTTCATGGGTTGACTTAGGCATATGGAGTTCATTCTGAGTCTAAGATCAGATCGAACCGAGGGTTGTGGCAGCAGGATCGACAGCACGCAAGGGGGACCGGGTTGATCCTCGGCTTGCGCATTCTGCCTCTCCGGCCGGCTGAGCGCCCACACGCTCATTTCGTGGGTTGGCTTAGGCATACAGAGTTCATTTCATGTCTAAGCCCTAGTCAGACCGAGGGTTGTGCAGCAAGACCGGAAGCGAGATCGGCAGCATGCAGAGGGGGATCGGGCTGATCTCCGGCTTGCGCATTCTACCTCTTTGGCTGGTTGAGCGCCTGCACGCTCGTTTCGTGGGTTGGCTTAGGCATATGAAGTTCATTCCATGTCTAAGCCCCAACCGGACCGAGGGTTGTGGTAGCAGGACTGGCAGCGGGATCAGTAGCACGCAGAGGAAGACCGAGTTGATCCCCGACAAGCGCATTATGCCACTCCGATCGGCCTCTTCGATCGGCTGAGTGCCCGTACGCTTGTTTTATGGGCTGACTTTGGCATACGAAGTTCATCCCCAGTCTAAGCATATGGAGTTCATTCCTAGTTTAAGATCGAACCGGACCAAGGGTTGCGGCAGTAGGATCGACAGCACGCAGGGGGGACCGGGCCGATCCCCGGCTTACGAATTTTGCCTTTTCAATTTGCTGAGTGCCCGTATGCCCGTCTCGTGGGTTGGCTTAGGCATAGGGAGTTCATTCCATGTCTAAGCCCCAACCGGACTGAGAGTTGTGGTAGCGGGACCGGCAGCATGCAGAGGGGGATCGGGTCGATCCTCAGCTTGCCCATTATGCCTTTTCGATCGGCTTAGGTCCTGAATGCTCGTTTCGTGTGTTGACTTAGGCATACGGAGTTCATTCCCAGTCTAAGATCAGACCGGACCGAGGTTTGTAACAGTAGGATCTACAGCAAGTAGTGGGGACCCGACTTGCGCATTCTGGCTCTCCGATCGGCTAAGCGCTCGGACGCTCGTTTCGTGGGTTGGCTTACGCATACAGAGTTTATTCCATGTCCAAGCATACGGAGTTCATTCCCATCTAAAATCAGACCAGACAGAGGGTTGCGATAGCAAGACCAGCAGCTGGATCGATAGCACGCAGGGAGGGATTGGGCTGATCCTCGGCTTACGCATTCTACCTCTCCGATTAGCCTCTCTGACCGATTGAGCGTCCACATGCTCGTTTCATGGGTTGACTTAGGCATACGGAGTTCATCCCTAGTTTAAGAATACGGAGTTCATTCCCTGTCTAAGATCGAATCAGATCGAGGGTTGTAGCAGTAGGATCGATGACACACAGGCGGGACCGGGTCGATCCCCGGTTTGCGCATTCTGCCTCTCCGACCGGCTGAGCGCCCGCACGCCCGTTTCATGGGTTGGCTTAGGCATAGGGAGTTCATTCCATGTCTAAGCCCCAGCCAGACCGAGGGTTGTGGCAGTGGGTCAGCAGCACGTAGAGGGGATCGGGCCGATCCCCGGCTTGCGCATTCTAACTCTTCGGCCAGTTGAGCATCGCACGCTCGTTTCATGGGTTGGCTTAGGCATACGGAGTTCATTTCATGTCTAAGCCCTAGCCGGACTGAAGGTTCTGATAGTAGGATCGACAGCGGGATCTACAGCACGCAGAGGGGGATCGGGCTGATCCCCAGCTTGCACATTATGCCTCTCTGCACGCTCGTTTCATAGGTTGACTTAGGCATACAAAGTTCATCCCCAGTCTAAGCGTACGGAGTTCATTCCTAGTCTAAGATCGAACCAGATCGAGGGTTGCGGTAGTAGGATCAGTAGCACGTAGGGGGGACTGGGCCGGTCCCCGGCTTGCGCATTCTGCCTCTCCGGCCAGCTGAGCGCCCGCACGTCCGTTTCATGGGTTGGCTTAGGCATAGGGAGTTCATTCCATGTCTAAGCCCCAACCGGACTAAGTGTTATGGCAGCGGGACCGGCAGCGTGCAGAGGGGGACCGGGCTGATCCTCAGCTTACGCATTATGCCTCTTCGGTCAGCTCAACACTCGTACGCTTGTTTCGTGGGTTGACCTATGCATACGGAGTTCATTCCCAGTCTAAGATCAGACCAGACCGAGGGTTGCGGTAGCAGGATCGACAGCACATTGGGGGGTATCGGGCCCCCTGCTTGTGCATTCTACCTCTTCGATCGGCTAAGCGCCCGCACGCTAGTTTCGTGGGTTGGCTTAGGCATATGAAGTTCATTCCAAGTCTAAGATCGGATCAGACCGAGGGTTGCGACAGTAGGACTAGCATTGGATCGACAGCACGCAGGGGGGACCGAGCCAAATCACAGCTTGTGCATTCTACCTCTCCAACTGGTTAAGCGCCCGCATGCTCATTTCATGGGTTGGCTTAGGCATATAGAATTCAGTCCATGTCTAAGCCCCAGCCGAACCGTGAGTTGTGGCAGCAGGACTGGCAACGGGGATCGACAGCACGCAGAGAAGGACCGGGCTGATCCCCGGCTTACGTATTATGCCGCTCCGGTTGGCTCAGCACCGCACATTCGTTTCGTGGGTTGACTTATGCATACGGAGTTCATTCCCAGTCTAAGATCGGATCGAGCTGAAGGTTGTGACAACAGGATCAACACCACGCAGGGGGGATCGGGCCGATCCAACTTGTGCATTCTGCCTCTCCAGTCGGTTGAGCACCCGCACACTCGTTTCGTGGGTAAGCTTAGGCATACAGAGTTCATTCCATGTCTAAGATCAGACCGGATCGAGGGTTACGGCAGTCAGACCAGCAGAAAGAATGACAGCACGCAGAAGGGATCGGGTCGATCCCCGGCTTGCACATTCTGCCTCTCCAACCGGTTGAGTGCCCGCACGTTCATTTCGTGGGTTGGCTTAGATCCCCGACTTGCGCATTATGCCTCTCCGGCCGGTTGAGCACTCGCATCTCGTTTCATGGGTTGACTTTGGTATACGGAGTTCATCCCTAGTCTAAGCATACGGAGTTCATTCCCAGTCTAAGATCAGACCGAATCGAGGGTTGCGACAGTAGGATCGACAGCATGAAGGTAGGACCGGGTCGATCCCCTACTTGCGCATTCTACCTCTTCCATCGGCTGAGCGCCCGCACGCCCGTTTAGTGGGTTGGCTTAGGCATAGGGAGTTTATTCCATGTCTAAGCCCTAGCCAGACCGAGGGTTCTGGCAGTGGGATCGGTAGCACACAGAGGGGTACCGGGCTGATCCCCGGCTTACGCATTATGCCTCTTCGACCGGCTCAGCACCCGCACGCTCGTTTCATGGGTTGACTTATGCATACAGAGTTCATTCCCAATCTAAGATTGGACTCGATCGAGGGTTGAGGCAGCAGGATCGACCGCATGCAGGGGGGACTGGGTCGATCCCCGACTTGTGCATTCTGCCTCTCCGACTGGTTGAGTGCCCGCACACTCGTTCTGTGGGTTGGCTTAGGCATACAAAGTTCATTCCATGTCTAAGCATACGGAGTTCATTCCCAGTCTAAGATTTTGAGCCACGATGCACATACTGGGCTCGGGCATGTACGGGTACTACCTTTTTTTCCCCCGGGGCACCATTGCCGGAGCATCGTCGGAGCATCACCGGAGAGCCTAACCGGCGGCATTAGGGGTTCCGACGACTGGGGGTGCCGGGGGGTGTGCACACATGATGTGCGATGGGTGCTGGTACTTGGGCCTTATATTGGCCCCCTATCCCTCATCAAACCTCGAGAACTCACACTCCCTTAAAGAGCATTTGAGATTTTATAGGTTTGCTGCCAATAGCCATTAAAGTGTCTGAAATGGGGACACTTTTTTCAAACGGTCACAAAATCTTCTCCATTTGGAGTTTTTAGCTGAATTTTTTTGTGCATGCCAACAAAAGTACAAGGATCACCTCTACCAAATTTGGGGACAAAACTCTTTCTAAAAAATTTTTAAAAAATCTCGAACAGCAAAAAGTTTCAAAAATCATGAAAAATAGAAAACGGGTCATCTTGCCACGAAACTTCACATGAAGGCTTAGGGGACCACTGTATGAATTTACAAGCCATAAAAATGGCATTGGCATGGCAGAAATATGAAGATGTGCTTGAACCCGCCTACCACCCATTCAATCCTCGGCTTATGCATCTTGCCTCTCTGGTCGGCTGAGCGTCCGCACGCTCATTTTGTGGGTTGACTTACGCATACGGAGTTCATACCCTGTCTAAGCATACGAAGTTCATTCCCAGTCTAAGATCGGATCGGATTGATGGTTGCAGCAGCAGGATCGACAGCACGTAGGGGGGATCAGGCGATCCTTGACTTGCACATTCTGCCTCTTCGGTCGACTGAGTGTCCGTATGCTCATTTCGTGGGTTAGCTTAGGCATACAGTGTTCATTCCATGTCTAAGCATACAGAGTTCATTCCCAATCTAAGATCGGACTAGACTGAGGGTTGCGACAGTAGGACCTGCAACGAGATCGGTAGCACGCAGAGGGGGACCTGGCTGATCCTCGACTTACCCATTATGCCTCTCTGTTTGGCCTCTCCGATCGGCTGAACGCCTGCACGTTCATTTCATGGGTTAACTTAGGCATACAAAGTTCATCCCTAGTCTAAGCAAACAGAGTTCATTCCCAGTCTAAGATCAGATCGAACCAAGGGTTGCGACAACAGGATCGACAGCATGCAGGGGGGCCGAGCCGATCCCTAGCTTACGCATTCTGCCTCTTCGATCGGCTGAGCGCCTGCACCCCTGTTTCGTGGGTTGGCTTAGGCATAGCGAGTTCAGTCCATGTCTAAGCCCCAGCCAGACTGAGGGTTGTGGCAGCAAGACTGACAGCACGCAGAGGGGGACCGGATCGATCCCCACCTTGCGCATTATGCCTCTTCGGTCGGCTCAGTGCCCGCACGCTCGTTTCATGGGTTGACTTATGCATACGAAGTTTATTCCCAGTGTAAGATCGAAACAGACTGAGGGTTGCTGCATCTAGATTGACAGCACGAAGGGGGGACCGGGCCGATCTCCGACTTGTGCATTCTGCCTCTCCGGCCAGCTGAGCGCCCGTACGCTCGTTCCGTGGGTTGGCTTAGGCATACGGAGTTCATTCCTTGTCTAAGCATACAGAGTTCATTCCCAATCTATGATTTTGAGCCATGGTGCACATGTTGGGATCGGGCATGTGCTGGTGCTGCATTTTTTTCACCCGGGGCACAATCGTCGGAGCATCGTCGGAGAGCCTAATCGGTAGCATTGGGGGTTCTGGTGATTGGGGGGGTCGAGGGGGTGTGCACACATGATGTTTGATGGTTACTGGTACTTGGCCCTTATATTGGCCCTCTATCCCTCATCAAACCTCAAAAACTCACACCCCCTTAAAGAGCATTTGAGATTTTATAGGTTTGCTGCCAGTTGCCATTAAAGTGTCTGAAATGGGAACACTTTTTTCAAACGGTCACAAAATCTTTTCCACTTTGAGTTTTTAGCTGAATGTTTTTATGCATGCCAACAAATTTACAAGGATCACCTCTACGAAATTTTGGGACAAAACTCTTTCTAAAAAATTTTAAAAAATCCCAAATAGTAAAAAGTTTCAAAAATCATAAAAAATAAAAAATGAGTCGTCTTGTCACGAAACTTCACATGAAGGCTTAGGGGACTATTGTATGAATTTGCACGCCATAAAAATGGCATTGGCATGGCAGAAATATGAAGATGTGATAGCACGTAGGGGGGACCGGGCTGATGTCTGGCTTGCGCATTCTGCCTCTCCGGCCTGCTGAGCACCCGTACGCTCGTTTCGTGGGTTGGCTTAGAAATATGGAGTTCATTCCATGTCTAAGCATACGGAGTTCATTCCCAGTCTAAGATCAGAATGGACTGAGGGTTGCGGCAGCAGGACCAGCAGCAGGATCGACAGCACGCAGGGGGGACCGAGCCGATCCCCGGCTTGCGCATTCTACCTCTCCAGCTGACTGAGCACCCGCAAACTCGTTTCATGGGTTGGCTTAGGCATACGGAGTTCATTCCATGTCTAAACCCCAACCGGACTGAGGGTTGTGGTAGCAGGACTGGCAGCGTGATCGACAGCATGCAGAGGGGGATCGGGTTGATCCCCGACTTGCGCATTATGCCTATCTAGCCGGTTGAGCGCCTGCACGCTCATTTTATGGGTTGACTTAGGCAGACAGAGTTCATCCCCAGTCTAAGCATACGAAGTTCATTCCCAGTCTAAGATCGGACCGGCCAAGGGTTGCGACAGCAAGATAGGCAGCACGCAGGGGGGACCGGGCCGATCCCCGGCTTGCGTATTCTGCCTCTCTGGCCGGCTAAGCGCCCGCACGCCCGTTTCGTGGGTTAGCTTAGGCATAGGGAGTTCATTCCATGTCTAAGCCCTAGCCAGACTGAGGGTTGTGGCAACGGGACCGACAGCACATAGAGGGGGACCGGGCTGATCCCCGGCTTGTGCATTATGCCTCTTCGGTAGGCTCAGCGCCCGTACACTCGTTTTGTGGGTTGACTTATGCATATGTAGTTCATTCCCAGTCTAAGATCGAACCGGACCGAGGGTTGCGACAGTAGGATCAACAGCATGTAGGGGGGAATGGGCCGATCCCCGGCTTTCGCATTCTGCCTCTCCAGTCGGTTAAGCGCCCGTACGGTTGTTCCGTGGGTTGGCTTAGGCATACGGAGTTCATTCCATGTCTAAGCATACGGAGTTCATTCCCAGTTTAAGATTTTGAGCCACGGTGCACATGCTGGGCTCGGGCATGTGCTGGTGCCACATTTTTTTCTCCCAGGGAGCCATCACCGGAGCATCATCGGAGCATCGCCAGAGCATCGTCGGAGAGCCTAACCGACAGATTTGGGGTTTCGACAATTAGGGCGGCCACGGGGAGTGTGTGCACATGATGTGTGATAGGTGCTGGTTCTTGGCACTTATATTGGCCCCCTATCCCTCATCAAACTTTGAGAACTCACACCCCCTTAAAGAGCGTTTGAGATTTTATAGGTTTACTGCCAGTAGCCACTAAAGTGTTTAAAATGGGGACTCTTTTTTCAAACGGTCACAAAATCTTCTCCACTTTGAGTTTTTAGCTGAATTGTTTTGTGCATGCCAACAAAAATACAAGGATCACCTCTACCAAATTTGGGGACAAAACTCTTTCTAAAAAAATATAAAAAAATCCCAAACCGCAAAAAATTTCAAAAATCGTCAAAAATAGAAAACGGGTCGTCTTGCCATGAAACTTAACATGAAGGCTTAGGAGACCATTGTATGAATTTACAAGCCATAAAAATGACATTGGCATGGCAGAAATATGAAGATATGATTGAACCCACCTACCACCTGTTCGATCCAAGGCTTGCGGATCCTACCTCTCTGGTCAGCTGAGCGCCCGTACACTCGTTTTGTGGGTTGACTTAGGCATACGAAGTTCATCCCCAGTCTAAGTATACGGAGTTCATTCCCAGTCTAAGATCGGATCGGACTGAGGGGTGCGACAGCAGGATCGACAGCACGCATGAGGGATCGAGTCGATCCCCAGCTTGCGCATTCTGCCTCTCCGGCCAGCTGAGCGCTCGCACGCACATTTTGTGGGTTGGCTTGGGCATAGGGAGTTCATTCCACATCTAATTCCTAGCTGGATCGAGGGTTGTAGCAGTGGGACCGACAGCATGCAGAGAGGGATTGGCCGATCCCTGGCTTGCGCATTATGCCTCTCTGTCTGGCTCAGCACCGGCACGCTCGTTTCGTGGGTTGACTTAGGCATATGGAGTTCATTCCCAGTCTAAGATCAGACCGAATCGAGGGTTGTGGTAGTAGGATCGACAGCACGCATGGGGGATCGGGCCGATCCCTGGCTTGCATATTCTACCTCTCCGATCGGCTGAGCGCCCACACGCTCGTTTCATGGGTTGGCTTAGGCATACGGAGTTCATTCCCTGTCTAAGCATATGGAGTTCATTCCCAGTCTAAGATCAAACTTTACCGGGGGTTGTGGCAGTAGGACCAGTAGCAGGATTGACAGCATGCAGGGGGGACCGGGTCGATCCCCGGCTTGCACATTCTGCCTCTCCGACCGACTAAGCGCCAGCACGCTCGTTTCGTGGGTTGGCTTAGGCATACAGGGTTCATTCCATGTCTAAGCCCTAGTCAGACCGAGGGTTGTAGCAGCAAGACCGGTAGTGGGATCGGCAGCACGCAGAGGGGGACCAGGCTGATCCCCGGCTTGTGCATTATGCCTCTCCGATCGACCTCTACGGTCTACTGAGTGCCCGCACGCTCGTTTCATGGGTTGACTTAGGCATACGAAGTTCATTCCCAGTTTAAGATCGGACGGGACCGAGGGTTACGGTAGTAGGATCCGTAGCACGCAAGGGGGACTGAGTTGATCCCCGACATGCGCATTCTGCCTCTCTAACCAGCTGAGCGCCCGTACGCCTGTTTCGTGGGTTAGCTTAGGCATAGGGAGTTCATTCCATGTCTAAGCCCCAGCCGAATCGAAGGTTGTGGTAGCGGGACTGGCAGCACGCAGAGGGGGACTGGGTCGATCCTCGGCTTGCGCATTATGCCTCTTCGACCGGCTCAGCACCCGTACGCTCGTTTAATGGGTTGACTTATGCATACGGAGTTCATTCCCAGTCTAAGATCAGACTGGATCGAGGGTTGCGATAGCAGGATCGATAGCACGCAGGGGGGATCAAACCGTTCTCTGACTTGTGCATTTTACCTCTCCAACCGGCTGAGCGCCCGCATGCTCGTTTCGTGGGTTGGCTTAGGCATATGGATTCATTCCATGTGTAGGCATACAAAGTTCATTCCCAACCTAAGATTTTGAGCCACGGTGCATATGCTGGGCTCAGGCATTGCTGGTGCTGCATTTTTTTCACTCGAGGCAGCATCGTTAGAGCATCCCTGGAAAGCCTAACCGACGGCATTGGGGGTTTCGACGATTGGGGGGGTCGAAAGGGTGTGCGGACATGATGTGCGATGGGTGCTGGTACTTGTGTCATGGGCTCCGACCTTAGACTCAGAGACCATGCAGCCTTAGGCTTGGAATCTCTTCATTTATGCCTAAGTCAGCCTGAAACACAAGCGTACGGGCACTAGAACAACGGGAAGGGCTGATTACGCAAGTTAAGGAGAAATAGGATAAGATGGCAGAATTCTAGAAATGCTCTTGTATTCACTAAAATGGAAGTGTTTGATGGTGTACAAATGAGGGAGAAGTAGCTCTCTATTTATAGTTGAGGCTCTAGCTTACACTTAATGGCAATATCCTTAGAATAAAGGCTAAAATCATGGGATTATATAGATTACAATTAATCAGGATGCTAACTCTTGATTTTCAGGGTCAACCAAATCTGCCAGGATGCTGCTGCTGATCCTGCCTACTTCCAGAAGCTTCCCTTGCGTGTCCAGCACCTTGGGCCCTTCTGGATGTGGTGCGGGCAGCTTGTTTGCTAGGCCTTGGTCTCACGGGCTAGCCTGCAAGTTGGGTGGGCATTCTGAACTCGTTTGCTAGGCTTTGCGTGCAGATACTCGCTAGCACACCTGGTCTGCGAGCTTCAACCTCTGGCTCACCTACTAGTACACCTGATGTGCCTGGCGTGCCCGCTCAGGGCGTGACATTCTCCCCCACCTGATTGCACAATGCCCTCATCGCATCTTTTGCATGGTACTGCCTGATCTGCTCCCCAAACTGCCATAAGTCATCTGCTGGTTCCCATCTTGCCTCACTGTCTAGAAGTCCCTTCCAGTGCAGCAAGTACTCTTGTCTTGGCTGATAATTCTTCCTTCTCACCTCCCAGTCAGCTATGATGCTGTGGACCTCCTTTTCATATGAGGTCCTTGCTCCCAATGGTGCATGCTTTGACTCTGCCCATCTGGATCTCCCTCATCCTCATGGAACGGCTTGAGCATGCTCACATGGAACATCGGGTGTACCCTCAGCTTGGGTGGCATATCCAGCTTGTAGGCAACCTTGCCTACCCTCTTGACTACTCGAAAAGGTCCCTCATACCTCTGGACTAGGCCTTTGTGCAGCCCCCTATGGCGCACAATGGGATGCAGCTTCACCAATACCAAATCTGCAACTTGGAACTGCACGTCCCGCCTATTTTGGTCTGCCCACTTCTTCGACCTCTTGGCCGCCTTGTGTAGACAAACTCTGGCCAAGTCAGTTTGCTCTTACCATCCCTTGGCAAACTTGTATGCTACTGGATTCGGCCCTATGTAACCTGCAGCAATCAAACCGGGTGTTAGTGGTTGTTGCCTTGTCACAACCTCAAATGGGCTCTGGTTCATTGCCTCGCTCTTTTGCAAGTTGTAGGAAAACTACGTAATATCTAGCAGCTTTGGCCAGTCCCTTTGTGTGGCACTCACATAGTGCCTGAGGTAGACCTTCAATAGTCTATTCACTCATTCTGTCTACCCATCGGTTTGTAGATGCATGCTGGTGGAAAAGTTAAAGTCTGACCCCAACAGCTTGAACAACTCAGTCCAGAACCTGCCCATGAAATGCCCGTCCCAATCACTAACAATGGTCCTTGGCACTCCCCAGTACTTAACCATGTTCTTCAGGAACAATCGAGCTACCTCCTCGGTTGGGCACTCCTTGGTTGCTGGAATGAAGATTCCATACTTGAAAAACTTGTCCACCACTACCATGATGCTTCCAAACCCTTCTGCTTTGGGTAGACTGACAATAAAGTCCAGAGAAACACTCTCCCATGGTTGCTCTGGCACTGGCAATGGCTCCAAGAGACCACCTGGTTTCTTGAGCTCCACCTTGTCCTATTGGCACATAAGACAAGTCTTCACATAGGCCTCCACATCGTCCCTCATGTGCAGCCAGTAGTATCAGTCCTCGATCAACACCAAGGTATGGCTCACTTCGGGGTGTCCAACCCACCTTGAATCATGGCATTCTTGCAAAACTTCCTTACGGAGCTTCCCGTGCTATGGCACAAATAGTCTACTTCCCCTGGTGTACAGCAAGCCATCCTGTAACCAAAATCGCCTAGTCTTACCTTGCTGGGCGTACTCCATCAAAGCCTTGGCTGTAGGATCATGGACAATTCCCTCCTTGATGTGCGGCACTAGTGACCCATCTAGTTGGCTAATGGCAACAAGGTTAGCCTTTCTGCTCAGGGCATCTGCCACTAGGTTCACCCGCCCCAGCTTGTACTCCATCTGGAAATCAAATTCCATAAAAAAATCTTGCCATCTCGCCTGCTTGAGGGACAGCTTCTTCTACATCTGGAAGTAGCTGGTCACCACATTATCCATCCTAACCACGAACCTCGACCCCAACAGGTAATGGCACCAAGTACGCAAGCAGTGCACCACTGCAGTCATCTCCTTCTCTTGGACCATGTACTTACGCTCAATCTCGTTCAGCTTTCTGCTCTTGAACACTACTGGACGTCTCTCCTGCATCAACACGCCCCCTATGGCAAAGTCTGATGCATCCGTATACACCTCATACGACTTGGCATGGTCTGGCAAGGCCAAGACTGGCTCCTCGGTCACAGCCTGCTTCAACCTATCAAAGGCTTCCTGGTACCCTGCGCTCCACTCCCATGCTTTCCCCTCCTTGAGCAAGTCAGTCAATGGCGTGGCTATTGCTGAGTGACCTTTGATGAAGTGCCTGTAGTAGTTGACCAGCCCAAGGAACGATCTCAACTCAGTGACCTTGGCTGGCGGTTGCCACTCCAGGATGGCGTGTATCTTGCCTTCATCCATGCGTATCCTGCCACCTCCCACTATATGGCCAAGGAACGGGATCTCCTACTGGGCGAATGAGCACTTCTCCCTCTTGACAAATAGCTTGTGCACCCGTAACACCTCGAACACCTGTCTCAAGTGGTCTACATGCTCTCCCAATGTCTAGCTATAGATCACAACGTCATCCAAATAAACCACAATAAGCCGATCAAGGAATGACTGAAGTACCTTGTTCATAAGGGTGCAGAATGTTGCTGGGGCATTTGTGAGTCTGAAAGGCATCACCAAGAACTCATACGAACCATACCGAGTGACACATGCTATCTTTGGCTCATCTCCCTCTACGATCCTGACTTGATAGTAGCCTGACCTCAAATCCAGCTTGGTGAACCACCTTGCGCTCCCAAGTTGATCGAACAAGTCTGCAATGAGTGGGATGGGGTACTTGTTCTTGATGGTCAGCTTGTTCAAAGCCCGATAGTCTATGCACAGCCGTAACAACCCATCAAGCTTACGCTGAAATAGAACCGGTGCACCATAGGGTGCCTTTGATGGCCTGATGAAGCCAGCATCAACTAACTCTTTGAGCTGCTTCCTCAACTCCTCTAACTCTGGTGGAGACATTCGGTAAGGGGCTCTAGCTGGTGGCTTGGCCTCGGACACCAGCTCGATCTTGTGGTCCACCTCCCTCTTAGGTGGTAGCTTGCTAGGTAACTTTACGGGCATCACATCACTAAAGGTCTTCAGCACCTTTAGCTCTTCCAAGGGTGACTCGGTCTCCTTCTCCCTTGGCTCATCATATTTCAGGGCTGCCAAGAAGGTGTCTTATTGTCTGCTTACTGCCTTGGCAAATTGGATGGTTGACACCACTTGCGACCCAACTCCAGACCCTCTCCTTAATGGCACTAAGCATTGGCACCGTGCATCCAAGATGCAAACACAATCAGCAAAAGGCACAAGGAGGGCGTTAATCCGAACAAGGAAATCTAACCCAATCACAAACTCATAGTCGTCAAGGGGTATTACCTCAATGGTCTCCTTACCTTTCCAGTCTCGAAGCTGCAACTCCACTCCCCGCGTACTCCAATGGTTGGAACTTCCATGGAGTTCACCATTTTGATGGTACCAGTCCCTTTCTGCACCTTTAGTCCAAGCTTTCGGGCTCTATCACCTAAAATAAAAAGATGTGAAGCACCTGTGTCCACCAGTGCGCTCACCTTCTAACCCGCAACCATCAGATCCGTAAACATCAAGCCCTTTGGTTTACGGTTCCCCTTACTCTAGACAGCATTGAGCACCAATGACCCAAGCTTTGCTGCCCCTAACTCTGGCTCCTCGTCAGACTCCTTGTCTATAGCAGCCAGCTTGCCCTTCTACGGGTAATTGCACGCTATGTGGCTCCCTTCACATAGGTAGCATGCTAGTGGCTTTCGGTCCCCTTTTGCTTTCCACTTTCTTGCTGGTGGCTTCCTCTCGCCATCCTTGGTTAAACGATCTCGGTCTCCATCCTTGGACTCCCGATCACGATCCTTCCCTTTGGATTGCTTCTTTCGATCTCTATCGTCCCTGCCCTTACCCTTAGGCTTGGTAGACTCGAACTTGTTCAGAGGCTTGACCTCTATCAAGGCCTTGGCAGTAGTCATGGCTTTAGCCAAGTCATGAACTCCTTTCCTTTGTAGCTCATGCTTCACCCATGGCTTCAGCCCATCCATGAAAGCAAATAAGGCATCCTTCTCACCTAGATCCGAGATCTATAGCATCAGTTCATAGAATTTCTGGACATACTCCCTTATGTCCCCTTGTTGGCTCAGTCTGTGCAACTTTGCCCGCGCCTCATCATCAACATACTCTGGGTAAAATTATTCTCTAAACTCCTTTTGGAACTCTGCCTAGGTTCCAATCTTGGTGCTCCCACGCCTGACATCATCACACTTGTGCCTCAACCATAATAAGGCTACATCAGTGAGATACATAGCAACGGTGCTTACCTTTATCGCCTCGTCTTGCATGCCCATGGCTTGGAAGTACTGCTCCATACCCCAAAGGTAGTTATCTACTTCCTTGGCCACCCTAGTCCTCTTGAACTCCTTAGGCTTGGGGACATCCAATCTGGACTTGGACACTCTAGCAAACATGCCATTCCCAATGGCAGTCTTGCAAGCAACGAGCTCACTGGTAAGCTTCTCCATCCGTTGGCGCATGGCCTCCATGCCATCGCGTAAGGTCAGCACTTCAATCTCCAAGGTCTGATTCTTTTGGGTGAACACGTCCAAGGCTTTGTTGAGAGTAGCTTGTAGCTCACTTTGGATCTCCTCCTCCATGGAGTCTAGCGATGCAATGTGAGTCTCTACCCCCTCAAGCTTTTCCCCCATGTCGCCCATGGTCACCTCCACCTTGGCCAGCCTATCATCCATGGTAGACCAGATATCTCTAGAACTGGCTTTCCTCCCTCTTCCATGCCCATGCTCCTGGGCCTTTGGTTGTTGGTTAGCAGCGTCACTTTGGGATGCCATCTCCTCTAACCTGCACAACACAAACACGCAGAATCGAACTTGCTCTGATACTAACTGTCACAGGCTCTGACCTTAGACTCAGAAACCGTGTGGCCTTAGGCTTGGAATCTCCTCCTTTATGCCTAAGTCATCCTAAAACACAAGCGTACGAGCACTAGAACAACAGGAAGGGTTGATTAAGCAAGTTAAAGAGATACGGGATAAGAAGGCAGAATTCTGGAAATGTTTTTGTATTCACTGAAACAGAAGTGTTTGATGGTGTACAAATGAGGGAAGAGCAGCCCTCTATTTATAGTTGAGGCTCCAGCTTACACTTAATGGCAATATCCCTGGAATAAAGGCTAAAATCATGGGATTATACAGATTACAATCAATCAGGATGCTAACTCTTGATTTTCAGGGTCAACCAAATCTGCCAGGATGCTGCTGCAGATCCTGCCTGCTTCCAAAAGCTTCCCTTGCTTGTCCAGCACCTTGGCCCTTCTGGATGTGGTGCAGGAAGCTTGTATGCTAGGCCTTGGTCTCACGGGCTGGCCTCCAAGTTGGGCGGGCATTCTGAACTCGTTTGCTAGGCTTTGCGCGCAGATACCCTTCAGCACGCCTGGTCTGCGGGCCTCAACCTCTGGCTCACCTGTTGGTGCGCTTGATGTGCCTGGTGCACCCGCCTAGGGTGTGACACTTGGCCCTTATAATGGCCCCCTATCCATCATCAAACCTCGAGAACTCATACCCCCTTAAAGAGCATTTGAGATTTTATAGGTTTGTTGCCAGTAGCCATTAAAGTGTCTGAAATGGGGACACTTTTTTCAAACGGTCACAAAATCTTCTCCACTTCGAGTTTTTAGCTGAATTTTTTTATGCATGCCAAAAAAAAATACAAGGATCACTTCTACCAAATTTGGGAACAAAACTCTTTCTAAAAAAATTTTAAAAAATCCCGAACCATAAAAAGTTTCAAAAATCATGAAAAATAGAAAACGGGTCGTCTTGCCACGAAACTTCACATGAAGGCTTAGGGGAAATTTGTATGAATTTACAAGCCATAAAAATGGCATTGGCATGGCTGAAATATGAAGATGTGCTTGAACCCACCTACCACCCCGTTCGATCCCCGACTTGCGCATCCTGCCTCTCTGGTCGGCTGAGTGCCTGCACGCTCGTTTCGTGGGTTGACTTAGGCATACGGAGTTCATCCCCAGTCTAAGCATATAGAGTTCATTCCCAGTCTAAGATCAGATCGGACCGAGGGTTACGACAGTAGCATCAGCAGCACACAGGGGGGACTGGGCCAATCCCCGGCTTGCGCATTCTACCCATTTCATGGGTGGGCTTAGGCATAGGGAGTTCATTCCATGTCTAAGCCCCAATCGGATCGAGGGTTGTGGTAGCCGGACTGACAGCACACAGAGGGGGATCAGGCCGATCCTAGGCTTGCACATTATGCCTCTCTGGCCGGCTCAACGCCCGCACGCTCATTTTATGGGTTCACTTAGGCATACAAAGTTCATTCGTAGTCTAAGATCGGATCAGACCGAGGGTTGCGACAGTAGGATCGACAGCACGCAAGGGGGATCAGGCTGATCTCTGGCTTGTCCATTCTGCCTTTCTAATCGGTTGAGCGCCCGCACGCTCGTTTCGTGGGTTGGCTTAGGCATACGGAGTTCATTCCATGTCTAAGCATACGAAGTTCATTCCCAGTCTAAGATCGAACTAGACCGAGGGTTACGGCAGTAGGACCAGTAGCAGGATCGATAGCACGCAGGAGGGATCAAGCCGATCCCTGGTCTGCTCATTCTACCTCTCCGACCGGCTGAGCACTTGCACGCTCGTTTCGTGGGTTGGCTTAGGCATACGAAGTTTATTCCATGTCTAAGCTCCGGCTGGATCGAGGGTTGTGGTAGCAGGATCGGCAACACGCAGAGGGGGACCGAGCTGATCCTTAGTTTGTGCATTATGCCTCTCCGACCGGCTGAGCACCCGCACGCTCATTTCGTTGGTTGACTTAGGCATACGAAGTTCATCCCCAATCTAAGCATACGGAGTTCATTCGTAGTCTAAGATCAGACTAGACCGAGGGTTGCGGCAGCACGCAAGGGGGACCGGGCCGATCCCTAGCTTGCGCATTCTGCCTCTCCGATTGGCTGAGTGCCCTGCACACCCATTTCATGGGTTGGTTTAGTCATAGGGAATTCATTCCATGTCTAAGCCCCAGCCGGGCCAAGGGTTGTGGCAGCGAGATCGGCAGCACGTTGGGGGGATCAGGCTGATCCTCGGCTTGCGCATTCTGCCTCTTCGACTAGCTGAGTGCCCACATGCCTATTTTATCGGTTGGCTTAGGCATAGGGAGTTCATTCCATGTCTAAGCCCCAGTCGGACCGAGGGTTGTGGTAGCGGGATCAGCAGCACACAGAGGGGGACCGAGTCGATCCCCCACTTGCGCATTATGCCTCTTTGGCCGGCTCAGCACTTGCACGCTTGTTTCATGGGTTGACTTATGCATACGGAGTTCACTCCCAGTCTAAGATCAGACCAGACCGAGGGTTACGGCAGCAGGATCGGCAGCACGCAAGGGGGATCGTACCGATCCCTAGCTTGCGCATTCTGCCTCTCCGACCGATTGAGCGCCTGCACGCTCGTTTCGTAGGTTGGCTTAGGCATACGGAGTTCATTCCACGTCTAAGCATATGGAGTTCATTCCCAGTCTAAGATTTTGAGCCACGATGCACATGCTGGGCTCAGGCAGTAAATCTTGGGTCATTGGTGCTCAATGCTATCTAGAGTAAGGGGAGTCACAAGCCAAAGGGCTTGATGTTTACGGATGTAATGGTTGTGGGTCAGAAGGTGAACGCACTGGTAGACATAGGTGCCTCACATCTTTTTATTTCAGGTGATAGAGCCCGGAAGCTCGGACTAAAGGTGTAGAAAGGGATTGGTACCATCAAAATGGTGAACTCCAAGGAGGTTCCAGCCATTGGAGTAGCACGGGGAGTGGAGCTACAACTTGGAGACTGGAAAGGGAAGAAGACCATAGAGGTAATACCCCTTGATGACTATGAGTTTGTGATTGGGTTGGATTTCCTTATTCGGATTAATGCCCTCCTTGTGCCTTTTGTCGATTGTGTTTTCATCTTGGATGCACGGTGCCAATGCCTAGTGCCATTAAGGAGAGGGTCCGGAGTTGGGTCACGGGTGGTGTCAACCATCCAATTTGCCAAGGCAGTAAGCCGACAAGAAGACACCTTCTTGGCAGCCTTGAAATATGATGAGCTAAGGGAGAAAGAGATCGAGTCACCCTTGGAGGTGCTAAAGGTGCTGAAGACCTTTAGTGATGTGATACGCGTAAAGCTGCCTAGCAAGCTACCACCTAAGAGGGAGGTGGACCACAAGATCGAGCTGGTGTCTGAGGCCAAGCCACCAGCTAGAGCCCCTTACCGAATGTCTCCACCAGAGTTGGAGGAGTTGAGGAAGTAGCTGAAAGAGTTAGTTGATGCTGGCTTCATCAGGCCATCGAAGGTGTCCTATGGTGTATCAGTTCTATTCCAACACAAGCATGATGGGTCGTTGCGGCTGTGCATAGACTATCAAGCTTCGAACAAGCTAACCATCAAGAACAAGTACCCCATCCCACTCATTGCAGACTTGTTCAATCAATTTGGGAGCGCAAGGTGGTTCACCAAGCTGGATTTGAGGTCGGGCTACTATCAAGTCAGGATCGCGGAGGGTGATGAGCCAAAGACAGCATGTGTCACTCGGTATGGTTCGTATGAGTTCTTGGTGATGCCTTTCGGACTCACGAACGCCCCAGCAACATTCTGCACCCTTATGAACAAGGTACTTCAGTCGTTCCTTCATCGATTTGTTATGGTTTATTTGGATGACATTGTGATCTACAGCCAGACTTTGGGAGAGCATGTAGACCACTTGAGACAGGTGTTCGAGGTGTTGCGGGTGCACAAGCTATTTGTCAAGAGGGAGAAGTGCTCATTCGCCCAGCAAGAGATCCTGTTCCTAGGCCACATAGTGGGAGGTGGCAGGATACTCATGGATGAAGGCAAGATACACGCCATCCTAGAGTGGCAACCGCCAGCCAAGGTCACTGAGTTGAGATCAGTCCTTGGGTTGGTTAACTACTACAGGCGCTTCATCAAAGGTCACTCAGCAATAGCCATGCCATTGATTGACTTGCTCAAGAAAGGGAGAGCATGGGAGTGGAGCGCAGGGTGTTAGGAAGCCTTTGATAGGTTGAAGCGGGCTATGACCAAGGAGCCAGTCTTGGCCTTGCCAGACCATGCCAAGTCATATGAGGTACATACGGATGCATCAGACTTTGCCATAGAGGGCGTGTTGATGCAGGAGGGACGTCCAGTCGCGTTCGAGAGCAAAAAGCTGAACGAGATTGAATGCAAGTACACGGTCCAAGAGAAAAAGATGACTACAGTGGTACACTGCTTGAGCACTTGGCACCATTACCTGTTGGGGTTGAGGTTCATGGTGAGGACGGACAATGTGGTGACTAGCTACTTCCAAACGCAGAAGAAGCTGTCCCCCAAGTAGGCGAGATGGTAAGATTTTCTTACAGAATTTGATTTTTAGATAGAGTACAAGCCAGGACGGGTGAACCTAGTGGTAGATGCCCTGACCAGAAAGGCTAACCTTGTTGCCATTAGCGAACTAGAGGGGTCACTGGTGCTGTGCATCAAGAAGGGACTTACGCATGATCTTACAGCCAAGGCTTTGATGGAGTACGCCCAGCAAGGTAAGACTAGGTGGTTTTGGTTGCAGGATGGGTAGCTGTACACCAGGGGCAGTAGACTGTTTGTGTCGTAGCACGAAAAGCTCCACAAGGAAGTTTTGCAAGAATGCCATGATTCAAGATGGGTTGGACACCCCGGAGTGAGCCGTACCCTAGCGCTGATCGAGGACCGGTACTACTGGCCGCACATGAGAGATGATGTGGAAGCGTATGTGAAGACTTGTCTTGGGTGCCAGCAGGACAAGGTGGAGCTCAAGAAACCAGGGGGTCTCTTAGAGCCATTGCCAGTGCCAGAGCGACCATGGGAGAGTGTTTCTCTAGACTTTATAGTCGATCTACCTAAAGCAGAAGGGTTTGGAAGCATCATGGTAGTGGTGGACAGGTTTTCCAAGTATGGAATCTTCATTCCAGCAACTAAGGAGTGCCCAGTCGAGGAGGCAGCTCGATTGTTCCTGAAGAACATGGTTAAGTACTGGGGAGTGCCGAGAACCATTGTTAGTGATCGGGACGGGCATTTCACGGGCAGGTTCTGGACTGAGTTGTTCAAGCTGTTAGTGTCAGACTTGAACTTTTCCACCAGCATGCATCTACAGACTGATGGGCAGATAGAGTGAGTAAATGGACTATTGGAGATTTACCTCAGGCACTATGTGAGTGCCATAAAAAGGGACTGGCCAAAGCTGCTAGATATTGCGCAGTTTTCCTACAACTTACAAAGGAGCGAGGCAACGAACCAGAGCCCATTTGAGGTTGTGATAGGACAACAACCACTAACACCCGATTCGATTGCTGCAGGTTATACAGGGCCGAATCCAGTAGCATACAAGTTTGCCAAGGCATGGCAGGAGCAAACTAACTTAGCTAGAGTTTGTCTACACAAGGCGGCCAAGAGGTCGAAGAAGTGGGCAGACCAGAATAGGCAGGACGTGTAGTTCCAGGGTGGAGACATGGTGTTGGTGAAGCTGCATCCCATTGTGCGCCATAGGGGGTTGCACAAAGGCCTAGTCCGGAGGTATGAGGGACCTTTCCAAGTAGTCAAGAGGGTAGGCAAGGTTGCCTACAAGCTAGATATGCCACCCAAGTTGAAGGTACACCTGGTGTTCCATGTAAGCATGCTCAAGCCGTTCCATAAGGATGAGGGAGATCCAGGATAGGCAGAGTCAAAGCGTGCACCATTGGGAGCAAGGGCCTCATATGAGAAGGAGGTCCACAGCATCATAGCTGATCGGGAGGTGAGACGAAAGAATTATCAGCCAAGATAAGAGTACTTGGTGCACTGGAAGGGACTTCCAGACAATGAGGCGAGCTGGGAACTAGTAGATGATTTAGGGCAGTTCAGGGACCAGATTAGGCAACACCATGCAGAAAACGCAATGAGGGCATTACGCAATCAGGTGGGGGAGAATGTCACGCCCTGGATGGGCGCGCCAGGCACATCAGGTGCACCAGCAAGCAAGCCAGAGGTTAAGGTCTGCAGACTAGGCGTGCTGGCAAGTATCTATTCGCACAGCCTAGCAAACGAGTTTAAAACACCCGCCTAACTTGCAGGCCAGCCCGTGAGACCAAGGCCTAGCATACAAGCTACCCGTACCACATCTAGAAGGGCCCAAGGTGCTGGACACGCAAGGGAAGCTTCTGGAAGCAGGCAGGATCAGCTGGAGCATCCCGACAAATTTGGTTGACCTTGAAAATCAGGAGTTAGCATCCTAGTTGATTGTAATCTGTATAATCCCATGATTTTAGCCTTTATTCTAGGGATATGCCATTAAGTTGTAGCTCGAGCCTCAACTATAAATAGAGGGCTACTCCACCCTCATTTGTACACCATCAAACACTTCTATTTCAGTGAATACAAGAGCATTTCCAAAATTTTGTCTTCTTATCCTGTTTCTCTTTAACAAGCGTAATCAGCCCTTCCCATTGTTCTAGTGCCCGCACGCTTGTGTTTTAGGTTGACTTAGGCATAAAAGAGGAGATTCCAAGCCTAAGATCGCACGGTTTTTGAGTCTAAGGTCAGAGCCCGTGACAGTTGGTATCAGAGTGAGTTCGATTCTGCGTGTTTGTGTTGTACAGGTTAGATCGTGATTGAGGAGATGGCATCCCAAAGCGACATTGCTAGCCAACAACTAGAGGCCCAATAGCATGGGTATGGAAGAGGCAAGAAAGCCAGTTTGCATATGTAGGATCGGACTGGACCGAGGGTTACGACAGCAGGATCGACAGCACGTAGGTGGGACCGAGTCAATCCCCAGCTTGGGCATTCTGCCTCTCCGACCGGCTGAGCGCCCACACTCCCGTTTCGTGCGTTGGCTTAGGCATAGGGAGTTCATTCCATGTCTAAGCCCCAACAGGACCGAGGGTTGTGGCAGCGGGACTGGAGAACGTAGAGGGGGACCAGGCCAATCCCCAGCTTGTGCATTCTGCCTTTCCGGCCAGCTGAGCGCCCACACGCTCGTTTCATGGGTTGGCTTAGGCATACGAAGTTCATTCGATGTCTAAGCATACAGAGTTCATTCACAGTCTAAGAGTATGAGCCACGGTGTGCATACTGGGCTCGGGCATGTGCTGGTGTCGCATTTTTTTCACTTGGGGCACCATCACCGGAGCATCACCGGAGAGCCTAACCGGCAGTATTGGGGGTTCCGATGATTGGGGGGGCCGGGGGGTGTGCGCACATGATGTACGATGGGTGCTGGTACTTGGCCCTTATATTGGCCCCTTATCCCTAATCAAACCTCGAGTACTCACACCCCCTTAAAGAGCATGTGAGATTTTATAGGTTTGCTGCCAGTAGCAATTAAAGTGTCTGAAATGGGGACACTTTTTTCAAACGGTCACAAAATCTTCTCCGCTTCAAGTTTTTAGCTGAATATTTTTGTGCATGCCAGCAAAAATGGAAGGATCACCTCCACCAAATTTGGGGACAAAACTCTTTCTAAAAAAATTTAAAAAAATCCTGAACCGTAAAAAGTTTCAAAAATCATGAAAAATAGAAAACGGGTCGTCTTGCCACAAAACTTCGCATGAAGGCTTAGGGGACCATTGTATGAATTTACAAGCCATAAAAATGGCATTGGCATGGTAGAAATATGAAGATGTGCTTGAACCCACCTACCACCCATTCGATCCTTAGCTTGCGCATCCAACCTCTCTGGTCGGCTGAGCGTCTGCACGCTCGTTTCGTGGGTTGACTTAGGCATACAGAGTTCATCCCCAGTCTAAGCATACAGAGTTCATTCCCAATCTAAGATTGGACCAGATCGAGGGTTGCGACAGCAGGATCGACAGCATGCAGGGGGGACCGGACCAATCCCTGGCTTGCGCATTCTGCCTCTCCGATCGGCTGAGCACCTGCACGCCCGTTCCATGGGTTGGCTTAGGCATAAGGAGTTCACTCCATGTCTAAGCCCCAACCGGATCGAGGGTTGTGCCAGCGGGACCGACAGCACGCAGAGGGGGACCGGGCTGATCCCCGACTTGCGCATTATGCCTCTCCGACTGGCTCAGCGCCCAAATGCTCGTTTCATGGTTTGAGTTAGGCATACGGGTTCATTCCCAGTCTAAGATCAGATCAGACCGAGGGTTGCAACAGTAGGATTGATAGCATGCAGGGGGGGATCAGGCCGATCCTCGACTTATGCATTCTGCCTCTCCGACCGGTTGAGTGCCTGCCCGCTCGTTTCGTAGGTCGGCTTAGACATACAGAGTTCATTCCATGTCTAAGCATATGGAGTTCATTCCCAATCTAAGATCAGACTGGACTGAGGGTTACGGCAGTAGGACTAGCAGCAGGGTCAGCAGCACGTAGGGGCGATGGGACGATCCTCGGCTTGCTCATTCTGCCTCTCCGGACGGCCTCTCCGGCTTGCTGAGTGCCCACATGTTCGTTTCATAGGTTGACTTAGGCATACGGAGTTCATCCCCAGTCTAAGCATACGGAGTTCATTCCCAGTCTAAGATCGGACCAGACCGAGGGTTGCAGTAGCAGGATCGATAGCACGCAGTAGGGACCGGGCTGATCCCCGACTTGCGCATTCTGGCTCTCCGGCCGGCTGAGCGCCCGTACGCCAATTTCGTGGGTTGGCTTAGGCATAGAGAGTTCATTCCATGTCTAAGCCCCAACTGGACCGAGGGTTGTGGCAGCGGGACCCGTAGCATGCAGAGGGGGACCGGGTTGATCTCCAGCTTATGCATTCTGCTTCTCCGACCGATTGAGCGCCCGCACGCTTATTTCGTGGGTTGGCTTAGGCATACGGAGTTCATTCCATGTTTAAGCATATGGAGTTCATTCACAGTCTAAGAGTTTGAGCCACAATGCACATGCTGGGCTCGGGCATGTGCTGGTGCCACATTTTTTTCGCTCGAGGCACCATCACCGAAGCATCGTCGAAGAGCCTAACCGACGACATTGAGGGTTCCGATGATTGGGGGGGCCGGGGGGTGTGTGCACATGATGTGCGATGGGTGCTGGTACTTGGCCCTTATATTGGCCTCCTATCCCTCATCAAACCTTGAGAACTCACACCCCCTTAAAGAGCATTTATGATTTTATAGGTTTGTTGCCAGTAGCCATTAAAGTGTCTCAAATAAGGATATTTTTTTCAAATGGTCACAAAATATTCTCCACTTCAAGTTTTTAGCTGAATTTTTTTGTGCATGCCAACAAAAATACAAGGATCACCTCTACCAAATTTGGGAACAAAACTCTCTCAAAAAAATTTTAAAAAATCTTGAACCGTAAAAAGTTTCAAAAATCATGAAAAATAGAAAACGGGTCGTCTTGCCATGAAACTTCACATGAAGGCTTAGGGGACCATTGTATGAATTTACAAGCCATAAAAATGGCTTTGGCATGGCAGAAATTTGAGGACGTGCTTGAACCCACCTACCACCCGTTCGATCCCCGGCTTGCGCATCCTGCCTCTCTGGTCGGTTGAGCGTCTGCACGCTCGTTTCATGGGTTGACTTAGGCATACGGAGTTCATCCCTAGTTGAAGCATACAGAGTTCATTCCCAGTCTAAGATCAGACAAGATTGAGGGTTACGATAGCAGGATCGGTAGCACGCAAGGGGGACCGGGCTGATCCTCGGCTTGCACATTCTGCCTCTCCAACCGGCTAAGCGCCCGCACGCCCATTTCGTGGGTTGGCTTAGGCATAGGGAGTTCATTCCATGTCTAAGCCCCAGCCGGACCGAGGGTTGTGGCAGTGGGACCGATAGCACGTAGAGGGGGACCAGGTCGATCCTCGGCTTGCGAATAATGCCTCTCCGGTCGGCTTAGCACCCACACGCTCGTTTCGTGGGTTGTTTTAGGCATACGGAGGTCATTCCATGTCTAAGCACACATAGTTCATTCGCGGTGTAAGAGTTTGAGCCACGGTGCCAATGCTGGGCTTGGGCATGTGCTGGTGCGACATTTTTTTTGCCCGGGGCATCATCATCGGAGCATCACCGGAGAGCCTAACCGGCAGCATTGGGGGTTCCAATGATTGGGGGGGCCGGGGGGTGTGCAAACATGATGTGCAATGGGTGCTGGTACTTGGCCCTTACATTGGCCCCCTATCCCTAATCAAACCTTGAGAACTCACACCCCCTTAAAGGGCATTTGAGATTTTATAGGTTTACTGCCAGTAGCCATTAAAGTGTTTAAAATGGGGACACTTTTTCAAACGGTTACAAAATCTTCTCCGCTTCGATTTTTTAGCTAAATTTTTTTTGCATGCCAAAAAAAATACAAGGATCACCTCTACCAAATTTGGGGACAAAACACTTTCTAAAAAAATTTTAAAAAATCCCGAACCGTAAAAAGTTTTGAAAATCGTGAAAAATAGAAAACGGGTCGTCTCGCTACAAAACTTCACATGAAGGCTTAGGGGACCATTGTATGAATTTACATGCCATAAAAATGGCATTGGTATGGCAAAAATATCAAGATGTGTTTGAACCCACCTACCACCCGTTTGATCCCCGGCTTGCGCATCCTGCCCCTCTAGTCGATTGAGTGCCCGCACGCTCATTTCGTAGGTTGACTTAGGCATACGGAGTTCATCCCCAGTCTAAGCATACGAAGTTCATTCCCAGTCTAAGATCGGACTGGACCGAGGGTTGTGGCAGCAAGATCGGTAGAACGCAGAGGGGATCGGGCCTGTTTCATGGGTTGGCTTAGGCATAGGGAGTTCATTTCATGTCTAAGCCCCAGCCGGACCAAGGGTTCTGGCAGCGGGATCGATAGCACGCAGAGGGGGACCGGGTCGATCCCCAGCTTACGTATTATGCCTCTCCGGTTGGCTCAGTGCCCGCACGCTCCTTTCATGGGTTGACTTAGGCATACTAAGTTCATTCTCAGTCTAAGATCAGATCGGACCAAAGGTTACGGTAGCAAGATCGACAGCACACAGGGGGACCAGGCTGATCCCTGACTTGCGCGTTCTGCCTCTCCGACTGGCTGAGCACCCGTACGCCCATTTTATGGGTTGGCTTAGGCATAGGGAGTTCATTCCATGTCTAAGCCCCAGCCGAACTGAGGGTTGTGGCAGCGGGACCGGTAGCACGCAGAAGGGGACCGGGTCGATCCCTGGCTTGCGCATGATGCCTCTTCGATCGGCTCAGCGCCCGTACGCTTGTTTCGTGGGTTGACTTATGCATACGGAGTTCATTCCCAGTCTAAGATCAAATCAGACTCAGGATTACGATAACAGGATTGATAGTACGTAGTGGGGGATCGGGCCGAACCCCGGCTTGTGCATTCTGCCTCTCCAGCCGGCTGAGCACCCGTACGCTCGTTTCGTGGGTTGGCTTAGGCATACGGAGTTCATTCCATGTCTAAGCATACGGAGTTCATTCCTAGTCTAAGATTTTGAGCCACAGTGCACATACTGGGCTCGGGCATGTGCTGGTGCCACATTTTTTTCACCCAGGGCACCATCGTCGGAGCATCGTCGGAGAGCCTAACTATCGGCATTGAGGGTTCCGACGATTAGGGGGGTCGGGGGGGTGTGCGCACATGATTTGTGATGGGTGCTGGTACTTGGCCATTATATTGGCCCTCTATCCCTCATCAAACCTTGAGAAGTCACACCCCCTTAAAGAGCATTTGAGATTTTATAGGTTTGCTGCCAGTAGCCATTAAAGTGTCCGAAATGAGGACACTTTTTTCAAACAGTCACAAAATCTTCTCCACTTCGAGTTTTTACCTGAATGTTTTTCTGCATGCCAACAAAAATACATGGATCACCTCTACCAAATTTGGGGACAAAACTCTTTCTAAAAAAATTTTAAGAAATCCCGAACCGCAAAAAGTTTCAAAAATCATGAAAAATAAAAAACGGGTCGTCTTGCCACGAAACTTCACATGAAGGCTTAGGGGACCATTGTATGAATTTACAAGCCATAAAAATGGCATTGGCATGGCAGAAATATGAAGATGTGCTTGAACCCACCTACCACCCGTTCGATCCCCGGCTTGCGCATCTTGCCTCTCTAGTCGGCTGAGCACCTGCACGCTCATTTCGTGGGTTGACTTAGGCATATAGAGTTCATCCCCAGTCTAAGCATATGGAGTTCATTCCCAGTCTAAGCATACGGAGTTCATTCCCAGTCTAATATTGGACCAGACCGAGGGTTGCGACAGTAGGATCGACAGCACGTAGGGGGGATCGGGCCGATCCCCGGCTTGTGCATTCTGCCTCTCGAGTCGGCTGAGTGCCCGCACACTCGTTTCGTGGGTTGGCTTAGGCATAGGAAGTTCATTCCATGTCTAAGCCCCAGTCGGACTGAGGGTTGTGCCAGCAGGATCGACAGCACGCAGAGGGGGACCGGGTCGATCCCTGGCTTACGCATTCTACCTCTTCGATCGGCTTAGCACCCGCACACTCGTTTCGTGGGTTGACTTTCGCATACAGAGTTCATTCCTAGTCTAAGATCAGACCGGATGAAGGGTTACCGTAGCAGGATCGATAGCACACAAGGGGGGAGCGAACCGGTCCCCGACTTGTGCATTCTGCTTCTCCAGTCGGCTGAGCGCCCGAACGCACACTCGTTTCGTGGGTTGGCTTAGGCATACGGAGTTAATTCCCTTTCTAAGCATACGGAGCTCATTCCCAGTCTAAGATCGGACCGGATCGAGGGTTACGGCAGTAGGACCAGCAGCATGATCGACAGCACACTGAGCGGGACCGAGCTGATCCCCGGCTTGCGCATTATGCCTCTTCGATCGACCTCTCCGATCGACTTAATGCCCGCACGCTCGTTTCATGGGTTGACTTAGGCATACGGAGTTCATCCCTAGTCTAAGCATACGGAGTTCATTCCCAGTCTAAGATCGGACCGGATCGAGGGTTACGGCAGCAGGATCGACAGCACGCAGGGGGGACCAAGCTGATCCCCGGCTTGCACATTCTGCCTCTCCGGCCGGTTGAACGCCCGCACGCCTGTTTTATGGGTTGGCTTAGGCATAGGGAGTTCATTCCATGTCTAAGCCCCGACCGGACCGGGGGTTGCATAGCGAGACCAACAGCACACAGAGAGGGACCGAACTGATCCCCGGTTTACGCATTATGCCTTTTCGGCTGGCTCAGGGCCCACACGCTCGTTTTGGGGGTTGAATTATGCATACGAAGTTCATTCCTAGTCTAAGATCAGACCGGACCGAGGGTTGTGGTAGCAGGATTGACAGCACCCAGGGGGAATCGGGCCGATCCTCGACTTACGCAATCTGCCTCTCCGGCCGTTGAGCGCCCGCATGCTTGTTTTGTCGGTTGAATTAGGCATATGGAGTCCATCCCCAGTCTAAGCATACGGAGTTCATTCCCAGTCTAAGATCAGATCGGACCAAGGGTTACGATAGCAGGATCGACAGGACGCAAGGGGGATCGGGTCGATCCCCGGCTTGCGCATTCTACCTCTCCGGTCTACTGAGTGCCCGCACGCTCGTTTCGTGGGTTAGCTTAGGCATAGGGATTTCATTCCATGTCTAAGCCCCGACCGTATCGAGGGTTGTGGTAGCGGGACCGGCAGCACGTAGAGGGGGATCGGGTCGATCCTTTGCTTGCGTATTATGCCACTCCAGTCGGTTCAGCGCTGTACGGTCGTTTCATGGGTTGACTTAGGCATACGGAGTTCATTCCCAGTCTAAGATCAGACCGGATCAAGGGTTGCGGTAGCAGGATCGACAGCATGCAGGGGGACTGGGTCGGTCCCCAGCTTGCGCATTCTGCCTCTCCGATCGGCTGAGCACCCGCAAGCTCGTTTTGTGGGTTGGTTTAGGCATACGGAGTTCATTCCATGTCTAAGCATACAGAGTTCATTCCCAGTCTAGCATTGGACCGGACTGAAGGTTGCGACAGTAGGACCAGCAACAGGATCGACAGCACGCAGGGGGGATCGGGCCAATCCTCAGCTTGCGTATTTTCCCTCTCCGACCGACTGAGCACCCGCACGCTCATTTCGTGGGTTGGCTTAGGCATACAGAGTTCATTCCATGTCTAAGCCCTAGTCGAATCGAGGGTTGTGGCAGTAGGGCTGGCAGAGGGATCGGCAGTATGCAGAAGGGGCCCGGGTTGAACCTCGGGTTGCCCATTATGCTCTCCAGTCGGGCTCTCAGGCTGACTGAATGCCCGTACGCTCGTTTCATGGGTTAACTTAGGCATACGGAGTTCATCCACAATCTAAGCACACGGAGTTCATTCCCAGTCTAAGATCGGATCGGACCGAGGGTTACGATAGCAAGATCGACAGCACGTAGGGGGGGCCAGGCCGATCCCCGACTTGCGCATTCTGCCTCTCCAACCGGCTGAGTGCCCGCACGCCTGTTTCGTGGTTGGCCTAGGCATAGGGAGTTCATTCCATGTCTAAGCCCCAGCCAGACTGAGGGTTGTGGCAGCAGGACCTGCAGCATGCAGAGGGGAGTTCATTCCATGTCTAAGCCCCAGCTTGCGCATTATGCCTCTTCGGTCGGCTCAGCGCTCGTACGCTCGTTTTATGGGTTGACTTATGCATACGGAGTTCATTCCCAGTTTAAGATCAAAGCAGTGTTGCGGCAATAGGATCGATAGCATGCAGGGGGGGACCGGGCCGATCTCAACATGTGCATTCTGCCTCTTCGACCTGCTGAGTGCCCGTACGCTCCTTTCGTGGGTTGGCTTAGGCATACGGAGTTCATTCCATGTCTAAGCATACGGAGTTCATTCCCAGTCTAAGATTTTGAGCCACGGTGCACATGCTGGGCTCGAGCATGTGCTGGTGTCGCATTTTTATCACCCGAGGACCGTCGTCGGAGCATCACCGGAGAGCCTAACCGGCGGCATTGGGGATTCCGGCGATTAGGGGGGCCGGGGGGTGTGCGCACATGATGTGCGATGGGTGCTGGTACTTGGCCCTTATATTGGCCCCCTATCCCTCATCAAACCTTGAAAACTCAGACTCTCTTAAAGAGGATTTGAGATTTTATAGGTTTGCTGCTAGTAGCCATTAAAGTATCTGAAATGGGGACACTTTTTTCAAACGGTCACAAAATCTTCTCCACTTCGAGTTTTTAGCTGAATTTTTTTTTGCATGCCAAAAAAAATACAAGGATCACCTCTACCAAATTTGGGGAAAAAACTATTTCTAAAAAAATTTTAAAAAATCCCGAACCGTAAAAATTTTTTAAAATCGTGAAAAATAGAAAACGGGTCGTCTTGCCACGAAACATCACATGATGGCTTAAGGGACAATTGTATGAATTTACAAGAAATAAAAATGGCATTGGCATAGCAAAAATATGAAGATGTGCTTGAACCCACCTACCACCTGTTCGATCCCCGGCTTGTGCATCCTGCCTCCCTGGTCGGTTGAGCACCTGCACACTTGTTTCGTGAGTTGACTTAGGAATACAGAGTTCATCCCCAGTCTAGGCATATGGAGTTCGTTCCTAGTCTAAGATCGAATTGGATCGAGGATTGCGATAGCAGGATCGGCAGCACGCTGGGAGGATCGGGCCGATCCCTGGCTTGCTCATTCTGCCTTTTCGGCCAGCTGAGCGCCCGCACGCCCGTTTCATGTGTTGGCTTAGGCATAGGGAGTTCATTCCATGTCTAAGCCCCAGCCAAGTCGAGGGTTGTGGCAGCGGGACTGGCAGCACACAGAGGGGGACTGGGCCAATCCCTGGCTTGCGCATTATGCCTCTCCGGCCGGCTCAGCGCCCGCATGCTCGTTTCGTGGGTTGACTTAGGCATACGAAGTTCATTCCCAGTCTAAGACAGGACCAGACCAAGAGTTGGGGTAGCAGGGTCAGCAGCACACAGAGGGGGATCAGGCCGATCCTCGACTTGTGCATTCTGCCTCTTCGGTCGATTGAGCGCCCACACGCTCGTTTCATGGGTTGGCTTAGGCATACGGAGTTCATTCCATGTCTAGGCTCCAGCCGACCGAGGGTTGTGGTAGCAGGACCGGTAGCGGGATCGACAGCACGCAGAGAGGGATTGAACTGATCCCCAGCTTGCGCATTATGCCTCTTCGGTCAGCTGAGCTCCTGCACGCTCGTTTCGTGGGTTGGCTTAGGCATACGGAGTTCATTCCATGTCTAAGCCCCAGTCAGACCGAGGGTTATGGCAGCAAGACCGGCAGCGGGATAGGCAGCATGCAAAGGGGGACTGGGCTGATCCCCGGCTTGTGCATTATGCCTCTCCGGTCGGTTGAGTGCCCACACACTCATTTCATGGGTTGACTTAGGCATACGGAGTTCATCCCCAGTCCAAGCATATGGAGTTCATTCTCAGTTTAAGATCGGACTGGATCGAGGGTTGCGGGAGCAGTATCGGTAGCACGTAGGGGGGATCGGGTTGATCCCTGGCTTGCGCATTCTACCTCTCCGATCGGCTGAGCGCCTGATGGCCGTTTCGTGGGTTGGCTTAGGCATAGGGAGTTCATTCCATGTCTAAGCCCCCGCCAGACCGAGGGTT
Source organism: Durio zibethinus (assembly GCF_047325235.1). Lineage (NCBI taxonomy): Eukaryota > Viridiplantae > Streptophyta > Magnoliopsida > Malvales > Malvaceae > Durio > Durio zibethinus. Next base: position 21,051,515 of record NC_143181.1, read on the forward strand.
GTGGGAGCGGGATCAGCAGCACGTAGAGGGGGACCGGATTGATCCCCAGTTTATGCATTATGCCTCTCCGGCTGGCTCGGCGCCCGAACGCTCGTTTCGTGGGTTGACTTAGGCATATGGAGTTCATTCCTAGTCTAAGATCGGACTCGACTGAGGGTTGCAGTAGCAGGATCGACAGCATGTAGGGGGGACCGGACCGATCCCCGACTGGCACATTCTGCCTCTTCGATCGGTTGACCGCCTGCACGCTCGTTTCGTGGGTTGGCTTAGGCATACAGAGTTTATTCCATGTCTAAGCATACGGAGTTCATTCCCAGTCTAAGATTGGATAGGACCGAAGGTTGCAGTAGCAGGATCGGCAGCATGCAGGGGGGACCGAGCTGATCCCCGACTTTCACATTCTGCCTCTCTGGTTGGCCTCTCCGGCCGGCTGAGCGTTGGCACGCTTGTTTCGTGGGTTGATTTAGGCATACGAAGTTCATCCCTAGTCCAAGTGTACGGAGTTCATTCCTAGTCTAAGATCTAATCGGACCGAGGGTTGCGACAACAGGATCGACAGCACACAGGGTGGTTTGGGTCGATCCCCAGCTTGCGCATTCTGCCTCCCCGACCGGCTGAGCGTCCGCATGCCCGTTTCGTGGGTTGGCTTAGGCATAGGGAGTTCATTCCATGTCTAAACCCCAACCAGATCGAGGGTTATGGTAGCGAGACCGGCAGTAGCAGAGGGGGATCGGGCCAATCCCTGGGTTGCTCATTCTGCCTCTCCGACCGGCTGAGCGCCCGCACGCTCGTTTCGTGGGTTAGCTTAGGCATACGGAGTTCATTCCATGTCTAAGCATACAGAGTTCATTCCCAGTCTAAGAGTTTGAGGCATGGTGCACTTGCTGGGCTCGGGCATGTGATGCTGCTGCATTTTTTTCACCCATGGCACCATCGTCGGAGAGCCTAACCGACGGTATTGGGGGTTTCGACGATTGGGGGGGCCAGGGGGTGTGCACACATGATGTGCGATGGGTGCTGGTACTTGGCCCTTATATTGGCCCCCTATCCCTTATCAAACCTCAAGAACTCACACCCCCTTAAAGAGCATTTGAGATTTTATAGGTTTGCTGCCAGTAGCCATTAAAATGTTTGAAATAGGGACACCTTTTTCAAACGGTCACAAAATCTTCTCCACTTCGAGTTTTTAGTTGAATTGTTTTTTGCATGCCAAAAAAAATACAAGGATCACCTCCACCAAATTTGGGGACAAAACTCTTTCTAAAAAAATTTTAAAAAATCCCAAACTGGAAAAAGTTTCAAAAATCATGAAAAATAGAAAACAGGTCGTCTTGCCACGAAACTTCACATGAAGGTGTAGGGGACCATTGTATGAATTTACAAGCCATAAAAAAGGCATTGGCATAGAAAAAATATGAAGATGTGCTTGAACCCACCTACCACCCGTTCGATCCCCAGCTTGCGCATCCTGCCTCTCTGGTTGGCTAAGCGTCCGCACGCTCATTTTCTGGGTTGACTTAGGCATACAAAGTTCATCCCCAGTGTCAGCATATGAAGTTCATTCCCAATCTAAGATCAGACCAGACCGAGGGTTGCGATAGCAGGACCAGCAGCAAGATCGACAACATACAGGGGGGACCTGGCCGATCCCCGATTTGTGCATTCTACCTCTCCGACGGGCTGAGTGCCTGCACGTTCGTTTCATGGGTTGGCTTAGGCATACGAAGTTCATTCCATGTCTAAGCCCCAGACTGGCCGAGGGTGTGGCAGTAGGACCGGTAGCGGGATCAGCAGCATGTAGAGGGGGATCGGGTAATCCCCGACTTACGCATTATGCTCTCCAGTCAGCCTATCTGACCGACTGAGTGCCCGCACGCTCATTTCATGGGTTGACTTAGGCATACGGAGTTCATCCCCAATCTAAGCATATGGAGTTCATTCCAAGTCTAAGATCGGATCGGATCGAGGGTTGCAGCATTAGGATCAGCAGCATGTAGGGGGGACTGAGCTGATCCCCGACTTACGCATTCTGCCTCTTCAATTGACTGAGTGCCTGCACGCCCGTTTCATGGGTTGGCTTAGGCATAAGGAGTTCATTCCATGTCTAAGCCCCAGCCGGACCGATGGTTGTGGCAACGGGATTGACAGCACGCACAGGGGGACCAGGTTGATCCTCGGCTTACGCATTATGCCTTTTCGCCTGGCTCAGTGCCCGAACGCTCATTTTGTGGGTTAACTTATGCATACAAAGTTCATTCCACGTCTAAAATCAGACTGTAACAAGGGTTGTGGCAGTAGGATTGACAGCATGCAGGGGGGGATCAGGCCGATCCCCGGCTTACGCATTCGACCTCTCCAGTCGGCTGAGCGCCCACACGCTTGTTTCGTGGGTTGGCTTAGGCATACGGAGCTCATTCCATGTCTAAGCATACGGAGTTCATTCCCAGTCTAAGATCGGATCAGACCGAGGGTTGCGGTAGCAGGACTCGCAGTAGGATCGATAGCATGCAGGGGGGACCGGGCCAATCCATGGCTTGCGCATTCTACCTCTCTGGCCGACTGAGCACCCCCACGCTCGTATCGTTGGTTGGCTTAGGCATACGGAGTTCATTCCATGTGTAAGCCCCAACCGAACCGAGGGTTGTGGTAGCAGGACCGACAGCAAGATCGGCAGCACGCAGAGGGGAATCAAGCATATTATGCCTCTCCGATCGGCCTATCTGGTAAGCTGAGCACCCGCACGCTCATTTCATGGGTTGACTTAGGCATAAGGAGTTCATCCCCAGTCTAAGCATACGGAGTTCATTCCCAGTCTAAGATCGGATCGGACCGAGGGTTACGACAACAGGATCGGTAGCATGACCGATCCCCAGCTTGTGCATTCTGTCTCTGCAACAGGCTGAGCGCCCGTACGCCCGTTTCATGGGTTGGCTTAGGCATAGGGAGTTCATTCCATGTCTAAGCCCCAGCCGGACCGAGGGTTGTGGCAGCGGGATCGACAACACGTAGAGGGGGACCAGGCCGATCCCCAGCTTGCGCATTATGCCTTTTCGGCCTGCTCAGCGCCTGAACGCTCGTTTCGTGGGTTGGCTTAGGCATACGGAGTTCATTCTATGTCTAAGCATACGGAGTTCATTCCCAGTCTAATATTTTGAGCCACGGTGCACATGCTGGGCTCGAGCATGTGCTGGTGCCACATTCTTTTCACCCGGGCCACCATCACCGAAGCATCACCAGAGAGCCTAACCGACGGCATTGGGGGTTCCAGCGATTAGATGGGCCGGTGGGTGTGCGCACATGATGTGTGATGGGTGATGGTATTTGGCCCTTATATTGGCCCCCTATCCCTCATGAAATCTCATGAACTCACAGCCCTTTAAAGAGCATTTGAGATTTTATAGGTTTGCTGCCAGTAGCCACTAAAGTGTCTGAAATCGGGACACCTTTTTCAAACGATCACAAAATCTTCTCCACAACCATGACAAGGATCACCTCTACCAAATTTAGGGGTAAAAATCTTTCTAAAAAAATTTAAAAAAATCACAAACCGCAAAAAGTTTCAAAAATCGCAAAAAATAGAAAATGGGTCGTCTTGCCATGAAACTTCACATGAAGGCTTAGGGGACCATTGTAAGAATTTACAAGCCAAAAAAATGGCATTGGCACAGCAAAAATATGAAGATGTTCTTGAACCCACCTACCACCAGTTTGATCCCCGGCTTGCGCATCCTGCCTTTCTGGTCGGTTGAGCGCCTGCACGCTCATTTCATGGGTTAACTTAGGCGTGCGGAGTTCATCCCCAATCTAAGCATACGGATTTCATTCCCAGTCTAAGATCGAACCGGATCAAGGGTTGCGGCAGCAGGATCGACAGCACGCAGGGGGGATCGGGTCGATCCCCGGCTTATACATTCTGCCTGTCCGACCGGCTGAGCGCTCGTACGCCCATTTCATGGGTTGGCTTAGGCATAGGGAGTTCATTCCATGTCTAAGCCCCAGTTAGACCGAGGGTTGTGGCAGTAGGATCGGTAGCACAAAAAGGAGGATCGGGCTGATCCCTAACTTGCGCATTATGCCTCTCCGGCCGGCTCAGTGCCCGCACACTCATTTCGTGGGTTGACTTAGGCATACGGAGTTCATTCCCAGTATAAGATCAGACTGGACTGAGGGTTGCGGCAGCAGGATCGACAGCACGTAGGGGGGACCGGGCCGATCCCTGACTTGCGCATTCTGCCTCTCCGGCCGGCTGAGCTCTCGCACGCTCGTTTCGTGGGTTGGCTTAGGCATACGGAGTTCATTCCATGTCAAGTCCTAGTCGAACCAAGGGTTGTGGCTGCAGGATCAACAACACACAGAGGGGGACCAGGCTGATCCTCAGCTTAAGCATCATGCCTCTCTGACCGGTTGAGCGCCGGCACGCTCGTTTCATGGGTTGACTTAGACATATGGAGTTCATCCCTAGTCTAAGCATACAGAGTTCATTCCTAGTCTAAGATCAAATCGGACCAAGGGTTACGGCATTAGGATCGACAGCATGTAGGGGGGACCGAGCTAATCCCCGACTTACGTTTTCTGCCTGTCCGGCCGGCTGAGCGCTCGTATGCCCATTTCATGGGTTGGCTTAGGCATAGGGAGTTCATTCCATGTCTAAGCCCCAGTCAGATTGAGGGTTGTGGCAGCGGGACCAGCAGCACGAAGAGGGGGACCGAGCCAATCCCTGGCTTGCGCATTATGCCTCTCCGGTCGACTCAGCGCCCGCACACTCATTTCGTAGGTTGACTTAGGCATATGGAGTTCATTCCCAGTATAAGATCGGACTAGACTGAGGGTTGCAGCAGCAGAATCGATAGCACGTAGGGGGGACCGGGCTGATCCCCGGCTTGCGCATTCTGCCTCTCCGATCGGCTGAGCTCCTGCACGCTCGTTTCATGGGTTGGCTTAGGCATACGGAGTTCATTCCATGTCTAAGCCCCAGTCAGACTGAGGGCTGTGGCAGCAGGATCGATAGCAGAATTGACAACACGCAGAGGGGGATCGGGCTGATCCCCGACTTGAGCATCATGCCTCTCTGACCGGCTGAGCACCCGCACGCTCATTTCGTGAGTTGACTTAGGCATACGGAGTTCATCCCCAGTCTAAGCATACGGAGTTCATTCTCAGTCTAAGATCAGACCGGACTGAGGGTTGTGGCAGCAGGATCGACAGCATGCAGGGGGGACCAGGCCGATCCCCGGCTTGTGCATTTTACCTCTCTGACCGACAGAGCGCCCGCATGCTCGTTTCATGGGTTGGCTTAGGCATAGGGAGTTCATTCCATGCCTAAGCCCTAGCCGGACCGAGGGTTGTGGCAGCGAGACCGACAGCACGTAGAGGGGGACCGGGCCGATCCCTGGCTTATGTATTATGCCTCTTCGGTCGGCTCATTCATGGGTTGACTTATGCATACGGAGTTCATTCCCAGTCTAAGATCAGATCGGACCGAAGGTTACGACAGCAGGATCGACAGGACGCAGGGGGGATCGGGTCGATCCCCAACTTGCGCATTCTACCTCTCCGGCCGGCTGAGCGCCCGCACGCTCGTTTCGTGGGTTGGCTTAGGCATACGGAGTTCATTCCGTGTCTAAGCATACGGAGGTCATTCCCAGTCTAAGATTTTGAGCCTCGATGCACATGCTGGGCTTGGGCAAGTGCTGGTGCCACCTTTTTTTCGCCCCTGGCACCATCGTCAGAGCATCGCCAGAGAGCCTAATCGACGGCATTGGGGGTTTCGGTGATTAAGGGGGCCGGGGGGTGTGCGCACATGATGTACGATGGGTGCTGGTACTTGGCCCTTATATTGGCCCCTTATCCCTCATCAAACCTCGAGAACTCACACCCCTTAAAAAGCATTTGAGATTTTATAAGTTTGCTGCCAGTAGCCATTAAAGTGTCTGAATTAGGGACACTTTTTTCAAACGATCACAAAATCTTCTCCACTTCGAGTTTTTACCTGAATTTTTTTGTGCATGCCAAAAAAAATACAAGGATCACCTCTGCCGAATTTGGGGTCAATACTCTTTCTAAAACAATTTTAAAAAATCCTGAACCACAAAAAGTTTCAAAAATCATGAAAAATAGAAAACGGGTCGTCTTGCCACGAAACTTCACATGAAGGCTTAGGGGACCATTGCATTGGCATGGCAGAAATGTGAAGATGTGCATGAACTCACCTACCACCCGTTTGATCCCCGGCTTGTGCATCCTGCCTATTTGGTCGGTTGAGCGCCCGCACGCTCGTTTGATTGGTTGACTTAGACATACGGAGTTCATCCCCAGTCTAAGCATACGAAGTTCATTCCCAGTCTAAGATTGGACCAGACAGAAGGTTGTGACAGCAGGATCGGTAGCATGTAGGGGTGATCGAGCTGATCCCCGGCTTGCACATTATGCCTCTTCGGCTGGCTGAGCGCCCACACACCCATTTCGTGGGTTGGCTTAGGCACAGGGAGTTCATTCCATATCTAAGCATATGGAGTTCATTCCCCATCTAAGATCAAATCGGACCGAAGGTTGTGGTAGCAGGACCGACGACGAGATCGGTAGCACGTAAGGGGGATCGGGTTGATCCCCGGCTTGTGCATTCTTCCTCCCCGACCGGCTGAGCACCCACATGCCCATTTCGTGGGTTGGCTTAGGCATAGGGAGTTCATCCCATGTCTAAGCCCCAGCCAGACCGAGGGTTGGGGCACCATCATCGGAGCATCGCCAGAGCATCGTTGGAGAGCCTAACCGGCGGCATTGGGGGTTTCGAAGATTGGCGGGCCAGGCGGTGTGCGCACATGATGTGCGATGGGTGCTAGTACTTGGCCCTTATATTAGCCCCCTATCACTCATCAAACCTCGAGAACTCACACCCCCTTAAAGAGCATTTGAGATTTTATAGGTTTGCTGCCAGTAGCCATTAAAGTGTCTGAAATGGGGACACTTTTTTCAAATGGTCACAAAATCTTCTCCACTTCGAGTTTTAGCTGAATTTTTTTGTGCATACCAACATGCCTATTTCGTGGGTTGGCTTAGGCATAGGGAGTTCATTCCATGTCTAAGCCCCAGCCGGACCGAGGGTTGTGATAGCGGGATCGACAGCACGTAGTGGGGGATCGGGTCGATCCCCGGCTTATCGATTATGCCTTCCAACTAGCTGAGTGCCCGCACGCTTGTTTCGTGAGTTGACTAAGGTATACAGAGTTCATCCCTAGTCTAAGCATACAGAGTTCATTCCTAGTCTAAGATCAGACCGGACCGAGGGCTGCGATAGCAAGATCGGCAGTACGCAGGGGGGATTGGGTCGATCCCCGACTTATGCATTCTGCCTCTTCGGCTGGCTAAGCGCCTGCACGCCCGTTTCATGGGTTGGCTTAGACGTAGGGAGTTCATTCCATGTCTAAGCATACGAAGTTCATTCCTAGTCTAAGATCAGACCGGACCGAGGGTTGTGGTAGTAGGACCGACAGCAGGATCGATAGCACACAGGGAGGATCGAGCCAATCCCCAGCTTGTGCATTCTGCCTCTCCGACCGGCTAAGTGCCCACACGCCCGTTACATGGGTTGGCTTAGGCGTAGGGAGTTCATTCCATGTCTAAGCCCCAGACAGACCGAAGGTCGGGGCACCATCGTCAGAGCATCACCGGAGCATCATCGAAGAGTCTAACCGGTGGTATTGGGGGTTCTGATGATTGATGGGCCAGGGGGTGTGTGCACATGATGTGCGATGGGTGCTCATACTTGGCCCTTATATTGGCCCCCTATCACTCATCAAACCTCGAGAACTCACACCCCCTTAAAGAGCATTTGAGATTTTATAGGTTTGCTGCCAGTAGCCATTAAAGTGTTTGAAATGGGGACACTTTTTTCAAACGGTCACAAAATCTTCTCCACTTCGAGTTTTAGCTGAAATTTTTTATGCATGCCAACATGCCTGTTTCGTGGGTTGGCTTAGGCATAGGGAGTTCATTCCATGTCTAAGCCCTAGTCGGACTGAGGGTTGTGACAACGGGATCGGTAGCACGCAGTGGGGGATCGGGCCAATCCCTGGCTTGCACATTATGCCTCTCCGACCGGTTGAGCGCCCGCACGCTCATTTCGTGAGTTGACTAAGGTATACGGAGTTCATCCCCAGTCTAAGCATACAGAGTTCATTCCCAGTCTAAGATCAGACCAGACCGAGGGTTGTGGCAGCAAGATGGCCAGCACGCAGGGGGGATCGAGCCGATCCCCGGCTTGCGCATTCTGCCTCTTCTGCTGGATGAGCGCCCGCACGCCCATTTAATGGGTTGGCTTAGGCATAGGGAGTTCATTCCATGTCTAAGAATACGGAGTTCATTCCCAGTCTAAGATCAGACCAAACCGAGGGTTGTGGCAGCAGGATCGATAGCATGCAGGGGGGACCGGGCCGATCCCCGGCTTGTGCATTCTGCCTCTCCGGCCGGTTGAGCGCCCACATGCCCGTTTCGTGGGTCAGCTTAGGCATAGGGAGTTCATTCCATGTCTAAGCCCCATCCCGACTGAGGGTTGGGGCACCATCACCGGAGCATCACCAGAGCAACGTCAGAGAGCCTAACCGACGGCATTGGGGGTTCCGACGATTGGTGGGCCAGGGGGTGTACGTACATGGTATGCGATGGGTGCTGGTACTTGGCCCTTATATTGGCCCCCTATCACTCATCAAACCGTGAGAACTCACACCCCCTTAAAGAGCATTTGAGATTTTATAGGTTTGCTACTAGTAGCCATTAAAGTGTCTGAAATAGGGACACTTTTTTCAAACGGTCACAAAATCTTCTCCACTTCGAGTTTTTAGCTGAATTTTTTTGTGCATGCCAACACGCCAGTTTCATGGGTTGGCTTAGGCATAGGGAGTTCATTCCATGTCTAAGCCCCAACCGGACCGAGGGTTCTGACAGCGGGATCGATAGCACGCAGTGGGGGATCGGGCCGATCCTCGACTTGCGCATTATGCCTATCCGGCCGGCTCAACGCCCGCACACTCGTTTCGTGGGTTGACTTTGGCATACAGAGTTCATTCCCAATCTAGGATCAAACCAGATCGAGGGTTATGGTAGTAGGATCGACAGCACGTAGGGGGGACCGAGCCTGTCCCCAACTTGCGCATTCTGCCTCTCCGGTCGGTTGAGCGCCCGGATGCTTGATTCGTGGGTTGGCTTAGGCATACGAAGTTCATTCCATGTCTAAGCATACGGAGTTCATTCCTAGTCTAAGATTTTGAGCCACGGTGCACATGCTGGGCTCAGGTATGTGCTCGTGCTACATTTTTTTTACCCGGGGCACCATCGTCTAAGCATCGCCGGAGCATCACCTGAGCTTCGCCGGAGAGCCTAACCGGCGGCATTGGGGGTTCCAATGATTGGGGGGTCAGGGGGTGTGCGCCCATGATGTACGATGGGTGCTAGTACTTGGCCCTTATATTGGCCCCCTATCCCTCATCAAAACTCGAGAACTCAGACCCCCTTAAAAATTATTTGAGATTTTATAGGTTTACTGCCAGTAGCCATTAAAGTGTCTGAAATGGGGACACTTTTTTCAAACAGTCACAAAATCTTCTCCACTTCTAGTTTTTAGCTAAATATTTTTGTGCATGGCAACCGTAAAATTTGGGGACAAAACTCATTCTAAAACAATTTTAAAAAATCTCGAACCGTAAAATGTTTCAAAAATCGTGAAAAATAGAAAACAGGTCGTCTTGCCACGAAACTTCATATGAAGGCTTAGGGGACCATTTTATGAATTTACTAGCCATAAAAATGGCATTGGGATGGCGAAAATATGAAGATGTGCTTGAACCCACCTACCACCCGTTCGATCCCCGGCTTGCGCATCCTGCCTCTCTGGTCAGCTGAGCGCCCGCACGCTCATTTCGTGGGTTGACTTAGGCATACGGAGTTCATCCCCAGTCTAAGCATACGAAGTTTATTCCCAGTCTAAGATCAGACCGGACCGAGGGTTGCAGCAGCAGGATCGCTAGCACGCAGAGGGGATCGGGCCGATCCCCGACTTGTGCATTATGCCTCTCCGATCGACTGAGCGCCCGCACGCCCGTTTCATGGGTTGACTTAGGCATAGGGAGTTCATTCCATGTCTAAGCCCCAGCTGGATCGAGGGTTGTGCCAGCGGGACTAACAGCATGCAGAGACGGATCAGGCCGATCCTCGATTTTCGTATTATGCCTCTCCGGTCAGCTCAACACCCGCACGCTCGTTTCATGGGTTGACTTACACATACGGAGTTCATTCCCAGTCTAAGATCGGATCGAACCGATGGTTGCGGTAGTAGGATCGACAGTATGCAGCGGGGGATCGGGTCGATCCCTGACTTGCTCATTCTGCCTCTTCGGTCGGCTGAGCACCTGCACGCTCGTTTCGTGGGTTGGCTTAGGCATACGAAGTTCATTCCATGTCTAAGGATACGGAGTTCATTCCCAGTCTAAGATCGGATTGGACTGAGGGTTCCAGCAGCAGGACCAGTAGCAGGATCGGCAGCACGCAGGAGGGATCAGGTCGATCCCCGGCTTGCGCATTCAGCCTCTCCGACTGGCTGAGCACACGCACGCTCGTTTCATGGGTTGCCTTTGCCATACGAAGTTCATTCCATGTCTGAGCCCCAACCGAACCGAGGGTTGTCACAGCAGAACCGACAGCGGGATCGACAGCAAGTAGAGGGGGACCGGGTTGATCCCCGGCTTGCATATTATGCCTCTCCGACCGACCTCTCCGATTGACTGAGTGCCTGCACTCTCGTTTCATGGGTTGACCTAGGCATACGGAGTTCATCCCCAGTTTAAGCATACGGTGTTCATTCCTAGTCTAAGATCAGACTGGACCAAGTGTTGCTGTAACAGGATCAGCAGCACGCAGGGGGGACTGAGTTGATCCCCGGCTTGTGCATTCTGCCTTTTCAGTCGGCTGAGCGCCCGCACGCCCATTTCATGGGTTGGCTTAGGCTTAGGGAGTTCATTCCATGTCTAAGCCCCAATCGAACCAAGGTCGTGGCAGCGAGATCGGCAGCACGTAGAGGGGGACTGGGTCGATCCCCATGTTGCACATTATGCCTCTTCGACCAGCTCAGTGACCCTACGCTCATTTCGTGGGTTGACTTATGCATACGGAGTTCATTCCCAATCTAAGATCAGACCGGACTGAGGGTTGTGGCAGCAGGATCGATAGCACGTAGTTAGGGACCGGGCTAGTCCTCAGCTTGCGCATTCTGCCTCTCCGACCAGCTGAGCGCCCGCCCACTCCTTTCGTGGGTTGGCTTAGGCATACGGAGTTCATTCCTTGTCTAAGCATACGGAGTTCATTCCCAATCTAAGATTTTGAGCCATGGTGCACAAGCTGGGCTCGGGCATGTGTTGGTGCCACATTTTTTTCACCAGGGGCACCATCGCCGGAGAGCCTAACTAGCGGCATTGAAAGTTTTGACGATTGGGGGGCCGGGGGGTGTGCGCACATGATGTGCGATAGGTGTTGGTACTTGGCCCTTATATTGGCTCCCTATCCCTCATAAAACCTTGAGAACTCCCACCCCCTTAAAGAGCATTTGAGATTTTATAGGTTTGCTGCCAGTAGCCATTTAAGTGTGTGCATTGGGGACACTTTTTTCAAATGGTCACAAAATCTTCTCCACTTCGAATTTTTAGCTGAATTTTTTTGTGCATCCCAACAAAAATACAAGGATCACTTCTAATAGATTTGGGGACAAAAATCTTTCTAAAACAATTTTAAAAAATCCCGAACTGTAAAAAGTTTTAAAAACCGTGAAAAATAGAATACGGGTCGCGTTGCCACGAAACTTCACATGAAGGCTTAGGGGACCATTGTATGAATTTACAAGCCATAAAAATGGCATTGGCATGGTAGAAATATGAAGATGTGCTTGAACCCACCTACCACCTGTTCGATCCCCGACTTGCGCATCCTGCATCTTTGGTCGACTGAGTGCCCGCATGCTCATTTCGTGGGTTGACTTAGGCATACGGAGTTCATCCCCAGTCTAAGCATACGGAGTTCATTCCCAGTCTAAGATCAAACCAGACCGAGGGTTGCGACAGCAGGATCGGCATTACGCAAGGAGGACCGGGCCGATCCCCGACTTGCATGTTTTGCCTTTTCGGTCGGCTGAGCACCCGCACGCCCGTTTAGTGGGTTGGCTTAGGCATAGGGAGTTCATTCTATGCCTAAGCCCTAGTCGGACTGAGGGTTGTGGTAGCGGGACAGATAGCACGTAGAGGGGGGTCGGGTTGATCTTCGGCTTACGCATTATGCCTCTTCGACCGGCTCAGCGCCCGCACGCTCATTTCATGGGTTGACTTAGGCGTATGAAGTTCATTCCCAGTCTAAGATCAGACCGAACTGAGGGTTGCGATAGCTGGATCGACAGCACATAGGGGGGACCGGGCCGATCCCCGACTTACGTATTCTGCCTCTTCGGCCAGTTGAACGCCCGTTCACTCATTTCATGGGTTGGCTTAGGCATACGGAGTTCATTCCATGTTTAAGCATACGAAGTTCATTCCCTATCTAAGATCAGACTGGACTAAGGGTTGCGACAGCAAGATCGGTAGCACACAGGGGGTGATCGAGCTGATCCCTAGCTTGCGCATTATGCCTCTTCGGCCGGCTCGGTGCCCGTACGCTCATTTCGTGGGTTGGCTTTGGCATACGAAGTTTATTTTCGGTCTAAGATCGGATCGAACCGAGGGTTGCGGCAGCAGGATTGATAGCACGCAGGGGGGACCGGGTCGGTCCCCTACTTGCGCATTCTGCCTCTCCGGCCGGTTGATCGCCCGTACACCCGTTTTGTGGGTTGGCTTAGGCATTGGGAGTTCATTCCATGTCCAAGCCCCTGTAAGACCGAGGGTTGTGGCTACAGGATCAGCAACACGCAGAGGGGGACCAAACCGATCCTCGGCTTGCGCATTATGCCTCTTCGATTGGCTCAGCGCCCGTACGCTCGTTTCGTGGGTTGATTTAGGCATACGGAGTTCATTCCCAGCCTAAGATCAGACTGGATCGAGGGTTGCGATAGCAGGATCGACAGCACGTAAGGGGGGATCGGACCGATCCCCGGCTTGCGCATTCTGCCTCTCTAACCGACTGAGTGCCCGTACGTCGGTTTCATGGGTTGGCTTAGGCATAGGGAGTTCATTCTAAGTCTAAGCCCCAGCCAGACCAAGGGTTGTGGCAACGGGATCGGTAGCTCAGAGAAGGGGATCGAGCTGACCCCCGGCTTGTGCAATATGCCTCTCCGGTCGACTCAACGCCCGCATGCTCATTTCATGGGTTGACTTAGGCATACATAGTTCATTCCCAGTCTAAGATCGGATCGGACCAAGGGTTGTAGCAGCAGGATCGACAGCACACAGGGGGGACCGGGTCGATCCTCGACTAGTGCATTCTACCTCTCCGCCCAATTGAGCGCCCGCACGCTCGTTTCGTGGGTTGGCTTAGGCATACGGAGTTCATTCAATGTCTAAGCATACGGAGTTCGTTCTCTATCTAAGATCGGACCGGACTAAGGGTTACGACAATAGGACCAGTAGCAGGATCGACAGCAGGACCATTAGCAGGATCGACAGCACGCAGGGGGTGACCGAGCCGATCCTCGGCTTGCACATTCTACCTCTCCGGTCGGTTGAGCGCCCGTACGCTCGTTTCATGGTTTGGCTTAGGCATATGGAGTTCATTCCATGTCTCAGCCCCAGTTGGACCGAGGGTTGTGGCAGTAGAATCGAGAGTGGGATCGACAGCATGCGTAGAGGGACCGGGCTGATCCCCGTCTTGCGCATTATACCTCTCTGACCGACTTAGCGCTCGCACGCTCCTTTCATGGGTTGACTTAGGCATACGGAGTTCATCCCTAGTCTAAGCATATGGAGTTCATTCCCAGTCTAAGATCAGACCGGACCGAGTGTTGCGGCAGCAGGATCGACAGCACGTAGAGGGGACCATACCGATCCCCGGCTTACGCATTCTGCCTCTCCGACTGGCTGAGTGCCCGCATGCCCATTTCGTGGGTTGGCTTAGGCATAGGGAGTTCATTCCATGTCTAAGCCCTAGCCAGACCAAGGGTTGTGGCAGCGGGACCGGCAGCACGCAAAGGTGGACCGAGTCGATCCCCATCTTGCGTAATATGCCTCTTCGGTTGGCTCAGCACCCACACGCTTGTTTTGTGGGTTGACTTAGGCATACGGAGTTCATTCCCAATCTAAGATTGGTACAGACCGAGGGTTGCGACAGCAGGATTGACAGTACACAGGGGGGACCTGGCCGATCCCCGACTTACGCATTCTACCTCTCTGGTCGACTGAGCGCCTGCACGCTCATTTCGTGGGTTAGCTTAGGCATACGGAGTTCATTCCATGTCTAAGCTTAGAAAGTTCATTCCCAGTTTAAGATCAGACTAGATTGAGGGTTGTGGTTGTACGACCAGCAGCAGGATCGATAACACACAGGGGGGAATCGGGCCAATCCTCGGCTTGTGCATTCTTCCTCTCTGACCGGTTGAGCACCCGCACGCTCGTTTCATGGGTTGGCTTAGGCATACAGAGTTCATTCCATGTCTAAGCCCCAGCCAAACAGAAGGTTGTGGTAGCAGGACCGACAACGGGATCGGTAGCATGTAGAAGGGGACCGGACTGATCACCGGCTTGCGTATTATGCCTCTCCGGTTGGCTGACTCCCGTACGATCATTTTGTGGGTTGACTTAGGCATACGGAGTTCATCCCTAGTATAAGCATATGGAGTTCATTCTCAGTCTAAGATCAGATCAGATCGAAGGTTGCGGCAACAGGATCGATAGCACGTAGGGGGGACCGAGCCGATCCCCGACTTGCACGTTCTGTTTCTCTGGTCGGCTGAGCGTCCGCACGCCCGTTTCCTGGGTTGGCTTAGGCATAGGGAGTTCATTCCATGTCTAAGCCCCAACCGGACTGAGCGTTGTGGCAGCGGGAACGCCCGCACACAAAGGGGGACCGAGCCGATCCCTGGCTTACGCATTATGCCTTCTCGGTCGGCTCAACGCCCGCACACTCATTTCAGGATTTGACTTATGCATACGGAGTTCATTCCCAGTCTAAGATTAGACCAGACCAAGAGTTGCTGCAGTAGGATTGACAGCATGTAAGGGGGATCAGGCCGATCCCCAGCTTGCGCATTTTGCCTCTTCGGCCGGCTGAGCGCCCACACACTCGTTTCGTGGGTTGGCTTAGGCATACGGAGTTCATTCAATGTCTAAGCATACGGAGTTCATTCCATGTCTAAGATTTTGAGCCACGGTGCACATGTTGGGCTCGGGCATGTGCTGGTGCCACATTTTTTTCGCTCGAGGCACCATCGTCGGAGCATCGTCGGAGAGCCTAACCGACGGTATTGTCGGTTTCAGCGATTAAGGGGTCGGGGGGTGTGCGCACATGATGTGCGATGGGTGCTGGTACTTGGCCCTTATATTGGCCCCCTATCCCTCATCAAACCTCGAGAACTCACACTCCTTTAAAGAGCATTTGAGATTTTATAGGTTTGCTGCCAGTAGCCATTAAAGTGTCTGAAATGGGGACACTTTTTTCAAACGGTCACAAAATCTTCTCCACTTCGAGTTTTTAGCTGAATTTTTTTGTGCATGCCAAAAAAAATACAAGGATCATCTCTACCAAATTTGGGGACAAAAATCTTTATAAAAAAATTTAAAAAAATCCTAGACCACAAAAAGTTTCAAAAATCGTGAAAAATAGAAAACGGGTCGTCTTGCCACGAAACTTCTCATGAAGGCGTATGAGACCATTGTATGAATTTACAAGCCGTAAAAATGGCATTGACATGGCAGAAATATGAAGATGTGCTTGAACCCACCTACCACCCGTTCGATCCTCAGCTTGCGCATCCTGCCTCTTTGGTCGGCTGAGTATCCACACGCTCGTTTCATGGGTTGACTTAGGCATATGGAGTTCATCCCCAGTCTAAGCATACAAAGCTCATTCCTAGTCTAAGATCGGACCGGACCGAGGGTTACGGCAGTAGAATCAATAACATGTAGGGGGACCGAGCCAATCCCCAGCTTGCACATTCTGCCTCTCTGGCCGACTGAGTGCCCGTACGCCCGTTTCATGGGTTGGCTTAGGCATAGGGAGTTCATTCCATCTCTAAGCCCCAGTCGGACCGAGGGTTGTGGCAGCGGGACTGACAGCACGTAAAGGGGGATCGAGCCGATCCCTGGCTTGCGCATTATGCGTTTTCGATCGGCTCAGCGCCCACACGCTCATTTCGTGGGTTAACTTAGGCATACGAAGTCCATTCCAAGTCTAAGATCGAGCCAGACCGAGGGTTGCGACAGCAGGATCGACAGCACGTAGGGGGATCGGGTCAGCTCAACGCCTGCACACTCATTTCGAGGGTTGGCTTAGGCATACAGACTTCATTCCATGTCTAAGCATACGAAGTTCATTCCTAGTCTAAGATCAGACCGGACCGAGGGTTGCGACAGCAGGACCAGCAGCAAGATTGACAGCAAACAGGGGGGACCGGGTCGATCCTTGGCTTATGCATTATGCCTCTCCGACTGACTGAGCGCCCACACGCTCGTTTCATGGGTTGGCTTAGGCATATGAAGTTCATTCCATGTCTAAGCCCCAATCGGCCATTAAAGTGTCTGAAACGGTGACACTTTTTTCAAACGGTCACAAAATATTCTCCGTTTTGATTGTTTAGCTGAATTTTTTTGTGCATGCCAAAAAAAATACAAGGATCACCTCTACCAAATTTAGGGACAAAACTCTTTCTAAAAAAATTTAAAAAAATCCTGAACCGCAAAAAATTTCAAAAATTGTGAAAAATAGAAAGCGAGTTGTCTTGCCACAAAACTTCACATGAACGTGTAGGGGACCATTGTATGAATCTACAAGCCATAAAAATGGCATTGGCATGGCAGAAATATGAAGATGTGCTTGAACCCACCTACCACCCGTTCGATCCCCCACTGAGCGCCCGCACGCTCGTTTCGTGGGTTGACTTAGGCATACGGAGTTCATTCCATGTCTAAGCCCCAGCCAGACCGAGGGTTGTGACAGCAGGACCGGTAACGAGATCGGTAGCACACAGAGGGGGATTGGGTTAATCTTCGGCTTATGCATTATGCCTCTCCGACCAGCTGAGCGCTCGCACGGTCCTTTCGTGGGTTGACTTAGGCATACGTAGTTCATCCCTGGTCTAAGCATATGGAGTTCATTCCTAGTCTAAGATCAAATTGAACTGAGGGTTATGGCAGTAGGATCAGTAGCACACAGGGGGGACCGGGTCGATCCTCCGCTTGCGCATTCTGCCTCTCCGGTCAGCTGAGCGCCCACACGCCCGTTTCGTGGGTTGGCTTAGGCATAGGGAGTTCATTCTATGCTTAAGCCCCAGTTGGACCGAGGGTAGTGGCAGCGGGACCGACAGCACGCAGAGGGGGACCGGGCTGATCCTCGACTTGCACATTATGCCTCTTCGGCCGGCTCAGCGTTCGAATGCTCGTTTCGTGGGTTCACTTAGGCATACGAAGTTCATTCCCAGTCAAGATTAGATCGGACAGAGGGTTGCAAAAGTACGATAGACAGCACGTAGTGGGGACCGAGGCGATCCCCGACTGGTGCATTCTGCTTTTTCGATCGGCTGAGCACCCGCACACTCGTTTCGTGGGTTGGCTTAGGCATATGGAGTTCATTCCTAGTCTAAGATCAGACCGGACTAAGGGTTGCGATAGCAGGACCAGTAGTAGGATCGGCAGCACGTTGGGGGGACCGGGCCGATCCTTGACTTACGCATTCTGCCTCTATGATCGGCTAAGCGCCCGCACTCTCGTTTTATGGGTTGACTTAGGCATACAGAGTTCATCCCCAGTCTAAGCATACGGAGTTCATTCCCAGTCTAAGATCAAACCAAACTGAGGATTGCAGCTGCAGGATCGGCAGCACGCAGGGGGGATCGGGCTGATCCCGGCATGCGCATTCTGCCTCTCCGATCGGTTGAGCGCTCGTACGCCTGTTTTGTGGGTTGGCTTAGGCATAGGGAGTTTATTCCATGTCTAAGCACCAGTCAGACCAAGGGTAGTGGCAGCGAGATCGGTAGCACGCAGAGGGGGATCGGGCTGATCCCCAGCTTGCGCATTCTAGCTCTCCGACCGACTGAGTGCCCGCACGTTTGTTTCGTGGGTTGGCTCAGGCATACGGAGTTCATTCCATGTCTAAGCATACGGAGTTCATTCCCAGTCTAAGAGTTTGAGCCACGGTGCACATGCTAGGCTCGGGCATGTGCTGGTGCCACATTTGTTTCGCACAGGGCACCATCATCGGAGCGTCGTCGGAGAGCCTAACCGGCGGCATTGGGGGTTTCGATGATTGGGGGGCCGGGGGGTTTGTGCACATGATGTGCGATAGGTGCTGGTACTTGGCCCTTATATTGGCCCCCTATCCCTCATCAAACCTCGAGAACTCACACCCCCTTAAAGAGCATTTCTGATTTTATAGGTTTGCTGCCAGTAGCCATTAAAGTGTCTGAAATGGGGACACTTTTTTCAAACGGTCACAAAATCTTCTGCACTTCGAATTTTTAGCTGAATTTTTTTACACATGCCAAAAAGAAATACAAGGATCACCTCTACCAATTTTGGGGACAAAACGCTTTCTAAAAAAGTTTTAAAAAATCTCAAACCGTAAAAAGTTTTGAAAATCATCAAAAATAGAAAACAGGTCGTCTTACAACGAAACTTCACATGAAGGCTTAAAGGACCATTGTATGAATTTACAAGCCATAAAAATGGCATTGGCAAGGCAAAAATATGAAGATGTGCTTGAACCCACCTACCACCCGTTCAATCCCCAGCTTGCGCATCCTGCCTCTCTGGTCGGATGAACGTCCACATGCTCGTTTCGTGGGTTGACTTAGGCATACGGAGTTCATCCCCAGTCTAAGCATACGGAGTTCATTCCCAGTCTAAGATTGGACTGGACCGAGGGTTACGATAGCAGGATCGATAGGACGTAAGGGGGACCGGGTCGATCCCTGACTTGCACATTATGCCTCTCCGACCGACTGAGCGATAGCATGCCCGTTTCGTGGGTTGGCTTAGGCATAGGGAGTTCATTCCATGCTATACCCCAGTCGAATTGATGGTTGTGACAGTAGGATCGACAGCACGCAGAGGAGGATCGGGCTGATCCCTGACTTGCGCATTATGCCTCTCTGACTGGCTCAACGCCTGCACGCTCGTTTCGTGGGTTGACTTAGGCATACGGAGTTCATTCTAAATCTAAGATTGGATCGGATCGAGGGTTGCGACAGCAACATTGACAGCATGCAGGGGGGATCGGGCTGGTTCATGGCTTGGGCATTTTGCCTCTTCGATCGGCTGAATGCCCGCACGTTCATTTCGTGGGTTGGCTTAGGCATACGGAGTTCATTCTATGTCTTAGCATACAGAGTTCATTCCCAGTCTAAGATCAGACTGGACTAAAGGTTGCAGTAGCAGGACCAGTAGCAAGATCGACAGCACGTAGGGGGGGACCAAGTCAATCCCCGACTTACGCATTTTGCTTCCCCGGCTTAGGCATATGGAGTTCATTCCATGTCTAAGCCCTAGCCGGATCGAGGGTTATGGCAACAGGACCGGTAGTGGGATCGGCAGCATGCAGAGAGGGACCGGGCTGATCCCCGGCTGGCGCATTATGCCTCTTCGATTGACCTCTCCTACCAGCTAAGCGCCCGTACGCTCGTTTCGTGGGTTGAGTTAGGCATATGGAGTTCATCCTAATTCTAAGCATACGGAGTTCATTCCCAGTCTAAGATCAAACCAGATCGAGGGTTACAGCAGCAAGATCGGTAGCATGCAGGGGGATCGAGCCGATCCTCGACTTACGCATTCTGCCTGTCCGATCGGCTGAGCGTTCGTCCGCCCGTTTCGTGGTTTGGCTTAGGCATAGGGAGTTCATTCCATGTCTAAGCCCCAGCCGGACTGAGGGTTGTGGTAGCGGGACCGACAGCACGCAGAGAGGGATCAAGTCGATCCCCGACGTGCGCATTATGCCTCTCTAGCCGGCTCAACACCCGAACGCTCATTTTGTGGGTTGTCTTAGGCATACAGAGTTCATTCCCAGTCTAGCACCGGATCGGACTGAGGGTTGCGACAGCAGGATCAACAGCATGCAGGGGGGATTGAGTCGATCCCTGACTTATGCATTCTGGCTCTCCGGTCGACTGAGTGCCGGCACGCTCTTTTCATGGGTTGGCTTAGGCATACGGAGTTCATTCTTTGTCTAAGCATACGGAGTTCATTCCCAGTCTAAGATCGGACCGGACCGAGAGTTATAGTAGCAAGACCAACAACAGGATTGATAGCATACAGGGGGGGATCAGGCTGATCCCCGGCTTGCACATTCTGGCTCTCCGATCGATTGAGTGTCCGCACGCTCGTTTCATGGGTTGGCTTAGGCATACGGAGTTCATTCCTTGTCTAAGCATACGGAGTTCATTCTCAGTCTAAGATCAGATCGGATCAAGAGTTATGGTAGCAAGACCAGTAGCAGGATCGATAGCATGCAAGGGGGGATCGGGTCGATCCCCAGATTGCGCATTCTGCCTCTCCGGTCGACCTCTCTAGCTGGCTGAGTGCCTACACGCTCATTTCATGGGTTGACTTAGGCATACAGAGTTCATCCCCAGTCTAAGCATACGAAGTTCATTCCCAGTCTAAGAGTTTGAGCCATGGTGCACATGCTGGGTTCGGGCATGTGCTAGTGCCATATTTTTTTCACCCAGGGCACCATCACCGGAGCATCGCTGGAGAGCCTAACCGACGGCATTGGGGGTTCTAATGATTGGATGGGCTGGGGAGTGTGCACAGATGATGTGCGATGGGTGCTGGTACCTGGCCCTTATATTAGCCCTTTATCCCTCATCGAACCTCGAGAACTCACACCCCTTTAAAGAGCATTTCAGATTTATAGGTTTACTGTCAGTAGCCATTAAAGTGTCTGAAATGGGGACACTTTTTTCAAACGATCACAAAATCTTCTCCACTTCGAGCTTTTAGCTGAATTTTTTGGTCCATGCCAACAAAAATACAGGGATCACCTCTACCAAATTTGGGGACAAAAATCTTTCTAAAAAAAATTTAAAAAAATCTTGAACCGCAAAAAGTTTCAAAAATCATGAAAAATAGAAAACGGGTCGTCTTGCCACGAAACTTCACATGAAGGCATAGGGGACCGTTTTATGAATTTACAAGCCATAAAAATGGCATTGGCATGGCAAAAATATGAAGATGTGCTTGAACCCACCAACCACCCATTCGATCCTCGACTTGTGCATCCTGCCTCTCTGGTCGGTTGAGGATCCGCAGGCTCATTTCGTGGGTTGAGTCTAAGCATATGAAGTTCATTCCCAGTCTAAGATTGGATCAGACTATGGGTTGTGGCTGTATCAGAACGTCTAGATCTGGGGATCTATCACTAGACATTGACTTTTAGGAGTCGCCACCGATCTTTTTTTATCTACGTGTGATTGGCCACCTATAGAATCTGTCCTTTTAGGGAACACCTAAGTTTAAGGGTCTCTAAAAGAATAGGTTCAGGTCTACTAACCAGAACAGGGTTCGAGAGTTCGGTTACGTGTGAGGAAGGTTATAGCACCATCACAACGCCTATCAAAAGATGGTACCAGCTAAAATTTGTGTTATCCAATGAGCCTTAAAATTTTACCAAGTAATTAATTATTGGAAATTATTCTCAATTGACTCTAATACTTTTAGCAGAAAATTGAAAAAATCCCCTCACCTCAAGAGTATGCAAAAAAGACTACTGTTTCACTTGCAGAGGTTCCATCGTCGGATTATTTAAAAAAAAATCGAAATCAAAATCAAAATAAAAAGGAAGGAAAGAATAATTGTTTTTGTGCAGGGAAAATTGATACTTTCAACTTTTCCCTAGAAATATTTTTTTTGAAACTTTAATTTCGAGGAAAATTGATACTTTCAACTTTTCCTCAAAAATTGATTTTTTTGAAAATTTATTTTTAAGAAAAATTGATACTTTCAACTTTTCCCCAAAAATTGATTTTTTTGAAAATTTATTTTTAAGGAAAATTGATACTTTCAACTTTTCCCCAAAAATATTTTTTGGAAACTTTTATTTTCAAGGAAAATTGATACTTTCAACTTTTCCTCAAAAACCTTTTTTTGAAAATTTATTTTTAAGGAAAATTGATACTTTCAACTTTTCCTAAAAAAAAACCCTTTTTTGAAATTTTATTTTTAAGGAAAATTGATACTTTCAACTTTTCCCCAAAAATATTCTTTTTTGATTTTTATTTAAAGAAAATAAAATAATAAAACAAAATAAAAGTGAAAATAAAAAAAATAAAATAAAGAAAAGTAAAACCAAGATAAAAAATAAAATAAAGGTAAAAAGGATACTAAATAAACCTAATCTAATAAATAAAAAATAAAAAAAACATAATAAAAAAAAAACCTGGAGCGACTCGGAGTACGGCTCGGCTCGGCTCGACTTAAGGAAGAAAAAATGGCTCGGAGAAGTGGCTTTGGAGCTCGGCTCTACTCGGCTCGGCTCGGAGGGGGCAGACACACGCGGGTCAGGAAGCGGGTCGACGCTTGGGTCAGGTCGGATCTCGGCAAAACACGCGGATCCTCTGGGTCACTTAAGGCAAAAACGATGTCGTTTTGGGAGAGTATATAAGGCTCTTCCCTCTGTTTTTCGACAGAAAGCACCTTCCCTCTCTCTCTCTTCTTCCCCTTCTCTCCCGTTTCTCTCTAAACTGCTGAAGAACTCCGGTTGAATGTACACCAGATTCTGGAAAAATTCACTGGAATCTAAATTTTTGATCGAAAGTTGGCCGAAAGGTGGTCGATTTCTGGGAAAGGTTGCCGAAAACTGGGCAGCTCATCGGAAACTTCAAAGTTGGCCAAAATTTTAGTCGAAAAATTCAACTTTCGCCAGAAAATTCAACCAAAATCTGGAATTTTCCAGAAATTCCCAGAAAAAAATCGCCCAAAATCTTCAAAAAAATTCCTACTAACTCCCAGAATACTTCTTAGCCTTCTATACTCTTCTATCTCAAATCAGTAGCTTTGCTCACGTTTTTTCTCTCTGTGTGTTTCTGTTCCAGGAGGTCCCTTTTATAGGGATTGATCAGGAGTTTTTGATCAATCCCAATTCCTCTTTGGACGTGGATTCAATCTTTGAATCCAATCTGGACTCTTCTGATTGAATCCCCATTCCCAGTAGGATTTTTCAGCCTTCAATCTCAACCTTCCAAAATAAAAATCAAATAAAAAAAATAGATAATTAGAAAAGATAAATCAAAAAAATATTATAGGATAAATAAAAAAATAATAATAATAACAGATATATAATTAGATAAGTAAAAATACAAAAATAAATAAAATATAAAATAAATATATATATATTAATAAATAGTATAATAAATAAATAATAAATACATAGGATATAAAGGAAAATATATACATAAAATATAGAATAAAATAATAAAAAAAGAAAAAATAACAAAAATAAAATTGGACTTACCCATTTGGACCAGGCCCAATTGATCCGGGCCTGGACCAAATTAGGTGTCTACAACTGCCCCTCTTTGCACATTTTCTATAAAATAGAAATTACGCAAAGACGTAGACACCCAATCAAAATTCAACTCAACATTTTCATTTTTTGATTTTTTTTATATTTTTTGTTTTTTTTTGTTTGCTTTTGTTTTTGGTTTTGTTTTTTTTTTTTTTAACCAAAGCTCCTCTAAACAGAGGCTCAACGACTTTGAAAAAATAAATTGCTCCTCTAAATAGAGGCACCATTACTTTTGAAAAATAAATTGCTCCTCTAAACAGAGGCACCACGACTTTTGAAAAGTAAACTGCTCCTCTAAACAGAGGCACCACGACTTTGAAAAGTAAAGTGCTCCTCTAAACAGAGGCACCACGACTTTTGAAAAAATAAATTGCTCCTTGACAATCATGTCCAAAGCAGTTGAAAGTTGTGTTTGAAGGAATTTCAGGAGATTACGCCCAAAGGTCTTATAAATCAACCCTGATACCAAAAGACATCCTATTTCAAGGATTAGGAACTTACCTGACAAGCTTTTCCTTTTTCAATTTTGCAAAATATCTTGATATCTGTCTTCTCTATGTGGGATGTTGGAACACCCCTGCTTCTTGAATCTATACACTGTACTTTCCTGAAAGTAGTGTATGCTATGCAAATGCATATGAATTTCAATGCATGCTATGCAAATGTTGGCCAATTAATTCCTGTTCAATGTATGGTACTCAAGTTTCTCAAGCTTTCTCTTGGGCATCAAGCCTTTTGATTATTCAAAGATCCAATTACACTGCTCTTCTAAGATTGAACCAATATAGCTCTTAATTGTTTCTTCCACTCGTAATCTTCCTGTAAAAAAATCTTTTCCTAGATTCAATGTCCTAATCAGGAACTGAACATCTCGATTCTGCCTTTATCACTCTTGATTTATTCAATGTAATGTAAAAAATCTTTTTATGTTGTTATTCATTCATCAGTCATTATTTCAAACTCAAAAAGTAATAATGCATTTGCACATTTCTTCCATGGTGGGGTACTAAGAAGAAAGGAATATGAATGGTTGGGAAACAGTCATCAGAAAAAAGCACAAAGAATGAAATAAAATGTTTTTTTTATTAGCAAAATGTTGGCAAACTTTGGCCAAGAAAGAATTACAAGGATAGGTATGGGGACAAAGCCCAAAATGAACAATCAGATAATCATGATAACACATCAAAGTTCTTTCTGAAAACTCAATCCTCTAATGTATTTAACAACTTGGAACTCTTTCAAATTTGCTAGCCTCCATATCAGTGGACTTTTAAATTCAATGTTGTATTCTCCTTATCTAAGCTGCCTTTTCAGGTTTTCAACTTAGATAAACCCCCTATGACTCAAATCGCCCTTTTAGGGTTTTTGCCTTAAGTCCTCCTTTTTCACTTTTTCTTTTTTCATTTTTTTATTTTTTTTATTTTTTTATTTTTTCATTTTTTCTCTTTTTTTATTTCATCATTTTTTTTTCATTTTTTTCAAGCATAGTATTTCTTCACAGCATCAGAATTTATAGGATGGGGTAAATCATTTCCATCCATCTCAGTCAGTATCAGCGCTCCACTCGAAAAAGCATGTTTCACCACATACGGCCCTTTCCAATTTGGAGTCCATTTTCTTCTACTATCATGCTGGATTGAGAGAATTCTTTTCAAAACCAACTCTCTTTCTCGAAAGCAACAGGGCCGAATCTTCTTATCATGAGCCCTTATCATTCTCCTTTGATATAGCTGACCATGGCACAATGCAGTCAATCTCTTTTCTTTTATGAAATTTAACTGCTCATAACTTTTTTGGATCCATTCAGCTTCTTCCAACTCAACTTCTTTTAAAACTCTCAAAAAGGGGATCTCTACTTCCACTAGTAGTACAGTTTCCATCCCATAAACTAAAGAAAATGGGGTTGCCCCAGTAGAGGTGCAAACTGACGTTCGATATGCATGCAATGCAAATGGCAACTTCTCATGCCAATCTTTGTAAGTCTCGGTCATCTTCTCCAAAATCCTCTTTATGTTCTTATTGGCTGTCTCAACTGCCCCATTCATTTTCGGACGGTATGGTATCGAGTTATGATGCTTGATCTTGTATTGAGCACATATTTCTTGCATCATCTTACTATTTAGATTCTTAGCATTGTCTAAAATAATTCTTTCTGGAAGTCCATATCTATAGATGATCTCTTTTTTTATGAACTTGCAAACCACGGAGCGTGTCACATTTGCATATGATGCTGTTTCTACCCATTTTGTGAAATAATATATCATCACAAAAATGAATCTGTGCTAGTTAGAGGCCTTTGGGGTGATTAGGCCAATGACATCCATGCCTCACATTGAAAATGGCCATGGTGGTGCCATAACATGTAAAGCAGATGGTGGAGCATGGATCTTATTAGCATACATCTGGCATTCATGGCATTTACGAGCATAGTCAATGCAATCATTCTTCATCATCAACCAATAATATCCTGCTCTCATGATCTGTCTTGCCATCACATGTCCACTAGTATGTGCCCCACATATTCCATCATGCACCTCTTTAATGATTTTCTTCGCTTCAGTCTCATTTAAGCACCGCAATAATACTTGATCCTTGCTTCTTTTGTATAGGACATCCTCATCCAAGAAAAAGCTCATAGCCAATCTTCGAATGACCCTTTTATCATTTTTTGTTGCTTGAACTGGATACTGTTGATCCTTGACATACTGTAAGATGTCATAATACTAGGGCTTTCCATTTTCTTCTCCCTCTACATTAGAACAATAAGTTGGTATATCCTTAACATCTAACTTGATGGGTTGAATGTTGGTATTATCATTAACTTGAATCATTACAGCCAGAGTAGCCAATGCATCAGCAATCAAATTCTCTTCTCGAGGTAAGTGATCAAACTGGATATCTTCAAATTATTTCATCAACTCTAGAATATACTTATGATACGAAACGAGTTTTGAATATCTCATCTCCCATTCTCCTTTCAACTGATATATGACTAGAGCTGAGTCTTCAAACACTTTTAGTACTTTCACTCTTCTATCTATAGCAGCTTGCAAGCCCAGGACACATGCCTCATATTCAGTGATGTTATTTATGCAATTAAAATTTAACCTCGCTGTTACAGGACAGTATTGTTCTTCTGGAGAAATCAAAATTGCTCCAATTCCATGCCCCAATGCATTAGCAGCTCCATCAAAGTACATTCTCCAACATTTTTCTACATGTTCCCCTTCCTTTGGTTGGGAAATAGGCATTAAGTCTTCGTCAGGGAATTTCAGCTTCATTGGCTCATAGTCTTTAGTAGCACGATCTGTAAGAAATTCTACTATAGCACCTCCTTTTATTGCTTTTTGGCTCTGTATATAATATCGTATTCCGAGAGCATTACTTGCCATCTAGCGATTCTTCCAGATAAAGAAGGTTTCTCAAAGATATACTTAATTGGATCCAGTTTCGCTATGAGCCATGTAGTATGATAGAGCACATACTGTTTGAGTCTTTTGGTAGTCCACGCTAATGCACAACACATTTTCTCCAATGAAGAATACTTGGATTCATATTCAGTGAACTTTTTACTCAGATAGTAAATAGCTCTCTCCTTTCGATTGGCCTCGTCTTGCTGTCCCAGCACACATCTCATTGAATTTTCACATACGGTTAAGTATAAGATTAAAGGTTTCCCTGGAACAGGTGGCACCAATACTGGAGGGTTTGATAAATATTGCTTAATTTTATCAAACGTCTCTTGACGTTCTTCATTCCATTTCCCAGGATTATTCTTACGAAGAAGCTTAAATATGGGATCACATTTGTAAGTAAGCTGAAAGATGAACCGAGAAATGTAGTTCAATCTCCCCAGAAAACCTTGAACTTCTTTTGGTGTGCTGGGAGGTGACAAATTCTGGATGACCCATATCTTATCGGGATCGACTTCAATTCCTCTTTCACTGACCACAAAGCCTAGCAACTTCCCTGACTTTACCCCAAAGGTGCATTTGGCTGGGTTTAATTTGAGCTGAAATTTTCTCAATCTTTCAAATAACTTTCTGAGGCTAGTAACATGATCTTCATCCTCACAAGACTTTGCAATCATATCGTCTACATACACCTTAATCTCTTTGTGCATCATGTCTCTTTGATATGTTACCCCAACATTCTTTAGCCTGAAAGGCATGACTTTATAGCAGAAGGTTCCTCACATGGTCATAAAAGTAGTCTTTTCCATATCCTTCACAACCATTTTTATCTGATTATACCTCAAAAAACCATCCATAAAGGAGAAAATCGAATGCTTAGCCATGTTATCTACCAGTGTGTCAATATGAGGCAAAGAAAAGTTATCCTTTGGACTAGCCTTATTCAAGTCCCGATAGTCTACACACATTCATACTTTTCCATCTTTCTTATGAACTAGGACTATATTGGCTACCCATTCTAGATACTTAGCCACTTGTAGAAAACCTGCATCAAATTGTTTCTTCACCTCCTCTTTAATCTTTTGTAGCATTTCGGGCTTCATCCGTCCAGTTTCTGCTGAACTGGCTTACATTCTGGCTTTAAAAGTAACCTATGCTCCACTATTTCTGTGCTCAACCCTGGCATATCCTGGTAAGACCAAGCAAATATATCTACAAATTCTTGAAGTAGGTCTGCTAATCGTTGCCTATCTCCATATGAAAGTGAAGTGCCCATTCTAACCTCTTTCTTATTTTTTTCATCTCTCAGATTCACTAAGTCCACTACCTCTTGATGAGGCTCAATTGGCTTATTCTCTTGTTCAATCATCCTCATTAGGTCCGGAGGCATAACATATTCTTCAGAATTTTCTTCATTGTCAAGTTCATCAGTGTTAATTGAATTCTCAAAGCTAACCTCTTGATTGTTATCATGATTATCTTCATGTTCATTTAAAGACCTGCAATTGAATGAAATAGGATATGTTGGCAAGATGTGCTTGGAGAGATGAAAAT
This sequence comes from Durio zibethinus, assembly GCF_047325235.1. Taxonomy (NCBI): domain Eukaryota; kingdom Viridiplantae; phylum Streptophyta; class Magnoliopsida; order Malvales; family Malvaceae; genus Durio; species Durio zibethinus. The sequence goes on from NC_143181.1 coordinate 21,080,152, forward strand.
AATGAAGACACAAGAAGAAATGAATGAAAATGCATACTTCTTAATTTTTATTAAAAATAATAAATGATGAATGGCCCGAACAAAAAAGATCACCCCAATGCCTTGGGCAATAGTTGTTGGGATGTTACAATTACATTGTATCAAAAGTCAAAGGCATCTCGATGGCACTTCAATTATTGAGCTCAAAATCTGGTGGACAAAGGCGAACCCACTCTTCTTGATTAACCCTCACTTCATCTTCAACATCATTAATGGCTAACTGGGCAAAATCATCTTCCACACTTTTGCTTGCATCTGGGTACATGAATCCTCTAAGTCTGAAGGTTTCATACAAGTGTGGGATAAACATCAGTCTTGCTGTCTTTCTTGATGGCCTTCTTTTGACTTCCTACTCTGCCATCTCATAGCCTAGGCCCACCCTGTCATTATTGTCTATTATTGTTGGAGGTTTTTTAATTCCCTGCAAGTTTTTGCCTAGCCCAAGTCCTGGATACCAGCCCTTGTTGATGACTTGGCTCACCACTATCTTTGAAAAAAGTTAACTTTGAAATCCTTCCCCTATAGAATTGACCAATTCAAAAGATCGATAGGAGCATTCCAATGATTCTTCGGCAGCCTCTACATATGGAGTGTTCAATGGTTGGGTCACTAGCATGTCTTCCTCCCTAACTACCACTACCAATTGACCTTTTACATTGAACTTAATCTTCTGGTGCAAAGTAGAAGGCACAGCTCCTGCCATGTGAATCCATGGTCTTCCTAACAGACAGCTGTAGGATGGAGAGATATCCATCACTTAAAATTTTATATTGAAGGTGCAAGGCCTAATTTGTAAAGGCATTTCAATATCCCTCAGGACTTCTTTTTTGGTCCCATCAAAGGCTCTCACAATCATCTGACTATCCTTCATATGGGAATAATCAACGGGTAGCCTTGCCAAAGTTGACATAGGCATGACGTTGATAGTAGAGCCATTATCGATAAAGACCTTGGCTATAATATGGCTCTTGCACTTGACTGTGATATGTAGAGCCTTGGCATTTCTTTTTCCCTCCAAAGGAATCTCATCATCACTGAATGAAATGTGATTTGGCATGACTAAATTTCCAGCCAGGTGGTTCACATATTCAACAGATACATTATGTGCCACGTATGCCTGATTCAACACTTTCAGTAGGGCGTTTTGGTGTGGCTCTGAGTTCAGCAACAGTGAAATAATGAGATTCGAGCTGGCATTTTATTCAACTGTTCCATAACAAAATACTCACTATGTTTTACTAGCTTTAGAAATTCACAAACCTCTCTTTCTGATACTGGCTTTGGCTGATCTTCTTCAGGTTCTATCTCAAGATTATTTCATCTTTCTCCTTCTTTAGCTTTCTCCCTTCTAGCTTTCTCTAACATTTCTGAAGTGTAACATCTCTTACTTCGGGTAATGCCTCCTACACCAGTTATATTGGAAGCATCGGCTTTGGAAACCTCTTCATTCTGCCTCTGAACTACAGTGTCACAGCCATATCTCCAAGGTATAGCTTTATCATCTTTGTATGGAAAAGGAGTCGAGACTTTAAAAGTTACCAGCCTGGGGAGGAGTTTATCTATGACTGACTTTGGTTTGTTCCTACACTGAATTGTCACTAGTTTTGGAAATAACTTTACAGGCCTATCAGTCATGTACACTTCAGCATTCTTCAAGTCTTTTATTTCTTCATAAATCTTTATTTGATGTGAATCCAAGAGTTTTTGCACCTCTTGGTGAAACTGCTCACAGGTCTTAATGGAATGGCCCATTACCCCACTATGATACTTATAACTGGTGCCAACTATATATGCTCCATGATAGCTGTGTGGACTTACTAGTTGTATCATGTCTGCTCTTCGTAAAATATCGAATAGTTGGCCGAGAGGTGTCTTAATATCTGCCACTTCCTTTTTCACATGGCGCTCCTGTTCTTCACCTATAGCATTCACATTATGATTTGGCAAAGGATTGCCACTAATATTCGGTGTAGTCATCCCTCTAGTATCAAAGCAAATCATCCCATCCTTGATCAACCATTGCACTTTGTGTTTCAGGGTAGTGCAATTTTCGGTAGAGTGACCAGCAATCCCATAATGGTAGTCACAGTGGGCGGTGGGATCATACCATTTGGGGTAAGGTGGCTTGAGGGGTTCCAATTTACTTGGAGCAATTAAATGATTGTTGTAGAGCTCCTTATATAATTTCGAATAGGTCATTAGAATTGGGTGAAAAATAAGTTTCTCACGAGTAGTTCGTTGCTCCCGCGAGCCACCAATAGGGTTAGTTGGGTGATTTTGGGGTCTTTGAATGTTAGGACTGTACATGGTATTTTGGGGTCTATGAGGGGCTTGATTTGTTTAGGGGTATGGCGGTTGTGTAAATGGTTGGTATGGGTGAAAGGAAGTGTTATTTATAGCGGGGTGATATGGCAGATATTCTGGTGGTGGGTAAGGTGAATAACCTCTAAGTTGCTGTCTATCAAAGCTCATAGCCTGAGCTTTAGTTTCTTTTTTCTTCGGGACTCTTTTGCTAGATGCTTCATTTCCTTCTAGCTTGCCATTTTTTATGGCACTCTTAATGATTTCTCCTGAGATTACCATATTAGCAAAATTTTTCATTGCATTCCCTATCATCTTTTCATAATAGGGAGTTTTTAAAGCGCTAACAAACAGCACTGTAGTTTTTTTCTCAGTCAGAGGAGGTTGTACCTGAAAAGCAACATTCTTCCATCTCTGGGCATACTCTTTAAAAGACTCGTTTGCCTTTTTCTCCAAATTCTATAAAGACAAACGATCAAGGGCCAAATCGATGATATGTCGATATTGACTGATAAAGTCATGTGCCATATCACTCCAAGAGCGAATGTGAATCCTGTCCAACTGAACATACCATCTAGCCGCAGAGCCAGTAAGACTGTCTTGGAAAACATGCATCAATAGTTTTTCATCATGCGCATGAGCTGCCATCTTCCTACAATACATGGTGATGTGGGTTTTGGGGCACTTTGTACCGTCATATTTTTCAAATTTCAGTGCTTTGAACTTACGGGGGATAACCACATCAGGAACTAAGCAGAGCCCAGCAGCATCAACCGACCCATAAAAGCTAAATCCTTCCATAGCCCTTAGCCTTTGCTCTAGCATGCTAATCTTGGAACTTTCCTGAACTTCCACTCTCATTTTTTCCTTCTCCTTCTCTTTTAAATCATCTAGATCAAGAATTGGTTCTGCTACCTTTTCAGTGAAGACAGGATTTATATAACTGTTATACTGCCCTGGGTTGAAAGTTGATGGCATTCCAGGATATGTTGGATATGCGAAGTGTTGTGGCAGGACCTCTTGGGCAGACTGGGCCTGAGGTGGGCCAAAACTTGGAGGGTACAAAGGGTCAACCACTTCTTGTAATGAGGGAACTTGCTGGCTTGTATTTTCTACAACTCATTTTACTTTATTCATATTATTAAGAGCCTTTAGAATCTTACTTAGCTCACTTTCAATCTTCTCTTGTGCTTTTTCTATCTTTTCAAATCTATGGGAACTTTCTTCCTCCATTTGCCTTGCTCTGGATCTTGTGTTGTATCGATAGGCAAGATTTTCACTAGATGGAGCTATCCTGGGACCTTGAGTACCATATCTCAGAATTAGTAAATTTGCATGATCATCACATGGTTGCTTTATTAAGTGTAATGAATGAGAATGCCATGAATGAAAAATGTATGTATGCAAAGAACATTTGCCTTAAAATGGTATTCAACTAAAAAATTTCATTTATTCCAAAAAAACTTTGATCTACATTGAGTTTATCATCCTAGAATTATAACCATAAAATTGTTTGATCTGTTCATACTGGGCCTTGGCTTCTTCTATGAAGTTCAAGAGACGCTGTCCATGTTCTCCTACTGGGGCCACCACTTGTCTTAATGCCTCTGCCTCTTCCACCATCTCTCTTGCCTTACACACCCTTTTATGAATTTGGGTTGTTAAGTGCTCAATGTATTTCTGCCTTCCTAGGTTCTCTCTTTTACCACACCAGACTTGGTATGATAATTCTCTATGTTCTCTAACCAATGCAGTGATATGGTCTCCTTGTTCATCCAACTTTTGACTTAACCTGCTCAAATAACTGTTTAGCATGTTAATTTTTGCCTGTGCTTCGGTACTTTCTTCTTCCAATTCGGCATACTCTTGTTTTAATCTTGTATTTTCCTCAGTCAGCTCGACAATGGTTATTTTTTTGGCCCTTTCTCTCACACATAGCCTCTTATGCTCTTGGTGTAACTTTGCTAGATCTTCAGTAGCTATATCACGTTCTTTAGCAATCTTGTGAACTTTAACTTTATAACTTTTGACTCTACCTTTCCACTGGGCTTTTTCTTCTTGAAGTTCCTGAATTTCTTTCTTTAACTTGATCTTTTCAAACTCAAATTCTTTTGTTACCAGCTCTAACTCTGATGGTGTCTCTTCAAGTTTTTCTTCTGTTGGTGGTTGAGAGATTTCATAAGTGAATACCATTTCTTGTCTTTTCTTTGTTCTCCAAACCAAGTACCATGGGGTGACCTTTTCAGTGAACGGTCCAGGACTCATTCTTTGAGGATTTTTCCATGCTTTAATCATCTCATTCATCCTTTGAAATGCTTTAGGCTCACTGTAAGAGAAGTCTAACTGATGAAGCCCATAAGTCATAGGAATAAACTATTCTCCCCCCAATTACCTTCTCACTAAGAGTGGTGCATAATTTGTTACTCCCCATAAACCCAGAAGTGGAACCATTGTACTATCCCCACATTGATACAACATAAGCTCACGATTCATCCATGGGGCCAACCATCTCACCCTGGCACTTTCCAACTTTTGTAAGAAAGTTATCCATTCTTGTTTAGACTTCTGCTTTGACCACCCACTTTCATAGAATTCTTTGATCGAAAAATGATTACGGATATAAAGCTTCGAGAAAGCACCATTTCCTTGTTCAAAATGGTTTTTCATCCATAAGTACAATAACTGTATGCATCCTATGAAGTGCCCTCCATTCTGACGATAATAACTCAAAGATCTGATAGTCTCTGCTAATATTACCATTGAAAGATTACAACCATTGATCACACTCTCGAAGAAATCAACCACCGTTATTTCAACATACCTCAAAACCTTTGGAAAGATTACTAGTCCGTATATAGCCAAGGTAAATATGTCTAACCCCCGTTCTTCATTGGCATGCTGTATCAGAAACTCATGAAAGAACTTCCAAGGTAGGCAAACCTGTTCTTGTTTCTTCTTTGTATGAGAATCCACAACTTCCTTGTCTATCCCTATGAGTTGAGCCAGACTTTTACGAAATCCTGACTTATGTGACATATATCTTGTCAAGAGTCTTGAGGTGTAGACCTAACAAAATCGAGTATTCTTCAACGGTGAGAGTCATATCAGCTTCATTAAAGATGAAGCACTTGAATGTAGGATCCCAGAATTGTGCTGCAGCTCTGATTAGTTGATCATCAACAACCACTGCTAGAAGGTGTGCTATATGCCCATGTTTTTGACAAAACTGCTCTTGTCTTGACGGACTCATCTTCTTCCAGATATCAACCAAATCCTCTAACTTATTCTGTTTGAGGAGGATAGATGTTTCTTGAGATAGAGTAGAGTCATACCCAATTGGCAAGCAATCTCCCATCTTTAGTTGAATCTTTTCTGACTGGGCCCTTACTTCATTAGGTGTCCCACAGGGTGCTAATACTGATGAAAAACAAACTAAGCGTTCATTGGCGTCCATGAAAAAAAATTTGTTGAAGACCGTTTTTCAAGTAAATGTTCTTTATGCAACTTTATGATATGCGTATGAACCAATGCAAAAGAATAAGAAAGAGGTTAGTATACCCAAAAAAAAGAACAAATAACTAAGTAAATTTAAACATCACACAAAGTAAAAGGAATAAATCCTATGCTTTTGGTCAATTCTAAAAGGGAAGAGTGATGGCTCTATCTATAGGTTAGGCACTCTTAAGGTTCACTATATGCGGTTTTAGGGTCAAAGTCTAAAGGTCCTCAAATTGTTCCTTACATCCTTGTCCATCACAGACTAGTAAGGCACCCTAATCCTCACCCATTACAGGCTACAAGCGGAAAAGGTTCAATTTGAGTGGGAGTATTTTGCTAGCCACTGCGGAGGCATTAGACCTCATGAAAGCAATAGGTACTTTAATCCCTCCTAGAGGGATGGAGCTCAGGTATAGAGCTCATGTTATGCACATGCACATGAATGACATAATTAATAAAGTAAATAAACATGAATGAATAATAATACATATATACAAAAAGGTTCAATTTTATTAGGCTTTTGGATAACACAAATTATTTGTTGGCCTGACTCTCAAAGTCCTCAGTGGAGTCACCAAGCTGTATCAGAACGTCTAGATCTGGGGATCTATTGCTAGACATTGACTTTTAGGAGTCGCCACCAATCTTTTTTTATATAGGTGCGATTGGCCACCTATGGAATCTGTCCTAAGTTTAAGGCTCCCTAAAAGAATAAGTTCAGGTCTACTAACCAGAACAGGGTTCGAGAGTTTGGTTACGTGTGAGGAAGGTTATAGCACCCTCACAATGCCCATCAAAAGATGGTACCAGCTGAAATTTATGTTATCCAATGAGCCTTAAAATTTTACCAAGTAATTAATTATTGGAAATTATTCTCAATTGACTCTAATTCTTTTAGTAGAAAATTGAAAATACAAGAATCACCTCTACCAAATTTGGGGACAAAACTCTTTCTAAAAGAATTTTAAAAAATCCCGAACCGTAAAAAGTTTTGAAAATCGTGAAAAATAGAAAACGGGTCGTCTTGCCATGAAACTTCACATGAAGGCATAGGTGACCATTGTATGAATTTACAAGCCATAAAAATGGCATTGGCATGGCAGAAATATGAAGATGTGCTAGAACCCACCTACCACCCGTTCGATCCCCGGCTTGCGCATCCTGCCTCTTTGGTTGACTGAACGTCCGTACGCTCATTTCATGGGTTGACTTAGGCATATGGAGTTCATCCTCAGTCTAAGAATATGGAGTTCATTCCCAATCTAAGATCAGACTAGACCGAGGGTTGCGACAGTAAGATCGGCAACACTCAGAGAGGACCAGGTAGATCCTCGGCTTGCGCATTCTACCTTTTCGATCGGCTAGGCACTCGCACACCCGTTTCATGGGTTGGCTTAGGCATAGGGAGTTCATTCCATTCTAAGCCCCAGTCGGACCGAGGGTTGTGGCAATGGGACCGACAATACGTAAGGGGGATCAGACCGATCCCCGGCTTGCGCATTATGCCTCTCCGGCCGGCTCAGTGCCCACACGCTCGTTTCATGGGTTGACTTAGGCATACAGAGTTCATTCCCAGTCTAAGATCAGACCAGACTGAGGGTTGCGGTAGCAGGATCGATAGCACGCAGGGGGGACTGGGTCGATCCCCGGCTTGCGTATTATGCCTCTCCGGCTGGCTCAGCGCCTGCACGCTCGTTTCATGGGTTGACTTAGGCATACAGAGTTCATTCCCAGTCTAAGATTGGACCGGACTGAGGGTTGCGGTAGCAGGATCGATAGCACGCAGGGGGGACCGGGCCGATCCCCGACTTACGCATTCTGCCTCTCCGGCCGGCTGAGTGCCCGCACACTCATTTCGTGGGTTGGCTTAGGCATACGGAGTTCATTCCATGTCTAAGCATACAGAGTTCATTCCTAGTCCAAGATCGGATCAGACCGAGGATTGCGATAGTAGGACCAGCAACAGGATCGGTAGCAAACAGGGAGGGATCGAGCCGATCCTCGGCTTACGCATTCTGCCTCTCCGGCTGGCTGAGCACCGCATGCTCATTTCGTGTGTTGGCTTAGGCATACGGAGCTCATTCCATGTCTAAGCCCCAGCCAGACCGAGGGTTGTGGCAGCAGGACCGGTAGCGGTAACGGCGGCACGCAGAGGGTGATCGAGTTGATCCTCGACTTACGCATTATGCCTCTCTGACCGACCTTTCTGGCCGGCTGAACGCCCGCAAGCTCGTTTCGTGGGTTGACTTAGGCATACGGAGTTCATCCCCTGTCCAAGCATACAGAGTTCATTCCAGTCTAAGATCAAACCGGACCGAGGGTTGCGGTAGCAGGACTGGCAGCACGCATAGGGGATCGAGCCAATCCCCGGCTTGCGAATTTTGCCTCTTCGATCGACTGAGCACCCACATGCCCGTTTCATGGGTTGGCCCAGGCATAGGGAGTTCATTCCATGTCTAAGCCCCAGTCGGACCGAGGTTTGTGGCAGCGGGATCGGCAGCACGTAAAAGGGGGATCGGGTCGATTCTTGACTTACCCATTCTGGCTCTCCGGTCGGCTGAGCGCCCGCACGCTCGTTTCGTGGGTTGGCTTAGGCATACAGAGTTCATTCCATGTCTAAGCCCCAGCCGGACTGAGGGTTGTGGCAGCAGGATCGAAAGCGTGATCAGTAGCACAAAGAGGGGGATCGGGTTGATCCCTGGCTTGCACATTATGCCTCTCTGGCCGGCCTCTTTGGTCGGTTGAGTGCCTGCATGCTCATTTCGTGGGTTGACTTAGGCATACAGAGTTCATCCCTAGTCCAAGCATACGGAGTTCATTCCCAGTCTAAGATCAGACGGGATCAAGGGTTGTGACAGCAGGATCGACAGCACGCAGGGGGACCGAACCGATCCCCAGCTTGCACATTTTGCCTCTCCGACCGACTGAGCACCCGCACGCCCGTTTCATGGGTTGGCTTAGGCATAGGGAGTTCATTCCATGTCTAAGCCCCAGCCATACCGAGGGTTGTGGCAACGAGATGGACAGCACGTAGAGGGGGACTGGGCCGATCCCCGGCCTGCACATTCTACCTCTTCGGCCGGTTGGGCACCCGTACGCTCGTTTCATGGGTTGGCTTAGGCATACATAGTTCATTCCATGTCGAAGCATACGAAGTTCATTCCTAGTCTAAGATTGGATCGGACCGAAGGTTACGGTAGCAGGACCAGTAGCAGGATCGACAGCACACAAGGGGGATCGGGCCGATCCCCGGCTTGCGCATTCTGCCTCTCTGGCCTGCTGAGCGCCCGCACGCCCGTTTCATGGGTTGGCTTAGGCATAGGGAGTTCATTCCATTTCTAAGCCCCAGTCGAACTGAGGGTTGTGGCAACGGGATCGGCAGCACGCAAAGGAGGACCAGGCCGATCCTCGACTTGCACATTCTGCCTCTCTGGTCGGCTGAGTGCCCGCACACTCGTTTCATGGGTTGGCTTAGGCATAGGGAGTTCATTCAATTTCTAAGCCCCAACCGGACCGAAGGTTGTGGTAGCGGGCCGACAGCACACAGAGGGGGATCGAGCCGATCCCCGGCTTGCGCATTATGCCTCTCCGGTCGGCTGAGCACCCGTACACTCATTTCATCAATTGACTTAGGCATACGGAGTTCATTCCCAGTCTAAGATCAGACTGGACTGAGGGTTGCGGTAGCAGGATTTGCAGTACACAGGGTGGGATCGAGCCAGTCTCCGACTTGCACATTCTACCTCTCCAACCGGCTGAGCACCCGCACGCTCATTTCGTGGGTTGGATTAGGCATACGGAGTTCATTCCACGTCTAAGCATATGGAGTTCATTCCAAGTTTAAGATCGGATTGGATCGAGGGTTACGATAGCAGCACCAGCAGCAGGATCGACAGCATGCATGGAGGGGACCAGGCTGATCCTCGACTTGCGCATTCTGCCTCTCCAGTCGGTTGAGCGCCCGCACGCTCGTTTTGTGGGTTGCCTCAGGCATACAGAGTTCAATCCATTTTTAAGCCCCAGTTGGACCGAGGGTTGTGGCAGCAAGACCGCCAGCGGGATCGACAGCACGTCGAGGGGGGTTGGGTTAATCTCGGCTTATGCATTATGCCTTTTCAACCGGCCTCTCCGGCCAACTGAGCACCCGCAGGCTCGTTTCGTGGGTTGACTTAGGCATACAGAGTTCATCCCCAGTCTAAGCATACGGAGTTCATTCCCAATCTAAGATCGGACTGGACCGAGGGTTACGGTAGCAGGATCAAGAACACGTAGAGGGGGACCAGGTCGGTCCTCGACTTACGCATTCTACCTCTCCGATCGGTTGAGCGCCCACATGCTCGTTTCGTGGGTTGGCTTAGGCATACGGAGTTCATTCCATGTCTAAGCATACGGAGTTAATTCCCAGTCTAAGATTGAACCGGATCGAGGGTTACGACAGGACGACCAGCAGCAAGATTGGCAGCATGCAGGAGGGATCGGCATTCTACCTCTCTGACCGGCATCTCTGGCCGACTGAGTACCCGCACGCTCGTTTCGTGGGTTGAGTTAGACATCCAAAGTTCATCCCTAGTCTAAGCATACGGAGTTCATTCCCAGTCTAAGATCGAATCGGATCGAGGGTTGCGGCAGTAGGATCGGTAGCCCGCAGGAGGGATCGGGCCAATCCTCAGCTTGTGCATTCTGCCTCTCCGGCTGGCTGAGCACCTACACGCCCGTTTCATTGGTTGGCTTAGGCATAGGGAGTTCATTCCATGGCTAAGCCCCAGTCGGACCGAGGGTTGTGGCAGCGGGACTGGTAGCACGCTGAGGGTGATCGGACCGATCCCCGACTTGCGCATTATGCCTCTCCGGTCCGCTCAGCACCCACACGCTCGTTTCATGAGTTGACTTAGGCATACAGAGTTCATTCCCAGTCTAAGATCAGACCAAACCAAGGGTTGTGCCCGCAGGATCGACAGCACGCAAGGGGGGACCGGGTCGGTCCCTGACTTGCGCATTCTGCCTCTCCGGTTGGTTGAGCACCCGCACGCTCGTTTCATTGGTTGGCTTAGGCATACAGAGTTCATTCCATGTCTAAGCATACGGAGTTCACTCCCAATCTAAGATCGGATCGGACCGAGGGTTGTGGCAGCAGGACCAACAGCCAGATCGAAAACATGCAGGGGGACCGAGCCAATCCCCGGCTTGTGCATTCTGCCTCTCCGATCGGTTGAGCACCCACACGCTCGTTTCGTGGGTTGGCTTAGGCATACAGAGTTCATTCCATGTCTAAGCCCCAGTCAGACCGAGGGTTGCGACAGCAAGACCCACAGTAGGATCGACAGCACGCAAAGGGGACCAGGCTGATCCCCAGCGTGCGCATTCTGCCTCTCCGACCGGTTGAGGGCCCACACACTCGTTTCATGGGTTGGCTTAGGCATACAAAGTTCATTCCATGTCTAAGCCCCAACCAGACCGAGGGTTGTGGCAGCAGGACCGCCAGCGGGAACGGCAGCACGCAGAAGGTGACCGGTTGGATCACCGGCTTGTGCATTATGCCTCTTCGGATGGCTAAGCGCCCACAGGCTTGTTTCGTGGGTTGACTTAAGCATACAGATTTCACCCCTAGTCTAAGCATACGGAGTTCATTCCCAGTCTAAGATCGGACTGGATCGAGGGTTGTGACAGCAGGATCGATAGCACGCAGGAGGGATCGGGCCGATCCCCGGCTTACGCATTCTGCCTCTTCGGTCGGTTGAGCGCCCGCATGCCCGTTTCGTGGGTTGGGTTAGGCATAGTGAGTTCATTTCATGTCTAAGCCCCAGTCGAACCAAGCGTTGTGGCAGCAGGACCGATAGCACTCAGAGGGGGATCGGGCCGATCCCCGACTTGCGCATTATGCCTCTCCGGTTGCCTCAGCAACCGAACGCTCGTTTCGTGGGTTGACTTAGGCATACAAAGTTCATTCCCAGTCTCAGATCGAACCAGACCGACGGTTGCGGCAGCAGGATCGACAGCACACAGGGGGGATCGAGTCGGTCCCCTATTTGTGCATTCTACCTCTTCGATCGGCTGAGCACCTGCACGCTCGTTTCGTGGGCTGTCTTAGGCATACGGAGTTCATCCCCAGTCTAAGCATACGAAATTCATTCCCAATCTAAGATTGAACCGGACCGAGGGTTGCGATACCAGGATCAGAGCACGCAGGGGGGATCGAGGTGATCCCCGGCTTACTCATTCTGCCTCACCGGCCGACTGAGCGCCCGCACGCCCGTTTCGTGGGTTCGCTTAGGCATAGGGAGTTCATTCCATGTCTAAGCCCCAGCTAGATTATGGGTTGTGGTAGCGGGACTGGCAGCACATAGAAGGGGGTCAGACCGATCCCCGGCTTGCGCATTCTGCCTCTTCGGCCGGTTGAGCGCCCATACGCTCGTTTCGTGGGTTGGCTTAGGCATACGGAGTTCATTCCATGTCTAAGCATATGGAGTTCATTCCCAGTCTAAGAGTTTGAGCCACGATGCACTTGCTAGGCTCGAGCATGTGCTGGTGCCATATTTTTTTTTTGCCCAGGGCACCATCGTCGGTGCATCACCGAAGCATCACCGAGAGCTTAACCGGAGGCATTCGGGGTTCCGACAATTGGGGGGTTCGGGGGGGTCTGCGTATATGATGTGCGATGGGTGCTAGTACTTGGCCCTTATATTGGCCCCCTATCCCTCATCAAACCTCAAGAACTCAAACCCTCTTAAAGAGCATTTGAGATTTTATAGGTTTGCTGCCAGTAGCAATTAAAGTGTCTAAAATGGGGACACGTTTTTCAAACGGCCACAAAATCTTCTCCACTTTGAGTTTTTAGCTGAATTTTTTTGTACATGCCAAAAAAAATAAAAGGATCACCACTACCAAATTTTGGGACAAAACTCTTTCTAAAAAAATTTGAAAAAATCCTGAACCGTAAAAAGTTTCAAAAATCATGAAAATTAGAAAACGGGTCGTCTTGCCACGAAACTTCACATGAAGGCATAGGGGACCATTGTATGAATTTACAAGCCATAAAAATGGCATTGGCACAGCTGAAATTTGAAGATGTGCTTGAACCCACTTACCACCCGTTCGATCCCCGACTTACGCATCCTGCCTTTCTGGTCAGCTGAGCATCCGCACGCTCGTTTCGTGGGTTGACTTAGGCATACGGAGTTCATCCCTAGTCTAAGCAAACAGAGTTCATTCCCAGTCTAAGATCAGACCAGACCGAGTGTTATAGCATTAAGATCGACAGCATGCAGGGGGACCAGGCCGTTCCCCGGCTTGCACATTCTTCCTCTCCAGCCGACTGAGTGCCCGCACGCCCGTTTCGTGGGTTGGCTTAGGGATAAGGAGTTCATTCTATGTCTAAGCCCCAGCTGGACCGAGGGTTGTGGAAGCGAGACCGACAGCACGCAGAGGGGGATCGGGCCGATCCCTGGCTTGTGAATTATGCCTCTCCGATCGGCTCAGCACCCGAACGCTCGTTTCGTAGGTTGACTTAGGCATACGGAGTTCATTCGCAGTCTAAGATTGGACTGGACCAAGGGTTGCGGTAGTAGGATTGATAGCACGCATGGGGGATCGGGTCGGTCCCCAGCTTACGTATTCTGCCTCTCCGGCCGACTGAGCGCCCGCATGCTCATTTCGTGGGTTGGCTTAGGCATACAGAGTTTATTCCATGTCCAAGCATGCAGAGTTCATTCACAGTATAAGATCAGACCGAAAGGAGGGTTACGACAGTAGGACCAACAGCAGGATCGACAGCACACAGCGAGGATTAGGTCGATCCCCGGTTTACGCATTCTACCTCTCTGGCCGGCTGAAGGCCCACACGCTCGTTTCATGGGTTGACTTAGGCATACGGAGTTCATCCCCAGTCTAAGCATACGGAGTTCATTCCCAGTCTAAGATTTAACCAGACCGAGGGTTGCGGTAGTAGGATTGATAGCACGCATGGGGGACCGGGTCGGTCCCCAGCTTACGTATTCTGCCTCTCCGGCCGACTGAGCGCCCGCATGCTCATTTCGTGGGTTGGCTTAGGCATACAGAGTTTATTCCATGTCCAAGCATGCAGAGTTCATTCACAGTATAAGATCAGACCGAAAGGAGGGTTACGACAGTAGGACCAACAGCAGGATCGACAGCACACAGCGAGGATTAGGTCGATCCCCGGTTTACGCATTCTACCTCTCTGGCCGGCTGAAGGCCCACACGCTCGTTTCATGGGTTGACTTAGGCATACGGAGTTCATCCCCAGTCTAAGCATACGGAGTTCATTCCCAGTCTAAGATTTAACCAGATCGAGGGTTACGGCAGTAGGATCGGTAGCACGCAGGGGGGACCGGGCTGATCCCTGTCTTACGCATTCTGCCTCTCCAGCTGGCTGAGCGCCCGCACACCCATTTCGTGGGTTGGCTTAGGTATAGGGAGTTCATTCCATGTCTAAGCCCCAGTCAGACTGAGGGTTGTGGCAGCGAGACCAGCAGCACGCAGAGGGGGACTGGGCCGATCCCTGACTTGCGTATTCTGCCTCTCTGGTCGGTTGAGCGCTCGCACGCTTGTTTCGTGGGTTGGCTTAGGCATACGGAGTTCATTCCATGTCTAAGCATACGGAGTTCATTCCCAGTCTAAGAGTTTGAGCCATGGTGCACATGCTGGGCTTAGACATGTGCTGGTGCTGCATTTTTTTTGCTCGGGGCACCATCGCCGGAGCATTGCCGAAGAGCCTAACTGGCGGCATCGAGGGTTCCGATGATTGGAGGGGCCAGGGGGTGTGCGCACATGATGTGCGATGGGTGCTGGTACTTGGCCCTTATAGTGGCCCCTTATCCCTCATCAAACCTCGAGAACTCACACCCCCTTAAAGAGCATTTGAGATTTTATAGGTTTGCTGCTAGCAGCTATTAAAGTGTCTGAAATGGGGACACTTTTTTCAAACGGTCACAAAATCTTCTCCATTTTGAGTTTTTAGCTAAATTGTTTTGTGCATGCCAACAAAAATACAAGGATCACCTCTACCAAATTTGGGGACAAATCTCTTTCTAAAAAAATTTTAAAAAATCTCAAACCGCAAAAAGTTTCAAAAATCTTGAAAAATAGAAAACGGGTCGTCTTGCCATGAAACTTCACGTGAAGGCATAGGGGACCATTGTATGAATTTGCAAGAAGTAAAAATGGCATTGGAATGGCTGAAATATGAAGATTTGCTTGAACCCACCTACCACCCGTTCGATCCCCGGCTTGCGCATTCTGCCTCTCCGACCGGCTGAGTGCCCGCACGCCCGTTTCATGGGTTGGCTTAGGCATAAGGAGTTCATTCCATGTCTAAACCCCAGTCGGACCAAGGGTTGTCGTTGCGGGACCGATAGCACGCAGAAGGGGATCAAGCCGGACCCCAGCTTGTGCATTATGCCTTTTCGATCGGCTCAGCGCCCGAACACTCATTTCATGGGTTGACTTAGGCATACAGAGTTTATTCCCAGTCTAAGATCGGATCGGATCGAGGGTTGCAGTAGCAGGATCGACAGCACACAGGGGGGGACTAGGCCGATCCCTGGCTTGCGCATCTGCCTCTCCGACCAGTTGAGTACCCACACGCTCGTTTCGTGGGTTGGCTTAGGCATACGGAGTTCATTCCATGTCTAAGCCCCAGCCGAACCAAGGGTTGTGGCAGTGGGACCGACAGCACACAGAGGCGGACCGAGCCGATCCCCGACTTTCGCATTATGCCTTTTCGATCGACTCAGCGCCCGCACGCTCATTTCGTGGGTTGACTTATGCATATGGAGTTCATTCCCAATCTAAGATCGGATTGGACCGAGGGTTACGACAGCAGGATCGGCAGCACGCAGGGGGGATCGGGCCGATCCCCAGCTTGCGCATTCTGCCTCTCCGATCGGCTGAGCCCTCGCACGCTCGTTGCGTGGGTTGGCTTAGGCATAGGGTGTTTATTCCTTGTCTAAGCCCCAGCCAAATCGAGGGTTGTGGTAGTGGGATCAACAGCACACAGAGGGGGACCGGACCGATCCCCGGCTTTCGCATTATGCCCTTCAATCGGCTCAGCGCCCGCACGCTTGTTTCGTGGGTTGGCTTATGCATACAGAGTTCATTCCCAGTTTAAGATCGGACAGGACTAAGGGTTGTGGCAGTAGGATCGACAGCACGCAGGGGGGATCGAGTCAATCCCCAGCTTGCGCATTCTTCCTCTTCGGCCGGCTGAGCACCCGCACACTCGTTTCGTGGGTTGGCTTAGGCATACGGAGTTCATTCCATGTCTAAGCATACGGAGTTCATTCCCAGTCTAAGATTTTGAGCCACGGTGCGCATGCTAGGCTCGGGAATGTGCTGGTGCCGCATTTTTTTCCCTCGGGCCACCATCGCTGAAGCATCACCGGAGAGCCTAACCGACAGCATTGGGTGTTCCAACGATTGGGGGGCCGGGGGTGGTGTGCGCACATGATGTGCGATGGGTGCTGGTCCTTGGCCCTTATATTGGCCCCCTATCCCTCATCAAACCTCGAAAACTCACACGCCGTTAAAAAGCATTTGAGATTTTATAGGTTTGCTGCCAGTAGCCATTAAAGTGTCTAAAATGGGGACACTTTTTTCAAACGATCACAAAATCTTCTCCACTTCGCGTTTTTAGCTAAATTTTTTTCTGCATGCCAACAAAAATACAAGGATCACCTCTACAAAACAAAAATACAAGGATCACCTCTACAAATTTGGGGATAGAACTCTTCCTAAAAAATTTTTAAAAAATCTCGAACCGTAAAAAGTTTCCAAAATCGTGAAAAATAGAAAATGGGTCGTCTTGCCACGAAACTTCACATGAAGGCTTAGGCGACCATTGTATGAATTTAGAAGCCATAAAAATGGCATTGGCATGGCAGAAATATGAAGATGTGCCTAAACCCATCTACCACATGTTCGATCCCTGGCCTGTGCATCCTACCGCTCTGGTTGACTGAGTGCCCGCACGCTCATTTCATGCGTTGACTTAGGCATATAGGAGTTCATTCCCAGTCTAAGATCGGATCAGACCGAGGGTTGCGACGCAGGATCGACAACACGCAGGGGGGATCGGGCCGATCCCTGGCTTGTGCATTCTGCCTTCTCGATCGGCTGAGCGCCCGCACACCCGTTTCGTGGATTGGCTTAGGCATAGGGAGTTTATTCCATGTCTAAGCCCCAGCCAAACCGAGGGTTGTGGCAGTGGGACCGACAGCACACAGAGGGGGGCCAAGCTGATCCTCGACTTTCGCATTATGCCTCTTCAATCGACTCAGTGCTTGCACGCTCATTTCATGGGTTGACTTATGCATACGGAGTTCATTCGCAGTCTAAGATCGGACCAGACCGAGGGTTACGACAGTAGGATCGACAGCACGCAGGAGGGATCGGGTCGATCCCCAGCTTGCACATTCTTCCTCTTCGACCGGCTGAGCGCCCGTACACTCGTTTCGTGGGTTGGCTTAGGCATACAGAGTTCATTCCATGTCTAAGCATAAGGAGTTCATTCCCAGTCTAAGATTTTGAACCACGGTGCACATGCTAGGCTCGGGCATGTGCTGCTGCCGTATTTTTTTCGCATGGGGCACCATCGTCGGAGCATCACCGGAGAGCCTAACCGACGGCATTGGGTTGGCCCTTATATTGGCCCCCTATCCCTCATCAAACCTCGAGAACTCACACACCCTTAAAGAGCATTTGAGATTTTATAGGTTTGCTGCCAGTAGCCATTAAAGTGTCTGAAATGAGGACACTTTTTTCAAACGATCACAAAATCTTTTCCACTTCAATTTTTTAGCTGAATTTTTTTGAACATGCCAAAAAAAATACAGGGATCACCTCCACCAAATTTGGGGACCAAACTCTTTCTAGAAAAATTTTAAAAAGTCCCGAACCCCAAAAAGTTTCAAAAATCATGAAAAATAGAAAATGGGTCATCTTGCCACGAAACTTCACACGAAGGCTTAGGGGACCATTGTATGAATTTACAAGCCATAAAAATCGCATTGGCATGGCAGAAATATGAAGATGTGCTTCAACCCACCTACCATCCGCTCGATCCCCGACTTGCGTATCCTGCCTCTCTGGTCGACTGAGCACTTGCATGCTCGTTTCGTGGGTTGACTTAGGCATACGGAGTTCATCCCCAGTCTAAGCATATGGAGTTCATTCCCAGTCTAAGATCGGACCGGACCGAGGGTTACGACAGGAGGATCGATAACACGTAGGGGGACTGGGATGATGCTTAGCTTACGCATTCTGCCTCTCTGACCGGTTGAGTGCCCGCATGCCCATTTAATGGGTTGGCTTAGGCATAGGGAGTTTCCATGTCTAAGCCCCAGTCGAACCGAGGGTTGTGGCAGTAGGATCGGTAGCACACAGAGGGGGATCAGGCCGATCCCTGGCTAGCACATTATGCCTCTCTGATCGGTTCAGTGCCCGCACGCTCGTTTCATGGGTTGGCTTAGGCATACAGAGTTCATTCCCAGCCTAAGATCAGACCGGACCGAGGGTTACGACAGCAGGATCGACAGCACGCACGGAGGGATCGAGTCGGTCCCCGACTTACGCATTCTGCCTCTCCGGTTGGCTGAGCGCCCGCACGCTCATTTCATGGGTTAGCTTAGGCAGACGGAGTTCATTCCATGTCTAAGCATATGGAGTTCATTCCCAGACTAAGATCGGATCGAACCGAGGGTTGCGATAGCAGGACCAGTAACAGGATCGGTAGTACATAGAGGGGGATCGGGTCGATCCCCGGCTTGCGTATTTTGTCGTTCCGACCGACTGAGGTCGGCTGAGCACCCATACGCTCGTTTTGTGGGTTTACTTAGGCATACGGAGTTCATTCCATGTCTAAGCCCCAGCCGGACCGAAGGTTGTGGCAGCAAGACTGGCAGCGAGATCGACAGCACGGAGAGAGGGACCTGGCTAATCCCCGACTTGCATATTATGCCTCTCTGGCTGACCTCTGCGATCGGTTGAGTGCCTGCTTAGGCATACAAAATTCAGTCCCAATCTAAGATCAGACTGAGTCGAGGGTTGCGACAGTAGGATCGACAGCACGTAAGGAAGGGTCGGACAGGTCCCCGACTTGCACATTCTGCCTTTCTGGCTGGCTGAGCGCCCGTATGCTCGTTTCTTGGGTTAGCTTAGGCATACGGAGTTCATTCCCAGTCTAAGATCGGATCGGACCGAGGGTTACGGTAGTAGGACCAGCAGCAGGATCGATAGCACGTAGAGGGGGATCGGGCTGGTCCCTGACTTACGCATTCTACCTCTCCGGCCGACTGAGCGCCCGCACGCTTGTTTCATGGGTTGACTTAGGCATACGGAGTTCATCCCCAGTCTAAGCATACGAAGTTCACTCCCAGTCTAAGATCGGACCGGACCGAGGGTTGTTACAATAGGTTCGGCAGCATGCAGGGGGGACCGGGCTGATCCCTGGCTTGTGCATTCTGCCTCTCTGGTCGACTGAGTGCCCGCATGCCCGTTTCGTGGGTTGGCTTAGGCATAGGGAGTTCATTCCATGTCTAAGCCACGATCGGACCAAGGGTTGTGGCAACGGCATCAGCAGCACGCAGAGGGTGACGGGGCTAATCCTCGACTTACGTATTCTACCTCTTCAGTCGACTGAGCACCGCACGCTCATTTCATGGGTTAGCTTAGGCATACGGAGTTCATTCCATGTCTAAGCATACGGAGTTCATTCCCAGTCTAAGAGTTTCAGCCACGATGCACATGCTGGGCTAGGGCATGTGTCAGTGCCGCATATTTTTCGCTTGGGGCACCATCGTCGGAGCATCGTTTGAGAGCGTAACCGGTGGCATTGGGGGTTCCAAAAATTGGGGGGGCCGGGGGGTGTGTGCACATGATGTCTGATGGGTGCTGGTACTTGGCCTTATATTGGCCCCTTATCCCTCATCAAACCTTGAGAACTCACACCCCCTAAAAGAGCATTTGAGATTTTATAGGTTTGCTACCAGTAGCCATTAAAGTGTCTGAAATGGGGACACTTTTTTCAAATGATCACAAAATCTTCTCCACTTCTAGTTTTTAGCTAAATGTTTTTTTGCATGCCAACAAAAATACAAGGATCACCTTTACCAAATTTGGGGACAAAACTCTTTCAAAAAAAATTTTAAAAAATCCCGAACTGTAAAAAGTTTCAAAAATCATGAAAAATAGAAAACGGGTCGTCTTACCACAAAACTTCACATGAAGGCTTAGGGGACCATTGTATGAATTTACAAGCCATAAAAAAGGCATTGGCATGGCAGAAATATGAAGATGTGCTTGAACCCACCTACCACCCATTCGATCCTCGGCTTGCGCATCCTACCTCTCTAGTTGGCTGAGCGTCCGCACGCTCGTTTCGTGGGTTGACTTAGGCATACGGAGTTCATCCCCAGTCTAAGCATACGAAGTTCATTCCCAATCTAAGATCGGACCGGACCGAGGGTTGCGACAGCAGGATCGACAGCACGAAGGGTGGACCGGGCCGATCCCTGACTTGCGCATTCTACCTCTCTGGTTGGTTGAGCGCCCGCACGTCCGTTTCGTGGGATGGGTTAGGCATAGGGAGTTCATTCCATGTCTAAGCCCCACCTCAATCGAGGGTTGTGGCAGTGGGATCGACAGCACGCAGAGGGGGACCGAGCCGATCCCCAGCTTTCGCATTATGCCTTTCAGGTCGACTCAGCGCCCGTACACTCATTTCATGGCTTGACTTAGGCATACGAAGTTCATTCCTAGTCTAAGCTCAGACCGGACCGAGGGTTGCGGCAGCCGGATCGATAGCATGCAGGGGGGATCGGATCGGTCCCCGGCTTTTGTATTCTACCTGTCCGACCGGCTGAGTGCCCGCACGCTCGTTTCATGGGTTGGCTTAGGTATACAGAGTTCATTCCATGTCTATGCATACGGAGTTCATTCCAGTCTAAGATCAGACCGGACTAAGGGTTGCGGTAGTAGAACCAGCAGTAAGATTGGTAGCACGCAAGGGGGGACTGGGTCAATCCCTGACTTGTGCATTATGCCTCTTCGGCCGGCCTCTCCGGTCGACTGAGCGCCATCACCCTTGTTTCGTGGGTTGACTTAGGCATACGAAGTTCATCCCTAGTCTAAGCATATGGAGTTCATTCCCAGTCTAAGATCAGACTAAACCGAGGGTTGCGACAGTAGGATCGACAGCACGTCGGGGGGACCGAGCCGATCCCCGGCTTGCGGATTCTGCCTCTTCGGTCGGCTGAGTGCCCGTACGCCCATTTCATGGGTTGGCTTAGGTATAGGGAGTTCATTCCATGTCTAAGCCCCAGTCGGACCGAGGGTTGTGGTAGCGAGACCGGTAGCATGTTGAGGGGGACCAGGCCAATCCCCAGCTTGTGCATTATGCCTCTCCGGTCGGCTCGGCGCCCGAACACTCATTTCATGGGTTGACTTAGGCATATGAAGTTCATTCCCAGTATAAGATCGAACCAGACCGAGGGTTGCGATGGTAGGATTGACAGTACACAGGGGGGACCGGGTCGGTCCCTGACTTGCGCATTCTACCTCTCCTGCCGATTGAGCAACTGCACGCTCGTTTCATGGGTTGGCTTAGGCATACGGAGTTCATTCCATGTCTAGGCATACGGAGTTCATTCCCAGTCTAAGATCAAACCAGACCAATGGTTGTAGCAGCAGGACCAACAGTAGGATGGTAGCACGTAAGGGGGGATCGAGCTGATCCTCGGCTTCGCGTTCTGCCTCTTCATTCGGCCTTTTCAATTTGCTGAGCGCCCGTACGCTTGTTTCGTGAGTTGACTTAGGCATACGGAGTTCATCCCCAGTCTAAGCATACGGAGTTCATTCCTAGTCTAAGATTTTGAGCCACGGTGCACATGCTGGGCTTGGGCATGTGCTGGTGCCGCATTTCTTTCGCCCAGGGCACCATCGTCGGAGCATCGTCGGAGAGCCTAACCGGCGGCATTCGGGGTTCTGACGATTGGGGGGCCGGAAGGGTGTGCGCACATGATGTGTGATGGTTGCTGGTACTTGGCCCCTATATTGGGCCCCTATCCCTCATCAAACCTCGAGAACTCACGCCCCCTTAAAGAGCATTTGAGATTTTATAGGTTTGCTGCTAGTAGCCATTAAAATGTCTGAAATGGGAACACTTTTTTCAAATGATCACAAAATCTTCTCCACTTCAAGTTTTTAGCCGAATTTTTTTGTGCGTGCCAACAAAATTAAAAGGATTACCTCTACCAAATTTGGGGACAAAACTCTTTCTAAAAAAATTTTAAAAAATCTTGAACCGTAAAAAGTTTTGAAAATCATGAAAAATAGAAAATGGGTCGTCTTGCCACGAAACTTCACATGAAGGCTTAGGGGACCATTATATGAATTTACAAGCCATAAAAATGGCATTGGAATGGCAGAAATATGAAGATGTGCTTGAACCCACCTACCACCTGTTCGATCTCCGACTTGCGCATCTTGCCTCTCTAGTCGGCTGTGCGTCCGTACGCTCATTTCGTGGGTTGACTTAGGCATACGGAGTTCATCCCCAGTCTAAGCATACAGAGTTCATTCTCAGTCTAAGATCAGACCGGATCGAGGGTTACGACAACAGGATTGGCAGCACGTAGGAGGGACCAGATCGATCCCCGGCTTGCGCATTTTGCCTCTCCGATCGACTGAGTGCCCGCACGCCCGTTTCGTGGGTTGGCTTAGGCATAGGGAGTTCATTCCAAGTTGAAGCCCCAGCCAGATCGAGGGTTATGGTAGCGGGACTGGCAGCACGCAAAGAGGGACCTGACCAATCCTCAGCTTGCGCATTATGCCTCTCCGACTGGCTGAACACCTGCACACTTATTTTGTGGGTTCACTTAGGCATACGGAGTTCATTCCATTACTAAGATCAGACTGGCCTGAGGGTTGCGGCAGTAGGATCGACAGCACGTAGGGGGGATCGGGCCAGTCCCGGCTTGTGCATTCTGGCTCTCTGACTGGCGAAGCGCCCGTACGCTCGTTTCATGGGTTGGCTTAGGCATACGGAGTTCATTCCATGTCTAAGCATACGAAGTTCATTCCCAGTCTAAGATCAGATCGAACCAAGGGTTACGGTAGCAAGACGAGCAGCAGAATTGGCAGCATGCAAGAGGGGATCGGGCTGATCCCCGACTTGTGCATTCTATGTCTCCGGCTGGCTGAGCACCCGCATGCTCGTTTTGTGGGTTGGCTTAGGCCTACGGAGTTTATTCCATGTCTAAGCCCCAGTCGGACCGAGGGTTCTGGTAGTAGGATCGACAGCGGGTTCGATAGCACACAAAGAGGGACAGGGCTGATCCCTGGCTCGTGCATTATGCCTCTCCGACCGACCTCTCCGGTCGGCTGAGCGCTCGCACGCTCGTTTCATGGGTTGACTTAGGCATACAGAGTTAATCCCCAGTCTAAGCATACGGAGTTCATTCCCAGTCTAAGATCAGATCAGACAGAGGGATGCCACAGCAGGATCGACAGCACGCAAGGGGGATCAAACCGATCCCTGAGTTGCGCATTCTGCCTCTCCGGCCGACAGAGCGCTCGCACGCCTGTTTCGTGGGTTGGCTTATGCATAGGGAGTTCATTCCATGTCTAAGCCCCAGTGGGACCGAGGGTTGTGACGGTGGGACCAGCAGCACGCAGAGGGGGACCGGGCTGATCCTCGACTTGCATGTTATACCTCTCCAGCCGGCTTAGTGCCCGAACGCTCGTTTTATGGGTTGAATTAGGCATACGGAGTTCATTCCCATTCTAAGATCGGATCGGGCCGATCCCTGGTTTACGCATTCTGCCTCTCCGACTAGCCTTTCCGATGGGCTGAGCGCCCGTACGCTCGTTTCACGGGTTAACTTAGGCATACGGAGTTCATCCCCAGTCTAAGCATACGGAGTTCATTTCTAGTCTAAGATCAGACTGGATCGAGGGTTGTGGTAGCAGGATCGACAGCACACAGGGGGGACCGAGCTGATCCCCAGCTTGCGCATTCTACCTCTTCGGCCAGCTAAGCGCCTGCACGTCTGTTTCATGGGTTGGCTTAGGCATAGGGAGTTCATTCCATGTCTAAGCCCCAGTCGGATCGAGGGTTGTGGCAATGGGACCGATAGCATGCAGAGGGGGATCGGGCCGATCCCCAGGTTACGCATTTTGCATCTTCGGTCGGTTGAGTGCCCGCACGCTCGTTTCGTGGGTTGGCTTAGGCATA
Source organism: Durio zibethinus (assembly GCF_047325235.1). Taxonomy (NCBI): domain Eukaryota; kingdom Viridiplantae; phylum Streptophyta; class Magnoliopsida; order Malvales; family Malvaceae; genus Durio; species Durio zibethinus. The sequence goes on from NC_143181.1 coordinate 21,104,237, forward strand.
CGGAGTTCATTCCCAGTCTAACAGTTTGAGCCATGGTGCACATGATGGGCTCGAGCATGTGCTGGTGCCGTATTTTTTTCGCCCAGGCACCATCGTCGGAGCATCATCGGAGCATCGTTGGAGAGCCTAACTGGTGGCATTAGGGGTTTCGGTGCATAGGAAGATGTGCTTGAACCCACCTACTACCCGTTCGATCCCCGACTTGCGCATCCTGCCTTTCTAGTCAGCTGAATGTTCGCACGTTCCTTTCGTGGGTTGACTTAGGCATACGGAGTTCATCCCCAGTCTAAGCATACAGAGTTCATTCTCAGTCTAAGATCAGACCAGACCGAGGGTTTTGATAGGAAGATCGACAGCATGCAGGAGGGACCGAGCTGATTCTCGGCTAGCGCATTTTGCCTCTCTGGCTGACTGAGTGCCCACACACCCGTTTCATGGGTTGGCTTTGGCATAGGGAGTTCATTCCATGTCTAAGCCCCAGCCAAAATGAGGGTTGTGGCATCGGGACCTGCACCACGCAGAGGAGGACCGGCCCGATCCCTGGCTTGCGCATTATGCCTCTCCGACCAGCTCAGCGCCCGCACGCTCGTTTTGTGGGTTGACTTAGGCATACGGAGTTCATCCCCAGTCTAAGATCAGACCAGACTGAGGGTTGCAGCAAGATCGACAGCGAGATTAGTAGCACGTAGAGGGGGACCTGGCAAATCCTTGACTTACACATTATGCCTCTCTAGTCGGCCTTTTCGATCCCTGGCTTGCGCATTCTGCCTCTTCGACCGGTTGAGTGCCCACACGCACGCTCATTTTGTGGGTTGGCTTAGGCATACGGAGTTCATTCCATGTCTAAGCATACAGAGTTCACTCCATGTCTAAGCATACGGAGTTCATTCCCAGTCTAAGATTGGATCAGAACTAGGGTTGCAGTAGCAGGGCCAGCAGCTGGATCGACAGCACGCAGGGGGGATCGGACTGATCCCCGGCTTATGCATTCTGCCTCTTCGGTCGGCTAAGCACCAACACACCCGTTTCGTGTGTTGGCTTAGGCATATGGAGTTCATTCCATGTCTAAGCCCCAGTCGGACCGAGGGTTGTGGTAGCAGGACCGGCAGCACCTAGAGGGGGATCGGGTCGATCCTTGACTTACACATTATGCCTCTCCGGCTGGTTCAGTACCCGCACACCCGTTCCATGGGTTGACCTAGGCAAATAGAGTTCATTCCTAATCTAAGATCAGATCAGACCAAGGGTTACGGTAGTAGGATCGACAGCACGTAGGGAACACCAGACTGGTCCCCAGCTTGCGCATTTTGCCTCTCCGATCGGTTGAATGCCCTCACGCTCGTTTCGTGGGTTAGTTAGGCGTACGGAGTTCATTCCCTGTCTAAGCCCCAGCTGGACCAAGGGTTGTGGCAGCAGGATCGGTAGCATGTAGAGGGGGATCGGGCTAATCCCCGGCTTGCGCGTTATTCCTCTCCGGCCGGTTCAGTGCCTCTACGCTTGTTTCGTGGGTTGACTTAGGCATACGGAGTTCAGTCCCAGTCAAAGATCCAACTGGACCGAAGGTTACAGTAGCAGGATTGATAGCACGTAGGGGGGATCGGGCTGATCCCCGACTTGCACATTCTACCTCTCCGACCGCCTGAATGCCCGCACGCTCGTTTCGTGGGTTGGCTTAGGCATACGGAGTTCATTCCATGTCTATGCATACGAACTTCATTCCCAGTATAAGATCGGACTGGACCGAGGGTTATGGCAGCAGGACCAGTAGCAAGATCGACAGCACGCAGGGGGGGACCAGGCAGATCCCCGACTTACGCATTTTGCCCCTCCGGTCGGTTGAGCACCCGCACATTCATTTCGTGGGTTGGCTTAGGCATACAGAGTTCATTTCATGTCTAAGCCCCAGCCAAACTGAGGGTTCTCGCAGTAGGCCCGACAGCACGCAGAGGGGGATCGAGGTGATCCCTGGCTTACGTATTATGCCTCTTTGGTCAGCCTCTCCGATCGGCTGAGCACCTGCATGCTCGTTTCGTGGGTTGACTTAAGCATACGGAGTTCATCCCCAGTCTAAGCATATGGAGTTCATTCCCAGTCTAAGATCAGATTGGACTGAGGGTTGCGATAGCAGGATCGGCAGCACGCAGAGGGGATCGAGCCGATCCCTGGCTTGCGCATTCCATGTCTAAGCCCTAGCCGGACTGAGGGTTGTGGCAGCGGGACCGACAGCACGTAGAGGGGGACCGAGCTGATCCCTGGCTTACGCGTTATGCCTCTTCGACCAGCTCAGCGCCCGCACGCTCGTTTCGTGGGTTAACTTATGCATACGAAGTTCGTTCCCAGTCTAAGATCAGACCGGACCGAGGGTTGTGGCAGCAGGATCGATAGCATGCAGGGGGGATCGAGTCGATCCCCAGCTTGCGCATTCTGCTTCTCCGACCGACTGAGTGCCTGCACGCTCGTTTCGTGGGTTGGCTTAGGCATGCGGAGTTCATTCCATGTCTAAGCATACGGTGTTCATTCCTAGTCTAAGATTTTGAGCCACGGTGCACATGCTAGGCTCAAACATGTGCTGGTGCCGCATTTATTTTGCCCGGGGCACCATCACCGGAGCATCATCGGAGAGCCTCACCGGCGGCATTGGGGGTTTCGACGATTGGGGGGGCCGGGGGGTCTGCGCACATGATGTGCGATGGCTGTCAGTACTTGGCCCTTATATTGGCCCCCTATTCCTCATCAAACCTCGAGAACTCACACCCCTTTAAAGAGCATTTGAGATTTTATAAGTTTGCTGCCAGTAGCCATTAAAGTGTCCGAAATGGGGACACTTTTTTCAAACAGTCACAATCTTCTCCACTTCGAGTTTTTAGTTGAATGTTTTTGTGCAAGTTAACAAAAATACAAGGATCACCTCTACCAAATTTGGGGACAAAAATCTTTCTAAAAAATTTTTTAAAAATCTTGAACCATAAAAAGTTTCAAAAATCATGAAAAATAGAAAACGGGTCGTCTTGCCACGAAACTTCACATGAAGGCTTAGGGGACCATTGTATGAATTTACAAGCCATAAAAATGGCATTGGCATGGCAGAAATATGAAGATATGCTTGAACACACCTACCACCCGTTTGATCCCCGGCTTGCGCATCCTGCCTCTCTGGCCGGCTGAGCGCTCGCACGCTCGTTTCATGGGTTGACTTAGGCATACGGAGTTCATCCCAATCTAAGCATACAGAGTTCATTCTCAGTCTAAGGTCGGATCAGACCGAGGGTTGTAGCACCAGGATCGACAGTACGTAAGGGGGACCGAGTCGATCCGTGGCTTGCACATTCTGCCTCTCCACCGACTGAGATCCTGTACGCCCGTTTCGTGGGTTGGCTTAGGCATAGGGAGTTCATTCCATATGTAAGCCCTGGTCGGACTGAAGGTTGGGGCAGCGGGACTGGCAGCACATAAGAGGGGATCGGGTTGATCCCCGGCTTGCGCATTATGCTTCTCTGGCCGGCTTAGCGCCCGCACGCTCATTTCGTGGGTTGACTTAGGCATACGAAGTTCATTCCCAGTCTAAGATCGGACCAGATCGGGGGTTACGCAACAGGATCGACAGCATGTAGGGGGGACAGGCCATCTCCGGCTTGCGCATTCTGCCTCTTCGGTCGGTTGAACGCCCATATGCTCGTTTCGTGGGTTGGCTTAGGCATACGAAGTTTATTCCATGTCTAAGCATACGGAGTTCATTCCCAGTCTAAGATCGGATCGGATCAAGGGTTGCGATAGCAGGACCAGTAGTAGGATCGACAGCACGTAGGGGGGACCGGGTTGATCCTCGGCTTGCGCATTCTGCCTCTCCAGTCGGCTGAGCACCCGCACACCCATTTTGTGGGTTGGCTTAGGCATAGGGAGTTCATCCCATGTCTAAGCCCCAGCCAGACCGAGGGTTGTGGTAACGGGACCGGCTGCACGTAGAGGGGGATCGAGTCGATCCCTGGCTTGCGCATTATGCCTCTTCGACCAGCTCAGTGCCCTTACGCTCATTTCGTGGGTTGACTTATGTATATGTAGTTCATTCCCAGTCTAAGATCAGACTAGACCGAGGGTTGCGTTAGCAGGATCGATAGCACGCAGGGGGGACCGGGCCGATCCCCGGCTTGCGCATTCTGCCTCTCCGACCGGGTGAGTGCCCGCACGCTCGTTTCATGGGTTGGCTTAGGCATACGGAGTTCATTCCATGTCTAAGAATACGGAGTTCATTCCCAGTCTAAGATTTTGAGCCACGGTGCACATGCTGGGCTCGGGCATGTGCTGGTGCCACATTTTTTTTGCCTGGGGCACCATCGCCGGAGCATCGTCGGAGAGCCTAACCGGCGGCATTGAGGGTTTCGACGATTGGGGGGACTGGGGGGTGTGCGCACATGATGTGTGATGGGTGCTGGTACTTGGCCCTTATATTTGCTGCCTATCCCTCATCAAACCTTGAGAACTCAGACTCCCTTAAAAAGCATTTGAGATTTTATAGGTTTGCTGCCAGTAGCCATTAAAGTGTCTGAAATGGGGACATTTTTTTCAAATGGTCCCAAAATCTTCTCCACCTTGAGTTTTTAGCTGAATTTTTTTATGCATCCCAACAAAAATACAAGGATCACCTCTACCAAATTTGGGGACAAAACTCTTTCTAAAAAAATTTTAACAAATCTCGAAGCGTAAAAAGTTTCGAAAATCATGAAAATAGAAAATGGGTTGTCTTGCCATGAAACTTCACATGAAGGCTTAGGGGACCATTGTATGAATTTGCAAGAAATAAAAATGGCATTGGAATGGCGGAAATATGAAGATTTTCTTGAACCCACCTACCACCCGTTCGATCCCCGGCTTACGCATCCTGCCTCTCTGGTCGGCTGAGCGCCTGCACGCTCGTTTGGCGTACGGAGATCATCCCCAGTCTAAGCATACAGAGTTCATTCCCAGTCTAAGATTGGACAGAACCGAGGGTTGCGATAGTAGGATCGTCAGCACGCAGGAAGGACCAGGCATGCCCATTTCGTGGGTTGGCTTAGGTATAGGGAGTTCATTCCATGTCTAAGCCCCAGTCGTACTGAGGGTTGTGGCAGCGAGACCGGCAGCACGTAGAGGGTGATCGGGCCAATCAACGGCTTGCACATTATGCCTCTCCGATCGGCTTAGCGCTCGCACGCTCGTTTCGTGAGTTGACTTAGGCATACGGAGTTCATTCCCAGTGTAAGATCAGAACGGACGGCGGGTTACGGTTGCAGGATCGGCAGCACGCAGGGGGGATCGAGCCAGTCCTCGGCTTGCACATTCTGCCTCTTCAGTTGGTTGAGCACCCACACGCTCGTTTCATGTGTTGGCTTAGGCATACAGAGTTCATTCCATGTCTTAGCCATTAAAGTGTTCGAAATGGGGCCACTTTTTTCAAATGGTCACAAAATCTTCTCCACTTCGAGTTTTTAGTTGAATTTTTTTGTGCATGCCAAAAAAAATGCATGGATCACCTCTACCAAATTTTGGGACAAAACTCTTTCTAAAAAAATTTTAAAAAATCTTAAACCGTAAAAAGTTTTGAAAATCGTGAAAAATAGAAAACGGGTCGTCTTGCCACGAAACTTAACATGAAGGCTTAGGGGACCATTGTATGAATTTACAAGCCATAAAAATGGCATTGGCATGGCAGAAATATGAAGATGTGCCTGAACCCACCTACCACCCGTTCGATCCCCGACTTGCGTGTCCTGCCTCTCTGGTCGGCAGAGCGTCCGCACGCTCGTTTCATAGGTTGACTTAGGCATATGGAGTTCATCCCCAGTCTAATCATACGGAGTTCATTCCCAGTCTAAGATCGGATCAGACCGAGCGTTGCAGTAGCAGGATCGACAGCAGCAGAGGGGAACCGGGTCGGTCCCCGACTTACGCATTCTGCCTCTCCGACCAACTGAGTGCCCGCACGCTTGTTTCGTGGGTTGACTTAGCCATACGGAGTTCAATCCATGTCTAAGCATATAGAGTTCATTCCCAGTCTAAGATCGGACCGGACCAAGGGTTGCGGCAGCAGGAGCAGCAGCAGGATCGGCAGCACGCAGGGGGGGACCAAGCCGATCCCCGACTTACGCATTCTGCCTCCCCAACCGGCTTAGCGCCCGTGCGCTCATTTTATGGGTTGACTTAGGGATACGGAGTTCATCCCCAGTCTAATATCAGATCGAATCGAGGGTTGAGGCAGCAGTATCGGTAGCATGTAGGGGGGACCGGGCCGATCCTCGACTTGCACATTCTGCCATTCCGACCGACTGAGCGCTCGCACGCCCGTTTCGTGGGTTTGCTTAGGCATAGGGAGTTCATTCCATGTCTAAGCCCTAGCCGGACCGAAGGTTGTGGCAGCGGGACTGGCAGCATGCAGAGGGGGATCAGGCCGATCCCTGGCTTGCGCATTCTGCCTCTCCGACTGGCTGAGCGCCCGCACGCTCGTTTCGTGTGTTGGCTTAGGAATACGGAGTTCATTCCATGTCTAAGCATACAGAGTTCATTCCCAGTCTAAGAGTTTGAGCCATGATGCACATGCTGGACTCGGGCATGTGCTGGTGCCGCACTTTTTTCACCCGGGGCACCATCGTCGGAGCAACACCGGAGAGCCTAACCAGTGGCATTAGGGGTTCTGACGATTGGGGGGCCGAGGGGGTGTGCGCACATGATGTGCCATGGGTGCTGGTACTTGGCCCTTATATTGGCCCCCTATCCCTCATCAAACCTCAAGAACTCACACCCCCTTAAAGAGCATTTGAGATTTTATAGGTTTCCTGCCAGTGGACATTAAAGTGTCTGAAATGGGGACACTTTTTCAAATGGTCACAAAATCTTCTCCATTTTGAGTTTTTAGCTGAATTTCTTTGTGCATGGTAACAAAAATACAAGGATCACCTCTACCAAATTTGAGGACAAAACTCTTTCTAAAAAATTTTTAAAAAATCTCGAACCGCAAAAAGTTTCAAAAATCATGAAAAATAGAAAACGGGTCGTCTTGCCACGAAACTTAACATGAAGGCTTAGGGGACCATTGTATGAATTTACAAGCCATAAAAATGGCATTGGCATGATAGAAATATGAAGATGTGCTTGAACCCACCTACCACCCATTTAATCTCCGGCTTGCGCATCCTGCCTCTCTGGTCGACTGAGCGTCCGCACGCTCGTTTCGTGGGTTGACTTAGGCATATGGAGTTCATCCCCAGTCTAAGCATACGAAGTTCATTCCCAGTCTAAGATCAAACCGGACCGAGGGTTGCGACAGTAGGATTGACAGCACATAGGGGGACCGAGTCGATCCCCGACTTGCGCATTCTACCTGTCCGACCGACTGAGCATCCGCACGCCTGTTTCGTGGGTTGGCTTAGGCATAGGGAGTTCATTCCATGTCTAAGCCCCAGTCAGACAGAGGATTATGCCAGTAGGACCGGTAGCACGTAGAGGGGGACTGGGTCGGTCCCCGACTTGCACATTATGCCTTTCCGATCGGCTCAGTGCCCGAACGCTCATTTCATGGGTTGACTTAGGCATACGGAGTTCATCCCCAGTCTAAGCATACGGAGTTTATTCCTAGTCTAAGATCAGATTGGACCGAGGGTTGCGACAGTAGGATCGACAGTAAGCAGGAGGGATCAGGCCGATCCCCGGCTTGCGCATTGTGCCTCTCCAACCGGCTGAGCGCCCACACACCCGTTTCATGGGTTGGCTTAGGCATAGGGAGTTCATTCCATGTCTAAGCCCCAACGGGATCGAGGGTTGTGGCTGTAGGACCGACAGCATGCAAAAGGTGCCCGTACGCTCGTTTCGTGGGTTGGCTTAGGCATACGGAGTTCATTCCATGTCTAAGCATACGGAGTTCATTCCCAGTCTAAGATTAGACCAGATCGAGGGTTGCGATAGTAGGACCAGCAGCAAGATCGACAGCACACAGAGAGGGATCGGGCCGATCCCCAACTTGTGCATTCTGCCTCTTCGACTTGCTGAGTGCCCGCACGCTCATTTCATGGGTTGGCTTAGGCATACAGAGCTCATTCCATGTCTAAGCCCCAGTCGGACCGAAGGTTGTGGCAGTAGGACCGGTAGCAAGATCGGCAGCACGCAGAGGGGGACCAGGGTGATCCTCGGCTTACGCATTATGTCTCTCCGGTCAGCCTCTCCGGTTGGCTGAGTGCTCGCATGCTCGTTTCATGGGTTGACCTAAGCATATGGAGTTCATCCCCAGTTTAAGCATACGGAGTTCATTCCCAGTCTAAGATCGGATCAGACCGAGGGTTACGGCAGCAGGATCGGCAGCACGTAGGGGTACCGAGCCGATCCCCAGCTTGCGCATTCTACCTCTTCGGCCGACTGAGTGCCCGCACACCCATTTTGTGGGTTGGCTTAGGCATAGGGAGTTCATTCCATGTCTAAGGGCCAACCGGACCGAGGGTTATGGCAGCGTGATCGGACACCCGCACGCTCATTTCGTGGGTTGACTCATGCATACGGAGTTCATTCTTAGTCCAAGATCAGACTGGATCGAAGGTTTCAACAGCAGGATCAACAGCACGTAGGGTGGGACCGAGCCGATCCCTAACTTGTGCATTCTGCCTCTTCGATCGGCTGAGCGCCCGCACGCTGGTTTCATGGGTTGGCTTAGGCATATGAAGTTCATTCCATGTCTAAGCATACGAAGTTCATTCCCAGTCTAAGATTTTGAGCCACAGTGCGCATGCTGGGCTCGGGCATGTGCTGGTGCCATATTTTTTTCGCCTAGGGCACCATCGTCGGAGCATCGTCAGAGCATCATTGGAGAGCCTAACCGGCAGCATTTGGGGTTCCGATGATTGGGGGGGCCGGGCGTGTGTGCACATGATGTACGATGGGTGCTGGTACTTAGCCCTTATATTGGCCCCCTATCACTCATCAAACCTCGAGAACTTACACCCCCTTAAAGAGCATTTAAGATTTTATAGGTTTGCTGGCAGTAGCCATTAAAGTGTCTGATATGGGGACACTTTTTTCAAACGGTCACAAAATCTTCTCCACTTCGAGTTTTTTGCTGAATTGTTTTGTGCATGCCAACAAAAATAGGAGGATCACCTCTACCAAATTTAGGGACAAAAATTTTTCTAAAAAAGTTTTAAAAAATCCTGAACCACAAAAAGTTTTGAAAATCGTGAAAAATAGAAAACGGGTCATCTTGCCACGAAACTTCACATGAAGGCTTAGGGGACCATTGTATGAATTTACAAGCCATAAAAATGGCATTGGCATGGTAGAAATATGAAGATGTGCTTGAGCCCACCTACCACTCATTCGATCCCCGACTTCCGCATCCTGCCTCTCTGGTCGGCTGAGCGTCCGCACGCTCGTGTCATGGGTTGACTTAGGCATACGGAGTTCATCCCCAGTCTAAGCATATAGAGTTCATTCCTAGTCTAAGATCAGACTAGACCGAGGGTTGCGACAGTAGGATCGGTAGCATGCAGGGGGATCGAGCCGATCCACGGCTTACGCATTCTGCCTCTCCGGCCGGCTAAGGCCCCGCACGCCCGTTTTATGGGTTGGCTTAGGCATATGAAGTTCATTCCATGTCTAAGCCCCAGCCAGACCGAGGGTTGTGGCAGTGGGACTGACAGCACACAGAGGGGGATCGGGCCAATCCCCAGCTTACACATTATGCCTCTCCTGTCTGCTCAACGCCCGCACATTCATTTCGTGGGTTGACTTAGGTATATGGAATTCATTCCCAGTCTAAGATCAGACTGAACGGAGGGTTGTGGCAACAAGATCGATAGCACGTAGGGGGGACCAAGTCAATCCCTGACTTGGGCATTCTACCTCTCCAGTCGGTTGAGTGCCCGCACGCACGCTCGTTTCGTGGGTTGGCTTAGGCATACGGAGTTCATTCCATGTCTAAGCATACGGAGTTCATTCCCAGTCTAAGATTGGATCGGACTGAGGGTTGCAGTAGCAGGACCAGCAGCAGGATCAGTAGCATACAGGGGGGGATTGGGCTGATCCTCAGCTTGCACATTCTATATCTCTGATCGGCTGAGCACCCGCACGCTCATTTCGTGGGTTGGCTTAGGCATACGGAGTTCATTCCATGTCTAAGCCCCAGCCGGACTGAGGGTTGTGGCAGCAGGACTGACAGCATGAAGAGGAGGATCGGGCTGATCCCCGACTTGCGCATTATGCCTCTTCGGCCGACTGAGTGCCTGCACGCTCGTTTCATGTGTTGACTTAGGCATACGGAGTTCATCCCCAGTCTAAGCATACGAAGTTCATTCCCAATCTAAGATCAGACTGGACTGAGGGTTATGACAGCAGGATCGACAGCACGTAGGGGAGATCGGGCTGATCCTCGGCTTGAGCATTCTGCCTCTTTGGCAAGCTGAGCGCCCGCACGCCCATTTCGTGGGTTGGCTTCGGCATAGGGAGTTCATTCCATGTCTAAGCCCCAGTCAAAATGAGGGTTGTGGCAGCAGAACCGACAGCACGCAAGTCGGTTGAGCGCCCGCACGCTCGTTTCGTGGGTTGACTTAGGCATACAGAGTTCATCCCCAGTCTAAGCATACGAAGTTCATTACTAGTCTAAGATCAGACCAGATCGAGGGTTGCTGCAGCAGGATCGGTAGCAAGCAGGGGGGATCGGGCCGATCCCCGGTTTGTGCATTCTGCCTCTCCAATCAACTGAACACCTGTAAGTCCGTTTCATGGGTTGGCTTCATAGGGAGTTCATTCCATGTCTAAGCCCCAGCCAGACTGAGGTTTGTGGCAGCAGGACCGGCGACACGTAGAGGGGGACCCAACCGATCCTCAACTTTCGCATAATGCCTCTTCGACCGGCTCAGTGCCTACACGCTCGTTTCGTGGGTTGGCTTAGGCATACGGAGTTCATTCCATGTCTAAGCGTACGGAGTGCATTCCCTGTCTAAGATCAGACCAGACCGAGGGTTGCGACAGTAGGATCAATAGCACGCCGAAGGGATCGGGTCGATCCCCAGCCTGTGCATTCTACCTCTCCGGCCAGTTGAGCTCCCACACGCCCGTTTTGTGGGTTGGCTTAGGCATAGAGAGTTCATTCCATGTCAAAGCCCTAGCTGGGCCGAGCGTTGTGGCAGCAGGACTGGCAGTACGCAGAGAGGGATTGGGCCGATCCTCGACTTGCGCATTATGCCTCTTCGGCCGGCTCAGCACCTGCACGCTCGTTTCGTTGGTTGACTTAGGTAAACAGAGTTTATTCCTAGTCTAAGATCGAACCGAATCGAGGGTTGCGACAGCAGGATTGACAACACACAGAGGGGATTGGGTCGGTCCCCGGCTTGCACATTCTGTCTCTCTGGCCAGCTAAGCACCCGCACGTTCGTTTCGTGGGTTGGCTTAAGCATAGGGAGTTCATTCCATGTCTAAGGATACGGAGTTCATTCCTAGTCTAAGATCAGACCGAACTGAGGGTTGCGGTAGCAAGACCAGCAGCATGATCGGTAGCATGTAGGGGGGATCGAGCCAATCCCCGACTTGCGCATTCTGCCTCTCCGGTTGACTTAGCGCCCGCACGCTCGTTTCGTGGGTTGGCTTAGGCATACGGAGTTCATTCCAGGTCTAAGCATACGGAGTTCATTCCCAGTCTAAGATTTTGAGCCATGGTGCACATGCTGGGCTCGGGCATGTGCTGGTGTCGTATTTTTTTCACCCGGGGCACCATCGTCGGAGCATTGCCGGAGAGCCTAACCGGTGGCATTGGGGGTTCTGATGATTGGGGGGGCTAGGGGGTGTGCGCACATGATGTGCGATGGGTGCTGGTACTTGGCCATTATATTGGCCCCCTATCTCTCATCAAACCTTGATAACTCACAACCCCTTAAAGAGCATTTGAGATTTTATAGGTTTGCTGCCAGTAGCCATTAAAGTGTCTGAAATGGGGACACTTTTTTCAAACGGTCACAAAATCTTCTCCACTTCGACTTTTTAGCTGAATTGTTTTGTGCATGCCAACAAAAATACAAGGATCACCTCTACCAAATTTGGGGACAAAACTCTTTCTAAAAATTTTTTAAAAAATCCCGAACCATAAAAAGTTTCAAAAATCGTGAAAAATAGAAAACGGGTCGTCTTGCCACGAAACTTCACATGAAGGCTTAGGGGACCATTGTATGAATTTACAAGCCATAAAAATGGCATTGGCATGACAAAAATATGAAGATGTGCTTGAACCCACCTACCACCCGTTCGATCCCCGGCTTGTGCATACTGCCTCTCTGGTCGGCTGAGCACCCGTACGCTTGTTTCATGGGTTGACTTAGGCATATGGAGTTCATCCCTAGTCTAAGCATACAGAGTTCATTCCTAGTCTAAGATCAGACCAGACCGAGGGTTACGGCAGCAGGATCGGTAGCACGCATGGGGGATCGGGCCGATCCCCGACTTACGCATTCTGCCTCTCCGGTCGGCTGAGCGCCCGCACGCCGCTTCGTCAGTTGGCTTAGGCATAGGGAGTTCATTCCATGTCTAAGCCCCAGTTGGGTCGAGGGTTGTGGCAGCGAGACCGATAGCACGTAGAGGGTGACCGGGCGGATCCCCGACTTACGCATTTTGCCTCTCCGACCGGTTCGGCACTCGCACGCTCATTTCATGGGTTGACTTAGGCATACGTAGTTCATTCCCAATCTAAGATCGGACCGGACCGAGGGTTGTGGCAGTAGGATCGACAACACGCAGGAGGGGTCCGAGCCGATCCCCAGCTTGCGCATTCTAACTCTCCGATTGGCTGAGCACCCGCATGCACGCTCGTTTCATGGGTTGGCTTAGGTATATGGAGTTCATTCCATGTCTAAGCATACGGAGTTCATTCCCAGTCTAAGATCGGACCGGACCGAGGGTTGCGATAGCAGGACCAGCAGCAGGATCGATAGCACATAGGGGGGATCGGGCTAATCCCCAGCTTGCGCATTCTGCCTCTCCGGCCGACTGAGCGCCCGCACGCTCATTTCGTGGGTTGGCTTAGGCATACGAAGTTCATTCCATGTCCAAGCCCCAACCAGATCGAGGGTTGTGGTAGCAGGACCGACAAGGGATTGATAGCACGCAGAGAGGGACCGGGCTGATCCTCGGCTTGCGTATTATTCCTTTCTGATTGGCTTTTCCGATCAGCTGAGCACCTGCACGCTCGTTTCGTGGGTTGACTTAGGCATACGGAGTTCATCCCCAGTCTAAGCATATGGAGTTCATTCCCAGTCTCAGATCGAACTGGACCGAAGGTTACGACAGTACGATCGGGAGCATGCAGAGGGGACCGGGTTGATCCTCGGCTTGTGCATTCTGCCTCTTCGATCGGCTGAGCCATTAAAGTGTCTGAAATGAGGACACTTTTTTCAAATGGTCAAAAAATCTTCTCCACTTCGAGTTTTTAGCAGAATTTTTTTGTGCATGCCAACAAAAATACATGGATCACCACTACCAAATTTGGGGAGAAAACGTGGGTTGGCTTAGGCATAGGGAGTTCATTCCATGTCTAAGCCTCAGCCAGACCGAGGGTTGTGGCAGCGGGACCAGCAGCACGTAGAGGGGGACCGGGTTGATCCTTGGCTTGCGCATTTTGCCTCTCCGATCGGCTGAGCGCCCGCATGCTCGTTTCGTGGGTCAGCTTAGGCATACGGAGTTCATTCCATGTCTAAGCATACGGAGTTCATTCCCAGTCTAAGAGTTTGAGCCATGGTGTATATGTTGAGCTCAGGCATGTGCTGGTGCCGCATTTTTTTCGGCCGGGGCACCATCACCGGAGAACCTAACCGACAGCATTGGGGGTTCCGACGATTGGGGGGGCCGGGGGGTGTGTGCACATGATGTGCAATGGGTGCTGGTACTTGGCCCTTATATTGGCTACCTATCCCTCATCAAACCTCGAGAACTCACACCCCCTTAAAGAGCATTTGAGATTTTATAGGTTTGCTGCCAGTAGCCATTAAAGTGTCACAAATGGGGACACTTTTTTCAAACGGTCACAAAAACTTCTCCACTTCGAGTTTTTAGCTGAATTTTTTTGTGCATGCCAACAAAAATACATGGATCACCTCTAAAATATTTGGGGACAAAACTCTTTCTAAAAAAATTTTAAAAAATCTTGAACCGCAAAAATTTTCAAAAATCATGAAAAATAGAAAACGGGTCGTCTTTCCATGAAACTTCACATGAAGGCGTAAGGGACCATTGTATGAATTTACAAACCATAAAAATGGCATTGGCATGGTAGAAATATGAAGATGTGCTTGAACCCACCTACCACCCGTTCGATCCTTGGCTTGCGCATCCTGCCTCTCTAGTCGGCTGAGCGTCCGCACGCTCGTTTCGTGGGTTAACTTAGGCATACGGAGTTCATCCCCAGTCTAAGCATACGGAGTTCATTCCCAGTCTAAGATCGAATCGGATCGAGGGTTGCGTCAGAAGGATCGGTAGCACGCAGGAGGGACCGGGTCAATCCTTGGCTTGCGCATTCTACCTCTCCGGCCTGCTAAGCACCCGTACACCCGTTTCGTGGGTTGGCTAAGGCGTAGGGAGTTCATTCCATGTCTGAGCCCCAGTAGGACCGAGGGTTATGGCGGCGGGACTAGCAGCATGTAGAGGGTTATGCCTCTCCGGCTGGCTCAGCACCCGCACGCTCATTTCGTGGGTTGACTTAGGCATACAGAGTTCATTCATACGGAGTTCATTCCCAGTCTCAGATCGGACCAGACTGAGGGTTGCGGTAGCAGGATCGACAGCACGTAGGGGGCATCGGGTCGGTCCCCGGCTTGCGCATTCTACCTCTTTGATCGGCTGAACGCCCGCACGCTCGTTTCATGGGTTGGCTTAGGCATACGGAGTTCATTCCATGTCTAAGCATACGGAGTTCATTCCCAGTCTAAGATTGATAGGACTGAGGGTTGTAGTAGTAGGACCAGCAGCAGGATTGGCAGCACGCAGGGGGGACTGGGCTGATCCTCGGCTTACGTATTCTACCTCTCCGACCGGTTGAGCACTCGTACGCTCATTTCATGGGTTGGCTTAGGCATACAGAGTTCATTCCATGTCTAAGCCCCAGTCGGACCGAGGGTTGTGGCAGCAGGACCGCCAGCGAGATCAACAGCACGCAGTGGGGGACCGAGCTGATCCTCGGCTTGCGTATTATGCCTTTCCGACCGGCCTCTCCGATCGGTTGAGCACCGCACGCTCGTTTTATGGGTTGACTTAGGCATACGGAGTTCATCCCCAGTCTAAGTATACGGAGTTCATTCCCAGTCTAAGATCAGACCGGACCGAGGGTTACGACAGCAGGATCGGTAGCATGCAGAGGGGACCGGGCCGATCCTCGACTTGCTTATTCTGCCTCTCTGGTTGGTTGAGCACCCGTACGCCCATTTCGTGGGTTGGCTTAGGCATAGAGAGTTCATTCCATGTCTAAGCCACAGTCGGACCAAGGGTTGTGGCAGCAGGACCGGCAGCATGCAGAGAGGGATCGGGTCGATCCCTGGCTTGTGCATTATGCCTCTCCGGCCGACTCAGCACCCGCAAGCTCGTTTCCTGGGTTGACTTAGGCATACAGAGTTCATTCCCAGTCTAAGATCAGATCGAACTGAGTGTTGCGACAGTAGGATTGACAGTACGTACAGGGGATCGGGCCGATCCCTGACTTACGCATTCTGCCTCCCCGACCGGTTGAATGCTCGCACGCTCATTTCATGGGTTGGCTTAGGCATACGGAGTTCATTCCATCTCTAAGCATACGGAGTTCATTCCCAATCTAAGATCGGACCAGATCGAGGGTTACGGCAGTAGAATCGACAGCACGTAGGGGGTGACTGGGTCAATCCCTGGCTTGCGCATTCTGCCTCTCCGGCCGATTGAGCCCTCGCACGCTCATTTCGTGGGTTTGTTTAGGCATGCTGAGTTCATTCCATGTCTAAGCCCCAGTCAGACCGAGGGTTGTGGCAGCAGGACCAACAGCAGGATCGACAGCACACAGAGAGGGATCGAGCTGATCCCCAACTTGCGCATTATGCCTCTCCGACTGACCTTTTCGGTCGACTGAGCACCCGCACGCTCATTTCATGGGTTAACTTAGGCATACGGAGTTCATCCCCAGTCTAAGCATATGGTGTTCATTCCTAGTCTAAGATCGAACTGGACCGTGGGTTCTGACAGCAAGATCGGTAGCACGAAGGGGGGACCGGGCTAATTCCCGGCTTGCCCATTCTGCCTCTCGGGCCGACTGAGCGCCCGCACGCCTGTTTCATGGGTTGTCTTTGGCAGAGGGAGTTCATTCCATGTTTAAGCCCCAGTCGGACCGAGGGTTGTGGCAGTGAGACCGACAGCACGCAGAGGGGTATCGGGCCGATCCTTTGCTTGCGCATTATGCCTCTTCGGTCGGCTCAGCGCCCGAACACTCATTTCGTGGGTTGACTTAGGCATACGAAGTTCATTCCCTATCTAAGATCAGACCGGACCGAGGGTTCCGGTAGCAGGATCGACAGCACGTAAGGGGGGATCGAGCTGGTCCGTGACTTGCACATTCCACTTCTCCAGCCGGTTAGGCTCCCACACGCTCGTTTCGTGGGTTGGCTTAGGCATACGGATTTCATTCCATGTCGAAGCATACGAAGTTCATTCCTAGTCTAAGATCGGATTGCATCGAGGGTTGCAACAGTAGGACTAACAGCAAGATCGGTAGCACACAGGGGGGGACCGGGCCTATCCCTAGCTTACGCATTCTACCTCTTCGATCGGCCTCTCCGGTCGGTTGAGCACCCGCACGCTCGTTTCATGGGTTGACTTAGGCATACGGAGTTCATCCCCAGTCTAAGAATATGGAGTTCATTCCCAGTCTAAGATCGGACCAGACCGAGGGTTGTGGCAGCAGGATCGGCAGCGCGCAAGGGGGACCAAGCCAATCCATGACTTCCGCATTCTACTTCTCCGGCCGGTTGAGTGCCCGCACGCCCGTTTTGTGGGTTGGCTTAGGCATAGGGAGTTCATTCCATGTCTAAGCCCCAGTCAGACCGAGGGTTGTGGCAGCGGGACTGACAGCACGCAGAGGGGGATCGAGCCGATCCCCGGCTTGCGCATTCTACCTCTCCGGCTGGTTGAGCGCCCGCACGCTTGTTTCGTGGGTTGGCTTAGGCATACGGAGTTTATTCCATGTCTAAGCATACGGAGTTCATTCCCAGTCTAAGAGCTTGAGCCACGGTTCACATGCTGGGCTCGGGCATGTGCTGGTGTCGCATTTTTTTGCTCTTGGGGCACCATCGCCGGAGAGCCTAACCGACGGCATTGGGGGTTCCGACAATTGGGGGGGCCGGGGGTGTGCGCACATGATGTGCGATGGGTGCTGGTACTTGGCCCTTATATTGGCCCCCTATCCCTCATCAAACCTCAAGAACTCACACCCCCTTAAAGAGCATTTGAGATTTTATAGGTTTGCTGCCAATAGCCATTAAAGTGTCTGAAATGGGGACACTTTTATTCAAACGGTCACAAAATCTTCTCCACTTGGAGTTTTTAGCTGAATTTTTTTATGCATGCCAACAAAAATACAGGGATCACCTCTACCAAATTTGGGGACAAACTCTTTCAAAAAAAATTTTAAAAAATCTCGAACCGTAAAAAGTCTCAAAAATCATGAAAATAGAAAACGGGTCGTCTTGCCATGAAACTTCACATGAAGGTGTAGGGGACCATTGTATGAATTTACAAACCATAAAAATGGCATTGGCATGGTAGAAATATGAAGATGTGCTTGAACCCACCTACCACCCATTCGATCCTCGGCTTGCGCATCCTGCCTCTCTAGTCGGCTGAGCGTCTGCACGCTCGTTTCGTGGGTTAACTTAGGCATACGGAGTTCATCCCCAGTCTAAGCATACGGAGTTCATTCCCAGTCTAAGATCGAATCGGATTGAGGGTTGCGTCAGCAGGATCGGTAGCACGCAGGGGGGACCGGGTCAATCCCCGACTTACGCATTCTGCCTCTCCGACCGACTGAGTGCCCGCACGTCCGTTTCGTGGGTTGGCTTGGGCATAGGGTGTTCATTCCATGTCTAAGCTCCTGCAGGATCGAGGGTTGTGGCAACGGGACTGGCAGCACACAGAGGGGGACCGGGTCGATCCCCAGCTTATGCATTATGCTCTCCGGCCGGCTCAGCGCCTGCACGCTCGTTCTGTGGGTTGACTTAGGCATACGAAGTTTATTCCAGTCTATGATCAGATCGAATCGAGGGTTACAGTAGTAGGATCGATAGCATCCAGGTGGGGACCAGGTCAGTCCCCGACTTGTGCATTCTGCCTCTCCGATTGGTTGAGCACCCGCACGCTCATTTCATGGGTTGGCTTAGGCATATGGAGTTCATTCCATGTCTAAGCATAAGGAGTTCATTCCCAGTCTAAGATTGGACTGGATCGAAGGTTGCGACAACAGGATCGGCAGCACACGGAGAGGGATCGGGTCGATCCCGGCTTGCGCATTCTGCCTCTCCGATCGGCTGAGCACCCGCACGCTCATTTCGTGGGTAGGTTTAGGCATACAGAGTTCATTCCATGTCTAAGCATGCGGAGTTCATTCCCAGTCTCATATCGGACTGGACCGAGGGTTGCTGCAGCAGGACCAGCAGCAGGATTGACAGCACGTAAGAGGGATCGGGCCGATCCTCGACTTACGGATTCTGCCTCTTCGGCCGGTGGAGCACCCGTACGCTCGTTTCATGGGTTGACTTAGGCATACGGAGTTCATCCCCAGTCTAAGTATACAAAGTTCATTCTCAGTCTAAGATCAGACTGGATCGAGGGTTGCAGTAGCACGCAGGAGGGACGGGGTTGATCCCCAGCTTGCACATTCTGTCTCTCCGACCGGCTGAGCACCCGTACGCCCGTTTCATGGGTTGGCTTAGGCATAGGGAGTTCATTCCACGTCTAAGCCCTAGTCGGACCGAGGGTTGTGGCAGCGGGATTAGCAACACGCAGAGGAAGATCGGGTCAATCCCTAGCTTGTGCATTCTGGCTCTTCGATCGGCCTCTCCGACTGACTGATCGCCCGCATGCTCGTTTCATGGGTTGACTTAGGCATACGAAGTTCATCCCCAATCTAAGCATTCGAAGTTCATTCCCAGTCTAAGATTGGACCGGACCGAGGGTTGCGACACAAGATCGGTAACACATGAGAGGGACCGAGCTGATCCCCGGCTTGTGCATTCTGCCTTTTCGACCGACTCAGCACCTGAACACTCGTTTCGTGGGTTGAATTAGGCATACAGAGTTCATTTCCAGTCTAAGATCGGATCGAACTGAGGGTTGCGGCAGCAGGACCAGTAGTAGGATCGGTAGGACGTAAGGGGGGACCAGGTCGATCCCCGACTTGCGCATTCTACCTCTCCGTCGACCTCTCCGATCGGCTGAGTGCCCGTATGCTCGTTTCGTGGGTTGACTTAGGCATACTGAGTTCATCCCTAGTCTAAGCATAAGGAGTTCATTCCCAGTCTAAGATTGAACCGGACTGAGGGTTGCGGTAGTAGGATTGGTGGCACGCAGGGGGGATTGGGCCGATCCCCAGCTTGTGCATTCTGCCTTTCCGATCGACTGAGCGCCCGTACACCCGTTTCGTGGATTGGCTTTGGCATAAAGAGTTCATTCCATGTCTAAGCCCCAGCCAGACTGAGGGTTATGGCAGCGAGACCGACAGTACGTAGAGGGGGATCGGGCTAATCCCTGGCTTGCACATTCTGCCTCTCTGGCCGGCTGAGCGCCCGCGCGCTTGTTTCGTGGGTTGGCATAGGCATACGGAGTTCATTTGATGTCTAGGCATACAGAGTTCATTCTTCATTTAAGAGTTTGAGCCACAGTGCACATGCTGGGCTTGGGCATGTGCTGGTGCCATAATTTTTTTGCCTGGGGCACCATCGTCGGAGCATCGTCGGAGCATCGCTGGAGAGCCTAACCGATGGCATTAGGGGTTCCGACGATTGGGGGGGCTGGGGGGTGTGCGCACGTGATGTGCGATGGGTGCTGGTACTTCACATGAAGGCGTAGGGGACCATTGTATGAATTTACAAGCCATAAAAATGGCATTGGCACGACAAAAATATGAAGATGTGCCTGAACCCACCAACCACCCATTTGATCCCCAGCTTGCGCATCCTACCTCTGTGGTCAGCTGAGCGTCCACACGCTCGTTTCATGGGTTGACTTAGGCATACGGAGTTGGCTTAGGCATAGGGTGTTCATTACATGTCTAAGCCCTAGCCAGATCGAGCGTTGTGCAAGCGGGACTGGCAGCACGCAGAGGGGGATTAGGCCGATCCTCGGCTTATGCATTATGCCTCTCTGATCGGCTCAGCGGCCGCAAGCTCGTTCCATGGGTTGACTTAGGCATACGAAGTTCATTCCCGCTCTAAGATCGAATCGGACCAAGGGTTACAGTAGCAGGATCGACAGCATGCAGGGGGGATCGGATCGATCCCTGACTTACGCATTCTGCCTCTCCGGTCGGTTGAGCGCTCGCACGCTTGTTTCATGGGTTGGCCTATGCATACGGAGTTCATTCCATGTCTAAGCATACGGAGTTCATTCCCAGTCTAGGATCAGATCGGACCGAGGGTTATGGCAGTAGGATCGACAGCACGCAGGGGTGGACCTGGTCGATCCCCGGCTTGTGAATTTTGCCTCTTCGGCCGGCTGAACGCCCACGCGCTTGTTTCATGGGTTCGCTTAGGCATACCGAGTTGATTCCATGTCTAAGCATACGGAGTTCATTCCCAGTCTAAGATTGGATCGGACCAAGGGTTGCGGCAGTAGGACCAGCAGCAGGACCGACAGCATGTAGGGGGAGATCGAGTCGATCCCCGGCTTGCGCATTCTGCCTCTCCGGTTGGTTGAGCGCCCACACGTTCATTTTGTGGGTTGGCTTAGGCATACGGAGTTCATTCCATGACTAAGCCCCAGCTGAATCGAGGGTGGTGGCAGCAGGATCGGTAGTGGGATCGACAGCACGTAGAGAGGGACCGGGCTGATCCCTGACTTACGTATTATGCCTCTCCAATCAGCCTCTCCAGTCGATTGAGCACCCACACGCTCATTTCGTGGGTTGACTTAGGCATATGGAGTTCATCCCCAGTCTAAGCAATAGAGTTCATTCCCAGTCTAAGATCAGACTAGATCGAGGGTTACGGCAGCATGATCGTTAGCACGCAGGGGGGATCGGGCCGATCCCCGGCTTGCACATTCTACCTCTCCGGCCGGCTGAGCGCCTACACGCCCGTTTCGTGGGTTGGCTTAGGCATAGGGAGTTCATTCCATGTCTAAGCCTAGTCGGACCGAGGGTTGTGGTAGCGAGACCTATAGCACGCAGAGGGGGACCGGGCTGATCCTCGACTTACGCATTATGCCTATCCTGTCGACTCAGCGCCTGAACGCTCGTTTCGTGGGGTGAATTAGGCATACGGAGTTCATTCCCAAAGTAAGATTGGATCGGATCGAGGGTTGCGGCAATAAGACCAGCAGCAGGATCGGCAAGACGTAAGGGGGACCAGGCCGATCCCCAGCTTACGTATTCTACCTCTCCGCCGGCCTCTCCGGCTGACTGAGTGCCCACACACCCGTTTTATGGGTTGACTTAGGAATAGAGAGTTCATTCCATGTCTAAGCCCCAACCGGATCGAGGGTTGTGGCAGCGGGACCGGCAGCATGCAGAGGGGGATCGAGCCGATCCCTGGCTTACGCATTATGCCTCTCCAGCTAGCTCAGCACCTGCACGCTCATTTCATGGGTCGACTTAGGCATACAGAGTTCATTCCCAGTCTAAGATCGGACTGGACTGAGGGTTATGGCAGTAGGATCAATAGCACATAGGGGGGATTAGACCGGTCCCCGACTTATGCATTCTGCCTCTCTGGCCAGTTGAGCACCTGCATGCTCGTTTTGTGGGTTGGCTTAGGCATACGTAGTTCATTCCCAGTCTAAGATCAGACCGGACCGAGGGTTACGATAGCAGGACCAGCAACAGGATCGGTAGCACACAGGGGGAGACCGGGCCGGTCCCCGGCTTACGCATTCTACCTCTTCGGTCGGTTGAGCTCCCATACGCTCATTTCGTGGGTTGGCTTAGGTATACGGAGTTTATTCCATGTCTAAGCCCCAGTCGGACCGAGGGTTGTGGCAGTAGGACTGGCGGCAGGATCAGCAGCCGGACCAAGGGTTGGGAGAGCCTAACCGGCGGCATTAGGGGTTCCGACGATTATGGGGGCCGGGGGGGTGTGCGCATATGATGTGCGAAGGGTACTGGTACTTGGCCCTTATATTGGCCCCTTATCCTTCACCAAACCTCAAGAACTTACACCCCCTTAAAAAGCATTTGAGATTTTATAGGTTTGCTGCTAGTAGCCATTAAAGTGTCTGAAATGGGGACACTTTTTTCAAACATACACAAAATCTTCTCCACTTCAAGTTTTTAGCTAAATTTTTTTGTGCATGCCAACAAAAATACAAGGATCACCTCTACCAAATTTGGGGACAAAACTCTTTCAAAAAAATTTTAAAAAATCCTGAACCACAAAAAGTTTTGAAAATCGTGAACAATAGAAAACGGGTTGTCTTGCCACGAAACTTCACATGAAGGCGTAGGGGATGATTGTATGAATTTACAAGCCATAAAAATAACATTGGCACGACAGAAATATGAAGATGTGCTTGAACCCACCTACCACCCGTTCGATCCACGGCTTGCGCATCCTACCTCTCTAACCGGCTGAGCGTTCATACACTCATTTCGTGGGTTGACTTAGGCATACAGAGTTCATCCCCAGTCTAAGCATACAAAGTTCATTCTAAATCTAAGATTAGACCGGACCGAGGGTTACGGCAGCAGGATCGATAGCATGCAGGGAGGACCGGGCTGATCCCTGGCTTCCGCATTCTGCCTTTTCGGCCAGCTGAGCACCCCGCACGCCCGTTTCATGGGTTGGCTTAGGCATAGGGAGTTCATTCCATGTCTAAGCTCCAGCCAGACCAAAGGTTGTGGCAGCGGGACCGACAGCACGTAATGAGGCATCGGGCCGATCCCTGGCTTGTGCATTATGCCTCTCCGACCGGCTCATTGCCCACACTCTCATTTCATGGGTTGACTTAGGCATACGAAGTTCATTCCCAGTGTAAGATCGGATCGGACCAAGGGTTGTGATAGCAGGATCGACAGCACGCATGAGGGATTGGGCTGGTCCCCAGCTTGTGCATTCTGCCTCTCTAACTGGCTAATCGCCTGCACGCTCATTTTATGGGTTGGCTTAGGCATACGGAGTTCATTCCATGTCTAAGCATACAGAGTTCATTCCCAGTCTAAGATCGGATCGAACAGAGGGTTGCGGCAGCAGGACCAGCAGCAGGATCAACAGCACGCAGGGGGGACCGAATCGATCCCTGGCTTGCGTATTCTGCCTCTCTGGTCGGCTGAGCACCCGCACGTTCATTTTGTGGGTTGGCTTAGGCATACGGAGTTCATTCCATGTCTAAGCCCCAGCCGGACCGAGGGTTGTGGCAGCAGGATCAGTAACAGAATCGGTAGCACACAGAGGGGGATCGAACTGATCCTCAGCTTACGCATTACGCCGCTCCGACTGGCCTCTCAGGCTGGTTGAGCACCCGACAGCTAATTTCGTGGGTTGACTTAGGCATACGAAGTTCATCCCAGTCTAAGTATACGAAGTTCATTCCCAGTCTAAAATTGAATCAGACCGAGGGTTGCGGCAGTCAGATCGGTAGCACGCATGGGGGACCGGGTCGATCCCTGACTTGCGTATTCTACCTCTCCAGTCGACTGACCGTTGTGACAGCGGGAGTTCATTCCATGTCTAAGCCCCAGTCGGACCGAGGGTTGTGGCAGCGGGATCGATAGCATTTAAAGGGGGATCGGGTCGATCCCCGGCTTGCGCATTATGCCTCCCTGATCGGCTCAACGATCGAACCCTCGTTTCGTGGGTTGACTTAGGCATACGAAGTTCATTCCCAGTCTAAGATCAGACCGGACTGAAGGTTACGACAGCAGGACCGACAGCACGCAGGAGGGACCAAGTCGGTCCCTGACTTACGCATTCTGTCTCTTCGACCGACTGAGTGCCCGTACGTTCATTTCGTGGGTTGGCTTAGGCATACAGAGTTTATTCCATGTCTAAGATCGGACCGGACCGAGGGTTGCGGCAGTAGGACCAGCAGCAGGATCGGTAGCATGTAGGGGGGATCAGGCCAATCCCCAGCTTGCGCATTCTGCCTCTCTGGCTGGCTGAGCACTCGCACGCTCATTTCGTGGGTTGACTTAGGCATACGGAGTTCATCCCTAGTCTAAGCATATGGAGTTCATTCCCAGTTTAAGATCTAATCGGACCGAGGGTTATGGCAGCAAGATCGACAGCACGCGGGGGGGATCAGGCCGATCCCTGGCTTGCACATTCTACCTTTCCGGGTGACTAAGTGCCCACATGCCTGTTTCGTGGGTTGGCTTAGACATAGGGAGTTCATTCCATGTCTATGCCCCAACCGGACCGAGGGTTGTGGCAGCGGGTCCGACAGCATGCAGAGGAGGATCGGACCGATCCTCAACTTACGCATTATGCCTCTCTGACTGGCTCAGCGCCCGCATGCTCGTTTCGTGGGTTGACTTAGGCATACGGAGTTCATTCCCAGTCTAAGATCGAACTGAATCGAGGGTTACGACAGTAGGATCGATAGCACGCAGGGGGGATCGGATCGGTCCCCGACTTGTGCATTCTACCTCTCTGACCGACTGAGCGCCCGCACGCTTGTTTCGTGGGTTGGCTTAGGCATACGGAGTTCATTCCATTCCTAAGCCCCAGTCAGACCGAGGGTCGTGGTAGTAGGACCGACAGCGTAATTGGCAGCACACAGAGGGGGATCGGGCTGATCCTTGGCTTGGGCATTATGCCTCTTCGACCGGCCTCGCCGGTCGATTGAGCGCCCGCACACTCGTTTCGTGGGTTGACTTAGGCATACAGAGTTCATCCCCAGTCTAAGCATACAGAGTTCATTCGCAGTCTAAGATCAGACCAGACTGAGGTTGCGACAGTAGGATCGACAGTACACAGCGGGGATCGGGTCGATCCTCGACATGTGCATTCTGCCTCTCCGGCCGGTTGAGCGCCCGCACGCTCATTTCGTGGCTTGGTTTAGGCATAGGGAGTTCATTCCATGTCTAAGCCCCAGCCGGACATAGGGTTGCGACAACGGGACCGGAAGCATGTAGAGGGGGACCGAGCCGATCCCTGACCTGTGCATTCTACTTTTCCGGTCGACTGAGCGCCCGCACACTCATTTTGTTGGTTGGCTTAGGCATACAAAGTTCATTCCATGTGTAAGCATACGGAGTTCATTCCCAGTCTAAGATGAAACTAGATCGAGGGTTACGGTAGCAGGACCAGCAGTAGGATCGATAGCACATAGAGGGGACCGGGCCGATCATCGGCTTGCACATTTACCTCTTCGATCTGCTGAGTGCCTGCACACGCAAAGGAGGACCGGGCCAATCCCCAACTTGCGCATTATGCCTCTCTGGTCGACTGAGCACCCGCACGCCCGTTTCATGGGTTGGCTTAGGCATAGGGAGTTCATTCCATATCTAAGCCCCAGTCGGACCGAGGGTTGTGGCAGCGGTTGTGGTAGCATGCAGAGGGGGATCGGGCCGATCCTGAGGCTTGTGCATTATGCCTCTCCGGTCGGCTCAGTGCCCACACGCTCATTTCATGGCTTGACTTAGGCATACAGAGTTCATTCCCAGTCTAAGATCGAACCAGACCAAGGGTTGTGGTAGCAGGATCGACAGCACGTAAGGGGGGACTGGGTCGATCCCCGGCTTGCGTATTCTACCTCTCCGGCTGACTGAGTGCCCGTACACTCGTTTCATGGGTTGCCTTAGGCATACGGAGTTCATTCTATGTCTAAGCCCTAATCGGACCTAGGGTTGTGGCAGCATGACCGATAGCGGGATCGGTTGCACGCAAAAGGGGATCAGGTTGATCCTTGGCTTGTGCATTATGCCTCTCCGATCGACTGAGTGCCCACAGGCTCGTTTCTTGGGTTGACTTAGGCATACGAAGTTCATCCCCAGTTTAAGCATACGGTGTTCATTCCCAATCTAAGATTGGATCAGACCGAAGGTTGTGGTAGCACACAGGAGGGACCGGGTCGATCCCCAGCTTGTGCATTTTGCCTCTCCAGCCGGCTGAGCACCCGCACGCCCGTTTCGTGGGTAGACTTAGGCATAGGGAGTTCATTCCATGTCTAAGCCCTAGTCGGACCGAGGGTTGTGGCAGCGGGACGGCAGCACGCAGAAGGGGACCAAACCGATCCTCGGCTTGCGCATTATGCCTCTCCGATTGGCTCAGCGCCCGAACGCTCATTTCATGGGTTGACTTAGGCTTACGAAGTTCATTCCCAGTCTGAGATCGGACCAGATCGAGGGTTACGGCAGCAGGATCAACAGCACACACGGGGGACCGTGCTGATGCCTGGCTTGTGCATTCTGCCTCTCTGGCCGGCTGAGCGCCCGTACACTCGTTTTATGGGTTGGCTTAGGCATACGGAGTTCATTTCATGTCTAAGCATATGGAGTTCATTCCTAATCTAAGATCGGGCTAGACCGAGGGTTACGGCAACAGGACTGGCAGCAGGATTGGCAGCATGCAGTGGGGACCGAGTCGATCCCCGGCTTGTGCATTTTGCCTCTCCGATCGGTTGAGCGCCCGTACATTCATTTCGTGGGTTGGCTTAGGCATACTGAGTTCATTCCATTTCTAAGCCCCAGCAGGACTGGGGGTTGTGGCAGTAGGACCGACAGCAGGATCGACAGCACGTAGAGGGGAACCAGGCTGAACCTCGGCTTGTGCATTATGCCTCTCCGATCGGCCTCTCCGATCGACCTCTCCAAAGATCTTATAGGTTTGCTGCCAATAGCCATTAAAGTGTCTAAAATGGGGACACTTTTTTCAAACGGTCACAAAATCTTCTCCACTTTGTGTTTTAGCTAAATTTTTTGTGCATGCCAACAAAAATCCAAGGATCACCTCTACCAAATTTGGGGACAAAACTCATTCTTAAAAAATTTTAAAAAATCCCAAACCGTAAAAAGTTTCAAAAATCGTGAAAAATAGAAAACGGGTCGTCTTGCCACAAACTTCACATGAAGGCGTAGGGGACCATTGTATGAATTTACAAGCCATAAAAAAGGCATTGGAATGGCAGAAATATGAAGATGTTCTTGAACCCACCTACCACCCGTTCGATCCCCGGCTTGTGCATCCTGCCTCTCTGGTCGACTGAGCGTCTGCACGCTCGTTTCGTGGGTTCACTTAGGCATACGGAGTTCATCCCTAGTCTAAGCATATGGAGTTCATTCCCAGTCTAAGATCAGATCAGACCGAGGGTTGTGGTAGTAGGATCTGGAGCACGCAGGGGGGACCAGGCCGATCCCCAACTTGCACATTCTGCCTCTCCGGTCGGCTGAGCGCCTGTACACCCGTTTTGTGGGTTGGCTTAGGCATACGGAGTTCATTCCATGTCTAAGCATACGGAGTTCATTCCCAGTCTAAGAGTTTGAGTCACGGTGCACATGCTGGGCTCGGGCATGTGCTGGTGCCGTATTTTTTTCGCTCGGGGCACCATCGCCGGAGCATCGTTAGAGAGCCTAACCGGCGGCATTGGGGGTTCCAACGATTGGGGGGGCCGGGGGGTGTGCAGACATGATGTACGATGGGTGCTGGTACTTGGCCCTTATATTGGCCCCCTATCCCTCATCAAACCTGGAGAACTCACACCCCTTTAAAGAGCATTTGAGATTTTATAGGTTTGCTGCCAGTAGCCATTAAAGTGTCAAAAATTGGGACACTTTTTTCAAACGGTCACAAAATCTTCTCCACCTCAATTTTTGAGCTGAATTGTTTTTTGGATGCCAAAAACAATACAAGGATCACCTCTACCAAATTTGGTGACAAAACTCTTTCTAAAAAAATTTTAAAAAATCCTGAACCGTAAAAAGTTTCAAAAATTGTGAAAAATAGAAAATGGGTTGTCTTGCCACGAAACTTCACATGAAGGGTTAGGGGACCATTGTATGAATTTACAAGCCATAAAAATGGCATTGGCATGGCAGAAATATGAAGATGTGGTTCAACCCACCTACCACCCGTTTGATCCCCGGTCGGCGCATCCTGTCTCTCTGGTCGACTGAGCGTCCGCATGCTCATTTCATGGGTTGGCTTAGGCATACGGAGTTCATCCCCAGCCTAAGCATATCAAGTTCATTCCCTATCTAAGATCGAACCGGACCGAGGGTTGTGGTAGCACGCAAGGGGGACCGAGCCAATCCCCGGCTTGTGTATTTCGCCTCTCCGACCGGCTGAGTGCCCGCACACCCGTTTTGTGGGTTGGCTTAGGCTTAGGCATAGGGAGTTCATTCCATGTCTAAGCCCCAGGCAGACCAAGGGTTGTGACAGCGGATTGACAGCACGTAGAGGGGGATCGGGCCTTTCCCCGACTTGCGGATTATGCCTCTTCGACTGGCTCAGCGCCCGCACGCTCGTTTCGTGGGTTTATTTAGGCATACGGAGTTCATTCCCAGTCTAAGATCAAACCGAATTGAGGGTTGTGATAGCAAGATCGACAGCACGCAGGGGGGGACCGGGTCGATCCCCGACTTGTGCATTCTGCCTCTCCGACCCGCTGAGCGCCCGCACGCTCGTTTCATGGGTTGCCTTAGGCATACGGAGTTCATTCCATGTCTAAGCCCCTGTCAGACCGAGGGTTATGGTAGCAGGATCGGTAGTGAGATCGATAGCACGCAGAGGGGGACCAGGCCAGTCTCCGACTTGCGTATTCTACCCCTCCGACCGACTGAGTGCCCGTACGCTCGTTTCATGGGTTGGCTTAAGCATACGGTGTTCATTCCATGTCTAAGCATACGGAGTTCATTCCCAGTCTAAGATCAGATCGGATTGAGGGTTACAGCAGCAGGACCAGCAGCAGGATCGGCATCATGCATGAAGGACCAGGTCGATCCACGATTTGTGCATTCTACATCTTTGACCAGCCTTTTCGATCGGTTGAGCACCCGCACGCTCATTTCGTGCGTTGACATAGGCATACAGAGTTCATCCCCAGTCTAAGCATACGGACTTCATTCCCATCTCAGATCGGACTAGGCAGAGGGTAGCGGTAGCAAGATCGACAGCACGTAGGGGGACCGAGTCGATCTTCGACTTGCACATTCTGCCTTTTCGGCCAGCTCAATGCCCGCACCCCCGTTTTGTGGGTTGGCTTAGGCATACGGAGTTCATTCCATGTCTAAGCCCCAGTCGGACCGAGGCTTGTGGTAGCAGGACCAGCAGTACATAGGGGGGATCAGCTCGATCCCTGGCTTACGCATTCTACCTCCCTGACCGGCCTCTCCAGCCAGCTGAGCACCCATACGCTCGTTTTGTGGGTTGACTTAGGCATATGGAGTTCATCCCCAGTCTAAGCATACGGAGTTCATTCCCAGTCTAAGATAGGATCGGACCAAGGGTTACTGCAGCAGGATCGGTAGCACGTAGGGGGGACTGGGTCGATCCCCAGCTTGCGCATTCTGTCTCTCCGATCGGCTGAGCGCCCGTACGCTCGTTTCATGGGTTGCCTTAGGCATACGGAGTTCATTCCATGTCTAAGCCCCTGTCGGACCGAGGGTTATGGCAGCAGGACTGGCAGCAGCATCGGCAGCGTGTAGGGGGGATCGAGCTAGTCCCCGACTTACGCATTCTACCTCTCCGGTTGGCTGAACGCCCGCATGCTCGTTTCGTGGGTTGGCTTAGGCATACGGTGTTCATTCCATGTCTAAGCATACGAAGTTCATTCCCAGTGTAAGATCAGATCGGATCGAGGGTTACGGTAGTAGGATCG
Organism: Durio zibethinus; assembly: GCF_047325235.1. Taxonomy (NCBI): domain Eukaryota; kingdom Viridiplantae; phylum Streptophyta; class Magnoliopsida; order Malvales; family Malvaceae; genus Durio; species Durio zibethinus. The sequence goes on from NC_143181.1 coordinate 21,134,207, forward strand.
GTAGCACGTAGGGGGGGATCCCTGACTTGTGCATTCTGCATCTCTGACCGACCTTTCCGATCGGTTGAGCACCCACACGCTCATTTCGTGCGTTGACATAGGCATACAGAGTTCATCCCCAGTCTAAGCATAAGGAGTTCATACCCATCTCAGATCGGACCAGGCAGAGGGTTGCGGCAGCAGGATCGACAGCACGTAGGGGGACCGAGTCGATCCCCGACTTATGCATTCTGCCCCTCCGGTCGGTTGGGCGCCCACACACCCATTTCGTGGGTTTGCTTAGGCATAGAGAGTTAATTCCACGTCTAAGCCCCAGTCGGACCGAGGGTTGTGGCAGCAGGTCTAGCAGTACATAGGGGGGACTGGCCCGATCTTACACATTCTACCTCCTCAATCGACCTCTCCAGTCGGCTGAGCGCCCGTACGCTCGTTTCGTGGGTTGACTTAGGCATACGGAGTTCATCCCTAATCTAAGCATACGAAGTTCATTCCCAGTCTAAGATAGGATCGGACTGAGGGTTGCGACAGTAGGATCGGTAGCACGCAGGGGGACTGGGCCGATCCCCAGCTTGTGCATTCTGCCTCTCCGGTCGACTGAGAGCCCGCACGCCCGTTTCGTGGGTTGGCTTAGGCATAGGGAGTTCATTCATGTCTAAGCCCCAACCAGAATGAGGGTTGTGGCAACGGGACTGTCAGCACGCAGAGGGGGACCGAACCAATCCCCGACTTGCACATTCTGCCTCTCTTGTCGGCTGAGTGCCCGCACGCTCGTATCGTGGGTTGGCTTAGGCATACGGAATTCATTCCATGTATAAGCATACAGAGTTCATTCCCAGTCTAAGAGTTTGAGCCACGGTGCACATGCTGGACTCAGGCATGTGCTGGTGCCACATTTCTTTTGCCCGGGGCACCATTGCCGGAGCATCGTCGGAGAGCCTAACAGGAGGCATTGGGGGTTCAAGGGGGTGAGCGCACATGATGTGCGATGGGTGCTGGTACTTGGCCCTTATATTGGCCCCCTATCCCTCATCAAACCTTGAGAACTCACACCCCCTTAAAGAGCATTTGAGATTTTATAGGTTTGCTGCCAGTAGCCATTAAAGTGTCTGAAATGGGGACACTTTTTTCAAACGGTCACAAAATCCTCTCCACTTCAAGTTTTTAGCTGAATTTTTTTATGCATGCCAACAAAAATACAAGGATCACCTCTACCAAATTTGGGAACAAAACTCTTTCTAAAAATATTTTAAAAAATCTTGAACCGTAAAAAGTTTCAAAAATCATGAAAAATAGAAAATGGGTCGTCTTGCCACGAAACTTCACATAAAGGCTTAGGGGACCATTGTATGAATTTACAAGCCATAAAAATGGCATTGGCATAATAGAAATATGAAGATGTGCTTGAACCCACCTACCACATATTTGATCCCCAGCTTACACATCCTACCTCTCTGGTCGGCTGAGCGTCTGCACGCTCGTTTTGTGGGTTGACTTAGACATACGGAGTTCATCCCCACTCTAAGCATACAGAGTTCATTCCCAGTCTAAGATCAGACCAGACTGAGGGTTGCAATAGTAGGATCGACAGCACATAGGGGGGACCCAGTCGATCCCTGACTTACGCATTCTGCCTCTCCGACCGGTTGAGCACCCGCACGCCCATTTCATGGGTTGGCTTAGGCATAGGGAGTTCATTCCATGTCTAAGCCCCAGCCAAACCGAGGGTTGTGGCGGTGGGACCGACAGCACGCAGAGGGGGATCGAACCGATCCCCGACTTGTGCATTATGCCTCTCCGGCTGGCTCAACGCCCGCACACTCGTTTCATAGTTTGACTTAGGCATACGAAGTTCATTCTTGGTCTAGGATCAGATCAGACCGAGGGTTGCAGTAGCAGGATCATTGCCCAGCTTGCGCATTTTGCCTCTCCGGCCGGCTGGGTGCCCGTACGCTCATTTCGTGGGTTGGCTTAGGCATATGGAGTTCATTCCATGTCTAAGCATACGTAGTTCATTCCCAGTATAAGATTGGATCGAGCCGAGGGTTGCGGTAGCAAGACCAGCAGCAGGATTGACAGCACGTAGGGTGGGATCAGGCCGGTCCCCGGCTTGTGCATTCTACCTCTCCGGTTGACTGAGCGCCCGCACGCTCATTTCATGGGTTGGCTTAGGCATACGGAGTTCATTCCTTGTCTAAGCCCCAACTGGATCAAGGGTTATGGCAGCAGGATCGGCAGCGGGATCGATAGCACACAGAGGGGGATCGGGTTGATCCTCGACTTGTGCATTATTCGTCTCCGGCCAGCTGAACGCTCACACGCTCGTTTCGTGGGTTGACTTAGGCATACAGAGTTCATTCCCTATCTATGATCGGACTGGATCGAGGGTTGCAGCAGCAAGATCGGTAGCACGTAGGGGGGACGGGCCGATCCCCGGCTTTCGCATTCTACCTCTCCAGTCGGTTGAGTGCTTGTACGCCCATTTTGTGGGTTGGCTTAGGCATACGGAGTTCATTCCATGTCTAAGCCCCAGCCGAACCAAGGGTTGTGGCAGCGGGACCGGCAGCATGCAGAGGGGGATCGGGCCGATCCCCGGCTTGCGCATTATGCCTCTCCGACTGGCTTAGTGCCCGAACGTTCGTTTCGTGGGTTGACTTAGGCATACGGAGTTCATTCCCAGTCTAAGATCAGATCGGACCGAGGGTTGTGGCAGCAAGATCGACAGGATGCAAGAGGGATCGGGCCAATCCCCGGCTCGCGTATTCTGCCTCTCTGACCGACTGAGTGCCTGCATGCTCCTGTCGTGGGTTGGCTTAGGCATAGGGAGTTCACTCCATGTCTAAGCCTCAGCTGGACGGAGGGCTATGGCAGCGGGACCGGCATCACGCAGAGGAGGACCTAGCCTATCCCCGGCTTGCGCATTATGCCTCTCCGACCGGCTCAGCGCCCGCACGCTCGTTTTGTGGGTTAACTTAGGCATACGAAGTTCATTCCCAATCTAAGATCAGATCGAACTGAGGGTTGCGGCAGCAAGATCGACAGCACGCAGGTGGGGACCAGCCTAATCCCTGGCTTGCTCATTCTGCCTCTCCGACCGACTGAGCGCCCACACGCTCATTTTATGGGCTAGCTTAGGCATACGGAGTTCATTCCATGTCTAAGCATACGAAGTTCATTCCCAGTCTAAGATCGGATCGGACCGAGGGTTACGATAGCAGGACCAGTCGCAGGATAGGTAGTACGCAGGGGGGACCGGGCTGATCCCCAGCTTACGCATCTACCTTTCTGACTGGCTGAGCGCCCGCACGCTCGTTTCGAGGGTTGACTTAGGCATACGGAGTTCATCCCCAGTCTAAGCATACGGAGTTCATTCCTAGTCTATGATCAGACCAGACCAAAGGTTGCGGTAGCAGGATCGACAGCATGCAGGGGGACCAAGTTGATCCCCGGCTTGCGCATTCTGCCTCTTCGGTCGGCTGAGCGCCCACACGCCTGTTTCGTGGGTTGGCTTAGGCGTAGGGAGTTCATTCAATGTCTAGGCCCCAACTTGATCGAGGGTTGTGGCAGCGAGACCGACAGCCCACAGAAGTGGATCGGGTTCATCCCCGACTTGCGTATTATGCCTCTCCGAACAGCTCAGCGCCCGTACGCTCATTTCGTGGGTTGACTTATGCATACAGAGTTCATTCCTAGTCTAAGATCGGATCGGACCGAGGGTTGCGGTAGTAGGATCGATAGCATGCAGGGGGGGACAGGGCCAATCCCCAGCTTGCGCATTCTACCTCTCCGGTCGGCTAAGCTCCCGCACACTCATTTCGTGGCTTGGCTTAGGCATACGGAGTTCATTCCATGTCTAAGCATACGAAGTTCATTCCCAGTCTAAGATCGGATCAGATCGAGGGTTGTGGCAGTAGGACTAGCACAGGATTGATAGCACGCAGGGGGGATCGAGCCGATCCGTGGCTTGCACATTCTGCCTCTCCGGCCGGTTAAGCGTCCACACGCTCGTTTCGTGGGTTGGGTTAGGCATGCGGAGTTCATTCCATGTCTAAGCCCCAGCCGGATCGAGACTTGTGGCAGTAGGACAGGCAGCGGGATCGGCAACACACAGAGCAAGACCAGGTTGATCCTCGACTTACGCATTATGCCTCTTCGATCGGCCTCTCCGACCGGCTGAGCGCTCGCACGCTTGTTTCGTGGGTTGACTTAGGCATACGAAGTTCATCTCAGTCTAAGCATACAAAGTTCATTCCCAGTCTAAGATCGGACTGGATCGAGGGTTACAACAGTAGGACCAGTAGCAGGATCGACAGCACGCAGAAGGGATCGGGTCGATCCCCGGCTTGTGTATTTTGCCTCTCCGACTGGCTGAGTGCTTGCACGCTCGTTTCCTGGGTTGGCTTAGGCATACAGAGTTCATTCCCTGTCTAAGCCCCAATCGGATTGAGGGTTGTGGCAGTAGGACCGGTAGCGGGATTGATAGCACGTAAAGGGGGGTCAGCCTGATCCCCGGCTTACGCATTATGCCTCTTCGGCCAACTAAGCACTTGCACGCTCGTTTCGTGGGTTGACTTAGGCATACAGAGTTCATCCTCGGTCTAAGCATATGGAGTTCATTCCCAGTCTAAGATCGAATCAGACCGAGGGTTACGATAGTAGGATCGGTAGCTCGTAGAGGGGACCGAGTCGATCCCCGACTTGCGCATTCTGCCTCTTCAGCCTGCTGAGTGCTCACACGCCCGTTTCGTGGGTTGGCTTAGGCATAGGGAGTTCATTCCATGTCTAAGCCCCAGCCAGATAGAAGGTTGTGGCATTGGGACCTGCAGCACGCAGAGGGGGATCGGATCGATCCCCGGCTTGCGCATTATGCCTCTTCGACCGGCTCAGCGCCCGCATGCTCATTTCATGGGTTGACTTATGCATATGGAGTTCATTCCCAGTCTAAGATCAGACTGGATCAAGGGTTATGGCAGCAGGATCGACAGCACATAGGGGGAGACCGGGTCGATCCCCGGCTTGCGCATTCTGCCTCTCCGACCGACTGAGCGCCCACACGCTCGTTTCGTGGGTTGGCTTAGGCATACGGAGTTCATTCCATGTCTAAGCATATGGAGTTCATTCCCAGTCTAATATTTTGAGCCATGGTGCACATGCTAGGCTCGGGCATGTGCTGGTGCCGCATTTTTTTCCACCGGGGCACCATCGTCGGAGCATCGCCAGAGAGCCTAACCGACGGCATTGGGGGTTACGGTGATCGGGGGGGCCGGGGGGGTGTGCACACATGACGTGTGGTGGGTGCTGGTACTTGGCCCTTATATTGGCCCCCTATCCCTCATCAAACCTCAAGAACTCACACCCCCTTAAAGAGCATTTGAGATTTTATAGGTTTGTTGCCAATAGCCATTAAACTGTCTGAAATGGGGACACATTTTCAAACGGTCACAAAATCTTCTCCACTTCGAGGTTTTAGCTGAATTTTTTTTTTGCACAGCAACAAAAATAAAAGGATCACCACTACCAAATTTTGGGACAAAACTCTTTCTAAAAAAATTTTAAAAAATCCCAAACCGTAAAAAGTTTGGAAAATCATGAAAAATAGAAATCAGGTCGTCTTGCCACGAAACTTCACATGAAGGCTTAGGGGACCATTGTATGAATTTACAAGCCATAAAAATGGCATTGGCATGGCAGAAATATGAAGATGTGCTTGAAGCCACCTACCACCCATTCGATCCTCGACTTGCGCATCTTGCCTCTCTGGTCGGCTAAGCGCCCGCACGCTCGTTTCGTGGGTTGACTTAGGCATACGGAGTTCATCCCCCGTCTAAGCATACGGAGTTCATTCCCAGTCTAAGATTGGATCAGACCGAGCTTTGCGACAGTAGGATCGACAGCACACAGGGGGGACTGGGCCGATCCCCAGCTTGCGCATTCTGCCTCTTCGATTGGCTAAGCGCCCGTACGCCTGTTTTGTGGGTTGGCTTAGGCATAGGGAGTTCATTCCATGTCTAAGCCCCAGCCAGACCGAGGGTTGTGGCAGTGGGACTGGTAGCACGCAGAGGGGGATCAGGTCGATCCCAGGCTTGCGTATTATGCCACTCTGGTCGGCTCAGCACCCGTACGCTCGTTTCGTGGGTTGACTTAGGCATACAGAGTTCATTCCCAGTCTAAGATCGGACCGAACTGAGGGTTGCGGTAGCAGGATCGACAGCACGTAGGGGGGGATTGGGTCGATCCCCGGCTTGCGCATTCTGCCTCTTTGACCGGTTGAGCACCCGCACGCTCCTTTCGTGTGTTGGCTTAGGCATACAGAGTTCATTCCATGTCTAAGCATACGAAGTTCGTTCCCAGTCTAGGATCAGACCAGACTGAGGGTTGCAGTAGCAGGATCGACTGCACGCAGGGGGGACCGGGCTGATCCCCAGCTTGCGCATTTTGCCTCTTCGATCGATTGAGCGCCCGCATGCTAATTTCATGGGTTGGCTTGGGCATGCGGAGTTCATTCCATGTCTAAGCCTCATCCGAACCGAGGGTTGTGGCAGCAGGACCGGTAGCGGGATCGATAGCACGCAGAGGGGGATCGGGCTGATCCCCAGCTTACGCATTATGCCTCTCCGATCGGCCTCTTCGATCGGTTGAGCACCCGCACGCTCGTTTCATGGGTTGACATAGGCATACGGAGTTCATCCCCAGTCTAAGCATACAGAGTTCATTCCCAGTTTAAGATCGAACTGGACTGAGGGTTACGACAGCAGGATCGGTAGCACGCAGAGGGGACTGGGCTAATCCCCAGCTTGCGCATTCTGCCTCTTCGGCTGGCTGAGCGCCCGCACGCCCGTTTCGTGGGTTGGCCTAGGCATAGGGAGTTCATTCCATGTCTAAGCCCTAGCCGGATCGAGGGTTGTGGCACAGGATTGACAGCACACATAGGGGGACAGGGTCGATCCCCGCCTTGCGCATTATTCCTTTTTGGTCGGCTCAGCGCCCGCATGCTCGTTTCATGGTTTGACTTATGCATACGGAGTTCATTCCCAATGTAAGAGCAGACCGAACCGAGGGTTGCGGCAACAAGATCGACAGCACGCAGGGGGGATCGGGCAGATCCCTGACTTGCGCATCCTACCTCTTCGACCGGTTGAACGCCTGCATGTTCGTTTCATGGGTTGGCTTAGGCATACAGAGTTCATTCCATGTCTAGGCAAACAGAGTTCATTCCCAGCCTAAGATTTTTAGCCACAGTGCACATGTTGGGCTCGGGCATGTGCTGGTGCCGCATTTTCTTACTCGGGGCACCATCATCGGAGCATCGTCGAAGAGCCTAACTGGTGGCATTGGGGGTTCCGACGATTGGGGGGGCCAGGGGGTGTGCGCACATGATGTGCGATGGGTGTTGGTACTTGTGTCACAGGCTCCGACCTTAGACTCAAAAACCGTACGACCTTAGGCTTAGAATCTTCTCTTTTATGCCTAAGTCAGCCTAAAACACAAGTGTATGGGCACTAAAACAACGAGAAGGGCTGATTACGCAAGTTAAAGAGAAATAGGATAAGAAGGCAGAATTCTAGAAATGCTCTTGTATTCACTGAAACGAAAGTGTTTGATGGTATACAAATGAGGGAGGAGCAGCCCTCTATTTATAGTTGAGGCTCCAGCTTACACTTAATGGCAATATCCCTAGAATAAAGGCTAAAATCATAAGATTATACAAATTACAATCAATTAGGATGCTAACTCCTGATTTTCAGGGTCAACCAAATCTGCCAGGATACTGTTGCTGATCCTGCCTACTTCCAAAAGCTTCCCTTGCATGTCCAGCACCTTGGGCCCGTCTGGATGTGGTACGAGCAGCTTGTATGCCAGGCCTTGATCTCATGGGCTGGCCTGCAAGTTGGGTGGGTGTTCTGAACTCGTTTGCTAGGCTTTGCGCGTAGCTACCTGCCAGCACGCCTGGTCTACGGGCCTCAACCTCTGGCTCACTTGCTGGTGCGCCTGATGTGCCTGGCGTGCCCGGCCAGGGCATGACATTCTCCCCCCTGATTGCACAACGCCCTCATTGCATCTTTTGCATGGTACTGCCTGATCTGGTCCCTGAATTGCCATAAGTCATCTACTGGTTCCCTGCTCACCTCACTGTCTGGAAGTCCCTTCTAGTGCACCAAGTACTCTTATCTTGGCTGATAGTTCTTCCGTCTTACCTCCCGGTCAGCTATGATGCTGTGGACCTCTTTCTCATGTGAGGCCCTTGCTCCCAATGGCTCACGCTTTTACTCTGCCCATCCTAAATCTCCCTCATCCTCATGGAACGGCTTGAGCATGCTCACATGGAACACCGGGTGTACCCTCAGCTTGGGTGGCATATCCAGCTTGTAAAAAATTTGGGGACAAATTTGGGGACAAAGCATTTTCTAAAAAAATTTTAAAAAATCCCGAACTGTAAAAAGTTTTGAAAATCATGAAAAATAGAAAACGGGACGTCATGCCATGAAGCTTTGCATGAAGGCTTAGGGGACCATTGTATGAATTTACAAGCCATAAAAATTGCATTGAAATGGCAGAAATATGAAGATGTGCTTGAACCCACCTACCACCCGTTCGATCCCCGGCTTGCGCATCCTGCCTCTCTGGTCGGCTGAACGTCTGCACGCTCGTTTCGTGGGTTAACTTAGGCATACAGAGTTAATCCCTAGTCTAAGCATACGAAGTTCATTCCCAATCTAAGATCAGATCAGATCGAGGGTGGCGGTAGCAGGATCAGTAGCGCGCAGGGGGGACCAGGTCGATCCCCGGCTTACGCATTCGACCTCTCCGGTCGGTGAGCACCCGCCCGCCCGTTTCGTTGGTTGGCTTAGGCATAGGGAGTTCATTCCATGTATAAGCCCCTACCGGATCAAGGGTTGTGGCAACGGGACTGACAGTACGCAGAGGGGGACCGAACGGATCCTCGGCTTGCACATTATGCCTCTCCGGCTGGCTCAGCACCCACACGCTCGTTTCATGGGTTGACTTAGGCATACGGAGTTCATTCCCAGTCTAAGATCGAATCGGACCGAGGTTTGTGGCAGCAAGATTGACAACACGTAGGGGGGACTAGGGTGGTCCCCGACTTAGGTATTCTGCCTCTTCAATCGGCTGAGCGCCCGCACGCTTGTTTTATGAGTTGGCTTAGGCATACAGAGTTCATTCCACATCTAAGCATACAGAGTTCATTCCCAATCTAAGATTGGACCAGACCGAGGGTTGCAGTAGCAGGACCAGCAGCAGGATCGGCAGCATGCAGGGTGGGACCAAGCTGATCCCTGGCTTGCGCATTCTGCCTCTCTGGCCGGTTGAGCCCCAGTTTGCTCATTTCGTGGGTTAACTTAGGCATACGGAGTTCATCCCCAGTCTAAGCATACGGAGTTCATTCCCAGTGTAAGATTTTGAGCCACGGTGCACATGCTGGGCTCGGGCATGTGCTGGTGCCACATTTTTTTCGCCCGGTGCACCATCGTCGGAGCATCGTCGGAGAGCCTAACAGGTGGCATTGGGGGTTCCGGCGATTGGGGGGGCTGGGGGGTGTGCGCACATCATGTGCAATGGTTGCTGATACTTGGCCCTTATATTGGCCCCCTATCCCTCATCAAACCTCGAGAACTCACACCCCCTTAAAGAGCATTTGAGATTTTACAGGTTTGCTGCCAGTAGCCATTAAAGTGTCTGAAATGGGGACACTTTTTTCAAACGATCACAAAATCTTCTCCACTTCAAGTTTTTAGCTGAATTTTTTTGTGCATGCCAAAAAAAATACAAGGATCACCTCTTGGGACAAAACGCTTTCTAGAAAAAGTTTAAAAAATCCCAAACCTTAAAAAGTTTCAAAAATCGTGAAAAATAGAAAACGGGTCGTCTTGCCATGAAACTTCACATGAAGGCTTAGGGCACCATTGTATGAATTTACAAGCCATAAAAATGGCATTGGCATGGCAGAAATATGAAGATGTGCATGAACCCACTGACTACCTGTTTGATACAATGCTTGCGCATCCTGCCTCTCTGGTCGGCTGAGCGTCTGCACGCTCGTTTCGTGGGTCAACTTAGGCATATGAAGTTCATCTCTAGTCTAAGCATACAGAGTTCATTCCCAGTCTAAGATCGAATCGGATCGAGGGTTGCGGCTGCAAGATCGGTAGCACGCAGGAGGGACCGGGTCAATCCTCGGCTTGTGCATTCTGCCTCTCCGACCAGCTGAGCGCCTGCACGCCCGTTTCATGGGTTGGCTTAGGCATAGGGAGTTCATTTCCTGTCTAAGCCCCAACCGGACTGAAGGTTGTGGCAGCGGGACCGGCAGCACGTAGCGGGGGACTGCACCGATCCCCGGCTTGCATATTATGCCTCTCCGGCCAGTTCAGTGCCCGCACGCTTGTTTTGTGGGTTGACTTAGGCATACAGAGTTTGTTCTTAGTCTAAGATCAGACCGGACCGAGGGTTGCGATAGCAGGATCGACAGCATGCAAGGGGGGATCGGGTCGGTCCCCGGCTTGCGCATTCTACCTCTCCGGTCAGCTGAGATCCCGTACGCTCCTTTCGTGGGTTGGCTTAGGCATATGGAGTTCATTCCATGTCTAAGCATACGGATTTGATTCCCAGTCTAAGATCGGTAGCACGCAGGGGGACCGGGCCGATCCCCGACTTGCATATTCTGCCTCTCCGACCAGCTAAGCGCTCGCACGCCCGTTTCGTGGGTTGGCTTAGGCATAGCGAGTTCATTCCCTGTCTAAGCCCCAATCAGGCTGAGGGTTGTGGCAGCGGGACCGGCAGCAAGTAGCGGGGGACCGGGCCGATCCTCGGCTTGCGTATTATGCCTCTCCGGCTTGTTCAGTGCCTGCACGCTTGTTTTGTGGATTGACTTAGGCATACAGAGTTCGTTCCTAGTCTAAGATCAGATCGGACCGAGGGTTACGATAGCAGGATCGACAGCATGTAGGGGGGATCGGGTCGGTCCCCGGCTTACGCATTCTACCTCTCCGATCGACTGAGATCCCGTACGCTCGTTTCATGGGTTGGCTTAGGCATATGGAGTTCATTCCATGTCTAAGCATACGGAGTTCATTCCCAATCTAAGATCAGACCGAACCGAGGGTTGCGACAGTAGGATCGACAGCACGCAAGAGAGACCGGGCTGATCCCTGACTTGCACATTCTGCCTCTCCGGCCGGCTGAGCGCCCGCCCGCTCATTTCGTGGGTTGGCTTAGGCATGCGGAGTTCATTCCATGTCTAAGCCCCAGCCGGACCGAGGGTTGTGGCAGCAGGACCGACAGCGGGATTGATAGCACGCAAAGGGGAACCGAGCTGATCCCCAGCTTGTGCATTATGCCTCTCCGATCGGCTAAGCGCCCGCATGCTCGTTTCATGGGTTGACTTAGGCATACGGAGTTCATCCTCAGTCTAAGCGTACGGAGCTCATTCCCAGCCTAAGATCAGACCGGATCGAGGGTTGCGACAGCAGGATTGGCAGCACACAGGGGGGATCATTCTGATCCCCGACTTGCGTAATCTACCTATCCGACCGACTGAGAGCCTGTACGCCCGTTTCGTGGGTTGGCTCAGGCATACGAGTTCATTCCATGTCTAATCTCCAACCGGACCGAGGATTGTGGTAGCGAGATCGACAACACGTAGAGGGGGATCGGGTTGATCCTCGACTTACGCATTATGACTTTTCGGCCGGCTTAGTGCCTGAACGCTCATTTCTTGGGTTGACTAAGGCATACAGAGTTCATTCCCAGTCTAAGATCAGACCAGACCGAGGGTTGCGGTAGTAGGATCGACAGCACGCAAGGGGGGATCGGGCCGATCCCCAGCTTATGCATTCTGCCTCTCCGGCCGGCTGAGCGCCCGCACGTTCATTTCGTGGGTTGGCTTAGGCATATGGAGTTCATTCCATATCTAAGCATACGAAGTTCATTCCCAGTCTAAGATCGGATTGGACCGAGGGTTGCGGCAGCAGGATCGATTGCACGCAGGGGAGATCAGGCTGATCCCTGGCTTGCGTATTCTGCCACTCCGGTCGATTGAGCGCCCGCACACCCGTTTCGTGGGTTGGCTTAGGCATAGGGAGTTCATTCCATGTCTAAGCCCCAACTAGACCGTGGGTTATGGCAGCGGGACCGACAGTACACAGAGTGGGATTGAGCCGATCCCTGGCTTGCGCATTATGCCTCTTCGGTTAGCTCAGCACCCGAACACTCGTTTCGTGGGTTGACTTAGGCATACGGAGTTCATTCCCAGTCTAAGATCAGACCGGATAGAGGGTTGCGGCAGCAGGATCGACAGCATGCAGGGGGGACCGGGGCCGATCCCTGGCTTGCGCATTCTTCCTCTCCGGCCGACTGGGTGCCCACACGCCCATTTTGTGGGTTGACTTAGACATACGGAGTTCATTCCATGTCTACCAAATTTGGGGACAAAACACTTTTTAAAAAAATTTTAAAAAATCTCGAACCGTAAAAAGTTTTTAAAAATGTGAAAAATAAAAAATGGCAGTAGTAGGATCATTGTATGAATTTACAAGCCACAAAAATGGCATTGGCACGGCAGAAATATGAAGATGTGCCGCACGCTCATCCTGGTCGATTCCCAACTTATGCATCCTGCCTCTCTGGTCGGCTGAGTATTCGCACGCTCATTTCATGGGTTGACTTAGGCATATGGAGTTCATCCCCAGTCTAAGCATACGGAGTTCATTCCCAATCTAAGATCGGACCGATCGAGGGTTGCAGCAGTAGGATCAGCAGCACGTAGGGGGGATCGGGCCCATCCCCAGCTTGCGTATTCTGCCTCTTCGACATGCTGAGCACCCGCACGCCCGTTTCGTGGGTTGGCTTAGGCATAGGGAGTTAATTCCATGTCTAAGCCCCAGTCAGACCGAGGGTTGTGGCAACGGGACCGACAGTAAGTAGAATGGGACCGGGCCAATCCCCAGCTTGCACATTATGCCTTTCTGACTGGCTTAGTGCCTGCACGCTCATTTCGTGGATTGACTTAGGCATACGAAGTTCATTCCCTATCTAAGATCGGATTAGACTGAGGGTTACGGTAGCAGGATTGATAGCACGCATGGAAGGATCAGGCCGATCCCCGACTTGCGCATTCTACCTCTCCAGTCGGCTAAGCGCCTTACGCTCGTTTCGTGGGTTGGCTTAGGCATACAGAGTTCATTCCATGTCTAAGCGTACGGAGTTCATTCCCAGTCTAAGATCAGACCGGATCGAGGGTTGTGACAGCAGGACCAGTAGCAGGATCGACAACACAGGGGGGACCAGGCCGATCCCTGGCTTACGCATTCTACCTCTCCGACCGGCCACTCCGACCGACTGAGCACCCACATGCTCATTTCATGGGTTGGCTTAGGCATACGAAGTTATTCCATGTCTAACCATACGGAGTTCATTCTCAGTCTAAGATCGGATCAGACCGAGGGTTGCAGCAGCAGGACCAGAAGTAGGATCGACAGCGCGCAGGGGGGACCGAGTCGATCCCCGGCTTGCGCATTCTACCTTTCCGGCCGGCTGAGCGCCCACACACCCGTTTTGTGGGTTGGCTTAGGCATAGGGAGTTCATTCCATGTCTAAGCCGCAGTTAGACTGAGGGTTGTGGCAGTGGGACTGACACACACAGAAGGGGACCAGGCTGATCCTCGGCTTGCTTATTATGCCTCTTCGGCCAGCTCAGTGCCCAAACGCTCGTTTTGTGGGTTGACTTAGGTATACAGAGTTCATCCCCAGTGTAAGCATATAGAGTTCATTCCCAATCTAAGATCGAACCAGAACGAGGGTTGCGACAGCAGGATCAGTAGCACGCAGGGGGGATCGGGTTGATCCCCGACTTGCGCATTCTGCCTCTCCGATCGGCTGAGCGTCTGCATGCCCGTTTCGTGGGTTGGCTTAGGCATAGGTAGTTCATTCCATGTCTAAGCCCCAGCCGAACCGAGGGTAGTGGCAGCGGGACTGGCAGTACGTAGAGAGGGATGGGCTGATCCTCGATATGCGCATTCTGTCTCTTCGATCGGCTAAGCGCCTGCACGCTCGTTTTGTGGGTTGGCTTAGGCATACGGAGTTCATTCCCAATCTAAGATCGGACCAAACCGAGGGTTGCGACAGCAGGATCGATAGCACCTAGAGGGGATCGGGCCGATCCCTGGCTTGCGCATTCTGCCTCTCCAGTTGGCTGAGCACCCACACGCTCATTTCATGGGTTGGCTTAGGCATACAGAGTTCATTCCCAATCTAAGATCAGATCGGACTGAGGGTTACGGTAACAGGACCAACAGCAGGATCGATAGCATGCATGAGGGGACCAGGCCGATCCCCAGCTTGCACATTCTGCCTCTTCATCCTGTTGAGCTCTCGTACGCTCGTTTCATGGGTTGACTTAGGCATACGGAGTTCATCCCCAATCTAAGCATATGAAGTTCATTCCAAGTCTAAGATCGAACTGGATCGAGGGTTGCAGTAGCAGGATCGATAGCACGTTGAGCGCCCGCACGCCTAGTTCATGGGTTGGCTTAGGCATAGGGAGTTCATTCCGTGTCTAAGCCCCAGCCGGGTCGAGGGTTGTGGCAACGGGACTAGTAGCATGCAGAGGGGAATCGAGCCAATCCTCAGCTTGCGCATTCTACCTCTTCGACAGGCTAAGTGCTCGCACGCTCGTTTCATGGGTTGGCTTAGGCATACGGAGTTCATTCCATGTCTAATCATACGGAGTTCATTCCCAGTCTAAGAGTTTGAGCCACGACAGCAGGATCAACAGCACGCAGGGGGGACCAGGCCGGTCCCCGGCTTGCGCGTTCTTCCTCTCCGGTCAACTGAGCGCTCGCACGCTAGTTTCATGGGTTGGCTTAGGCATACGGAGTTCATTCCATGTCTAAGATCAGACCAGCAGCAAGATCGGTAGCACGCGGGGGGGATCGGGCCGATCCTCAGCTTGCGCATTCTACCTCTCCGGGTGGCTGAGTGCCTGCACGCTCGTTTCGTGGGTTAGCTTAGGCATACGAAGTTCATTCCATGTCTAAGCCCCAACTGGACCGAGGGTTGTGGCAGCGAGACTGGCAGCACGCAGAGGGGGATCGGGCCGATCCTCGGCTTGCGCATTATGCCTCTCTGGCCGGCTCAGCGTCTGCATGCTCGTTTCGTGGGTTGACTTAGGCATACAGAGTTCATTCTCAATCTAAGATCGGATCGAACTAAGGGTTGCGGCAGCAGGATCGACAGCACGCAGGGGGGACCGGGCCGATCCTCAGCTTGTGCATTCTGCCTCTTCGGCTGGCTGAGTGCCCGCACGCTCATTTTGTTGGTTGGCTTAGGCATACGGAGTTCATTCCATGTCTAAGCATATGGAGTTCATTCCCAGTCTAAGATCGCATCAGACCGAGGGTTGCGACAGTAGGACCAGTAGTAGGATCAATAGCACGTGAGGGAGGATCGGGTCGATCCTCAACTTACGCATTCTGCCTCTCCAGCTGGCCTCTCCGGTCGGTTGAGTGCTCGCACGCTCGTTCATTGGGTTGACTTAGGCAGATGGAGTTCATCCCCAGTCTAAGCATACGGAGTTCATTCCCAGTCTAAGATCTAACCTAATCGAGGGTTATGACGGCATGATCGACAGCACGCAGAGGGGACCAGGCCGATCCTCGACTTACGCATTTTGCCTCTCCGATCGGCTGAGTGCCCGCATGCCCGTTTCATGGGTTGGCTTAGGCATAGGGAGTTCATTCCATGTCTAAGCCCCAACCGGATCAAAGGTTGTGGTAGCGAGATCGGCAGCACGCAAAGGGGGACCGGGCTGATCCCTAGCTTGCGCATTATGCCTCTTTGATTGGTTCAACTCCGGATCGCTCATTTCATGGTTTGACTTAGGCATACGGAGTTCATTCCCAATCTAAGATCGGACTAGACTAAGGGTTGCGATAGCAGGATCGACAGCACGCAGAGGGGATCGGGCTGCTCCCTGGCTTGCGCATTCTGCCTCTCCGACCAACTGAGCGCCCGTACGCTCGTTTCGTGGGTTAGCTTAGGCATACAGAGCTCATTCCATGTCTAAGCACACAGAGTTCTTTCCCAATCTAAGATCAGATCGAATTGAGGGTTACGGTAGCAGGATCAGCAGTAGGATCGATAGCACGTAGGGGGGATCGGGTCGGTCCCCGGCTTGCGTATTCTGCCTCTCCGACTGGTTGAGCGCCCGCACGCTCGTTCCATGGGTTGACTTAGGCAGACGGAGTTCATCCCCAGTCTGAGCATACAAAGTTCATTCCCAGTCTAAGATCAAACTGGACCAAGGGTTACGGTAGCAAGATCGACAGAACGTAGGGGGGACCGGGCCGATCCCCATCATGCGCATTCTACCTTTTCGGTCGGCTGAACGCCCGCACACCCGTTTCCTGGGTTGGCTTAGGCATAGGGAGTTCATTCCATGTCTAAGCCCCAGTCAGACCGAGGGTTGTGGGAGTGGGACTGACAGCACGCAGTGGGGGACCGGGTCGCTCCCCGGCTTGCACATTCTGTCTCTCCGGCTAGCTGAGCGCCCGCACGATCATTTCATGGGTTGGCTTAGGCATACGGAGTTCATTCCATGCCTAAGCATATGGAGTTCATTCCCAGTCTAAGGGTTTGAGCCACGGTGCACATGCTGGGCTCAGGCATGTGCTGATGCTACATTTTTTTCGCCTTGGGCACCATCGCAGGAGCATCACCGGAGCATCGCTGGAGAGCCTAACCGGCGACATTGGGGGTTCCCACGATTGGGGGGCCGGGGGGTGTGCACACATGATGTGCGATGGGTGCTGGTACTTGGCCCTTATATTGGCCCGCTATCCCTCATCAAACCTCGAGAACTCACACCCCCTTAAAGAGCATTTGAGATTTTATAGGTTTGCTGCCAGTAGCCATTAAAGCATCTAGAATGGGGATACATTTTTCAAACGGTCACAAAATCTTCTCCACTTTGAGTTTTTAGCTGAATTTTTTTGTACATGCCAACAAAAATACAGGGATCACCTCTACCAAATTTGGGGATGAAAACCTTTCTAAAAAAATTTTAAAAAATCTTGAACCGCAAAAAGGTTCAAAAATTATGCAAAATAGAAAACGGGTCGTCTTGCCACGAAACTTGACATGAAGGCATAGGGGGCCATTGTATGAATTTACAAGCGATAAAAATGGCATTGGCATGATAGAAATTTAAAGATGTGCTTGAACCCACCTACCACCCGTTCGATCCCCAGCTTGTGCATCCTGCCTCTCTGGTCGACTGAGCATCCGCACGCTCGTTCCGTGGGTTGACTTAGACATACGGAGTTCATCCCCAGTCTAAGCATACGAAGTTCATTCCTAGTCTAAGATCAGACCGGACCGAGGGTTGCGGTAGCAGGATCGACAGCATGCAGGTGGGATCGGGTCGGTCCCCGGCATGCGCATTCTACCTCTTCGACCGACTGAGCACCCGCAGGCTCGTTTCGTGGGTTGGCTTAGGCATAGGGAGTTCATTCCATGTCTAAGCCCCAGCAGATTGGGGGTTATGGCAGCGGGACCGACAGTACGTAGAGGGGGACCGGGCCGATCCCTAGCTTGCAGATTCGGCCTCTCCGACCTGCTGAGCGTTCGCACACTCGTTTCGTGGGTTGGCTTAGGCATACGGAGTTCATTCCATGTCTAAGCATATAAAGTTCATTCCCAGTCTAAGAGTTTGAGCCACGATGCACATGCTGGGCTTGGGCATGTGCTAGTGCTGTATTTTTTTTGCCCGGGGCACCATCGTCGGAGCCTCGTCGGAGAGCCTAACCGACGACATTGGGGGTTTCGACGATTGTGGAAACCGAGGGGTGTGCACACATGATGTGCGATGGGTGCTGGTACTTGGCCCTTATATTGGCCCCCTATCCCTCATCAAACCTTGAAAACTCACTCCCCTTTAAAGAGCATTTGAGATTTTATAGGTTTGCTACCAGTAGCCATTAAAGTGTTTGAAATGGGGACACTTTTTTCAAATGGCGAAAAAATCTTTTCCACTTCGAGTTTTTAGCTGAATTTTCTTTTGCATGCCAACAAAAATACAAGGATCACCTCTGCCAAATTTGGGAACAAAACTCTTTCTAAAAACATTTTAAACAATCTGAAACCGTAAAAAGTTTTAAAAATCATGAAAAATAGAAAATGGGTCGTCTTGCCACGAAACTTCACATGAAGGCATAGGGGACCATTGTATGAATTTACAAGCCAAAAAAATGGCATTGGCATGGCAGAAATATGAAGATGTGCTTGAACCCACTTACCACCCGTTCGATCCTCGGCTTGCACATCCTGCCTCTCTGGTTGGCTGAGCGTCCGTACGCTCGTTTCGCGGGTTGACTTAGGCATACGGAGTTCATCCCCAGTCTAAGCATACAGAGTTCATTCCCAGTCTAAGATTGAACTGGATCAAGGGTTGCGGTAGCAGGATCGACAGCACGCAGAGGGGACCGGGCCGATCCCTGGCATGCACATTCTGCCTCTCCGACCGGTTGAGCACCCGCACATTCGTTCCATGGGTTGGCTTAGGCATAGGGAGTTCATTCCATGTGTAAGCCCCAGCCAGATCGAGGGTTGTGGCAATGGGACTGACAGTACGCAGAGGGGGATTGGTCCGATCCCCAGCTTGCACATTCTGCCTCTCCGGCTGGCTAAGCGCCCGTACGCTCGTTTCGTGGGTTGGCTTAGGCATACGGAGTTCATTCCATGTCTAAGCATACGGAGTTCATTCCCAGTCTAAGAGTTTAAGCCAAAGTGCACATGCTGTGCTTGGGCATGTGCTGGTGCTGCATTTTTTTCACCCGGGGCACCATCGTCGGAGCATTGCCAGAGCATCACCGGAGAGCCTAACCGGTGGCATTGGGGGTTCCGACGATTGGGGGGGCCGAGGGGGTGTGCGCACATGATGTGTGATGGGTGCTAGTACTTGGCCCTTATATTGGCCCCTTATCCCTCATCAAACCTCGAGAACTCACACCCCCTTAAAGAGCATTTGAGATTTTATAGGTTTCCTGCCAGTAGCCATTAAAGTGTCTGAAATGGGGACACGTTTTTCAAACGGTCACAAAATCTTCTCCACTTCGAGTTTTTAGCTGAATATTTTTGTGCATGCCAACAAAAATACAAGGATCACCTCTACCAAATTTGGGGACAAAACTCTTTATAAAAACATTTTAAAAAATCCTAAACCGTAAAAAGTTTTAAAAATCGTGAAAAATAAAAAGTGGGTCGTCTCGCCACGAAACTTCACATGAAGGCGTATGAGACCATTGTATGAATTTACAAGCCATAAAAATGGCATTGGCACTACAAAAATATAAAGATGTGCTTGAACCCACTTACCACCAGTTCGATCCTCGGCTTGCGCATCCTACCTCTCTGGTTAGTTGAGCTTCCGTCCGCTCATTTTGCAGGTTGACTTAGGCATACGGAGTTCATCCCTAGTCTAAGCGTACAGAGTTCATTTCCAGTCTAAGATCAGACTGGATCGAGGGTTGCGATAGTAGGATCGGCAACATGCAAGGGGGATCAGGCTGATCCCCGGCATACGCATTCTGCCTCTCCAGCCGGCTGAGCGCCCGCATGTCCGTTTCATGGGTTGGCTTAGGCATAGGGAGTTCAATCCATGTGTAAGCCCCAGCCGGATCGAGGGTTATGGCAATGAGACCGGTAGTACATAGAGGGGGATCGGGCTGATCCCCGTCTTACGCATTCTGCCTCTCCGGTCAGCTGAGCACCCGCACACTCATTTCGTGGGTTGGCTTTGGCATACAGAGTTCATTTCATGTCTAAGCATACGGAGTTCATTCCCAGTCTAAGAGTTTGAGCCACGGTGCACATGCTGGGCTCGGGCATGTGCTGGTGCTGCATTTCTTTCGCCCGGGGCACCATCGTCAGAGCATCGCCAGAGCATCGTCAGAGAGCCTAATCGGTGGCATTGGGGGTTCCGACGATTGGGGGGCCGAGGGGGTGTACGCACATGATGTGCGATGGGTGCTAGTACTCGACCCTTATATTGGCCCCTTATCCCCCATCAAACCTCGAGAACTCACACCCCTTAAAGAGCATTTGAGTATTTATAGGTTTGCTGCCAGTAGCCATTAAAGTGTCTGAAATGGGGACGCTTTTTTCAAACGGTAACAAAATCTTCTCCGCTTCGAGTTTTTAGTTGAATTTTTTTTTACATGCCAACAAAAATACAAGGATCATCTCTACCAAATTTGGGGACAAAACTCTTTCTAAAAACATTTTAAAAAATCCCAAACCGCAAAAAGTTTTGAAAATCATGAAAAACAGTAAACGGGTCGTCTTGCCACGAAACTTCACATGAAGGCGTAGTGGACCATTGTATGAATTTACAAGCCATAAAAATGGCATTGGCATGGCAGAAATATGAAGATCTACTTGAACCCACCTACCACCCGTTCAATCTCCGGCTTGCGCTTCCTGCCTCTCTGTTCAGCTGAGCGTCCGTACGCTCGTTTCGTGGGTTGACTTAGGCATACGGAGTTCATCCCCAGTCTAAGCATACGGAGTTCATTCCCAGTCTAAGACAAGACCAGACCGAGGGTTGTGGTAGCAGAATCAACAGCACATAAGGGGGGACCGAGCCGGTCCCCGGCTTGCACATTCTGCCTCTCCGGCCGGTTGAGCGCCCGTAAGTTCATTTCGTGGGTTGGCTTAGGCATGCGGAGTTCATTCCATGTCTAAGCATATAGAGTTCATTCCCAGTCTAAGAGTTTCAGCCTCGGTGCACATGCTGGGCTAGTGTATGTGCTGGTGCTGCATTTTTTTCACCCAGGGCACCATCGTCGGAGCATCGCCGGATCATTGTCCGAGAGCCTAATCGATGGCATTGGGGGTTCCGACGATTGGGGGGGCCGAGGGGGTGTGCGCACATGATGTGCGATGGGTACTGGTACTTGGCCCTTATATTGGCCCCCTATCCCTCATCAAGCCTCGAGAACTCACACCCTCTTAAAGAGCATTTGAGATTTTATAGGTTTGCTGCCAGTAGCCATTAAAGCGTTTGAAATGGGGTCACTTTTTTCAAACGGTCACAAAATCTTCTCCACTTTGAGTTTTTTACTGAATTTTTTTGTGCACGCCAACAAAAATACAGGGATCACCTCTACCAAATTTATGGACAAAACTCTTTCTAAAAATATTTTAAAAAATCCCAAACCATAAAAAGTTTCAAAAATCGTGAAAAATAGTAAATGGGTCGTCTTGCCACGAAACTTCACATGAAGGCGTAGTGCACCATTGTATGAATTTACAAGCCATAAAAATGGCATTGGCACGGTAGAAATATGAAGATGTGCTTGAACCCACCTACCACCCGTTTGATCCCCGACTTACGAATCCTACCTCTCTGGTCCACTGAGCGTCCGTACACTCGTTTCGTGGGTTGACTTAGGCAGACAGAGTTCATCCCCAGTCTAAGCATATGGAGTTCATTCCTAGTCTAAGATCAGATTAGACCGAGGGTTGCGGTAGCAGGATCAACAGCACGTAGGGGGGACCAGGTCGGTCCCCGGCTTGCACATTCTACGTCTCTGGCCAGTTGAGCGCCCGTACGTTCGTTTCGTGGGTTGGCTTACGCATACGGAGTTCATTCCATGTCTAAGCATACAAAGTTCATTCCCAGTCTAATTCAGAGCGGATCGAGGGTTGCGACAGTAGGACCGATAGCACGACCAACAACAGGATCGATAGCACACAGAGGGGATCAGGTCGATCCCCGGCTTGTGCATTCTGCCTCTCCGATCGGCTGAGCACCCGCACGCTCGTTTCATGGGTTGGCTTAGGCATACAGAGTTCATTCCATGTCTAAGCCCCAGTTGGACCGAGGGTTATGGTAGCAGGACCAGTAACGGGATCGACAACACGCAGAGAAGGACCGAGTTGATCCCCGGCTTACACATTATGCCTCTCCGACCGACTGAGCGCCCGAACGCTCATTTCATGGGTTGACTTAGGTATATGGAGTTCATTCGGAGTCTAAGCATATGGAGTTCATTTCCAGTCTAAGATCGAACTGGACCGAGGGTTACGGTAGCAAGATCGATAGCACATAGGGGGGATCGAGCCGATCCCCGTCTTGTGCATTCTGCCTTTTCGACCCACTGAGCTCCCGTACGCCCATTTCGTGAGTTCGCTTAGGCATAGGGAGTTCATTCCATGTCTAAGCCCCAACCAGACCGAAGGTTGTGGCAGTGGGATCGGTAGCACAAAGAGGGGGACCGGATCGATCCTTGGCTTACGCATTATGCCTCTCCACCGGCTCAGTGCCCGAACGCTCATTTCGTGGGTTGACTTAGGCATACGGAGTTCATTCCCAGTCTAAGATCGGATCAGACCGAGGGTTGCAGTAGCAGGATCGACAGCATGCAGGGTGGATCGGGTCGATCCCCAGCTTGCGCATTCTGCCTCACAAGCCGGTTGAACGCCCACACGCTCATTTCGTGGGTTAGCTTAGGCATATAGAGTTCATTCCATGTCTAAGCATACAGAGTTCATTCCTAGTCTAAGATCGGACCGGACCAAGGGTTGGGACAGCAAGACCAACAGCAGGATCGGTAGCACGCAGGGGGGGACCGGGTCGATCCCCGACTTATGCATTCTGCCTTTTCGGTCGGTTGAGCGCCCGCACGCTCGTTTCATGGGTTGACTTAGCCATACAGAGTTCATCCCCAGTCTAAGCATACGGAGTTCATTCCCAGTCTAAGATGTAACTGGACCGAGGGTTGCGACAGTAGGATCGGTAGCACGCAGGGGGGTTCAGGCAGATCCCCGACTTGGACATTCTGCCTCTCTGGTTGGGTAAGCGCCCGCATGTCCTTTTCGTGGCTTGGGTTAGGCATAGAGAGGTCATTCCATGTCTAAGCCCCAGTCGAATCGACGGTTGTGGCAGCGGGACTGATAGCACGCATAGGGGGACTGGGTCGATCCCCGGCTTGCGCATGCTGCCTCTTCGATCGGCTGAACGCCCACACGCTCATTTCGTGGGTTGGCTTAGGTATACGGAGTTCATTCCTAGTCTAAGAGTTTGAGCCACGGTGCACATGCTAGGCTCGAGCATCTGCTGGTGCTGCATTTTTTTTGCCTGAGGCATTTTCTTTACCAGAGCATCGCCGGAGAGCCTAACCGGCGGCATTGGGGGTTCCAGCGATTAGGGGGCCTGTAGGGGTGTGCGCACATAATGTACGATGGGTGCTGGTACTTGGACCTTATATTGGCCCCCTATCCCTCATCAAACCTCAAGAACTCACACCTCTTTAAAGAGCATTTGAGATTTTATAGGTTTGCTGCCAGTAGCCATTAAATTATCTGAAATGGGGACACTTTTTTCAAACGGTCACAAAATCTTCTCCACTTCAAGTTTTTAGTTGAATGTTTTTGTTCTTGCCAACAAAAATACAATGATCACCTCTACCAAATTTGGGGACAAAACTCTTTCTAAAAAAATTTTAAAAAATCCTGAACCGTAAAAAGTTTCAAAAATCGTGAAAAATAGAAAACGGGTCGTCTTGCCATGAAACTTCACATGAAGGTGTAGGGGACCATTGTATGAATTTACAAGCCATAAAAATGGCATTGGCATGGCAGAAATATTTAGATTTTCTTGAACCCACCTACCACCCGTTCGATCCCCGGCTTGCGCATCCTGCCTCTCTGGTCGGCTGAGCATCTGCACGCTCATTTCATGGGTTGACTTAGGCATACGGATTTCATCCCCAGTCTAAGCATACGAAGTTCATTCCCAGTCTAACATTGAACCAGATCTAGGGTTGTGGCAGCAGGATAGGCAGCACACAGGGGGGACCGAGCCGATCCTTGGCTTGCACATTCTGCCTCTCTGGCTGGCTGAGTGCTCTCATGCCTATTTCATGGTTTGGCTTAGGCATAGGGAGTTCATTCCATGTCTAAGCCCCAGTTGAACCGAGGATTGTGGTAGCAGGACCGGTAGCACGCTAAGGGGGATTGGGCCAATCCCCAGCTTACGCATTATGCCTCTTTGGCCGGCTCAGCGCCCACACGCTCATTTCGTGGGTTGACTTAGGCATGCGGAGTTCATTCCCAGTAGCAGGACCAACAACAGGATTGGTAGCACATAGGGGGGACTGGGCCGATCCCCGACTTGCGTATTCTACCTCTTCGGTCGACTGGGTGCCCGCATGCTCGTTTCATGGGTTGGCTTAGGCATACGGAGTTCATTCCATGTCTAAGCCCCAACCGGATCAAGGGCTGTGGTAGCAGGACCGGCAGCGGGATCGACAGCATGCAAAGGGGGATCGAGCCAATCCCCGGCTTGCGCATTATGCCTCTCTGACTGGCTCAGCGTCATAACACTCATTTCATAGGTTAACTTTGGCATACGGAGTTTATTCCCAGTCTAAGATCAGATTGGACCGAGGGTTGCGGTAGTAGGATCGACAGAACGCAGGGGGGACCAGGCCGGTCCCTGACTTGCGCATTCTGCCTCTAAGGCCGGCTGAGCGCCCGCACGCTCGTTTCGTGGGTTGGCTTAGGCATACAGAGTTCATTCCATGTCTAAGCATACGGGTTCATTCCCAGTCTTAGATCGGATCAGGCCGAGGGTTGCGGCAGTAGGACTAGTAGTAGGATCGACAGCATGCTGTGGGGGACCGGGCCAATCCCCGACTTGCGTATTCTGCCCTCCGACCGACTGAGCACCCACACGCTTGTTTCGTGGGCTGGCTTAGGCATAGGGAGTTCATTTTATGTCTAAGCCCCAGCCGGATCGAGGGTTGTTGCAGTGGAACCGATAGCACACAGAGGGGGACCAGACCGATCCCTGACTTAGGCATTCTTCCTCTTCGATCGACTGAACGCCCGCACGCTCGTTTCATGGGTTGGCTTAGGCATAAGAGTTCATTCCATGTTTAAGCATACAGAGTTCATTCCATGTTTAAGCATACGGAGTTCATTCCATGTCTAAAAGTTTGAGCCACAGTGCACATACTAGGCTCGGGCATGTACTGGTGCCGTATTTTTTTCGCCCGGGGCACCATCGCCGAAACATTGCCAGAGCATCACCGGAAAGCCTAACCAACAGCATTGGGGGTTCCGACGATTGGGGGAGGCCATGGAGTGTGTGCACATGATGTGTGATAGGTGCTGATACTTGGCCCTTATATTGGCCCCCTATCCCTCATCAAACCTTGAGAACTCACACCCCCTAAAAAGAGCATTTGAGATTTTATAAGTTTGCTGCCACTAGCCATTAAAGTGTCTGAAATGGGGACACTTTTTTCAAACGGTCACAAAATCTTCTCCACTTCGAGTTTTTTGCTGAATGTTTTTATGCATGCCAATAAAAATACAACGATCACCTCTACCAGATTTGGGGACAAAACTTTTTCTAAAAAAATTTTAAAAAATCCTGAACCGTAAAAGGTTTCAAAAATAGTGAAAAATAGAAAACGGGTGGTCTTGCCACGAAACTTCACATGAAGGTGTAGGGGACCATTGTATGAATTTACAAGCCATAAAAATGGCATTGGCATGGAAGAAATATTAAGATTTTCTTGAACCCACCTACCACCCGTTTGATCCCCGGCTTACGCATCCTGCCTCTCTAGTCGACTGAGCATCCGCACGCTAATTTCATGGGTTGACTTAGGCATACAGATTTCATCCCCAGTCTAAGTATACAGAGTTCATTCCCAGTCTCACATCAGACTGGATCGAGGGTTGTGGCAGTAGGATTGGCAGCACGCAGGGGGGATAGGGCCGATCCCCGACTTCCACATTCTACCTCTCCGACCGGCTGAACGCCCGTACGCCCATTTCAGGTGTTGGCTTAGGCATAAGGAGTTCATTCCATGTCTAAGCCCCAGCCGAACCGAGGGTTGTGGCAGCAAGACTGGTAGCACGCAGAGGGGGATCGGGCCGATCCTCAGCTTATGCATTATGCCTCTCCGACCGGCTCAGCGCCCACACGTTTGTTTGATGGGTTGACTTAGGCATACGAACTTTATTCCCAGTAGCAGGACCAGCAACAGAATTTGTAGCATGCAGGGGGGACCAGGTCGATCCCCGGCTTGTGTATTCTGCCTCTCCGACTGACTGAGCATCCGCACGTTCGTTTCGTGTGTTGGCTTATGCATACGGAGTTCATTCCATGTCTAAGCCCCAGCCGAACCGAGGGTTGTGGCAGCAAGACCGACAGCGGGATCGGCAGCACATAGAGGGGGATCGGGCTGATCCCCAGCTTGGACATTATACCTCTCCGATCGGCCTCTCTGGCCAATTGAGCGCCAGCACGCTTGTTTCGTGGGTTGACTTAGGCATACGGAGTTCATTCCATGTCTAAGCATACGGGTTCATTCCCAGTCTAGGATTGGATCAGACTAAGCGTTACGATAGCAGGATCGACAACACGCAAGGGGGACCGGGCTGATCCCCATCTTGTGCATTTTGCCTCTCCGGCCAGCTAAGCGCTCGCACATCGTTTCGTGGGTTGGCTTAGGCATACGGAGTTCATTCCATGTCTAAGCCCCAGTCGGACCGAGGGTTGTGGCAGTGGAATTGACAGCACACAGAGGGGGACTGGGCTGACCCCCAGCTTGTGCATTCTACCTCTTCGATCGACTGAGCGCCCGCACGCTCGTTTCGTGGGTTGGCTTAGGCATAGGAGTTCATTCCATGTCTAAGCATACAGAGTTCATTCCATGTCTAAGCATGCGGAGTTCATTCCATGTCTAAAAGTTTGAGCCACAGTGCACATGCTAGGCTCGTGCATGTGCTGGTGCTACATTTTTTTCGCTCAGGGCACCATCACCGGAACATTGCCAGAGCATCACCGGAAAGCCTAACCGGCAGCATTGGGGGTTCCGACGATTGGGGGGGCCGGGGGGTGTGCGCACATGATGTACGATGGGTGCTGATACTTGGCCCTTATATTGGCCCCCTATCCCTCATCAAACGTCGAGAATTCACACCCCCTTAAAGAGCATTTGAGATTTTATAAGTTTGCTGCCACTAGCCATTAAAGTGTCTGAAATGGGGACACTTTTTTCAAACGGTCACAAAATCTTCTCCACTTTGAGTTTTTTGCTGAATGTTTTTTTGCATGCCAACAAAAATACAATGATCACCTCTACCAAATTTGGGGACAAAACTCTTTCTAAAAAAATTTTAAAAAATCCCGAACCGTAAAAAGTTTCAAAAATCATGAAAAATAGAAAACGGGTCGTCTTGCCACGAAACTTCACATGAAGGTGTAGGGGACCATTGTATGAATTTACAAGCCATAAAAATGGCATTGGCATGGTAGAAATATTAAGATTTTCTTGAACCCACCTACCACCCGTTTGATCCCCGGCTTACGCATCCTGCCTCTCTAGTCGGCTGAGTGTCCGCATGCTAATTTCGTGGGTTGACTTAGGCATACAGATTTCATCCCCAGTCTAAGTATATAGAGTTCATTCCCAGTCTCACATCAGATCGGATCGAGGGTTGCGGCAGTAGGATCGACAGCACGCAGGGGGGATCGAGCTGATCCTCGACTTCCACATTCTGCCTCTCCGGTCGGTTGAGTGCCCGCACACCCGTTTCATGGGTTGGCTTAGGCATAAGGAGTTCATTCCATGTCTAAGCCCCAGCTGAACTGAGGGTTGTGGTAGCAGGACTGGTAGCACGCAGAGGGGGATCGGGCCGATCCCCGGCTTATGCATTATGCCTCTCCGGCCGGCTCAGCACCTACACGCTTGTTTGATGGGTTGACTTAGGCAAATGAACTTTATTCCCAGCAGCAAGACTAGCAGTAGGATTGGCAGCCAGTAGGGGGGGACTAGGTCGATCCCCGGCTTGCGTATTCTGTCGCTCCGGCAGACTGAGAGCTCGCACGCTTGTTTCGTTGGTTGGCTTATGCATACGGAGATCATTCCATTTCTAAGCCCCAGCCAGACCGAGGGTTATGGCAGCAAGATTGGCAGCGAGATCGGCAGCACGCAGAAGGGGATCGGGCTGATCCTCGACTTGTACATTATACCTCTCCGATTGGCCTCTTTGGTCGGTTGAGCACCCGTACGCTCTTTTCGTGGGTTGACTTAGGCATATGAAGTTCATCTTTAGTCTAAGCATTCGGAGTTCATTCCCTGTCTAGGGTCGGACCAGATTGAGCGTTACGATAGCAGGATTGACAGCACGCAAGGGGGACCGAGCTGATCCCCAACTTGTGCATTCTGCCTCTCCGGCCAACTAAGCGCCCGCACGTCTATTTCGTGGGTTGGCTTAGGCATAGGGAGTTCATTCCATGTCTAAGCCCCATCCAGACCGAGGGTTGTGGCAGTGGGACTGATAGGATGCAGAGGGGGATCGGGCCGATCCTCGGCTTGTGCATTATGCCTTTTCGGCCGGCTCTATGCCCGAACGCTCGTTTCATGAGTTGACTTTGGCATACAGAGTTCATTGCCAGTCTAAGATCGGACCGGATTGAGGGCTACAGTAGTAGAATCGACAGCATGCAATGGGGACCTGGTCGATCCCCGGCTTATGCATTCTACCTCTAAGGTCGGCTGAGTGCCCGCATGCTCGTTTCATGGGTTGGCTTAGGCATACGGAGTTCATTCTATGTCTAAGCATATGGAGTTCATTCTCACTCTAAGATCAAATCAGATCAAGGGTTACGGTAGCAGAACCAGCAGTAGGATCGGTTGCATGCAGTTGGGGATCGGGTCGATCCCCGGCTTGCGCATTCTGCCTCTCTGACCGGTTGAGCACCCACACACCTATTTCATGGGTTGGCTTAGGCATAAGGAGTTCATTCCATGTCTAAGCCCCGTCAGACCGAATGTTGTGGCAGCGGGATCGACAACACATAAAAAGGGATCGGGTCGATCCCCAGCTTGTGCATTCTACCTCTTCGGCTGGTTGAGCGCCCGTACGCTCGTTTCATGGGTTAGCTTAGGCATACGGAGTTCATTCTATGTAAGCCTTAGTCGGACCGAGGGTTGTGGCAACAAAACTGGCAGTAGGATCGGCAGCACGTAGAAGAGGACCTGGCTGATCCCCAGCTTGCACATTATACCTTACCGATCGGCCTCTCTGGCTGGTTGAGCGGCCGTCCGCTCATTTTGTGGGTTGACTTAGGCATACGAAGTTCATCTCTACTCTAAGCATACGAAGTTCATTCCCAGTTTAAGATCGGATCGGATCGAGCATTACAATAGCAGGATCGACAGCACGCAGGGGGACCGGGTTGATCCCTGACTTTTGCATTCTGCCTCTCCGGCCAGCTGAGCTCCCCCACGTCTGTTTCATGGGTTGGCTTAGGCATAGGGAGTTCATTCCATGTCTAAGCCCCAGTCGGACCGAGGGTTGTGGCAGTGGGACCGGCAGCATGCAGAGGGGGACCGAATTGATCCTCGGCTTGCATATTATGGCTCTTCGACCGGCTCCGCACCCGAACGCTCGTTTCACGGGTCGACTTTGGCATACGGAGTTCATTCCCAGTCTAAGATCGTACCAGATCAAGGGCTACGGTAGTAGGATTGATAGCATGCAAGGGGGACCAGACTGGTCCCTAACTTACGCATTCTACCTCTAAGGCCGACTAAGCGTCCGCATGCTCGTTTCATGGGTTGGCTTAGGCATACGGAGTTCATTCCATGTCTAAGCATATGGAGTTCATTCTTAGTCTAAGATCAGATCGGACCGAGGGTTACAGTAGCAGGACCAGCAACAGGATCGACAGCACGCAGTTGGGGACCGGGCCGATCCCCGGCTTGCACATTCTGCCTCTCCGATCGGTTGAGCACCCACACGCCTGTTTCATGGGTTGGCTTAGGCATAGGGAGTTCATTCCATGTCTAAGCCCCAGTCGAACCGAGGGTTGTGGCAGTGGGACTGGCAGCACACAAAAGGGGACCGGGCCATTCCCCAGCTTGCGCATTCTACCTCTTCGATCGGCTGAGCGCCCGCAGGCTCGTTTCATAGGTTGGCTTAGGCATAAGAGTTCATTCCATGTCTAAGCATACGGAGTTCATTCCTTGTCTAAAAGTTTGAGCCATGGTGGACATGCTGGGCACCATTGCCGGAGCATTGCCAGAGCATCGCCGGAGAGCCTAACCGACGACATTGGGGGTTCCGACGATTGGGGGGGGGCGGGGGGTGTGCGCACATGATGTGCGATGGGTGCTGGTACTTGGCCCTTATATTGGCCCCCTATCCCTCATCAAATGTCGAGAACTCACACCCCTTTAAAGAGCATTTGAGATTTTATAGGTTTGCTGCCAATAGCCATTAAAGTGTCTGAAATGGGGACACTTTTTTCAAACAGTCACAAAATCTTCTCCACTTTGAGTTTTTAGCTGAAGTTTTTTTTGCAAGCCAACAAAAATAGAAGGATCATCTCTACCAAATTTGGGGGGCAAAAATCTTTCTAAAAAAATTTTAAAAAATCCTGAACTGTAAAAAGTTTTGAAAATCGTGAAAAATAGAAAATGGGTCGTATTGCCATGAAACTTTGCATGAAGGTGTAGGGGACCATTGTATGAATTTACAAGCCATAAAAATGGCATTGGCATGCCAGAAACAAGAAGATGTGCTTGAACCCACCTACCACCCGTTCGATCCCCGACTTACGCATCCTGCCTCTCTGGTCGGCTGAGTGTCCGCACGCTCGTTTCATGGGTTGGCTTAGGCATACGGAGTTCATTCCCAGTTGAAGATTGGATCGGATCGAGGGTTACGATAGCAGGATCGGTAGCACGTAGAGGGGATTAGGCTGATCCCCGGCTTATGCATTCTGGCTCTCCGGTCGGCTCAGTGTCCGCACGCTCGTTTCATGGGTTGACTTAGGCATACGGAGTTCATTCCCAGTCTAAGATCAGACCGGACCGAGGGTTGCGGCAGCAAGATTGACAGCATACGGGGGGGGACCGGGTCGATCCCCGACTTACGCATTCTACCTCTCCGGTCAGCTGAGCGCCCACACGCTCATTTCATGGGTTGGCTTAAGCATACGGAGTTCGTTCCATGTTTAAGCGTATGGAGTTTATTCCCAGTCTAAGATCAGACCGGATCGAAGGTTGTGACAGTAGGACTAGTAGTAGGATCGGTAGCACGCAAGAGGTAACCGGGCCAATCCCCGGCTTGTGCATTCTGCATCTCCGACCGGCTGAGCACCCGCACGTTTGTTTCGTGGGTTGACGTAGGCATATGGAGTTCATTCCATGTCTAAGCCCCAGTCAGACTGAGGGTCATGGTGATAGCACATAGATGGGGATCGGGTCGGTCCCCAGCTTACGTATTCTACCTCTCCGGTTGGTTAGACGCCCGGATGCTTGTTTCGTGGGTTGGCTTAGGCATGCGGAGTTCATTCCATGTCTAAGCATACGGAGTTCATTCCCAATCTAAGATCAGACTGGATCGAGGGTTGTGGCAGCAGGACCAACATCAAGATCGACAGACGTAGGGAGGGATCAGGCCGATCCCCGGCTTGCGCGTTCTGCCTCTTCGATCGGCTGAGCACCCGTACGCTCATTTAGTGGGTTGACTTAAGCATACAAAGTTCATCCCCAGTCTAAGCATACGAAGTTCATCCCCAGTCTAAGCATACAAAGTTCATTCCCAGTCTAAGATCGGATCGAACCGAAGGTTGCGACAGTAGGATCAGCAACACCAGAAGGGACCGAGTCGATCCCCGGCTTGCGCATTCTACCTCTCCGGCCGACTGAGCACCCGTACGCCCGTTTCATGGGTTGGCTTAGGCATAGGGAGTTCATTCCATGTCTAAGCCCCAGTCGGAAGAAGGGTTATGGCAACGGGATCGACAACAGGCAGACGGGGACCGGGTCGATCCCCGGTTTGTGCATTATGCCTCTCCAGCCACTCAGCGCTCGCATGCTCATTTCGTGGGATGACTTAGGCATACGGAGTTCATTCCCAGTCTAATATCAGACCGGACCGATGGTTGCCACAGCAGGATCGACAGCACGCAGGGGAGGACCGGGCCAGTCCTCGGCTTGTGCATTCAGCCTCTCCAGTCGACTGAGCACCCGAACGCTCGTTTCATGGGTTGGCTTAGGCATACGAAGTTCATTCCATGTCTAAGCATACGGAGTTCATTCCCAGTCTAAGATCGAATCGGACTGAGGGTTATAACAGCAGGACTAGCAATAGGATCGACAGCACGTAGGTGGGACCAGACTGATCCCTGACTTGCGCATTCTGCCTCTCCGACCATTTGAGCACCCGCACGCTCGTTTCTTGGGTTTGCTTAGGTATACGAAGTTCATTCCATGTCTAAGGCCCAACCGGACCGAGGGTTATGGCAGCAGGATCGGTAATGGGATCGACTCTTTTCGGTTGAGCGCCTGCGCACTCGTTTCATGGGTCGACTTAGGCATACGGAGTTCATCCCCAGTCTAAGCATATGGAGTTCATTCCTAGTCTAATATCAAACCGGGCCAAGGGTTACGACAGCAGGATCGACAGCATGCAAGGGGGATCGGGTCGGTCCTCGGCTTGTGCATTCTGCCTCTCCGACCGGTTGAGCGCCCGTATGCTCATTTCGTGGGTTGGCTTAGGCATACAGAGTTCATTCCATGTCTAAGCATAGGGAGTTCATTCCCATCCTAAGATCAGACCGGATCGAGGGTTGCGGCAGTAGGACCAGAAGCAGGATCGACAGCACGTAGAGGCAGATAGAGCTGATCCTTGGCTTGCGCATTCTGCCTCTCCGACTGGTTGAGCGCCCGCACACTCGTTTCGTGGGTTGGCTTAGGCATACGGAGTTCATTCCATGTCTAAGATTAGACCAGACTGAGGGTTGCGGTAGTAGGATCGACAACACGCAGGGGGACGGGGCCGATCTCCGGCTTGCGCATTCTGCCTCTCCGACCGACTGAGCGGCCGCATGCCCGTTTCATGGGTTGGTTTAGGCATAGGGAGTTCATTCCATGTCTAAGCCCTAGCCGGACCAAGGTTGTGGCAGCGGGACCGGTAGCACGCAGAGGGGGATCGAGCCCATCCCCGGCTTGCGCATTATGCCTCTCCGACCGGTTCAGCGCCTGCTCGCTCATTTTGTGGGTCGACTTAGGCATACAGAGTTCATTCTTGATCTAAGATCAGACTGGACTGAGGGTTGGGGTAGCAAGATCGACAGCATACAGGGGGGACCGGGTCTGTCCTCGGCTTACGCATTCTACCTCTGTAGCTGGCTAAGCGCCCGGACACTCGTTTCATGGGTTGGCATAGGCATACAGAGTTCATTCCATGTCTAAGCATACAAAGTTCATTCCCAGTCTAAGATCAGATCGGACTGAGGGTTGTCGTAGTAGGACCAGCAGCAAGATCGACAGCACGCAGGGGGGACTAGGTCGATCCCCGACTTGCGCATTCTGCTTGTCCGACCAGCTGAGTGTCCGCACGCTCGTTTCATGGGTTAGCTTAGGCATACGGAGTTCATTCCATGTCTAAGCCCCAGTTGGACCGAGTGTTGTGGTAGCAGGACCAGCAGTGGGATCGACAGCACGTAGGGGGGATCGGGCTGATCCCCGGCTTACGCATTTTGCCTCTCTGACTAGCCACTCCGACCGGTTGAGCGCCCGCATGCTCGTTTCGTGGGTTGACTTAGGCATACGGAGTTCATCCCCAGTCTGAGCATACGGAGTTCATTCCCAGTCTAAGATCAGAATGAACCGAGGGTTACGGCAGCATGATTGACAATACGCATGGGGGATCGGGCAGATCCTCGGCTTGTGTATTCTACCTCTCCTGCTGGCTGAGTGCCTGCACGCCCATTTCGTGGGTTGGCTTAGGCATTAGGAGTTCATTCCATGTCTAATCCCCAGCCAGACCGAGGGTTGTGGCAGCGAGACGAACAGCACGCAGAGGGGGATCGGGCCGATCCCCAGCTTGCAAATTATGCCTCTCCGACCGACTCAGCACACGAACGGTCATTTCATGGGTTGACTTAGGCATACGGAGTTCATACCCAGTCTAAGATCAGACTGGACTGAGGGTTATGGTAGCAGGATCGACAACACGTAGAAGGATCGGGTCGATCCTCGGCTTGCGCATTCTGCCTCTCCGATCGGCTGAGCCCCCGCACGCTCATTTCGTGGGTTGGCTTAGGCATACGGAGTTCATTCCATGTCTAAGCCCCAGCCGAACCGAGGGTTGTGGCAGTAGGACCGACAGCGGGATCGACAGCACGTCGAGGGGGACTGGGCTGATCCTCGGCTTGCTCATTATGCCTCTCCGGCTGGCTGAACGCCCGCACGCTCGTTTAATGGGTTGAATTAGGCATACGGAGTTCATCCCCAGTCTAAGCATACAGAGTTCATTCCCAGTCTAAGATCGGATCAGATCGAGGGTTGCACTAGAAGGATCAACAGCACCCAGGGGGGACCGGGTCGATCCCCAGCATGCGCATTCTACCTCTTAGGCCGACTGAACGCCTACACACCTGTTTCGTGGGTTGGCTTCATAGGGAGTTCATTCCATGTCTAAGCCCCAGCCAGATCGAGGGTTGTCACAACAGGATCGACAGCACGCAGAGGGGACCTGGCTGGTCCCCGGCTTGTGCATTCTGCCTCTTCAACCGACTGAACGCCCGCACGTTCATTTCGTGTGTTGGCTTAGGCATACGGAGTTCATCACATGTCTAAGCATACGGAGTTCATTCCCAATCTAAAATCAGACCGGACCGAGGGTTGCCACAGCAGGATCGATAGCACGCAGGGGGACCGAGCCGATCCCCAGCTTACGCATTCTGCCTCTCCGGCCGACTGAGCACTCGCATGCCCGTTTCGTGGGTTGGCTTCATAGGGAGTTCATCCCATGTCTAAGCCCCAGCTAGACCGACTGTTGTCACAGTAAGATCGATAGCACGGAGGGTGGGACCGGGTCGGTCCCCGACTTGCGCGTTCTGCCTCTCCAACCTACTGAGAGCCTGCACGTTCGTTCCGTGCTTTGGCTTAGGCATACGGAGTTCATCCCATGTCTAAGCATACGGAGTTCATTCCCAGTCTAAGATCGGACCGGACCGAGGGTTGCCACAGCATGATCGGTAGCACGCAGGAGGATCGAGCCGATCCCCAGCTTGTGCATTTTGCCTCTTCGACCGGCCTCCTCGATCGACTGAGCACCCGTACGCTCGTTTCATGGGCTGACTTAGGCATACAGAGTTCATCCCCAGTCTAAGCATACGGAGTTCATTCCCAATCTAAGAGCAGACCAGATCGAGGGTTGCGACAGCAGGATCGACAACACGCAGGGGGGACCGGTTCGATCCTTGACTTGCGCATTCTGCCTCTCCGGTCGGTTGAGCACCCGCACGCCCATTTCATGGTTTGGCTTAGGCATAGGGAGTTCATTTCATGTCTAAGCCCTAGTCGGACCGAGGGTTGTGGTAGCGGGACCGACAGTACGCAGAGGGGGACCGAGTCGATCCTCGACTTGCGCATTATGCCTCTCCAGTTGGCTCAACACCCGAACGCTCATTTCATGGGTTGACTTAGGCATATGGAGTTTATTCCCAGTCTAAGATCAGACCGGACCGAGGGTTACAGTAGCAGGATCGATAGCACACAGGGGGGACCGGGCCGTTCCCCGGCTTGTACGTTCTACCTCTCCGGATGGCTGAGCGCCTACATGCTTGTTTCATGGGTTGGCTTAGGCATACAGAGTTCATTCCATGTCTAAGCATATGGAGTTCATTCCTAGCCTAAGATCGGATCGGACCGAAGGTTGTGACAGCAGGATTGGCAGCATGTAGGGGGGACCAGGTAGATCCCCGACTTGCAAATTCTGCCTCTCCGACTGGCCTCTCCGGCCAACTAAGCACCCGTACACTCGTTTCGTGGATTGACTTAGGCATATGGAGTTCATCCCCAGTCTAAGCATACGGAGTTCATTCCTAGTCTAAGATCGAATCAGACCGAGGGTTGCGGCAGCAGGATTGATAGCACGCAGGAGGGATCGGGCCGATCCCCGACTTGCGCATTCTGCCTCTCTGACTGGTTGAGCGCCCACACGCCAGTTTCATGGGTTGGCTTAGGCATACGGAGTTCATTCCATGTCTAAGCCCCAGCCAGACTGAGGGTTGTGGCAGCAGGAT
The DNA here is from genome assembly GCF_047325235.1 of Durio zibethinus. NCBI lineage: Eukaryota > Viridiplantae > Streptophyta > Magnoliopsida > Malvales > Malvaceae > Durio > Durio zibethinus. The sequence continues at coordinate 21,170,346 of NC_143181.1, forward strand.
CGGTAGCACGCTGAGCGCCAGCACGCTCATTTCGTTGGTTGGCTTAGGCATACGAAGTTCATTCCATGTCTAAGCATACGGAGTTCATTCCCAGTCTAAGATCGGATCGGACAGAGTGTTACGATAGCAGGACCAGCAGCCGGCTGAGCACCCGCACGCTCGTTTCGTGGGTTGGCTTAGGCATACAGAGTTTATTCCATGTCTAAGCCCCAGCCAGATCGAGGGTTGTGGCTGCAAGACTGGCAGCGGGATCGACAGCATGTAGTGGGGGCCCGGTTGAACCCCGATTTACGCATTATACCTCTTCGGCCGGCTGAGCGCCCGCACGCTCGTGTCATGGGTTAATTTAGGCATATGAAGTTCATCCCCAGTCTAAGCATACGGAGTTCATTCCCAGTCTAAGATTGGACTGGACAGCAGGTTATGACAGCAAGATCGACAGCACGCAGAGGGGACCGGATCGATCCCCTGCTTTTGCATTCTGCCACTCCAGCAGACTGAGTGCCTGTATGCCCGTTTCATGGGTTGGCTTAGGCATAGGGAGTTCATTCCATGTCTAAGGCCTAGTCAGACTGAGGGTTGTGGCAGCGGGACTGGTAGCACGTAGAGGGGGACTGGGCTGATCCCCGGCTTGTGCATTACGTCTCTCCGGCCGACTTAGTGCCTGAACGCTTATTTCGTGGGTTAACTTAGGCATATGGAGTTCATTCCCAGTTTAAGATCGAACCAGACCAAGGGTTACGATAGCAGGATGGACAACATGCAGGACAAATCGGGGCTATCCCCGACTTGTGCATTCTGCCTCTTCGATCGGCTGAGCGCCCGCACGCTCGTTTCGTGGGTTGGCTTAGGCATACAAAGTTCATTCCATGTCTAAGCATACGGAGTTCTTTCCCAGCCTAAGATCAGACCGGACCGAGGGTTGTGGCAGCAGGACCAGTAGAAGGATCGACAACACAGGAGGAACCGGGTCGATCCTTGGCTTACGCATTATGCCTCTCCGGTCGGCTCAACGCCCGAATGCTCATTTCGTGGATTGACTTCAGCATACGAAGTTCATTCCTAGTCTAAGATCGGACCCAACCGAGGGTTTCAGTGGCAGGATCGATAGCACATAGGAGGGATCGGGTCGGTCCCCGGCTTACGCATTCAGCCTTTCCAACCGGCTGAGCGCCCGCACGCTCGTTTCGTTGGTTGGCTTGGGCATACAAAGCTCAACCCCAGTCTAAGCATACGAAGTTCATTCCCAGTCTAAGATCAGATCGGACCGAGGGTTGCGACAGTAAGATCGGTAGCACGCAGGAGGGACAGGACTAATCCTCGGCTTACGCATTCTGCCTCTTCGACCAATGTAGCACCCGTATGCCCGTTTCGTGGATTGGCTTAGGCGTAGGGAGTTCATTCCATGTCAAAGCCCCAACCGAATTGAGGGTTGTGGCAACGGGACCGATAGCACGTAGAGGGGGCCGGACCAATCCCTGGCTTGCGCATTATGCCTCTTCGATCGGTACAGCACCCACACGCTCGTTTTATGGGTTGACTTAGGCATACAGAGTTCATTCCCAGTCTAAGATTGGCCTAAACTGAGGCTTGCGGTAGTAGGATCGACAGCACGCAAGAGGGGAACTGGTCGGCCCCTGGCTACGCATTCTGCCTCTCCGGCCGATTGTCCACCCGCACACTCATTTCGTAGGTTGGCTTAGGCATACGGAGTTCATTCCATGTCTAAGCATATGGAGTTCATTCCCAGTCTAAGATCAGACCAGACCGAGGGTTGTGGTAGCACGACCAGCAGCAGGATCCATAGCATGTAGAGGGGATCGGGTCGATCCCCAATTTGCGCATTCTGCCTCTCCGACCGACTGAGCACCCTCACGCTCATTCCGTGTGTTGGCTTAGGTATACAGAGTTCATTCCATGTCTAAGCCTCAGCTAGACCGAGGGTTGTGGTAACAGGACCGGTAGCGAGATCGATAGCACGTAAAGGGGGATCGGGCTTATCCCCGACTTACGCATTATGCCTCTCCGGTCGACTGAGCGCCCGCACGCTCATTTCGTGGGTTGACTTAGGCATACAGAGCTCATTCCCAGTCTAAGCATATGGAGTTCATTTCCAGTCTAAGATCAAACTGGATCGAGTGTTGCAACAGCAGGATCGGCAGCACGCAGAGGGGACCGGGTCGGTCCCCAGCTTACGCATTTTACCTCTCCGACTGGCTGAGTGCACGCATGCCCGCTTTGTGGGTTGGCTTCGACATAGGGAGTTCATTCCATGTCTAAGCCCCAGCCGGACTGATGGTTATAGCAGCGAGACCGACAGCACGCAGAGGGGGACCAGGACGATCCCCGACTTACGCATTATACCTCTTCAACCTGCTCAGCGCCCAATGCTTGTTTCATGGGTTGACTTAGGCATATGGAGTTCATTCCCAGTCTAAGCATGTGGAGTTCATTCCCAGTCTAAGATCGAACCGGAACGAGGGTTGCGGTAGCAGGATCAACAGCACGAGGGGGGATCGGGCTAATCCCTGGCTTGCGTATTATGTCTCTTTGATCAGCCTCTTCGGCCGGCTGAGCGCCCGCACGCTTGTTTCGTGGGTTGACTTAGGCATATGGAGTTCATCCCCAATCTAAGCATATGGAGTTCATTCCCAGTCTAAGATCGGACTAGATCGAGGGTTGCGGTAGCAGGATCGACAGCATGCAGGGAAGACCGGGCTGATCCCCGACTTGTGCATTATGCCTGTCCTATCGGTTGGGCACCCGTTTGCCCATTTCGTGGGTTGGCTTAGGCATAGGGAGTTCATTCCATGTCTAAGCCTCAACCAGACAGAGGGTTGCGGCAGCGGGTCCGACAACACTCAGAGAGGGACTAGGCCGATCCCCGACTTACGTATTATGCCTCTCCGACTCAGCGTCCGTGCTGTCGTTTCGTGGGTTGACTTATGCATACGAAGTTCATTCCAAGTCTATGGTTAGACCAGACCAAGGGTTGCGACAGCAGGATCGACGGCATGTAGGGGGGACCAAGCCGATCCCCGGCTTATGCATTCTGCCTCTCCGACCGGCTAAACGCCCATACGCTCATTTCGTGGGTTGGCTTAGGCATACGGAGTTCATTCCCAGTCTAAGATTTTGAGCCACGGTGCACATGCTGGGCTCGAGCATGTGCTGGTGCTGCATTTTTTTTGCCCGGGGCACCATCGTCGGAGCATTGTCGAAGCATCACCAGAGAGCCGAACCGACCGCATTGGGGGTTCTAGCAATTGGAGGGGCCGGGGGGGTGTGCGCAGATGATGGGTGATGGGTGCTGGTAGTTGGCCCTTATATTGGCCCCCTATCCCTCATCAAACCTCAAGAACTCACACCCCCTTAAAGAGCATTGGAGATTTTATAGGTTTGCTGCCAGTAGCCATTAAAGTGTCTGAAATGGGGACACTTTTTTTAAATGGTCACAAATCTTCTCCACTTCGAGTTTTTAGCTGAATCTTTTTGTGCTTGCCAACAAAAATACAAGGATCACCTCTAACAAATTTGGGGATGAAACTCTTTCTAAAAAAATTTTCAAAAAATCTCGAATCGAAAAAAGTTTCAAAAATCGTGAAAAATAGAAAACGGGTCGTCTTGCCACGAAACTTCACATGAAGGCTTAGGGGACCATTGTATGAATTTACAAGCCATAAAAATGGCATTGGCATGGTAGAAACATGAAGATGTGCTTGAACCCACCTACCACCCGTTCGATCCTCGGCTTACGCATCCTACCTTTCTGGTCGACTGAGCGCCCACACGATCGTTTCATGCGTTGACTTAGGCATACGAAGTTCATCCCCAGTCTAAGCAAACAGAGTTCATTCCCAGTCTAAGATCGGACCAAACCGAGGGTTGTAGCAGCAGGATCAGCTGCACGTAAGGGGAACCAGGCCGATCCCCAGCTTGCGCATTCTGCCTCTTCGATCGGCTGAGCTCCCGCATGCCTGTTTCATGGGTTGGCTTAGGCATAGGGAGTTGATTCCATGTCTAAGCCCCAGTCGGATCGAGGGTTGTGGCAGCGGGACCGACAGCATGCAGAAGGGGATCGAGTCGATCCCCGACTTACGCATTATGCCTCTCCGACCGACTCAGCACCCGCATGCTCATTTCGTAGGTTGACTTAGGCATATGGTTTTCATTCCCAGTCTAAGATTGGACCGGATCGAAGGTTCCGGTAGCTTACGCATTCTGCCTCTCCGATCGACTGAACGCCCGCACGCTCATTTCGTGGGTTGGCTTAGGCATATAGAGTTCATTCCATGTCTAAGCATACGGAGTTCATTCCCATTCTAAGATCAAATCGGACCTAGGGTTGCGACAACAGGACCAGCAGTAGGATCGGTAACATGAAGTGGGGGGACTGGACCGATCCTCAACTTGCACACTCTGCCTCTCTGGCTGGCTGAGCACCTGCACGCTCGTTTCATGGGTTGGCTTAGGCATATAGAGTTCATTCCATGTCTAAGCCCCAGTCGGACCGAGGGTTGTGGCAACAGGACCGGCAGCGAGATCGATAGCACGTAGAGGGGGACTGGGCTGATCCTCAGCTTACGCATTATGCCTCTCCGGTTGGCTGAGCGTCCGCACGCTCATTTCATGGGTTGACTTAGGCATACGGAGTTCATCCTCAGTCTAAGCATACGGAGTTCATTACCAGTCTAAGATCGAATCGGATCAAGGGTTACGACAGCAGGATCGACAGCACGCAAGGAGGACTAAGTTGATCCCCGACTTGCGCATTCTGCCTCTCCGATTGGCTGAGCGCCCGCACGCCCGTTTTGTGGGTTGGCTTAGGCATACAGAGTTCATTCCATGTCTAAGCCCCAGCCGAACCAAGGGTTGTGGCAGCGGGATCGGTAGCATGCAGAGGGGGATCGAGCTGATCCTCAGCTTGCGCATTCTACCTCTCCGGCCGGTTGAGCGCCTGCATGCTCGTTTCATGGGTTGGCTTAGGCATACGAAGTTCATTCCATGTCTAAGCATACGGAGTTCATTCCCAGTCTAAGAGTTTGAGCCACAATGCACATGCTGGGGCCACATTTTTTTCGCCCAGGGCACCATTATCGGAGCATCGACGGAGAGCCTAACCGACGATATTGGGGGTTCCGACGCTTAGGGGGGCCGGGGGTGTGCGCACATGATGTGCGATGGGTGCTGGTACTTGGCCCTTATATTGGCCCCCTGTCCCTCAGCAAACCTCAAGAACTCACACCCCCTTAAAGAGCATTTGAGATTTTATAGGTTTGCTGCCAGTAGCCATTAAAGTGTCTGAAATGAGGACACTTTTTTCAAACGGTCACAAAATATTCTCCACTTCAAGTTTTTAGCTGAATTTTTTTGTGCATGCCAAAAAAAATAAAAGGATCACCTCTACCAATTTTGGGGACAAAACTCTTTCTAAAAAAATATAAAAAAATCCCAAACCGTAAAAAGTTTTAAAAATTGGGAAAAATAGAAAATGGGTCATCTTGCCACGAAACTTCACATGAAGGTGTAGGGGACCATTGTATGAATTTACAAGCCATAAAAATCGCATTGGCATGGTAGAAATATGAAGATGTGCTTGAACCCACCTACCACATGTTCGATCCCCGACTTGCGCACCCTGCCTCTCTAGTCTGCTGAGTGTCTGCACGCTCATTTCATGGGTTGACTTAGGCATACGGAGTTCATCCCTAATATAAGCATACGAAGTTCATTCCCAGTCTAAGATCAGACGAGACTGAGGGTTACGGTTGTAGGATCGGTAGCACGCAGGAGGGATCGGGTCGATCCACGTCTTATGTATTCTGCCTCTTCGATCGGCTGAGTGCCCGGACGCTTGTTTTGTGGGTTGGCTTAGGCATAGGGAGTTCATTCCATGTCTAAGCCCTAACCGGATCGAGGGTTGTGGCAACGGGACTGACAGCACGCAAAGGGGGATCGGACCGATCCTTGGCTTGCGCATTATGCCTCTCCGATCGGCTTAGCGCCCATACGCTCGTTTTGTGGGTTGAGTTAGGCATACAGAGTTCATTCCCAGTCTAAGATCAGACTGGACCGAGGGTTGCGACAGTAGGATCGATAGCACGTAGGGTGCACCGGTCGATCCCCAGCTTGCGCATTCTGCCTCTCCGACCAGATGAGCACCCACACGCTCGTTTCATAGGTTGGCTTAGGCATACGGAGTTTATTCCATGTCCAAGCATACAGAGTTCATTCCCTGTCTAAGATCAGATCAGACCGAGGCTTACGGTAGTAGGACCAGCAACGGGATCGACAGCACGTAGGGGGGACCGAGTCGATCCCTGGCTTGCACATTCTGCCTCTCTGACCAGCCTTTCCGATCGATTGAGCGCCCGTAAGCTCATTTCATGGGTTGACTTAGGCATACGGAGTTCATCCTCAGTCTAAGCATATGGAGTTCATTCCCAGTCTAAGATCGAACCAAATTGAGGGTTGCGGCAGTAGGATCGGCAGCATGCAGGGGGGATCGGGCTGATCCTCGCCTTGTACATTCTACCTCTCCGGCCGTCTGAGCACCCGCACGTCCATTTCGTGGGTTGGCTTAGGCATAAGGAGTTCATTCCATGTCTAAGCATACGAAGTTCATTCCCAGTCTAAGATCAGACCGGACTGAGTGTTACGGTAGTAGGACCAACAGCAGGATCGACAGCACATAGGGGGGACCGAGTCGATACCTGGTTTACACATTCTGCCTCCCTGACCGGTTGAGTGCCTGCACCCTCGTTTCGTGGGTTGATTTAGTCATATGGAGTTCATCCCCAGTCTAAGCATACGGAGTTCATTCCCAGTCTAAGATCGAGCCGGAGTGAAGGTTGCAGTAGCAGGATCGGTAGCACGTAAGGGGACCTGACCGATCCCCACCTTGCGCATTTTGCCTTTCCGGTCGACTGAGCACCCGCACGCCCGTTTTATGGGTTGACTTAGGTATAGGGAGTTCATTCCATGTCTAAGCCCCAGTCGGACTGAAGGTTGTAGCAGCGGGACCAACAGCACGCAGAGGGGGATCGGGCCAATCCCCGGCTTGTGTATTCTGCCTCTCTAACCGACTGAGCGCCTGCACACTCGTTTCGTGGGTTGGCTTAGGCATACAGAGGTCATTACATGTCTAAGCCCCAGCCGAACTGAGGGTTGTGGCAGCAGGACCGGCAGCGGGATCGGCAACGCGCAGAGGGGGACCGGGTTGATCCCCAGCTTACGTATTATGCCTCTCCGGTCGACCTCTCCGACTGGCTAAGCGCCCGCATGCTTGTTTGATGGGTTGACTTAGGCATACGAAGTTCATTCCCAGTCTAAGATCGGATTGAACCGAGGGTTACAGCATCAGGATCGATAGCACGTAAGGGGATTGGGTCGATCCCCAGCTTACGCATTCTGCCTCCCCGGCCGACTGATCACCCACACGCCCATTTCATATGTTGGCTTAGGCATAGGAGTTCATTCCGTGTCTAAGCCCCAACCGGATCGAGGGTTGTGGCACCGAGACCGATAGCACACAGAGAGGGACCGGGCTTGTGCATTATGCCTCTCAGGTCAGCTCAGTGCCCGAATGCTCATTTCATGGGTTGACTTAGGCATACGGAGTTTATTCCTAGTCTAAGATCAGATCAGACCGAGGGTTGGGCAGTAGGATCGACAGCACGCAGGGGGGGATCAGGACGGTCCTCGGCTTGTGCATTCTGCCTCTTCGATCAGTTTAGTGCCCGTACACTCGTTTCATGGGTTGGCTTAGGCATACGGAGTTAATTTCATGTCTAAGCCCCAACCGAACTGAGGGTTGTGGCAGTAAGACCAATAGCAGGATCGGCAGCACGCAGAGGGGGACCGAGCTGATCCTCGACTTACGCATTATGCCTCTCCGGTCGGCCTCTCCGGCTAGCTGAGTGCCCGCACGCTCGTTTCGTGGGTTGACTTAGGCATACGGAGTTCATTCCCAGTTTAAGATCAGATCGAACCGAGGGTTACGGCAGCAGGATTGACAACACGCAAGCGGACTGGGCTGATCCCCGGCTTGCGCATTCTGTCTCCCCAGCCAGCTGATCGCCCGTACGCCCATTTCATGGGTTGGCTTAGGCATAGGAGTTCATTCCATCTCTAAGCTCCAGCCGGACTGAGGGTGGTGGCACCGAGATCGGTAGCACGCAGAGAGGGATCGAGCTGATCCCCGGCTTGTGCATTATGCCTCTCCGATCGGCTTAGTGCCTGAACGCTCATTTCGTGGGTTGACTTAGGCATACAAAGTTCATTCCCAGTCTAAGATCAGACTGGACCGAGGGTTGCGGTAGCAGGATCGATAGCACGTAGGGGGGACTGGGTTGGTCCCCAGCTTACGCACTCTGCATCTCCGGCCGACTAAGCACCCGTACGCTCGTTTCATGGGTTGGCTTAGGCATACGAAATTCATTCCATGTCTAAGCATACGGAGTTCATTCCCAGTCTAAGATCAGACCGGAGTGAGGGTTGCAGTAGCAGGACTAGTAGCAAGATTGGTAGCACGCAGAGGGTGATCAGGCAGATCCCTGGCTTGCGCGTTCTGCCTCTCCGATGTTTCGTGGGTTGACTTAGGCATACGGAGTTCATCCCCAGTCTAAGTATACGGAGTTCATTCCCAGTCTAAGATCGAACCAAACCGAGGGTTGTGGTAGCAAGATCGGCAACATGCAACGGGGATCGAGCCGATCCCCAGCATGCGCATTCTGCCTCTTCGGTCGGCTGAACGCCCACACGCCCATTTCATTGGTTGGCTTAGGCATAGGGAGTTCATTCCATGACTAAGCCCCAGCCGGATGGAGGCTTGCGGTAGTGGGATAGGCAGCACATGGAGGGGGACTGGGCCGATCCCCGGATTGCGCATTTTGCCTCTCCGGTCGGCTGAGTGCCCGCACGCTCGTTTCGTGGGTTGGCTTAGGCATACGGAGCTCATTCCATGTCTAAGCATACGGAGTTCATTCCCAATCTAAGAGTTTGAGCCACGATGCGCATACTGCACTCGAGCATGTGCTGGTGCCATATTTTTTTCGCATGGGGCACCATCGTCGGAGCATCACCAGAGAGCCTAACCGACGGTATTGGGGGTTTCGGCGATTGGGGGGGACGGGGGAGGGGGGGTGTGCGCACTTGATGTGTGATGGGTGCTGGTACTTGGCCCTTATATTATCCCCCTATCCCTCATCAAACCTCGAGAACTCACACCCCCTTAAAGAGCATTTAAGATTTTATAGGTTTGCTGCCAGTAGCCATTAAAGTGTCTAAAATAGGGACACTTTTTTCAAATGGTCACAAAATCTTCTCCACTTCGAGTTTTAAGCTAAATGTTTTTGTGCATGCCAACAAAAATACAAGGATCACCTCTACCAATTTTTGGGACAAAAATCTTTCTAAAAAAATTTTAAAAAATCCCGAACCGTAAAAAGTTTTGAAAATCTTGAAAAATAGAAAACGGGTCGTCTTGCCACAAAACTTCACATGAAGTGTAGGGGACCATTGTATGAATTTACAAGCCATAAAAATGGCATTGGCATGGCAGAAATATTAAGATGTGCTCGAACCCACCTACCACCCATTCGATCCTTAGCTTGCACATCCTGCCTCTCTGGTCGGCTGAGCATCCATACGCTCGTTTCATGGGTTGACTTAGGCATACGGAGTTCATCCCCAGTCTAAGCATATGGAGTTCATTCCCAGTCTAAGATCGAATCGGACCGAGGGTTGCGGCAGCAGGATTGACAGCACGTAGGGGGGACCGGGCCGATCCCCGGCTTGCGCATTCTACCTCTCCGGCCGGCTGAGCGCCCGTACGCCCATTTCATGCGTTGGCTTAGGCATAGGGAGTTCATTCGATGTCTAAGCCCTAGCCAGACCGAGGGTTGTGGTAGCGGGACGGGTAGCACGCAGAGGGGGAATGGGCCGATCCTTGGCTTGTGCATTATGCCTCTCCTACCGGCTCAGTGCCCGCACGCTCGTTTCGTGCGTTGGCTTTGGCATATGGAGTTCATTCCCAGTCTATGATCAAATAGGACCGAGGGTTGAAGCAGCAGGATCGACAGTATGCAGGGGGGACTGGGCCGGTCCTCGACTTACGCATTCTGCCTCTTCGGCCGGCTGAGTACCCGCACGCTCATTTCGTTGGTTGGCTTAGGCATACGGAGTTCATTCCATGTCTAAGCATACGTAGTTCATTCCTAGTCTAAGATTGGACCAGACTGAGGGTTGCGGTAGTAGGATCGGTAGCAGGACCGGTAGCACGCAGGGGGGATCGGGTCGAACCCCAGCTTGCGCTTTCGGCCTCTCCGACTGGTTGAGCACCCGCACGCTCGTTTCGTGGGTTGACTTAGGCATATGGAGTTCATCCCCAGTCTAAGCATACGGAGTTCATTCCCAGTCTAAGATCCAATCAGACTGAGGGTTGCGGCAGCAGGATCGACAGCATGTAGGGGGGACTGGGCCGATCCCCGACTTAAGCATTCTGCCTTTTCGACCGGCTGAGCGCCCACACGCTCATTTAATGGGTTGGCTTAGGCATATGGAGTTCATTCCATGTCTAAGCATACAGAGTTCATTCCTAGTCTAAGAGTTTGAGCCACGGTGCACATGCTAGGCTCGGGCATGTGCTGGTGCCATATTTTTTTTGTACGGGGCACCATCGTCGGAGCATCGTCGAAGAGCCTAACCGACGGTATTAGGGGTTCCGACGATTGGGAGGGCCGGGGGATGTGAGCACATGATGTGCGATGGGTGCTGGTACTTAGCCCTTATACTGGCCCCTTATCCCTCATCAAACCTTGAGAACTCACACCCCTTAAAGAGCATTTGAGATTTGATAGATTTGCTGCCAGTAGCCATTAAAGTGTCTAAAATGGGGACACTTTTTTCAAACGATCACAAAATCTTCTCCACTTTAATTTTTTAGCTGAATTTTTTTTTGTATGCCAAAAAAAATACAAGGATCACCTCTACCAAATTTGGGGACAAAACTCTTTCTAAAAAAATTTTAAAAAATCCAGAATCGAAAAAAGTTTCAAATTTCATGACAAATAGAAAACGGGTCGTCTTGCCACGAAACTTCACATGAAGGCGTAGGGGACCATTGTATGAATTTACAAGCCATAAAACTGGCATTCGCAGGGTAGAAATATGAAGATGTGCTTGAACCCACCTACTACTCGTTCGATCCCCGACTTGCCATCCTGCCTCTCTGGTCGGCTGAGCGTCCGCACGCTCGTTTTGTGGGTTGAATTAGGCATATGGAGTTCATCCCCAATCTAAGCATATAGAGTTCATTCCCAGTCTAAGATCAGATCAGACCGAGGATTGCGGCAGTAGGATCGGCAGCACGTAGGGGGGATCCGACCGATCCCCAGCTTGCGCATTCTGCCTTTCCACCGGTTAAGTGCTCGCACACCCATTTCATGGGTTGGCTTAGGCATAGGGATTTCATTCCATGTCCAAGCCCCAGCCGAACTGAGGGTTGTGGCAGCGGGATCGACTGCACACAGAGGGGGATCAGGCTGATCCCCGACTTGCGCATTATGCCTCTCCGACCGTTTCAACGCCCGCACGCTCGTTTCATGGGTTGACTTAGGTAAACAGAGTTAATTCCCAGTCTAAGATCGGACCGAACCAAGGGTTGTGGCAGCAGGATCGATAGCACGCAGCAGGGATCGGGCCGGTCCCCGGCTTGCGCATTCTGCATCTCTGATCGGCTGAGCGCCCGCATGCTCATTTCGTGGGTTGGCTTAGGCATATGGAGTTCATTCCATGTCTAAGCATACGGAGTTCATTCCTAGTCTAAGATCGGACCGGACCGAGGGTTGTGGCAGCAGGACCAGCAGTAGGGTCGACAATAGCAAGGAGGGATCGGGCCAATGCCCTGCTTGCATATTCTACTCTCTAACCGACTGAGTGCCCGCACGCTCATTTCATGGGTTGGCTTAGGCATACGAAGTTCATTCCATGTCTAAGCCCCAGTCGGACCGAGGGTTGTGGCAGCAGGACCGGTAGCAGGATCGACCGCATACAGAGGGGGATCGAGTTGATCCCTAGCTTACGCATTATGCCTCTCCGACCGGCTCAGCGCCTACACGATCGTTTTGTGGGTTGACTTAGGTATACGGAGTTTATCCCCAATCTAAGCATACAGAGTTCATTCCCAGTCTAAGATCAGACCAGACCGAGGGTTACGGTAGCAGGATCGACAGCACGCAGGAAGGACCGGGTCGATCCTCGACTTGTGCATTCTGCCTCTCCGGCCGGCTGAGTGGCCGTATGCCCATTTCGTGGGTTGGCTTAGGCATAGGGAGTTCATTCCATGTCTAAGGCCAAGTCGGACCGAGGGTTATGGCAATGGTACTGGTAGCACGCGAAGGGGGAACGGGTCGATCCCCGGCTTGCGCATTATGCCTCTCCGGCCGGGTCAGTGCCCAAACGCTCATTTTGTGGGTTGACTTAGGCATATGGAGTTAATTCCCAATCTAAGATCGGATCGGACCGAGGGTTGCGGTAGTAGGATCGACAGCACACAGGGCAGATCAGGCCGGTCCTCGGCTTGTGCATTCTGCCTCTCCGACCGACTGAACGCCCGCACGCTTGTTTCGTGGGTTGACTTAGGCAAATGGAGTTCATCCCCAATCTAAGCATATGGAGTTCATTCCCAATCTAAGATCGACAGCACGCAGGGGGGGACTGGGCCGATCCTCGGCTTACGTATTCTACCTCTCCGGTCGGCTAAGCGCCCGCACGCCCGTTCCGTGGGTGGCTTAGGCATAGGGAGTTCATTCCATGTCTAAGCCCCAGTCGGACCGAGGGTTGTAGCAGCGGGACAGACATCATGCAGAGGGGGATCGGGCCGATCCCCAACTTGCGCATTCTGCCTCTCCGGCCAGCTGAGCGCTCGCACACTCGTTTCATGGGTTGGCTTAGGCATACGAAGTTCATTCCATGTCTAACCATGCGGAGTTCCTTCCCAGTCTAAGAGTTTGAGCCATGGTGCACATGTTGGGCTCGGGCATGTGCTGGTGTGGCATTTTTTTCGCTTGGGGCACAATCACCGGAGCATCGTCGGAGAGCCTAACCGACGGTATTGGGGGTTTCGGTGATTGGGGGGCCGGGGGGTGTGCGCACAAGATGTGCGATGGGTGCTGGTACTTGGCCCTTATATTGGCCCCTATCCTTCATCAAACCTCGAGAACTCACCCCCTTAAAGAGCATTTGAGATTTTATAGGTTTGCTGCCAGTAGCAATTAAAGTGTCTGAAATGAGGACACTTTTTTCCAACGATCACAAAATCTTCTCCACTTCACGTTTTTAGCTGAATTATTTTGTGCATGCCAACAAAAATACAAGGATCACCTCTACCAAATTTTGGGACAAAACTCTTTGTAAAAAAATTTTAAAAAATCTCGAACTGTAAAAAGTTTTGAAAATCGTGAAAAATAGAAAATGGGTCGTCTTACCACGAAACTTCACATGAAGGCTTAGGGGACCATTGTATGAATTTACAAGCCATAAAAATGGCATTGGCACAGCAGAAATATGATGATGTGCTTGAACTCACCTACCACCCTTTCGATCCCCGGCCTGCGCATCCTGCCTCTCTGGTCTGCTGAATGTCCGCACACTCGTTTCGTGGGTTGACATAGGCATACGGAGTTCATTCCTAGTCTAAGCATACGGATTTCATTCACAGTCTAAGATCAGATCGGACCGAGGGTTGCGGCAGCAAGATCGACAGCACGTAGGGGTGACCGGGCCGATCCTCGGCTTGCGCATTCTGCCTTTCCGATCGGCTGAGCGCCCGTACGCCCTTTTCGTGGGTGGCTTAGGCATAGGGAGTTCATTCCATGTCTAAGCCCCAGCCAGATAGAGGGTTGTACCAGTGGGACTGACAGCATGCAGAAGGGGATCGGGCTGATCCCCGGCTTGCGCATTCTGCCTCTTCGGCCAGCTGAGCGCTCGCACAGTCGTTTCATGGGTTGGCTTAGGCATACGAAGTTCATTCCATGTCTAACCATACGGAGTTCCTTCCCAGTCTAAGAGTTTGAGTCATGGTGCACATGTTGGGCTCGGGCATGTGCTGGGGTGGCATTTTTTTCGCTTGGGGCACCATCACCGGAGCATCGCCGGAGAGCCTAATCGGCGGTATTGGGGGTTCCGGTGATTGGGGGGCCGGGGGGGTGTGCGCACAAGATGTGCGATGGGTGCTGGTACTTGGCCCTTATATTGGCCCCCTATCCCTCATCAAACTTCGAGAACTCACCCCCCTTAAAGAGCATTTGAGATTTTATAGGTTTACTGCCAGTAGCCATTAAAGTGTTTGAAATGAGGACACTTTTTTCAAACGATCACAAAATCTTCTCCACTTCACGTTTTTAGCTAAATTATTTTGTGCATGCCAACAAAAATACAAGGATCACCTCTACCAAATTTTGGGACAAAACTCTTTGTAAAAAATTTTTAAAAAATCCTGAATCGTAAAAAGTTTTGAAAATTGTGAAAAATAGAAAATGGGTCGTCTTGCCACGAAACTTCACATGAAGGCTTAGGGGACCATTGTATGAATTTACAAGCCATAAAAATGGCATTGGCACAGCAGAAATATGATGATGTGCTTGAACTCACCTACCACCGATTCGATCCCCGGCTTGCGCATCCTGCCTCTCTGGTCGGCTGAGCGTCTGCACGCTCGTTTCGTGGGTTGACATAGGCATACGGAGTTCATTCCTAGTCTAAGCATACGGAGTTCATTCCCAGTCTAAGATCAGATCAGACTGAGGGTTACGGTAGTAAGATCGACAGCACGTAGGGGTGACCGGACCGATCTTCGGCTTGCGCATTCTACCTTTTCGGTCGGCTGAGTACCCGCACGCCCGTTTCGTCGGTTGGCTTAGGCATAGGGAGTTCATTCCATGTCTAAGCCCCAATCGGACAAAGGGTTGTGGTAGCGGGACCGACAGCACACAGAGGGGGACCGGGCCGATCCCCGACTTGCGCATTATGCCTCTTCGATCGGCTCAATGCCTGCACGCTTGTTTCATGGGTTGACTTAGGCATACAGAGTTCATTCCCAGTCTAAGATTAGACCAAACCGAGGGTTGCGGTAGCAAGATCGATAGCACGCAGGGGGGACCGGGCCAATTTTTGGCTTGCACATTCTACCTCTCCGGTCGGTTGAGCGCCCGTATGCTCATTTCGTGGGTTGGCTTAGGCATACGAAGTTCATTCCATGTCTAAGCATACGGAGTTCATTCCCAGTCTAAGATCAGACCGGAATGAGGGTTGCAACAGCAAGACCCGTAGCAGGATCGACAGGACGCAGGGGGGATCAAGCCGATCCCTGGCTTGTGCATTCTACCTCACCGACCGGCTGAGCACCCGCACGCTCGTTTCGTGCGTTGGCTTAGGCATAAAGAGTTCATTCCATTTCTAAGCCCCAGTCAGACCGAAGGCTATGGTAGTAGGATCAGCAATGGGATCGATAGCACGTTAAGAGGGATCAGGTTGATCCCCCACTTGCACAATATGCCTATCCAACCGACCTCTCCGATCGGCTAATAACCCGCATGCTTGTTTTATGGATTGACTCAGGTATACGGAGTTCATCCCTAGTCTAGGCATGCAGAGTTCATTCCCAGTCCAAGATCGGACCGAACCGAGGGTTGCTACAGTAGGATCGACAGCACGCAGGGGGGACCGAGTCGATCCCCAGCTTGTGTATTCTGCCTCTCTAGCCGACGGAGCACCCGCACGCCCGTTTCATGGGTTGGCTTAGGCATAGGGAGTTCATTCCATGTCTAAGACCCAGCCGAACCGAGGGTTGTGGGAGCGGGACTGGTAGCACATAGAGAAGGATCGGATCGATCCCTGGCTTGCGCATTATGCTTCTCTGGTCAGCTCAGCCCCCGAACGCTCGTTTTGTTGGTTGACTTAGGCATACAAAGTTCATTCCCAGTCTAAGATCAGACCGGATCAAGGGTTGCGACAGCAGGATCGACAGTACGCAGGGTGGGATCGAATTGGTCCCCGGCTTGTGCATTCTGCCTTTCCGATCGATTGAGCGCATGCACGCTCATTTCGTGGGTTGGCTTAGGCATGCGGAGTTCATTCCATGTCTAAGCATACGGAGTTCAATCCCAATCTAAGATCGGACTGGACCGAGGTTTACTACAGTAGGACCAGCAGTAGGATCGATAGCACGTAGGGGGGACTAGGTCGATCCCTGACTTGAAATTCTACCTCTCCGATCGGCTGAGCACCTGTACGCTCATTCTGTGGGTTGACTTAGGCATATGGAGTTCATCCCCAGTCTAAGCATACGGAGTTCATTCCCAGTCTAAGATCAAACTAGACCGAGGGTTGTGGTAGCAGGATCGGCAGCACGCAAGGGAGACAGGGTCGATCCCCAGCTTGCGTATTCTACCTCTTCAGTCGGCTGAGCGCCCGCACGCCCGTTTCGTGGGTTGGCTTAGGCATAGGGAGTTCATTCCATGTCTAAGCCCCAATCGGACAGAGGGTTGTGGTAGCGGGACCGATAGCACACAGAGGGGGACCGGGCCGATCCCCGACTTGCGCATTATGCCTCTCCGATCGGCTCAACGCCTGCACACTCATTTCATGGGTTGACTTAGGCATACAGAGTTCATTCTTAGTCTAAGATTAGACCGAACCGAGGGTTGCGGCAGCAAGATCGACAGCACGCAGGGGTGACCGGGCTGATTTTCAGCTTGCACATTCTGCCTCTCCGGTCGACTGAGCGCCCGTATGCTCATTTCGTGGGTTGGCTTAGGCATACGAAGTTCATTCCATGTCTAAGCATACGGAGTTCATTCCCATTCTAAGATCAGACCAGAATGAGGGTTGCAACAGTAGGACCAGCAGCAAGATCAACAGGACGCAGGGGGGACCAAATCGATCCCTGGCTTGTGCATTCTGCCTCTCCGATCGGCTGAGCGCCCACACGCTCGTTTCGTGCGTTGGCTTAGGCATACAGAGTTCATTCCATTTCTAAGCCCCAGCTGGACCAAAGGCTGTGGTAGTAGGATCAGCAACGGGATTGATAGCACGCTGAGAGGGATCAGGCTGATCCCCGACTTGCACAATATGCCTATCCGACCGACCTCTCCGATCGGCTAATAACCCGCATGCTCGTTTTGTGGATTGACTCAGGCATACGGAGTTCATCCCTAGTCTAAGCATGCGGAGTTCATTCCCAGTCCAAGATCGGATTGAACTGAGGGTTGCGACAGCAGGATCGACAACACCCAAGGGGGATCGAGTCGATCCCCAGCTTACGTATTCTGCCTCTCTGGCCGACGGAGCGCCCGCACACCTGTTTCGTGGGTTGGCTTAGGCATAGGGAGTTCATTCCATGTCTAAGACCCAATCGAACCGAGGGTTGTGGTAGCAGGATTGGCAGCACATAGAGAGGGACCGGACCGATCCCTGGCTTACGCATTATGCTTCTCTAGTCAGCTCAGCCCCCGAACGCTCATTTTGTTGGTTGACTTAGGCATACGAAGTTTATTCCCAGTCTAAGATCAGATCGGATCAAGGGTTGCGGTAGCAGGATCGACAGCACGCAGGGTGGGATCGAATCGGTCCCTGGCTTGTGCATTCTGCCTTTTCGATCGATTGAGCGCACGCACGCTCATTTCGTGGGTTGGCTTAGGCATGCGGAGTTCATTCCATGTCTAAGCATACGGAGTTCAATCCCAATCTAAGATCGGACTGGATCGAGGTTTACTACAGTAGGACCAGCAGTAGGATCAATAGCACGTAGGGGGGACTGGGTCGATCCCCGACTTGAAATTCTACCTGTCCGATCGGCTGAGCGCCTGTACGCTCATTCCGTGGGTTGACTTAGGCACATGGAGTTCATCCCCAGTCTAAGCATACGAAGTTCATTCCCAGTCTAAGATTGGACTGGACCGAAGGTTGCGGTAGCAGGATCGACAGCACGCAAAGGAGATAGGGTTGATCCCCAGCTTCCGTATTCTACCTCTTCGGTCGGTTGAGCACCCGTACGCCTGTTTCGTGGGTTGGCTTAGGCATAGGGAGTTCATTCCATGTCTAAGCCCCAGTCAGGTCGAGGGTTGTGGCAGCAGGACCGGTAGCGCGCAGAGGGGGACCGGGTCGCTCCCCGGCTTGCGCATTATGCCTCTCCGGCCAGCTCAGTGCCCGTACACTCGTTTCGTGGGTTAACTTAGGCATACAAAGTTCATTCCCAGTCTAAGATCAGATCGAATTGAGGGTTGTGGTAACAGGATCGACAGCACGCAGGGGGGACCGAGTCAGTCCTCGACTTGCACATTCTGCCTCTACGGTAGGCTGAGCGCCCGCACGCTCGTTTTGTGGGTTGGCTTAGGCATACAGAGTTCATTCCATGTCTAAGCCCCAGCCAGACCAAGGGTTGTGGTAGCAAGACCAACTGCGGGATCGGCAGCACTTAGAGGGGGACCGAGCTGATCCCTGGCTATCGCATTATGCCTCTCCGGCTGACCTGTCTGGCTGACTAAGCACCCGCACGCTCATTCTATGTGTTGACTTAGGTATACAGAGTTTAAACCCAATCTAAGCATACGGAGTTCATTCCCAGTCTAAGATCAGACAGGACCGAAGGTTGCAGCAGTAGGATCGGTAGCATACAGGGGGGATCGAGCCGATCCCCGGCTTGCGCATTCTGCCTCTCCGGTTGACTGAGCGCCTGTACGCTCGTTTCGTGAGTTGGCTTAGGCATACGGAGTTCATTCCATGCCGAAGCCCCAGTAAGGCCAAGGGTTGTGGCAGGAAGACCGGTAGCGGGATCGGGCTGATCCCCGGCTTGCACGTTATGCCTCTCCGACTGACTTCTTCGGCCGTCTAAGCACCTGCACACTCATTTTGTGGGTTGACTTAAGCATATGGAGTTCATCCCCAGTCTAGGCATACGGAGTTCATTCCCGGTCTAAGATCAGATCGGACCGAGGGTTGCGACAGCAGGACCAGCGATAGGATCGGTAGCATGCAGGGGGGGACTGGGCCAATCCCTGGCTTGTGCATACCTCTTCGACCGGCCTCTCCGGCCGACTGAATGCCCGCACACTCGTTTCATGGGTTGACTTAGGCATACGGAGTTCATCCTCAATCTAAGCATACGGAGTCCATTCGTAGTCTAAGATCAGACCGAATCGAGGGTTGTGACAGCAGGATCAGCAGCACGTAGGGGGGACCGGGCCGATCCCCGGCTTGCGCATTCTGCCTCTTTGGTCGACTGAGCGCCCGTACGCCCGTTTCATGGGTTGGCTTAGGCATAAGGAGTTCATTCCATGTCTTAGCCCCATTCGGACCGAGGGTTGTGGCAACGAGACCAGCAGCACGCAGAGGGGGACCAGATCGAGCCCCGGCTTGCGTATTCTACCTCTCCGGCCGACTGAGCACCCGTACGCTCGTTTCGTGGGTTGGCTTAGGCATACGGAGTTCATTCCATGTCTAAGCATACAGAGTTCACTCTCAGTCTAAGAGTTTGAGCCACGGTGCACATACTGGGCTCGAGCATGTGCTGGTGACACATTTTTTTCACCGGGGGCACCATCGTCGGAGCATCACCGGAGCATCGTCGGAGAGCCTAACCTGCGGCATTAGGGGTTCCGACGATTGGGGGGGCCAGGGGGGTGTGCGCACATGATGTGCGATGGCTGCTGGTACTTGGCCCTTATATTGGCCCCCTATCCCTCATCAAACCTCGAGAACTCACTCCCCCTTAAAGAGCATTTGAGATTTTATAGGTTTGCTGCCAGTAGCCATTAAAGTGTCTGAAATGGGGACACTTTTTTCAAACTGTCACAAAATCTTCTCCACTTCGAGTTTTTAGCTGAATTTTTTTGTGCATGCCAATAAAAATAAAAGGATCACCTCTACCAAATTTGGGGACAAAAATCTTTCTAAAAAAATTTTAAAAAATCTCGAACCGTAAAAAGTTTTGAAAATCGTGAAAAATAGAAAATGGGTCGTCTTGCCACGAAACTTCACATGAAGGCTTGGGGGACCATTGTATGAATTTACAAGCCATAAAAATGGCATTGTCATGGCAGAAATATGAAGATGTGCTTGAACCCACCTACCACCCGTTCGATCCCCGGCTTGCGCAACCTACCTCTCTGGTCGACTGAGTGCCCGCACGCTCGTTTTGTGGGTTAACTTAGGCATACGAAGTTCATCCCCAGTCTAAGCATACGGAGTTCATTCCCAGTCTAAGATCAGATCGGATAGAGGGTTGCGGCAGCAGGATCGGCAACACGCAGGGGGGACCGGACTGATCCCCAGCTTGCGCATTCTGCCTCTCCGATCGACTGAGTACCCGTATGCCCGTTTTGTGGGTTGGCTTAGGCACAGAGAGTTCATTCCATGTCTAAGCCCCAGGCAGACCGAGGGTTTTGGTAGCGGGATTGGCAGCACGTAGAGGGGGACCGGGCCGATCCCCAGCTTGCGCATTCTGCCCCTCCGGTCGGCTGAGCACCCACACGCTCATTTCGTGGGTTGGCTTAGGCATACGGAGTTCATTTCGTGGCTAAGCATACAGAGTTCATTCTAGTCTAAGAGTTTGAGCCGTGGTGGACATACTGGGCTTGGGCATGTGCTGGTGCCACTTTTTTTTCGCCTGAGGCACCATCGCCGGAGCATCGCCGGAGAGCCTAACCGGCGGCATTGGGGGTTCCGACGATTGGGGGGGCCGGGGGGTGTGTACACATGATGTGCGATGGGTGCTGGTACTTGACCCTTATATTGGCCCCCTATCCCTCATCAAACCTCGAGAACTCACACCCCCTTAAAGAGCATTTGAGATTTTACAGGTTTGCTGCCAGTAGCTATTAAAGTGTCTGAAATGGGGACACTTTTTTCAAACGATCACAAAATCTTCTCCGCTTTGAGTTTTTAGCTGAATATTTTTGTGCATGCCAACAAAAATACATGGATCATCTCTACCAAATTTGGGGACAAAACTCTTTCTAAAAAAATTTAAAAAATCCCGAACCGTATAATGTTTCAAAAATCGTGAAAAATAGAAAACGGGTCATCTTGCCACGAAACTTCACATGAAGGTTTAGGGGATCATTGTATGAATTTACAAGCCATAAAAATTCCATTGGCATGGCAGAAATATGAAGATGTGCTTGAACCCACCTACCACCTGTTCGATCCCCGGCTTGTGCAACCTGCCTCTCTGGTCGACTGAGCACCCGCACGTTCGTTTCATGGGTTGGCTTAGGCATAGGGAGTTCATTCCATGTCTAAGCCCCAGCCGAATCGAGGGTTGTGGTAACGAGACCGGCAGCACGCAGAGGGGGATCGGGCCGATCCTCGACTTTCGTATTATGCCTCTCCGGCCGACTCAACGCCCGCACGCTTGTTTCATGGGTTGACTCAGGCATACGGAGTTCATTCCCAGTCTAAGATGGGACTGGGCCGAGGGTTGCGGAGCTGGATCAATAGCGTGCATGGGGGGATTGGGCCGGTCCCCAACTTGCGCTTTCTGCCTCTCCGATCGACTGAGCGCCCGCATGCTTGTTTCGTGGGTTGGCTTAGGTATACGGGGTTCATTCCATGTCTAAGCATACGGAGTTCATTCTCAGTCTAAGATCGGATCGGACCGAAGGTTGCGACAGTAGGATCGACAGCATGCATGGGGGACCGGGCGGATCCCCGACTTGCGCAATCTGCCTCTCCGACCGACCAAGCACCCGTACGCCCGTTTGGTGTGTTGGCTTAGGCATAGGGAGTTCATTCCATGTCTCAGCCCCAGCCGGACCAAGGGTTGTGATAGCGGGATCGGTAGCACGCAGAGGGGGACCGGGCCGATCCCCGGCTTGCGCATTATGCCTCTCCTGCCAGCTCAGGGCCCGCACGCTCATTTCGTGGGTGACTTAGGCATACAGAGTTCATTCCCAGTCTAAGATCAGATCGGATCGAGAGTTGCGGCAGCAGGATCGAGAGTTGCGACAGCAGGATCGACAGCACGCATGGGGGGACCTGGTCGGTCCCCAGCTTGTGCATTCTGCCTCTCCGACCGGCTAAGCGCTTGTACGCTCGTTTTGTGGGTTGGCTTAGGCATACGGAGTTCATTCCATGTCTAAGCCTACGGAGTTCTTTCCCAGTCTAAGATCAGATCGGACTGAGGGTTACGGTAGTAGGACCAGCAGCCGGATCGGTAGCATGTAGGGGGGACCGGGCCAATCCCCAGTTTGCACATTTTGCCTCTTCGACTGGCTGAGCACCCGCACGCTTGTTTTGTGGGTTGACTTAGGCATACGGAGTTCATCCCCAGTCTAAGCATATGGAGTTCATTCCCAGTCTAAGATCGGACCAGATCGAGGGTTGCGACAGCAGGATCGGTAGCACGCATGGGGGACTGAGCTGATCCCTGGCTTGCGTACTCTGCCTCTTCGACCGACTGAGCACCCGCACGCTCGTTTCATGGGTCGGCTTAGGCGTAGGGAGTTCATTCAATGTCTAAGCCCCAGCCAAACCGAGGGTTGTGGCAGTGGGACTGGCAGCACGCAGAGGGGGACCGGGTCGATCCCTGACTTGCGCATTATGCCTCTTCGATCGGCTCAGTGCCTGCACGCTCGTTTCGTGGGTTGACTTATGCATACGGAGTTCATTCCTAGTCTAAGATTAAACCGAACCAAGGGTTACGGTAGCAGGATCAACAGCATCCAGGGGGGGACCGGGTCAATCCCCGGCTTGCGCATTCTGCCTCTCCGATCGACTGAGTGCCCGCACGCTCGTTTCATGGGTTATCTTAGGCATACGGAGTTCATTCCATATCTAAGCATACGGAGTTCATTCCCAATCTAAGATTTTGAGCCACGGTGCACATGCTAGGCCCGGGCATGTGCTGGTGCCATATTTTTTTTGCCCGGGGCACCATCGTTGGATCATCGTCGGAGAGCCTAACCGGCGGCATTGGGGGTTCTGACGATTGGGGGGGCCAGGGGGTGTGCGCACATGATGTGCGATGACTGCTGATACTTGGCCCTTATATTCGCCCCCTATCCCTCATCAAACCTTGAGAACTCACACCCCCTTAAAGAGCATTTGAGATTTTATAGCTTTGTTGCCAGTAGCCATTAAAGTGTCTGAAATGGGGACACTTTTTTCAAACGGTCACAAAATCTTCTCAACTTCGAGTTTTTAGCTGAATTTTTTTATGAATGCCAACAAAAATACAAGGATCAGCTCTACCAAATTTGGGGATAAACCTCTTTCTAAAATAATTAAAAAAAATTTCGAACAGAAAAAAGTTTCAAAAATCATGAAAAATATAAAACGGGTTGTCTTGCCACGAAACTTCACATGAAGGCTTAGGGGACCATTGTGTGAATTTACAAGCCATAAAAATGGCATTGGCGTGGCAAAAATATGAGGATGTGCTTGAACCTACCTACCACCCATTCGATCCTCGGCTTGCGCATCCTGCCTCTCTGGTCGGCTCAGTGCCTGCACGCTCGTTTCGTTGGTTGACTTAGCCATACGGAGTTCATCCCCAATCTAAGCATATAGAGTTCATTCCCAATCTAAGATCGGACCGGACCGAGGGTTGCAACAGCAGGATCGACAGCATGCAGGGGGGACCAGGCTGATCCCCGGCTTGCGCATTTTGCCTCTCTGGCCGGCTGAGCGCCCGCACGCCCATTTCATGGGTTGGCTTAGGCATAGGGAGTTCATTCCATGTCTAAGCCCCAGCTGGATCGAGGGTTGGGGCAGCGGGACCAGCAGCACACAGAGAGGGACCAAGCCGATCCCTGGCTTGCGCATTATGCCTTTTCGGTCGACTCAATGCCCGCACGCTTGTTTCGTGGGTTGACCTATGCATACGAAGTTCATTACCAGTCTAAGATCAGACCAGACCGAGGGTTACGGCAGCAAGATGGACAGCATGCAGGGGGGATCGAGCCGATCCTTGGCTTGTCCATTCTGCCTCTCCGGCCGGCTGAGCACCCGCACGCTCATTTCGTGGGTTGGCTTAGGCATACGGAGTTCATTCCATGTCTAAGCATACAGAGTACATTCCCAATGCAAGATTTTGAGACATGGTGCACATGCTAGGCTCAGGCATGTACTGGTGCCGCATTTTTTTCACTCAGGGCACCATCGTCGAAGCATCGTCGGAGAGCCTAACCGATGGCATTGGGGGTTCCAACGATTGGGGGGCCGGGGGGTGTACGCACATGATGTGCGATGGGTGCCGGTACTTGCCCCTTATATTGTCCCTCTATCCCTCATCAAACCTCGAGAACTCACACCCCCTTAAAGAGCATTTGAGATTTTATAGGTTTGCTGCCAGTAGCCATTAAAGTGTCTGAAATGGAGACACTTTTTTCAAACAGTCACAAAATCTTCTCCACTTTGAGTTTTTAGCTGACTGTTTTCGTGCATGCCAAAAAAAATACAAGGATCACCCCTACCAAATTTGGCGAGAAAACTCTTTCTAAAAAAATTTTAAAAAATCTCGGACCGTAAAAAGTTTCAAAAATATTGAAAAAAAGAAAACGGGTCGTCTTGCCACGAAACTTCAGATGAAGGCTTAGGGGACCATTGTATTAATTTACAAGCCATAAAAATCACATTGGCATGGCAGAAATATGAAGATGGGCTTGAACCCACCTACCACCCGTTCGATCCCCGGCTTGCGCATGCTGCCTCTTTGGTCGGTTGAGTGCCTGTACGCTCGTTTCGTGGGATGACTTAGGCATATGGAGTTCATCCGTAGTCCAAGCATACGAAGTTCATTCTCAATCTAAGATCAAACTAGATCAACGGTTGCGACAACAGGATCGACAGCACGCAGGGTGGACCGGGCTGATCCCCGACTTGCGCTTTCTGCCTCTCCGATCGGCTGAGCACCCGCACGCCCGTTTCATGGGTTGGCTTAGTTATAGGGAGTTCATTCCATGTCTAAGCCCTAGTTAGATTGAGGGTTGTGGCTGCGGGTCTGGCAACATGCAGAAGGGGACCTGGTCGATCCTCGGCTTGCGCATTATGCCTCTTCGACCGGTTCAGCACCCGCACGCTCGTTTCATGGGTTGACTTATGCATACAGAGTTCATCCCGAGTCTAAGCATACGAAGTTCATTCCCAGTCTAAGATCAGACCAGATCGAGGGTTGTGACAGCAGGATCGATAGCATGCAGGGGGGATCGGGCCGATCCCCAACTTGCGCATTCTGCCTCTCCGGTAGGCTGAGCACCCGCACGCCCATTTCGTGGGTTGGCTTAGGCATAAGGAGTTCATTCCATATCTATACCCTAGTCGGATCGAAGGTTGTGGCAGCTGGACCGGCAACATGCAGAGGGGGACCGGCAGCATGCAGAGGGGGACCGAGCCGATCCCTGGCTTGCGCATTATGCCTCTTCGGCCGGCTCAACACCCGCACGCTTGTTTCATGGGTTGACTTATGCATACATAGTTCATTCCCGGTCTAAGATCAGACCGAACCGAGGGTTGCGGCAATAGGATCAACAGTACACAGGGGGGGATGGGCTGATCCCCAGCTTACGCATTCTGCCTCTCTGACCGACTGAGCGCCCGTACGCTCGTTTCATGGGTTGGCTTATGCATACGGAGTTCATTCCATGTCTAAGCATACGGAGTTCATTCCCAGTCTAATATTTTGAGCCACGGTGCACATGCTGGGCTCGGGCATGTGCTGGTGCCGCATTTTTTTTGCCCGGGGCACCATTGCCGGAGCATCGCCGGAGAGCCTAACCAGCGGCATTGGGGGTTTTGGCGATTGGGGGGTCGGGGGGTGTGCGCCCATGATATACGATGGGTGCTGGTACTTGGCCCTTATATTGGCCCCCTATCCCTCATCAAACCTCAAGAACTCACACCCCCTTAAAGAGCATTTGGGATTTTATAGGTTCGCTGTCAGTAGCCATTAAAGTGTCTGAAATGGGGACACTTTTTTCAAACGTTCACAAAATCTTCTCCACTTCGAGTTTTTTGTGCATGCCAAAAAAAATACAAGGATCACCTCTACCAAATTTGGGGACAAAACTCTTTCTAAAAAAATTAAAAAAAATTCCAAACCGTAAAAAGTTTCAAAAATCGTGAAAAATAGAAAATGGGTCGTCTTGCCACGAAACTTCACATGAAGGCTTAAGGGACCATTGTATGAATTTACAAGCCATAAAAATGGCATTGGCATGGCAGAAATATGAAGATGTGCTTGAACCCACCTACCACCCGTTCAATCCCTGGCTTGCGCATCCTGCCCCTCTGGTCGGCTGAGCGCCCGCATGCTCGTTTTGTGGGTTGACTTAGGCATATGGAATTCATCCCCAGTCTAAGCATATGGAGTTCATTCTTAGTCTAAGATCGAACCGGACCGATGTTTGCGACAGCAGGATCGACAGCATGCGGGGGTGACCGGGCCGATGTCCGGCTTGCACATTTTACCTCTACGATCGGCTGAGCACCTGCACGCCCATTTCGTGGGTTGGCTTAGGCATAGGGAGTTCATTCCATGTCTAAGCCCCAGCAGGACCGAAGGTTGTGGCTGCGGTTCTGGTAGCATGCAGAGGGGGACCGAGCCTATCCTTGGCTTGCGCATTATGCCTCTTCGACCGGTTTAGCACCCGCACGCTCGTTTCATGGGTTGACTTATGCATACGGAGTTCATCCCCAGTCTAAGCATACGGAGTTCATTCCAGTCTAAGATCGGATCGGACTAAGGGTTACGACAGCACGCAGGGAGGACCGGGCCGATCCCCTACTTGCGCTTCTGCCTCTCCGACCGGCTGAGTGCCCGCACGCTCGTTTCATGGGTTGGCTTAGGTTTAGGGAGTTTATTCCATGTCTATGCCCTAGTCGGACCGAGGGTTGTGGCAGCTGGATCGACAGCACGTAGAGGAGGATCGAGCCGATCCTCGGGTTACGCATTATGCCTCTTCGGTTAGCTCAACGATCGCACGCTCGTTTCATGTGTTGACTTATGCATACGAAGTTCATTCCCAGTCTAAGATCGGGTCGGATTGAGGGTTGTGGCAGCAAGATCGACAGCACATAGGGGGGATCGGGCCGATCCCCGGCTTGCGCATTCTGCCTCTTCGGCCGACTGAGCACCCGCACGCTTGTTTTGTGGGTTGGCTTAGGCATACGGAATTCATTCCATGTCTAAGCATAAAGAGTTCATCCCCAGTCTAAGATTTTGAGCCATGTTACACATGCTAGGCTCGAGCATGTGCTGGTGCTGCATTTTTTTCACCCAGGGCACCATCGTCGGAGCATCATTGAAGAGCCTAACCGGCGGCATTGGGGGTTTCGGTGATTGGGGGGCCGGGGGGGTGTGCGCACATGATGTGCGATGGGTGCTGGTACTTGGCCCTTATATTGGCCCCCTATCCCTCATCAAACCTTGAGAACTCACCCCCCCTTAAAGAGCATTTGAGATTTTATAGGTTTACTGCTGTCAGTAGCCATTAAAGTGTTTGAAATGGGGACACTTTTTTCAAATGGTCACAAAATCTTCTCCACTTCGAGTTTTTTGTGCATGCCAAAAAAAATACAAGGATCATCTCTACCAAATTTGGGGACAAAAGTCTTTCTAAAAAAATTTAAAAAAATCCCAATCCGTAAAAAGTTTCAAAAATCGTGAAAAATAAAAAACGGGTCGTCTTGCCACGAAACTTCACATGAAGGCTTAGGGGACCATTGTATGAATTTACAAGCCATAAAAATGGCATTGGCATGGCAGAAATATGAAGATGTGTTTGAATCCACCTACCACCCGTTCGATCCCCGGTGTCATGGACTAAGCTTTCTCTCAACAAGCACTAGCCCGTGCGGCACTTGAATGGATGCTTCCACCCAAGTCAGCCTTTAATAGATCGATATCTGAACAAATAACCATAAACCATGGTTAGTCTCAAGCATTCACAATAAGGCACAATATATCGATGTCAATCTCAAGCATACACACACAACAAGGCACATTCACATCGAGAAAGAAAGAAACGCATCGAGGCAACAATCGGGCGTTCAATCGGGGTGAATTTTATTATAAATGGGAATCATACATCAGGACCTCCCACCATCACCAGGGCCAGGGGGGCAGCCCTTGGTGGGTGGCCTAAGCTCGCATAGCACCCAGTGAGACAGCCCAACACTACGCTACCGGCTCACCCCCTTAAAGAGCCTTAGAGCTTTTAGAGCTATGCTACTAGTAACCGTTACAATTTTTGAAATGGGGACACTTTTCCTAGCACAAGGGATCTACCCGGCTATGGCCCTATACATGGGTGGCTCATGGTAACCTAAGTCCCGATCATGGCCCTATACAAGGGTGGCTCATGACATCCTCCCCCACCTATTCTATCGACGTCCTCGTCGACTTGCTGGCTTGAAATTCTTCAATCTTCCTTTGAAATCTCTGGAGGTCATGTTCTCTCTCCCAACTAGTTTCTTCTAGTCCTAAGCCCTCTCACTTCACTAAGTATTCCCGAACTAGTCTTTGAGATATCTTGCTTTCCCTGTCGGCTAAGATCTTTTCGACTCGACGCTCTGAAGGTGGCTTCATGGTGTTGGCGGCTCTGGTTGGCTCCCTTCAGCTAATATCTGTAGGGTCTACATGGAAAGGCTTCAGGTTGCTTACATGAAATACTGGGTGCACCTTCATCCACTTCGATGGGTCGATTTTGTAAGAAGCGTTCCCCACCTTGGAAATGACCCTTACTGGACCTTCATATTTGTGCACCAGTCTACAATCTCTCTTTCTTAAGAACCTGATTTGTTCAGGAACTAGTCAGACCAGAACCAAATCACCAACTTGGAATTGTTGAGCTCTGCGATTCTTGTCTGCCCATTTCTTCATCCGCTTTGATGCCTTTTCTAGGTAAGCTTGTGCAATCTCTGTGTTTTGTTTCCACTTCTTCCTGAGGTTGAAAGCTCTCGGATTCTTTCCTCTATATTGTTCCAATGAAGTGTGGGGTAGCCTTGGTAGTTGTTCGGTGACCACTCAAATGGGCTCTTGTTAGTGGAAGAGCTTTTGTTGGAATTAAAGCAGAGTTGAGCAACGTCCAACAATGAAGGCCAGTCCTTTTGGTTGGCTTGGACAAAGTGCCTCAAATATTCCTCCAACAATCCATTGAAACGTTCCATTTGGCCATCGGTCTGAGGATGGTAACTCGAAGAGATGTTGAGTTGGGACCCCAAAATCTTGAAAAGTTCCCTCCAAAAGGACCTCGTGAATCTCGGATCTCTATCGCTGACAATGTTTTGAGGGATGCCCCAATATTTGACCACATGTTTGAACAATAGTCGAGCTGTGTCTTCTGCTGTACAATACTTGTGAGCGGGGATGAATGTGGCATACTTGGAGAACCGGTCAATTACCACCAAGATCGTTCCAAGATCACCAACCTTGGGTAGGCTCGAAATAAAATTGAGGGAGATACTTTCCCACGGTTTGGTGGGTACCGGTAATGGTTCCAGCATGCCCACAGGTTTCCTCTTTTCGACTTTGTCTTGTTGGCAAATGAGGTAAATCTTGTGTAGTCCATCACATCTTATCGCATATGAGGCCAATAGTATCCCTGTTTTAGTAACGCTAAAGTGCGTTGCCAGCCTGGGTGTCCCGCCCATGGGGTGTTATGGCATTCCCTCATCAGCATCTATTTCAGCCCTCCTGCTCTCGGCACAAACACTTGAGGCCCCTTGGTCCACAAGACCCCATTTTCTTGCCAGAAGTATTTGGACTTCCCTTCTTCCACTAGCTTCAAGATGGCACAGGCTTACGAGTCCTTCCCTAGATGATCTCCAATCAACTTATGAATGTCCGTAGTGGCTCTGCTTGTTGCCATTGGGGCCATTCTTCTGAGGGCCGCCAACTCTGGTCGCCTGCTTAATGCATCTACCACTTGATTGGTCTTTCCAGCGGTATGCTCAAAATGAAAGTCAAACTCCGTTAAAAATTCCTACCACCTAGCTTGTTTCGTCGTAAGCCTTGGTTGGGTGAGAAAATGGCTAACGGCTGCATTGTCCGTCTTCACGACAAAGTGTGAACCCAATAAGTAATGTCGCCAAGCCCTCAAGCAATGAATCACAGCCAGGAGCTCTTTTTACTGGGCCGTATATTTCTTCTCCGCTTTGCTTAGCTTTCTACTTTCAAATGCTATCGGGTGATGTTGTTGTAAAAGCACACCTCTAATAGCAAAATCAGATGCATCCATCTGAACTTCAAGAGGCTTTTCAATATCGGGGAGAGCTAAGATGGGATCCTTCATAATAGCATCTTTCAATCTCTCAAAGGCCTCTTGGCACTCATTGGTCCAACACCATTTATGCTCCTTCTTCAATAACTCTGTGAGGGCCGTGGTCTTGCGCGAGTACCCTTCCACAAACCTTCTATAATAGTTGGCTAGTCCCAAAAATGAGCGGAGCTCACTAACATTCTTTGGTGTTGTCCACTCCTTGATGGCCCTAACCTTTTCCATGTCCATTTGAATGTGGCCACCTTCGACAATGTGACCGAGGAAGTGGATTTGGGTCTAAGCAAATGCGTATTTCTCCCTTTTTACATATAACCAGTGGTCCTGCAACCTTTTAAATACTCGACGTAAGTGTTCTTGATGTTCTTCCAAGGTGGAGCTGTACACCACTATATCATCTAAATAAATGACTACAAATTTGTCAAGGTAGCCATGGAACACCTGATTCATCAATGTACAAAATGTGGTAGGAGCATTGGTCAGTCCAAAGGGCATAACAAGAAATTCAAATGTGCCATACCATGTTACACAAGTGGTTTTTGGCTCATCTCCCTCAACGATTCTGACCTGATGGTATCCAGATCTCAGGTCCAATTTGGAAAAGTACTTGGCCCGGCTCAATTGATCAAACAAGTCTGCTATAAGTGGGATAGGATATTTGTTTCTTACGATGACTTTGTTCAGGGCCCTGTAGTTAACACATAAGCGCAAACTCCCATCATGCTTCTTCTGGAATAGCACTGGCGTTCCAAAAGGAGCCTTTGATGGTCCGATGAACCTGGCTTGTAGAAGCTCATCTAACTATTTTCTCAGCTCGACCAACTCTGGCGGGGCATGCGATAGGGAGCTCTAGCAGGGGGTTTTGCTCCTGGGAGGAGCTCAATTTCGTGGTCCACTGTTTGTCGAGGGGGTAGAACCTTGGGCAACATCTCTGGCATCACCTCTTCGAATTCTTCCAACACTCTCTTCACACCATCAGGTATTGGTTCTACTTTCGACCCTTCTTTGTAGATCGGCATGGCCATAAAAAAGGGTTCCCCTCTCTTTACCCCTTTCTTGAATTGCAAAGCCGAAATCATTTTCTTCCCACTCTTTGGCAAGATATTGGCTGGCACCACACATGGGTGTTCCCCTAAAAACAACAAGCAGCTAGCAGTGGGGATAGGGATCACCTGAGCCAACGTCATGAAGTCCAATCCAAGAATGACATCAAAGTCATCCATAGGGGAGACTGTGAAGTCTACCTTCCCTTCCCATGGCCCCAATTTAGTTGTCACACCCTTGAAGCTTCCACTGATCGCAAAGGCTGGCGAATTGACCGCCTCCATGCATCCACAGTCTTTGTTAACCTGGAGGTCACACCTTTTCACTTCTTCTGGTGTGATGAAAGTATCGGTTGCACCTGTATCCACCATGGCCTTGGTGGCCTTCTCATTGATCATTAGATTCACATACATCAAGCCCCTACTTTGCTTTTTCCTTATAGTGTTCAGTTGGGTGTGAAGGGCATTGAGGAACGTTATTGAGCCCATCTTGGCTGGTTCCTCTTCGATCTCTTCAATGCTCTCCGGTGCTTTTGCAGACTCTTAAGATGAGGTCCTTAAAGCGTTAAGGGCTCCTCTGTGCGGGCATTTGGCCACCGGATACGGCCCCTTACAAAGAAAGCAAGCTAGCGGTTGCCTAGGCCTGAAAGTCACTGCATTGTTTGTTTTGGGCTGGGTGCTATCTCGATCGAAAGACCTCCTATCTGATCCCCCACTGAAGGGACGATCCAATCTGGTCATCTTTCCCCCACTCCCAAAGTTGAAGCTACTGTCAGCTGATGAAAGATTTTTTTGTTTTAAGGAGCCATCGTTATAGTCTTGGAGACGTTCAACTGTAGCCATGGCCGTGGCCACGTCTTGCACTTTTTGTCTTTGTAGTTCTGCTCTGGCCCAAGGCTTGAGGCCTTCAAGAAAATAGAACATCTTGTCCTTCTCAAACATGTCTCGAATATCCAACATCAGGGTAGAGAAGCTCTTCACAAACTCTCGCACTGTCCCTATTTGCACCAATTCTCGGAGTCTCCTTCGAGCCATATACTCCACATTCTTAAGGAAAAACTGGTTTTTCAATTCTTGCTTCAGGTTTGTCTAAGTTTTAATCGAGCACTTGTCATTGACAAACTTGGAATGCCACCAAAGCTTGGCATCCCCTGTGAGGTACATCAATGCCATTGTTACCTTGTCTTCCTCTGAATCCGTGTGCACCACCTGAAAGCACTATTCCATGTCAAACAAGAAATTTTCAAGTTCTTTGGCATTCCTTGCCCCCTCATAACATCGAGGCTTTGGCACTTTAGGCCTTCTCCCCCTATCCATCGAGCTCGAACCCGACCTGGCCACAGCCAGTTGTAAGATGCTCACCTATGCTCTGAGCTCTTCAAACTCCTTTTGAAGAATATTCAAAGCATCTCTAGCCTCCTCACTCACATTGTGGAGAGTATCGGACAACTCCCGCTGGGTTGTCTCAATCTCCCTCACTCAATCTTTAGTCATCATGTGAGTCTTCATTGCGGCCACTGAGGCCTCAAGTTCTTCAATTCTCTGTTGATGATCAGGTCCACCACTTGTGGCCATCTCATCCATTTTCTAGCACTTCTCAACCGTGCTCTGATACCATGTGTCACGGACTAAGCTTTCTCTCAACAAGCACTAGCTCGTGTGGCACTTGAATGAATGTTTCCACCCAAGTCAGCCTTCAATAGATTGATATCGGAACAAATAACCATAAGCCATGGTTAGTCTCAAGCATTCACAATAAGGCACAGTATATCGAGGTCAATCTCAAGCATACACACACAACAAGGCACATTCACATCGAGAAAGAAAGAAACGCATCGAGGCAACAATCAGGCATTCAATCGAGGTGAATTTTATTATAAACGAGAATCATACATCGGGACCTCCCACCAACACCAGGGCCAGGGGGCAGCCCTTGGTGGGTGGCCTAAGCTCGCATAGCACCCGGTGAGACAGCCCAACACTACGCTACCGGCTCACCCCCCTAAAGAGCCTTAGAGCTTTTAGAGCTATGCTACCAGTAACCATTACAATGTTTGAAATGGGGACACTTTTCCTAGCACAAGGGATCTACCCGGCCATGGCCCTATACATGGGTGGCTCATGGCAACCTAAGTCTCGGTCATGGCCTTATACAAGGGTGGCTCACGACACCCGGCTTACGCATCCTGCCTCTCTGGTCGATTGAACACCCACATGCTCGTTTCATGGGTTGACTTAGTCATACGAAGTTCATCCCCAGTCTAAGCATATGGAGCTCATT
The DNA here is from genome assembly GCF_047325235.1 of Durio zibethinus. NCBI lineage: Eukaryota > Viridiplantae > Streptophyta > Magnoliopsida > Malvales > Malvaceae > Durio > Durio zibethinus. Next base: position 21,203,945 of record NC_143181.1, read on the forward strand.
CCTAGTCTATCATCAGATCGGACTGAGGGTTACGGTAGCAGGATCGACAGCACACAGGGGGGACCAGACCGATCCTCGGCTTACGCATTCTGCCTCTCTAGCAGGCTAAGTGCCCGCATGCCCGTTTCGTGGGTTGGCTTAGGCATAGGGAGTTCACTCCATGTCTAAACCCCAGCCGGATCGAGGGTTGTGGTAGCGGGACCGGCAGCAAGCAGAGAGGGATCGGGCCGATCCCTAGCTTGCACATTATGCCTCTCTGATCTGTTTAACACTCGCATGCTCATTTCATGGGTTGACTTATGCATACAGAGTTCATTCCCAGTCTGAGATCAGATCGGATCGAGGGTTGCGACAGCAAGATCGACAGCACGCAGGGGGGACCGAGCTGGTCCTCGGCTTACGCATTCTGCCTATCCAGTCAACTGAGCACCCGCATGCTCGTTTCGTGGGTTGGCTTAGGCATACGAAGTTCATTCTAAGTTTAAGCCCCAGTCGGACCGAGAATTGTGGTAGCAAGACCAGTAGCGGGATCGGCAGCATGCAGAGGGGGATCGGGTTGATCCTCGACTTGTGCATTATGCCTCTTCGATCGACCTCTCTGGCCGGTTGAACGCCGGCAGCTTGTTTTATGGGTTGACTTAGGCATACGGAGTTCATCCCCAGTCTAAGCATACGGAGTTCATTCCCAGTCTAAGATCAGACCAGACCGAGGGTTGCGATAGCAGGACCATTAGCAGGATCGGTAGCATGCAGAAAGGATCGGGCTGATCCCCGGCTTGCGCATTCTACCTCTTCGGTCGGTTGAGCGCCCGTACGCTCGTTTCGTGGGTTGGCTTAGGCATACGGAGTTCATTCCATGTCTAAGCCCCAATCGGACCAAGGGTTGTGGTAGCAGGACCGGCAACGGGATCGACAGCACGCAGAAAGGGGTCGGGCTGATCCTCGGCTAGCACATTATGCCTCTCCAACCGGCTGAGCCCTCACATGCTCGTTTCGTGGGTTGACTTAGGCATATGAAGTTCATCCTCAGTATAAGCATACGGAGTTCATTCCCAGTCTAAGATCAGATCAGATCGAGGGTTGCAGCAATAGGATCGGTAGCACGTAGGGGGTACCGGGTCGATCCCCGGCTTGCGCATTTTGCCTCTCCGACTGGCTGAGCGCCCGCACGCCCTTTTCGTGGGTTGGCTTAGGCATAGGGAGTTTATTTCCAGTCTAAGATTGGACCGGATCGAGGGCTGTGGCAGCAGGATCAACAGCACGCAGAGGGGACTGGGTCGATCCCTGACTTGCGCATTCTGCGTGTCGACCAACTGAGCGCCCGCACGCTCGTTCCGTGGGTTGGCTTAGGCTTACGGGATTCATTCCATGTCTAAGCATACGAAGTTCATTCTCAGTCTAAGATTTTGAGCCACGGTGCACATGCTGGGCTCGAGCGTGTGCTGGTACCGTATTTTTTTCCCTCGTGGCACCATCGTCTGAGCATCGCTGGAGAGCCTAATCGGCGGCATTAGGGGTTCCGACGATTGGGGGGGTCGGGGGGTGTGCACACATGATGTGCGATGGGTACTGGTACTTGGCCCTTATATTGGCCCCCTATCCCTCATCAAACCTCGAGAACTCACACCCCCTTAAAGAGCATTTGAGATTTTATAGGTTTCCTGCCAATAGCCATTAAAGTGTCTGAAATTGGGACACTTTTTTCAAATGGTCACAAAATCTTCTCCACTTCGAGTTTTTAGCTGAATTTTCTTGTGCATTCCAAAAAAAATACAAAGATGACCTCTACCAAATTTGGGGACAAAACACTTTCTAAAAAAATTTCAAAAAATCCCGAACCGCAAAAAGTTTCGAAAATCATGAAAAATAGAAAACCGATCGTCTTGCCACGAAACTTCACATGAAGGCTTAGGGGACCATTGTATGAATTTACAACCCATAAAAATGGCATTGGCATGACAGAAATATGAAGATGTGCATGAACCCACCTACCACCCATTCGATCTCTGGCTTGCGCATCTTGCCTCTCTGGTCAGCTGAGCGCCCACACGCTCGTTTCGTGGGTTGACTTAGGCATGCGAAATTCATCCCCCATCTAAGCATACGGAGTTCATTCCCAATCTAAGATCGACCAGATCGTGGGTTGCCGCAGTAGGATCGACAGAACGTAAGGGGGACCGGGCCGATCCCCGACTTGCGCATTCTGCCTCTTCGAATGGCTGAGCACCCACACGTCCGTTTCGGGGTTGGCTTAGGCATAGGGAGTTCATTTCATTTCTAAGCCCCAACCAGATCGAGGGTTATGGCAGCAGGACCAGTAGCACACAGAAGGGACCGGGCCAATCCCCGGTTTGCACATTATGCCTCTCCGACCGACTCAGCGTCCGCACGCTCATTTCGTGGGTTGACTTAGGCATACGGAGTTCATTCCCAGTCTAAGATCAGATCAGACCGAGGGTTGCGGTAGCAGAATCGACAGCATGTAGGGGGGCCGGGTCGATCCATGGCTTGCGCATTCTGCCTCTTTGACTGGCTGAGCACCCGCACGCTCATTTCGTGGGTTGGCTTAGGCATACGGAGTTCATTCCTTGTCTAAGCATACGAAGTTCATTCCCAGTTTAAGATCGAATCGAACCGAGCATCATCGAAGCATCACCATCACAGGAGCATTGCCAGAGCATCACAGGAGAGCCTAACCGGTGGCATTGGGGGTTCTGGCGATTGGGGGGTCGAGGGGGGTGTGCGCACATGATGTGTGATGGGTGCTGGTACTTGTGTCACAGGCCCCGACCTTAGACTCAGAAACCATGAGACCTTAGGCTTGGAATCTCCTTCTTTAAGCCTAAGTCAGCCTAAAACACAAGTGTACGGCCACTAGAACAACGGGAAGGGCTGATTATGCAAATTAAAGAAAAATCGAATAAGAAGGTAGAATTCTAGAAATGCTCTTGTATTCACTGAAACGAAAGTGTTTGATGGTGTACAAATGAAGGAGGAGCAGCCCTCTATTTATAGTTGAGGCTCCAGCTTACACTTAATGGCAATATCCCTAGAATAAAGGCTAAAATCATGGGATTATACAGATTACTATCAATCAAGATGCTAACTCCTGATTTTTAGGGTCAACCAAATCTGCCAGGATGCTGCTGCTGATCCTGCCTGCTTCCAGAAGCTTTCCTTGCGTGTCCAGCACCTTGGGCCCTTTTGGATGTGGTATGGGCAGCTTGTATGCCAGGCCTTGGTCTCACGGGCTAGCCTGCAAGTTGGGCGGGCGTTCTGAACTCTTTTGCTAGGCTTTGCATGCAGATACCTGCCAGCACGCTTGGTTTACGGGCCTCAACCTCTAGCTCACCTATTAGCGCACCTGATGTGCCTGGTGGGCCCGCCTAGGGCGTGACATTCTCCCCCACCTGATTGCACAATGCCTTCGTTGCATCTTCTACATGGTACAGCCTGATCTGGTCCCCAAACTGCTATAAGTCATCTGCTAGTTCCCAGCTCGCCTCACTATCTAAAAGTCCCTTCCAACACACCAAGTACTCTTGTCTTGGTTGATAGTTATTTAGTCTCACCTCCTGGTCAGCTATGATGCTGTGGACCTCCTTCTCATATGAGGCCCTTGCTCCCAATGGCGCACGCTTTGACTCTGCCTGTCCTGGATCTCTCTCATCCTCATGGAACAGCTTAAGCATGCTTACATGGAACACCGAGTGTACCCTCGGCTTGGGTGGCATATCCAGCTTGTAGGCAACCTTGTCTACCCTCTTAACTACTCGAAAAGGTCCCTCATACCTCTAGACTAGGGCTTTGTGCAGCCCCCTATGGCGCACAATGGGATGCAACTTCACTAACACTAAGTCTTCAACCTGGAACTGCACGTTCCGCCTATTCTAGTCTGCCCACTTCTTCGACCTCTTGGCTACCTTGTGTAGACAAACTCTGGCCAAGTTAGTTTGCTCCTGCCATGCCTTGGCAAACTTGTATGCTGCTGGATTCAACCTTGTATAACCTGCAGCAATCGAACCGGGTGTTAGTGGTTGTTGCCCTGTCACAACCTCAAATGGGCTCTGGTTCGTTGCCTCGCTCCTTTGCAAGTTATAGGAAAACTGTGCAATATCTAGCAGCTCTGGCCAGTCCCTTTGTGTGGCACTCACATAGTGCCTGAGGTAGACCTCTAATAGTCCATTCACTCGTTCTGTCTGACCATCGGTCTACGGATGCATGCTAGTGGAAAAGTTTAAGTCTGACCCCAATAGCTTGAACAACTCAGTCCAAAACCTACCCGTGAAACGCCCGTCCCGATCACTAACAATGGTCCTTAGCACTCCCTAGTACTTAACCATGTTCTTCAGGAACAATCGAGCTACCTCCTCGGCTGGGCACTCTTTGGTTGCTGCAATGAAGATTCCATACTTGGAAAACCTGTCCACCACTACCTTGATGCTTCCAAACCCTTCTACTTTAGGTAGACCAACTATAAAGTCTAGACAAACACTCTTCCATGGTCGCTCTGGCACTGGCAATGGCTCCAAGAGACTGTCTGGTTTCTTGAGCTCCACCTTGTCCTGTTGGCACACAAGACAAGTCTTCACATAGGCCTCCACATCGTCCCTCATGTGTGGCTAGTAGTATCGATCCTCAATCAGCGCCAAGGTACAGCTCACTCTGGGGTGTCCAGCCCACCTTGAATCATTGCATTCTTGGAAAACTTCCTTACGGAGCTTCCCGTGCTACGGTACAAACAGTCTACTGCCCCTGGTGTACAGTAAGCCATCCTGCAACCATAACCGCCTAGTCTTACCTTGCTGGGCGTACTCCATCAAAGCCTTGGCTGTAGGATCATGTGTAAGTCCCTCCTTGATGCGTGGCACCAGTGACCCCTCTGATTGGCTAATGGCAGCAAGGTTATTCTTCCTGCTCAGGGCATCTACAACTAGGTTCGCCCACCTCGGCTTGTACTCCATCTAGAAATCAAATTCCACAAGAAAATCTTACCATCTCGCCTGCTTGGGGGATAGCTTCTTCTGCATCTAGAAGTAGCTGGTTGCCACATTGTGCATCCTAACCATGAACCTCGACCCCAATAGGTAATGGCACCAAGTGCGCAAGCAATGCACCACTGCAGTCATCTCTTTCTCTTGGACCATGTACTTGTGCTCAGTCTCGTTCAGCTTCCTACTCTCAAACGCGACTGGACGTCCCTCTTGCATCAACGCGCCCCCTATGGCAAAGTCTGATGCATCCGTATGCACCTCATACGGCTTGGCATGGTCTGGCAAGGCCAAGACTGGCTCCTCAGTCACAGCCTGCTTCAACCTGTCAAAGGCTTCCTGGCACCCTACGCTCCACACCCATGCTTTCCCTTTCTTGAGCAAGTCAGTCAATGGCGTGGCTATTGCTGAGTGACCTTTGATAAAGCGCCTGTAGTAGTTGACCAGCCCAAGGAACGATCTCAACTCAGTGACCTTGGCTGGCGATTGCCACTCCAGGATGGTGTGTATCTTGCCTTCATCCATACGTATCCTGCCACCTCCCACTATGTGGCCAAGGAATGGGATCTCCTGCTGGGAGAATGAGCACTTCTCCCTCTTGACAAACAGCTTGTGCACCTACAACACCTCGAACACCTGTCTCAAGTGGTCTACATGCTCTCCCAAAGTCTGGCTGTAGATCACAATGTCATCCAAATAAACCACAACAAATCGATCAAGGAATGATTGAAGTACCTTGTTTATAAAGGTGCAGAATGTTGCTGGGGCGTTTGTGAGTCCAAAAGGCATCACCAAGAAACTCATACGAACCATACCGAGTGACACATGCTATCTTTGGCTCATCTCCCTCCGCGATCCTAACTTGATAGTAGCCTGACCTCAAATCTAGCTTGGTGAACCACCTTGCACTCCCAAGTTGATCGAACAAGTCCGTAATGAGTGGGATGGGGTACTTGTTCTTGATGGTCAGCTTGTTCAAAGCCCGGTAGTCTATGCGCAGCCGTAACGACCCATCATGCTTACGCTGAAATAGAATCGGTGCACCATAGAGTCCCTTTGATGGCCTGATAAAGCCAGCATCAACTAACTCTTTGAGCTGCTTCCTCAACTCCTCCAACTCTGGTGGAGACATTCAGTAAGGGGCTCTAGCTGGTGGCTTGGCCTTGGACACTAGCTCGATCTTGTGGTCCACCTCCCTCTTAGGTGGTAGCTTGCTAGGTAGCTTTGCGGGCATCACATCACTAAAGGTATTCAGCACCTTTAGCACCTCCAAGGGTGACTCGGTCTCCTTCTCCCTTAGCTCATCATATTTCAGGGCTGCTAAGAAGGTGTCTTCTTGTCTGCTTATCGCCTTGGCAAATTGGATGGCTGACACCACCCGCGACCTAACTCCAGACCCTCTTCTCAATGGTACTAGGCATTGGCATCGTGCATCCAAGATGCAAACACAATCGGCAAAAGGCACAGAGAGGGCATTAATCCGAACAAGGAAATCCAACCTAATCACAAACTCATAGTCGTCAAGGGGTATTACCTCAATGGTCTCCTTGCCTTTCCAGTCTCTAAGTTACAACTCCACTCCCTGGGCTACTCCAATGGCTGGAACTTCATTGGAGTTCACTGTTTTGATGGTACCAATCCCTTTCTGCACCTTTAGTCTGAGCTTCTAGGCTCTATCACCTGAAATAAAAAGATGTGAGGCACTTGTGTCCACCAGTGCGCTCACCTTCTGACCCATAACCATCAGATCCGTAAACATCAAGCCCTTTGCCTTGTGGCTCCCCTTACTCTGAACAGCATTGAGCACCAACGACCCAAACTTTGCTGCCCCTGACTCTGGCTCCTCGTTAGACTCCTTGTCTACAGCAGCCAGCTTGCCCTTTTGTGAGCAATTACACACTATGTGGCTCCCTCCACATAGGTAGCATGCTAGTGGCTCTCGGTCCCCCTTTGCTTTCCACTTGCCTGCTGGTGGTTTCCTCTCGCCATCCTTAGTTGAACGGTCTCGGTCTCCATCTTGGACTCCTGGTCACGGTCCTTCCCCTTGGACTGCTTCTTTCAGTCCCTATTGTCCCTGCCCTTACCCTTAGGCTTGGTAGACTCGAACTTGTTCAGAGGCTTGAAATCTATCAAGGCCTCGGTAGTAGTCACGGCTTTAGCCAAGTCATGAACTCCTCTCCTTTGTAGCTCATGCTTCACCCACGGCTTCAGCCTATCCATGAAAGCAAATAAGGTGTCCTTCTCACCTAGATCCGAGATCTATAGCATTAGTTTAGAGAATTTTTGAACATACTCCCTTATGTCCCCTTGCTGGCTCAGCCTGCGTAACTTTGCCTGTGCCTCATCATCGGCATACTCCGGGTAAAATTGTTCTCTGAACTCCTTTTGAAACTCTGCCCAGGTTCCAATCTTGGTGCTCCCATGCCTGACATCATCACACTTGTGCCTCTACCACAATAAGCTACATCAGTGAGATACATAGTAGCAGTGCTTACCTTTATCGCCTCGTCTTGCATGCCCATGGCCTGGAAGTACTGCTCCATACCCCAAAGGTAGTTATCTACTTCCTTGGCCGCCCTAGTCCCATTGAACTCCTTAGGCTTGGGGACATCCAATCTGGACTTAGACACTCTAGCAAACATGCCATTCCCAATGGCAGTCTTGCAAGCAACGAGCTCACTGGTAAGCTCCTCCATCCGCTGGCACATGGCCTCCATGCCATCGCGTAAGGTCAGCACTTCAGTCTCAATGGTCTGATTCTTTTGGGTGAACACGTCCAAGCCTTTGTTGAGAGCAGCTTGCAGCTCACTTTGGATCTCCTTCCCCATGGAGTCTAGCGATGCAATGTGAGTCTCTACCCCTTCAAGCTTCTCCCCCATGTTGCCCATGGTCACCTTCACCTTGGCCAGCCTACCGTCCATGGTAGACCAGATATCTCTAGAACTGGCTTTCCTCTCTCTTCCATGCCCACGCTCCTGGGCCTCTAGTTGTTGGTTAGCAGCGTCACTTTGGGATGCTATCTCCTCTAACCTGCACAACACAAACACGCAGAATTGAACTTGCTCTGATACCAACTATCACGAGCTCTGACCTTAGACTCAGAAATCGTGTGGCCTTAGGCTTGGAATCTCCTCCTCTATGCCTAAGTCAGCCTAAAACACAAGCGTACGGGCTAGAACAATAGGAAGGGCTAATTATGCAAGTTAAAGAGAAATAGGATTAGAAGGTAGAATTCTGGAAATACTCTTGTATTCACTGAAACAGAAGTGTTTGATGGTGTACAAATAAGGGAGGCGCAGCCTTCTATTTGTAGTTAAGGCTCTAGCTTACACTTAATGGCAATATCCCTAGAATAAAGGCTAAAATCATGGGATTATACAGATTACAATCAATCAGGATGCTAACTCCTGATTTTCAGGGTCAACCAAATCTGCCAAGATGCTGCTGCTGATCCTGCCTACTTTCATAAGCTTCCCTTCCGTGTCCAACACCTTAGGCCCTTCTGGATGTGGTGTGGGCAGCTTGTATGCCAGGTCTTGGTCTCACGGGCTGGCCTGCAAGTTGGGCAGGCGTTATAAACTCGTTTGCCAGGCTTTGCGCGCAGATACCCGCCAGCACGCCTGGTCTGCTGACCTCAACCTCTGGCTTGCCTGCTGGTGCACCTGATGTGCCTGGCGTGCCTGCTCAGGGCGTGACACTTGGCCCTTATATTGGCCCCCTATCCTTCATCAAACCTTGAGAACTCACACCCCCTTAAATAGCATTTGAGATTTTATAGGTTTGCTGCCAGTAGCCATTAAAGTGTCTGCAATGGGGATACTTTTTTCAAACGGTCACAAAATCTTCTCCACTTCGAGTTTTTAGCTGAAGTTTTTTGTGCATGCCAATAAAAATACACGAATCACCTATACCAATTTTGGGGACAAAATTCTTTCTAAAAAAATTTTAAAAAATCCCGAATCGTAAAAAGTTTCAAAAATCGTGAAAAATAGAAAACGGGTCGTCTTGCCACGAAACTTCACATGAAGGCTTAGGGGACCATTTTATGAATTTACAAGCCATAAAAATGGCATTGGCATGGAAGAAATATGAAGATGTGCTTGAACCCACCTACCACCCGTTCGATCCCCGGCTTACGCATCCTGCCTCTTTGGTTAGCTGAGTGCCCGCACGTTCATTTTCTGGGTTGACTTAGGCATACGAAGTTCATCCCCAGTCTAAGCATACAAAGTTTATTCCCAGTCTAAGATCAGACTAGATCAAGGGTTGCGACAGCAGGATCGATAGCACGCAGGGGGGACCGTACCGATCCCTGACTTGCCCATTCTGCCTCTCCGGCCGATTGAGTGCCCGCACGCCCGTTTCATGGGTTGGCTTAGGCATAGGGAGTTCATTCCATGTCTAAGCCCCAGTCGGATTGAGGGTTTTGGTAGCGGGACCGACAGCACATAGAGGCAGACCGGGCCGATCCCCGACTTGTGCATTATGCCTTTTTGACCAGCTCAGCACCCGCACGCTCGTTTCATTGGTTGACTTAGGCATACGAAGTTCATTCCTAGTCTAAGATCAGACCAGATTGAGGGTTGCGGTAGCAGGATCGACAGCACGTAGGAGGGATCGAGTTGGTCCCCGGTTTATGCATTCTACCTCTCCGGTCGACTGAGCACCAGTGCGCTCATTTCATGGGTTGGCTTAGGCATACAGAGTTCATTCCATGTCTAAGCATATGGAATTCATTCCCAGTCTAAGATCGGACTGGACTGAGGGTTACGGTAGCAGGACCAGTAACAGGATCGACAACACATAGGGGGGACCGGGTCGATCCCCGGCTTACGCATTCTGCCTTTTCGGCCGACTGAGCGCCCGCACACTCGTTTCGTGGGTTGGCTTAGGCATACGGAGTTCATTCCATGTCTAAGCCCTAGTCAGACTGAGGGTTGTTGTAGCAGGACTGGTAGCGGGATCGACAGCACGAAGAGGGGGACCGGGTTGATCCCTAACTTGCACATTACGCCTCTCCGACCGGCTGAGCATCCGCACGCTCATTTCGTGGGTTGACTTAGGCATACAGAGTTCATCCGTAGTCTAAGAATACGGAGTTCATTCCCAGTCTAAGATCGGACCGGACCAAGGGTTGGGGTAGTAGGATCTACAACATGCAGGGGGACTGAGCCGATCCCTGGCTTGCATGTTCTGCCTCTCTGGCCGGCTGAGTGCCCGTACGCCCGTTTCGTGGGTTGGCTTAGGCATAGGGAGTTCATTCCATGTCTAAGCCCCAGCCGAACTGAAGGTTGTGGCAGCAGGATCGGTAGCACACAGAAAGGGACCGGGCCGATCCCCGACTTGTACATTATGCCTCTCTGACCGGCTCAGCGCCCGAATGCTCATTTCATGGGTTGATTTACTCATACGGAGTTCATTCCTAGTCTAAGATTGGACCAGACCGAGGGTTGCAGTAGCAGGATCGATAGCAAGCAGGGGGACTGGACCGGTCCTCGGCTTGCGCATTCTGCCTCTCTCGCCAACTGAGCGCCCGTAGGCTCGTTTCATGGGTTGGCTTAGGCATACGGAGTTCATTCCATGTTTAAGTATATGGAGTTCATTCCTAATCTAATATCGGACCGGATCGAGGGTTGAGGTAGCAGGACCAGCAGCAAGATCGACAGCGTGTAAGGGGGGACCGGGTCGTTCCTCGGCTTGCTCATTCTGCCTCTCAGGCCGACTGAGCACCCGCATGCCCGTTTCTTGGGTTGGCTTAGGCATAGGGAGTTCATTCCATGTCTAAGCCCCAGTCAGACCGAGGGTTGTGGTAGCGGGACCGGAAGCACTCAGAGGAGGATCGGGCCGATCCCCGACTTACACATTATGCCTCAACGGCTGGCTTAGTACCCGAACGCTCATTTCGTGGGTTGACTTAGGCATACGGAGTTCATTCCCAGTTTATGATCGTATCGGATCGAGGGTTGTAACAGCAGGATCGATAGCACGTAGGGGGACCAGGCCGGTCGTCGGCTTGCACATTCTGCCTTTCTGATCGGCTGAGCGCCCGTACGCTCGTTTCATGGGTTGGCTTAGGCATACGGAGTTCATTCCATGTCTAAGCCCCATCCAGACCGAGGGTTGTGGTAGCGAGACCGACAGCATGCAGAAGGGGATCAGGCCGATCCCCGACTTGCGCATTATGCCTCTCCGGCTGGCTCAACACCCGTATGCTCATTTCGTGGGTTGACTTAGGCATACAGAGTTCATTCCCAGTCTAAGATTGGATTAGACCGAGGGTTGCGACAGCTGGATCGACAGTACGCAGAGGGGATCGGGCCGATCCCCGGCTTGCGCATTTTGCCTTTTCGATCGGCTGAGTGCCCACACGTTCATTTCGTGGGTTGGCTTTGGCATACTGAGCTCATTCCATGTCTAAGCATACGGAGTTCATTCCCAGTCTAAGATCGGACCGGATCGAGGGTTGTGGCAGTAGGACCAGTAGCAAGATCGATAGCACGTAGGGGGATCGAGCCAATTCTCGGATTACGCATTCTGCCTCTCCGGTCGACTGAGCACCCGCACGTTCGTTTCGTGGGATGGCTTAGGCATACGGCGTTCATTCCATGTCTAAACCCCAGTCGGACCGAGGGTTGTGGCAGCTGGACCGGTAGCACGCAGAGTGGGCCCGGGTCGATCCCCGGCTTACGCATTCTACCTCTCTAACCGGCTGAGCACCCGCACGCTCGTTGCATGTTTTGGTTTAGGCATACTGAGTTCATTTTATGTCTAAGCATACAGAGTTCATTCCTAGTCTAAGAGCTTGAGCCACGGTGCACATGCTGGCCTCGGGCATATGCTGCTGCCGTATTTTTTTCGCTCGGGGCACCATCGTCGGAGAGCCTAACCAACGGCATTTGGGGTTTCGACGATTGGGGGGATCAGGGGGTGTGCGCACATGATGTACGATGGGTGCTGGTACTTGGCCCTTATATTGGCCCCCTATCCCTCATCAAACCTCGAGAACTCACACCCTCTTAAAGAGAATTTGAGATTTTATAGGTTTGCTGCCAGAGCATTTGAGGGTTATGGTAGCAGGTTCAGCAGCACGCAGGGGGGATCGGGCCGATCCTCAGCTTGCGCATTCTACCTCTCTAGCCGGCTGAGTGCCCGCACGCCCGTTTCATGGGTTCGCTTAGGCATAGGGAGTTCATTCTATGTCTAAGCCCCAGCTGGACCGAGGGTTGTGGCAGCGGGACTGACAGCACGTAAAGGGGGATCGGGTCGATCCCCGGCTTGCATATTATGCCTCTCCGGTCGGCTCAATGCCCGAACGCTCATTTCGTGGGTTGACCTAGGCATACAGAGTTCATTCCCAGTCTAAGATCAGATCGGACCAAGGGTCGCAGCAGTAGGATCGACAGCACGCAGGGGGATCGAGCCAATACCTGGCTTGTGCATTCTACCTCTTCGGCCGGCTGAACGCTTGCACACTCATTTCATGGGTTGGCTGAGGCATACGGAGTTTATTCCATGTCTAAGCCCCAGTCGAATCAAGGGTTGTGGCAGTGGGACCGACAGCACACAGAGGGGGACCGAGCTGATCCCAGGCTTGCGCATTATGCCTCTATGGCAGGCAGCGCCCGCAAGCTCGTTTCTTGGGTTGACTTAGGCATACGGAGTTCATCCCCATATAAGCATACGAAGTTCATTCGCAGTCTAAGTTGGGACCACACCGAGGATGCGGCAGCAGGGTCGGCAGCACACAGGGGGGGACCAGGCTTATCCCCGACCTGCACATTCTGCCTCTCCGATCGACTGAGCACCCGCACACTCATTTCATGGATCGGCATAGGCATACGAAAGCTTGCCACGAAAACGGGTCGTCTTGCCACGAAACTTCACATGAAGGCTTAGGGGACCATTGTATGAATTTACAAGCCATAAAAATGGCATTGGCAAGGCAAAAATATGAAGATCGGATCAGACCGAGGGTTGCGGCAGTAGGATCGGCAGCACGCATGGGGGATCGGGCTGATCCCCGACTTGCACATTCTGCCTCTCCGGCCGGTTGAGCGCCCGCACTCCCGTTTCGTAGGTTGGCTTAGGCATAGGGAGTTCATTCCATGTCTAAGCCCCAGTCGGACTGAGGGTTGTGGCAGCGGGACTGACAGCATGCAAAGCGGGACCGGGCCGATCCCAGGCTTGCACATTATGCCTCTAGGGCAAGCAGTGCCTGCAAGCTCGTTTCTTGGGTTGACTTAGGCATACGGAGTTCATCCCCAGTCTAAGCATACGGAGTTCATTCCACTCTAAGATGTGATTGAACCGAGGGTTGCGGCAGCAAGACCAGCAGCAGGATCGATAGCATGCAGGGGGGACCAGGCTAATCCCCGGCTTGCGCATTCTACCTCTCCGATCGGCTGAGCGCCCGCACGCTCGTTTCATGGATTGGCATAGGCATACGAAGTTCATTCCATGTCTAAGCCCCAGACAAACCGAGGGTTGTGGCAGCAGGACCAGCAGTTGGATCGACAGCACGCAGAGAGGGATCGGGTTGATCCCTGGCTTACGCATTATGCCTCTTCGGCCAGCTCAGTGCCTGCACGCTCGTTTCGTGGGTTGACTTATGCATACGAAGTTCATTCCCAGTCTAACATCAGACTGGACCGAGGGTTGCGGCAGCAAGATTGACAGCACGTAGGGGGGACCGGGCTGATCTTCGGCTTGCACATTCTACCTCTCTGACTGACTGAGCGCCTGCACGCTCGTTTCGTGGGTTGGCTTAGGCATACGGAGTTCATTCCCAGTCTAATATTTTGAGCCACGGTGCACATGCTGGGCTCGACCATGTGCTGGTGTTGCATTTTTTTTGCCTGAGGCACCATCGTCGGAGCATTGTCGGAGAGCCTAACAGGCGGCATTGGGGGTTTCGACGATTGGGGGGGCCGGGGGGGTGTGCGCACATGATGTGCGATGGGTGCTGGTACTTGGCCCATATTTTGGCCCCCTATCCCTCATCAAACCTCAAGAACTCACACCCCTTTAAAGAGCATTTGAGATTTTATAGGTTTGCTGCCAGTAGCCATTAAAGTGTCTAAAATGGGGACACTTTTTTCAAACGATCACAAAATCTTCTCCACTTCGAGTTTTTAGCTGAAGTTTTTTGTGCATGCCAAGAAAAGTACAAGGATCACCTCTACCAAATTTGGGGATAAAACTATTTCTTAAAAAATTTTAAGAAATCTCTAACCGTAAAAAGTTTCAAAAATCATGAAAAATAAAAAACGGGTCGTCTTGCTACGAAACTTCACATGAAGGCTTAGGGGATCATTGTATGAATTTACAAGCCATAAAAATGGCATTGGCATGGCAGAAATATGAAGATGTGCTTGAACCCACCTACCTCCCGTTCGATCCCCAGCTTGCGCATCCTGCCTCTCTGGTCGGCTGAGCGTCCGCACGCTCGTTTCGTGGGTTGACTTAGGCATACGGAGTTCATCCCCAGTCTAAGCATATGGAGTTCATTCCCAGTCTAAGATCGGATCGGACTGGGGGTTACGGTAGCAGGATCGACAGCACGTAGAGGGGACTGAGCCGATCCTCGGCTTACGCATTCTGCCTCTCCGGTCGACTGAGCACCTGTACGCCCATTTCATGGTTTGGCTTAGGCATAGGGAGTTCATTCCATGTCCAAGCCCAAGTCGGATCGAGGGTTATGGCAGCGGGACCTGCAGCACGTAAAGGGGGATCGGGCCGATCCCTGGCTTGCGCATTATGCCTTTCCGGTCAGCTCAACGCCCGAACATTCGTTTCGTGGGGTGACATAGGCATACGAAGTTCATTCCCAGTCTAAGATCGGACCGGACCGAGGGTTGCCACAATAGGATCGACAGCACACAGAGGGGGATCGAGCCGGTCCCCGATTTGCGTATTTTACCTCTCCGACCGACTGAGCGCCCGCATGCTCATTTTGTGGGTTGGCTTAGGCATACGGAGTTCATTCCATGTCTAAGCATATGGAGTTCATTCCCAGTCTAAGATTGCCTCGGACTAAGGGTTACGGCAGCAAGACCAGCAGGAAGATCGGTAGCATGCAGGGGGGACCGAGTCGATCCTTGACTTGCGTATTTTATCTCTCTGGTTGGCCTTTCCGGTCGGCTTAGTGCCTGTACGCTTATTTCGTGGGTTGACTTGGGCATACGGAGTTCATCCCTAGTTTAAGCATACAGAGTTTATTCCCAATTTAAGATCAGATCGAATCGAGGGTTGCGGCAGTAGGATCGACAGCATGCAGGGGGGACCAGGCCGATCCCCAGCTTGCGCATTCTGCCCCTCCGGTCGGTTGAGCTCCTGCACGCCCATTTCGTGGGTTAGTATAGGTATAGGTAGTTCATTCCATGTCTAAGCCCCAGCCGGACCGAGGGTTGTCGCAGCGGGACTGGCAGCATGCAGAGAGGGACCGGGCTGATCCTCGGCTTGCGCATTTTACCTCTCCGATCGGCTGAGCGCCCACACGCTCGTTTCGTGGGTTGGTTTAGGCATACGGAGTTCATTCCATGTCTAAGCATACGGAGTTCATTCTCAGTCTAAGAGTTTGAGCCACGGTGCACATACTGGGCTCGGGCATGTGCCGGAGCATCATCAGAGCATTGTCGAAGAGCCTAATCGACGGCATTGGGGGTTACAGCGATTAGGGGGGCCGGGTGGGTGTGTGCACATGATGTGTGATGGGTGCTGGTACTTGGCCCTTATATTGGCCCCCTATCCCTCATCAAACCTCCAGAACTTACAACCCCTTAAAGAGCATTTGAGATTTTATAGGTTCGCTACCAGTAGCCATTAAAGTGTCTGAAATGGGGACACTTTTTTCAAACTGTCACAAAATCTTCTCCACTTCAAGTTTTTAGCTGAATCCTTTTGTGCATGCCAACAAAAATGCAAGGATCACCTCTACCAAATTTGGGGACAAAACTCTTTCTAAAAAAATTTCAAAAAATCCCTAACCATAAAAAGTTTCGAAAATCGTGAAAAATAGAAAATGGGTCGTCTTGCCACGAAACTTCACATGAAGGCTTAGGGGACCATTGTATGAATTTACAAGCCACAAAAATGGCATTGGCAGGGCAGAAATATGAAGATGTGCTTGAACCCACCTACCACCCGTTTGATCCCCGGCTTGCGCATCCTGCCTCTATGGTCGGCTCAGCGTCCGCACACTCGTTTCATGGGTCGACTTAGGCATACGGAGTTCATCCCCAGTCTAAGCATACGGAGTTCATTCCCAATCTAAGATCGAACCAGACCGAGGGTTGCGACAGTAGGATCGACAGCACGTAGGGGGGATCGGGCTGATCCCCGGCTTACGCATTCTACCTCTCCGGTTGGCTGAGCTCCCGTACCCCCGTTTCGTGGGTTGGCTTAAGCATAAGGAGTTCATTCCTTGTCTAAGCCCCAACCGGACTGAGGGTTGTGGCAGCGGGACTGACAACATCCAGAGGGGGATCAGACTGATCCTCGATTTCGCAGTATGCCTTTTCGATCGGCTCAGCAGCCGCATGCTCGTTTCGTGGGTTGACTTAGGTGTACGGAGTTCATTCCAAGTCTAAGATTGGATCGGACTGAGAGTTACGGTAGCAGGATCGATAGCACATGAGGTGGGACCGGGTCGGCCCCCGGCGTATGCGTTCTGCCTCTATCCCCGGCTGAGCACCCGCACGCTCGTTTCAAGGGTAGGCTTAGGCATATGGAGTTCATTCCATTTATAAGCATACGGAGTTCATTTCCAGTCTAAGATCGGACCGGATTGAGGGGTGTGGTAGTAGGACCCGTAGCAAGATCGGCAACACGCAGG
Source organism: Durio zibethinus (assembly GCF_047325235.1). Classification (NCBI taxonomy): domain Eukaryota; kingdom Viridiplantae; phylum Streptophyta; class Magnoliopsida; order Malvales; family Malvaceae; genus Durio; species Durio zibethinus. Next base: position 21,220,769 of record NC_143181.1, read on the forward strand.
GGGGATCGAGCTGATCCTCGGCTAACCACCCACACGCTCATTTCATGGGTTGACTTAGGCATACGAAGTTCATCCCCAGTCTAAGCATACAGAGTTCATTCCTAATCTAAGATCGGACCAGACTGAGGGTTGTGGCAACAGGATTGATAGCATGCAGAGGGGGACCAGGCCGATCCCCGGCTTGCGCATTCTGCCTCTCCGATCGGTTGAGCTCCCGTAAGCTCGTTTCATGGGTTGGCTTAGGCATACGGAGTTCATTCCATGTCTAAGCATACGGAGTTCATTCCTAATCTAAGAGTTTGAACCACGGTGCACATGCTGGGCTTGGGCATGTGCTGGTGCCGCATTTTTTTCGCTCGGGGCACCATTGCCAGAGCATCGTTGAAGAGCCTAACCGGCGGCATTTGGGGTTTCGACGATTGGGGGGCCGGGGGGTGTACGCACATGATGTGCGATGGCTGCTGGTACGTGGCCCTTATATTGGCCCCCTATCCCTCATCAAACCTCGAGAACTCACACCCCCTTAAAGAGCATTTGAGATTTTATAGGTTTGCTGCCAGTAGCCATTAAAGTGTCTGAAATGGGGACACCTTTTTGAAACGGTCACAAATTCCTCTCCACTTCGAATTTTTGGATGAATTTTTTTATTCATGCCAAAAAAAATACAAGGATTATCTCTACCAAATTTGGGGACAAAAGTCTTTCTAAAAAAATTTTAAAAAATCCCGAACCATAAAAAGTTTCAAAAATCATGAAAATAGAAAACGGGTCATGTTGCCACGAAACTTCACATGAAGGCTTAGGGGATCATTGTGTGAATTTACAAGCCATAAAAATGGCATTGGTAAGGTAGAAATATGAAGATGTGCTTGAACCCACCTACCACCCGTTCGATCCTCAGCTTGTGCATCCTGCCTCTCTGGTCGACTGAGCGCCCGCAGGCTCGTTTCGTGGGTTGACTTAGGCATACGGAGTTCATCCCCAATCTAAGCATATGGCGTTCATTCTCAGTCTAAGATTGGACTGGACCAAGGGTTTCGGTAGCAGGATCAACAGCACATAGGGGGGACCAAGTCGATCCCCAGCTTACGCATTCTGCCTCTTCGACCGGCTAAGTGCTCACACGCCCGTTTTGTGGGTTGGCTTAGGCATAGGGAGTTCATTCCATGTCTAAGCCCCAGCTGGACCGAGGGTTGTGGCAGTGGGATCGGCATCACACAGAGGGGGACCAGACTAATCCCCGGCTTGTGCATTCTGCCTCTTCGGTCGGTTGAGCGCCCGCACGTTCATTTCATGGGTTGGCTTAGGCATACGGAGTTTATTCTATGTCTAAGCTTACGGAGTTCATTCTCAGTTTAAGAGTTTGAGCCACGGTGCACATGCTAGGCTTGGGCATGTACTGGTGCTGTATTTTTTTCTCTCGGGGCACCATCATCGAAGCATCGCCGGAGCATCACTGGAGAGCCTAATCGACGGCATTGGGGGTTCCGACGATTGGGGTGTCGGGGGGTGTGCGCACATGATGTGCGATGGGTGCTGGTACTTGGCCCCTATATTGGCCCCCTATCCCTCATCAAACCTCGAGAATGTAGGGGGGGATCGGGCCGATCTCCGACTTATGCATTCTACCTCTCCGGTCGGTTGAGCACCCGCATGCTCGTTTCGTGGGTTGGCTTAGGCATACAGAGTTCATTCCATGTCTAAGCATACGGAGTTCATTCCCAGTCTAAGAGTTTAAGCCACGGTGCACATGCTGGGCTCGGGCATGTGCTGGTGCCGCATTTTTTTCACCTGGGGTACCATCGTCGGAGCATCGTCAGAGCATCGTCGGAGAGCCTAATCGACGGCATTTGCAGTTCCGGCGATTGGGGGGGCCGAGGGGTGTGCGCACATGATGTGTGATGGGTACTGGTACTTGGCCCTTATATTGGCCCCCTATCCCTCATCAAACCTCCAGAACTCACACCCCCTTAAAGAGCATTTGAGATTTTAAGGTTTGCTGCCAATAGCCATTAAAGTGTCTAAAATGGGGACACTTTTTTCAAACGGTCACAAAATCTTCTCTACTTTGAGTTTTTACCTGAATTGTTTTGTGCATGCCAAAAAAAATGCAAGGATCACCTCTACCAAATTTAGGGACAAAACTCTTTCTAAAAAAATTTTAAAAAATCCTGAACCGTAAAAAGTTTCAAAAATCGTGAAAAATAGAAAACGGGTAGTCTTGCCATGAAACTTCACATCAAATCTTAGGGGACCATTGTATGAATTTTCAAGCCGTAAAAATGACATTCGCATGGCAGAAATATGAAGATGTGCTTGAACCCACCTACCACCCGTTTGATCATCGGCTTGCGCATCCTGCCTCTCTGGTCGGCAGAGTGCCCGCATGCTCATTTCGTGGGTTGACTTAGGCATACGAAGTTCATCTCCAGTCTAAGCATATGGAGTTCATTCCCAGTCTAAGATCAGACCGGATCGAGGGTTGCGGCAGTAGGATCGATAGCTTGCAAGGGGGACCGGGTAGATCCTCGGCTTATGCATTCTGCCTTTTCGGCCGACTGAGCGCCCGTAAGCCCGTTTCGTGGGTTGGCTTAGGCATAGGGAGTTCATTCCATGTCTAAGCCCCAGTCAGACCGAGGGTTGTGGCAGCGGGATCGGCAGCACATAGAGGGGGACCGGGCCAATCCCCTGCTTGCGCATTATGCCTCTCTGGTCGACTCAGTGCCCATACGCTCATTTCGTGGGTTGGCTTAGGCATACAGAGTTCATTCCCAGTCTAAGATCGGACCGGATCGAGGGTTGTATTAGCAGGATCAATAGCAGGATCGACAGCATGCAAGAGGGGATCGGGTCGATCCTCGGCTTATGTGTTCTGCCTCTCCGGTTGGCTGAGCGCCCGCACGCTCGTTTCGTGGGTTCGCTTAGGCATACAAAGTTCATTCCATGTCTAAGCATATGGAGTTCATTCCCAGTCTAAGATCGGACTGGACTGAGGGTTACGACAGCAAGACCAGCAACAGGATTGACAGCATGCAGGGGAGGATCGGACCGGTCCCCGGCTTGTGCATTCTGCCTCTCCAGTCGGTTGAGCGCCCGTACGCTTGTTTCATGGGGCATACGGAGTTCATTCCATGTCTAAGCATACAGAGTTCATTCCTAGTCTAAGATCGGACCGGACCGAGGGTTGCGGTAGCAGGACCAGTAGCAGGATTGATAGCACACAGGAGGGATCGAGCCGATCCCCAGCTTACACATTCTTCCTCTCCGACCGACTGAGCGCCCGCACGCTCGTTTCGTGGTTTGGCTTAGGCATACGGAGTTCATTCCATGTCTAAGCCCCAGTCAGACTGAGGGTTGTGGTAGCAGGACTGGCAGCGAGATCGACAGCACGTTAAGGGGGACCGGGCTGATCCTCGGCTTGCACATTATGCCTCTTCGACTGAATGAGCACTCGCACGTTCGTTTCATGGGTTGACTTAGGAATACGGAGTTCATCCCCAGTCTAAGCATATGTAGTTCATCCCCAGTCTAAGATCAGATCGGATCGAAGGTTGCGACAGCAAGATCGACAGCACGCATGAGGGACCGGGCTAATCCTTGACTTGTGCATTCTACCTATCCGGTCGACTAAGTGCCCGCACGCTCGTTTTATGGGTTGGCTTAGGCATAGGGAGTTCATTCCATGTCTAAGCCTCAACCAAACTGAGGGTTGTGGCAGCAGGATCAGTAGCACGTAAAAGGGGACCGAGCCGATCCCCGGCTTGAGTATTATGCCTCTCTGGCTAGCTCAGCGCCCGAACGCTCATTTCGTGGGTTGACTTAGGCATACAGAGTTCATTCCCAGTCTAAGATCGGACCGGACTGAGGGTTGCGGTAGCTGGATCGACAGCACGTAGGGGGAGACCGGGCCGGTCCCTAGCTTGTGCATTCTGCCTGTCCGACTGGCTGAGCGCCCACACGTTCATTTTATGGGTTGGCTTAGGCATACGGAGTTCATTCCATGTCTAAGCATACGGAGTTCATTCTCAGTCTAAGATCAAACCGGACCGAGGGTTACGGTAGCAAGACCAGCAACAGGATTGGCAGCACGTAGGGGGGACCGGGCCGTTCCCCGACTTACGCATTCTGCCTCTCCAGCCGGTTGAGTGCCTGCATGCTCGTTTTGTGGGTGGACTTAGGCATACGGAGTTCATCCCCAGTCTAAGCATACGGAGTTCATTCCCGGTCTAAGATCAAATCGGACCGAGGGTTGCGACAGTAGGATCGGTAGCATGCAGGGGGGACCGGGCCAATCCCCAGCTTGCGCATTCTACCTCTCTGACCGGTTGAGCGCCCGCGCACCCGTTTCATGGGTTGGCTTGGGCATAGGGAGTTCATTCCATGTCTAAGCCCTAGCTGGACTGAGGGTTGTGGCAGCGGGATCGGCAGCATACAGAGGGGGATCAAGCTGATCCCCGGCTTGCATATTCTACCTCTTCGATCGGCTGAGCACCTGTGTCACGCCCTAGGTGGGTGTGCCAGGCACATCAGGCAGACCAGCAGGTGAGCCATTGGTTGAGGCCCGTAGACTAGGTGTGCTAGCGGGTATCTGTACGCAAAGCCTAGTAAATGAGTTCAGAATGCCCGCCCAACTTGCAGGCCAGCCCGTGAGACTGAGGCCTGGCATACAAGCTGCCCGCACCACATCCGGAAGGGCCCAAGGTGCTGGAAACACAAGGGAAGCTTCTGGAAGCAGGCAGGATGAGCAGAAGCATCCTGATTGATTGTAATCTGTATAATCCCATGATTTTAGCCTTTATTCTAGGGATATTGCCATTAAGTTGTAGCTAGAGCCTCAACTATAAATAGAGGGCTGCTCCATCCTCATTTGTACCCCATCAAACACTTCTGTTTCAGTGAATACAAGAGCATTTCTAGAATTCTGTCTTCTTATCCTGTTTCTCTTTAACTTGCCTAATCAGCCCTTCCCATTGTTCTAGTGCCTGCACGCTTGTGTTTTATGTTGACTTAGGCATAAAGGAGGAGATTCCAAGCCTAAGGCCGCATGGTTTCTGAGTCTAAGGTCAGAGCCCGTGACAGTTGGTATCAGAGCAAGTTTGATATTGCGTGTTTGTGTTGTACAGGTTAGATCGTGATTGAGGAGATGGCATCCCAAAGCGACGTTGCTAGCCAACAATCAGAGGCCCAGGTGCATGGGCGTGGAAGAGGCAAGAAAGCCAGTTCTAGAGATATCTGGTCTACCATGGATGGTAGGCTGGCCAAGGTGGAGGTGACTGTAGGCAACATGGGGGAAAAGCTTGAGGAGGTAGATACTCACATTACATCGCTAGACTCTATGGGGGAGGAGATCCAAAGTGAGCTGGAAGCTACTTTCAACAAAGGTTTGAACATGTTCACCCGAAAGAATCAGACCTTGGAGGCTGAAGTTCTGACCTTGCACGATGGCATAGAGGCCATGCGCCAGCGGATGGAAGAGCTTGCCAGTGAGCTTGTTGCTTGCAAGACTGCCATTGGGAATGGCATGTTTGCTGAAGTGTCCAAATCCAGATTGGATGTCCCCAAGCCTAAGGAGTTCAAGGGGACTAGGGCGGCCAAGGAAGTAGACAACTACCTATGGGGTATGGAGTAGTACTTCCAGGCCATGGGCATGCAAGACGAGGCGATAAGGTAAGCACCGTTGCTACATATCTCATTGATGTAGCCTTATTGTGGTGGAGGCGCAGGTGTGATAAGGCACGGGTGGTGTCAGCCATCCAATTTGCCAAGGCGGTAAGCAGACAAGAAGACACCTTCTTGGCAGCCCTGAAATATGATGAGCCAAAGGAGAAGGAGACTGAGTCACCCTTGGAGGTGTTAAAGGTGCTGAAGACCTTTAGTGATGTGATGCCCACAAAGCTGCCTAGCAAGCTACCACCTAAGAGGGAGGTGGACCACAAGATCGAGCTAGTGTCTGAGGCCAAGCCACCAGCCAGAGCCCCTTACCGAATGTCTCCACCAGAGTTGGAGGAGTTGAGGAAGCAGCTTAAAGAGTTAGTTGATGCTAGCTTCATCAGGCCATTGAAGGCACCTTATGGTGCACCGGTTCTATTCCAGCGCAAGCATGATGGGTCGTTGTGGCTGTGCATAGACTACCGGGCTTTGAACAAGCTGACCATCAAGAACAAGTACCCCATCCCACTCATTGTGGACTTGTTCGATCAACTTGGGAGCGCAAGGTGGTTCACCAAGCTGGATTTGAGGTCGGGCTACTATCAAGTTAGGATCATGGAAGAAGATGAGCCAAAGATAGCATGTGTCACTCGGTATGGTTCGTATGAGTTCTTGGTGATGCCTTTCAGACTCATGAACGCCCCAGCAACATTCTGCACCCTTATGAACAAGGTACTTCAGTCATTCCTTGATCGATTTATTGTGGTTTATTTAGATGACATTGTGATCTACAGCCAGACTTTGGGAGAGCATGTAGACCACTTGAGACAGGTGTTCAAGGTGTTACAGGCACACAAGCTATTTGTCAAGAGGGAGAAGTACTCATTCGCCCAGCAAGATATCCCATTCCTTGGCCACATAGTGGGAGGTGGCAGGATACGCATGGATGAAGGCAAGATACACGCCATCCTGGAGTGGCAACCACCAACCAAGGTCACCAAGTTAAGATCGTTCCTTGGGCTGGTTAACTACTACAGGCGCTTCATCAAAGGTCACTTAGCAATAGCCACGCCATTCACTGACTTGCTCAAGAAAGGGAGAGCATGGGAGTGGAGCGTAGGGTGCCAGGAAGCCTTTGACAGGTTGAAGCGGGCTATGACCGAGGAGCCAGTCTTGGCCTTGCTAGACCATGCTAAGCCGTATGAGGTGCATACGGATGCATCAGACTTTGCCATAGGGGGCATGTTGATGCAGGAGGGACGTCTAGTCATGTTCGAGAGTAGGAAGCTGAACGAGACTAAGCGCAAGTACACGGTCCAGGAGAAAGAGATGACTGCAGTGGTGCACTGTTTGTGCACTTGGTGCCATTACCTGTTGGGGTCGAGGTTCGTTGTGAGGATGGACAATGTGGCAACCAGCTACTTCCAAACGTAAAAGAAACTGTCCTCCAAGTAGGCTAGATGGCAAGATTTTCTTACAGAATTTAATTTCTAGATGAAGTACAAGCCAGGACGGGCGAACCTAGTGGCAGATGCCTTGAGCAGGAAGGCTAACCTTGCTACCATTAGCCAACCAGAGGGGTCACTGGTGCCGTGCATCAAGAAGGGACTTGCGCATGATCCTACAGCCAAGGCTTTGATGGAGTATGCCCAGCATGGCAAGACTAGGCGATTTTAGTTACAGGATGGCTTGCTGCACATCAGGGGCAGTAGACTGTTTATGCCACAGCACGGGAAGCTCCGCAAGGAAGTTTTGTAAGAATGCCATGATTCAAGGTGGGTTGGACACCTCGGAGTGAGCCGCACCTTGGCACTGATCGAGGACCAGTAGTACTGACTGCACATGAGAGACGATGTGGAGGCCTATGTGAAGACTTGTCTTGTGTGCCAACAGGACAAGGTGGAGCTCAAGAAACCAAGTGGTCTCTTGGAGCCATTGCTAGTGCCAGAGCGACCATGGGAGAGTGTTTCTCTAGACTTTATAGTCGGTCTACCCAAAGTAGAAGGGTTTGGAAGCATCATGGTAGTGGTGGACAGGTTTTCCAAGTATGGAATCTTCATTCCAGCAACCAAGGAGTGCCCGGCCGAGGAGGTAGCTCGATTGTTCCTGAAGAACATGGCTAAGTACTGGGAAGTGCTGAGGACCATTGTTAGTGATCGGGACGGGCATTTCATGGGCAGGTTCTGGACTGAGTTGTTCAAGCTATTGGGATCAAACTTGAACTTTTCCACTAGCATGAATCCGCAGACCGATGGGCAGATAGAGTGAGTAAATGGACTATTGGAGGTCTACCTCAAGCACTATGTGAGTGCCATACAAAGGGACTGGCCAAAGCTGCTAGACATTGTGTAGTTTTCCTACAACTTGCAAAGGAGCGAGGCAACGAACCAGAGCCCATTTGAGGTTGTGAGAGGGCAACAACCACTAACACCCGGTTCGATTACTGCAGGTTATACAGGGTCGAATCCTGCAGCATACAAGTTTACCAAGGCATGGCAGGAGCAAACTGACGTGGCCAGAGTTTGTCTACACAAGGCGGCCAAGAGGTTGAAGAAGTGGGTAGACCAGAAGAGGCGGGATGTGCAGTTCCAGGTTGGAGACTTGGTGTTGGTGAAGCTGCATCCCATTGTGCACCATAGGGGGCTGCACAAAAGCCTAGTCTGGAGGTATGAGAGACCTTTTCGAGTAGTCAAGACGGTAGGCAAGGTTGCCTACAAGCTGGATATGCCACCCAAGCCGAGGGTACACCCGGTGTTCTATGTGAGCATGCTCAAGCCGTTCCATGAGGATGAGGGAGATCCAGGACAGGTAGAGTCAAAGCGTGCACCATTGGGAGCAAGGGCCTCATATGAGAAGGAGGTCCACAGCATCATGGCTGATCGAGAGGTGAGACAGAAGAACTATCAACCAAGACATGAGTACTTGGTGCGCTGGAAGAGACTTTCAGATAGTGAGGCAAGCTGGGAACTAGCAGATGACTTATGGCAGTTCGGGGACTAGATCAGGCAATACCATGCAGAAGACGCAATGAGGACGTTGCGCAATCAAGTGGGGGAGAATGTCATGCCCTGGGCGAGCGTGCCAGGCACATCAGGCGGACCAACAGGCCAGCCAGAGGTTGAGGCCCACAAACCAAGCGTGCTGGCCGGTATCTATGCGCAAAGCCTAGCAAATGAGTTCAGAACACCCACCCAACTTGCAAGCTAGCCTGTGAGACCAAGGCCTGGCATACAAGATGGCCGCACCACATCCAGAAGGGCCTAAGGTGCTGGACATGCAAGGGAAGCTTCTGGAAGCAGGCAGGATCAGCAGGAGCATCCTGGCAGATGTGGTTAACCCTGAAAATCAGGAGTTAGCATCCTGATTGATTGTAATCTATATAATCCCATGATTTTACCCTTTATTCTAGGGATATTGCCATTAAGTTGTAGCTGGACCCTCAACCATAAATAGAGGGTTGCTCCACCCTCATTTGTACACCATCAAACACTTCTGTTTCAGTGAATACAAGAGCATTTCCAGAATTCTGTCTTCTTATCCAGTTTCTCTTTAACTTGCGTAATCAGCCCTTCCCATTGTTCTAGTGCCCGCACACTTCTGTTTTAGGCTGACTTAGGCATAAAAGAGGAGATTCCAAGCCTAAGGCTGCATGGTTTCTGAGTCTAAGGTCAGAGCCTGTGACACCTGTACGCTCGTTTCGTGGGTTGGCTTAGGCATACAGAGTTGATTCCATGTTTAAGCATAGGAGTTCATTCCCAGTCTAAGAGTTTGAGCCATGGTGCACATGCTGGGCTCAGGCATGTGCTGGTGTCGCATTTTTTTTGCTCGGGGCACCATCGTCGGAGCATCGCCGGAGAGCCTAACCGGTGGCATTGGGGGTTATGATGATTGGGAGGGCCAGGGGGTGTGCACACATGATGTGCAATGGGTGCTGGTACTTGGCCCTTATATTGGCCCCCTATCCCTCATCAAACCTTGAGAACTCACACCCCCTTAAAAAGCATTTGAGATTTTATAGGTTTGCTGCCAATAGCCATTAAAGTGTCTGAAATGGGGACACTTTTTTCAAACGGTCACAAAATCTTCTCCACTTCGAGTTTTTAGTTGAATTTTTTGTGCACGCCAACAAAAATACAAGGATCATCTCTACCAAATTTGGGGACAAAAATCTTTCTAAAAAAATTTCAAAAAAATCTCGAATCGCAAAAAGTTTCGAAAATCGTGAAAAATAGAAAACAGGTCATCTTGCCACGAAACTTCACATGAAGGCGTAGGGGACCTTGGTAAGAATTTACAAGCCACAAAAATGGCATTGGCATGGCAGAAATATAAAGATGTGCTTGAACCCACCCACCACCCGTTCGATCCTCGGCTTGCACATCCTGCCTCTCTGGCCGACTGAGCGTCTGCATGCTCGTTTCGTGGATTGACTTAGGCATACGAAGTTCATCTCTAGTCTAAGCATACGGAGTTCATTCTTAGTATAAGAGCAGATCGAACTGAGGGTTGCGACAGCAAGATTGACAGCACACAGGGGGGACCGGGCCGATCCTCGACTTGCACATTCTGCCTCTCCGACCGACTGAGTGCCCGCACACCCGTTTCATGGGTTGGCTTAGGCATAAGGAGTTTATTCCATGTCTAAGCCCCAGCCAGACCCAGGGTTGTGGCAGCGGGACCGGCAGCACGTAGAAGGGGACCGGGTCAATCCTTAGCTTGCGCATTATGCCCCTACGGTCGGCTTAGAGCCCGAACGCTCGTTTCGTGGGTTGACTTATGCATAAAAAGTTCATTCCCAGTCTAAGATCAGACCAAACTGAGGGTTACAGTAGCAAGATCAATAGCACGTAGGGGGATCAGGCCGGTCCTCGGCTTGCGCATTCTGCCCCTCCAACCGACTTAGCGCCCACATGCTCGTTTCGTGGATTGGCTTCGGCATACGGAGTTCATTCCATGTCTAAGCATACAGAGTTCATTCATAGTCTAAGATCGGATTAGACTGAGGGTTACGGTAGTAGGACCAGCAGTAGGATCGACAACACGCAGGGGGGGACCGGGCTGATCCTCAGCTTGCGCATTCTGCCTCTTTAGTCGGCCTCCTCAACAGGCTGAGCGCTCGCACGCTCGTTTCGTGGGTTGACTTAGGCATACGGAGTTCATCCCAAGTCTAAGCATACGTAGTTCATTCCCAGTCTAAGATCAAATCGGATCGAGGGTTACGACAGCAGGATCGGTAGCACGCAAGGGCGATCGGGCCGATCCTCGACTTGTGCATTTTGCCTCTCCGGTCGGCTGAGAGCCCGTACGCCTATTTCATAGGTTGGCTTAGGCATAGGGAGTTCATTCTATGTCTAAGCCCTAGCCAGACCGAGGGTTGTGGTAGTGGGACCGATAGCACACAAAAGGGGATTGGGTCGAGCCCCGACTTGCGCATTCTGCCTCTCCGGCCGACTGAGTGCCCGCACGCTCGTTTCATGGGTTGGCTTAGGCATACGGAGTTCATTCCATGCCTAAGCATACGGAGTTCATTCCCAGTCTAAGAGTTTGACCCACGGTGCACATGCTGGGGCTAGGCATGTGTTGGTGCCACATTTTTTTTTGCCCGGGGCACCATCGTCGGAGCATCACCAGAGCATCACCTGAGAGCCTAACCGGCGACATTGGGGGTTCTGGCGATTGGAGGGGCCGGGGGGTGTGCGTACATGATGTGTGATGGGTGCTGGTACTTGGCCCTTATATTGGCCCACTATCCCTTAACAAACCTTGAGAACTCACACCCCCTTAAAGAGCATTTGAGATTTTATAGGTTTGCTGCCAGTAGCCATTAAAGTGTCTGAAATAGGGACACTTTTTTCAAACGGTCACAAAATCTTCTCCACTTCGATTTTTTAGCTGAATTTTTTTATGCATGCCAAAAAAAATACAAGGATCACCTCTACCAAATTTGGGGGAAAAACTCTTTCTAAAAAATTTTTAAAAAATCTCAAACCACAAAAAGTTTTGAAAATCGTGAAAAAATGGAAAACGGGTCGTCTTGCAACGAAACTTCACATGAAGGCATAGGGGACCATTGTATGAATTTACAAGCCATAAAAATGGCATTGGCATGGCAGAAATATGAAGATGTGCTTGAACCCACCTACCATCCGTTCGATCTCCAGCTTGCGCATCTTGCCTCTCTAGTCGGCTGAGCGTCCGCACGCTCGTTTCGTGGGTTGACTTAGGCATACGAAGTTCATCCACAGTCTAAGCATATGGAGTTCATTCCCAGTCTATGGTCGGACCAGACTGAAGGTTGTAGCAGTAGGATCGATAGCACGCAAGCGAGACCGGCCCGATCCCCGGCTTGGGCATTCTGCCTCTCCGATCGGTTGAGTGCCCGCACGCCCGTTTCATGGGTTGGCTTATACATAGGGAGTTCATTCCATGTCTAAGCCCAAGCTGGACTGAGGGTTGTGGCAGTAGGATCGACAGCATGTAGAGAGGGATCGGGTCGATCCTCGGCTTGCGCATTATGCCTCTCCGGCCGGCTCAGCGCCCGAACGCTCGTTTCGTGGGTTGACTTAAGTATATGGAGTTCATTCCCAGTCTAAGATGGGACCAGATTGAGGGTTTCGGTAGCAAGATCGATAGCATGCAGGGGGGACCGGTTGCGCATTCTACCTCTCCAGCCGACTGGGCGCCCACACGCTCGTTTCGTGGGTTGGCTTAGGCATACGGAGTTCATTCCATGTCTAAGCATGCGAAGTTCATTCCCAGTCTAAGATCAGATCAAACCGAGGGTTACAGTAGCAGGACCAGCAATAGGATCGACAGCATGTAGGAGGGGATCGGGTCGATCCTCGACTTGCACATTTTACCTCTCCGATCTGTTGAGCGCCCGCATGCTCGTTTCGTGGGTTGACTTAGGCATACGGAGTTCATCCCCATTCTAAGCATAAAGAGTTCATTCCTAGTCTAAGATCAAATCGGACCAAGGGTTGCGATAGTAGGATTGGCAGCACGCAGTGGGGACTGGGTTGATCCCTGATTTGTGCATTCTACCTCTTTGGTCGGCTAAACAATCGCACGCCCGTTTTGTGGGTTGGCTTAGGCATAGGGAGTTTGTTCCATGTCTAAGCCCTAGCTGGACTAAGGGTTGTGGCAGCAGGATTGGTAGCATGTAGAGAGGGATCGGGCCGATCCCCGACTTATGCATTCTGCCTTTCTGATTAGCTGAGCGCCCACACGCTCATTTCATGGGTTGGCTTAGGCATACGGAGTTCATTCCATGTCTAAGCATACGGAGTTCATTCCCAGTCTAAGAGTTTGAGCCATGGTGCACATGCTGGGCTCGAACATGTGTTGGTGTCGCATTTTTTTCGCACGAGGCACCATCATCGGAGCATCACCGGAGCATTGCTGGAGAGCCTATCCGACGGCATTGGGGGTTCCGGTGATTGGGGGTTCCGGCGATTGGGGTTGACTTAGGCATACGGAGTCCATCCCCAGTCTAAGCATACAGAGTTTATTCTCAGTCTAAGATCAAACTGGACCAAGGGTTGCGAAAGCAGGATTGGTAGCACGCAGAGAGGGACCGGGCTGATCCCCGACTTGCTCATTCTGCCTCTCCGGTCGGCTGAGCACTTGCACGCTCGTTTCGTGGGTTGGCTTAAGCATACGAAGTTCATTCCATATCTAAGCGCCAGCCAGACCAAGGGTTGTGGCAGCAGGACCGATAGTGGGATCGACAGCACGCAAATGGGGACCGAGCTGATCCCCGGATTGTGCATTATGTCTTTTCGATCGGCCTGTCCGGTCGATTGAGCAGCCGTATGCTCGTTTCGTAGGTTGACTTAGGCATACAAAGTTCATACCCAGTCTAAGCATACAGAGTTCATTCCCAGTCTAAGATCGGACCGGATCGAGGGTTATGGTAGCAGGATCGACAGCATACAGGGGGACCAGACCGATCCCCGGCTTGCGCATTCTGCCTCTCCGGTCGGTTGAGCACCCGTACGCCTGTTTCGTGGGTTAGCTTAGGCATAGGGAGTTCATTCCATGTCTAAGGCCCAACGAAACTGACGGTTGTGGCAGCAAGACCGGCAGCATGCAAAGGGGGACCGGGCCGATCCTCGGCTTGTGCATTATGCCTCTCCGGTCGGCTTAGCGCCCAAACGCTCATTTCATGGATTGACTTAGGCATACAGAGTTCATTCCCAGTCTAAGATCGGACCAGACTGAGGGTTACGGTAGCAAGATCGACAGCATGCAGGGGGGACCAGGTCGGTCCCCAACTTGCACATTCTGCCTCTTCGATCGACTGAGCACCCGTATGCTCGTTTCGTGGGTTGGCTTAGGCGTACGGAGTTCATTCCATGTCTAAGCATACGGAGTTCATTCTCAGTCTAAGATCGGTCCGAACCGAGGCTTGCAGTAGCAGGATTGGCAGCACGTAGGGGGGACTGGGCTGATCCCCGGCTTACGCATACTACGTCTCCGACCGGCTGAGCGCCCGCACGCTCGTTTTGTGGGTTGACTTAGGCATACGGAGTTCATCCCCAGTCTAAGCATACGAAGTTCATTCCCAGTGTAAGATCAAACAGGATTGAGGGTTGCGACAGAAGGATCGGCAGCATGCAGGGGGGATTGGGCCGATCCCCGGCTTGTGCATTCTGCCTCTCTGACCGACTGAGCGCCCGCATGCTCGTTTCGTGGGTTGGCTTAGGCATACGGAGTTCATGCCATTTCTAAGCATACGGAGTTCATTCCCAGTCTAAGAGTTTGAGCCATGATGCACATGCTGGGCTATAGGTGCTGCATTTTTTTCGCCCAGGGCACCATCGTCGGAGCATCGTCGGAGAGCCTAACCGACGGCATTGGGGGTTCCTATGATTGGGGGGCCGGGGGGCTGTGCGCACATGATGTACGATGGGTGCTGGTACTTCACCCTTATGTTGGCCCCCTATCCCTCATCAAACCTCGAGAACTCACACCCTCTTAAAGAGCATTTGAGATTTTATAGGTTTGCTGCCAGTAGCCATTAAAGTGTCTGAAATAGGGACACTTTTTTCAAACGGTCACAAAATCTTCTCCACCATGAGTTTTTAGCTGAATTTTTTTGTGCATGCCAAAAAAAATACAGGGATCACCTCTACCAATTTTAGGGACAAAAATCTTTCTAAAAAAATTTGAAAAAATCCCAAACCGTAAAAAGTTTCCAAAATCGTGAAAAATAGAAAACGGGTCGTCTTGCCACGAAACTTCACATGAAGGCGTAGAGGACCATTGAATGAATTTACAAGCCATAAAAATGGCATTGGCATGATAGAAATATGAAGATGTTCTTGAACCCACCTACCACCCGTTTGATACCCGGCTTGCGCATCTTGCCTCTTTTGTCGGTTGAGCGTCCGCATGCTCGTTTCATGGGTTGACTGAGGCATACAAAGTTCATCCCCAGTCTAAGCATACGGAGTTCATTCCCAGTCTAAGATTGAACTAGATCGAGGGTTACGGGAGCAGGATCGACAGCACGTAGGGGGGATTGGGCTTGCGCATTTTGCCTCTCTAGCTTGCGCATTCTACCCTTCAGTCATCACATAGGGCCGATCCCCAGCTTGCGCATTCTGCCTCTCCGGCCGGTTAAGTGCCCGCACGCTCATTTCATGGGTTGGCTTAGGCATACGGAGTTCATTCCATGTCTAACCCCCAGTCGGACCGAGGGTCATGGTAGCAAGTAAAGGGGGACCGGGCTGATCCCCGACTTACGCATTATGCCTCTCCGACCAGCCTCTCCAGCCGACTGAGTGCCCGCACGCTCGTTTCGTGGGTTGACTTAGGCATACGAAGTTCATCCCCAGTCAAGCATACAGAGTTCATTCCCAGTCTAAGATCGGACCGGATCGAGGGTTGCGATAGCAGGATCGATAGCACGCAGGGGGGACCGAGTCGATTCTCAGCTTCTGCATTCTGCCTCTTCGATCTGTTGATCACCCGTACGCCCGTTTTGTGGGTTGGCTTAGGCATAGGGAGTTCATTCCATGTCTAAGCCACAGTCGGATCGAGGGTTGTGGCAGCGGGATCGACAGCACGCAGAGGGGGATCGGGTCGATCCTCGGCTTGCGAATTATGCGTCTTCGACCAGCTTAGCACCCAAACACTTGTTTCATGGGTTGACTTAGGCATACAGAGTTCATTCCCTGTCTAAGATCAGACCGAATTGAGGGTTGCAGTAGCAAGATCGATAGCACGTAGGGGGGACTGATCCGGTCCCTGGCTTGAGCATTCTGCCTCTTTGACAGGCTGAGGGCCCGTACGCTTGTTTCGTGGGTTGGCCTAAGCATACGGAGTTCATTCCATGTCTAAGCATATGAAGCTCATTCCAAGTCTAAGATCGGATCGAGCCGAGGGTTGCAGCAGTAGGACCAGTAGCAGGATCGACAGCACGTAGGGGAGGACCAGGCCGATCCTCGACTTGCGCATTCTACCTCTTCGACTGGCCTCTTCGATCGGCTGAGCGCCCACACGCTCGTTTCATGGGTTGACTTAGCCATACGGAGTTCATCCCCAGTCTAAGCAAACAAAGTTCTTTCCCAGTCTAAGATCAAACCAGACCGAGGGTTGCGGCAGTAGGATCGACAGCACATAGGAGGGATCGGGCCGATCCCCAGCTTGCGCATTCTACCTCTCCAGTCGACTGAGCGCTCGCATGCCCGTTTCGTGGGTTGGCTTAGGCATAGGGAGTTCATTCCATGTCTAAGCTCCAGCCGGACCGAGGGTTATGGCAGCAGGACCGACAGCATGAAGAGGGGGATCGGGCCGATCCCTGGCTTGCGCATTCCACCTCTCTTGCCGGCTGAGCGCCCGCACGCTCGTTTCGTGGGTTGTCTTAGGCATACGGAGTTCATTCCATGTCTAAGCATGCGGAGTTCATTCCCAATCTAAGAGTTTGAGCCATGGTGCACATGCTGGGCTCGGGCATGTGCTGGTGCTACATTTTTTTTGCCCAAGGCACCAGCGTCGAAGCATCGTTAGAGCATCGCTGGAGAGCCTAACCGGTGGAATTCGGGGTTCCGGTGATTGGGGGGGCCTGGGGGTGTGCGCACATGATGTGCGATGGGGGCTGGTACTTGGCCTTTATATTGGCCCCCTATCCCTCATCAAACCTCGAGAACTCACACCCCCTTTAAGAGTATTTGAGATTATATAGGTTTGCTGCCAGTAGCCATTAAAGTGTCTGAAATGGGGACACTTTTTTCAAACGGTCACAAAATCTTCTCCACTTCGAGTTTTTGGCTGAATTTTTTTATGCAAGCCAACAAAAATACAAGGATCACCTCTAATAAATTTGGGGACAAAACTCTTTCTAAAAAAATGTTAAAAAATCTCAAACAGCAAAAATTTTTAAAAATCGTGAAAAATAGAAAACGTGCCGTCTTGCAACGAAACTTCACATGCAGGTGTAGGGACCATTTTATGAATTTACAAGCCATAAAAATGGCATTGGCATGGCACAAATATGAAGATGTCGTTCAACCCACCTACCACCTGTTCGATCCCCGACTTGCGCATCCTGCCTCTCTGGTCGGCTGAGCGTCTACACGCTTGTTTCATTGGTTGGCTTAGGCATACGGAGTTCATCCCTAGTCTAAGCATACGGAGTTCATCCCTAGTCTAAGATGGAATAGGACTGAGGGCTGTAGCAGCAGAATCGGTAGCACGCAAGGGGGACCGGGCCGATCCCCGACTTGTGCATTCTGCCTCTCTGGCCGGCTGAGTGCCCGCACACCCGTTTCGTGGGTTGGCTTAGGCATAGGTAGTTCATTCCATGTCTAAGCCCCAGTCAAACTGAGGGTTGTGGTAGCGGGACTGACAGCACGCAGAGGGGGATCGAGCTTGCGCATTATGCCTCTCTGGCCAGCTCAGTGCCCGCACACTCATTTCATGGGTTAACTTAGGCATACAGAGTTCATTCCCAGTCTAAGATCAGACTAGACCGTGGGTTTCGATAGCAAGACCAGTAGCAGGATCGGCAGCACGTAGGGGGGGACCAGGCCGATCCATAGCTTGTGCATTCTACCTCTCTGACCGGTTGAGCACCCGCACGCTCATTTCGTGGGTTGGCTTAGGCATATGGAGTTCATTTCATGTCTAAGCCCCAGTCGGACCGAGGGTTATGGTAGTAGGACCGGCAGTGAGATCGACAGCATACAGAGAGGGATCGGTCCTCGGCTTACGCATTATGCCTCTTCGGCCGGCTGAGCACCGGCATGCTCGCTTCGTGGGTTGACTTAGGCATATGGAGTTCATCCCCAGTCAAAGTATATGAAGTTCATTCCCAGTCTAAGATCAGACCGGACTGAGGGTTGCAACAGCTGGATCGACAGCACGCAGGGGGGATCAGGCCGATCCTCGGCTTGCACATTCTGCCTCTCCAGCAGGCTGAGTGCCCGCACGCACGTTTCGTGGGTTGGCTTAGGTATAGGGAGTTCATTCCATGTCTAAGCCCTAGTCAAACTGACAGTTGTGGCAGCGGGACCGACAGCATGCAGAGGGCGATCGAGCTGATCCTCGGCTTGCACAATATGCCTCTCTGACCGACTCAACACCCGAAAGGTCGTTTCGTGGGTTAACTTAGGCATACAGAGTTCATTCCCAGTCTAAGATCAGACCGGATTGAGGGTTGCGGCAATAGGATTGATAGCACACAAGGGGGATCAGGCCTATCCCCGGCTTACACATTCTACCTCTCCGGTCGGCTGAGCGCCCGTACGTCTGTTTCATGGGTTGGCTTGGGCATACGGAGTTCATTCCATGTCTAAGCATACAGAGTTCATTCATAATCTAAGATTGGATCAGACCGAGGGTTGCAGCAGCAGGCTCGGCAGTATGCAGGGGGGATCGGTTCGATCCTCAGCTTGTGCATTCTGCCTCTCTGACCTACCTCTTCGGCCCACTGAACGCCTGCACGCTCGTTTTGTGAGTTGACTTAGGCATACAGAGTTAATCCCCAGTCTAAGCATATGGAGTTCATTCCCATTCTAAGATCAAACCAGACCAAGGGTTGCGGCAGCAGGATCAGCAGCACACAGGGGGACCGGGCCGATCCTCGGCTTATACATTCTGTCTCTCCGATCGGCTGAGTGCCCGCATGCCTGTTTCGTGGGTAGGCTTAGGCATAGGGAGTTCATTCCATGTCTAAGCCCCAATCGGACTAAGGGTTGTGGCAGCAGGACCAGCAGCACGCAGAGGGGGATCGGGCCGATCCTTGGCTTACACATTCTGCCTCTCCGATTGGCTGAGCACCCGCACGCTCGTTTCATGGGTTGGCTTAGGCGTACGGAGTTCATTCCATGTCTAAGCATATCAAGTTCATTCCTAGTCTAGGAGTTTGAGCCACGGTGCACATACTGGGCACGAGCATGTGCTGGTGTAGCATTTTTTTTGCCCGGGGCACCATCGCGGGAGCATCTTTGGAACATCGTCGGAGAGCCTAACCGACGGCATTGGGGGTTTCGATGATTGGGGGGGCCGGGGGGTGTGCGCACATGATGTGCGATGGGAGCTAGTACTTGGCCCTTATATTGGCCCCCTGTCCCTCATCAAACCTCGAGAACTCACACCCCCTTAAAGAGCATTTGAGATTTTATAGGTTTGCTGCCAGTAGCCATTAAAGTGTCTGAAATGGGGACACTTTTTTCAAACGGTCACAAAATCTTCTCCACTTTGAGTTTTTAGTTGAATTTTTTTGTGCATGCCAACAAAAATACAAGGATCACCTCTACCAAATTTGGGGACAAAAATCTTTCTAAAAAAATTTTAAAAAATCCGAACTATAAAAAGTTTCCAAAATCATGAAAAATAGAAAAAGGCGTAGGGGACCATTATATGAATTTACAAGCCATAAAAATGGCATTGGAATGGTAGAAGTATGAAGATGTGCTTGAACCCACCTACCACATGTTCGATCCCGGGCTTGCGTATCTTGCCTCTCTGGTCGGCTGAGCGTCCGCACACTCGTTTCATCAGTTGACTTAGGCATATGGAGTTCATCCCCAGTCTAAGCATACAAAGTTCATTTCCAGTCTAAGATCAGACCGGAGTGAGGGTTACGACAGCAGAATCGATAGCACGCAGAAGGGATCGGGCCGATCCCCGGCTTGCGTATTCTGCCTTTCCGGTCGGTTGAGCACCCACACACCCATTTCGTGGGTTGGCTTAGGCATAGGGAGTTCATTCCATGTCTAAGCCCCAGCCGGACTGAGGGTTGTGGCAGCAGGACAGGCAGCACATAGAGGGGGATCGGGTCGATCCCTGACTTGCGTATTAAGCCTCTCCGACCGGTTCAGCGCCCACACGCTCATTTAATAGGTTGACTTAAGCATACAAAGTTCATTCCCAGTCTGAGATCAGATCAGACCGAGGGTTGCGGCAGCAGGATCGATAGCACACAGGGGGGACTAGGTCGGTCCCCAGCTTGCGCATTCTGCCTCTTCAGTCGATTGAGTGCCCGTACGCTCGTTTCATGGGTTGGCTTAGGCATATGGAGTTCATTCCATGTCTAAGCATAAAAAGTTCATTCCCAGTCTAAGATCAGACCGGATCAAGGGTTGCGACAGTAGGACCAGCAGCAGGATTGATGGCACGCAGAGGGAGACCGGGCAGATCCCTAGCTTGTCCGTTCTGCATCTCCGACAGGTTGAGTGCCCGTACGCTCATTTCATCGGTTGGCTTACACATACGGAGTTTATTCCATGTCTAAGCCCTAGTCGGACCGAAGGTTGTAGCAGCAGGTCCGACAGCGGGATCGGTTGCCCGGCTGGCTCAGCGCCTGCATGCTCATTTTGTGGGTTGACTTAGGCATACGGAGTTCATTCCTAGTCTAAGAGTGGACCAAATCGAGGGTTGCGGTAGCAGGATCGACAGCACGAAGGGGGGGACTGGGCTGATCCCCAGCTTATGCATTCTGCCTCTCCGGCTGGCTGAGCGTCCATACGCTCGTTTCGTGGGTTGGCTTAGGCATACAGAGTTCGTTCCATATCTAAGCATATAGAGTTCATTCCCAGTCTAAGATGGGACCGGACCGAGGGTTTCGGTAGCAGGACTAGCACGCAGGATCGATAGCATGCAGGGGGGGATCGGCCAATCCTCAGCTTGCACATTTTGCCTCTCTGATCAGTTGAGTGCCCGCACGCTCGTTTCGTTGGTTGGCTTAGGCATTCAGAGTTCATTCCATGTCTAAGCCCCAGTCGGATCGAGGGTGGCAGCAGGACCGGCAGTTAGATCGACAACATACAGAGAGGGATCGGGCTGATCCCTGACTTGTGCATTATACCTCTCCGATCGGCTGAGCGCCCACACACTCGTTTCGTGGGTTGACTTAGGCATACGGAGTTCATCCCCTGTCTAAGCATACGGAGTTCATTCCAAGTCTAAGATCAGACCGGATCGAGGGTTGCGGTAGCATGATTGGTAGCACGCAGAGGGGATCGAGCCAATCCCCGACTTACGCATTCTGCCTCTCCGATCGGCTGGGTGCCCACACGCCCGTTTTGTGGGTTGGCTTAGGCGTAGGGATTTCATTCCATGTCTAAGCCCCAGTCAGACCGAGGGTTATGGTAGCGAGACCTGCAGCACATAGAGGGGGACCGGGTCGATCCTCGACTTGCGTATTATGTCTCTTCGGTCGGCTCAGCGCCCACACTCTCATTTCGTGGTTTGACTTATGCATACGGAGTTCATTCCCAGACTAAGATCGGATCAGATCGAGGGTTGCGGCAGCAGGATCGATAGCATGCATGGGGGACCGAGTCAATCCCTGACTTGCGTATTCTACCTCTCCGGTCGGCTGAGCGCCCGCACGCTCATTTCGTGGGTTGGGTTGGGCATACGGAGTTCATTCCATGTCTAAGCATACGGAGTTCACTCCCAGTCTAAGATCAGACCAGACCGAGGGTTGTGGCAGCAGGACTAGTAGCAGGATTGACAGCACGCATGAAGGGATCGGGCCGATCCCCGGCTTGCGCATTCTGCCTCTCCGGTCGGCTAAGTGCCCACACGGTCATTTTAGAGGTTGGCTTAGGCATACGGAGTTCATTCCATGTCCAAGCCCCATTCGGATCGAGGGTTGTGGGAGCAGGGTCGACAGCGGGATCAGCAACATGCAGAGAGGGATCGGGCTGATCTCCGGCTTACGCATTATACCTCTCCGGCCGACTGACCACCCGCACGCTCGTTTCGTGGGTTGACTTAGGCATACGAAGTTCATCCCCAATCTAAGCATACAGAGTTCATTCCTAGTCTAAGATCTGTCCGAATCGAGGGCTACGATAGTAGGATCGACAGCACGTAGAGGGGATCAAGCCGATCCCCAGCTTGCGCATTCTATCTCTCTCATCGGCTGAGCGCCCGCACACTCATTTCATGGGTTGGCTTAGGCATACGGAGTTCATTCCATGTCTAAGCCCTAGCCGGATCGAGGGTTGCGGTAGCAGGACCGACAGCGGGATCGACAGCATGCAGAGAGGGACGGGCTGATCCCCAGCTTGGGCATTATGCGTCTCCGATTGGCTGAGCACCCACAGACTCGTTTCATGGGTTGACTTAGGCGTACGGAGTTCATCCCCAGTCTAAGCATACAGAGTTCATTCCCAATCTAAGATCGGACCAGACTGAGGGTTGCGACAGCAGGATCGACAGCACGCAGGGGGATTGAGCCAGTCCCCGACTTACGCATTTTGCCTCTCTGGTCAGCTGAGCACCCGCACGCCCGTTTCATGTGTTGGCTTAGGCGTAGGGAGTTCATTCCATGTCTAAGCCCCAACCGGACTGAGGGTTGTGGTAGCGGGACCTACAGCATGCAAAGGGGGACTAGATTGATCCTCGACTTACGCATTATGCCTCTTCGACTAGCTCAGTGCCCGCACGCTCATTTCGTGGGTTGACTTATGCAAACGGAGTTCATTCCCAGAGTAAGACTGGATCGGACTGAGGGTTGTGACAGCATGATTGACAGTAGTAGGGGGGACCGTGCCGATCCTTTGCTTGCACATTCTGCCTCTCTGGCTGGTTGAGCGCCCATACGTTCATTTCGTGGGTTGGCTTAGGCATACGGAGTTCATTCCATGTCTAAA
Source organism: Durio zibethinus (assembly GCF_047325235.1). NCBI lineage: Eukaryota > Viridiplantae > Streptophyta > Magnoliopsida > Malvales > Malvaceae > Durio > Durio zibethinus. Next base: position 21,243,532 of record NC_143181.1, read on the forward strand.
CATATGCAGTTCATTCCCAATCTAAGATCGGGTCAGACCAAGGGTTACGGCAGTAGGACCAGCAACAGGATCGATAGCACGGAGGGGGGAAGGGGGACCGGGCTGATCCCCAACTTGCACATTCTGCCTCTCTGATCGGTGAAGCACCCGTACGCTCATTTCGGGGGTTGGCTTAGGCATACGGAGTTCATTCCATGTCTAAGCCCCAGCCAGACCAAGGGTTGTGGCAGCAGGACCGGTAACGGGATCGAAAGCATGCAGAGGGGGACCGGACTGATCCCCGGCTTACGCATTATGCCTCTCCGACCGGCCTCTTCGGTCGGCTGAGCATCCGCATGCTCGTTTCATGGGTTGAATTAGGCAGACAAAGTTCATCCCCAATCTAAGCATATGGAGTTCATTCCCAGTCTAAGATTGGTCCAGACCAAGGGTTATGGTAGCACGTAAGAGGCACCAGGCTGATCCTCGACTTGTGCATTCTGCCTCTCCGATTGGCTGAGCGCCCGTACACCCGTTTCATGGGTTGGCTTAGGTATAGGGAGTTCATTCCATGTCTAAGCCCTAGCTGGACCGAGGGTTGTGACAGCAGGAATGACAGCATCCAGAGGGGGATCGGGCTGATCCCCGTCTTACGCATTATGCCTCTTCGGCTGGCTCAACTCCCGTACACTCGTTTCGTGGGTTGACTTATGCATACGGAGTTCATTCCCTGTCTAAGATTGGGCCAGACCGAGGGTTCCGACAGTAGGATTGACAGCATGCAGGAGGGACTGGGCTGATCCCCGACTTGTGCAGGTTGATCCTCGACTTGTGCATTCTGCCTCTCCAATCGACTGAGCGCCTGCACGCTCATTTCGTGGGTTGGTTTAGGCATACAGAGTTCATTCCATGTCTAAGCATATGGAGTTCATTCCCAGTCTAAGATCAGACAGGACCGAGGGTTGCGACAGCAGGACCAGCAGCAGGATAGGTAGCACATAGGAGGGATCGGGCCAGTCCCCGGCTTGTGCATTTTGTCTCTTCGGCTGGCTGAGCACCCGTACGCACGTTTCATGGGTTGGCTTAGGCATACGAAGTTCATTCCATGTCTAAACCCCAGCCGAACCGAGGGTTGTGGTAGCAGGACCGACAGCGAGATCGGTAACATACAGAGGGGGATCAGGCTATCCCCGGCTTGTGCGTTATGCCTCTCCGGCCGGCCTCTTCGACCGACTGAGCGACTACACGCTCGTTTTGTGGGTTGACTTAGGCATACAAAGCTCATCCCAAATCTAAACATACGGAGTTCATTCCCAGTTTAAGATCGATCCAGACCGAGGGTTGCGACAATAGGATCGACAGCACGCAGGGGGGACCGGGTCGATCCTTGGCTTGCGCATTCTGCCTCTTCGACCGGCTGAGCGCCCGTACGCCCATTTTAAGGGTTGGCATAGGCATAGGGAGTTCATTCCATGTCTAAGCCCCAGCTGGACCGAGGGTTGTGGCAGTGGGACCGACAGCACGTAAAGGGGGATCGGGCCGATCCATGTCTTGTGCATTATGCCTCTTCAGTCGACTGAGCGCCCGCACATTCGTTTCATGGGTTGACTTATGCATATAGAGTTCATTCCTAGTCTAAGATTCGATTGGACCAAGGGTTGCGATAGTAGGATCGACAGCACGCAAGAGGGACTGGACTGATACCCGACTTGCGCATTTTGCCTCTCTGGTCGGCTGAGCACCCGCACGCTCGTTTCGTAGGTTGGCTTAGGCATACGGAGTTCATTCCATGTCTAAGCATACAGAGTTCATTCCCAGTCTAAGATTTTGAGCCACGGTGCACATGCTAGGCTTGGGCATGTGCTGGTGCCGTATTTTTTTCACCCGAGGCACCATCATCGGAGCATCGCCGGAGAGCCTAACCGGAGGCATTGGGGGTTCCGGTGATTGGGGGGCCGAGGGGTGTGCACACATGATGTGCGGTGGGTGCTGGTACTTGGCCCATACATTGGCCCCCTATCCCTCATCAAACCTCGAGAACTCACACCCCCTTAAAGAGCATTTGAGATTTTATAGGTTTGCTGCCAGTAGCCGTTAAAGTGTCTGAAATGGGGACACTTTTTTCAAACGGTCACAAAATCTTCTCCACTTTGAGTTTTTAGCTAAATTTTTTTGTGCATGCCAAAAAAAATAAAAGGATCACCTCTTCCAAATTTGGGGACAAAACTCCTTCTAAAAAAATTTTAAAAAATCCCGAACCGTAAAAAGTTTCAAATATCATGAAAAATAGAAACGGGTCGTCTTGCCACTAAACTTCACATGAAGGCTTAGGGGACTATTGTATGAATTTACAAGCCATAAAAATGGCATTGGCACAGAAAAAATTTGAAGATGTGCTTGAACCTACCTACCACCCGTTCGATCCCCGGATTGCGCATCCTGCCCCTCTGGTCGGCTGAGCACCTGCACGCTCATTTCATGGGTTGACTTAGGCATACGGAGTTCATCCCCAGTCTAAGCATATGGAGTTCATTCCCAATCTTACAAGCCATAAAAATGGCATTGGCACAGAAAAAATATGAAGATGTGCTTGAACCTACCTACCACCCGTTCGATCCCCGGATTGCGCATCCTGCCCCTCTGGTTGGCTGAGCACCTGCACGCTCATTTCATGGGTTAACTTAGGCATACGGAGTTCATCCCCAGTCTAAGCATATGGAGTTCATTCCCAGTCTAAGATCGGACTGGATTGAGGGTTACGGCTGCAAGATCGATAGCACGCAGGGGGGAACAGGCCGATCCCCGGCTTGCACTTTTTACCTCTCTGGCTGGTTGAGCACCCGCACGCCCGTTTCATGGGTTGGCTTAGGCATAGGGAGTTCATTCCATGTCTAAGCCCCAACCAGACCGAGGGTTGTGGCAGCAGGACCGACAGCACGCAGAGGGGGACCAGGCCGATCCCCGGGTTGCGCATTATGCCTCTCCGGCTGGCTCAGTGCCCGCACGCTCATTTCGTGGGTTGGCTTAGGCATACGGAGTTTATTCTCGATCTAAGATCGGACCAGACCGAAGGTTACGGTAACAGGATCGACAGCACGCAAGGGGGGACCGGGCTGAACCCCGGCTTGCGCATTCTGCCTCTTCGACCGGCTGAGCGCCCATACGTTCGTTTCGTGGGTTGGCTTAGGCATACGGAGTTCATTCCATGTCTAAGCATGTAGAGTTCATTCCCAGTCTAAGATTAGACCGGATCGAGGGTTGCGGCAGTAGGACTAGCAGCAGGATCGACAGCATGTAGGAGGGATCGGGCCGATCTCTGGCTTGCGCATTCTACCTCTTCGGTCGGTTGAGCACCCGTACGCTCGTTTCGTGGGTTGGCTTAGGCATACAGAGTTCATTCCATGTCTAATCCCCAATCGGACCAAAGGTTGTGGCAGCAGGACCGGCAGTGGGATCGACAGCACGTAGAGGGGGACCGGGCTGATCCCTGGCTTGTGTATTATGCCTCTCCGGCCGACTGAGCTCCCATACGCTCGTTTCGTGGTTTGACTTAGGCATACGAAGTTCATCCCCAGTCTAAGCATACGAGGTTCATTCCCAGTCTAAGATCGGACCGGACCGAGGGTTGCAGCAGCAGGATCGGCAGCACGTAAGGGGGATCGGGCCGGTCCTCGGCTTGTGCATTCTGCCTCTTTGGCCGACTGAGTGCCTGCACGTCCGTTTCATGGGTTGGCTTAGGCATAGGGAATTCATTCCATGTCTAAGCCCCAGTCGGATCGAAGATTGTGGCAGCGAGACCGGTAGCATGCAGAGGTGGACCGGGTCGGTCCCCGGCTTGCGCATTATACCTCTTCGATCGACTCAGCACCCGCACGCTGGTTTCATGGGTTAACTTATGCATACAAAGTTTATTCTTAGTCTAAGATCAAACTAGACTGAGGGTTGTGGCAGCAGGATCGACAACACGTAGAGAGGATCGGGCCAATCCCTGGCTTGCGCATTCTGCCTCTCCGATCGGCTGAGCGACCGCACTTTCGTTTCGTGGTTTAGCTTAGGCATACGGAGTTCATTCCATGTCTAAGCATACGGAGTTCATTCCCAGTCTAAGATTTTGAGCCACAGTGCACATGTTGGGCTCGAGCATGTGCTAGTGCCGTATTTTTGTCGCCCGGGGCACCATCACCAGAGCATCGTCGGAGAGCCTAATCGGCGGCATTGGGGGTTCCAACGATTGGGGGGGCCGGGTGGTGTGCACACATGATGTGCGATGGGTGCTGGTACATGGCCCTTATATTGGCCCCCTACCCCTCTTCAAACCTCGAGAACTCACACCCCCTTAAAGAGCATTTGAGATTTTATAGGTTTGCTGCCAGTAGCCATTAAAGTGTCTGAAATGGGGACACTTTTTTCAAACGGTCGCAAAATCTTCTCCACTTCGAGTTTTTAGCTAAATCTTTTTGTGCATGCCAACAAAAATAAAAGGATCACCTCTACCAAATTTGGGGACAAAAATCTTTCTAAAAAATTTTTAAAAAATCCCGAACCGCAAAAAGTTTCAAAAATCACGAAAAATAGAAACGGGTCATCTTGCCACTAAACTTCGCATGAAGGCTTAGGGGACTATTGTATGAATTTACAAGCCATAAAAATGGCATTGGCATAGCAGATATATGAAGATGTGCTTGAACCCACCTACCACCCGTTCGATCCCCGACTTGCGCATCCTGTCTCTCTGGTCGACTGAGCGCCCACACGCTCGTTTCATGGGTTGTCTTAGGCATACGGAGTTCATCCCCAGTCTAAGTATATGGAGTTCATTCCCAGTCTAAGATTGAACCAGATCGAGGGTTGCGACAGTAGGATCAGCAGCACGTAGGGGGGACCGAACCGATCCCCACCTTGCGCATTCTGCCTCTCCAGCTCGCTGAGCGCCCGCACGCCTGTTTCGTGGGATGGCTTAGGCATAGGGAGTCCATTCCATGTCTAAGCCCCAGTCAGATCGAGGGTTGTGGTAGCGGGACCGACAACACGTAGAGGGGGATCGAGCTGATCTCGGTTTGCGTATTCTACCTCTCCGACCAGTTGAACGACCGCACGTTCATTTCGTGGGTTGACTTAGGCATACGAAGTTCATTCCCAGTCTAAGATCAGATCGGACCAAGGGTTGTAATAGTAGTATCGAAGCACACAGGAGGGGATCGGGTAGGTTCCCTCCTGTGTGCTTCAATACTGCTATCGCAACCCTCGGTCCGATCTGATCTTAGACTGGCAGGTCTTCGGCTTGCGCATTCTGCCTCTCCTGCCAGCTAAGCGCCCACATGCTCATTTCGTGGGTTAGGTTAGGTATACAAGGTTCATTCCATGTCTAAGCCCCAGCCAGACCGAGAGTTGTGGCAGCAGGATCGACAGCAGGATCGGCTGCACGCAGAGGGGGACCGGGCTGATCCCCGACTTATGCATTATGCCTCTCTAGCCGGCCTCTCCGATCGACTGAGTGCTCGCATGCTCGTTTCGTGGGTTGACTTAGGCATACAGAGTTCATCCCCAGTCTAAGCATACAGAGTTCATTCCCAGTCTAAGATCGGATTGGACTGAGGGTTACGGTGTAGGATCGACCACACGAAAAGAGGACCGGGCTGATCCCTGGCTTGCGCATTCTGCCTCTCCGGTCGGTTGAGTGCCCGCACGCCCGTTTCATGGGTTGGCTTAGGCATAGGGAGTTCATTCCATGTCTAAGCCCCAGCCGGACCGAGGGTTGTGGCAGCGGGAACGACAGCACGTAGAGGGGGACCGGGTCGATCCCTGACTTGTGCATTATTACTCTCCGATCGGCTCAGTGCCCGCACACTCGTTTCATGGGTTGACTTAGGCATACGAAGTTCATTCCCAGTCTAAGATCGGACCGGATTGAGGTTGCGACAGCAAGATCGATAGCACGCAGAGGGGACCGGGCTGATTCTCGACTTGCACATTCTGCCTCTCCGATCAGCTCAATGTCCGTACGCTCGTTTCATGGGTTGGCTTAGGCATACAAAGTTCATTCCATGTCTAAGCATACGAAGTTCATTTCCAGTCTAAGATCAGACTGGACTGAGGGTTGCGATAGCAGGAGCGACAGTAGGATCGGTAGCCCGCAAGGGGGACCAGGCCGATCCTCGGCTTGTGCATTCTGCCTCTCCGATCGGCTGAGTGCTGGCACGCTCATTTTATGGGTTGGCTTAGGCGTACAGAGTTCATTCCATCTCTAACCCATAGTCGGATCGAGGGCTATGGTAGCAGGATCGGTAGCGGGATTGACAGCACGTAGAAGGGGATTAGACTGATCCCCGGCTTGCGCATTATGCCTCTCCGGCCGGCTAAGCACCTGCATGCTCGTTTTGTGGGTTGACTTAGGCATATGAAGTTCATTCCCAGTCTAAGATCAGACCGGACCGAAAGTTACGACAGCAGGATCGGTAGTACGTAGGGGGGACTGGATCGATCCCCAACTTGCGTATTCTACCTTTTCGATCGGTGGAGCACCTGTACGCCTGTTTCGTGGGTTGGCTTAGGGATCGGGAGTTCATTCCATGTCTAAGCCCCAGCCAGATCGAGGGCTGTGGCAATGGGATCGACAGGACGCAGAGGGGGATCAAACCGATCCCCGGCTTGCGCATTATGCCTCTCCGATCGGCTCAGTGCCCGAATGCTCGTTTCTTGGGTTGACTTAGGCATACAGAGTTCATTCCCAGTCTAAAATCAGATCAGATCGAGGGTTACGGTAGCAGGATCGTCAGCACGTAGGGTGGGATCGGGCTGATCCCCGACTTGTGCATTCTGCCTCTCTGATCGACTGAGCGCCCGCACGCTCGTTTCATGGGTTGGCTTAGGCATACGGAGTTCATTCCATGTCTAAGCCCTAGTCAGATCGAGTGTTGTGGCTACGAGATCGGTAGCTCACAGAAGGGGACCGGGTGGTTCCCCGGCTTGCGCGTTATGCCACTTCGATCGGTTCAACACCCGCACGTTCATTTCGTGGGTTGACTTAGGCATACGCAGTTCATTCCTAGTATAAGATCGAATCGGACTTACGGTTGCAGCAGCAGGATCGACAGCACGCAGGGGGGATCGGGTTGATCCCCAGCTTGCGCATTATGCCTCTCTGGCCGACTGAGCACCTGCATGCTTATTTCATGGGTTGACTTAGGCATACGGAGTTCAACCCTAGTCTAAGCATATGGAGTTCATTCCCAGTCTAAGATTGGACTGGACCGAGGGTTGCGGCAGCAGGATCGAAAGCACGCAGGGGGGATCGGGCTGACCCCCAGCTTACACATTCTGCCTCTCCGACCGACTGAGTGCCCGTACGCCTGTTTCGTGGGTTGGCTTTGGCATAGGGAGTTCATTCCATGTCTAAGCCCCAGCCGAACCGAGGGTTGTGGCAACGGGGCCGACAGTACGCAGAAGAGGTCTGGGCCGATCCCCAGCTTGCGCATTATGCCTCCCTGATAGGCTCAGTGCCCGAACGCTCGTTGCGTGGGTTGACTTAGGCATACGGAGTTCATTCCTAGTCTCAGATCGGAGTAGATCGAGGGTTGCAACAGCAGGATCGATAGCACGTACGGGGTGACCGGGTCGGTCCCTGGCTTACGCATTCTACCTCTTCGATCGACTGGCTCAATCCCTGGCTTGTGCATTTTGTCGCTTCGGTCAGCTCAGGGTTGTGGCATAGGGAGTTAATTCCATGTCTAAGCCCCAACCGGACTGAGGGTTGTGGCAGCGAGACCGGCAACATATAGAGGGGGATCGGGCCGATCCTCGACTTTCGCATTATGCCTCTCCGATCAGCTCAGCGCCCGCACGCTCATTTAGTGGGTTGACTTAGGCATACGGAGTTCATTCCCATTCTAAGATCGGACTAGACCGAAGATTGCGGTAGTAGGATCGACAGCACCCAGGGGGACCGAGTCGATCCCCGGCTTGTGCATTCTACCTCTCCGGCCAGCTGAGCGCTCGCACGCTCATTTCATGGGTTGGCTTAGGCATACGGAGTTAATTCCATGTCTAAGCATAGGGAGTTTATTCCTAGTGTAAGATTGGATCAGACCGAGGTTTGCGGTAGCATGACCAGCAGCAGGATCGACAGCACACTGGGGGGGACCGGGTCGATCCTTGGCTTGCACATTCTGCCTCTCCGATTGGCTGAGCTCCCGCATGCTTGTTTCGTGGGTTGGCTTAGGAATACGAAGTTCATTCCTTGTCTAAGCCCTAACCAGACCAAGGGTTGTCGCAGTAGAATGGGTAGTGGGATCGACAGCACGCAGAGGGTGACAAGGTTGATCTTCAGCTTGTGCATTATGCCTCTTCGGTCAGCCGAGCACCCGTATGCTCATTTTGTGGGTTGACTTAGGCATACGGAGTTCATTCCCATTCTAAGATCAGACCAGACTGAGGGTTGTGGCAGCAGGATCAACAGCATGTAGGGGGACCGGGCCGGTCCCTGACTTCTGCATTCTCCCTCTTCGACCGGTTGAGCGCTTGCAGGCTCGTTTCGTGGGTTGGCTTAGGCATATGGAGTTCATTCAATGTCTAAGCATACAGAGTTCATTCCCATTCAAAGATCAGACCGAACCGAGGGTTGCGACTATAGGACCAGCAGCAGGATCGATAGCACGCAGGGGGGACCGGGCCGATCCCCAACTTGCAAATTCTGCCTTTCCTGCCGGTTAAACACCCTCACGCTTGTTTCCTGGGTTGGCTTAGGCATGCGAATTTCATTCCATGTCTAAGCCCCAGCCAGACCCAGGGTTGTGGCAGCAGGACCGACAACCGGATCGGTAGCACGTAGAGTGGGACCGGGCTGATCCCATGCTTGGGCATTATGCCTCTCCGGTCGGCCTTTCAGGCCGACTGAGTGACCGCACGCTCGTTTCGCGGGTTGACTTAGGCATACGGAGTTCATCCCCAATCTAAGCATACGGAGTTCATTCCCAGTCTAAGATTAGACCAGACCGAGGGTTGCCGTAGCAGGATCAACAGCACCCAGGGGGGATCGAGCCGATCCTCGGCTTACGCATTCTACCTCTCCGGTCGACTGAGTGCCTGCACACCTGTTTCATGGGTTGACCTAGGTGTAGAGAGTTCATTCCATGTCTAAGCCCTGGCCGGATCGAGGGTTGTGCCAGCGGGACCGACAGCACATAGAGGTGGATCGCACCGATCCCCGACTTGCACATTATGCCTCTTCGATCGGCTCAGCGCCCGCACGCTCATTTAGTGGGTTGACTTAGGCATACGAAGTTCATTCCCAGTCTAAGATCGAACCAGACCAAGGGTCGCGATAGCAGGATCGACAGCACGTAGGGGGGATCGGGTCGGTCCCCGACTTGTGCATTCTGCCTCTCCGGCTAGCTGAGCACCCGCACGCTCATTTCATGGGTTGGCTTAGGCATACGAAGTTAATTCCATGTCTAAGCATACGGAGTTCATTTCCAGTCTAAGATTGGATCGGATCGAGGTTTGTGGTAGCATGACCAGCAGCAGGATTGACAGCACGCTGGGTGGGTCCTGGACCGATCCCCGGCTTGCACATTCTGCCTCTCTGGTTGGGTGAGCCACCGCACGCTCGTTTCATGGGTTGGCTTAGGAATACGGAGTTCATTCCATGTCTAAGCCCCAGCCAGACCGAGGGTTGTCGTAGTAGAATCGGTAGTGGGATCGACAGCACGCAGAGGGTGACCAGGCTGATCCTTGGCTTGTGCATTATGCCTCTTCAGTCGGTCGAGCACCCATATGCTCATTTTGTGGGTTGACTTAGGCATATGGAGTTCATTCCCATTCTAAGATCAGACCAGACCGAGGGTTGTCGTAGCAGGATCAACAGCATACAGAGGGGATCGGGTCGATCCCCGGCTTATGCATTCTACCTCTCTGATCGGTTGAGCGCCCGCACGTTCGTTTCGTGGTTTGGCTTAGGCATATGGAGTTCATTCAATGTCTAAGTATACAGAGTTCATTCCCATTCAAAGATCGAACCAGATCAAGGGTTGTGACTGCAGGACCAGCAGCAGGATCGACAGCACGCAGGGGGGACCGGGTCAATCCTCAACTTACGAATTTTGCCTTTCCTGCCTGTTGAACACCCTCACGCTTGTTTCTTGGGTTGGCTTAGGCATGCGAATTTCATTCCATGTCTAAGCCCCAGTCGGACCGAGGGTTGTGGCAGCAGGACCGACAACCGGATCAGTAGCACGTAGAGTGGGATCGAGCTGATCCCCGGCTTGCACATTATGCCTCTCCAGCCGGCCTTTTAGGCCGGCTGAGTGACCGCACGCTCATTTTGTGGGTTGACTTAGGCATACAGAGTTCATCCCCAGTCTAAGCATACGGAGTTCATTCCCAATCTAAGATAAGACCGGACTGAGGGTTGCCACACCAGGATCAACAGCACGCAGGGGGGACCGAGCCGATCCTCGGCTTACGTATTCTGCCTCTCCGGTTGACTGAGTGCCCGCACACCCATTTCATGGGTTGGCTTAGGTGTAGGGAGTTCATTCCATGTCTAAGCCCCAGCCGGATCGAGGGTTATGGCAGCGGGACCGGCAGCACGCAAAGGGGGATCGAGCCGATCCCTGGCTTGCGCATTATGCCTCTCCGGTTGGCTCAACGCCCGCACATTCGTTTCGTGGGTTGACTTAGGCATACGAAGTTCATTCCCAGTCTAAGATCGGACCAGACTGAGGGTTACAGCAGCAGGATCGACAGCACGCAGGGGGGGACCGGGTCGATCCCCGGCTTGCGCATTCTACCTCTCCGACCGGTTGAGCACCTGCACGCACGCTCATTTCGTGGGTTGGCCTAGGCATACGGAGTTCATTCCCAGTCTAAGGTCAGACCAGATCGAGGGTTGCAGCAGCAGGACCAGCAGCAGGATTGGCAGCATACAGGGGGGACCGGGCAGATCCCTGGCTTGAGCATTCTGCCTCTCCGGCCGGTTAAGTGCCCGCACGTTCATTTCGTGGGTTAGCTTAGGCATACAGAGTTCATTCCATGTCTAAGCCCCAACTAGACCGAGGGTTGTGGTAGGCAAATCGGTAGCACGCAGAGGGGTACCGGGCTGATCCCTGGCTTATGCATTATGCCTCTTCGGTCGGCCTCTCCAGTCGGTTGACCGCTCGCACACTCGTCTAATGGGTTGACTTAGGCATACGGAGTTCATCCCAAGTCTAAGCATACGGAGTTCATTCCCAGTCTAAGATTGGACCGGATCGAGGGTTGCGACAGCAGGATCGGCAGGATGTAGGAGGGACCAGGCCAATCTCTGGCTTGCGCATTCTACATCTCCAGCCGGCTGAGCGCCCGCACACCCGTTTCGTGGGCTGGCTTAGGCATAGGGAGTTCATTCCAAGTCTAAGCCCCAGTCAGATCGAGGGTTGTGGCAGTGGGACTAGTAGCACGCAGAGGGGGATCGGGCCAATCCCCGACTTGGCATTGTGCCTCTTCGGTCGGCTCAGCGTCCGCACGCTCATTTCATTGGTTGACATATGCATACGGAGTTCATTCCCAGTCTAAGATTAGATCGAACCAAGGGTTACGGCAGCAGGATTGACAGCACATATGGGGGACCGAGCTGATCCCCGGCTTGCGCATTCTGCCTCTCTATCGGCTGAGCACCCGCACGCTCCTTTTGTGGGTTGGCTTAGGCATACGGAGTTCATTCCATGTCTAAGGATACGGAGTTCATTCCCAGTCTAAGATTTTGAGCCACGGTGCACATGTTGGGCTCGAGCATGTGCTGGTGCCGCATTTTTTTGCCCGAGGCACCATCGTCGGAGCATCATCGGACAGCCTAACCGATGGCATTGGGGGTTCCGACGATTGGGGGGGCCAGGGTGGTGTGCGCACATGATGTGCGATGGGGCTGGTACTTGGCCCTTATATTGGCCCCCTATGCCTCATCAAACCTCAAGAACTCACACCCCCTTAAAGAGCATTTGAGATTTTATAAGTTGCTGCCAGTAGCCATTAAAGTGTCTAAAATGGGGATACTTTTTTCAAATGGTCACAAAATCTTCTCCACTTCGAGTTTTTAGCTGAATTTTTTGGTGCATGCCAAAAAAATACAAGGATCTCCTCTACCAAATTTGGGGACAAAACTCTTTCTAAAAAGGTTTTAAAAAATCTTGAACCGCAAAAAGTTTTAAAAATCGTGAAAAATAAAAAACGGGTCGTCTTGCCACGAAACTTCAAATTAAGGCTTAGGGGACCATTGTATGAATTTACAAGCCATAAAAATGGCATTGGCATGGCAGAAATATGAAGATGTGCTTGAACCCACCTACCACCCATTCGATCCCTGACTTGTGCATCCTGTCTCTCTGGTCAGCTGAGCGCCCACACGCTCATTTCATGGGTTGACTTAGGCATACGGAGTTCATCCCCAGTCTAAGCATACAAAGTTCATTCCCAATCTAAGATCAGACCGGACCGAGGGTTGCAGTAGCAGGATCGACAGCACCCAAGGGGGATCGGATCGATCCCTGGCTTGCACATTTTGCCTCTCCAGCCGGTTGAGTGCCCATGCACCCATTTCGTGGGTTGGCTTAGGCATAGGGAGTTCATTCCATGTCTAAGCCCCAGCCAGACCGAGGGTTGTGGCAGCAAGACCGACAGCACGTAGAGGGGGACCGGGCTGATCTTCGACTTGTGCATTATGCCTCTCCGATCAGCTCAATGAACGCACGCTCATTTTATGGGTTGACTTAGGCATACGAAGTTCATTCCCAATCTAAGATAGAACCAGATCAAGGGTTGCGGCAGCAGGATCTACAGCATGCAGGAGGGATCAAGTCGGTCCCCAGCTTGTGTATTCTGCCTCTCCGACCAGCTGAGCGCCTGCACCCTCGTTTCGTGGGTTGGCTTAGTCATACGGAGTTTATTCCATGTCTAAGCATACGGAGTTCATTCCCAGTCTAAGATCGTACCGGACCGAGGGTTACGGCAGTAAGACCAGCACAGGATCAACAGCACACAAGGGGGGATCGAGTCGATCTGTGACTTGCGCATTCTGCCTCTCCGACCGATTGAGTGCCCACACGCTCGTTTCGTGGGTTGGCTTAGGCATACGAAGTTCATTCCATGTCTAAGGCCCAGTCAGACCGAGGGTTGTGGTAGCAGGATCGGCAGCGGGATCGGCAACACGTAGAGGGGTACCGAGCTGATCCTCGACTTGCACAATATGCCTCTTCGACTGGCCTTTCCGATCGGCTAAGCGTCCGCACGCTCGTTTCATGGGTTGACTTAGGCATACAGAGTTCATCCCCAGTCTAAGCATACGAAGTTCATTCCCAGTCTAAGATCAGACCGAATCGAGGGTTGTGATAACAGGACTAGTAGCAGGATCGACAGCATGCAGGGGGACCAGGCCAATCCCTAGCTTGCGTATTCTGCCTCTCCGGTCGACTGAGCACCCGCATGCTCATTTCGTGTGTTGGCTTAGGCATACGGAGCTCATTCCATGTCTAAGCATACGGAGTTCATTCCCAGCCTAAGATTTTGAGCCACGGTGCACATGCTGGGCTCGGGCATGTGCTGGTGTCACTTTTTTTTCGCCCGAGGCACCATCACCGGAGCATCACCAGAGAGCCTAACCGGTGACATTGGGGGTTCCGACGACATTGGGGGTTCCGGGGGGGTGTGTGCACATGATGTGCGATGGGTGCTAGTACTTGTGTCATGGGCTCCGACCTTAGACTCAAAAACCATGCAGCCTTAGGCTTGGAATCTCTTCCTTTATGCCTAAGTCACCCTAAAACACAAGCGTACGGGCACTAGAACAATGGAAGGGCTGATTACGCAAGTTAAAGAGAAACAGGATAAAAAGGTAGAATTCTAGAAATGCTCTTGTATTCACTGAAACGGAAGTGTTTGATGGTGTACAAATGAGGGAGGAGCAGCCCTCTATTTATAGTTGAGGCTCTAGCTTACACTTAATGGCAATATCCCTAGAATAAAGGCTAAAATCATGGGATTATACAGATTACAATCAATTAGGATGCTAACACCTGATTTTCAGGGTCAACCAAATCTACCAGGATGCTGCTGTTGATCCTGCCTATTTCTAGAAGCTTCCCTTGCGTGTCCAGCACCTTGGGCCCTTCTGGATGTGGTGCGGGTAGCTTGTATGCCAGGCCTTGGTCTCACGGGCTGGCATGCAAGTTGGTCAGGCATTCTGAACTCGTTTGCTAGGCTTTGCGTGTAGATACCTGCTAGCACACCTGGTCTACGGGCCTAACCTCTAGCTCACCTACTGGTGCGCCTGATGTGCCTGGTGTGCCCACCCAGGGTGTTAAATTCTTCCCCATCTGATTGTACAATGCCCTCGTTGTGTCTTCTGCATGGTTCTACCTGATCTGGTCCTCGAACTGCCATAAGTCATCTACTGGTTCCCAGCTTGCCTCACTGTCTGAAAGTCACTTTTAGCGCACCAAGTGCTCTTGTCTTGGCTGATAGTTCTTTTGTCTCACCTTCTGGTCAGCTATGATGCTGTGGACCTCCTTCTCATATGAGGCCCTTGGTCCTAATGGCACACGCTTTGACTCTGCCCGTCCTGGATCTCCCTCATCCTCATGGAACGGCTTGAGCATGCTCACGTGGAACACCAGGTGTACCCTCGACTGGGTGGCATATCTAGCTTGTAGGGAACCTTGCCTACCCTCTTGACTACTCGGAAAGGTCCCTCATACCTCCGGACTAGGCCTTTGTGGAGCCCCCTATGGCACACAATGGGATGCAGCTTCACCAACACCAAGTCTCCAACCTGGAACTGCACGTCCCACCTATTCTGGTCCGCCCACTTCTTCGACCTCTTGGCCGTCTTATGTAGACAAACTCTAGCCAAGTCAGTTTGCTCCTGCCATGCCTTGGCAAACTTGTATGCTGCTGGATTCAGCCCTGTATAACCTGCAGCAATCGAACCAGGTGTTAGTGGTTGTTGCCCTGTCACAACCTCAAATGGGCTCTGGTTCGTTACCTCGCTCTTTTGCAAGTTGTAGGAAAACTATGCAATATCTAGCAGCTTTGGCCAGTCCCTTTGTATGGCACTCATGTAGTGCCTGAGGTAGACCTCCAATAATCCATTCACTCGTTCTATCTGCCCATCGGTCTGCGGATGCATGCTGGTGGAAAAGTTAAAGTTTGACCCCAACAGCTTGAACAACTCAGTCCAGAACCTGCCCGTGAAATGCCCGTCCCAATCACTAACAATGGTCCTCGACACTCCCCAGTACTTAACCATGTTCTTTAGGAACAATCGAGCTGCCTCCTCGGCTGGGCACTCCTTGGTTGCTGGAATGAAGATTCCTTACTTGGAAAACCTGTCCACCACTACCATGATGCTTCCAAACCCTTCTGCTTTGGGTAGATCACCTATAAAGTCCAAAGAAACACTCTTCCATGATCGCTCTGGCACTGGCAATGGCTCCAAGAGACCGCCTGGTTTCTTGAGCTCCACCTTGTCCTATTGGCACTCAAGACAAGTCTTCACATAGGCCTTCTCATCGTCCCTCATGTACGGCTAGTAGTACCGATCTTCAATCAACGCTAAGGTATGGCTCACTCCGGGGTGTCCAGCCCACCTTGAATCAGGGCATTTTTGCAAAACTTCCTTGCGGAGCTTCCCGTGCTATGGCACAAATAGTCTACTTTTCTTAGTGTACAGCAAGCCATCCTGTAACCAAAACCGCCTAGTCTTACCTTGTTGGGCGTACTCCATCAAAGCCTTGGCTGTAGGATCATGCGTAAGTCCCTCCTTGATGCGCGACACCAGTGACACCTCTGGTTGGCTAATTGTAGCAAGGTTAGCCTTCCTGCTCAGGGCGTCTGCCACTAGGTTCTCCTGCCCCGACTTGTACTCCATCTGGAAATCAAATTCTACAAGAAAATCTTGCCATCTCCCATGCTTGGGGGATAGCTTCTTCTGCATCTGGAAGTAGCTGGTCACTACATTATCCATCCTAACCATAAACCTCGGCCCCAACAGGTAATGGCACCATGTGCGTAAGTAGTACACCACTGTAGTCATCTCTTTCTCTTGGACTATGTACTTGCACTCAGTCTCGTTCAGCTTCCTATTCTCGAACGCAACTGGACGTCCCTTCTGCATGAACACGCCCCCTATGGAAAAGTCTGATGCATCCGTATGCACCACATACGGCTTGGCATGGTCTGGCAAGGCCAAGACTAGCTCCTCGATCATAGCCCGCTTCAACCTGTCAAAGGCTTCCTGGCACCCTTTGCTCCACTCCCATGCTTTCCCTTTCTTGAGCAAGTTAGTCAATGGCGTGGCTATTGCTGAGTGGCCTTTGATGAAGCGCCTATAGTAGTTAACCAGCCCAAGGAACGATCTGAACTCAGTGACCTTGGCTGGCGGTTGCCACTCCAGGATGGCATGTATCTTGCCTTCATCCATGCGTATCCTGCCACCTCCCACTATGTGGCCAAGGAACGGGATCTCCTGTTGGGTGAATGAGCACTTCTCCCTCTTGACAAATAGCTTGTGCACCCACAACACCTTGAACACCTATCTCAAGTGGTCTACATGCTCTCCCAAAGTCTGGCTGTAGATCACAATGTCATCCAAATAAACCAGAACAAACCGATCAAGGAATGACTGAAGTACCTTGTTCATAGGGGTGCAGAATGTTGCTGGGGTGTTCATGAGTCCAAAAGGCATCACTAACAACTCATACGAACCATACCGAGTGACACATGCTGTCTTTGGCTCATCTCCCTCCGCGATCCTAACTTGATAGTAGCCTGACCTCAAATCCAGCTTGGTGAACCACCTTGCGCTCCCAAGTTGATCGAACAAGTCCGCAATGAGTGGGATGGGGTACTTGTTCTTGGTGGTCAGCTTGTTCAAAGCCCGGTAGTCTATGCACAGCCGCAACGACCCATCATGCTTGCACTGAAATAGAACCGGTGCACCATAGGGTGCCTTCAATGGCCTGATGAAGCCAGGATCAACTAACTCTTTGAGCTACTTCCTCAACTCCTCCAACTCTGGTGGAGACATTCGATAAGGGCTCTAGCTGGTGGTTTGGCCTCAGACACCAGCTCGATCTTCTGGTCCACCTCTCTTTTAGGTGGTAGCTTGCTAGGTAGCTTTGCGGGCATCACATCACTAAAGGTCTTCAGCACCTTTAGCACCTCCAAGGGTGACTCGGTTTCTTTTTCCCTTGGCTCATCATATTTCAGGGCTGCCAAGAAGGTGTCTTCTTGTTTGCTTACCGCCTTGGCAAATTGGATGGCTGACACCACTCGCGACCCAACTCCAGACCCTCTCTTCAATGGCATTAGGCATTGGCACCGTGCATCCAAGATGCAAACACAATTGGCAAAAGGCACAAAGAGGGCATTAATCCGAACAAGGAAATCCAACCCAATCACAAACTCATAGTCGTCAAGGGGTATTACCTCAATGGTCTCCTTGCCTTTCCAGTCTCCAAGCTACAACTCCACTCCTCGCACTACTCCAATGGCTGGAACTTCCTTGGAGTTCATCGTTTTGATGGTACCAGTCCCTTTCTACACCTTTAGTCTGAGCTTTCGGGCTCTATCACCTGAAATAAAAAGATGTGAGGCACCTGTGTCCACCAGTGCGCTCACCTTTTGACCTGTAACCATCAGATCCGCAAACATCAAGCCCTTTGGCTTGTGACTCCCCTTACTCTGGACAGCATTGAGCACCAACGACCTAAGCTTTACTGCCCCTGACTCTGGCTCCTCGTCAGACTCCTTGTCTACAACAGCCAGCTTGCCCTTCCGGGGGTAATTGCACACTATGTGGCTCCCTCCACATAGGTAGCAGGCTAGTGGCTCTCGATCCCCTTTTGCTTTCAACTTGCCTGCTGGTGGCTTCCTCTCGCTATCCTTGGTTGAACTGTCTCGGTCTCCATCCTTGGACTCCCGATCACAGTCCCTCCTCTTGGACTACTTCTTTCAGTCCCTATCGTCCCTGCCCTTACCCTTGGGCTTGGTAGACTCGAACTTGTTCAGAGGCTTGAACTCTATCAAGTCCTCGGCAGTAGTCATGGTGTTAGCCAAGTCATGAACTCCTCTTCTTTGTAGCTTATGCTTCACCCATGGCTTCAGCCCATCCATGAAAGTAGATAAGGCATCCTTCTCACCTAGATCTGAGATCTGTAGCATCAGTTCAGAGAATTTCTGGACATACTCCCTTATGTCCCCTTACTAGCTTAGCCTGCGTAACTTTGCCCGTGCCTCATAATCGGCATACTCCGGGTAAAATTGTTCTCTAAACTCCTTTTGGAACTCTGCCTAGGTTCCAATCTTGGTGCTCCCACACCTGACATCATCACACCTGCGCCTCTACCACAATAAGGCTACATTAGTGAGATACATAGCAGCGGTGCTTACCTTTATCGCCTCATCTTGCATGCCCATAGCCTGGAAGTACTGCTCTATACCCCAAAGGTAGTTATCTACTTCCTTGGCTGCCCTAGTCCCCTTGAACTCATTAGGTTGGGGACATCCAATCTGGACTTGGACACTCCAGCAAACATGCCATTCCCAATGGCAGTCTTTTAAGCAACGAGCTCACCGGTAAGCTCCTCCATCCGCTGGCGCATGGCCTCCATGCCATCGTGCAAGGTCAGCACTTCAGCCTCCAAGGTCTGATTCTTTTGGGTGAACACATCCAAGCCTTTGTTGAGAGCAGCTTGTAGCTCACTTTTGATCTCCTCCCCCATGGAGTCTAGCAATGGAATGTGAGTCTTTACTCCCTCAAGCTTTTCCCCCATGTCGCCCATGGTCACCTCCACCTTGGCCAGCCTACCGTCCATGGTAGACCAGATATCTCTAGAACTGGCTTTCCTCCCTCTTCCACGCCCATGCTCCTAGGCCTCTGGTTGTTGGTTAGCAGTGTCACTTTGGGATGCCATCTCCTTTAACCTGCACAACACAAACATGCAGAATTGAACTTGCTCTGATACCAACTGTCACGGGCTCTGACCTTAGACATAGAAATCGATCGGCCTTAGGCTTGGAATCTCCTTCTTTATGCCTAAGTCAGCCTAAAACACAAGCGTACGAGCACTAGAACAACAGGAAGGGCTGATTACGCAAGTTAAAGAGAAATAGGATAAGAAGGCAGAATTCTGGAAATGCTCTTGTATTCACTAAAATAGAAGTGTTTGATGGTGTACAAATGAGGGAGAAGAAGCCCTCTATTTATAGTTGAGGCTCCAGCTTACACTTAATGGCAATATCCCTAGAATAAAGGCTAAAATCATGGGATTATACAGATTACAATCAATCAGAATGCTAACTCCTAATTTTCAGGGTCAACCAAATCTGCCAGGATGCTGCTGCTGATCTTGCCTGCTTCCAGAAGCTTCCCTTGCGTGTCCAGCAACTTGAGCCCTTCTGGATGTGGTGTGGGCAGCTTGTATGCCAAGCCTTGGTCTCACGGGCTGGCCTGCAAGTTGGGCAGGCGTTTTGAACTCGTTTGCTAGGCTTTGCACGCAGATACTCACCAGCAAGCCTGGTCTGCGAGCCTCAACCTTTGGCTCACCTACTGGTGCGCCTGATGTGCCTGGCGCACCCGCCCAGAGCATGAAACTTGGCCCTTATATTGGCCCTCTATCCTTCATTAAACCTTGAGAACTCACGCCCCCTTAAAGTGCATTTGAGATTTTATAGGTTTGCTGCCAGTAGCCATTAAAGTGTCTGAAATGGGGACACTTTTTTCAAATGGTCACAAAATCTTCTCCACATTGAGTTTTTAGCTGAATGTTTTTGTGCATGCCAACAAAAATACATGGGTTAATTCTACCAAGTTTGGGGACAAAATTCTTTCTAAAAAAATTTTAAAAAATCTCGAGCCGTAAAAAGTTTCAAAAATCATGAAAAATAGAAAATGGGTCGTCTTGCCACGAAACTTCACATGAAGGCTTAGGTGACCATTTTTTGAATTTACAAGCCATAAAAATGGCATTGGCATCGTAGAAATATGAAGATGTGCTTGAACCCACCTACCACCCGTTCGATCACCGGCTTGTGCATCTTGCCTCTTTGGTCGATTGAGCGCCCGCACGCTGGTTTCGTGGGTTTACTTAGGCATACAGAGTTCATCCTCAGTCTAAGCATAAAGAGTTCATTTCCAGTCTAAGATCAGACTGGACCGAGGGTTGCGGCAGCAGGATCGACAGCACGCAGAGGGACCGGGCCAATCCCTGGCTTGCGCATTCTGCCTCTCTGGCCGGCTGAGCGCCCGCACGCCCGTTTCATGGGTTGGCTTAGGCATAGGGAGTTCAATCCATGTCTAAGCCCCAGTCGGACCGAGGGTTGTGGCAGCGGGACTGATAGCACGTAGAGAGGGATTGGGTCGATCCCCGACTTGCGCATTATGCCTCTCCGACCGGCTCAGCGCCCACACGCTCATTCCATGGGTGGACTTAGGCATACAGAGTTCATTCCCAGTCTAAGATCAAACTGGACCGAGGGTTGCGGTAGCAAGATCGACAGCACGGAGGGGGGGACCGGGCCGATCCCCGGCTTACGCATTCTGCCTCTCCAGCCAGCTGAGTGCCCGCACGCTCGTTTCATGGGTTGGCTTAGGCATACAGAGTTCATTCCATGTCTAAGCATACAGAGTTCATTCCCAGTCTAAGATTTTGAGCCACGGTGCACATACTGGGCTCGGGCATGTGCTGGTGCCACATTTTTTTCGCCCGGGGTACCATCGTCGGAACATCGTCGGAGAGCCTAACTGGCGGCATTGGGGGTTCTGACGAGTAGGGGGGCCGGGGGGGTGTGCACACATGATGTGTGATGGGTGCTGGTACTTGGGCCTTATATTGGCCCCCTATCCCTCATCCAACCTCGAGAACTCACACCCCCTTAAAGAGCATTTGAGATTTTATAGGTTTGCTGCCAGTAGCCATTAAAGTGTCTGAAATGGGGACATTTTTTTCAAACGGTTACAAAATCTTCTCCACTTCAAGTTTTTAGCTGAATTTTTTTATGCATGCCAACAAAAATACAAGGATCACCTCTAAAAATTTAGGGACAAAACTCTTTCTAAAAAAATTTAAAAAAATCTCAAACCGCAAAAAGTTTTGAAAATCATGAAAAATAGAAAATGGGTCATCTTGCCACGAAACTTCACATGAAGGTTTAGGGGACCATTGTATGAGTTTGCAAGCCATAAAAATGGCATTGGCATGGCAGAAATATGAAGATGCACTTGAACCCACCTACCACCCGTTCGATCCCCAACTTGCGCATCCTGCCTCTCTGGTAAGCTAAGCGCCCGCACGCTCGTTTCGTGGGTTGACTTAGGCATACGGAGTTCATCCCCAGTCTAAGCATACGCATTCCCAATCCAAGATCGGATCGGACCGAGGGTTGCGACAATAGGATCGATAGCACGCAGGGGGGACCGGGTCGATCCCCGGCTTATGCATTCTGCCTCTTCGACCGGCTGAGCGCCCGCACGCCCGTTTCATGGGTCAGCTTAGGCATAGGCAGTTCATTCCATGTCTAAACCCAACCGGACCGAGGGTTGTGAAAGTGGGACCAGCAGCACGCAGAGGGGGACTGGGCCAATCCCCGACTTGCGCATTATGCCTTTCTGACCGGGTCAGTGCCTGCACGCCCGTTTTGTGAGTTGACTTAGGCATACGAAGTTCATTCCTAGTCTATGATTGGATCAGACCGAGGGTTGTGGTAGCAGGATCGGCAGCACGCAGGGGGACCAAGCTAATCCACGGCTTTCACGCTCGTTTCGTGGGTTGGCTTAGGCATACGGAGTTCATTCCATGTGTAAGCATACGGAGTTCATTCCTAGTCTAAAATCGGACTAGACCGAGGGTTACAGTAGCAGGACCGGCAGTAGGATCGGTAGCATGAAGAGGGGGACTGGGTTAATCCCCGGCTTACGCATTCTGCCTTTCCGACCGGTTGGGCGCCCGCACGCTCGTTTCGTGGGTTGACTTAGGTATACGGAGTTCATCCCCAATCTAAGCATACAAAGCTCATTCCCAGTCTAAGATTGGGTCGGACCGAGGGATGCGGCAGCAGGATCGACAGCACGCAGGGGGGACCGAGCCAATCCCCAGCTTGCGCATTCTGCCTTTCTGACAGGCTGAGCGCCCGTACGCCCATTTCGTGGGTTGGCTTAGGCATAGGGAGTTCATTCCATGTTTAAGCCCCAGTCGAACAGAGGGTTGTGGCAGTGGGACCGACAGCACAGAGAGAGGGATCGAGCCGATCCCTGGCTTACGCATTATGCCTTTCCGGCCAGCTCAATGCCCGCATGCTCATTTTATGGGTTGACTTAGGCATACGGAGTTCATTCCCAGTCTAAGATCAGACCGGACTGAAGGATGCGGCAGTAGGATCGACAACACACAAAGGGGGACCAGGTCGATCCCTGGCTTGCGCATTCTGCCTCTCCATTTAGCTGAGCACTTGCATGCTCATTTCGTGGGTTGGCTTAGGCATACGGAGTTCATTCCATGTCTAACCATACAAAGTTCATTCCTAATCTAAGATCTGACCAGACCAAGGGTTGCAGTAGTAGGACCAGCAGCAGGATCGATAGCACACAGAGGGGGATCGGGCTGATCCCCGGCTTACTCATTCTACCTCTCCGACCGGCTGAGCACCCACACGCTCGTTTCGTGGGTTGGCTTCGGCATACGGAGTTCATTCCATGTCTGAGCCCAACCGGACCGAGGGTTGTTGCAACAGGATCGACAGTTGGATCGACAGCACGCAGAGGGGGATCAGGCTGATCCTCGACTTGCATATTATGCCTATTCGGCTGACCTCTCCGGCTAGCTGAGCACCTGCACGCTCGTTTCGTGGGTTGACTTAGGCATATGGAGTTCATCCCCAATCTAAGCATACAGAGTTCATTCCCAATCTAAGATCGGACCAGACCGATGGTTGCGGTAGCAAGATCGATAGCACGAGGAGGATCAGGCCGATCCCTAGCTTTTGCATTCTACCTCTCCGATCGGTTGAGCATTCGCATGCCTGTTTCGTGGGTTGGCTTAGGCATAGGGAGTTCATTCCATGTCTAAGCCTCAGTCATACCGAGGGTTGTGGCAGCGGGACCGACAGCACACAGAGGAGGATCGGGTCGATCCCCTACTTGTGCATTATGCCTCTTCGGTCGGCTTAGCACCCGTACGCTCATTTTATGGGTTGACTTAGGCATACGGAGTTCATTCCCAGTCTAAGATCAGACCGGACCGAGGGTTGTGGTAGCAGGATCAATAGCACAAGGGGGGGATTGGGTCGATCCTCGGCTTGCGCATTCTGCCTCTCCGATCGGCTGAGCGTCTGCACGTTCTTTTCGTGGGTTGGCTTAGGCATACGGAGTTCATTCCATGTCTAAGCATACAAAGTTCATTCCTAGTCTAAGATCAGACCAGACCGAGGGTTATGGCAGTAGGACCAGCAGGAGGATCGACAGCACGTAGGGGGGATCAGGCCGATTCCCACCTTACGCATTCTGCCTCTCCGATCGGCTGAGCACCCACACGCTCATTTTGTGGGTTGGCTTAGGCATACGGAGTTCATTCCATGTCTAAGCCCTAACCTGACCGAGGGTTGTGGTAGCAGGACCGGTAGCAGGATTGGCAACACGCAAAAGAGGACCAGGCTGATCCCCGGCTTGCACATTATACCTCTCCGGTCGGCCTCTCCGATCGACTGAGCATCCGTACACTCGTTTCGTGGGTTGACTTAGAAATATGGAGTTCATCCCCAGTCTAAGCATACAGTGTTCATTCCCAATCTAAGATCGAACCAGACCGAGGGTTGCGGTAGCAGGATCGACAGCATGAGGGGGGGCCAGGCTGATCCTCGGCTTACGCATTCTGCCTCTCTGATCGGCTGAGTGCCCGCACGCCCATTTCATGGGTTGGCTTAGGCATAGGGAGTTCATTCCATGTCTAAGCCCTAGTCAAACCGAGGGTTGTGGCAGCAGGACTGGTAGCACATACAGGGGGATCAGGTCGATCACCAGCTTGCACATTATGCCTTTTCGACCAACTTAGCACCCGAACGCTCATTCCGTGAGTTGACTTATGCATACAGAGTTCAATACCAGTCTAAGATCAGATCGGACCGAGGGTTGTGGCAATAGGATCGATAGCAAGCAGGGAGGAGCTGGTCGATCCTCGGCTTGCGCATTCCGCCTCTTTGGCCGGCTAAGCGCTTGTACGCTCATTTCGTTGGTTGGCTTAGGCATATGGAGTTCATTCCATGTCTAAGCATACGGAGCTCATTCCCAGTCTAAGATTTTGAGCCACGGTGCACATGTTGGGCTCTAGCATGTGCTGGTGACACATTTTTTTCGCCCGGGGCACCATCGCCAGGGCATCGTCGGAGCATCGTCGGAGAGCCTAACCGACGACGTTGGGGGTTCCGACGATTGGGGGGCCGGGGGGTGTGCGCACATAATGTGCGATGGGTGCTGGTACTTGGCCCTTATATTGGCACCCTATCCCTCATCAAACCTCGAGAACTCACACCCCCTTAAAGAGCATTTGAGATTTTATAGGTTTGCTGCCAGTAGCCATTAAAGTGTCTAAAATGGGGACACTTTTTTCAAAGGGTCACAAAATCTTCTCCACTTCGAGTTTTTAGTTGAATTTGTTTGTGCATGCCAACAAAAATACAATGATCACCTCTACCAAATTTGGGGACAAAACTCTTTTTGAAAAATTTTAAAAAATCTCGAACCGTAAAAAGTTTCAAAAATCGTGAAAAATAAAAAATGGGTCATCTTGCCGTGAAACTTCACATGAAGTCTTAGGGGACCATTGTATGAATTTACAAGCCATAAAAATGACATTGGGATGGCAAAAATATGAAGATGTGCTTGAACCCAGCTACCATCCGTTCGATCCCTGGCTTGCGCATCCTACCTCTCTGGTCGGTTGAGCGTCCGCACGCTCGTTTTGTGGGTTGACTTGGGCATACGGAGTTCATCCCCAGTCTAAGCATACGAAGTTAATTCCCAGTCTAAGATCAGACAGGACCGAGGGTTGTGGCAGCAGGATCGACAGCACGCAAGGGGACCGGGTCGATCCCCGGCTTGCGCTTTCTACCTCTCCGGCCGGCTGAGCTCCCGCACGCCCATTTCATGGGTTGGCTTAGGCATAGGGAGTTTTTTCCATGTCTAAGCCCCAGCCGAACCGAGGGTTGTGGCTGCGGGATCGATAGCACGTAGAGGGGGATCGGGTCGATCCCCAGCTTGCGTATTATGCCTCTCTGGCTGGCTCAGCACCCGCACGCTCATTTCGTGGGTTGACTTAGGCATACGGAGTTCATTCTCAGTCTAAGATCAGACCGGACCAAGGGTTGTGGTAGCAGAATCAATAGCATGCAGGGGGGATCGGGCCGGTCCCTGGCTTGCGCATTCTACCTCTCCGACTGGCTGAGTACTGGCACGCTCGTTTCGTGCGTTGGCTTAGGCATACAAAGTTCATTCCATGTTTAAACCCCAGTCGGACCGAGGGTTACGATAAAAGGACCAGCAGCGGGATCAACAGCACGCAGACGGGGACCGAGCTGATCCTCGGCTTGCATATTATGCCTTTCCGATCGAATTCTTCAGCCAGTTGAGCGCCCATAAGCTCGTTTCATGGGTTGACTTAGGGATACGGAGTTCATCCCCAGTCTAAGCATACGAAGTTCATTTCCAGTCTAAGATCGGACCAGACTGAGGGTTTCAGTAGTAGGATCGACAGCACGCAGGGGGGACCAGGCCGATCCCTGGCTTGCGCATTCTACCTCCCCGGCTGGCTGAGCGCTCGCACACCCGTTTTATGGGTTAGCTTAGGCATAGGGAGTTCATTCCATGTCTAAGCCCCAACCAGACCAAGGGTTGTGGTAACGGGACCGACAGCACATAGAGGGGGACCGAGGGTTGTGACATACGGAGTTCATTCCATGTCTAAGCATACGGAGTTCATTCCCAGTCTAAGATCGGATCGAACCAAGGGTTACGGCAGCAGGACCAGCAGTAGGATCGACAGCACATAGGGGAGACCGGGTCGATCCCTGGCTTGCACGTTCTACCTTTTTGGCCGACCTTTCTGACCGACAGAGTGGTCACACACTCGTTTCATGGGTTGACTTAGGCATACGGAGTTCATCCCCAGTGAAAGCATACGAAGTTCATTTTGAGTCTAAGATCGAACCGGACCAAGGGTTACGGCAGCAAGATCGGTAGCACGTAGGGGGGACCAAGCCGATCCCTGGCTTACATATTCTGCCTCTCCAGTTGGCTGAGTGGCCGCACACCTGTTTCGTGTGTTATCTTTGGCATAGGGAGTTCATTCCATGTCTAAGCCCTAGTCGGATCGAAGGTTGTGGCAGTGAGACCGATAGCACGTAGAGGGGGACCGGGTCGATCCCCAGCTTGTGTATTCTACCTCTCCGACCGGCTGAGCACCCGTATACTCATTTCATGGGTTGGCTTAGGCATACAGAGTTCATCCCCAGTCTAAGCATACGGAGTTCATTCCCAGTCTAAGATCGAACCAGACCGAGGGTTGCGACAGCTAGATCGGTAGCACGCAGGGGGGACCAAGCCGATCCCTGGCTTGTGCATTTTGCCTCTCCGATCGACTGAGTGCCGGCACACCCATTTTGTATGTTGGCTTAGGCATAGGGAGTTCATTCCATGTCTAAGCCCCAGCCAAACCGAAGGTTGTGGCAGCGGGACCAACAGCACGTAGAGGGGGACCGGGTCGATCCCTGGCTTGTGCATTCTGCCTCTCGAATCGGCTGAGTGTCCGCATGGTTGTTTCGTGGGTTGGCTTAGGCATACAGAGTTCATTCCTAGTCTAAGAGTTTGAGCCACGGTGCACATGCTGGGCTCGGGCATGTGCTGGTGTTGCATTTTTTTCATCGGGGCATTATCGTCGGAGCATCATCGGAGAGCCTATCCGACAGCATTGGGGGTTCCGACAATTGGAGGGGTCGGGGGTGTGTGCACATGATGTGCGATGGGTGCTGGTACTTGGCCCTTATATTGGCCCCCTATCCCTCATCAAACCTCGAGAACTCACACCCCTTAAAGAGCATTTGAGATTTTATAGGTTTGCTGCTAGTAGCCATTAAAGTGTCTGAAATGGGGACACTTTTTTCAAACGGTCACAAAATGGCATTGGCATGGCAGAAATAAGAAGATGTGCGTGAACCCACCTACCATCCGTTCGATCTTTGGATTACGCATCTGGCCTTTCTGGTTGGCAGAGCGTCCGCAAGCTTGTTTCGTGGGTAGGCTTAGGCATACAGAGTTCATTCCATGTCTAAGCATACGAAGTTCATTCATAGTCTAAGATCGAACTGAACCGAGGCTTGCGACAGCAGGACTAGCAGTTGGATCGACAGCATGCAAGGGGGATCGGGCCGATCCCCGGCTTACGCATTCTGCCTCTCCGGTCGGTTGAGGGCCCACACGCTCGTTTCGTGGGTTGACTTAGGCATATGGAGTTCATCCCCAGTCTAAGCATACGGAGTTCATTCCTAGTCTAAGATCGAACCAGACCGAGGGTTGCGGCAATAGGATCAGCAGCACGTAGAGGGGGATCGGGCCGATCCCCGGCTTAGGCATTCTACCTCTCCGATCGGTTGAGCACCCGCACACCCGTTTTGTGGGTTAGCTTAGGCATAGGGAGTTCATTCCATGTCTAAGCCCAAGCTGAACCAAGGGATGTGGCAACGGGACTGGTAGCATGCAGAGGGGGACGGGGCCAATCTCTGGCTTGCGCATTCTGCCTCTCCAACCGGCTGAGCACCCGTACGCTCATTTCGTGGGTTGGCTTAGGCATACGAAGTTCATTGCATGTCTAAGCATACGGAGTTCATTCCCAGTCTAAGAGTTTGAGCCATGGTGCATATGCTAGGCTCGGCCATGTGTTGGTGTCGCATTTTTTTTGCCCGGGGCACCATCGTCGGAGCATCGTCGGAGAGCCTAACCGACAGCATTGGGGGTTCCGACGATAGGGGGGCCGAGGGGGTGTGCGCACATGATGTGCGATGGGTGCTGGTACTTGGCCCTTATATTGGGCTCCTATCCCTTATCAAACCTCAAGAACTCACACCCCTTTAAAAAGCATTTGAGATTTTACAGGTTTGCTGCCAGTAGCCATTAAAGTGTCTGAAATGGGGACACTTTTTTCAAACAGTCACAAAGTCTTCTCCACTTTGAGTTTTTAGCTGAATTTTTTGTGCATGGCAAAAAAAATACAAGGATCACCTCTACCAAATTTGGGGACAAAACTCTTTCTAAAAAAATTTTAAAAAATCCCAAACCATAAAAAGTTTCAAAAATCTTGAAAAATAGAAAACAGGTCGTCTTGCCACGAAACTTCACATGAAGGCATAGGGGACCATTGAATGAATTTACAAGCCATAAAAATGGCATTGGCATGGCATAAATATGAAGATGTGCTTGAACCCACCTACTACCCGTTCGATCCTCGGCTTGCGCATCCTGCCTCTCTAGCCGGCTGAACGCCCGCACGCCTGTTTCATGGGTTTGCTTAGGCATAGGGAGTTAATACCTTGTCTAAGCCCCAGCTAGACTGAGGGTTGTGGCAGTAGCACCGACAGCATACTGAGGGTGATCGGGTCGATCCTTGACTTGCGCATTATGCCTCTCCAGTCGACTCAGCACCCGTACACTCGTTTTGTGGGTTGACTTAGGCCACGGAGTTCATTCCTTGTCTAAGATCAGACCGGACCAAGGGTTGCGGTAGCAGGATCGATAGCACACAGAGAGGGATCGGGCTAGTCCCTGACTTACGCATTTTGCCTCTTCGGCTGGCTGAGCACCTGCACGCTCGTTTCGTGGGTTGGCTTAGGCATACGGAGTTCATTCCAAGTCTAAATGTACGGAGTTCATTCCTAGTCTAAGATCGGATCGGACTGAGGGTTGTGGTAGCAGGACCAGCAGTATGATTGGTAGCACACAGGGGGGGATCGAGCCGATCCCCGGCTTGCGCATTCTGCCTCTCCGGCCGGCTGAGCACCCGCACCCTCGTTTCGTGGGTTGGCTTAGGCATACGAAGTTCATTCCTTGTCTAAGCCCCAGTCGGACCGAGGGTTGTGGCAGCTGACTAATAGCAGGATTGGCAGCACGCAGAGGTGGACCAAACTGATCCCCGGCTTGCGCATTATGCCTCTTCGACCGACTTCTTCAGCCAGTTGAGCACTTGCACGCTCGTTTCATGGGTTGACTTAGGCATATGGAGTTCTTTCGTAGTCCACGATCAAACTGGACCGAAGGTTACGACAGCAGGATCGACAGCACACAGGGGGGATTGGGCTGATCCCCGACTTGAGCATTCTGCCTCTCCGGTTGGCTGAGCGCCCGTACGCCCGTTTTATCGATCGGCTTAGGCATAAGGAGTTCATTCCAATGTCTAAACCCCAGTCAGACTGAGGGTTGCGGCAGTGGGACCGGCAGCACGCAAAGAGGGACCGGGCTAATCCCCGGCTTGCGCATTATGCCTCTTCGATCGGCTCAGCGCCCGAACGCTCGTTTCATGGGTTGACTTAGGCATCTAAGATCAGACCAGACCGAGGGTTACGCCAGCAAGATCGATAGCATGCAGGGCGGATCGAGCCAATCCCCGGCTTGCACATTATGCCTCTCTGGCTGGTTGAGCACCCGTATGCTCGTTTCGTGGGTTGGCTTAGGTATACGGAGTTCATTCCATGTCTAAGGATACAGAGTTAATTCCCAGTCTAAGATCAGATCGGACTGAGGGTTACGGTAGCAGGACCAGCAATAGGATCGGTAGCACGCAGGGGGTGACTGGATCGATCCTTGACTTACGCATTCTGCCTCTCCGGCCGACCTCTCCAGTCGGCTGAGTGCCCGTGCGATCGTTTCATGGGTTGGCTTAGGCATATGAAGCTCATCACTAGTCTAAGCATACGGAGTTCATTCCTAGTCTAAGATCGAATCGGACCGAAGGTTGCGGCAGTGGGATTGGCAGCACACAAGGGGAACCAGGCTGATCCCCGGCTTGTGCATTCTGCCTCTCCGACCGGCTGAGCGACCACACGCCCATTTCGTGGGTTGGCTTAGGCATAGGGAGTTCATTCCATGTCTAAGCCCCAGTAGGATCGAGGGTTGTGGCAGCGGGACCAGTAGCACGCAAAGGGGGATCAGACCAATCCCTGGCTTACGCATTATGCCTCTCCGGTCAGCTCAGTGCCCACACGCTCATTTTGTGGGTTGACTTAGGCATACGGAGTTCATTCCCAGTCTAAGATAGGACCGAACCGAGGGTTGCGATAGCAGGATCGATAGCACGCAGGGGGGAATGGGCCGGTCCCTGGCTTGCGCATTCTGCCTCTCCGACCAACTGAGCGCTCGAACGCTCGTTGCATGGGTTACCTTAGGCCTACGGAGTTCATTCCCAGTCTAAGATCGGATCGGACCGAGGGTTGTGGCATCAGGACTAAGAGCAGGATCGGTAGCACGCAGGGAGGGACCGAGTCGATCCCTGACTTGCATAGTCTGCCTCTCTGGTCAGCTGAGTACCCGCACGCTCGTTTCATGGGTTGGCTTAGGCATAGGGAGTTCATTCCATCTCTAAGCCCTAACTGGACCGAGGGCTGTGGCAGCGGGACTGGCAGCACGCAGAGGGGGACCGGGTCGATCCCCAACTTACGCATTCTGCCTCTACGGTCAATTGAGCGCCCGTACGCTCATTTGGTGGGTTAGCTTAGGCATACGGAGTTGATTCCATGTCTAAGCATACGGAGTTCATTCCCAGTCTAAGAGTTTGAGCCACGGTGCACATGCTGGGCTTGGAGAGCCTAACTGACGGCAATAGGGGTTTTGGCGATTAGGGGGGGCCGGGGGTGTGCGCACATAATGTACGATGGGTGCTGGTATTTGGCCCTTATATTGGCCCCCTATCCCTCATCAAACCTTGAGAACTCACACCCCCTTAAAGAGCATTTGAGATTTTATAGGTTTGCTGCCAGTAGCCATTAAAGTATCTGAAATGGGGACACTTTTTTCGAACGGTCACAAAATCTTCTCCACTTCGAGTTTTTAGCTGAAATTTTTTATGCATGCCAACAAAAATACAAGGATCACCTCTACCAAATTTAGGATAAAACTCTTTCTAAAAATATTTTAAAAAATCCTGAACCGTAAAAAGTTTTAAAAATCGTGAAAAATAGAAAACGGGTCGTCTTGCCATGAAACTTCACATGAAGGTGTAGGGGACCATTGTATGAATTTACAAGCCACAAAAAAGGTATTGGCATGGCAGAAATATGAAGATGTGCTTGAACCCACCCACCACCCGTTCGATCCCCGACTTGTGTATCCTGCCTCTCTAGTCGACTGAGCATCCGGACGCTCATTTGGTGGGTTGACTTAGGCATACAGAGTTCATCCCTAGTCTAAGCATACAGAGTTCATTCCCAGTCTAAGATCAGACCAGACCGAGGGTTGCGTAGTAGCATCCGCAGCACGCAGAAAGGATCGGACCGATACCCGGCTTGTGCATTCTGCCTCTTCGATCGACTGAGCACCCGCACGTCTGTTTCATGGGTTGGCTTAGGCATAGGGAGTTCATTCCATGTCTAAGCCCCAACCGAATTGAGGGTTGTGGCAGCGGGACCGATAGCACGCAAAAGGGGATCGAGCTGATCCCCGACTTGCGCATTATGCCTCTTCGGCCGACTCAGCACCTGCACACTCGTTTCATGGGTTGACTTGGGCATACGAAGTTTATTCCTAGTCTAAGATCGGACTGAACCGAGGGTTGCAGGAGCAAGATCGATAGCACGTAGGGGAGATCGGGCCGGTTCCCGGCTTGTGCATTCTGCCTCTCCGATCGGCTGAGCTCCCGCACGCTCGTGTCATGGGTTGGCTTTGGCATACGGAGTTCATTCCATGTCTAAGCATATGGAGTTCATTCCCAGTCTAGGATCAGACTGAACCGAGGGTTGTGGTAGTAGGACCAGCAGCAGGATCGATAGCACGTAGGGGGGACTGGGCCGATCCCTGACTTGTGCATTCTGCCTCTTCATCCGGTTGAGCGCTCGCATGCTCATTTCATGGGTTGGTTCAGGCATATGGAGTTAATTCCATGCCTAAGCCCCAGTCAGCCCGAGGGTTGTGGCAATAGGACCGACAGTGGGATCGACAGCACGCAGAAGGGGACTGGGAAGATCCCCGGCTTGAGCATTATGCCTCTCCGATCGGCTCAGCGCCCGAATGCTCATTTCGTGGGTTGACTTAGGCGTACGAAATTCATTCCCAGTCTAAGATCAAACCGAAATGAGGGTTACGGCAGCAGGATCAACAGCACGCAAGGGGGATCGAGCCTGTCCCCAGCTTACGCATTTTGCCTCTCCGACCGGTTGAGCGCCCGCACGTTCGTTTCGTAGGTTGGCTTAGGCATACGGAGTTCATTCCATGTCTAAGCATACAGAGTTCATTCCCAGTCAAAGATCAAACCAGACCGAGGGTTGCAGTAGTAGGACCAGTGACAGGATCAACAGCACACAGGGGGGCATCGAGTCGATCCTCGGCTTGCGCATTCTCCGATCGACCTCTCCGACCGATTGAGCACCCGCATGCTCATTTTGTGGGTTGACTTAGGCATATGGAGTTCACCCCCAGTCTAAGCATACGGAGTTCATTCCTAGTCTAAGATCGAACCGGATCGAGGGTTTTGGTAGCAGGATGGACAGCACGTAGGGGGGACCAGGCCAATCTTCAGCTTACGCATTCTGCCTCTCCGACCGACTGAGCGCTCGTACGCTCATTTCTTGGGCTGGCTTAGGCATAAGGAGTTCATTCCATGTCTAAGCCCCAGTTGGACCGAGGGTTGTGGCAGCAGGTCCGGCTGCGGGATCGACAGCACGTAGAGGGGGACCGAGCTGATCCCTAGCTTGTGCATTATGTATCTCCAACCGGCCTCTCCGATCGGCTGATTGCTCACACGCTCGTTTTATCGGTTAACATAGGCATATGGAGTTCATCCCCAATCTAAGCATACGAAGTTCATTCCCAGTCTAAGATCGGACTAGATCGAAGGTTGTGGTAGCAGGATCGACAGCATGTAGGGGGGACTGGACCAATCCTCGGCTTACACATTCTACCTATCCAGTCGGCTGAACGCCCGTACGCCTGGTTCAAGGGTTGGCTTAGGCATAGGGAGTTCATTCCATGTCTAAGCCCCAACGAAACTAATGGTTGTGGTAACGGGACCGACAGCATGTAGAGGGGGACCGGGTCGGTCCTCGGCTTGCGTATTATGCCTCTCCGATCGGCTCAGTGCCCGAAAGCTCATTTTGTGGGTTGACTTAGGCATACAGAGTTCATTCCAATCTAAGATCAGACCGAACCGAGGGTTGCGACAGTAGGATCGATAGCACGTAGGGGGGACCGGGCCGGTCCCTAGCTTGCGCATTCTGCCTCTTCGGCCAGCTGAGCACCCGCACGCTCGTTTCGTGGCTTGGCTTAGGCATACGGAGTTCATTCCATGTCTAAGCATACAGAGTTCATTCCCAATCTAAGATCAGACCAGACCGAGGCTTGCGGTAGCAGGACCAGTAGCAATATCGTCTGGACGTAGGGGGGACTGGGTCGATCCTTGACTTACGCATTTTGCCTCTCCGGCCGGCTGAGCGCCCGTACGCTCGTTTCATGGGTTGACTTAGGCATACGGAGTTCATACCCAGTCTAACCATACAGAGTTCATTCTCAGTCTAAGATTGAACCGGACCGAGGGTTGCGACAGTAGGATGGACAGCACGCAGTGGGGACCGTGCCAATCCCCGGCTTGCTCATTTTGCCTCTCCGACCGATTGAGCCCCCCGTATGCCTATTTCATGGGTTCGCTTACGCATAGGCAGTTTATTCCATGTGTAAGCCCCAGCCGGGCCGAGGGTTATGGTAGCGGACCGGCAGCATGTAGAGGGCGATCGGGCCGATCCTCGACTTGCACATTCTACCTCTTCGATCGGCTGAGCGTCTGCACGCTCATTTCATGGGTTGGCTTAGGCATACGGAGTTCATTCCTTGTCTAAGCATACGGAGTTCATTCCCAGTCTAAGAGTTTGAGCCATGGTGCACATGCTGGGCTCAGGAATGTGCTGGTGCCGTATTTTTTTGCCCAGGGCACCGCGTCAGAGCATCACCGGAGAGCATAACCGACAGCATTGGGGGTTTCAGCGATTGGGGGGGCAGGGGGCTGTGCGCACATGATGTACGATAGGTGCTGGTACTTGGCCCTTATATTGGCCCCCTATCCCTCATCAAACCTCTAGAACTCACACCCCCTTAAAGAGCATTTGAGATTTTATAGGTTTGCTGCCAGTAACCATTAAAGTGTCTGAAATGGGAACACTTTTTTCAAATGATCACAAAATCTTCTCCACTTTGATTTTTTAGCTGAATGTTTTATGCATGCCAAAAAAAATACAAGGATTACCTCTACCAAATTTGGGGACAAAACTCTTACTAAAAAAATTTAAAAAAATCCGAAACCGCAAAAAGTTTTGAAAATCGTGAAAAATAGAAAATAGGTCGTCTTGCCACGAAACTTCACATGAAGGTGTAGGGGACCATTGTATGAATTTACAAGCCATAAAAATGGCATTGTAATGGTAGAAATATGAACATGTGCGTGAACCCACCTACCACCCGCTCGATCTCCGGCTTCCGCATCCTGCCTCTCTGGTCGGCTGAGCGTCCGCACGCTCGTTTCATGGGTTAACTTAGGCATACGGAGTTCATCCCCAGTCTAAGAAGATCAGACCGAGGGTTGCAGCAGTAGGATCGATAGCACGTAGGGGGGACCGGGCTGATCCCCGGCTTGCGCATTTTGCCTCTTCGGCCGGTTGAGCGCCCGCACGCCTGTTTCATGGGTTGGCTTAGGCGTAGGTAGTTCATTCCATTTCTAAGCCCTAGTCGGACCGAGGGCTGTGGCACCAAGACCGGCAGCACGCAGAGGGGGATCGGGCCGATCCTTGGCTTGCACATTCTACCTCACAGGCCGGCTGAGCGCCCGCACACTCGTTTCGTGGGTTGGCTTAGGCATACAGAGTTCATTCCATGTCTAAGCATACATAGTTCATTCCTAGTATAAGAGTTTTAGCCACGGTGCACATACTGGGCTCGAGCATGTGCTGGTGCCGCATTTTTTTTGCCTGGGGCACCATCACCGGAGCATCACCAGAGAGCCTAACCGACGGTATTGAGGGGTTCCGGCGATTGGGGGGGCCGGGTGGGTGTGCACACATGATGTGCAATGAGTGCTGGTACTTGGCCCTTATATTGGCCCCCTATCCCTCATCAAACCTCTAGAACTCACACCCCCTTAAAGAGCATTTGAGATTTTATAGGTTTGCTGCCAGTAGCCATTAAAGTGTCTGAAATGGGGACACTTTTTTGAAACGGCCACAAAATCTTCTCCACCTCGAGTTTTTAGCTGAATTTTTTTGGGCATGCCAAAAAAAATACAAGGATCACCTCTACCAAATTTGGGGTCAAAAATATTTCTAAGAAAATTTTAAAAAATCCCGAACCGTAAAAAGTTTTAAAAATCACAAAAAATAGAAAACGGGTCGTCTTGCCACGAAACATCACATGAAGGCTTAGGGGACCATTGTATGAATTTACAAGCCATAAAAATGGCATTGGCATGGCAGAAATATGAAGATGTGCTTGGACCCACCTACCACCAGTTCAATCCCCGGCTTGCGCATCCTGCCTCTCTGGTTGGCTGAACGTCCGCATGCACGTTTCGTGGGTTGACTTAGGCATACAGAGTACATTCCTAGTCTAAGCATATGGAGTTCATTCCCAGTCTACGATCGGATTGGACTGAGCGTTGCGACAGTAGGATCGGCAGCACTCAAGGGGGACCGGGCCGATCCCCGCTTGCGCATTTTGCCTCTCCGACCGGCTGAGCGCCCGCACGCCTGTTTCATGGGTTGGCTTAGGCATAGGGAGTTCATTCCATGTCTAAGCCCCAGTTGGATCGAGGGTTGTGGCAGCGGGACCAGCAGCACGCAGAGGGGGATCGAGCCGTCCCTGATTGGCACATTATGCCTTTTTAGCCGGCTTAGCGTCCGCACGCTCGTTTCATGGGTTGACTTAGTCATACGGAGTTCATTCACAGTCTAAGATTAGACCAGACCGAGGGTTGCGGCAGCAGGATTGACAGCACGCAGGGGGATCGAGCTGGTCCTCGGTTTACGCATTCTGCCTCTCCGGTCGGCTAAGTGCCCGCACGCTCATTTCGTGGGTTGGCTTAGGCATACGGAGTTCATTCCTAGTCTAAGATTGGACCGGACCGAGGGTTATAGTAGCAGGAACAACAGAAGGATCGACAGCACGCAGGGGGGACCAGGTCGATCCCTGGCTTGCGTATTCTGCCTCTCCGGTTGGCTGAGCGCTCGCACGCTCGTTTCATGGGTTAGCTTAGGCATCCGGAGTTCATTCCATGTCTAAGACCCAACAGGACCGAAGGTTGTGGCAGCAGGACCAGCGGCGGGATCGGCAGCATGCAGAGGGGGACCCGGTTGATCCTCGGCTTGCGCATTATGCCTCTCTAGCCGGCCTCTCTGATCGGCTGAGCGCCCGCACGCTCGTTTCATGGGTTGACTTAGGCATACGGAGTTCATCCCCAGTCTAAGCATACGGAGTTCATTCCCAGTCTAAGATTGGACCAGCCCGAGGGTTGCGGTAGCAGGATCGGCAGCACGCAGGGGCGATCGGGCCGATCCCCGGCTTACTTGTTTTGCCTCTTCGATCGGCTGAGAACCCGCATGCCGTTTTTGTGGGTTGGCTTAGGTATAGGGAGTTCATTCCATGTCTAAGCCCCAGCCGAACCAAGGGTTGTTGCAGTGGGACCGGCAGCACACAGAGGGGGATCGGGCCGATCCCCGACTTGCGCATTATGCCTCTCCGACCTGCTCAGCGCCCGAACGCTCGTTTCGTGGGATGACATAGGCATACGGAGTTCATTCCCAGTCTAAGATCGGACTGGACCGAGGGTTGCGGCAGCAGGATGCATGCAGGGGGGATCGGGCCAGTCCTCGACTTACGCATTCTACCTCTCCGGTCGGTTGAGCGTTCGTACGCTCGTTTCGTGCGTTGGCTTAGGCGTACGGAGTTCATACCATGTCTAAGCATACAGAGTTCATTCCTAGTCTAAGATTAGACCAGACCGAGGGTTTTGGTAGTAGGACCAGCAGCAGGATCGGTAACGCGCAGGGGGGGACCGGGAGGATCCCCGGCTTGTGCATTCTGCCTTTCTGGTTGATTGAACACCTGCACGCCCGTTTCGTGGGTTGGCTTAGGCATACGGAGTTCATTCCATGTCTAAGCAGATGGAGTTCATTCCCAGTATAACATTTTGAGCCACGGTGCACATGCTGGGCTCGGGCATGTAGTGTTGCCGCATATTTTTTTCCTGGGGCACCATCGTCGGAGCATCGCCGGAGAGCCTAACCGACGGCATTAGGAGTTCCAGAGATTGGGGTGCCCGGGGGGTGTGCGCACATGATGTGCGATGGGTGCTGGAACTTGGCCCTTATATTGGCCCCCTATCCCTCATCAAACCTCGAGAACTCATGCCCCCTTAAAGAGCATTTGAGATTTTATAGGTTTGCTGCCAATAGCCATTAAAGTGTCTAAAATGGGGACAATTTTTTCAAAAGGTAACAAAATCTTCTCCACTTCAAGTTTTTAGCTAAAGTTTTTTATGCATGCCAACAAAAGTACAAGGATCACCTCTACCAAATTTGGGGATAAAACTGTTTCTAAAAAAATTTTAAAAAATTCAGAACCGTAAAAAGTTTTGAAAATCGTGAGAAATAGAAAACGGGTCATCTTGCCACGAAACTTAACATGAAGGCTTAGGGGACCATTGTATGAATTTACAAGCCATAAAAATGGCATCGGCAAGGCAAAAATATGAAGATGTGCTTGAACTCACCTACCACCCGTTCGATCTCCGACTTACGCATGCTGCCTCTCTGGTCGGCTGAGCGCCCGCACGCTCGGTCCGTGCGTTCACTTAGGCATACGGAGTTCATCCCCAATCTAAGCATATGGAGTTCATTCCCAGTCTAAGATCGAACAGAATTGAGGGTTGCGACAGCAAGATCGGTAGCAAGCGGGGGCGGTCGGGCCGATCCCCGGCTTGCGCATTCTGCCTCTCCGGCTGGCTGAGCGCCCGCACGCCCGTTTCGTGAGTTGGCTTAGGCATAGGGAGTTCATTCCATGTCTAAGCCCCAGTCGGACCGAGGGTTGTGGCAGTGGGACCGGCAGCACACAAAGGGGGACCGGACGGATCCTCGCATGCGCATTATGCCTCTCCGATCGGCTTAGCGCCAGCACGTTCATTTCGTGGGTTGACTTATGCATACAGAGTTCATTCCTAGTCTAAGATCGGATCGAACCGAGGTTTCGATAGTAGGATCGACAGCATGCAGGGGGGACCAGGCCGATCCCCAGCTTGCGCATTCTACGTCTCCGGCCAGCTGATCACCCGCATGCTCGTTTCGTGGGTTGGCTTAGGCATACAGAGTTCATTCCATGTCTAAGCCCCAGCCGGACCGAGGGTTGTGGCAGTAGGACCGGTAGCGGGATCAATTGCATGCAGAGAGGGATCAAGCTGATCCTCGGCTTGTGCATTATGCTTCTCCGGTTGGCTGAGCACCCGCAGCTCGTTTCATGGGTTGACTTAT
This sequence comes from Durio zibethinus, assembly GCF_047325235.1. NCBI lineage: Eukaryota > Viridiplantae > Streptophyta > Magnoliopsida > Malvales > Malvaceae > Durio > Durio zibethinus. Next base: position 21,282,283 of record NC_143181.1, read on the forward strand.
GCATAGGAGTTCATCCCGAGTCTAAGCATACGAGTTCATTCCCAATCTAAGATCGGATCGGATCGAGGGTTACGGTAGTGGGATCGACAGCACACAGGGGGGACCGGGCCGATCCCCGACTTGCGCATTCTGCCTCTTCGGTCGATGGAGCACCCGCACGCTCATTTCATGGGTTGGCTAGGCATAGGGAGTTCATTCGATGTCTAAGCCCCAGCCAGACCGAGGGTTGTGCCAGCAGGACCGGCAGCACGCAGAAGGGGATCGGGCAGATCCTTGGCTTGCGCATTATGCTTATTCGGCCGGCTCAGCGACCGCACGCTCGTTTCATGGGTTGACTTATGCATATGGAGTTCATTCCCAGTCTAGGATTAGACTGGATCGAGGGTTGTGGCAGTAGGATCGACAGCAAGCAGGGGGGATCGGGTCGATCCCCGGCTTGTGCATTCTGCCTCTTCAGCTGGCTGAGCGCCCGCACACTCGTTTCGTGGGTTGGCCTAGGCATACGGAGTTCATTCCATGTCTAAGCATGTGGAGTTCATTCCCAGTCTAAGATTTTGAGCCACGGTGCACATGCTGGGCTCAAGCATGTGCTGGTGCCACATTTTTTTCACCCAGGGCACCATCGCTGGAGCATCGCCCGAGCATCGTTGGAGAGCTAATCGGCGGCATTAGGGGTTTCGGCAATTGGGGGGACCAGGGGGTGTGCACATATGATGTGCGATGGGTGCTGGTACCTGGCCCTTATATTGGCCCCCTATCCATCATCAAATCTTGAGAACTCACACCCCTATAGGTTTGCTGCCAGTAGCCATTAAAGTGTCTAAAATGGGGATGCTTTTTTCAAACGATCACAAAATCTTCTCCACTTCGAGTTTTTAGCTGAATTGTTTTGTGCATGCCAAAAAAAATACAAGGATCACCTCTACCGAATTTGGGGACAAAACTCTTTCTAAAAAAATTTTAAAAAATCCCAAACCACAAAAAGTTTTGAAAATCGTGAAAAATAGAAAACGGGTTGTCTTGCCACGAAACATCACATGAAGGCTTAGGAGACCGTTGTATGAATTTACAAGCCATAAAAATGGCATTGGCACAGCAGAAATTTGAAGATGTGCTTCAACCCACCTACCACCCGTTCGATCCCTGGCTTGCGCATCTTGGCACTCTGGTCGGTTGAGCGCTCGCACGCTCGTTTCGTGGGTTGACTTAGCCATACGAAGTTCATCCCCAGTCTAACCATACGGAGTTCATTCCTAGTCTAAGATCAGATCTGACCAAGGGTTGCGGCAGCAGGATCGACAGCACGCAGGGGGAACCGAGTCGATCCCCGGCTTGCACATTCTGCCTCTCCAACCGGCTGAGTGCCCGCACGCCCGTTTCATGGGTTGGCTTAGGCATAGGGAGTTCATTCCATGTCTAATCCCCAGTCGGACCGAGGGTTGTGACAGTGGGACTGGTAGCATGTAGAGGGGGACCAGGTCGATCCTCGGCTTGCGCATTATGCCTCTTCGATCGACTCAACACCCGTACACTCATTTCATGGGTTGACTTAGTCATACGGAGTTCATTCCCAGTCTAAGATCAGACCAGACCGAGGGTTGTGACAGCAGGATCGACAGTACGCACGAGGGACTGGGTCGATCCCCGACTTGCGCATTCTGCCTCTCTGGCCGGCTGAGCGCCCGTTCGCTTGTTTCGTGGGTTGGCTTAGGCATACGGAGTTCATTCCATGTCTAAGCATATGGAGTTCATTCCCAGTCTAAGATCGGATAGGACGAAGGGTTGTAGCAGCAGGATCGGCAGCACGCAGGGGGGGATCGGGTCGATACCTAGCTTCCATATTCTGCCTCTCTGGCCTGCTGAGCGCCCGCACGCTCATTTCGTGGGTTGGCTTAGGCATACGGAGTTCATTCCATGTCTAAGCCCCAGTCAGACTGAGAGTTGTGGTAGCAGGGCCGGCAGCGGGATAGGCAGCACGCAGAAGGGGATCGGGCTGAACCCCGACTTACGCATTATGCCTCTCCGGCCGACTGAGTGCCCGCACGCTCGTTTCGTGGGTTGACTTAGGCATAGGGAGTTCATCCCCAGTCTAAGCATACAGAGTTCATTCCTAGTCTAAGATCAAATCGGACTGAGGGTTGCAGTAGTAGGATCTGCAGCACGCAGGGGGGATCGGGCCGATCCCTGGCTTCCGAATTCTGCCTCTCCGGCCGGCTGAGCGCCAGCACGCCCCGTTTCTTGGGTTGGCTTAGGCATAAGGAGTTCATTCCATGTCTAAGCCCCAGCCGGATTGAGGGTTGTGGCAGCGGGACCGACAGCACGCAGAGGGGGACCGGGCTGATCCCCAACTTGCGCATTCTGCCTCTTCGGTCGGCTCAGCACCCGCACGCTCGTTTCGTGGGTTGACTTATGCATACGGAGTTCATTCCAGTCTAAGATCAGACCAGATCGAGGGTTGCGACAGCAAGATCGATAGCATGTAGGGGGGACCGGGCTGATCCCCGACTTACGCATTCTGCCTCTCCATTCGGTTGGGCACCTGCACGCTCGTTTCATGGGTTAGCTTAGGCATATGGAGTTCATTCCATGTCTAAGCATACGGAGTTCATTCCCAGTCAAAAATTTTGAGCCATGGTTCACATGCTGGGCTCGGACATGTGCTGGTGCCATATTTTTTTCACCCCGGACACCATCGCCGGAGAGCCTAACCGACGGCATTGGGGGTTCCGACGATTGGAGGGGTCGGGGGGTGTGCGCACATGATGTGCGATGGGTGCTGGTACTTGGCCCTTATATTGGCCCCCTATCCCTCATCAAACCTCGAGAACTCACACCCCCTTCAAGAGCATTTGAGATTTTATAGGTTTGCTGCCAGTAGCAATTAAAGTGTCTGAAATGGGGACACTTTTTTCAAACGGGCACAAAATCTTCTCCATTTCAAGTGTTTAGCTGAATTTTTTTGTGCATGCCAAGAAAAATACAAGGATCACCTCTAACAAATTTGGGGACAAAAATCTTTCTAAAAAAATTTTAAAAAATCCTGAACCGTAAAAAGTTTCAAAAATCCTGAAAAATAGAAAACGGGTCGTCTTGCCATGAAACTTCACATGAAGGCTTAGGGACCATTGTATGAATTTACAAGCCATAAAAATGGTATTGGCATGGCAGAAATATGAAGATGTGCTTGAACCCACCTACCACCAGTTCGATCCACGGTTTACGCATCCTGCCTCTCCGGTCGGCTGAACGCCCGCACGCTCATTTCGTGAGTTGACTTAGGCATACAGAGTTCATCCCTAGCCTAAGCATACAGAGTTCATTCCCAGTCTAAGATTGGATCGGATCGAGGGTGACGACAGCAGGATCCGTAGCACGCAGGGGGACCAGGCCGATCCCCGACTTGTGCATTCTGCCTCTACGACTGGTTGAGTGCCCGTATGCCCGCACGCAAGGAAAGCTTCTGGAAGCAGGCAGGATCAGCTGAAGCATTCTGGCATATTTGGTTGACCCTAAAAATTAGGAGTTAGCATCCTGATTGATTGTAATTTGTATAATCCCATGATTTTAGCCTTTATTCTAGGGATATGCCATTAAGTTGTAGCTGGAGCCTTAACTATAAATAGAAGGCTACTCCACCCTCATTTGTACACCATCAAACACTTCTGTTTCAGTGAATACAAGAGTATTTCCAGAATTTTGTCTTCTTATCCTGTTTCTCTTTAACTTACGTAATCAGCCCTTCCCATTGTTCTAGTGCCTACACGCTTGTGTTTTAGGCTAACTTAGGCATAAAGGAGGAGATTCCAAGCCTAAGGCCGCATGGTTTCTGAGTCTAAGGTCGAAGCCTGTGACAGTTGGTATCAGAGCGGTTTTCGATTCTGCGTGTTTATGTTGTCCATGTTAGATCGTGATTGAGGAGATGGCATCCCAAAGCGATGTTGCTAGCCAACAACCAGAGGCCCAGGAGCATGGGCGTGGAAGAGGCGAGAAAGCCAGTTCTAGAGATATCTGGTCTACCATGGACGGTAGGCTGGCCAAGGTGGAGATGATCATAGGCAACATGGGGGAGAAGCTTGAGGAGGTAGAGACTCACATTCCATCGTTAGACTCCATGGGGGAGGAGATCCAAAGTGAGCTGGAAGCTACTCTCAACAAAGGCATGGATGTGTTCACCCAAAAGAATCAGACCTTGGAGGCTGAAGTGCTGACCTTGCGCGATGGCATGGAGGCCATGCGCCAGCGGATGGAGGAGCTTGCCAGTGAGCTCATTGCTTACAAGACTACCATTGGGAATGGCATGTTTGCTGGAGTGTCCAAGTCCAAATTGGATGTCCCCAAGCCTAAGGAGTTTAAGGGGATTAGGGCAGCTAAGGAAGTAGACAACTACCTATGGGGTATGGAGCAGTACTTTCAGGCTATGGGCATGCAAGACGAGGCGATAAAGGTAAGCACCGCTGCTATGTATCTCACTGATGTAGCCTTATTATGGTGGAGGCACAGGTGTGATGATGTCAGGCGTGGGAGTGCCAAGATTGGAACTTGGGCAGAGTTCCAAAAGGAGTTCAGAGAACAATTTTACTCGGAGTATGCCGATGATGAGGCGCGGGCAAAGTTGCACAGGCTGAGCCAGCAAGGGGACATAAGGGAGTATGTCCAAAAATTCTCTGAACTGATGCTACAGATCTCAGATCTAGGTGAGAAGGATGCTTTATTTGCTTTCATGGATGGGCTGAAGCTGTAGGTAAAGCGTGAGCTACAAAAGAGAGGAGTTCATGACTTGGCTAAAGCCATGACTACTACCGAGGCCTTGATAGAGTTCAAGCCTCTGAACAAGTTCGAGTCTACCAAGCCCAAGGGTAAGGGCAGGGATGATAGGGACCGAAAGAAGCAGTCCAAGGGGAAGGATCATGATCGAGAGTCTAAGGATGGAGACCGAGACCGTTCAACCAAGGATGGCGAGAAAAAGCCACCAGCAGGCAAGTGGAAAGCAAAAGGGGACCGAGAGCCACTAGCATGCTACCTATATGGAGGGAGCCATATAGCACGTAATTGCCCGCAGAAAGGCAAACTGGCTACTGTAGACAAAGAGTCTGACGAAGAGCCAGAGTCAGGGGCAGCAAAGCTTGGGTCGTTGGTGCTCAATACTGTCTAGAGTAAGGGGAGCCACAAGCCAAAAGGCTTGATGTTTACAGATCTAATGGTTATGGGTCAGAAGGTGAGTGCACTAGTGGACACAGGTGCCTCACATCTTTTTATTTCAGGTGATGGAGCCCGGAAGCTTAGACTAAAGGTGCAGAAAGGGACTGGTACCATCAAAACGGTGAACTCCAAGGAGGTTCCAGCCATTGGAGTAGCATTGGGAGTGGAGTTGCAGCTTGGAGACTGGAAAGGCAAGGAGACCATAGAGGTAATACCCCTTGATGACTATGAGTTTGTGATTGGGTTGGATTTTCTTGTTCGGATTAACGCCCTCCTTATGCCTTTTACCGATTGTGTTTGCATCTTGGATGCATGGTGCCAATGCCTAGTGCTATTGAGGAGAGGGTCCAGAGTTGGGTCACGGGTGGTGTCAGTCATCCAATTTGCCAAGGTGATAAGCAGACAAGAAGACACCTTCTTGGTAGCCCTGAAATATGATGAGCCAAGGGAAAAGGAGATCGAGTCACCTTTGGAGGTGTTAAAGGTGCTGAAGACCTTTAGTGATGTGATGCCCGCAAAGCTGCCTAGCAAGCTACCACCTAAGAGGGAGGTGGACCACAAGATCAAGCTGGTGTCTGAGGCTAAGCCACCAGCTAGAGCCTCTTACCGAATGTCTCCCCCAGAGTTGGAGGAGTTAAGGAAGTAGCTCAAAGAGTTAGTTGATGCTGGCTTCATCAGGCCATCTAAGGTGCCTTATGGTGTATCGGTTCTATTCTAGCGTAAGCATGATGGGTTATTGCAGCTGTGCATAGACTATCGAGCTTTGAACAAGCTAACCATCAAGAACAAGTACCCCATCCCACTCATTGCAGATTTGTTCGATCAACTTGGGAGCGCAAGGTGGTTCACCAAGCTGGATTTGAGGTCGGGCTACTATCAAGTCAGGATCACAGAGGGAGATGAGTCAAAGATAGCATGTGTCACTCGGTATGGTTCGTATGAGTTCTTGGTGATGCCTTTCGAACTCATGAACGCTCTAGCAACATTTTGCACCCTTATGAACAAGGTACTTCAGTCGTTCCTTGATCGATTTGTTATGGTTTATTTGGATGACATTATGATCTACAGCCAAACTTTAGGAAAGCATGTAGACTACTTGAGACAGGTGTTCGAGGTGTTACGGGCGCACAAGCTATTTGTCAAGAGGGAGAGGCGCTCATTCGCCCAGCAAGAGATCTCGTTCCTAGGCCACATAGTGGAAGGTAGCAGGATACGCATGGATGAAGGCAAGATACACGCCATCCTAGTGTGGCAACCGCCAGCCAAGGTCACCGAGTTGAGATCATTCCTTGGGCTGGTTAACTACTACAGGCACTTCATCAAAGGTCACTCAGCAATAGCCACACCATTGACTGACTTGCTCAAGAAAGGGAAAGCATGGGAGTGGAGCGCAGGGTGCCAGGAAGCCTTTGACCGAGGAGCTAATCTTGGCCTTGCCAGATGATGCCAAGCCATATGAGGTACATACGGATGCATCAGACTTTGCCATAGGGGGCGTGTTGATGCAAGAGGGACGTCCAGTCGCGTTCAAGAGGAAGAAGCTGAACCGAGACTGAACGTAAGTACACGGTCCAAGAGAAGGAGATGACTACAATGGTACACTGCTTGTGCACTTGACACCATTACTTGTTGGGGTTGAGGTTCATGGTGAGGACGAATAATGTGGCGACTAGCTACTTCCAGACATAGAAGAAGCTGTCCCCCAAACAGGCGAGATGGCAAGATTTTCTTACAGAATTTGATTTTCAGATGTAGTACAAGCCAGGACAGGTGAACCTAGTGGCAGACGCCCTGAGCAGAAAGGCTAACCTTGCTGCCATTAGCCAACCAGAGGGGTCACTAGTGTCACGCATTAAGGAGGGACTTGCGCATGATCCTACAGCCAAGGCTTTGATGAAGTACGTCTAGCAAGGTAAGACTAGGTAGTTTTGGTTGCAGGATGGGTTGCTATACACCAGGGGCAGTAGACTGTTTGTGCCATAGCACGGGAAGCTCCGCAAGGAAGTTTTACAAGAATGCCATGATTCAAGGTAGGCTGGACACCCCAGAGTGAGCCACATCCTGGCGCTGATCGAGGACCGGTACTACTGGCCGCACATGAGGGACGATGTGGAGGCCTATGTGAAGACTTGTCTTGTGTGCCAACAGGACAAGGTGGAGCTCAAGAAACCAGAGGGTCTCTTAGAGCCATTGCCAGAGCAACCATGGGAGAGTATTTCTCTGGACTTTATAGTCCGTCTACCCAAAGCAGAAGGGTTTGGAAGCATCATTGTAGTGGTGGACAGGTTTTCCAAGTATGGAATCTTTATTCCAGCAACCAAGGAGTGCCCAACCGAGGAGGCAGCTTGATTGTTCCTGAAGAACATGGTTAAGTATTGGGGAGTGCCGAAGACCATTGTTAGTGATCGGGATGGGTATTTCACAAGCAGGTTCTGGACTGAGTTGTTCAAGCTATTGGAGTCAAACTTGAACTTTTCCACCAGCATGCATCCGCAGACCGATGGGCAGACAAAATGAGTAAATGGACTATTGGAGATCTACCTCAGGCACTATGTGAGTGCCACACAAAGGGACTGGCCAAAGCTGCTAGATATTATGCAGTTTTCCTACAACTTACAAAGGAGCAAGGCAACGAACTAGAGCCCATTTGAGGTTGTGACAGGGCAACAACCACTAACACTTGGTTCGATTGCTGCAGGTTATACAGGGCCAAATCTAGCAGCATACAAGTTTGCCAAGGCATGGCAGGAGCAAACTGACTTGGCTAGAGTTTATCTACACAAGGCAGCTAAGAGGTCAAAGAAGTGGGCAGACCAGAATAGGCGGGATGTGCAGTTCCAAGTTGAAGACTTAGTGTTGGTGAAGCTGCATCCCATTGTGCACCATAGGGGGTTGCACAAAGGCCTAGTCCAGAGGTATGAGGGACCTTTTCGAGTAGTCAAGAGGGTAGGCAAAGTTGCCTACAAGCTGGATATGCCACCCAAGCTGAGGGTACACCCGATGTTCCATGTGAGCATGCTCAAGCCAATGAGGGAGATCTATGACAGGTAGAGTCAAAGCGTGCACCATTGGGAGCAAGGGCCTCATATGAGAAGGAGGTCCACAGCATCATAGCTGATCGAGAGGTGAGACAAAAGAATTATCAGCCAAGACAAGAGTACTTGGTGTGCTAGAAGGGACTTTCAGACAGTGAGGTGAGCTGGGAACCAGCAGATGACTTATGGTAGTTTGAGGACCAGATCAGGCTGTACCATGCAGAAGATGCAACGAGGGCATTGCACAATCAGGTGGGGGAGAATGTCATGCCTTGGGAGGGCACGCCAGGCACATCAGGTGCACCAACAGGCGAGCCAAAGGTTAAAGCCCGCAGACCAGGCGTGCTGGCGGGTATCTATGTGCAAAGCCTAGCAAACGAGTTCAGAACGCCCACCCAACTTGTAGGCCAGCCTGTGAGATCAAGGCCTAGCATAGAAACTGCCCGCACCACATCTAAAAGGGCCCAAGGTGCTGGACACGCAAGGGAAGCTTCTAGAAGCAGGCAGGATCAGCTGGAGCATCCTGGCAGATTTGGTTGACCTTGAAAATCAAGAGTTAGCATCCTGATTGTAATCTGTACAATCTTATGATTTTAGCCTTTATTCTAGAGATATGCCATTAATTTGTAGCTGGAGCCTCAACTATAAATAGAGGGCTGCTCCACCCTCATTTGTACACCATCAAACACTTCTGTTTCAGTGAATACAAGAGCATTTCCAGAATTTTGTCTTCTTATCCTGTTTCACTTTAACTTACGTAATCAGCCCTTCCCATTATTCTAATGCCCGCATGCTTGTGTTTTAGGCTGACTTAGGCATAAAGGAGGAGATTCCAAGCCTAAGGCCACACGGTTTCTGAGTCTAAGGTCAGAGCCCGTGACACCCGCACGCTCGTTTCGTGGATTGGCTTAGGTATACGGAGTTCATTCCATGTCTAAGCCCCAGCCGGACCGAGGGTTGTGGCAACAGGATTGACAGCACGTAAAGGGGGATCGAGCTGATCCCTGACTTACGTATTATGCTTCTCCGACCGGCCTCTCCAGCTGGTTGAGCGCCTATACGCTCGTTTCGTGGGTTGACTTAGGCATACGGAGTTCATCCCTAGTCTAAGCATACAGAGTCAATTCCCAGTCCAAGATCAGACCGGACCGAGGGTTGCGATAGCAGGATCAGCAGCATACAGGGGGGACCGGGCCAATCCCTGGCTTGCACATTCTACCTCTCTGGCCGGCTGAGCGCCCGCACGTCCGTTTCATGGGTTGGCTTAGGCATAGGGAGTTCATTCCATGTCTAAGCCCCAGTCGGATCGAGGGTTGTGGCAGCAAGACTGACAGTACGCAGAAGGGGACCGGGTCGATTCCCAGCTTACACATTATGCCTCTTCGATCAGCTCAGTGCCCGTACGCTCGTTTCATGGGTTGACTTATGCATACGGAGATCATTCTGAGTCAAAGATTAGACCAGACCAAGGGTTACGGCAACAGGATCGATAGCACGCAGGGGGGACCGGGCCGATCCTCGACTTGCGCATTCTGCCTCTCCGGCCGGCTGAGCACCCGCGCGCTCGTTTCGTGGGTTGGCTTAGGCATACGGAGTGCATTCCATGTCTAAGCCCCGGTCGAACCGAGGGTTGTGATAGCAGGACCGACAGTGGGATCGATAGCACACAAAGGGGGATCGGGCTAATCCCCGGCTTGCGCATTACGCCTCTCTGGTCGGCTGAGCACCCGCATGCTCATTTTATGGGTTGACATAGGCATACGGAGTTCATACCCAGTCTAAGCATACGGAGTTCATTTCGAGTCTAAGATTGGACCGAACTGAGCATTGTGGCAGCAAGATCGACATCATGCAGGGGGGACTGGGCCAATCCTCGGCTTGCGCATTCTGCCTCTCCGATCGACTGAGCGCCCGCACGCTCGTTTCGTGGGTTGGCTTAGGCATACGGAGTTTATTCCATGTATAAGATTTTGAGCCATGGTGCACATGCTGGGCTCGAGCATGTGCTGGTACCACATTTTTTTCGCTCGAGGCACCATCGACAGAGCATCGTCAAAGCATCGCAAGAGAGCCTAAATAGCGGCATTGGGGGTTTCGACGATTGTGGGGGCCGGGGGGGTGTACGCACATGATGTGCGATGGGTGCTGGTACATGGCCCTTATATTGGCCCCCTATCCCTCATCAAACCTCGAGAACTCACACCCCCTTAAAGAGCATTTGAGATTTTATAGGTTTGCTGCCAGTAGCCATTAAGGTGTCTGAAATGGGGACACTTTTTTTAAATGGTCACAAAATCTTCTCCACTTCGAGTTTTTAGCTGAATTTTTTTGTGCTAGCCAACAAAAATACAAGGATCACCTCTACCAAATTTAGGGACAAAACTCTTACTAAAAAAATTTTCAAAAAATCCCGAATCGTAAAAAGTTTTGAAAATCGTGAAAAAGAGAAAACGGGTCGTCTTGCCACAAAACTTCACATGAAGCCTTAGGGGACCATTGTATGAATTTACAAGCCATAAAAATGGCATTGGCATGGCAGAAATATGAAGATGTGCTTGAACCCACCTACCACCCGTTCGATCCCCGGCTTGCGCATCCTGCCTCTCTAGTCGGTTGAGCGTTCGCACGCTCGTTTCATAGGTTGACTTAGGCAAACGAAGTTCATCCCCAGTCTAAGCATATGGAGTTCATTCCTAGTCTAAGATTAGACCGAACCGAGGGTTGCGACAGTAGGATCAGCAGTACGCAGGGGGGATCGAATCGATCCTTGGCTTGCACATTCTGCCTCTCCGACTGGCTGAGCGCCCGCAAGCCTGTTTTGTGGGTTGGCTTAGGCATAAGGAGTTCATTCCATGTCAAAGCCCCAACCATACCGAGGGCTATGGTAGTAGGACCGACAGCACGCAGAAGGGGATCGGGTCGATCCTCGGCTTATGCTTTATGCCTCTCCGACCGGCTCAATGCCCGAACGCTCATTTTATGGGTTGACTTAGGCATACAGAGTTCATTCCCAGTCTAAGATTGGATCAGACTGAGTGTTGTGACCACAGGATCGACAGCACGCAGGGGGGACCGGATCGATCCCCGGCTTGCTTATTCTACCTTTTCGGCTAGCTGAGCACCCGTACGCTCATTTGGTGGGTTGGCTTAGGCATACGAAGATCATTCCATGTCTAAGCCCCAGTCGGACTGACGATTATGGTAGTAGGACCGACAGTGGGATTGGCAGCACGCAGAGGGGGATTAAGCTGATCCCCGGCTTACGCATTATGCCTCTCCGATCGGCTGAGTGCTCGCATGCTCGTTTCGTGTGTTGACTTAGGCATACGGAGTTCATCCCTAGTCTAAGCATATGGAGTTCATTCCCAGTCTAAGATCGGATCGGATCGAGGGTTGCAACAGCAAGATCGACAGCACGTAGGGGGGACCGGACCGATCCCCGGCTTGCGCATTTTGCCTCTCCAACCGGCTGAGCGCCCACACACACGTTTCGTGGGTTGGCTTAGGTATAGGGAGTTCATTCCATGTCTAAGCCCCAGCCGAATCGAGGGTTGTGGCAGAGGGATTGGCAGCACACAGATGGGGATCGAGCTGATCCCTGGCTTGTGCATTATGCCTATCCGGTCGGCTCTGTGCCCGAACGCTCGTTTCGTGGGTTAACTTAGGCATACGGAGTTCATTTCTAGTCTAAGATCGGATTGGACCCAGTGTTATGGCAACAGTATCGACAGCACGCAAGAGGGACTAGGCTAGTCCCCGGCTTATACATTCTGCCTCTCCGGCCAACATAGCGCTTGCACGCTCGTTTCGTGGGTTGGCTTAGGCATACAGAGTTCATTCCATGTCTAAGCATACGGAGTTCATTCCCAGTCTAAGATCAGATCGGACTGAGGGTTACGGTAGCAGGACCAGTAGCAGGATCGGCAGCACATAGGGGGGAGTGGGCCAATCCCCAGCTTGTGCATTCTACCTCTCCGATCGGCCAATCCCCGCATGCTCATTTTGTGGGTTGACTTAGGCATACGGAGTTCATCCCCAGTCTAAGCATACGGAGTTCATTCCCAGTCTAAGACCGGATCAGACCAAGGGTTGCGGCAACAGGATCGATAGCACGCAGGGGGGACTGGGCCAATCCCCGACTTACGCATTTTGCCTTTCTAGCCGGCTGAGCGCCCGCACACCCGTTTTGTGGGTTGGTTTAGGCATAGGGAGTTCATTCCATGTCTAAGCCCCAGATGGACCGAGGGTTGTGGCAGTGGGACTGGTAGCATGCAGAGGGGGATCAAGCTGATCCCCGACTTGCGCATTATGCCTCTCCGGTCAGCTCAGCGCCTGCACGCTCGTTTTGTGGGTTGACTTAGGCATACAGAGTTCATTCCCAGTCTAAGATAAGACCAAATCGAGGGTTGCGGCAGCAGGATCGACAACACGTAGGGGGGACCGGGTCGATCCCTAGCTTGCGCATTCTGCCTCTCTGCCCGGCTGAGCGCCCGTACACCCGTTTCGTGGGTTGGCTTAGGCATACGGAGTTCATTCCTAGTCTAAGATCGGATCGGATCGGACCAAGGGTTACGATAGCAGGATCGGCAATACGCAGGGGGGACCGGCCCGATCCCCGACTTGTGCTTTTTGCCTCTCCGGTTGGTTGATCGCCCGCACGCTCGTTTAGTGGGTTGGCTTAGGCATACGGAGTTCATTCCATATCCAAGCATATGGAGTTCATTCCATGTCTAAGATCAGACTGGACCGAGGGTTGCGATAGTAGGACCAGCAGCAGGATCGACAACGTGCAGAGAAGGATCGGGTCGATCGCCGACTTGCGTATTCTGCCTCTCCGACCGACTGAGCGACCGCACGCTCGTTTCGTGGGTTGGCTTAGGCATACGGAGTTCATTCCATGGCTATGCCCCACCCGAACCAAGGGTTGTGATAGCGGGATCGGCAGCGAGATCAATAACACGAATAGACGGATCGGGCTGATCCCCGGCTTACGCATTATGCCTATCCAACCGGCTGAGTGCCCGCACGCTCGTTTAGTGGATTAACTTAGGCATACGGAGTTCATCCCCAGTCTAAGCATAAGGAGCTCATTCCCAGTCTAAGATCAGACCGGACCGAGGGTTGCGACAGCAGGATCGACAGCACGCAGGGGGGACCAGGCCGATCCCCAGCTTGCGTATTCTGTCTCTTCAGTCGGCTAAGCGCCCGCACGCCCATTTCATGGGTTGGCTTAGGCATAGGTAGTTCATTCCATGTCTAAGCCCCAGCTGGACCGAGGGTTGTGGCAGCAAGACCGGCGGCACGCAGAGGGGGACCGGGATGATCCCCGACTTACGCATTATGCCTCTCCGGCTGGCTCAGCACCCGCACGCTCGTTTCGTGGGTTGACTTAGGCATACGGAGTTCATTCCCAGTCTAAGATTGGACCAGACCAAGGGTTACGACAGTAGGATCTACAGCACAGAGGAGAGGATTGGGTTGGTCCCCAGCTTACGGTTTCTGCCTCTCCGTTCGACGGATCGCCCGTACGTTCGTTTCATGGGTTGGCTTAGGAATACGGAGTTCATTCTATGTCTAAGCATACGGAGTTCATTCCCAGTCTAAGATCGGACCGGACTGAGGGTTACGGCAGCAGGACCAGCAGCAGGATCGACAGCACATAGAGGGGGACCGAGCCAATCCCTAGCTTACGCATTTTGCAACTTCAGTCGACTGAGCGCTCGCACACTCGTTTCGTGGGTTGGCTTAGGCATACGGAGTTCATTCCATGTCTAAGCCCCAGTCGAACCGAGGGTTGTGACAGTAGGATCGACAGCGTGATTGGTAGCACGTAGAGGGGGACTGGGTTGATCCTCGGCTTGTGCATTATGCCTCTCTAGCTGGCCTCTCCGACCAGCTGAGCGCCCGTACGCTCGTTTCATGGGTTGACTTAGGTATACGAAGTTCATCCCTAGTCTAAGCATACAGAGTTCATTCCCAGTCTAAGATCAGACCGGATCAAGGGTTGCGATAGCAGGATCGACAGCATGCAGGGGCGACCGAATCAATCCCCGACTTGCGCATTCTGCCTCTCCGACCGGCTGACTACCCGCACATTCGTTTCGTGGGTTGGCTTAGGCATAGGGAGTTCATTCCATGTCTAAGCCCCAGTCAGACCGACGGTTGTGGCAACGGGACCGACAGCACACAGAGGGGGATCGGGCCGATCCTCGGCTTGCGCATTATGCCTCTCCGATTGGCTCAGCGCCCGAACGCTCGTTTGGTGGGTTGACTTAAGCATACGGAGTTCATTCCCAGTCTAAGATCAGACTGGATCGAGGGTTGTGGCAGCAAGATCGATAGCATGTAGGGGGGATCAGGTCGGTCCTCGGCTTATGCATTTTGCCTCTCCTGTCGACCTCTCCGGCTGATTGAGCACCCTCACGCTCATTTCATGGGTTGACTTAGGCATATGGAGTTCATCCTTAGTCTAAGCATACATAGTTCATTCCCAGTCTAAGATCTAACTGGACCGAGGGTTGCGGTAGCAGGATCGGCAGCACGTAAGGGGGATCGAGCCGATCCTCGATTTGTGCATTCTGCCTCTTCGATCAGCTGAGTGCCCGCATGCCCGTTTCGTGGGTTGGCTTAGGCATAGGGAGTTCATTCCATGTCTAAGGCCCAGCCAGACCAAGGGTTGTGGTAGCGAGACTGACAAAATGTAGAGGGGGATCGGGTCGATTCTTGGCTTGCACATTCTGCCTCTTCAGCTGGCTGAGCGCCCGTACGCTCATTTCATGGGTTGCCTTAGGCATACGAAGTTCATTCCATGTCTAAGCATACGGAGTTCATTCCCAGTCTAAGAGTTTGAGCCACAATGCACATGCTGGGCTCGAGCATGTGCTGGTGCTGCATTTTTTTTCACCCGGGGCACCATCGCCATAGCATTGTCGGAGCATCGTCGGAGAGCCTAACCGACGGCATTGGGGGTTTCGGTGATTGGGGAGGCCGGGGGGTGTGCGCACATGATGTGCGATGGGTGCTGGAACTTGGCCCTTATATTGGCCCCCTATCCTTCATCAAACCTCAAGAACTCACACCCCCTTAAAGAGCATTTGAGATTTTATAGGTTTGCTGCCAGTAGCCATTAAAGTGTCTGAAATGGGGACACTTTTTTCAAACGGTCACAAAATCTTCTACACTTCGAGTTTTTATTTGAATTTTTTTATGCATGCCAACAAAAATACAAGGATCACCTCTAACAAATTTGGGGACAAAACTCTTTCTAAAAAAATTTTAAAAAATCCCTAACCGCAAAAAGTTTCAAAAATCATGAAAAATAGAAAACGGGTTGTCTTGCCATGAAACTTCACATGAAGGCGTAGGGGACCATTGTATGAATTTACAAGCCATAAAAATGGCATTGGAATGGTAGAAATATGAAGATGTGCTTGAACCCACCTACCACCAGTTTGATCCCCCTTAGGCATATAAAGTTCATCCCTATTCTAAGCATACGGAGTTCATTACCAGTCTAAGATTGGATCAAACCGAGGGTTATGGGTTGGCTTAGGCATAGGGAGTTCATTCCATGTCCAAGCCCCAGCCGGACCGAGGGTTGTGGCAGCGGGATCAGTAGCACGCAGAGGGGGATCGAGACGATCCTCGGCTTGTGCATTATGCCTCACCGGCCGGCTCAACGCCCACGCGGTCGTTTCATGGGTTGACCTAGGCATACGGAGTTCATTCCCAGTCTAAGATCAGACCAAATCGAGGGTTGCGACAGCAGGATCGATAGCACGCAGGGGGAGACTGGGTTGGTCCCTGGTTTGTGCATTCTACCTCTCCGACCAGCTGAGCGCCCGCACACTCGTTTCATTGGTTGGCTTTGGCATACAGAGGTCATTCCATGTTTAAGCATACGAAGTTCATTCCCAGTCTAAGATGGGTCTGGATCAAGCGTTGCGGTAGCAGGACCAGCAGCAGGATCGACAGCATGTAGGGGGGACCGAGCCGATCCCCGGCTTGCATAGTCTACCTCTTAGGCCGGCTGAGCACTCAATTCATGGGTTGGCTTAGGCATACGGAGTTCATTCCATGTCTAAGCCCCAGCCGGATCGAAGGTTGTGGCAGCATGACCGGCAACGGGATCGACAGCACGCAGAGAGGGATCGGGTTGATCCCCGACTTGCGCATTATGCCTCTCCGGTCGGTTGAGTGCCTGCACGCTCGTTTCGTGAGTTGACTTAGGCATACGGAGTGCATTCCCAGTCTAAGCATACGGAGTTCAGTCCCAATCTAAGATCAGACTAGACCGAGGGTTGTGACAGCATGATCGACAGCACGCAAGGGGACCGGGCCAATCCCCGGCTTGCGCATTCTACATCTCTGGCCGATTGAATGCCCGTATGCCCGTTTCATGGGTTGGCTTAGGCATAGGGAGTTCATTCCATGTCTAAGCCCCAGCCAGACTGAGGGTTGTGGCAGCGGGACCGGCAGCACTCAGAGGGGGATCGGGTCGATCCTTGACTTGCGTATTATGCCTCTCCGACTGGCACAGCGCCCAAACTCTCGTTCCGTGGGTTGACTTAGGCAATGAGAGTTCATTCCCAGTCTAAGATTAGATCAGACTGAGGGTTGCGATAGTAGGATTGACAGCACACAGGGGGGACCGGGTCGATCCCTGGCTTGCGCATTCTGCCTCTCCGACCGGCTGAGCACCCACACGCTCGTTTTGTGGGTTGGCTTAGGCCTACGGAGGTTATTCCATGTCTAAGCATATGGAGTTCATTCCTAGTCTAAAATTTTGAGCCACGGTTCACATGCTGGGCTCAGGCATGTGCTGGTGCCGTATTTTTTTTGCTCGGGGCACCATCGTCGGAGCATCACTAGAGAGCCTAACCGGCAGCATTAGGGGTTCGGTGATTGGGGGGTCGGGGGGTGTGCGCACATGATGTGCGATGGGTGCTGGTAGTTGGCCCTTATATTGGGCCCCTATCCATCATCAAACCTCGAGAACTCACACCCCCTTAAAGAGTATTTGAGATTTTACAGGTTTGCTGCCAGTAGCATTTAAAGTGCTGAAATGGGGACACTTTTTTCAAATGGTCACAAAATCTTCTCCACATTGAGTTTTTAGCTGAATTCTTTTGTGCATGCCAACAATAATACAAGGATCACCTCTACCAAATTTGGGGACAAAACTCTTTCTAAAAAAATTTTAAAAAATCCTGAACCGTAAAAAGTTTCAATAATTGTTAAAAATAGAAAATGGGTCGTCTTGCCACGAAACTTCACATCAAGGATTAGGGGACCATTTTATGAATTTACAAGCCATAAAAATGGCATTGGAATGACAAAAATATGAAGATGTGCTTGAACCCACCTACCACCCGTTCGACGGCTTGCGCATCCTGCCTCTCTAGTCGGCTGAGCACTCGCACGCTCATTTCGCGGGTTGGCTTAGGCATAGGGAGTTCATTCCATGTCTAAGCCCTAGCCAGACCGAGGGTTGTGGCACGGGACCGGTAGCATGAAGAGAGGGACCGGGCCGATCCCCGGCTTGCGCATTATGCCTCTCCAGTCGGCTCAGCGCCCACACACTCATTTCCTGGGTTGACTTAGGCATACAGAGTTCATTCCCAGTCTAAGATTAGACTGGACAGAGGGTTGTGGCAGCAGGATCGACAGCACGGAGGGGGCACCGAGCTGATCCCCGGCTTGCGCATTCTGCCTCTTCGATCGGCTAAGCGCTCGCACGCTCATTTTGTGGGTAGTCTTAGGCATACGGAGTTCATTCCCAATCTATGATTTTGACCCATGGTGCATATGCTGGGCTCAGGCATGTGCTAGAGCTACATTTTTTTCGCCTGAGGCACCATCGCCGGAGAGCCTAACCGGTGGCATTGAGGGTTCCGGTGATTGGAGGGGCCTGGGGTGTGCGCACATGATGTGCGATGGGTGCTGGAACTTGGCCCTTATATTGGCCATCTATCCCTCATCAAACCTCGAGAATTCACACCCCCTTAAAGAGCATTTGAGATTTTATAGGTTTGCTACCAGTAGCCATTAAAGTGTATGAAATGGGGACACTTTTTTCAAATGGTCACAAAATCTTCTCCACTTTGATTTTTTAGCTGAAGTTTTTTGTACATGCCAAAAAAATAAAAGGATCACCTCTACCAAATTTGGGGACAAAAATCTTTCTAAAAAAATTTAAAAAAATCCTGAACCTTAAAAAGTTTCAAAAATCATGAAAAATAGAAAACGTGTTGTCTTGCCACGAAACTTCACATGAAGGCTTAGGGGACCATTGTATGAATTTACAAGAAATAAAAATGGCATTGCCATGGCAGAAATATGAAGATGTGCTTGAACCCACCTACCACCCGTTGATCCCCGGCTTGCGTATCCTGCCTATCTGGTCGGCTGAGCGCCTGCACGCTCGTTTTGTGGGTTGACTTAGGCAAACGGAGTTCATTCCATGTCTAAGCATACGAAGTTCATTCCCAGTCTAAGATCAGACTGGACCGAGGGTTGCAGCAGCAGGATCGATAGTACGTATGGGGGATCGGGTTGATCCTCGGCTTGCGCATTCTGCCTCTCCGATCGATTGAGGGCCCGGATGCCCGTTTCATGGGTTGGCTTAGGCGTAGGGAGTTCATTCCATCTATAAGCCCCAATCGAATCGAGGGTTGTGGCAGCGGGACTGACAGCACGTAGAGGGGGATCGGGTCGATTCTTGGCTTGTGCATTATGCCTTTTCGGCTGGCTCAGCACCCGCACACTCGTTTCATGGGTTGACTTATGCATACAAAGTTCATTCCCAGTCTAAGATCATATCGGATCGAGGGTTGTGACAGTAAAATCGATAGTATGCAGGAGGGAAGGGGCTGATCACCAGCTTAGGCATTCTGCCTCTCCGACCGACTGAGCGCTCGCATGCTCGTTTCGTGGGTTGGCTTAGGCAGACGGAGTTTATTCCATGTCTAAGCATACGGAGTTCATTCCCAGTCTAAATCTGTCCGGATCGAGGGTTACGGTAGTAGGACAGGCAGCAGGATCGGTAGCACGTAGGAGGGATCGGGTCGATCCCCGGCTTGTGCATTCTGCCTCTTCGGTTAGCTGAGTGCCGACACGCTCGTTTCATGGGTTGGCTTAGGCATAGGGAGTTCATTCCATGTCTAAGCCCCAGCTGGACCGAGGGTTGTGGTAGGGGGACCGGTAGCACGCAGCGGGGGATCGGGCTGATCCCCAGCTTTCGCATTATGCCTCTCCGACCGGTTGAGTGCCCACATGCTCGTTTCGTTGGTTGACTTAGGCATACGGAGTTCATCCCCAGTCTAAGCATACGGAGTTGATTCCTAGTCTAAGATCAGACCAGACAAAGGGTTGCGATAGCAGGATCGACAGCACGCATGGGGGATCAGGTCGATCCTCGACATGTGCATTCTGCCTCTTTGGTCGGCTGAGCACCCGCACGCCCATTTCCTGGGTTGGCTTAGGAATAGGTAGTTCATTCCATGTCTAAGCCCCAGCCGGACCTAGGGTTGTGGCAGCAGGACCGACAGTATGCAGCGGGGGACCGAGCTGATCCCCGACTTATGCATTATGCCTCTCCGACTGGCTGAGCCCCGCCACGCTCGTTCCGTGGGTTGACTTAGGCATACGGAGTTCATCCCCAATCTAAGCATACGGAGTTCATTCCCAGTCTAAGATCAAACTAGACCGAGGGTTGCTGCAGCAGGATCGGCAGCATGTAAGGGGGATCGGGTCGATCCTCGACATGTGCATTCTGCCTCTCCAGTCGGCTGAGTGCCCGCACGCCCGTTTCGTGGGTTGGCTTAGGCATAGGGAGTTCATTCCATGTCTAAGCCCCAGCCGGATCGAGGTTTGTGGCAGCGGGATCGACAGCACGCAGTGGGGGACCGGGCTAATCCCCGACTTACGCATTATGCCTCCCTGGCCGGCTGAGCGCGCACACACTCGTTTCGTGGGTTGACTTAGGCATATGGAGTTCATCCCCAGTCTAAGCATACGGAGTTCATTCCCAGTCTAAGATTGGACCGGATCGAGGGTTGCGACAGCAGGATCGATAGCATGCTGGGGGGACCAGGCCAATCCCCGGCTTGCGCAGTCCGCCTCTCCGGTTGGCTGAGCGCCCGCATGCCCGTTTCATGGGTTGGCTTAAGCATAAGGAGTTCATTTCATGTCTAAGCCCCAGTCGGACTGAGGGTTATGGCAGCGGGACTGGTAGCACGCAGAGGGGGACCGGGCCGATCCTCGACTTGCGCATTATGCCTCTTCGATCGGCTCAATGCTCGCACGTTCGTTTCGTGGGTTGACTTATGCATACGGAGTTTATTCCAAGTCTAAGATCGGACCGGACCGAGGGTTACGACAGTAGGATCGACAGCATGCAGAAGGGGACCGGGCTGATCTTTGACTTATGCATTCTACCTCACCGGCCGGCTAAGCACCCGCACGCTCGTTTCATGGGTTGGCTTAGGCATATGGAGTTTATTCCATGTCTAAGCATACGAAGTTCATTCCCAATCTAAGATTTTAAATCACGGTGCACATGCTGGGCTCGGGCATGTGCTGGTGCCGTATTTTTTTTGCTTGGGGCACCATCGCCAGAGAGACTAACCGATGGCATTGGGGGTTCCGACGATTGGGGGGGCCGAAGGGGTGTGCGCACATGATGTGCGATGGGTGCTGGTACTTATGTCACGGGCTCTGACCTTAAACTTAGAAACCATGCGGCCTTAGGCTTGAAATCTCCTCCTTTATGCCTAAGTTAGCCTAAAACACAAGCGTACGGGCACTAGAACAACGAGAAGGGCTGATTACGCAAGTTAAAGAGAAACAGGATAAGAAGGTAGAATTCTGGAAATGCTCTTGTATTCACTGAAATGGAAGTGTTTGATGGTGTACAAATGAGGGAGGAGCAGCCCTCTATTTATAGTTGAGGCTCTAGCTTACACTTAATGGTAATATCCCTAGAATAAAGGCTAAAACCATGGGATTATATAGATTACAATCAATCAGGATGCTAATTCCTGATTTTCAAGGTCAATCAAATCTGCCAGGATGCTACTGCTGATCCTGCTTGCTTCCAGAAGCTTCCCTTGCATGTCCAGCACCTTGGGCCCTTCTGGATGTGGTACGGGTAGCTTGTATGCCAGGCCTTGGTCTCACGGGCTGGCCTACAAGTTAGGTAGGTGTTCTGAACTCGTTTATTAGGCTTTACACGCAGATCCCTACCAGCACGCCTGGTCTATAGGCCTCAACCTTTGGCTCACCTATCGATGCCCCTAATGTGCCTGGCATGCCTGCCCAGGGTGTGATATTCTCCACCACTAGATTACGCAAAGCCCTCGTTGCATCTTCTGCATGGTACTGCCTGATCTGGTCCCCGAACTGCCATAAGTCATCTGCTAGTTCCCAGCTCTCCTCACTACCTGGAAGTCCCTTCCAACGTACCAAATACTCTTGTCTTGGCTGATATTTCTTCCGTCTCACCTTCCGATCAGCTATGATGCTATGGACCTCCTTCTCATATGAGGCCCTTGCTCCCAATGGTGCACACTTTGACTCTACCCGTCCTGGATCTCCCTCATTCTCATGGAATGGCTTGAGCATGCTCACATGGAACACGGGGTGTACCCTTGGCTTGGGTGGCATATCCAGCTTGTAGGCAACCTTGCCTACCCTCTTGACTACTTGGAAAGGTCCCTTATACCTTCGGACTAGGCCTTTGTGTAGCCCCCTATGGCACACAATGGGATGCAGCTTCACCAACACCAAGCCTCCAACCTGGAACTACATGTCATGCCTATTCTGGTCTACCCACTTCTTCGACCTCTTGGCCGCCTTATGTAGACAAACTCTGGCCAAGTCAGTTTGCTCTTGCCATGCCTTGGCAAACTTGTATGCTACTAGATTCGACCCTGTATAACCTACAGCAATCAAACCAGGTGTTAGTGGTTGTTGCCCTGTCACAACCTCAAATGGGCTCTGGTTCGTTGCCTCACTCATTTGCAAGTTGTAGGAAAACTATGCAATATCTAGTAGCTTTGGCCAGTTCCTTTGTGTGGCACTCACATAGTGCCTGAGGTAGACCTCCAGTAGTCCATTCACTCGTTCTGTCTGCCCATCGGTCTGTGAATGCATGCTGGTGGAAAAGTTGAAGTCTGACCCCAATAGCTTGAACAACTCAGTCCAGAACCTGCCCCTGAAACGCCCGTCCTGATCACTAACAATGGTCTTCGGCACTCCCCAATACTTAACCATGTTCTTCAAGAACAATCGAGCTGCCTCCTTGGCTGGGCACTTCTTGGTTGCTGGAATGAAGATTCCATACTTGGAAAACCTGTCCACCACTACCATGATGCTTCCAAACCCTTCTGCTTTGGGTAGACCGACTATAAAGTCCAGAGAAACACTCTCCCATGGTCACTCTAGCACTGGCAATGGCTCCAAGAGATCGCCTAGTTTCTTGAGCTCCACCTTGTCTTGTTGGCACACAAGACAAGTCTTCACATAGGCCTCCACATAGTCCTTCATGTGCGGCCAGTAATACTGATCCTCGATCAACGCTAAGGTACGGCTCACTCCGAGGTGTCCAGCCCACCTTGAATCATGGCATTCTTGCAAAACTTCCTTACGGAGCTTCTCGTGCTGTGGCACAAATAGTCTACTGCCCCTGGTGTATAGTAAGCCATCCTGTAACCAAAACCGCCTAGTCTTACCTTGCTGGGCATACTCCATCAAAGCCTTGGCTGTAGGATCATGCACAAGTCCCTTCTTGATGTGCGGGACCAATAACCCCTCTAGTTGGCTAATGGCAGCAAGGTTAGCCTTCTTGCTCAGGACATCTGCCACTAGGTTCGCCCGCCCCGGCTTGTACTCCATCTGGAAATCAAATTCTGTAAGAAAATCTTACCATCTCACCTGTTTCGAGGACAGCTTCTTTAAGTCTAGAAGTAGCTGGTCGCCACATTGTCCATCCTAACCATGAACCTTGACCCCAACAAGTAATGGCACCAAGTGCGCAAACAGTGCACCACTGCAGTCATCTCTTTCTCGTGGACCGTGTACTTGCGCTCAATCTCGTTCAACTTTCTACTCTCGAACGTGACTGAACATCCCTCCTGCATTAACACGCCTCATATGGCAAAGTTTGATGCATCCATATGCACCTCATACGGCTTGGCATGGTCTGGTAAGGCCAAGACTAGCTCCTCAATCACAGCCCGCTTCAACCTGTCAAAGGCTTCCTGGCACCCTGTGCTCCATTCCCATGCTTTCCTTTTCTTTAGCAAGTCTGTCAATGTCGTGGCTATTGCTGAGTGACCTTTGATGAAGCACCTGTAGTAGTTGACCAGCCCAAGGAACGATCTCAACTCAGTGACCTTAGCTGGCAGTTGCCACTCCAGGATGGCATGTATCTTGCTTTCATCCATGCGTATCCTTCCATCTCCCACTATGTGGCCAAGGAATGGGATTTCCTGCTGGGTGAATGAGCACTTCTCCCTCTTGACAAACAGCTTGTCTGCCCATAACACCTCGAACACCTGTCTCAAGTGGTCTACATGCTCTCCCAAAGTCTGGCTGTAGATCACAATGTCATCCAAATAAACCACAACAAACCGATCAAGGAATGACTGAAGTACCTTGTTCATAAGGGTGCAGAATGTTGCTGGGGCATTCGTGAGTCCGAAAGGCATCACCAAGAACTCATACGAACCATACCGAGTGACACATGCTGTCTTTGGCTCATCTCCCTCCGCGATCCTGACTTGATAGTAGCCTAACCTGAAATCCAACTCGGTGAACAACCTTGCACTCCCAAGTTGATCGAACAAGTCTGCAATGAGTGGGATAGGGTACTTGTTCTTGATGGTCAGCTTGTTCAAAGCCCGATAGTCTATGCACAGTCCCAACGACCCATCATGCTTGCGCTGAAATAGAACCAGTGACCATAGGGTGCCTTCGATGGCCTGATGAAGCCAACATCAACAAACTCTTTGAGCTGCTTCCTCAACTCTTCCAACTCTGGTGGAGACATTCGGTAAGGGGCTCTAGCTGGTGGCTTGGCCTTGGACACCAGCTCGATCTTGTGGTCCACCTCCCTCTTAGGTGGTAGCTTGCTAGGTAGCTTTGCGGGCATCACATCACTAAAGGTCTTCAGCACCTTTAGCACCTCCAAGGGTGACTCGACCTCTTTCTCCCTTGGCTCATCATATTTCAGGGCTGCCAAGAAGGTGTCTTCTTGTCTGCTTACCGTCTTGGTAAATTGGATGGCTGACACCACCCGCGACACAACTCCAGATGCTCTCTTCAATGGCACTAGGCATTGGCACCGTGCATCCAAGATGCAAACACAATCGGCAAAAGGCACAAGGAGGGCATTAATCTGAACAAGGAAATCCAACCCAATCACAAACTCATAGTCGTCAAGGGGTATTACCTCAATGGTTTCCTTACCTTTCCAGTCTCCAACCTGTAACTCCACTCCCTGCGCTACTCCAATGGCTGGAACTTTATTGGAGTTCATCATTTTGATGGTGCCAATCCCTTTCTGCACCTTTAGTCCGAGCTTTCGAGCTCTATCACCTAAAATAAAAAGATGTGAGGCACCTGTGTCCACTAGTGCACTCACCTTCCGACCCTCAACCATCAGATCCGTAAACATCAAGCCCTTTGGCTTATGGCTCCCCTTACTCTGAACAGCATTGAGCATCAACGACCCAAGCTTTGCTGCCCCTGACTCTGGCTCCTTGTCAGACTCCTTGTCTATAGCAGCCAGCTTGCCCTTCTGCAGGCAATTACGTGCTATGTGGCTCCTTCCACATAGGTAGCATGCTAGTGGCTCTCGGTCCCCCTTTGCTTTCCACTTGCCTGCTAGTGGCTTCCTCTCGCCATCTTTGGTTGAACGGTCTCGATCTCCATCCTTGGACTCTCGATCACGATCCTTCCCCTTGGACTACTTTTTTCGGTCCCTATCATCCTTGCCCTTACCCTTGGGCTTGGTAAACTCAAACTTGTTCAGAGGCTTGAACTCTATCAAGGCCTCGGCAGTAGTCATGGCTTTAGCCAAGTCATGAACTCCTCTCCTTTGTAGCTCATGCTTCACCCATGGCTTCAGCCCATCCATGAAAGCAAATAAGGCATCCTTCTTGCCTAGATCCGAGATCTGTAGCATAGGGAGTTCATTCCATGTCTAAGCCCCAGCCAGATTGAGGGTCGTGGCAGCGGGATCGACAGCACATGGAGGGGGATCGGGTCAATCCCCGACTTGTGCATTCTGCCTTTCTAGCAGGCTGAGCACCCGCACGCTCGTTTCGTGGGTTGGCTTAGGCATACGAAGTTTATTCCATGTCTAAGCATACAGAGTTCATTCCCAGTCTAAGAGTTTGAGCGACGATGCACATGTTGGGCTCGAGCGTGTGCTGGTGCCGCATTTTTTTCGCTCAGGGCACCATCGCTGGAGCATCGTCGGAGAGCCTAATCGACGGCATTGGGGGTTCCGGTGATTGGGGGTGCAGGGGGTGTGCCGACATGATGTATGATGGGTGCTGGGACTTGCCCTTATATTGGCCCCCTATGCCTCATCAAACCTCGAGAACTCACAACCTCTTAAAGAGCATTTGAGATTTTATAGGTTTGCTGCCAGTAGCCATTAAAGTGTCCGAAATGGGGACACTTTTTTCAAATAGACACAAAATCTTCTCCACTTTGAAGTTTTTGTTGAATATTTTTGTGCATGCCAACAAAAATACAAGGATCACCTCTAACAAATTTGGGGACAAAAAAGTTTCTAAAAAAATTTTAAAAAATCCCAAACCACAAAATGTTTTGAAAATCGTGAAAAATAGAAAACGTGTCGTCTTGCCACGAAACTTCACATGAAGGCGTAGGGGACCATTGTATGAATTTACAAGCAATAAAAATGGCATTGGCATGGCAGAAATATGAAGACATGCTTGAACCCACCTACCACTCGTTCGATCCCCACCTTGCGCATCTTGCCTGTCTGGTCGACTGAGCGTCCGCACGCTCATTTCATGGGTTGACTTAGGCATACGGAGTTTATCCCCAGTCTAAGCATACGGAGTTCATTCTCAGTCTAAGATCAGACCGGACCGAGGGTTGCGATAGCAGCATCGACAGCACGCAGGAGGGATCGAGCCGATCCCCAGCATACGCATTCTGCCTCTCCGACCGGCTGAGTGCCCGCACGCCCGTTTCGTGGGTTGGCATAGGCATAGGGAGTTCATTCCATGTCTAAGCCCCAGTCAGACCGAGGGTTGCGGCAACGGGATCAGCAGCACATAGAGGGGGATCGAGCCGATCCTCGGCTTCCGCATTATGCCTCTCCGATGGGCTCAACGCCCGCACGCTCATTTAATGGGTTGACTTAGGCATACGAAGTTCATTCCCAGTCTAATATCGGACCGGACCGAGGGTTGTGGCAGTAGGACCAGCAGTAGGATCGACAGCATGCACGGGGGGACTGGGCCGATCCCCAGCTTACGTATTTTGCCTCTCCGACAGACTGAGCACCCACACGCTCGTTTTGCTGGTTGGCTTAGGCATACAGAGTTCATTCCATGCCTAAACCCTAGCTGGACCGAGGGTTGTGGTAGTAGGACTAGTAGTGGGATTGGCAGTACGCAAAGAGGGATCAAGCTGATCCCCGGTTTGCGCATTATGCCTCTCCGATCGACCTCTTCGGTCAGTTGAGCGCGCGCACGCTCTTTTCGTGGGTTGACTTAGGCATACGGAGTTCATCCCCAGTTTAAGCATACGGAGTTCATTCACAGTCTAAGATTGAACTGGACCGAGGGTTGCGACAGCAGGATCGATAGCACGCAGGGGGGACCAGGCCAATCCCCGGCTTGCTCATTCTGCCTCTCCGACCGGCTGAGCGTCCACATGCCCATTTCGTGGGTTGGCTTAGGCAGAGGGAGTTCATTCCATGTCTAAGCCCCAGCCAGACCAAGGGTTGTGGCCGTGGGATGGCAGCACGCAGAGGAGGACCGGGCCAATCCCCGACTTGTGCATTATGCCTCTCCGATCGGCTCAGCGCTGGAACACTCATTTCGTGGGCCGACTTAGGCATACGGAGTTCATTCCCAATCTAAGATCAGACCGGATCGAGGGTTGTTGTAGTAGGATCGACAGCACGTAAGAAGGGACCGGGCCGGTCCTTGGCTTGCGCATTCTGCCTCATCGACCGGCTGAGCGCCCGCACACTCATTTCATGGGTTGGCTTAAGGATACGGAGTTCATTCCATGTCTAAGCATACGGAGTTCATTCCCAGTCTAAGATCAGACCGGACCGAAGGTTACGACAGCAGGACCAGCAACAGGATCGACACCTCACAGGGGGGGATCAGGCTGATCCCTAGCTTGTGCATTCTGTCTCTCCGACCGGCCCCTTCGGCTGGCTGAGCACTCGCAGGCTCATTTTGTGGGTTGACTTAGGCATACGGAGTTCATCCCTAGTCTAAGCATAAGGAGTTCATTCCCAGTCTAAGATCTAACTGGACAAAGGGTTACGGCAGCAGGATCGACAGCACGCAGGGGGGACTGGGCCGATCCCCAGCTTGCGCATTCTGCCTCTCCGACTGGCTTAGCGCCCGCACGCCCGTTTCGTGGGTTGGCTTAGGCATAAGAAGTTCATTCCATGTCTAAGCCCCAGTTGGACCGAGGGTTGTGGCAGCAGGACTGACAGCACACAGAGGGGGACCAGGCCGATCCCCTACTTGCGCATTCTGCCTCTCCGATCGGTTGAGTGCCCGAACGCTCTTTTCATTGGTTGGCTTAGGCATACGGAGTTCATTCCATGTCTAAGCATACGGAGTTCATTCCCAACCTAAGAGTTTGAGCCATGGCTCACATGCTGGGCTCGAGCATGTGCTGCTGCCATGTTTTTTTCACCCGGGGCACCATCGCCAGAGCATCGTCAAAGAGCCTAACCGGCAACATTGGGTGTTCCAACGATTGAGGGGGCCGGGGGGGTGTGCGCACATGATATGCGATGGGTGCTGGTACTTGGCCCTTATATTGGCCCCCTATCCTTCATCAAATCTTGAAAACTCACACCCCCTTAAAAAGCATTTGAGATTTTATAGGTTTGCTTCCAGTAGCCATTAAAGTGTCTGAAATGGGGACACTTTTTTCAAACAGTTAGAAAATCTTCTCCACATCGAGTTTTTTGCTGAATTTTTTTGTGCATGCCATCAAAAATAAAAGGATCACCTCTACCAAATTTAGGGACAAAACTCTTTCTAAAAAAATTTTAAAAAATCCCAAACCTTAAAAAGTTTCAAAAATCGTGAAAAATAGAAAACGGGTTGTCTTGCCATGAAACTTCACATGAAGGCGTGGGGGACCATTGTATTAATTTACAAGCCATAAAACTGGCATTGGCACGGCAGAAATATGAAGATGTCCTTGAAACCACCTACCACCCGTTCGATCCTCGGCTTGCGCATCCTGTCTTTCTGGTCGGTTGAGTATCCGCACGCTCGTTTCATGGGTTGACTTAGGCATAGGAGTTCATCCCCAGCCTAAGCATACAGAGTTCATTCTCGGTCTAAGATCAGATCGGGTCGAGGGTTGTGGTAGCAAGATAGATAGCATGCAGGGGGATCGGGCCAATCCCCGGCTTGCACATTCTGCCTCTCCAGTCGGCTGAGCGCCCGCACACCTGTTTCGTGGGTTGGCTTAGGCATAGGGAGTTCATTCCATGTCAAGCCTCAACCGGACCGAGGGTTGTGGTAGCGGGACCGACAACACGCAGAGGAGGATCGAGCCGATCCTCGACTTGCGTATTATGCATTTTCGGTAGGCTCAGCACCCGCACGCTCGTTTCGTGGGTTGACTTAGGCATATAGGGTTCATTCCCAGTCTAAGATCGGATCAGATCGAGGGTTGCGACAACAGGATCGATAGCACATAGGGGGGACCGATTGGTCCCCGACTTGCGCATTCTGCCTCTCCGTTCGGTTGAGTGCCCGCACCCTCGTTTCGTGGGTTGGCTTAGGCATACGGAGTTCATTCTAAGTCTAAGCCCCAGCTGGACCGAGGGTTGTCGCAGCATTACAGGTAGCGAGATCGATAGCACGTAGAGAGGGACCGGGTTGATCCCCGACTTGCGCATTATGCCTCTCCAGCCAGCTGAGCACCGTACGGTAATTTCGTGGGTTGACTTAGGCATACGGACTTCATCCCCAGTCTAAGCATACGAAGTTTATTCCCAATCTAAGATCAGACTGGATCGAGGGTTGCGGCAGCAGAATTGGCAGCATGCAGGGGGATAGAGTCAATCCCCAGCTTGCGTATTCTACCTCTCCAGCCGACTAAGCACCCGCACACCCGTTTCATGGGTTGGCTTAGGCATAGGGAGTTCATTCCAAGTCTAAGCCCCTACTGGACCGACGGTTGTGGCAGCGGGACCGACAGCACGCAGAGGGGGACCCAGCTTGCGTATTATGCCTCTCCGGTTGGCTCAGTGCTCGAATGCTCGTTTCATGGGTTGACTTAGGCATACGGAGTTCATTCCCAGTCTAAGATCGGGCTGGACCGAGGGTTGTGGCAGCAGGATCGACAGCCTGCAGGGGGGATCGGGCTGATCCATGGCTTGCGCATTCTACCTCTTCGGTCGGTTGAACACCCGCACGCTCGTTTCATGGGGTGGCTTAGGCATACGGAGTTCATTCCCAGTCTAAGATGGGATCGGATCGAGGGTTGCGATAGTAGGACCAGCAGCAGGATCGACAGCACGTAGGGGGGGACTGGGTTGATCCTCGGCTTGTGCATTCTGCCTTTTCGACCGGCTGTGCACCCGCACGCTCGTTTCGTGGGTTGACTTAGGCATACGGAGTTCATCCCCAGTCTGAGCATACGGAGTTCATTCCCAGTCTAAGATCTAACCAGACCGAGGGTTACGGTAGCAAGATCCGCAGCACGCAGGGGGGACCGAGTCAATCCTTGACTTGTACATTTTGCCTCTTCGGTCGGCTGAGTGCCCGCATGCCCGTTTCATTGGTTGGCTTAGGCATAGGGAGTTCATTCCATGTCTAAGCCCCAGTCGGATCGAGGGTTGTGGCAGCAGGACTAGCAGCACGCAGAGGGGGACTGGGTCGATCCCCGGCTTACGCATTATGACTCTCTGGCCGGCTCAGCGCCCGCATGCTCATTCTATGAGTTGACTTAGGCATATAGAGTTCATTCTAGTCTAAGATTGGATCGAACCGAGGGTTGCGGTAGTAGGACCAGCAATAGGATCAGCAGCACACAGAGCGGCAGTAGGACCAACAACAACCCATTTCATGGGTTGGCTTAGGCATAGGGAGTTCATTCCATGTCTAAGCCCCTGCCAGACCGAGGTTTGTGGCAGCGGGACTGGCAGCACGCAGAGAGGGACCGGGTCGATCCCCGACTTGTGCATTCTGCCTCTTCGATCGGTTGAGCACCCGCACGCTCTTTCATGGGTTAGCTTAGGCATACGGAGTTCATTCTTTGTCTAAGCATACGGAGTTCATTCCCAGTCTAAGAGTTTGAGCCACGGTGCACATGCTGCGTTCGGGCATGTGCTAGTGCCACATTTTTTTCACCCGGGGCACCATCACTGGAGCATCACTGGAGCATCGTCGGAGAGCCTAACCGACGGCATTGGGGGTTCCAATGATTATGGGGGCTAGGGGGTGTGCGCACATGATGTGCGATGGGTGCTGGTACATGGCTCGCACGCTCGTTTCATGGGTTGGCTTCGGCATACAGAGTTCATTCCATGTCTAAGCATACAGAGTTCATTATTAGTCTAAGATTGGACCGGACCGAGGGTTGCAGCAGCAAGACCAGGAGTAGGATCGATAGCGTGTAGGGGGGATCGGGTCAATCCCTGGCTTATGCATTCTGCCTCTTCGATCGACCTCTCCGACTGATTGAGTACCCGCACGCTCGTTTCGTGGGTTGACTTAGGCATATAGAGTTCATCCCCAGTCTAAGCATAGGAGTTCATTCCCAGTCTAAGATCGGACTGGACCAAGGGTTGCGACAGCAAGATCGACAGCATGCAGGGGGTCAGGCCGATCCGGCTTGCAAATTCTACCTTTTTGGTCGGCTGAGCGCCCGTACGCCCGTTTTGTGGGTTGGCTTAGGCATAGGGAGTTTAGTCCATGTCTAAGCCCTAGCCGGAGCAAGGGTTGTGGCAACAGGACGAGCAACATGCAGAGGGGGACCGGGCTGATCCCCGGCTTGCGTATTCTGCCTCTCTGGCTGGCTAAGCGCCCGCACAATTGTTTCATGGGTTGGCTTAGGCATACGGAGTTCATTCCATGTCTAAGCATACAGAGTTTATTCCCAGTCTAAGAGTTTGAGGCAAGGTGCACATGCTGGGCTTGCGCATGTGCTGGTGCCGTATTTTTTTCGCCCGGGGCACCATTGTCGGAGGATCGCCAGAGAGCCTAACCAACGGCATTGGGGGGTTCCGGTGATTGGTGCGATCGGGGGGGTGTGCGCACATTATGTACTATGGGTGCTAGTACTTGGCCCTTATATTGGCCCCCTATCCCTCATCAAACCTCGAGCACTCACACCCCCTTAAAGAGCATTTGAGATTTTATAGGTTTGTTGCCAGTAGCCATTAATGTGTCTGAAATGGGGACACTTTTTTCAAATGCTCACAAAATGTTCTCCACTTCGAGTTTTTAGCTAAATTTTTTTGTGCATGCCAACAAAAATACAAGGATCACCTTTACCAAAATTGGGGACAAAAGTCTTCTAAAAAAATTAAAAAAAATCTCGAACCGTAAAAAGTTTTAAAAATCATGAAAAATAGAAAACGGGTCGTCTTCCCACGAAACTTCACATGAAGTCTTAGGGGACCATTGTATGAATTTACAAGCTATAAAAATGGCATTGGCATGGTAGAAATATGAAGATGTGCTTCAACCCACCTACCACCCGTTCGATCCCCGGCTTGCGCATCCTACCTCTCTGGTCGGTTGAGCGTCCGCACGCTCGTTTCGTGGGTTGACTTAGGCTTACGGAGTTCATCCCTAGTCTAAGCATACGAAGTTTATTCCCAGTCTAAGATCGGATCGGACTGAGGGTTGCGACAGCAGGATCGACAGTACACAGGGGGGACTGGGCCGATCCCCGACTTGCGCATTCTACCACTCCAACCGGCCGAGCACCCGCACGCCTATTTTATGGGTTAGCTTAGGCATAGGGAGTTCATTCCATGTCTAAGCCCCAGCCAGACCAAGGGTTGTGGCAGTGGGACCGGCAGCACGCAGAGGGGGACTGGGCCGATCCTCGACTTACGCATTATGCCTCTCCGGTCAGCTCAGCGCCCGCACACTCATTTCATGGGTTGACTTAGGCATACAGAGTTCATTCCCAATCTAAGATCAGATCAAATCGAAGGTTGTGGTAGCAAGATCGACAGCACGCTAGGGGGCACCGGGCCAGTCCCCAGCTTACACATTCTGGCTCTACGACCTACTGAGCACCCGTACGCTCGTTTCATGGGTTGGCTTAGGCATACGGAGTTCATTCCATGTCTAAGCATACGGAGTTCATTCCCACTCTAAGATCGGATCGGACTGAGGTTTACGACAACAAGACAAGCAGCAGGATTGACAGCACGCAGGGGGGATTGGGTCGATCCCTGGCTTGCACATTCTACCTCTCTGGCCAACTGAGTGCCTGTATGCTCATTTCGTGGGTTGGCTTAGGCATATGAAGTTCATTCCATTTCTAAGCCCCAATCGAACCAAGGGTTGTGGTAGCAGGACCTGCAGTGGGATCGACAACACGTAGAGGGGGATCGGGCTGATCCCCAGCTTGCACATTATGCCTCTTCGATCGGCCTCTTCGGTCAGATGAGCGCCCGCACGCTCGTTTCGTGGGTTGACATAAGCATACGGAGTTCATCCCCAGTCTAAGCATACAGAGTTCATTCCCAGTCTAAGATCAGACCAGATCGAGGGTTATGACAGCAAGATCAGCAACACGCAGGGGGGATCGGGCCGATCCCCAGCTTGCGCATTCTGCCTCTCTAGCTGGCTGAGCGCCCGCACACCCGTTTCGTGGGTTGGCTTAGGCATAGGGAGTTCATTCCATGTCTAGGCCCCAGTCGGATTGAGGGTTGTGGCAGTGGGACTGGCAGCATGCAGAGGGGGACCGGGCTGATCTTGGCTTACACATTATGCCTCTCCGACTGGCTCAACACCCGTACGCTCGTTTCGTGGGTTGACTTTAGCATACGGAGTTCATTCCCAGTCTAAGATCGGACTGGATCGAGGGTTGTGGCAGTAGGATTGACAGCATGTAGGGGGGACCTAGTCGATCCTCGGCTTGCACATTCTGCCTCTTCGGCCGGTTGAGCGCCCGCACGCTCGTTTCGTGGGTTGGCTTAGGCATACGGAGTTAACTCCATGTCTAAGCATATGGAGTTCATTCCCAGCATACGGAGCCCCAACCGGGCCGAGTGTTGTGGCAGCAGAATCAGCAGTAGGATTGGCAGCACGTAGAGAGGGACCAAGCTGATCCCTGACTTGTGCATTATGCCTCTCCGACCGACCTCTCCGATCGACTGAGCACCCGTATGCTCGTTTCGTGGGCTGAATTATGCATACGGAGTTCATCCCTAGTCTAAGCATATGAAGTTCATTCCCAGTCTAAGATCAGACCAGACCGAGGGTTTCGACAGTTGGATCGATAGCACGCAGGGTGACCGAGTCGATCCCTGGCTTGTTCATTCTGCCTCTCCGGCCGACTGAGCGCCCGTACACCCATTTCATGGGTTGGCTTAGGCAAAGGGAGTTCATTCCATGTCTAAGCCCCAATCAAATCGAGGGTTGTGGTAGCGGGACCGACAGCACGTAGATGGGGACCGGGCCGATCCCTGACTTGCACATTATGCCTCTTCGGTCAGCTCAGCCCCCGAATGCTCATTTCGTGGGTTGATTTAGGCATACGGAGTTCATTCCCAGTCTAAGATCAGACTAGACCGAAGGTTGTGGCAGCAGGATCGACAGCACGCAGGGGGGACTGGGTCGGTCCCCGACTTGCGCATTCTACCTCTTCAGCCGGTTAAGCGCCCGCACGCTCATTTTATGGGTTGGCTTAGGCATACGGAGTTAATTCCATGTCTAAGCATATAGAGTTCATTCCCAGTCTAAGATCGGACCGGATCGAGGGTTGCAGCAGTAGGATCGGTAGCATGCAGAGGGGGACCGGGTCAATCCCTGGTTTGTGCATTCTGCGTCTCTGATCGACTGAGTGCCCGCACACTCGTTTCGTGGGTTGACTTAGGCATACGGAGTTCATCCCCAGTCTAAGCATACGGAGTTCATTCCCAATCTAAGATCTAATAAGAACGAGGGTTACGGTAGCAAGATCAGCAGCACGTAGGGGGGATCGAGCTGATCCCCGGCTTGCGCATTCTGCCTCTCCGGCCGATTGGGTGCCTGCACGCCCGTTTCATGGGTTGGCTTAGGCATAGGGAGTTCATTCCATGTCTAAGCCCCAGTCAGACCGAGGGTTATGGTAGAGGGACCGACAGCACATAGAGGTGGACCAGGCCAATCCCCGGCTTGCTCATTCTTCCTCTCCAACTGGTTGAGCGCCCACACGCTCATTCCGTGGGTTGGCTTAGCCATAAAGAGTTCATTCCATGTCTAAGCATACGGAGTTCATTCCCAATCTAAGAATTTGAGCAACGGTGCACATGGTAGGCTCGGGCATGTGCTGGTGTGGCATTTTTTTCGCTCGGGGCACCATCACCGGAGCATCGCTGGAGAGCCTAACCGGCGACATTGGGGGTTCCGGTGATTGAGGGGCCGGGGGGTGTGCGCACATGATGTGCGATGGGTGTTGGTACTTGGCCCTTATATTGGCCCCCTATCCCTCATCAAACCTTGAGAACTCACACCCTTTTAAAGAGCATTTGAGATTTTATAGGTTTGCTGCCAGTAGCCATTAAAGTGTCCGAAATGAGGACACTTTTTTCAAATGGTCACAAAATCTTCTCCACTTCTAGTTTTTAGCAGAATTTTTTTGTGCATGCCAGCAAAAATATAAGGATCACCACTACCAAATTTGGGGACAAAATTCTTTCTTAAAAAATTTTAAAAAATCTCGAACCGTAAAAAGTTTCAAAAATCATGAAAAATAGAAAACGGGTCGTCTTGCGATGAAACTTCACATGAAGGTGTAGGGGACCATTGTATGAATTTACAAGCCATAAAAATGGCATTGGCATGGTAGAAATATGAAGATGTGCTTGAACCTACCTACCATCGTTCGATCCACGGCTTGCGCATCCTGCCTCTCTGGTCGGCTGAGCATCTGCACGCTCATTTCGTGGGTTAACTTAGGTATACAGAGTTCATTCCCAGTGTAAGATCAGATCAGACTGAGGGTTGCGATAGCAGGATCGACAGCATGTGAGAGGGATCAGGTCGGTCCTCAGCTTATGCATTCTGCCTCTACGATCGGCTGAGCGCCCGCACGCCCATTTCATGGGTTGGCTTAGGCATAGGGAGTTCATTCCATGTCTACGCCCCAGCTGAACCGAGGGTTATGGCAGTGGGACCGGTAGCACGCAAAGGAGGATTGGGCCAATCCCCGACTTGCACATTATGCCTCTTCAGTCGACTCAGCGCCCGAACGCTCGTTTCGTGGGTTGACTTAGGCATACAGAGTTCATTCCCAGTCTAAGATAGGACCGGACCGAAAGTTACGACAGCAAGATCAACAGCACGCAGGGGGGACTGGGTTAGTCCCCGGCTTGCGCATTCTGCCTCTCAGGTTGGCTGAGCGCCAGCACGCTTGTTTCGTGGGTTAGCTTAGGCATACGAAGTTCATTCCATGTCTAAGCATACGGAGTTCATTCCCAGTCTAAGATCAGATTGGACTGAGGGTTGAGGCAGCAGGACCAGCAGCAGGATAGGCAGCACGTAGGGGGGATCGGGTCGATCCTCAGCTTGAGCATTCTGTCTCTCCGGTCGGCCTCTCCGATCGGCTGAGCACTCGGACGCTCATTTTGTGGGTTGACTTAGGCATACGGAGTTCATCCCCAGTCTAAGCATACGGAGTTCATTCCCAGTATAAGATCGAACTGGACTGAGGGTTACGACAGTAGGATCGGTAGCGCGTAGGGGGACAAGGCTGATCCCCGGCTTGTGTATCTACCTCTCCAGCCGGCTGAGCGCCAGTACGCCCATTTCATGGGTTGGCTTAGGCATAGGGAGTTCATTCCATGTCTAAGCCCCAGCCGGACCGAGGGTTGTGGCAGCGGGATCGGTAGCATACAAAGGGGGACCCGGCCGATCCCCGGCTTTCGTATTATGCCTCTCCGGCTAGCTTAGCGCCCGCACGCTCATTTCATGGGTTGACTTAGGCATACAGAGTTCATTCCCGTCAAAGATCAGACCGGACCGAGGGTTACGACAGCAGGATCGACAGCACGTAAGGAGGGACCGAGCTGATCCCCGACTTGCGCATTCTGACTCTCCGACCGGCTGAGCGCCCGCACGTTCGTTTTGTGAGTTGGCTTAGGCATACGAAGTTCATTCCATGTCTAAGCATACGGAGTTCATTCCCAGTCTAAGATCAGACTGGACCGAGGGTTGCAATAGCAGGAGCAGCAGTAGGATCGACAACACGTAGGGGAGACCGGGTCGATCCCCGGCTTGTACATTCTGCCTCTCCAGTCGGTTGAGTGCCCACACACTAATTTCATGGGTTGGCTTAGGCATACAGAGTTCATTCCTTGTCTAAGCCCCAGCCGGACCGATGGTTGTGGCAGTAGGACCGACAATGGGATCGACAGCACGCAAATGAGGATCGGGTTGATCCTTGGCTTACGTATTATGCCTCTTCGGTCAGCCTTTACAACCGGCTGAGCATCCGCACGCTCATTTCATGGGTTGACTTAGGCATACAGAGTTCATCCCCAGTCTAAGCATACAGAGTTCATTCCCAATCTAAGATCGAACCGAACCGAGGGTTGCGATAGCAGGATCGGTAGCACGCAGGGGGAACTGGGCCGATCCATGGCTTGCGCATTCTGCCTCTCCGGCCGGCTGAGCGCCCGCACGCCCGTTTCGTGGGTTGGCTTAGGCATAGGGAGATCATTCCATGTCTAAGCCCCAGCCGGACCGAGGGTTGTGGGTCGATCCCGGCTTGCGCATTATGCCTCTCCGGCTGGCTCAGCACCCGAACGCTCGTTTCATGGGTTGACTTAGGCATACGGAGTTTATTCCCAGTCTAAGATCAGACCGGACCGAGGGTTGCGGCAGCAGGCAGAGGGGACCATGCCGGTCCCTGGCTTGCGCATTCTGCCTCTTCGATCGGCTGAGCGCCCGCACGTTCGTTTCGTGGATTGGCTTAGGCATACATAGTTCATTCCAAGTTTAAGCATTCAGAGTTCATTCCCTGTCTAAGATCTGACCGGACCGAGGGTTGCGGTAGCAGGACCAGTAGCAGGATTGGCAGCACGCAGGGGGGATCGGGCCGATCCCCGGCATGCGCATTCTGCCGCTCCAGTCGACTGAGCGCCCGCACGCCCGTTTCATGGGTTGGCTTAGGCATATGGAGTT
This sequence comes from Durio zibethinus, assembly GCF_047325235.1. NCBI lineage: Eukaryota > Viridiplantae > Streptophyta > Magnoliopsida > Malvales > Malvaceae > Durio > Durio zibethinus. The sequence continues at coordinate 21,320,126 of NC_143181.1, forward strand.
CATTCCATGTCTAAGCCATAGCCAAACCAAGGGTTGTGGTAGCGGGATTGGTAGCACACAAAGAGGGATCGGGCCGATCCAAGGCTTGCGCATTCTGCCTCTTCGGCCGACTGAGCGCCCGCACGCTAATTTCATGGGTTGGCTGAGGCATACGAAGTTCATTCTATGTCTAAGCATATAGAGTTCATTCCCAGTCTAAGATTTTGAGCTACAGTGCACATGCTGGGCTCGGGCATGTGCTGGTACCACATTTTTTTCACCCGGGGCACCATCGTCGGAGCATCACAAGAGCATCGTTGGAGAACCTAACCGGCGGCATTGGGGGTTCCGATGATTAGGGGGGCCGGGCGGTGTGTGTGCATGATGTGCGATGGCTGCTGGTACTTGGCCTTTATATTGGCCCCCTATCCCTCATGAAACCTCAAGAACTCACACCCCCTTAAAGAGCATTTGAGATTTTATAGGTTTGCTGCCAGTAGCCATTAAAGTGTCTAAAATGGGGACACTTTTTTCAAACGGTCACAAAATCTTCTCCACTTCGAGTTTTTAGTAGAATTTTTTTGTGCATGCCAACAAAAATACAAGGATATCCTCTACCAAATTTGTGGACAAAAATCTTTCTAAAAATATTTTAAAAAATCTCGAACCGTAAAAAGTTTCAAAAATCATGAAAAATAGAAAACGGGTCGTCTTGCCACGAAACTTCACATGAAGGCTTAGGGGACCATTGTATGAATTAACAAGCCATAAAAATGGCATTGGCATGGCAGAAATATGAAGATGTGCTTGAACCCACCTACCACCCGTTCGATCCCCGGCTTGGGCATCCTGCCTCTCTTGTCGGCTGAGCGCCCGCACGCTCGTTTCATGGGTTGACTTAGGCATACGAAGTTCATCCCCAGTCTAAGCTTACGAAGTTCATTCCCAGTCTATGATCAGACCAGATCGAGGGTTACAGTAGTCGGATCGACAGCACGCAGGAGGGATCGGATCGATCCCCGGCTGACGCATTTTGCCTCTCCGGCCGGTTGAGCGCCGGCAAGCCCATTTTGTGGGATGGCTTAGGCATAGGGAGCTCATTTCATGTCTAAGCCCCAGTTGGATCGAGGGTTGTGGCAGCGGGACCGGTAGCACGTAGAGGGGGACCGGGCTCATCCCCGGCTTGTGCATTATGCCTCTTTAGCCAGCTTAGCGCCCATACCCTCGTTTCATGGGTTGACATAAGCATACGGAGTTCATTAACAGTCTAAATCGGACCAAATTGAGGGTTGTGACAGCAGGACCAGCAGGAGGATCGACAGCACGTAAGGGGGACCGGGCCGAACCCCAGCTTGCGCATTTTGCCTCTCCGGCCGGTTGAGCGTCGCACGCTCGTTTCATGGGTTGGCTTAGGCATAAGGAGTTCATTCCATGTCTAAGCCCCAATCGGACCGAGGGTTGTGGTAGCAGGACCGGTAACGGGATCAACAGCACGTAGAGGGGACCGGGCTGATCCTCGGCTTGCATATTACGCCTCTCGATCGGCCATTCCGACCAACTGAGCGCTCGCACACTCATTTCGTGGGTTGACTTAGGCATGTGGAGTTCATCCCTAGTCTAAGCATACTGAGTTCATTCCCAGTCTAAGATCGGACCGAACCCAGGGTTGAGGCAGAAGGATCGATAGGACACAAGGGGGACTAGACCGATCCCCGGCTTGTGCATTTTACCTCTCCAGTCAGCTGAGCACTCGTTTCATAGGTTGGCTTAGGCATAGGAAGTTCATTCCATGTCTAAGCCCCAGCCAGATTGAGGGCTGTGGCAGCGGGGCCTGCAGCACACAGAGGGGGACCGGGCTGATCCCCGACTTGCGTATTATGCCTCTTCGGTCGGGTCAACGCCTGTACGCTCGTTTCATGGGTTGACTTTTGCATACAGAGTTCATTCCCAGTCTAAGATCAGATCGGATCGGGAGTTGTGGTAGCAGGATCGATAGCATGCAGGGGGGGATCGGGTCGACCCCAAGCTTGCGCATTCTGCCTCTCCGACCGGTTGAGCGCCCGCACACTCGTTTCATGGGTTGGCTTAGGCATACGGAGTTCATTCCATGTCTAAGCATACGGAGTTCATTCCCAGTCTAAGAGTTTGAGCCACGGTGCACATGCTGGGGTCGAGCATGTGCTGGTGCCACATTTTTTTCGCCCGGGGCATATCGTCGGAGCATCTTCGGAGCATCGCCGGAGAGCCTAACTGACGACATTGGGGGTTCCGGTGATTGGGGGGCCGGGGGGTGTGCACAGATGATGTGCGATGGGTGCTGGTACTTGGCTCTTATATTGGCCCCCTATCCCTCATCAAACCTCGAGAACTCACACCCCCTTAAAGAGCATTTGAGATTTTATAGGTTTGCTGCCAGTAGCCATTAAAGTGTCTGAAATAGGGACATTTTTTTCAAACGATCACAAAATTTTCTCCACTTCGAGTTTTTAGCTGAATTTTTTTGTGCATGCCAACAAAAATACAAGGATCACCTCTACCAAATTTGGGAACAAAACTCTTTCTAAAAGAATTTTAAAAAATCCCAAACCGTAAAAAGTTTCAAAAATCATGAAAAATAGAAAACGGGTCGTCTTGCGACGAAACTTCACATGAAGGCTTACGGGACCATTGTATGAATTTACAAGCCATAAAAATGGAATTGGCATGGTAGAAATATGAAGATGTGCTTGAACCCACCTACCACCCATTCGATCCCCGGCTTGCGCATCCTGCCTCTTTGGTCGGCTGAGCCCCTACACGCTCATTCCGTGGGTTGACTTACGCATACGGAGTTCATCCCCAGTCTAAGCATACGGAGTTCATTCCCAGTCTAAGATCAGACCAGACCGAGGGTTACGGCAGTAGGATCGACAGCACGCAGGGGGACCGAGTCGATCCCTAGCTTGCGCATTCTGCCTCTCCGATCGACTGAGTGCCCGCATGCTCGTTTCGTGGGTTGGCTTAGGCATACGGAGTTCATTCCATGTATAAAAATGTGGAGTTCTTTCCCAGTCTAAGATTTTAAGCCACGATGCACATTCTGGGCTCGGGCATGTGCTGGTGCTGCATTTTTTTTGCCCAGGGCACCATCGTCGAAGCATCACTGGAGAGCCTAACCGGCGACATTGGGGTTTCCGGGGATTGGGGTGGCCGACGGGGTGTGGCACATGATGTGAGATGGGTGCTGGTACTTGGCCCTTATATTGGCTCCCTATCCCTCATCAAACCTCGAGAACTCACACTCCTTAAAGAGCATTTGAGATTTTATTGGTTTGCTGCCACTAGCCATTAAAGTGTCTGAAATGGGGACACTTTTTTCAAACGGTCACAAAATCTTCTCCACTTCGAGTTTTTAGATGAATCTTTTTTTGCATGCCAACAAAAATAAAAGGATCACCTCTACCAAATTTGGGGAGAAAACTCTTTCTAAAAAAATTTAAAAAAATCCCAAACCGTAAAAAGTTTCAAAAATTATGAAAAATAGAAAAAGGGTCGTCTTGCCACAAAACTTCACATGATGGCTTAGGGGACCATTGTATGAATTTACAAGCCATAAAAATGGCATTGGCATGGCAGAAATATGAAAACATGTTTGAACCCACTGACCACCCGTTCGATCCCCGGCTTGTGCATCCTACCTCTCTGGTCGGCTGAGCGCCCATACGCTCGTTTCGTGAGTTGACTTAGGCATATGGAGTTCATCCCCAGTCTAAGTATACAGAGTTCATTCCCAATGTAAGATCAGACCAGATCGAGGGTTACGACAGTAGGATCGATAGCATGCAGGGGGGATCGGGCTGATCCACGGCTTGCGCATTTTGCCTCTCCAGCAAGCTGAGCGCCCGCACACCCGTTTCATGGGATGGCTTAGGCATAGGGAGTTCATTCCATGTCTAAGCCCCAGTCAGACCAAGGGTTGTGGCAACGAAACTGACAGCACGCAAAGGGGGACCGGGTCGATCCCCGGCTTGCGCATTATGCCTCTCCGATCGGTTTAGCACCCGTATGCTCGTTTCATGGGTTGACTTAGGCGTACGGAGTTCATTCCCAGTCTAAGATCAGACCGGATTGAGGGTAGCAGCAGCAGGGTCGATAGCACACAGGGGGGGACTAGGCCGATCCTCGGCTTGCGCATTTTGCCTCTTCGACCGGCTGAGTACCCGCACGCTCGTTTCGTGGGTTGGCTTAGGCATACGGAGTTCATTCCATGTCTAAGCATACGGAGTTCATTCCCAGTCTAAGATCGGACCGAACCGAGGGTTACGGTAGTAGGATCGGCAGCACACAAGGGGACTGAGTCGATCCTCGGCTTGCACATTCTACCTCTCCGGCCGGCTGAGCGCCCGTACAGTCGTTTCATGGGTTGCCTTAAGCATACGGAGTTCATTCCAAGTATAAGCATACGGAGTTCATTCTCGGTCTAAGATTTTGAGCCACGGTGAACATTTTGGGCTCGAGCATGTGCTGGTGCCACATTTTTTCGCCCGTGCACCATCGCCGGAGTATCGCCGGAGAGCCTAACCGGTGACATTGGGGGTTCCGACGATTGGGGGGGCCAGGGGGTGTGCGCACATGATGTGCGATGGGTGCTGGTACTTGGCCCTTATATTGCCCCCTATCCCTCATCAAATCTCAAGAACTCACACCCCTTTAAAGAGCATTTGAGATTTTATAGGTTCGTTGCCATTAGCCATTAAAGTGTTTGAAAGGGGGACACTTTTTTCAAACGATCACAAAATCTTCTCCATTTTGAGTTTTTAGCTGAATTTTTTTGTGCATGCCAAAAAAAATAAAAGGATCACCTCTACCAAATTTGGGGACAAAAACTCTTTGTAGAAAAATTTTAAAAAATCTCGAACCGCATAAAGTTTCAAAAATCATGAAAAATAGAAAACGGGTCGTCTTGCCACGAAACTTCACATGAAGGCTTAGGGGACCATTGTATGAATTACAAGCCATAAAAATGGCATTGGCACAGCAGAAATATGAAGATGTGCTTGAACCCACGTACCACCCGTTCGATCCCCGGCTTGCACATCCTGCCTCTCTCGTCGGTTGAGCGTACGCACGCTCGTTTCGTGGGTTGACTTAGGCATACGGAGTTCATCCCCAATCTAAGCATACGGAGTTCATTCCCAGTCTAAGATTGGACCAGACCGAAGGTTGTAGCAGCAGGATCGGCAACACGCAGGGGGGACCGGGTCGATCCCCAGCTTGCGCATTCTGCCCCTCCGACCGGCTGAGCGCCCACACGCTCGTTTCGTGGGTTGGCTTAGGCACAGGGGTTTCATTCCATGTCTAAGCCCCAGCCAGACCGAGGGTTGTGGCAGCGGGACCGACAGCACGTAGAGGGGGACCGGGCCTGGCTTGCGCATTCTGCCTCTTCGGCCGACTGAGCGCCCGTATGCTCATTTCGTGGGTAGGCTTAGGCATACAGAGTTCATTTCATGTCTAAGCATACCGAGTTCACTCCAGTCTAAGATTTTGAGCCACGGTGCACATGCTGGGCTAGGGCATGTGCTGGTGCAACATTTTTTTCGTCTGAGGCACCATCGTCGGAGCATCGTCGGAGAGCCTAACCGACGACATTGGGGGTTCTGGCGATTGGGGGGACCGGGGGGTGTGCGCACATGATGTGCGATGGGTGCTGGTACTTGGCCCTTATATTGGCCCCTATCCCTCATCAAACCTCGAGAACTCACACCCCTTTAAAGAGCATTTGAGATTTTATAGGTTTGCTGCCAGTAGCCATTAAAGTGTCTGAAATTGGGACACTTTTTTCAAACGGTCACAAAATCTTCTCCACTTCAAGTTTTTAGCTGAATTGTTTTGTGCATGCTAACAAAAATGCAAGGATCACCTCTACCAAATTTGGGGACAAAACTATATCTAAAAAAATTTTAAAAAATCCCGAACGACAAAATATTTCGAAAATCGTGAAAAACAGAAAACGAGTCGTCTTGCCACGAAACTTCACATAAAGGCTTAGGGGACCATTGTATAAATTTACAAGCCATAAAAATGGCATTGGCATGGTAGAAATATGAAGATGTGCTTGAACCCACCTACCACCCGTTCGATCCCCAGCTTGCGCATCGTGCCTCTTTGGTTAGTTGAGCGTCCACACGCTCGTTTTGTGGGTTAACATAGGCATACAGAGTTCATCCCCTGTCTAAGCATACGAAGTTCATTCATAGTCTAAGATCGGACTGGACCGAGGGTTGCGGCAATAGGATCGATACCACGCAAGGGTGATCGGGCCGATCCCCGGCTTACACAATCTGCCTTTTTGATCGACTGAGCACCTGCACACCCGTTTCATGGGTTGACTTAGGCATAGGGAGTTCATTCCATGTCTAAGCCCCAGCCGAATCGAGGGTTGTGGTAGCGGGACCGGCAGCACGCAGAGGGGGACCGGATCGATCCCCAGCTTGCACATTATGCCTCTCCGATTGGCTCAGCGCCCGTATGCTCGTTTCGTGGGTTGAGTTAGGCATACGGAGTTCATTCCCAGTCTAAGATCAGACTGGACCGAGGGTTGCAGCAGCAGGATCGACAGCACGCATGGGGGGATCGGGCTATCCCCAACTTATGCATTCTACCTCTCCGATCGGCTGAGCGCCCGCATGCTTGTTTCGTGGGTTGGCTTAGGCATACGGAGTTCATTCCATGCCTAAGCATATGGAGTTCATTCTCAGTCTAAGATTGAACCGGACCGAGGGTTGTGGTAGCTGGATCGACAGCACGTCGGGGGGGATCGAACCAATCCCTGGCTTGCGCATTCTGCTTCTTCGGTTGACTGAGTGCCCACACGCTTGTTTCATGGGTTGACATAGGCATACGGAGTTCATCCCCAGTCTAAGCATACGGAGTTCATTCCTAGTCTAAGATCGGACTGAGGTTGCCACAGTAGGATCGGTAGCACGGATGGGGGTCCGGGTCGATCCCCGGCTTGCGCATTCTACCTTTTCGGCCGGCTGAACACCCGCACGCCCGTTTTGTGGGTTGGCTTAGGCATAGGGAGTTCATTCAATGTCTAAGCCCCAGCCAGACCGAGGGTTGTGGCAACGGGACCGGCAGCACGCAGAGGGTTACCAAGCTGATCCCCGGCTTGCGCGTTATGCCTCTTCGGCTGGCTCAGTGCCCGCATGCTCGTTTCATGGGTTGACTTATGCATACGGAGTTCATTCCTAGTCTAAGATCGGACCAGACCAAGGGTTACGGCAGCAGGATCGACAGTACGCATGGAGGGATCGGGCCGATCCCCGACTTGCGTATTCTACCTCTCTGATCGGATGAGCGCTTGCATGCTCATTTCGTGGGTTGGCTTAGGCATACGGTGTTCATTCCATGTCTAAGCATACGGAGTTCATTCCCAGCCTAAGATTTTGAGCCACGGTGCACATGCTAGGTTCGGGCATGTGCTGGTGCCGCCTTTTTTTTACCCAGGGCACCATCACCGGAGCATCACCGGAGCATCATCGAAAAGCCTAACACGTGGCAATGGGGGTTTCGGTGATTGGGGGGCCATGGGGGTGTGTGCACATGATGTGTGATTGGTGCTAGTACTTGTGTCACGGGCTTCGACCTTAAACTTAGAAATCATGCAGTCTTAGGCTTGGAATCTCCTCTTTTATGCCTAAGTTAGCCTAAAACACAAGCGTACGGGTGCTAGAACAATGGGAAGGGCTGATTACGCAAGTTAAAGAGAAACATGATAAGAAGGCAGAATTCTGGAAATGCTCTTGTATTCACTGAAATGAAAGTGTTTGATGGTGTACAAATACGGGAGGTGCAACCCTCTATTTATAGTTGAGGCTCCAGCTTACACTTAATGGCAATATCCCTAGAATAAAGGCTAAAATCATGGGATTATACAGATTACAGTCAATCAAGATGTTAACTCTTGATTTTCAGGGTCAACCAAATCTGCCAGGATGCTGTTGTTGATCCTGCCTACTTCCAGAAGCTTCCCTAGCGTGTCCAGCACCTTGGGCCCTTTTGGATGTGGTGCGGGCAGCTTGTATCCCAGGCCTTGGTCTCACGGGCTGGCTTGCAAGTTGGGCGGGTGTTTTGAACTCGTTTGCTAGGCTTTGCGTGTAGATACCTGCCAGCACACCTGGTCTGCGGGCCTCAACTTTTGGCTCACCTGTTGGTGCGCCTGATGTGCCTAGCGTGCCTGCCCAGGGTGTGACATTCTCCCCCACCTAATTACGCAATGCCTTCATTGCATCTTCTGCATGGTACTACCTGATCTGGTCCCCAAACTGCCATAAGTCATCTGCTGGTTCCCAACTCACCTCACTATCTGGAAGTCCCTTCCAGCACACCAAGTACTCTTGTCTTGGCTGATAGTTCTTTCGTCTCACCTCCCAGTCAGCTATGATGCTATGGACCTCCTTCTCATATGAGGCCCTTGCTCCCAATGGTGCACGCTTTGACTCTGCCCATCTTGGATCTCCCTCATCCTCATGGAACGGCTTGAGCATGCTTACATGGAACATCGGGTGTACCCTCAGCTTGGATGGCATATCCAACTTGTAGGCAACCTTGCCTACCCTCTTAACTACTCGAAAAGGTCCCTCATACCTCCAGACTAGGCCTTTGTGCAGCCCTCTATGGCGCACAATGGGATGCAGCTTCACCAATACCAAGTCTCCAACTTGGAACTACACGTCCCACCTATTCTGGTCTGCCCACTTCTTCGACCTCTTGGCCGCCTTGTGTAGACAAACTCTGGCCAAGTCAGTTTGCTCCTGCCATGCCTTGGCAAACTTGTATGCTGCTGGATTCGACCCTGTATAACCTGCAGCAATCGAACCAGGTGTTAGTGGTTGTTGCCCTATCACAACCTCAAATGGGCTTTGGTTCATTGCCTCGCTCCTTTGCAAGTTGTGGGAAAAATGTGCAATATCTAGTAGCTTTGGCTAGTCCCTTTGTATGGCACTCACATAGTGCCTGAGGTAGACCTCCAATAGTCCATTCACTTGTTCTGTCTGCCCATCGGTCTGCGGATGCATGCTGGTGGAAAAGTTCAAGTTTGACCCCAACAGCTTGAACAACTCAGTCCAGAACCTACCTGTGAAATGCCCGTCCCGATCACTAACAATGGTCCTCGGCACTCCCCAGTACTTAACCATGTTCTTCAGGAACAATCAAGCTGCCTCCTCGGCTGGGCACTCCTTGGTTGCTGGAATGAAGATTCCATACTTGGAAAACCTGTCCACCACTACCATGATGCTTCCAAACCCTTTTGCTTTGGGTAGACTGACTATAAAGTCCAGAGAAACACTCTTCCATGGTTGCTTTGGCACTGGCAATGGCTCCAAGAGACCACCTAGTTTCTTGAGCTCCATCTTGTCCTGTTGGCACACAAGACAAGTCTTCACATAGGCCTCCACATCGTCCCTCATGTGCGGCCAATAGTACCAATCCTCGATTAACGCCAAGGTACAGCTCACTCCAGGGTGTCTAGCCCACCTTGAATCATGGCATTCTTACAAAATTTCCTTGCGAAGCTTTCCGTGCTATGGCACAAACAGTCTACTTCCCCTGGTGTACAGCAAGCCATCTTACAACTAAAACCGCCTAGTCTTACCTTGCTGGGCGTACTCCATCAAAGCCTTGGTTGTAGGATCATGCACAAGTCACTTCTTGATGTGCGACACTAGTGACCCCTTTGGTTGGCTAATGGTAGGAAGGTTAGCCTTCCTGCTCAGAGGTGTCTACCACTAGTTTCACCTGCCTCAGCTTGTACTCCATCTGGAAATCAAATTCTACAAGAAATCTTGCCAGCTCACCTGCTTGAAGGACAGCTTCTTTTACATCTGAAAGTAGCTAGTTGCCACATTGTCTGTCCTAACCATGAACCTCGACCCCAACTGGTAATGGCACCAAGTGCGCAAGCAGTGCACCACTACAGTCATCTCTTTCTCTTGGATCGTGTACTTACACTCAGTCTCGTTCGACTTCCTGCTCAAGAACGTGACTAGACGTCCCTCCTGCATTAACACGCCCCCTATGGCAAAGTCTGATGCATCCGTATGCACTTTATACGGCTTGGCATTGTCTGGCAAGGCCAAGACTGGGTCTTCGATCACAGCACGCTTCAGCCTGTCAAAGGCTTCCTGGCACCCTGCGCTCCACTCCCATGCTTTCCTTTTCTTGAGCAAGTCAATCAATGGCGTGGCTATTGCTGAGTGACCTTTGATGAAGCACCTGTAGTAGTTGACCAGCCTAAGGAATGATCTCAACTCAGTGACCTTGGCTGGTGGTTGCCACTCCAGGATGGCGTGTATCTTGCCTTCATCCATGCGTATCCTGCCACCTCCCACTATGTGGCCAAGGAATGGGATCTCTTGCTGGGCGAATGAGCACTTCTCCCTCTTGACAAACAGCTTGTGTGCCTGTAGCATCTCGAACACCTGTCTCAAGTGGTCTACATGCTCTTCCAAAGTCTGGCTTTAGATCACAATGTCATCCAAATAAACCATAACAAACCGATCAAGGAATGATTGAAGTACCTTGTTCATAAGGGTGCAAAATGTTGCTGGGGCATTCGTGAGTCTGAAAGGCATCACAAGAACTCATACGAACCATACCGAGTGACACATGCTATCTTTGGCTCATCTCTCTCCGTGATCCTGACTTGATAGTAGCCTGACCTTAAATCCAGCTTGGTGAACCACCTTGCGCTCCCAAGTTGATCGAACAAGTCCGCAATGAGTGGGATGGGGTACTTGTTCTTGATGGTCAGCTTGTTTAAAGCTCGGTAGTCTATGCATAGCTGCAACAACCCATCATGCTTGCGCTGAAATAACACCGGTACACCATAGGGTGCCGTCGATGGCCTGATAAAGCCAACATCAACTAATTCTTTGAGCTGCTTCCTCAACTCCTCCAACTCTAGTGGAGACATTCGATAAAGGGCTCTAGCTGGTGGCTTGGTCTTGGACACCAGCTCGATCTTGTGGTCCACCTCCCTCTTAGGTGGTAGCTTGCTAGGTAGCTTTGCGACCATCACATCACTAAAGGTCTTCAGCACCTTTAGCACCTCCAAGGGTGACTCGATCTCCTTCTCCATTGGCTTATCATATTTCAGGGCTACCAAGAAGGTGTCTTTTTGTCTGCTTACCGCCTTGGCAAATTGGATGGCTGACACCACCCGTGACCCAACTCCAGACCCTCTCCTCAATGGCACTAGGCATTGGCACAATGCATCCAAGATGCAAACACAATCGGCAAAAGGCACAAGGAGGGTGTTAATCTAAACAAGGAAATCCAACCCAATCACAAACTCATAGTCATCAAGGGGTATTACCTCAATGGTCTCCTTGCCTTTCCAGTCTCTATGCTGTAACTCCGCTCCCCGCACCACTCCAATGGCTGGAACTTCCTTGGAGTTCACCGTTTTGATGGTACCAGTCCTTTTTTGCACCTTTAGTCCGAGCTTTCAGGCTCTATCACCTAAAATAAAAAGATGTGAGGCACCTGTGTCCATCAGTGCACTCACTTTCTGACCCACAACCATCAAATCCGTAAACATCAAGCCCTTTGGCTTGCGGCTCCCCTCACTCTAGTCGGACCGGACCGAGGGTTGCGACAGTCTAAGATCAGACCAGATTGAGGGTTGTGACAGCAGGATTGGCAGCACGCAGGAGGGCAGGGCCGATCTCCGACTTGCACATTCTGCCTCTCCGGCCGGCTGAGTGCCCGCACGCTCGTTTCATAGGTTGGCTTAGGCATACGAAGTTCATTCCACCTCTAAGCATACGGAGTTTATTCCCAGTCTAAGATTTTGAGCCACGGTGCACATGTTGGGCTCGGGCATGTATTTGTACCGCATTTTTTTTGCCCGGGGCACCATCGTCAGAGCATCGCCGAGAGCCTAACCAACGGCATTGGGGGTTCCGATGATTGGGGGGGCCAGGGGGTGTGTGCACATGATGTGCGATGGGTGCTGGTACTTGGCCCTTATATTGGCCGCCTATCCCTCATCAAACCTCGAGAACTCACACCCCCTTAAAGAGCATTTGAGATTTTATAGGTTTGCTGCTAGTAGCCATTAAAGTGTCTGAAATGGGGACACTTTTTTCAAACAGTCACAAAATCTTCTCTAGTTCGAGCTTTTAGCTAAATTGTTTTGTGCATGCTGACAAAAATAAAAGGATCACCTCTACCAAATTTGGGGACAAAACATTTTCTAAAAAAATTTTAAAAAATCTTGAACCGTAAAAAGTTTTGAAAATCATGAAAAATTGAAAACGGGTTGTCTTGCCATGAAACTTCACATGAAGGCTTAGGGGACCATTGTATGAATTTACATGCCATAAAAATGGAATTGGCATGGCAAAAATATGAAGATGTGCTTGAACCCACCTACTTCCCGTTCGATCCCCGGCTTGCGCATCCTGCCTCTCTGGTCGGCTGAGCGTCCGCACGCTCGTTTCGTGGGTTGACTTAGGCATATGGAGTTCATCCTTAGTCTAATCATACGGAGTTAATTCCCAGTCTAAGATTAGACTGGATCAAGGATTGCGATAGCTGGATCGACAGCACGCAGGGGGGACCAGGCTGATCCTCGGCTTGTGCATTCTGCCTCTTCGGCCGAATGAGCGCCTGCACGTCCGTTTCGTGAGTTGGCTTAGGCATAGGGAGTTCATTCCATGTCTAAGCCCCAGCCAGACCGAGGGTTGTGGCAGCAGGACCGGTAGCACGCAGACGGGGACCGGGTTGATCCTCGGCTTGCGCATTATGCCTTTCTGGTCGGTTCAGCGCCCGCACGCTCATTTCGTGGGTTGACTTAGGCATATGAAGTTCATTCCCAGTCTAAGATTGGATCGGACCGAGGGTTGCGACAGCAGGATCGACAGCACGCAGTGGGTGATCGGGCCATTCCCCCGCTTACACATTATGCCTCTCCAACCGGCTGAGCGCCCGCACACTCGTTTCATGTGTTGGCTTAGGCATACGGAGTTCATTCCATGTCTAAGCATACGAAGTTCATTCTCAGTCTAAGATCAGACTAAGTGTTGCGGCAGCAAGACCAGTAGTAGGATCAGAAGCACGTAGGGGGGACCGGGTTGAGGGTTATGGTAACAGGACCAGCAGTAGGCTCGACAGCACGCAAGGGGGGATCGAGCCGATCTCGACTTGCGCATTCTGCCTCTCCGACCGGCTTAGCACCCGCATGCTCGTTTCGTGGGTTGGCTTAGGCATACAGAGTTCATTCCATGTCTAAGTCCCAGTCGGACCGAAGGTTGTGGCAGTAGGACTGGCAGCGGGATCGACAGCACGTAGAGGGGGGCTGGGCTGATCCTCGGCTTACGCATTATGCCTCTCCGGCCGGTTGAGCACCCGCACGCTCGTTTCATGGGTTGACTTAGGCATACGGAGTTCATCCCCAGTCTAAGCATACGGAGTTCATTCCTAGTCTAAGATCGGATCGGACCGAAGGTTGCGACAGCATGCAGGGGGGATCGGGTCGATCCCCGGCTTGCGCATTCTGCCTCTCCAGCCGGCTGAGCACCCGTACGCTCATTTCATGGGTTGGCTTAGGCATACGGAGTTCATTCCATGTCTAAGCATACGGAGTTCATTCCTAGTCTAAGATTTTGAGCCACGGTGCACATGCTGGGCTCGAGCATGTGCTAGTACCGCATTCCCAGTCTAAGATCGAATCGGACCGAGGGTTGCGACAGTAGGATCGATAGCACGTAGGGGGACCGGGTCGATCCCTGGGTTACGAATTCTACCTCTCCGACCGACTGAGTGCCCGCACGCTCATTTTATGGGTTGGCTTAGGCATACAGAGTTCATTCCATGTCTAAGCCCCAGCCAGACCGAGGGTTGTGGCAGCAAGATCAGCAGTATGCAGAGTGGGATCGAGCTAATCCTCGGCTTACGCATTATGCCTCTCTGGCCGGCCTCTCCGACCGGCTGAGCGCCCGCACATTCGTTTTGTGGGTTGACTTAGGCATGTAGAGTTCATCCCCAGTCTAAGCATACAGAGTTCATTCCCAGTCTAAGACCGGACCAGACCGAGGGTTGCGACAGCCAGACCGTTAGCACACCGAGGGGGATCGGGCTGATCCCCGGCTAGCGTATTATGCCTCTTTGACCGGCTCAGCACCCGCACGCTCGTTTCGTGGGTTGACTCATGCATACGGAGTTCATTTCCAGTCTAAGATCAGACCGGATCGAAGGTTGCGGTAGTAGGATCGACAGCATGTAGGGGGGATCGGGCTGATCCCTAGCTTGCGCATTCTGCCTCTCTGCCCGACTGAGCGCCCGCACGCTCGTTTCGTAGGTTGGCTTAGGCATACGGAGTTCATTCCATGTCTAAGCCCCAGCCAGACCGAGGGTTATGGCAGTAGGACCGGCAGCAGGATCGATAGCACGCAGAGGGGGACCAGGTTGATCCTTGGCTTACGCATTATGCCTTTCCAATCGGCTTAGTGCTCGCACACTCATTTCGTGTGTTGACTTAGGCATACGGAGTTCATTCCCAGTCTAAGATTGGATCAGGCCAAGGGTTGCGGCAGTAGGATCGATAGCACGTAGGGGGGACCGAGTCGGTCCCTGGCTTGTGCATTATGCCTCTTCGGCCGATTGAGCACCCGCACGCTCGTTTCATGGGTTGACTTAGGCATACGGAGTTCATTCCTAGTCTAAGATTGGACCGGACCGGGGGTTGTGGCAGTTGGATCAGCAGCACACAGGGGGGACCAAGTTGATCCTCGACTTCCGCATTCTGCCTCTTTGGCTGGATGAACACCCACATGCCTGTTTCATGGGTTCACTCAGGCATACGGAGTTCATTCCCATTCTAAGATAGGATCGGACCGAGGGTTGTGGCAGCAGGATCGACAACACGCAGGGGGGATCGGGTCGGTTCTCGGCTTGTGTATTATGCCTCTCCAGTTGGTTGAGCACCCGCACGCTCGTTTCGTGGATTGACTTAGGCATACGGAGTTCATCCCCAGTCTAAGCATATGGAGTTTGCCTGGGGCACCATCACCGGAGCATCATCGGAGAGCCTAACTGACGGCATTGGGGGTTCCGACAATTGGAGGGGCCGGGGGGTGTGTGCACATGAAGTGTGATGGGTGCTGGTACTTGGCCCTTATATTGGCCCCCTATCCCTCATCAAACCTTGAGAACTCACACCCCCTTAAAGAGCATTTGAGATTCTATAGGTCTGAAATGGGGACACTTTTTTCAAACGGTCACAAAATCTTCTCCACTTTGAGTTTTTAGCTGAATTTTTTTGTGCGTGCCCACAAAAATACAAGAATCACCTCTACCAAATTTGGGGATGAAACTCTTTCTCAAGGAATTTTAAAAAATCTCGAACTGCAAAGAGTTTCAAAAATCATGAAAAATAGAAAACAGGTTGTCTTGCCACGAAACTTCACATGATGGCTTAGGGGACCATTGTATGAATTTACAAAGCATAAAAATGGCATTGGCATGGCAGAAATATGAAGATGTGCTTGAACCCACCTACCACCCGTTTGATCCCCGGCTTGCTCATCCTGCCTCTCTGGTCAGCTGAGCGCCCGCACGCTCGTTTCGTGGGTTGACTTAGGCATACGGAGTTCATCCCCAGTCTAAGCATACGGAGTTCATTCCTAGTCTAAGATCGGATCAGACTGAGGGTTACGGTAACAGGATCGGTAGCACGTAGGGGGGATCGGGCCGATCCCTGGCTTATGCATTCTACCTCTCCGGCCGACTGAGCGCCCGTACGCCTATTTCATGGGTTGGCTTAGGCATAGGGAGTTCATTCCATGTCTAAGCCCCAGCCGGACCGAGGGTTGTGGCAGCGGGATCGACAGCACGTAGAAGGGGACCGGGTCGATCCTCGGTTTGCACATTATGCCTCTCCGATCAGCTCAGTGCCCGTAGGCTCGTTTCATGGGTTGACTTAGGCATACGGAGTTCATTCCCAGTCTAAGATCAGACCGGACCGAGGGTTGCGACAGCAGGATCGACAGCATGCAAGGGGGATCGGACCGGTCCCCGACTTACTTATTCTACCTCTCCGGCCAGCTGAGCACCCGCACGCTCGTTTCGTTGGTTGGCTTAGACATACGGAGTTCATTCCCAGTCTAAGATCAGACTGGATCGAGGATTACGGTAGCAGGATCGATAGCATGCAGAAGGGATCAGGCCGATCCCCGGCTTACGCATTCTGCCTCTTCGACCGGCTGAGCGCCTACACGTCCATTTCATGGGTTGGCTTAGGCATAGGTTGTTCATTCCATATCTAAGCCCCAGCTGGACCGAGGGTTGTGGCAGCAAGACTGGCAGCACATGGACGGGGATCGGGCTGATCCTCGACTTGCGCATTATACCTCTCTGGTCGACTCAGCGCCTGCACGCTCATTTCATGGGTTGACTTAGGCATACGAAGTTCATTCCCAATCTAAGATTGGACCAGACCGAGGGTTACGATAGTAGGATCGACAGCACATAGGGGGTGACCGGGCCATTCCCCGGCTTGCACATACTACCTCTCCGACCGGTTGAGCGCCCACACGCTCATTTTGTGCATTGACTTCGGCATACGAATTTCAGCCCAGTCTAAGCATACGAAGTTCATTCCTAGTCTAAGATCGAACTAGACAGAGGGTTACAGTAGCAGGATCGATAGCACGAAAGAGGGATCGGGTCGATCCCCGACTTACGCATTCTGCCTCTCCAGCCGGCTGAGCACTCGCACACCCATTTCGTGGGTTGGCTTAGGCATAGGGAGTTCATTCCATGTCTAAGCCCCAGCCAGACCGAGGGTTGTGGCAGCGGCACCGGTAGCATGCAAAGGCGGACCGGGTTGGTGTTCGACCTGCGCATTATGCCTCTCCAGGTGGCTCAGCGTCTGCATGCTCGTTTCGTGGGTTGACTTAGGCATACAGAGTTCATTCTTAGTCTAAGATTGGATCGGACCGAGGGTTGCGGTAGCAGGATCGACAGCACGCAAGGGGGGGATCGGGCCGATCCCCGGCTTGCGCATTCTGCCTCTCCGGTCCGCTGAGGCATGCGGAGTTCATTCCCAGTCTAAGATCAGATTGGACTGAAGGTTGTGGTAGCAGGACCAGCAGCAGGATCGACAGCACGCAGGGGAGATCGGGTCGATCTTCGACTTGCGCATTATGCCTCTCTGGCCGGCTGAGCGCCCGCACGCTTGTTTCATAGGTTGACTAAGGCATACGGAGTTCATTCCCAGTCTAAGATCGGATCGGACTGAAGATTGCGGTAGCAGGACCAGCAGTAGGATCGACAGCACACAGGGGGGACTGGCTCGATCCCCGGCTTGCGCATTCTGCCTCTTCGCCCGACTGAGCACCCGCACGCTTGTTTCGTGGGTTGGCTAAGGCATACGAAGTTCATTCCATGTCTGAGCCCTAGCCAAACCGACGGTTGTGGTAGCAGGACCGACAGCAGGATCGATAGCATGTAGAGGGGGATCGGGCTGATCCTTGGCTTGCGCATTATGCCTCTCCGGCCGGTTGATCACCCGCACGCTTGTTTCGTGGGTTGACTTAGGCATACGGAGTTCATCCCCAGTCTAAGCATATGGAGTTCATGCCCAATCTAAGATCAGACTGGACTGAGGGTTACGACAGTAGGATCGACAACACACAGAGGGGTCGGGCCAATCCTCGGCTTGCGCATTCTGCCTCTCCGGCCGACTGAGTGCCCGCACGCTCGTTTCATGGTTTGGCTTAGGCATACGGAGTTCATTCCATGTCTAAGCGTACGGAGTTCATTTCAGTCTAAGATTTTGAGCCATGGTACACATGCTGGGCTTGGGCATGTGCTGGTGTCGTATTTTTTCGCTGGAGGCAGCATCGTCGGAGAGCCTAACCGGCGGCATTGGGGGTTCTAACGATTGGGGGGGTCGGGGGGTGTTTGCACATGATGTGCAATGGGTGCTGGTACTTGGCCCTTATATTGGCCCCCTATCCCTCATCAAACCTCGAGAACTCTCACCCCCTTAAAGAGCATTGGAGATTTTATAGGTTTGCTTCTAGTAGCCATTAAAGTGTCTGAATTGAGGACACTTTTTTCAAACAGTCACAAAATCTTCTCCACTTCATTTTTTTAGCTGAATTTTTTTGTGCATGCCAAAAAAAATACAAGGGTCACCTCTACCAAATTTGGGGACAAAACTCTTTCTAAAAAAATTTTAAAAACTCCCAAACCGTAAAAGGTTTTGAAAATCGTGAAAAATAAAAAACGGGTCGTCTTGCCATGAAACTTCACATGAAGGCTTAGGGGACCATTGTATGAATTTACAAGCCATAAAAATGGCATTGGAATGGTAGAAATATGAAGATGTGCTTGAACCCACCTACCATCCGTTCGATCCCCGACTTGCGCATCCTGCCTCTCTGGTCGGCTGAGCGCCTGTACGCTCGTTTCGTGAGTTGACTTAGGCATACGAAATTCATCCCCAGTCTAAGCATACAGAGTTCATTCCCAGTCTAAGATCAGACCGGTCCTGGTAGCTGGATCGACAGCACGCAAGGGGGATCGGGCCGATCTCTGGCTTCCGCATTCTGCCTCTCCGGCCGACTGAGCGACCGCATACCTGTTTCGTGGGTTGGCTTAGGCATAGGGAGTTAATCCATGTGTAAGTCCAAGCCAAATCGAGGGTTGTGGTAGCGGGACCGGCAGCATGCAGAGAGGGACCGAGTCGATCCCCAGCTTGTGTATTATGCCTCTTCGGCCGACTCAGTGCCTGCACGCTCGTTTCGTGGGTTGACTTATGCATACGGAGTTCATTCCCAGTCTAAGATCGGACTAGACTGAGGTTGCAGCAGTAGGATCGACAGCACGCAGGGGGGACCGAGCTGATCCCCGGCTTACGCATCTTGCCTCCCTAGTCGACTGAGCGCCCGCACGCTCGTTTCATTGGTTGACTTAGGCAAACAGAGTTCATCCCCAGTCTAAGCATACGGAGTTCATTCCCAGTCTAAGATAAGACCGGATCGAGGGTTGCAGCAGTAGGATTGGTAGCACGCAGGGGGGACCGGGCCGATCCCCGGCTTGCGCATTCTGCCTCTCCGGTTGGCTAAGCGTCCGCACGTCCGTTTCGTGGGTTGGCTTAGGCATAGGGAGTTCATTCCATGTCTAAGCCCCGGCCGAACCGAGGGTTGTGACAGCGGGACTGGTAGCACATAGAGGGGGATCGGGCCAATCTCAGGCTTACACGTTATGCCTCTCCGGTCGGTTCAGCGCCCGTACACCCGTTTTGTGGGTTGAGTTAGGCATACGGAGTTCATTCCCAGTCTAAGATCGGATCGGACTGAGGGTTACGGTAGCAGGATAGATAGCATGCAAAGGGGGATCGGGCCGATCCCCAACTTGCGCATTCTGCCTCTCCGGTCGGCTGAGCGTTCGCACGCTTGCTTTATGGGTTGGCTTAGGCATATGGAGTTCATTGCATGTCTAAGCATACAGAGTTCATTCCCAATCTAAGATTGAACCAGACCGAGGGTGGCGGCAACAGGACCAGCAGCAGGATCGACAGCACGCAGGGGTGGACCAGGCCAATCCCCGGTTTGCACATTTTGCCTATCAGGCAGGCTGAGCGCCCGCATGCTCATTCCATGTGTTGGCTTAGGTATACGGAGTTCATTCCATGTCTAAGCCCTAGCTGGACCGAGGGTTGTTGTCACAGGACTGGCAATGGGATCGGTAGCACATAGTGAGGGACCGGGCTGATCCCCGGCTTGTGCATTATACCTCTCTGGCCTGCTGAGCACCCACACGCTCATTTCATGGGTTGACCTAGGCATACAGAGTTTGTCCCCAGTCTAAGCATACGGAGTTTATTCCCAGTCTAAGATTGGACCAGACCGAGCATTGTGGCAGTAGGATCGGTAGCACGCAAGGGGGATCGGGCCAATCCTCGACTTGTGCATTCTGCCTCTCCGACCGGCTGAGCGCCCGCACACCCGTTTCGTGGGTTGGCTTAGGCATAGTAAGTTCATTCCATGTCTAAGCCCCAGTCGGACCAAGGGTTGTGGCAGCGAGACTGACAGCACGCAGAGGGGGACCGGGTCGATCCCCAATTTGCGCATTATGCCTCTTCGGCCCGCACGCTCATTTCATGGAGTTGACTTATGCATACGGAGTTCATTCCCAGTCTAAGATCAGACCGGACCGAGGGTTGCAGTAGCAGATCGACAGCACGTAAGGGGGACCCGACCGAACCTCGACTTGCACATTCTACCTCTCCGATCGACTGAGCGCCCGCACGTTCGTTTCGTGGGTTGGCTTAGGCATACGGACTTCATTCCATGTCTAAGCATACGGAGTTCATTCCCAGTCTAAGATTTTCAGCCATGGTGGACATGCTGGGCTCGACCATGTGCTGGTGCCGCATTTTTTTCGCTCGGGCCACCATCGTCGGAGCATCGTCGGAGAGCCTAACCGACGGCATTGGGGGTTCCGGCGATTGGGGGGCCGATGGGGTGTGCGCACATGATGTGCAATGGGTGCTGGTACTTGGCCCTTATATTGGCCCCCTGTCCCTCATCAAACCTCAAGAACTCACAACCCCTTAAAGAGCATTTGAGATTTTATAGATTTGCGGTCAGTAGCCATTAAAGTGTCTGAAATGGGGACACTTTTTTCAAACGGTCACAAAATCTTCTCCACATTGAGTTTTTAGCTGAATTTGTTTGTGTATCCCAACAAAAATAAAGGGATCACCTCTACCAAATTTGGGGACAGAACTCTTTCTAAAAAAATTGAAAAAAATCCTGAACCACAATAAGTTTTAAAAATTGTAAAAAATAGAAAACGGGTCGTCTTGCCACGAAACTTCACATGAAGGCTTAGGGGACCAGTGTATGAATTTACAAGCCATAAAAATGGCATTGGCATGGCCGAAATATGAAGATGTGCTTGAACCCACCTACCACCGATTCGATCCCCGGCTTGCGCATCCTGCCTCTCTGGTCGGCTAAGCGCCCGCACGCTCGTTTCGTGGGTTGACTTAGGCATATGGAGTTGATCCCCAGTTTAAGCATACGAAGTTCATTCCCAGTCTAAGATCAGACCGGACAGGGGGTTGCGGCAGTAGGATCAGTAGCACGTAGGGGGGACCGAACCGATCCCGACTTGCGTATTCTACCTTTCCGGTCAGCTGAGCGCCCGCATGCCCATTTCATGGGTTGGCTTAGGCATAGGGAGTTCATTCCATGTCTAAGCTCCGGCCGGACCGAGGGTTGTGGCAGCTGGACCGGCAGCACGCAGAGGGGGACTGGGACGATCCCCGACTTGTTCATTATGCCTTTTCGGTCAGCTTAGCACCCGTACGCTCGTTTCGTTGGTTGACTTAGGCATATGGAGTTCATTCCCAGTCTAAGATTGGATCAGACCGAGGGTTGCGGCAGCAGGATCAACAGGACGCAGGGGGGACCGAGACGGTCCCCAACTTGCGCATTCTGCCTCTTCAACCTACTGAACGCCCGCACGCTCGTTTCGTGGGTTGGCTTAGGCATATGGAGTTCATTCCATGTCTAAGCATACGGAGTTCATTTCCAATCTAAGATCAAACTGAACTGAGGGTTACGGTAGCAGGATTGGCCGCACGCAGAGGGGATCGGGTCGATCCCCGGCTTGCGCATTCTGCCTCTTGAGCCAACTGAGCACCTGCACACCCATTTCGTGGATTGTCTTAGGCGTAGGGAGTTCATTCCATGTCTAAGCCCCAGCTGGACCGAGGGTTGTGGCAGTGGGACCGGTAGCACGCAGAGGGGGACCGGGCCGATCCCCTACTTGCGCATTATGCCTCTTTGATCGGCTCTGCACCCGCACGCTCGTTTCTTGGGTTGACTTATGCATACGAAGTTCATTCCTAGTCTAAGATCAGACCAGGTGGAGGGTTACGGTAGCAGGATCGACAGCACGCAGGGGGGGATCGGGCCAATCCCCGGCTTATGCATTCTGCCTCTCCGACCGACTGAGCGCCTGCACGCTCATTTCGTGGTTTGGCTTAGGCATACAAAGTTCATTCCATGTCTAAGCATATGGAGTTCATTCCATGTTTGGCTCAGACATGTGCTGGTGGCGCATTTTTTTTTGCCCGGGCCACCATCGTCGGAGAGCCTAACCGACGACATTGGGGGTTCCGACGATTGGGGGGTCGGGGGGTGTGCGCACATGATGTGTGATGGGTGTCGGTACTTGGCCCTTATATTGACCCCCTATCCCTCATTAAACCTCCAGAACTCACACCCCCTTAAAGGCCATTTGAGATTTTATAGGTTTGCTATCGGTAGCCATTAAAGTGTCTGAAATGGAGACACTTTTTTAAAATGGTCACAAAATCTTCTCCACTTTGAGTTTTTCACTGAATATTTTTGTGCATGCCAAAAAAAATACAAGGATTACCTCTACGAAATTTGGGGACAAAACAATTTCTAAAAAAATTTTAAAAAATGCCGAACCGCAAAAAGTTTCAAAAATCATGAAAAATAGAAAAGGGGTCGTCTTGCCACAAAATTTCACATGAAGGCGTAGGGGACCATTGTATGAATTTACAAGCCATAAAAATGGCATTGGCATGGTAGAAATATGAAGATGTGCTTGAACCCACCTACCACCCGTTCGATCCCCGGCTTGCGCATCCTGCCTCTCTGGTCGGCTAAGCGCCCGCATGCTCGTTTCGTGGGTTGACTTAGGCATACAAAGTTCATCTCCAGTCTAAGCATACAAAGTTCATTCCCAGTCTAAGATCGGACCAGACAGAGGGTTGCGGCTGTAGGATCAGTAGCACGTAAAGGGGTCTGGGTCAATCCTCGGCTTGCGCATTTTGCCTCTCCAGTCGGCTGAGTGCCCGCATGCCCATTTCATGGGTTGGCTTAGGGATAGGGAGTTCATTCCATGTCTAATCCCCAGTCAGACCGAGGGTTGTGGCAACGAGACCAGGAGCACACAAAAGGGGACCGGGCCGATCCCTGGCTTGCACATTATGCCACTTCGGTCGGCTCAGTGCCCGCATGCTCGTTTCGTGGGTTGACTTAGGCATACAGAGTTCATTCGTAGTCTAAGATCAGACTGGACTGAGGGTTGCGGCAGTAGGATTGATAGCACGTAGGGGGGATCGGGTCGGTCCCCGGCTTGCATATTCTGCCTCTCCGACCAGCTGAGTAACCGCACGCTCGTTTCATGGGTTGGCTTAGACATACGAAGTTCATTCCATGTCTAAGCATACAGAGTTCATTCCCAGTCTAAGATCGGATCAGACCGAGGGTTGCGACAGCAGGATCGACTACACGTAGGGGGGATCGGGCCGATCCCTGACTTGCGCATTCTGCCTCTCCGTCCGGCTGAGCGCCCGCTTGCTTGTTTCGTGGGTTGGCATAGGCATACGGAGTTCATTCCATGTCTAAGCCCCAACCGGACCGATGGTTGTTGCAGCAGGACTAGCAGCAGGATCAATAGCACGCAGAGAGAGACCGGGCTGATCCCCGGCTTACGGATTAAGCCTCTCTGACCGGCTGAGCAACCGCACGATCGTTTCATGGGTTGACTTAGGCATATGGAGTTCATCCCCAGTCTAAGCATACGAAGTTCATTCATAGTCTAAGATCAGACTGGATTGAGGGTTACGGTAGCAGGATCGGCAACACACAGGGGGGACTGGGTCGATCCCCGGCTTGCGCATTCTACCTCTCTGGCCGGCTGAGCGCCCGCACGCCCGTTTCGTGGGTTGGCTTAAGCATAGGGAGTTCATTCCATGTCTAAGCCCCACCCAAACCGAGGGTTGAGGCAGTGGGACTGGCAGCATGCAAAGGTGGACCGAGCTGATTCTCGACTTGCGTATTATGCCTCTTCGGCCAGCTCAGCGTCGGTACGCTCATTTCGTGGGTTGACTTATGCATACGGAGTTCATTCCCAGTCTAAGATTAGACTAGACCGAGGGTTGTGGCAGCAAGATCGATAGCACTCAGGGGACCGGGTCGATCCCCGGCTTATGCATTCTGCCTCTCCGGCCTACTGAGCACTGCACGCTCGTTTCGTGGGTTGGCTTAGGCATACGGAGTTCATTCCATGTCTAAGGATGTGGAGTTCGTTCCCAGTATAAGATTTTGAGCCACGGTGCACATGCTGGGCTCAGGCATGTGCTGGTGCCGCATTTTTTTTGCTTAGGGTACCTTCGTTGGAGCATCGTTGGAGCTCCGTCGGACCATCGTCAGAGAGCCTAACCGACAACATTGGGGGTTACGACGATTGGGGCGGCCAGAGGGGTGTGCGCACATGATGTGCGATGGGTGCTGGTACTTGGCCCTTATATTGGTCCCCTATCCCTCATCAAACCTTGAGAACTCACACCCCCTTAAAGAGCATTTGAGATTTTATAGGTTTGCTGCCAGTAGCCATTAAAGTGTCTGAAATTGGGACACTTTTTTCAAACGGTCACAAAATCTTCTCCACTTCAAGTTTTTAGCTGAATTGTTTTGTGCATGCCAACAAAAATGCAAGGATCACCTCTACCAAATTTGGGGACAAAACTATATCTAAAAAAATTTTAAAAAATCCCGAACGACAAAACATTTCGAAAATCGTGAAAAACAGAAAACGAGTCGTCTTGCCAGAAACTTCACATGAAGGCTTAGGGGACCATTGTATGAATTTACAAGCCATAAAAATGGCATTGGCATGGTAGAAATATGAAGATGTGCTTGAACCCACCTACCACCCGTTCGATCCCCAGCTTGCGCATCCTGCCTCTCTGGTTAGTTGAGCGTCCACACGCTCGTTTTGTGGGTTAACATAGGCATACAGAGTTCATCCCCTGTCTAAGCATACGAAGTTCATTCATAGTCTAAGATCGAACTGGACCGAGGGTTGCGGCAATAGGATCGATAGCACGCAAGGGCGATCGGGCCGATCCCCGGCTTACACAATTTGCCTTTTCGACTGGCTGAGCACCTGCACACCCGTTTCATGGGTTGACTTAGGCATAGGGAGTTAATTCCATGTCTAAGCCCCAGCTGAATCGAGGGTTGTGGTAGCAGGACCGGCAGCACACAGAGGGGGACCGGATCGATCCCCAGCTTGCACATTATGCCTCTCCGATTGGCTCAGCGCCTGTATGCTCGTTTTGTGGGTTGAGTTAGGCATACGGAGTTCATTCCCAATCTAAGATCAGACCGGACCGAGGGTTGCAGCAGTAGGATCGACAGCACCCATGGGGGGATCGGGCTATCCCCAACTTATGCATTCTACCTCTCCGGTCGGTTGAGCGCCCGCATGCTTGTTTCGTGGGTTGGCTTAGGCATACGGAGTTCATTCCATCTCTAAGCATACGAAGTTCATTCCCAGTCTAAGATTTTGAGCCATGGTGCACATGCTAGGCTCGGGCATGTGCTGGTGCCGCATTTTTTTCGCCCGGGGCACCATCGTCGGAGCATCGTCGAAGATCTTAACCGGCGGCATTGGGGGTTTCGACGAATGGGGGGGCCGGGAGGTGTGCGCACATGATGTTCGATGAGTGCTGGTACTTGGCCCTTATATTGGCCCCCTATCCCTCATCGAACCTCGGGAACTCACACCCCTTAAAGAGCATTTGAGATTTTATAGGTTTGCTGCCAGTAGCCATTAAAGTGTCTGAAATGGGGACACTTTTTTCAAACGGTCACAAAATCTTCTCCACTTGGAGTTTTTGGCTGAATTTTTTGTGCACACCAACAAAAATACAAGGATCACCTCTACCAAATTTGGGGACAAAACTCTTTCTAAAAAAATTTTAAAAAATCCCAAACCGTAAAAAGTTTCAAAAATCGTGAAAAATAGACAATGGGTTGTCTTGCCACGAAACTTCTCATGAAGGCTTAGGGGTCCATTGTATGAATTTAAAAGCCATAAAAATGGCATTGGCATGGCAGAAATATGAAGATGTGCTTGAACCCACCTACCACCCGTTTGATCCTCGGCTTGTGCATCTTGCCTCTCTGGTCGGTTGAGCGCCCGCACGCTTGTTTCGTGGGTTGACTTAGGCATATGGAGTTCATCCCCAGTCTAAGCATATGAAATTCATTCCCAATCTAAGATCAAACTGAACTAAGGGTTACGACAGCAGGATCGACAGCACGCAGGGGGGACCGGGCCGATCCCCGACTTGCATATTCTACCTCTACTGCCGGCTGAGCGCCCGCACGCCAATTTCATGTGTTGGCTTAGGCATAGGGAGTTCATTCCATGTCTAAGCCCCAGTCGGACCGAAGGTTGTGGTAGCAGGACCGGCAGCACGCAGAGGGGGACCGGGTTGATCTCCGACTTGCGCATTATGCCTCTCCGGTCGGCTTAGCGCCTGCACGCTCGTTTCGTGGGTTGACTTAGGCATACGGAGTTCATTCCCAGTCTAAGATTGGATCGGACCAAGGGTTGCAGCAGCAGGATCGACAGCATGTAAGGGGGGACCAGGCCGATCCCCGGCTTGCACATTCTGCCTCTCCGGTCGGCTGAGCGCCCGCACGCTTGTTTCGTGGGTTGGCTTAGGCATACGGAGTTCATTCCATGTATAAGCATACGGAGTTCATTCCCAGTCTAAGATTTTGAGCCACGTTGGACATGCTAGGCTCGGACATGTGCTGGTGCTGCATTTTTTTCACCTGAGGCACCATCCTCGGAGCATCATTGGAGAGCCTAACCGGTAGCATTGGGGGTTCCGATGATTGGGGGGGTCGAGGGGGTGTGCACACATGATGTGCAATGGGTGCTGGTACTTGGCCCTTATATTGGCCCCCTATCCCTCATCAAACCTCGAGAACTCACACCCCCTTAAGGAGCATTTGAGATTTTATAGGTTTGCTGCCAGTAGCCATTAAAGTGTCTGAAATGTGGACACTTTTTTCAAACGTTCACAAAATCTTCTCCGCTTTGAGTTTTTAACTGAATTTTTTATGCATGCCAACAAAAATACAAGGATCACCTCTACCAAATTTTGGGGCAAAACTCTCTCTAAAAAAATTTTAAAAAATCCTGAACCGCAAAAAGTTTTGAAAATCATGAAAAATAGAAAACGGGTCATCTTGCCATGAAACGTCACATGAAGGCTTATGGGACCATTGTATGAATCTACAAGCCATAAAAATGGCATTGGTATGGCAGAAATATGAAGATGTGCTTGAACCCACCTACCACTAGTTCGATCCCCGGCTTGCGCATCCTACCTCTCTGGTCGATTGAACGCCCGTACATTCGTTTCATGGGTTGACTTAGGAATACAGAGTTCATCCCAATCTAAGCATACGAAGTTCATTCCCAGTCTAAGATCGAACTGGACCGATGGTTGCGGCAGTAGGATCGGTAGCACGTAGAGGGGATCGGGCCGATCCCCGGCTTACGCATTTTGCCTCTCTGACCGGCTGAGCGCCCGCACGCCCGTTTCGTGGGTTGGCTTAGGGATAGGGAGTTCATTCCATGTCTAAGCCCCAGCCGAACCGAGGGCTGTGGCAGCGGGATCGGTAGCATGCAGAAGGGGATCGGGTCGATCCCCAGCTTACGCATTCTGCCTCTCCAGTCGGTTGAGTGCCCGCACACCCGTTGCCCCAGCCGAGCCGAGGGTTATGGCAGTGAGACTGATAGCACGCAATGGAAGACCGGGTTGATCCCTGGCATGCGCATTATACCACTCCGATCGGCTCAGTGCTCGCATGCTAGTTTCATGGGTTGACTTAGGCAAACGGAGTTCATTCGTAATCTAAGATCGGACCAGACCGAGGGTTGCGATAGTGGGATCGACAGCACACAGGGGGGATCGGAGTGATCCTCGGCCTGTGCATTCTGCCTCTTCGACCGGTTGAGCACTCGTACGCTGGTTTTGTGGGTTGGCTTAGGCATACGGAGTTCATTCCATGTCTAAGCATACAGAGTTTATTCCCAGTCTAAGATTTTGAGCCATGGTGTACATGCTGGACTCGGACATGTGCTGGTGCTGCATTGTTTTTACCCGGGGCACCATTACCGTAGGATCGTCGAAGAGCCTAATCGATGGCATTAGGGGTTCCGACGATGGGGGGGTCGGGGTGATTGAGGGGATCGGCAGAGCGCCCGCACGCTCGTTTAATGGGTTGGCTTAGGCATACAGAGTTCATTCCATGTCTAAGCATACGGAGTTCATTCCCAGTCTAAGATCAGACCAGACCGAGGGTTGCGATAGTAGGACCAGCAGCAGGATCGACAGCACACAGGAGGGACCAAGCTGATCCCTAGCTTGCGCATTCTGCTTCTCCGATCGACTGAGCACCCACACGCTCATTTCATGAGTTGGCTTAGGCATCGGACTTCATTCCATGTCTAAGCCCCAGTCGGATCGAAGGTTGTGACAACAGGATCGACAGTGGGATTGGGGTTGTGGTAGCACGTAGAGGGGAACCGGACTAATCCCCGACTTACACATTATGCCTCTCCGGTCGGCCTCCCCAACTAGCTGAGTGCCCTCACGCTCGTTTCATGGGTTGACTTAGGCATACGGAGTTTATCTCTAGTCTAAGCATACAGAGTTCATTCCCAGTCTAAGATCAGACCAGACCGAGGGTTGCGGCAGCAAGATCGGTAGCACGCAGGGGAGACCGGGCCGATCCCCAGCTTGCGCATTCTACCTCTCCGACCGGTTGAGTGCCCGCACTCCCGTTTCGTGGGTTCCCTTAGGCATAGGGAGTTCATTCCATGTCTAAGCCCCAACCGGACAGAGGGTTGTGGCAACGGGACTGGAAACACGTAGAGGGGGATCGAGCCAATCCCCTGCTTGCGCATTATGCCTCTCCGGTCGGCTCAGTGCCCGAACGCTCGTTTCATTGGTTGACTTAGACATACAGAGTTCATTCCCAGTCCAAGATCGGACCAGACCGAGGGTTGTGGCAGCAGAATCGATAGCATGCAAGGGGGATCGAGTCGGTCCCCAGCTTACGCATTCTGCCTCTCCAGCCAGCTAAGCGCCCACACGCTCGTTTCGTGGGTTGGCTTAGGCATACAGAGTTCATTCCATGTCTAAGCATACGGAGTTCATTCCCAGTCTAAGATCGGATCAGACAAAGGGTTACGGTAGCAGGACCAGCAGTAGGATCGGCAGCACGTAGGGGGAGATCGGGCTGATCTTCGGCTTGCACATTCTACCTCTCCAATCGGCCTCTCTAGCCGACTGAGCGCCCGTACACTCGTTTCGTGGGTTGACTTAGGCATACAGAGTTCATCCCTAGTCTAAGCATACGGAGTTCATTCCAGTCTAAGAGTTTGAGCCATAGTGCACATGCTAGGCTTAGGCGTGTGCTGGTGTCGCATTTTTTTCGCCCGAGGCACCATCGTCGGAGCTTCGTCGAAGAGCCTAACCGACGGCATTGGGGGTTCTAGTGATTGGGGGGGCCCGTGGGTGTGCGCACATGATGTGCGATGGGTGCAGGTACTTGGCCCTTATATTGGCCCCCTATCCCTCATCAAACCTCGAGAACTCACACCCCCTTAAAGAGCATTTGAGATTTTATAAGTTTACTGCCAGTAGCCATTAAAGTGTCTGAAATGGGGACACTTTTTTCAAATGGTCACAAAATCTTCTCCACTTCGAGTTTTTAGCTGAATTTTTTTGTGCATGCCAACAAAAATACAAGGATCACCTCTACCAAATTTGGGGACAAAACTCTTTCTAAAAAAATTTTAAAAATCTCAAACCTCAAAAAGTTTCAAAAATCATGAAAAATGGAAAATGGGTCATCTTGCCATGAAACTTCACATGAAGACATAGGGGAACATTGTATGAATTTACAAGCCATAAAAATGGCATTGGCATGGTAGAAATATGAAGATGTATTTGAACCCACCTACCACCCATTCGATCCCCAGCTTACGCATCCTGCCTCTCTAGTCGGCTGAGCGTCTGCACGTTCGTTTCATGGGTTGACTTAGGCATATGGAGTTCATCCCCAGTCTAAGCATACAGAGTTCATTCCTAGTCTAAGATCAGACCAGGCCGAGGGTTGTGGCAGCAAGATCGAAAGCACGTAGGGGGGATCGGGCTAATCTTCGGCTTGCGCATTCTGCTTCTCCGGGCGGTTGAGTGCTCGCAATCCAGTTTCATGGGTTGGCTTAGGCATAGGGAGTTCATTCCATGTCTAAGCCCTAGCCAGACTGAGGGTTGTGGCAGCGAGACCGACAGCACGTAGAGGCAGACCGGGTCGATCCTCGGCTTGCGCATTATGCCTCTCGGACCGACTCAGTGCCCGACTGTGCGTCTCATGGGTTTACTTAGGCATACGGAGTTCGTTCCCAGTCTAAGATTGGATCGGACCAAGGGTTGCAGCAGCAAGATTGACAGTACGTGAGGGGGGATCGGGCCAGTCCCCGACTTGTGCATTCTGCCTCATCGGCCGACTGAGCGCCCGCACGCTCGTTTCGAGGGTTGGCTTAGGCATACGGAGTTCATTCCATGTATAAGCATACGGAGATCATTCCCAATCTGAGATCAGACCAGACTGAGGGTTGCGGCAGTAGGATCGGTAGCACGCAGGGGTTGATCAGGCCAATCCCTAGCTTGCACATTCTGCCTCTCCGACCGGCTGAGCGCCCGTACGTTTGTTTCGTGGGTTGACTTAGACATACGGAGTTCATCCCCAGTCTAAGCATACGGAGTTCATTCCCAGTCTAAGATTGAATCGGACCGAGGGTTGGGGCAGCAGGATCGATAGGACGCAGGGGGGACCGGGCTAATCCCTGGCTTGTGCATTCTGCCTCTCCAACCAACTAAGCGCCCGCACGCCCGTTTGATGGGATGGCTTAGGCATAGGGAGTTCATTCCATGTCTAAGCCCCAGTCGGATCGAGGGTTGTGGCAGTGGGATCGGTAGCATGCTGAGGGGGACCAGGCCGATCTCAGCTTGCGCATTCTACCTCTCCGGTCGGTTGAGCGCCCGCACGCTCGTTTCGTGGGTTGGCTTAGGCATACGGAGTTCATTCCATGTCAAAGCATACGAAGTTCATTCCCAATCTAAGAGTTTGAGCCACGGTGCACACGCTAGGCTCAGGCATGTGGTGGTGCCACATTTTTTTCACATGGGGCACCATCGTCGAAGCATCGCCGGAGAGCCTAACCAGCGACATTACGGGTTTCGGTGATTGGGGGGGCTGGGGGGGTGTGTGCACATGATGTCTGATGGGTGCTGGTACTTGGCCCTTATATTGGCCCCCTATCCCTAATCAAACCTCAAGAACTCACACCCCCTTAAAGCAGATGTGAGATTTTATAGGTTTGCTGCCAATAGCCATTAAAGTGTCTAAAATGGGGACACTTTTTTCAAATGGTCACAAAATCTTCTCCACTTCGAGTTTTTAGCTGAAATTTTTTGTGCATGCAAAAAAAAATACAAGTATCATCTCCACAAAATTTGGGGACAAAAAGCTTTCTAAAAAAATTTTAAAAAATCCTGAACCGCAAAAATTTTTAAAAATTGTGAAAAATAGAAAACGGGCTGTCTTGCCACGAAACTTCACATGAAGGCGTAGGGGACCATTGTATGAATTTACAAGCCATAAAAATGGCATTAGCATAGCAGAAATATGAAGATGTGCTTGAACCCACCTACCACTCGTTCGATCCCCGACATGTGCATCCTGCCTCTCTGGTCGTTTGAGCGTCCGCATGCTCATTTCGTGGCTTGTCTTAGGCATACGGAGTTCATCTCTAGTCTAACCATACAGAGTTCATTCCCAGTCTAATATCAGACCTGACTGAAGGTTACGGTAGAAGGATCGGCAGCACACAGGGGGGACCAGGTGGATCCTCGGCTTACGCATTCTACCTCTCCGACCGACTAAGCACCTGCACGCCCATTTCTTGGGTTGGCTTAGGCATAAGGAGTTCATTCCATGTCTAAGCCCCAGCCGGACCGAGGTGGTGGTAGCGAGACCGGTAGCACGCAGAAAGGGATCAGGTCGTTCCTCGACTTGCGCATTATGCATCTGCGGTTGGCTCAGCGCATGAATGCTCGTTTCATGGGTTGACTTTGGCATACGAAGTTCATTCCCAGTCTAAGATCGGACCGAACTGAGGGTTTCGATAGTAGGATCGGCAGCATGCAGAGGGGATCAGGTCGGTCCCCGGCTTGTGCATTCTGCCTCTCCGTCCGGTTGAGCACCCGCACGTTCATTTCATGGGTTGGCTTAGGCATACAGAGTTCATTCCATGTCTAAGCATATGGAGTTCATTCCTAGTCTAAGATCGGACCGGATCGAGGGTTGTAACAGCAGGACCAACAGCAACATCGGTAACACGCAGGTTGGGATCGGGCCGATCCCCGGCTTGTGCATTCTACCTATACGACTGGCTGAGTGCCCGTACGCTCATTTCATGGGTTGGCTTAGGCATACGAAGTTCATTCCATGTCTAAGCCCCAATCGAACTGAGGGTTGTAGTAGTAGGACCGACAGTGAGATCGGCAGCATACAGAGGGGGATCGGGCTGATCCCTGGCTTGCGCGTTATGCCTCTCCGACCAGCCTCTCCCGCCGGCTGAGCGCCCGTACGCTCGTTTCGTGGGTTGACTTAGGCATACGGAGTTCATCCCTTATCTAAGCATATGGAGTGCATTCCCAGTCTAAGATCAGACCGGACTAAGGGCTGCGATAGCAGGATCGATAGCACGCAGGGGGGATCGAGACGATCCCTGGCATACGCATTCTGCCTCTCCGGCCGGCTGAGCGCCCACATGCTCGTTTTGTGGGTTGGCTTAGGCGTAGGGAGTTCATTCCATGTCTAAGCCCCAGTCCAACTGAGAGTTGTGGCAGCGGGATCGATAGCACGCAGAGGGGGACCGGGTCGATCCCTGACTTACGCATTCTACCTCTTCGGCCGACTGAGCACCCGCACGCTCGCTTCGTGGGTTGGCTTAGGCATATGGAGTTAATTCCCAGTCTAAGATCTGATCGAACCGAGGGTTGCGATAGCAGGATCGACAGCACGATGGGTGGGACCAGGTTGGTCCCTGACTTACACATTCTGCCTCTCTGATCGATTGAGCGCCCGTACGCTCGTTTCGTGGGTTGGCTTAGGCATACGGAGTTCATTCCATGTCTACGCATATGGAGTTCATTCCCAGTCTAAGATCAGACTGGATTAAAGGTTGCGATAGCAGGACCAGCTGTAGGATCGACAGCATGTTGGGAGGACCGGGCCGATCCCTAGCTTGCGTATTCTGCCTCTCTGACCGGACTCTTCAGCCTGCTGGGCGCCCACACGATCGTTTCATCGGTTGATTTAGGGATACGAAGTTCATCCCTAGTCTAAGCATACAGAGTTCATTCCCAGTCTAAGATCGAACCGAACTGAGGGTTGCTATAGCAAGATCGACAGCACGCAGAAGGGATCGGGTCGATCCCCGACTTACGCATTCTACCTCTCCGATCGGTTGAGCGCCCGCATACTCATTTCATGGGTTGGCTTAGGCTTAGGCATAGGGAGTTCATTCCATGTCTAAGCCCCAGTCGGACCGAGGGTTGTGGCAGCGGGACCGACAGCATGCAGAGGGGGGCCGAACCGATCCTCGGCTTGCGCATTCTGCCTCTTCGGTCAGCTGAATGCCCATACGCTCGTTTCATGGGTTGGCTTATGCATACGTAGTTCATTCCATGTCTAAGCCCCAGTCGGTCTGAGGGTTCTGGCAGCGGGATCGGTAGCTCGCAGAGGGGGATCGGGCTGATCCCCAGCTTGCTCATTATGCCTCTCCGGTCGGCTTAACACCCGAACGCTTGTTTCATGGGTTGACTTACGCATACGGAGTTCATTCCTAGTCTAAGATTGGATTGAACCGAGGGTTGCAGTAATAGGATCGATAGTACGTAGAGAGGGACCGAGCTGGTCCCCAACTTACGCATTCTACCTCTCCACCCGATTGAGCACTCGCAAGCTCGTTTTATGGGTTGGCTTAGGCATATGGAGTTCATTCCATGTCTAAGCATACGGAGTTCATTCCTAGTCTAAGATCGGACCAGACTGAGGGTTGTGGCAGCAAGACCAGTAGCAAGATCAGTAGAATGCAGTGGGGACCAGGTCGATCCCTAGCTTATGCATTCCACCTCTTTGGCTGGCCTCTTTGACTGGCTAAGCGCACGTACACTCATTTCGTGGGTGGACTTAGGCATACGGAGTTTATCCCCTGTCTAAGCAGACAAAGTTCATTCCTAGTCTAAGATCGGACTGGTCCGAGGGTTGCGGCAGCAAGATCGATAGCACGCAGGGGGGACCAGGCCAATCCTCGGCTTGCGCATTTTACCTCTCCGGTCGGCTGAGCGCCCGCACGCTCGTTTCGTGGGTTGGCTTCGACATAAGGAGTTCATTCCATGTCTAAGCCCCAGCCGAACTGAGGGTTGTGGTAGCGAAACTGGCAGCATGCAGAGCGAGATCGGGCCAATCTCTGGCTTGCGCATTCTGCCTCTCTGGTCGGCTGAGCACCCGCACGCTCGCTTCGTGGGTTGGCTTAGGCATACGGAGTTCATTCCATGTCTAAGCATACGGAGTTTATTCCCAGTCTAGAGTTTGAGCCATGGTGCACATGCTGGGCTTGGGCATGTGCTGGTGCTACATTTTCTTTGCCCGGGGCACTATCACCCTAGCATCATCGGAGCATCGTCGGAGAGCCTAACTAGCGGCATTAGGGGTTCCGGTGATTCGGGGGTCGTGGGGGTGTGCGCACATGATATGCGATGGGTGCTGGTAGTTGGCCCTTATATTGGCCCCCTATCCCTCATCAAACCTTGAGAACTCACACCCTCTTAAAGAGCATTTGAGATTTTATAGGTTTCTTGCCAGTAGCCATTAAAGTGTCTGAAATAGGGACACTTTTTTCGAATGGTCACAAAATCTTCTCCACTTCGAGTTTTTTAGCTGAATTTTTTGTGCACACCAAAAAAAAAATAAAAGTATCACCTCTACCAAATTTTGGGGCAAAACTCTTTCTAAAAAAATTTAAAAAAATCCCGAACCATAAAAAGTTTTGAAAATCATGAAAAATAGAAAACGGGTCGTCTTGCCATGAAACTTCACATGAAGGTGTAGGGGACCATTGTATGAATTTACAAGCAATAAAAATGGCATTGGCATGGCAGAAATATGAAGATGTGCTTGAACCCACCAACCACCCGTTCGATCCGCAGCTTGCGCATCCTGCCTCTCTTGTCAGTTGAGCATTCGCATGCTCATTTTATGGGTTGACTTAGGCATACAGAGTTAATCCCTAGTCTAAGCGTATGAAGTTCATTCCCAATCTAAGATCAGACCAGACAAAGGGTTACGGCAGCAGGATCGATAGCACGTAGGGGCGACCGGGTCGATCCCCGGCTTACGCATTTTACCTCTCTGGCCGACTGAGTGCCCGCACGCCCATTTCATGGGTTGGCTTAGGCATAGGGAGTTCATTCCATGTCTAAGCCCCAGCCAGACTGAGGGTTGTGGCAGCGGGACCGGTAGCACGTAGAGGGGGATGGGCCAATCCCCGGCTTGCGCATTATGCCACTCCGGCCGGCTCAGCACCCGCACATTCATTTTGTGGCTTGACTTAGGCAAGCGGTGTTCATTCCTAGTCTAAGATGGGATCGAACCGAGGGTTGCGGTAGCAGGATCGATAGCACGTAGGGGGGATCGGGCCTATCCCCGATTTACGCATTCTACCTATCCGGCTAGTTGAGCGCCCGCACGTTCGTTTCGTGGGTTGGCTTAGGCATACGGAGTTCATTCCATATCTAAGCATATAGAGTTCATTCCCAGTCTAAGATCAGATTGGATCGAGGGTTACGATAGTAGGACCAACAGCAGGATCGGTAGCATGCAGAGGGGACCGGGTCGATCCCTGGCTTGTGCATTCTACCTCTCTGGTCGGCTGAGCGCCTACACACTCGTTTCATGGGTTGGCTTAGGCATACAGAGTTCATTCCATGTCTAAGCCCTAGTAGGACAGAGGGTTGTGGCAGCAGGACCGGCAGCGAAATCGATAGCACGCAGATGGGGACTGGGTTGATCCCCGACTCGCGCATTATGCCTCTTCGATCGGCCTCTATGGCCAGCTGAGCACCCGCACGTTCGTTTCGTGGGTTGACTTAGGCATACAGAGTTCATCCCAAGTCTAAGCATACGGAGTTCATTCCCAGTCTAAGATCGAACTGGATCGAGGGTTGCGACAGTAGGATCGGTAGCACGCATGGGAGATTGAGCCAATCCCCAGCTTACGCATTCTGCTTTTCCGGCTGGTTGAGCGCCCGCACGCCAGTTTCATGGGTTGGCTTAGGCATAAAGAGTTCATTCCATGTCTAAGCCCCAGCCAGATCGACGGTTCTGGCAGTGGCACCGACAGCACGCAGAGGGGGATCAGGCCGATCCTCGGCTTGCACATTATGCCTCTTCGATCGGCTCAGTGCCCGAAAGCTCGTTTTATGGGTTGACTTAAGCATACGTAGTTCATTCCCAGTCTAAGATCAGACTAGACCGAGGGTTACGATAGCCAGATTGACAGCACACAGGAAGGGGCCGGGTCGGTCCCCGACTTTTGCGTTCTGCCTCTCCGACCAGCTAAGCGCCCGTACGCTCGTTTCGTTGGTTGGCTTGGGCATACGGAGTTCATTCCATGTCTAAGCATACGGAGTTCATTCCCAGTCTAAGATCGGACCGGACATGGGGTTGCGGTAGCAGGACCTGCAGCAGGATCTACAACACACAGGGGGGATCGGGTCGATCCTCGGCTTGCGCATTCTACCTCTTCGACTGGCTAAGCACCCACACGCTCGTTTCATGGGTTGACTTAGGCTTATGGAGTTCATTCCCAGTCTAAGCATATGGAGTTCATTCCCAGTCTAAGATCGAACCGGATCAAGGGTTGCGAGAGTTGGATCGACAGCATGCAGATGGCACCGGGCCAATACTCGACTTTCACTTTCTGCCTCTCCGGTTGGTTGAGCACTCGCACGCCCGTTTCATGGGTTGGCTTAGGCAGAGGGAGTTCATTCCATGTCTAAGCCCCAGTCGGATTGAGGTTTGGGGCAGTGGGACCGGCAGCACATAGAGGGGGACTGGGTCGATCCCCATCTTACGCATTTTGCCTCTCCAATCGGTTGAGCGCCCGCACGTTCGTTTCGTGGGTTGGCTTAGGCATACGGAGTTCATTCCATGTCTAAGCATATGGAGTTCATTCCCAGTCTAAGAGTTTGAGCCACGGTGAACATGCTGGGCTCGGGCATATGCTGGTGCCGCATTTTCTTCACTCGAGGCACCATCGTCAGAGCATCACTGGAGAGCCTAACCGGCGACATTGGGGGTTCCGACGATTGGGGGGCCCGGGGGGTGTGCATACATGATGTACGATGGGTGCTGGTACGTGGCCCTTATATTGGCCCCCATATTGGCCCCCTATCCCTCATCAAACCTCAAGAACTCACACCCCCTTAAAGAGCATTTGAGATTTTATAGGTTTGCTACCAGTAGCCATTAAAGTGTCTGAAATGGGGACACGTTTTTCAAACGATCACAAAATCTTCTCCAACTCAAGTTTTTAGCTGAATTTTTGGTGCATCCCAAAAAAAATACAAGGATCACCTCTACCAAATTTTGGGGCAAAACTCTTTCTAAAAAAATTAAAAAAAATCCCTAACCGTAAAAAGTTTTAAAAATCGTGAAAAATAGAAAACGGGTCGTCTTGCCATGAAACTTCACATGAAGGCATAGGGGACCATTGTATAAATTTACAAGCCATCAAAATGGCGTTGGCACGACAGAAATATGAAGATATGCTTGAACCCACATACCACCCGTTCGATCTCCGGCTAACGCATCCTGCCTCTCTGGTTGACTGAGCGTCCGCACGCTCGTTTTGTGGGTTGAATTAGGCATATGTAGTTCATCCCCAGTGTAAGCACACGGAGTTCATTCCCAGTCTAAGATCAGACCGGACTGAGGGTTGCGGTAGCAGGATCGACAGCACGCAGAGGGGACCAGGCCGATCCCCGGTTTACGCATTCTACCTCTCCGGCCAGCTGAGCGCCTACACGCCTATTTCGTGGGTTGGCTTAGGCATAGGGAGATCATTCCATGTCTAAGCCCTAGCCAGACCTAGAGTTATGGCAGCGAGACCGACAGCACGCAGAAGGGGATCAGGCTGATCCCCTGCTTGCATATTATGCCTCTCCGATCGGCTCAACACCCGTACGTTCGTTTCATAGGTTAACTTAGGCATACAGAGTTCATTCCCAGTCTAAGATCGGATCAGACCGAGGGTTACGGTAGCAGGATCGACAGCACGTAGGGGGGATCGGGCCGATCCCCGACTTGGACATTCTGCCTCTAAGATCGGCTGAGCACCCGTACGTTCGTTTTGTGGTTTGGCTTAGGCATACGGAGTTCATTCTGAGTCTAAGATCAGACAGGACTGAGAGTTGCGACAGCAGGACCAGTAGTAGGATCGGTAGCATACAGGGGGGAACCGGGCCGATCCCTGGCTTGCACATTCTACCTCTCCGATCGGTTGAGCATTCGTACGCTTGTTTCATGGGTTGGCTTAGGCATACAGAGTTCATTCCATGTCTAAGCCCCAGTCGGACCGAGGGTTATGGCAGCAGGACCGACAGTGGAATCGATAGCACACAGAGGGGGACTGGGCTGATCCCCAGCTTGTGCATTATACCTCTTCGGTCAGCCTCTCCGGTCGGTTGAGCACCCGCACGCTCGTTTTGTGGGTTCACTTAGGCATACGGAGTTCATCCCCAGTCTAAGCATACGAAGTTCATTCCCAGTCTAAGATCAAATCGGATCGAGAGTTACGGTAGCAGGATCGACAACATGCAGG
This sequence comes from Durio zibethinus, assembly GCF_047325235.1. Taxonomy (NCBI): domain Eukaryota; kingdom Viridiplantae; phylum Streptophyta; class Magnoliopsida; order Malvales; family Malvaceae; genus Durio; species Durio zibethinus. The sequence continues at coordinate 21,358,979 of NC_143181.1, forward strand.
GGGGATCGGGCTGATCCCCGGCTTGCACATTCTGCCTCTTTGGCCGGTTGAGCCCCCGCACGCCCGTTTCGTGGGTTGGCTTAGGCATAGGGAGTTTATTCCATGTCTAAGCCCCAGCCGGACCAAGGGTTGTGGCATCAGGATCGATAGCACGTAGAGGGGGACCGGGCTGATCCCCAGCTTGCGCATTATACCTCTCCGTCCGACTTAGTGCCCGAAGGCTCATTTCGTGGGTTGACTTAGGCATACGGAGTTCATTCCCAGTCTAAGATCAGATCGGACCGAAGGTTGTGACAGTACGTAAGGGGGGACCGGGTCAGTCCCCAGCTTTCGTATTCTGTCTCTCCAGCCGGTTGAGCACCCGTACGTTCGTTTCGTGGGTTGGCTTAGGCATACAGAGTTCATTCCATGTCTAAGCATATGAAGTTCATTCCCAATGTAAGATCAGACCAGACCGAGGGTTGCGGTAGCAGGATCGATAGCACACAGAGGGGATCGAGCCTTTTCGGTCGGTTGAGCACCCGCATGCCCGTTTCGTAGGTTGGCTTAGGCATAGGGAGTTCATTCCATGTCTAAGCCCCAGCCAGACCGAGGGTTATGGTAGCGAGACCGACAGCACATAGAGGGGGACCGGGCTGGTCCTCGGCTTGTGCATTCTACCTCTCCGACCGGCTGAGCGCCAGCACGCTCGTTTCATGGGTTGGCTTAGGCATACGGAGTTCATTCTATGTCTAACCCCCAACCGGTCCGAGGGTTGTGCCAACAGGACCAGCAGCGAGATCGGTAGCACATAGAGGGGGATCGAGTTAATCCCCGACTTGCACATTATGCCTCTCTGGTCGGCCTCTCCTGTAGGCTAAGCGCCCGTACGCTCGTTTCATGGGTTGACTTAGGCATACGGAGTTCATCCCCAGTCTAAGCATACGGAGTTCATTCCCAGTCTAAGATCAGACCGGATCGAGGGTTATGGCAGCAGGATCGGTAGTACGGAAGGGGGACTGTGTCATTCCTTGGCTTGCGTATTTTGCCTCTTCGGTTGGCTGAGTGCCCGCACGCCCATTTTGTGCGTTGGCTTAGGCATAGGGAGTTTATTCCATTTCTAAGCCCCAGTTGGATCGAGGATTGTGGCAGCAAGATCCGTAGTAGGTAGAGGGGTACCGGGTCGATCCCCGACTTATGCATTATGCCTCTTCGACTGGCTCAGTGCCCGAACGCTCGTTTCGTGGGTTGACTTAGGCATGCGGAGTTCATTCCTAGTCTAAGATCAGACCGAACCGAGCATTGCGATAGTAGAATCGATAGCAGGTAGGGGGGATCGGGTTGATCCCCGGCTTATGCATTCCGCCTCTCTGATCGACTAAGCACCCGCACGCTCGTTTCGTGGGTTGGCTTAGGCATACGGAGTTCATTCCATGTCTAAGCATACGGAGTTCATTCCCAATCTAAGATCAGACCAGACTGAGGGTTGTGGTAGCAGGACCAGTAGTAAGATCAACAGCACGTAGGGGGGACCGAGCCGATCCCCGACTTGCGCATTCTGCCTCTCCAATCGGTTGAGCACCCACCCACTCATTTCGTAGGTTGGCTTAGGCATACGGAGTTCATTCCATGTCTAAGCATACAAAGTTCATTCCCAGTCTAAGATCGGACCAGACTGAGGGTTGCGGTAGCAAGATCGACAGCATCCAGGGGGGACTGGGCCTATCCCCAACTTACACATTCCGGCTCTCCGGCTGGTTGAGCGCCCGCACGCCTGTTTCGTGGGTTGGCTTAGGCATAGGGAGTTTATTCCATGTCTAAGCCCTAACCGGACCGAGGGTTGTGGCATCGGGATCGACAGCACGTAGAGGGGGACCGAACCGATCCCCGGCTTGCGCATTATGCCTCTCCCTCTAGCTTAACGCCCGAACGCTCATTTCGTGGGTTGACTTAGGCATACGAAGTTCATTCCTAATCTAAGATCAGATCGGATCAAAGGTTGCGGTAGCAGGATCGACAGCACGTAGGGGGGACCGAGTCGGTCCCCGGCTTACGCATTCTGCCTCTCCAGCCGGCTAAGCACCCGTACGCTCATTTCGTGGGTTGGCTTAGGCATACAGAGTTCATTCCATGTCTAAGCATACAGAGTTCATTCCCAGTCAAAGATTAGATCGAATCGAGGGTTACGGTAGCAGGATCGATAGCACGCAGGGGGGACCGAGCCTCTTCGATCGGCTGAGCGCCCGCACGTCCGTTTCGTGGGTTGGCTTAGGCATAGGGAGTTCATTCCATGTCTAAGCCCCAGTCAGACCGAGGGTTATGACAGTGGGATCGGCAGCACGCAGAGGGGGCGGGGCCGATCCCTGGCTTGCTCCAACCGACTGAGCGCCCGCATGTTCATTTCATGGGTTAGTTTAGGCATACGGAGTTCATTCCATGTCTAGGCCCCAGTCGGTCTGAGGGTTGTGGCAGTAGGACCAGCAGTGGGATGAGCAGCACGTAGAGGGGGATCGAGCTGATCCCCGGTTTATGCATTATTCCTCTCTAGCTAGCCTCTCCGACAGGCTGAGCGTCCGTACGCTTGTTTAATGGGTTGACTTAGGCATACGGAGTTCATCCCCAGTCTAAGCATACGGAGTTCATTCCCAGTCTAAGATCGGACCGGATCGAGGGTTACGGCAGCAGGATCGGTAGTATGCAGGGAGGGACCGTGCCGTTCCCCGACTTGCACATTCTGCCTCTCCGGTTGGCTGAGCACCCGCACGCCCGTTTCGTGGGTTGGCTTAGGCATGGGGAGTTTATTCCATGTCTAAGCCCCAGCTGGATCGAGGGTTGTGGCAGTGGGACCGACAGCATGCAGAGGGGGACCGGGTCGATCCCCGACTTGTGCATTATGCCTCTCCGGCTGGCTTAGCGCCCGAACGCTTGTTTCATGGGTTGACTTAGGCATGCGGAGCTCATTCCCAGTCTAAGATCAAACCGGACTGAGCATTGTGGCAGTAGAATTGACAGTAGGCAAGGGGGATCGGGTCGATCCCCGGCTTGCGCATTCTGCCTCTTCGACTGGTTTAACGCATGCACGCTCGTTTCAAGGGTTGGCTTAGACATACGGACTTCATTCCATGTCTAAGCATACGAAGTTCATTCCCAGTCTAAGATCGGACTGAACCAAGGGTTGTGGCAGCAGGACCAACAGCAAGATCAACAGCACGTAGGGGGGACTGGTCTGATCTCAGCTTGCGCATTCTACCTCTCCGATTGGCTGAGCGTCCGCACACTCGTTTCCTAGGTTGGCTTAGGCATACGAAGTTCATTCCATGTCTAAGCCCCAGCCACACCGAGGGTTGTGGCAGCAGGACCGGCAGCGGGATCGGTAGTACCCAAGGGGGACTGGGCTGATCCCCAGCTTACGCATTATGCCTCTCCGATCGGCCTCTCCGGCCTACTGAGCGCCCGTAAGCTCGTTTTGTGGGTTGAGTTAGGCATATGGAATTCATCCCCGATCTAAGCATACGGGGTTCATTCCCAGTCTAAGATCGAACTGGACCAAGGGTTGCAGTTGCAGGATCGACAGCACGCAAGGGGGACCAGGCTGATCCCCGGCTTGCGCATTCTGCCTCTCCGACCGGCTGAGCGCCCGCACGCCTGTTTCGTGGGTTGGCTTAGGCGTAGGGAGTTCATTCCATGTCTAAGCCCCAGCCAGACCGAGGGTTGTGGCAGCGGGATCGGTAGCACGCAGAGGGGGACCAGGCCCATTCTCGACTTATGCTTTCTGCCTCTCCAGCCGGCTGAACGCCCGCACGCTCATTACATGGGTTGGCTTAGGCATATGGATTTCATTCCATGTCTAAGCATACGGAGTTCATTTCCAGTCTAAGAGTTTGAGCCACAGTGCACATCCTGGGCTCGGGCATGTGTTGGTGCCGCATTTGTTTTGCTCGGGGCACCATCGCGGGAGCATCGTCAGAGAGCCTAACCGGTGGCATTGGGGGTTTCGACGATTAGGGGGCCGGGGGGGTGTGCGCACATGATGTGCGATGGGTGCTGGTACTTGGCCCTTATATTGGCCCCCTATCCCTCCTCAAACCTCGAGAACTAACAGCTACTTAAAAAGCATTTGAGATTTTATAGGTTTGCTGCCATAGCCATTAAGGTGCCTGAAATGGAGACACTTTTTTCAAACGATCACAAAATCTTCTCCACTTCGAGCTTTTAGCTGAATTGTTTTGTGCATGCCAACAAAAATACAAGGATCATCTCTACCAAATTTGGGGACAAAACTCTTTCTAAAAAAATTTTTAAAAATCTCGAATCGTAAAAAGTTTTAAAAATCGTGAACAATAGAAAACGGTTCGTCTTGCCACGAAACTTCACATGAAGGCGTAGGGGACCATTGTATGAATTTGCAAGCCATAAAAATGGCATTGGCATGGTCGAAATATGAAGATGTGGTTGAACCCACCTACCACCCGTTCGATCCCCAGCTTGCGCATCCTGCCTCTCTAGTCGGCTGAGCATTCGCATGCTCGTTTCGTGGGTTGACTTAGGCATACGAAGTTCATCCCCAGTCTAAGCATATGGAGTTCATTCCCAATCTAAGATCGGACCAGACTGAAGGTTGTGGCAGCAGGATCGGTAGCATGCATGGGGGATCGGGCCAATCCTCGGCTTGCGCATTCTGCCTTTCCGGTCGGCTGAGCGCCCGCACGCCCGTTTCGTTGGTTGGCTTAGGCATAGGGAGTTCATTCCATGTCTAAACCCCAGTCGGACCGAGGGTTGTGGCAGCGGGACCGACAGCACGCAGAGGGGGATATGGTCGATCCCCGACCTGCGCATTATACCTCTCCGAACAGGTCAGCGCCCACACGCTCGTTTCATGGGTTGACTTAGGCATACAGAGTTCATTCCTAGTCTAAGATCAGACTGGACCGAGGGTTACGGTAGCAGGATTGACAGCACGTAAGGGGGACCGGGTCGGTCCCCGGCTTGCGCATTCTGCCTCTCCGGCCGACTGAGCACCCATACGCTCGTTTCATGGGTTGGCTTAGGCATACGGAGTTCATTCCCAGTCTAAGATCGGACCGGACTGAGGGTTGTGGCAGCTGGACCAACAGCAGGATCGGCAGCACGCAGAGGGGGATCGAGCCGATCCCCGGCTTGCACATTCTGCCTCTCCGACAGGCCTCTCCGGTCGACTGAGTGTCCGTACGCTCGTTTCGTTGGTTGACTTAGGCATACGTAGTTCATCCCCAGTCTAAGCATACGGAGTTCATTCTCAGTCTAAGATCGAACCAAATTGAGGGTTGCGGTAGCAGGATCGGTAGCACGCGAGGGGGATCGGGCCGATCTTCGGCTTACGTATTCTGCCTTTTCGGTCGACTAAGCACCCGCACGCCCGTTTCATGGGTTGGCTTAGGCATACGGAGTTTATTCCACGTCTAAGCCCCAACCAGATTGAGGGTTGTGGTAGGAGGACCGACAGCACACAGAGGGGGACCGTGCCGATCCCCGGCTTGCGCATTCTGCCTCTCCGACCAACTGAGCGCCCGTACACTCGTTTCATGGGTTGGCTTAGGCATACGGAGTTCATTCCATGTCTAAGCATACGGAGTTCATTCCCAGTCTAAGAGTTTGAGACACGGTACACATGCTGGGCTCGGGCATGTGCTGGTGCTGCATTTTTTTTGCCCGGGTCACCATCACCGGAGCATCGTCGGAGAGCCTAACGGCGACATTGGGGGTTCGACGATTGGGGGGCCGGGGGGTGTACGCACATCATGTGCGAAGGGTGCTGGTACTTGACCCTTATTTTGGCCCCCTATCCCTCATCAAACCTCGAGAACTAACACCCCCTTAAAGAGCATTTGAGATTTTGTAGATTTGCTGCTAGTAGCCATTAAAGTGTCTGAAATGGGGATACTTTTTTCAAACATACACAAAATATTCTCCACTTCGAGTTTTTAGCTGAATTTTTTTGTGCATGCCAAAAAAAAATACAAGGATCATCTCTACCAAATTTGGGGACAAAACTCTTTCTAAAAAAATTTTAAAAAATCCCGAACCACAAAAAGTTTTGAAAATCGTGAAAAATAGAAAACGGGTCATCTTGCCAAGAAACTTCACATGAAGGTGTAGGGGACCATTGTATGAATTTACAAGCCATTTCATGGGTTGGCTCAGGCATAGGGAGTTCATTCCATGTCTAAGCCCCAGCAGGATCGAGGGTTGTGGCAACGGGATCGGCAACGCGCAGAGGGGGGCCGGGGTAATCCCCGACTTGCGTATTCTGCCTCTTCGGCCGGTTGAGTGCCCGCACGCTCGTTTCGTGGGTTGGCTAAGGCATACGAAGTTCATTCCATGTCTAAGCCCCAGTCGGAACGAGGGTTGCGACAGCAGGACCAGTAGCAGGAATGGCAACATGCAGGGGGGACCAAGCCGATCCCCGGCTTGCGTATTCTTCCTCTCCGGCCGGTTGAGCACCCGCACACTCGTTTTATGAGTTGGCTTAGGCATACACAGTTCATTCCACGTCTAAGCCCCAGCCAGACTGAGGGTTGTGGCAGCGGTACCGACAGCACGCAGAGGGGGACTGAGTTGATCCCCGGCTTGCTTATTATGCCTCTCCGGTTGGCTCAGTGCCCGAACGCTCGTTTCGTGGGTTGATTTAGGCATACGAAGTTCATTTCCAGCCTAAGATTAGATCGGACCGAGGGTTACGGTAGTAGGATCGATAGCACCCAATGGGGGACCAGGTTGGTCCCCGACTTGTGCATTCTATCTCTCTGATCGGCTGAGCACCCGTACGCTCGTTTTATGGGTTGAGTTAGGCATACGAAGTTCATTCCCAATCTAAGATCGGACCAGACCGAGGGTTGCGGCAGTAGGATCGACGGCACGTAGGGGGGGACTGGGCTGGTCCCCAGCTTACGCATTCTGCCTCTCTGGCCGGCTGAGTGACCGCATGCCCGTTTCATAGGTTGGCTTAGGAATAGGGAGTTCATTCCATGTCTAAGCCCCAGCCGGACTGAGGGTTGTGGCAGTGGAACTTATAGCACGCAGAGGGGGACCGGGCCGATCCCCAGCTTGCGCGTTATGCATCTCCAGCCGGCTTAGCACCCGAACATTTGTTTCATGGGTTGACTTAGGCATACGGAGTTCATTCCTAGTCTAAGATCGAATCGAACTAAGGGTTGTGGTAGCAGGATCGACAGCACGTAGGGGGGATCGGACTGATCCCCGCCTAGCGCATTCTACCTCTCCGGTCGGCCTCTCCGATCGACTGAGCGCCCGCACGCTCGTTTCGTGGGTTGACTTAGGCATACGGAGTTCATCCCCAGTCTAAGCATTTGGAGTTCATTCCCAGTCTAAGATTGGATCGGATCGAGGGTTGCGGCAGCAGGATCGGTAGCACGCAAGGGGGACCGGGCCAATCCTCGGCTTGCGCATTATGCCTCTCCGACCCACTGAATGCCCGCACACCTGTTTCGTGGGTTAGCTTAGGCATAGGGAGTTCATTCCATGTCTAAGCCCCAGCCGAACTGAGGGTTGTGGTAGCGGGACCGACAGCACATAGAGGGGGATCGGGTCGGTCCCCGGCTTGCGCATTCTGCCTCTCCGGCTGGCTGAGCGCTTGTACGCTCATTTCATGGGTTAGCTTAGGCATTCGGAGTTCATTCCATGTCTAAGCATACGAAGTTCATTCCCAGTCTAAGAGTTTGAGCCACGGTGCAAATGCTGGGCTCGGGCATGTGCTGGTGCCGCATTTTTTTTGCTTGGGGTGCCATCGTCGGAGCATCGTCAGAGCATCACTGGAGAGTTTAACTGGTGGCATTAGGGGTTCCGACGATTGGAGGCGTCGGGGGGGTGTGCGCACATGATGTGTGATGGGTGCTGGTACTTGGCCCTTATATTGGCCCCCTATCCCTCATCAAACCTCGAGAACTCACACCCCCTTAAAGGGCATTTGAGATTTTATAGGTTTGCTGCCAGTAGCCATTAAAGTGTCTGAAATGGGGACACTTTTTTCAAATGTCGCAAAATCTTCTCCACTTCGAGTTTTTTGCTGAATTTTTTTGTGCATGCCAATAAAAAGACAAGGATCACTTCTACCAAATTTGGGGACAAAACTCTTCCTAAAAAAATTTTAAAAAATACCAAACCGCAAAAAGTTTCAAAAATCGTGAAAAATAGAAAATGGGACGTCTTGCCACGAAACTTCACATGAAGGCTTAGGGGACCATTGTATGAATTTACAAGCCATAAAAATGGCATTGGCAAGGCAGAAATATGAAGATGTGCTTGAACTCACCTACCACCCGTTCGATCCTCGGCTTACGTATCTTGCCTCTTTGGTTGCCTGAGTGTCTGCATGCTCATTTCATGGGTTGACTTAGGCATATGGAGCTCATCCCTAGTCTAAGCATACAGAGTTCATTACCAGTCTAAGATCAGATCGGACCGAGGGTTACAGAACCAGGATCTACAGCACGCAGGGGGGACCAGACCGATCCCCGGCTTGCGCATTCTGCCTCTCTGGCTGGTTGAGAGCCCGTACGCCCGTTTCATGGGTTGGCTTAGGCATAGGGAGTTCATTCCATGTCTAAGCCCCAGTCGGACCGAGCGTTGTGGCAGCGGGATCGACAACACACACAGGGGGACTGGGCCAATCCTCAGCTTGCACATTATGCCTCTACGGCCAGCACAGTGCCTGAACGCTCGTTTCATGGGTTGACTTAGGCATACGGAGTTCATTCCCAGTCTAAGATCGGACCAAACTGAGGGTTGCGGCAGCAGGATTGGCAGCACGTAGGGGGGATCGGGCTGATCCCCGGCTTGCGCATTCTGCCTCTTCGGCTGACTGAGCGCCCGCATGCCCGTTTCATGGATTGGCTTAGGCATAGGGAGTTCATTCCATGTCTAAGCCCCAATCGGACCTAGAGTTGTGGCAGTGGGACGGGCAGCACGTAGAGGGGGACCGGGCCGATCCCCGGCTTGCGCATTATGCCTCTTCGACCGACTCTGCGCCCGTACGCTCATTTCTTGGGTTGACTTATGCATATGGAGTTCATTCCCAGTCTAAGATCAGACCGAACTGAGGGTTACGGTAGCAGGATCGACAGCACGCAGGGGGGACCAGGCCAATCCTCAGCTTGCACATTTTGCCTCTCCGGTCCACTGAGCGCCCGCACGCTCGTTTTGTGGTTTGGCTTAGGCATATGAAGTTCATTCCATGTCTAAGCATACAGAGTTCATTCCAGTCTAAGATTTTGAGCCACGGTACACATGCTGGGCTTGGGCATGTGCTGATGCTACATTTTTTTCACCCGCAGCATCGTCGGAGCATTGGCGGAGAGCCTAACTGGCGGTATTGGGGGTTCTAACGATTGGGGGGGCCGGGGGTGTGTGCACATGATGTGCAATGGGTGCTGGTACTTGGCCCTTATATTGGCCCCTTATCCCTCATCAAACCTCGAGAACTCACACCCCCTTAAAGAGCATTTGAGATTTTATAGGTTTGTTGCCTGTAGCCATTAAAGTGTCTGAAATGGGGACATTTTTTTCAAACGATCACAAAATCTTCTCCACTTCGAGTTTTTAGCTGAATTTTTTTTTTGCATGCCAACAAAAATACAAGGGTCACCTCTACTAAATTTGGGGACAAAAAGCTTTCTAAAAAAATTTGAAAAAATCCTGAACCACAAAGAGTTCCAAAAATCATGAAAAATAGAAAACGGGTCGTCTTGCCACGAAACTTCACATGAAGGCTTAGGGGACCATTGTATGAATTTGCAAGCCATAAAAATGACATTGGCATGGCAGAAATATGAAGATGTGCTTGAACCCACCTATCACCCGTTCGATCCCCGACTTGCGCATCCTGCCATTCTAGTCGGCTGAGTGCTCGCACGCTCGTTTTGTGGGTTGACTTAGGCATACGGAGTTCATCCCCAGTTTAAGCATACAGAGTTCATTCGCAGCCTAAGATCGGATCAGACCGAGTTTTGCGGCTACAGGATGGGCAGCACGTAAGGGGGACCGGGCTGATCCCTAGCTTGCGCATTCTGCCTTTCCGACCGGCTGAACGCCCACACGCCCATTTCGTGGGTTGGCTTAGGCATAGGGAGTTCATTCCATGTCAAGCCCCAGTCAGACCGAGGGTTGTGGCAGTGGGACTGGCAGCACGCAGAGGGGGACCAGGCCAATCCCCGTCTTGCGCATTATGCCTCTCTGGTTGGCTCAGCGCCTGTACACTCGTTTCGTGGGTTGACTTAGGCATACGGAGTTCATCCCCAGTCTAAGCATACGGAGTTCATTCCTAGTCTAAGATCGGATCGGACTGAAGGTTACTGCAGTAGGACCAACAGCAAGATCGACAGCACGCAGGGTGGGATCGGGTCAATCCCCGATTTGCGTATTCTACCTCTTCGACCAGCAGGTGAGCCAGAGGTTAAGCCCCGCAGACCAGGCGTGCTGGCAGGTATCTGTGCGCAAAGCCTAGCGAACGAGTTCAAAACACCCGCCCAACTTGCAGGCCAGCCCGTGAGACCAAGGCCTAGCATAAAAGCTACCCGTACCACATCCAGAAGGGCCCAAGGTGCTGGACAGGCAAGGGAAGCTTCTGGAAGCATGCAGGATCAGTTGGAGCATCCTGGCGATTTGGTTGACCCTAAAAATCAAGAGTTAGCATCCTAATTGATTGTAATCTGTATAATCCCATGATTTTAGCCTTTATTCTAGGGATATGCCATTAAGTTGTAGCAGGAGCCTCAACTATAAATAGAAGGCTGCTCCACCCTCATTTGTATACCATCAAACACTTCTGTTTCAGTGAATACAAGAGCATTTCCAGAATTATGTCTTCTTATCCTGTTTCTTTTTAACTTTCGTAATCAGCCCTTCCCATTGTTCTAGTTCTCGTATGCTTGTGTTTTAGGCTGACTTAGGCATAAAGGAGGAGATTCCAAGCCTAAGGCTATATGGTTTTTGAGTCTAAGGTCAGAGTCCGTGACAGTTGGTATCAGAGCGAGTTTGATTCTACGTGTTTGTGTTGTGTAGTTTAGATCGTGATTAAGGCGATGGCATCCTAAAGCGACATTGCTAGCCAACAACCAAAGGCCCAGGAGCATGGGCATGGAAGAGGCAAGAAAACCAGTTTTAGAGATATCTGGTCTACCATGGACGGTAGGCTAGCCAAGGTGGAGGTGACCATAGGCAACATGGGGGAGAAGCTTGAGGAGGTAGAGACTCACATTGCATCGCTAGACTCTATCGGGGAAGAGATCCAAAGTGAGTTGGAAGCTGCTCTCAACAAAGGCATGGATGTGTTCACCCGAAAGAATCAGACCTTGGAGGCTGAAGTGCTGACCTTACGCGATGGCATGGAGGCCATGCGTCAGCGGATGGAAAAGCTTGCCAGTGAGCTCGTTGCTTGCAAGACTGCCATTAGGAATGGCATGTTTGCTGGAGTGTCCAAGTCCAGATTGGATGTCCCCAAGCCTAAGGAGTTCAAGGGGACTAGGGTAGCCAAGGAAGTAGACAACTACCTATGGGGTATGGAGCAGTACTTCCAAACCATGGGCATTCAAGACGAGGTGATAAAGGTAAGCACCGCTATTATGTATCTCATTCATGTAGCCTTATTGTGGTGGAGGCACAGGTGTGATGATGTCAAGCATGGGAGTGCCAAGATTAGAACCTGGGCAGAGTTCCAAAAAGAGTTCAGAGAACAATTTTACCCAGAGTATATCGATGATGAGGCACGGGCAAAGTTACGCAGGCTGAGCCAGCAAGGGGACATAAGGGAGTATGTCCAAAAATTTTTTGAATTGATGCTACAGATCTCAAATCTAGGCAAGAAGGATGCCTTATTTGCTTTCATGGATGGGCTGAAGCCATGCGTGAAGCATGAGCTACAAAGGAGAGGAGTTCATGACTTGGCTAAAGCCATGACTACTGTCGAGGCCTTGATAGAGTTCAAGCCTCTGAACAAGTTCGAGTCTACCAAGCCCAAGGGTAAGGGCAGGGACGATAGGGACTGAAAGAAACAGTCTAAGGGGAAGAACCGTGACCAGAAGTCCAAGGATGGAGACCAAGACCATTCAACCAAGGATGGCGAGAGGAAGCCACCAGCAGGTAAGTGGAAAGCAAAAGGGGATCGAGAGCCACTAGCATGCTACCTATGTGGAGGGAGCCATATAACACGTAATTGCTCACAGAAGGGCAAACTGGCTGCTGTAGACAAAGAGTCTAACAAGGAGCCAGAGTCAGGGGCAGCAAAGCTTGGGTCATTGGTGCTCAATGCTATCTAGAGTAAGGGGAGCCACAAGCCAAAGGGCTTGATGTTTGTGGATCTAATGGTTGCAGGTCAGAAGGTGAGCGCACTGGTGGACACAAGTGCCTCACATCTTTTTAATTTTAGGTGATGGAGCCCTGAAGCTCAAACTAAAGGTGCAAAAAGGGACTAGTACCATCAAAATGATGAACTCCAAGTAGGTTCCAGCCATTAGAGTAGCACGGGGAGTGGAGTTGCAGCTTGGAGACTGGAAAGGTAAGGAGACTATAGAGGTAATACCCCTTGACGACTATGAGTTTGTGATTGGGTTGGATTTCCTTGTTCAGATTAACGCCCTCCTTGTGCCTTTTGCTGATTGTGTTTGCATCTTGGATGCACGGTGCCAAAGCCTAGTGCCATTGAAGAGAGGGTTTGGAGTTGGGTCACAGGTGGTGTCAGCCATCCAATTTGCCAAGACGATAAGTAGACAAGAAAACACCTTCTTGGTAGCCCTAAAATATGATAACCCAAGGGAGAAAGAGATCGAGTCACCCTTGGAGGTGCTAAAAGTGCTAAAGACCTTTAGTGATGTGATGCCTACAAAGCTGCCTAGCAAGCTACTACCTAAGAAGAAGGTGGACCACAAGATCAAGCTGGTGTCCGAGGCCAAGCCACTAGCTAGAGCCACTTACCAAATGTCTTCACCAGAGTTGGAAGAGTTGAGGAAGTAGCTCAAAGAGTTAGTTGATGCTGGCTTCATCAGGCCATCGAAGGTGCCCTATGGTGCATCGGTTCTATTCCAGCGCAAGCATGATGGGTTGTTGTGGCTGTGCATAGACTATCGGGCTTTGAACAAGCTAACCATCAAGATCAAGTACCCCATCCCACTCATTACGAACTTGTTCGATCAACTTGGGAGTGCAAGGTGGTTCACCAAGCTGGATTTGAGGTCGGGCTACTATCAAGTCAGGATCGTGGAAGGAGATGAGCCAAAGACAGCATGTGTCACTCGGTATGGTTCATATGTGTTCTTGGTGATGCCTTTCAGACTCACGAATGCCCCAGCAACATTTTGCACCCTTATGAACAAGGTACTTCAGTCGTTCCTTGATCGATTTGTTGTGGTTTATTTAGATGACATTGTGATCTACTGCCAGACTTTGGGAGAGCATGCAGACCACTTGAGACAGGTGTTCAAGGTGTTGTGGGTGCACAAACTATTTGTCAAGAGGGAGAAGTGCTCATTCACCCAGCAGGAGATCTCGTTCCTAGACCACATAGTGGGAGGTGGCAGAATACACATGGATGAAGGCAAGATACACGCCATCCTAGAGTGGCAACTGCCAGCCAAGGTCACTGAGTTGAGATCATTCCTTGGGCTGGTTAACTACTACAGGTGCTTCATCAAAGGTCACTCAGCAATAGCCACACCATTGACTGACTTGCTCAAGAAAGGGAGAGCATGGGAGTGGAGCGAGGGTGCCAGGAAGCCTTTGATATGTTAAAGCAGGCTGTGACCGAGGAGCCAGTGTTGGCCTTGCTAGACCATGCCAAGCCGTATGAGGTACATACAAATGCGTCAGACTTTGCCATAGGGGGTGTGTTGATGCAGAAGGGACGTCTAATCACGTTCGAGAGCAGGAAGCTGAATGAGACTGAATGCAAGTACATGGTCTAAGAGAAGGAGATGACTACAGTGGTACACTGCTTGTGTACTTGGTGGCATTACCTGTTGGGGTCGAGGTTCATGGTGAGGATGGACAATGTGGTGACTAGCTACTTCCAGATGCAGAAGAAGCTATCTGCCAAGCAGGCAAGATGGTAAGATTTTCTTACAAAATTTGATTTTCAGATGGAGTACAAGCCAGGACGGGCGAACCTAGTGGTAGACACCCTGAGCAGAAAGGCTAACCTTGCTGGCATTAGCCAACTAGAGGGGTCACTGGTGCCACGCATCAATGAGGGACTTACGCATGATCCTACAGCCAAGGCTTTGATGGAGTACGCCCAGTAAGGTAAGACTAGGCGGTTTTGGTTACAGGATGGGTTGCTGTACACCAGGGGTAGTAAACTGTTTGTGCCGCAGCACAGGAAGCTTCACAAGGAAGTTTTGCAAGAATGCCATGATTCAAGGTGGGTTGGACACCCCGGAGTGAGCCACACCCTGGCGTTGATCGAGGACCGGTACTACTGGCCGCATATGAGGGATGATGTGGAGGCCTATATGAAGACTTGTCTTATGTGCCAACAGGACAAGGTGGAGCTCAAGAAACCATGGGGTCTCTTAGAGCCATTGCCAGTGCCAGAACGACCATGAGAGAGTGTTTCTCTGGACTTTATAGTCGGTCTACCCAAAGCAGAAGGGTTTGGAAGCATCATGGTAGTGGTGGATAGGTTTTCCAAGTATGGAATCTTCATTCCAGCAACCAAGGAGTGCCTAGCCGAGGAGGTAGCTCGATTGTTCCTGAAGAACATGGTTAAGTACTGGAGAGGGTCGAGGACCATTGTTAGTGATCGAGACGGGCATTTCACGGGCAGGTTTTGGACTGAGTTATTCAAGCTATTGAGGTCAGACTTGAACTTTTCCACTAGCATGCATTCGCGGACTGATGGGCAAACAGAGCGAGTAAATGGACTATTGGAGATCTACCTCAGGCACTATGTAAGTGCCATACAAAGGGACTGGCCAAAGCTGCTAGATATTGTGCAATTTTCCTACAACTTGCAAAGAAGCGAGGCAACGAACCAGAGCCGATTTGAGGTTGTGATAGGGCAACAACCACTAACGCCCGGTTTGATTGCTGTAGGTTATACAGAGTCGAATCCAGCAGCATACAAGTTTCCCAAGGTATGGCAGGAGCAAACTGACTTGGCTAGAGTTTGTCTACACAAGGCGGCCAAGAGGTCGAAGAAGTGGGCAGACCAGAATAGGCGGGACGTGCAGTTCCAGGTTAGAGACTTGGTGTTGGTGAAGCTACATCCCATTGTGTGCCATAGGGGGCTACACAAAGGCCTAGTCCAGAGGTATGAAGGACCTTTTTGAGTAGTCAAAAGGGTAGGCAAGGTTGCCTATAAGCTAGATATGCCACCCAAGCTGAGGGTACACCCGATGTTCTATGTGAGCATGCTCAAGCTGTTCCATGAGAATGAGGGAGATCCAAGACGAGCAGAGTCAAAGCGTGCACCATTGGGAGCAAGGGCCTCATATGAGAAGGAGGTCCACAGCATCATAGCTGACCGAAAGGTGAGACAGAAGAATTATCAGCCAAGACAAGAGTACTTGGGGTGCTAGAAGGGACTTTCAGACAGTGAGGCAAGCTGGGAACCAGTAGATGACTAGTGGCAGTTCGGGGATGAAATCAGGTAGTACCATACAGAAGATGCAATGAGGGCATTGTGCAATCAGGTGGGGGAGAATGTCATGCCCTGGACAGGCATGCCAGGCACATTAAGTGCACCAGCAGGTGAGCCAGAGGTTAAGGCCCGCAGACCAGGTGTGCTGGCAGGTATCTATGCGCAAAGCCTAGCAAACGAGTTCATAATGCCCGTCCAACTTGCAGGCCAGCCCGTGAGACCAAGGCCTAGCATACAAGCTGCCCGCACCACATCTAAAAGGGCCCAAGGTGCTGGACAGGCAAGAGAAGCTTTTAGAAGCAAGCAGGATTAGCTAGAGCATCCTGGCAGATTTGGTTGACCCTAAAAATCTGGAGTTAGCATCCTGATTGATTGTAATCTGTATAATCCCATGATTTTAGCCTTTTTTCTAGCGATATGCCATTAAGTTGTAGCTGGAGCCTCAACTATAAATAGAGGGCTACTCCACCCTCATTTATACACCATCAAACACTTCTGTTTTAGTGAATACAAGAGCATTTCCAGAATTCTATCTTCTTATCCTGTTTCTCTTTAACTTGCGTAATCAGCCCTTCCCATTATTCTAGTGCCTGCACGCTTATGTTTTAGGCTAACTTAGGCATAAAGGAGGGGGTTCCAAGCCTAAGGCCGCACGGTTTTTGAGTCTAAGGTCAGAGCCCGTGACACCTGCACGCTCGTTTCATGGGTTAGCTTAGGCATACGGAGTTCATTCCATGTCTAAGCCCCAACCGAACAGAGGGTTGTGGCAGTAGGACCGGTAGCGAGATCTGCAGCACGTAAAGGGGGATCGAGCTGATCCTTGGCTTACGCATTATGCCTCTCCGACTAGCTTTTCCGACCGGCTGAGTGCCCGCACACTCGTTTCGTGGGTTGACTTAGGCATACAGAGTTATCGGTAGCAGGATTGGCAGCATGTAGAGGGGGATCGAGCTGATCCTCGGCTTGCGTATTATGCCTCTCCGGTTGGCCTCTCCGGTCGGTTGAGCACCCGCACACTCATTTCATGGGTTGACTTAGGCATACGGAGTTCATCCCCAGTCTAAGCATACGGAGTTCATTCCCAGTCTAAGATCAGATCGGACTGAGGGTTACGACAGCAGGATCGGTAGCACGTAGGGGGAACCGGGTCGATCCCCGGTTTGCGCATTCTACCTTTCTGACCGGCTGAGCACCCATACGCTCGTTCCATGGGTTGGCTTAGGCATAGGGAGTTTATTCCATGTCTAAGCCCCAATCAGACTGAGGGTTGTGGCAGTGGAACCGACAGTACGTAGAGAGGGACCATGCCGATCCTCGACTTAAGCATTATGCCTCTTCGATCGGCTCAGTGCCCGTACGCTCGTTTCATGGGTTGACTTATGCATACGAAGTTCATTCCCAGTCTAAGATCAGATCGAACCTAGGGTTATGATAGCAAGATTGACAGCACGCACGGGGGACTGGGCTGATCCTCGACTTACGCATTCTGCTTCTCCGACCGACTGAGCGCCTACACGCTCGTTTCATGGGTTGGCTTAGGCATACGGAGTTCATTCCATGTCTAAGCCCCAGTCAGACCGAGGGTTGTGGTAGCAGGACTGGCAGTGAGATCGGCAGCATGCATAGGGGGATCGGGTTGATCCCAGGCTTGCGCATTATGCCTCTACGATCGGCCTCTACGGTCAGCTGAGTGCCCACACACTCGTTTCGTTGGTTGACTTAGGCATACGGAGTTCATCCCCAGTCTAAGCATACGGAGTTCATTCCTAGTCTAAGATCGGACCGAATCGAGGGTTGCGACAGTAGGATCGACAGCACGTAGGGGGAATTGGGTCGATCCCCGTCTTGTGCATTCTGCCTTTCCGGCCAGCTAAGCACCCGCACGTCCATTTCGTGGGTTGGCTTAGGCATAGGGAGTTCATTCCATGTCTAAGCCCCAGCCAGATCGAGGGTTGTGGCAGTGGGATCGGTAGCACACAGGGGGGGACCGGGTCGATCCTCGACTTATGCATTATGCCTCTCCAATCGGCTCAGCACCTTAACGCTCGTTTTGTGGGTTGACTTAGGCATATAGAGCTCATTCCCAGTCTAAGATTGGAATGGACTGAGGGTTGCTGCAACAGGATCGATAGCACGCAAGGGGGACTGGGCCAGTCCCCGGCTTGCGCATTCTACCTCTCCGGCCGGCTGAGCGGCCGTACGCTCGTTTCGTGGGTTGCCTTAGGCATACGGAGTTTATTCCATGTCTAAGCATACGGAGTTCATTTCCAGTTTAAGATCAGACCAAACCGAGGGTTGCAATAGCAGGACCAGTAGTAGGATCGACAGCACGCAGGGGGGGACCGATTCGATCCTCAGCATGTGCATCTACCTTTCTGATCGGTTGAATGCCCGTATGCTCATTTCATGGGTTGACTTAGGCATACGAAGTTCATCCCCCATCTAACCATATGGAGTTCATTCCCAGTCTAAGATCAGATCAGATCGAGGGTTGCAACAGCAGGATCAGCAGCACATAGGGGGGACTGGGCTGATCCCCGGCTTACGCATTCTGCCTCTCTGATCGGCTGAGCTTCCGCATGCCCATTTCATGGGTTGGCTTAGGCATAGGGAGTTCATTCCATGTCTAAGCCCCAGCCAGACTGAGGGTTGTGGTAGCGGGACTGGCAGCATGTAGAGGGGGACCAAGTCGATCCCCAGCTTGCGCATTGTACGATTCCGACCGGCTGAATGCCTACACGCTCGTTTCGTGGGTTGGCTTAGGCATACGGAGTTCATTCCATGTCTAAGCATATAGAGTTCATTCCAGTCTAAGAGTCTGAACCGTGATGCACATGCTGGGCTCACGCATTTTTTTCGCCCAAGGCACCATCGCCGAAGCATCGCCGGAGATCCTAACCGACAGCATTGGGGGTTTCGACGATGGGGGGCCTGGGGGTGCACGCACATGATGTGGATGGGTGCTGGTACTTGGCCCTTATATTGGTCCCCTATCCCTCATCAAACCTTGAGAACTCACACCCCCTTAAAGAGCATTTGAGATTTTATAGGTTTGCTGCCAGTAGCCATTAAAGTGTCTGAAATGGGGACACTTTTTTCAAACAGCCACAAAATCTTCTCCACTTCGAATTTTTAGCTAAATGTTTTTGTGCATGCCAACAAAAATACAAGGATCACCTATACCAAATTTGGGGACAAAAATCTTTCTAAAAAAATTTTAAAAAATCCCAAACTGTAAAAAGTTTCAAAAATCTTGAAAAATAGAAAACGGGTCGTCTTGCCACGAAACTTCACATGAAGGCTTAGGGGACCGTTGTATGAATTTACAAGCCATAAAAATGGCATTGGCATGGAAGAAATATGAAGATGTGCTTGAACCCACCTACCACCCGCTTGATCCCTGGCTTACGCATCCTGCCTCTCTGGTCGGCTGAGCACCTGCACGCCCGTTTCATGGGTTGGCTTAGGCATAGGGAGTTCATTCCATGTCGAAGCTCCAGCCGGACAGAGGGTTGTGGTAGCGGGACCGACAGCATGCAAAAATGGACCAGGCTGATCCCCGGCTTGCGCATTATGCCTCTCCGGCCAGCTCAGTGCCCGCACGCTCATTTCATGGGTTTACTTAGGCATACGAAGTTCATTCCCAGTCTAAGATCAGACCAAATCGAGGGTTTGGCAGCAAGATCGACAGCACGTATGTGGGGACCGGGCCGATCCCTGGCTTGTGCATTCTATCTCTTCGACTAGCTGAGTGCCCGCCCGCACGCTCGTTTCGTGGGTTGGCCTAGGCATATGGAGTTCATTCCATGTCTAAGCATACAGAGTTCATTCCCAGTCTAAGATCAGATCAGACCGAGGGTTGCGACAGCAGGACCAGCAGTAGAATCGACAGCACATAAAGGGTACCGGGCCGATCCCCGGCTTATGCATTCTGCCCCTCCGATCGACTGAGCACCCGCATGCTTGTTTCATGTTTTGGCTTAGGCATAGGGAGTTCATTCCATGTCTAAGCCCCAGCCAGATCGAGGGTTGCGGCAGCAGGATCGATAGCACGCAGGGGGGACCGGGCCAATCCCCGGCTTGCGCATTCTGCCTCTTCGGCCGGCTGAGTGCCCGCACGCCCGTTTCGTGGGTTGGCTTAGGTATAGGGAGTTCATTCCATGTCTAAGCTCCAGCCGGACCGAGGGTTGTGGCAGCGGGACCAGCAGCACGTAGAGGGGGATTGGGCCGATCACCGGCTTATGCATTATGCCTCTTCGGCCGGCTCAGCACCTGTACGCTCGTTTCGTGGGTTGACTTATGCATTCCGAGTTCATTTTCAGTCTAAGATCAGACCGACTGAGGGTTATGGCAGCAAGATGGACAGCACGCACGGGGGTACCGAGCCGATCCCCAACTTGCACATTCTGCCTCTCCGGTCGGCTGAGCGCCCGCACGCTCATTTCGTAGGTTGGCTTAGGCATACAGAGTTCATTCCATGCCTAAGCATACAGAGTTCATTCCCAGTCTAAGATTTTGAGTGACGGTGCACATGCTGGGCTTGGGCATGTACTGGTGCCGCATTTTTTTCGCCTGAGGCACCATCACCGGAGCATCACCGAAGAGCCTAACCGACGGCATTGGAGGGGCCGGGGGGTGTGCGCACATGATGTACGATGGGTGCTGGTACTTGGCCCTTATATTGGCCCCCTATCCCTCATCAAACCTCAAGAACTCACACCCCCTTAAATAGCGTTTGAGATTTTATAGGTTTGCTCCCAGTAGCCATTAAAATGTCTGAAATGGGGACACTTTTTTCAAACGGTCACAAAATCTTCTCCATTTGGAGTTTTTAGCTGAATTTTTTTGTGCATGCCAACAAAAGTACAAGGATCACCTTTAAAAATTTAGGGACAAAACTCTTTCTAAAAAAATTTTAAAAAATCCCGAACCGTAAAAAGTTTCAAAAATCGTGAAAAATAGAAAACGGGTCGTCTTGCCACGAAACTTCACATGAAGGCTTAGGGGACCATTGTATGAATTTACAGGCCATAAAAATGGCATTGGCATGGCAGAAATATGAAGATACGCTTGAACCCACCTACCACCCGTCGATCCCCGACTTACGCATCCTGCCTCTCTGGTCTAAGCCCCAGTCAGACCGAGGGTTGTGGTAGCAGGACCGACAGCGAGATCGGTAGCACACATTGAGGGATCGGGTTAATCCTAGGCTTGCACATTATGCCTCTCCAATCGGCCTCTACGGTCGGCTGAGTGCTCACACGCTCATTTCGTTGGTTGACTTAGGCATACGGAGTTCATCCCCAGTCTAAGCATATGGAGTTCATTCCTAGTCTAAGATCAGATCGAATCGAGGGTTACGATAGCAGGATCGGCAGCGCGTTGGGGGAATTAGGCCGATCCCTGTCTTGTGCATTCTGCCTCTTCAGCCAGCTGAGCACCCGCACGTCCATTTCATGGGTTGGCTTAGGCATAGGTAGTTCATTCCATGTGTATGCCCCAACCAGACCGAGGGTTGTGGTAGCGGGACCGGCAGCATGCAGAGGGGGATCGGGTCGATCTTTGGCTTGCGTATTATGCCTCTTCGGTCGGGTCAGCACTTGCAGGCTCGTTTCGTGGATTAACTTAGGCATACAGAGTTCATTCCCAGTCTAAGATCAAACCAGACTGAGGGTTGCGGCAACAGGATCGACAGCATGCAGGGGGGATCGGGCTGATCCTCGGCTTGCACATTTTGCCTCTCCGGTCGACTGAGCGCCCGCACGCTCGTTTCGTGGGTTGGCTTAGGCATACGGAGTTCATTCCATGTCTAAGCATACGAAGTTCATTCCGAGTCTAAGATCGGACCGGACCAAGGGTAGTGGTAGCAGGACCAGCAGTAGGATCGGTAGCACGTAGGGGGTACCGGGTCGATCCTCGATTTATGGATTATGCCTATCTGATCGGTTGAGTGCCCGCACGCTCATTTCGTGGGTTGGCTTAGGCATACAGAGTTCATTCCATGTCTAAGCCCTAGCTGTACCAAGGGTTGTGGCAGTAGGATCGGCAGCGGGATTGGCAGCACGCAGAGGGGGACCGAGCTGATCCCCAGTTTATGCATTATGCCTCTCCGGCTAGCCTCTCCAATCGACTGAGTGCCCGCATGCTCATTTCATTGGTTGACTTAGGCATACGGAGTTCATCCCTAGTCTAAGCATATGAAGTTCATTCCCAGTCTAAGATCGGATCAAACTGAGGGTTGTGACAGCAGGATCGACAGCACGCAAGGGGAACCGGGTCGATCCTCGGCTTGCACATTTTGCCTCTCCAGCCGACTGAACGCCTGTATGCCCTTTTCGTGGGTTCGCTTCATAGGGAGTTCATTCCATGTCTAAGCTCCAGCCAGACCGAGGGTTGTGGCAGCAGGACCGACAGCACGCAGAAGGGGATCAAACCTAACTGAGGGTTACGGTAGTTTCGTTGGTTTACTTATGCATACGGAGTTCATTCCTAGTCTAAGATCGGACCAGACTGAGGGTTGCGGCAGCAGGATCGACAGGACGCAGGGGGGACTGGACCGATCGCCAACTTGCGCATTCTGCCTCTCCGATCGGCTGAGCGCCCGCACACTCGTTTCGTGGGTTGGCTTAGGCATACGGAGTTCATTCCATGTCTAGGCATACGGAGTTCATTCTATGTCTAGGCATACAGAGTTCATTCCCAGTCTAAGATTTTGAGCCACAGTGCACATGCTGGGCTCGAGCACGTGCTGGTGCCACATTTTTTTCGCCTGGGGCACCATCATCGGAGCATCACCGGAGTATCATCGGAGAGCCTATTTGGCGGCATTGGGGGTTCCGACGATTGGGGGGGTCGGGGGGTGTGCGCACATGATGTGCGATGTGTGCTGGTACTTGTGTCACGGGCTCTAACCTTAGACTCAGAAATCGTATAGCCTTAGGCTCGAAATCTCCTTTTTTATGCCTAGGTCAGCCAAAAACACAAGCGTACGGGGACTACAACAATGGGAAGGGCTGATTACGCAAGTTAAAGAGAAACAGGATAAAAAGGTAGAATTCTGGAAATGATGTTGCGTTCACTAAAACGGAAGTGTTTGATGGTGTACAAATGAGGGAAGAGCAGCCCTCTATTTATAGTTAAGGCTCTAGCTTACACTTAATGGCAATATCCTTAGAATAAAGGCTAAAATCATGGGATTATACAGATTACAATCAATTAGGATGCTAACTCCTGATTTTCAAGGTCAACCAAATCTGCCAGGATGCTGCTGCTGAACCTGCCTGCTTCCAGAAGCTTCCCTTGCGTGTCCAGCACCTTGAGCCCTTTTGGATGTGGTGCAGGCAGCTTGTATGCCAGGCCTTGGTCTCACGGGCTAGCCTGCAAGTTAGGCGGGTGTTCTAAACTCGTTTGCTATGCTTTGTATGTAGATACCGCCAGCACGCCTGGTCTACAGGCCTCAACCTCTGGCTCACCTACTGGTGCACCTGATTTACCTGGCGCGCCCATCAGGGTATGACATTCTCCCCCACCTGAATGTGCAATACCCTCAAGGTACTGCCTGATCTGGTCCCCGAACTGCCATAAGTCATCTACTGGTTCCCAGCTCACCTCACTGTCTGGAAGTCCCTTCCAACGCACCAATTACTCTTATCTTGGCTGATAGTTCTTCCGTCTCACCTCTCGATCAGCTATGATGTTGTGGACCTCCTTCTCATATGAGGCCCTTGCTCTCAATGGCGCACGCTTTGACTCTGCCCATCCTGGATCTCCCTTATCCTCATGGAATGGCTTGAGCATGCTCACATGGAATACCAGGTGTACCCTCAGCTTGGGTGGCATATCCAGCTTGTAGGAAACCTTGCCTACCTTCTTGACTACTCAGAAAGGTCCTTCATACCTCTAGACTAGGCCTTTGTGCAGCCCCCTATGGCGTACAATGGGATGCAGCTTCACCAACACCAAGTCTCCAACCTGGAACTGCACGTCCCGCCTATTCTAGTCTGCCACTTTTTTGACCTCTTGGCCGCCTTGTGTAGACAAACTCTGGCCAAGTCAATTTGCTCCTGCCATGCCTTGGCAAACTTGTATGCTGCTGGATTCAGTCCTGTATAACCTACAGTAATCGAATCGGGTGTTAGTGGTTGTTGCCCTGTCATAACCTCAAATGGGCTCTGGTTCGTTGCCTCACTCCTTTGCAAGTTGTAGGAAAACTGTGCAATATCTAGCAGCTTTGGCCAGTCCCTTTGTGTGGCACTCACATAGTGCCTGAGGTAGACCTCCAATAGTCCATTCACTCGTTCTGTCTGCCCATCGGTTTGCGGATGCATGCTGGTGGAAAAGTTCAAGTCTGACCCCAATAGCTTGAACAACTCAATCCAGAACTTGCCCGTGAAATGGTGTACAAATGAGGGAGGATTCTAGAAATGCTCTTGTATTCATTGAAACAGAAGTGTTTAATGGTGTACAAATGAGGGAGGAGCAGCCCTCTATTTATAGTTGAGGCTCCAGCTTACACTTAATGGCAATATCCCTAGAATAAAGGCTAAAATCATGGGATTATACAGATTACAATCAATCAGGATGCTAACTCCTAATTTTCAAGGTCAACCAAATCTGCCAGGATGCTACTGCTGATCCTGCCTGCTTCCAGAAGCTTCCCTTGCGTGTCCAGCACCTTGGGCCCTTTTGGATGTGGTGCAGGTAGCTTGTATGCCAGGCCTTGGTCTCACGGGCTGGCTTGCAAGTTGGGCGGGCATTCCGAACTCGTTTGCTAGGCTTTACGCGCAGATACCTGCCAGCACGCCTGAGCTGCGGGCCTCAACCTCTGGCTCACCTGCTGGTGCGTCTGATGTGCCTGGAGCGCTTGCCCAGGGTGTGACACTTGGCCCTTATATTGGCCCTTATATTAGCCCCCTATCCTTCATCAAACCTCGAGAATTCACACCCCCTTAAAGAGCATTTGAGATTTTATAGGTTTGCAGCCAGTAGCCATTAAAGTGTCTGAAATGGAGACACTCTTTTCAAACGGTCGCAAAATCTTCTCCACTTCGAGTTTTTAGCTAAATTTTTTTGTGCATGCCAACAAAAATACAAGGATCACCTCTACCAAATTTGGGGACAAAACACTTTCTAAAAAAATTTTAAACAATCCCGAACCGTAAAATGTTTCGAAAATCATGAAAAATAGAAAATTGGTCGTCTTGCCATGAAACTTCACATGAAGGCTTAGGGGACCATTGTATGAATTTACAAGCCATAAAAATGGCATTGGCATGGCAGAAATATGAAGATGTGCTTGAACCCACCTACCACCCGTTCGATCTCCAGCTTGTGCATCCTGCCTCTCTGGTCGGCTGAGCGCCCGCACGCTCGTTTCATGGGTTGACTTAGGCATACGGAGTTCATCCCCAGTCTAAGCATATGGAGTTCATTCCCAATCTAAGATCAGACCAGACCGAGGGTTACGGCAACAGGATCGACAGCACGCAGGGGGACCCGGCCAATCCCCGACTTGTGCATTCTGCCTCTCCGGTCGACTGAGTGCCCGCACGTCCGTTTCGTGGTTTGGCTTAGGCATAGGGAGTTCATTCCATGTCTAAGCCCTAGCCGGACAGAGGATTGTTGCAGTGGGACCGGCAGCACGCAGAGGGGGACCGGGCCAATCCTCGGCTTGCACATTATGTCTCTCCGATCGGCTTAGTGCCCGTACGCTCGTTTCGTGGGTTGACTTAAACATACGAAGTTCATTCCCAGTCTAAGATCGGACCGGATCGAGGGTTGCAGTAGCAGGATCGACAGCAGACAGGGGGGATCGGGCTGATCCTTGGCTTACGCATTCTGCCTCTACGGTCGGCTGAGCGCCCGCACGCTTGTTTCATGGGTTGGCATAGGCATACGGAGTTCATTCCATGTCTAAGCATATGGAGTTCATTCCCAATCTAAGATCAGACCGGACCAAGGGTTACGGCAGCAAGACCAGCAGCAGGATCGACAGCATGCAGGGGGGATCAAGACGATCCCCAGCTTGCGCATTCTGTCTCTCCGACCAGCTGAGCGCCCTCACGCTCGTTTCGTGGGTTGGCTTAGGCATACGGAGTTCATTCCATGTCTAAGCCCCAGCTGGACCGAGGGTTGTGGCAGCAAGATCGGTAGCGGGATCGACAGCATGCAGAGGGGGACCGGGCTGATCCCCGGCTTACGCATTATGCCTCTCCAGCCGACCTTTCCAGCACCCGCATGCTCGTTTCGTGGGTTCACTTAGGCATACAAATTTCATCCCCAATCTAAGCATACGGAGTTCATTCCCAGTCTAAGATCGGATCGGACCGAGGGTAACAGCAGCAGGATCGATAGCACGCAGGGGGGACCGGCCCGATCCCCGGCTTGTGCATTCTACCTCTCCGGTCAGTTGAGCACTCACACGCCCATTTCGTGGGTTGGCTTAGGCATAGGGAGTTCATTCCATGTCTAAATCCCAGCTGGATCGAGGGTTATAGTAGCGGGATCGGCAGCACGTAAGGGGGACCAGGCCGATCCCCGACTTCCGTATTCTGCCTCTTCGACCGGATGAGCGCCCGCATACCCGTTTCATGGGTTGGCTTAGGCATAGGGAGTTCATTCCATGTCTAAGCCACAGTCGGACCGAGGGTTGTGGTAGCGAGACCGACAACACATAGAGGGGGACCAAGTCGATCCTCGGCTTGCGCATTATGCCTCTTCGGTCAGCTCAGTGCCCACACGCTCGTTTCGTGGGTTGACTTATGCATACAGAGTTCATTCCCAGTCTAAGATCAGACCGGACCAAGGGTTGTGGCAGCAGGATCGTCAACACGTAGGGAGGGCCGATCCCCGGCTTATGCATTCTGCCTCTCCGGTCGGCTGAGCGCTCGCATGCACATTTCGTAGGATGGCTTAGGCATACGGAGTTCATTCCATGTCTAAGCATACGGAGTTCATTCCCAGTCTAAGATTTTGAGCCATGGTGCACATGCTGGACTCGGGCTTGTATTGGTGCCACAGTTTTTTCACCCAGGGCACCATCGTCGGAGCATCGTCGGAGAGCCTAACCGACGGCATAGGGGTTCCGGTGATTGGGGGGTTGGGGGGTGTGCGCATATGATGTGCGATGGGTGCTGGTACTTGGCCCTTATATTGGCCCCCTCTCCCCCATCAAATCTCAAGAACTCAGACCCCCTTAAAGAGCATTTGAGATTTTATAGGTTTACTGCCAGTAGCCATTAAAGTGTCTGAAATGGGAACATTTTTTTCAAATGGTCACAAAATCTTCTCCACTTCGAGTTTTTAGCTGAATTGTTTTATGCATGCCAAAAAAAATACAAGGATCACCTCTACCAAATTTGGGGACCAAACTCTTTCTAAAAAAATTTTAAAAAATCCTGAACCGTAAAAAGTTTTAAAAATCATGAAAAATAGAAAAAGGGTAGTCTTGCCACGAAACTTCACGTCATGGCTTAGGGGGCCATTGTATAAATTTACAAGCCATAAAAATGGCATTGGCATGGTAGAAATATGAAGATGTGCTTGAACCCACCTACAACCCGTTTAATCCCCGGCTTGCGCATCCTACCTCTCTGGTCGACTAAGCCTCCGCACGCTCGTTTCGTGGGTTGACTTAGGCATATGGAGTTCATCCCCAGTCTAAGTATACGGAGTTCATTCCCACTCTAAGATCAGACCGGACCGAGGGTTGTGGTAGCAGGATCGACGACACGTAAGGGGGATCGGGTCGATCCCCAACTTGCGCATTCTGCCTCTCCGGTCGGCTGAGCGCCTGCACGCCCGTTTCATGGGTTGGCTTAGGCATAGGGAGTTCATTCCATGTCTAAGCCCCAGCTGGACCGAGGGTTGTGGCAACGGGACCGACAGCACGTAGAGGGGGACCGGGCTGATCCCCGGATTGCGCATTATGCCTCTCCGGTCGACTGAACGCCCACACGCTCATTTTATGGGTTGACTTAGGCATACGGAGTTCATTCCCAATCTAAGATCGGATTGGACCCAGGGTTGCGACAGTAGGATCGACAGCACGCATGGGGGACCGGGCCGATCCTCGGCTTGCGTATTCTGCCTCTTCGGGCGACTGAGCGCCCATATGCTTGTTTCATGGGTTGGCTTAATCATACAGAGTTCATTCCATGTCTAAGCATACGGAGTTCATTCCCAATCTAAGATTGGATCGGACCGAGGGTTATGGTAGCAGGACCAGTAGCAGGATTGACAGTACGTAGGGAGGGACCGAGCCAATCCTCGGCTTGCACATTCTGCCTCCCTGGCCAGCCTCTCCGATCGGCTGAGTGCCCGGACGCTCATTTCGTGGGTTGACTTAGGCATACGGAGCCCATCCCCAGTTTAAGCGTATGGAGTTCATTGCTAGTCTAAGATTGAATCGAACGGAGGGTTGCGGTAGCAGGATCAGCAACATGCAGGGGGGACCAGACCGATCCTTAGCTTGCGCATTTTGCCTCTGCAGCCGGCTGAGCGCCCTCACGCCCGTTTCATGGGTTGGCTTAGGCATAGGGAGTTCATTCCATGTCTAAGCCCCAATCGGATCGAGGGTTGTGGCCGTGGGACTGGCAGCACACAGAGGGGGACCGGTCGATCCCCGGCTTGCGCATTCTGCCTCTCCGGCCGACTGAGTGCCCGCACGCTCGTTTCGTGGGTTAGCTTAGGCATACGGAGTTCTTTCCATGTCTAAGCATACAGAGTTCATTCCCAATCTAAGAGTTTGAGCCACGGTGCACATGCTGGGCTTGAGCATGTGCTGGTGCCGCATTTTTGTTGCCCGGGGCACGATCGCAGGAGCATCGTCGGAGCATCGCCGAAGAGCCTAACCGGCGGTATTGGGGGTTCCATCGATTTGGGGGGCCGGGGGGTCTGCGCACATGATGTCCGATGGGTGCTGGTACTTGGCCCATATATTGGCCCCCTATCCCTCATCAAACCTCGAGAACTCACACCCCCTTAAAGAGTATTTGAGATTTTATAGGTTTGCTGCCAGTAGCCATTAAAGTGTCTAAAATGGGGACACTTTTTTCAGACGATCACAAAATCTTCTCCACTTCGAGTTTTTAGCTGAAGTTTTTTGTGCATGCCAAAAAAAATACAAGGATCACCTCTACCAAATTTGGGGACAAAACTCTTTCTAAAAAAATTTAAAAAAATCTTGAACCGCAAAAAGTTTTGAAAATTGTGAAAATTAGAAAACGGGTCATCTTGCCACGAAACTTCACAAGAAGGTGTAGGGGACCATTGTATCAATTTACAAGCCATAAAAATGGCATTGGCATGGCAGAAATATAAAGATGTGCTTGAACCCACCTACCACTCGTTTGATCCTCGGCTTGCGAATCTTGCCTCTCTGGTCGGTTGAGCGTCCGCATACGGAGTTCATCCCCAGTCTAAGCAAATGAAGTTCATTCCCAGTCTAAGATCGGATCGGACTGAGGGTTACGACAGTAGGATCGACAGCACGCATGGGGGATCGGGTCGATCCCCGGCTTATGCATTCTGCCCCTTCGGCCGGTTGAGCACCCATACGTCCGTTTCGTGGGTTGGCTTAGGCATAGGGAATTCATTCCCTATCTAAGCCCCAACTGGATCGAGGGTTGTGGCAGCGGGATAGGCAGCACGTAGAAGGTGATGGGTCGATCCCCGATTTACGCATTATGCCTCTCCGGTCGGCTCAGCGCCCGTACGCTCGTTTCGTGGGTTGACTTAGGCATACAGAGTTCATTCCCAGTCTAAGATCAGATCGGACTGAGGGTTACGATAACCGGATCGACAACACGCAGGGAGGGACTGGGCCGGTCCCCGACTTGTGCATTCTACCTCTCCGATCGATTGAGCGCCCGCACCCTTGTTTCGTGGGTTAGCTTAGGCATACGGAGTTCATTCCATGTCTAAGCATACGGAGTTCATTCCCAGTCTAAGATCGGATCGGACTGAGGGTTTCGGTAGCAGGACTAGCAGCAAGATCGACAGCACATAGGGGGAACCAGGCCGATCCTCAGCTTACGCATTCTATCTCTTCGATCGACTGAGCGCCCACACGCTCGTTTCATGGGTTGGCTTAGGCATATGGAGTTCATTCCATATCTAAGCCCCAGCCGGACCGATGGCTGTGGCAGCAGAATCGACAGCAGGATCGGTAGAACTCAGAGGGGGATTAGGCTGACCCCCGACTTGCACATTATGCCTTTTCGACCGGCCTCTCCGATCGACTAAGCGCCCGTACGTTCATTTCGTGGGTTTACTTAGGCATATGGAGTTCATCTCCAGTCTAAGCATATGGAGTTCATTCCCAGTCTAAGATCAGACCGGACCAAGGGTTACGGCAGCAGGATAGTCTAAGATCAGACCAGATCGAGGGTTGTGACAGCAGGATCGGCAGCATGCACGAGTGATCGGGCTGATCCCCGACTAGCGAATTCTGCCTCTTCGGTTGACTACGGGCCCACACGCCCGTTTCGTGGGTTGGCTTAGGCATAGGGAGTTCATTCCATGTCTAAGCCCTAGCCAGACCGAGGGTTGTGCTAGCGGGACCGACAGCATGCAGCGGGGGACCAGGTCGATCCTCAGCTTGCACATTATGCCTCTCCGACTAGCTCAGCGCCTGAACGCTCGTTTCGTGGGTTGACTTAGGCATACGAAGTTCATTCCCAGTCTAAGATTGGACCAGACCGAGTGTTGTGACAGTAGGATCGATAGCACGCAGGGGCGATCGGGTCGGTCCTTGGCTTGTGCATTCTACCTCTCCGGCCGACTGAGCGCCTGCATGCTCGTTTCGTGGCTTGGTTGAGGCATACAGAGTTCATTCCATGTCTAAGCATATGGAGTTCATTTCAGTCTAAGATCGTATCGGACTGAGGGTTGCGGTAGCAGGGCCAGAGCAGGATCGACAGCACACAGGGGGGACCGGGTCGAGCCCCGACTTGTGCATTCTACCTCTCCGGTCGGTTGAACGCCTGCACGCTTGTTTCGTGGGTTGACTTAGGCATACGGAGTTCATCCCTAGTTTAAGCATACGGAGTTCATTTCCAGTCTAAGATCTAACTGGACTGAGGGTTGCGGCAGCAGGATAGGCAACACGCAGGGGGGACCGGGCCGATCATCGGCTTGTGCATTCTGCCTCTTTGGCTGGCCGAGCGCCCGCACGCCCGTTTCGTGGGTTGGCTTAGGCATAGGGAGTTCATTCCATGTCTAAGCCCCAGCCGGACCGAGGGTTGTGGTAGCGGGACCGGCAGCACACAAAGGGGGACTTGGTCAATCCCCGACTTGCGCATTCTGCCTCTCCGGTCGGCTGAGAACCCGCACGCTCATTTCATGGGTTAGCTTAGGCATACGGAGTTCATTCCATGTCTAAGCATACGGAGTTCATTCCCAGTCTAAGAGTTTGAGCCACGGTGCACATACTAGGCTCGGGCATGTGCTGGTGCTGTATTTTTTTCGCCTGGGACACCATCGTCGGAGCATCGCCGGAGAGCCTAACCAGCGGCATTGGGGGTTTCGACGATTGGGGGGGCCGGGGGGTGTGCGCACATGATGTGCGATGGGTGCTGGTACTTGGGCCTTATATTGGCCCCCTATGCCTCATCAAACCATGAGAACTCACACACCCTTAAAGAGCATTTGAGATTTTATAGGTTTGCTGCCAGTAGCCATTAAAGTGTCTGAAATGGGGAGACTTTTTTCAAACGGTCACAAAATCTTCTCCACTTCAAGTTTTTAGCTGAATTGTTTTGTGCATGACAACAAAAATACAAGGATCACCTCTACCAAATTTGGGGACAAAACTCTTTCTAAAAAAATTTAAAAAATCCCGAACCGTAAAAAGTTTCAAAAATCATGAAAAATAGAAAATGGGTTGTCTTGCCACGAAACTTTACATGAAGGCATAAGGGACCATTGTATGAAGTTACAAGGCATAAAAATGGCATTGGCATGGCAAAAATATGAAGATGTGCTTGAACCCACCTACCACCCGTTCGATCCTCGACTTGCGCATCCTACCTCTTCGATCGACAGCACGCAGGGGGTACCGGGTCGAGCCTCGACTTGTAAATTTTGCCTCTCTGA
Organism: Durio zibethinus; assembly: GCF_047325235.1. NCBI lineage: Eukaryota > Viridiplantae > Streptophyta > Magnoliopsida > Malvales > Malvaceae > Durio > Durio zibethinus. The sequence continues at coordinate 21,390,678 of NC_143181.1, forward strand.
TCGGCTGAGCGCCTACACGCTCGTTTTGTTGGTTGACTTAGGCATATGGAGTCCATCCCCAGTCTAAGCATACAGAGTTCATTCCTAGTCCAAGATCGGACCGGATTGAGGGTTGCAGCAGCAAGATCGACAGCACGTAGGGGGGACCAGGCCGATCCCCGGCTTGCACATTCTGCCTCTCCGACCTGCCCGTACACCCGCTTCGTGGGTTGGCTTAGCTATAGGGAGTTCATTCCATGTCTAAGCCCTAGTCGGACTGAGGGTTGTGGCAGTGGGACCGACAGCACGCAGAGGGGGATCGGGCCAATCCTTGGCTTGCACATTATGCCTCTCCGGATGACTCAGCACCCGCACGCTCATTTTGTGGTTTGACTTAGGCATACGGAGTTCATTCCCAAGATCAACAGCACACAGAGGGGGATCGGGCTGATCCCCAGCTTATGCATTCTGCCTCTTCGACCGGCTGAGCACCCGCACGATCGTTTCATGGGTTGGCTTAGGCATACGGAGTTCATTCCATGTCTAAGCATACGGAGTTCATTCCCAGTCTAAGATCGAACCAGACTGAGGGTTACGGTAGCAGGACTAGCAGCAGGATCGACAGCATGCAATGGGGACTAGGTCGATCCTCGGCTTGCCCATTCTTCCTCTCTAGCCGACTTAGCGCCCGCACGGCCGTTTTGAGGGTTGGCTTAGGCATAGGGAGTTCATTCCATGTCTAAGCCCCAGTCGGATCGAAGGTTGTGGTAGCGAGACCGACAGCACGCAGAGGGGGATCAGGCCGATCCCCGACTTCTGCATTATGCCTCTCCGGCCGGCTCAGTGCCCACACACTCATTTTTTGGGTTGACTTAGGCATACGGAGTTCATTCCCAGTATAAGATTGGACCGCACCGAGGGTTGCGGCAATAGGATAGACAGCACGCAGGGGGGACCGTGCTGGTCCCGGACTTGCGCATTCTGCCTCTCCAGCCGGTTGAGCGCTCGCACGCTCATTTCATGGGTTGGCTTGGGCATACAGAGTTCATTCCCAATTTAAGATCGGACCGGATCGAGGGTTGCGATAGCAGGACCAGCAGCAGGATCGATAGCATGCAGGGGGGACCGGGTCGATCCCCAACTTGCACATTCTGCCTCTCCGATTGACTGAGTGCTCGCAGGCTCGTTCCATGGGATGGCTTAGGATACGGAGTTCATCCCATGTCTAAGCCCCAGCCAGACCGAGGGTTGTGGCAGCAGAACCAGCAGCGGGATCGACAGCACGCAAAGGGGGATCGGGCTGATCCCCGGCTTGCGCATTATTCCTTTTCGGTCGGTTGAGTGCCCGCACGCTCGTTCCGTGGGTTGACTTAGGCATATGGAGTTCATCCCCAGTCTAAGCATACAGAGTTCATTCCCAGTCTAAGATCAGACCGAATAGAGGGTTGCAGTAGCAGGATCGGTAGCACGCAGGGGGGACAGAGTAGATCCCTGACTTGCGCATTCTGCCTCTCCGGTTGGCCGAGCGCCCGCACGCCCGTTTCATGGGTTGGCTTAGGCATAGGGAGTTCATTCCATGTCTAAGCCCTAGCCAGACCGAGGGTTGTGGTAGTGGGCCAGACAGCACATAGAGGGGGACCGGGTCGATCCCCAACTTGCGTATTATGCCTCTTCGACCGGCTCAGTGCCCACACGTTCGTTTTGTTGGTTGACTTATGCATATAGAGTTCATTCCCAGTCTAAGATTAGACTGGATCGAGGGTTGCTGCAGCAGGATCGATAGCACACAGGGGGGATCGGGCCGATCCCCAGCTTGTGCATTATACCTCTCCGGCCGACTGAGCCCCCGCACGCTCGTTTTGTGGGTTGGCTTAGGCATACGGAGTTCATTCCCAGTCTAAGATTTTGAGCCACGGTGAACATGCTGGGATCGGCCACGTGCTGGTGCCGCATGTTTTTCGTTAGAGGAACCATCGTCGGAGCACCGTCGGAGAGCCTAACTGGCGGCATTGGGGGTTCTGATGATTGGGGGGGCCGGGGGGGTGTGCGCACATGATGTGCGATGGGTGCTGGTACTTGGCCCTTATATTGGCCCCCTATCCCTCATCAAACCTCAAGAACTCACACCCCCTTAAAGGAGCATTTGAGATTTTATAGGTTTGCTGCCAGTAGCCATTAAAGTGTCTGAAATGGGGACACTTTTTTCAAACGGTCTCAAAATCTTCTCCACTTTGAGTTTTTAGCTGAATTTTTTTGTGCATGCCAACAAAAATACGAAGATCACCTCTACCAAATTTGTTGACAAAACTCTTTCTAAAAAAATTTTAAAAAATCTCGAACCGCAAAAATTTTAAAAATCATGAAAAATAGAAATTGAGTCGTCTTGCCACGAAACTTCACATGAAGGCTTAGGAGACCATTGTATGAATTTACAAGCCATAAAAATGGCATTGGCATGGCAGAAATAAGAAGATGTGCTTGAACTCACCTACCACCCGTTCGATCCTCGGCTTGCGCATCCTGCCTCTCTGGTCAGTTGAGTGCCCGTACGCTCGTTTCGTGGGTTGACTTAGGCATACGGAGTTCATCCCCAATCTAAGCATACAGAGTTCATTCCCAATCTAAGATCAGATCGAACCGAGGGTTGCGGCAACAGGATCAGCAGCACGTAGGGGGGACCGGGTCGATCCCCGGCTTTCGCGTTCTGCCTCTCAGGCCGACTGAACGCCCGCACGACCGTTTCGTGGTTCGACTTAGGCGTAGAGAGTTCATTCCATGTGTAAGCCCCAGCCGGATCGAGAGTTGTGGCAGCGGGACCGGCAGCATGTAGAAGGGGACCAGGTTGATCCCCGGCTTACGCATTATGCCTTTTCGGCCAGCTCAACACCCGCATGCTCGTTTCATGGGTTGACTTAGGCATACAGAGTTCATTCCCAATCTAAGATCAAACTCGACCGGGGGTTGTGATAGCAGGATCGACAGTACACAGAGGGGATCGGGCCGGTCCTCGACTTGCGTATTCTATCTCTCTGGCTGGCTGAACGCCCGCACGCTCATTTTGTGGGTTGGCTTGGGCATACGGAGTTCATTCCTAGTTTAAGATCGGACTGAACTGAGGGTTGCGGCAGCAGGATTGGCAGCACGTAGGGGGGATCGGGCCGATCCCCGGCTTGCGCATCTGCCTCTCCAATTGGCTAAGCGCCCGTAAGCTCATTTCATGGGATGGCTTAGGCATACGGAGTTCATTCCATGTCTAAGCCCCAGTCAGACCGAGGATTGTGGCAACAGGACCGGTAGCGGGATCGGTAGCACGTAAAGGGGGATCGGGCTGATCCCCGGCTTACGCATTATGCCTTTTCGGTCAGCCTCTCCTGGCCGGATGAGTGCCCGCATGCTCGTTTTGTGGGTTGACTTAGGCATACAGAGTTCATTCCCAGTCTAAGCATACGGAGTTCATTCGCAGTCTAAGATCAGATCGGACAGAGGGTTGCAGTAGCAGGATCGGTAGCACATAGGGGGGATCGGGCTGATCCCCGGCTTGCGCATTCTGCCTCTCCGATCGGCTGAGCGCCCGCATGCCCGTTTCATGGGTTGGCTTAGGCATAGGGAGTTCATTCCATGTCTAACCCACAGCCAGACCGAGGGTTGTGGCAGTGGGACGAACAGCACATAGAGGGGGACCGGGCTGATCCTCGGCTTACGCATTATGCCTTTTCGGTCGGTTCAGTGCCCGCACGCTAATTTTGTTGGTTGACTTATGCATATGGAGTTCATTCCCACTCTAAGATCAGACCGGACCGAGGGTTGCAACAGCAGGATCGATAGCACACAAGGGGGGATTAGGCCGATCCCCGGCTTGCGCATTATGCCTTTTCGGCCAACTGAGCGCCCGCACACTCGTTTCATGGGTTGGCGTAGGCATACGAAGTTCATTCCATGTCTAAGCATACGGAGTTCATTCCCAGTCTAAGATTTTGAGCCACGGTGCACATGCTGGGATTGGCCATGTGCTGGTGTCGCATTTCTTTCGCCCAGGGCACCATCGCTGGAGCATCGTCGGAGCATCACTGGAGAGCCTAACCGGCGGCATTGGGGGTTCCGACGATTGGGGGGCCGGGGGGGTGTTCGCACATGATGTGCGATGGGTGCTGGTACTTGGCCCTTATATTGGCCCCCTATCCCTCATCAAACCTCAAGAACTCACACCCCTTTAAAGAGCATTTGAGATTTTATAGGTTTGCTGCCAGTAGCCATTAAAGTGTCTGAAATGGGGACACTTTTTTCAAACGGTCACAAAATCTTCTCCACTTGGAGTTTTTAGCTGAATTTTTTTGTGCATGCCAAAAAAAATACAAGGATCACCTCTACCAAATTGGGGATAAAACTCTTTCTAAAAAAATTTTAAAAAATCCCGAACCGTAAAAAGTTTCAAAAATCGTGAAAACGGGTTGTCATGCCACGAAACTTCACATGAAGGCTTAGGGGACCATTGTATGAATTTACAAGCCATAAAAATGGCATTGGCATGGCAGAAATATGAAGATGTGCTTGAACCCACCTACGACACGTTCCATCCCCGGGTTACGCATCCTGCCTCTCTAGTCGACTGAGCACACGCACGCTCGTTTCGTGGGTTGACTTAGGCATACGGAGTTCATCCCTAATCTAAGCATACGAAGTTCATTCCCAGTCTAAGATCAGACCGGATCGAGGGTTGCGGTAGTAGGATCGACAACACGCAGGGGGGATTGGGCCGATCCCTGGCTTGTGCATTCTGCCTCTCCGGTCGGCTGAGCGCTCGCACGCCCGTTTCGTGGGTTGGCTTAGGCATAGGGAGTCATTCCATGTCTAAGCCCCAGCCAGATTGAGGGTTGTGGCAGTGGGACCGGTAGCACGCAGAGGGGGACCAGGCCGATCCTCGACTTGCCCATTATGCCTCTCCGATCGGCTGAGCGCCCGTATGCTCGTTTCGTGGGTTGACTTAGGCATACGGAGTTCATTCTCAGTCTAAACCCCAGCCGAACTGAGGGTTGTGGCAGTGAGATCGGCAGCACGCATAAGAGGACCGAGCCGATCCTAGGCTTGCGCATTATGCCTCTTCGATTGGCTCAGCGCCCGCACGCTCATTTTGTGGGTTGACTTAGGCATACGGAGTCCATCCCCAGTCTAAGCATACAAAGTTCATTCCCAGTCTAAGATCAGACTGGACTGAGGGTTCCGGCAGTAGGATCGACAGCACACAGGGGGTACCGGGCCGATCCTCGGCTTGCTCATTATGCCTCTCCGACCGACTAAGCGCCCGCACGCCCGTTTCGTGGGTTGGCTTAGGCATAGGGAGTTCATTCCATGTCTAAGCCCCATTCGGACCGAGGGTTGTGGCAGCGGGACCGGCAGCACACAGAGGGGGACCGGGTCGATCCCTGACTTGCACATTATGCCTCTCCGGCTGACTGAGCGCCCACACGCTAGTTTCGTGGTTTGGCTTAGGCATACAGAGTTCATTCCATGTCTAAGGATACGAAGTTCATTCCCAGTCTAAGATTTTGAGCCATGGTGCACATGCTGGGTTCGGGCATGTGCTGGTGCCGCATTTTTTTTGCCCGGGGCACCATCACCGGAGAGCCTAACCGACGACATTGGGGGTTCCGACGATTGGGGGGGCCGAGGGGTGTGCGCACATGATGTGCGATGGGTGCTGGTACTTGGCCCTTGTATTGGCCCCCTATCCCTCATCAAACCTCGAGAAATCACACCCCCTTAAAGAGCAATTGAGATTTTATAGGTTTGCTGCCAGTAGCCATTAAAGTGTCTGAAATGGGGACAAGTTTTTCAAACGGTCACAAAATCTTCTCCACTTCGAGTTTTTAGCTGAATTTTTTTATGCATGCCAAAAAAAATACAAGGATCACCTCTACCAAATTTGGGGAGAAAAATCTTTCTAAAAAAATTTTAAAAAATCACAAACTACAAAAAGTTTCAAAAATAATGAAAAATAGAAAACGGGTCATCGTGCCACGAAACTTCACATGAAGGCTTAGGGGACCATTGTATGAATTTAAAAGCCATAAAAATGGCATTGGTAGTGTAGAAATATGAAGATGTGGTTGCACCCACCTACCACCCGTTCAATCCCCAGCTTGCGCATCCTGCCTCTTTGGTCGACGGAGCACCCTCACACTCGTTTCGTGGGTTGACTTAGGCATATGGAGTTCATCCCCAGTCTAAGCATACGGAGTTCATTCTCAGTCTAAGATTGGACCGGACCGAGGGTTACGGCAGTAGGATCGACAGCATGCAGGGGGACTGGGCCGATCCCCGACTTGCATATTCTGCTTCTCTGGCCGACTGAGCACCCGCACGCTCGTTTCATGGGTTGGCTTAGGCATAGAGAGTTAATTCCATGTCTAAGCCCCAGTCGGACCGAGGGTTATGGTAGCGAGATCGACAACACACAGAGGGGGATCGGGTCGATCCCTGGCTTGCGTATTATGCCTTTCCGGCTGGCTCAGCACCCGCATGCTCGTTTTGTGGGTTGACTTAGGCATACGGAGTTCATTCCCAGTCTAAGATCAGATCGAACCAAAGGTTGCGATAGCACCCAGCTTGCGCATTCTGCCTTTTCGACCGACTGAATGCCCACAAGCTCGTTTCGTGGGTTGGCTTAGGCATACGGAGTTCATTCCATGTCAAGCATACGGAGTTCATTCCCATTCTAAGATCAAACTGGACCAAGGGTTGTGGTAGTAGCACCAGCAATAGGATCGACAGCACGTAGGGGGGACCAGGTCAATCCCCGTCTTGCGCATTCTACCTCTTTAACCGGCTGAGCACCCACACGCTCGTTTCATGGGTTGGCTTAGGCATACTGAGCTCATTCCATGTCTAAGCCCTAGTCAGACCAAGGGTTGTTGTAGCACGCAGAGGGGGCCCAGTTGATCCCCAGCTTGTGCATTATGCCTCTCCGATCAGTCTCTCCGACCAGCTGAGCGCCCGTACGCTCATTCCATGGGTTGACTTAGGCATACGGAGTTCATCCCTAGTCTAAGCATATGAAGTTCTTTCCCAGTCTAAGCACACAGGGGGGACTTACGCATTCTGCCTCTCCGACCGACTGAGCGCCTGCATGCCCGTTTCATGGGTTGGCTTAGGCATACGGAGTTCATTCCATGTCTAAGCCCCAACCGAACAGAGGGTTGTGGTAGTGGGACTGGCAGCACGTAGAGGGGGACCGAGCCGATCCTCAGCTTGCGCATTATGCCACTCTAGTCGGCTGAGCGCCCGTACGCTTGTTTCGTGGGTTGGCTTAGGCGTACAGAGTTCATTGCATGTCTAAGCATACGGAGTTCATTCCCCATCTAAGATTTTGAGCCAAGGTGCACATGCTGGGCTCAAGCATGTGCTGGTGCCGCATTTTTTTTGCCCGGGGCACCATCACCGGAGCATCACCGGAGAGCCTAACCGACGGCATTGGGGGTCCCGACGATTGGGGGGTCAGGGGGTGTGTGCACATGATGTGCGATGGTTGCTAAAACTTGGCCCTTATACTTGGCTCCCTATCCCTCATCAAACCTCAAAAACTCACACCCCCTTAAAGAGCATTTGAGATTTTATAGGTTTACTGCTAGTAGCCATTTAAGTGTCTGAAATGGGGACACTTTTCTAAAACGGTCACAAAATATCCTCCACTTCGAGTTTTTAGCTGAATTTTTTTTTTGCATGTCAAAAAAAATAAAAGGATCACCGCTACCAAATTTGGGGACAAAACTCTTTCTAAAAATATTTTAAAAAATCTTGAATCGTAAAAAGCTTTAAAAATCGTGAAAAATAGAAAACGGGTCGTCTCGCCACGAAACTTCACATGAAGGTTTAGGGGACCATTGTATGAATTTACACACCATAAAAATGGCATTGGCATAGCAAAAATATGAAGATGTGCTTGAACTCACCTACCACCCGTTCGATCCCGGCTTACGCATCTTGCCTCTTTGGTCAGCTGAGCGCTCGTACGGCCGTTTCGTGGGTTGACTTAGGCGTATGGAGTTCATCCCCAGTCTAAGCATACAAAGTTCATTCCCAGTCTAAGATCAGACTGGACTGAGGGTTGCAACAGCAGGATCGACAGCACGTAGGGGGGAGCGGGCCGATCCCCGGCTTACGGATTCTACCTCTCCGGTTGGCTGAGCACCCGCACACCCATTTCATGGGTTGGCTTAGGCATAGGGAGTTAATTCCATGTCTAAGCCCCAGCTAGACTGAGGATTGTGGCAGCGAGATCGAAAGCACGCAGAGGGGACCAGGTCGATCCCCGGCTTGCGCGTTATGCCTCTCTGGCCGGCTAAACGCCCGTACGCTCGTTTCGTGGGTTGACTTAGGCATACGGAGTTCATTCCCAGTCTAAGATCAGACCGGATCAAGGGTTACAGTAGCAGGATTGACAGCACGTAGGGGGGATCAGGCCAATCCCTGACTTGCGCATTATGCCTCTCCGACAGACTGAGCGCCTGCATGCTCATTTCGTGGGTTGGCTTAGGCATACAGAGTTCATTCCATGTCTAAGCATGTGGAGTTCATTCCCAGTCTAAGATTTTGAGCCACGGTGCACATGCTTGGCTCGGGCATGTGCTGGTTCCACATTTTTTTCGCTCTGGGCACCATCGTCGGACCATCGTCGGAGAGCCTATCCGACAGCATTGGGGGTTCCGGCAATTGGGGGGGCCGGGGGGTGTGTGCACATGATGTGCAATGGGTCCTGCTACTTGGCCCTTATATTTGCCCCCTATCCCTCATCAAACCTCGAGAACTCACACCCCCTTAAAAAGCATTTGAGATTTTATAGGTTTGCTGCCAGTAGCCATTAAAGTGTCTAAAATAGGGACACTTTTTTCAAACGGTCACAAAATCTTCTCCACTTCAAGTTTTTAGCTGAATTGTTTTGTGCATGCCAACAAAAATGCAAGGATCACCTCTACCAAATTTGGGGACAAAACTCTTTCTAAAAAAATTTTAAAAAATCACGAACCGGAAAAAATTTTAAAAATCGTGATAAATAAAAAATGGGTCGTCTTGCCACGAAACTTCACATGAAGGCTTAGGGTACCATTGTATGAAATTAGAAGCCATAAAAATGGCATTGGCAAGGTAGAAATATGAAGATGTGCTTGAACCCACCTACCACCTGTTCGATCCCCGGCTTGTGCATCCTGCCTCTCTGGTCGACTGAGCGCCCAGACGCTCATTTTATGGGTTCACTTAGGCATACGAAGTTCATCCCCAGTCAAAGCATATGAAGTTCATTCCCAATCTCAGATCAAACTAGACCAAGGTTTGCGGCAGCAGGATTGGTAGCACGCAGAGGGGACCGGGTCGATCCCAAACTTAGGCATTCTGCCTCTCCGATCGACTGAGCGCCTGCACGCTCATTTCGTGGTTTGGCTTAGGCATAGGGAGCTCATTCCATGTCTAAGCCCCAGCCGGACCGAGGGTTGTGGCAGTGGGACCGACAACACGCAGAGGAGGACTAGGTTGATCCTCGGTTTGCACATTATGCCCCTCCGATCGGCTCAATGCCCGCACGCTCGTTTCATGGGTTGACTTAGGCATACCGAGATCATTCCCAGTCTAAGATCGGACCAGACTGAGGGTTGTGGTAGCAAGATCGATAGCATGCATGGGGGGACCAAGCTGATCATCGGCTTGCGCATTCTGCCTCTCCGATTGGCTGAGTGCCTGCACGCTCGTTTCGTGGGTTGGCTTAGGCATACGGAGTTCATTCCATGTCTAAGCATACGGAGTTCATTCCCAATTTAAGATCGAACCGGATCAAGGGTTATGGTAGTAGGACTAGTAGCAGGATCGGCAGCACTTAAGAGGGCTCGGGCCGATCCCCAGCTTATGCATTCTGCCTCTCCGGCCGGCTGAGCGCCTACACGCTCGTTTTGTGGGTTGGCTTAGGCATACAGAGTTCATTCTGTGTCTAAGCCCCAGTCGGATCGAGGGTTGTGGTAGCAGGACCGGCAGCGAGATCGGCAGCACGTAGAGAGGGATCGGGCTGATCCCTGGCTTGCACATTATGCCTCTTCGGTCGACAGAGGGCTCGGATGCTTATTTCGTGGGTTGACTTAGGCATACGAAGTTCATCCCCAGTCTAAGCATACGGAGTTCATTCCCAGTCTAAGATTGGACCAGACTAAGGGTTGCGACAGTAGGATCGGCAGCACGTAGACGGGACCGAGCTAATCTCCAGCTTATACATTCTGTCTCTCCGACCGGCTAAGCGCCCGCACGCTCGTTTCATGGGTTGGCTTAGGCATAGGGAGTTCATTCCATGTCTAAAACCCAGTCGGACTGAGGGTTGTGGCAGCGGGACCTACAGTACATAGAGGGGGATCGAGCCGATCCCCAACTTACGCATTATGGGTCTTCGGCTAGCTCAACGCCCGCACGCTCGTTTCGTGGGTTGACTTATGCATACAGAGTTAATTCCCAGTCTAAGATCAGATCGGACTGAGGCTTGCGGTAGTAGGATCGATAGCACACAGGGGGGATTGGGCTGATCCCTGACTTACGTATTTTACCTCTCTAGCCAGCTGAGCACCCGCACGTTCGTTTCATGGGTTGGCTTAGGCATGCGGAGTTCAATCCATGTCTAGGCATACGGAGTTCATTCCCAGTCTTAGATTTTGAGCCACGGTGCTGCATTTTTTTCACTCGGGGCATTTCGTGGGTTGACTTAGGCATATGGGGTTCATCCCCAGTCTAAGTATACGGAGTTGATTCTCAGTCTAAGATCAGACCAGACCGAGGGTTGCGACAGCAGGATCGATAGCACGCAGAGGGGACCGGGTCGATCCTCGACTTGCACATTTTGCCTCTCTGGCCGGTTGAGCGCCCGCACACTCGTTTCGTGGGTTGGCTTAGGCATAGTGTGTTCATTCCATGTCTAAGCCCCAGTCGGACCGAGGGTTATGGCAGAGGGATCGATAGCATGCAGAAGGGGATCGGGTCAATCCCCGGCTTGCGTATTATGCCTCTTCGGCTGGCTCAGTGCCCACACGCTCGTTTCATGGGTTGACTTAGGCATACGAAGTTCATTCCCAGTCTAAGATCAGACCGGATCGAGGGTTGCGGCAGCAAGATCGGCAGCACACAGGGGGGACCGAGCGGATCCCCGACTTGTTCAGTCTGCCTCTCTGGTCGACTGAGCGCCCGCATGCCCATTTCGTGGGTTGGCTTAGGCATAGGGAGTTCATTCCTAGCCTAAGATCAGATCGAACCGAGGGTTGTGATAGCAGGATCAACAGCACGCAAGAGGGACCGGGCCATTCCCTGGCTTACGCATTCTACCTCTCTGGTCAGTTGAGCCCTCGCACGCTCATTTCGTGGGTTGGCTTAGGCATACGTAGTTCATTCCATGTCTAAGATTGAACCGGACCGAAGGTTGTGGCAACAAGACCAGCAGCAGTATCGATAGCACGTAGGGGGAATTGGGCAGATCCCTAGCTTGTGCATTCTACCTCTCCGGCCGGTTTAGCGCCCGTACGCTCGTTTCGTGGGTTGGCTTAGGCATATGGAGTTTATTCCATGTCTAAGCCCCAACCGGATCGAGGGTTGTGGCAGTGAGATCGACAGCACGTAGAGGGAACGAGCCGATCCCCGGCTTGCGCATTATGTCTCTCCGGCCGGCTCACCTCCCGCACGCTCATTTCGTGGGTTGATTTAGTCATGCGGAGTTCATTCTCATTCTAAGATCAGATCAGATCGAGGGTTGCGATAGTAGGATCGACAACACACAGGGGGGACCGAGTCGATCCTCGGCTTGCGCATTTTGTCTCTCCAGTCGGTTGAGCTCCCACACGCTCATTTCGTGGGTTGGCTTAGGCATATGGAGTTCATTCCATGTTTAAGCATACGGAGTTCATTCCATGTTTAAGTATACGGAGTTCATTCCCAGTCTAAGATCGGACCGGATCGAGGATTGCGGTAGCCAAACCGGTAGCAGGATCGATAGCACACAAGAGGGGACCGGGTCAATCCCCGACTTGCGCATTCTGCCTCTCCGGTCGGTTGAGCGCCTGCACACTCGTTTCCTAGATTGGCTTAGGCATACGGAGGTCATTCCATGTCTAAGCCCCAGTCGGACCGATGGTTGTGGCAGTAGGACCGGTAGCAGGATCGGTAGCACGCAGAAGGGGACCAGGCTGATCCTCGGCTTGTGCATTATGCCTCTCCGGTCGGTTGAGCGCCCGTGCGCTCATTTCGTGGGTTGACTTAGGCATACGAAGTTCATCCCCAGTCTAAGCATATGGAGTTCATTCCTAGTCTAAGGTCAGACCAGACCGAGGATTACGGTAGCAGGATCGGTAGCACGTAGGGGGGACCGAGCCGATCCCCGGCTTGCACATTCTGCCTCTCCAGCCGGCTGAGCGCCCGCAAGCCTGTTTCGTGGGTTGGCTTAGGCATAGAGAGTTCATTCCGTGTCTAAGCCCCAGCCAGACTGAGGGTTATGGCAGCGAGACCGGTAACATGCAGAAGGGGACTGGGCCGATCCCCGACTTGCCTTTTCGGTCAGCTCAGCGATCACACGCTCGTTTCATGGGTTGACCTATGCATACAAAGTTCATTCCCAGTCTAAGATCAGATCGGATCGAGGGTTGCGATAGAAGGTTCGACAACACGTAGGGGGGACCGGGTCGATCCCCGACTTGCGCATTCTACCTCTCCTGCCAGGTGAGTGCCTACACGCTCGTTTTGTGGATTGGCTTAGGCATACGGAGTTTATTCCATGTCTAAGTATACGGAGTTCATTCCAAGTCTAAGATTTTGAGCCACGGTGCACATCTGGGCTCAAGCACATGCTGGTGCCACATTTTTTTTGCACGGGGCACCATCCCCGGAGCATCGTCGGAGTAGCGTCGGAGAGCCTAACCAACGACATTGGGGGTTTCGACGATTGGGGGGGCTGGGGGGTGTGCGCACATGATGTGCGATGGGTGCTGATACTTGGCCCTTATATTGGCCCCCTATCCCTCATCAAACCTCGAGAACTCACACCCCCTTAAAGAGCATTTGAGATTTTATAGGTTTGCTGCCAGTAGCCATTAAAGTGTCTGAAATGGGGACACTTTTTTCAAACGATCACAAAATCTTCTCCAGTTCATGTTTTTAGCTGAATTTTTTTGTTCATGCCAACAAAAAATACAAGGATCACCTCTACCACGAGGATAAAACGCTTTTTAAAAAAATTTTAAAAAATCTTGAACCACGAAAAGTTTCAAAAATCGTGAAAAATAGAAAACGAGTCGTCTTGCCACGAAACTTCACATGAAGGCTTAGGGGACCATTGTATGAATTTACAAGCCATAAAAATGGCATTGGCATGGCAGAAATATGAAGATGTGCTTAAACCCACCTACCACCCGTTCGATCCTCAGCTTACGCATCCTGCCTCTCTGGTCAGCTGAGCGTTCGCACGCTCGTTTCATGGGTTGACTTAGGCATAAGTAGTTCATCCCCAGTCTAAGCATACGGAGTTCATTCCTAGTCTAAGATCAGATCGAACCGAGGGTTGCGGTAGTCGGATCGACAGCACGCAGGGGGGACCGAGCCGATCCCCGGCTTGTGCATTCTGCCTCTCCGATAGGCTAAGCGCCAGCACGCCCGTTTCATGGGTTGGCTTAGGCATAAGGAGTTCATTCTATGTCTAAGCCCCAGCCGGATCGAGGGTTGTGCTAGTGGGACCGGCAGCACGCAGAGTGGGACCGGGCAAGTCCCCGGCTTGCGAATTATGCCTCTCCGATCGGCTCAATGCCCATACACTCATTTCATGGGTTGACTTAGGCATACGGAGTTCATTCACAGTCTAAGATCGAATCGGACCGAGGGTTGCGGCAGCAAGATCAACAGCACGCGGGGGGGGAAGGAGTCGATCCCTGGCTTGCGCATTCTACCTCTCCGATCGGCTGAGCGCTCAAATGCCCATTTCGTGGGTTGGCTTAGGTATAGGGAGTTCATTCCATCTCTAAGCCCTAGCATGATCAAAGGTTGTGGCAGCGAGACTGGCAGCACGCAGAGGGGGATAGGGCTAATCCCCAGCTTGCGCATTATGCCTCCCTGATCAGCTCAGTGCCCATATGCTCGTTTCATGGGTTGACTTAGGCATGCGGAGTTCATTCCCAATCTAAGATCGGACTAGACCGAGGGTTGTGGTAGCAGGATCGACAGCACGCATGGGGGGACCAGGTCGATCCCCAGCTTGCACATTCTACCTCTCTGGTCGACTGCGCACCCGCACGCTCATTTCGTGGGTTGGCTTAGGCATACGGAGTTCATTCCATGTCTAAGCCCTAGTCAGACCGAGGGTTGTGGTAGCAGGACCGATAGCAGGATCGGCAGCACGCAGAGGGGGACTAGGCTGATCTTCGACTTGTGCATTATGCCTCTTCGACCAGTCTCTTCGGTTGGTTGAGTGCCCGCACGCTCATTTAATGACTTGACTTAGGCATACGGAGCTCATCCCCAGTGTAAGCATACAGAGTTCATTCCCAATCTAAGATCGAACTGGACCGAGGGTTGTGGTAGCAGGATCGACAGCACGCAGGGGGGACTGGGCCGATCCCTGGCTTGCGCATTCTGCCTCTTCGACCGGTTGAGCGCCCGTACGCCCATTTCATGGGTTGGCTGAGGCATAGGGAGTTTATTCCATCTCTAAGCCCCAGCCAGACTAAGGGTTGTGGCAGCAGGACTGGCAGTAAGCAGAGGGGGATCGGGCCGATCCCTGGCTTGCGCATTATGCTTCTTCGACCGGCTCAGTGCCCGTACGTTTTGACTTATGCATACAAAGTTCATTCCCAGTCTAAGATCAGACCGGACCGAGGGTTGTAGTAGTAGGATCGACAGCATGTAGGGGGGGACTGGGCCGATCCTCGGCTTGCGCATTCTGCCCTCCGGTCGGTTGAGCGCCCGCATACTCATTTCGTGGGTTGGTTTAGGCATACGGAGTTCATTCCATGTCTAAGCATACAAAGTTCATTCCCAGTCTAAGATTTTGAGCCACGGTGCACTTGCTAGGCTTGGGCATGTGCTGGTGCCGCATTTTTTTCTCCTGGGGCACCATCGCTAGAGAGCCTAACCGACGGCATTGGAGGTTACGGCGATTGGGGGGGCCGGGGGGTGTGCGCACATGATGTACGATGGGTGCTGGTACTTGGCCCTTATATTGGCCCTCTATCCCTCGTCAAGCCTTGAGAACTCACACCCCCTCAAAGAGCATTTCGGATTTTATAGGTTTGCTGCCAGTAACCATTAAAGTGTCTAAAATAGGGACACTTTTTTCAAACGGTCACAAAATCTTCTCCACTTCGAGTTTTTAGCTGAATTTTTTTGTGCATGCTAAAAAAAATACAAGGATCACCTCTACCAAATTTGGGAACAAAACTCTTTCTAATAAAATTTTAAAAAATCCCGAACCACAAAAAGTTTTGAAAATTGTGAAAAATAGAAAACGGGTCGTCTTGAGAAACATCACATGAAGGCTTAGGGGACCATTGTATGAATTTACAAGCCATAAAAATGGCATTGGCATGGCAGAAATATGAAGATGTGCTTGAACCCACCGACCACCCGTTCGATCCCCAGCTTACGATCCTACCTCTCTGGTTGGCTGAATGCCCGCACGCTCATTTCGTGGGTTGACTTAGGCATAGGGAGTTCATTCCCAATCTAAGCATATAGAGTTCATTCCCAGTCTAAGATTGGATCGGACAGAGGGTTGCGGTAGTAGGATCGATAGCACGTGGGGGGGACTGGTCCGATCCCCGGCTTGCGCATTCTGCCTCTCCGACCGACTGAGCCCCTGCACGCTCGTTTCCTTGGTTGGGTTAGGCATACGGAGTTTGTTCCTTGTCTAAACACATAGAGTTCATTCCCAATCTAAGATCAGACCGGAATGAGGGTTACGGCCGTAAGACCAGCAACAGGACCGACAGCACGAAGGGGGATCGGGTCGATCCCCAGCTTGTGCATTCTGCCTCTCTGACCGGTTGAATGCCCGCACGCTTATTTCATGGGTTGGCTTAGGCATACAGAGTTCATTCCATGTCTAAGCCCCAACCAGACCGAGGGTTGTGGCAGCAGGACCGGCAGCGGGATCGACAACACGCAAAGGGGGACCAGGCTGATCCTCGGCTTACGCATTATGCCTCTCCGACTGGTTGAGCGCCCGCACGCTCGTTTCATGGGTTGACTTAGGCATACGAAGTTCATCCCCAGTCTAAGCATACAAAGTTCATTCCCAGTCTAAGATCGAACCGGACCGAGGGTTACGGTAGTAGGATCGATAGCACGCAGGGGGATCGGGCTGATCCCTGACTTACGCATTCTGCCTCTCTGGCCGGTTGAGTACCCGCACGCCCATTTCATTGGTTGGCTTGGGGATAGGGAGTTCATTCCATGTCTATGCCCCAGCCGAACTGAGGGTTGTGGCAGTGGGATCGGTAGCATGTAGAGGGGGACGAGGCCGATCCCCGACTTACGCATTATGCCTTTTCAATCGGCTCAGTGCCCGTACGCTTGTTTCGTGGGTTGACTTATGCATTCAGAGTTCATTCCCAGTCTAAGATCAGACCGGACTGAGGGTTGCAGTAGCAGGATCGACAGCACGTAGGGGGGATCGGGCTGATCCCTGACTTGCACATTCTGCCTCTTTGATCAGCTGGATGCCCGCATGCTTGCTTTGTGGGTTGGCTTAGGCATACGGAGTTCATTCCATGTCTAAGCATACCGACTTCATTCCTAATCTATGATTTTGAGCCACGGTGCATGTGCTGGTGTCACATTTTTTCACTCGGGGCACCATCGTCGGAGCATCACCGGAGAGCCTAACCAGCGGCATTGGGAGTTTTGACGATTGGGGGGGTCGGGGGGGTGTGCGTACATGGTGTGCGATGGGTGCTGGTACTTATGTCACAGGCTCCGACCTTAGACTCAGAAACCGTATGGCCTTAGGCTTGGAATCTCCTTCTTTATGCCTAAGTCAACCTAAAACACAAGCGTACGGGCACTAGAACAACGGGAAGGGCTGATTACACAAGTTAAAGAGAAACAGGATAAGAAGGTAGAATTCTGGAAATGCTCTTGTATTCACCGAAACGAAAGTGTTTGATGGTGTACAAATGAGGGAGGAGCAGCCCTGTATTTATAGTTGAGGCTCTAGCTTACACTTAATGGCAATATCCCTAGAATAAAGGCTAAAATAATGGGATTATACAGATTGCAATCAATCAGGATGCTAACTCCTGATTTTCAAGGTCAACCAAATCTGCCAGGATGCTGCTGCTGATCCTGCCTGCTTCCAGAAGCTTCCCTTGCTTGTCCAGCACCTTGGG
This sequence comes from Durio zibethinus, assembly GCF_047325235.1. Classification (NCBI taxonomy): domain Eukaryota; kingdom Viridiplantae; phylum Streptophyta; class Magnoliopsida; order Malvales; family Malvaceae; genus Durio; species Durio zibethinus. The sequence continues at coordinate 21,408,038 of NC_143181.1, forward strand.
CCCTTTTGGATATGGTGCGGGCAGCTTGTATGCCAAGCCTTGGTCTCACGGGCTAGCCTGCAAGTTGGGCGGGCGTTCTGAACTCGTTTGCTAGGCTTTGCACGTAGATACCCGCCAACACGCCTGGTCTGCGGGCCTCAACCTCTGGCTCGCCTGCTGGTGCGCCTGATATGCCTGGCTTGCCCACCTAGGGCATGACATTCTCCCCCACCTGATTGTGCAATGCCCTCGTTGCATCTTCTTCATAGTACTACCTATTCTGGTCCCCGAACTACCATAAGTCATCTGCTGGTTCCCAGCTCACCTCACTGTCTGGAAGTCCTTTCCAGCGCACCAAGTACTCTTGTCTTGGCTGATAGTTCTTCCATCTCACCTCTCAATCAGCTATGATGCTGTAGACCTCCTTCTCATATGAGGCCCTTGCTCCCAATGGTGCACACTTTGACTCTGCCTATCTTGGACCTCCCCCATCCTTATGAAACTGCTTGAGTATGCTCACATGGAACACCGGGTGTACCCTCGACTTGGGTGGCATATCCAACTTGTAGGCAACCTTGCCCACCCTCTTGACTACTCAAAAAGGTCCCTCATACCTCTGGACTAGGCCTTTGTGTAGCCCCCTATGGCGCACAATGTGATGCAGCTTCACCAACACCAAGTCTCCAACCTGGAACTGCACATCCCACCTATTTTGGTCTACCCACCTATCTTGGCCGCCTTGTGTAGACAAACTCTAGCCAAGTCAGTTTACTCCTGCCATGCCTTGGCAAACTTATATGCTGTTGGATTCGACCCTGTATAACCTACAGCAATCGAACCGGGTGTTAGTGGTTGTTGCCCTGTCACAACCTTAAATGGGCTCTGGTTCGTTGCCTCGCTCTTTTGCAAGTTGTAGGAAAACTACACAATATCTAGCAGCTTTGGCCAGTCCCTTTGTGTGGCACTCACATAGTGCCTGAGGTAGACCTCCAATAGTCCATTCACTCGTTCTATCTACCCATCGGTCTGCGGATGCATGCTGGTGGAAAAGTTTAAGTCTGACCCCAACAGCTTGAACAACTTAGTGCAGAACTTGCCCGTGAAATGCCCGTCCCGATCACTAACAATGGTCCTCGGCACTCCCCAATACTTAACCATGTTCTTCAAGAACAATCGAGCTGCCTCCTCGGCTGGGCACTCCTTGGTTGCTGGAATGAAGATTCCATACTTGGAAAACCTATCCACCACTACCATGATGCTTCCAAACCCTTCTGCTTTAGGTAGACCGACTATAAAGTCCAGAGAAACACTCTCCCATGGTCGCTCTGGCAATGGCTCCAAGAGACCGCCTGGTTTCTTGAGCTCCATCTTATCCTGTTGGCACACAAGACAATTTTTCACATAGGCCTTCACATCGTCCCTTATGTGCAGCCAGTAGTATCGGTCCTTGATCAGTGCCAAGGTACGGCTCACTCCGGGGTGTCCAACTCACCTTGAATCATGGCATTCTTGCAAACTTCCTTGCGGAGCTTCCCGTGCTACGACGCAAACAGTCTACTACCCTTGGTGTACAGCAAGCCATCCTGCAACCAAAACCGCCTAGTCTTACCTTACTGGGCATACTCCATCAAAGCCTTGGTTGTAGGATCATGCGCAAGTCCCTCCTTGATGCGCGACACCAGTGACCCCTCTGGTTGGCTAATGGCAGCAAGGTTAGTCTTCTTACTCAGGGCGTTTGCCACTAGGTTCACCTGCCCCAGCTTGTACTCCATCTGGAAATCAAATTTCGTAAGAAAATCTTACCATCTTGCCTACTTGAGGGATAACTTCTTCTACGTCTGGAAGTAGCTGGTTGCCACATTGTCCGTCCTAACCACGAACCTCGACCCCAACAGGTAATGGTGCCAAGTGCGCAAGCAGTGCACCACTGTAGTCATCTCCTTCTCTTGGATCATGTACTTACGCTCAGTCTCATTCAGCTTCCTGCTCTCGAATATGACTAGACATCCCTTTTACATCAACACGCCCCCTATGGCAAAGTCTAATGCATCCATATGCACCTCATAAGGCTTGGCATGGTCTGGCAAGGCCAAGACTGGCTCCTCGATCACAGTCCACTTCAACCTATCAAAGGCTTCCTGGCACCTTGCGCTCCACTCCCATGCTTTCCCTTTCTTGAGCAAGTCAGTCAATGGCGTGGCTATTGCTGAGTGACCTTTGATGAAGCGCCTGTAGTAGTTGACCAGCCCAAGGAATGATCTCAACTCAATGACTTTGGCTGGCGGTTGCCACTTCAGGATGGCGTGTATCTTGCCTTCATCCATGCATATCCTGTCACCTCCCACTATGTGGCCAAGGAACGGGATCTCTTGCTAGGTGAATGAGCACTTCTCCCTCTTGACAAACAGCCTGTGCACCCATAACAACTCGAACACATGTCTCAAGTGGTCTACATGCTCTCCCAAAGTCTGGTTGTATATCACAATGTCATCTAAATAAACCATAACAAACTGATCAAAGAATGACTAAAGTGCCTTGTTCATAAGGGTGCAAAATGTTGCTGGGGCATTCGTGAGTTCGAAAGGCATCACCAAGAACTCATACGAACCATACCGAGTGACACATGCTATCTTTGGCTCATCTCCCTCCGTAATCCTGACTTGATAGTAGCCTGACCTCAAATCCAGCTTGGTGAACCACCTTGCACTCCCAAGTTGATCGAACAAGTTCGTAATGAGTGGGATAGGGTACTTGTTCTTAATGGTCAGCTTGTTCAAAGCTCGATAGTCTATGTACAGTCGCAACGACCCATCATGCTTGCACTAAAATAGAACCAGTGCACCATAGGTTGCCTTCGATGGCCTGATGAAGCCAGCATTAACTAACTCTTTGAGTTGCTTCCTCAACTCTTCCAACTCTGGTGGAGACATTTGATAAGGGGCTCTAGCTGGTGGCTTGGCCTCGGACACTAGCTCGATCTTGTGGTCCACCTCCCTCTTAGGTGGTAGCTTGCTAGGTAGCTTTACGGGCATCACATCACTAAAGGTCTTCAGCACCTTTAGCACCTCCAAGCGTGACTCGGTCTCCTTCTCCCTTGGCTCATCATATTTCAGGGCTGCCAAGAAGGTGTCTTCTTGTCTGCTTACCGCCTTGGCAAATTGGATGGCTGACACCACCCGGGACCCAACTCCAGAACCTCTCCTCAATGGCACTAGGCATTGGCACCGTGCATCCAAGATGCAAACACAATCGGCCAAAGGCACAAGGAGGGTGTTAATCCGAACAAGGAAATCCAACCCAATCACAAACTCATAGTCGTCAAGAGGTATTACCTTAATGGTCTCCTTGCCTTTCCAGTCTCCAAGCTGTAACTCCACTCCCCGTGCTACTCCAATGGCTGGAACTTCATTGGAGTTCACCGTTTTGATGGTATCAATCCTTTTCTGCACCTTTAGTCAGAGCTTCCGGGCTTTATCACCTGAAATAAAAAGATGTGAGGCACCTGTGTCCACCAGTGCACTCATCTTCTGACCTGCAACCATCAGATCCATAAACATCAAGCCCTTTGGCTTGCGGCTACCCTTACTCTGGACAGCATTAAGCATCAACGACCTAAGCTTTGCTACCCCTGACTCTAGCTTCTCGTCAGACTCCTTGTCTACAGCAGCCAGTTTTCCCTTCTGTGGGTAATTACGCGCTATGCGGCTCCCTCCACATAGGTAGCATGGTAGTGGCTCTCGATCCCCCTTTGCTTTCCACTTACCTGCTGGTGGCTTCCTCTCACCATCCTTGGTTGAACGGTCTTGGTCTCCATCCTTGGACTCCTGGTCACGATCCTTCCCCTTGGACTACTTTTTTCGGTCCCTATCATCCTTGCCCTTACCCTTAGGCATGGTAGACTCAAACTTGTTCAGAGGCTTGAACTCTATCAAGGCCTCGACAGTAGTCATGGCTTTAGCCAAGTCATGAACTCCTCTCCTTTGTAGCTCATGCTTCACCTACGGCTTCAGCCCATCCATGAAAGCAAATAAGGCATCCTTCTCGCCTATATCCGAGATCTGTAGCATCAGTTCAGAGAATTTTTGGACATACACCCTTATGTCCCCTTGCTGACTCAGTTAGTGCAATTTTTCCCGTGCCTCATCATCGACATACTCTGGGTAAAATTGTTCTCTGAACTCCTTTTGAAACTCTGCCCAGCTTCTAATCTTGGCGCTCCCACGCCTAACATCATCACACTTGCGCCTCTACCATAATAAGGCTACATCAGTGAGATACATAGTAACGGTGTGACACTTGGCCCTTATATTGGCTCCCTATCCCTTATCAAACCTCGAGAACTCACACCCCCTTAAAGAGCATTTGAGATTTTATAGGTTTGCTGCCAGTAGCCATTAAAGTGTTTGAAATGGGGACACTTTTTTCAAACGATCACAAAATCTTCTCCACTTCAATTTTTTAGCTGAATTTTTTTGTGCATGCTAAAAAAAAAATACAAGGATCACCTCTACCAAATTTGGGGACAAAACTCTTTCTAAAAAAATTTAAAAAATCCCGAACCATAAAATTTTTTGAAAATCGTGAAAAATAGAAAATGGGTCGTCTTGCCATGAAACTTCACATGAAGGCATAGGGGACCATTGTATGAATTTACAAGCCATAAAAATGGCATTCGCATGGCAGAAATATGAAGATGTGCTTGAACCCACCTACCACCCGTTTGATCCCCGGCTTGTGCATCCTGCCTCTCTGGTCGGCTGAGCGCTCGCACGCTCGTTTCATGGTTTGACTTAGGCATACGGAGTTCATCCCCAGTCTAAGCATATGGAGTTCATTCCCAGTCTAAGATCAAACTAGACCGAGGGTTGCAGCAGCAGGATCGATAGCACGCAAGGGGGATCAGGCCAATCCCCGACTTGCGCATTCTGCCTCTCTGGCCGGTTGAGCACCCGCACGCCCATTTCGTGGGTTGGCTTAGGCATAGGGAGTTCATTCCACGTCTAAGCCCCATCCAGACCGAGGGTTGTGGCAGCAGGACTGGTTGCACGTAGAGGGGGATCGAGCTAATCCATGGCTTGCGCATTATGCCTCTCCGGTCGGCTCAGCGCCCACACGCTCGTTTCGTGGGTTGACTTAGGCATACAGAGTTTATTCCCAGTCTAAGATTGGACCGGTCTGAGGGTTGTAGTAGCAGGATCGATAGCACGTAGGGGGGATCGAGCTGGTCCTTAGCTTACGCATTCTGCCTCTCCGACCGGCTGAGCGCCTGCATGCTCATTTCATGGGTTGGCTTAGGTATACGGAGTTCATTCCATGTCTAAGCATACGGAGTTCATTCCCAGTCTAAGACCAGATCGGATCGAGGGTTGTGGTAGCAGGACCAGCAGCAGGATTGGCAGCATGCCGGGGGGGATCAGGCCAATCCCCGACTTATGCATTTTGCCTCTCCGGCCGGCCGAGCGCTCGTACGCTCATTCGTGGGTTGGCTCACGCATACGGAGTTCATTCCATGTCTAAGCCCTAGTCGGATGGAGGGTTGTGGTAGTAGGACCGACAGCGAGATCAGCAGCACGTAAAGGAGGACGAAACTGATCCCCGACTTGCGCATTATGCCTCTCAGGCTGACCTCTCCGGCCAACTGAGTGCCCACATGCTCGTTTCGTGGGTTGACTTAGGCATATGAAGTTCATCCCCAATCTAAGCATACGGAGTTCATTCCCAGTCTAAGATCAGACCGAACGGAGGGTTGCGACAGCCGGATCGGCAGCATGCAGGGGGGATCGAGTCAATCCTCGGCTTGCGCATTCTGCCTCTTCGGCCGACTGAGCGCCCCCACGCCCGTTTTGTGGGTTGGCTTAGGCATAGGGAGTTCATTCCATGTCTAAGCCCTAGTCAAACCGAGGGTTGTGGCAGTGGGACCGGTAGCATGTAGAGGGGGACCGGGCCAATCCCCGTCTTGTGCTTTATGCCTCTTCGACTAGCTAAGCACCCGCACGCTCGTTTTGTAGGTTGGCTTAGGCATCAGAGTTCATTCCATTTTTAAGCATACGGAGTTCATTCCCAGTCTAAGATTTTGAGCCACAGTGCACATACTGGGCTCAGGCCTGTGCTGGTGCCACATTTTTTTTGCTCGGGCACCATCGCCAGAGCATCATCGGAGCATCGTCGGAGAGCCTAACCGGCGGTATTGTGGGTTCCAGCGATTAGGGGGCCGGGGGGGTGTGCACACATGATGTGCAATGGGTGCTGGTACTTGGCCCTTATATTGACCCTCTATCCCTCATCAAACCTCAAGAACTCACACCCCCTTAAAGAGCATTTGAGATTTTATAGGTTTGCTGCCAGTAGCCATTAAAGTGTCTGAAATGGGGACACTTTTTTCAAATGGTCACAAAATCTTCTCCACTTCGGGTTTTTAGCTGAATTTTTTTATGCATGCAAAAAAAAATATAAGGATCACCTCTACCAAATTTGGGGACAAAACTCTTTCTAAAAAAATTTAAAAAAATCCCAAACCGTAAAAAGTTTCAAAAATCGTGAAAAATAGAAAACGGGTCATCTTGCCACGAAACTTCACATGAAGGTTTAGGGGACCATTGTATGAATTTACACACCATAAAAATGGCATTGGTATGGCAAAAATATGAAGATGTGCTTGAACCTACCTACCACCCGTTCGATCTCCGGCTTGCGCATCCTGCCCCTCTGGTCGGCTGAGCGCCCGCACGTTCGTTTCGTGGGTTGACTTAGGCATACGGAGTTCATTCCCAGTCTAAGATTGAACTGGACCAAGGGTTGTGGCAGCAAGATCGACAGCATGCAGGGGGGACTGGGTGATCCCCGGCTTGTGCATTCTGCCTCTCCGGTCGACTGAGCGCCCGCACGCCCGTTTTGTGGGTTGGCTTAGGCATAGGGAGTTCATTCCATGTCTAAGCCCCAACCAGATCAAGGTTCTGACAGCGGGATCGGCAACACGCATAGGGGGACCAGGCTGATCCCCGGCTTGCGCATTATGCCTCTTCGGTCGGCTCAGCGCCCGCATGCTCATTTCGTGGGTTAACTTAGGCATACGGAGTTCATTCCTAGTCGAAGCATACGGAGTTCATTCCCAGTCTAATATTTTGAGCCATGGGGCTCATGCTGGGCTTCAGCATGTGCTGGTGCCGCATTTTTTTCTCCCGGGGCACCATCATCGAAGCATTACCGGAGAGCCTAACTAGTGACATTAGGGGTTTCGACGATTGGGGGGCTGGGGGGTGTGGGCACATGATGTGCGATGGGTGTTGCTACTTGGCCCTTAGATTGGCCCCCTATCCCTCATCAAACTTCGAGAACTCACACCCCCTTAAAGAGCATCTGAGATTTTATAGGTTTGCTGCCAGTAGCCATTAAAGTGTCTAAAATAGGGACACTTTTTTCAAATGGTCACAAAATCTTCTCCACTTTGAGTTTTTAGCTGAAAGTTTTTGTGCTTGCCAACAAAAATACAAGGATCACATCTACCAAATTTTGGGACAAAACTCTTTCTAAAAATATTTAAAAAAATCTCAAACTACAAAAAGTTTCCAAAATCGTAAAAAATAGAAAACGGGTCGTCTTGCCACGAAACTTCACATGAAGGCTTAGGGGGCCATTTTATGAATTTACAAACCATAAAAATGGCATTGGCATGGAAGAAATATGAAGATGTGCTTGAACCCACCTACAACCCGTTCGATCACCAGCTTGCGCATCCTACCTCTCTGGTCGGCTGAACGCCCACACGCTCGTTTCGTGGGTTGACTTAGGCATAGAAGTTCATCCCCAGTCTAAGCATACAGAGTTCATTCCCAGTCTAAGATCGGACCGAATCGAGGGTCGCGACAGTAGGATCGACAGCATGCAGGGGGGATCGGATCGATGCCCAGCTTGCACATTCTGCCTTTTCGGCCGACTGAGCGCCCGTACGCCCGTTTTGTGGGTTGGCTTAGGCATAGGGAGTTCATTCCATGTCTAAACCCCAGTTGGACTGAGGGTTGTGGCAGCAGGACCGGCAGCACGTAGATAGGCACTGGGCCGATCTCCGGTTTCCACATTCTGCCTCTCCGACCAACTGAGCGCCCGCACGCTCATTTCGTGGGTTGGCTTAGGCATACGAAGTTCATTTGATGTCTAAGCCCCAGCTTGATTGAGGGTTGTGGTAGCAGGACTGGCAGCGGGATCAGCAGCACGCAGATAAGAACAAGCTGATCCCCGGCTTACGCATTCTGCCTCTTCGACCGGCCTCTCCGATCGGTTGAGCACTCGTACGCTCGTTTCGTGGGTTGACTTAAGCATACAAAGTTCATCCTCAGTCTAAGCATACGGAGTTCATTCCCAGTCTAAGATCAGACCAGACCAAGGGATACGGCAGTAGGATCGACAACACGCAGGGGGTACCGGGCCGATCCCCGGCTTACGCATTCTGCCTCTTCGGTCGACCGAGCGCTCGGACGCCCGTTTCGTGGGTTGGCTTAGGCATAGGGAGTTCAATCCATGTCTAAGCCCCAGTCAGATCAAGGGTTGTGGCAGTGGGACCAGCAGCACGCAGAGGGAGACCGGACCGATCCCTGGCTTGCGCATTATGTCTCTTCGACTGGCTTAGCGCCCGCACGCTCGTTTCGTGGGTTGACTTATGCATACGGAGTTCATTCCCGGTATAAGATTGGATCGATCTGAGGGTTGCGATAGCAAGTTCAACACCACGCAGGAGGGGATCGGGCCGATCCCCGGCTTGCGCATTCTGCCTCTTCGATCGACTGAGCGCCCACACGCTCGTTTCGTGGGTTAGCTTAGGCATACGGAGTTCATTCCATGTCTAAGCATACAGAGTTCATTCCCAGTCTAAGATTTTAAGCCACGGTGCACATGCTGGGCTCGGGCATCTGCTGGTGCCACATTTTTTTCTCCCGGAGCAGCATCGCCGGAGCATCGCCAGAGAGCTTAACCGGCGGCATTGGGGGTTCCGACGATTGGGGGGGCCGGGGGGTGTGCGCACATGATGTGCGATGGGTGCTGGTACTTGGCCCTTATATTGGCCCCCTATCCCTAATCAAACCTCGAGAAGTCACACCCCTTAAAGAGCATTTGAGATTTTATTGGTTTGCTACCAGTAGCCATTAAAGTGTCTGAAATGGGGACACTTTTTTCAAACGGTCACAAAATCTTCTCCACTTGGAGTTTTTGGCTGAATTTTTTGTGCACACTAAAAAAAATACAAGGATCACCTCTACCAAATTTGGGGACAAAACACTTTCTAAAAAAATTTTAAAAAATCCCAAACCGCAAAAAGTTTCAAAAATCATGAAAAATAGAAAACGGGTCGTCTTGCCACGAAACTTCTCATGAAGGCTTAGGGGACCGTTGTATGAATTTAAAAGCCATAAAAATGGCATTGGCATGGCAGAAATATGAAGATGTGCTTGAACCCACCTACCACCCATTCGATCCCCGACTTGTGCATTCTGCCTCTCTGGTCGGTTGAGCGCTCTCACGCTTGTTTCGTGGGTTGACTTAGGCATATGGAGTTCATCCCCAGTCTAAGCATATGGAGTTCATTCCCAATCTAAGATCAGACTGAACCGATGGTTGCCGCAGCAGGATCGACAGCACGCAGGGGGGACCGGGCCGATCCCCGGCTTGCGCATTCTGCCTCTACGGCCGGCTGAGCGCCCGTACGCCCATTTCATGGGTTGGCTTAGGCATACGGAGTTCATTCCATGTATAAGCATACGGAGTTCATTCCCAGTCTAAGATTTTGAGCTATGGTGCACATACTGGGCTCGAGCATGTGCTGGTGCCGTATTTTTTTCACCCGAGGTACCATCGTCGGAGCATCGTCGGAGAGCCTAACCGGCGGCATTGGGGGTTTCGATGATTGGGGGGGCCGGGGGGTGTGCACACATGATGCGCAATGGGTGCTGGTACTTGGCCCTTATATTGGCCCCCTATCCCTCATCAAACCTCAAGAACTCACACCCTCTTAAGGAGCATTTGAGATTTTATAAGTTTGCTGCCAGTAGCCATTAAAGTGTCTAAAATGGTGACACTTTTTTCAAACTTTCACAAAATCTTCTCCACTTCGATTTTTTAACTGAATTTTTTTTTGCATGCCAAAAAAATACAAGGATCACCTCTACCAAATTTGGGGACAAAACTCTCTCTAAAAAAATTTTAAAAAATCCTGAACCGCAAATAGTTTTGAAAATCCTGAAAAATAGAAAACTGGTCATCTTGCCATTAAACTTCACATGAAGGCTTAGGGGACCATTGTATGAATTTACAAGCCATAAAAATGGCATTGTCATGGCAAAAATATGAAGATGTCCTTGAACCCACCTACCACTCGTTCGATCCCCGGCTTGCGCATCCTGCCCCTCTGGTCGGCTGAACGCCCGTATGTTCGTTTCATGGGTTGACTAGGAATACAAAGTTCATCCCAGTCTAAGCATACATAGTTCATTCCTAGTCTAAGATAGAACTGGACCGAGGGTTGCGACAGCAGGATCGACGGCACGTAGGGGGGACTGGACCGATCCCCGGCTTGCGCATTCTGCCTCTCCGGCCGACTGAGCACCCGCACACCCGTTTCATGGGTTGGCTTAGGCATAGGGAGTTCATTCCTTGTCTAAGCCCCAGTCAGACCGAGGGTTGCGGTAGCGGGATCGGTAGCATGCAGAGGGGGATTGGCCCAATCCCCGACTTGCGCATTCTACCTCTCCAACCGGCTGAGCGCCCGCACGCTCATTTTGTGGTAGGCATAGGGAGTTCATTCCATGTCTAAGCCCCAGCCGAGCCAAGGGTTGTGGCAGCAGGACCGATAGGACGCAGTGGAGGACCGGGCTAATCCCCTGCTTCCGTATTATACCTCTCCGACCGGCTCAGTGCTCGCATGCTTGTTTCGTGGGTTGACTTAGGCAAACGAAGTTCACTCCCAGTCTAAGATCGGACCAGATCGAGGGTTGCGGCAGTAGGATCGACAGTACACAGGGGCATCGGACCGATCCCTGGCCTGTGCATTCTGCCTCTTCAGTCGACTCAGCACCCGCACGCTCGTTTTGTGGGTTGGCTTAGGCATACGGAGTTCATTCCATGTCTAAGCATATAGAGTTCATTCCCAGTCTAAGATTTTGAGCCACGGTGCACATGCTGGGCTCAGACATGTGCCGATGCCGTATTTTTTTTGCCTAGGGCACCATTGCCGTAGGTTAATCGGAGAGCCTAACCGGCGGAATTAGGGGTTCCGGTGATTGGGGGGGTCGGGGGGGTGTGCGCACATGATGTGTGATGGGTGCTGGTACTTGGCCCTTATATTGGCCCCATATCCCTCATCAAACCTCGAGAACTCACACCCCCTTCAAGAGTATTTAAGATTTTATAGGTCACCAAATCTTCTCCACTTCGAGTTTTTAGCTGAATTTTTTATTCATGACAACAAAAATACAAGGATCACCTCTACCAAATTTGGGGACAAAACTCTTTCTAAAAAAATTTTAAAAAATCTTGAACCGCAAAAAGTTTCAAAAATAGTGAAAAATAGAAAACGGGTCGTCTTGCCACGAAACTTCACATGAAAGCGTAGGGGACCATTGTATGAATTTACAAGCCATAAAAATGGCATTGCCATGGCAGAAATATGAAGATGTGCTTGAACCCACCTACGACCCGTTCGATCCTCGGCTTGTGCATCCTGCCCCACTGGTGGCCTGAGCGCTCGCACGCTCGTTTCGTGGGTTGACTTAGGCATACGGAGTTCATTCCCAGTCTAACATCAGATCGGACCGAGGGTTGCGGCAGTAGGATCGGCAGCTCGCAGAGGGGACCGGGTCGATCCCCAACTTGCACATTCTGCCTCTCCGGCCGACTGAGCACGCAGGGGGAACCGGACCGATCCTCGACTTACGCATTCTGCCTCTCCAGCCTGTTGAGCACCCGCACGCCCGTTTCGTGGGTTGGCTTAGGCATAGGGAGTCCATTCCATCTCTAAGCCCCAGTTGGACCGAGGGTTGTGGCAACGGGACCAGTATCACGCAAAGGGGGATCAGGCCGATCCTCAGCTTACGCGTTATGCCTCTCCGACCGGCTTAGCACCCGAACGCTCGTTTCGTGGGTTGACTTAGACGTACAGAGTTCATTCCCAGTCTAAGATCAGATAGGATCAAGGGTTACAACCGGTCCGATCCTCGACTTATTCATTCTGCCTTTTCGGTCGGCCTCTCTGGCCTACTGATCACCCGCATGCTCTGTTTTATGGGTTGACTTAAGCATATGGAGTTCATCCCTAGTCTAAGCATATAGAGTTCATTCCCAATCTAAGATCAAATCAGATCGAAGGTTATGGCAGCACTCAGGGGGGATCGGGCCGATCCCCGCCCTGTGCATTCTGCCTCTCCTGTCGGCTGAGTGCTTACACGCCCATTTCGTGGGTTGGCTTAGGCATAGGGAGTTTATTCCATGTCTAAGCCCCAACCAGACCAAGGGTTGTGGCAGCGAGATCAGTAGCACGCAGAAGGGGATCGAGGCGATCCCGCTCTTACGCATTTTACCTCTCCGATCGGCTGAGCACCCGCACGTCCGTTTCGTGGGTTGGCTTAGGCATAGGGAGTTCATTCCATGTCTAAGCCCCAGCCAGACCGAAGGTTGTGGCAGCGGGATCGGTAGCACGCAGAGGGGGACCGGGTCGATCCTCAGCTTGCGTATTCTACCTCTCCGGTCGACTGAACAGCCGCACGCTTATTTCATGGGTTGGCTTAGGCATACAGAGTTCATTCCATGTCTAAGCATACGGAGTTCATTCCCAGTCTAAGAGTTTGAGCCACGATGCACATGCTGGGCTCGGGCATGTGCTGGTGCCGTATTTTTTTCACCCGAGGTACCATCACCGGAGCATCGTCGGAGAGCCTAACCGACGGCATTAGGGGTGGGCACATGATGTGCGATGGGTGCTGGTACTTGGCCCTTATATTGGCCCCCTATCCCTCATCGAACCTTGAGAACTCACACTCCCTTAAAGAGCATTTGAGATTTTATAGGTTTGCTGCTAGTAGCCATTAAAGTGTCTGAAATTGGGACACTTTTTTCAAACGGTCACAAAATCTTCTCAACTTCGAGTTTTTAGTTGAATGTTTTTGTGCATGCCAACAAAAATACAAGGATCACCTTTACCAAATTTGGGGACAAAACTCTTTGTAAAAAAATTTTAAAAAATCCTAAACCGTAAAAAGTTTCAAAAATCGTGAAAAATAGAAAACGGGTCGTCTTGCCACGAAATTTCACATGAAGGCGTAAGGGACCATTGTAAGAATTTACAATGCATAAAAATGGCATTGGCATGGCAGAAATATGAAGATGTGCTTGAACCCACCTACCACCCCTTCGATCCCTGGCTTGTGCATCTTGCCTCTCTGGTCGACTGAGCGTCTGCACGTTCATTTCATGGGTTGACTTAGGCATACGGAGTTCATTCCCAGTCTAAGATCGAACTGGATCGAGGGTTACAGCAGCAGGATCGATAGCACACAAGGGGGGACCAGGTAGATCCCCAGCTTGTGCATTCTGACTCTCTGACCGGCTGAGCACCGCACGCTCATTTTGTGGGTTAGCTTCCGTATAGGGAGTTCATTCCATGTCTAAGCCCCAGCCAGACCGAGGGTTGTGGCAGTGGGATCGACAGCATGCAGAGGGGGATCGGACTGATCCCCGGCTTGTGCATTATGCCTCTCCGGTCGACCCAGCACCCGTACGCCCATTTCATGGGTTGACTTAGGCTTACGGAGTTCATTCCTAGTCTAAGATCAGACCAGACCGAGGGTTACGGTAGTAGGATCGACAGCACGCAGAGGGGGACCGGGTCGGTCCCTGACTTGTGTATTCTACCTCTCCGGCCGACTTAGGGCCTACACGCTCGTTTTGTGGGTTGGCTTAGGCATACGAAGTTCATTCCATGTCTAAGCATACAGAGTTCATTCCTAGTCTAAGATCGAACCGGACCGAGGGTTGCGGTAGCAGGACCAACAGCAGGATCGGTAGCACGCAGAGGGGGATCGGGCCGATCCTCGGCTTGTGCATTATGCCTCTCCGATCGACCCAGCACCCGCACGCTCATTTCATGGGTTGACTTAGGCTTACAGAGTTCATTCCCAGTCTAAGATCAGATCAGACTGAGGGTTGCCGCAGTAGGATCGACAGCACGTAGAAGGGGACCGGGTCGGTCTCTGACTTACGCATTCTGCCTCTCCGACCGGCTGAGCTTCCGTACGCTTGTTTCATGGGTTGGCTTAGGAATACAGAGTTCATTCCATGCCTAAGCCCTAGCCGGACCGAGGGTTGTGGTAGCAGGATCGTTAGCGAGATCAACAGCATGCAGAGGGGGACCAGACTGATCCCCAGCTTGCGCATTATGCCTCTTCGGCCGGCTGAGCACCCGCACGCTCGTTTCGTGGGTTGACTTAGGCTTACGGAGTTCATTCCCAGTCTAAGATCAGATCGGACCGAGGGTTACGGTAGCAGGATCAACAGCACGCAAGGGGGATCGGGCCGATCCCTGTCTTGCGCATTCTGCCTCTCCGACTGGCTTAGCGCCCGAATGCTCATTTCGTGGGTTGACTTAGGCATACAAAGTCATTCCCAGTCTAAGATCGAATCGGACCAAGGGTTGCGACAACGAGGTCGGCGGCACGCAGAGGGGGATCGGGCCGATCCCTAGCTTACGCATTATGCTTTTTCGATCGGCTTAGTGTCCGATCGCTCGTTTCATGGGTTGACTTAGGCATATGGAGTTCATTCCCAGTCTAAAATCGGACCGAACTGAGGGTTATGGCAGCAGGATCGACAGTAGGTAGAGGGGATCGAGTCGGTCCCCAGCTTGTGTATTCTGCCTCTCCGACCGGCTGAACGCCCGTATTCTCGTTTCATGGGTTGGCTTAGGCATACGGAGTTAATTCAATGTCTAAGCATACAGAGTTCATTCCCAGCCTAAGATTGGACCGTACCCAGGGTTACGGTAGTAGGACCAGCAGCAGGATCGGTAGCATGCAGGGGGGACCGGGTCAATCCCTGGCTTACACATTCTGCCTCTCCGGTCTGCCTCTTCGATCAGCTGAGCGCCTGCACGCTCATTTCGTTGGTTGACTTAGGCATACGGTGTTCATCCCCAGTCTAAGCATACGGAGTTCATTCACAGTTTAAGATTGAATCAGACTGAGGATTACGGCAACAGGATTGACAGCACGCAGGGGTGATCAGGCCAATCCCTGGCTTGCGCATTCTGCCTCTCCAGTCGGCTGAGCACCCGCACGTCCGTTTTGTGGGTTAGCTTAGGCATAGGGAGTTCAATCAATGTCTAAGCCCCAGCCGGACCGAACGTTGTGACAGCAGGACTAACAGCATGCAGAGAGGTACCGAGCCGATCCCCGACTTGCGTATTCTGCCTCTCCGGCAGGTTGAGCACTCGCACGCTCGTTTCGTGGGTTGGCTTAGGCATACGGAGTTCATTCCATGTCTAAGCATACAAATTTCATTCCATGTCTAAGCATACAGAGTTCATTCCCAGTCTAAGAGTTTCAGCCATTGTCGGAGCATCGCCAGAGAGCCTAATCGGTGGCATTGGGGATTCCGACGATTGGGGGGGCCGGGGGGTGTGCTTACATGATGTGCGATGGTTGCTGGTACCTGGCCCTTACATTGGCCCCCTATCCCTCATCAAACATCGAGAACTCACAACCCTTAAAGAGCATTTGAGATTTTATAGGTTTGCTACCAATAGCCATTAAAGTGTCTGAAATGGGGACATTTTTTTCAAATGGTGTCAAAATCTTCTCCACTTCGAGTTTTTAGCTGAATTTTTTTTTTGCATGCCAACAAAAAAACAAGGATCACCTCTACCAAATTTGGGGACAAAACATTTTCTAAAAAAATTTTAAAAAATCCTGAACCGCAAAAAGTTTTAAAAATCATGAAAAATAGAAAAAGGATTGTCTTGCCACGAAACTTCACATGAAGGCATAGGGGACCATTGTATGAATTTACAGGCCATAAAAATGGCATTGGCATGGCAGAAATATGAAAATGTGCTTGAACCCACCTACCACCTGTTCGATCCCCGACTTACGCATCCTGCCTCTCTGGTCGGCTGAGCGTCCGCACGCTCATTTCATGGGTTGACTTAGGCATACGGATTTCATCCCTAGTCTAAGCATACGGAGTTCATTCCCAGTCTAAGATCGGATCGGATCGAGGGTTACGACAGTAGGATCGACAGCACGCAGGAGGGACCAAGCCGATCCCCGACTTGCGCATTCTGCCTCTCCGATCGGTTGAGCGCCCATACGTCCGTTTCGAGGGTTGGCTTAGGCATAAGGAGTTCATTCAATGTCTAAGCCCCAGTCGGACCGAGGGTTGTGGTAGCGGGACCCGTAACACATAGAGAGGGACTGGGCTGATCCCCGACTTGCGCATTATGCCTCTCCGGCTGGCTCAGTGCCCGAACGTTCGTTTCGTGGGTTGACTTAGGCATATTGAGTTCATTCCCAGTCTAAGATCAGATCGGACCGAAGGTTGCGACAGCACGTAAGGGGACCAGACCGGTCCCCAACTTACAGATTCTACCTCTTCGACCGGTTGAACACCCACACGCTCGTTTCGTGGGTTGACTTAGGCATACGTTGTTCATTCCCAGTCTAAGATCAGATCTGATCGAGGGTTGCGTTAGTAAGATCGACAGCACACAGGGGGGATCGGGCCGAACCCTGATTTACACATTCTGCCTCTCCGATCGGCTGAGCACCCGCACGCCCGTTTCGTGGGTTGGTGTAGGTATAAGGAGTTCCTTCCATGTCTAAGCCCCAGTCGGATCGAAGGTTGTGGCAGCGGGACCGACAGCACATCGAGAGGGATCGGGTCTAACCCCGATTTACACATTATGCCTCTCCGATCGGCTCAGCACCCGAACGCTCATTTCGTTGGTTGACTTAGGCATACAGAGTTCATTCCCAGTCTAAGATTGAATCATATCGAGGGTTGCAACAGCAGGATCGATAGGATGAAGGAGGGTCCGGGCCGATCCCCGACTTGCGTAATCTGCCTCTTTGGCCGGCTGAGTACCCGTACACTCATTTCATGGGATGGCTTAGGCATACGGAGTTCATTCCATATGTAAGCATATAGAGTTCATTCCCAGTTGAAGATCAGACCGAACCAAGGGTTGCACCAGCAGGACCAGTAGCAGGATCTGTAGCACGCAGGGGGGACCGAGTTGATCCCCGGCTTACGCATTCTGCCTCTCCTTCCGATGAGCGCCCGTACACCCGTTTCATGGGTTGGCTTAAGCATAAGGAGTTTATTCCATGTCTAAGCCCCAACCAGATCGAGGGTTGTGGCAGCGGGACTGGTAGCATGCAGGGGGGATAGGGCCGATCCCTGACTTGCACATTCTATCTCTCTGACCGACTGAGCGTCCGCACGCTCGTTTCGTGGGTTGGCTTAGGCATATGGAGTTCATTCCATGTCTAAGCATACGGAGTTCATTCCCAGCCTAAGATTTTGAGCCACGGTGCACATGCTGGGCTTGGGCATGTTCTGGTGCCATAGTTTTTTTGCCTGGGGCACCATCGTCGGAGCATCGTCGAAGAGCCTAACCGGCTGCATTGGGGCTTTCGATGATTAGGGGGGTCGTGAGGGTTTGCGCACATGATGTGCAATGGGTGCTGGTACTTGCGTCACGGGCTCAGACCTTAGACTCAGAAATCGTATGGCCTTAGGCTTGGAATCTCCTCTTTTATGCCTAAGTCAGCCTAAAACACAAGCGTATGGGCACTAGAACAACGAGAAGGGCTGATTACGCAAGTTAAAGAGAAAAAAAGATAAGAAGGCAGAATTCTGGAAATGCTCTTGTATTCACTGAAACGGAAGTGTTTGATGGTGTACAAATGAGGAAGGAGCAGCTCTCTATTTATAGTTGAGGCTCCAGCTTACACTTAATGGCAATATCCTTAGAATAAAGGCTAAAATCATGGGATTATACAGATTACAATCAATCAGGATGCTATCTCCTGATTTTCAGGGTCAACCAAATCTGCCAGGATGCTACTGCTGATCCTGCCTGCTTCCAGAAGCTTCCCTTGCGTGTCTAGCACCTTGGGCCCTTCTAGATGTGGTGCGGGTAGCTTGTATGCCAGGCCTTGGTCTCACAGGATGGCTTGCAAGTTGGGCAGGTGTTCTGAACTCGTTTGCTAGGCTTTGTACGCAGATACCCGCCAGCACGCCTGGTCTGCGGGCCTGAACCTCTGGCTCACCTGTTGGTGCGCCTGATGTGCCTGGCGCACCCACCCAAGGCATGACATTCTCCCCCACCTGATTACGCAATGCCCTCATTGTGTCTTCTGCATAGTACTACCTGATCTGGTCCCCGAACTGCCATAAGTCATCTGCTGGTTCCCAACTTGCCTCACTGTCTGGAAGTCCCTTCCAGCGCACCAACTACTCTTGTTTTGGATGATAGTTCTTTCGTCTCACCTCTCGGCCAGCTATGATGCTGTGGACCTCCTTCTCATATGAGGCCCTTGCTCCTAATGGCACACGCTTTGACTCTGCCCATCCTGGATCTCCCTCGTCTTTATGGAACGGCTTGAGCATGCTCACATGGAACACCGGCTGTACCCTCAGCTTGGGTGGCATATCCAGCTTGTAGGCAACCTTGCCTACCCTCTTGACTACTCGGAAAGGTCCCTCATACCTCTGGACTAGGCCTTTGTGCAGCCCCCTATGGCGCATAATGGGATGCAGCTTCACCAATACCAAGTCTCCAACCTGGAACTGCACGTCTCGCCTATTCTGGTCTACCCACTTCTTCGACCTCTTGGTCACCTTGTGTAGACAAACTCTGGCCAAGTCAGTTTGCTCCTACCATGCCTTGGCAAACTTATATGCTGTTGGATTCGGCCTTGTATAACCTGCAACAATCGAACCGGGTGTTAGTGGTTGTTGCCCTGTCACAACCTCAAATGGGCTCTCGTTCGTTACCTTGTTCCTTTGCAAGTTGTAGGAAAATTGCACAATATCTAGCAGCTTTGGCCAGTCCCTTTGTGTGGCACTCACATAATGCCTGAGGTAGACCTTCAATAGTCCATTCACTCGTTCTGTCTGCCCATCGATCTACGGATGCATGCTAGTGGAAAAGTTCAAGTCTGACCCTAATAGCTTGAACAACTCAATCCAAAACCTACCCGTGAAATGCCCGTCCTGATCACTAACAATGGTCCTCGACACTCCCCATACTTAACCATGTTCTTCAGGAACAATCGAGCTGCCTCCTCGACTGGGCACTCCTTGGTTGCTGGAATGAAGATTCCATACTTGGGAAACCTATCCACCACTACCATGATGCTTCCAAACCATTTTGCTTTGGGTAGACCGACTATAAAGTCCAGAGAAACACTCTCCCATGGTCACTTTGGCACTGGCAATGGCTCCAAGAGATTGCCTGGTTTCTTGAGCTCCACCTTGTCATATTGGCACACAAGATAAGTCTTCACATAGGCCTCCACATCATCCCTCATGTGCGGCCAGTAGTACCGATCCTCGATCAACGCCAAGGTACAACTCACTTCGGGGTGTCCAGCCCACCTTGAATCATGGCATTCTTGTAAAACTTCCTTGCAGAGCTTCCCGTGCTATGGCACAAATAGTCTACTTCCCCTAGTGTACAGCAAGCCATCCTCCAACCAAAACCACCTAGTCTTACCTTGCTGGGCGTACTTCATCAAAGCCTTGGTTGTAGGATCATGCACAAGTCCCTCCTTGAGAGCGGCACCAGTGACCCCTCTGGTTGGCTAATGGCAGCAAGGTTAGCCTTCCTGCTTAGGGCATCTGCCACTAGGTTCACCCGCCCTGACTTCTACTCCATCTGGAAATCAAATTTTGTAAGAAAATCTTACCATCTCGCCTGCTTGGGGGACAGCTTCTTCTACATCTGGAAGTAGCTGCTCACCACATTGTCCATCCTAACCATGAACCTCGACCCCAACAGGTAATGGCACCAAGTGCGCAAGTAGTGCACCACTGCAGTCATCTCTTTCTCTTGGATCATGTACTTGAGTTCAGTCTCGTTTAGTTTTCTACTCTCAAATGTGACTGGATGTCCCTCCTACATCAACATGCCCCCTATGGCAAAGTCTGATGCATCCGTATGCACCTCATACAGCTTGGCATGGTCTGGCAAGGCCAAGACTGGCTCCTCGATCACAGCCTGCTTCAACCTATCAAAGGCTTCCTGGCACCCTGCCTCCATTCCCATGCTTTCCCTTTCTTGAGCAAGTCAGTCAATAGCATGGCTATTGCTGAGTGACCTTTGATGAAGCGCCTGTAGTAGTTGACCAGCCCAAGGAACGATCTCAACTCAGTGACCTTGGCTGGCAGTTGCCACTCCAGGATGGCGTGTATCTTACCTTCATCCATGTGTATCTTGCCACTTCCCACTATGTGGCCAAGGAACAGGATCTCCTGCTGGGCAAATGAGCACTTCTCCCTCTTGACAAATAGCTTGTGCACCCGTAACACCTCGAACACCTATCTGAAGTGGTCTACATGCTCTCCCAAAGTCTGGCTGTAGATCACATTGTCATCCAAATAAACCATAACAAACCGATCAAGGAATGACTGAAGTACCTTGTTCATAAGGGTGCAGAATGTTGCTGGGGCATTTGTGACTTTGAAAGGCATCACCAAGAACTCATACGAACCATACCGAGTGACACATGCTATCTTTGGCTCATCTCCCTTCGCGATCCTGACTTGATAGTAGCCTGACCTTAAATCCAACTTGGTGAACCACCTTGCGCTCCCAAGTTGATCGAACAAGTTCACAATGAGTGGGATGGGGTACTTGTTCTTGATGGTCAGCTTGTTCAAAGCCCGGTAGTCTATGCACAGTCACAACGACCCATCATGCTTGCACTGAAATAGAATTGGTGCACCATAGGGTGCCTTCGATGGCTTGATGAAGCCAGCATCAACTAACTCTTTGAGCTACTTCCTCAACTCTTCCAACTCTGGTGGAGACATTCTGTAAAAGGCTCTAGCTGGTGGCTTGGCCTTGAACACCAGCTCGATCTTGTGGTCCACCTCCCTCTTAGGTGGTAGTTTGCTAGGTAGCTTTACGGGCATCACATCACTAAAGGTCTTCAGCACCTTTAGCACCTCCAAGGGTGACTTGGTCTCATTCTCCCTTGGCTCATCATATTTCAGGGCTGCCAAGAAAGGTGTCTTCTTGTCTGCTTATCGCCTTGGCAAATTGGATGGCTGACACCACCTGTGACCCAACTCCAGACCCTCTCCTCAATGGCACTAGGCATTGGCACCGTGCATCCAAGATGCAAACACAATTGACAAAAGGCACAAAGAGGGCATTAATTTGAACAAGGAAATCCAACCCAATCACAAACTCATAGTCGTTAAGGGGTATTACCTCGATGGTCTCCTTGCCTTTCCAGTCTCCAAGCTGCAACTCCACTCCCCGCGCTACTCCAATGGCTGGAACTTCATTAGAGTTCATCATTTTGATGGTACCAGTCCCTTTTTGCACCTTTAGTCCGAGCTTTCAGGCTCTATCACCTGAAATAAAAAGATGTGAGGCACCTGTGTCCACTAGTACGCTCACCTTCTAACCCACAACCATTAGATCTGTAAACATCAAGCCCTTTGGCTTGCGACTCCCCTTACTCTGGACAGCATTGAGCACCAACAACCTAAGCTTTGCTGCCCCTGACTCTGGCTCCTTGTCAAACTCCTTGTCTACAGCAGCCAGCTTACCCTTCTGCGGGTAATTATGCGCTATGTGGCTCTCTCCACATAGGTAGCATGCTAGTGGCTCTCAGTCCCCTTTTGCTTTCCACTTGCCTGCTGGTGGCTTCCTCTCGCCATCCTTGGTTGAACGGTCTCGGTCTCTATCCTTGAACTCCCGATCATAGTCCTTCCCCTTAGACTGCTTCTTCCGATCCTTATCGTCCCTGCCCTTACCCTTGGGCTTGGTAGACTCGAACTTGTTCAAAGGCTTAAACTCTATCAAGGCCTCGGTAGTAGTCATGGCTTTAGCCAAGTCATGAACTCCTCTTCTTTAAAGCTCATGCTTCACCCATGACTTCAGCCCATCCATGAAAGCAAATAAGGCATCCTTCTCACCTAGATCTGAGATCTGTAGCATCAGTTTAGAGAATTTTTGGACATAACTCCCTTATGTCCCCTTACTGGCTCAGCCTGCGTAACTTTGCCCGTGCCTCATCATCGACATACTCCAAGTAAAATTATTCTCTGAACTTCTTTTGGAACTCTACCCAGGTTCCAATCTTGACGCACCCACGCCTGACATTATCACACCTGTGCCTCTACCATAATAAGGCTACATCAGTGAGATACATAGCAGCAGTGCTTACCTTTATCGCCTCGTCTTGCATGCCCATGGCCTGGAAGTACTGCTCCATACCCCAAAGGTAGTTATCTACTTCCTTGGCCGCCCTAGTCCCCTTGAACTCCTTAGGCTTGGGGACATCCAATCTGGACTTGGACACTCCAGCAAACATGCCATTCCCAATGGCAGTCTTGCAAGCAACAAGCTCACTGGTAAGCTCCTCCATCCACTGGCGCATGGCCTTCATGCCATCGCCCAAGGTCAGCACTTCAGCCTCCAAGGTTTGATTTTTTTGGGTGAACACGTCCAAGCCTTTGTTGAGAGCAACTTGCAGCTCACTTTGGATCTCCTCCCCCATGGAGTCTAGCAATGCAATGTGAGTCTCTACCCCCTCAAGCTTCTCCCCCATGTCGTCCATGGTCACCTCCACCTTGGCCAGCCTACCATCCATGGTAGACCAGATATCTCTAGAACTGGCTTTCCTCCTTCCACACCCATGCTCCTGGACCTCTGGTTGTTGGTTAGTAGCGTCACTTTGGGATGCCATCTCCTCTAACCTGCACAATAGAAACACGCAGAATCAAACTTGCTCTGATACCAACTGTCACAGGCTCCGACCTTAGACTCAGAAATCGTGCAGCCTTAGGCTTGGAATCTCCTCATTTATGCCTAAGTCAACCTAAAACACAAGCGTACGGGCACTAGAACAACAGGAAGGGATGATTACGCAAATTAAAGAGAAACAGGATAAGAAGGCAGAATTCTGGAAATGCTCTCGTATTCACTAAAGCAGAAGTGTTTGATGGTGTACAAATAAGGGAGGAGTAGCCCTCTATTTATAGTTGAGGCTCCAGCTTACACTTAAAGGCAATATCCCTAGAATAAAGGCTAAAATCATGGGATTATACAGATTACAATCAATCAAGATGCTAACTCCTGATTTTCAGGGCCAACCAAATCTGCCAGGATGCTCTGCTAATCCTACCTGCTTCTAGAAGCTTCCCTTACGTGTCCAGCACCTTTGGCCCTTCTGGATGTGGTGCGAGTAGCTTGTATGCCAGGCCTTGGTCTCATGGGCTGGCCTGCAAGTTGGGCGGGCGTTCTGAACTCGTTTGCTAGGCTTTACGGGTAGATACCCGCCAGCACACCTGGTCTGCGGGCCACAACCTCTAGCTCGCTTGCTAGTGCACCTGATGTGCCTGGTGTGCCCGTCCAAGGTATGACACTTGGCCCTTATATTGGCCCCCTATCCCTCATCAAACAGCGAGAACTCACACCCCCTTAAAGAGCATTTGAGATTTTATAGGTTTACTACCAGTGGCCATTAAAGTGTCTGAAATGGGGACACTTTTTTCAAACGGTCACAAAATCTTTTCCACTTCGGGTTTTTAGCTGAATGTTTTTGTGCAAGCAAAAAAAAATACAAGGATCACCTCTACCAAAATTGGGGACAAAACTCTTTCTAAAAAATTTTTAAAAAATCCCAAATTGTAAAATGTTTCAAAAATCATGACAAATAGAAAACGGGTCATCTTGCCACGAAACTTCACATGAAGGCTTAGGGGACCATTGTATGAATTTACAAGCCATAAAAATGGCATTGGCATGGCAAAAATATGAAGACATGTTTGAACCCACCTACCATCCATTCGATCCCCGGCTTGCTCATCCTGTCTCTCTGGTCGGCTGAGCGCCTGCACGCTCGTTTCGTGGGTTGACTTAGGCATACGGAGTTCATTCCCAGCCTAAGATCAGATTGGACCAAGGGTTGTGGTAGCAGGATCGACAGCACGCAAGGGGGACTGGGCCAATCCCCAGCTTGCGCATTCTACCTTTCCGTTCGGCTGAGCACCCGCACACTCGTTTCGTGGGTTGGCTTAGGCATAGGGAGTTCATTCCATGTCTAAGCCCTCGTCGGACCGAGGGCTGTGGCTGCAGGACCGGCAGCACACAAAGAGGGACCGGGTCGATCCCCAGCTTGCGCATTATGCCTCTCTGGCCAGCTTAGTGCCCGCACACTCATTTTATGGGTTGACTTAGGCATACAGAGTTCATTCCGAGTCTAAGATCAGACCAGACCGAGGGTCGCAGTAGCAGGATCGATAGCACGTAGGGGGATCAGGCTGATCACTGACTTACGCATTCTACCTCTCCGGCCGGTTGAGCGCCCGCACGCTCGTTTTGTGGGTTGGCTTAGGCATACGGAGTTCATTCCATGTGTAACCATATGGAGTTCATTCCCAGTCTAAGATCAGATTGGGCCGAGGGTTGCGGTAGCAGGACCGGCAGCAGGACCAGCAGCAGGATCGACAGCATGCAGGGGGGACCAGACCGATCCCCAGCTTGCGCTTTCTGCCTCTCCGACTGGTCGAGCGCCCGCACGCTCGTTTCATGGGTTGGCTTAGGCGTACGAAGTTCATTCCATAACTAAGCCCTAGCCGAATCGAGGGTTGTGGCAGTAGGACCGGTAGCAGGATCGGCAGCACGCAGAGTGGGACTGGGCTGATCCTCGGTTTGCGTATTATGCCTCTCAGGTCGGCCTCTCTGATCGGCTGAGCGCCCATACGCTCGTTTCGTGGGTTGACTTAGGCATACGAAGTTCATCCCCAATCTAAGCATATAGAGTTCATTCCCAGTCTAAGATTGGACCAGACCGAGGGTTGCGACAGTAGGATCGATAGCATGCAGGGGGGATCGGGCTGATCCCCGGCTTGCTATTCCGCCTCTCCGATCGGTTGAGCACCCGCACGCCTGTTTCATGGGTTAGCTTAGGCATAGGGAGTTCATTCCATGTCTAAGCCCTAGCCAGACCGAGGGTTGTGGCAGTGGGATTGACAGCACAAAGAGGGGGACCGAGCTGATCCTCGTCTTGTGCATTATGCCCCTCCGGCCAGCTGAGCGCCCGCATGCTCGTTTCGTAGGTTGGCTTAGGCATACGGAGTTCATTCCATGTCTAAGCATACGGAGTTCATTCCTAGTCTACGATTTTGAGCCACGGTGCATATGCTGGGCTCGGGCATGTGCTGGTGCCCATTTTTTTCGCCCGGGGCACCATCGTCGGAGAGCCTAACTGGCAGCATTAGGGGTTCCGACGATTGGGGGTGCCGGGGGGTGTGCGCACATTATGTGCGATGGGTGCTGGTACTTGGCCCTTATATTGGCTTCCTATCCCTCATCAAATCTCAAGAACTCAAACCCCCTTAAAGAGCATTTGAGATTTTATAGGTTTGCTGCCAGTAGCCATTAAAGTGTCTGAAATGGGGACACTTTTTTCAAACGGTCACAAAATCTTCTCCACTTCGATTTTTTAGCTAAATTGTTTTGTGCATGGCAACAAAAATACAAGGATTACCTCTACCAAATTTGGGGGCAAAACTCTTTCTAAAAAAATTTTAAAAAATCCTAAACCGTAAAAAGTTTTGAAAATCGTGCAAAATAGAAGATGGGTCGTCTTGCCATGAAACTTCACATGAAGGCTTAGGGGACCATTCTATAAATTTACATGACATAAAAATGGCATTGGCATGGCAGAAATATGAAGATGTGCTTGAACCCACCTACCACCCGTTCGATCCCAGGCTTGCGCATCCTGCCCCTCTGGTCGGCTGAGCGCCCGCACGCTCGTTTCGTGGGTTGACTTAGGCGTACGGAGTTTATCCCTAGTCTAAGTATACAGAGTTCATTCCCAATCTAAGATCAGACCGGACCGAGGGTTGCGGCAGCAAGATCGGCAGCACGCAGAGAGGATCGGGCCGATCCCCGGCTTGCGCATTCTACCTCTCCGGTCGGCTGAGCGCCTGCACGCCCGCTTCGTGGGTTGGCTTAGGCATATGGAGTTCATTCCATGTATAAGCATACGGAGTTCATTCCTAGACTAAGATCAGACCAGATCGAGGGTTGCGATAGCAGGACCAGCAGCAGGATCGACAGCACATAGGGGGACCGGGCCGATCCTCGGCTTCCGCATTCTGCCTCTCCGGTCGACTGAGCGCCCGCACGCTCATTTCGTGGGTTAGCTTAGGCATACGGAGTTCATTCCATGTCTAAGCCCCAATCGGACCGAGGGTTGTGGCATTAGGACCGGTAGTGGGATCGGTAGCATGCAGAGGGTGATCGGGCTGATCCTCGGCTTACGCATTATGCCTCTCTGATCGACTGAGCGCCCGTACGCTTGTTTCATGGGTTGACTTAGGCATACAGAGTTCATCCCCAGTCTAAGCATACGGAGTTAATTCCCAGTCTAAGATCGGATCGGACCGAGGGTTGCAAGCAGTAGGATCGGACCAAGGGTTGCAGGCAGCAGGATCGGACCGAGGGTTGCAGGCAGCGGGGACCGGGCCGGTCCCTGGCTTGTGCATTCTGCCTCTCCGGCCGGCTGAGCGCCCGTACGCCCGTTTCGTGGGTTGGCTTAGGCGTAGGGAGTTCATTCCATGTCTAAGCCCCAGCCAGACCGAGGGTTGTGGCAGCGAGACCTGCAGCACACAGAGAGGGACCGGGCCATCCTCAACTTGCACCTGATGCCTCTTCGACCGGCTCAGCGCCCGCACGCTCGTTTCGTGGGCTGACTTGTTCATACGGAGTTCATTCCCGGACTAAGATCGGACCAAACCAAGGGTTGCCGCACCAGGATCGACAGTACGTAGGGGGGATCGGGTCGATCCCTGGCTAGCGCATTCTGCCTCTCTAGTCAGCTAAGCGGCCGTACGCTCGTTTCATGGGTTGGCTTAGGCATACGAAGTTCATTCCATGTCTAAGCATACGAAGTTCATTCCCAGTCTAAGATCGGACTGGACCGAAGGTTGCGGCAGCAAGATCGGGAGCACGTAGGGGGGACCGGATCGATCCCCAACTTGTGCATTCTGCCTCTCCAGTCGGCTGACCGCCCGCACGCTCATTTCGGGGGTTGGCTTAGGCATACAGAGTTCATTCCATGTCTAAGCCCTAGCCAGACCGAGGGTTGTGGCAAGACCGACAGTGGGATCGGCAACACACAGAGAGGGATCGGGCTGATCCCCGGCTTGCGCATTATGCCTCTCCGATCGGCCTTTTTGGCCGGCTGAGTGCCCCCATGCTCATTTCATGGGTTGACTTAGGCATACGAAGTTCATCCCAAATCTAAGCATACAGAGTTCATTCCCAGTCTAAGATCGGTCCGGACCGAGGGTTGCGACAATAGGATCGTAGCATGCAGGGGGGACCAGGCTGATCCTCGACTTGCACATTCTACTTCTCCTGTCGACTGAGCGCCCGCACGCCCGTTTTGTGGGTTGGCTTAGGCATAGGGAGTTCATTCCATGTCTAAGCCCCAGCCAGACCGAGGGTTGTGGCAGTGGGATCGGCAGCACGTAGTGGGATCGACAGCATATAGAGGGGGACCAGGTCAACCCCGACTTGCACATTATGCCCCTCCGACCGACTCAGTGCCCGGACACTCATTTCATGGGTTGACTTAGGAAAACGGAGTTCATTCCTAGTCTAAGATCGAACCAGACCAAAGGTTACGGCAGTAGGATCGATAGCACGCAAGGGGGGATCGGGCCAATCCCTGGCTTGCGCATTCTGCCTCTCCAACCGGTTGAGCGCCCAAACGCTCGTTTCATGGGTTGGCTTAGGCATACGGAGTTCATTCCATGTCTAAGCCCCAATCGGACCAAGGGTTGTGCTAGTGGGACCGAAGCATGCAGAGGGGGACCGGGTTGATCCCCGGCTTACGCATTATGCCTCTTCGACCTGCTAAGCGCCCGCACGCTCGTTTCGTGGGTTGACTTATGCATACGGAGTTCATTCCCTATCTAAGATCTGACTGGACTGAGGGTTGTAGCAGCAGGATCGACAACACGCAGGGGGGACCGGGCTGATCCTCGGCTTTCGCATTCTACCTCTCCGAAAGGTTGAACACCCGCATGCTCGTTTCGTAGGTTGGCTTAGGCATACGGAGTTCATTCCATGTCTAAGCATACGGAGTTCATCCCAGTCTAAGATTTTGAGCCACGATGCACATGCTGGGCTCGGGCATGTGCTGGTGCCGCATTTTTTTCACCCTGGGCACCATCACCGGAGCATCGTCGGAGAGCCTAATCGGAGGAATTGAGGGTTCCGACGATTGAGGGGGCTGGGGGGTGTGCGCACATGATGTGCGATGGGTCCTGGTACTTGGCCCTTATATTGGCCCCCTATCCCTCATCAAACCTCGAGAACTCACACCCCCTTAAAGAGCATTTGAGATTTTACAGGTTTGCTGCCAGTAGCCATTAAAATGTCTGAAATGGGGACACTTTTTTCAAATGGTCACAAAATCTACTCCACTTCGAGTTTTTAGCTGAATTTTTTTGTGCATGCCAACAAAAATACAAGGACCACCTCTACCAAATTTGGGGACAAAATTCTTTCTAAAAAAATTTTAAAAAATCCCAAACCGTAAAAAGTTTTAAAAATCATGAAAAATAGAAAATGGGTCATCTTGCCACGAAACTTCACATGAAGGCTTAGGGGACCATTGTATGAACTTACAAGCCATAAAAATGGCATTGGCATGGCAAAAATTTGAAGATGTGCTTGAAGCCACCTACCACCCGTTCGATCTTTGGCTTATGCATCCTACCTCTCTGGTCGGCCGAGTTTTCGCACGCTCATTTCGTGGGTTGACTTAGGCATACGGAGTTCATCCCCAGTCTAGGCATACGAAGTTCATTCCCAATCTAAGATCGAACCACATCGAGGGTTGCGACAGCATGATCAGCAGCACGTAGGGGGGATCGGACCGATCCCCAGCTTGCGCATTCTGCCTCTTCGGCTGGTTGAGCGCCCGCACGCCCGTTTCCTGGGTTAGCTTAGGCATAGGTAGTTCATTCCATGTCTAAGCCCCAGCCAGACCGAGGGTTGTGGCAGCGGGTCCGACAGCACGCAGAGGGGGACCAGGCCGATCCCCAGGTTGTGCATTATGCCTCTCCGGCCGGCTCAGCACCCGCACGCTCATTTCGTGGGTTGACTTAGGCATACGGAGTTCATTTCCAATCTAAGATCAGACCAGACCGACGGATGCAGCAGCAGGATCGATAGCACGCAGGGGGGATCAGGTCGATCCCCGGCTTGCGCATTATGCCTCTCCGACCAGCTGAGTGCCGCACGCTCATTTCATGGGTTGACTTAGGCATACGGAGTTCAACCCCAATCTAAGCCCTTATATTGGCCCTTATATTGGCCCCCTATCCCTCATCAAACCTTGAGAACTCACACCCCCTTAAAGAGCGTTGAGATTTTACAGGTTTGCTGCCAGTAGCCATTAAAATGTCTGAAATGGGGACACTTTTTTCAAACGGTCACAAAATCTACTCCACTTCGAGTTTTTAGCTGAATTGTTTTGTGCATGCCAAAGAAAATACAAGGATCACCTCTACCAAATTTGGGGGCAAAACTCTATCTAAAAAAATTTTAAAAAATCCCAAACCGCAAAAAGTTTCAAAAATCATGAAATATAGAAAACGGGTCGTCTGGCCACGAAACTTCACATGAAGGCTTAGGGGACCATTCTATGAATTTACAAGCCATAAAAATGGCATTGGCAAGTTAAAAATATGAAGATGTGCTTGAACCCACCTACCACCCATTCGATCCTCAGCTTGCGCATCCTGCCTCTCTGGTCGGCTGAGCGTTTGCACGCTCGTTTCACGGGTTGACTTACGCATATGGAGTTCATCCCCAATCTAAGTATATGAAGTTCATTCCCAATCTAAGATCGGATCGGATCAAGGGTTGCGGCAGCAGGATCGACAGCACGCAAGGGGGATCGGGTCGATCCCCAGCTTGCGCATTCTGTCTCTCTGACTGGCTGAGCACCCGTACACCCGTTTTGTGGGTTGGCTTAGGCATAGGGAGTTCATTCCATGTCTAAGCCCTAGCTGGACCGAGGGTTGTGGCAACGGGATCGGCAGCACGCAGAGGGGGATCGGGCCAATCCTTGGCTTGCACATTATGCCTCTCCGACCGGTTCTACGGCCGAACACTCGTTTCGTCGGTTGACTTAGGCATACGAAGTTCATTCCCAGTCTAAGATCGGACCGGACTGAAGGTTGTGGCAGCAGGATCGACAGCACGCATGGGGGGACCGAGCCGGTCCCCGACTTGCGCATTCTACCTCTTCAGTAGGTTGAGCGCCCACATGCTCATTTTATGGGTTGGCTTAGGCATACGGAGTTCATTCCATGTCTAAGCATATGGAGTTCATTCCGAGTCTAAGATTTGACTGGACCTAGGGTTGCGGCAGCAGGACCAACAGCAAGATCAGCACACGTAGGGAGAGACCGGGTCGATCCCTAACTTACGCATTCTACCTCTTTGGCCAGCTTAACGCCCACACGCTCGTTTTTTGGGTTGGCTTAGGCATACGGAGTTCATTCCATGTCTAAGCCCCAGCTGGACTGAGGGTTGTGGCAGCAGGACCGGTAGCGGGATCGACAGCACATAGAAGGGCATCGGCCTGATCCTCGACTTGCGCATTATGTCTCTTCGGTCGACCTCTTCGATCGATTGAGCGCTCGCACGGTCGTTTCGTGGGTTTACTTAGGCATATGAAGTTCATCCCCAGT
The DNA here is from genome assembly GCF_047325235.1 of Durio zibethinus. Classification (NCBI taxonomy): domain Eukaryota; kingdom Viridiplantae; phylum Streptophyta; class Magnoliopsida; order Malvales; family Malvaceae; genus Durio; species Durio zibethinus. The sequence continues at coordinate 21,439,019 of NC_143181.1, forward strand.
CTAAGCGAACGGAGTTCGTTCCCAGTCTAAGATCAGACTGGATCGAGGGTTGTGATAGCAGGATCGGCAGCACACAGGGGGGATCGGGCCGATCCCTGGCTTGCGCATTCTACCTCTCCGATCGACTGAGCAACCGCATGCCCGTTTCGTGGGTTGGCTTAGGCATAGGGAGTTCATTCCATGTCTAAGCCCCAGCCGGAATGAGAGTTGTGGCAGTGAGACTGACAGCACGCAGAGGAGGACTGGGCTAATCCCCGGCTTGTGCATTATGCCTCTTCGACCGGCTCAGTGCCCGCACACTCATTTTATGGGTTGACTTAGTCATACGGAGTTCATTCCTAGTCTAAGATCAGACCAGACTGAGTGTTGCGGTAGTAGGATCGACAGCACGCAGGGGGGACTGGACCGATCCCCAGCTTGCGCATTCTGCCTCTCTGATGGGCTGAGCGCCCACACGCTCATTTCGTGGGTTGGCTTAAGCATACAGAGTCCATTCCATGTCTAAGCATACAGAGTTCATTCCCAGTCTAAGATCAAACCGAACCGAGGGTTGCAGTAGCAGGACCAGTAGCAGGATCGACAGCACGCAAGAGGGATCGGGCCGATCCCCGACTTGCACATTCTACCTCTCCGGCTAGCTGAGCACCCGCACACTCGTTTCATAGGTTGGCTTAGGCATACGGAGTTCATTCCATGTCTAAGCCCTAGTCGGATCGAGGGTTGTGGCAGCAGGACCAGCAGCGGGATTGGCAGGACGCAGAGGAAGATCGGGCTGATCTCCAGCTTACGCATTATGCCTCTCCAGCCGACCTCTCGGACTGGCTGAGCACCCGCACGGTCATTTCGTGGGTTGACTTAGGCATATAGAGTTCATCCCCAGTCTAAGCATACGGAGTTCATTCCCAATCTAAGATCAGACCGGACCAAGAGTTGCGGTAGTAGGATCAGCAGCACGTAGGAGGGATCAGGCTGATCCCCGGCTTACGCATTCTACCTCTCCGACCGGTTGAGCACCCGTACGCCCGTTTCGTGGGTTGGCTTAGGCATAGGGAGTTCATTCCATGTCTAAGCCCCAGTCAGATCGAGGGTTGTGGCAGCAGGATCAGCAGCACACAGAGGGGGATCGGGCCAATCCTTGGCTTGTGCATTATGCCCCTTTGGCCGGCTCAGCGCCCGCACGCTCATTTCGTGGGTTGACTTATGCATACAAAGTTCATTCCCAGTCTAAGATCGGATTGGACTGAGGGTTGAGGCAGTAGGATCAACAGCACGTACAGGGGGATCGGGTCGATCCCCGATTTGCGCATTCTGCCTCTCCGACTGACTGAGCGCTTGCACGTTCATTTCATGGGTTGGCTTAGGCATACGGAGTTCATTCCATGTCTAAGCATACGGAGTTCATTCCCGATCTAAGATTTTGAGCCACGGTGCACATGTTGGGCTCAAGCATGTGCTGGTGCCACATTTTTTTTGCCCGAGGCACCATCGTCGGAGCATCGCCGGAGCATCACCGGAGAGCCTAACCGACGACATTGGGGGTTCCGGTGATTGGAGGGCCAGGGGGTGTGCGCACATGATGTTTGATAGGTGCTGGTACTTGGCCCTTATATTGGCCCCCTATCACTCATCAAACCTCGAGAACTCACACCCCCTTAAAGAGCATTTGAGATTTTACAGGTTTGCTGCCAGTAGCCATTAAAATGTCTGAAATGGGGACACTTTTTTCAAACGGTCATAAAATCTACTCCACTTCGAGTTTTTAGCTGAATGTTTTTGTACATACCAACAAAAATACAAGGATCACCTCTACCAAATTCGGGGACAAAACTCTTTCTAAAAAAAGTTTAAAAAATCTCGAACTATAAAAAGTTTCAAAAATTATGAAAAATAGAAAACGGTTCGTCTTGCCACGAAACTTCACATGAAGGCTTACGGGACCATTGTATGAATTTACAAGCCATAAAAATGGCATCAGCATGGTAGAAATATGAAGATGTGCTTGAACCCACCTACCACATGTTCTATCCCCGGCTTACGCATCCTGCCTCTCTGGTCGGTTGAGTGCCCGCACGCTCGTTTCATGGGTTGACTTAGGCATACGGAGTTCATCCCTAGTCTAAGCATACTGAGTTCCTCCCCAGTCTAAGCATACGCAGTTCATTCCCAGTCTAAGATAGGATCGGATCGAGGGTTGCGGCAGCAGGATCAGCAGCACGTAGGGGAACGAATCGATCCTCGGCTTGCGCATTCTGCCTCTCCGACCAGTTGAGCACCCGCACGCCCATTTTGTGGGTTGGCTTAGGCATAGGGAGTTCATTCAATGTCTAAGCCTCAGCTGGATCGAGGGTTGTGGTAGCGGGATCGACAGCACGCAGAGGGGACCGGGCAGATCCCCGGCTTGCTCATTATGCCTCTCCGGCCGGCTCAGTGCCCGCACGTTCATTTCATGGGTTGACTTACGCATACAGAGCTCATTCCCAGTCTAAGATTGGATCGGACCGACGATTGCGGCAGCAGGATCGACAGCACATAGGGGGGACCAGGCCAATCCTTGGCTTGCGCATTCTGCCTCTTCGATCGGTTGAACGTCCGCATGAATGCTCGTTTTGTGGGTTGGCTTAGGCATACGAAGTTCATTCCATTTCTAAGCATACGGAGTGCATTCCTAGCCTAAGATTGGACTAGACCGAGGGTTGTGGCAGCAAGACCAGCAGCAAGAGCGACAGCCCACATGGGGGGATCGGGGCGATCCCCGGCTTGCGCATTCTGTCTCTCCGGTCGGTTGAGCGCCTGCACGCTCGTTTTGTGGGTTGGCTTAGGTATACGGAGTTCATTCCATGTCTAAGCATACGGAGTTCATTCCATGTCTAAGCATACAGATTTCATTCCCAGTCTAAGATTTTGAGCCACGGTGCACATGCTGGGCTTAGGCATGTGCTGGTGCCATATTTTTTTCGCTCGGGGCACCATCGTCGGATCACCATCGGAGAGCCTAACCGACAGCATTGGGGGTTTTGATGATTGGGGGGCGGGGCGGTGTGCGCACCAAATGTGCGATGGATGCTGGTACTTGGCCCTTATATTGGCCCCCTATCTCTCATCAAACTTCGGGACACTTTTTTCAAATGGTCAGTAAATCTTCTCCACTTCGAGTTTTTAGCTGAATTTTTTTGTGCATGCCAAAAAAAATACAAGGATCACCTCTACCAAATTTGGGGACAAAAATCTTTCTAAAAAAATTTTAAAAAATCCCGAACCGTAAAAAGTTTCAAAAATGGTGAAAAATAGAAAAAGGGTCTTCTTGCCACAAAACTTCACATGAAGGCTTAGGGGACCATTTTATGAATTTACATGCCATAAAAATGGCATTGGCTTGGCAGAAATATGACGATGTGCTTGAACCCACCTACCACCCGTTCGATCCCCGGCTTACGCATCCTACCTCTCTGGTCGGCTGAGCGCCCACACGCTCGTTTCGTGGATTGACTTAGGCATACGGAGTTCATCCCGAGTCTAAGCATACGAAGTTCATTCCCAGTCTAAGATCATATTGGACCGAGGGTTGCGGCAGTAGGATTGGTAGCATGCAGGGGGGATCGAGTCGATCCCCGACTTGCGCATTCTACCTCCTCGGTCGGCTGAGTGCCCGAACGCCCGTTTCGTGTGTTGGCTTAGGCATAGGGAGTTTATTCCATGTCTAAGCCCCAGCTAGACCAAGGGTTATGGCAGCAGGATCGGTAGCACGTAGAGGGGGACCGGGTCGATCCCTGGCTTGCGCATTATGCCTCTCCGACCGGCTCAGCACCCGTACGCTCATTTTTTGGGTTGACTTAGGCATACAGAGTTCATTCCCAATCTAAGATCGGATCGGACTGAGGGTTGAGGCAACAGGATCGATAGCACGTAGGGGGGATTGGGTCAATCCCCAACTAGCACATTTTGTGTCTCCGGCTGGCTGAGCACCCGCACGCTCATTTCGTGGGTCGGCTTAGGCATACGGAGTTCATTTCATGTCTAAGCATACGAAGTTCATTCCCAGTCTAACATAAGACCGAATCGAGGGTTACGATAGCAGGACTAGCAGTAGGATCGACAGCACGCAGGGGGGATCGGGCCGATCCCTGGCTTGTGCATTCTCCCTTTCCGACTAGCTGAACGCCTGCACGCTCGTTTCATGGGTTTGCTTAGGCATACGAAATTCATTCCATGTCTAAGCCCCAACCAGACCCAAGGTTGTGGCAGCAAGACCGATAGCAGGATCGATAGCACGCAGAAGGGGATCGAGCTGATCCCTGGCTTGCACATTATGTCTCTCCGACCGGCCTTTTCGGTCGGCTGAGCACCCGTACGCTCGTTTCGTGGGTGACTTAGGCATACGGAGTTCATCCCCAGTCTAAGCTTATTGAGTTCATTCCCAGTCTAAGATCGGACCGAACTGAGGGTTGTGGTAGCAGGATTGACAGCACGTAGGAAGGGACCGGGCCGATCCCTGGCTTGCTCATTCTGCCTCTCCGGTCGGTTGAGCGCCCACACACACATTTCGTGGGTTGGCTTAGGCATACGAAGTTCATTCCATGTCTAAGCATACGGAGTTCATTCCATGTCTAAGCGTATGGATTGCATTCCCAGTCTAAGATTTTGAGCCACGGTGCACATGCTGGGCTCGACCATGTGCTGGTGCCGTATTTTTTTCGCCCGAGGTAGCATCGCCGGTGCATCGTCGGAGAGCCTAACAGGTGGCATTGGGGGTTCCGACGATTGGGGGGTCGACGGGTGTGTGCACATGATGTGCGATGGGTGCTGGTACTTGGCCCCTATATTGCCCTCCTATCCCTCATCAAACCTTGAGAACTCACAATCCCTTCAAGAGCATTTGAGATTTTATAGGTTTGCTGCCAGTAGCCATTAAAGTGTCTAAAATGGGGACACTTTTTTCAAACGGTCACAAAATCTTCTCCACTTCGAGTTTTTAGCTGAATTTTTTTGTGCATGCCAACAAAATTACAAGGATCACCTCTACGAAATTTGGAGACAAAAATCTTTCTAAAAAAATTTTAAAAAATCCCTCACCATAAAAAGTTTTGAAAATCGTGAAAAATAGAAAACGGGTCGTCTTGCCATGAAACTTCACATGAAGGCTTAGGGGATCATTGTATGAATTTACAGGCCATAAAAATGGTATTGGCATTGCAGAAATATGATGATGTGCTTGAACCCACCTACCACCCGTTCGATCCCCGGCTTGCGCATCCTGCTTCTCTTGTCAGCTGAGTGCTCGCACGCTCATTTCATGGGTTAACTTAGGCATATGAAGTTCATCCCCAGTCTAAGCATACGAAGTTCATTCCCAATCTTAGATCAGAATGGATCGGGGTTGCGACAGTAGGATCGGTAGCACGTATGGCGGACAGAGTCGATCCTTGACTTACGCATTCTGCCTCTCCGATCGATTGAGCGACCGTACGCTCGCTTCATGGGTCGGCTTCGGCATATGGAGTTCATTCCATGTCTAAGCATACGAAGTTCATTCCCAGTCTAGGATCGGATCGGACCGAGGGTTGTGGCAGCAGGACCAACAGCAGGATCGGCAGCACGTAGGGGGGATCAGGCCGATCCTCGATTTGTGCATTCTGCCTTTTCGATCAGCTGAGCACCCGCATGCTCGTTTCATGGGTTGGCTTAGGCATACAAAGTTCATTCCATGTCTAAGCCCCAGTCAGACCCAGGGTTATGGTAGCAGGACCGGCAGCGAGATTGACGGCACGCAGAGGGGGATCGAGTTGATCCCCGACTTGCGTATTATGCCTCTTCGGTCGGTTGAGCACCTGTACTCTTATTTCATGGGTTGATTTAGGCATACAGAGTTCATCCCCACTCTAAGCATACGGAGTTCATTCCCAGTCTAAGATCAAATCGGACCGAAGGTTGCTGCAGTAGGATCGACAGTACGCAGGGAGGATCGAGCCGATCCCTGGCTTACGCATTCTGCCTCTCCGGTCCGCTGAGTGCCCGCACACTCGTTTCATGGGTTGGATTAGGCATACGAAGTTCATTCCATGTCTAAGCCTCAGCCAGACTGATGGTTGTGGTAGCAGGACTGGCACCGGGATCGATAGCACGCAGAGGGGGGCCGGGCTAATCCCTGACTTGCACATTACGCCTCTCCGATCGACCTCTTCGGTCGGTTGAGCACCCGCACGCTCGTTTCGTGGGTTGGCTTAGGCATACGGAGTTCATCCCCAGTCCAAGCATACAGAGTTCATTCCCAGTCTAAGATCAAACCAGATCGAGGGTTACGGCTGCAAGATCGACAGCACGCTGGAGGGATCGGGTCGATCCTCGGCTTACGCATTCTGCCTCTTCGGCTGGCTGAGTGCCAGCACACCCGTTTTGTGGGTTGGCTTAGGCATAGGGAGTTCATTCCATGTCTAAGCCCCAACCAGATCGAGGGTTGTGGCAGCGGGACCGACAGCACGCAGAGGGGGATCGGGTCGATCCTTGACTTTCGCATTATGCCTCTTTGGCCGGCTCAGTGCCCGTATGCTCGTTTCGTGGGTTGACTTATGCATACAGAGTTCATTCCCAGTCTAAGATCGGATTGTACCGAGGGTTGGGGCAGCAAGATCGACAGCAAGTAGGGGGGATCGAGCCAATCCCTGACTTGCGCATTCTGCCTCTCCGGCTAGCTGAGCGCCCGCACGCTCGTTTCTTGGGTTGGCTTAGGCATACGGAGTTCATTCCATGTCTAAGCATACGGAGTTCATTCCCAGCCTAAGATTTTGAGCCACGGTGCACATGCTAGGCTTGGGCATGTACTGGTGCCACATTTTTTTCACCCGGGGCACCATCGTCGGAGCATCGTCGGAGAGCCTAACCGACGACATTGGGGGTTCCGACGATTAGAGGGGCCGGGGGGTGTGCGCAGATGATGTGTGATGGGTGCTGGTACTTGGCCCTTATATTGGCCCCCTATCCCTCATCAAACCTCAATAACTCACACCCCCTTAAAGCGCATTTAAGGGTTTTATAGGTTTGCTGCCAGTAGTAATTAAAGTGTCTGAAATGGGGACACTTTTTTCAAATGGTCACAAAATCTTCTCCACATCGAGTTTTTAGCTGAATATTTTTAGGTATGCCACAAAAAATACGAGGATCACCTCTACCAAATTTGATGACAAAACTATTTCTAAAAAAATTTTAAAAAATCCTGAATCGTAAAAAGTTTCAAAAATCATGAAAAATAGAAAACGGGTCATCTTGTCACGAAACTTCACATGAAGGCGTAGGGGACCATTGTATGAATTTATAGGATATAAAAATGGCATTGGCATGGCAAAAATATGGAGATGTGCTTGAACCCACCTACCACCCGTTCAATCCCCGACTTGCGCATCCTGCCTCTCTGGTCGGCTGAGCGTCCGCACGCTTGTTTCATGGGTTAACTTAGGCATACGAAGTTCATCCCCAGTCTAAACATATGGAGTTCATTCCAAATCTAAGATCAGATCGGACCGAGGGTTGCGATAGTAGGATCGACAGCATGCAGGAGGGACCGGGTCGATCCCTAGCTTGTACATTCTACCTGTCCAATCGGCTGAGCACCCGCACGCCCGTTTCGTGGGTTGGCTTAGGCATAGGGAGTTCATTCCATGTTTAAGCCCCAATTGGATTGAGGTTTGGGGCAGCAAGACCGACAGCACGCAGAGGGGGATCGGATGGATCCCTGACTTGCACATTATGCCTCTCAGATCGGCTCAGTGCCCGTACGCTCATTTCATGGGTTGACTTAGGCATACGGAGTTCATTCCCAGTCTAAGATCGAACAAATCAAGGGTTGCGGCAGCAGGATCGACAGCACGCGGGAAGGGATCGGGTCGATCCCTGACTTATGCATTATGCCTGTTCGATCGGTTGAGCGCCTGCACGCTCGTTTCGTGGGTTGGCTTAGGCATATGGAGTTCATTCCATTTCTAAGCATACGGAGTTCATTCCCAGTCTAAGATTGGATCGAATCGAGGGTTGCGGCAGCAGGATCGGAAGCACGCAGGGGGGATTGGGTCGATCCCTGGCTTACGCATTCTGCATCTCCGGTCGGCTGAGTGCCTGTATGCTCGTTTCATGGGATGGCTTAGGCATACGGAGTTCATTCCATGTCTAAGCCCCAGCCAGACCGTGGGTTGTGGCAGCGAGACCGATATCATGCAGAGGGGGATCGAGCCGATCACCGACTTGCGCATTATGCCTCTCTAGCTGGCTCACTGCCCAAACGCTCATTTCGTGGGTTGTCTTAGGCATACGGATCTGATTCTTGATTTAAGATCGGATCGAAGATTGTGGCAGTAGGATCGACAGCACGCAGGGGGGATCTGGTCGATCCTCGACTTACGCATTCTGCCTCTCTGGCAGACTGAGTGCCCACATGCTCGTTTTGTGGGTTGGCTTAGGCATACGGAGTTCATTCCATGTCTAAGCATACAGAGTTCATTCTAGTCTAAGATCAAACCGGACTGAGGGTTGCTGCAGCAGGATCAACAGAAGAACCAGCAGCAGGATCGACAGCATGTAAGGGGGCCCAGGCTGATCCATGGGTTGCACATTTTGCCTCTCTGACCGACTTCTCTGACCGATTGAGCGCCCGCACACTCATTTTATGGGTTGACTAAGGCATACGGAGTATATCCCCAGTTTAAGCATACAGAGTTCATTCCCAATCTAAGATTAAACCAGATTGAGGGTTGTTGTTATAAGATTGGTAGCACATAGGGGGGATTGGGCCGATCCTCGGCTTGCGCATTCTGCCTCTCTGGTCAGCTGAGCACCCGCACGCCAGTTTCGTGGGTTGGGTTAGGCGTAGGGAGTTCATTCCATGTCTAAGCCCTAGCCGGACTGAGGGTTGTGGCAGTGGGACCGGTAGCATGTAGAGGGGGACCGGGTCAATCATTGGCTTGCGCATTATGCCTCTCCGATCGGCTCAGTGCCCGAACGCTCGTTTCGTGGTTTGTCTTAGGCATATGGAGCTCATTCTCGTCTAAGATCGGACCGAGGAATGTAGTAGCAGGATTGATAGCACGTAGGAGCGGATCGGGCTGATCCCCAGCTTGTGTATTCTGCCTCTCCGGTCGACTGAGCACCCGCACGCTCGTTTCATGGGTTGACTTAGGCATACGAAGTTCATTCCATGTCTAAGCATACAAAGTTCATTCCCAATCTAAGATCGAACCGGATCGAAGGTTGCGGTAGCAGGACAAGCAGTAGGATCAAAAGCATGTAGGGGGCTCGGATCGATCCTTGACTTACGCATTCTACCTCTCCGGTTGGCCTGTCTGATCGGTTGAGTGCCCACACGCTCGTTTCGTGGGTTGACTTAGGCATACGGAGTTCATCTCTAGTCTAAGCATACGGAGTTCATTCCTAATCTAAGATCGAACTGGATCGAGGGTTACGATAGTAGGATCGGTAGCATGGACCGAGGGTTGTGGTAGCGGGACCGGCAGCACGTAGAGGGGGACTGAGCCGATCCTTGGCTTGCGCATTCTGCCTCTCCAACCGGCTAAGCGCCCACACGCTCGTTTCGTGGGTTGGCTTAGGCATACGGAGTTCATTCCATGTCTAAGCATATGGAGTTCATTCCCAGTCTAAGAGTTTGAGCCACGGTGCACATGCTGAGCTCGGGCATGTGCTGGTGGCACATTTTTTTCGCCCGAGGCACCATCGTCGGAGCATCGTCGAAGAGGCTAACTAACGGCATTACAGGTTCTGACGATTGGGGGGGTCGGGAGGGTGTGTGCACATGATGTGCGATGGGTGCTGGTACTTGGCCCTTGTATTGGCCCCCCTATCCCTCATCAAACCTTGAGAACTCACACCTCCTTAAAGAGTATTTGAGATTTTATAGGTTTGCTGCCAGTACCCATTAAAGTGTCTAAAATAGGGACACTTTTTTAAAACAGTCACAAAATCTTCTCCACTTTGAGTTTTTAGCTGAATCTTTTTATGCATGCCAACAAAAATACAAGGATCACCTCTACCATATTTTGGGACAAAACTATTTCTAAAAAAATTTTAAAAAATCCCGAACCGTAAAAAGTTTTAAAAATCGTGAAAAATAAAAAACGGGTCGTCTTGTCACGAAACTTCACATGAAGGCGTAGGGGACCATTGTATGAATTTACAAGATATAAAAATGGCATTGGCATGGCAAAAATATGGAGATGTGCTTGAACCCACCTACCACCCGTTCGATCCCCGGCTTGCGCATCCTACCTCTCTGGTCGGCTGAGCATCCGCACACTCGTTTCTTGGGTTGACTTAGGCATACTGAGTTCATCTCTAGTCTAAGCATACGGAGTTCATTCCTAGTGTAAGAATGGACTGGACTGAGGGTTGCGACAGTAGTATCGACAGCACGCAGGGGGGACCGGGCCGATCCCCGACTTACACATTTTGCCTATCTGGCCGACTAAGCGCCCGCACGCTCGTTTCAAGGGTTGGCTTAGGCATAGGGAGTTCATTCCATGTCTAAGTCCCAGCTGGATCGAGAGTTGTGGCAGCGGGATCGGCGGCACGCAGAGGGGGATCGGGTCGATCCCTGGCTTGCGCATTATGCCTCTCCAATCGGCTCAGCGCCCGCACGCTCGTTTCGTTGGTTGACTTAGGCATACGGAGTTCATTCCCAGTTTAAGATTGGACCAGATCGAAGGTTGCGGTAGCAGGATCGACAGCACGCATGTGGGGACCAGACCAATCCCCGGCTTGTGCATTCTGCCTCTCCGACGGGCAAAGCGCCCGCACACTCATTTCGTGGGTTGGCTTAGGCATACGGAGTTCATTCCATGTCTAAGCATACGGAGTTCATTCCCAGTCTAAGATCCGACCGGACTGAGGGTTATGGTAGCAAGACCAGTAGCAAGGTCGACAGCATGTAGGGGGGACCAGGTCGATCCTCGGCTTGTGCATTCTACCTTTCCGGCCGATTGAGTGCCCGTACACTCGTTCCGTGGGTTGGCTTAGGCATACAGAGTTCATTCCATGTCTAAGCCCTAGTCGGACCGAGGGTTATGGCAGTAAGATCGATAGCAGGATCGGTAGCACGCAGAGGGGGATCGGGCTGATCCTCGACTTTCGCATTATGCCTCTCCGGTCGGTTGAGCACCCGTACGCTTGTTTCATGGGTTGACTTAGGCATACAGAGTTCATCCCTAGTTTAAGCATACGGAGTTCATTCCCAGTCTAAGATCAGACCGGATCGAGGGTTACGACAGCAGGATCGATAGCACGCAGGGTGGACCAGGTCGATCCCTGGATTTCGTATTCTGCCTCTCCGACCGACTAAGCACCCGAACTCTCGTTTCGTGGGTTGGCTTAGGCATAGGGAGTTCATTTCATGCCTAAGCCCCAGCTGGACTGAGGGTTGTGGTAGTGGGACCTGTAGCACGTAGAGAGGGATCGAGCTAAACCTCAGCTTGCGTATTATGCCTCTCCGGTTGGCTCAGCGTCCGGACACTCGTTTCATGGGTTGACTTAGGCATACGAAGTTCATTCCTAGTCTAAGATCAGACCAAATCGAGGGTTGCGGTAGCAGGATCGACAGCATGTAGGGGGGATCGAGTCGGTCCTCGGCTTGTGCATTCTACCTCTTCGACTAGCTGAGCACCCGTACGCTCGTTTCGTGGGTTGGCTTAGGCATACAGAGTTCATTCCATGTCTAAGCATATAGAGTTCATTCCCAGTCTAAGATCAGACCAGACCAAGGGTTGGAACAACAGGACCAATAGCAAGATAGGCAGCACGCAAGAGGGACCGGGCGGATCCCCAACTTTTGCATTCTGCCTCTCCAGCTGGCCTCTCCGGTTGGTTGAGCACCCGTACGCTCGTTTCGTGGGTTGACTTGGGCATACAGAGTTCATTCCCAGTCTAAGATCGGACCGGACTGAGGGTTGCGATAGCAAGATCGACAGCACGCAGGGGGGTTTGGGCCGGTCCTCGGCTTGCGCATTCTACCTCTCCGGACGGTTGAGTGCCCGTACGCATGTTTCATGGGTTGGCTTAGGCATACGGTGTTCATTCCATCTCTAAGCATACGAAGATCATTCCCAGTCTATGATCAGACCAGATTGAGGGTTTTGGCAGCAGAACTAGTAGCAGGATCAACAGCATGTTACGGGGGATCAGGCTGATCCTTGGCTTGCGTATTCTGCCTCTCTGGTCGGCCTCTCTGACCGACTGAGCACCCGTACACTCGTGTCGTGGGTTGACTTAGGCATACGGAGTTATTCCCAATCTAAGCATAAGATCAAATTGGATCGAGGGTTGTGGCAGCAGCATCGGTAGCACGCAGGGGGGACCGGGCCGATCCCCGGCTTGCGCATTCTGCCTCTCCGGTCGGCTGAGTGCCCGCACGCCCATTTCGTGGGTTGGCTTAGGCATAAGGAGTTCATTCCATGTCTAAGCCCCAGCCAGACCGAGGGTTGTGGCAGTGAGACCGGCAGCACGTAGAGGGAGACCAGGTCGATCCTCGGCTTGCGCATTCTGGCTCTCTGGCCGACTGAGCACCCGCACGCTCGTTTCATGGGTTGGCTTAGGCATATGGAGTTCATTCCATGTCTAAGCATACGGAGTTCATTCTCAGTCTAAGAGTTTGAGCCACGGTGCACATACTGGGCTCGAACATGTGCTGGTGCCACATTTTTTTTGCCCGGGGCACCATCGTCGGAGCATTGTCGAAGAGCCTAACCGACGACATTGGGGGTTCCGGCAATTGGGGGGGCCGAGGGGTGTGTGCACAGGATGTGCAGCGGGTGCTGGTACTTGGCCCTTATATTGGCCCCCTATCCCTCATCAAACCTCAAGAACTCACACCCCCTTAAAGAGCATTTGAGATTTTATAGGTTTGCTGCCAGTAGCCATTAAAGTGTTTGAAATAGGGACACTTTTTTCAAACGGTCACAAAATCTTCTCCACTTTGAGTTTTTAGCTAAAATTTTTTGTGCATGCCAACAAAAATACAAGGATCATCTCTACCAAAATTAGGGACAAAACTCTTTCTAAAAAAATTTTAAAAAATCTCGAACCGCAAAAAGTTTCCAAAATCGTGAAAAATAGAAAATGGGTCATCTTGCCACGAAACTTCACATGAAGGCATAAGGGACCATTGTATGAATTTACAAGCCATAAAAATGGCATTAGAAAGGCAGAAATATGAAGATGTGCTTGAACCCACCTACCATCGGTTCGATCCTCGACTTGCGCATCCTGCCTCTCTGGTCGGCTGAGCATTCGCACGCTCGTTTCGTGGGTCGACTTAGGCATATGGAGTTCATCCCTAGTCTAAGTATACAGAGTTCATTCCCAATCTAAGATCAAATTAGACCGAGGGTTACGACAGCAGGATCGACAGCACGCAGGGGGGACTGGGCCAATCCTCGACTTGTGCATTCTGCCTCTCCGGCCAGCTGAGCGCCCGCACTCTGGTTTCATGGGTTGGCTTAGGCATAGGGAGTTCATTCCATGTCTAAGCCCCAATCGTACCGAGGGTTGTGGCAGTGGGACTAGCAGCACGTAGATGGTGATCGGGTCAATCCTCAGCTTGCGCATTATGCCTCTCTGATTGGCTCAGCACTCGCACGCTCGTTTCATGGGTTGACTTAGGCATCCTGAGTTCATTCCATGTCTTGCCACGAAACTTCACATGAAGGCATAGGGGACCATTGTATGAATTTACAAGCCATAAAAATGGCATTCGCACGACAGAAATATGAAGATGTGCTTGAACCCACCTACCACCCGTTCGATCCCTGGCTTGCACATCCTGCCTCTCTAGTCGGCTGAGCGTTTGCACGCTTGTTTTGTGGTTGACTTAGACATACAGAGTTCATCCCTAGTCTAAGCATACGAAGTTCATTCTTAGCCTAAGATCAGACCGGACCGAGGGTTGCGACAGTAGGATCAACAACACGCAGGGAGGACTGGGCCGATCCCTAGCTTACGCATTCTACCTCTCCAACCGGCTGAACACCCGCATGCTCATTTCATGGGTTGTAGTAGCAGGACCGACAGCATGCAGTTGACGATCGGGCCGATCCTCGGCTTACACATTATGCCTCTCCGGCTGGCTCAGTGCCCACACGCTCGTTTCATGGGTTGACTTAGGCATACAGAGTTCATTCCCAGTCTAAGATCGAACCGGACCGAGGGTTACGGTAGCAAGATCAGGTTGATCCCTGGCTTACGCATTCTGCCTCTCCGACCGACTGAGCGCTCGCACACTCGTTTCATGGGTTGGCTTAGCCATACGGAGTTCATTCCATGTCTAAGCATACGGAGTTCATTCCCAATCTAAGATCGGACCAGACCGAGGGTTGCAGTAGCAGGATCGGTAGCATGCAGGGGAGATCGAGTCGATCCCTGGCTTACGATTCTACCTCTCCGATCGGCTGAGCGCCTGCATGCTCATTTCATGGGTTGGCTTAGGCATACGGAGTTCACTCCATGTCTAAGTCCCAGTCGGACTGAGGGTTGTAGTAGCAGGACCGGTAGCAGAATCGGTAGCACGCAGATGGGGATCGAGCTGATCCCCAGCTTGCGCATTATGCCTCTCCGACCGACCTCTCCGAGCAACTAAGCGCCCGCACGCTTGTTTCGTGGGTTAACTTAGGCAAATGGAGTTCATCCCCAGACTGAGCATACGAAGTTCATTGCCAGTCTAAGATCAGACCGGACCGAGAGTTATGGTAGTGGGACCGACAGCACGTAGGGGGGATCGGGCCGATCCCTGCCTTATGCATTATGCCTCTCCGGCTGGCTCAGCACCCGCACACTCGTTTCATGGGTTGACTTAGGCATACGAAGTTCATTCCCAGTCTAAGATCGGACCAGACCGAGGGTTGCGGTAGCAAGATCGACAGCATGCAAGGGGGATCGGGTCGATCCCCAGCTTGTGCATTCTGCCTCTACGACCGACTGAGTGCCCGCACGTTCGTTTCGTGGGTTGGCTTAGGCATACGGAGTTCATTCCATGTCTAAGCATACGGAGTTCATTCCTAGTCTAAGAGCAGACCGGATTGAGGGTTGTGGCAGCAGGACCAACAGCAAGATCGATAGCAAGCTTGGGGGATTGAGTCGATCTCTAGCTTGCGCATTCTGCCTCTCCGACCGGTTGAGCACAACACACTCGTTTCATGGGTTGGCTTAGGCATACGGAGTTCATTTCATGTCTAAGCCCTAGCCAAACCAAAGGTTGTGGATGCAGGACCGGTAGTAGTATCGATAGCACGCAGAGAGGGATCGGGTTGATTTCTGGCTTGCGCATTATGCCTCTCCGGCCGACCTCTCCGACCGACTAAGTGCCCGCAAGCTCGTTTCATGGGTTTACTTAGGCATACAGAGTTCATCCCCAGTCTAAGCATACGGAGTTCATTCCCAGTCTAAGATCAGATTGGACAGAGGGTTACGACAGTAAGATTGACAGCACGCAGGGGGGACCGGGCTGATTATGTCTTTTCATCCGACTCAGTGCTCGAACGCTCATTTCATGGGTTGACTTAGGCATACAGAGTTCATTCCAATCTAAGATCAGATCGGATCGAGGGTTGCTACAGTAGGATCGAGAGCATGCAGGCGGGATCGAGGCGGTCCCCGACTTGCACATTCTGCCTCTTCGACCGGCAGAGCGTCCGTACGCTCATTTCGTGGGTTGGCTTAGGCATACGGAGTTCATTCTATGTCTAAGCATACGAAGTTCATTCCTAGTCTAATATCAAACCGGATCGAGGGTTGTGGCAGTAGGACCAGCAACAGGATCGATAGCATGCAGGGAAGGACCGGGTTGATCCTCGGCTTACGTATTCTGCCTCTTCGGTCGGCTGAGCACCCGCACGCCCATTTCATGGGTTGGCTTAGGCATAGGGAGTTCATTCCATGTCTACACCCCAGCCAGACTGAGGGTTGTGGCAGCGGGATCAACAGTACGCAGAGGGGGAGCGGGTCGATCCCCGGCTTGTGCATTCTACCTCTCCGATCGATTGAGTGCCCACATGCTCGTTTCATGGGTTGGCTTAGGCTTACGGAGTTCATTCCATGTCTAAGCCCCAGCTGGATCGAGGGTTGTGGCAGCAGGACCGGCAGTGCAATTGGCAGCACACAGAGAGAGATCGGGCTGATCCCCACCTTGCGTATTATGCCTCTCCGATCGGCCTCTCTGGTCGATTGAGTGCCCGCACGCTCATTTCGTAGGTAGCATGCAGGGAAGGACCGGACCGGTCCCCGACCTGCGCATTCTGCCTATCCGATCGACTGAGTGCCCGCACGCTCATTTTATGGGTTGGCTTAGGCATACCGAGTTCATTCCATGTCTAAACGTACGGAGTTCATTCCCAATCTAAGATCAGACCAGACCGATGGTTGCGACAGCAGGACCAGCAGCAGGATCGACAGCACATAGGAGGGATCGGGTCGATCCCTGGCTTACGCATTTTGCCTTTTCGACTGGCTGAGCACCCGCACGCCCGTTTCGTGGGTTGGCTTAGGCATAGTGATTTCATTCCATGTCTAAGCCCCAGCAGACCGAGGGTTATGGCAATGGGACCGATAGCACGCATAGGGGGACGGGCTGATCCCCGACCTGCGCATTCTGTCTCTCAGGCCGGCTGAGTGCCCACGCACCTGTTTCATGGGTTGGCTTAGGCATAGTGAGTTCATTCCACGTCTAAGCCCCAACCGGACCGAAGGTTGTGACAGCGGGACCGACAGCACGCAGAGGGGGATCGAGCCGATCCCCGGCTTACGCATTATGACTCTCCGACCGGTTCAAGCATACAAAGTTATTCCCAGTCTAAGATCGGACCAGACCGAGGGTTGCAGCAGCAGGATCAACAGCACGTAGAGGAGGACCGAGCCAGTCCCCGACTTGCACATTCTGCCTCTATGGTCGGCTGAGCGCCCAGAAGCTTGTTTTGTGGGTTGGCTTAGGCATACGGAGGTCATTCCATGTCTAAGCCCCAGCCAGACCGAGGGTTGTGGCAATAGGACCGGCAGCGGGATCAGAAGCACACAGAGGGGGATTGAGCTGACCCCCGACTTGCGCATTATGCCTTTTCGATCGACTGACCACCCGTACGCTCGTTTTGTGGGTTGACTTAGGCATACGGAGTTCATTCCCAGCCTAAAATCAGACCGGACAGAGGGTTGCGACAGCAAGATCGACAACATGTAGGAGGGACCTGGCTAATCCCCGGCTTACGCATTCTGCCTCTCCGATCGGCTGATCGCCCGCATGCCCGTTTCATGGGTTGGCTTAGGCATAGGGAGTTCATTCCATGTCTAAGCCCCAGCCGGACCGAGGGTTGTGGCAGCGCCACTTTGAGTTTTTAGCTGAATGTTTTTTTGCATGCCAACAAATATACAAGGATCACCTCTACCAAATTTGGGGACAAAATGCTTTCTAAAAAAATTTTAAAAAATCTTGAACCACAAAAAGTTTAAAAAATCGTGAAAAATAGAAAACGGGTCGTCTTGCCACGAAACTTCACATGAAGGCTTAGGGGACCATTGTATGAATTTACAAGCCATAAAAATGGCATTGGCATGGTAGAAATGTGAAGATGTGCTTTAACCCACCTACCACCGTTTCGATACCCGGCTTGCGCATCCTGCCTCTCTCGTCGGCTGAGCGTCTCCACTCTCGTTTCGTGGGTTGACTTAGGCATACGGAGTTCATCCCCAGTCTAAGCATACGAAGTTCATTCCCAGTCTAAGATCAGACCAGACTGAGGGTTGCGGTAGCAGGACTGACAGCATGCAGGGGGGATCGGGTCGATCCCCGGCTTGCGCATTCTGCCTCTCCGGTCGGCTGAGCGTCCGCACGCCCGTTTCGTGGGTTGGCTTAGGCATAGGGAGTTCAATCCATGTCTAAGCCCCAGTCAGGCTGAGGGTTGTGGCAGTGGGATCGACAGCACGCAAAGAGGGACTGAGTCGATCCCCAGCTTGTGCATTCTGCCTCTCTGACCCACTCAATGCCCGCACGATCATTTCGTGGGTTGACTTTGGCATACGGAGTTCATTACCAGTCTAAGATCAGATCGGATCGAGGGTTGCGGCAGCAGGATCGACAGTACGTAGGGGGGATCGAGCCAGTCCCTGGTTTGCGCATTCTGCCTCTCCGACTGGCTGAGCGCCCGGACGCTTGCTCGTTTCATGGGTTGGGTTAGGCATATGGAGTTCATTCCATATCGAAGCATACGGAGTTCATTCCTAGTCTAAGATCATACCAGACTGAGGGTTACGGGAACAGGGTCGACAGTATGCAGGAGGGACCGAGCTGATCCCTGGCTTACGTATTCTGCCTCTCTGGCCGGTTGAGCGCCCGTACGCTCGTTTCGTGCGTTGGCTTAGGCATACGGAGTTTATTCCATATCTAAGCCCTATTCTGACCGAGGGTTGTGGTAGCAGGACTGGCGGTAGGATTGACAGCATGTAGAGGGGGACCGGGCTGATCCCCGGCTTATGCATTATGCCTCTCCGGTCGGTTGAGCACCCACACGCTCGTTTCATGTGTTGACTTAGGCATACGAAGTTCATCCCCAGTCTAAGCATACAGAGTTCATTCCCAGTCTAAGATTAGACCGGACTGAGGGTTGCGACAGCAGGATCGACAGCACACAGGGGGACTGGGCCAATCCCCAGCTTGCGCATTCTGCTTCTCCGATCGGCCAAGCGCCCGCACGCCCATTTCATGGGTTGGCTTAGGCATGGGAGTTCATTCCATGTCTAAGCCACAGTCGGACCGGGGGTTGTGACAGCGGGACCGGTAGCACATAGAGGGGGACCAAGCTGATCCCCAGCTTACGCATTATGCCTCTCCGGCCAGCTCAGCGCCTGCACGCTCATTTGGTGGGTTGACTTATGCATACAGAGTTCATTCCTAGTCTAAGATCAGATCAGATTGAGGGTTACGGCAGCAGGATCGATAGCACGCCGGGGGGGGCCAGGCCGATCCCCGACTTGCACATTCTGCTTCTCCAGTCGACTGAGCACCCGTATGCTCATTTCGTGGGTTGGCCTAGGCATACAGAGTTCATTCCCAGTCTAAGATTTTGAGTGACAGTGCACACTCTAGGCTCGAGCATGTGCTGGTGCCGCATTTTTTTTGCCCGGGGCACCGTTGCAGAGCATCGTCGGAGAGCCCAACCGACGGCATTAGGGGTTCCAGCGATTGGGGGGGCTGGGGGGTGTGCGCACATGATGTGCAATGGGTGCTGGTACTTGGCCCTTATATTGGCCACCTATCCCTCATCAAACCTTGAGAACTCACACCCCCTTAAAGAGCATTTGAAATTTTATAGGTTTACGGCCAGTAGCCATTAAAGTGTTTGAAATGGGGACACTTTTTTCAAACGGCAACAAAATCTTCTCCACTTCGAGTTTTTAGCTGAATTTTTTTATGCATGCCAACAAAAATACAAGGATCACCTCTACCAAATTTGGGGACAAAAAGTTTTCTAAAAGCATTTTAAAAAATCCCGAACCGTAAAAAGTTTTGAAAATCATGAAAAATAGAAAACGGGTCGTCTTGCCATGAAACTTCACATGAAGGCTTAGGGGAACATTGTATGAATTTACAACCCATAAAAATGGCATTGCCATGGCAGAAATATGAAGATGTGCTTGAACCCACCTACTACCCGTTCGATCTCCGGCTTGTGCATCCTGCCTCTCTGGTCGACTAACCACCCACACGCTCATTTCATGGGTTGACTTAGGCATACGGAGTTCATCCCAGTCTAAGCATACGAAGTTCATTCCCAATCTAAGATCAAACCGAACCGAGGGTTACAAAAGCAGGATCGACAGCACGTAAGGGGGATTGGGCTGATCCCTAACTTGCGCATTCTGCCTTTTCGGCCGGCTGAGCGCCCGCACGCCCGTTTCGTGGGTTGGCTTAGGCATAGGGAGTTCATTCCATGTATAAGCCCCAGTTGGACCGAGGGTTGTGGCAGTGGGACCGGCAGCACGTAGAGGGTGATTGGGTCGATCCCCGGCTTACACATTATGCCTCTCCGATTGGCTCATGCCTAAACGCTCGTTTCATGGGTTGACTTAGGCATACGGAGTTCATTCCAAGTCTAAGATTGGATCAGACCAAGGGTTGCAGTAGTAGGATCGACAGCACGCAAGGAGGGATCGGGCACCGGATCGAGGGTTGCAGACTAGGATCGACAGCACGCAAGGGAGGATCGAGCCGATCCCCGGCTTGCACATTCTGCCATGTCCGATCGGCTGAGCGCCCGTACGCTCATTTCGTTGGTTGGCTTAGGCATACGGAGTTCATTCCATGTCTAGGCCCTATCCGTACTGAGGGTTGTGGCAGCAGGATCGGTAGCACGTAGAGAGCGATTCAATTGATCCCTGGCTTGCGCATTATGCCTCTCCGACCGGCCTTTCCAGTCTGCTGAGCTCCCGCACGCTCGTTTCGTGGGTTGACTTAGGCATACAGAGTTCATCCCCAGTCTAAGCATATGGAGTTCATCCCCAATCTAAGCATACGGACTTCATTCCTAGTCTAAGATCGGATCAGACTGAGGGTTGCGGTAGTAGGATCGATAGCACGCAGGGGGGATCGGGCCAATCCCCGACTTGCACATTCTGTCTCTCCGGTTGGCTGAGTGCCTGCATGCCCATTTCGTCGGTTGGCTTAGGCATAGGTACTTGATTCCATGTCTAAGCCCCAGCCAGACTGAGGGTTGTGGTAGTAGGACCGACAACACGCAGAGGGGATCGGATTGATCCTCGACTTGTGCATTATGCCTCTTCGACCGGTTCAGTGCCCGCAGGCTCATTTCATGGGTTGACTTATGCATACGGAGTTCATTCCTAGTCTAGGATCGGATCGGACTGAGGGTTGCGGTAGCAGGATCGGTAGCATGCAGCGGGGACCGGGCTGATCCACGATTTGTGCATTCTGCCTCTTCGACCGACTGAGCGCCCGCACGTTCGTTTCGTGAGTTGGCTTAGGCATACGTAGTTCATTCATTTACTAAGCATATGGAGATCATTCCCAGTCTAAGATCAGATTGGTTTGAGGGTTGCGGCAGTAGCACCAGTAACAGGATCGACAGCATGCAGAGGGGACTGGGTCGATCCCCTGCTTGTGCATTATGCCTCTCCGATCGGCCTCTCCGATCGTCCTCTCCGATCGGCTGAGCACTCGCATGCTCGTTTCGTGGGTTGACTTAGGCATACAGAGTTCATCTCCAGTCTAAGCATATGGAGTTCATTCCCAGTCTAAGATCGAATCAAATCGAGAGTTTCGACAGCAGGATCAGTAGCACTCAAGAGGGACCGAGTCGATCCCCGGCTTACACATTCTGCCTCTCTGGCTGGCTGAGCACCTGCACGCCCGTTTTGTGGGTTAGCTTAGGCATAGGGAGTTCGTTCCATGCCCCAGTCAGACTGAGGGTTGTGGAAGTGGGGCCGGCAGCACGCAGAGGGGGATCGAGCTGATCTTCGGTTTGTGCATTACACCTCTCCGACCGGCTTAGCGCCCGTACACTCATTTTGTGGGTTCACATAGGCATACGAAGTTCATACCCAGTCTAAGATCAGACTGGACCGAGGGTTGCAACAGCAGGATTGACAGCACGTAGGGGGGACCGAACCAGTCCCTGGCTTACGCATTCTGCCTCTCCGATCGGTTGAGCACCCACACGCTCTTTTCGTAGGTTGGTTTAGGCATACGGAGTTCATTCCATGTCTAAGCATACGGAGTTCATTCCCATTTTAAGATCAGACCAGACCATGGGTTGCGACAGTAGGACCAGCAGCAGGATCGACAACACGTAGGAGGGATCATGAGGATCAGGCCGATCGACTGAGTGCACGCGCGCTCATTTCATTGGTTAACTTAGGCATACAGAGTTCATTCCATGCCTAAGCCCCAACCGGACCGAGTGTTGTGGCAATAGGACCGGCAGCGGGATCGACAGCACGCAGAGAGGGATCGAGCCGATCCCCAGCTTACGCATTATGCCTCTCCAGCTGGCTGAGCTCCCGCACGCTTGTTTCTTAGGTTGACTTAGGCATACGAAGTTCATCCCCAGTCTAAGCATATGGAGTTCATTCTCAGTCTAAGATCGGATCGGATCGGGCGTTACGGTAGTGAGACCGATAGCACACAGAGGGGGACCGGGCCGATCTTCGGCTTGTGCATTATGCCTCTCCGGTTGGCTCAACGCTCGAATGCTCGTTTCATCGGTTGACTTAGGCATACGGAGTTCATTCCCAGTCTAAGATCGGACCAAACCAAGGGTTGTGGTAGCAAGATCGACAACACATAGGAGGGACTGGGCCGGTCCCCGGCTTGCGCATTCTGCCTCTCCGGCCGACTGAGTGCCCGCACGCTCGTTTCGTGGGTTGGCTAAGGCATACGGAGTTCATTCCATGTCTAAGCATATGGAGTTCATTCTCAGTCTAAGTTTGGATCGGGATCGAGGGTTGCGGTAGCAGGACCAGTAGCAGGATCGATAGCACGTAGGGGGGATCGAGGGTTGCGGTAGTAGGACCAGCAGTAGGATCAACAGCACGTAGGGGGGATCAGGTCGATCCCAGGCTTGCACATTTTACCTCTCCAACTGGCCTCTCACCCGGATGCTCGTTTTATGGGTTGGCTTAGGCATATGGAGTTCATTCCATGTCTAAGCCTTAGCCGGACCAAGGATTGTGGCAACAGGACCGGTAGCGAGATCGACAGCACACAGAGAGGGGCCGGGCTAATCCCTGGTTTGCACATTATGCCTCTTCAATCGGCCTCTCTGGCCGACTGAGTGCCCGCACGCTCGTTTCGTGGGTTGAGTTAGGCATACAAAGTTCATCCCCAGTGTAAGCATACAGAGTTCATTCCCAGTCTAAGATCAGACCGAACCAAGGGTTACGACAGCAAGATCGATAGTATGTAGGGGGGACCGAACGGATCTCCGGCTTGCGCATTCTGCCTCTCCAACCGACTAAGCACTCGTACATCCGTTTCATGGGTTGGCTTAGGCATACGGAGGTCATTCCATGTCTAAGCCCCAGCCAGACCGAGGGTTGTGGCAACAGGACCGGCAGCGGGATCAGAAGCACACAGAGGGGGATCGGGCTGACCCTCGACTTGCGTATTATGCCTTTTCGGCCGACTGACCACCCGTACGCTCGTTTTGTGGGTTGACTTAGGCATACGGAGTTCATTCCCAGCCTAAGATCAGACTGGACAGAGGGTTGCGACAGCAAGATCGACAGCATGTAGGAGGGACCTGGCTGATCCTCGACTTACGCATTCTGCCTCTCCGATCGGCTGATCGCCCGCATGCTCGTTTCGTGGGTTGGCTTAGGCATAGAGAGTTCATTCCATGTCTAAGCCCCAACCGGACCGAGGGTTGTGGCAGCGCCACTTTGAGTTTTTAGCTGAATGTTTTTTTGCATGCCAAAAAATATACAAGGATCACCTCTACCAAATTTGGGGACAAAATGCTTTCTAAAAAATTTTAAAAAATCTTGAACCACAAAAAGTTTAAAAAATCATGAAAAATAGAAAACGGGTCGTCTTGCCATGAAACTTCACATGAAGGCTTAGGGGACCATTGTTTGAATTTACAAGCCATAAAAATGGCATTGGCATGGTAGAAATATGAAGATGTGCATGAACCCACCTACCACCCATTCGATCCCCGGCTTGCGCATCCTACCTCTTTGGTTCACTGAGCGCCTGCACGCTCGTTTCTTGGGTTGGCTTAGGCATACGGAGTTCATTCCATGATTAAGCCCCAGCCGAAATGAGGGTTGTGGTAGTGGGACCAACAGCACGCAGAGAGGGATCGAGTTGCTCCCCGATTTGTGCATTATGCCTCTTAGGTCGGTTCAGCGCTCGCACGCTCGTTTCATGAGTTAATTTAGGCATACAGAGTTCATTCCTAGTCTAAGATCAGACCAGACTGAGGGTTGCGGTAGCAGGATCGACAGCACGTAGGGGGGATCAGGTCGGTCCTTGACTTATGCATTCTGCCTTTTCGGTCGACTGAGCACTGCATTCTCGTTTCGTGGGTTGGCTTAAGCATACGGATTTAATTCCATGTCTAGGCATATGGAGTTCATTCCCAATCTAAGATCAGACCGGACTGAGGGTTATGGCAGCAAGACCAGCAGTAGGACCGATAGCACGCAGGGGGGATCGGATCGGTCCCTGGCTTGCGCATTCTGCCTCTCCGGCTGGCTGAGCGCCCACACGCTCCTTTCGTGGATTGGCTTAGGCATACGGAGTTCATCCCATGTCTAAGCCCCAGCTGGACTGAGTGTTGTGGCAGAAGGACCGGCAGCAAGATCGATAGCACGCAGAGGGGGACCGGGCTAATCCCCGGCTTGCACATTATGCCTTTTCAATCGGCTGAGTGCCCGCACGCTCGTTTCATGGGTTGACTTAGGCATACAGAGTTCATCCCCAGTCTAGGCATACGGAGTTCATTCCCAGTCTAAGATTAGAGCCGACCAAGGGTGGCGGCAGCAGGATCAGAAGCACGCAGGGGGGACAAGGCCGATCCCTATTTTGCACAGTCTGCCTTTTCGGCCGGCTGAGCGCTTGCACACCCGTTTCGTGGGTTGGCTTAGGCATAGGGAGTTCATTCCATGTCTAAGCCCTAGTCGAGCTGAGGATTGTGGCAGCGAGACTGGTAGCACACAGAGGAGGACCGGGCTGATCCCTGGCTTGCGCATTATGCCTCTTCGACCGACTCGGTGCCTGCACGCTCGTTTCGTGGGTTGACTTATGTATACGGAGTTCATTCCTAGTCTAAGATTGGACCGAGGGTTGTGGCAGCAGGATCAATAACACGTAAGGGGGATCGGGTTGATCCTCGGTTTGTGCATTCTACCTCTCCGACCGGTTGAGCACCCGCACACTCGTTTTGTGGGTTGGCTTAGGCATACGGAGTTCATTCCATGTCTAAGCATACGGAGTTAATTCCCAGTCTAAGATTTTAAGCCACGATGCACATGCTGGGCTCCGGCCTGTGCTGGTGCCGCATTTTTTCACCCAGGGCACCATCGTCGGAGCATCACCGGAGCATCACCAGAGAGCTTAACCGACGGTAATGGGGGTTCCGATAATTGGGGGGGCCGGGGAGTGTGCGTACATGATGTGTGATGGGTGCTAGTACATGGCCCTTATATTGGCCCCCTATCCCTCATCAAACCTTGAGAACTCACACCCCCTTAAAGAGCATTTGAGATTTTATAGGTTTGCTGCCAGTAGCCATTCAAGTGTTCGAAATGAGGACACTTTTTTCAAATGGTCACAAAATCTTCTCCACTTCGAGTTTTTAGCTGAATTTTTTTGTGCATGCCAAAAAAAATACAAGGATCACCTCTACCAAATTTAGGGACAAAATTCTTTCTAAAAAAATTTTAAAAAATCTTGAGCTGCAAAAAGTTTCAAAAATCATGAAAAATAGAAAACGGGTCATCTTGCCAAGAAACTTCACATGAAGGCTTAGGGGGCCATTGTATGAATTTACAAGCCATAAAAATGGTGTTGGCATGGCAGAACTATGAAGATGTGCTTGAACCCACCTACCACCCGTTAGATCCTCGACTTACGCATCCTGCCTCTCTGATCGATTGAGCGTTCGATGCTCGTTTCATGGGTTGACTTAGGCATACAGAGTTCATCCCTGGTCTAAGTATACCGAGCTCATTCCCAGTCTAAGATCGGATCAGACTGAGGGTTGCGGTAGTAGGATCAGCAGCACGCAAGGGGGATCGGGCCGATCCTCGGCTTGCGCATTCTGCCTCTTCGGTTGGTTGAGCACCCGTACGCCCGTACGCCCATTTCGTGGGTTGGCTTAGGCATAGGGAGTTCATTCCATGTCTAAGCCCCAACCGGATTGAAGGTTGTGGCAGCAGGATTGGCAGCACAACGAGGGGGATCAGATCGATCCCCAGCTTGCACATTATGCCTCTCCGGTCGTGCTCAGCACCCACACGCTCATTTTGTGGGTTGACTTAGGCATACGAAGTTCTTTCCCAGTCTAAGATCGAGCCAGACTGAGGGTTGCAACACTAGGATCAACAACACACAGGGGGGACCAGGCCAATCCTCGAATTTCTCATTCTGCCTCTCCGACCAATTAAGTGCCTGCACGCTCGTTTTATGGGTTGGCTTAGGCATACGGAGTTCATTCCATGTCTAAGCATACGGAGTTCATTCGCAGTCTAAGATCAAACTGGACCGAGGGTTACAGTAGCAGGACCAACAGCAGGATTGGTAGCACGCAGGGGGGATCGGGCCAGTCCTCAGCTTGCACATTCTGCCTCTCCTACCGGCTGAGTGCCCGCACGCTCGTTTCGTGGGTTGGCTTAGGCATACGGAGTTCATTCCATGTCTAAGCCCCAGTCAGACCGAGGGTTGTGGCAGCAGGATCGGTAGCAGGATTGGCAGCATGCAGAGGGGGATCGGGTTGATCCCCGGCTTGCGCATTATGCCTTTACGATCGGCCTCTCCAGCCGACTGTTCGCCTGTACGCTTATTTCGTGGGTTGACTTAGGCATACAGAGTTCATCCCTAGTCTAAGCATACAGAGTTCATCCCTAGTCTAAGCATACAGAGTTCATTCCCAGTCTAAGATCAAATCGAGCCGAGGGATGCGGCAGTAGGATCGACAACACATAGGGGCGATCGGGCCGATCCCTGACTTGCGCATTCTGCCTCTTCGGTCGGCTGAGCGCCCGTACGCTTGTTTCGTGGGTTTGCTTAGGCATAGGGAGTTCATTCCATGTCTAAGCCCCAGCCGGACCAAAGGTTGTGGTAGCGGGACTGACAGCACGTAGAGGGGGATCGGGCTGATCCCTAACTTGTGCATTCTGCCTCTCCGATCGGCTGAGCGCCAGCACGCTCGTTTCATTGGTTGGCTTAGGCATACGGAGTTCATTCCATGCCTAAGCATACAGATTTCATTCCCAGCCTAAGATTTTGAGCCATGGTGCACATGCTGGTCTCGGGCATGTGCTAGTGCCGCATTTTTTTTGCCCGGGGCACCATCGTCGGAGCATCACCGAAAAGCCTAACCGACGACATTAGGGGTTCCGGCAATTGGAAGGGCCGGGGGGGTGTGCACACATGATGTGCGATGGGTGCTGGTACTTGGCCCTTATATTGGCCCCCTATCCCTCATCAAACCTCGAGAACTCACACCCTCTCAAAGAGCATTTTAGATTTTATAGGTTTGCTGCCAGTAGCCATTAAAGTGTCTGAAATGGGGACACTTTTTTCAAATGGTCACAAAATCTTCTCCACTTCGAGTTTTTAGCTGAATTTTTTTGTGCATGCCAAAAAAAATACAAGGATCATCTCTACCAAATTTGAGGACAAAACGCTTTCTAAAAAATTTTTAAAAAATCCCAAACTGCAAAAAGTTTTAAAAATCATGAAAAATAGAAAACGGGTCGTCTTGCCACGAAACTTCACTTGAAGGCTTAGGGGACCATTGTATGAATTTACAAGCCATAAAAATTTCATTGGCATGGCAGAAATATGAAGATGTGCTTGAACTCACCTGCCACCCGTTCGATCCTCGGCTTGCGCATCCTGCCTCTTTGGTCGGCTTGAGTGCCCGCACGCTTGTTTCGTGGGTTGACTTAGGCATATGGAGTTCATCCCCAGTCTAAGCATATGAAGTTCATTCCCAGTCTAAGATCAAATCGGACCAAGGGTTACGGTAGCAGGATTGGCAGCACGCAGACGGGACTGGGCCGATCCTCAGCTTACGCATTCTGCCTCTCCGATCGGCTGAGTGCCCGCACGCCCGTTTTGTGGGTTGGCTTAGGCATAGCGAGTTCATTCCATGTCAAAGCCCCAGCCGGATCGAGGGTTGTGGCAGTGGGACCGGCAGCACGTAGAGGGGGACCGGGCCAATCCTCGGCTTACGCATTATGCCTCTCCAATCGGCTCAGCGCCCGCACGCTTGTTTCGTGTATTGGCTTAGGCATATGGAGTTCATTCCCAGTCTAAGATCAGATCGAACTGAAGGTTGTGACAGTAAGATCAACAACACGCAGGGGGGACCGGGCCGATCCCCAACTTGCGCAATCTACCTCTCCGACTTGCTGAGCGCCTGCACGCTCATTTCGTGCGTTGGATTAGGCATACGGAGTGCTTTCCTTGTCTAAGCATACCGAGTTCATTCCCAATATAAGATAAGATTGGACCGAGGGTTGCGGCAGTACGACCAGCAGCAGGATCGACAGCACGTAGGGGGGGACCGAGTCGATCCGTAGCTTGCGCATTCTACCTCTTCGGTCGGTTGAGCACCCGTACGCTCGTTTCATGGGTTGGCTTAGGCATACGGAGTTCATTCCATGTCTAAGCCCCAGCCAAACCGAGGGTTGTGGTAGTAGGACCAGCAGCAAGATCGGCAGCACACAGAGGGGGACTGGGCTGATCCTCGGCTTACGCATTATGCCTCTCTGATCGGTCTCTCCGATCGGTTGAGCACCCGCACGCTCATTTCGTGGGTTGACTTAGGCATACAGAGTTCATCCCCAGTCTAAGCATACGAAATTCATTCCCAGTCTAAGATTGGACCAGACCAAGGGTTGCGATAGCAGGATCGATAGCACACTGGGGGGACCGAGCCGATCCCCGACTTGCGCATTCTGCCTCTCCGATCAACTGAGCGCCTGCACACCCATTTCGTGGGTTGGCTTAGGCATAGGGAGTTCATTCCATGTCTAAGCCCCAGCTAGACTAAAGGTTGTGGTAGCAGGATCGGCAACACACAGAGGGGGACCAAGCCGATCCCCGGCTTGCACATTATGGCTCTCCGGCCGATTGAGTGCCCGCACGCTCGTTTCGTGGGTTGGCTTAGGCATACGGAGTTCATTCCATGTCTAAGCATACGAAGTTCATTCCTAGTCTAAGATTTTGAGCCATGGTGCACATGCTGGGCTCGAGCATGTGCTGGTGCCGCATTTTTTTTACCCGGGGCACCATCGTCGGAGCATCACTGGAGAGCCTAATCGGCGACATTGGGGGTTCCGACGGTTGAGGGGGCTGGGGGGTGTATGCACATGATGTGCGATGGGTACTAGTACTTGGCCCTTATATTGGCCCCCTATCCCTCATCAAACCTTGAGAGCTCACACCCCCTTAAAGAGCATTTGAAATTTTATAGGTTTGCTGCCAGTAGCCATTAAAGTGTCTGAAATGGGGACACTTTTTTCAAACAATCACAAAATCTTCTCCACTTCGAGTTTTTAGCTGAATGTTTTTGTGCATGCCAACAAAAATACAAGGATCACCTCTACCAAATTTTGGGACAAAACTCTTTCTAAAAAAATTTTAAAAAATCTCGAACCGTAAAAAGTTTCAAAAATAGTGAAAAATAGAAAACGGGTCGTCTTGCCAAGAAACTTCACATGAAGGCTTAGGAGACCATTGTATGAATTTACAAGCCATAAAAATGGCATTGGCATGGCAGAAATATGAAAATGTGCTTGAACCAACCTACCACCCATTCCATCCCCGGCTTACGCATCCTGCCTCTCAGGTCATTTCGTGGGTTGGCTTAGGCATAGGGAGTTCATTCCATGTCTAAGCCCTTGCCAGATTGAGGGTTGTGGCAGTGGGACCGACAGCACACCGAGAGGGACCTGGCCAATCCCTGGCTTGCGCATTATACCTCTTCGGTCGACTCAACGCCTGCACGCTTGTTTCGTGGGTTGACTTATGCATACAGAGTTCATTCCCAATCTAAGATCAGACTAGATCGAGGGTTGCGATAGCAGGATCGATAGCACGCAGAGGGGATCGGGTTGATCCCTAGCTTGGACATTCTGCCTCTCCGACCGGCTGAGCACCCGCACACTCGTTTCATGGGTTGGCTTAGGCATACGGAGTTCATTCCATGTCTAAGCATACGGAGTTTATTCCCAGTCTAAGATTTTAAGCCACGGTGCACATGCTGGGCTCAGGTATGTGCTGGTGCCGCATTTTTTTTGCTTGAAGCATCATCGCCGGAGCATCGTCGGAGCATCGTCGGAGAGCCTAACTTGTGGCATTGGGGGTTCCGATGATTGGAGGGGCTGAGGGGGTGTGCGCACATGATGTGCGATGGGTGCTGGTACTTGTGTCACGGGCTCTGACCTTAGACTCAGAAATCGTGCAGCCTTAGGCTTGGAATCTTCTCCTTTATGCCTAAGTTAGCCTAAAACACAAGCATACGGGCACTAGAACAACGGAAAGGGCTGATTACGCAAGTTAAAGAGAAATAGGATAAGAAGGCAAAATTTTGGAAATGCTCTTGTATTCACTGAAACGAAAGTGTTTGATGGTGTACAAATGAGGGAGGAACAGCCCTTTATTTATAGTTGAGGCTCCACCTTACACTTAATGGCAATATCCCTAGAATAAAGGCTAAAATCATGGGATTATATAGATTACAATCAATCAGGATGCTAACTCATGATTTTCAGGGTCAACCAAACTGCCAGGATGCTACTGCTGATCCTGCCTACTTCCAGAAGCTTCCCTTGCGAGTCCAGCACCTTGGGCCCTTCTGGATGTGGTGTGGGCAGCTTGTATGCCAGGCCTTGGTCTCACGAGCTAGTTTGCAAGTTGGGAGGGTGTTCTGAACTCGTTTGCTAGGCTTTGCGTGCAAATACCTGCTAGCACGCCTGGTTTACAAGCCTCAACCCTAGCTCACATGCTGGTGCACTTGATGTGCCTGGCGTGCCCACCCAGGGTGTGACATTCTCCCTCACCAGATTGTGCAATGCCCTGTTGCGTCTTCTGCATGGTACTGCCGATCTGGTCCCCAAATTGCCATAAGTCATCTGCTGGTTCCCAGCTCACCTCACTGTCTGAAAGTCCCTTCTAGTGCACCAAGTACTCTTATCTTGGCTGATAGTTCTTTCGTCTCACCTCTCGATCAGCTATGATGCTATGGACCTCCTTCTCATATAAGGCCCTTGCTCCCAATGGTGCATACTTTGACTCTACCTATCCTGGATCTCCCTCATCCTCATGGAATGGCTTGAGCATGCTCACATGGAACATCGGGTGTACCCTCAGCTTTGGTGGCATATCCAGCTTATAGGCAACCTTACCTACCCTCTTGACTACTCAGAAAGGTCCCTCATACCTTCGAACTAGGCCTTTGTACAGCCCCCTATGGTGCACAATGGGATGCAGCTTCACCAACACCAAGTCTCCAACCTGGAACTGCACGTCCCACCTATTGTGGTCTGCCCACTTCTTCAACCTCTTAGCCGCCTTGTGTAAACAAACTCTGGCCAAGTCAGTTTGCTCCTGCCATGCCTTGGCAAACTTGTATGCTGCTGGATTCGGCCCTGTATAACCTGCAGCAATCGAGCCAGGTGTTAGTGGTTGTTGTCCTATCACAACCTCAAATGGGCTCTGGTTCGTTGCCTCGCTCCTTTGCAAGTTGTAGGAAAACTATGCAATATCTAGCAGCTTTGGCCAGTCCCTTTATGTGGCACTCACATAGTGCCTGAGGTAGACCTCTAATAGTCCATTCACTCGTTCTGTCTGCCCATTAGTCTGCGGATGCATGCTGGTGGAAAAGTTCAAGTCTGACCCCAACACTTGAACAACTCAGTCCAGAACCTACCCATGAAACGCCCATCTCGATCACTAACAATGGTCATCGGCACTCCCTAATACTTAACCATGTTCTTCAGGAACAATTGAGCTGCCTCCTCGACTGGGCACTCCTTGGCTGCTGGAATGAAGATTCCATACTTGGAAAACCTGTCCACCACTACCATGATGCTTCCAAACCCTTCTGCTTTAGGTAGACCGACTATAAAGTCCAGAGAAACACTCTCCCATGGTCACTCTGGCACTGGCAATGGCTCCAATAGATCGCCTGGTTTCTTGAGCTCCACCTTGTCCTGTTGGCACACAAGACAAGTTTTCACATAGGCCTCCACATCGTCCCTCATATGCGGCCAGTAGTATCGATCCTCGATCAGTGCCAAGGTACGGTTCACTCCGCGGTGCCAGCCCACCTTGAATCATGGCATTATTGCAAAACTTCCTTGCAGATCTTCTCGTGCTGTGGCACAAATAGTCTACTACCCCTGGTGTACAGCAAGCCATCCTGTAACCAGAACCGCCTAGTCTTACCTTACTGGGCGTACTCCATCAAAGCCTTGGCTGTAGGATCATGCGTAAGTCCTTCCTTGATGCATGGCACCAGTGACCCGTCTGGTTGGCTAACGGCAGCAAGGTTAGCCTTCCTACTTAGGGTGTCTACCACTAGGTTCACCCGTCCTGGCTTGTACTCCATCTGGAAATCAAATTCTGGAAGAAAATCTTGCCATCTCGCCTTCTTGGGGGACAGCTTCTTCTTCTTCTGGAAGTAGCTAGTCACCACATTGTCCATCCTAACCATGAACCTCGACCCCAACAGGTAATGGTGCCAAGTGCGCAAGCAGTGCACCACTGTAGTCATCTCCTTCTCTAGGATCATGTACTTGCACTCAGTCTCGTTCAGCTTCCTGCTCTCGAACATGACTGGATGTCCCTCCTACATCAACACGCCCCTTATGGAAAAGTCTAATGCATCCGTATGCACCTCATACGACTTGGCATGGTCTGGCAAGGCCAAGACTGGCTCTTTGATCACAGCCCGCTTCAACCTGTCAAAGGCTTCCTAGCACCTTGCGCTCCACTCCCATGCTTTCCCTTTCTTGAGCAAGTCAGTCAATGGTGTGGCTATTGCTGAGTGACCTTTGATGAAATGCCTGTAGTAGTTGACCAACCCAAGGAACGATCTCAACTCAGTGACCTTGGCTGGTGGTTGCCACTCTAAGATGGCATGTATTTTGCCTTCATCCATGCGTATCCTACCACCTCCAACTATGTGGCCAAGGAATGGGATCTCCTGCTAGGCGAATGAGCACTTCTCCCTCTTGACAAATAGCTTGTATGCCCACAACACCTCGAACACCTGTCTCAAGTGGTCTACATGCTCTCCCAAAGTCTGGCTGTAGATCATAATATCATCCAAATAAACCATAACAAACCGATCAAGGAATGACTGAAGTACCTTGTTCATAAGGGTGCAGAATGTTGCTGGGGCGTTCGTGAGTCCGAAAGGCATCACCAAGAACTCATACGAACCACACCGAGTGACACATGCTGTCTTTGGCTCATCTCCCTCCGTGATCCTGACTTGATAGTAGCCTGACCTCAAATCCAGCTTGGTGAACCACCTTGTGCTCCCAAGTTGATCGAACAAGTCCGTAATGAGTGGGATGGGGTACTTGTTCTTGATGGTCAGCTTGTTCAAAGCCCGGTAGTCTATGCACAGCCGCAATGACCCATCATGCTTGCGCTGAAATAGAACTGGTGCACCATAGGGTGCCTTCGATGGCCTGATGAAGCCAGCATCAACTAACTCTTTGAGCTACTTCCTCAACTCCTCCAACTCTGGTGGAGACATTCGGTAAGGGGCTCTAGCTGGTGGCTTGGCCTCAGACACTAGCTCGATCCTGTGGTCCACCTCCCTCTTAGGTGGTAGCTTGCTAGGTAGCTTTGCGAGCATCACATCACTAAAGGTCTTCAGCACCTTTAGCACCTCAAAGGGTGACTCGATCTCTTTCTCCCTTAGCTCATCATATTTCAGGGCTGCCAAGACGGTGTCTTCTTGTTTGCTTATCACCTTGGCAAATTGGATGGCTGACACCACCTGTGACCCGACTCCAGACCCTCTCCTCAATGGCACTAAGCATTGGCACTATGCATCCAAGATGCAAACATAATCGGTAAAAGGCACAAGGAGGGCGTTAATCCGAACAAGGAAATCCAACCCAATCACAAACTCATAGTCGTCAAAGGGTATTACCTCAATGGTTTCCTTGCCTTTCCAGTCTCCAAGCTATAACTCCACTCCCCGCGCTACTCCAATGGCTGGAACTTCATTGGAGTTTATCGTTTTGATGGTACCAGTCCCTTTCTGCACCTTTAGTCCAAGCTTCTAGGCTCTATCACCTGAAATAAAAAGATGTGAGGCACCTGTGTCCATCAGTGCGCTCACCTTCTGACCCGTAACCATCAGATCCGTAAACATCAAGCCCTTTGGCTTACGGCTCCCCTTACTCTGGACAGTATTGAGCACTAACGACCCAAGCTTTGCTACCCCTGACTCTGGCTCCTCGTTAGACTCCTTGTCTACAGCAGCCAGCTTGCCCTTCTGCGGGCAATTACGCGCTATGTGGCTCCCTCCACATAGGTAGCATGCTAGTGGCTCTCGGTCCCCTTTTGCTTTCCACTTGCCTGCTGGTGGCTTTCTCTCGCCATCCTTGGTTGAACGGTCTCGGTCTCCATCCTTGGACTCCCAGTCACGGTCCTTCTCTTTGGACTGCTTCTTCCGGTCCCTATTGTCCCTGCCCTTACCCTTAGGCTTGGTAGACTCAAACTTGTTCAGAGGCTTGAACTCTATCAAGGCCTTGGTAGTAGTCATGGCTTTAGCCAAGTCATGAACTCCTCTCCTTTGTAGCTCATGCTTCACCCATGGCTTCAGCCCATCCATGAAAGCAAATAAGGCATCCTTCTCACCTAGATTCAAGATCTATAGCATCAGTTCAGAGAATTTTTAGACATACTCCCTTATGTCCCCTTGCTGGCTCAACCTGCGCAACTTTGCCTGTGCCTCATCATCGGCATACTCCAGGTAAAATTATTCTCTGAACTCCTTTTGGAACTCTGTCCAGGTTCCAATCTTGGCACTCTCATGCCTAACATCATCACACCTGCGCCTCTACCATAATAAGGCTACATCATGAGATACATAGCAGCGGTGCTTACCTTTATCGCCTCGTCTTGTATGCCCATGGCCTGGAAGTATTGCTCCATACCCCAAAGGTAGTTATCTACTTCATTGGCCGCCCTAGTCCCCTTGAACTCTTTAGGCTTGGGGACATCCAATCTGGACTTGGACACTCTAGCAAACATGCCATTCCCAATGGCAGTCTTGCAAGCAATGAGCTCACTGGTAAGCTCCTCCATCCGCTGGCACATGGCCTCCATGCCATCGTGCAAGGTCAGCACTTCAACCTTCAAGGTCTGATTTTTTTGGGTGAACACGTCCAAGCCTTTGTTGAGAGCAGCTTGTAGCTCACTTTGGATCTCCTCCCTCATGGAGTCTAGAGATGCAATGTGAGTCTCTACCCCCTCAAGCTTCTCCCTCATGTCGCCCATGGTCACCTCCACCTTGGCCAGCCTACCGTCCAAGGTAGACTAGATATCTCTAGAACTGGCTTTCCTCCCTCTTCCATGCCCATGCTCCTGGGCCTCTGGTTGTTGGTTAGCAGCGTCACTTTGGGATGCCATCTCTTCTAACCTGCACAACACAAACATGTAGAATCGAACTTGCTCTGATACCAACTGTCACAGGCTCTGACCTTAGACTCAGAAACCGTGCGGCCTTAGGCTTGGAATCTCCTCTTTTATGCCTAAGTCAGCCTAAAAGACAAGCGTATGGGTACTAGAACAATAGGAAGGGCTGATTACGTAAGTTAAAGAGAAAAAGGATAAGAAGGCAAAATTCTGGAAATGCTCTTGTATTCACTAAAACAGAAGTGTTTGATGGTGTACAAATGAGGGAGGAGCAGCCCTCTATTTATAGTTGAGGCTCCAGCTCACACTTAATGGCAATATCCCTAGAATAAAGGCTAAAATCATGGGATTATACAGATTACAATCAATCAGGATGCTAACTCCAGATTTTCAGGGTCAACCAAATCTGCCAAGATGTTGCTATTGATCCTGCCTGCTTCCAGAAGCTTCCCTTGCATGTCCAGCACCTTGGGCCCTTCTAGATGTGGTGTGGGTAGCTTGTATGCCAGGACTTGGTCTCATGGGCTGGCCTGCAAGTTGGGCAGGCGTTCTGAACACGCTTGCTAGGCTTTACGCGCAGATACCCGCCAGCACGCCTGGTCTGCGGGCCTCAACCTCTGGCTCACCTGCTGGTGCGCTTGATGTGCCTGGCTCACCCCTCCTAGGGTGTGACACTTGGCCCTTATATTGGCCCCCTATCCCTCATCAAACCTCGAGAACTCACACCCCCTTAAAGACCATTTGAGATTTTACAGGTTTGCTGCCAGTAGCCATTAAAGTGTCTGAAATGGGAATACTTTTTTCAAACGGCCACCAAATCTTCTCCACTTCGAGTTTTTAGCTAAATGTTTTTGTGCAAGCCAACAAAAATACAAGGATCACCTCTACCAAATTTGAGGACAAAACTCTTTCTAAAAAATTTTTAAAAAATCCCGAACCGCAAAATGTTTCGAAAATCATGAAAAATAGAAAACGGGTAGTCTTGCCACGAAACTTCACATAAAGGCCTAGGGGACCATTGTATAAATTTACAAGCCATAAAAATGGCATTGGCATGGCAGAAATATGAAGATGTGCTTGAACCCACCTACCACCCGCTCGATCCCCGGCTTGCGCATCCTGCCTCTCTGGTCAGCTGAGCGCCCGCACGCTCGTTTCATGGGTTAAGTTAGGCATACGGAGTTCATCCCCAGTCTAAGCATACAGAGTTCATTCCTAGTCTAAGTTCGAATCGGACCAAGGGTTGCGACAGCAGGATCGACAGCACGTAGGGGGGACAGGGCCAATCCCCAGCTTGTGCATTCTACCTCTCCGACCGGCTAAGCACCCGCATGCCCGTTTCATGGGTTGGCTTAAGGATAGGGAGTTCATTCCATGTCAAAGCCTCAGCTGGACTGAGGGTTGTGGCAGCGGGATCGATAGCACGCAGAGGGGGACCGGGTCGATCCTCGACTTGCGCATTACGCCTCTTCAATCGACTCAGCGCCCGCACGCTCATTTCGTGGGTTGACTTAGGCATACGGAGTTCATTCCCATTCTAAGATCGAACCAGAGCGAGGGTTACGACAACAGGATCGACAGGACACAGGAGGGTCCGGGCCGATCCCCGACTTACGCATTCTGCCTCTTCGGTCGACTGAGCGCCCGCACGCTCGTTTCGTGGGTTGGCTTAGGCATATGGAGTTCATTCCATGTCTAAGCCCCAGCCTGACCGAGGGTTTTGGTAATAGGACCAGCAGCGGGATTGGCAGCACGCAGATGGGGACCGAGCTGATCCCTGGCTTACGCATTATGCCTCTTCGACCGGCCTCTCCGACCGACTGAGCGCCTGCACACTCGTTTCATGGGTTGACTTTGGCATACGAAGTTCATCCGTAATTTAAGCATACAGAGTTCATTCCCAGACTATGATCGGACCAGACCGAGGGTTGCGGCAGCAGGATCAGCAGCATGCTAGGCTTTGCGCGCAAATACCCTTCAGCATGCCTGGTCTGCGGGCCTCAACCTCTGGCTCGCCTGCTGGTGCGCCTGATGTGCCTAGCGTGCCCGCCCAAGGCATGACACTTGGCCCTTATATTGGCCCCCTATCCCTCATCAAACCTCGAGAACTCACACCCTCTTAAAGAGCATTTGAGATTTTATAGGTTTGCTGCTAGCAGCCACTAAAGTGTCTGAAAAGGGGACACTTTTTTCAAACGGTCACAAAATCTTCTCCACTTTGAGGTTTTAGCTGAATTTTTTTGTGCATGCCAAAAAAAATACAAGGATCGCTTCTACCAAATTTGGGGACAAAACTCTTTCGAAAAAAATTTTAAAAAATCCCGAACCGTAAAAAGTTTCAAAAATCATGAAAAATAGAAAACAGGTCGTCTTGCCACGAAACTTCACATGAAAGCTTAGGGGACCATTGCATAAATTTACAAGCCATAAAAAATGGCATTGGGATGGAAAAAATATGAAGATGTGCTTGAACCCACTTACCACACGTTCAATCCCAAGCTTGCGCATCCTGCCTCTCTGGTCGGCTGAGCACCCACACGCTCGTTTCATGGGTTGATTTAGGCATACAGAGTTCATCCTCAGTCTAAGCATACGGAGTTCATTCCCAGTCTAACACCAGACTGGACTGAGGGTTGTGGTAGCAGGATCGACAGCACGCAGGGGGACCGAGCCTATCCCCGGCTTGCGCATTCTACTTTTTCGGTAGATTGAGCACCCGTATGCCCGTTTCATGGGTTGGCTTAGGCATAGGGAGTTCATTCAATGTCTAACCCTAGCCAGACTGAGGGTTGTGGCAGCGGGACTGGTAGCATGTAGTGAGGGATCGGGCCAATCCTCGGCTTGCGCATTATGCCTCTTCGGCCGGCTCAGCGCCCGCACGCTTGTTTCATGGGTTGACTTAGGCATACGGAGTTCATTCTCAGTCTAAGATCGGACCGGACCGAGGGTTGTGGTAGCAAGATCAACAGCACGCAGGGGGGACCGGGCCGATCCCCGGCTTACGCATTCTACCTCTTCGGCTGGCTGAGCACCCGCACACTCGTTTCATGGGTTGGCTTAGGCATATGGAGTTCATTCCATGTCTAAGCATATGGAGTTCATTCCTAGTATAAGATCGGATTGGACCGAGGGTTGCAGTAGTAGGACCAGCAGGAGGATCGGTAGCACGTAAGGGGGATCAGGCTGATCCCCGGCTTGCACATTTCATGGGTTTGCTTAGGCATACGGAGTTCATTCTATGTCTAAGCCCTAGCCGGATCGAGGGTTGTGGCAGCAGGACCGACAGCGGGATCGACAGCATGCAAAGGGGGCCCGGGCTGATCCCTGACTTACGTATTATGCCTCTCCGGCTAGCTGAGCACCCGTACACTCATTTCGTGGGTTGACTTAGGCATACGGAGTTCATCCCCAGTCTAAGCATATGGAGTTCATTCCCAGTCTAAGATTGGACCGGATCGAGGGTTGCGACAGCAGGATGGGCTGCACGCAGGGGGACCGAGCCAATCCTCGGCTTGCGCATTCTACCTTGCCGACTGACTGAGTGCCCGCACACCCGTTTCGTGGGTTGGCTTAGGCATAGGGAGTGCATTCCATGTCTAAGCCCCAGCCGAACCGAGGGTTGTGGCAGCGGGACCAGCAGCATGCAGAGGGGGACCGAGCTAATCCTTAGCTTGCGCATTATGCCTCTCCGATCAACTCAACGCCCGAATGCTCGTTTCATGGGTTGACTTAGGCATACGAAGTTCATTCCCAATCTGAGATCGGATCGGACCGAGGGTTACGACAGCAGGATTGATAACACGGAGGGGGGACCGGGTTGATCCCTGACTTACGCATTCTGCCTCTCCGACCGGTTGAGCGCCCGTCGGCTCGTTTCGTGGGTTGACTTAGGCATACGGAGTTCATCCCCAGTCTAATCATACGGAGTTCATTCCTAGTCAAAGATCAAATTGGATCGAGGGTTGAGCCAGCATGATCAGAAACATGCAGGGGGGACCGAGTCGATCCCCGGCTTGCGCATTCTACCTCTCCGATCAACTGGGCGCCCGCATGCCCGTTTTAGGGGTAGGCTTAGGCATAGGGAGTTCATTCCATGTCTAAGCACCAGCCAGACCGAGGGTTGTGGCAGTGGGATTGACAGCATATAGAGGGGGACCGAGGCGATCCTCGGCTTGAGCATCTACCTCTCCGGTCGGCTGAGCGCCCGCACGCTCGTTTCGTGGGTTGGCTTAGGCATACGGAGTTCATTCCATGTCTAAGCATACGAAGATCATTCCCAGTCTAAGATTTTAAGCCACGGTGCACATGCTGGGCTAGGGCATGTGCTGGTGCCACATTTTTTTCGCCCGTGGCACCATCGTCGGAGCATCGCTGGAGCATCGTCGGAGAGCCTAACCGGCGGCATTAGGGGTTCCGGCGATTGGGTGGGCCGGGGGGGTGTGCGCACATGATGTGCGATGGGTGCTAGTACTTGGCCCTTATATTGGCCCCCTACCCTCATCAAACCTTGAGAACTCACACCCCCTTAAAGAGTATTTGAGATTTTATAGGTTTGCTGCCAGTAGGCATTAAAGTGTCTGAAATGGGGACACTTTTTTCAAATGGTCACAAAATCTTCTCCACTTTGAGTTTTTAGCTGAATTTTGTTTTGGAAGCCAAAAAAAATACAAGGATCACCTCTACCAATTTTGGGGACAAAACGCTTTCTAAAAAAATTTTAAAAAATCCCAAACCGTAAAATGTTTCTAAAATCCTAAAAAATAGAAAACGGGTCGTCTTGCCATGAAACTTCACATGAAGGCTTAGGGGACGATTGTATGAATTTACAAGCCATAAAAATGGCATTGGCATGGCAGAAATATGAAGATGTGCTTGAACCCACCTACCACCCGTTCGATCCCCGACTTGCGCATCCTGCCTCTCTGGTCGGTTGAGCGCTCGCATACTTGTTTTGTGGGTTGACTTAGGCAGACGGAGTTTATCCCCAGTCTAAGCATACAGAGTTCATTCCCAGTCTAAGATTGGATCAGATCGAGGGTTGCGGCAGCAGGATCAGTAGCACGCAGGGGGGATTGGGCCAATCCCCGGCTTGTGCATTCTACCTCTCCGACCGGCTAAGCGCCCGCATGCCCATTTCGTTGGTTGGCTTAGGCACAGGGAGTTCATTCCATGTGTAAGCCCTAGCCAGACTGAAGGTTGTGGCAGCGGGATCTGCAGCACGTAGAGGGGGACCGGGTCGATCCTCGGCTTGCGCATTATGCCTCTCTCGCCAGCTCAGTGCCCGCACGTTAATTTCATGGGTTAACTTAGGCATACAGAGTTCATTCCCAGTCTAAGATCAGACCAGACCGAGGGTTGCAACAGTAAGATCGACAGCACGCAGGGGGGTCGGGCTGATTCTCCCGCTTGCGCATTCTACCTCTCCGACCAGCTGAGCGCCCGCACGTTCATTTTGTGGGTTGGCTTAGGCATACGGAGTTCATTCCATGTCTAAGCATACAGAGTTCATTCCCAGTCTAAGATCGGACTGAATCGAGGGTTACGGTAGCAAGATCGACAACATACAGGGCAGACCGAGCTGATCCCCGGCTTACGTATTCTACCTCTTCGGCTAGCTAAGCGCCTGCATGCCCCTTTCATGGATTGGCTTTGGCTAAGCGCCCGCATGCCCGTTTCGTGGGTTGTCTTAGGCATAGGGAGTTCATTCCATGTCTAAGCCCCAGGGGACTAAGGGTTGTGGCAGCGGGATCGACAGCACGTAGAGGGGGATCGGGTCAATCCCCGACTTGCGCATTATGCCTCTCCGGTCGGCTCAGTGCCCGCACGCTCCTTTCATAGGTTGGCTTAGGCATACGGAGTTCATTCCTTGTCTAAGCATACGGAGTTCATTCCCAGTATAAGATCGGATCGAACTGAGGGTTGCAGCAGCAGGATCGACAGCACGCAGGAGGCATCGGGCTGATCCCCGGCTTACGCATTCTGCCTCTCCGACTGGTTCAACGCCCGCACGCTCGTTTTGTGGGTTAGTTAGGCATACAGAGTTCATTTCTAGTCTAAGATTGGACCAGATCAAGGGTTGCGACAGCACGTGGGGGGCACCGGACCAATCCCCGGCTTGTGCATTCTGCCTCTCCGACCGGTTGAGCACCCGCACGCTCGTTTCATGGGTTGGCTTAGGCATACAGAGTTCATTCCATGTCTAAGCATACAGAGCTCATTCCCAGTATAAGATCAGACTGAATTAAGGGTTGCAACAACAGGACCAGCAGCAGGATCAGTAGCATGCAGGAGGGATCGGGTCGATCCCTGGGTTATGCATTTTGCCTCTTCGATCGATTGAGCACCCACACGCTCATTTTATGGGTTGGCTTCGCCATACGGAGTTCATTCTATGTCTAAGCCCCAGCTGGACCAAGGGTTCTGGTAGCAGGATCGGCAGCGGGATCAGCAGCATGCAGAGAGGGATCGGGCTGATCCCTGGCTTACGCATTATCCATCTCTGGCCGACTGAGTGCCCGCACGCCCGTTTCGTGGGTTGGCTTAGGCATAGGGAGTTCATTCGATGTCTAAGCCCCAGCCAGACCGAGGGTTGTGGCAGTGGGACCTGCAGCACGTAGAGGGGGACCGGGTCAATCACTGACTTGCGCATTATTTCTCTTCGGTCGACTCCGTGTCCGCACGCTTATTTCATGGTTTGATTTTTGCATACGGAGTTCATTCCATGTCTAAGCATACAGAGTTCATTCCCAGTCTAAGATCGAACCGTATCGAGGGTTGCGGTAGCAGGACCAGCAGCGGGATCGGCGGCACGTAGGGGCGATCGGGCTGATCCCTGGCTTGGGCATTCTGCCTCTCCAGCCAGCTGAGCGCCTGCGCCCCCGTTTTGTGGGTTGGCTTAGGCATAGGGAGTTCATTCCATGTCTAAGCCCCAGTCGGACCGAGGGTTGTGGCAGCGGGATCGGTAGCATACAGAGGGGGACTAAGCCGATCCCCGGCTTGTGCATTATGCCTCTCCGGCTGACTCATCACCCAAACGCTCGTTTCGTGGGTTGACTTAGGCATACGGAGTTCATTCCCAATCTAAGATCGGATCAGACCGAGGGTTACGGCAACAGGATTGATAGCACGCAAGGGGGACCAGGCCGATCCCCGGCTTATGCAATTCTGCCTCTCTGGCCGGCTGAGCACCCGTACGCTCATTTCGTGGGTTGGCTTAGGCATACGGAGTTCACTCCATGTCTAAGCATACGAAGTTCATTCCCAGTCTAAGATCGGACTGGACTAAGGGTTGCGACAGCAGAACCAGTAGCAGGATCGGTAGCACGTAGGAGGGACTAGGTCGATCCTCAACTTAAGTATTCTGCCTCTTCGGTCAGCCTCTTCGGCTGGTTGAGCGCCCGTCTGCTTGTTTTGTGGGTTGACTTAGGCATACAGAGTTCATCCCTAGTCTAAGTATACGGAGTTCATTCCCAGTCAAAGATCGAACCAGACTGAGGGTTGCGACAGCAGGATCGACAGCATGCAATGGGGACCGGGCCGATCCCTGGCTTGCGCATTCTGCCTCTCCGGCCGGCTGAGCGCCCGCATGCCCATTTCATGGGTTGGCTTAGGCATAGAGAGTTCATTCCATGCCTAAGCCCTAGCCAGATCGAGGGTTGGGGTAGTGGCACCGGTAGCACACAGAGGGGGATCAGGCTGATCCCCGGCTTGTGCATTATGCCTCTCTAGCTGGCTCAGTGCCCGTACGCTCGTTTCGTGGGATGATTTAGGCATACGGAGTTCATTCCCAATCTAAGATCGGACCGGACCGAGGGTTTCGATAGCAGGATCGACAGCATGCAAGGGGGAACGGGGTCTGTCCTTGGCTTGTGCATTCTGCCTTTCTGGTCGGTTGAGTGCTCGCATGCTCGTTCCATGGGTTGGCTTAGGCATACGGAGTTCATTCTATGTCTAAGCATACAGAGTTCATTCCCAGTCTAAGATCAGACCGAACTGAGGGTTACGGTAGCAGGACTAGCAGCAGGATCGACAGCACACAGGGGGGGACCGAGCCATCCCCGGCTTGCGCATTCTACCTCTCTAGTTGGTTGAGCACCTGCACGCTCGTTTCATGGGTTGGCTTAGGCATACGAAGTTCATTCCATGTTTAAGCATACAGAGTTCATTCCTAGTCTAAGATTTTGAGCCACGGTGCACATGCTGGGCTCGGGCATGTGTTGGTGTCATATTTTTTTTGCTTGGGGCACCATCGTCGGAGCGTCGTCAGAGCATCGTCGGAGAGCCTAATCGATGGCATTGGGGGTTCTGGCGATTGGGGGCGCCGGGGGGTGTGCGCACATGATGTGCAAAGGCTGCTCGTACTTGGCCCTTGTATTGGCCCCCTATCCCTCATCAAACCTCGAGAACCATACCCCTTTAAAGAGCATTTGAGATTTTATAGGTTTCGTGCCAGTAGCCATTAAAGTGTCTGAAATGGGGACACTTTTTTCAAACGGTCACAAAATCTTCTCCACTTCGAGTTTTTATCTAAATTTTTTTGTCCATGCCAACAAAAATACAAGGATCACCTCTACCAAATTTAGGGACAAAAAATATTTTAAAAAATCTCGTACGGCAAAAAGTTTCAAAAATTGTGAAAAATAAAAAACGGGTCATCTTACCACGAAACTTCACATGAAGGTGTAGGGGACTATTGTATGAATTTACAAGCCATAAAAATGG
Organism: Durio zibethinus; assembly: GCF_047325235.1. NCBI lineage: Eukaryota > Viridiplantae > Streptophyta > Magnoliopsida > Malvales > Malvaceae > Durio > Durio zibethinus. The sequence continues at coordinate 21,483,120 of NC_143181.1, forward strand.
CATTGGCATGGCAGAAATATGAAGATGTGCTTGAACCCACCTACCACCCATTCGATATTCGGCTTGCGCATTCTGTCTCTCTGGTCGGCTGAGCGTCCGCACGCTCGTTTCGTGGGTTGACTTAGGCATACGGAGTTCATCCCCAGTCTATGCATACAGAGTTCATTCCCAGTCTAAGATCGGATCGGACCGAGGGTGGCAAAAGCAGGATCGACAGCACGCAGAGGGGACCGAGCTGATCCCCAGCTTGCGCATTCTGCCTCTCCGGTCGGTTGAGCCCCCGTACGCCCGTTTCGTGGGTTGGCTTAGGCATAGGGAGTTCATTGCATGTCTAAGCCCCAGTCGGACCGAGGGTTGTGGCAACGGGACCGGTAGCATGTAGAGGGGGATCGCGCTGATCGCCAGCTTGCGCGTTGTGCCCCTTCGATCGGCTCAGCGCCTGCACGCTCGTTTCATAGGTTGACTTAAGCATACGGAGTTCATTCCCAGTCTAAGATCAGACCAAACTGAGGGTTGCGGTAGTAAGATCGACAGCACGTAGGGGGGACCAGGCCGATCTCCGGCTTACGCATTCTGCCTCTCCTATCGGCTGAGTGCCCACACACTCGTTTCATGGGTTGGCTTAGGCATACGGAGTTCATTCCATGTCTAAGCATACCGAATTCATTCCCAATCTAAGATCAGACGGGATCGAGGGTTGCGATAGCAGGACCAGCAGCAGGATCGGTAGCACGTAGTGGGGGATCGAGTCGATCCTCGGCTTACGCATTCTGGCTCTCCGGTCGGCTAAGTGCCCACACACTCGTTTAGTGGGTTGGCTTAGGCATACAAAGTTCATTCCATGTCTAAGCCCAAGTCGGATCGAGGGTTGTGGTAGCAGGACCAGCAGCGAGATTGGTAGCATGCAGAAGGGGACCGAGCTGATCCCCGACTTGCGCATTATGCATCTCCGGTCGGTATCTCCCGCCGACTGAGCGCCCACACACCCGTTTCATGGGTTGGCTTAGGCATAGGGAGTTCATTCCATGTCTAAGCCCCAGCTGGACCGAGGGTTGTGGCAGCAGGACCGACATCATGCAAAGGGGGACCAGGCTGATCCCCGGCTTGGGCATTATGCCCCTTCGGCTAGCTCAGCGCCCGAACGCTCATTTCTTGGGTTGACTTAGGCATACGGAGTTCATTCCCAGTCTAAGATCAGATCGGACAGAGTGTTGCGGCAGCAGGATCGATAACACGTAGGAGGGGACTGGGGTGGTCCCTGGCTTACGCATTCTGCCTCTCCGATCGGCTGAGCGCCCGTACGCTCGTTTCGTGGGTTGGCTTAGGCATACGGAGTTCATTCCATGTCTAAGCATATGGAGTTCATTCCCAGTCTAAGTCAAACTGGATCGAGGGATGTGGCAGCAGGATCGGTAGCATGCAGGGGGGATCGGGCTGGTCCCTGGCTTGCGCATTCTGCCTCTCCAGCCGACTGAGTGCCCGTACGCTCATTTCGTGGGTTGGCTTAGACATACGGAGTTCATTCCATGTCTAAGCATACGGAGTTCATTCCCAGTCTAAGAGTTTGGGCCACGGTGCACATGCTGGGCTCGGGCATGTGCTGGTGCCGTATTTTTTTCACTCGGGGCACCATCGTTAGAGCATCGTTGGAGCACGTAGGGGGGACTGGGCTGATCCCCGACTTTCGCATTCTGCCTCTCCGTCCGACTGAGTGCTCGCACGTCCATTTTGTGGGTTGGCTTAAGCATAGGGAGTTCATTCCATGTCTAAGCTCCAGTTGGATTGAGGGTTGTGGCAGTCGAAATGGCAGCGAGATTGGCACCACACAGAGGGGGACCGGGCTAATCCCCGACCTACGTATTATGCCTCTTCGGTCAGTGTCTCTAGCCGACTGAGCGCCTGCACACTCGTTTCGTGGGTTGACTTAGGCATATGGAGTTCATCCCCAGTCTAAGCATACCGAGTTCATTCCCAATCTAAGATCAGATCAAAACAAGGGTTGTAGCAACAGGATCGACAGCACGTAGGGGGACCGAGACGATCCCCAGCTTATGCATTCTGCCTCTCCGGCCAGCTGAGCACCCGCACGCCCTTTTTGTGGGTTGGCTTAGGCATAGTGAGTTCATTCCATGTCTAAGCCCCAGCCGGACCGAGGGTTGTGGCAGCGGGTCCGACAGCACGCAAAGGGGGATCAGGCTGATCCTCGACTTATGCATTATGCCTCTTCAGCCGGCTCAGCGCTCAAACGCTCGTTTCATGGGTTGACTTAGGCATACGGAGTTCATTCCCAGTCTAAGATTGGATTGGACTGAGGGCTGCGACAGCAGGATCGACAGCACGCAGGGAAGGATCCGATCGGTCCCCGACTTGCGCATTCTACCTCTCCGGTCGGTTGAGCGCCCGCACGCTCGTTTCATGGGTTGGCTTATGCATACGGAGTTCATTCCATGTCTAAGCATACGGAGTTCATTCCCAGTCTAAGATTAGACCAGATCGAGGGTTGCGGCAACAGGACCAGCAACAGGATCGACAGGATGCAAGGGGGACCTAGCCGATCCCCGGCTTACACATTATGCCTCTTCAACTGGCTGAGCGCTCGCACGCTCGTTTCGTAGGTTGACTTAGGCATACGGAGCTCATCCCTAGTCTAAGCATACAGAGTTCATTCCCAGTCTAAGATCAGACCGGACCGAAGGTTACGGCAACAGGATTGGCAGCACGCAGGGGGATCAGGCTGATCCCCGGCTTGTGCATTCTGCCTCTCTGACCAGCTAAGCACCCGCATGCCCGTTTCGTGGCTTGGCTTAGGCATAGGGTGTTCATTCCATGTCTAAGCCCCAACCGGACTGAGGGCTGTGGCAGCGGGACCGACAGCACACAGAGGGGGACCGAGTTGATCCCCGGCTTGCACATTATGCCTCTCTGACCGACTCAGTGCCCGAACGCACGTTTCGTGGGTTGTCTTAGGCATACGGAGTTCATTCCCAATCTAAGATCGGATTGGATCGGGGGTTACAGTAGCAGGATCGACAGCACTCAGACCCTGTACGCTCGTTTCATGGGTTGGCTTAGGCATATGGAGTTCATTCGAAGTCTAAGCATACGGGGTTCATTCCTAGTATAAGATCGAACCAGATCGAAGGTCACGATAGTAGGACCATCAGCAGGATCGGCAGCACGTAGGGGGCACCGGGCTGATCCCCAGCTTGCGCATTCTACCTCTCTGACCGGCCTCTCTGGCCAGTTGAGCTCCCGCACGCTCGTTTCATGGGTTGACTTACGCATATAGAGTTCATCCCCAGTCTAAGCATACGGAGTTCATTCCCAGCCTAAGATCAGACCGAATCGAGGGTTTCAGCATAGGATCGACAGCACGCAGGAGGGATCGGGCCGATCCTCGGCTTGCGCATTCTGCCTCTCCGGCCCACCCACATGCCCATTTCGTGGGTTGGCTTAGGCATAGGGAGTTCATTCCATCTCTAAGCCCCAGTTAGACCAAGGGTTGTGGCAGGGGACCGGTAACACGTAGAGGTGGATCGGGTTGATCCCCAGCTTGCGCATTATGCCTCTCCGACCTTCTCAGTGCTCGGACACTCATTCCATGGGTTGACTTAGGCATACGAAGTTCATTCCCAGTCTAAGATTGGATCAGACCGAGGGTTGCGACAGCAAGATCGACAGCACACAGGGGGGACCGAGTCGGTCCTCGGCTTACGTATTCTACCTTTTCGGCCAGCTGAACGCCCGCACGCTTGTTTCGTGGGTTGGCTTAGGCATACAGAGTTCATTCAATGTCTAAGCAAACGGAGTTCATTACCACTCTAAGATCGGACCGGACCGAGGGTTGCGACAGCAGGACCAGCAGTAGGATCGACAGCATGCAAGGGGGATCGAGCCGATCCCCGGCTTGCGTATTCTACCTCTCCGATCGGTTAAGTGCCCGCACACTCGTTTCATGGGTTGGCTTAGGCATACGGAGTTCATTCCATGTCTAAGCCCCAGTCGGACCAAGGGTTGTGGTAATAAGACCGACAGCGAGATCGGCAGCACGTAGAAGGGGACCGGACTGATCCCCAACTTGCACATTATGCCTCTTCAGCCGACCTCTCTGACTGACTGAGTGCCCGTACGCTCGTTTCATGGGTTGACTTAGGCATACGGAGTTCATTCCCAGTCTAAGATCGGACCAGACAGAGGGTTGTGGCAGCAGGATCAATAGCACGTAGGGGGCACCGGGCCCATTCCTGACTTATGCATTCTGCCTCTCTGACAGACTGAGTGCCCACACGTCCGTTTCGTAGGTTGGCTTAGGCATAGAGAGTTCATTCCATGTCTAAGCCCAGCTGGACCGATGGTTGTGGTAGCGGGACTGGCAACACATAGAGAGGGATAGGGCTGATCCCCAGCCTGTGCATTATGCCACTCTGGTCGGCTCAGTGCCCGAACGCTCGTTTCGTGGGTTGACTTAGGCATATGGAGTTCATTCCCAGTATAAGATCAGACCAGACCGAGGGTTGCAGTAGCAGGATCAACAGCACGTAGGGAAGGATCGGGCCGGTCCCCAGCTTGCGCATTCTGCCTCTCCGATCGGCTGAGCGCCCGTACACTCATTTTATGGGTTGGCTTAGGCATACGGAGTTCATTCCATGTCTAAGCATACGGAGTTCATTCCCAGTCTTAAGATCAGACCGAACCTAGGGTTGTGGCAGTAGCACCAGCAGCAGGATCGACAGCACGCAGAGAGGACCGGGCCAATCCCTGGCTTGCATATTCTGCCTCTCTGGTCGACCTCTCCTGCTGGCTGAGCGCCCGCACACTCACTTCATGGGTTGACTTAGGCATACGGAGTTCATCCCCAGTCTAAGCATACGGAGTTTATTCTCAGTCTAAGATCTAACTGGACTGAGGGTTGTGGCAGTAGGATCAGCAGCACGCAGGGGGGATCGGGTAGATCCTTGGCTTACGCATTCCGCCTCTCCGGCTGTCTGAGTGCTCGCACACTCGTTTCATGGGTTGGCTTAGGCATACGGAGTTCATTCCATGTCTAATCATATGGAGTTCATTCCCAATCTAAGATCGAACCGGACCGAGGGTTGCAGCAGCAGGATCGACAGCACACAAGGGGGACCGGGCCGATCCTTGGCTTGCACATTCTGCCTCTCCAGCCAGCTGAGAGCCCGCACGTCCGTTTCGTGGGTTGGCTTAGGCATAGGGAGTTTATTCCATGTCTGAGCCCCAGCTGGACCGATGGTTGTCGCAACGGGACCGACAGCAGGCAGAGGGGGATCGGGCCGATCCCCAGCTTGCACATTATTCCTCTCTGGTCGGTTCAGCCCCTGAACGCTCGTTTCATGGGTTGACTTAGGCATATGGAGTTCATTCCTAGTCTAAGATTAGACCAGACCGAGGGTTGCGACAGCAGGATCGACAGCATGCAAAAGGGGATCGAGCTAGTCCTCGAATTGCGCATCCTACCTCTCTAGTCGGCTGAGCGTCTGCATGCTCGTTTCGTGGGTTGACTTAGGCATACAGAGTTCATCCCCAGTCTAAGCATATGGAGTTCACTCCTAGTCTAAGATCGGACCGAACCGAGGGTTGCGGTAGCAAGACACGTAGTGGGGACCAGGCCGATCCTCGACTTGCGCATTCTGCCTCTTCGATCGGTTGAGCGCCTGCACGCTCGTTTTATCGGTTGGCTTAGGCATACGGAGTTCATCCCTAGTCTGAGCATACGAAATTCATTCTCAATCTAAGATCAGACCGGTCTGAGGGTTATGGTAGCAGGATTTGCAACATGCAGGGGGGATCGAGCCGATCCCCAGCTTGCAGATTCTACCCTCCGGTCGGTTGAGCTCCCGTACGCCCGTTTCGTGGGTTGGCTTAGGCATAAGGAGTTCATTCCATGTCTAAGCCCCAGCTGGATCGAGCGTTGTGGCAGCGGGACCTTTTTTTCTGAATCTGACCCATTCTGAGGCTTAGGCATATGGAGTTCATCCCCAGTCTAAGCATACGGAGTTCATTCCCAGTCTACGATCGAATCAGACCGAGGGTTGCGTCAGCATGATCAACAGCATGTAGGAGGATCAGGTCGATCCTCGGCTTACGCAATCTGCCTCTCCGATCGACTGAGCGCCCGTACACCCATTTCGTGGGTTGGCTTAGGCATAGGGAGTTCATTCCATGTCTAAGCCCCGGTCGGATCGAGGGTTGTGGCAGCAGGACCGACAGTACGCAGAGGGGGACCGAGCCGATCCCCGCCTTGCACATTATGCCTCTTCGGTCGGCTCAGCGCCCGTACGCTCATTTTGTGGGTTGACTTATGCATACAGAGTTCATTCCCAATCTAAGATCGAACCAGACCGAGGGTTGCAACAGCAGGATCAAAGCACGCAGGGGGGACCGGGCCGATCTCTGGCTTGCGCATTCTACCTCTCTGGCCAGCTAAGAGCCCGCACGCTCGTTTTGTGGGTTGGCTTAGGCATATGGAGTTCATTCCTTGTCTAAGCATACGGAGTTCATTCCCAGTGTAAGATTTTGAGCCAGGGTGCACATGCTGGGCTCGAGGAATGTGTTGTTGCCGCATTTTTTTCGCCCAGGGCACCATCGTCGAAGCATCGTCGGAGAGCCTAACCGGCAGCATTGGGGGTTCCGGGGATTGAGGGGGCCGGGGGGTGTGCGCACATGATGTGCAATGGGTACTTTTACTTGGCCCTTATATTGGCCCCCTATCCCTCATCAAACCTCAAAAACTCACACCCCTTTAAAAAGCATTTGAGATTTTATAGGTTTACTGCCAATAGCCATTAAAGTGTCTAAAATGGGAACATTTTTTTCAAACGGTCACAAAATCTTCTCCACTTCAATTTTTTAGCTGAATTTTTTTGGGCATGCCAATAAAAATACAAGGATCATCTCTACCAAATTTGGGGACAAAACGCTTTCTAAAAGAATTTTAAAAAATCCCGAACCGTAAAAAGTTTGAAAAATCATGAAAAATAGAAAACAGGTCGTCTTGCCACGACACTTCACATCAAGGCTTGGGGGACCATTGTATGAATTTACAAGCCATAAAAATGGCATTGGAATGGCAGAAATATGAAGATGTGCTTGAACCCACCTACCATCTGTTCGATCCCCGGCTTGCGCATCCTGCCTCTCTGGTCGACTGAGCGCCCGCACGCTCGTTTCGTGGGTTGACTTAGGCATACGGAGTTCATCCCCAGTCTAAGCATACGGAGTTCATTTCCAATCTAAGATCGAATCAGACCGAGGGTTACGGCAGTAGGATCGACAGCACGCAGGGGGGACCAGGCTGATCCCCGGCTTGCACATTTCGCCTCTCCGGCCGACTGAGCGCCCGCACGCCAGTTTCGTGGGTTGGCTTAGGCATAGGGAGTTCATTCCATGTCTAAGCCCTAGCCGAACCGAGGGTTGTGGCAGCGGGATCGGCAGCACGCAAAGGGGGACCGGGTCGATCCTCGGCTTGTGCATTATGCCTCTCCGTCCGACTCAGTGCCCGTACGCTCATTTCGTGGGTTGACTTAGGCATACAGAGTTCATTCCCATTCCAAGATCAGACCGGACCTTGGGTTGTGGCAGTAGGATCGACAGCACGCAGGAAGGGACCAAGACGATCCCCGGCTTGTGCATTCTGCCTCTCCGACGGGCTCAGCACCCACACACTCGTTTCATGGGTTGGCTTAGGCATACGGAGTTCATTCCATGTCTAAGCCCCAGCTGGACCGAGAGTTGTGACAGTAAGACCAACAACAGGATCGATAGCACATAGAGGGGGACCAAGCTGATACTCGGCTTACGCATTATGCCTCTCCAGTCGGCCTCTCCGACCGGTTGAGCGCCGGTATGCTCATTTCGTGGGTTGACTTAGACATACGGAGTTCATCCCCAATCTAAGCATATGGAGTTCATTCCTAGTCTAAGATCAGACCGGACTGAGGGTTGCGACAGTAAGATCAACATCACAAGGGGGGACCGGGCCGATCTCTGGCTTGCACATTCTGCCTCTCCGACCGGCTGAGCACCCGCTCGCCCGTTTCGTGGGTTGGCTTAGGTATAGGGAGTTCATTCCATGTCTAAGCCCCAACCGGACCGAGGGTTATGGCAGCGGGACTGGCAGCGTGCAGAAGGGGACTGGGCCGATCCCTGACTTGATCATTATGCCTCTCCGGCTGGCTGAGCGCCCGCATGCTCGTTTCGTGGGTTGGCTTAGGCATACGGAGTTCATTCCATATCTAAGCATACGGAGTTCATTCCCAGTCTAAGATTTTGAGCCACGGTGCACATGCTGGGCTCAGGTATGTGCTGGTGCCGCATTTTTTTTGCCCAGGGCACCATCGTCGAAGCTTCATCGGAGAGCCTAACCGGCAGCATTGGGGGTTCCAGCGATTGGGGGGGCCGAGGGGTGTGCGCACATGATGTGCGATAGGTGCTGGTATTTGACCCTTATATTGGCTCCCTATCCCTCATCAAACCTTAAAAACTCACACCCCCTTAAAGAGCATTTGAGATTTTATAGGTTTGCTGTCAGTAGCCATTAAAGTGTCTGAAATGGGGACATTTTTTTCAAATGGTCACAAAATCTTCTCCACTTCGTGTTTTTAGCTGAATTTTTTTGTGCATGCAAAAAAAAATACAAGGATCATGTCTACCAAAATTTGGGAGAAAAATCCTTCTAAAAAAATTTAAAAAAATCCCGAACTGCAAAAAGTTTCAAAAATCATGAAAAATAGAAAATGGGTCGTCTTGCCGTGAAACTTCACGTGAAGGCTTAGGGGACCATTGTATGAATTTACATGCCATAAAAATGGCATTGGGATGGCAAAAATATGAAGATGTGCTTGAACCCACCTACCACCTGTTCGATCTCCAACTTACGCATCCTGCCTCTCTGGTAGGCTGAGCACCTGCACGCTTGTTTCGTGGGTTGACTTAGACATACGGAGTTCATCCCCAGTTTAAGCATACGGAGTTCATTCCCAGTCTAAGATCAAACTGGATCGAGGGTTGCGGCAACAGGATCGGCAGCACGTAAGGGGGACCAAGCCGATCCTCGACTTACGCATTCTGCCTCTCCGGCCGGTTGAGCACCCGCACGCCCGTTTCATGGGTTGGCTTAGGTATAGGGAGTTCATTCCATGTCTAAGCCCTAGTCGGACCGAGGGTTGTGGCAGCGGGATCGACAGCACGCAGAGGGGGACCGGGTCGATCCCCGGCTTGCTCATTATGCCTCTTCGGTCAGCTCAGCGCCCGTACGCTCATTTCGTGGGATGACTTAGGCATACAGAGTTCATTCCTAGTCTAAGATTAGACTGGACCAAGGGTTGCGACAATAGGATCGACAGCACGCAGGGGGATCGGGCCCATCCCTGGCTTACGCATTCTGCCTCTTCAACCAGTTGAGCGCCTGCACGCTTGTTTTGTGGGTTGGCTTAGGCATACGGAGTTTATTCCCAGTCTAAGATTTTGAGCCACGGTGCACATACTGGGCTTGGGCATGTGCTGGTGCTGCATTTTTTTCACCCAAGGCACCATCGTCGGAGCATCGCTGGAGAGCCTAACCGACGGTATTGGGCATTCCGACGATTGCGGGGGCCGGAGGTGTGCGCACATGATGTTCGATGGGTGCTGGTACTTGGCCCTTATATTGGCCCCCTGTCCCTCATCAAACCTCAAGAACTCACACCCCCTTAAAGAGCATTTGACATTTTATAGGTTTGCTGCCAGTAGCCATTAAAGTGTCTGAAATGGGGACACTTTTTTCAAATGGTCACAAAATCTTCTCCACTTCGAGTTTTTAGCTGAATGTTTTTATGTATGCCAAAAAAAATTCAAGGATCACCTCTACCAAATTTGGGGATAAAACTCTTTCTAAAAGAATTTTAAAAAATCCCGAATCGTAAAAAGTTTCAAAAATCATGAAAAATAGAAAACAGGTCATCTTGCCACAAAACTTCACATGAAGGCTTAGGGGACCATTGTATGAATTTACAAGCCACAAAAATGGCATTGGCGTGGTAGAAATATGAAGATGTGCTTGAACCCACCTACCACTCGTTCGATCCTCGACTTGTGCATCTTGCCTCTCTGGTCGGTTGAGCGTCCGTACACTCGTTTCGTGGGTTGACTTAGGCATACGGAGTTCATCCCCAGTCTAAGCATACGAAGTTCATTCCCAATCTAAGATCAGACCGGACCAAGGGTGGCGGCAGCAGGATCGGCAGCAGGATCGGCAGCACGTAGAGGGCACCAGATCGATCCCCGACTTTCGCATTCTGCCTCTCCGGTCGGTTGAACAGCCGCACGCTTGTTTCATGTGTTGGCTTAGGCATACGGAGTTTATTCCATGTCTAAGCATATGGAGTTCATTCCCAGTCTAAGATCGGACTGGATCGAGGGTTGTGGTAGCAGGACAGCAGCAGGATCGGTAGCAAGCAGGGGGGATCAGGCCAATCCCTGACTTACACATTTTACCTCTCCGGTCGGTTGAGCACCCGCACGCTCGTCTCTTGGGTTGGCTTAAGCATACGAAGTTCATTCCATGTCTAAGCCCCAGCCGGACATAAGGTTGTGGTAGCAAGACTGGCAACGGGATCGATAGCACGTAGAAGTGGATCGGGCTGATCCCCGACTTGCGTATTATGCCTCTCCGGCCGGCCTCTTCGACCGACTGAGCACCCACACGCTCGTTTAGTGGGTCGACTTAGGCATACGGAGTTCATCCCCAGTCTAAGCATACGGAGTTCATTCCCAGTCTAAGATCAGACCGGATCGAGGTTGCGACAGCAGGATCAACAGCACACAGGGGGGTCCGAGCTGATCCTCGGCTTACGTATTCTACCTCTCCGGCTGGCTGAGCACCCACACCTCATTTCATGGGTTGACTTAGGCATACGGAGTTCATCCCCAGTCTAAGCATATAGAGTTCATTCCCAGTCTAAGATCGGATCGAACCGAGGGTTACAACAGCAAGATCGATAGCACGTAAGGGGGACCGGACCGATCCCCGGTTGAGCACCCATACGCTCATTTCTTGGGTTGACTTAGGCATACAGAGTCCATCCCCAGTCTAAGCATACAAAGTTTATTCCCAGTCTAAGATCAGACTGAACTGAGGTTGCGACAGCAGGATCGATAGCATGTAGGGGGGACCGGGCTTGTACCTGGCTTATGCATTCTACCTCTCTGGCTAGCTGAGCACCCGCATGCTCATTTTGTGGGTTGGCTTAGGCATACGGAGTTCATTCCCAGTCTAAGATCGAACCGGATCGAGGGTTGCAACAGTAGGATCGGTAGCACGTAGGAGGGACCGGGTAGATCCCCGGCTCGTGCATTCTACCTCTCCAGTCGGCTGACCGCCCGCACACCCATTTCATGGGTTGGCTTAGGCATAGGGAGTTCATTCCATGTCTCAGCCCCAACCGAACCGAGGGCTATGGTAGCAGGACTGACAGCATGCAGATGGGGATCGAGTCGATCCTCGGCTTGCGCATTATGCCTCTCCGATCAGCTCAGCGCCCGTACGCTCGTTTTGTGGGTTGACTTAGGCATACGAAGTTCATTCCCAGTCTAAGATCAAACTGGATCGAAGGTTGCGACAGCAGGATCGACAGCACGGAGGGGGGGACCGGGCCCGTCCTCGGCTTGCGCATTCTGCCTCTCCAATCGGCTGAGCGCCCGCACGCTCATTTCGTGGGTTGGCTTAGGCATACAAAGTTCATTCCATGTCTAAGCATATGAAATTCATTCCCAGTCTAAGATCAGACCGCATCGAGGGTTACGGTAGCAGGACCAGCAGCAGGATCGACAGCACGCAAGGGGGGACCAGGTCGATCCCCGGCCTGCGCATTCTGCCTTTTCGGTCGGCTCAGTGCCCGTACGCTCATTTTGTGGGTTGACCTAGGCATATGGAGTTCATTCCATGTCTAAGCCCCAGTCGGACCGAGGGTTATGGCAGCAGGACCGGCGGCAGGATCGACAGCACGTAGAGGGGTATCGGGCTGATCCTCGGCTTACGCATTATGCCTCTTCGGCCGGCCTCTCAGGTTGACTGAGTGCCCACACGCTCGTTTCATGGGTTGACTTAGGCGTACGAAGTTCATCCCCAGTCTAAGCATACAGAGTTCATTCCTAGTCTAAGATCATTTCAGACCGAAGGTTACAGCAGCAGGATCGACAGCACGCAGGGGGGACCGGGTCGATCCCCGACTGAACGCCCATACGCTCGTTTCATGGGTTGACTTAGGCATACGGAGTTCATCCCCAGTCTAAGCATACGGAGTTCATTCCCAGTCTAAGATCGGACCAAACCGAGGGTTGCGACAGTAGGATTGACAGCACGCAGAGGGGATCGGGCCTGTCCCTGGCTTGTGCACTTTGCCTCTCCGATCAGCTGAGTGCCCACACGCTCGTTTCGTGGGTTGGCTTAGGCATACTGAGTTCATTCCCAGTCTAAGATTAGACCGAACCGAGGGTTGCGACAGCAGGATCGGTAGCACGCAGTGGGGATCGGGCAGATCCCTGGCTTACGCATTCTGCCTCTCTGGTTGGTTGAGCGCCCGCACGCCCGTTTCGTGGTTTGGCTTAGGCATAGGGAGTTCATTCCATGTCTCAGACCTAGCCAGATCAAGGATTGTGGTAGTGAAACCGGTAGCATGCAGAGGAGGACCAGGCCGATCCCTGGCTTGCACATTATGCCTCTCCGGCCGATTCAGCGCCCGAATGCTCGTTTCGTGGGTTGACTTAGGCATACGGAGTTCATTCCCAGTCTAAGATTGGACTGGACCGAGGGTTGCGACAGCGGGATCAACAGCACGCAGGGGGGACTGGGTCGGTCCCTAGCTTGCGCATTCTGCGTCTCTGACCGACTGAGCCCCTGCACGCTCGTTTCGTGGGTTGGCTTAGGCATACGAAGTTCATTCCATGTTTAAGCATACGGAGCTCATTCCCAATCTAAGAGTTTAAGCCACGGTGCATATGCTGGGCTCGGGCATGTGCTGGTGCCGCATTTTTATTGCCCAGGGCACTATCGTCAGAGCATCGTCGGAGCATCGCTGGAGAGCCTAATCGGTGGCATTGGGGGTTACGACGATTGGAGGGCCCGAGGGGTGTGCACAGATGATATGCGATGGTTGCTGGTACTTGGCCCTTATATTGGCCCCCTATCCCTCATCAATCCTCGAGAACTCACACCCCTTTAAAGAGCATTTTAGATTTTATAGGTTTGCTGTCAGTAGCAATTAAAATGTCTGAAATGGGGACACTTTTTTCAAACGGTCACAAAATCATCTCCACTTCGAGTTTTTAGCTGAATTTTTTTGTGCATGCCAAAAAAAATACAAGGATCACCTCTACCAAATTTGGGGACAAAACTCTTTCTAAAAAATTTTAAAAAATCCTGAACCACAAAAAGTTTCAAAAATCATGAGAAATAGAAAACGGGTCGTCCTGCCACGAACTTCACATGAAGGCGTAGGGGACCATTGTATGAATTTACAAGTCATAAAAATGGCATTGGCATGGCAGAAATATGAAGATGTGCTTGAACCCACCTACCACCCGTTCGATCCTCGGCTTGCGCATGTTGCCTCTCTGGTCGGCTGAGCGTTTGCACCCTCGTTTTATGGGTTGACTTAGGCATACGGACTTCATCCACAATCTAAGCATACAGAGTTCATTCCCAGTCTAAGATCAGATTGGAGCGAGGGTTACGGCAGCATGTAGAGGGGATCGGGCCATTCCACGGCTTGCACATTTTGCCTCTTCGACCGACTAAGTGCCCGCACACTCGTTTCGTGGGTTGCCTTAGGCATAGGGAGTTCATTCCATGTCTAAGCCCCAACCGGATCGAGGGTTGTGGCAGTGGGGCCGACAGCATACAGAGGGGGATCGAGCGGATCCTCGGCTTGTGCATTATGCCTCATCGGTCGGCTCGACGCCTGTACACCCATTTTGTGGGTTGGCTTAGGCATAGGGAGTTCATTCCATGTCTAAGCCCTAATCGGATCGAGGGTTGTGGTAGCGGGACCAGCAACACGTAGAGGGGGATTGGGCTAATCCTCGATTTATGCATTATGCCCCTCCGGTCGGCTCAGCATCCGCACGTTCGTTTTGTGGGTTGACTTAGGCATACGAGTTTATTCCAGTCTAAGATCAGACCGAACCAAGGGTTGCAACAGTAGGATCGATAGCATACAGGGGGGGACCGGGCTGATCCCCGGTTTATGCATTCTGCCTCTCCGATCGACTGAAAGCCCGCACGCTCGTTTCGTGGGTTGGCTTAGGCATACGGAGTTCATTCCATGTCTAAGCATACGAAGTTCATTTCCAGTCTAAGATCAGACCGAACTGAGGGTTGCGGTAGCAGGACCAGCAGCAGGATCGGTAGCATGCAGGGGGGATCGAGTTGATCCCCGTCTTGCGCATTCTACCTCTCCAGTTGGCTGAGTGACCACACGCTCATTTCATGGTTTGACCTAGGCATACGGAGTTCATGGCATCTCTAAGCCCCAATCAGACCGAGGGTTATGGCAGCAGGACCGGCAACAGGATCGACAACATGTAGAGGAGGATCGAGCTCATCCCCAGTCTTTGGCATAGGGAGTTCATTCCATGTCTAAGCCCCAGCCGGACGTAGTGTTATGGTAGCGAGACCGGTAGCACGCAGAGGGGGACCAGGCTGATCCCCGGCTTGTGCATTATGCCTCTTCGATTGGCTCAACACCCGAACGCTCGTTCCGTGGGTTGACTTAGGCATATAGAGTTCACTCCCAGTCGAAGATCGGACCAGAAAGAGGGTTACGGCAGCAGGATTGACAGCATGTAAGGGGGACCGGGTCGATCCCCAGCTTGCGCATTCTACCTCTCCGACCGGCTGACCGCCCATACGCTCATTTCGTGGGTTGGCTTAGGCATACGGAGTTCATTCCATGTGTAAGCATACGAAGTTCATTCCCAGTCTAAGATCAAACCGGACCGAGGGTTGCGTCAGCAAGACTAGCAGTAGGATCGACCGCACGCAAGGAGGGACCGGGTCGATCCCCGGCTTGCACATTCTACCTATCTGGTCGGACTCTCACCCGCATGCTCGTTTCGTGGGTTGGCTTAGGCATACGGAGTTCATTCCATGTCTAAGCCAGTCGGACTGAGGGTTGTGGCAGTAGGATCGGCAACGGGATCGATAGCATGCAGAGGGGGATCAGGCTGATCCCCAGCTTGCACATTATGCCTCTTCGATCGGCCTTTTCGGTCGACTGAGTTCCCGTACGCTCGTTTCGTGGGTTGACTTAGGCATACGGAGTTCACCCCCAGTCTAAGCATATGGAGTTCATTCTCAGTCTAAGATCAAACCAGACCGAGGTTGCGACAGCAGGATCGACAACACGCAGGAGGGACCGGGCCGATCCCCGACTTGCGCATTCTACCTCTCCGGTCGACTGAGTGCCCGCACGCTCGTTTCATGGGTTGGCTTAGGCATAGGGAGTTCATTCCATGTTTAAGCCCCATCCGGACTGAGGGTTGTGGCAGTGGGACCGACAGTATGCAAAGGGGGATCGGGCGGATCCCCGGCTTGCGCATTATGCCTCATCGGTCGGCTCAGTGCCCGTACGCCCGTTTTGTGGGTTATCTTAGGCATAGGGAGTTCATTCCTTGTCTAAGCCCTAGCCGGATCGAGAGTTGTGGTAGCAGGACCGACAGCACGCAGAAGAGGATCGGGCCAATCCCCGGCTTGTGCATTATGCCTCTTCGACCGGTTCAGCACTCGCACGCTCGTTTCATGGGTTGACTTATGCATACAGGTTGATTCCTAGTCCAAGAATGGATCAGACCGAGGGTTATGGTAGTAGGATCGACAGTACGCAAAGGGGATCGGGTCGATCCCTGGCTTGCGCTTTCTGCCTCTCTGACCGGCTCAGCGCCCGAGCGCTCATTTCTTGGGTTGACTTAGGCATACAGAGTTCATTCCTAGTCTAAGATCAGACCGAAGTGAGGGTTACGGCAATAAGATCGACAGCACATAGCGGGGGACCGGGCCAATCCTCGGCTTGCACATTATGCCTATCCGGTCGACTCAGCATCCGAATGCTCGTTTCATCGGTTGACTTAGGCATACGGAGTTCATTCCCAGTCTAAGTCAGACCGAACTGAGGGTTGCAGCAGTAAGATCGATAGCACGAAGGGGGGGACCGGGTCGGTCCCCGACTTGCGCATTCTGCCTCTCCGGCCAGCAGAGCACCCACACGCTTGTTTCATGGGTTGGCTTAGGCCTACAGAGTTCATTCCATGTCTAAGCATACGGAGTTCATTCCCAGTCTAAGATCGGATCGAACTGAGGTTGCAGCAGCAGGACCAGTAGCAGGATCGACAACACATAGGGGGGACCAGGTCGATCCTCGGCTTACGTATTTTGCCTCTCTGGCCGGCCTCTCGTCTGCACACTTGTTTCGTGGGCTGGCTTAGGCATACGAAGTTCATTTCATGTCTAAGCCCCAGTCAGACCGAAGGTTGTAGTAGCAGGACCGATAGCGAGATTGACAGCACGCAATGGGGGATCGGGCTGATCCCCGGCTTATGCATTATGCCTCTTCGGTTGGCCTCTCTGGCCGACTGAGTGCCCACACGCTCGTTTCATGGGTTGACTTAGGCATACGGAGTTCATCCCCAGTCTAAGCATATGTAATTCATTCTCAGTCTAAGATCGAACCAGATCGAGGGTTGCGGCAGTAGGATCGACAGGACACAGGGGGGATCGGGCCGATCCTCGGCTTGCGCATTCTGCCTCTTCGGTTGACTGAGTGCCCGCACGCTCATTCCATGTGTTGGCTTAGGCATAGGGAGTTCATTCCATGTCTAAGCCCCAGTCAAAATGAGGGCTGTGGCAATGGGACTGACAGTGCGCTGAGGGGGACCGGGTCGATCCCCGGCTTTCGCATTATGCCTCTTCGGTCGGCTCAGCACCCGTACGCCCATTTTGTGGGTTGCCTTAGGCATAGCGAGTTTATTCCATGTCTAAGCCCCAACCAGATCGTGGGTTGTGGCAGCGGGATCGGCAGCAAGCAGAGGGGGACCGAGCCGATCCTTGACTTGCGTATTATGCCACTTCGGTCTGCTCAACGTCTAGGCGCTCGTTTCGTGGGTTGACTTATGCATACGGAGTTCATTCCCACTCTAAGATCAGACCGGACTGAGGGTTGTGGCAGCAGGATCGATGGCACGCATGGGGGGACCGGGTCAATCCTCGGCTTGCACATTCTGCCTCTTCGGTCGGCTGAGCGCCTGCACGCTCGTTCCATGCGTTGGCTTAGGCATATGGCGTTCATTCCATGTCTAAGCATACAGAGTTCATTCCCAAAGTAAGATTCTGAGCCACGGTGCATATGTTGGGCTTAGGCATGTGCTGGTGCCGCATTTTTTTCACCCGAGGCACCATCGTTAGAGCATCGCTGGAGCATCGTCGGAGAGCCTAACTACGGCATTGGGGGTTCCGACGATTGGGGGGGCCGAGGGATGTGCGCACATGATGTGCGATGGGTGCTGGTACTTGGCCCTTATATTGGCCCCCTATCCCTCATCAAACCTCGAGAACTCAGACCCTCTTAAAGAGCATTTGAGATTTTATAGGTTTGCTGCCAGTAGCCATTAAAGTGTCTGAAATGGGGACATTTTTTTCAAACGGTCACAAAAGCTTCTTGACTTCGAGTTTTTAGCTGAATTTTTTTGTGCATGCCAACAAAAATATAGGGATCACCGCTACCACATTTGGGGATAAAACTCTTTCTAAAAAAATTTTAAAAAATCTCAAACCGTAAAAAGTTTGGAAAATAGTGAAAAATAGAAAACGGGTCGTCTTGCCACGAAACTTCACATGAAGGTTTAGGGGACCATTGTATGAATTTACATGCCATAAATATGAAGATGTGCTTGACCCCACCTACAACCCGTTCGATCCCCGACTTGTGCATCCTGCCTCTTTGGTCGACTAAGCGCATGCACGCTCGTTTCGTGGGTTGACTTAGGCATACGGAGTTGATCCTCAGTCTAAGCATACGAAGTTCATTCCTAGTCTAAGAGTGGACCGGACCAAGGGTTGTGACAGCAGGATCGATAGCACGCAGGGGGGACTGGGTCAATCCCTGGCTTACGCATTCTGCCTCTCCGGTCGGTTGAGCTCTCGCACGTCCGTTTCGTGGGTTGTCTTAGGCATAGGGAGTTCATTCCATGTCTAAGCCCCAGCCGGATCGAGGGTTGTGGCAGTGAGACCGGCAGCACGCAAAGGGTACCGGGTCGATCCTCGGCTTGTGCATTATGCCTCTTCGGTCAACTCAGCGCCCGCACGCTCGTTTCATGGTTTGACTTAGGTATATAGAGTTCATTCCCAGTCTAAGATCAGACCAGACCGAGGGTTGCGGTAGTAGGATCGATAGCACGTAGGGGGGACTGAGTCGATCCCTGTCTTGTGCATTTTACCTCTTTGATCGGCTGAGCGCGCGCACGCTCGTTTTGTAGGTTGGCTTAGGCATACGGAGTTCATTCCATGTCTGAGCATACGAAGTTCATTCCTAGTCTAAGATTACATCGAGGGTTGCGGCAGCAAGACCAGCAGCAGGATCGACAGCACGGAGGGGGACCGGGCCGATCCCCGACTTGCACATTCTACCTTTTCGGCTGGTTGAGTGCCCACACACCCGTTTCGTGGGTTGGCTTAGGCATAGGGAGTTCATTCAATGTCTAGGCCGCAGTCGGACCCAGGGTTGCGACAACAGGATCGACAACACGCAGAGGGGGACCGGGCTAATCCC
Organism: Durio zibethinus; assembly: GCF_047325235.1. Taxonomy (NCBI): domain Eukaryota; kingdom Viridiplantae; phylum Streptophyta; class Magnoliopsida; order Malvales; family Malvaceae; genus Durio; species Durio zibethinus. The sequence goes on from NC_143181.1 coordinate 21,501,935, forward strand.
TGGCTTGCGTATTAGGCCTTTTCGGCCGGCTCGACACCCGTATGCTCATTTCGTGGGTTGACTTATGCATACGGAGTTCATACCCAGTCTAAGATCGGATCAGACCGAGGGTTGTGGTGAAGGATCAACAGCACGAAGGGGAGACCGAGCTGATCCTTGACTTATGCATTCTACCTCTTCGGTCGACTTAGTGCCCGTACGCTCGTTTCGTGGGTTGGCTTAGGCATACGGAGTTCATTCCATGTCTAAGCAAATGGAGTTCATTCCCAGTCTATGATTTTGAGCCACGGTGCACATACTGGGCTCAGGCATGTGCTGGTGCCGTATATTTTTCGCCCCGGGCACCATCGTCGGAGCATTGCCTAAGAGCCTAACAGGCAGCATTGGGGGTTTCGATGATTGGGGGGGCCGGGGGGTGTGCGCACATGATGTGCAATGGGTGATGGTACTTGGCCCTTATATTGGCCCCCTATCCCTCATCAAACCTCGAGAACTCACACCCCCTTAAAGAGCATTTGAGATTTTATAGGTTTGCTGCCAGTAGCCATTAAAGTGTCGAAAATGGGGACACTTTTTTCAAACGGTCACAAAATCTTCTCCACTTCGATTTTTTAGCTGAATTTTTTTTTTGCATGCCAACAAAATATACAGGGATGACCTCTACCAAATTTGGGGACAAAACTCTTTCTAAACAAATTTTAAAAATTCCTGAACTATAAAAAGTTTCAAAAATTATGAAAAATAGAAAACGGGACGTCTTGCCACAAAACTTCACATGAAGGCTTAGGGGACCATTGTATGAATTCAAAAGCCATAAAAACGGCATTGGCATGGCATAAATATGAAGATGTGCTTGAACCCACCTACCACCCGTTCGATCCTCAACTTGCGCATCCTGCCTCTCTAGTCGGCTGAGCGTCCGGACGCTCATTTCGTGGGTTGACTTAGGCATACCGAGGGTTGCGGTAGTCAGATCGGTAGCACGCAGGGGGGACCGAGCTGATCCCTGGCTTGCGCATTCTACCTCTTCGGCCAGCTGAGCTACCGCACGCCCATTTCATGGGTTGGCTTAGGCATAGGGAGTTCATTCCATGTCTAAGCCCCAGCCGGACCGAGGGTTGTGGCAGCGGGATTGGCAGCACGCAGAGGGGGATCGGGTCGATCCCCAGCTTGCGCATTATGCCTCTCCGATCGGCTCAGTACCTGCACACTCATTTTGTGGGTTGACTTAGGCATACGAATTTCATTCCCAGTCTCAGATTGGACCAGACCGAGGGTTGCGGCAGCTGGATTGACAGCACGTAGGGAGGGACCGGATCGATCCCTGGCTTACGCATTCTGCCTCTCTGGCTGGCTGAGCACCTGTACTCTCGTTTTGTGGGTTGGCTTAGGCATACAGAGTTCATTCCATGACTAAGCATACGGAGTTCATTCCTAATCTAAGATCGGATCAGATCCAGGGTTACGGTAGCAGGACTAGCGATAGGATCGACAGCACGCAGGGGGGACCGGGTCGATCCCCGACTTTCACATTCTGCCTCTCCAGCCGACTGAGCGCCTTCACGCTTGTTTCGTGGGTTGGCTTAGGCATACGGAGTTCATTCCATGTCTAAGCCCCAGCCAGATCTAGGGTTGTGGCAGCAAGATCGGTAGCGGGATTGGCAGCACGCAGAGAGGGATCGAGCTGATCCCTCACTTGCGCATTATGCCTCTCTAGTCAGCCTCTCCGACCGACTGAGCACCCGCACGCTCGTTTCGTGGGTTGACTTAGGCATACGAAGTTCGTCCCCAGTCTAAGCATACGGAGTTCATTCCCAGTCTAAGATCGGACTGGATCGAGGGTTACGGTAGCAGGATCGACAGCATGCAGGGGGGACCGGGCTGATCCCCGACTTGCGTATTCTGCCTCTCCGACCTGCTGAATGCCCGCACGCTCGTTTCGTGGGTTGGCTTAGGCATAGGGAGTTCATTCCATCTCTAAGCCCCAGCTGGATCAAGGGTTGTGGCAGCGGGATCGGCATCACGCAGAGGGGGACCGGGCCGATCCCTGGCTTGTGCATTATGCCTTTTCGGTCGGCTCATCGCCCATACGCTCATTTTGTGGGTTGACTTAGGCATACGGAGCTCATTCTCAATCTAAGATCAGACTGGACCGAGGGTTACGGTAGTAGGATCGATAGCACGCAGGGGGGATCGAGCTGATCCCCAGCTTGCGTATTCTGCCTCGTCTGCTGGCTGAGTACCCGCATGCTTGTTTCGTGGGTTGGCTTAGGCATACAAAGTTCATTCCATGTCTAAGCCCCAGTCGGACTGAGGGGTGTGGCAACGGGACCGGCAGAACGCAGAGGGGGACTGGGCCGATCCCCGGCTTGCACATTATGACTCTCCGACCAGCTCAGTGCCCTCACGCTCATTTCGTGGGTTGACTTAGGCATACGGAGTTCAATCCCAGTCTAAGATCAGACCGGACCGAGGGTTGCAGTAGCAGGATCGACAGCACGTAGGGTGGATCGGGTCTATCCTCGACTTGCACATTCTGCTTTTCACATCGGTTGAGCACCCGCACGTTCATTTCGGGGGTTGGCTTAGGCATACGGAGTTCATTCCATGTCTAAGCATACGGAGTGCATTCCCAGTCTAAGATCGGACCGAACCAAGGGTTGCAGTAGCAGGATCGACAGCACACAGGGTGGACCAGGCCAATCCCTGGCTTGTGCATTCTGCCTCTCCGGCCGGCTGAGCGCCCGTACGCTCGTTTTGTGGGTTGGCTTAGGCATACGAAGTTTATTCAATGTCTAAGCATACGGAGTTCATTCCATGTCTAAGATTGGACCGGACCGAGGGTTGCGGCAGCAGGACCAGCAGTAGGATTGATAGCATGCAAGGGGGGACCGGGCCGATTCCTGGCTTACGTATTCTACCTCTCTGGTCGGTTGAGCCCCCGCACGCTCGTTTTGTGGGTTGACTTAGGCATACGGAGTTCATCCCCAGTCTAAGCATATGGAGTTCATTCCCAGTCTAAGATCAGACCGGACCGAGGGTTGCGGCAGTAGGATCGACAGCACGCAGGGGGGTTCAGGTCAGTCCACGACTTGCACATTCTGCCTCTCCGACCAACTGAGCGCCCGCACGCTCGTTTCGTGGGTTGGCTTAGGCATACGGAGTTCATTCTATGTCTAAGCCTACGGAGTTCATTCCCAGTCGAAGATTGGATCGGACCGAGTGTTGTGGTAGCAAGACCAGCAGCAAGATTGACAGCATACAGGGGGGATTGGGTCGATCCCCAGCTTTCGCATTCTACCTCTTCGACCGGCCTCTCCGATCGGCTGAGCACCCGCACACTTGTTTCGTGGGTTGACTTAGGCATACGGAGTTCATCCCCAATCTAAGCATACAGAGTTTATTCCCAGTCGAAGATCGAACCGGATCGAGGGTTGCAGCAGCAAGATCGATAGCACGTAGGAGGGATCGAGTCGATCCCCGACTTGTGCATCCTGCCTCTCCAACCGACTGAGTGCCCGAACGTCCGTTTCGTGGGTTGGCTTAGGCATAGGGAGTTCATTCCATCTCTAAGCCCCAGTCGGATCAATGGTTGTGGCAGCGGGATTGGCAGCATGCAGAGGGGGACCACTTTGATCCTCAGCTTGCGCATTCTGCATCTCTGACATGCTTAGTGCGCGCAAGCTCTTTTCGTGGGTTGGCTTAGGCATATGGAGTTCATTCCATGTCTAAGCATACAGAGTTCATTCCCAGTCCACATGCTAGGCTCGAGCATGTGCTGGTGTCGTATTTTTTTCGCTTGGGGCACCATTGTCAGAGGGTACTGGTACTTGGCCATTATATTGGCCCCTTATCCCTCATCAAACCTTGAGAACTCACACCACCTTAAAGAGCATTTGAGATTTTATAGGTTTGCTGCCAGTAGCCATTAAAGTGTCTGAAATAGGGACACTTTTTTCAAATGGTCACAAAATCTTTTCCACTTTGAGTTTTTAGCTGAATTTTTTTGTGCATGCGAAAAAAAATACAAGGATCACCTCTACCAAATGCAGGGATAAAACTCTTTCTAAAAAAATTTTAAAAAATCTCAAACCGTAAAAGGCTTCAAAAATCGTGAGAAATAGAAAACGGGTCGTCTTGCCATGAAACTTCACATGAAGGCATGGGGACCATTGTATGAATTTACAAGCCATAAAAATGGCATTGGCATGGCAGAAATATGCAGATGTGCTTGAACCCACCTACCACCATTTCGATCCCTGACTTCCGCATCCTGCCTCTCTGGTCGGCTGAGCGACCGCACACTCGTTTCGTGGGTTTACTTAGGCTTACGGAGTTCATCCCCAGTCTAAGCATACAGAGTTCATTCCCAGTCTAAGATCGGATTGGACCGAGGGTTGTGACAGTCGGATCAGCAGCACGCAGGGGGGATCGGGTCGATCCTTGACTTGCGCATTCTGCCTCTCCGGTCGATCGAGCGCCCGCACGCCTGTTTCGTGGGTTGGCATAGGTATAGGGAGTTCATTCCATGTCTAAGCCCCAGCCGGACCGAGGGTTGTGGCAGCGGGACCGATAGCACGCAGAGGGGGATCGGGCCGATCCTCGACTTCTGGATTATACCTCTTCGACCGGCTCAGTGCCCGTACGCTCGTTTCATGGGTTAACTTAGGCATACGAAGTTCATTTCCAGTCAAAGATCAGATCAGACGGAGGGTTACGACAGCAAGATCGACAGCACGCAGGGTGGGATCGGGTCGATCCTCGACTTGCGCATTCCGCCTCTCCGGTCGACTGTGTGCCCGCACGCTCGTTTCATGGGTTGGCTTAGGCATACGGAGTTCATTCCATGTCTAAGCATACGGAGTTCATTCCCAGTCTAAGATCGGACTGGACTGAGGGTTGCGGTAGCAGGATTTACAGCACGCAGGGGGGGACCGAGCCGATCCCCAGCTTGTGCATTCTACCTCTCCGTCTGGCTGAGCGCCCGCACACTCGTTTTGTGGGTTGGCTTAGGCATACAGAGTTCATTCCAAGTCTAAGCCCCTGCCAGACCGAGGGTTGTGGCAGCAGGATCGTTAGCAGGATTGACAGCACGTAGAGGGGGATCGGGCTGAACCTCGGCTTGCACATTATGCCTCTCCGACTGGCTGAGCGCCCGCACGCTCATTTCATGGGTTGCTTAGGCATACCGAGTTCATCCCCTGTCTAAGCGTACGGAGTTCATTCCCAGTCTAAGATTAGACCAGATTGAGGGTTGTGGCAGCAAGATCGACAGCACGCAGGGGGGACTTGGCCTATCCCCAGCTTGCGCATTCAACCTCTCCAGACGGTTGAGCGCCTGCATGCCCGTTTGGTGGGTTGGCTTAGGCATAGGGAGTTTATTCCATGTCTAAGCCCCAATCGGACCGAGGGTTGTGGCAGCGGGACTGACAGCACGCAAAGAGGGACCAAGTTGATCCTCGGCTTGCGCATTATGCCTCTCCGGTTGTCTCAGTGCCCAAACGCTCGTTTCGTGGGTTGACTATTGCATACAGAGTTCATTCCCCATCTAAGATCAGACCAGACTGAGGGTTACGGTAGCAAGATTGATAGTACACAGGGGGGATCGAGTCGGTCTCCAGCTTGTGCATTTTGCCTCTCCAACCGGCTGAGCGCCCGTATGCTCGTTTCATGGGTTGGCTTAGGCGTACGGAGTTCATTCCATGTCTAAGCATACAGAGTTCATTCCCAATCTAAGATCAAACCGGACCGAGGGTTGCGGTAGCAGGACCAGTAGTAGGATCGGCAGCACGTAGGGGGGACTAGGTCGATCCCTAACTTGCGTATTCTACCTCTCCGATCAACCTCTCCGATCGGCTGAGCGCCCGCACGCTCATTTCGTGGGTTGACTTAGGTATACGGAGTTCATCCTCAGTCTAAGCATACGAAGTTCATTCCCAATCTAAGATTGAACCAGACCAAGGGTTATGGTAGCAAGATCGGTAGTACGTAGGGGGGACCGGGCCAATCCCCAGCTTGCGTATTTTGCCTCTCCGGCTGGCTGAGAGCTCGCACGCCCATTTCATGGGTTGGCTTGGGCATAGGGAGTTCATTCCATGTCTAAGCCCCAGTCGAACCAAGGGTTGTGGTAGCAAGATCGACAGCATGCTGAGGGGGACTGGGCCAATCCCCAGCTTGGGCATTCTACCTCTCCGATCGGCTGAGCACCCGTACGATCGTTTCGTGGGTTGGCTTAGGCATACGAAGTTCATTCCATGTCTAAGCATACGGAGTTCATTCCCAGTCTAAGAGTTTGAGCCACGGTGCACATGCTGGGCTCGGGCATATTTTGGTGCCACATTTTTTTCACCCGAGGCACCATCGCCTCAGCATCGTCGGAGAGCCTAACCAGCGACACTGGGGGTTCTGATGATTGTGGGGCCCGGAGGGGTGTGCGCACATGATGTGTGATGGGTGCTGGTACTTGGCTCTTATGTTGGCCCCCTATCCCTCATCAAACCTCGAGAACTCACACCCCCTTAAAGAGCATTTGAGATTTTATAGGTTTGCTACCAGTAGCCATTAAAGTGTCTGAAATGGGGGCACTTTTTTCAAATGGTCACAAAATCTTCTCCACTTCGAGTTTTTAACTGAATTTGTTTGTGCATGCCAACAAAAATATGAGGATCACCTCTACCAAATTTGGGGACAAAACTCTTTCTAAAAGAATTTTAAAAAATCCTGAACCATAAAAAGTTTCAAAAATCATGAAAAATAAAAAATGGGTCGTGTTGCCACGAAACTTCACATGAAGGCATAGGGGACCACTGTATGAATTTACGAGCCATAAAAATGGAATTGGCATGGTAGAAATATGAAGATGTACTTGAACCCACCTACCACCTATTCGATCCCCGACTTGCGCATCCTACCTCTCTGGTCGGCTTAGTGTCCGCACGCTCGTTTCGTGGGTTGACTTAGGCATACGGAGTTCATCCCCAGTCTAACCGTATGGAGTTCATTCCCAGTCTAAGATCAGATCGGACCGAGGGTTGCAGCAGTAGGATCGATAGCATGCAGGGGGGACCGGGTCGATCTTCGGCTTGCACATTCTGCCTCTTCGATCGGCTGAGCACCCACACGCTCATTTCGTGGGTTGAGTTAGGCATACGGAGTTCATTCCATGTCTAAGCCCCAGTCGGATCGAGGGTTATGTAGTAAGACTGGTAGCGAGATCGACAGCATACAGAGGGGGCCCGGGCTGATCCCCGGCTTGTGCATTATGCCTCTCTGACGGGCCTCTTCGGCCGACTGAACGCCCGCACGCTCATTTCGTGGGTTGACTTAGGTATACGGAGTTCATCCCCAGTCTAAGCATATGGAGTTCATTCCCAGTCTAAGATCAGACCAGATCGAGGGTTACGACAGCAGGATCGATAGCACGCAGGGGGGACCGAACCGATCCCAAGCTTGTGCATTCTACCTCTTCGGATGGTTGGGCGCCCGCATGCCCGTTTGGTGGGTTGGCTTAGGCATAGGGAGTTCATTCCATGTCTAAGCCCTAACCGAACCGAGGGTTGTGGTAGCGGGACCGACAGCACACAGAGGGGGACCAGACCGATCCTCGACTTGCGCATTATGCCTCTCCGGTCGGCTCAGCACCCGAACGCTCATTTCATGGGTTGACTTCAGCATACAGAGTTCATTCCCAGTCTAAGATCAGATCGGATCGAGGGTTGCAACAGCACACAGGAGGGACCGAGCCGATCCCTAGCTTGCACATTTTGCCTCTCCGATCGGCTAAGCGCCCGCACACTCATTTTGTGGCTTGGCTTAGGCATATGGAGCTCAACCCCAGTCTAAGCATACGGAGTTCATTACTAGTCTAAGATCGGATCGGACCGAGGGTTACGACAGCAGGATCGATAGCACGCAGGGGGGACTGGGCTGATCCCCAACTTGCGTATTATGCCTCTTCGGTTGGCTGAGCGCCCGCACGCCCCAGCCGAACCGAGGGTTGTGGCAACGAGACTGGTAGCACGCAGAGGGGAATCGGGCCGATCCCCGACTTGCGCATTGTGCCTCTCCAGCCTGCTCAGTGCCCACACGTTCATTCATGGGTTGACTTAGGCATACAGAGTTCATTTCCAGTCTAAGATTGGCCCAGACTGAGGGTTGTGGCTGCAGGATCGACAACACGTAGAGGGGACTGGGTCGATCCCCGGCTTACGCATTTTGCCTCTCCGGCCGGTTTTGTGCCCCGCCGCTCGTTTCATTGGTTGGCTTAGGCATACAGAGTTCATTCCATGTCTAAGCATACGTAGTTCATTCCCAGTCTAAGATCGGACCGGTTCGAGGGTTGTGGTAGCAGAACCAGTAGCAGAACCAGTAGCAGGATCGACAGCACGTAAGGAGGACCGATTGATCCCCGGCTTGCACATTCTGCCTCTCCGACCGGCTGAGCACCCGCACGCTCGTTTCATGGGTTGGCTTAGGCATACGGAGTTCATTCCATGTCTAAGCCCCAGTTGGATCGAGGGTTGTGGTAGCAGGATCGGCAGCACATAGAGAGGGACTGAGCTGATCCCCGACTTACGCATTATGCCTCTTCGACCGACCTCTCCGGTCGACTGAGCGCCTGCACGCTCATTTTGTGGGTTGACTTAGGCATATGGAGTTCATCCCCAATCTAAACATACGGAGTTCATTCCTAGTCTAAGATCAGACTAGATCGAGGGTTACGACAGTAGGATCGATAGCATGTAGGGGGGACTGGGTCGGTCCCCGGCTTGCGCATTCTGCCTCTTTGGCCAGCTGAGTGTACGCACGCCCGCTTCATGGGTTGGCTTAGGCATAGGGAGTTCATTCCATGCCTAAGCCCCAGCCGGACCGAGGGTTGTGGCAGCGGGACCGATAGCACGCAGAGGGGGACCGGATGATCCCCGGCTTGTGCATTATGCCTCTCCGATCGGCTCAGTGCCCGAACGCTCGTTTTGTGGGTTGACTTAGGCATACGGAGTTCGATCCCAGTCGAAGATAGGATCAGACCTAGGGTTGCGATAACAACATCGACAGCACGCAGGGGGGACCAGGCCGGTCCCGGACTTACGCATTCTGCCTCTCTGGCCGGCTGAGTGCCCACACATTCATTTCGTGGGTTGGCTAGGCATACAGACTTCATTCCATGTCTAAGCATACGGAGTTCATTCCCAATCTAAGATCAGACTGGATCGAGGGTTACAGGAGCAGGACTAACAGTAGGATCGGTAACACATAGGGGGGATCGAGCCGATCCCCGACTTGCATATTCTGCCTCTCCGACCAGCTGAGCGCCCGCACGCTCGTTTCGTGTGTTGACTTAGGCATACGGAGTTCATCCCTAGTCTAAGCATATAGAGTTCATTCCCAATCTAAGATTGAACCAGACCGAGGGTTGCGGTAGCAAGATTGGTAGCATGCAGGGGAGACATGGCTGATCCCCTGCTTGCCCATTCTGCCTCTCCGATCGGCTGAACACCTGCACGTCGTTGGTTGGCTTAGGCATAGGGAGTTCATTCCATGTCTAAGCCCCAGCTGGATCGAGGGTTATGGCAGTGGGACCGACAGCATGCAGAGGGAGACCGAGCAGATCCATGGCTTGCACATTCTACCTCTCCTGCCGGTTGAACGACCACACGCTCGTTTTGTGGGTTGGCTTAGGCATACGGAGTTCATTCCATGTTTAAGCATACGGAGTTCATCCCAGTCTAAGAGTTTGAGCCACGGTGCACATGTTGGGCTCGGGCATGTGCTGGTGCCGCATTTTTTTCGCCCAGGGCACCAACATCGGAGCATTGCCGGAGTATCATCGGAGAGCCTAACCGACTGCATTGGAGGTTTCGACGATTAGGGGGGCCGAGGGGGTGCGCACATGATGTGCGATGGGTGCTGGTACTTGGCCTTTATATTGGCCCCCTATCCCTCATCAAACCTCAAGAACTCACACCCCCGTAAAGAGCATTTGAGATTTTATAGGTTTGCTGCTAGTAGCCATTAAAGTGTCTGAAATGGGGACACTTTTTTCAAACGGTCACAAAATCTTCTCCACTTTGAGTTTTTAGCTAAATTTTTTTGTGCATGCCAACAAAAATACAAGGATCACCTCTACCAAATATGGCGACAAACTATTTCCAAAAAAATTTTAAAAAATCCTGAATCATAAAATGTTTCAAAAATCATGAAAAATAGAAAACGGGTCATCTTGCCACGAAACTTCACATGAAGGCTTAGGGGACCATTGCATTAATTTACAAGCTATAAAAAAGGCATTGGCATACCAAAAATATAAAGATGTGCTTGAACCCACCTACCATCTGTTCAATCCCCGGCTTACGCATCCTGCCTCTCTGGTCGACTGAGCGCTCGCACACTCGTTTCATGGGTTGACTTAGGCATACGGAGTTCATCCCCAGTCTAAGCATATGAAGTTCATTCTCAATCTAAGATCGGACCAGACCGAGGGTTGAGGCAGCAGGATCAACAGCACGCAGGAGGGACCGGACCGATCCTCGACTTGCGCATTCTACCTCTCCGGTCGGCTAAACACCCGCACGCCTGTTTCATGGGTTGGCTTAGGCATAGGGAGTTCATTCCATGTCTAAGCCGCAGCCGAACCAAGGGTTGTGGCAGTGGTACCAATAGCACACAGAAGGGGACTGGGTCGATCCTCGACTTGTGCATTATGCCTTTTCGGTCAGCTCAACGCCCGCACGCTCATTTCGTGGGTTGATTAAGGCATACGGGGTTTATTCCCAGTCTAAGATTGGACCAGACTGAGGGTCATGGCAACAGGATTGACAGCACGTAGGGGGTGATCAGGAAGGTCCTCGACTTGCGCATTCTATCTCTCCGACCGATTGAGCGCCCGCACGCTCATTTCATGGGTTGGCTTAAGCATACGAAGTTCATTCCATGTCTAAGCATACAGAGTTCATTCTCAGTCTAAGATCAAACCAGACCGAAGGTTGCAGCAGTAGGACCAACAGCAGGATCGGTAGCACGTAAGGGTGGACCGGGCCGATCCCTGACTTTCGCATTCTACCTCTCCAGCCGACTGAGTGCCCGCACGCTCGTTTCATGGGTTGGCTTAGTCATAAGGAGTTCATTCCATGTCTAAGCCCTAGTCGGACCGAGGGTTGTGGCAACAGGACCGGTAGCGGGATAGCAGCATGTAGAAGGGGACTAGGCTGATCCTTGACTTGCACATTATGCCTTTCTGATCGGCCTCTCCGGCTGGCAGAGCCCTCGTACGCTCGTTTCATGGGTTGACTTAGGCATACAGAGTTCATCCCTAGTCTAAGCATACGTAGTTCATTCCCAGTCTAAGATTAGACCGTATCGAGGGTTACGGTAAAGGGGACCCGAATGATCCCCGACTTGCGCATTCTGCCTCTCCGATCGACTGAGTGCCCGCACGCCCATTTCGTGGGTTGGCTTAGGCATAGGGGGTTCATTCCATGTCTAAGCCCCAGCCAGACCGATGGTTGTGGCAGCAGGACCGGCAGCATGCAGAGTGGGACTGGGCCGATCCCTGACTTGCGCATTATGCCTCTTCGGTTGGCTCAGGGCCCGAATGCTCATTTCGTGGGTTGACTTAGGCATACAGAGTTCATTCCCAATCTAAGATCGAATCAGACCAAGGGTTACGATAGCAGGATTGATAACACGCAGAGGGGATCAGGCTGGTCCTCGGCTTGCGCATTCTGCCTCTTCGATCGGCTGAGCGCCCGCATGCTCGGTTGGGTTGGCTTAGGCATACGGAGTTCATTCCATGTTTAAGCATACAGAGTTCATTCCCAGTCTAAGATCAGACTGGACCGAGGGTTACGATAGCAGGACCAGCAGTAAGATCGGTAGCACGTAAGGGGGATCGAGCTAATCCTCGACTTGTAAATTCTGCCTCTCTGATCGACCTCTCCGATCAACTGAGCGTCCGTACGCTTGTTTCATTGGTTCACTTAGGCATATCGAGTTCATCCCCAGTCTAAGCATATGGAGTTCATTCCCAATCTAAGATCGGACCGAACCAAGGGTTATGGCAGCAGGATCAGCAGCACGCAGGGGGGATCGAGCTTATCCCTAGCTTGTTCATTCTGCCTCTCCAATCGGCTGAGCGCCTGCAGGCCCATTTCGTGGGTTGGCTTAGGCATAAGGAGTTCATTCCATGTCTAAGCCCCAGCCGAACTGAGGGTTGTGGCAGTGGGACTGACAGCACGCAGAGGGGGATCGGGCTGATCCCTGGCTTGCGCATTATAACTCTTCGATCAGGTCAACGCCCTTACGCTCGTTTCGTGGGTTGACTTAGGCATACGGAGTTCATTCTTAGTCTAAGATCAGACTGGACTGAGGGTTGTGGCAGCAGGATCGATAGCACGCAGGGGGGACCGAGCTGGTCCCCTACTTGTGCATTCTGCCTTTCCGGTTGGCTGAGTGCCCGCACGCTCGTTTCATGGATTGGCTTAGGCATACGGAGTTCATTCCATGTCTAAGCATACGAAGTTCCTTCCCAGTCTAAGATTGGATCGGACTGAGGGTTGTGGCAGTAGAACCAGCAGTAGGATCGACAGCACGCAGGGGGGATCGGGCCGATCCCCGGCTTGTGCATTTTGCCTCTTCGGTCGGCCTCTCCAGCCGGCTGAGCGTCCGTACGTTCGATTCGTGGGTTGACTTAGGCATGCGAAGTTCATCCCCAGTCTAAGCATACAGACTTCATTCCCAGTCTAAGATCGGACCGGACTGAGGGTTGCTACAGCAAGATCCCCAGGACGCAAAGAGGGACCAGGCCGGTCCTTGACTTGTGCATTCTGCCTCTCCGACTGACTGAATGCCCACACGCTCGTTTCATGGGTTGCCTTAGGCATACAGAGTTCATTCCATGTCCAAGCGTACAAAGTTCATTCTCAGTCTAAGATCAGACCAGACCGAGGGTTGCTGTAGCAGGACCAGCAGCAGGATCGACAGCACGCAGAGGGGACCGAGTCGATCCTCGGCTTGCGCATTCTGCCTCTCTAGCCGACTGAATGCCCGCACGCTCATTTCCTAGTTTGGCTTAGGCATACGGAGTTTATTCCATGTCTAAATCCCCAACCGGATTGAGGGTCATGGTAGTAGGACCAACAGTGGGATCGACAGCACGTAGAGGGGGATCAGACTGATCCCCAGCTTGCGCATTATGCCTCTCTGGCCGGCTGAGCGCCTGCATGCTCGTTTCATGGGTTGGCATAGGCATACGGAGTTCATCCCCAGTCTAACCATATGGAGTTCATTCCCAGTCTAAGATCGGACCGGACCGAGGGTTGCGACAATAGGATCGCCAGCATGCAAGTGGGCCTGGTCGATCCTCAGCTTGTGCATTTTGCCGCTCCGACCAGTTGAGTGCCCGCACGTCTCTTTTGTGGGTTGGCTTAGGCATAAGGAGTTCATTCCATGTCTAAGCCCCAGCCGAACCAAGGGCTATGGTAGCGAGACCAGCAGCACGTAGAGGGGGACCGGGCTGATCCCTAATTTACGCATTATGCCTCTTCGACCGGCTCAGCGCCCGCACGCTCATTTCGTGGGATGACTTATGCATACGGGGTTCATTCACAGTCTAAGATTGGACCAGATCGAGGGTTGTGGCAGTAGGATCGACAGTACGTAGGGGGGACCAGGCCGATCCCTGACTTGCGCATTTTACCTCTCCGATCGGTTGAGCACCCACACGGTTGTTTCGTGGGTTGGCTTAGGCATACAAAGTTCATTCCATGTCTAAGCATATGGAGTTCATTCCCAATCTAAGATTTTGAGCCACGGTGCACATGCTAGGCTCGGGCATGCACTGGTGCCACATTTTTTTTGCCCGGGGCACCATCACCGGAGCATCGTTGGAGAGCCTAATCGGCGGTATTAGGGGTTCCGACGATTGGGGGGCTAGGGGGTGTGCGCACATGATGTGTGATGGGTGCTGGTACTTGGCCCTTATATTAGCTCCCTATCCCTCATCAAACCTCGAGAACTCACACCCCCTTAAAGAGCATTTGAGATTTTATAGGTTTACTGCCAGTAGCCATTAAAGTGTCTAAAATGGGGACACTTTTTTCAAACGGTCACAAAATCTTCTCCACTTTGAGTTTTTAGCTAAATCTTTTTGTGCATGCCAAAAAAAATACATGGATCACCTCTACCAAATTTGGGGATAAAACTCTTTCTAAAAAAATTTTAAACAATCCTGAACCGTAAAATGTTTTAAAAATTGTGAAAAATAGAAAACGGGTCGTCTTGCCACGAAACTTCACATGAAGGCTTAAGGGACCATTGTATGAATTTACAAGCCATAAAAATGGCATTGGCATAGCAAAAATATGAACATGTGCTTGAACCCACCTACCACCTATTCAATCCCCGGCTTATGCATCCTGCCTCTTTTGTCGGTTGAGTGGCCGTATACTCGTTTCGTGGGTTGACTTAGGCATACGGAGTTCATCCCTAGTCTAAGCATATGGAGTTCATTCCCAGTCTAAGATCGGACCGGACCGAGGGTTACGACAGCAGGATCGACAGCACCCAGGGAGGACCGGACTGATCCCCGACTTGCGTATTCTGCCTGTCCGGCAGGCTGAGCGCCCGCACATGCATTTTATGGGTTGGCTTAGGCATAGGAAGTTCATTCCTTGTCTAAGCCCTAGCTGGGCCAGAGGTTGTGGTAGCGGGACCAACAACACACAGAAGGGGACTGGGCCGATCCTTAGCTTACGCATTATACCTCTTCTGTCGGCTCAACGCCCGCACGCTCATTTCATGGGTTCACTTAGGCATACGAAGTTCATTCCCAGTCTAAGATCAGACTGGGCCGAGGGTTGTGGGAGCAAGATCGACAGCACGCAGGAGGGGATTGGGTCGGTCCCCAGCTTGCGCATTCTGCCTTTTCAGTCGGCTGAGCGCCTGCACGCTCGTTTCGTGGGTTGGCTTAGGCATATGAAGTTCATTCCATGTCTAAGCATATGGAGTTCATTCCATGTCTAAGCATACGGAGTTCATTCCCAGTCTAAGATCAGACCGGACCGAGGGTTGCAGCAGCAGGACTAGGACAGGATCGACAGCATGCAGGGAGAGACCGGGCCGATCCACGGCTTGCGCATTCTACCTCTCTAATCGGTTGGGTGCCTGCACATGCATTTCATGGGTTGGCTTAGGCATACGAAGTTCATTCCATGTCTAAGCCCCAGTCGGATCGACGGTTGTGGCAGTAGGACCGGCAGCGGGATCAGTAGCATGCAGAGGGGGACAGAGCTGATCCCCAGCTTGCGCATTATGCCTCTTCGGCCAGCCTTTTCGATCGGCTGAGCACCCGCATGCTCGTTTCATGGGTTAACGTAGGCATACGGAGTTCATCCCCTGTCTAAGCATACGGAGTACATTCCCGATCTAAGATCGGATCGGACCGAGGGTTACGGTAACGAGACCAGTAGCAGGATCGATAGCACGCATAGGGGACCGGGCCGATCCCCAACTTGCGTATTCTACCTCTCCGGTCGGCTGAGCGCCCGCATGCTCGTTTCATCGGTTGGCTTAGGTATATGGAGTTCATTCCATCTCTAAGCATACGAAGTTCATTCCCAGTCTAAGATTTTGAGCCATGGTGCACATGCTGGGCTCGGGCATGTACTGGTGTCACTTTTTTTTCACTCGAGGCACTATCGTCGGAGCATCACTGAAGAGCCGAATCGATGGCATTGGGGGTTCCGATAATTGGGGGGGCCGGGGGGTGTGCGCACATGATGTGCGATGGGTGTTGGTACTTATGTCACAGGCTCCGACCTTAGACTCAGAAACCGTGCGGCCTTAGGCTTGGAATCTCCTCTTTTATGCCTAAGTCAGCCTAAAACACAAGCGTACGAGCACTAGATCAACAGGAAGGGTTGATTACGCAAGTTAAAGAGAAACGGGATAAGAAGACATAATTCTGGAAATGCTCTTGTATTCACTGAAACAGAAGTGTTTGATGGTGTACAAATGAGGAAGGAGCAGCCCTCTATTTATAGTTGAGGCTCCATCTTACATTTAATGGCAATACAGGTCCCCAGCTTGCGCTTTCTGCCTCTCCGATTGACTGAGTGCCTGCACACTTGTTTTGTGGGTTGGCTTAGGCATAGGGAGTTCATTCCATGTCTAAGCCCCAGCCGGACCGAGGGTTGTGGTAGCGGGATCGGTAACACGCAGAGGGGGATCGAGCCGATCTCCAGCTTGCGCATTACGCCTCTTCGACTGGCTCAGCGACTGCACGCTCATTTCGTGGGTTGACTTATGCATACAGAGTTAATTCCCAGTCTAAGATGGGACTGGACCGAGGGTTGCGGTAGCAGGATTGGCAGCACGTAGGGGGGATCGGGTCGATCCTCGACTTGCGCATTCTGCCTCTCCGGCCAGCTGAGTGCCCGCACGTTCGTTTCGTGGGTTGGCTTAGGCATATGGAGTTCGTCCCTAGTCTAAACATACGAAGTTCACTCTAAGTCTAAGATGTCATGGGTTGACTTATGCATACAGAGTTAATTCCCAGTCTAAGATGGGACTAGACAGAGGGTTACGACAACAGGATTGGCAGCACGCAGGGGGGATCGGGTCGATCCTTGACTTACGCATTCTGCCTCTCCGACCAACTGAGCGCCCGCACGTTCGTTTCGTGGGTTGGCTTAGGCATATGGAGTTCATCCCTAGTCTAAGCATACGAAGTTCACTCTCAGTCTAAGATCGGACAGGACCGAAGGTTGCAGCAGTAGGATCGGCAGCACGCAGGGGGGATCGAGTCGATCCTCGGATTACGCATTTTACCTCTTTGGCCAGATGAGTGCCCGCACGCTCGTTTCGTGGGTTAGCTTAGGGATACGAAGTTCGTCCCTAGTCTAAGCATACGAAGTTCATTCTTAGCCTAAGATCGGACCAGACCGAGGGTTACAGCAGCAAGATCGACAGCACGTAGGGGGACCAGGCCGATCCCTGGCTTGCGCATTCTCCTCTCCCACCGACTGAGCGCCCGCACGCCCGTTTTGTTGGGTTGGCTTAGGCATAGGGAGTTCATTCCATGTCTAAGCCCTAGTTGGACTGAAGGTTGTGGCAGCGGGACCTGCAGCACGTAGAGGGGGATCGGGTCGATCCTCGACTTGCGCATTATACCTCTTCGATCGGCTCAGCGCCCGTACGTTTATTTCGTGGGTTGACTTATGCATACAGAGTTCATTCCCAGTCTAAGATCAGACCGAATCGAGGGTTGTGGCAGTAGGATCGATAGCACGCAGTGGGGGATCAGGTCGATCCCTGGCTTGCGCATTCTGCCTCTCCGGCCAGCTGAGCGCTCATGCGCTCGATTCATGGGTTGGCTTAGGCATATGGAGTTCATTCCATGTCTAAGCCCCAGCTGGACCAAGGGTTGTGGCAGTAGGACTGGCAGTGGGATCGGCAGCACACAGAGGGGGATCGGGTTGATCCCCGACTTACGCATTATGCCTCTCCGACCAGCTGAGCACCTGTATGCTCGTTTTGTGGGTTGACTTCGACATACGGAGTTCGTCCCTAGTCTAAGCATACGAAGTTCATTCTCAGTCTAAGATTGAACCGAACCGAGGGTTAAGGTAGCAAGATCGCAGCACGCAGGGGGGACCGAGCTGATCCCTGGCTTGCGCATTCTGCCTCTCCCACCGACTGAGCGCCCGCACACCTGTTTTGGTGGGTTGGCTTAAGCATAGGGAGTTCATTCCATGTCTAAGCCCCAGTCGAACCGAGGGTTGTGGCAGTGGGACCTGTAGCAAGCAGAGGGGGACCAGGCCGATCCCTGGCTTGCGTAATATGCCTCTTCAATTGGCTCAGCGCCCGTACGCTCATTTCATGGGTTGACTTATGCATACAAAGTTCATTCCCAGTCTAAGATCAGACCAGACCGAGGGTTGTGGTAGTAGGATCGACAGTATGTAGTGGGGGATCGGATCGATCCCCGGCTTACGTATTCTGCCTCTCCGGCCAGCTAGGTGCTCGCACGCTCAATTCATGGGTTGGCTTAGGCATACGGAGTTCATTCCATGTCTAAGCCCCAGTCGGATCGAGGGTTGTGGCAGCAAGACCGATAGCGGGATCGACAGTACGCAGAGGGGGATCAGGCTGATCCCCGACTTTGCATTATGCCTCTCCAGTCGGCCTCTCCGGCCGACTGAGCACTCGCACGCTCGTTTCATGGGTTGACTTAGGCATACGGAGTTCATCCCTAGTCTAAGCATACGGAGTTCATTCCCAATCTAAGATCAGACCAGACCGAGGGTTGTGTTAGTAGGATCGGTAGCACGCAGAGGGGACCGGGCCGATCCTCGGCTTGTGCATTTGCCCCTCTAGCCTGCTGCGCGCCCGCACACCCGTTTCGTGTGTTGGCTTAGGCATAGGGAGTTTATTCCATGTCTAAGCCCCAGCCGGATCGAGGGTTGTGGCAGCGGGATCGGCAGTATACAGAGGGGGACCGGGCCGATCCCCGACTTGCGCATTATGCCTCTTCGGTCGGCTCATTGCCCAAACGCTCATTTCGTTGGTTGACTTATACATACGAAGTTCATTGCCAGTCTAAGATCAGATGGGATCGAAGGTTACAATAGCAGGATCTACAGCATGCAGGTGGGACCGGATTGATCCTCGACTTGCACATTCTACCTCTCCAGTCGACTGAGCGCCTGCATGCTCACTTCGTGGGTTGGCTTAGGCATACAGAGTTCATTCCATGTCTAAGCCCCGGCTGGACTGAAGGTTATGGTAGCAGGACCGGCAGCGGGATCGACAGCATGAAGAGGGGATCGAGTTGATCCCCCGTTTGTGCATTATGCCTCTCCGACCGGTTGGGCACCCGCACGCTCGTTTCGTGGGTTGACTTAGGCATACGAAGTTCATCCCCTGTCTAAGCATACGGAGTTCATTCCCAGTCTAAGATCGGATCGGACCGAGGGTTGGGGCAGCAGGATCAGCGGCACGCAGGGGGACCGGGCCGATCCCTGGCTTGCGCATTCTACCTCTTTCGTCGGCTGAGCGCCCGCACGCCCGTTTCATGGGTTGGCTTAGGCATAGAGAGTTCATTCCATGTCTAAGCCCCAGCCAGACCGAAGGTTGTGGCAGCAGGACCGACAGCACGCAGAGGGGGACCGGGCTGATCCTCAACTTGTGCATTATGCTTCTTCGACCGGCTTAGCGCCCGCACGCTCGTTTCATGGGTTGATTTATGCATACGAAGTTCATTCCCAGTCTAAGATCAGACTGGTCCAAGGGTTGCGGCAAAAGGATTGATAGCACGCCGGGGTGACCGGGCCGATCCTCAGCTTGTGCATTCTACCTCTCCGGCCGGCTGAGCACCCGCACGCTCATTTCGTGGGTTGGCTTAGGCATACGGAGTTCATTCCATGTCTAAGCATACAGAGTTCATTCCCAGTCTAAGATTTTGAGCCACGGTGCACATGCTGGGCTCAGGCATGTGCTGGTGCCACATTTTTTTCACCCAAGGCAACATCGCCGAAGCATTGTTGGAGCATCATCGGAGAGCCTAACCGGCGGTATTGGGGGTTCCGACGATTGGGGGGGCCGGGGGGTTTGCGCGCATGATGTGCGATGGGTGCTGGTACTTGGCCCTTATATTGGCCCCTTATTCCTCATCAAACCTCGAGAACTCATACCCCCTTAAAGAGCATTTGCGATTTTTTAGGTTTGCTGCCAGTAGCCATTAAAGTGTCTAAAATGGGGATACTTTTTTGAAAAGGTCACAAAATCTTCTCCACTTTGAGTTTTTAGCTGAATTTTTTTGTGCTTGCCAAAAAAAATACAAGGATCACCTCTACCAAATTTGGGGACAAAACACTTTCTAAAAAAATTTTGAAAAAATCTCGAACTGCAAAAAGTTTCAAAACAAGTGAAAAATAGAAAACGGGTCGTCTTGTCACGAAACTTCACATGAAGGTTTAGGGGATCATTGTATGAATTTACAAGCCATAAAAATGGCATTGGCAAGGAAGAAATATGAAGATGTGCTTGAACCCACCTACCACCCGTTCGATCCCTGGCTTGCGCATCCTGCCTCACTGGTCGGCTGAGCGTCCGCACGCTCGTTTCGTTGGTTGACTTAAGCATACGAAGTTCATCCCCAGTCTAAGCATACGGAGTTCATTCCCAGTCTAAGATCGGTCCGGCTCGAGGGTTGTGATAGTAGGATCGACAGCACGCAAGAGAGATCGGGCCGATACCCAGCTTGCGCATTTTGCCTTTTCGGCTGACTCAGCACCCGCACGCTCGTTTCATAGGTTGGCTTAGGCGTACGGAGTTCATTCCCAGTCTAAGATCGGATCGGACCGTGGGTTGCAGCAACAGGATCGACAGCATGCAGGGGGGATCAGGTCGGTCCTCGCTAGCGCATTCTACCTCTCCAGTCGACTGAGCGCCCGTACGCTCATTTTGTAGGTTGACTTAGGCATACGGAGTTTATTCACAGTCTAAGATCAAACCCGACCGAGGGTTACGGTAATAGGACCAGCAACAGGATCGGCAGCACGAAGGGAGAGACTGGATCGATCCTCGGCTTGCATATTCTGCCTCTCCGACCGGTTGAGCACCCGCATGCTCATTTCATGGGTTGGCTTAGGCATGCGAAGTTCATTCCATGTCTAAGCCCCAGCCGACCGAGGGTTGTGGCAGCAGGACCGGCAGCATGTAGAGGGGGACTGGGCTGATCCCTGGCTTGCGCATTATGCCTCTCCGACCGGCCTCTCCGGTTGGCTGAGCACCCACACGCTCGTTTCATGGGTTGACTTAGGCATACAGAGTTCATCCCCAGTCTAAGCCTACGGAGTTTATTCCCAGTCTAAGATCAAACCGAACCGAGGGTTGCGACAGTAGGATCGACAGCACGTAGGAGGGATCGGGTTGATCCCCGGCTTACGCATTCTGTCTCTCTGACCGGCTGAGCGTCCGCATGCCTGTTTCATGGGTTGGCTTAGGCATAGGGAGTTCATTCCATGTCTAAGCCCCAGTCAGACCGAGGGTTGTGGTAGCGGGACCGACAGCACACAGAGAGGGACTCGATCGGTCCTTGGTGTCATGGACTAAGCTTTCTCTCAGCAAGCGATAGACTGTACGACACTTGAATGGGTGCTCCCAACCAAGTCAGCCTTCAATAGATCGATATCTGAACAAATAACTATAAGCCATGGTTAGTCCCAAGCATTCACAATAAGACACAATATATCGAGATCAATCTCAGGCACACACACAAGAAGGCATATTCGCATCGAGAAAAAGAAAAACACATCGAGGTAACAATCGGGACATTCAATCAGGGTGAGTTTTATTATAGTCAAGAATCATACATTGGGACCTCCCACCATCGCCAGGGCTAGGGGGCAACCCTTGGTGGGTGGCCTAGGCTCGCATAGCAACTGGGGAGACAGCCCAACACTATGCTGTCAGCTCACCCCCTAAAGAGCCTTAGAGCTATGCTACCAGTAACCATTACAATGTTTGAAATGGGGACACTTTTCCTAGCACAAGGGATCTACCCAGCCATGGCCCTATACATGGGTGGCTTATGGCAACCTAAGTCCTGATCATGGCCCTATGCGAGGTTGGCTCATGACATCCTCCCCCACCTATTCTATCAACGTCCTCATCGACTTGCTAGCTTGAAATTCTTTGATCTTCCTTTGAAATCTTTGGAGGTCGTGTTCTCTCTCCCAGTTGGTTTCTTCTAGTCCTAATCCCTTCCTCTTCACTAAGTACTCCCGAACTAGTCTTCGAGATATCTTGGTTTCCCTATCAACTAAGATATCTTCGACTCAACGCTCTGAGGGTGGCTTCATGGTGATGGCAGCTCTGGTTGGCTCCTTTTGGCTAGCATCTATAGGATCTGCATGGAAAGGTTTCAGGTTGCCCACATGAAATACTGGGTGCACCTTCATCCACTTTGGTGGGTCAATTTTGTAAGAAGCATTCCCCACCTTGGATTACTGGACCTTTATATTTGTGCACCAGTCTATGATCTCTCTTTTTCAAGAACCTGGTTTGTTCAGGAACTAGTCGAACAAGAACCAAATCACCAACTTGAAATTGTTGAGCCCTACGACCCTTGTCTACCCATTTCTTCATCCGCTTTGATGCTTTCTCCAGGTAAGCTTGTATAATCTCTCTGTTTTGTTTCCACTCATTGTTGAGATTGAAGGCTCTCAGATTCTTTCCTCCATATTGTTCCAAGGAACTGTGAAGTAGCCTTGGTAATTGTCTAGTGACCACCTCAAATGGGCTCTTATTGGTGGAAGAGCTTTTGTTGGAATTAAAGTAGAGTTGGGCCATGTCCAATAATGAAGGCCAGTCTTTTTGATTGGCTTGAACAAAGTGCCTCAAGTATTCCTCTAATAATTCATTGAACCGTTCCGTTTGACCATCGATTTAAGGGTGATAGCTTGAGGAGATGTTGAGTTGGGACCCCAATATCTTGAAAAGTTCTCTCCAGAAAGACCCCATGATCTCGGAGCTCGATCGCTAACAATGTTTTGAGGGAGGCCCCAGTATTTGACCATATGTTTGAATAATAGTCAAGCTGTGTCTTCCGCTGTGCAATACTTATGAGTGGGAATGAATGTGGTGTACTTAGAGAATCGGTCAATCACCACCAAAATAGCTCCAAGGTCACCAACCTTGGGTAGGCTCAAAATTAAATTAAGGGAGATGCTTTCCCATGGTTTGGCGGGTACTGGTAGTGGTTCAAGCATGCCTGCAGGTTTCCTTCTTTCAACCTTGTCTTGTTGGCAAATGACGCAAGTCTTCATATAGTCCATCACATCTTGTCACATGTGAGGCCAATAGTATCCCTGTTTCAATAATGCCAAAGTGCGTTGCCAGCCTGGGTGTCCCGCCCATGGTGTGTCATGACATTCCCTCATCAGCATCTGTCTCAGACCTTTTGCTCTTGGCACAAACACTCGAAGCCCCTTGGTTCATAAGATCCCATTTTCTTGCCAAAAGTACTTGGACTTCCCTTCTTCCACTAGCTTCAGGATGGCACAAGCTTGCAGGTCCTTCCTTAAGTGATCTCCAATCAACTTGTGAATGTCTGTAGTGGCTCTGCTAGTCGCCATTGGGGTAATCTTCTAAGGGCTACTAAATCTGCTCGCCTACTCAATGCATCGGCCACTTGATTGGTCTTTCTAACGGTGCGCTCAAAACAAAAGTTGAACTCTACTAAAAATTCCTACCACCTTGCTTGTTTTATCGTAAGCCTTGGTTGGGTGAGAAAATGGCTAACGGCCGCATTGTCTGTCTTCACGATAAAGTGTGAGCCCAACAAGTAATGTCACTAAGCCCTCAAGCAATGAACCAGCGCTAGGAGTTCTTTTTCTTGGGTCGTATATTTCCTTTCATCTTCACTTAGTTTCCTACTTTCAAATGCTACTGGTTGATGTTGTTGCAAAAGCACTCCTCCAATAGCAAAATCAGATGCATCCATCTGAACTTCGAAAGGCTTTTCAATATCAGGGAGAGCTAAGATGGGATCCTTCATAATAGCATCTTTCAATCCCTCGAAAGGCTCTTGGCACTCACTCGTCCAACACCATTTATGCTTCTTTTTCAATAGCTCCGTAAGGGCAGTGGTCTTGCGAGAGTACCTTTCCATAAACCTTCTATAATGTTGGCTAGTCCCAAAAATGAGCAAAGCTCACTAACGTTCTTCGGTGTTGTCCACTCCTTGATGGCCTTAACCTTTTTCATGTCCATTAGAATGTGGCCACGTTCGACAATGTGACCGAGAAAATGGATTTGGGTCTGAGCAAATGCACACTTCTCCCTTTTTACGTATAACTAGTGGTCCTATAATCTTTGAAGTACCTGGCGCAGGTGTTCTTGATGTTCTTCCAAGGTGGAGCTATATACCACTATATTGTCTAAATAGATGACTATAAATTTGTCTCAGTAGTCATGGAATACCTGATTCATCAATGTACAAAATGTGGCAGGAGCATTGCTCAGTCCAAAGGGCATAACAAGAAATTCAAATGCACCATACCGTGTCACACAAGTGGTCTTTGGCTCATCTCCCTCAATGATTCTGACCTGATGGTACCCAGATCTTAGGTCCAATTTGGAGAAGTACTTGGCCTGGCTCAATTGATCAAACGAGTTTGCTATAAAGGGGATGGGATATTTGTTTCTTACGGTGACTTTGTTCAGGGCCCTATAGTCAACACATAATTGTAAACTTCCATCATGCTTCTTCTGAAATAGCATTGGTGCTCCGAAATGAGCCTTTGATGGTCTGATGAACCTGACTTGTAGCAGCTCATCTAACTATTTTCTTAGTTCGGCCAACTCTGGCGGGGCCATGCGGTAAAGAGCTCTAGCAGAGGGTTTCGTTCCTGAGAGGAGCTCAATTTCCTGGTCCACTGCTCGTCGAGGGGGTAGAACCTTAGGCAACATCTCTGGCATCACCTCTTCGAATTCTTCCAACATTTTTCCCACACCATCAGGTATTGGTTCTACTTTCGACCCTTTTTTGTAGATCGACACAGCCACAAAGGAGGGTTCCCCTCTCTTTACCCCTTTCTTGAACTGTAAAGATGAAATCATTTTCTTCCCACTCTTTGGTAAGATGTTGGCTGGCACCACACATGGGTTTTCCCTTAAGAACAACAAGCAGCTAGCGACGGGGATAAGGATAACTTGAGCCAACATCATAAAGTCCAATCCGAGAACAACATCAAAGTCATCCAGGGGGGAAACTGTAAAGTCTACCTTCATTTCCCATGGCCCCAATCGGGTTGTCACACTCTTGAAGCTTCCACTGATCATAAAGGCTAGCAAGTTGACCGCCTTCATTCATCCACAGTCTTTACTAATCTGAAGACCACACCTTTTTGCTTTTTCTGGTGTGATAAAAGTGTCGGTTGCACCCGTATCCACCATAGCCTTAGTGGCTTTCTCATTGATCGTCAAGTTCACATACATCAAGCCTCTACTCTGCTCTTTCTTTATAGTGTTCAATTGGGTGCGGAAGGCATTAAGGAACCTTATTGAACCCATCCTGGCTAGCTATTCTTCAGCTTCTTCAACACTCTCTGGCACTTTTGTGGACTCTTGAGTCCTGAAGGCATTAAGGGCTCCCTTGTGTGGGCATTCAGCCACCCGATGTGGTCCCTTACAAAGAAAGCAAGCTAGCAGTTACCTAGGTTTGAAAATCCTTGTGTTGCTTGTCTTGGGTTGGGTGTTATCTCGACCAAAGGACCTCCTATCTGATCCCCCACTGAAGGGTCGATCCAACCTAGTCATCTTTCCCCCACTCCCAAAGTTGAAGCTACTGCCAGTTGATGGAGGATTTTTTCATTTTGAAGAGCCATCATTGTAATCATGGAGACATTCAGCTGCAGCCATGGCCATGGCCACATCTTGCACTTTCTGTCTTTGTAGTTCTGTCCTCGCCCAAGGCTTGAGGCTCTCAAGAAAATAGAACATCTTGTCCTTTTCGAACATGTCCCGAATATCCAACATCAGGGTAGAAAAGCTCCTTACAAATTCTCGCACCGTTCCTGTTTGCACCAATTCTCGAAGTCTCCTTCGAGCCATATACTCCACATTCTCAGGGAAAAACTGGTTTTTTAATTCTCACTTCAGATCCGTCCAAATCTTAATCAGGCACTTGTCATCGACAAACTTGGAATGCCACCACAGTTTGGCATCCCCTACGAGGTACATCGATGCCATTGCTACCTTGTCTTCCTCTGAATCTGTGTGTACAGCTCAAAAGTACTGCTCCATGTCAAATAAGAAATTTTCAAGTTCCTTAGCATCCCTTGCCCCCTCATAGCATCGAGGCTCTGGCACCTTGGGCCTTTTTCCCCTTTCCATCGAGCTTGAACCCGATCTAGCCACAGCCATTTGTAGGATGCTTACCTATGCTCTGAGCTCCTCAAACTCCTTTTGGAGAATGTTCAAGGCATCTCTAGCCTCTTCGCTCACGTTGTGGAAAGTATCGGACAACTCCCACTGGGTTGTCTCGATCTCCCTCACTTGATCTTTAGTTGCCATATAAGTTTTCATTGCGGCCACCACGGCCTCAAGTTCTTCAATTCTCTATTGATGATTGGGTCCACCACTTGTGGCCATCTCATCCATTTTTCTAGCACTTCTCAACTGTGCTCTAATACCACGTGTCACGGACTAAGCTTTCTCTTAGCAAGCAATAGACTGTGCGGCACTTGAATGGGTGCTCCCAACCAACTCAGCCTTCAATAGATCGATATCTGAACAAATAACCATAAGCCATGGTTAGTCCCAAGCATTCACAATAAGACAATATATCGAGATCGATCTCAAGCACACACACAAAAGGCATATTCGCATCGAGAAAAAGAAAAACACATCGAGGCAACAATCGGGACATTCAATCGGGGTGAGTTTTATTATAGTCAGGAATAATACATCAGGACCTCCCACCATCACCAGGGCCAGGGGGCAGCCCTTGGTGGTTGGCCTAGGCTCGCATAGCAACCGGGGAGACAGCCCAACACTATGTTGTTGGCTCACCCCCTAAAGAGCCTTAGAGATTTTAGAGCTATGCTACCAGTAACCATTACAATGTTTGAAATGGGGACACTTTTCCTAGCACAAGAGATATACCCGGCCATGGCCCTATACATGGGTGGCTTATGGCAACCTAAGTCCCGATCATGGCCCTATACAAGATTGGCTCATGACACCCGGCTTGCGCATTATGCCTTTTCGGTCGGCTCAGCGCCTGCACGCTCGTTTCATGGGTTGACTTAGGCATACGGAGTTCATTCCCAGCCTAAGATCGGACTGGATCGAGGGTTACGGTAGCAGGATCGACAGCACACAGGAGGGATCGGGCCGATCCCTGGCTTACGCATTCTACCTCTCCGACTGACTGAGCACCCGTACGCTTGTTTCGTGGGTTGGCTTAGGCATACGGAGTTCATTCCATGTCTAAGCATACGGAGTTCATTCCCAGTCTAAGATCAGACCGGACTGAGGGTTATAGTAGCAGGACTAGCAACAGGATCGGCAGCACGTAGGGGGGACCGGGCCAATCCTTGGCTTGCGCATTCTACCTCTCCGACCGGCTAAGCGCCCGCACGTTCGTTTCATGGGTTGGCTTAGACATACGGAGTTCATTCCATGTCTAAGCCCCAGCCAGACCGAGGGTTGTGGTAGCAGGACCGATAGTGGGATCGACAGCACACAGAGGGGGATCGGGCTGATCCCCAGCTTGTGCATTATGCCTCTTCAGCCAGCCTTTTCGGCTAACTGAGCGCCCACACGCTCGTTTCATGGGTTGACTTAGGCATACGGAGTTCATCTTCAGTCTAAGCATACGGAGTTCATTCCCAGTCTAAGATCAGACCAGACTGAGGGTTGCGGTAGCAGGATCGACAGCACGTAGGGGGGATCGGGCTGATCCTCGGCTTGTGCATTCTACCTCTCCAGCCAACTGAGCACCCACACGTTCATTTCGTGGGTTAGCTTAGGCATAAGGAGTTCATTCTGTGTCTAAGCCCTAGCCGGACTGAGGGTTTTGGTAGCGGGACTGAGAGCACACAGAGGGGGATTGGCTCGATCCTCAGCTTATGCATTATGCCTCTTCGATCGGCTCAGCGCCTGCACGCTCGTTTCGTGGGTTGACTTATGCATACGGAGTTTATTCCCAGTCTAAGATTAGACTGGACCAAGGGTTACGACAGCAGGATCGACAGCACGTAGGGGGGACCGAGCCGATCCCTGGCTTGCTAATTTTGCCTTTCCGACTGGCTGAGCGCCCGCACGCTCATTTCGTTGGTTGGCTTAGGCATACGGAGTTCATTCCATGTCTAAACATACGGAGTTCATTCACAGTCTAAGATTTTGAGCCACGGTGCACATGCTGGGCTCGGGCATGTGCTGGTGTCATATTTTTTTCACCCGTGGCACCATCACCGAAACATCACCGGAGAGCCTAACCGGCGGCATTGGGGGTTTCGGTGATTGGGGGGGCTGGGGGTGTGCGCACATGATGTGCGATGGGTGCTAGTAGTTGGCCCTTATATTGGCCCCCTATCCCTCATCAAACCTTGAGAACTCACGCCCCCTTAAAGAGCATTTGAGATTATATAGGTTTGCTGCCAGTAGCCATTAAAATGTCTGAAATGGGGACACTTTTTTCAAACGGTCACAAAATCTTCTCCACTTCAAGTTTTTAGCTGAATTTTTTTGTGCATGCCAAAAAAAAAATGCAAGGATCACCTCTACCAATTTTGGGAAATCCCAAACCGAAAAAAGTTTGAAAAATCGTGAAAAATAGAAAACGGATTGTCTTGCCACGAAACTTCACATGAAGGCTTAGGGGACCATTGTATGAATTTAAAAGCCATAAAAATGGCATTGGCATGGCAGAAATATGAAGATGTGCTTGTACCCACCTACCACCCGTTCGATCCCCAGTTTACGCATCCTGTCTCTCTGGTCGGCTGAGCGCCCACACCCTCATTTCGTTGGTTGACTTAGGCATACGGAGTTCATCCCCAGTCTAAGCATACTGAGTTCATTCCCAATCTAAGCTCGGACCGGACCGAGGGTTGCGACAGCAGGATCGATAGCACGTAGAGGGGGATCAGACCGATCCCCGGCTTGTACATTATGCCTCTCCGACCGGCTCAACGCCCGCACGCTCATTTCGTGGGTTGACTTAGGCATACGGAGTTCATTCCTAGTCTAAGATCAAATCGGATCGAGGGTTGCGGCAGCAGGATCGACAGCACGCAGAAAAGACCGGATTGGTCCTCGGCTTGCGCATTCTGCCTCTCCGGCCGACTGAGCGCCCGCACGCTCGTTTCGTGGGTTGGCTTAGCCATATGGAGTTCATTCCATGTCTAAGCATACGGACTTCATTCCCAGTCTAAGTCAGATCAGACCGAGGGTTGCGGTAGTAGGACTAGCAGTAGGATCGACAGCATGCAGGGGGGACAAGGTTGATCCCCGGCTTGCGCATTCTACCTCTTCTGTTGGTTGAGCGCCTGCATGCCCATTTTGTGGGTTGGCTTAGGCATAGGGAGTTCATTCAATGTCTAAGCCCCAGTCAGACCGAGGGTTGTGGCAACGGGACCGACAGCATGCAGAGGGGGACTGGGTCGATCCCTAGCTTGCGCATTATGCCTTTTCGACAGGCTCAGCACCCGAATACTTGTTTTGTGGGTTGACTTAGGCATACGAAGTTCATTTCTAGTCTAAGATCAGACCAGACCGAGGGTTGCGGTAGCAAGATCGACAGCAGGCAAGGGGGATCGGGTTCATCCCCAGCTTGCGCATTCTTCCTCTCCGACCAGTTGAGCACCCGCACGCTTGTTTCTTGGGTTGGCTTAGTTATACGGAGTTCATTCCATGTCTAAGCCCTAGTCGGACAGAAGGTTGTGGCAGGAGGACTGGTAGCGGGATCGACAGCACGCAAAAGGGGACCGGGTTGATCCCTGACCTACACATTATGCCTCTCCGACAGGCCTCTCCGGCTGATTGACCACCCGCACGCTTATTTCATGGGTTGACTTAGGCATACGAGTTCATCCCCAGTCTAAGCATACGGAGTTTATTCCCAGTCTAAGATCGGATCGGACCGAGGGTTGCGACAGCAGTATTGATAGCCTGCAGGGGGGACCGAGATGATCCTCGGCTTACGTATTCTGTCTCTCCGGTTGGCTGAGCACCCGCACGCCCGTTTCATGGGTTGGCTTAGGCATAGGGAGTTAATTCCATGTCTAAGCCCCAGCCGGACCAAGGGTTGTGGCAGCGGGACCGGTAGCACATAGAGGGGGACTGGGTCGATCCCTAGCTTGCGCATTATGCCTCTCCGGTAGGCCCAGCGCCCGAATGCTTGTTTCATAGGTTGACTTAGGCATACAAAGTTCATTTCTAGTCTAAGATCGGACTAGACTAAGGGTTGCCATAGCAAGATCGACAGCACACAAGAGGGACCGGGTCAGTCCCCAGCTTGCACATTCTGCCTCTCTGGTCGGCTAAGTGCCTGCACGCTTGTTTCGTGGGTTGGCTTAGGCATACAGTGTTCATTCCATGTCTAAACATACGAAGTTCATTCCCAGTCTAAGATCGGACCGGATCGAGGGTTAAGGCAGTAGGACCAGCAGCAGGATCGGCAACATGTAGGGGGGACCAAGCCGATCCCCAACTTGCACATTCTGCCTCTCTGACCGGTTGAGCGCCCCCACGCTCGTGTCGTGGGTTGACTTAGGCATACAAAGTTCATCCCTAGTCTAAGATCAAACCGGACCGAGGGTTGCGACAGCAGGATCGACAGCACTAAGGGGGGATCGGGTTGATCCCCGACTTACGCATTCTGCCTCTCCGGTCGGCTTAGAGCTAGCACGCTCGTTCCGTGGGTTGGCTTAAGCATACGGAGTTCATTCCTTGTCTAAGCATACGGAGTTCATTCCCAGTCTAAGATCTGTTCGGACTGAGGCTTGCGGTCACAGAACCAGCAGCAGTATCGATAGCAGTAGGGGGGGTCAGGCTGATCTTCGCCTTGTACATTCTACCTCGCCAGCTGGCCTCTCCGATCGATTGAGCGCCCGTACACTCATTTTATGGGTTGACTTAGGCACACGAAGTTCATCCCCAATCTAAGCATACGAAGTTCATTCCCAGTCTAAGATCGAACTAGACTGAGGGTTGCGGCAGCAGGATCGGTAGCACATAGGGGGGACCGGGCCGATCCTCAGCTTACGCATTCTGCCTCTCCGGCCGGCTGAGCGCCCGCACGCCTCTTTCGTGGCTTGGCTTAGGCATAGGGAGTTCATTCCATGTCTAAGACCCAGCCGGACCGAAGGTTGTAGCAGCGGGACTGGCAGCACGCAGAGGGGGACCGGGTCAATCCCCAGCTTGTGCATTCTGCCTCTCCGGTCGACTGAGCGACTGCACGCTCGTTTTGTGGGTTGGCTTAGGCATATAGAGTTCATTCCATGTCTAAGCATACAGAGTTCATTCCCAGTCTAAGAGTTTGAGCCACGGCACACATGCTGGGCTCGAGCATGTGCTGGTGTCGCATTTTTTTCGCTCGGGGCACCATCGCTGGAGAGCCTAACCGACGGCATTAGGGGTTCCGGCGATTGGGGGGCCAGGGGGTGTGTGCACATGATGTGTGATGGGTGCTGGTAGTTGGCCCTTATATTGGCCCCCTATCCCTCATCAAACCTCGAGAACTCACACCCCCTTAAAGGGCATTTGAGACTTTTTAGGTATGCTGCCAGTAGCCATTAAAGTGTCTGACATGGGGATAGTTTTTTCAAATGGTCACAAAATCTTCTCCACTTTGAGTTTTTAGCTGAATATTTTTGTGCATGCCAACAAAAATACAAGGATCACCTCTACCGAATTTGGGGACAAAACTCTTTGTAAAAAAATTTTAAACAATCCCAAACCATCTAAAGTTTCAAGAATCGTGAAAAATAGAAAACGGGTCGCCTTGCCACGAAACTTCACATGAAGGCGTAGGGGACCATTGTATGAATTTACAAGCCATAAAAATGGCATTGGCACGGCAAAAATATGAAGATGTGCTTGAACACACCTACCACCCGATCGATCCCCGGTTCGTGCATCCTGCCTCTCTCGTCGGCTGGGCATCCGCACGCTCGTTTCATGGGTTGACTTAGGCATACGAAGTTCATTCCCAGTCTCAGATCGGACTGGACCGAGGGTTGCAACAGTAGGATCGGCAGCACGCAAGGGGGATCGGACCGATCCCCGACTTGCGCATTCTGCCTCTCCGATAGGTTGAGCGCCCGCACACCCGTTTCGTGGGTTGGCTTAGGCATAGGGAGTTCATTCCACTGCTAAGCCCCAGCTGGACCGAGGGTTGTGGCAGCAGGACCGACAGCACACAGAGGGGGATTGGGTCGATCCCCGGCTTGCGCATTATGCCTCTCCGGCTGGCTCAGAGACCACATGCTCGTTTCGTGGGTTGACTTAGGCATACGGAGTTTATTCCCAGTCTAAGATCGGATCAGACTGAGGGTTGTAGCAGTAGGATCGACAGCATGCAGGGGTGGATTGGGTCAGTCCTCGGCTTACGCATTCTGCCTCTCCGATCGACTCAGCGCCCGTACGCTCGTTTCGTGGGTTAGCTTAGGCATACGGAGTTCATTCCATGTCTAAGCATATGGAGTTCATTCCCAATCTAAGATCAGACCGGACCGAGGGTTACGGTAGTAGGACCAGCAGTAGGATCGATAGCACGCAGGGGGGATTGGGCCAATCCCTGGCTTGCGCATTTTGCCTCTCCGACCGGCTGAGTGCCCGCACGCTCGTTTCGAGGGTTGGCTTAGGTATACGGAGTTCATTCCATGTCTAAGCCCCAGCCGGACATAGGGTTGTGGCAGCAGGACCAGCAGCGGGATCAGTAGCACGCAGAGGGGGATCGGGTTAATCCCCGACTTGTGCATTATGCGACTCTGACCGGCCTTTCCGATCGGCTGAGCGCCCGCACACTCATTTCGTGGGTTGACTTAGGCATACGAAGTTCATCCCTAGTGTAAGCATACGGAGTTCATTCCCAATCTAAGATCGGATCGATCTGAGGGTTACGGTAGCAGGATCGGTAGCACGCGGGGGGGGTTAGGTTGATCCTCGACTTGCGCATTCTACCTCTTCGGTAGACTGAGTGCCCGCACGCCTGTTTCATGGGTTTGCTTAGGCGTAGGGAGTTCATTCCATGTCTAAGCCCCAGCCGGACTGAGGGTTCTGGCAGCGGGACCGACAGCATACAGAGGGGCATCGGGCCGATCCCTGGCTTGCGCATTATGCCTCTTCGGTCAGCTCAACGCCCGAACACTCGTTTCATTGGTTGACTTAGGCATACGGAGTTCATTCCCAGTCTAAGATTGGATCGGACCGAGGGTTACAGCAACCGGATCAACAGCACGCAGGGGGGACCAGGTCGGTCCCCAGCTTACGCAATCTACCTTTCCGATCGACTGAGCACGCACACGCTCGTTTCGCGGGTTGGCTTAGGCATACGGAGTTCATTCCATGTCTAAGCATACGGAGTTCATTCCCAATCTAAGATCGGACCGACCAAGGGTTGCGGCAGTAGGACCAGCAGCAGGATCGGCAGCACGCAAGGGGGATCAGGCTGATCCTCGGCTTACGAATTCTGCCTCTTCAGCCGGTTGAGTGCCCGCATGCTCGTTTCGTGTTTTGGCTTAGGTGTACGGAGTTCATTCCATGTCTAAGCCCTAGCCGGACCGAGGGTTGTGGCAGCAGGACCGGTAGTGGGATCGATAGCATGTAAAAAGGGATCGAGCTGATCCCCAGCTTGTGGATTATGCCTCTCCGGCCGACCGAGTGCCCGCATGCTCATTTCATGGGTTGACTTAGGCATACGAAGTTCATCCCCAGTCTAAGCATATGGAGTTCATTCCAAGTCTAAGATCAGACCGGATCGAGGGTTGCGACAGTAGGATCGACAGCACGTTGGGGGGACCGGGCTGATCCCCGGCTTGCCCATTCAACCTCTTTGGCCGGTTGAGTGCCCGCACACCTGTTTCTTGGGTTGGCTTAGGCATAGGGAGTTTATTCCAACAAAAATACAAGGATCAGCTCTACCAAATTTAGGGACAAAACTCTTTCTAAAAAAATTTTAAAAAATCTCGAACCGCAAAAGGTTTCAAAAATTGTGAAAAATAGAAAACGGATCGTCTTGCCACGAACATCACATGAAGGCTTAGGGCACCATTGTATGAATTTACAAGCCATAAAAATGGCTTTGGCATGGAAAAAATATGAAGATGTGCTTGAACCCACCTACCACCCGTTTGATCCCCGGCTTGCGCATCCTGCCT
Source organism: Durio zibethinus (assembly GCF_047325235.1). Classification (NCBI taxonomy): domain Eukaryota; kingdom Viridiplantae; phylum Streptophyta; class Magnoliopsida; order Malvales; family Malvaceae; genus Durio; species Durio zibethinus. Next base: position 21,535,825 of record NC_143181.1, read on the forward strand.
CTCTGGTCAGCTGAGCGTCCGCACGCTCATTTCATGGGTTGACTTAGGCATACAGAGTTCATTCCCAGTCTAAGCATACGGAGTTCATTCCTAGTCTAAGATCGAATCAGACCAAGGGTTACGGCAGCACTATCAGCAACACGCAGGGGGAATCGGGCCGATACCCAGCTTGTGCATTCTGCCTCTTCGGTCGGCTGAGCGTCCGCACGCCCATTTAATGGGTTGGCTTAAGCATACAGAGTTTATTCCCAGTCTAAGCATACGGAGTTCATTCCCAGTCTAAGATTGGACTGGACCAAGGGTTGTGGTAGCATGATCAACAGCACGTAGGGGGGATCGGGCCGATACCCAGCTTGCACATTCTGCCTCTCCGACCAGCTGAGTGCCCGCACGCCCGTTTCATGGGTTGGCTTAGGCATAGGGAGTTCATTCCATGTCTAAGTCCCATTCGGACCAAGGGTTGTGGCAGCGAGATCGGCAGCACGCAGAGGGGGATCGGGCCAATCCCCTACTTGCACATTATGCCTCTCCGACCGGCTCAGCATCCGTACACTCATTTCATGGGTTGACTTAGGCATACGGAGTTTATTCCCAGTCTAAGATCAGACCAGACCGAGGGTTGTGGCAGTAGGACCAGCAGCAGGATCGATAGTATGTAGGAGAGGAATGGGTCGATCCCTGGTTTGCGCATTCTACCTCCCCGATCGGCCTCTCCAATCGGCTGAGCACCCACACGCTCATTTCATGGGTTGACATAGGCATACGGAGTTAATCCCCAATCTAAACATACGGAGTTCATTCCCAATCTAAGATTGGATCAGATCGAGGGTTGCGACAGCAGGATCGATAGCACGCAGGGGGGATCGGGCCGATCCTCAGCCTATGCATTCTACCTCTCCGGCCGATTGAGCGCCCACACGACCGTTTCATGGGTTGGCTTAGGCACAGGGAGTTCATTCCATGTCTAAGCCCCAGGCGGACCAAGGGTTGTGGCAACCGGACCGACAGCACGCAGAAGGGGACCGGGTCGATCCTTGGCTTGTGCATTCTGCCTCTCCGGCCGGTTGAGCGCCCGCACGCTCATTTCATGGGTTGGCTTAGGTATACGGAGTTCATTCCATGTCTAAGCTCCAACCGGATCGAGGGTTGTGGCAGTGGGACCGACAGCACACAGAGGGGGACTGAGTCGATCCCCGACTTGTGCATTATGCCTTTCCAACCGGGTCAGCACCCGCACACTCATTTCATGGGTTGGCTTAGGCATACGGAGTTCATTCCCAGTCTAAGATCAGACCAGACCGAAGGTTGCGGCAACAAGGTCGATAGCATGCAGGAGGGGATCGGACTGGTCCCTGACTTGCTTATTCTACCTCTCCAGTTGGCTGAGTGCCCGCATGCTCGTTTCATGGGTTGGCTTAGGCATACAGAGTTCATTCCATGCCTAAGCATACAGAGTTCATTCCTAGTCTAAGATCGGACTGGACTGAGGGTTGCACAGCAAGACCAGCAACAGGATCGGTAGCACGTAAGGGGGGCCGGACCGATCGCATGCTGGCGCATTCTACCTCTTTGATCGGCCGAGTGCCCGCACGCCCATTTCATGGGTTGGCTTAGGCATAGGGAGTTCATTCCATGTCTAAGCCCTAGTTGGACTGAGGGTTGTGGCAGTGGGACCGATAGCACGCAGAGGGGGACCGGGCCGATCTCCGGCTTGCGCATTATGCCTCTCCGACTGGCTTAGTGCCCACACACTCATTTCATGGGTTGACTTAGGCATACGAAGTTCATTCATAGTCTAAGATCAGACCAAACTGAGGGTTGCGACAGTAGGATCGACAGCACGTAGGGGGGATCGGGCCGATCCCTGGCTTGCGCATTCTACCTTTTCGGTCGACTGAGCATCGGCATGCTTGTTTCATGGGTTGGCTTAGGCATACAGAGTTCATTCCATGTCCAAGCATACGGAGTTCATTCCCAGTCTAAGATTGGATCGAACCGAGGGTTGCGATCGCAGGACCAGCAACAGGATCTGTAGCACACAAGGGGGGACCGGGCCAGTCCCAGGCTTGCACATTCTGCCTCTCCAACCAGTTGAGTGCCCGCACGTTCATTTCATGGGTTGGCTTAGGCATACGAAGTTCATTCAATGTCTAAGCCCCAGCTGGACAAAGGGTTATGGCAGCAGGACCAGTAACGGGATCGACAGCACGCAAAGGGGGAATGAGCTGATCCCCGATTTGTGCATTATGCCTCTCCGGCCAACCTCTCCAGTCGACTGAGTGCCCGCACGCTCGATTCGTGGGTTGACTTGGGCATACGAAGTTCATCCCCAATCTAAGCATATGGAGTTCATTTCCAATCTAAGATCGGATCGGACCGAGGGTTGCGACAGCAGGATCGGCAGCACGTAGGTGGGTCGGACCGACCCTTGGCTTGCGCATTCTGCCTCTCCGACCGGTTGAGTGCCCTGCACGCCTGTTTCATGGGTTGGCTTAGGCATAGGGATTTCATTCCATGTCTAAGCCCCAGCCAGATTGAGGGTTGTGGCAGCGGGATCGACAGCACGCAGAGGGGACTGGGCCGATCCTCGGTTGCCCATTTTGCCTTTCCGGCCAGCTGAGCGCCCGCGCGCCCGTCTCGTGGGTTGGCTTAGGCATAGGGAGTTCATTCCATGTCTAAGCCCTTGCCAGACCGAGGGTTCTAGTAGCAGGACCAGCAGCACGCAGAGGGGGACCGGGCCGATCCCCGACTTGCGCATTATGCCTCTTCGGTCGGCTCAGTGCCCGCATGCTCGTTTCGTGGGTTGACTTAGCCATACGGAGTTCATTCCAAGTCTAAGATCGGACCGGACTGAGGGTTGTGGCAGCATGATCGACAGCACGTGGAGGGCATCGGGCTGATCCCCAACTTGCGCATTCTGCCTCTCCGACTAGTTGAGCTCCCGCATGCTCATTTCGTGGGTTGGCTTAGGCATACGGAGTTCATTCCATGTCTAAGCATACGGAATTCATTCCTAGTCTAAGATTTTGAGCCACGGTACACATGCTGGGCTCGGGCATGTGCTGGTGCCACATTTTTTCGCCCAGGGCACCACCGTCGGAGCATCGCCGGAGAGCCTAACCGGTGACATTGGGGGTTCCGACAATTGGGGGGGCGGGGGGTGTGCGCACATGATGTGTGATGGGTGCTGGTACTTAGCCATTATATTGGCCCCCTATCCCTCAACAAACCTTAAGAACTCACACCCCCTTAAAGAGCATTTGAGATTTTATAGGTTTGCTGCCAGTAGCCATTAAACTGTCTGAAATGGGGACACTTTTTTCAAATGGTCACAAAATCTTCTCCACTTCGAGTTTTTAGCTGAATATTTTTATGCATGCCAACAAAAATACAAGGATCACCTCTACTAAATTTGGGGACAAAATACTTTCTAAAAAAATTTTGAAAAATCCCGAACCGTAAAAATTTTCAAAATTTGTGAAAAATACAAAACGGGTCGTCTTGCCACGAAACTGCACATTAAGGCTTAGGGCACCATTTTATGAATTTACAAGCCATAAAAATGGCATTGGCATGGCAGAAATATGAAGATGTGCTTGAACCCACCTACCACCTGTTCGATCCCCGACTTATGCATCCTACCTCTCTCGTCGGCTGAGAGCCCGAACGCTCATTTCGTGGGTTGACTTAGGCATACGGAGTTCATCCCTAATCTAAGCATACGGAGTTCATTCTCAGTCTAAGATCAGACCGGACCAAGGATTGTGGTACCAGGATCGATAGCACGCAGGGGGGACCGAGCCTATCCCCGGGTTGCGTATTCTGCCTCTCCGATCGACTGAGTGCCCGCACATCCGTTTTGTGGGTTGGCCTACTCGTAGGGAGTTCATTCCATGTCTAAGCCCCAGCCGGACGGAGGGTTGTGGCACCGGGACTGGCAGCGTGCATAGAGGGACTGGGTTGATCCCCGGCTTGCGCATTATGCCTCTCTGGTCGGCTCAACGCCCGTACACTCATTTTGTGGGTTGACTTAGGCATACGGAGTTCATTCCCAATCTAAGATCAGACCGGACCGAGGGTTGCGGTAGCAGGATCGACAGCACACACGAGGGACCGGGTCGGTCCTCGACTTGGGCATTCTGCCTCTCCAGTCGGCTGAGCGCTCGCACGCTCGTTTCGTGTGTTGGCTTAGGCATACGGAGTTCATTCCATGTCTAAGCATACGGAGTTAATTCCCTGTCTAAGATCGGACCGGATCGAGGGTTGTAGTAGCAATACCAATAGCAGGATCGATAGCATGCAGGGGGGACCGGATCGATCCCCGCTTAAGCAATCTGCCTCTCCAGTCGGCTGAGCGCCCGTACGCTCATTTCGTGGGTTGACTTAGGCATACGGAGTTCATCCCCAGTCTAAGCATACGGAGTTCATTCCTAGTCTAAGATCAGATCGGACCGAGGGTTGCGATAATAGGATCGGCAGCACGCAGGGGGGACCGGGTCGATCCCCGGCTTACGCATTCTACCTCTCTGATCGATTGAGTGCTCGCACGCCCGTTTCGTTGGTTTACTTAGGCATAGGGAGTTCATTCCATGTCTAAGCCCCTGTCGGACCGAGGGTTGTGGTAGCAGGACCAACAGCGGGATCGACAGCACACAGAGGGGGATCGGGTTGATCCTCGGCTTGCGTACTATGCCTCTTCGGCCGGCCTCTCCGACCGACTGAGCACCCGTACGCTTGCCTCGTGGGTTGACTTAGGCATACGGAGTTCATCCCCAGTCGAAGCATACGGAGCTCATTCCCAGTCTAAGATCAGATCGGACCGAGGGTTACGGTAGCAGGATCGATAGCACATAGGGGGGACCGGACCGATCCTCGGCTTGATCATTCTGCCTCTCCGGTCGACTGAGCGCCCGCACGCTCGTTTCATAGGTTGGCTTAGGCATATGGAGTTCATTACATGTCTAAGCATACGGAGTTCATTCCCAGTCTAAGATTTTGAGCCACGGTGCACATGCTGGGCTCGGGCATGTGTTGGTGCCACATTTTTTTTGCCCGGGGCACCATCACCGAAGCATCGCTAGAGCATCACCGGAGAGCCTAATCGGTGGCATTAGGGGTTTCGACGATTGGGGGGCCGGGGGGTGTGCGCACATGATGTGCGATGGGTGCTGGTACTTGGCCCTTATATTGGCCCCCTATCCCTCATCAAACCTCGAGAACTCACACCCCTTTAAAGAGCATTTGAGATTTTATAGGTTTGCTACCAGTAGCCATTACAGTGTATGAAATTGGGACACCTTTTTCAAATGGTCGTAAAATCTTCTCCACTTCGAGTCCTTAGCTGAATTTTTTGGTGCATGCCAACAAAAATACAAGGATCACCTCTACCAAATTTGGGGACAAAACCCTTTCTAAAAAAATTTTGAAAAATCCTTAACAGCAAAAAGTTTCAAAAATCGTGAAAAATAGAAAATGGGTTGTCTAGCCATGAAACTTCACATGAAGGCTTAGGGGACCATTGTATGAATTTACAAGCCATAAAAATGGCATTGGCATGGTAGAAATATGAAGATGTGCTTGAACCCACTTACCACCCGTTCGATCCCCGACTTATGCATCCTGCCTTTCTGGTCGGTTGAACGCCTACACGCTTGTTTCATGGGTTGACTTAGGCATACGGAGTTCATCCCCAGTCTAAGCATACGGAGTTCATTTCCAGTCTAAGATCGAACCGGATAGGGGGTTACGGTAGTAGGATCGGTAGCACGTAAGGGGGATCGGTTCGATCCCTGGCTTGCGCATTCTGCCTTTTCGGTCGGTTGAGCCCCCACGCGCCCGTTTCGTGGGTTGGCTTAGGCATAGGGAGTTCATTCCATGTCTAAGCCCCAGCTGGGCTGAGGGTTGTGGCAGTGGGACCGGCAGCACGCAGAGGGGGACCAAGCCGTTCCCCGGCTTGCGCATTATGCCTCTTCGGCTGGCTCTGTGCCCGTACGCTCGTTTCGTGGGTTGACTTATGCATACGGAGTTCATTCCCAGTCAAGATCGAACCGAACTGAGGGTTGCGGTAGTAGGATCGACAGCACACAGGAGTGGACCGAGCCAATCCCTGGCTTACGCATTCTGCCGCTCCGGCCGGCTGAGTGCCCGCACGCTCGTTTCGTGGGTTAGCTTAGGCATACGGAGTTCATTCCATGTCTAAGCATACGGAGTTCATTCCCATCTAAGATTTTGAGCGACGGTACACATGCCGAGCTCAGACATGTGCTGTCATCATATTTTTTTCGCCCAGGGCACCATTGCCGGAGCATTGTCGGCGCATCGTCGGAGAGCCTAACCGGTGGCATTAGGGGTTCTGACGATTGGGGGGGCCAGGGGGTGTGCACACATGATGTGCGATGGGTGCTGATACTTGGATCTTATATTGGCCCCCTATCCCTGCTCAAACCTCGAGAACTCACACCCCCTTAAAAAGCATTTGAGATTTTATAGGTTTGCTGCCAGTAGCCATTAAAGTGTCTGAAATGGGGACACTTTTTTCAAATGGTCACAAAATCTTCTCCACTTAGAGTTCTTAGCTGAATTTTTTTGGGCATGCCAAAAAAAATACAAGGATCACCTCTACCAAATTTGGGGACAAAACCCTTTCTAAAAAAATTTTAAAAAATCCCAAACCGTAAAAAGTTTCAAAAATCTTGAAAAATAGAAAACGGGTCATCTTGCCACGAAACTTCACATGAAGGCTTAGGGCACCATTTTATGAATTTACAAACCATAAAAATGGCATTGGCATGGTAGAAATATGAAGATGTGCTTGAACCCACCTATCATCCGTTCGATCCCCGGCTTGCGCATCCTGCCTCTCTGGTCGGCTGAGCGTCCGCACGCTCGTTTCGTGGGTTGACTTAGGCATACAGAGTTCATCCCCAGTCTAAGCATATAGAGTTCATTCCCAGTCTAAGATCAGACCAGACCAAGGGTTGCGACAGTCGGATCGATAGCACGTAGGGGGGACCGGGTCGATCCCCGGCTTGCACATTCTGCCTCTCCGACCGGCTGAGCGCCAGCGCGCCCGTTTCGTGGGTTGGCTTAGGCATAGGGAGTTCATTCCATGTCTAAGACCCAGTCGGACTAAGAGTTGTGGCAGCGAGATCGGCAGCACGTAGAGGGGGACCGGGTCGATCCCCAGCTTGCCTATTATGCCTCTCCGGTCGGCTCAACGCCCACACGCTCGTTTCATGGGTTGAGTTAAGCATACGAACTTCATTCCCAGTCTAAGATTAGATTGGACCGAGGGTTGCGATAGCAGGATCGACAGCACACAGGGGGGATCAGGCCGGTCCCCGACTTGTGCATTCTGCCTCTCTGGTCGGCTGAGTGCCCGCACACTCGTTTCATGGGTTGGCTTAGGCATACGAAGTTCATTCAATGTCTAAGCATACGGAGTTCATTCCTAGTCTAGGATCAGACCGGATCAAAGGTTACGGTAGTAGGACCAGCAGCAAGATCTGTAGCACGTAGGGGGGCACCGGGCCGATCCCTAGCTTGTACATTTTGCCTCTCCAACCGGCTGAGCGCCCGCACACTCGTTTCATGGGTTGGCTTAGGCATATGGAGTTTATTCTATGTCTAAGCCCCAGCCAGACTGAGGGTTGTGGCAACACGTAGAGGGGGACCTGGCTGATCCCCAGCTTACGCATTATGCCTCTCCAACTAGCCTCTCCGATCGGCTAAGTGCCCGCATGCTTGTTTCGTGGGTTGACTTAGGCATACGGAGTTCATCCCCAGTCCAAGCATATGGAGTTCATTTCCAGTCTAAGACCAGACCGGACCAAAGGTTGCGACAGCAGGATCGACAGCACGCAGGAGGGATCGGGCTGATCCCCGACTTGCGCATTTTGCCTCTCCGATAGGCTGAGCACCCGCACGCCCGTTTCATGGGTTGGCTTAGGCATAGGGAGTTCATTCCATGTCTAAGCCCTAGCCAGACTGAGGGTTGTGGCAACGGGGCCGGTAGCACGCAGAGGGGGATCGGGTCAATCCCCGGCTTGCGCATTATGCCTCTCCGATCGGCTCAGCGCCCACACATTCATTTCATGGGTTGAGTTAGGCATACGAAGTTCATTCCCAGTCTAAGATCAGACCAGACCAAGGGCTGCGGTAGTAGGATCGGTAGCACGCAGGGGGGATTGAGCCAGTCCCCGGCTTGCGCATTCTGCCTCTCCGGTCGACTGAGCGCCCGCATGCTCGTTTCGTGGGTTGGCTTAGGCATACAGAGTTCATTCCATGTCTAAGCATACAAAGTTCATTTCCAGTCTAAGATCAGACCGGATCAAAGGTTGTGACAGCAATACCAGCAGCAGGATCGATAGCGCACAGAGGGGACTGGGTTGATCCCTGGCTTTTGCATTCTGTCTCTCCGACCGGCTGAGCACCTGCACGCTCATTTTGTGGGTTGGCTTAGGCATACAGAGTTCATTCCATGTCTAAGCCCCATCCGAACGAGGGTTGTGGCAGCAGGTAAGGGGGGATCGGGCTGATCCCCGGCTTGCGCATTATGCCTTTCCGTCGGCTAAGCGCCCGCACGTTCATTTCATGGGTTGACTTAGAAATATGGAGTTCATCCCCAGTCTAAGCATACGGAGTTCATTCCCAGTCTAAGATCAGACCAGACCGAGGGTTGCGACAGCAAGATTGGCAACACGCAGGGGGGATCAAGCCGATCCCCGGCTTGTGAATTCTGCCTCTCCGACCGGCTGAGTGCCCGCACGTCCGTTTCGTGGGTTGCCTTAGGCATAGAGAGTTCATTCCATGTCTAAGCTCCAGCACGCAGAGGGGGACCGGGTTGATCCTTGGCTTGTGCATTATGCCTCTCCGACCGGCTGAGCGCCCGTACGCTCATTTCGTGGGTTGACTTAGGCATACAGAGTTCATCCCCAGTCTAAGCATACGAAGTTCATTCCCAGTCTAAAATCAGATCGGACTGAGGGTTACGGTAGTAGGATCAGCAGCATGCAAGGGGGACTGGACCGATCCCCGGCTTGTGCATTCTACCTCTCCAGTCGACTGAGCGCTCGCACGCCCATTTCGTGGGTTGGCTTAGGCATAGGGAGTTCATTCCATGTCTAAGCCCTAGCCGGACCGAGGGTTGTGGTAGCCAGACTGTCAGCACACAGAGGGGGACTGGGCTGATCCCCAGCTTTCGTATTATGCCTCTTCGATCAGCTTAGCACCCGCATGCTCGTTTCGTGGGTTGACTTATGCATATGGAGTTCATTCCCAGTCTAAGATCAGACCGGACTGAGGGTTGCGAGGCACCATCACCGGAGCATCGCTGGAGAGCCTAGCCAGCGGCATTGGGGGTTCCCACGATTGGGGGGCCGGGGGAGTGTGCACATGATGTGTGATGGGTGCTGGTACTTAGCCCTTATATTGGCCCCCTATCCCTCATCAAACCTCAAAAACTCACACCCCCTTTATAGGTTTGCTGCTAGTAGCCATTAAAGTGCTTGAAACGGGGACATTTTTTTCAAACAATCAAAAAATCCTCCCCACTTCGAGTTTTTAGCTGAATTTTTTTGTGCATGCCAAAAAAAAAATACAAGGATCATCTCTACCAATTTGGGGACAAAACTCTTTCTAAAAAAATTTTAAAAAATCCCAAACCGTAAAAAGTTTCAAAAATCGTGAAAAATAGAAAACGGGTCGTCTTGCCACGAAACTTCACATGAAGGCTTAGGGGACCATTGTATGAATTTACAAGCCATAAAAATGGCATTGGCATGGCAGAAATATGAAGATTTGCTTGAACCCACCTACCACCCGTTCGATTTTCGGCTTACGCATCCTGCCTCTCTAGTCGACTGAGCGCCTGCACGCTCGTTTCTTGGGTTGATTTAGGCATACAGAGTTCATCACCAGTCTAAGCATACGGAGTTCATTCCCAATCTAAGATCAAACCGGACAGAGGGTTACGGCAGAAGGATCGGTAACACGTAGGGGGGATCGGATCGATCCCCGACTTGCGCATTCTGCCTCTTCGGTTGACTGAGCACCCGTACGCCCGTTTCATGGGTTGGCTTAGGCATAGGGAGTTCATTCCATATCTAAGCCCTAGCCAGACTGAGGGTTGTGGTAGTGGGATCGATCGCACGCAGAAGTGGATCGAGTCGATCCCTGACTTACGATTATGCCTCTCTGGCCGACTCAGCGCCCGCACGCTCATTTCGTGGGTTGACTTAGGCATACGGAGTTCATTCCCAGTCTAAGATCAAATCGAACTGAGGGTTGCGGCAGCAGGATCGATAGCACGTAGAGAGGGATCGGGTCGATCCTCGGCTTGCGCATTCTGCCTCTCCGGTCAACTGAATGCCTGCACGCTCATTTCCTGGGTTGGCTTAGGCATACGGAGTTCATTCCATGTCTAAGCCCTAGCTGGATCGAGGGTTATGGTAGCAAGACCAGCAGTGGGATCGGTAGCACGCAGAGGGGGACCGAGCTGATCCTCGACTTATGCATTATGCCTCTCCGACCGGCTGAGTGCGTATACGCTCATTTCATGGGTTGACTTAGGCATACAGAGTTTATCCCCAGTCTAAGCATATGGAGTTCATCCTCAGTCTAAGCATTGGGGGTTTCGGTGATTGGGGGGGTCAAAAGGTGTGCGCACATGATGTGTGATGGGTGCTAGTACTTGTGTCACGGGCTCCGACCTTAGACTTAGAAACCGTGCGGCTTTAGGCTTGGAATCTCCTCCTTTATGCCTAAGTTAGCCTAAAACACAAGCGTACAGGCACTAGAATAATGGTAAGGGCTGATTATGCAAGTTTAAGAGAAACAGGATAAGAAGGTAGAATTCTAGAAATGCTCCTGTATTCACTGAAACGGAAGTGTTTGATGGTGTACAAATGAGGAAGAAGCAGCCCTATTATAGTTGAGGCTCTAGCTTACACTTAATGGCAATATCCGTAGAATAAAGGCTAAAATCATGGGATTATATAGATTACAATCAATCAGGATGCTAACTCCTGATTTTTAGGGTCAACCAAATCTGCCAAGATGCTACTGCTGATCCTCCCTACTTCCAGAAGCTTCCCTTGCGTGTCCAACACCTTGGGCCCTTCTGGATGTGGTACGGGTAGCTTGTATGCCAAGCCTTGGTCTCAGGGGCTGGCCTGCAAGTTGGGCGGGCGTTCTGAACTCGTTTGCTAGTCTTTGCACGTAGATACTTGCCAGCACGCCTAGTCTGCGGGCCTCAACCTCTAGCCCGCCTGTTGGTGCGCCTGATATGCCTAGCACGCCCGCCCAGGGCATCACATTCTCCCCCACTTGATTATGCAATGCCCTCGTTGCATCTTATGTATGGTATTGCCTGATCTGGTCCCCAAACTACCATAAGTCATCTGCTGGTTCCCAGCTCACCTCACTGTCTGGAAGTCCCTTCTAGCTCACCAAGTACTCTTGTCTTGGCTGATAGTTCTTTCGTCTCACCTCCCGGTCAGCTATGATGCTGTGGACTTCCTTCTCATATGAGGCCCTTGCTCCCAATGGCGTGCAGTTTGACTGTGCCCGTCCTGGATCTCTTTCATCCTCTTGAAACAGCTTGAGCATGCTCACATGGAACACCGGGTGTACCTTCAGCTTGGGTAGCATATCCAGCTTGTAGGCAACCTTGCCTACCCTCTTGACTACTCAGAAAGGTCCCTCATACCTTCGGAGTAGGCCTTTGTCTAGCCCCTTATGGCGCACAATGGGATGCAGCTTCACTAACACCAAGTCTTCAACCTAGAACTGCACATCCCGCCTATTCTGGTCTGCCCACTTCTTCGACCTCTTGGCTGCCTTGTGTAGACAAACTCTGGCCAGGTTAGTTTGCTCCTGCCATGCCTTGGCCAAACTTGTATGCTGTTGGATTCGACCCATAACCTGCAGCAATCAAACCGGGTGTTAGTGGTTGTTGCCCTGTCACAACCTTAAATGGGCTCTGGTTCATTACCTCACTCCTTTGCAAGTTGTAAGAAAATTATGCAATATCTAGCAGCTTTGGCCAGTCCCTTTGTGTGGCACTCACATAGTGCCTGAGGTAGACCTCCAATAGTTCATTCACTCATTCTGTCTACCAATCGATCTACGGATGCATGCTGGTGGAAAAGTTCAAGTCTGACCCCAATAGCTTGAACAACTCAATCCAGAAGATACCCGTAAAACGCCCGTCCTGATCACTAACAATGGTCCTCGGCACTCCCCAGTACTTAACCATGTTTTTTAGGAACAATCAAGCTACCTCCTCGACTGGGCACTCCTTGGTTGCTAGAATGAAGATTCCATACTTGGAAAACCTGTCCACCACTACCATGATGTTTCCAAACCCTTCTACTTTGGGTAGACCAACTATAAAGTCCAGAGAAACACTCTCCCATGGTCGCTCTGGCACTGGCAATGGCTCCAAGAGACCGTCTGGTTTCTTGAGCTCCACCTTGTCATATTGGCACACAAGACAAGTCTTCACATAGGCCTCCACATCATCCCTCATGTGCGGCCAATCGTACCGGTCCTCGATCAGCGCCAAGGTACGACTCACTTCGGGGTGTCCAGCCCACCTTGAATCATGGCATTCTTGCAAAACTTCCTTACGGAGCTTCCTGAGCTACGGCACAAATAGTCTACTGCCCCTGGTGTACAGCAAGCCATCCTGCAACCAAAACCGCCTAGTCTTACCTTGCTGGGCATACTCCATCAAAGCCTTGGCTGTAGGATCATGCGCAAGTCCCTCCTTGATGCGCGGCACCAGTGACCCCTCTGGTTGGCTAATGGCAGCAAGGTTAGCCTTCCTGCTCAGGGCATCTGCCACTAGCTTCGCCCACCCCGGCTTGTACTCCATCTAGAAATCAAATTTTGCAAGAAAATCTTGCCATCTCGCCTGCTTGAGAGACAGCTTCTTCTGTGTCTGGAAGTAGCTGGTCACCACATTGTCCGTCCTAACCATGAACCTCGACCCCAACAGGTAATGGCACCAAGTGCGCAAGTAGTGCACCACTACAGTCATCTCCTTCTCTTAGACCATGTACTGCGCTCAGTCTCGTTCAGCTTCCTACTCTCAAACGCGACTAGACGTCCCTCTTGCATCAACATGCCCCCTTTGGCAAAGTCTGATGCATCCGTATGCACCTCATACAGCTTGGCATGGTCTGGCAAGGCCAAGACTGGCTCCTTGATCACAGCCCACTTCAACCTGTCAAAGGCTTCCTGGCACCCTGTGCTCTACTCCTATGCTTTCCCTTTCTTGAGCAAGTCAGTCAATGGTGTGGCTATTGCTGAGTGACCTTTGATGAAGTGCTTGTAGTAGTTGACCAGCCCAAGGAACGATCTCAACTCAGTGACCTTGGCTGGTGGTTGCCACTCCAGAATGGTGTGTATCTTGCCTTCATCCATGCGTATCCTACCACTTCCCACTATGTGGCCAAGGAACGAGATCTCTTGCTGGGCGAATGAGCACTTCTCTCTCTTGACAAACAACTTGTGCACCCGCAACACCTCGAACACCTGTCTCAAGTGGTCTACATGCTCTCCCAAAGTCTGGCTATAGATCACAATGTCATCTAAATAAACCATAACAAACCGATCAAGGAATGACTGAAGTACCTTGTTCATAAGGGTGCAAAAATGTTGTTGGGGTGTTCGTGAGTCCAAAAGGCATCACCAAGAACTCATACGAACCATACCGAGTGACACATGCTATCTTTGGCTCATCTCACTCCGTGATCCTAACTTGATAGTAGCCTGACCTCAAATCCAGCTTGGTGAACCACCTTGCGCTCCCAAGTTGATCGAACAAGTCCGCAATGAGTGGGATGGGGTACTTGTTCTTGATGGTCAGCTTGTTCAAAGCCCGATAGTCTATGCACAGCCGTAACGACCCATCATGCTTGCGTTGAAATAGAATCGGTGCACCATAGGGTGCCTTCGATGGCCTGATGAAGACAGCATCAACTAACTCTTTGAGCTACTTCCTCAACTCCTCCAACTCTGGTGGAGACATTCAGTAAGGGGCTCTAGCTGGTGGCTTGGCCTCGGACACCAGCTCGATCTTATGGTCCACCTCCCTCTTAGGTGGTAGCTTGCTAGGTAGCTTTACGGGCATCACACCACTAAAGGTCTTCAGCACCTTTAGCACCTCCAAGGGTGACTCGATCTCCTTTTCCATTGGCTCATCATATTTCAGGGCTGCCAAAAAGGTGTCTTCTTGTCTGCTTACCACCTTGGCAAATTGGATGGCTGACACCACCCGCGACCCAACTCCAGACCCTCTCCTCAATGGCACTAGGCATTGGCACCGTGCATCCAAGATGCAAACACAATCGGTAAAAGGCACAAGGAGGGCATTAATCCGAAGAAGAAAATCCAACCCAATCACAAACTCATAGTCATCAAGGGGTATTACCTTAATGGTCTCCTTGCCTTTCTAATCTCCAAGCTGTAACTCCACTCCCCGTGCTACTCCAATGGTTGGAACTTTATTGGAGTTCATCGTTTTGATGGTACCAGTCCCTTTCTGCACATTTAGTCTGAGCTTCCAGGCTCTATCACCTGAAATAAAAAGATGTGAGGCACCTGTGTCCACCAGTGTGCTCACCTTCTAACCCGTAACCATCAAATCCGTAAACATCAAGCCCTTTGGCTTACGGCTCCCCTTACTTTAGACAACATTGAGCACCAACGACCCAAGCTTTGCTGCCCCTAACTCTGGCTCCTTGTCAGACTCCTTGTCTACAACAGCTAGCTTGCCCTTTTGCAGGCAATTACTCGCTATGTGGCTCCCTCCACATTGGTGGCATGCTAGTGGCTCTCGGTCCCCCTTTACTTTCCACTTGCCTGCTGGTGGCTTCCTCTCGTCATCCTTGGTTGAATGGTGTAGGTCTCTATCCTTGGATTCTCGATCATGGTCCTTCCCCTTGGACTGCTTCTTCCGGTCCCTTTTGTCCCTGCCCTTACCCTTGGGCTTGGTAGACTCAAACTTGTTTAGAGGCTTGAACTCTATCAAGGCCTCAACAGTAGTCATGGCTTTAGCCATGTCATGAACTCCTCTCCTTTGTAGCTCTTACTTCACCCATAGCTTCAGCCCATCCATGAAAGCAAATAAGGTGTCCTTCTCACCTAGATTCAAGATCTGTAGCATCAATTCAGAGAATTTTTGGACATACTCCCTTATGTCCCCTTGCTGGCTCAGCCTGCGTAACTTTGCCTGTGCCTCATCATCGACATACTCTGGGTAAAATTGTTCTCTGAACTCTTTATGGAACTCTACCCAGGTTCCAATCTTGGCACTCCCATGCCTGACATCATCACACTTGTGCCTCTACCATAATAAGGCTACATCGGTGAGATACATAATAGCAGTGCTTACCTTTATCACCTCATCTTGCATGCCCATGGCCTGGAAGTACTGCTCCATACCCCAAAGGTAGTTGACTACTTCCTTGGCCACCCTAGTCCCCTTGAACTCCTTAGGCTTGGGGACATCCAATCTAGACTTGGACACTCCAGCAAACATGCCATTCCCAATGGCAGTCTTGCAAGCAACGAGCTCACTAGTAAGCTCTTCCATCCGCTAGCGCATGGCCTCCATGCCATCGCGCAAGGTCAGCACTTCAGCCTCCAAGGTCTGATTCTTTTGGGTGAACATGTCCAAGCCTTTGTTGAGAGCAGCTTGCAGCTCACTTTGGATCTCCTCACCCATAGAGTCTAGCGATGCAATGTGAGTCTCTACCCCTTCAAGCTTCTCCCCCATGTCGCCCATGGTCACCTCCACCTTGGTTAGCCTACCGTCCATGGTAGACCAGATATCTCTAGAACTGGCTTTCCTCCCTCTTCCACACCCATGCTCCTGGGCCTCTAGTTGTTGGTTAGCAGTGTCACTTTGGGATGCCATCTCCTCTAACCTGCACAACACAAACACGCAGAATCGAACTTGCTCTGATACCAACTGTCACGGGCTCTGACCTTAGACTCAAAAATCGTATGGCCTTAGGCTTGGAATCTCCTCCTTTATGCCTAAGTCAGCCTAAAACACAAGCGTACGGGCACTAGAACAACAGGAAGGGCTGATTACGCAAGTTAAAGAGAAACAGGATAATAAGGTAGAATTCTAGAAATGCTCTTGTATTCATTGAAATAGAAGTGTTTGATGGTGTACAAAAGAGGGAGGAGCAGCCCTCTATTTGTAGTTGAGGCTCTAGCTTACACTTAATGGCAATATCCCTAGAATAAAGGCTAAAATCATGAGATTATACAGATTACAATCAATCAGGATGCTAACTCCTGATTTTTAGGGTCAACCAAATCTGTTAGGATGCTGCTACTGATCCTGCCTGCTTCCAGAAGCTTCCCTTGCATGTCCAGCACCTTGGGCCCTTCTGGAAGTGGTGCGGGCAGCTTATATGCCAGGCTTTGGTCTCATGGGCTGGCCTGCAAGTTGGGTGGGCATTCTGAACTCGTATGCTAGACTTTGCGCACAAATACCCGCCAGTACACCTGGTCTGCGAGCCTCAACCTCTGGCTCGCCAGCTGGTGCACCTGATTTGCCTGGCGTGCCCACCCAGGGTGTGATACTTGGCCTTTATATTGGCCCCCTATCCCTCATCGAACCTCGAGAACTCACACCCCCTTAAAGAGCATTTGAGATTTTATAGGTTTGCCGTCAGTAGCCATTAAAGTGTCTGAAATGGAGACACTTTTTTCAAACGGTCACAAAATCTTCTCCGCTTTGAGTTTTTAGCTGAATTTTTTTGTGCATGCCAAAAAAATACAAGGATCACCTCTACCAAATTTGGGGACAAAACTCTTTCTGAAAAAAGTTTAAAAAATCCCAAATCGCAAAAAGTTTCAAAAATCATGAAAAATAGAAAACGGGTCGTCTTGCCATGAAACTTCACATGAAGGCTTAGGGGACCATTGTATGAATTTACAAGCCATAAAAATGGCATTGGCATGGCAGAAATATGAAGATGTGCTTGAACCCACCTACCACCCATTCGATCCTCGGCTTACGCATCCTGCCTCTTTGGTTGGCTGAGTGCTTGCACGCTCGTTTCGTGGGTTGACTTAGGCATACGAAGTTCATCCTCAGTCTAAGCAAACAGAGTTCATTCCCAGTCTAAGATCAGACTGGACCGAGGGTTGCGGTAGCAGGATCGACAGTACGTAGGCGAGATCGGGCCCATCCCCGGCTTGTGCATTCTGCCTCTCCGACCGGTTGAGCGCCCGCCCACCCGTTTCATGGGTTGGCTTAGGCATAAGGAGTTCATTCCACGTCTATGCTGCAGTCGGACTGAGGCGAGACCGGTAGCAAGCAGAGGGGGACCAGGCCGATCCTCGGCTTGCGCATTATGCCTCTCTAACCGGCTCAACGCCCGCACGCTCATTTCATCGGTTGACTTAGGCATACGGAGTTCATTCCCAGTCTAAGATCAGACGGGACCGAGGGTTACGACGCAGGATCGATAGCACGCAGGTGGGATCAAGCTGGTCCCCAGCTTGTGCATTCTACCTCTTTAACCGACTGAGTGCCCACATGCTTGTTTCGTGGGCTGGCTTAGGCATACAGAGTTCATTCCATGTCTAAGCATACGGAGTTCATTCCCAGTCTAGGATCAAATTGGACTGAGGGTTACGGCACCAGGACCAGTAACAGGATCGACAGCACACAGGGGGGATCGGGTCGATCCCTGGCTTATGCATTCTGCCTCTCCGACCGACTGAGCGTCTGCATGCTCGTTTCGTGGGTTGGCTTAGGCATACGGAGTTCATTCCATGTCTAAGCCCTAGCCAGACCAAGGGTTATGGCAGTAGGACCAGTAGTGGGATCGACAGCACGCAAAGGGGGACCGAGCTGATCCCCAGCTTACGGATTATGCCTCTCTGGTCGATCGAGTGCCCATACGCTCATTTCGTGGGTTGACTTAGGCATACGAAGTTCATCCCCAGTCTAAGCATACGGAGTTCATTCCCAGTCTAATATCAGACTGGATTGAGGGTTGCGACAGTAGGATCGACAGCACATTGGGGGGACCGGGCTGATCCCCGACTTGCGCATTCTGTCTCTCTGGCCGACTGAGTGCCCGCACGCCCGTTTCGTGGGTTGGCTTAGGCATATGGAGTTCATTCCACGTCTAAGCCCTAGCCGGACTGAGGGTTGTGGTAGCGGGATCATCAGCACACAGAGGGGGATCGGGTCGATCCTCGGGTTGCGCATTATGCCTATCCGACCGGCTCAGCACCCAAACGCTCATTTCGTGGGTTAATTTAGTCATACGGAGTTCATTCCCAGTCTAAGATCAGATCGGACTGAGGGTTGCGGCAGCAGGATCAATAGCACGTAGGGGGTATCAGGTCGGTCCTCGGCTTACACATTCTGCCTCTCCGACTGGCTGAGCACCTGCACGCTAATTTCGTGGGTTGGCTTAGGCATACGGAGTTCATTCCATGTCTAAGCCCCAGTCGGACCGAGGGTTGTGGTAGCAGGACCAGCAACAGGATCGACAGCACGCAGGGGGGACTAGGTTGATCCTCGACTTGCGCATTTTGCCTCTCCGACCTGATAAGTGCCCACACGCTCGTTTTGTAGGTTGACTTAGGCATACGGAGTTCATCCCCAGTCTAAGCATACGGAGTTCATTCCCAGTCTGAGATTGAACCAGACCGAGGGTTGCAACAGCGGGATCGATAGCACGTAGCGAGGATCAAAACGATCCCCGGCTTATGCATTCTACCTCTCCGACCGGCTGAGCACCCGCACACCCGTTTCATGGGTTGGCTTAGGGATAGGGAGGTCATTCCATGTCTAAGCCCCAACCGGACCAAGGGTTGTGGAAGCGAGACCGGTAGCATGCAGAGGGGGATCAGGCCATTTCTCGGCTTGCGCATTCTGCCTCTCCGACCGACTGAGCGCCCGCACGTTCGTTTTGTGGGTTGGCTTAGGCATACGGAGTTCATTCCTTGTCTAAGCATACGGAGTTCATTCCCAGTCTAAGAGTTTGAGCCACGTTGCACATGCTGGGCTCGGGCATGTGCTGGTGCTGCATTTTTTTTTCCTGGGGCACCATCACAGGATCATCGTCGGAGAGCCTAACCGACGGCATTGGGGGTTCCAGCGATTGGGGGGGCCGGGGGGTGTGCACACATAATGTGTGATGGGTGCTGGTACTTGGCCCTTATATTGGCCCCCTATCCCTCATCAAACCTCGAGAATTCACATACCCTTAAAAAGCATTTGAGATTTTATATGTTTGCTGCCAGTAGCCATTAAAGTGTTTGAAATGGGGACACTTTTTTCAAACAGTCACAAAATCTTCTCCACTTCGAGTTTTTAGCTGAATGTTTTTGTGCATGCCAACAAAAATACAAGGATCACCTCTACCAAATTTTGGGGACAAAACTCTTCCTAAAAAAATTTTAAAAAATCCCGAACCGTAAAAAGTTTAAAAAATCATGAAAAATAGAAAACGGGTTGTCTTGCCATGAAACTTCACATGAATGTGTAAGGGACCATTGTATGAATTTACAAGCCATAAAAATGGCATTGGCATGGTAGAAATATGAAGATGTGCTTGAACCCACCTACCACCCGTTCAATCCCAGACTTACGCTTCCTGCCTCTCTGGTCGACTGAGCGTCCGCATGCTCATTTCATGGGTTAACTTAGGCATATGGAGTTCATCCCCAGTCTAAGCATATGAAGTTCATTCCCAGTCTAAGATCAGATCGGATCGAGGGTTGCGACAGTAGGATCGGCAGCACGCAGGGGGGATCGGGTCGATCCCCGGCTTGCACATTTTGCCTCTCCGGTCAGTTGAGCGGCCGCATGCCCATTTCATGGGTTGTGACAGTAGGATCGGCAGCACGCAGGGGGGATCGGGTCGATCCCCGGCTTGCACATTTTGCCTCTCCGGTCAGTTGAGCGGCCGCATGCCCATTTCATGGGTTGTCTTAGGCATAGGGAGTTCATTCCATGTCTAAGCCCTAGCCAGACTGAGGGTTGTGGTAGCAGGACTGACAGCACACAGAGAAAGATCGGCCTGATCCTCGGCTTGCGCATTATGCCTCTCCGACCGGCTCAGTGCCCGTACGCTCATTTCATGGGTTGACTTAGGCATATGGAGTTCATTCCCAATCTAAGATTGGACCAGAATGAGGGTTGCGGTAGCCGGATTGACAGCACGCAAGGCAGACCAGGCCGGTCCCCGGCTTGTACATTTTACCTCTCCGACCGGCTGAGTGCCGAAACGTTCGTTTCGTGGGTTGGCTTAGGCATGCGGAGTTCATTCCATGTCTAAGCATACGGAGTTCATTCCCAGTCTAAGATCGAATCGGACCGAGGGTTTCGATAGCAAGACCAGCAGCAGGATCGGTAGCATGCAGGAGGGACCGGGCTGATCCCCGACTTCCATATTCTGCCTCTCCGACCGACTCAGGCATAGGGAGTTCATTCCATGTGTAAGGCCCAGCTGAATCGGGGGTTGTGGCAGCGGGATCGGTAGCACGCAGAGGGGGATCGGGTCGATCTCCGACTTGCGCATTATGCCTCTCTGGTCGGCTCAACGCCCACACGCTCGTTTCGTGGGTTGACTTAGGCACACAAAGTTCATTCCCAGTCTAAGATCGGGCTGGACCGAGGATTGCGATAGCAGGATGGATCGTACGTAGGGGGGACCGAGACGGACCCCGGCTTACGCATTCTGCCTCTCCAGCTGGTTGAGCACCCGTACGCTCGTTTCGTGGGTTGGCTTAGGCATATGGAGTTCATTCCATGTCTAAGCATACGGAGTTCATTCCCAGTATAAGATCAAACCGGACCAAAGGTTATGGCAATTGGACCAGCAACAGGATTGGCAGCAGGCAGGGGGGGACCGAGCTAATCCTCGGCTTGCGTGTTCTGTCTCTCCGACCGAATGAGTGCACGCACACTTGTTTCATGGGTTGGCTTAGGCATACGGAGTTCATTCCATGTCTAAGCCCTAGCTGGACAGAGGGTTGTGGCAGCAGGACTGGCAGTGGGATCGACAGCGCGCAGAGGGGATCGGGCTTATCCCTAACTTGCACATTATACCTCTTCAGCCTACCTCTCTGGCTGGATGAGCGCTCGTATGCTCATTTCATGGGTTGACTTAGGCATACAAAGTTCATCCCCAGTCTAAGCATACGGAGTTCATTCCTAATCTAAGGTCAGATAGGACCGAGGGTTGCGACAGTAGGATCGACAGCACGCAGGGGGGACTGAGCCGATCTCCGGCTTACGCATCCTACCTCTTCGATCGAATGAGCGCCCGCACGTCTGTTTCGTGGGTTGGCTTAGGCATAGGGAGTTCATTCCATGTCTAAGCTCCAGTCGGACCAAGGGTTGTGGCAGCAGGATCGGTAGCCTACAGAAGGGGACCGGGTTGATCTCCAGCTTGCGCATTTTGCCTCTCCGATCGGCTCAGCACCCGAATGCTCATTTCGTGGGTTGACTTTGGCATATTGAGTTCATTCCTAGTCTAAGATCGAACCGGACTGAGGGTTGTGATAGCAGGATTGATAGCACATAGGGGTGAACCAGGTCGGTTCTCGGTTTATACATTTTGCCTCTTTGGCCGGTTGAGCACCCGCACCTTCGTTTCATGGGTTGGCTTATGCATACGGAGTTCATTCCTAGTCTAAGATCAGACCAGATCGAGGGTTACAGTAGCAGGACCAGTAGCAAGACCAGTAGCAGGATCGATAACGCATAAGGGGGATCGGGCCGTATCCTGCCCGTTCGATCCCCGACTGCCGCATCCTGCCTCTCTGTTCGGTTGAGCATCTGCACGCTCGTTTCATTGGTTGACTTAGGCATACGAAGTTCATCCCCAGTCTAAGCATACAGAGTTCATTCCCAGTCTAAGATTGGACCGGATCGAGGGTTGTGGCAGTAGGATCGGTAGCACGCAAGGGGGACCAGGTCAATCCCCGACTTGCACATTCTGCCTCTTCGATTGGCTGAGTGCCCGCACACCCATTTCGTGGGTTGGCTTAGGCATAGGGAGTTCATTCCAAGTCTAAGCCCCAGTCGGACCGAGGGTTATGGCAGCGGGACCGACAGCATGTAGAGGGGGGATCGGGTCGATCCTCGACTTGTGCATTATGCCTCTCCGGCCGACTTAGCATCCGCACGTTCGTTTCGTGGGTTGACTTAGGCATACAGAGTTCATTCCCAATCTAAGATCAGACCAGACCGAGGGTTGCGATAGGAGGATCGACAGCACGCAGGGGGGATCGGGCCAATCCTTGACTTGTGCATTCTGCCTCTCCGGACGGTTGAGCGCCCGTACATTCATTTTGTGGGTTGGCTTAGGCATACGGAGTTCATTCCAGTCTAAGATCAGAGCAGACTGAGGGTTACGGTAGCAGGACCAGCAGCAGGATCGGCAATACGTAGGGGGGACTGGGCCGATCCTCGACTTGCACATTTTGCCTCTCCGATCGGTTGAGCACCCGCACGCTCGTTTTATAGGTTAGCTTAGGCATACAGAGTTCATTCCATGTCTAAGCCCCAGTCGGATCGAAGGTTATGGTAGCAGAATCGGTAGCGAGATCAGCAGCACACAGAGAGGGACCGGGCTGATCCCCGGCTTCTGCATTATGCCTCTCCAATCGACCTCTCCAGCCAGCTGAGCGCCCGCATGCCCGTTTCTTACGTTGACTTAGGCGTACGGAGTTCATCCCAGTCTAAGCATATGGAGTTCATTCCCAGTCTAAGATCAGACCGGATCGAGAGTTGCGGCAGTAAGATCGATAGCACGCAGGGGGGATCGGGTCGATCCTCGGCTTGCGCATTCTACCTCTCCGGCCGGTTGAGTGCCCACACGCCCATTTTGTGGGTTGGCTTCGGCATGGGGAGTTCATTCCATGTCTATGTCCCAGCTGGATCCAGGGTTGTGGCAGCAGGATCGATAGCACGCAGAGGGGGATCAGGCCGATCCCCGGCTTGCGTATTATGCCTCTCCGATCAGCTCAACACCCGAGCGCTCATTTCATGGGTTGACTTAGGCATACGGAGTTCATTCCTAGTCTAAGATCGGACCGGATCGAGGGTTGCGACAACAGTATCAACAGCACATAGGGGGGATCGGGCCAGTCCCCGGCTTGCCCATTTTGCCTCTCCGACCGACTGAGCGCCCGTACGCTCATTTCATGGGTTGGCTTAGGCATACGGAGTTCATTCTATGTCTAAGCATACGGAGTTCATTCCCAATCTAAGATCGGATCGGACCAAGGCTTACTGTAGCAAGACCAGCAGCAGGATTGACAGCACGCAGGGGGGACCGAGTCGATCCCCGGCTTGTGTATTCTGCCTCTCCGACCTGCTAAGCGCCCGCACGCTCATTTCATGGGTTGACTTAGGCATACGGAGTTCATCCCCAGTCTAAGCATATGGAGTTCATTCCCAATCTAAGATCGAACCAGGCTGAGGGTTCCGACAGTAGGATCGGTAGCACGCAAGGGGGACCGAGTCGATCCCCAGCTTGCGCATTCTACCTCTCCGATCGGCTGAGCGCCCGCACGCCCATTTCGTGGGTTGGCTTAGGCATAGGGAGTTCATTCCATGCCTAAGCCCCAGTCGGACTGAGAGCTGTGGCAGCGGGACCGGTAGCACGCAGAGAGGGACCAGGTTGATCCTCAGCTCGCGTATTATGCCTCTTCGATCAGCTCAGTGCCCGTACGCTCATGCCGTGGGTTGACTTAGGCATACAGAGTTCATTCCCAA
Source organism: Durio zibethinus (assembly GCF_047325235.1). NCBI lineage: Eukaryota > Viridiplantae > Streptophyta > Magnoliopsida > Malvales > Malvaceae > Durio > Durio zibethinus. Next base: position 21,559,601 of record NC_143181.1, read on the forward strand.
TCTAAGATCGGATAGGACCAAGGGTTACGGCAGCAGATCGATGGCACGTAGGGGGGATCAAATTGATCCCCGACTTGTGCATTCTGACTCTCCAACCGGCTGAAGGCCTGCACGTTCGTTTCATGGGTTGGCTTAGGCACACAGAGTTCATTCCACATCTAAGCACACGGAGTTCATTCCCAGTCTAAGATCAGATCGAACTGAGGGTTGCAGCAGCAGGACAAGCAGTAGGATCGGCAGCACGTTAGGGGGGACCGAGCCGATCCCTAGCTTGCGCATTCTGCCTCTCCGACCAGTTGAGTGCCCGCACGCTTGTTTCGTGGGTTGGCTTAGGCATACGGAGTTCATTCCATCTCTAAGCATACGGAGTTCATTCCCAGTCTAAGATCGGACCGAACTGAGGGTTGCAGCAGCAGGACAAGCAGTAGGATCGGCAGCACGCAGGGGGGACCGAGTCGATCCCCGGCTTGTGTATTCTGCCTCTCCGACCTGCTGAGTGCCCGCACGCTCATTTCGTGGGTTGACTTAGGCATACGAAGTTCATCCCCAATCTAAGCATACGAAGTTCATTCTCAGTCTAAGATCAGATCGGACCGAGGGTTGCGACAACAGGATCGACAGCACGTAGGGAGGACCGGGCTGATCCCTGGCTTGCACATTCTGCCTCTCTGGCCGGTTGAACGCCCTGTACGCCCGTTTCATGGGTTGGCTTAGGCATAGGGAGTTCATTCCATTTCTAAGCCCCAGCCAAACCGAGGGTTGTGGCAGCAGGATCGACAGAACGTAGGGGGATTGGGCTGATCGTCGGCTTGCACATCTTGCCTCTCTGGCCAGCTGAGCGCCCACGCACCCATTTCATAGAGGGGGACTGGGCTGATCCCTGGCTTGTGCATTATGCCTCTTCGGCCGGCTCAGCGCCCGCATGCTCGTTTGGTGGATTGACTTAGGCATACGGAGTTCATCCCTAGTCTAAGCATACAGAGTTCATCCCCAGTCTAAGCATACGGAGTTCATTCCCAGTCTAAGATTGGATCGGGCCAAGGGTTACAGTAGTAGGATCAACAGCACACAGGGGGGATTGGGCCGATTTTCGACTTGCGCATTCTGCCTCTTCGGCCAGCTGAGCGCCCGCACGCTCGTTTTCGTGTGTTGGCTTAGGCATACGGAGTTCATTCCATGTCTAAGCAAATGGAGTTCATTCCTAGTCTAAGATTTTGAGCCACGGTGCACATGCTCTGCTTCGGCATGTGCTGGTGTCACATTTTTTTCGCCCGAGGCACCATCGTCGAAGCATTGCCAGAGAGCCTAACCGGTGGCATTGGGGGTTCTGACGATTGGGGGGCCGGGGGGTGTGCGCACATGATGTGCAATGGGTGCTGGTACTTGGCCATTATATTGGCCCCCTATCCCTCATCAAACCTCAAGAACTCACACCCCCTTAAAGAACATTTGAGATTTTATAGGTTTGCTGCCAGTAGCCATTAAAGTGTCTGAAATGGGGACATTTTTTTCAAACGGTCACAAAATCTTCTCCACTTTGAGTTTTTAGCTGAATTTTTTTTTTGCATGCCAACAAAAATACAAGGATCACTTCTACCAAAATTGGAGACAAAACTCATTCTAGAAAAATTTTAAAAAATCTCAAACCCCAAAACGTTTTGAAAATCATGAAAAATAGAAAACGGGTTCTCTTGCCATGAAACTTCACATGAAGGCTTAAGGGACCATTGTATGAATTTGCAAGCCATAAAAATCGCATTGGCATGGCAGAAATATGAAGATGTGCTTGAACCCACCTACCACCCGTTCGATCCCCAGCTTACGCATCCTGCCTCTCTGGTCGGCTGAGCGCCCGCACGCTCGTTTTGTGGGTTGACTTAGGGATACGAAGTTCATCCCCATTCTAAGCATATGAAGTTCATTCCTAGTTTAAGATCAGACCAGACCGAAGGTTGTGGCAGTAGGATCCACAGCACGCAGAGGGGATCGGACCGATCCCCGACTTGCACATTCTGCCTCTCCGGTCGGCTGAGCCCCCGCAGGCCCTTTTCGTGGGTTGGCTTAGGCATAGGGAGTTCATTCCATGTCTAAGCCCCAGCCGGACCGAGGGTTGTGGTAGTGGGACCAACAGCACGCAGAGGGGGATCGGGTCGATCCTCGGCTAGTACATTCTGCCTCTCCGATCAGCTCAGCGCCTGCACGCTCATTTCATGGGTTGACTTAGGCATACGGAGTTCATTCCCAGTCTAAGATCAGACCGGACTGAGGGTTGTGGTAGCAAGATTGACAGCACGTAGGGGGATCGAGCCGGTCCCCGACTTGCACATTCTGCCTTTCCAATCGGTTGATCGCCCGGACGCACGCTCGTTTAATGGGTTGGCTTAGGCATACAGAGTTCATTCCATGTCGAAGCATACGGAGTTCATTCCCAGTCTAAGATCGGATCGGATCGAGGGTTGCGGTAGCAGGACCAACAGCAGGATCGACAGCACGCAGGGTGGGACCAGGCCGATCCCCGGCTTGCACATTCTACCTCTCCGACCGGTTGAGTGCCAGTGCGCTCATTTCATGGGTTGGCTTAGGCATATGGAGTTCATTCCATGTCTAAGCCCCAGTCGGATCGAGGGTTGTGGCAGCAGGATCGGCAGTGGGATCGACAGCATGTAAAGGGGGACCGGGCTGATCCCCGACTTATACATTATGCCTCTCCGACTGGCTGAGCGCCTGTACGCTCGTTTCATGGGTTGACTTAGGCATACAGAGTTCATCCCCAGTTTAAGCACACAGAGTTCATTCCCAATCTAAGATCAGACTGGACCGAGGGTTGCGATAGCTGGATCAAAGCATGCAGGGGGGATCAGGCCAATCCCTGGCTTGCACATTCTGCCTCTCTGATCGGTCGAGCGCTTGCACGCCCGTTTCGTGAGTTGGCTTAGGCATAGGGAGTTCATTCCATGTCTAAACCCCAACCGGATCGAGGGTTGTGGCAGCGGGACTGGTAGCACGTAGAGGGGGACTGGGCCGATCCCCGGCTTGCACATTATGCCTCTCCGGTCGGCTCAGTGCCCGCATGCTCGTTTCGTGGGTTGACTTATACCTACGGAGTTCATTCATAGTCTAAGATCAGACTGGATTGAGGGTTGTGGTAGTAGGATCGACAGCACGCAGGGGGGACCGGGCCAATCCCCGGCTTGTGCATTCTGCCTCTCCGACTGGCTGAGCACCCGCACGCTCATTTCGTGGGTTAGCTTAGGTATATGGAGTTCATTCCATGTATAAGCATACGAAGTTCATTCCCAGTCTAAGATTTTGAGCGACGGTGCACATGTTGGGCTCAGGCATGTGCTGGTGCCGTATTTTTTTCGCTTGGGGCTCCATCGTCGAAGCATCATCGGAGAGCCTAACCGACGGCATTGGGGGTTCTGACGATTGGGGGGGCCGGGGGGTGCGCACATGATGTGCAATGGGTGCTGGTACTTGGCCCCCATATTGGCCCTCTATCCCTCATCAAACCTTGAGAACTCACACCCCCTTAAAGGGCATTTGAAATTTATAGGTTTGCTGCCAGTAGCCATTAAAGTGTCAGAAATGGGGACACTTTTTTCAAATGGTCACAAAATCTTCTCCACTTCGAGTTTTTAGCTGAATTTTTTTATGCATGCCAACAAAAATACAAGGATCACCTCTACCAAATTTGGGGACAAAACTCTTTCTAAAAACATTTTCAAAAATCCCGAACCGTAAAAAGTTTTGAAAATCATGAAAAATAGAAAATGGTCGTCCTGCCATGAAACTTCACATGAAGGCTTAGGGGTACATTGTATGAATTTACAAGCCATAAAAATGGCATTGGCACAGCAGAAATATGAAGATGAGCTTGAACCCACCTACCACCCATTCGATCACCGGCTTGCGCATCCTGCCTCTCTGGTCGACTGAGCACCCGCACACTCATTTTGTGGGTTGACTTAGGCATACGGAGTTCATCCCCAATCTAAGCATACGAAGTTCATTTCGAGTCTAAGATCGAACCAAACCAAGGGTTGTAGCAGCAGGATTGACAGCACGTAGGAGGGACCGGGTCGATCCTTGGCTTACGCATTCTGCCTCTTCGGTCGGCTGAGTGCCCGCACGCCCGTTTCGTGGGCTGGCTTAGGCATAAGGAGTTCATTCCATGTCTAAGCCCCAACCAGATCAAGGGTTGTGGCAGCGGGATCGGTAGCACGCAGAGGGGGATCGGGCCGATCCCTGGCTTGCGCATTATGCCTTTTCGATCAGCTCAGCGCCCGCTCTCTCATTTCGTGGATTAACTTAGGCATACGGAGTTCATTCCCAGTCTAAGATCGGACTGGACCGAGGGTTGCGGCAGCAGGATCGACAACATGTTGGGGGGCATTGGGGCGATCCCTGACTTACGCATTCTACCTCTCCGATCGGCTGAGTGCCCACACGCTTGTTTCATGGGTTGGCTTAGGCATACAGAGTTCATTCCATGTCTAAGCATACGGAGTTCATTCCCAGTCTAAGATCAGACCGGATCGAGGGTTGCAGTAGCGAGACCAGCAGCAGGATCGACAGCACACAGGGGGAGACCGGGTCGATCCTTGGCTTGTGCATTCTGCCTCTCTGGCCGGCTGAGCACCCGCACGCTCGTTACGTGGGTTGGCTTAGGCATACGGAGTTCATTCCATGTCTAAGCTCCAGCCGAACTGAGGGTTGTGGCAGCAGGGCCGGTAGCAGGATGGACAGCACGCAGAGGGGGACTGGGCTGATCCTCGACTTACGCATTATGCCTCTCCGATCGGCTTTGCGCCCGCACGCTCGTTTCATGGGTTGACTTAGGCATACGGAGTTCATCCCCAGTCTAAGCATATGGAGTTCATTGCCAGCCTAAGATCATATCGGACTGAGGGTTGCGGTAGCAGGATCGACAGCACGCAGGGGATATCGGGTCGATCCTTGACTTACGCATTCTGCCTCTCCGGTCGGCTGAGCACCCGCATGCCCATTTCGTGGGTTGGCTTAGGCATATGGAGTTCATTCCATGTCTAAGCCCTAGCCGGACCGAGGGTTGTAGCAGTGGGACCGATAGCACGCAGAAGGGGACCGGGCCGATCCCTGGCTTGCGCAATATGCCTCTTCGGTTGGCTCAGTGCCCGTACGCTCATTTCGTGGGTTGACTTATGCATACGGAGTTCATTCCCAGTCTAAGATCGAACCAGACCGAGGGTTACGGTAGCAAGACCTACAGCATGCAAGGGGGTCGGACCGATCCCCGACTTACGCATTTTGCCTCTCCGGTTGACTGAACGCCCGCACGCTCGTTTCCTGGGTTGGCTTAGGCATACGGAGTTCATTCTATGTGTAAGCATATGGACTTCATTCCCAGTCTAAGATTTTGAGCCACGGTGCACATGCTGGGCTCGGGCATGTGCTAGTGCCGTATTTTTTTCGCCCAGAGCACTATCGCCGAAGCATCGTCGAAGAGCCTAACTGGCGGCATTAGGAGTTTCGACATTGGGGGGCCGGGGGGTGTGCGCACATCATGTGCGATGGGTGCTGGTATACGGAGTTCATTCCATGTCTAAGCCCCTGAACTGAGGGTTGTGGTAGCAGGACCGGTAGCGGGATCGACAGCACGCAAAGAGGGATTGGGCTGATTCCTGGCTTGCGCATTATGCCTCTCCGGCCAGCTGAGCGCTCGCACGCTCGTTTCGTGGGTTGACTTAGGCATACGAAGTTCATCCCCTGTCTAAGCATATGGAGTTCATTCCCAGTCTAAGATCAGACTAGATCGAGGGTAGGGGCAGCAGGATAGGTAGCACGCAGGGGGGACCGGGCCGATCCTTGACTTGCGCATTCTGCCTCTCCGACCGACGAGCACCCGCACGCCCGTTTCGTGGGTTTGTTTAGGCACAGTGAGTTCATTCCATGTCTAAGCCACAGTCAAACTGAGGGTTACGGCAGCGGGACTGGCAGCACACAGAGTAGGACCGGGTCGATTCCTGGCTTGCGCAGTATGCCTTTTCGGTCGATTCAATGCCCGCACACTCATTTCGTGGGTTGACTTAGGCATACGTAGTTCATTCCCAATCTAAGATCGAACCAAACCGAGGGTTGCGGTAGCAAGATCGACAGCACATAGGGGGGACCATGCTGGTCCTCGGCTTACGCATTCTGCCTCTCCAGTCAGTTGAGCACCCGCACGTTCGTTTCATGGGTTGGCTTTGGCATACGGAGTTTATTCCATGTCTAAGCATACAGAGTTCATTCCCAGCCTAAGATCAGACCGGACCAAGGGTTACGGTAGCAGGACCAGTAGCAGGATCGACAGCATGCAGGGGGACCGGGCTGATCCTTGGCTTACGTATTTTTCCTCTTTGACAGGCTGAGCACCCGTACACTATTTTCATGGGTTGGCTTCGGTATACATAGTTCATTCCATGTCTCAGCCCCAGCTAGACCGAGGGTTGTGGTAGCAGGATCGGTAGCGGGATCGACAGCACACAGAGGGTGACCAGACTGATCCTCGGCTTACGAATTATGCATCTGCAGCCGGCTGAGCGCCCGCACTCTCGTTTTGTGGGTTGACTTAGGCATACGGAGTTCATCCCCAGTCTAAGCATACGGAGTTCATCCCTAGTCTAAGATCAGACCAGACTGAGGGTTTCGACAACAGGATCGGTAGCACATAGGGGGGACCGGGCCGATCCCTGGCTTGTGAATTCTGCCTCTTCGGCCGGTTGAGTGCCCGTATGCCCTTTTCGTGGGTCGGCTTAGGAATAGGGAGTTCATTCCATGTCTAAGCCCCAGTCGGATCGAGTGTTGTGGCAGCAGGATCGGCAGCATGTCGAGGGGGACCAGGCCAATCCCCAACTTGCGCATTATGCCTCTCCAGCCGACTCAATGCCCGAACGCTTATTTCGTGGGTTGACTTAGGCATACGAAGTTAATTCCCAGTCTAAGATCAGACTGGACCGAGGGTTGCAGTAACAAGATCGATAACATGCAAGGGGGACCCGGTCGATCCCCGGCTTGCATATTTTGCCTCTCCGGCTGACTGAGCACCCGCACGCTCGTTTCATGGGTTGGCTGAGGCATACGGAGTTCATTCAATGTCTAAGCATACGAAGTTCATTCCCAGTCTAAGATCAGACTGGACCGAGGGTTGTAGTAGCAGGACTAGTAGCAGGATCGACAGCACGCAAGGGGGACAGAGCCGATCCCTGGCTTGCGCATTCTACCTCTCCGATCGGTTGAGTGCCCGCACGCTCGTTTCATGGGTTGGCTTAGGCATACGGAGTTCCTTCCATGTCTAAGCCCAAATCGGACCGAGGGTTGTGGTAGTAGGATTGGCAACGGGATCGACAGCACGCATAAGAGGACCAGGCTGATCCCCGGCTTGCCCATTATGCCTCTCCGGTCGGCCTCTCCGATCGGTTGAGCGCCCGCATGCTCGTTTCATGGGTTGGCTTAGGAAAATAGATTTCATCCCCATTCTAAGATCGAACCAGACCGAGGGTTGTGGCTGCAGGATCGGTAGAACACAGGGGGGATCGAGCCGATCTTCGGCTTGCGCATTCTACCTCTTCAATCGGCTGAGCGCCCATACGCCCGTTTCGTGGGTTGGTTTAGGTGTAGGGAGTTCATTCTAGGTCTAAGCCCCAGTCGGACCAAGGGTTGTGGCAGCGAGACCGGCAGCACACAGAGGGGGATTGGGTCAATCCCCGTCTTGCGCATTATGCCTCTTCGGCTGGCTTAGCGCCCACACGCTCGTTTAGTGGGTTGACTTATGCATATGGAGTTCATTCCCAATCTAATATCAAATCGAACCGAGGGTTGCGACAGCAGGATCGACAACACGCAGGGGGGACCGGGCCGATCCCTGGCTTACGCATTCTACCTCTCCAACTGGCTGAGCACCCGCACGCTCGTTTGGTGGGTTGGCTTAGGCATACAGAGTTCCTTCCATGTCTAAGCATACGGAGTTAATTCCCAGTCTAAGATTTTGAGCCACGGTGCACACGCTAGGCTCAGGCATGTGCTGGTGCCACATTTTTTTTGCCCGGGGCACCATCACCGGAGAATCACTGGAGAGCCTAACTGGAGGCATTGGGGGTTTTGACGATTAGGGGGTCGGGGGGGTTTACGCACATGATGTGCAATGGCTGCTAGTACTTGTGTCACTAGCTCTGACCTTAAAAAACTCAGGAATCTCCTCTTTTATGCCTAAGTCATCCTAAAACATAAGCGTATGGGCACTAGAACAACAGGAAGGGCTGATTACGCAAGTTAAAGAGAAACAGGATAAGAAGGTAAAATTCTAGAAATGCTCTTGTATTCACTGAAACGGAAGTGTTTGATGGTGTACAAATGAGGGAGGAGTAGCCCTCTATTTATAGTTGAGGCTCTAGTTTACACTTAATGGCAATATCCCTAGAATAAAGGCTAAAATCATGGGATTATACAGATTACAATCAATCAGGATGCTAACTCCTGATTTTTAGGGTCAACCAAATCTGCCAGGATGCTGCTATTGATCCTACCAACTTTCAGAAGCTTCCCTTGCGTGTCCAGCACCTTGAGCCCTTCTGGATGTGGTCTGGGTAGCTTGTATGCTAGGCTTTGGTCTCACGGGCTGGCCTGCAAGTTGGGCGGGCGTTCTGAACTCGTTTGCTAGGCTTTGAGCACAGATACTCACCAGCACACCTGGTCTACGGGCCTTAACCTCTGGCTCACCTGCTGGTATGCTTGATGTGCTTGGCATACCCGCCTAAGGCATGACATTCTCCCTCACCTGATTGTGCAATGCCCTCATTGCATCTTCTTCATGGTACTGCCTGATCTGGTCCCCAAACTGCCATAAGTCATCTGCTAGTTCCTAGCTCACTTCACTATCTGGAAGTCCCTTCCAGCACACCAAGTACTCTTGTCTTGGCTGATAGTTCTTCCGTCTCACCTCTCGATCAGCTATGATGCTATGGACCTCCTTCTTATATGAGGCCCTTGCTCCCAATGGCGCACGCTTTGACTCTGTCCATCTTAGATCTCCCTCATCCTCATGGAACAGCTTGAGCATGCTCACATGGAACATCAGGTGTACCCTCGGCTTGGGTGGCATATCCAGCTTGTAAGCAACCTTGCCTACCCTCTTGACTACTCGGAAAGGTCCCTCATACCTCCGAACTAGGCCTTTGTGTAGCCACCTATGGCACATAATGGGATGCAGCTTCACTAACACTAAGTCTCCAACCTGGAACTGCACGTCCCGCCTATTTTGGTCTGCCCACTTCTTCGACCTCTTGGCCGCCTTATGTAGACAAACTCTGGCCAAGTTAGTTTGCTCCTGCCATGCCTTGCCAAACTTGTATGCTGCTGGATTCGACCCTGTATAACCTGCAGCAATCGAACCGGGTGTTAGTGGTTGTTGCCCTATCACAACCTCAAATGGGCTCTAGTTCATTGCCTCATTCCTTTGCAAGTTGTAGGAAAACTGTGCAATATCTAGCAGCTTTGGCCAGTCCCTTTGTGTGGCACTCACATAATGCCTGAGGTAGACCTCCAATAGTCTATTCACTAATTCTGTCTGCCCATCGGTCTGTGGATGCATGTTGGTGGAAAAGTTCAAGTCTGACCCCAACAGCTTGAACAACTCAATCCAGAACTTGCCCGTGAAACGTCCGTCTTGATCACTAACAATGGTCCTCGGCACTCCCTAGTACTTAACCATGTTCTTTAGGAACAATCGAGCTGCCTCCTCGGTTGGGCACTCCTTGGTTGCTGGAATGAAGATTCCATACTTGGAAAACCTGTCCACCACTACCATGATGCTTCCAAACCCTTCTGCTTTGGGTAGACCAACTATAAAGTCCAGAGAAACACTTTCCCATGGTCGCTCTGGCACTGGCAATGGCTCCAAGAGACCGCCTGATTTCTTGAGCTCCACCTTGTCCTGTTGTTACACAAGACAAGTCTTCACGTTGGCCTTCACATCATCCCTCATATGCGGCCAATAGTACCGATCCTCGATTAGCACCAAGGTACGGCTCACTTCGGGGTGTCCAACCCACCTTGAATCATGGCATTCTTGCAAAACTTTCTTGCGGAGCTACCCGTGCTACGACACAAACAATCTACTGCCCCTGGTGTATAGTAAGCCATCTTGCAATCAAAACCGCCTAGTCTTACCTTGCTAGGTGTACTCCATCAAAGCCTTGGCTATAGGATCATGTGCAAGTCCCTCCTTGATGCACGGCACCAGTGACCCCTTTGGTTGGCTAATGGCAGCAAGGTTAACCTTCCTGCTCAGGCCGTCTGCCACTAGGTTTGCCTGCCCCGACTTGTACTCCATTTGGAAATCAAATTTCGTAAGAAAATCTTGCCATCTCACCTGCTTGGGGGACAACTTCTTCTGTGTCTGGAAGTAGCTGGTCGCCACATTGTCCGTCCTAACCATGAACCTCGACCCTAACAGGTAATGGCGCCAATTGCGCAAGTAGTGCACCACTGCAGTCATCTCTTTCTCTTGGACCGTGTACTTACGCTCAATCTCGTTCAGCTTCCTGCTCTCGAATGCGACTGGACGTCCCTCTTGCATCAACAAGCCCCTTATGGCAAAGTCTGATGCATCCGTATGCACCTCATACGGGTTGGCATGGTCTGGCAAGGCCAAGACTGGCTCCTCGATCACAGCCCGCTTCAACCTGTCAAAGGCTTCCTGGCACCTTGCGCTCCACTCCCATGCTTTCCTTTTTTTTAGCAAGTCAGTCAATGGCATGGCTATTGCTGAGTGACCTTTGATGAAGCTCCTGTAGTAGTTGACCAGCCCAAGGAACGATCTCAACTCAGTGACCTTGGCTGGCGGTTGCCACTCCAGGATGGCGTGTATCTTGCCTTCATCCATGTGTATCCTGCCACCTCCCACTATGTGGCCAAGGAATGGGATCTACTGCTGGGTGAATGAGCACTTCTCCCTCTTGACAAATAGCTTGTGTGCCCACAACACCTCGAACACCTATCTCAAGTGGTCTACATGCTCTCCCAAAGTCTGGCTATAGATCACAATGTCATCCAAATAAACCACAACAAGCCAACCAAGGAATGACTAAAGTACCTTGTTCATAAGGGTGTAGAATGTTGCTGGGGCATTCGTGAGTCCAAAACGCATCACCAAGAACTCATACGAACCATACCGAGTGACACATGCTGTCTTTAGCTCATCTCCCTTCGTGATCCTGACTTGATAGTAGCCTGACCTCAAATCCAGCTTGGTGAACCACCTTGCACTCCCAAGTTGATCAAACAAGTCTGCAATGAGTGGGATGGGGTACTTGTTCTTAATGGTCAGCTTGTTCAAAGCCCGGTAGTCTATGCACAGCCGTAATGACCTATCATGCTTGCGCTGAAATAGAACTGGTGCACCATAGGGTACCTTTGATGGCCTGATGAAGCAAGCATTAACTAACTCTTTGAGCTACTTCCTCAACTCCTTCAACTCTGGTGGAGACATTCGATAAGGGGCTCTAGCTGGTGGCTTGGCCTCGGACACCAGCTCGATCTTGTGGTCCACCTCCCTCCTAGGTGGTAGCTTGCTAGGTAGCTTTACGGGCATCACATCACTAAAGGTCTTTAGCACCTTTAGCACCTCCAAAGGTGACTCGATCTCCTTCTTCCTTGGCTCATCATATTTCAGGGCTGACCAGAAGGTGTCTTCTTGTCTGCTTACCACCTTGGCAAATTGGATGGCTGACACCACCCACGACCCAACTCCAGACCCTCTCCTCAATGGCACTAGGCATTGGCACCGTGCATCCAAGATGCAAACACAATCGACAAAAGGCATAAGGAATGTGTTAATCCGAATAAAGAAATCTAACCCAATCACAAACTCATAGTCGTCAAGGGGTATTACCTCAATGGTCTCCTTGCCTTTCCAATCTCCAAGCTGCAACTCCACTCCCCGCGCTACTCCAATGGCTGGAACTTCATTGGAGTTCACCATTTTGATGGTACCAGTCCCTTTTTGCACCTTTAGTCTGAGCTTCCGGGCTCTATCACCTGAAATAAAAAGATGTGAAGCACCTGTGTCCACCAGTGCACTCACCTTCTGACCCGTAACCTTCAGATCCGCAAACATCAAGCCCTTTGTCTTGTGGCTCCCCTTACTCTGGACAGCATTGAGCACCAATGACCCAAGCTTTGCTACCCCTAACTCTAGCTCCTCGTCAAACTCCATGTCTACAGCAGCCAGCTTGCCCTTCTGCAAGCAATTGCACGCTATGTGGCTCCCTCCACATAGGTAGCATGCTGGTGGCTCTCGGTCCCCCTTTGCTTTCCACTTGCCTGCTAGTGGCTTCCTCTTGCCATCCTTGGTTGAACGGTCTCAGTCTCCATCCTTGGACTCCCGATCACGGTCCTTCCCCTTGGACTACTTCTTTTGGTCCCTATTGTCCTTGCCTTTACCCTTGGGCTTGGTAGACTCAAACTTGTTCAGAGGCTTGAACTCTATCAAGGCCTCGGCAGTAGTCATGGCTTTAGCCAAGTCATGGCTTTAGCCAAGTCATGAACTCCTCTCCTTTGTAGCTCATGCTTCACCCACGGCTTCAGCCCATCCATGAAAGCAAATAAGGTGTCGTTCTTACCTAGATCTGAGATCTGTAGCATCAGTTTAGAGAATTTCTGGACATACTCCCTTATGTCCCCTTGCTGGCTCAGCCTGCGCAACTTTGCCCGTGCCTCATCATCGGCATACTCCGGGTAAAATTGTTCTCTGAACTCTTTTTAGAACTCTGCCTAGGTTCTAATTTTGGCGCTCCCATGCCTGACATCATCACACTTGTGCCTCTACCATAATAAGGCTACATCAATGAGATACATAGCAGCAGTGCTTACCTTTATCGCCTCGTCTTGCATGCCCATGGCCTGGAAATACTGCTCCATACCCCAAAGGTATTTATCTACTTTCTTGGCCACCCTAGTCCCCTTGAACTCCTTAGGCTTGGGGACATCCAATCTAGACTTGGACACTCCAGCAAACATGCCATTCCCAATGGCAGTCTTGCAAGCAACAAGCTCACTGGTAAGCTCCTCCATCCGCTGGCGCATGGCCTCCATGCCGTCGCGCAAGGTCAACACTTCAGCCTCTAAGGTCTGATTCTTTTGGGTGAACACGTCCAAGCCTTTGTTGAGAGCAGCTTGCAGCTCACTTTGGATCTCCTACCCCATGGAGTCTAGTGATGCAATGTGAGTCTCTACCCCTTCAAGCTTCTCCCCCATGTCGCCCATGGTCACCTCCACCTTGGCCAGCCTACCATCCATGGTAGACCAGATATCTCTAGAACTGGCTTTCCTCCCTCATCCACGCCCATGCTCCTGGGCCTCTAGTTGTTGGTTAACAGCGTCACTTTGGGATGGCATCTCCTCTAACCTGCACAACACAAACACGTAGAATCGAACTTGCTCTGATACCAACTGTCATGGGCTCCGACCTTAGACTCAGAAACCGTGCGGCCTTAGGCTTGGAATCTCCTCCTTTATGCCTAAGTCAGCCTAAAACACAAGCGTACGGGCACTGGAACAACAGGAAGGGCTGATTACGCAAGTTAAAGAGAAACAGGATAAGAAGGCAGAATTCTGGAAATGCTCTTGTATTCACTGAAACAAAAGTGTTTGATGGTGTACAAAAGAGGGAAGAGCAGCCCTCTATTTGTAGTTGAGGCTCCAGCTTACACTTAATAGCAATATCCCTTGAATAAAGGCTAAAATAATGGGATTATACAGATTACAATCAATCAGGATGCTAACTCCTGATTTTCAGGGTCAACCAAATTTGCCAGGAAGCTGCTGCTGATCCTGCCTGCTTCCAGAAGCTTCCCTTGTGTGTCCAGCACCTTGGGCCCTTCTGGATGTGGTGCGGGCAGCTTGTATGCCAGGCCTTGGTCTCAGGGGCTGGCCTACAAGTTGGCTGGGCGTTCTGAACTCGTTCGCTAGGCTTTACGCGCATATACCCGCTAGCACGCCTGATCTGCGAGCCTTAACCTCTGGCTCGCCTGCTGGTGCGCTTGATGTGCCTGGTGCACCCGCCCAGGGTGTGACACTTGGCCCTTATATTGGCCCCCTATCCCTCATCAAACCTTTAGAACTCACACTCCCTTAAAGAGCATTTGAGATTTTATAGGTTTTCTGCTAGTAGCCATAAAAGTGTCTGAAATGGGGACACTTTTTTCAAACGGTCACAAAATCTTCTCCACTTCACGTTTTTAGCTGAATTTTTTTGTACATGCCAACAAAAATACAAGGATCACCTCTACCAAATTTGGGGACAAAACTCTTTCTAAAAATTTTTTTAAAAAATCTCGAACTGTAAAATGTTTCAAAAATCATGAAAAATAGAAAACGGGTCGTCTTGCCACGAAACTTCACATGAACGCTTAGGGGACCATTGAATGAATTTACAAGCCATAAAAATGGCATTGGCATGGCAGAAATATAAAGATGTGCTTGAACCCATCTACCACCCGTTCGATCCCTGGCTTATGCATCCTGCCTCTCTGGTCGACTGAACACCCGCACGCTCGTTTTGTGGGTTGACTTAGGCATACGGAGTTCATCCCGAGTCTAAGCATACGGAGTTCATTCCTAGTCTAAGATTGGACCAGACCAAGGGTTGTGGCAGTAGGATCGACAGGACGCAGGGGGGACCGGGCCAATCCCCAGCTTGCACATTCTGCCTCTCCGACCGATTGAGCGCCCGCACGCCCATTTCGTGGGTTGGCTTAGGCATAGGGAGTTCATTCCATGTCTAAGCCCCAGCCGGACCGAGGGTTGTGGCAGCGGGACCGATAGCAAGCAGAGGGGGATCGAGTCGATCCCCGGCTTACGCATTATGCCCCTCCGGCCGGCTTAGTGCCCGTACGCTCGTTTCGTGGGTTGACTTAGGCATACGGAGTTCATTCCTAGTCTAAGATCAGACCGAACCGAGGGTTCTGGCAGCAAGATCGACAGCACATAGGGGGGACTAGGCCGATCCCCGACTTGCACATTCTGCCTCTCCGGTCGATTGAGCGCCCGCACACTCATTTCGTGGGTTGGCTTAGGCATACGAAGTTCATTCCATGTCTAAGCATACAGAGTTCATTCCCAGTCTAAGATCGGATAGGACCGAGGGTTGCAGCAACAAGACTAGCAGCAGGATCGACAGCACGTAAGGGGGACCAGGCCGATCCTTGGCTTGTGCATTCTGCCTTTCCGATCGGCTGGGCGCCCGTATGCTCGTTTTGTGGGTTGGCTTAGGCATACAGAGTTCATTCCATGTCTAAGCCCTAGCCGAACCAAGGGTTGTGGCAGTAGGATCAACAATGAGATCGACATCACGTAGAAGGGGACCAGGCTGATCCCTGGCTTGCGTATTATGCCTCTCCAACCGGCCTCTCCGACCGGCTGAGCGCCCGCATGCTCGTTTCATGGGTTGACTTAGGCATACAAAGTTCATCCCCAATCTAAGCATACGAAGTTCATTCCCAGTCTAAGATCGGATCAGATCGAGGGTTGCGGTAGCAGGATCGACAGCACGCTAGGCTTTGTGCGTAGATACCCGTCAGCATGCCTGGTTTGCGAGCCTTAACCTCTGGCTCGCCTGCTGGGGCGCCTAGTGTGCCTGGCGTGCCCACCCAGGGCATGACACTTGACCCTCATATTGGCCCCCTATCCCTCATCAAACCTCAAGAACTCACATCCCCTTAAAGAGCATTTGATATTTTATAGGTTTGCTACAAGTAGCCATTAAAGTGTCTAAAATGGGGACACTTTTTTCAAACGATCACAAAATCTTCTCCACTTCAAGTTTTTAGCTGAATTTTTTTGTGCATGCCAAAAAAAATAAAATGATAACCTACACCAAATTTGGGGACAAAACTCTTTCCAAAAAATTTTTAAAAAATCCCAAACCACAAAAAGTTTCAAAAATCGTGAAAAATAGAAAATGGGTCGTCTTGCCACGAAACTTCATATGAAAGCTTAGGGGACCATTGTATGAATTTACAAGCCATAAAAATGGCATTGGCATGGTAAAAATATGAAGATGTGCTTGAACCAACCTACCACTCGTTCGATTCCCAGCTTACGTATCCTGCTTCTTTGGTCGGCTGAGCGCCCGCACGCTCGTTTCGTGGGTTGACTTAGGCATACAGAGTCATCCCTAGTCTAAGCATACGGAGTTCATTCCCAGTCTAAGCATACGAAGTTCATTCCTAGTCTAAGATCGGATTAGATCGAGCGTTGCGGCAGCAGGATCAGCAGCACGCAGGGGGGACAAGGTCGATCCCTGGCTTACGCATTCTGCCTCTCCGGCTGGCTGAGCGCCCGCATGCCCATTTCATGGGTTGGCTTAGGCATAGGGAGTTCATTCCATGTCTAAGCCTCAGCCAGACCGAGGGTTGTGGCAACGGGACCGGTAGCACACAGAGGGGGACCGGGCCGATCCCTATCTTACGCATTATGCCTCTTCGGCAGGCTCAGGGCCCACATGCTCATTTTGTGGGTTGACTTATGCATACAGAGTTCATTTCGAGTCTAAGATCAAACTGAACTGAGGGTTGCGGCTGCAGGATCGACAGTACGTAGGTGGGACCGGGCCAGTCCTCGACTTACGCATTCTACCTATCCGACCGGTTGAGCGCCCGCACGCTCGTTTCGTGGTTTGGCTTAGGCATACGGAGTTCATTCCATGTCTAAGCATACAGAGTTCATTCTCAGTCTAAGATCAAACCAGACCGGGGGTTGCGGCAACAGGACCAACAGCAGGATCGACAGCACGTAGGGAAGGATCGGGTCGATCCCCGGATTGCGCAATCTACCTTTTCGGTCGACTGAGCGCTCGCATGCTCGTTTCGTGGGTTGACTTAGGCATACAGAGTTCATTCCCAGTCTAAGATCAGACCAGATTGAGGGTTGTGGCAGCAGGATCGATAGCACGTAGGGGGGACCGACCCAGTCCTCGGCTTGCGCATTCTACCTCTCCAGTCGGCTGAGCACCCACACGCTCGTTTCATTGCTTGGCTTAGGCATACGGAGTTTATTCCATGTCTAAGCATACGGAGTTCATTCCCAATCTAAGATCAAACCGGACTGAGGGTTGTAGCAGTAGGACTAGCAGCAGGATCAACAACACGTAGGGGGGACCAGGTCGATCCCCAGCTTACGCATTTTACCTCTCCGATTGGCTGAGCGCCCGCACACTCATTTTATGGGTTGGCTTAGGCATACGAAGTTCATTCCATGTCTAAGCCCCAATCGGACCGAGGGTTGTCCCAGTAGGACTGGCAGCAAGATCGGTAGCACGCAGAGAGGGACTGGGCTGATTTTCGGCTTGTGCATTATGCCTCTCCGATCGGTTGAGCGCCCGCATGCTCGTTTCGTGGGTTGACTTAGGCATACGGAGTTCATCCCTAGTCTAAGCAAACAGAGTTCATTCCTAGTCTATGATCGGACGGGACGAGGGTTGTGGCAGCAAGATCGATAGCCCGCAGGGGGACCGGGCCAATCCCCGGCTTACGCATTCTGCCTCTCCGGTCGGTTGAGCTCCCGCACGCCCATTTCATGGGTTGGCTTAGGCATAGGGAGTTCATTCTGTGTCTAAGCCCCAGTCAGACCGAGGGTTGTGGGAGCGGGACCGACAGCATGCAGAGGGGGATCGGGCCAATCCTCAGTTTGCGCATTATGCCTCTTCGGTCGGCTCAGCACCCGCACGCTTATTTCGTGGGTTGACTTATGCATACGGAGTTCATTCCCAATCTAAGATCAGATCAGACCAAGGGTTATGGCAGCAGGATCTACAACACGCAGGGGGGACCGGGCCAATTCCCAGCTTGCGCATTCTGCCTCTCTGGCCGGTTGAGCGCCCGCACGCTTGTTCCGTGGGTTGCGTTAGGCATACGGAGTTCATTCCATGTCTAAGCATACGGAGTTCATTCCCAGTCTAAGATTTTGAGGCACGGTGCACATGCTGGGCTAGGGCATATGCTGGTGCTGCATTTTTTTCACCTGGGGCACCATCGTCAGATAGCCTAATCGATGGCATTGGAGGTTCCGGCGATTGGGGGGGCCGGGGGGTGTGCGCACATGATGTGCGATGGATGCTGGTAATTGGCCCTTATATTGGCCCCCTATCCCTCATCAAACCTCCAGAACTCACACCCCCTTAAAGAGCATTTGAGATTTTATAGGTTTGCTGCCAGTAGCCATTAAAGTGTCTGAAATGGGGACACTTTTTTCAAACGGCCACAAAATCTTCTCTCCTTTGAGTTTTTAGCTGAATGTTTTTGTGCATGCCAACAAAAATACAAGGATCACCTCTACCAAATTTGGGGACAAAACTCTTTCTAAAAAAATTTAAAAAATCCCGAACCGTAAAAAGTTTCAAAAATCATGAAAAATAGAAAACGGGTCGTCTTGCCACGAAACTTCACATGAAGGCTTAGGGGACCATTGTATGAATTTACAAGCCACAAAAATGGCATTGGCATGGAAGAAATATGAAGATCCGCTTGAACCCACCTACCACCCGTTCGATCCCCCGGCTTACGCATCCTGCCTCTCTGGTCGGCTGAGCGCCCGCACGCTCGTTTCGTGGGTTGACTTAGGCATACGGAGTTCATCATCAGTCTAAGCATACAGAGTTCATTCCCAGTCTAAGATCAGATCGAACCAAGGGTTGAGGCAGCAGGATTGACATCACGCAAGGGGGACCGGGCCAATCCCCAGCTTGCACATTCTGCCTCTCCGACCGGCTGAGCGCCCGCATGCCCGTTTAGTGGGTTGGCTTAGCCATAAAAAGTTCATTCCACGTCTAAGCCCCAGCCGGACCGAGGGTTATGGTAGCGAGACCGACAGTACGTAGAGGGGGACCGAGTCGATCCTTGGCTTCCGCATTACGCCTCTCTGACCGACTTAGCACCCGCACGTTCATTTAGGCATACAGAGTTTATTCCCAGTCTAAGATCGGATCAAATCGAGGGTTGCGATAGCAGGATCGATAGCACGCAGGGGGGATCAGGATGGTCCCCGGCTTGTGCATTCTACATCACCGGTCGGCTGAGCATCCGTATGCTCTTTTCATGGGTTGGCTTAGGCATACGGAGTTCATTCCCAGTCTATGATCGGATCGGACCGAGGGTTGCGGTAGTAGGACCAGCAGTAGGATCGGCAGCATGCAGGTGGGGACCGGACCGATCCCCGACTTACGCATTCTACCTCTCCGATCGACTGAGCGCCCGTACGCTCATTTTGTGGGTTGGCATAGGCATACGGAGTTCATTCCATGTCTAAGCACCAGTCGGACTAAGGGTTGTAGAGGCAGGACCGGCAACGAGATTGACAGCACGCAGAGAGGGACCGGGTTGATCCCCGACATGCGCATTATGCCTCTCTGACTGGCGTCTCCGATCGGTTGAGCACCCACACGCTCATTTCGTGGGTTGACTTAGGCATACGAAGTTCATCCCCAGTCTAAGCATACGGAGTTCATTCCCAATCTAAGATCGGATCGGACCAAAGGTTGCGGTAGCAGGATCAATAGCACGCAGGGGGGACCGGACCGATCCCCGACTTGTGTATTCTGCCTCTCCGATCGGTTGAGCACCTGCATGTCTGTTTCGTGGGTTGGCTTCCGCATAGGGAGTTCATTCATGTCTAAGCTCCAATCGAACCGAGGGTTGTGGCAGCAGCACCGGCAACGGGATCCGCAGCACACAGAGGGGGATCAGGCTGATCCCCGACATGCACATTATGCCTCTCCGACCGAACTCTCTGGTCGGCAGAATGCCCGCACGCTCGTTTCGTGGGTTGACTTAGGCATACGGAGTTCATCCCCAATCTAAGCATACAGAGTTCATTCCCAGTCTAAGATTGGACTGGACCGAGGGTTGTGACAGTAGGATTGACAGCATGCAGGAGGGGCCGGGCTGATCCCTGGCTTACGCATTCTGTCTCTCCAACCGGCTGAGCACCTGCACGCCCGTTTCGCGGGTTGGCTTAGGCATAGGGAGTTCATTCCATGTCTAAGACCCAGCCGAATCGAAGGTTGTGGCAGCGGGACCGGTAGCACATAGAGGGGACCAGGTCGATCCCCAGCTTACACATTATGCCTCTCTGACCGGTTCAGTGCCCGAACGCTCGTTTCGTGGATTGACTTAGGCATACAGAGTTTATTCACAGTCTAAGATCAGATCAGACCGAGGGTTGTGACAGTAGGATCGACAGCACGTAGGGGGGATCAGGCCGATCCCTGGCTTGCATATTCTACCTTTTCGGTCGACTGAGTGCCCGCACGCTTGTTTCGTGGGTTGGCTTAGGCATACGG
Source organism: Durio zibethinus (assembly GCF_047325235.1). Classification (NCBI taxonomy): domain Eukaryota; kingdom Viridiplantae; phylum Streptophyta; class Magnoliopsida; order Malvales; family Malvaceae; genus Durio; species Durio zibethinus. The sequence goes on from NC_143181.1 coordinate 21,579,957, forward strand.
AGTTCATTCCATGTCTAAGCATATGGAGTTCATTCCCAGTCTAAGATCGGACCGGATCGAGGGTTACGGTAGTAGGACCAGTAGCAGGATCGATAGCACATAGGGGGAACCGGGTCGATCCCCAGCTTGCGCATTCTGCCTCTTCGGCCAACCTCTCCGATTGACTAAGCGCCCGCACGCTCATTTCGTGGGTTGAATTAGGCATACAGAGTTAATCCCCAGTCTAAGCATACGGAGTTCATTCCCAATCTAATATCGGACTGGACCGAGGGTTGCAGCAGTAGGATCGATAGCACGCAGGGGGGACCGAGCCGATCCCCGACTTACGCATTCTGCCTCTCCGATCGGCTGAGCGCCTGCACGCCCATTTTGTGGGTTGGCTTAGGCATAAGAAGTTCATTCCATGTCTAAAACCCAGCCGGATCGAGGGTTGTGGCAGTGAGACCGGTAGCATGCAGAAGGGGACCGAGCTGATCCCCGACTTGCACATTCTGCTTCTCATGCCGGCTAAGCGCCCGCACGCTCGTTTCGTGGGTTGGCCTAGGCATACGGAGTTCATTTCATGTCTAAGCATATGGAGTTGATTCCAAGTCTAAGAGTTTGAGCCACGGTGCACATGCTGGGCTTGGGCCTATGCTGGTGATGCATTTTTTTCACCCGGGGAACCATCGTCAGAGAGCCTAATCGACGGCATTGGGGGTTCCGACGATTGAGGGGCCGGCGGGTGTGCGCACATGATGTATGATGGGTGCTGGTACTTGGCCCTTATATTGGCCCCCTATCCCTCATCAAACCTCAAGAACTCACACCCCCTTAAAGAGCATTTGAGATTTTATAGGTTTGCTGCCAGTAGCCGTTAAATTGTCTGAAATGGGGACACTTTTTTCAAACGGTCACAAAATCATCTCCACTTCTAGTTTTTAGCTGAATGTTTTTGTGCATGCCAACAAAAATACAACGATCACCTCTAACAAATTTGGGTCCAAAACGTTTTCTCAAAAAATTTTAAAAAATCCCAAACCGTAAAAAGTTTTAAAAATCATGAAAAATAGAAAACGATTCGTCTTGCCACGAAACTTCACATGAAGGCTTAGGGGACCATTGTATGAATTTACAAGCCACAAAAATGGCATTGGAATGGCAGAAATATGAAGATGAACTTAAACCCACCTACCACCCGTTCGATCCCCGGCTTACGCATCCTGCCTCTCTGGTCGGCTGAGCGTACCCATGCTCGTTTCGTGGGTTGACTTAGGCACACGGAGTTCATCCCCAGTCTAAGCATACGAAGTTCATTCCCAGTCTAAGATCAGATCAGACCGAGGGTTAAAGCAGTAGGATCAGTAGCACGTAAGAGGGACTGGGCCGATCCCCGGCTTGCGCATTCTACCTCTCCAACCGGCTGAACGCCCGTACGCCCGTTTCGTGGGTTGGCTTAGGCATAGGAAGTTCATTCCATGTCTAAGCCCCAGCCGAACTGAGGGTTGTGGCAGCAGGACTGGCAGCGGGATCGGTAGCACGTAGAACGGGACCGGGCTGATCCTCGGCTTACGCATTATGCCTCTCCGACCGGCTGAGCGCACGTACGCTCATTTCATGGGTTGACTTAGGCATACGGAGTTCATCTCCAGTCTTAGCATACAGAGTTCATTCCCAGTCTAAGATCAAATCGGACCTAGGGTTGTGGTAGCAGGATCGACAGCACGCAGGGGGGATCGAGCCGATCCCCGGCATGCGCATTCTACCTTTCCGGCCGGCTGAGCGCCCGCACGCCCATTTCGTGGGTTGGCTTAGGCATAGGGAGTTCATTCCATGTATAAGCCCTAGTCGGACCGAAGGTTGTGGCAGTAGGACTGGCAGCACAGAGAGTGGGACCCGGCCAATCCCTGGCTTGCGCATTATGCCTCTCCGGATGGCTCAGTGCCCGAACGCTTGCTTCATGCGTTGACTTAGGTATACGAAGTTCATTCCCAATCTAAGATCAGACCAAACCGAAGGTTGCGACAGCAGGATCAACAGCACACAGGGGGGATCGGGTCGGTCCCCGACTTGCGTATTCTACCTTTCCAGCTGGCTGAGCACCCGCACGCTCATTTTATGAGTTGGCTTAGGCATACGGAGTTCATTCCATGTCTAAGCATACAGAGTTCATTCCCAGTCAAGATCTAACCGGACCGAGGGTGCCGGTAGTAGGATCAGTAGCACACAGGGGGGGACTGGGCTGATCCCCGACTTGCGCATTCTGCCTCTCCGGTCGACTGAGCGTCGGCACGCTTGTTTCGTGGGTTGAATTAGGTGTACGAAGTTCATCCCCAGCCTAAGCATACAGCGTTCATTCCCAGTCTAAGATCAGACCGAACTGAGGGTTGCAGCAGCAGGATCGACAGCATGCAGGGGGGACCAAGCCGATCCCCGCCTAGCACATTCTGACTCTCCGACCGACTGAGCATCCGCACGCCCGTTTCGTGGGTTGGCTTAGGCATAAGGAGTTCATTCCATGTCTAAGCCCCAGCCAGACCAAGGGTTGTGGCAGCGGGATTGACAGCACACAGAGGGGACCGGGTCGATCCTTGGCTTGAGCATTCTACCTCTCCGGTTGGTTGAGCGCCTGCACATTCATTTCGTGGGTTGGCTTAGGCATACGAAGTTCATTCCATGTCTAAGCATACGGAGTTCATTCCAAGTCTAAGAGTTTAAGCCACAGTGCACATATTGGGCTCAGGCATGTGCTGGTTCCACATTTTTTTCGCTCGAGGCACCATCGTCGGAGCATCGCCGGAGAGCCTAACAGGCGGCATTGGGGGTTTCATCGATTAGGGGGTCGGGGGGTGTGCGCACATGATGTGCAATGGATGCTGGTGCTTGGCCCTTATATTCGCCCCCTATCCCTAATCAAACCTCAAGAACTCACACCCCCTTAAAGAGCATTTGAGATTTTATAGGTTTGTTGCCAGTAGCCATTAAAGTGTCTAGAATGGGGACACTTTTTTCAAACGGTCACAAAATCTTCTCCACTTTGAGTTTTTAGCTGAATTGTTTTGTGCATGCCAAAAAAAATACAAGGCTCACCTCTACCAAATTTGGGGACAAAACTCTTTCTAAAAAAATTTTAAAAAATCCCGAACTGTAAAAAGTTTCAAAAATCGTGAAAAATAGAAAACGGGTCGTCTTGCCACGAAACTTCACATGAAGGCTTAGGGAACCATTGTATGAATTTACAAGCCATAAAAATGGCACTGGCATGGTAGAAATATGAACATGTGCTTGAACCCACCTACTACCCGTTCGATCCCCGACTTACGCATCCTACCTCTCTGGTCGGTTGAGCGTCCGCACGCTCATTTTGTGGGTTGACTTAGGCATACAGAGTTCATCCCCAGTCTAAGCATACTGAGTTCGTTCCTAGTCTAAGATCGAACCGGACCGAGGGTTGCAACAGCAGGATCGACAGCACACAGGAGGGATCGGGCCGATCCCCGGCTTGCGCATTCTGCCTCTCCAGTCGGTTGAGCGCCCGCAAGCCCGTTTCATGGGTTGACTTAGGCATAGGGAGTTCATTCCATGTCTAAGCCCTAACCAGACCAAGGGTTGTGGTAGCGGGACCGGCAGCACGCAGAGGGGGACCAGGCTGATCCCCGGCTTGTGCATTATGCCTCTCTGGCCGGTTCAGCGCCCGTAAGCTTGTTTCAAGGTTTGTGGCAGCAGGATCGACAGCACGCAGGGGGGAACGAGCCGGTCCTCAGCTTGTGCATTCTGCCTCTTCGGTCGGCTGAGCACCCGCACGCTCATTTCATAGGTTGGCTTAGGCATACAGAGTTCATTCCATGTCTAAGCATATGGAGTTCATTCCATGTCTAAGCATATGGAGTTCATTCCATGTCTAAGATCGGATCAGACCGAGGGTTGCGGCAGCAGGACCAGTAGCAAGATCGGTAGCACGTAGGGGCGGTTTGGGCTGATCCTCGGCTTGTGCATTCTGCCTCTCCGATCGGCCCTTCCGGTCGGTTGAGTATCGACACGCTCATTTCATAGGTTGACTTAGGCATACAGAGTTTATCACCAGTCTAAGCATACGAAGTTCCTTCCCGACCTAAGATCAGATCGAATCGAGGGTTGTGAGAGTAGGATCGGTAGAACGTAAGGGGGACTGGGTTGATCCTCAGCTTGTGCATTCTGTCTCTCTAGCCGACTGAGCGCCCGCACGTTCGTTTCGTGGGTTGGCTTAGCCATACAGAGTTCATTCCATGTCTAAGCATACGAAGTTCATTCCCAGTCTAAGATCGGACAGAATTGAGGGTTGCGGTAGCAGGACCAGCTGCAGGATTGGTAGCACGCAGGGGGGGACTGGGCCGATCCCCGGCTTGTGCATTATGCCTCACCAACCGGCTCAATGCCCGCACGCTCGTTTTGTGGGTTGACTTAGGCATACGGAGTTCATTCCAAGTCTAAGAAGAGACTAGATCAAGGGTTACGGTAGCAGGATCGATGGCACACAGGGGAGATTGGGTCGACCCTGACTTATGCATTCTGCCTCTCCGGTCTGCTGAGCATCCGAATGCTCGTTTCGTGGGTTGGCTTAGACATACGGAGTTCATTCCATGTCTAAGCATACGGAGTTCATTCCTAGTCTAAGATCAAACTGGATCAAGGGTTGCAGTAGCAGGACTAGCAGTAGGATCGACAGCACGCAGGGGGGACTGGGTCGATCCCCGGCTTGCGTATTCTGCCTTTTCGGTTGGGTGAGCACCTGCATGCTTATTTCGTGGGTTGACTTAGGCATACGAAGTTCATTCCCAGTCTAAGCATACGGAGTTCATTCCCAGTCTAAGATCTAACCAGATCGAGGGTTGCGACAGCAAGATCAAAAGCACGTAGGAGGGACCGAGCTAATCCTTGACTTACGCATTCTGCCTCTCCGACCGACTGAGAGCCTACACGCCCATTTCGTGGGTTGGCTTAGGCATAGCGAGTTCATTCCATGTCTAAGCCCCAGTCGGACCAAGGGTTGTGGCAGTGGGACCGACAGCACACAGAGGGGGACTGGGCTGATCCCTGACTTGCGCATTCTGCCTCTTCAGTCTGCTGGGCACCCGCATGCTGGTTTTGTGGGTTGGCTTAGGCATACGGAGTTCATTCCATGTCTAAGCCCCAACCAAACCGACGGTTGTGGCAGCAGGACCGGCAGTGCGATCGACAGCACGCAGAGGGGGACCGAGCTAATCCCCGGCTTGCGCATTACGTGTCTCCGACCGGCTTAGCTCCCGCACGCTCATTTCGTGGGTTGACTTAGGCATGCGGAGTTCATTCCCAGTCTAACATTGGACCGGACCAAGGGTTGCGGCAGCGGGACCGATAGCACGCAGGGGGGATCGGGTCGGTCCCCGGCTTGCACATTCTACCTCTCCGGTCGGCTTAGCGCCCTCACGCTCATTTCATGGGTTGGCTTAGGCATACGGAGTTATTTCCATGTCTAAGCATATGGAGTTCATTCCCAGTCTAAGATCAGATCGGAACGAGGGTTGTGGCAGTAGGACCAGTAGCAGGATCGGCAGCACGTAGGCGGGGATCGAGCCGATCCCCAGCTCGCGCATTCTGCCTCTCCGGTCGGCTAAGCACCCGCACGCTCGTTTCGTGGGTTGACTTAGGCATACGGAGTTCATCCCCAGTCTAAGCATATGGAGTTCTTTCCCAGTCTAAGATCAAACTAGATCGACTGTTGCGGTAGCAGGATCGACAGCACGCAGGGGGGACCAGGCCGATCCCCGGCTTGCGCATTCTGCCCCTCTGGCCGGCTGAGCGCCCGCACGCCCGTTTCATGGGTTGGTTAGGCATAGGGAGTTCATTCAATGTATAAGCCCCAGCCGGTTTGAGGGTTGTGGTAACGGGACTGGCAGCATGCAGAGGGGGGTTGGGTCGATCCCTGGCTTGCGCATTCTACCTCTCCGACCGGCTGAGCGCCCGCACGCTTGTTTCGTGGGTTGGCTTAGGCATACGGAGTTCATTCCATGTCTAAGCATACGGAGTTCATTCCCAGTCTAAGAGTGTGAGCCATGGTGTACATGCTGGGGTCGGGCATGTGCTGGTCCGCATTATTTTCGCCCAGGGCACCATCGTCGGAGCATTGCCGGAGAGCCTAACCGGAGGCATTGGGGGTTCCGACGATTGGGGGGGCCGAGGGTGTGTGTGCATATGTTGTGTGATGGGTGCTAGTACTTGGCCCTTATATTCGCCCCCTATCCCTCGTCAAACCTTGAGAACTCACACCCCCTTAAAGAGCATTTGAGATTTTATAGGTTTGCTGCCAGTAGCCATCAAAGTGTCTGAAATGGGGACACTTTTTTCAAACGGTCACAAAATCTTCTCCACTTCGAGTTTTTAGATGAATTTTTTTGTGCATGCCAACAAAAATACAAGGATCACTTCTACCTAATTTGGGGACAAAACTCTTTCTAAAAAAATTTTAAAAAATCCCAAACAGCAAAAAGTTTTGAAAATCATGAAAAATAGAAAACGGGTCGTCTTGGCACGAAACTTCGCATGAAGGTGTAGGGGACCATTGTATGAATTTACAAGCCATAAAAATGGCATTGGCATGGCAGAAATATGAAGATGTGCTTAAACCCACCTACCACCCATTCGATCCCTGGCTTGCGCATCCTGCCTCTCTGGTTGGTTGAGCGTCCGCACGCTCGTTTTGTAGGTTGACTTAGGCAAACGGAGTTCATCCCCAGTCTAAGCATACGAAGTTCATTCCCAGTCTAAGATGGGACCAGACCGAGGGTTGCGGTAGCAGGATCGGTAGCATGCAGGGGGGATCGGGTCGATCCCTGGCTTACGCATTCTGCCTCTCCGGCCAGCTGAGCACTCGTACGCCCATTTCATGGGTTGGCTTAGGCATAGGGAGTTCATTCCATGTCTAAGCCCCAGTCGGACCGAGGGATGTGGCAGCGGGACCGACAACACGCAGAGGGGGACCGGGTCGATCCCCGACTTGCGTATTATGCCTCTCCGACCGGCTCAGCGCCCGAACGCTCATTTTGTGGGTTGACTTAGGCATACGGAGTTCATTCCCAGTGTAAGATCAGGCCAGACCGAGGGTTGCAGTAGCAGGATCGACAGCACGTAGGGGGGACTAGGCCAGTCCCTGGCTTGCGCATTCTGCCTCTCCGGCCAGTTGAGTGCCCGCATGCTCGTTTCATGGGTTGGCTTAGGCATACGGAGTTCATTCCATGTCTAAGCATACAGAGTTCATTCCTAGTCTAAGATCGGATCAGACCGAGGGTTGTGACCGTAGGACCAGCAGCAAGATTGGCAGCATGCAGGGGGGATCGGGCTGATCCCCAACTTGTACATTCTGCCTCTCCGGTTGGCTAAGCGCTCACACACTCGTTTCATGGGTTGACTTAGGCATACGGAGTTCATCCCTAGTCTAAGCATACGGAGTTCATTCCCAGTCTAAGATCCAATCAGATCGAGGGTTACGGTAGTAGGAACAACAGCATGCAGAGGGGACCGGGCCAATCCCCGACATGCGTATTCTGCCTCTTCGGCCGATTGAGCGCCCGCACGCCCGTTTCATGGGTTGGCTTAGGCATAGGGAGTTCATTCCTTGTCTAAGCCCCAACCAAACTGAGGGTTGTGGCAGCGAGATCGGTAGCATGCAGAGGGGGATCGGGTTGATCCCCGACTTGTGTATTCTGCCTTTCTGATCGGCTGAGCGCCCGCACGATCATTTCGTGGGTTGGCTTAGGCATAAAGATTTCATTCCATGTCTAAGCATATGGAGTTCATTCCCAGTCTAAGAGTTTGAGCTACAGTGCACATGCTGGGCTCGGGCATGTGCTGCTGCTACATTTTTTTCGCCCGGGGCACCATCGCCAGAGCATCGCCGGAGAGCCTAACCAGCGGCATTAGGGGTTTCGACGATTGGGGTCCGGGGGGTGTGCGCACATGATGTGCGATGGGTACTGGTACTTGGCCCTTATATTGGCCCCCTATCCCTCATCAAACCTCGAGAACTCACACCCCCTTAAAGAGCATTTGAGATTTTATAGGTTTGCTGCCAGTAGCCATTAAAGTGTCTAAAATGGGGACACTTTTTTCAAATGATCACAAAATCTTCTCCACTTCGAGTTTTTAGCTAAATTTTTTTGTACATGCCAACAAAAATACAAGGATCACCACTACCAAATTTGGGGACAAAAATCTTTCTAAAAAAAGTTTAAAAAATCCTGAACCACAAAAAGTTTCAAAAATCATGAAAAGTAGAAAACGGGTCATCTTGCCACGAAACTTCACATGAAGGCTTAGGAGACCATTGTATGAATTTACTAGTAATAAAAATGGCATTGGCATGACAAAAGATGTGCTTGAACCCACCTACCACCCGTTCGATCCCCGGCTTGTGCATCCTGCCTCTCTGATCGACTGAGCGTCCGTATGCTCATTTCGTGGGTTGACTTAGGCATACGGAGTTCATCCCCAGTCTAAGCATACGGAGTTCATTCCCAATCTAAGATCAGACCGGACCAAGGGTTGCGGTAGCAGGATCAGCAGCACACAAGGGGGATCGGGCCGATCCCTGGCTTGCGCATTCTGCCTCTCCAGCTACCTGAGCGCCCGCACGCCCATTTCGTGAGTTGGCTTTGGCATACAGAGTTCATTCCATGTCTAAGCCCCAACCAGATTGAGGGTTGTGGCAGCGGGACATGCAACACGTAGAGGGGGACCGAGCTGATCCCCGACTTACGCATTATGCCTCTCCACCCGGCTCAGTGCCCGCACGCTCGTTTCATGGGTTGACTTAGGCATATGGAGTTCATTCCCAGTCTAAGATCGGATCGAGGGTTGTGGCAGCAGGACCGATAGCATGCAGATGGGGATCCGGTCGGTCCCCGACTTGCGCATTCTACCTCTCCGACCGGCTAAGCGCCCGCACGCTCATTTCATGGGATGGCTTAGGCATACGGAGTTCATTCCATGACTAAGCATACGGAGTTCATTCCTAGTCTAAGATCAGATCGGATCGAGGGTTGCTGCAGCAGGACCAGCAGCAGGATCGACAGCACGCAAGGGGGACCGGGCAGATCCCTGGCTTGCACATTCTGCCTCTTCGGCCGGTTGAGCGCCCACACGCCCGTTTCGTGGGTTGGCTTAGGCATAGAGAGTTCATTCCATGTCTAAGCCCCAATCGGATTGAGGGTTGTGGCAACGAGACCGACAGCACGTAGAGGGGAATCGGGCCAATCCCCGGCTTGCGCATTATGCCTTTCTGGCCGGCTTAGCACCCGCACACTCGTTTCGTGGGTTGACTTAGGCATACAGAGTTCATTCCCAGTCTAAGATACGATCGGACCGAGGGTTGCGACAGCAGGATCGATAGCACGTAAGGGCGGACCGGGCTGATCCCCAGCTTACACATTCTGCCTCTCCGACCAGCTGAGCACCCGCACGCTCATTTCGTGTGTTGGCTTAGGCATGCGGAGTTCATTCCATGTCTAAGCTCCAGTCGGACCAAGGGTTGTGGCAGCAGGACCGACAGTGGGATCGACAGCACACAGAGGGGGACCGGGCTGATCCTCGGCTTGCGTATTATGCCTTTCCGGCCTGCTGAGTGCCCGTAGGCTCATTTCATAGGTTGGCTTAGGCACACGGAGTTCATTCCATGTTTAAGCATACGGAGTTCATTCCTAATCTAAGATTGAACTGGATCGAGGGTTGCGACAATAGGATCGATAGCACATAGGGGGACCGGGTCGATCCTCGGCTTACGCATTCTGCCTCTTCGGTCGGCTGAGTGTTCGTATGCCCGTTTCGTGGGTTGCCTTAGGCATAGGGAGTTCATTCCATGTCTAAGTCGTAGCTGGATCAAGGGTTGCGGCAGTGGGATCGGCAGCCCACAGAAGGGGATCGACAGCCTGCAAAGAGGGACCGGGCTGATCCCTGGCTTGCGCATTATGCCTCTTCGACTAGCTCAGCTTCCGCACGCTTGTTTCATGGGTTGACTTATGCAAATGGAGTTCATTCCCAGTCGATTCCCAGCTTGCGCATTCTGCCTCTCCAGCTGACTGAGCGCCCACATGCTCATTTCGTAGGTTGGCTTAGGCATACGGAGTTCATTCCATGTCTAAGCATACCGAGTTCATTCGCAGTCTAAGATTTCGAGCCACGGTACACATACTGGGCTTGGGCATGTGCTGCTGCCGCATTTTTTTTGCCCAGGGCACCATCGTCGGAGCATCACCGGAGAGCTTAACCGACAGCATTAGGGGTTCTGGCGATTCGGAGCCCGGGGGGTGTGCGCACATGATGTACGATGGGTGCTGGTACTTGGCCCTTATATTGGCCCCCTATCCCTCATCAAACCTCGAGAACTCACACCCCCTTAAAGAACATTTGAGATTTTATAGGTTTGCTACCAGTAGCCATTAAAAAGTCTGAAATGGGGTCACCTTTTTCAAACGGTCACAAAATCTTCTCCACTTCTAGTTTTTAGTTGAATGTTTTTGTATGCCAACAAAAATACAAGGATCACCTCTACCAAATTTGGGGACAAAACTCGTTCTAAAAAAATTTTTAAAAATCCCAAACCGTAAAAAGTTTGGAAAATCATGAAAAATAGAAAACGGGTCGTCTTGCCATGAAACTTCACATGAAGGCTCAGGGGACCATTGTATGAATTTACAAGCCATAAAAATGGCATTGGCATGGTAGAAATATTAAGATGTGCTTGAACCCACCTACCACCTGTTTGATCCCCGACTTGCGCATCCTGCCTCTCTGGTCGGCTAGCGCCTGCACGCTCATTTCATGGGTTGACTTAGGCATACGGAGTTTATCCCCAGTCTAAGCATACAGAGTTCATTCCCAGTCTACGATCAGACTGGACTGAGGGTTGCGACAGCAGGATCGACAACATGCATGGGGACCGGGCCGATCCCCGGCTTGCGCATTCTACCTCTCCAGCCAGTTGAGCACTTGCATGCCCATTTCATGGGTTGGCTTAGGCATAGGGAGTTCATTCCATGTCTAAGCCCCAGCCGGACCAAGGGTTGTGACAACGGGATTGGCAGCACGCAGAGAGGGATCGGGCCGATCCCTGACTTGCACATTTTGCCTCTCCGGCCAGCTCAGCGCCCACACACTTGTTTCATGGGTTAACTTAGGCATACGGAGTTCATTTCCAGTCTAAGATCGGACCAGACTGAGGGTTACAGCAGCAGGATCAACAGCACGTAGGGGGAATTGAACCGATCCCCCGCTTGCGCATTCTATCTCTCCAGCCGGTTGAGCGCTCACACGCTCGTTTCATGGGTTGGCTTAGGCATACGAAGTTCATTCCATGTCTAAGCATACAAAGTTCATTCTCAGTCTAAGATCAAATCGGATCGAGGGTTGTGGTAGTAGGACAAACAGTAGGATCGGTAGCGCACAAGGGGGCCTGGGTCGATCCCCGGCTTACGCATTCTGCCTTTTCGGTCGGCTGAGCACCCGCACGCTCATTTCATGGGTTGGCTTTGGCATAAAGAGTTCATTCTATGTCTAAGCCCCAGTCGAACCAAGGGTTGTGGCAGTAAGACCGATAGCAGGATCGATAGCACGCAGAGGGGGACCGGGCTGATCCCTGACTTACGCATTATGCCTCTCCGGCCTGCCCCTCCAGCCAGTTGGGCACCCACACGCTCGTTTCATGGGTTGACTTAGGCATACGGAGTTCATCCCCATCTTGCCCTTCTGCGGGTAATTACATGCTATGTGGCTCCCTCTACATAGGTAGCATGCTAGTGGCTCTCAGTCCCCCTTTGCTTTCCACTTGCTTGCCGGTGGCTTTCTCTCACCATCTTTGGTTGAATGGTCTCGATCTCCATCCTTGGACTCCCGATCACGGTCCTTCCCCTTGGACTACTTCTTTCGATCCCTATCGTCCCTGCCCTTACCCTTTGGCTTGGTAGACTCGAACTCGTTCAGAAGCTTGAACTCTATCAAGACCTCGGCAGTAGTCATGACTTTAGCCAAGTCATGAACTCCTCTTCTTTGTAGCTCATGCTTCACCCACGGCTTCAGCCCATCCATGAAAGCAAATAAGGCATCCTTCTTGCCTAGATCCGAGATCTGTAGCATCAGTTCAGAGAATTTTTGGACATACTCCCTTTTGTCCCCTTGCTGGCTCAACCTGTGGAACTTTGCCCGCGCCTCATCATCGGCATACTCCGGGTAAAATTGTTCTCTGAACTCCTTTTGGAACTCTACCTAGGTTCCAATCTTGGCGCTCCCATGCCTGACATCATCAGACCTGTGCCTCTACCACAATAAGGCTACATCAGCGAGATACATAGCAACGGTGCTTACCTTTATCGCCTCGTCTTGTATGCCCATAGCCTGGAAGTACTGCTCCATACCCTAAAGGTAGTTATCTACTTCCTTGGCTGCCCTAGTCCCCTTGAACTCCTTAGGCTTGGGGACATCCAATCTGGACTTGGACACTCCAGCATACATGCCATTCCCAATGGCAGTCTTGCAAGCAACGAGCTCACTGGTAAGCTCCTCCATCCGCTGGTGCATGGCCTCCATGCCATCATGCAAGGTCAGCACTTCAGCCTCCAAGGTCTGATTCTTTTAGGTGAACATGTCCAACCTTTTGTTGAGAGTAGCTTGCAGCTCACTTTGGATCTCCTCCCCTATGGAGTCTAGTGATGCAATGTGAGTCTCTACCCCCTCAAGCTTCTCCCCCATGTCGCCCATGGTCACCTCCACCTTGGCCAGCCTACCATCCATGGTAGACCAGATATCTCTAGAACTGGCTTTCCTCCCTCTTCCACGCCCATGCTCCTGGGCCTCTGGTTGTTGGTTAGTAGCGTCACTTTGGGATGCCATCTCCTCTAACCTGCACAACACAAACACGCAGAATCGAACTTGCTCTGATACCAACTGTCATGGGCTCCAACCTTAGACTCAGAAACCGTGTAGCCTTAGGCTTGGAATCTCCTCCTTTAAGCCTAAGTCAGCCTAAAACACAAGCGTACGGGCACTAGAACAACAGGAAGGGCTGATTACGCAAGTTAAAGAGAAACATGATAAGAAGGCAAAATTCTGGAAATGCTCTTGTATTCACTGAAACAAAAGTGTTTAATGGTGTACAAATGAGAGAAGAGCAGCCCTCTATTTATAGTTGAGGCTCCATCTTACACTTAATGGCAATATCCCTAGAATAAAGGCTAAAATCATGGGATTATACAGATTACAATCAATCAGGATGCTAACTCCTGATTTTTAGGGTCAACCAAATCTGCCAAGATGCTACTGCTGATCTTGCCTACTTCCAGAAGCTTCCCTTGCATGTCCAGCACCTTGGGCCCTTCTGGATGTGGTGTGAGCAGCTTGTATGCCAAGCCTTGGTCTCACGGGCTGGCGTACAAGTTGGGCAAGTGTTCTGAACTCATTTCCTAGGCTTTACTCGCAGATACCCGCCAGCACGCCTGGTTTGCGGGCCTCAACCTCTAGCTCACCTGCTGGTGCGTCTGATGTGCCTGGCGTGCCCACCCATGGGGTGACACTTGGCCCTTATATTGGCCCCCTATCCCTCATCAAACCTCGAGAACTCACACCCCCTTAAAGAGCATTTAAGATTTTATAGGTTTGCTGTCAGTAGCCATTAAAATGTCTGAAATGGGGACACTTTCTTCAAACGGTCACAAAATCTTCTCCACTTCAAGTTTTTAGTTGAATTTTTTTGTGCATGCCAACAAAACACCTCTACCAAATTTTGGGACAAAACTCTTTCTAAAAAAATTTTAAAAAATCCCAAACCGTAAAATATTTCAAAAATCGTGAAAAATTGAAAATGGGTTGTCTTGCCATGAAACTTCACATGAAGGGTTAGGGGACCACTACATGAATTTACAAGCCATAAAAATGGCATTGGCAAGGCAGAAATATGAAGATGTGCTTGAACCCACCTACCACCCGTTCGATCCCCGGCTTGCACATCCTGTCTCTCTGGTCGGCTGAGCACCCGCACGCTCGTTCGTGGGTTGACTTAGGCATACGGAGTTCATTCCCACTCTAAGATTGGACCAGACCGAGGGCTGCGGCAATAGGATCGGTAGCACACAGGGGGGACCGGGCTAATCCTTGACGTGTGCATTCTGCCTCTCCGATCGGTTGAGTGCCCGCACGCCCATTTCGTGGGTTGGCTTAGGCATAGGGAGTTCATTCTATGTCTAAGCCCCAAGACTGAGGGTTGTGGCAGCGGGACCGATAGCACGCAGTGGTGGACCAGGCCGATCCCTAGCTTGCGCATTATGCCTCTCCGACTGGCTCAGCAACCGCACGCTCATTTCATGGGTTGACTTAGGCATACGGAGTTCATTCCTAGTCTAAGATCAGACTGGACCGGGGGTTGTAAGAGCAGGATAGATAGCACGCAGGGGGGATCGAGCCAATCCCTGGCTTGTGCATTCTGCCTCTCTAGCCAGCTGAGCACCTGCACGCTTGTTTCGTGGGTTGGCTTAGGCATACGGAGTTCATTCCATGTCTAAGCATGCGGAGTTCATTCGCAGTCTAAAATTAGATCGAACCAAGGGTTGCAGCAGTAGGACCAGCAGTATGATCGACAGCATGCAGGGGGGACCGAGTGGATCCCCAGCTTGCACATTCTGCCTCTCTGGCCAGTTGAACGGCCGCACGCTCATTTCATGGGTTAGCTTAGGCATACGGAGTTCATTCCATGTCTAAGCATACGGAGTTCATTCCTTGTCTAAGCATACGGAGTTCATTCCCAGTGTAAGATTTTGAGCCACGGGGCACATGCTGGGCTCGGGCATGTGCTACGATCGTAATTTTTTTGCCCGGGGCACCATCACCGGAGCATCGTCGAAGAGCCTAACTAGCGGCATTTGGGGTTCCGATGATTGGGGGGGCCGGGGGGTGTGCGCACATGATGTGCGATGGGTGCTGCTACTTGGCCCTTATATTGGCCCCCTATCCCTCATCAAGCCTCAAGAACTCACACCCCTTTAAAGAGCACACAGAGAGGGATCGGGCTGATCCTCGACTTACGTATTATGCCTCTTCGGCCGACTGGGCACCCACACCCTCGTTTCATGGGTTGACTTAGGCATACGAAGTTCATCCCCAGTCTAAGATAAGACCAGACCAAGGGTTGCAATAGCGTGATCGATAGTATGTAGGGGGGCTCAGACCGGTCCCTGGCTTGTGCATTCTACCTCTCTGGTCGGCTGAGTGCCCGCACGCTCATTTCGTGGGTTAGCTTAGGCATACGAAGTTCATTCCATGTCTAAGCATACGAAGTTCATTCCTTGTCTAAGCATACGGAGTTCATTCCCAGTGTAAGATTTTGAGCCACGGGGCATATGCTGCGCTCGGGCATATGCTGCTACCGTATTTTTTTTGCTCGAGGCACCATCACCGGAGCATCGTCGAAGAGCCTAATCGGTGACATTTAGGGTTCCGGTAATTGGGGGGCTGGGGGGTGTGCACACATGATGTGCGATGGGTGCTGGTACTTGGCCCTTATATTGGCCCCCTATCCCTCATCAAACCTCAAGAACTCACACCCCCTTACAGAGCATTTGATATTTTATAGTTTTGCTGCTAGTAGCCATTAAAGTGTCTGAAATGGGGACACTTTTTTCAAACGGTCACAAAATCTTCTCCACGTCGAGTTTTTAGCTGAATTTTTTTTGTGGATGCCAACAAAAATACAAGGATCACCTCTAGCACATTTGGGGACAAAACTATTTCTAAAAAAAATTTAAAAAATCTCGAACCGTAAAAAGTTTCAAAAATTATGAAAAATAGAAAACGGGTCGTCTTGCCACGAAACTTCACATAAAGGCTTAGGGGACCATTGTATGAATTTACAAGCCATAAAAATGGCATTGGCATGGCGGAAATATGAAGATGTGCTTGAACCCACCTACCACCCGTTTGATCCTCGGCTTGCGCATCCTGCCTCTCTGGTCGGCTGAGCACCCGCATGCTCATTTCGTGGGTTGACTTAGGCATACGGAGTTCATCCCCAGTCTAAGTATATAGAGTTCATTCTCAGTCTAAGATCAGACCGGATCGAGGGTTGTGACAGCAGGATCGACAGCATGTAGGGGGGACCAAGTTGGTCCTCGGCTTGCGCATTCTGCCTCTCCGGCAGGCTGAGTGCCCACACGCTCGTTTCGTGGGTTAGCTTAGGCATAGGGAGTTCATTCCATGTCTAAGCCCCAACCAGACCGAGGGTTGTGGCAACGGGATCGGTAGCACACAGAGGGGGACCGGGCTGATCCCTAGCTTGCGCATTATGCCTCTCTGTTCGGCTCAGTGCCCGTACGCTCGTTTCATGGGTTGACTTAGGCATACAGAGTTCATTCCTAGTCTAAGATTGGACCAGACTGAGGGTTGCGACAGTAGAATCAACAGTACGTAGGGGGGATCGGGCCAATCCTCGGCTTGTGCATTCTATCTTTTTGACCGGCTGAATGCCCGTACGCACACTCGTTTCGTGGGTTGGCTTAGGCATACGAAGTTCATTTCATGTCTAAGCATACAGAGTTCATTCCCAGTCTAAGATCGGATCGGACCGAGGGTTGCGACAGTAGGACCAGCAGCAAGATCGACAGCACGCAGAAGGGGATTGGGCCAATCCCCAGCTTGCGCATTCTGCCTCTTCGATCAGTTGAGCACCCGTGCCCTTGTTTCATGGGCTGGCTTTGGCATACGAAGTTCATTCCATGTCTAAGCCCCAGTCGGATTGAGGGTTGTGGCAGTAGGACTGGCAGCGGGATCGACAGCACGCAAAGGGGGACCGAGCTGATCCCCGGCTTGCGGATTACCCCTCTCCGGATGATTGAGCGGCCGCACGCTCGTTTTATGGGTTGACTTGGGCATACGGTGTTTATCCCTAGTCTAAGCATACGCAGTTCATTCCCGGTCTAAGATTAGATCAGACCGAGGGTTGCGGTAGTAGGATCGACAACACGCAAGGGGGACCGGGCCGATCCCCGACTGGCGCATTCTGCCTCTTTGGCCGGCTGAGCGCCTGCACGCCCGATTCGTGGGTTGGCTTAGGCATAGGGAGTTCATTCCATGTCTAAGCCCCAGTAGAACCAAGGGTTATGTCAATAGGACCGGTAGCACGCAGAGGGGGACGGGGCTGATCCTCGGCTTGCGCATTATGCCTCTTCGACCGGCTCAGCGCCCGTACGCTCGTTTAATGGGTTGACTTATGCATACAGAGTTCATTCCCAGTCTAAGATCAGATCGAACCAATGGTTGTGGCAACAGGATCAACAGTACATAGGGGGGATCGAACCGATCCCTGGCTTGCGCATTCTGCCTCTTCGACCGACTGAGTGCCCGCACGCTCGTTTCATGGATTGGCTTAGGCATACAGAGTTCATTCCATGTCTAAACATACAGAGTTCATTCCCAGTCTAAGATTTTGAGCCACGATGCACTTGTTGGGCTCGGGCATATGCTGTTGCCACATTTTTTTCGCCCGGGGCACCATCGTCGGAGCATCATTGGAGCATCGTCGGAAAGCATAATCGGTGGCATTGAGGGTTCTGGCGATTGGGGGGCCGGGGGCTGTTCGCACATGATGTACGATGGGTGCTGGTACTTGGCCCTTATATTGGCCCCCTATCACTCATCAAACCTCGAGAACTCACACCCCCTTAAAGAGCCTTTGAGATTTTATAGGTTTGATGCTAGTACCCATTAAAGTGTCTAAAATGGAGACACTTTTTTCAAACGGTCACAAAATCTTCTCCACTTTGAGTTTTTAGCTGAATTTTTTTGTGCATGCCAAAAAAAATACAAGGATCACCTCTACCAAACTTGGGGACAAAAATCTTTCTAAAAAAATTTTAAAAAATCTCAAACCACAAAAAGTTTTGAAAATCGTGAAAAATAGAAAACAGGTCGTCCTACCACGAAACTTCACATGAAGGCTTAGGGGACCATTGTATGAATTTACAAGACATAAAAATGGCATTGGCATGGCAGAAATATGAAGATGTGCTTGAACCCACCTACCATCCGTTCGATCCTCGGCTTGCGCATCCTACCTCTCTGGTCGGCTGAGCGCCCGTATGCTCGTTTCATGGGTTGACTTAGGCATACAGAGTTCATCCCCAGTCTAAGCATACGGAGTTCATTCCTAGTCTAAGATCAGACCGAATTGAGGGTTGCAACAGCAGGATCGACAGCATGCATGGGGGATCGAGCGATCCCTGGCTTGCGCATTCTGCCTCTCTGGCCGGCTGAGCACTCGCACACCCATTTTGTAGCAGGATCGACAGCACGTATGGGGGGATCGAGCCGATCCTTGGCTTACGCATTTTGCCTCTCCGGTCGATTGAGCGCCCGCACGCTCGTTTCGTGGGTTGGCTTAGGCATACTGAGTTCATTCCATATCTAAGCATACGGAGTTCATTCACAGTCTAAGATTAGACCAGATCGAGGGTTGCGGTAGCAGGATCGGCAGCATGCAGGGGCGACTAAGCTGATCCCCGACTTACGCATTCTGCCTTTCTGGCCGACTGAGCGCTTGCACACTCGTTTCGTGGGTTGACTTAGGCATACGGAGTTCATCCCCAGTCTAAGCATACGGAGTTCATTCCCAGTATAACATTAGACCAGATCAAGGGTTACGGTAGCAAGATCGACAGTATACAGTGGGGATCGAGCCGATCCCTAGCTTGCGCATTTTGCCTCTCGGGTCGGCTGAGTGCCTGCATGCCCATTTTGTGGATTGGCTTAGGTGTAGGGAGTTCATTCCATGTCTAAGCCCCAGTCGGATCGAGGGTTGTGGCAGCGGGATCGACAGCACACAGAGGGGGACCGGGTTGATCCCCGGCTTGAGCATTATGCCTCTCCAGTCGGCTCAGTGCCCAAACGTTCATTTCGTGGGTTGACTTAGGCATACGGAGTTCATTCCCAATCTAAGATCGGACTAGACCGAGGGTTGCGACAGCAGGATCGATAGCATACAGGGGGGACCTGGTCAGTCCACGGCTTACGTATTTTGCTTCTCCGACCAGCTGAGCGCCCGCATGCTCGTTTCATGGGTTGGCTTAGGCATATGGAGTTCATTCCATGTCTAAGCATATGGAGTTCATTCCCAGTCTAAGATCGGATCGGACCGAGGGTTGCGGCAGTAGGACCAACAGTAGGATCGACAGCATGCAGGGGGGACCGGGCTGATCCTCGACTTGGGCATTATGCCTCTCCGATCGGCCTGTCCGATCGGTTGAGCGTTCACACGCTCGTTTCATGGGTTAACCTAGGCATACGGAGTTTATCCCTAGTCTAAGCATACGAAGTTCATTCCTAGTCTAAGCAGCACGCAGAGGGGTATCGGGCTGATCCTCGACTTGTACATTATGCCTCTCTGGTCAGCTCAGCGCCCGAACGCTTGTTTCGTGGGTTGACTTAGGCATATAGAGTTCATTCCCAATCTAAGATCGAACCGGACCGAGGGTTGTGGCAGCAGGATCGGGCCGATCCCTGGCTTACGCATTTTGCCTCTTCGGCTGGCTGAGCGCCCGCACACTCGTTTCATGGTTTGGCTTAGGCATACGAAGTTCATTCCATGTCTAAGCATACGGAGTTCATTCCCAGTCTAAGATTTTTTGCATGCCAACAAAAATACAAAGATCACCTCTACCAAATTTGGGGACAAAACTTTTTCTAAAAAAATTTTGATAAATCCCGAATCGTAAAAAGTTTCGAAAATCGTGAGAAATAGAAAACGGGTCATCTTGCGACGAAACTTCAAATGAAGGCCTAGGGGACTATTGTATGAATTTACAAGCCATAAAAATGGCATTGGCATGGCATAAATATGAAGATGTGCTTGAACCCACCTACCACCCGTTCGATCCCCGGCTTGCGCATCCTGCCTCTCTGGTCGGCTGAGCATCCGCATGCTCGTTTCATGGGTTGACTTAGGCATACGGAGTTCATCCCCAGTCTAAGCATACGAAGTTCATTCCCAGTCTAAGATCAGACTGGATCGAGGGTTGCGACAACAGGATCGGCACACGCAGGGGGGACCGGGCCGATCCCTTGCTTGCGTATTCCACCTCTCTAGCTGGCTGAGCGCCCGCACACTCATTTCGTGGGTTGGCTTAGGCATAGGGAGTTCATTCCATGTCCAAGCCCCAGCCGGACCGAGGGTTGTGGTAGCGGGATCGGCAGCACGCAGGGGGGATCGGGCCGATCCCCGGCTGAAGCATTATGCCTCTCCAGCCGGCTCAATGCCCACACGCTCATTTCATGGGTTGACTTAGGCATACGGAGTTCATTTCCAGTCTAAGATTAGACCAGATCGAGGGTTCCAATAGTAGGATCGACAGCATACAGGGGGGGACTGGGCCGGTCCCCGACTTGCGCATTCTGCCTCTCCGGTCGACTGAGTGCCTGCATGCTCATTTTGTGGGTTGGCTTAGGTATACGGAGTTCATTCCATGTCTAAGCATGCAGAGTTCATTCCTAATCTAAAATCAGATTGGACTGAGGGTTGCGGCAGTAGGACCAATAGCAGGATTGACAGCATGGCAGGGGGGACCGGGCTGATCCTCGGCTTACGCATTCTACCTCTCTGACTGGCTGAGTGCCCGCACGCTCATTTTGTGGGTTGGTTTAGGCATACGGAGTTCATTCCATGTTTAAGCACCAGTCAGACTGAGGGTTATGGCAGCAAGACCGGTAGTGGGATCGACAGCATGCAGAGGGGGATCGGGCTGATCCCTGACTTGCACATTATGCCTTTTCGGTTGGCCTCTTTGGCCGATTGAGCGCCTGCACGCTCATTTCATGCGTTGACTTAGGCATACGGAGTTCATCCCCAGTCTAAGCATATGAAGTTCATTCCCAGTCTAAACAACACGCAGAGGGGGACCGGGCTTGGCATTATGCCTCTTCGGTCGGCTCAGCGCCCGAACGCTCATTTCATGGGTTGACTTAGGCGTACGGAGTTCATTCCTAATCTAAGATCAGATCCGACTGAGGGTTGTGATAGCAGGATTGACAGCACGTAGGGGGGATCAGGCCAGACTTCGGCCTGCTCATTCTGCCTCTCTGGCTGGTTGAGCGCCCATACGCTCGTTTCGTGGGTTGGCTTAGGCATACGGAGTTCATTCCATGTCTAAGCATACGGAGTTCATTCCTAGTCTAAGATTAGATTGGACATAGGGTTGCAGCAACAGGATCGACAGCACGTAGGGGGGACCGGGCCGATCCCCAGCTTGCGCATTCTGCCCCTTCGACCGGCCTCTCCGGTCGGCTGAGCACCCACACGCTCATTTCATGGGTTGCAGCATTCAGCCTAAGTATATGAAGTTCATCCCTAGTCTAAGCATACAAAGTTCATTCCCAGTCTAAGATCGGACTGAATCAAGGGTTGCGGCATTCTGCCTCTCTGGTCGGCTTGCGCATTCTGCCTCTATGGTCGGCTGAGCGCCCGCACGCTCGTTTCCTGGGTTGACTTAGGGATACGGAGTTCATTCCATGTCTAAGCATACGGAGTTCATTCCCAGTCTAAGAGTTAAAGCCACGGTGCACATGCTGGGCTCAGGCATGTGCTGGTGCCACATTTTTTTCGCCCGAGGCACCATCACCGAAGCATCGCCGGAGAGCCTAACCAGCGATATTGGGGGTTCCGACGATTGGGGGGTCGGCGGGTGTGCACACATGATGTGCGATGGGTGCTGGTACCTGGCCCTTATATTGGCCTCCTATCCCTCATCAAACCTTCAGAACTCACAACCCCTTAAAGAGCATTTGAGATTTTATAGGTTTGCTGCCAGTAGCCATTAAAGTGTCTGAAATGGGGACACTTTTTTCAAACGGTCACAAAATCTTCTCCACTTTGAGTTTTTAGCTGAATTTTTTTGTGCATACCAAAAAAAATACAAGAATCACCTCTATGAAATTTGGTGACAAAACTCTTTCTAAAAAAGTTTAAAAAAATCCCAAACCGTAAAAAGTTTTGAAAATCCTAAAAAATAGAAAACAAGTCGTCTTGCCACGAAACTTCACATGAAGGCTTAGGGGACCATTGCATGAACTTACAAGCCATAAAAATGGCATTGGCAAGGTAGAAATATGAAGATGTGCTGAACCAACCTACCACCCGTTCGATCCCCAGCTTGCGCATCTTGCCTCTCTGGTCGATCGAGCCGGACCTAGGGTTGTGGCAGCGGGATCGACAGCATGCAGAGGGGGACCGAGTCAATCCCTGGGTTGCGCATTATGCCTCTCCGACTGGCTCAGCACCCGTATGCTCGTTTCATGGGTTGACTTAGGCATACAGAGTTTATTCCCAGTCTAAGATCGGATCAGACTGAGGGTTACGACAGCAGGATTGACAGCACGCAGAGGGGACTGGGTCGATCCTCGGCTTGCGCATTCTACCTCTCTGGTCGAGCGAGCACCCGTATGCTCGTTTCATGGGTTGACTTAGGCATACGGAGTTCATTCCATGTCTACGCTCCAACCGGATCGAAGGTTGTGGCAGCGGGACAGGCAGCACGCAGAGGGGGATCGGGCTGATCCTCGACTTATGCATTATGCCTCTTCGACTGACTCAGTGCCCGTACGCTCGTTTCATGGGCTGACTTAGGCAAACGAAGTTCATTCCCAGTGTAAGAGCGAATCGGACTGAGGGTTGCAGCAGCAAGATCAACAGCACGTAAGGGGTGATCAGGCCTGTCCCGACTTGCGCATTCTGCCTCTTCGGTAGGCTAAGCGCTCGCAAGCTCGTTTCGTGGGTTGGCTTAGGCATACGGAGTTCATTCCCAGCCTAAGATCAGACCAGACTGAGGCTTGCGGTAGTAAGACCAGCAGCAGGATCAACAGCACATAGGGTGGGATCGGGTCGATCCTCGACTTACGCATTCTAGCTATCCAGCCAGCTGAGCGCCTGCACGCTCGTTTCGTGCGTTGACTTAGGCATACAGAGTTCATCCCCAATCTAATCATACAGAGTTCATTCCCAGTCTAAGATCAGATCGGATCGAGGGTTACGACAGCAGGATCGATAGCAAGTAGGAGGGACCAGGTCGGTCCCCGGCATGCAAATTTTACCTCTCCGGTCGACTGAGCACCCGCACGCCTGTTTCGTGGGTTAGCTTAGGCATAGGGAGTTCATTCCATGTATAAGCCCCAGCCAGACTGAGGGTTGTGCCAGTGGGATCGGCAGCACGTAGAGGGGGACCAGGCTGATCCCCGATTTTTGCATTCTACTTGTCTGGCCAGCTGAACGCCCGCACGCTCGTTTCGTGGGTTGATTTAGGCATATAGAGTTCATCGCCAATCTAAGCATACAGAGTTCATTCCCAATCTAAGATCAGATCGGATCGAGGGTTACGATGGCAGGATCAGTAGCACGTAGGGGGGACCGGGTCGGTCCCCGGCATGCGCATTTTACCTCTCCGGTCGACTGAGCGCCCGCACTCCTGTTTCGTGGGTTGGCTTAGGCATAGGGAGTTCATTCCATGTATAAGCCCCAGCCAGACCGAGGGTTGTGCCAGTGGGATCGGCAGCATGCAGAGGGGGACCGAGCTGATCCCCGACTTTCACATTCTACCTGTCTGGCCAGCTGAGCGCCCGCACGCTCGTTTCGTGGGTTGACTTAGGCATATAGAGTTCATCCCCAATCTAAGCATACAGAGTTCATTCCCAGTCTAAGTCAGATCAGACCAAGGGTTACGATAATAGGATCAGCAACACGTAGGAGGGACCGGGTCGATCCCCAACTTGCGCATTCTGCCTCTCCGATTGGCTGAGCGCCCGCACGCTCGTTTCGTGGGTTGGCTTAGGCATACGGAGTTCATTCCATGTCTAAGCATACGGAGTTCATTCTTAGTGTAAGAGTTTGAGCCACGATGCACATGCTAGGCTCAGGCATGTACTGGTGTCGCATTTTTTTTGCTCGTGTCACCATCGTCGGAGCATCACCGAAGAGCCTATCCGGTGGCATTGGGGGTTCCGATGATTGGGGGGGCCGGGGGTGTGTGCATAAGATGTGCGATGGGTGCTGGTACTTGGCCCTTATATTGGCCCCCTATCCCTCATCAAACCTTAAGAACTCACACCCCTTTAAAGAGCATTTTAGATTTTATAGGTTTGCTGCCAGTAGCCATTAAAGTGTTTGAAATGGGGACACTTTTTTCAAACGATCACAAAATCTTTTCCACTATGAGTTTTTAGCTGAATTTTTTTATGCATGCCAAAAAAAATACAAGGATCACCTCTACCAAATTTGGACACAAAACTCTTTCTAAAAAAATTTTAAAAAATCTCGAACCGTAAAAAGTTTCAAAAATGGTGAAAAATAGAAAACGGGTCGTCTTGCCACGAAACTTCACATGAAGGCTTAGGGGACCATTGTATGAATTTAAAAGCCATAAAAATAGCATTGGCATGGTAGAAATATGAAGATGTGCTTGAACCCACCTACCATCCATTCGATCCCTAACTTGCGCATCCTACCTCTCTGGTCGGTTGAGCATCCGCACGCTCATTTCATGGGTTGACTTAGGCAT
This sequence comes from Durio zibethinus, assembly GCF_047325235.1. Classification (NCBI taxonomy): domain Eukaryota; kingdom Viridiplantae; phylum Streptophyta; class Magnoliopsida; order Malvales; family Malvaceae; genus Durio; species Durio zibethinus. Next base: position 21,604,520 of record NC_143181.1, read on the forward strand.
ACGGAGTTCATTCCCAGTCTAAGATCGAATCGGACTGAGGGTTGCGGCAGCAAGATCGACAGCACGTAAGGGGACCGAGCCGATCCCTAGCTTGCGCATTCTACCACTCCGGTCGGTCGAGCACCCGCATGCCTGTTTCATGGGTTGGCTTAGGCATACAGAGTTCATTCCATGTCTAAGCACCAGCCAGATTGAGGGTTGTGGTAGCGGGACCTGTAGCACGCAGAGGGGGATTGGGTTGATCGTCGGCTTGCGCATTATGCCTCTCCGACTGGCTCAGCGCCCGCACGCTCATTTTGTGGGTTGACTTAGCCATACAGAGTTCATTCCCAGTCTATGATCAGATCGGGCCAAGGGTTGCGGTAGTAGGTTCGACAGTACACAGGGGGGGACCGGGTCGGTCCTCAGCTTACGCATTCTGCCTCTCCAGCCGGTTGAGCGCCCATATGCTCGATTCGTGGGTTGGCTTAGGCATACGGAGTTCATTCCATGTCTAAGCATAAGGAGTTCATTCCCAGTCTAAGATTGGATCGGATCGAGGGTTGCGGCAATAGGACCAGCAGCAGGATCGACAGCACGTAGGGAGGGATCGGGTCGATCCCCGGCTTACGCATTCTACCTCTCCGGCTGACTGAGTGCCGGCACGCTCGTTTCATGGGTTGGCTTAGGCATACGGAGTTCATTCCTTGTCTAAGCATATGGAGTTCATTCCCAGTCAAAGATCGGATCGTACCGAGGGTTGCGGTAGTAGGACTAGTAGCAGGATTGGCAGCACGCAGGAGGGGACTGAGCCTATCCCCGGCTTGCGCATTCTGCCTCTCTAGCCAGCTGAGCGTCCGCACGCTCATTTCATGGGTTGGCTTAGGCATACGAAGTTCATTCCATGTCTAAGCCCCAGTCAGACCGAAGGTTATGGTAGCAGGACCGATAGCGGGATTGATAACATGCAGAGGGGGATCGGGCTAATTCCCGGCTTGTGCATTATGTCTCTCTGATCGGCCTCTTCGGTCAGCTGAGCGGCCGCACTTTTATTTCATGGGTTGACTTAGGCATATGGAGTTCATCACCAGTCTAAGCATATGGAGTTCATTCCCAGTCTAAGATCGAATCGGACCAAGGGTTGCGACAGCAGGATTGACAGCACGTAGGGGAGACCGAGCTGATCCCTGACTTGTGCATTCTGCGTCTCCGACTGGCTGAGCGCCCGCACGCCCATTTCATGGGTTGGCTTAGACATAGGGAGTTCATTCCATGTCTAAGCCCCAGCCGGACCGAGGGTTGTGGTAGCAGGATTGGCAGCATGCAGAGGGGGATCGGGCCGATCCCTGACTTGCGCATTATGCCTCTCCGATCGGCTCAGTGCCCAAACACTCGTTTCGTGGCTTGACTTAGGCATACGGAGTTCATTCCCAGTCTAAGATTAGATTGAAATGAGGGTTGTGGTAGTAGGATCGACAGCACGAAGTGGGGGACTAGGACGATCCCTAACTTGTGCATTCTACCTCTCCGACCAGCTGAGCTCTCGCACACTTGTCTCGTTGGTTGGCTTAAGCATACGGAGTTTATTCCATGTCTAAGCATTCGGAGTTCATTCCCAGTTTAAGATTGGACCGGACTGGTGGTTGTGGTAGTAGAACCAGCAGCAGGATCGGTAAAATGTAGGGGGGATCGGGTTGATCCTCAACTTGCGCATTACGCCTCTCTAGCCAGTTCAGCACCCGTGCGCTCGTTTGGTGGGTTAACTTAGGCATACGGAGTTCATTCCCAGTCTAAGATCAGATGGAACTGAGGGTTACGGCAGCAGGATCGACAGCACATAGGGGGACCAGGTTGATCCTCGACTTGCGCATTCTGCCTCTCCGACCGACTGAGCACCCGCATGTTCATTTCGTGGGTTGGCTTAGGCATACGGAGTTCATTCCATGTCTAATCATACGGAGTTCATTCCCAGTCTAAGATCAGACCGGACTGAGGGTTGTGACAGTAAGACCAACAGTAGGATCGATAGTACGCAGGGCAGACCAGGCTGATCCCCGGATTGCACATTCTGCCTCTCCGACCGGTTGAGCGCCCGCACGCTTGTTTCATGGGTTGGCTTAGGCATACGGAGTTCATTCCATGTCTAAGCCCCAGCCGAACTGAGGTTTATGGCAGCAGGACCAGCAATGGGATTGGCAGCAAGTAGAGAAGGATCGGGCTGATCTTCAGCTTGTGCATTATGCCTCTTCGACCAACCTCTCCGGTTGGCTGAGCACCCATATGCTCATTTCATGGGTTGACTTAGGCATACGGAGTTCATCCCCAGTATAAGCATACGGAGTTCATTCCCAGTCTAAGATCAAACTGAACCGAGGGTTGCGACAGTAGGATCGACAGCACACAGGGGGGACCGGGTTGATCCTCGACTTATGCATTCTACCTCTCTGGCCGGCTGAGCGCCTGCACGCCTGTTTCGTGGGTTGGCTTAGGCATAGGGAGTTCATTCCATGTCTAAGCCCTAGCCAAACTGAGGGTTGTGGCAACGGGACTAGTAGTACGTAGTGGGGGATCGGGCTGATCCCTGACTTACGCATTATGCCTCTCCGACCGGCTGAGCGCCTGTACGTTCGTTTCGTGGTTTGGCTTGGGCATACAGAGTTTATTCCATGTCTAAGCGTACGGAGTTCATTCCAGTCTAAGATTTTTAGCCACGGTGCACATGCTGGGCTCGGGCATGTACTGGTGCTGCATTTTTTTCACCCGGGGCACCATCATCGGAGCTTCATCGGAGAGGCTAACCGGTGGCATTAGGGGTTCCAGCGATTGGGGGGTCGGGGGGGTGTGCGCACATGATGTACGATGGGTGCTGGTACTTGTGTCACGAGCTCCGACCTTAGACTCAGAAATCGTGCAGCCTGAGGCTTGGAATCTCCTCTTTTATGCCTAAGTTAGCCTAAAACACAAGCGTACGAGCACTAGAACAACGGGAAGGGCTGATTATGCAAGTTAAAGAGAAACAGGATAAGAAGGCAGAATTCTAGAAATGCTCTTGTATTCACTGAAACGGAAGTGTTTGATGGTGTATAAATGAGGAAGGAGCAGCCCTTTATTTATGGTTGAGGCTCCAGCTTACACTTAATGGCAATATCCCTAGAATAAAGGCTAAAATCATGGGATTATATAGATTACAATCAATCAGGATGCTAACTCTTGATTTTCAAGGTCAACCAAATCTGCCAGGATGCTGCTGCTGATCCTGCCTGGTTCCAGAAGCTTCCCTTGTGTGTCCAGCACCTTGGGCCCTTCTGGATGTGGTACGGGCAGCTTGTATGCCAGGCCTTGGTCTCACGGGCTAGCTTGCAAGTTGGACAGGCGTTTTGAACTTGTTTGCTATGCTTTGCACGTAGATACCTGCCAGCACGCCTGGTCTACGGGCCTCAACCTTTGGCTCGCCTGTTGGTGCTCCTGATGTGCCTGGCGCGCCCGCCCAGGGCGTGACATTCTCCCTCACTTGATTGGGCAACACCCTCATTGCATCTTCTGCATGGTACTGCTTGATCTAGTCCCCAAACTACCATAAGTCATCTGCTGGTTCCCAGCTCGCCTCACTGTCTAGAAGTCCCTTCCAGCGTACCAAGTACTCTTGTCTTGGCTGATAGTTCTTCCGTCTCACCTCCTGGTCAGCTATGATGCTGTGGACCTCCTTCTCATATGAGGCCCTTGCTCCCAATGGCGCACGCTTTGACTCTGCCCGTCCTGGATCTCCCTCATCCTCATGGAACGGCTTGAGCATGCTCACATGGAACACCAGGTGTACCCTCAGCTTGGGTGGCATATCCAGCTTGTAGGCAACCTTGCCTACCCTCTTGACTACTCGGAAAGGTCCCTCATACCTCCGGACTAGGCCTTGGTGCAGCCCCTTATGGCGCACAATGGGATGCAGCTTCACCAGTGCCAAGTCTTCAACCTGGAACTGCACGTCCTGCCTATTCTAGTCTGCCCACTTCTTCGACCTCTTGGCCGCCTTGTGTAGACAAACTCTGGCCAAGTCAATTTGCTCCCACCATGCCTTGGCAAACTTGTATGCTATTGGATTTGGCCCTGTATAACCTGCAGCAATCGAACCGGGTGTTAGTGGTTGTTGCCCTGCCACAACCTCAAATGGACTCTAGTTCGTTGCCTCACTCCTTTGCAAGTTGTAGGAAAACTATGCAATATCTAGCAACTTTGGCCAGTCCCTTTGTGTGGCACTCACATAGTGCCTGAGGTAGACCTCCAATAGTCCATTCACTTGTTTTGTCTGCCCATCGGTCTGTGGATGCATGCTGGTGGAAAAGTTCAAGTCTGACCCCAATAGCTTGAACAACTCAGTCTAGAACTTGCCCATGAAATGCCCGTCCCGATCACTAACAATGGTCCTCGACACTCCCCAGTACACTCCTCGTCCCAATCTCCTGCTAGGCGAATGAGCACTTCTCCCTCTTAACAAACAGCTTGTGCGCCCGTAACACCTCGAACACCTGTCTCAAGTGGTCTACATGCTCTCCCAAAGTCGGGCTGTAGATCACAATGTCATCCAAATAAACCACAACAAACCAATAAAGGAATGACTGAAGTACCTTGTTCATAAGGGTGCAGAATGTTGCTGGGGCATTCATGAGTCCGAAAGGCATCACCAAGAACTAATACGAACCATACCGAGTGACACATGCTGTCTTTGGCTCATCTCCCTCTGCGATCCTGACTTGATAGTAGCCTGACCTCAAATCTAGCTTGGTGAACCACCTTGCACTCCCAAGTTGATCGAACAAGTTCGCAATGAGCGGGATGGGGTACTTGTTCTTGATGGTCAGCTTGTTCAAAGCCCGATAGTCTATGCACAGCCGCAACGACCCATCATGCTTGTGCTAAAATAGAATCGGTGCACCATAAGGTGCCTTCGATGGCCTGATGAAGCCAGCATCAACTAACTCTTTGAGCTGCTTCTTCAACTCCTCCAACTCTGGTGGAGACATTCGGTAAGGGGCTCTAGCTGGTGGCTTGGCCTCAGACACCAGCTCGATCTTGTGGGCCACCTCTCTCTTAGGTGGTAGCTTGCTAGGTAGCTTTGCAGGCATCACATCACTAAAGGTCTTCAGCACCTTTAGCACATCCAAGGGTGACTCGATCTCCTTCTCCCTTGGCTCATCATATTTCAGGGCTGCCAAGAAGGTGTCTTCTTGTCTGCTTATCGCCTTGGCAAATTGGATGGCTGACACCACCCGTGACCCAACTCCAGACCCTCTCTTCAATGGCACTAGGCATTGGCACCGTGCATCCAAGATGCAAACACAATTGGCAAAAGGCACAAGGAGGGCGTTAATCCAAACAAGGAAATCCAACCCAATCACAAACTCATAGTCATCAAGGGGTATTACCTCAATGGTCTCCTTGCCTTTCCAGTCTCCAAGCTGCAACTCCACTCCCCGCACTACTCCAATGGCTAGAACTTCATTGGAGTTCACCGTTTTGATGGCACCAGTCCCTTTCTGCACCTTTAGTCTGAGCTTTCGGGCTCTATCACCTGAAATAAAAAGATGTGAGGCACCTGTGTCCACCAGTGCGCTCACCTTCTGACCTGTAACCATCAGATCTGTAAACATCAAGCCCTTTGGCTTGTGGCTCCCCTTACTCTGGACAGCATTGAGCACCAACGACCCAAGCTTTGCTGCCCCTAACTCTGGCTCCTCGTCAGACTCCTTGTTTACAATAGCCAGCTTGCCCTTCTGCTGGCAATTACGTGCTATGTGGCTCCCTCCACATAGGTAGCATGCTAGTGGCTCTCGATCCCCCTTTGCTTTCCACTTGCCTACTAGTGGCTTCCTCTCACCATCCTTGGTTGAACGATCTTGGTCTCCATCCTTGGACTCCCGATCACAGTCCTTCCCCTTGGACTGCTTCTTCTTGTCTCTATCATCCCTGCCCTTACCCTTTGGCTTGGTAGACTCAAACTTGTTTAGAGGCTTGAACTCTATCAAGGCCTCGACAGTAGTCATGGTTTTAGCCAAGTCATGAACTCCTCTCCTTTGTAGCTCATGCTTCACCCACGGCTTCAGCCCATCCAAGAAAGCAAATAAGGCATCCTTCTCACCTAGATCTGAGATCTGTAGCATCAATTCAGAGAATTTTTGGACATACTCCCTTATGTTCCCTTGCTAGCTCAGCCTGCGTAACTTTGCCCGTGCCTCATCATCAGCATACTCTGGGTAAAATTATTCTCTGAACTCCTTTTGAAACTCTGCCCAGGTTCCAATCCTGGCGCTCCCCCGCCTGACATCATCACACCTGTGCCTCTACCACAATAAGGCTACATCAGTGAGATACATAGTAGCAGTGCTTACCTTTATTGCCTCATCTTACATGCCCATGGCCTGGAAGTACTGCTCCATACCCCAAAGATAGTTATCTACTTCCTTGGCTACCCTAGTCCCCTTGAACTTCTTAGGCTTGGGGACATCCAATCTGGACTTAGACACTCCAGCAAACATGCCATTCCCAATGGCAGTCTTGCAAACAACGAGCTCACTGGTAAGCTCTTCCATCCGCTGGCGCATGGCCTCCATGCCATCACGCAAGGTCAGCACTTCAGCCTCCAAGGTCTGATTCTTTTGGGTGAACACGTCTAAGCCTTTGTTGAGAGCAGCTTGCAGCTCACTTTGGATCTCCTCCCTCATGGAGTCTAGCGATGCAATGTGAGTCTCTACCCCCTCAAGCTTCGCCCCCATGTCACCCATGGTCACCTCCACCTTGGCCAGCCTACCATCCATGGTAGACCAGATATCTCTAGAACTGGCTTTCCTCCATCTTCCACGCCCATGCTCCTGGGCCTTTGGTTGTTGGTTAAAAGCGTCACTTTGGGATGCCATCTCAATAGCACGTAGGGGGGATCGGGTCGATCCCTGGCTTCTGCATTCTGCCTCTCTGACCAGCTGAGCACCCGCACGCCCATGTCTAAGCCCCAGCCCGACTGAGGGTTGTGGTAGAGGGACTGGCAGTACGCAGAGGGGGACCGAGCCGATCCCCGGCTTGCGCATTATGCCTCTCCGGTCGACTCAACGCCCGAACGCTCATTTCATGGGTTGGCTTAGGCATACGGAGTTCATTCCCAGTCTAAGATCGAACCGGATCGAGGGTTGCGGCAGCAGGATCGATAGCACGCAGGGGGGACTGGGTTGGTCCCCGGCTTGTGCATTCTACCTCTCCGACCAGCTGAGCGCCCGCACGCTCCTTTCGTGGGTTGGCTTAGCCATACAAAGTTCATTCCATGTCTAAGGATACGGAGTTCATTCCCGGTCTAAGATTGAATCAGACCGAGGGTTGCGGCAGTAAGACTAGCAGCAGGATCGGCAGCATGCAGGGGGAGACTGGGCCGATCCCCATCTTGTGCATTCTGCCTCTCTGGTCGGCTGAACGCCCGCACACTCATTTCATTGGTTGGCTTAGGCATACGGAGTTCATTCCATGTCTAAGCCCCAGCCGGACCGAGGGTTGTGGCAGCAGGACCGACAGCGGGATCGGCAGCACGTAGAGGGGGACCAGGCTAATCCCTGACTTGCGCATTATGCCTCTCCGGTTGGCTGAGCGCCCGTACGCTCTTTTCATGGGTTGACTTAGGCATACGTAGTTCATCCCCAGCCTAAGCATACGGAGTTCATTCCCAGTCTAAGATCGGACTGGACCAAGGGTTGCGACAGCAGGATCGACATCACGCAGGGGGGACCAGGCCGATCCCGGGCTTGCGCATTCTGCCTCTCCGGCCGGCTAAGCTCCCACACGCCCTTTTTGTGGGTTGGCTTAGGCATCGAAAGTTCATTCCATGTCTAAGCCCCAGCCAGACTGAGGGTTGTGGCAGTGGGATCGGTAGCACGTAAAGGGAGACCAGGTCGATCCTCAGCTTGTGCATTATGCCTCTTCGGTCGACTCAGCGCCCGAACGCTCGTTTCGTGTGTCGACTTAGGCATACGGAGTTCATTCCCAATCTAAGATCGGATCGGACTGAGGGTTGTGGTAGCAGGATCGACAGCACGTAGGAGGGATCAGGTCGGTCCCCGGCATGCACATTCTGCCTCTCCGGCCAGCTGAGCACCCTCACGCTCATTTCGTGGGTTGGCTTAGGCATACAGAGTTCATTCCATGTCTAAGCATACAGAGTTCATTCCAAATCTAAGATCGGACTGGACCGAGGGTTACGACAGCAGGACCAGCAGCAGGATTGACAGCACACAGGGGGGACTAGGTCGATCCCCAACTTAAGCATTCTACCTCTTCATCTGGCTGAGCGCCTGCAAGCTCGTTTCGTGGGTTGGCTTAGGCATACGAAGTTCATTCCATGTCTAAGCATACAGAGTTCATTCCTAGTCTAAGAGTTTGAGCCACGGTGCACATGCTAGGCTCGGGCATGTGCTGGTGCCGTATTTTTTTTGCCTGGGACACCATCACCGGAGCATCATCGAAGAGCCTAACCGGTGGCATTGGATATTCATCCCCAATCTAAGCATACGAAGTTCATTCCCAGTCTAAGATCAGATCGGACTGAGGGTTACGGTAGCAGGATTGGCAGCATGCAAGGGGGACTGGGCCGATGCCCGACTTGCGCATTCTTCCTCTTCGATCGACTGAGCGCCCGCACGCCCGTTTCGTGGGTTGGCTTAGGCATAGGGAGTTCATTCCATGTCTAATCCCCAGCCAGATCGAGGGTTGTGGCAGCGGGACCGATAGCGCACAGAGGGGGACTGGGTCAATCCCCAGCTTGCGCATTCTGCCTCTCTGGCCGACTGAGCGTCCGCACGCTCGTTTCGTAGGTTGGCTTAGGCATGCGGAGTTCATTCCATGTCCAAGCATACGGAGTTCATTCCCAGTGTAAGAGTTTGAGCCATGATGCACATGCTGGGCTCAGGCATGTGCTGGTACCACATTTTTTTTCGCTCGGGGCACCATCGTCGGAGCATCGCCAGAGAGCCTAACCGGCGGCATTGGGGGTTCCGATGATTGGGGGGCCGAGGGGTGTGCGCACATGATGTGTGACGGGTGCTGGTACTTGGCTCTTATATTGGCCCCCTATCCCTCATCAAACCTCGAGAACTCACACCCCCTTAAAGAGCATTTGAGATTTTATAGGTTTGCTGCCAGTAGCCATTAAAGTGTCTCAAATAGGGACACTTTTTTCAAATGGTCACAAAATCTTCTCCACTTCGAGTTTTTAGGTGAATTTTTTGGTGCATGCTAAAAAAAATACAAGGATGACCTCTACCAAATTTGGGGACAAAACTCTTTCTAAAAAAATTTTAAAAAATCCCAAACTGAAAAAAGTTTCAAAAATCGTGAAAAATAGAAAACGGGTCGTCTTGCCACGAAACTTGACATGAAGGCTTAGGGGACCATTGTATGAATTTACAAGCCATAAAAACGGCATTGGCATGGCAGAAATATGAAGATGTGCTTGAACCCACCTAACTCCCGTTCGATCCCTAGCTTACGCACCCTGCCTCTCTGGTCAGTTGAGCATCCGCACACTCGTTTCGTGGCTTGACTTAGGCATACGGAGTTCATCCCCAATCTAAGCATGCAGAGTTCATTCCCAGTCTAAGATCAAACCAGACCGAGGGTTGCGGTAGCAGGATCGGCAGCAAGCAGGGGGGACCGGGCCGATCCCCGATTTACGCATTCTGCCTCTCCAGCCTGCTGAGCACCCGCACGCCCGTTTCATGGGTTGTCTTAGCCATACGGAGTTCATTCCATGTTTAAGCCCCAGTTAGATCGAGGGTTGTGGTAGCGGGATCGACAGGACACAGAGAGGGACCGGGCCGATCCCTAGCTTGCGCATTATGCCTCTCCGATCGACTCAACGCCTGCAAGCTCATTTCATGGGTTGACTTAGGCATACGGAGTTCATTCCCAGTCTAAGATCGGACAGGACCGACGGTTGTGGTAGCAGGAACGACAGCACGCAGCGGTGGATCGGGTCGATCCTCAGCTTGCGCATTCTACCTCTCTGGCCAGCTGAGTGCCCGCACGTTCGTTTCATGGGTTAGCTTAGGCATACGGAATTCATCCCATTTCTAAGCATATGGAGTTCATTCCCAGTCTAAGATTGGACCGGATCAAGGGTTGCGGTAGCAGGACCAGTAGTAGGATCGACAGCATGCAGGGGGGACCTGGCCGATCCCTGGCTTGCGCATTCTGCCTCTCCGGTCGGCTGAGCGCCCTCACGCTCATTTCGTGGGTTGGCTTTGGCATACAGAGTTCATTCCATGTCTAAGCCCCAGCTGGACCGAGGGTTGTGGTAGCAGGACCAGCAAGGAGATCGACAGCACGTAGAGGGGGATTAGGCTGATCCCCGGCTTGCGCATTATGCCTCTCCGACTGGCTGAGCGCCCGCACGCTCGTTTCGTGGGTTGGCTTAGGCATACAGAGTTCATTCCATGTCTAAGCATACGGAGTTCATTCCCAATCTAAGAGTTTGAGCCATGGTGCACATGCTGGGCTCAGGCATGTGCTGGTGCTTCATATTTTCACTTAGGGCACCATCACCAGAGCATCGTCGAAGAGCCTAACCGGTGGCATTAGGGGTTCCGATGATTATGGGGCTGGGGGGTGTGCGCACATGATGTGCGATGGGTGCTGGTACTTGGCCCTTATATTGGCCCCCTATCCATCATCAAACCTCAAGAACTCACACCCCTTTAAAGAGCATTTGAGATTTTATAGGTTTGCTGCCAGTAGCCATTAAAGTGTCTAAAATGGGGACAATTTTTTCAAATGGTCACAAAATCTTCTCCACTTCGAGTTTTTGGCTTAATTTTTTTGTGCATGCCAACAAAAATACAAGGATCACCTCTACCAAATTTGGGGACAAAACTCTTTCTAAAAAAAGTTTAAAAAAATCCCGAATCTCAAAAAGTTTTGAAAATCGTGAAAAATAGAAAACGGGTCGTCTTGCCACGAAACTTGACATGAACACTTAGGGGACCATTGTATGAATTTACAAGCCATAAAAATGGCATTGGCATGGTAGAAATATGAAGATGTGCTTGAACCCACCTACCACCCGTTCGATCCCTGGCTTGTGCACCCTGCCTCTCTGGTCGGCTGAGCGTCTGCACGCTCGTTTCGTGGGTTGACTTAGGCATACGGAGTTCATCCCTAGTCTAAGCATGAAAAGTTCATTCCTAGTCTAAGATCGGACTAGATCGAGGGTTGTAGCAGCAGGATCGGCACCACGCAGAGAGGACCGAATCGATCCCCGATTTATGCATTCTACCTCTCCGGCCGGCTGAACGCCCGCACGCTCGTTTCATGGGTTGGCTAAGGCATAGGGAGTTCATTCCATGTCTAAGCCCCAGCTGGACCGAGGGTTGTGGTAGCGGTATCGACAGGACATAGAGGGGGATCGGGCCGATCCCTAGCTTGCGCATTTTGCCTCTCCGATCGGCTGAGCACCCGCATGCTCGTTTCATGGGTTGGCTTAGGCATACGGAGTTCATTCCATGTCTAAGCATACATAGTTCATTCCCAGTCTAAGATTGGATTGGACCGAGGGTTGCAGTAGCAGGACCAGTAGCAGGATCGACAGCATGCAAGGGGGGACTTGGATGATCCCCGGCTTGCGCATTCTGCCTCTCCGATCGGCTGAACGCCTGCACGCTCATTTCGTGGGTTAGCTTAGGCATACAAAGTTCATTCCATGTCTAAGCATACGGAGTTCATTTCCAATCTAAGAGTTTCAGCCACGGTGCACATGCTGGGCTCGAGCATGTGCTGGTGCCGCATTTTTTTCACTCGAGGCACCACCGCCGGAGCATCGTCGAAGAGCCTAACTAGTGGCATTGGGGGTTGCGACGATTGGGGGGGCCGGGGGGTGTACGCAGATGATGTGCGATGGGTGCTGGTACTTGGCCCTTATATTGGCCCCCTATCCGTCATCAAACCTTGAGAACTCACACCCCCTTAAAGAACATTTGAGATTTTATAGGTTTGCTGCCAGTAGCCATTAAAGTGTCTGAAATGGGGACAATTTTTTCAAACGGTCACAAAATCTTCTCCACTTCGAGTTTTTGGCTGAATTTTTTTGTGCATGCCAATAAAAATACAAGGATCACCTCTAGCAAATTTGGGGACAAATTCTTTCTAAAAAAATTTTAAAAAATCCCAACCCTCAAAAAGTTTCAAAAATCTTGAAAAATAGAAAACTGGTCGTCTTGCCACGAAACTTGACATGAAGGCTTAGGGGACCATTGAATGAATTTACAAGCCATAAAAATGGCATTGGCATGGAAAAAATATGTAGATGTGCTTCAACCCACATACCACCCGTTTGATCCCCGGCTTGCACATCCTGCCTCTCTGGTCGGCTGGGCGTCCGTATGCTCGTTTTGTGGGTTGACTTAGGCATACGGACTTCATTCCCAGTCTTAGATTGAACCAAATCGAGGGTTACGACAACAGGATTGACAGCATGCAAGGGGGATCGGGCCGATCCTCAGCTTGCGCATTATGCCTCTCCGGTCGGTCGAGTGCCCGCATACTCGTTTCGTGGGTTGGCTTAGGCATACGAAGTTCATTCCATGTCTAAGCATACGGAGTTCATTCCCAGTCTATGATTTTAAGCCAAGCTGCACATGCTAGGCTTGGGCATGTGCTGGTGCCGCATTTTTTTCGCCCGAGGCACCATCGCCGGAGCATCGTCGGAGAGCCTAACCGACGGCATTAGGGGGGTTCCGGCGATTGGGGGGCCCAGGGGGTGTGCGCACATGATGTGCAATGGATGCTGGTACTTGGCCCTTATATTGGCCCCCTATCCCTGATCAAACCTTGGGAACTCATACCCCCTTAGAGAGCATTTGAGATTTTATAGGTTTGCTGCCAGTAGCAATTAAAGTGTCTGAAATGAGGACACTTTTTTCAAATGGTCACAAAATCTTCTCCACTTTGAGTTTTTAGCTGAAGTTTTTTTTTCTTGCCAAAAAGAATACAAGTATCACCTCTACCAAATTTAGGGACAAAAATCTTTCTAAAAAATTTTTAAAAAATATGGAACCACAAAAAGTTTCAAAAATCGTGAAAAATAGAAAATGGGTCATCTTGCCACGAAACTTCACATGAAGGCTTAGGGGACCATTGTATGAATTTACAAGCCATAAAAATGGCTTTGGCATGGCAGAAATATGAAGATGTGCTTGAACCCACCTTCCACCCGTTTGATCCCCGACTTGCTCATCCTGCCTCTCTGGTCGACTGAGCGCCCACACGCTCTTTTCGTGAGTTGACTTAGGCATACAAAGTTCATCCCCAGTCTAAGCATACGAAGTTCATTTCCAGTCTAAGATCAGACCGGATCGAGGGTTGCGACAGTAAGATCGGTAACACGGAGGGGGGACCAGGCCGATCCCCTGCTTGCGCATTCTGCCTCTCCAGTCGGCTGAGTGCCCGCACGCCCGTTTCGTGGGTTGGCTTAGGCATAGGGAGTTCATTCCATGTCTAAGCCCTAGCCGGACCGAGAGTTGTGGTAGCGGGATCGACAACACGCAGAAGGGGACCGGGCTGATCCTCGGCTTATCCGTTATGCCTCTCCGACCAGCTCAACGCCCACACGCTCGTTTTGTGGGTTGACTTAGGCATATGGAGTTCATTCATAGTCTAAGATCGGACCGGACCGAGGGTTGCGGCAGCAGCATCGACAGCACGTAGGGGCGACCGAGCCGATCCCCAACTTGGCAATTCTGCCTCTCCGACTGGCTGAGCGCCTGCACGGTTGTTTCATGGGTTGGCTTAGGCATACGGAGTTCATTCCATGTCTAAGCATACGGAGTTCATTCCCAGTGTAAGATTAGATTGGATCGAGGGTTGTGGCAGCTGGACCAGTAGTAGGATCGACAGCACGCAGGGGGGACCGAGCCGATCCTTGACTTGCACATTCTGCCTCTCCGATCGACTTAGCGCCCACACGCTTGTTTCGTGGGTTGGCTTAGGCATACAGAGTTCATTCCATGTCTAAGCCCCAGTCGGACTGATGGTTGTGGTAGCAGGACCGACAGCGGGATCAGCTGCACGCAGAGGGGGACCGGGCTGATCTCCAGCTTGCACATTATGCCTCTCTGACCGGCCTCTCTGATCGGTTGAGCGCCCGTATGCTCATTTTGTGGGTTGACTTAGGCATACGGAGTTCATCCCCAGTCTAAGCATACGGAGTTCATTCCCAGTCTAAGATCAGACCGGATTGAGGGTTGCGATAGCAGGATTGGCAGCAGGCAGGGGGGATCGGGTCGATCCCCAGCTTACGCATTCTGCCTCTCCGATCGGCTGAGCGCCCGTACGCCCGTTTCGTGGGTTGGCTTAGGCATAGGGAGTTCATTCCATGTCTAAGCCCCAGCCAGACTGAGGGTTGTGGCAGTGGGACTGATAGCACACGGAAGGGGATCGGGCTGATCTCCGGCTTGTGCATTATGCCTCTTCGATCAGCTTAGCGCCCGCACGCTCATTTCGTGGGTTGACTTATGCGTACGGAGTTCATTCTTAGTCTAAGATCAGACCAGACAGAGGGTTATCGTAGCAGGATCGATGGCACGCAGGGGGGGACCGACCGATCCCCGGCTTGCACATTCTGCCTCTCCGGCCGGGTGAGCGCCCGCGCGCTCGTTTCGTGGGTTGGCTTATGCATACGGAGTTTATTCCATGCCTAAGCATATGGAGTTCATTCCCAGTCTAAGATTTTGAGCCATGGTGCACATGTTGGGCTCGGGCATGTGCTGGTGCCACATTTTTTTCACCCGAGGACCATCACCGGAGCATCGTCGGAGCATTATCGGAAAGCCTAACAGATGGCATTGGGGGTTTCGGCGATTGGGGGGGCCGGGGGGGGTGTGCGCACATGATCTGCGATGGGTGCTGGTACTTGGCCGTTATATTGGCCCCCTATCCCTCATCAAACCTTGAGAACTCACACCCCCTTACAGAGCATTTGAGATTTTTTAGGTTTGCTGCCAGTAGCCATTAAAGTGTCTGAAATGGGGACAATTTTTTCAAACGGTCACAAAATCTTCTCCACTTCGAGTTTTCAGCTGAATTTTTTTGGGCATGCCAAAAAAAATACAAGGATCACATCTACCAAATTTGGGGGCAAAAATATTTCTAAATAATTTTTAAAAAATCTCGAACCGTGAAAACTTTCAAAAATCGAGAAAAATACAAAACGGGTCGTCTTGCCACGAAACTTCACATGAAGGCTTAGGGGACCATTGTATGAATTTACAAGCCATAAAATTGGCATTGGCATGGCAGAAATATGAAGATGTACTTGAACCCACCTACCACCCGTTCGATCCCCGGCTTGCGCATCCTGTCTCTCTGGTCGGCTGAGCGCCCGCACGCTCATTTTGTGGGTTGACTTAGGCATACGAAGTTCATCCCCAGTCTAAGCATACGGAGTTCATTCCCAGTCTAAGATCAGATCGGACCGAGGGTTACGGCAGTAGGATCGGTAGCACGCAAGAGGGACTGGGCCGATCCTCGGCTTGCGTATTCTGCCTCTCCGACCGACTGAGCACCCGCACGCCCATTTCGTGGGTTGGCTTAGGCATAGGGAGTTCATTCCATGTCTAAGCCCCAGTCGGACAGAGGGTTGTGGCAGAGGGGGACGACAGCACGTAGAGGGGGACGTGGTCGATCCCCACCTTGCGCATTATGCCTCTCCGGTCCGCTCAACGCCCGCACGCTCGTTTCGTGGGTTGACTTAGGCATATGGAGTTCATTCCCAGTCTAAGATTGGACCGGACCGAGGGTTGCAGCAGTAGGATCGATAGCATGCAGGGAGGGACTGGGTCGGTCCACAGCTTGTGCATTCTGCCTCTTCGGTCGGTTGAGCGCCTGCACCCTCGTTTCATGGGTTGGCTTAGGCATACGGAGTTTATTCCATGTCTAAGCATACGAAGTTCATTCCCAGTCTAAGATCGGATCGAACCGAGGGTTACGGCAGTAGGACCAGCAGCAAGATCGGTAGCACGCAGGGGGGACCGGGCCAGTCCTCGACTTGCGTATTCTACCTCTCTGGTCGGTTGAGCACCCGCACACTCATTTCATGGGTTGGCTTAGGCACACGAAGTTTATTCCATGTCTAAGCCCCAACCGGACCAAGGGTTGTGGCAGCAGGACCAGCAGTGGGATCGACAGCACATAGAGAGGGACCAGGCTGATCCTCAGCTTGTGCATTATGACTCTCTAGCCGGTTGAGCACCCGTACGCTCGTTTCGAGGGTTGACTTAGGCACACGGAGTTCATCCATACTCTAAGATCAAACCGGACTGAAGGTTGCGACAGTAAGATCGACAGCACGCAGGGGGGACCAAGCCGATCCCCGACTTGCGTATTTTGCCTCTCCGGCTGGCTGAGCGCCTGCATGCCCATTTTGTGGGTTAGCTTAGGCATAGGGAGTTCATTCCATGTCTAAGCCCCAGCTGGACCGGGGGTTGTGGCAGCGGGACCGGCAACACGTAGAAGGGGATTGAGTCGATCCCCGGCTTACGCATTACGCCTCTTCGGCCAGTTCAGTGCCCGCACGCTCATTTCATGGGTTTACCTATGCATACGGAATTCATTCCCAGTTTAAAATCGGACCAGACCGAGGGTTGCGGTAGCAAGATCGATAGCACGCATGGGGGGACTGGGCCGATCCTCGACTTACACATTCTGCCTCTCCGACCGACTAAGCCCACACGCTCGTTTCGTGGGTTGGCTTAGGGATATGGAGTTCATTCCATGTTTAAGCCCCAGTCGGGTCGAGGGTTGTGGTTGTAGGACTGGTAGCGGGATCGACAACACGCAGAGGGGGATCGGGCTGATCCCCGACTTTCGCATTATGCCTTTTCGATCGAGTGAGTGCCCGCACGATCGTTTCTTGGGTTGACTTACGCATACGGAGTTCATCCCCGATCTAAGCATACGGAGTTCATTCCCAGTCTAAGATCGTACCAGACCGAGGGTTGCGGCAGTAGGATCGACAGCACGCAGGGGGACCGGACTGATCCTTGACTTGCGCATTCTGCCTCTCCGATCGGCTGAGTGCCCGTACGCCCGTTTTATGGGTTGGCTTAGGCATAGGGAGTTCATTCCATGTCTAAGCCAAAGCCAGATCGAGGGTTTTGGCAGTGTGACCAGCAGCACTCAGAGGTGGACGAAGCCGATCCTCGGCTTGCGCATTATGCCTCTTCAGTCGGCTCAGCGCCCGCACGCTCATTTCGTGGGTAGACTTATGCATACGGAGTTCATTCCCAGTCTAAGATCAGACTGGATCGAGGGTTGTGGTAGTAGGATTGACGGCACGCATGGGGGGACTGGGTCGATCCCCGGCTTACGCATTTTGCCTCTCCGACCGGCTGAACGCCCGCACGCTCGTTTCATGAGTTGGCTTAGGCATACGGAGTTCATTCCATGCCTAAGCATACGGAGTTCATTCACAGTCTAAGATTTTGAGCCACAGTGCACATGCTGGGCTCAGGCATGTGCTGGTGCCGCATTTTTTTTGCCCGGGGCACCATCGTCGAAGCATCGTCGGAGAGCCTAACCGACAACATTGGGGGTTCCAGCGATTGGGGGGTCTGGGGGGTGTGCGCACATGATGTGCGATGGGTGCTGGTACTTGGCCCTTATATTGGCCCCCTATCCCTCATCAAACCTCGAGAACTCACATCCCCTCAAAGAGTATTTGAGATTTTATAGGTTTGCTACCAGTAGCAATTAAAGTGTCTGAAATGGGGACACTTTTTTCAAACGGTCACAAAATCTTCTCCACTTCGAGTTTTTAGCTGAATTTTTTTGTGCATGCCAACAAAAATACAAGGATCACCTCTACCAAATTTGGGGCAAAACTCTTTCTAAAAATATTTTAAAAAATCCCGAATCGTAAAAAGTTTAAAAAAGCGTGAAAAATAGAAAACGGGTCATCTTGCCACGAAACTTCACATGAAGGCTTAGGGGACCATTGTATGAATTTACAAGCCATAAAAATGGCATTGGCATGGTAGAAATATGAAGATGTGCTTGAACCCACCTACCACCCGTTCGATCCCTGACTTGCGCATCTTGGCTCTCTGGTCGGTTGAGCGCTCGCACGTTGGTTTCGTAGGTTGACTTAGGCATAGGAGTTCATCCCCAGTCTAAGCATACAGAGTTCATTCCCAGTCTAAGATCAGATCAAACCGAGGGTTGCGGCAGCAGGATCGATAGCAGCAGGGGGGACCAGGACGATCCCTGGCTTGCGCATTCTACCCCTCCGGCCCGTTGAGTGCCCGCACGCCCGTTTCGTGGGTTGGCTTAGGTATAGGGAGTTCATTCCATGTCTAATCACTAGCCAGACCGATGGTTCTGGCAATGGGATCGGCAGCACGCAGAGGGGGACTGGGTCGATCCTCGGCTTGCGTATTATGCCTCTCCGATCGACTGAGTGGCCGTACGCTAGTTTCGTGGGTTAGCTTAGGCATACAGAGTTCATTCCATGCCTAAGCCCCAGTCGAAATGAGGGTTGTGGCAGTAGGACCGGCAGTGAGATCGACTGCACACAAAGGGGGACTGGATTGATCCTCGGCTTCCACATTATGCCTCTCCGACCGGCCTCTCCGGTCGGCTGAGCGCCCGCACGCTCATTTCGTGCGTTACATAGTTATACGGAGTTCATCCCCAGTCTAAGCATACGGAGTTCATTCCCAGTCTAAGATCAGATCGGACCGAGGGTTGGGGCAGCAGGATCGTCAGCACGCAGGGGGGACCGAGCCGATCCCCGACTTATGCATTCTGCCTCTCCGACTGGCTGAGCACCTGCACGCCAATTTCGTGGGCTGGCTTAGGCATAGGGAGTTCATTCCATGTCTAAGCCCCAGCCGGACCGAGGGTTGTGGCAGCGGGACTGACAGCACGCAGAGGGGGACCAGGTCGATCCCCAACTTGCGCATTATGCCTCTTCGGCCAGCTCAATGCCCGGACGCTCGTTTCATGGGTTAACTTATGCATACGGAGTTCAGTCCCAGTCTAAGATCAGACCGGACTGAGGGTTGCGGTAGCAGGATCGACAGCACGTAGTGCGGGACTGGGTCGATCCCTGGCTTACGCGTTCTGCCTCCCGGACCGGCTGAGCGCCCGCATGCTCGTTTCGTGGGTTGGCCTAGGCATATGAAGTTCATTCCATGTCTAAGCATACGGAGTTCATTCCAAGTCTAAGATTCTGAGCCACGGTGCACATGCTGGGCTCAGGCATGTGCTGGTGCCACATTTTTTTCACCCAGGCCACCATCGTCGGAGAGCCTAACCGACGACATTGGGGGTTTCGACGATTAGGGGGGCCGGGGGGGTGTGCGCACATGATTTGCAATGGGTGCTGGTACTTGTTCCTTATATTGGCCCTCTATCCCTCATCAAACCTCGAGAACTCACACCCCCTTAAAGAGTATTTGAGATTTTATAGGTTTGCTGCCAGTAGCTATTAAAGTGTCTAAAATGGGGACACTTTTTTCAAACGGTCACAAAATCTTCTCCACTTCGAGTTTTTAGCTGAATTTTTTTGTGCATGCCAACAAAAATACAAGGATCACCTCTACCAAATTTGGGGCAAAACTCTTTCTAAAAAAATTTTAAAAAATCCCGAATCGTAAAAAGTTTAAAAAAGCGTGAAAAATAGAAAACGGGTCATCTTGCCACGAAACTTCACATGAAGGCTTAGGGGACCATTGTATGAATTTACAAGCCATAAAAATGGCATTGGCATGGTAGAAATATGAAGATGTGCTTGAACCCACCTACCACCCGTTCGATCCCTGACTTGCGCATCTTGGCTCTCTGGTCGGTTGAGCGCTCGCACGCTGGTTTCGTAGGTTGACTTAGGCATAGGAGTTCATCCCCAGTCTAAGCACACAGAATTCATTCCCAGTCTAAGATCAGATCAGACCGAGGGTTGCGACAGCAGGATCGGTAGCACGCAGGGGGGACCAGGACGATCCCTGGCTTGCGCATTCTACCCCTCCGGCCCGTTGAGTGCCCGCACGCCCGTTTCGTGGGTTGGCTTAGGTATAGGGAGTTCATTCCATGTCTAATCACTAGCCAGAGTGATGGTTCTGGCAATGGGATCGGCAGCACGCAGAGGGGGACTGGGTCGATCCTCGGCTTGCGTATTATGCCTCTCCGATCGACTGAGTGGCCGTACGCTCGTTTCGTGGGTTAGCTTAGGCATACAGAGTTCATTCCATGCCTAAGCCCCAGTCGGAATGAGGGTTGTGGCAGTAGGACCGGCAGCGAGATCGACTGCACACAGAGGGGGACTGGATTGATCCTCGGCTTCCACATTATGCCTCTCCGACCGGCCTCTCCGGTCAGCTGAGCGCCCGCACGCTCATTTCGTGCGTTACATAGTTATACGGAGTTCATCCCCAGTCTAAGCATACGGAGTTCATTCCCAGTCTAAGATCAGATCGGACCGAGGGTTGGGGCAGCAGGATCGCCAGCACGCAGGGGGGACCGAGCCGATCCCCGGCTTATGCATTCTGCCTCTCCGGCTGGCTGAGCACCCGCACGCCAATTTCGTGGGCTGGCTTAGGCATAGGGAGTTCATTCCATGTCTAAGCCCCAGCCGGACCGAGGGTTGTGGCAGCGGGACTGACAGCACGCAGAGAGGGACCAGGTCGATCCCCAACTTGCGCATTATGCCTCTTCGGCCAGCTCAATGCCCGAACGCTCGTTTCGTGGGTTAACTTATGCATACGGAGTTCAGTCCCAGTCTAAGATCAGACCGGACTGAGGGTTGCGGTAGCAGGATCGACAGCACGTAGTGCGGGACTGGGTCGATCCCTGGCTTACGCGTTCTGCCTCCCCGACCGGCTGAGCGCCCGCATGCTCGTTTCGTGGGTTGGCCTAGGCATATGAAGTTCATTCCATGTCTAAGCATACGGAGTTCATTCCCAGTCTAAGATTTTGAGCCACGGTGCACATGCTGGGCTCAGGCATGTGCTGGTGCCGCATTTTTTTCACCCAGGCCACCATCGTCGGAGAGCCTAACCGACGACATTGGGGGTTTCGACGATTAGGGGGGCCGGGGGGGTGTGCGCACATGATTTGCAATGGGTGCTGGTACTTGTTCCTTATATTGGCCCCCTATCCCTCATCAAACCTCGAGAACTCACACCCCCTTAAAGAGTATTTGAGATTTTATAGGTTTGCTGCCAGTAGCTATTAAAGTGTCTAAAATGGGGACACTTTTTTCAAACGGTCACAAAATTTTCTCCACTTCGAGTTTTTAGCTGAATTTTTTTGTACATGCCGACAAAAATACAAGGATCACCTCTTCCAAATTTGGGGACAAAACGCTTTCTAAAAAAATTTTAAAAAAATCTCGAACCGTAAAATGTTTTGAAAATCGTGAAAAATAGAAAACGGGTCGTCTTGCCATGAAACTTCGCATGAAGGCTTAGGGGACCATTGTATGAATTTACAAGCCATAAAAATGGCATTGGCATGGCAGAATATATGAAGATGTGCTTGAACCCACCTACCACCCATTCGATCCTCAGCTTGCGCATCCTGCTTCTCTGGTCGACCGAGCACTCGCACGCTTGTTTCATGGGTTGACTTAGGCATACGGTGTTCATCCCCAGTCTAAGCATACGAAGTCATTCCCAGTCTAAGATCGGATCGGATCGAGGGTTACGGTAGCAGGATCGGTAGCATGCAGGGGGGACCGAGCCGATCCCCGGCTTACGCATTCTGCCTCTCCGACAAACTGAGCGCCCGCACGCCCGTTTCGTGGGTTGGCTTAGGCATAGAGAGTTCATTCCATGTCTAAGCCCCAACCAGACTGAGGGTTGTGGTAGTAGGACCGACAGCACGCAAAGGCAGACCGGGCCGATCCCCGGCTTTCGCATTATGCCTCTTCGACTGGCTCAGCGCCCGCATGCTCGTTTCATGGGTGGACTTATGCATACAGAGTTCATTCCCAGTCTAAGATTGGACCGGACCAAGGGTTGTAGCAGCAGGATCGACAGCACGCGAGGGGGATCGGGCCAATCCCTGTCTTGCGTATTTTGCCTCTACGGCTGCTGAACGACCGCACGATCATTTCGCAGGTTGGCTTTGGCATATGGAGTTCATTCCACGCCTAAGCATATGGAGTTCATTCCCAGTCGAAGATTTTTAGCCACGGTGCACATGTTGGGCTCGGGCATGTGCTGGTACCACATTTTTTCTGCCCGTGGCACCATTGCCGGAGCATCATCGAAGCATCGACGGAGAGCCTAACCGGCGGCATTTTGGGTTTCGACGATTGGGGGGCCGGGGGGTGTGCGCACATGATGTGAAATGGGTGCTGGTACTTGGCCTTATATTGGCCCCCTACCCTCATCAAACCTCGAGAACTCACACCCCCTTAAAGAGCATTTGAGATTTTATAGGTTTGCTGCCAGTAGCCATTAAAGTGTCTGAAATGGGGACACTTTTTTCAAACGGTCGCAAAATCTTCTCCACTTCGAATTAGCTGAATTTTTTTGTGCATGCCAAAAAAAAATACAAGGATCCCCTATACCAAATTTGGGGATAAAACTCTTTCTAAAAAAATTTTTAAAATCATGAAAAATAGAAAACGGGTCGTCTTGCCACGAAACTTCACATGAAGGCTTAGGGGACCATTGTATGAATTTACAAGTCATAAAAATGGCATTGGCATGGCAAAAATATGAAGATGTGCTTGAACCTACCTACCACCCGTTCGATCCCCGGCTTGCGCATCCTGCCTCTCTGGTCGGCTGAGCGCCCGCATGCTCGTTTCATGGGTTGACTTAGGCATACGGAGTTCATCCCCGGTTTACGCATACGGAGTTCATTCCCAGTCTAAGATCAGACTGGACCAAGAGTTATGATAGCAGGATCGACAGTACGTAGGGGGGATCGGGCTGATCCCCGGCATACGCATTATGCTTCTCCGACTCGCTCAGCACCCACACGCTCATTCGTGGGTTAACTTGGGCATACGGAGTTCATTCCCAGTCTATGATCGGACTAGATCGAGGGTTACGGTAGTAGGATCGATAGCATGCAGGGGGACCAGGTCGGTCCCCGACTTGTGCATTCTACCTCTTCGACTGGCTGAACGCCCGCACGCTCGTTTCATGGGTTGGCTTAGGCATACCGAGTTCATTCCATTTCTAAGCATATGGAGTTCATTCCCAATGTAAGATCAAATTGGACCAAGGGCTACGGCAGCAGGACTAGCACGTAGGGGGGGATCGGGTCGATCCCTGGCTTGTGTATTTTGCCTTTTCGGCCAGTTGAGCGCTCGCACGCTCATTTCATGTGTTGGATTTGGCATACGGAGTTCATTCCATGTCTAAGCCCCAGCCAGACCGAGGGTTATGGTAGCAGGACCAGTAGCGGGATCGACACATGCAGAGAGGGACCGGGCTGATCCCTGGCTTATGGATTATGCCTCTCCGGTCAGCTGAGTGCCCGCACGCCCGTTTAGTGGGTTGGCTCAGGCATAGCGAGTTCATTCCATGTCTAAACCCCATCCGGACCGAGGGTTGTGGTAGCGGGACCGGCAGCACGTAGAAGGGGACCGAGTCGATCCCCAACTTGTGCATTATGCCTCTTCGACCCACTCAGCACCCGCACACTCATTTCGTGGGTTGACTTAGGCATATGGAGTTCATTCCCAGTCTAAGATCAGACCGGACCAAGGGTTGCCACAGCAAGATCGATAGCACACAGGGGGGATCGAGTCGGTCCCTGGCTTACGCATTTTGCCTCTCCGGTCGACTGAGCGCCCGCACGTTCATTTCATGGGTTGGCTTAGGCATACAGAGTTCATTCCATGTCTAAGCATACGGAGTTCATTCCCAGTCTAAGATCAGACCGGATCGGGGTTGTGGTAATAGTTCTAGTAGCAGGATCGGCAGCACGCAGGGGGACCTGGCCGATCCCTGACTTGCGCATTCTGCCTCTCTGGCCGGTTGAGCACCCGCATGCTCGTTTCGTGGGTTGACTTAGGCATACGGAGTTCATCCCCAGTCTAAGCATACGGAGTTCATTCCTTGCCTAAGATCGAATCGGACCAAGGGTTGCGGCAGCAAGATCGACAGCATGCAGGGGGACCGTACCGATCCCGGGCTTGCTCATTCTGCCTCTCCGGCTGGCTCAGCGCCCGCACGCTCATTTTATGGGTTGACTTAGGCATACGGAGTTCATTCCCAGTCTAAGATCGGATCAGACCGAGGGTTGTGACAGCAAGATCGACAACAAGCAGGAGGGGACTGGGCTGGTCCCCGGCTTACGCATTCTGCCTCTCCGGCCGGCTGAGTGCCCGCACACTCGTTTTATGGGTTGGCTTAGGCATACGGAGTTCATTCCATGTGTAAGCCCCAGCTGGACTGAGGGTTGTGGCGCCAGGGCTGGCAGCGGGATCAACAGCACGTAGAAGGGGATCAGGCTGATCCCTGGCTTGGGCATTATGCGTCTCCGGCTGGCTGAGCACCCGTACGCTCGTTTTGTTGGTTGACATAGGCATACGGAATTCATCCCCAGTCTAAGCATACAGAGTTCATTCTCAATCTAAGATCGGACCGGACTGAGGGTTGCGGTAGCAAGATCGGTAGCAGGATCGACAGCACGTAGGGGAAGACCAGGCCGATCCCCGGCTTGCGCATTCTGCCCCTCCGGCTGGCTGAGTGCCCGTACGCTCGTTTCGTGGGTTGACCTAGGCGTACGGAGTTCATTTCATGTCCAAGCCCCAGTCGGACCGAGGGTTGTGGCAGCGGGATCGACAGCACATAGAGAGGGATCGGGTTGATGCCCGACTTACGCATTATGCCTCTCCAGCCGGCTTCTCTTGCCGACTGAATGCCCACACGATCATTTCGTGGGTTGACTTGGGCATATAGAGTTCATCCCCAGTCTAAGCGCACGGAGTTCATTCCCAGTCTAAGATTGGATCGAACCGAGGGTTGCGACAGTAGGATCGGTAGCACACAAGGGGGACCGGGCCGATCCTCAGCTTGCGCATTCTGCCTCTCCGACCGGCTGAGCGCCCGTACGCCCGTTTCATGGGTTGGCTTAGGCATAGGGAGTTCATTCCATGTCTAAGGCCCAGCCAAATCGAGGGTTGTGGCAGTGAGACCGATAGCACACAGAAGGGGACCGAGTTGATCCCTGGCTTGCGCATTATCCCTCTTCTGTCGGCTCAGCATCCGAACGCTCATTTCTTGAGTTAACTTAGGCATACGGACTTCATTCCCAGTCTAAGATTGGACTGGATCGAGGGTTACGGTAGCAAGATCGACAGCACACAAGGGGGACCGAGTCAGTCCCCGACTTGCGCATTTTGCCTCTCCGGTCTGCTGAGCACCTGCACGCTCGTTTCGTGGGTTGGCTTAGGCGTACGAAGTTCATTCCATGTCTAAGCATACGGAGTTCATTCCCAGTCTAGGATCAGACCGGGCCGAGGGTTACGGCTGTAGGTCCAGTAGCAGGATTGGCAGTACGGAGAGGGGACCAAGCCGATCCCTGACTTGCACATTCTGCCTTTCCGATCGGTTGAGTGCCCGTACGCTCGTTTCTTGGGTTGAATTAGGCATACGGAGTTCATCCCCGTCTAAGCCTACGGAGTTCAATCCCAACCTAAGATCGAACTGGACTGAAGGTTGCGACAGCAAGGTTGACAGCACGTAGGAGGGATCGGGCCAGTCCCCAGCATGCCCATTCTACCTTTCCGGCTGGCTCAGTACCCGCATGCTCATTTTGTGGGTTGACTTAGGCATACGGAGTTCATTCCCAGTCTAACATCAGATCAAACCGAGGGTTATGATAGTAGGATCGACAACAAGCAGGGGGACTGGGTTGGTCCCCGGCTTGCACATTCTACCTCTTCGACGGGCTGAGCGCCCGCACGCTCGTTTCATGGGTTGGCTTAGGCATACAGAGTTCATTCCATGTCTGAGCCCCAGTCGGACTGAGGGTTGTGGCAGCAGGACCGATAACGGGACCAGCAGCACGCAGAAGGGGATCGAGCTGATCCCTGGCTTACGCATTATGCCTCTCCGATCGACTGAGCACCCTCACGCTCATTTTGTGGGTTGACATAGGCATACGGAGTTCATCCCCAGACTAAGCATACGGAGTTCATTCCCAGTCTAAGATCGGACAGGACCGAGAGTTGTGGTAGCAAGACCAGTAGTAGGATCAGCATCACGCAGGGGGATCAGGCTGATCCTTGGCTTGTGCATTCTGCCTCTTCGGCTAGCGGAGTGCCCGCACGCTCGTTTTGTGGGTTGACCTAGGCGCACGAAGTTCATTCCAAGTCCAAGCCCCAATCGAACTGAGAGTTATGGTAGCAAGACTGGCAGCAGGATCGACAGCAAGCAGAGGGGGATCGAGCTGATCCCCGGTTTTCGCATTATGCCTCTCTAGCTGGCCTCTCCTGTCGGTTGAGTGCCCACACGCTCGTTTCATGGGTTGACTTGGGCGTACAGAGTTCATCCCCAGTCTAAGCATACGGAGTTCATTTCCAGTCTAAGATTGGACTGGACTAAGGGTTGCGGCAGCAGGATCGGTAGCACGTAGGGGGGACCGGGCCGATCCTCAGCTTGCGCATTCTGCCTCTCCGACCGACTGAGCATCCATACGCCCGTTTCGTGGGTTGGCTTAGGCATAGGGAGTTCATTCCATGTCTAAGCCCCAGCCGGATTGAGGGTTGTGGCAGCGAGATCGGTAGCACGCAGAGGGGGACCGGATCGATCCACGGCTTGCGCATTATCCCTCTTCGGCCGGCTCAGCATCTGAATGCTCATTTCGTGGGTTGACTTAGGCATACGGAGTTCATTCCCAGTATAAGATCGGACCGGACCGAGGGTTGCGACAGCAGGATCGACAGCACGCAGGGGGGATCGGGCCAGTCCCCAACTTGCGCATTCTATCTCTCCAGCCAGCTGAGCGCCCGTACGCTCGTTTCGTGGGTTGGCTTAGGCATACGGAGTTCATTCCAAGTCTAAGCATACAGAGTTCATTCCCAGTGTAAGATCGAACCGGATCGAGGGTTGCGACAGCAGGACCAGCATCAGGATCGACAGCATGCAGGGGGGACTGGGCCGATCCCTGGCTTTCGCATTCTGCCTCTTCGGTCGACCTCTTGCCCGCACACCCATTTCATGGGTCGACTTAGGCATACGGAGTTTATTCCATGTCTAAGCCCCAGCCAGGCCGAGGGTTGTGGCAGTGGGACCGGCAACATGCATAGGGGGATCCAGCTGGTCCTCGACTTACACATTATGCCTCTTCGGCCGGATCAGTGCCCGTACACCTGTTTTGTGGGTTGGCTTAGGCATAGGGAGTTCATTCCATGTCTAAGCCCCAGCCAGACTGAGGGTTGTGGCAGTGGGATCGATAGCACGCAGAGGGGGACTGGGTCGATCCTCGACTTGCGCATTATGCCTCTTCGGTCGGCTCAGTGCCCGTACGCTCATTTCGTGGGTTGACTTATGCGTACGAAGTTCATTCCCAGTCTAAGATCAGACCGGATCGAGGGTTATGGTAGCAGGATCGATAGCACACAGGGGGAATCGGGTCGATCCCTAGCTTGCATATTCTGCGTCTCCGATCGGCTCAGTGCTCGAACGCTCGTTTCGTGGGTTGACTTAGGCATACGAAGTTCATTCCCAGTCTAAGATCGGACCAAACTGAGGGTTGCGGCAACAGGATCGATAGCACGTAGGGGGGGACCGGGCTGGTCCTCAGCTTGTGCTTTCTACCTCTCCGTCGGCTGAGCGCCCGCACGCTCGTTTCGTGGGTTGGCTTAGGCATACGAAGTTCATTCACAGTCTACGCATATGA
The DNA here is from genome assembly GCF_047325235.1 of Durio zibethinus. Classification (NCBI taxonomy): domain Eukaryota; kingdom Viridiplantae; phylum Streptophyta; class Magnoliopsida; order Malvales; family Malvaceae; genus Durio; species Durio zibethinus. The sequence goes on from NC_143181.1 coordinate 21,632,381, forward strand.
AGTTCATTCCTAGTCTAAGATCAGACTGGATCGAGGGTTGCGGTAACAGGACTAGCAGCAGGATTGACAGTACACAGGGAAGGACCGAGTCGATCTCCAGCTTGTGCATTCTGCCTCTCCGGCCGGCCTCTCACCCACACGCTCGTTTTGTGGGTTGGCTTAGGCATACGGAGTTCATTCCATGTCTATGCCTTAACCGGATCGAGGGGACCATTGTATGAATTTACATGCCATAAAAATGGCATTGGCATTGCAGAAATATGAAGATGTGCTTGAACCCACCTACCACCCGTTCGATCTTTGGCTTACGCATCCTACCTCTCTGGTCAACTGAGGGCCCGCACGCTCGTTTCGTGGGTTGACTTAGGCATACGGAGTTCATCTCCAATCTAACCATATGGAGTTCATCTCCAATCTAACCATACGGAGTTCATTCCCAGTCTAAGATTAGACCGGACCAAGGGTTGCGGTAGCAGGATCGATAGCACGCAGAGGGGACCGTGCCGATCCTTGGCTTGCGCATTCTACCTCTCCGACCAGCTAAGCGCCTGCACGCTCATTTCATGGGTTGGCTTAGGCATACGGAGGTCATTCCATGCTAAGCCCTAGCTAGATCGAGGGTTGTGCCAGCACACAGAGGGGGACTAGGTTGATCCCCAACTTGCTTATTATGCCTCTCTGGCCGGCTGAGTGCCCGCACGCACATTTCATGGGTTGACTTAGGCATATAGAGTTCATCCCCAGTCTAAGCATATGGAGTTCATTCCCAGTCTAAGATCGGACTGGACCGAGGGTTGCGGCAGCAGGATCGATCGCACACAGGGGGGATCAGGCCAATCCCTGGCTTGCACATTCTACCTCTTCGAGTGACTGAGCGCTCGTAGCACGCTCGTTTTGTGGGTTCATGTCAAAGCATACGGAGTTCATTCCCAGTCTAAGATCGGACCGAACTGAAGGTTGTGCCAGTAGGACCAGCAACAGGGTAGGTAGCACGTAAGGGGGACCGGGCCGATCCCCTGCTTGCGCATTCTGCCTTTCCGGGTGGCTGAGCACCCGCACGCTCATTTCGTGGGTTAGCTTAGGTATACGGAGTTCATTCCATGTCTAAGCCCCGACTGGACCGAGGCATGTGGCAGCATGCAGAGGGGGACCGAGCTGATCCCCAGCTTGCTCATTATGCCTCTCCGGCCAGCCTCTCCGGCTAGCTGAGTGCCTGCACACTCGTTTCGTAGGTTGACTTAGGCATATGGAGTTCATCCCCTGTCTAAGCATACAGAGTTCATTCCCAGTCTAAGATCGGACTGGACTGAGGGTTATGGTAGTAGGATCGGTAGCACGCATGGGGGACCGAGCCAATCCCCGACTTGCGCATTCTACCTCTTCATCCGGTTGAGTGCCCGTACGCCCGTTTCGTGGGTTGGCTTAGGCATAGGGAGTTCATTCCATGTCTAAGCCCGAGCTGGACTGAGGGTTGTGGCAGCGGGACCGACAGCACGCAGAGGGGGACCAAGTCGATCCTCTGCTTGCGCATTATGCCTCTTTGGTCAGCTCAGCGCCCGCAGGCTCGTTTCGTGGGTTGACTTAGGCATACAGAGTCATTCCCAGTCTAAGATTGGATCGGACCAAGGGTTGCAGTAGCAAGATCGATAGCACGCAGGGGGTACCGGGCTGATCCCTGGCTTGCATATTCTACCTCTCCGACCGACTGAGCGTCTGTACGCTCGTTTCGTGGGTTGGCTTAGGCATACGGAGTTCATTCCATGTCTAAGTATATGGAGTTCATTCCCAGTCTAAGATTTTGAGCCACAGTGCACATGCTGGGCTCGGGCATGTGCTGTTTCCGCATTTTTTTCGCCCGGGGCACCATCGTCAAATCATCGTCGGAGAGCTTAAACAGCGGTATTGGGGGATTTGGTGATTGGTGGGCCGGGGGGTGTGCGCACATGATGTGCGATGGGTGCTGGTACTTGGCCCTTATATTGGCCCCCTATCCATCATCAAACCTCGAGAAGTCACACCCCTTTAAAAAGCATTTGAGATTTTATAGGTTTGCAACCAGTAGCAATTAAAGTGTCTAAAATGTGGACACTTTTTTCAAACGATCACAAAATCTTCTCCACTTTGAGTTTTTAGCTCAATTTTTTTGTGCTTGCCAACAAAAATAAAAGGATCACCTCTGCCAAATTTGGGGACAAAACTCTTTCTAAAAATATTTTCAAAAATCTGGAACCCCAAAAAGTTTCAAAAATCATGAAAAATAGAAAACTTGTCGTCTTGCCATGAAACATCACGTGAAGGCTTAGGGGACCATTGTATGAATTTACAAGCCATAAAAATGGCATTGGCATGGCAGAAATATGAAGATGTGCTTGAACCCACCTACCACCCCTTCGATCCCCGGCTTGCGCATCCTGCCTCTCTGGTCGGCTGAGCGCACGCACGGTCGTTTCGTGGGTTGACTTAGGCATACGAAGTTCATCCCCAATCTAAACATATGGAGTTCACTCCCAGTCTAAGATTGGATCGGACCGAAGGTTGCGGCAGTAGGATCGATAGAATGTAGGGGGGATCGGGCCAATCCCCGACTTGCGCATTCTACCTCTCCGATCGACTGAGCGCTCGCACGCCCGTTTCATGGGTTGGCTTAGGCATAGGGAGTTCAATCCATGTCTAAGCCCCAGTCGGACTAAAGGCTGTGGCAGCGGGACCAGCAGCACGTAGAGGGGGACCGGGCCGATACTTGGTTTGCGCATTATGCCTCTCGGTCGGCTCAGTGCCCGTACGCTCGTTTCGTGGGTTGACTTAGGCATACGGAGTTCATTCCCAGTCTAAGATTGAAACGGACTGAGGGTTGCAACAGCAGGATCGACAGCACACAGGGGGGACTGGGTTGATCCCCAATTTGCGCATTCTGCCTCTTCTACCGGCTGAGATCCTGCGCGCTCGTTTCATGGGTTGGCTTAGGCATACGGAGTTCATTCCATGTCTAAGCATACGGAGTTCATTCCCAGTCTAAGATAGGATTGGACCGAGGGTTAGGGTAGGAGGACCAGCAGCAGGATCTGCAGCATGCAGGGAGGGACCGGGCTGATCCCCAGCTTGCGCATTCTGCCTCTCCGGGCGATCGAGCCCTCGTACACTCATTTCGTGGGTTGGCTTAGGCATACAGAGTTCATTCCATGTCTAAGCCCCAACCGAACCAAGGGTTGTGGCAGTAGGACCGGTAGCAGGATCAACAGCACGTAGAGGGAGACCGGGCTGATCTTCGGCTTGCGCATTATGCCTCTCAGGCCGACCTCTCCGGCCGACTGAGCACCCAAATGCTCGTTTCATGGGTTGACTTAGGCATACGAAGTTCATCCCCAATCTAAGCATATGGAGTTAATTTCCAGTCTAAGATCGGACCAGACCGAGTGTTGCAGTAGCAGGATTGGCAGCAAATAGGGAGGATCGGGCCGATCCCCAGCTTACGCATTCTGCCTCTCTGACCGGCTAAGCGTCTGCACACCCGTTTCGTGGGTTGGCTTAGGCATAGGGAGTTCTGTCCATGTCTAAACCCCAGTCGGACCGAGGGTTGTGGCAACGGGACCAGCAGCACGCAAAGGGGGACCGGGCCGATCTTTGGTTTGTGCATTATGCCTCTCTGACCAACTCAGCGCCCGTACGCTCGTTTCGTGGGTTGACTTAGGCATACGGAGTTCATTCCCAGTCTAAGATCAGACTGGATCAAGGGTTATGGTAGCAAGATTGATAGCACATAGGGGGGACCGAGTCGATCCCCGGCTTGCGCATTCTGCCTCTTCAGCCAGCTGAGCGCCCGCACGCTTGTTTCGTGAGTGGGCTTAGGCATACAGAGTTAATTCCATGTCTACGCCCCAGCCAGACCGAGGGTTGTGGTAGTAGGATCGGTAGCGGGATCAACAGCATGTAGAGGGGGACCGAGCTGAGCCTCGGCTTGCTCATTATGCCTCTCAGGTCGGCCTCTCCGGCCTGCGAGCACCTACACGCTCGTTTCGTGGGTTGACTTAGGCATACAAAGTTCATCCCCAATCTAAGCATACGAAGTTCATTCCCAGTCTAAGATCAAATCGGACCGAGTGTTACGGCAGCAGGATCGATAGCACATAAGGAGGATCGGGCCGATCCCCAGCTTGTGAATTCTGCCTCTCCAGTCGACTGAACGCCCACACACCCGTTTCATGGGTTGGCTTCGGCATAGGGAGTTCATTCCATGTCTAAGCCCCAGCCAGACCGAGGGTTATGGCAGTGGGACTGACAGCATGTAGAGGGGGATCGGGTCGATCCCTGTCTTGCGCATTATGCCTCTCCGACCGACTGAGCCGCCGCACGCCCGTTTCGCAGGTTGGCTTAGGCATACGAAGTTCATTCCATGTGTAAGCATACGGAGTTCATTCCCAGTCTAAGATTTTGAGCCACGGTGCACATGCTGGGCTTGGGCATGTACTGGTACCGCATTTTTTTCGCCCGAGGCACCATCGTCGGAGATCCTAACCGGTGGCATTGGGGGTTCCGACGATTGGGGGGCCGGGGGGTGTGCGCACATGATGTGCGATCGATGCTGGTACTTGGCCCTTATATTGGCCCCTTATCCCTCATCAAACCTTAAGAACTCACACCCCCTTAAAGAGCATTTGAGATTTTATAGGTTTCCTGCCAGTAGCCATTAAAGTGTCTAAAATAGGGACACTTTTTTCAAACGTTCACAAAATCCTCTCCACTTCGAGTTTTTAGCTGCATTTTTTTTGTGCATGCCAACAAAAATACAAGGATCACCTCTACTAAATTTGGGGACAAAACTCTTTCTAAAAAATTTTTAAAAAATCTCAAACCATAAAAAGTTTTAAAAATCTGGAAAAATAGAAAATGGGTCATCTTGCCACGAAACTTCACATGAAGGCTTTGGGGACCATTGTATGAATTTACAAGCCATAAAAATGGCATTGGCACGGCAGAAATATGAAGATGTGCTTGAACCCACCTACCACCCATTCAATCCCTGGCTTGCACAACCTGCCTCTTTGGTCGACTGAGCGCCCGCACGCTCGTTCCTTGGGTTGACTTAGGCACATGGAGTTCATCCCCAGTCTAAGATCAAATTAGACCGAGGGTTGTGGCAGCAAGATCGACAGCACGCAAGGGGGACCGGGCTGATCCCTGGCTTGCGCATTCTGCCTCTCTGATTGGTTGAGCGCCCGCACGTCCGTTTCGTGGGTCGGCTTAGGCATAGGGAGTTCTTTCCATGCCCGTTTCGAAGGGTTGCAGCTGCGGGACTGGAAGCACGCAGAGGGGGACCGGGCCGATCCCCGACTTGCGCATTATGCCTCTTCGATCGGCTCAGCGCCTGGACGTTCTTTTCGTGGGTTGACTTAGGCTTACGGAGTTCATTCCCAGCCTAAGATCGGATCGGACTGAGGGTTACGGTAGCAGGATCGATAGCATGTAGGTGGGGACCGGGCCTATCCTCGACTTGCACATTTTGCCTCTCTGATCGGCTAAGCGCCCGCATGCTCTTTTTATGGGTTGGCTTAGGCATACGAAGTTCATTCCATGTCTAAGCATACGAAGTTCATTCCTAGTCTAAGATCGGATCAAAACGAGGGTTGCGATAGCAGGATCGGCCGCACGCAGGGGGGACCGGGCTGATCCTCGGCTTGTGCATTCTACCTCTCCGATCGGCTGAGTGCCCGCACACCCGTTTCATGGGTTGGCTTAGGCATAGGGAGTTCATTCCATGTCTAAGCCCCAGTCGGACCAAGGGTTGTGGCAGCAGGACCGATAGCACATAGAGGGGGATTGAGCCAATCCTCGGCTTGCGCATTATGCCTCTTCGATCGGCTCATTGCCCGCATGCTCGTTTCGTGGGTTGACTTAGGCACACGGAGTTCATTCCCAATCTAAGATCAGACTGGACTGAGGGTTATGATAGTAGGATCGATAGCACGTAAGGGGGCACCTGGCCGATCCCCTGGTTGCACATTCTGCCTCTCCGGTGGGCTGAGCGCCCGCACACTCGTTTTTTGGTTGGCTTAAGCGTACGGAGTTCATTCCATGTCTAAGCACACGGAGTTCATTTCCAGTCTAAGATTGGACACGACCGAGGGTTATGGTAGCAGGACCAGTAGCAAGATTGACAGCATGAAGGGGGAGATCGGGTCAATCTCCGGTTTGTGCATTTTGCCTCTCCGACTGGCTGAGGGCCCGCACGCTTATTTCGTGGGTTAGCTTAGGCATACGGAGTTCATTCCATGTCTAAGCATATGGAGTTCATTCCCAATCTAAGATTTTAAGCCACGGCGCACATGCTGGGCTCGGGCATGTGCTGGTGCCACATTTTTTTTGCCTGGGGCACCATCATCGGAGCATCACCGGAGAGCCTAACCAACGGCATTGGGGGTTCCAATGGTTGGGGGGTCGGGGGGTGTGCGCACATGATGTGTGATGGGTGCTGGTACTTGGCCCTTATATTGGCCCCCTATCCCTCATCAAACCTCGAGAACTCACACTCCCTCAAAGAGCATTTGAGATTTTATAGGTTTGCTGCCAGTAGCAATTAAACTGTCTGACATAGGGACACTTTTTTCAAACGGTCACAAAATCTTCTCCACTTCAAATTTTTAGTTGAATTGTTTTGTGCATGCCAACAAAAATACAAGGATCACCTCTACCAAATTTGGGGACAAAAATCTTTCTAAAAAATTTTAAAAAATCCTGAACCGTAAAAAGTTTCAAAAATCGTGAAAAATAGAAAACGGGTCGTCTTGCCACGAAACTTCACATGAAGGCTTAGGGGACCATTGTATGAATTTACAAGGCATAAAAATGGCATTGGCATGGCAAAAATATGAAGATGTGCTTGAACCCACCTACCATCCATTCGATCCACAGCTTGCGCATCCTGCCTCTCTGGTCGGTTAAGCGACCGAATGCTCGTTTCGTGGGTTGACTTAGGCATACAGAGTTCATCCCCAGTCTAAGCATACAGAGTTCAGTCTTAGTCTAAGATCGGACCACATCGAGGGTTGCCGCTGCATGCAGGGGGGATCGAACCGATCCCCAACTTACACATTCTGCCTCTCCGATCGATTGAGCGCCCGCACACCCGTTTCATGGGTTGGCTTAGGCATAGGGAGTTCATTCCACGTCTAACCCCCATTCGAACCGAAGGTTGTGGTAGCAGGATCGGTAGCGGGATCGACAGCACGCAGATGGGGATCAGGTTGATCCTCGGCTTACACATTATGCCTCTCCGATCGGGCTCTACGGCCGGTTGAATGCCCGAATGCTTGTTTCGTTAGTTGACTTAGGCATACGGAGTTCATCCCCAGTCTAAGCATATGGAGTTCATTCCCAGTCTAAGATCGGACTAGACCGAGGGTTACGGTAGCAGGATCGATAGCACGAAAGGGGGACTGAGCTGATCCCGACTTGCGCATTCTGACTCTTCGGCTGGCTGAGCTCCCACACACCCATTTCATGGGTTGGCTTAGGGATACGAAGTTCATTCCATGTCTAACCCTAGTCAGACCGAGGGTTGTGGCAGTGGAACCAACAGCACGCAGAGGGGGACCGGGCCAATCCTCGGCTTGTGCATTATGCCTCTCCGACCGGCTCAGCACCCGTACGCTCATTTCGTGGGTTGACTTAGGCATACAGAGTTCATTCCCAGTATAAGATCAGACCAGATCGAGGGTTGCGGCAGCAGGATCGACAGTATACAGGGGGGACCGGGTCAGTCCCCGGCTTATGCTTTCTACCTCTCGGGCCGACTGAGCGCCCGCACGCTCGTTTGGTGGGTTGGCTTAGGCATACGAAGTTCACACCCCCATAAAATTGGCATTGGCATGGTAAAAATATGAAGATGTGCTTGAACCCACCTACCACCCGTTTGATCCCTGAATTGTGCATCCTGCCTCTCTGGTCGACTGAGCACCCGGAGTTCATTCCATGTCTAAGCATACGGAGTTCATTACAAGTCTAAGATCAAACTGGATCAAGGGTTGCAACAGTAGGACCAGCAGCAGGATCGGCAGCAAGCAGGAGGGACCGAGCTGATCCTCAGCTTACGTATTCTGCCTCTCTGAACGGCCTCTCTGGCAGGCTGAGCACCCGTACACTCGTTTCATAGGTTGACTTAGGCATATGGAGTTCATCCCTAGTCTAAGCATATGAAGTTCTTTCGCAGTCTAAGATCAGACTGAACCAAGGGTTGCAGTAGCAGGATCGGCAGCACGCAGGGGGGATCGAGTCGATCCCTGTCTTATACATTCTGCCTCTCCGGCCAGTTGAGTGCCCGCACGCCCGTTTTGTGGGTTGGCTTAGGCATAGGGAGTTTATTCCCTGCCTAAGCCCCAGCCGGACCGAGGGTTGTGGCAGCGGGACTGGTAGCACACAAAGGAGGACCAGGCCGATCCCCGGCTTGTGCATTATGCCTTTCCGGTCGGCTGAGAGCCCGCACGCTCGTTTCGTGGGCTGGCTTAGGCATACGGAGTTCATTCCATGTCTAAGCCCCAATCGGATCAAGGGTTGTGGCAGCAGGACTAGTAGCACGCAAAGGGGGATAGGCCGATCCCCGGCTTGTGCATTATGCCTCTTTGGCCGACTGAGAGCCTGCAAGCTCGTTCCGTGGGCTGGCTTAGGGATACGAAGTTTATTCCATGTCTAAGCCCGAGTCAGACCGAGGGTTGTGGCAATAGGACTAGCAGTGGGATTGGCAGCACGCAAAGGGTGACTGGGCTGATCCCCAGCTTACACATTATGCCTCTCCGATCGACCTCTCCGGCCTGCTGAGCTCCCCCACGCTTGTTTCGTGGGTTGACTTAGGCATACGGAGTTCATCCCCAATCTAAGCATACGAAGTTCATTCCTAGTCTAAGATCGGACCGGACCGAGTGTTACGGTAGCAGGATCGGTAGCACACAGGGAGGACCGAGCTGATCTCGGCTTGTGCATTCTGGCACTCCTGCCGGCTGAGCCCCCGAATGCCCGTTTCGTGGGTTGGCTTAGGCATAGGGAGTTCATTCCATGTATAAGCCCCAGTCGGACTGAGGATTGTGGCAGCGGGACCGGCAGCACGCAGAAGGGGATCGGGTTGATCCTTGACTTGTGCATTATGCCTCTTCGATCGGCTCAACGACCGCACGCTCGTTTCATGGGTTGACTTATGCATACGAAGTTCATTCCTAGTGTAAGATCAAATTAGACCGAGGGTTACGGTAGAAGGATTGACAGTAAGTAGGAGGGATCGGGCCGGTCTCTGGCATGCGCATTCTGCCTCTCCGACCGGCTGAGTGCCCGCACGCTCATTTCGTGGGTTGACTTAGGCATACGGAGTTCATCCTCAGTCTAAGCTTATGGAGTTCATTCTCAGTCTAAGATCAGACCAGACCGAGGGTTGCGACAGTAGGATCGATAGCATGCTGGGGGGATCAGGCCGATCCCCAGCTTGCGCATTCTGCCTCTTCGGTCGGCTAAGCGCCCGTACGCCTGTTTCGTGGGTTGGCTTAGGCATAGGGAGTTCATTCCATGTCTAAGCCCCAGCTGGACCGAGGGTTGTGGTAGCGGGACCGACAGCATGCAGAAGGGGACCGAGCTGATCCCCGGTTTGTGCATTATGCCTCTCCGGCCGGCTCAGTGCCCGAACGCTCATTTTATGGGTTGACTTAGGCATACGAAGTTCATTCCCAGTCTAAGATTGGATCGGACCGACAGCACGCAGGGGGGACCGGGCCAATCCCTGGCTTGGGCATTCTACCTCTTCGACCGGCTGGGTGCCCGCACGCTTGTTTCATGGGTTGGCTTAGGTGTATGGAGTTCATTCCATGTGTAAGCATACGGAGTTCATTCCCAGTCTAAGATCGAACCGGACCGAGGGTTCTGGCAGCGGGACCAGCAGCAGGATCGACAAGACGCAGGGGGGATCGGGCCGATCCCCGGCTTGCGCATTCTGCCTCTCCGACCGGCTGAGCACCCGCACGCTCGTTTCGTGGGTTGGCCTAGGCATATGGAGTTCATTCCATGTCTAAGCCACAACCGGATCGAGGGTTGTGGCAGCAGGATCGATAGCGAGATCGGCAACACACAGAGGGGGATCGGGCTGATCCTTGGCTTGCGCATTATGCCTCTCCGACTGGCTCTACGGCCGGCTGAACGCCCGAATGCTTGTTTCATTAGTTGAGTTAGGCATATGGAGTTCATCCCCACTCTAAGCATACGGTGTTCATTCCCAGTCTAAGATCGGACTGGATCGAGGGTTACGGTAGCAGGATCGATAGCACGAAGGGGGGACCAAGCCGATCCCGGCTTGCGCATTCTGACTCTCCGGCTGGCTGAGCTCCCGTACACCCATTTCATGGGTTGGCTTAGGGATACGGAGTTCATTCCATGTCTAACCCCCAGCCGGACTGAGGGTTGTGGCAGCGAGACCAACAGCACACAGAGGGGGACCGGGTCGATCCCCGGCTTGCGCATTATGCCTTTCCGATCGGCTCAACACCCGCACGCTCGTTTCATGGGTTGACTTAGCCATACAGAGTTCATTCCCAGTATAAGATCGGACCAGACCGAGGGTTGCAGCAGTAGGATCAACAGTACGTAGAGGTGACCGAGCCGGTCTCCGGTTTACGCATTCTGCCTCTCGGGCCGGCTGAGCGCCCGCATGCTCGTTTGGTGGGTTGGCTTAGACATGCGAAGTTCACAACCCCATAAAATTGGCATTGGCATGGCAAAAATATGAAGATGTGCTTGAACCCACCTACCACCCGTTTGATCCCTGACTTGCGCATCCTGCCTCTCTGGTTGGCTGAGCACCCGTACGCTCATTTCGTGGATTGACTTAGGCATACAGAGTTCATCCCCAGTCTAAGCATGCAGAGTTCATTCCCAGTCTAAGATCGGATCGGATCGAGGGTTGCGGCAGCAGGATCGGTAGCACACAGGAGGGACCGGGCCAATCCCCGACTTGCTCATTCTGCCTCTCCGGCCGACTGAGCGCCCACACGCCTGTTTTGTGGGTTGGCTTAGGCATAGGGAGTTCATTCCATGTCTAAGCCCCAGTCGAACCGAGGGTTATGGCAGCGGGACTGGCAGTACGCAGAGGGGGACCGGGCCGATCCCCGGCTTACGCATTATGCCTCTCCGGCCAGGTCAGTGCCCGTACGCTCGTTTTACGGGTTGACTTAGGCAAATGGAGTTCATTCCCAGTCTAAGATCAGATCGGACCGAGGGTTGCGGTAGCAGTATCGACAGCACGAAGGGGGGACCGGGCTGATCCCCGGCTTATGCATTCTGCCTCTCCGATCGGTTGAGCACCCACACGCTCGTTTCATGGGTTGGCTTAGGCATACGGAGTTCATTCCATGTCTAAGCATGTGGAGTTCATTCCCAGTCTAAGATCAGACCGGACCGAGGGTTGCGACAGCAAGACCAGCAGCAGGATAACAGCATGTGCGACCGGGCCGATCCCTGGCTTGCGCATTCTCCCTCTCCAGCCGACTGAGCGCCCGCATGCTCGTTTCATGGGTTGGCTTAGGCATACGAAGTTCATTCCATGTCTAAGCCCCAGCCGGACCGAGGTTGTGGCAGTAGGACTGGCAGCGAGATTGACAGCACGCAGAAGGGGATCGGGCTGATCCCCGGCTTGTACATTATGCCTCTTCGGCCGGCTAGCGCCCGCACGCTTGTTTTGTGGTTTGACTTAGGCATACGGAGTTCATCCCTAGTCTAAGCATACAAAGTTGATTCTCAATCTAAGATCAGACCGACAGGACGCAGAGGGGGGCTAGGCCGATCCCCGGCTTGTGCATTATGCCTCTTCGACCGGCTTAACGCCCGCACGCTCGTTTCGTGGGTTGACTTAGGCATACAGAGTTCATTCCCAGTCTAAGATCAGACTGAACCAATGGTTACGGTAGCAGGATCGACAGCACGTAGGGAGGGATCGGGCCGATCCCCGGCTTGCACATTCTGCCTCTCTGGTCGACTGAGCGCCCGCACGTTCGTTTCGTGCATTGGCTTAGGCATACGGAGTTCATTGCATGTATAAGCATACGGAGTTCACTCCCAGTCTAAGATTTTGAGCCACGGTGCACATGCTAGGCTCGAGCATGTGCTGGTGCTGCATGTTTTTTGCCTGGGGCAGCATCATCAGAGCATCGCCGGAGAGCCTGACCGGCGGCATTGGGGGTTCCGACGATTAAGGGGGCCGGGGGGTGTGCGCATATGATGTGTGATGGGTGCTGGTACTTGTCCCTTATATTGGCCCCCTATCCCTCATCAAACCTCGAGAACTCACACCCCCTTAAAAAGCATTTGAGATTTTATAAGTTTGCTGCCAGTAGCCATTAAAGTGTCTAAAATGGGGACACTTTTTTCAAACATTCACAAAATCTTCTCCACTTCCAGTTTTTAGCTGAATTTTTTTGTGCATGCCAACAAAAATGCAAGGATCACCTCTACCAAATTTAGGGACAAAATTCTTTCTAAAAAAATTTAAAAAAATCCCGAACCGCAAAAAGTTTTGAAAATCATGAAAAATAGAAAATAGGTCCTCTTGCCACTAAACTTCACATGAAGGCTTAGGGGACCATTGTATGAATTTACAAGCCATAAAAATGGCATTGGCATGGTAGAAATATGAAGATGTGCTTGAACCCACCTACCACCCGATCGATCCTCGACTTGCGCATCCTGCCTATCTGGTCGGCTGAGCACCCGTACGCTCATTTCATAGGATGACTTAGGCATACGGAGTTCAACCCCAATCTAAGCATATGTAGTTCATTCCCAGTCTAAGATCGGCCTGGATCGAGGGTTGCGACAGCAAGATCAGCAGCACGGAAGGGGGATAGGGCCGATCCCCGGCTTGCGCATTTTGCCTCTCCGACCGGCTGAGTGCCCGCACGCCCATTTCATGGGTTGGCTTAGGCATAGGGAGTTCATTCCATGTCTAAGCCCCAGCTGGACCGAGGGTTGTAACAGCGGGACCGATAGCACATAGAGGGGGACTGGGTCGATCCTCAATTTACACATTATGCCTCTCCTACCGGCTCAGTGCCCGTACGCTCATTTCATGGGTTGACTTAGGCATACGGAGTTCATTCCCAATCTAAGATCGGACGGGACCAAGGGTTGTGGTAGCAAGATAGACAGCACGCAGGAGGGGATCGGGCCAATCCCAATTTAAGCATACAGAGTTCATTCCCAGTCTAAGATTTTGAGCCACGGTGCACATGCTGAGCTAGGGCATGTGCTGGTGCTACATTTTTTTCACCCGGGCACCATCCCCGGAGCATCGCCGGAGAGCCTAACCGACGACATTGGATGTTCTTATGATTAGGCGGGCCGGGGGGTGTGCGCACATGATGTGAGATGGGTGTTGGTACTTGGCCCTTATTTTGGCCCACTATCCCTCATCAAACCTCGAGAACTCACACCCCCTTAAAGAGTATTTGAGATTTCATAGGTTTGCTGCCAGTAGCCATTAAAGTGTCTTAAATGGGGACACTTTTTTCAAACGATCCCAAAATCTTCTCCACTTTGAGTTTTTAGCTAAATTGTTTTTTGCAAGCCAGCAAAAATACAAGGATCACCTCTACCAAATTTGGGGACAAAACTCTTTCTAAAAAATTTTAAAAAATCCCAAACCATAAAAAGTTTAAAAAATCATGAAAAATAGAAAATGGGTCGTCTTGCCACGAAACTTCACATGAAGGCTTAGGGGACCATTGTATGAATTTACAAGGCATAAAAATGGCATTGGCATGGCAGAAATATGAAGATGTGCTTGAACCCACCTACCACCCGTTTGATCCCCAGCTTGTGCATCTTGCCTCTCTGGTCGGCTGAGCTCCCGCAAGCTCGTTTCGTGGGTTGACCCAGGCATACGGAGTTCATCCCCAGTCTAAGCATATGGAGTTCATTCCCAGTCTAAGATCGGACCGGACCGAGAGTTGCAGTAGGAGGATCTGCAGCACGCAGGGGGGACTGGGTCGGTCCCCGACTTGCGTATTCTGCCTCTCTGGTCGGCTAAGTGCCGGCACGCCCGTTTCATGGGTTGGCTTAGGCATAGGGATTTCATTCCATTTCTAAGCCCCAGCCAGACAGAGGGTTGTGGCTGTCGGACTAGCAACACGTAGAGGGGGATCGGATCGATCCCCGGCTTGCTCATTATGCCTATCCGGCCAGCTCAGCGCCCGCACGCTTGTTTCGTGGGTTGACTTATGCATACAGAGTTCATTCCCAGTCTAAGATTGGACCGGATCGAGGGTTGCACCAGCAAGATCGATAGCATGTAGGGGTGGACCAGGCCGATCCCTGGCTTGCGCATTCTGCCTCTCCGGCCGACTGAGCGCCCGCACGCTCGTTTCGTGGGTTGGCTTAGGCATACGGAGTTCATTCCATGTCTAAGCATACGGAGTTCATTCCCAGTCTAAGATTTTGAGCCATGGTGCACATGCTGGGCTCGGGCATGTGCTGGTCCCGCATTTTTTTTGCCCGGGGCACCATCGTCGGAGCACCCCCGGAGAGCCTAACCGGTGGCTTTGGGGGTTCCGACGATTGGGGGGGCCGAGGGGTGTGCGCACATGATGTGCGATGGGGGCTGGTACTTGGCCCTTATATTGGCCCCCTATCCCTCATCAAACCTCGAGAAATCACACCCCCTTAAAGAGCATTTGAGATTTTATAGGTTTGATGCCCGTAGCCATTAAAGTGTTTGAAATGGGGACACTTTTTTCAAATGGTCACAAAATCTTCTCCACTTTGATTTTTTTGCTGAATTTTTTTGTGTATGCCAAAAAAAAGTACAAGGATCATCTCTACCAAATTTGGGGACAAAACTCTTTCTAAAAAATTTTTAAAAAATCCTGAACTGCAAAAAGTTTTGAAAATCATGAAAAATAGAAAACTGGTCGTCTTAGCATGAAACTTCACATGAAGGCTTAGGGGACCATTGTATGAATTTACAAGCCATAAAAATGGCATTGGCATGGCAGAAATATGAAGATGTGCTTGAACCCACCTACCACCCGTTCGATCCCCGACTTGCACATCCTGCCTCTTTTGTCGGCTGAGCGCCCGTACGCTCGTTTCATGGGTTGACTTAGGCATACTGAGTTCATCCCCAGTCTAAGCATATGGAGTTCATTCCAAGTCTAAGATCAGACCGGACTGAGGGTTGCGACAGCAGGATTGACAACACGCAAGGGGAATCGGGTCGATCCCTTGCTTACGCATTCTGCCTCTTCGATCGGCTGAGCGCCCGAACGCCCATTTCGTGGGTCAGCCTAGGCATAGGGAGTTCATTCCATGTCTAAGCCCCAGTCGGACCGAGGTTTGTGGCAGCGGGACCGATAGCACACAGAGTGGGATCGGGCTGATCCCTGGCTTGCGCATTATGCCTCTTCGGCTGGCTCAGCACCCACACGCTCTTTTTGAAGGTTGACTTATGCATACAGAGTTCATTCCCAGTCTAAGATTGGATCGGGCCAATCCCCAGCTTGCGCATTCTACCTCTCCGGCCGGTTGAGCACCCGTACGCTCATTTCGTGGGTTGGCTTAGGCATACGGAGGTTATTCCATGTCTAAGCATACGGAGTTGATTCCCAGTCTAAGATTTTGAGCCACAGTGCATATGCTGGGCTCAAGCGTGTGCTGGTGCCATATTTTTTTCGCCCGGGGCACCATCCCCAGAGCACCCTCGGAGAGCCTAACCGGCAGCTTTGGGGGTTTCGATGATTGTGGGGGCCGAGGTGTGCGCACATGATATGCGATGGGGGCTGGTACTTGGCCCTTATATTGGCCCCCTATCCCTCATCAAACCTTGAGAACTCACACCCACTTAAAGAGCATTTGAGATTTTTTAGGTTTGCTGCCAGTAACCATTAAAGTGTCGAAAATAGGGACACTTTTTTCAAACGGTCACAAAATCTTCTCCGCTTCGAATTTTTAGCTGAATTTTTTTGTGCATGCCAATAAAAATACAAGGATTATTCTACCAAATTTGGGGACAAAACTCTGTCTAAAAATTTTTTAAAAAATCCCGAACCGTAAAAAGTTTCGAAAATCATGAAAAATAGAAAACGGGTCGTCTTGCCACGAAACTTCACAAGAAGGCTTAGGGGACCATTGTATGAATTTACAAGCCATAAAAATGGCATTGGCATGACAGAAATATGAAGATGTGCTTGAACCCACCTACCACCCGTTCGATCCTCGGCTTGCGCATCTTGCCTCTCTAGTCGGCTGAGCGCCCGCACACTCGTTTCGTGGGTTGACTTAGGCATACGGAGTTCATCCCCAGTCTAAGCATACGGAGTTCATTCCCAGCCTATGATCAGATCGGACCGAGGGTTACGATAGCAAGAGCACGTAGGAGGGACCAGGCCGATCCCGGGCTTGCGTATTCTGCCTCTCCGGTCGACTGAGCGCCTGCACGCTCGTTTCATGGGTTGACTTAAGCATACGGAGTTCATTCCATGTCTAAGCATATGAAGTTCATTCCCAGTCTAAGATTTTGAGCCACAATGCACATGCTGGGCTCGAGCATGTGCTGGTGCCGCATTTTTTTTGCCCGGGGCACCATCGTCGGAGCAGCCCCAGAGAGCCTAACCGACGGCTTTGGGGGTTCTGGCGATTGGGGGGGCCGGGGGGGCTGTGCGCACATGATGAGCGATGGGGGTAGGTACTTGGCCCTTATATTGGCCCCCTATCCCTCATCAAACCTCGAGAACTCACACCCCCTTAAAAAGCATTTGAGATTTTATAGGTTTGATGCCAATAGCCATTAAAGTGTATGAAATGGTGACACTTTTTTCAAACGGTCACAAAATCTTCTTTGCTTCGAGTTTTTTTTGTACATGCCAGCAAAAATACAAGGATCATCTCTACTAAATTTGGGGACAACTTTTTCTAAAAAATTTTTAAAAAATCTCGAACCGTAAAAAGTTTCAAAAATCATGAAAAATAGAAAACAGGTCATCTTGCCACGAAACTTCACAAAAAGGCTTAGGGAACCATTGTATGAATTTACAAGCCATAAAAATGGCATTGGCATGGCAGAAATATGAAGATGTGCTTGAACCCACCAACCACCCATTCGATCCTCGGCTTGCGCATCCTGCCTCTCTAGTCGACTGAGTGCCCGCACGCTCGTTTCGTGGGTTGACTTAGGCATACGGAGTTCATCCCCAGTCTAAGCATACGGAGTTCATTCCCAGTCTAAGATCAGACCGAACTGAGGGTTGCGACAACAGGAGCACACAAGAGGGACCGGGCCGGTCCCTGGCTTATGCATTCTGGCTCTCCGGCCGACTGAGCACCCGCACACCCGTTTCATGGGTTGGCTTAGGCATAGGGAGTTCATTCCATGTCTAAGCCCCAGCCAGACCTAGAGTTGTGACAGCAGGACCGACAGCACGCAGAGGGAGATCGGGTCGATCCCCGATTTGCGCATTATGCCTCTCCGACCGGTTCAGTGCCCACACGTTCATTTCGTGGGTTGACTTTGGCATACGAAGTTCAATCCTAGTCTAAGATCAAACTGGATCAAGGGTTGCATAGCAGGATCGACAACACGTAGGGGGGACCGGGTCGATCCCCAGCTTGCGTATTCTACCTTTCTGATCGGCTGAACGCCCGCACGCTCGTTTTGTGGGTTGCCTTAGGCATACGGAGTTCATTCCATGTCTAAGCATATGGAGTTCATTCCCAGTCTAAGATCGGATCGGATCGAGGGTTGTGGTAGCAGGACCAGCAGCAGGATTGGCAGCACGCAGGGGGGACCGGGTCGATCCTCGGCTTGCGTATTCTGCCTCTCTGGCTGGCTGAGCGCCAGTACGCTCATTTCGTGGTTGGCTTAGGCATACGGAGTTCATTCCATGTCTAAGCCCCAGCCAAACCAAGGTTGTGGCAGCAGGACTGGCAGTGGGATTGACAGCATGTAGAGGGGGCCCGGGCTGATCCCCGACTTGCGCATTATGCCTCTTCGATCGACCTCTCCAACCGGCTGAGCGCCCGTACGCTTGTTTCGTGGGTTGACTTAGGCATACAGAGATCATCCCTAGTCTAAGTATACGGAGTTCATTCCCAGTCTAAGATTTTGAGCCATGGTGCACATGCTGGGCTTGAGCATGTGCTGGTGCCGCATTTTTTTTGCTCGGGGCACCATCATCGGAGCATTGCCGGAGCAGCGCTGGAGAGCCTAACCGGTAGCATTGAGGGTTCCGACGATTAGGGAGGCCGGGGGGTGTGCGTACATGATGTGTGATGGGTGTTGGTACTTGGCTCTTATATTGGCCCCCTATCCCTCATCAAACCTCAAGAACTTACACCCCCTTAAAGAGCATTTGAGATTTTATAGGTTTGCTGCCAGTAGCCGTTAAAGTGTTTGAAATGGGGACACTTTTTTCAAACGGTCACAAAATCTTCTCCACTTCGAGTTTTTAGCTGAATTTTTTTGTACACGCCAACAAGAATACAAGGACACCTCTACTAAATTTGGGGACAAAACTTTTTCTAAAAAAATTTTAAAAAATCCTGAACCGCAAAAAGTTTTGAAAATCGTGAGAAATAGAAAATGGGTCATCTTGCCATGAAACTTCATATGAAGTCTAAGCGCTAGCACGCCCGTTCCGTGGGATGGCTTAGGCATATGGAGTCCATTCCATGTCTAAGCCCCAGCTGGGCCAAGGGTTGTGGCAGCGGGACTGGCAGCACGTTGAGGGGGATCGGGCCGATCCTCGACTTGCGCATTATGCCTCTTCGGACGACTCAGCACCTGCACGCTCATTTCGTGGGTTGACTTATGCATACGGAGTTCATTCCCAATCTAAGATCGGATTGGATCAAGGTTTGCGATAGCAAGATCAATAGCATGTGGGAGGGATCGGGTCGATCCCCGACTTGCGCATTCTGCCTCTTCAACCGGTTGAGCGGCCGTACGCTCGTTTCGTGGGTTGGCTTAGGCATACGGAGTTCATTCCATGTCTAAGCATATGGAGTTCATTCCCAGTCTAAGATTTTGAGCCACGGTGCGCATGCTGGGCTCAGTCATGTACTGGTGCTGCATTTTTTTTGCTTGGGGCACCATCGTCGGAGCATCACCGGAGAGCCTAACCGACGGTATTAGGGGTTCCCACGATTAGGGGGGTCAAGGGTGTGCACACATGATGTGCGATGGGTGCTGGTACTTGGCCCTTATATTGGCCACCTATCGCTCATCAAACCTCGAGAACTCACACCCCCTTAAAGAGCATTTGAGATTTTATAGGTTTGCTACCAATAGCCATTAAAGTGTCTGAAATGGGGACACTTTTTTCAAACGGTCACAAAATGATCTCCACTTCGAGTTTTTAGCTGAATTCTTTTGCGCATGCCAACAAAAAATACAAGGATCACCTTGACCAAATTTGGGGACAAAACTCTTTCTAAAAAAATTTTAAAAAATCCCGAACAGGAAAAAGTTTCAAAAATCATGAAAAATAGAAAACGGGTCATCTTGCCACGAGACTTCACATGAAGGCTTAGGGGACCATTGTATGAATTTACAAGCCATAAAAATGGCATTGGCATGGTAGAAATATGAAGATGTGCTTGAATCCACGTACCACATGTTCGATCCTCGGTTTACGCATCCTGCCTCTCTACTTGGCTGAGTGCCCGCACGCTCGTTTCATGGGTTGACTTAGGCATACGTAGTTCATCCCCATTCTAAGCATATGGAGTTCATTCCCAGTCTCAGATCAGACCGGATCGAGGGTTATGACAGCAGGATCGGTAGCACGCAGGGGGGACTGAGTCGATCCCCAGCTTGCGCATTCTGCCTCTTCGGTCGACTAAGTGTCCGCATGCCCGTTTCATGGGTTGGCTTAGGCATTGGTAGTTCATTCCATGTCTAAGCCCCAATCGGACTGAGGGTTGTGGCAGCTATACTGGCAGCACGCAGAGGGGGACCGGGTCGATCCCCAGCTTGTGCATTATGCCTTTCCAGCCAGCTCAGTGCCCGCACGCTTGTTTCGTGGGTTGACTTAGGCATATAGAGTTTATTCCCAGTCTAAGATCGAACCAGATCGAGGGTTATGGTAGTAATATCAACAGCATGCAGGGGGGACCGGGCCGGTCCATGGCTCGTGCATTCTACCTTTTCAGTCGGTTGAGTGCCCGCACGCTCGTTTCATGGGTTGGTTAGGCATACGGAGTTTATTCCATGTCTAAGCATACGGAGTTCATTCCAATCTATGATCGGATTGGATAGTGGGTTGCGGCAGCAGGAACAGCAGTAGGATCGGTAGCACATAGGGGGGATCGAGTCGATCCTCGGCTTGTGCATTCTGCCTCTCTGACAATTTGAGCACCTGCACGCTCGTTTCGTGGGTTGGCTTAGGCATACGAAGTTCATTCCATATCTAAGCCCCAGCCAGACCGAGGGTTGTGGTAGCAGGACCGGCATCGGGATTTGCAGCATGCAGAGGGGGACTGGGCTAATCCCCAGCTTACGTATTATGCCTCTTCGTCTGGCCTCTTCGGCCAGCTGAGCGTCTGCACGCTCGTTTTGTGGGTTGACTTAGGCATACGGAGTTCATCCCTAGTCTAAGCATACAGAGTTCATTCCCAGTCTAAGATCGGATCGGACCGAGGGTTACGGCAGTAGGATCGGTAGCACGTATGGGGACCGGGTCGATCCCCGGCTTGCGAATTCTGCCTCTTCGATCGGTTGAGCACCCGCATGCCCGTTTTGTGGGTTGGCTTAGGCATACGGAGTTCATTCCATCTCTAAGCCCCAGTCGGACCGAGGGTTGTGGTAGCGGGAGTGATAGCACGCAGTAGGGGATCGGGTCAATCCTTGGCTTACGCATTATGCCTCTCCAGCCGACTCAGTGCCCGCACGCTCATTTCGTGGGTTGACTTAGGCATACGGAGTTCATTCTCAGTCTAAGATCAGATCAGACCGAGCGTTGTAGTAGCAAGATCGACAGCACGCAGAGGGGACCGGGCCGATCCCCGACTTGTGCATTCTGCCTCTCCGGTCGACTGGGTGCCCGCACGCTCGTTTCGTGGGTTGGCTTAGGCATATGGAGTTCATTGCGTGTCTAACCCCCAGCCGGACCGAGGGTTGTGACAGCAGGTAACGGGATCGGCAGCACGCAAAGGGGGACCGAGCTGATCCCCGGCTTACGCATTATGTCTCTCCATCCGGCCTCTTTGGCTGGCTGAGCTCTCGCATGCTCGTTTCGTGGGTTGACTTAGGCATACGGAGTTCATCCCCAGTCTAAGCATACAAAGTTCATTCCCAGTCTAAGATCAGATCGGACCGAGGGTTACGATAGCAGGATCGGTAGCACGCAGGGGGGACCGAGCTGATCCCCGACTTACGCATTCTGCCTCTCCAGCCGACTGAGCGCCCGCACGCTCGTTTCGTGGGTTGGCTTAGCCATACGGAGTTCATTCCATCTCTAAGCCCCAGCCGGACCGAGGGTTGTGGCAGCAGGACTGGCAGCACGCAGAGGGGGACCGGGCTGATCCCCGGCTTGCACATTATGCCTCTCTGATCAACCTCTCCGGTCGACTGAGTGCCCGCACGCTCGTTTCGTGGGTTGACTTAGGCACATGGAGTTCATCCCTAGTCTAAGCATACGAAGTTCATTCCCAGTCTAAGATCGGACCGATTCGAGGGTTGCGGTAGTAGGATCGATTGTACATAGGGGGGACAAAGTCGATCTGCAACTTGCGCATTCTGCCTCTCGGGCCAGTTGAGCGCCCGCACGCTCGTTTCGAGGGTTGGCTTAGGCATAGGGAGTTCATTCCATGTCTAAGCCCCAGCTAGACCGAGGGTTGTGGCAGCGGGATCGGCAGCACGCAGCGGGGGATCGGGTCAAACCTCGGATTACGCATTATGCTTTTTCGACCGGCTCAACGCCCGTACACTCGTTTCGTGGGTTGACTTATGCATACGAAGTTCATTCCCAGTCTAAGATCAGACCGAACTGAGGGTTGTGGCAGCGGGATTGATAGCAAGTATGGGGGATCGGGCCGATCCCCGGCTTGCACATTCTGCCTCTCCGGTCGGCTGAGCGCCCGCACGCTTGTTTCGTGAGTTGGCTTAGGCATACGCAGTTCATTCCATGTTTGAGCGTGCGGAGTTCATTCCCAGTGTAAGATTTTGAGCCACGGTGCACATGCTGGGCTCGGGCATGTGCTGGTGCTGCATTTTTTTTGCCCGGGGCACCATCACCGGAGCATCGCCGGAGAGCCTAACCGACGGCTTTGGGGGTTCGACGATTGGGGGGCCGGGGGGGTGTGCGCACATGATGTGCGATGGGTGCTGGTACTTGACCCTTATATTGGCCCCCTATCCCTCATCAAACCTTGAGAACTCACACCCCCTTAAAGAGCATTTGAGATTTTATAGGTTTGCTGCCAGTAGCCATTAAAGTGTCTGAAATGGGAACACTTTTTTCAAACGGTCACAAAATCTTCTCCATTTCGAGTTTTTAGCTGAAGTTTTTTATGCATGCTAAAAAAAATACTAGGACCATCTCTGCCAAATTTGGGGACAAAAATCTTTCTAAAAAAATTTTGAAAAATCCCAAACCACAAAAAGTTTCAAAAATCATGAAAAATAAAAAACGGATCGTCTTGCCACGAAACTTCACATGAAGGCTTAGGGTACCATTGTATAAATTTACAAACCATACAAATGGTATTGGCGTGGCAGAAATATGAAGATGTGCTTGAACCCACCTACCACCCGTTCAATCCCAAACTTGTGCATCCTGCCTCTCTGGTCGGCTAAGGGCTCGCACGCTCATTTCGTGGGTTGACTTAAGCATACAGAGTTCATCCCCAGTCTAAGCATACGAAGTTCATTCCCAGTCTAAGATTAGACTGGACCGAGGGTTGCGGTAGCAGGATCGGCAGCACACAGGAGGGACTGGGCTGATCCCTGACTTGCGCATTCTGCCTCTCTGGCCGGTTGAGCGCCCGTACGCCCGTTTCATGGGATGGCTTAGGCATAGGGAGTTCATTCCATGTCTAAGCCCCAGTCGGACCGAGCGTTATGGTAGCGAGACTGACAGCACGCAGCGGGGGACCGGGCCGATCCCCGGCTTACGCATTATGCCTCTCCGATCGGTTCCACGCTTGCACACACGTTTCGTGGGTTGACTTAGGCATACGAAGTTCATTCCCAGTCTAAGATCGGATCGAACCAAGGGTTGTAATAGCAGGATCGACAGCACACGGGGGGGACCAGGTCGATCCCCAGCTTACGTATTCTGCCTCTCTGGTTGGCTGAGCGCCCGCACGCTCATTTCGTGGGTTGGCTTAGGCATGCGGAGTTAATTCCATGTCTAAGCATACGAAGTTCATTCCCAGTCTAAGATCGGATCGGACCTAGGGTTGTGGCAGTAGGACCAGCAGCAAGATCGACAGCATGCTGAGGGGGACCAGACCGATCCTCGGCTTGCGCATTCTACCTCTCTGGTTGGCTGAGTGCCCGCACGCTCGTTTCGTGGGTTGGCTTAGGCATACGGAGTTCATTCCATGTCTAAGCCCCAGTCGGATCGAGGGTTGTGGCAGCAGGACCGGCAGTGGGATCGACAGCAGGCAGTGAGGGATCGGGCTGATCCCCGGATTATGCATTATGCCTTTCCAACCGGCCTTTTCAAGCGGCTGAGTGCCCACACGCTCGTTTCGTGGGTTGACTTAGGCATACAAAGTGCATCCCCAGTCTAAGCATGCAGAGTTCATTCCCAGTCTAAGATTGGACCGAATTGAGGGTTACGGCAGTAGGATCGACAGCACGCAGGGGGGACCGAGCCGATCCCCAGCTTACGCATTCTGCCTCTTCGGTCGGCTGAGTGCCCGCACACCCATTTCATGGGTTGGCTTAGGCATAAGGAGTTCATTCCATGTATAAGCCCCAGCCAGATCGAGGGTTGTGGTAGTAGGACCGGTAGCATGCAGAGGGGGACCGGGCTGATCGTCGGCTTGCACATTATGTCTCTTCGTCTGACTCAGCACCCGCACGCTCGTTTCATGGGTTGACTTATGCATACAGAGTTCATTCCCAGTCTAAGATCAGATCAAACTGAGGGTTACGACAGCAGGATCGACAGCTCACAGGGGGGACCAGGTCGATCCCCGGCTTGCGCATTCTACCTCTCTGATCGGCTGAGCGCCCGTATGCTCGTTTCATGGGTTGGTTTAGGCATACGGAGTTCATTCCATGTCTAACCATAAGGAGTTCATTCCCAGCCTAAGATTTTGAGCCACGGTGCACATGCTGGGCTTGGGCATGTGCTGGTGCCACATTTTTTTTGCCCGTAGCACCATCATCGTAGCATCACCGGAGAGCCTAATCGGTGGCATTGGGGGTTCCGACGATTGGGGGGGCCAAGGGGTGTACGCATATGATGTGCGATGGGTGCTGGTACTTGTGTCATGGGCTCCGACCTTAGACTCAGAAACTGTGCGGCCTTAGGCTTGGAATCTCCTCCTTTTTGCCTAAGTCAGCCTAAAACACAAGCGTATGGGCACAAGAACAACGGGAAGGGCTGATTACATAAGTTAAAGAGAAATAGGATAAGAAGGCAGAATTTTGGAAATACTCTTGTATTCACTGAAACAAAAGTGTTTGATCGTGTACAAATAAGGGAGGAGCAACCCTCTATTTATAGTTGAGGCTCCAGCTTACACTTAATGGTAATATCCCTAGAATAAAGGCTAAAATCATGGGATTATACAGATTACAATCAATCAAGATGCTAACTCCTGATTTCCAGGGTCAACCAAATCTGCCAGGATGCTGCTGCTGATCCTGCCTGCTTCCAGAAGCTTCCCTTGCATGTGTAGCACCTTGGGCCCTTTTGGATGTGGTGCGAGTAGCTTGTATGCCAGGCTTTGGTCTCATGGGCTGGCCTGCAAGTTGGGCGGGCATTCTGAATTCATTTGCTAGGTACCCGCCAGCACACCTAGTCTACGGGCCTCAACCTTTGGCTCACCTGTTGGTGCGCCTAATGTGCCTGGCGTGCTCGCCCAGGGTGTGACATTCTCCCTCACCTGATTATGCAATGCCATCATTGCATCTTTTGCATGGTACTACCCGATCTGGTCCTCGAACTACAGTAAGTCATCTGTTAGTTCCCAGCTCGCCTCACTGTCTGGAAGTCCCTTCTAGTGTACTAAGTACTCTTGTCTTAGCTGATAGTTCTTTCATCTCACCTCTCGGTCAGCTATGATGCTGTGGACCTCCTTCTCATATGAGGCCCTTGCTCCCAATGGTGCACGCTTTGACTCTGCCCGTCCTGGATCTCTCTCATCCTCATGGAACGGCTTGAGCATGCTCACATGGAACACCGGGTGTACCCTCAGCTTGGGTGGCATATCCAACTTGTAGGCAACCTTGCCTACCCTCTTGACTACTCGAAAAGGTCCCTCATACCTCCAGACTAAACCTTTGTGCAGCCCCCTATGGCGTACAATGGGATGCAGCTTCACCAACACCAAGTCTCCAACCTGGAACTACACGTCCCGCCTATTCTGGTCTGCCCACTTCTTTGACCTCTTGGCCGCCTTGTGTAGACAAACTCTGGCCAAGTCAGTTTGCTCCTGCCATGCCTTGGCAAACTTGTTTGCTACTGGATTCGACCCTGTATAACTTGCAGTAATCGAACCAGGTGTTAGTGGTTGTTACCCTGTCACAACCTCAAATGGGCTCTAGTTCGTTGCCTCGTTCCTTTGCAATTTGTAGGAAAACTGTGTAATATCTAGCAGCTTTGGCCAGTCCCTTTGTGTGGCATTCACATAGTGCCTGAGGTAGACCTCTAATAGTCCATTCACTCGTTCTGTCTGCCATCGATCTACGGATGCATGCTGGTGGAAAAGTTCAAGTCTACCCCTAACAGCTTGAACAACTCAGTCCAGAACCTGCCAGTGAAACGCCCATCCTGATCACTAACAATGGTCCTCAGCACTCCCCAGTACTTAACCATGTTCTTCAGGAACAATCGAGCTGCCTCTTCGGCTGGGCACTCCTTGGTTGCTGGAATGAAGATTCCATACTTGGAAAACCTGTCCACCACTACCATGATGCTTCCAAACCCTTCTGCTTTAGGTAGACCGACTGTAAAGCCCAGAGAAACACTCTCCCATAGTTGCTCTGGCACTGGCAATGGCTCAAAGAGACCGCCTAGTTTCTTGAGCTCCACCTTGTCCTGTTGGCACACAAGAGAAGTCTTCACATAGGCCTCCACATCGTCCCTCATGTGCAGCCAGTAGTATCGGTCCTCGATCAGCGCCAAGGTACGACTCACTCCGGGGTGTCTAGCACACCTTGAATCATGGCATTCTTGTAAAACTTCCTTGCGGAGCTTCCCGTGCTATGGCACAAACAATCTACTACCCTTGGTGTACAGTAAGCCATCCTGCAACCAAAACTGCCTAGTCTTACCTTACTGGGTGTACTCCATCAAAGCCTTGGCTATAGGATCATGCGCAAGTCCCTTCTTGATGCACGGCACTAGTGACCCCTCTGGTTGGCTAATGGCAGCAAGGTTAGGCTTCCTGCTCAGGGCGTCTGCCACTTTTGAATCATGGCATTCTTGTAAAACTTCCTTGCGGAGCTTCCCGTGCTATGGCACAAACAATCTACTACCCTTGGTGTACAGTAAGCCATCCTGCAACCAAAACTGCCTAGTCTTACCTTACTGGGTGTACTCCATCAAAGCCTTGGCTATAGGATCATGCGCAAGTCCCTTCTTGATGCACGGCACTAGTGACCCCTCTGGTTGGCTAATGGCAGCAAGGTTAGGCTTCCTGCTCAGGGCGTCTACCACTAGGTTCGCCTGCCCCGACTTGTACTCCATCTGGAAATCAAATTCCATAAGAAAATCTTACCATCTTGCCTGCTTGGGGGACAGCTTCTTCTGCATTTGGAAGTAGTTGGTCACCACATTGTCCATCCTAACCATGAACCTCGACCCCAATAGGTAATGGTGCCAAGTGCGCAAGCAGTGCACCACTACAGTCATCTCTTTCTCTTGGACCTTGTACTTGCACTCAGTCTTGTTCAGCTTCCTGCTCTCGAACGCGACTGGACGTCCCTCTTACATCAACATGCCCCCTATGGCAAAGTCTGATGCATCCATATGCACCTCATACGGCTTGGCATGGTCTGGCAAGGCCAAGACTGGCTCCTCGGTCACAGCCCCCTTCAACCTGTCAAAGGCTTCCTGGCACCCTGCGCTCCACTCCGATGCTTTCCCTTTCTTGAGCAAGTCAATCAATGGCGTGGCTATTACTAAGTGACCTTTGATGAAGCACTTGTAGTAGTTGACTAGCCCAAGGAACGATCTCAACTCAGTGACCTTGGCTGGCAGTTGCCACTCCAGGATGGCGTGTATCTTGCCTTCATCCATGCATATCCTATCACCTCCCAGTATGTGGCCAAGGAACGAGATCTCCTACTGGGCGAATGAGCACTTCTCCCTCTTGACAAACAGCTTGTGCACCCCCAACACCTCGAACACTTGTCTCAAGTGGTCTACATGCTCTCCCAAAGTCTGGCTATAGATCACAATGTCATCCAAATAAACCACAACAAATCGATCAAGGAATGACTGAAGTACCTTGTTCATAAGGGTGCAGAATGTTGCTGGGGCGTTCGTGAGACCGAAAGGCATCACCAAGAACTCATACAAACCATACCGAGTGACACATGCTGTCTTTGGCTCATCTCTCTCCGTGATCCTGACTTGATAGTAACTTGACTTCAAATCCAGCTTGGTGAACCACCTTGCGCTCACAAGTTGATCGAACAAGTCCGCAATGAGTGGGATGGGGTACTTGTTCTTGATGGTCAGCTTGTTCAAAGCTCGGTAGTTTATACATAGCCATAACGACCCATCATGCTTACGCTGAAATAGAACCGGTGCACCATAGGGTGCCTTCGATGGCCTGATGAAGCCAGCATTAACTACATCTTTGAACTGCTTCCTCAACTCCTCCAACTCTGGTGGAGACATTTTTTTAAGGGGCTCTAGCTGGTGGCTTGGCCTCAGACACCAGCTCGATCTTGTGGTCCACCTCCCTCTTAGGTGGTAGCTTGCTAGGTAGCTTTGCGGGCATCACATCACTAAAGGTCTTCAGCACCTTTAGCACCTCCAAGGATGACTCAGTCTCCTTCTCCCTTGGCTCATCATATTTCAAGGCTGCCAAGAAGGTGTCTTCTTATCTGCTTACCACCTTGGCAAATTGGATGGCTAACACCACCCGTGACCCAACTCCAGACCCTCTCTTCAATGGCACTAGGCATTGGCACTGTGCATCCAAGATGCAAACATAATCGATAAAAGGCACAAAGAGGGCGTTAATCCGAACAAGGAAATCCAACCCAATCACAAACTCATAGTCGTCAAGGGGTATTGCCTCAATGGTCTCTTTGCCTTTCCAGTCTCCAAGCTGCAACTCCATTCCCCACGCTACTCCAATGGCTGGAACTTCCTTGGAGTTCACCATTTTGATGGTACCAATCCCTTTTTGCACCTTTAGTTCGAGCTTTCGAGCTCTATCACCTGAAATAAAAAGATGTTAGGCACCTATGTCCACTAGTGCGCTCACCTTCTGACCCACAACCATCAGATCTACAAACATCAAGCCCTTTGGCTTGCAGCTCCCTTTACTCTGGATAGCATTGAGCATCAATGACCCAAGCTTTGCTGCCCCTGACTCTGGCTCCTTGTCAGACTCTTTGTCTACAACAGCTAGCTTGCCCTTCTATGGGCAATTGCGTGTTATGTGGCTCCCTCTACATAGGTAGCATGCTAGTGGTTCTCGGTCCCCCTTTGCTTTCCACTTGCCTGTTGGTGGCTTTCTCTCGCCATCCTTGGTTGAACGATCTCGGTCTCCATCATTGGACTCTAGGTCACAGTCCTTCCTCTTGGACTGCTTCTTTTGATCCCTATCATCCCTGCCCTTACCCTTGGGCTTGGTAGACTCGAACTTGTTCAGAAGCTTGAACTCTATCAAGGCCTTGACAGTAGTCATGGCTTTAGCCAAGTCATGAACTCCTCTCCTTTGTAGCTCATGCTTCACCTATGGCTTCAGCCCATCCATGAAAGCAAATAAGGCATCCTTCTCACCTAGATCCGAGATCTATAGCATCAGTTCAGAGAATTTCTGGACATACTCCCTTATGTCCCCTTCTAGCTCAGCCTGCACAACTTTGGCTGCGCCTCATCATCGGCATACTCTGGGTAAAATTGTTCTCTGAACTCTTTTTAGAACTTTGCCCAGGTTCCAATCTTGGCGCTCTCACGCCTGACATCATCACACCTGTGCCTCCACCACAATAAGGCTACATCAGTGAGATACATAGCAGCGGTGCTTACCTTTATCGCCTCATCTTGCATGCCCATAGCCTGGAAGTACTGCTCCATACCCCAAAGGTAGTTATCTACTTCCTTGGCCGCCCTAGTCCCCTTGAACTCCTTAAGCTTGGGGACATCCAATCTAGACTTGGACACTCCAGCAAACATGCCATTCCCAATGGCAGTCTTGCAAGCAATTAGCCCATTGGTACGCTCCTTCATCCGCTGGCGCATGGCCTCCATGCCATCGCGCAAGGTCAGCACTTCAGCCTCTAAGGTCTGATTCTTTTGGGTGAACACGTCCAAGCCTTTGTTGAGAGCAGCTTGCAGCTCACTTTGGATCTCCTTCCCCATAGAGTCTAGCGATGAAATGTGAGTCTCTACCCCCTCAAGCTTCTCCCTCATGTCGCCCATGGTCACCTCCACCTTGGCCAGCCTACCGTCCATGGTAGACCAGATATCTCTAGAACTGGCTTTCCTCCCTCTTCCATGCCCATGCTCCTGGGTCTCTGGTTGTTGGTTAGCAGCGTCACTTTGGGATGCCATCTCCTCTAACCTACACAATACAAACATGCAGAATCAAACTTACTCTGATAACAACTGTCATGGGCTTCGACCTTAGACTCAGAAATTGGGTGGCCTTAGGCTTGGAATCTCCTCCTTTATGCCTAAGTCAGCCTAAAACACAAGCGTACGGGCACTAGAACAATGGGAAGGGCTGATTATGCAAGTTAAAGAGAAACAAGATAAGAAGGCAAAATTCTGGAAATGCTCTTGTATTCACTGAAACAGAAGTGTTTGATGGTGTACAAATGAGGGAGGAGTAGCCTTCTATTTATAGTTGAGGCTCCAGCTTACACTTAATGGCAATATCCCTAGAATAAAGGCTAAAATCATGGGATTATATAGATTACAATCCATCAGGATGCTAACTCCTGATTTTTAGGGTCAACCAAATCTGCCAAGATGCTGTTGTTGATCCTGCCTCCTTCTAGAAGCTTCCCTTGCGTGTCCAGCACCTTGGTCCCTTATGGATATGGTGGGGCAGCTTGTATCCCAGGCCTTGGTCTCACGGGGTGGCCTGCAAGTTGGGCGGGCGTTCTGAACTCGTTTGCTAGGCTTTGCACGCAGATACCCGCCAGCACGCCTGGTCTACGGGCCTCAACCTCTAGCTTGCCTGTTGGTGCACCTAATGTGCCTGGCGCACCCCCCTAGGGCATGAAACTTGGCCCTTATATTGGCCCCCTATCCCTCATCAAAACTCAAGAACTCACACCCCCTTAAAGAGCATTTGAGATTTTATAGGTTTACTGCCAGTAGCCATTAAAGTGTCTGAAATGGGGACACTTTTTTCAAATGGTCACAAAATCTTCTCCACTTCGAGTTTTTAGCTGAATTTTTTTGTGCATGCAAAAAAAAATACAAGGATCACCTCTACCAAATTTGGGGACTAAAACTCTTTCTAAAAAAATTTTAAAAAATCCTGAGCTGCCAAATGTTTCAAAAATCATGAAAAATAGAAAATAGGTCGTCTTGCCACGAAACTTCACATGAAGGCTTAGGGGACCATTGTATGAATTTACAAGCCATAAAAATGGCATTGGCATAGCAGAAATATGAAGATGTGCTTGAACCCACCTACCATACGTTCGATCCCCAGCTTACGCATCCCGCCTCTCTGGTCGACTGAGCGCCCGCATGCTCCTTTCATGGGTTGACTTAGGCATATGGAGTTCATCCCCAGTCCAACCATATAGAGTTCATTCATAGCCTACAATCAGACCAGATCGAGGGTTGCGACAGTAGGATCGACAGCACGCAGGGGGGATCGGGCCGATCCCCGGCTTGCGCATCCTGCCTCTCCGGCCAGTTGAGCGCCCGCACGCCTATTTCATGGGTTGGCTTAGGCATAGGGAGTTCATTCCATGTCTAAGTCACAGCCCGACCAAGGGTTGTGGCAGCGGGACCGACAGCACACAGAGGGGGACCGGGCGGATCCCTGGCTTGCACATTATGCCTCTCCGGCTAGCTCAGCGCCCGTACACTCATTTCATGGGTTGACTTAGGCATACAGAGTTCATTCCCTGTCTAAGATTGGACTAGACCGAGGGTTGCGGCAGCAGGATCAATAGCACATCGGGGGGACCGGACCGATCCTCGGCTTGCGCATTGTGCCTTCGGCCAGCTGAGCACCCGCACGCTCGTTTCGTGGGTTGGCTTAGCCATACAGAGCTCATTCTATGTCTAAGCATACGGAGTTCATTCCCAGCCTAAGATCAGATCAGACCGAGGGTTACGGTAGCAGGACTAGCAGCAGGATCGACAGCACGCAGGGGTGGACCGGGCTGATCCCTGGCTTGCGCATTTTGCCTCTTCGGTCGGCTGAGCACCTGCACGCTCGTTTCATTGGTTGGCTTCGGCATACGGAGTTCATTCCATGTCTAAGCCCCAGTCGGATCGAGGATTGTGGCAGCAGGACCGGCAGCGGGATCGGCAGCACGCAGAGGGGGACCGAGCTGATCCTCGACTTACGCATTATGCCTCTCCGATAGGCCTCTTCGGCCGACTGAGCGCCCGCATGCTCATTTAGGCATACAGAGTTCATCCCCAGTCTAAGTATACGGAGTTCATTCCAGTCTAAGATCGGACTGGATCGAGGGTTGCGACAGCAATATCGATAGCACGTAAGGGGGTCCAGGCCGATCCCTGGCTTGCGCATTCTGCCTCTCCGTTCGGTTGGGCACCCGCACGCCTGTTTCGTGGGTTGGCTTAGGCATAGGGAGTTCATTCCATGTCTAAGCCCCATCCGAATCGAGGGTTGTGGCAGTGGGATCGGTAGCACACAGGGGGGATCGGACCGATCCTTGGCTTGTGCATTATACCCCTTCGGCCTGCTCAGCACCCGCACGCTCGTTTCGTGGGTTGACTTATGCATACGGAGTTCAATCTCAGTCTAAGCATACGGAGTTCATTCCCAATCTAAGATCGAATTGGACCGAGGGTTGTGGCAACAGGATCGGCAGCACGCAGGGGGGACCGGGCTAATCCCCGACTTGCGCATTCTGCCTCTCCGACCAGCTGAGTGCTCGTATGCTCGTTTCGTGGGTTGGCTTAGGCATAGGGAGTTCATTCCATTTCTAAGCCCCAGCTGGACCGAAGGTTGTGGCAACGGGACCGACAGCACGCAGAGGGGGATCGGGCCGATCCTCGGCTTGCTTATTATGCCTTTCCGACTGGCTCAGCGCCTGCATGCTCGTTTTGTGGGTTGACTTAGGCATACGAAGTTCATTCTCAGTCTAAGATCGGACCGGATTGAGGGTTACGGCAGCAAGATTGACAGCATGCAGGTGGGGGACCGGGTTGATCCCCGACTTGCACTTTCTACCTTTTCGATCGGCTGAGCGCCTGCACGCTCCTTTCGTGGGTTGGCTTAGGCATATGGGGTTCATTCCATGTCTAAGCATATGGAGTTCATTCCCAGTCTAAGATCAGACTGGGAATTTACAAGCCATAAAAATGGCAATTGCATGGTAGAAATAGGAAGATGTGCTGAACACCTACCACTCGTTCGATCCCCGACTTGCGCATCCTGCCTCTCTGGTCGGCTGAACACCCGCACATTCGTTTCATGGGTTGACATAGGAATACGGAGTTCATCCCCAGTCTAAGCATACGGAGTACATTCCCAGTCTAAGCATACAGATTTCATTCCCAGTCTAAGATTAGACTGGATCGAGGGTTGCGACAGCAAGATCGGCAGCACGCATGGGGGACCGAGGCAATCTCCGACTTGTGCATTCTGCCTCTTCAACCGGCTGAGTGCCCACATGCCCATTTTTTGGGTTGGCTTAGGCATAGGGAGTTCATTCCACATCTAAGCCCTAGTCGGATCAAGGGTTGTGGCAGCGGGACCGGCAGCACGCAGAGGGGGATTAGGTCGATCCCCGGCTTGCGCATTATGCCTCTCCGGTTGGCTCAGCACCCGCACGCTCGTTTCGTGAGTTAACTTAGGCATACGGTGTTCATTCCCAGTCTGAGATCAGACCAAACTGAGGGTTACGGTAGCAGGATCGACAGCACATAGGGGGGACCGGGTCGATCCCCGTCTTACGCATTCTGCCTCTTCGATCGGCTGAGCACCCGTACGCTCGTTTCGTGGGTGCTTAGGCATAGTTCATTCCATGTCTAAGCATACGGAGTTCATTCCCAGTCTAAGATCAGACTGGACTGAGGGTAGCTACAGTAGGACCAGCAGTAGGATCTGCAGCATGTAGGGGGGACCGAGCTGATCCCCGACTTACGCATTCTGCCTCTCCGACCGACAGAGCGCCCGCACGCTCGTTTTGTGGGTTGGCTTAGGCATACGGAGTTTATTTCATGTCTAAGCCTCAGCAGGACCGAGGGTTGTGGTAGCGGGATCGACAACACGCAAAGGAGGACCAGGCAGATCCCCGGCTGGCGCATTCTACCTGTCCGACCGGCTGAACGCCCGCACGACCATTTCGTGGGTTGGCTTAGGCATAGGAGTGCATTCCATGTCTAACCCCAGCTGGACCGAGAGTTGTGGCAACGGGATCGATAGCACGTAAAGGAGGATCGGTCCGATCCCTGGCTTGCGCATTATGTCTTTTCGATCGGCTCAGTGCCCGCACGCTCGTTTCGTGGGTTGACTTATGCACACGGAGTTCATTCCCAGTCTAAGATCGGATCGGACCGTGGGTTACGGTAGCAGGATCGACAGCACGCAAGGGGGGATCGGGCCGATCCCCGACTTGTGCATTCTGCCTCTCCAGTTGACTGAGTGCCCGCACTCTCGTTTCGTGGGTTTGGCTTAGGCATACGGAATTCATTCCATGTCTAAGCATATGGAGTTCATTCCCAGTCTAAGATTTTGAGCCACGGTGCGGTACACATGCTGGGCTAGGGCATGTGCTGGTACCACATTTTTTTCGCCCGTGGCACCATCGCCAGAGCATCGCTGGAGAGCCTAACCGGCGGCATTGGGGGTTCCGACGATTGGGGGGGCCGAGGGGTGTGCGCACATGATGTGCGATGGGTGCTGGTACTTGGCCCTTATATTGGCCCCCTATCCCTCATCAAACCTCGAGAACTCACACCCCCTTAAAGAGCATTTGAGATTTTATAGGTTTACTGCCAGTAGCTATTAAAGTGTCTGAAATGGGGACACTTTTTTCAAAAGGTCACAAAATCTTCACCACTTCGAGTTTTTAGCTAAATGTTTTTGTGCATGCCAACAAAAATACGAGGATCACCTCTACCAAATTTGGGGACAAAACTCTTTCTAAAAAAAGTTTGAAAAATCCCGAACCGCAAAAAGTTTCAAAAATCATGAAAAATAGAAAATGGGTCGTCTTGCCCCGAAACTTCATATGAAGGCTTAGGGGACCATTGTATGAATTTACAAGCCATAAAAATGGCATTGGCATGGTAGAAATATGAAGATGTGCTTGAACCAACCGACCACCCGTTCGATCCCCGGCTTACGCATCCTGCCTCTCCGGTTGGCTGAGCACCAGCATGCCCGTTTAATGGGTTGGCTTAGGCATAGGGGGTTCATTCCATGTCTAAGCCGCAGTCAGACCGAGGGTTATGGTAACGGGACCAGTAGCACGCAGAGGGGGACCAGGCCGATCCCCGGCTTGCGCATTATACATATCCGATCGTCTCAGCGCCCGCACACTTGTTTCGTGGGTTGACTTAGGCATACGAAGTTCATTCCCAATCTAACATCAGATCAAACTGAGGGTTACGACAGCAAGATCGACAGCACGCAGGGGGTACCGAGTCGATCCTCGACTTACGCATTCTGCATCTTCGGCCTGTTGAGCACCCGTACGCTCGTTTCGTGGGTTGGCTTAGGCATACGGAGTTCATTTCAAATTTAAGATCAGACCAGACCGAGGGTTGTGGTAGCAGGATCAAAAGCACGTAAAGAGGGATCGGGCTGATCCTCGGCTTGTGCATTTTGCCTTTCCGGTCGGCTGAGCACCTGTACGCTTGTTTCGTGGGTTGGCTTAGAAATATGGAGTTCGTTCCATGTCTAAGCCCCAACCGGACAGAAGGTTGTGGCAGCAAGACTGACAGCGGGATTGGCAGCACGTGGAGGGGGACCAAGCTGATCCCCGGCTTACGCATTATGACTCTCCGGTCGGTTGAGCGCCCGCACGCTCATTTCGTGGGTTGACTTAGGCATACAGAGTTCATCCCCAGTCTAAGCATACGGAGTTCATTCCCAATCTAAGATCGGATCGGACCGAGGGTTGCGACAGCAGGATCGACAGCACGCAGGGGGGACCGGGCCAATCTTCGGCTTGCGTATTCTACCTTTCCGGTCGGCTGAGCGCCCGCACGCCCATTCCATGCGTTGGCTTAGGCATAGGGAGTTCGTTCCATGTCTAAGCCCCAGCCAGACTGAGGGTTGTGGCAGCGGGACCGGCATCATGCAGAGGGGGACCGGGTTGATCCTCGGCTTGCGTATTATGCCTCTTTGATCGACTCAACACCCGCACGCTCGTTTCATGGGTTGACTTATGCATACAGAGTTCATTCCCAGTCTAAGATCAGACCAGTCCGAGGGTTGTGGTAGCAGGATCGACAGCACGATGGGGGGACTGGGCCGATCCCCAGCTTACGCATTCTACCTCTCCGATCGGCTGAGCGTCTGCACACTCGTTTTGTGGGTTGGCTTAGGCATACAGAGTTCATTCCATGTCTAAGCATACGGACTTCATTCTCCGTCTAAGATTTTGAGCCACGGTGCACATGCTGGGCTCGGGCATGTGCTGGTGTCGTATTTTTTTCACCCGGGGTAGCACGCAGGGGGATCGGGCCGATCCTCGGCTTACGCATTCTGCCTCTCCGGTCGGTTGAGCACCCATATGCTTGTTTCATGGGTTGGCTTAGGCATACGGAGTTCACTCCATGTCTAAGCCCTAGCCAGACCGAGGGTTATGGCAGCAGGACCGACAGCGGGATCAGTAGCACACAGAGGGGGACCGAGCTGATCTCTGGCTTGCACATTATGCCTCTCTGATCGATTTCTCTGATCGGTTGAACGCCCTTACGCTCGTTTCATGGGTTGACTTAGGCATACGAAGTTCATCCCCAATCTAAGCATACAGAGTTCATTCTCAGTCTAAGATCGGACTGGACTGAGGGTTGCGACAGCAGGATCGGCAACACGTAGGGGGGTCCGATCCAATCCCCAGCTTGCGTATTCTGTCTCTCCGGCTGACTGAGCGCCCGCACGCCCGTTTCGTGGGTTGGCTTAGGCATAGGGAGCTCATTCCATGTCTAAGCCCCAACCGGACTGAGGGTTGTGGTAACGGGACCGATAGCACGTAGAGGGGGATCGAGCCGGTCCCCGGTGTCACGGACTAAGCTTTCTCTCAGCAAGCAATAGACTGTGTGGCACTTGAATGGGTGCTCCCAACCAAGTTAGCCTTTAATAGATCGATATCTGAACAAATAATCATAAGCCATGGTTAGTCCCAAGCATTCACAATAAGACACAATATATCGAGATCGATCTCAAGCACACATACAAGAAGGCATATTCGCATCGAGAAAAAGAAAAACACATCGAGGCAACAATCGGGACATTCAATCGAGGTGAGTTTTATTATAGTTGGGAATCATACATCGAGACCTCCTACCATCACCAGGGCCAGGGGGCAGCCCTTAGTGGGTGGCTTAGGTGCGTATAGCAACTGGTGAGACAGCCCAACACTACGCTATTGGCTCACCCCCCTAAAGAGCCTTAGAGATTTTAGAGCTATGCTACCAGTAACCATTACAATGTTTGAAATGGGGACACTTTTCCTAGCACAAGGGATCTACCTGGCCATGGCCCTATACATGGGTGGCTTATGGCAACCTAAGTCTCGGTCATGGCCCTATACAAGGTTGGCTCATGACAACCTCCCCTACCTATTCTATCGATGTCCTGGTCAACTTGTTGGCTTGAAATTCTTTGATCTTCCTTTGAAATCTCTGGAGGTCGTGTTCTCTCTCCCAGCTGGTTTCTTCTAGTCCTAATCCCTCCCATTTCACTAAGTACTCCCAAACTAGTCTTCGAGATATCTTGGTTTCCCTGTCAGCTAAGATCTCTTTGACTCGATGCTCTGAGGGTGGCTTCATGGTAATGGTGACTCTGGTTGGCTCCCTTTGGCTAGCATCTATAGGGTCTACATGGAAAGGTTTTAGGTTGCTCACATGAAATACTGGGTGCACCTTTATCCACTTTGGTGGGTCAATTTTGTAAGAAGCATTCCCCACCTTGGAAAGGACCCTTACTGGACCTTCATATTTACGCACCAGTCTACGATCTCTCTTTCTTAAGAACCTGGTTTGTTCAGGAGCTAGTCGGATAAGAACCAAATCACCAACTTGAAATTGTTGAGCCCTACGACCCTTGTCTGCCCATTTCTTCATCCGCTTTGATGTTTTCTCCAGGTAGGCTTGTGCAATCTCTGTGTCTTGTTTCCATTTCTTGCTGAGATTGAAGGCTCTCAGATTTTTTCCTCCATATTGTTCCAAGGAAGTGTGGGGTAGCCTTGGTAATTGTCTGGTGACCACCTCAAATGGGCTCTTATTGGTGGAAGAGCTTTTGTTGGAATTAAAGCAGAGTTGAGCCATGTCCAATAATGAAGGCCAGTCTTTTTGATTGACCATCGGTTTGAGGGTGATAGCTTGATGAGATGTTGAGTTGGGACCCCAATATCTTGAAAAGTTCTCTCCATAAGGACCCCGTGAATCTCGAATCTCGATCGCTAACAATGGTTTGAGGGACGCCCCAGTATTTGACCACATGTTTGAACAATAATTGAGCTGTCTTTTGCTGTGCAATACTTGTGAGTGGGAATGAATGTGGTGTACTTAGAGAACCAATCAATCACCACCAAAATAGCTCCAAGGTCACCAACCTTGGGTAGGCTCAAAATTAAATCGAGGGAGATGCTTTCCCACAGTTTGATGGGTACTGGTAGTGGTTCAAGCATGCCTGTAGGTTTTCTCCTTTCAACCTTGTCTTGTTGGCAAATGAGGCAAGTCTTCGTATAGTCCATCACATCTTGTCGCATGTGAGGCCAATAGTATCCCTGTTTCAATAACGCCAAAGTGCGTTGCTAGCCCGGGTGTCCCACCCATGGTGTGTCATGACATTCCCTCATCAGTATCTATTTCAGACCTTCTGCTCTTGGCACAAACACTCAGGCCCCTTAGTTCATAAGATCCCATTTTCTTGCCATAAGTATTTGGACTTCCCTTCTTCCACTAGCTTCAGGATGGCACAAGCTTGCGGGTCCTTCCCTAAGTGATCTCCAATCAACTTGTGAATGTCTGTAGTGGCTCTGCTAGCTGCCATTGGGGCAATTCTTCTAAGGGTCACTAAATCTGCTCGCTTACTCAATACATCGGCCACTTGATTGGTCTTTCCAGCAGTGTGCTCAAAACAAAAGTTGAACTCCGCTAAAAATTCTTGCCACCTAGCTTGTTTTGCCGTAAGCCTTGGTTGGGTGAGAAAATTGCTAACGGCCGCATTGTCTGTCTTCACGACAAAGTGTGAACCCAACAAGTAATGTCACCAAGCCCTCAAGCAGTGAACCATTGCCAGGAGTTCTTTTTCTTGGGCCATATATTTCCTTCCAGCTTCACTTAGCTTCCTACTTTCAAATGCTACTGGTCGATGTTGTTGCAAAAGCACTCCTCCAATAGCAAAATCAGATGCATCTGTCTGAACTTCAAAAGGCTTTTCAATATCAGGGAGAGCTAAGATGGGATCCTTCATAATAGCATCTTTCAATCCCTCAAAGGCCTTTTGGCACTCACTCGTCCAACACCATTTATGCTCCTTCTTCAATAGCTCCGTGAGGGCCATGGTCTTGCAAGAGTACCCTTCCACAAACCTTCTATAATAGTTGGCTAGTCCCAAAAATAAGCGGAGCTCACTAACATTCTTCGGTGTTGTCCACTCCTTAATGGGCCTAACCTTTTCCATGTCCATTCGAATGTGGCCACGTTTGACAATGTGATCAAGAAAATGGATTTGGATCTGAGCAAATGCACACTTCTCCCTTTTTACGTATAATTGGTGGTCCTATAATCTTTAAAGTACCTTGCACAGGTGTTCTTGATGTTCTTCCAAGGTGGAGCTATATACCACTATATCGTTTAAATAAATGACTACAAATTTGTCTAGGTAGTCATGGAATACCTGATTCATCAATGTGCAAAATGTGGCAGGAGCATTGGTCAGTCCAAAGGGCATAACAAGAAATTCAAATGCACCATACCGTGTCATACAAGTGGTCTTTGGCTCATCTCTCTCAACAATTCTGACCTGATGGTAGCCAGATCTCAGGTCCAATTTGGAGAAGTACTTGGCCCAGCTCAATTGATCAAACAAGTCTGCTAGAAGGGGGATAGGATATTTGTTTCTTACGGTGACTTTGTTCAGGGCCCTGTAGTCAACACATAATCACAAACTTCCATCATGCTGCTTCTAAAATAGCACTGACACTCCAAAAAGAGCCTTTGATGGTCTGATGAACCTCGCTTGTAGCAGCTCATCTAACTATTTTCTTAGTTCGACCAACTCTGGTGGGGTCATGCGGTAAAGAGCTCTAGCAGGGGGTTTCGCTTTTGGGAGGAGCTCAATTTCATGGTCCACTGTTCGTCGAGGGGGTAGAACCTTAGGCAACATCTCTGGCATCACCTCTTCGAATTCTTCCAACACTTTTCCCACACAATCAGGTATTGGTTCTACTTTTGACCCTTCTTTGTAGATCGATACAACCACAAAGGAGGGTTCCCCTCTCTTTACCCCTTTCTTGAACTGTAAAGCTGAAATCATTTTCTTCCCACTCTTTGGTAAGATGTTGGTTGGCACCACACATGGGTTTTCCCCTAAGAACAATAAGCAGCTAATAGCGGGGATAAGATGACCTGAGCTAACATCATGAAGTCCAATCTGAGAACAACATCAAAGTCATCCATGGGGGAAATTGTAAAGTCTACCTTCCCTTCCCATGGCCCCAATCGGGGTTGTCACACTCTTGGAGCTTCCACTGATCGTAAAGGCTGGTGAGTTGACTGCCTTCATTCATCCACAGTCTTTACTAATCTGAAGACCACACCTTTTTGCTTCTTCTGGTGTGATGAAAGTGTCGGTTGCACCTGTATCCACCATAGCCTTAGTGGCTTTCTCATTGATCGTCAAGTTCACATACATCAAACTTCTACTCTGGTCTTTCTTTATAGTGTTCAATTGGGTGCGGAGGGCATTGAGGAACCTTATTGAACCCATCCTGGCTGGCTCCTCTTCAGCTTCTTCAATGCTCTCTGGCACTTTTGTGGACTCTTGAGACGAGGTCCTTAAGGCATTAAGGGCTCCCTTGTACGGGCATTCAGCCACCCGATGCGGCCCCTTGCAAAAAAAGCAAGCTAGCGGTTGCCTAGGCTTGAAAATCCCTGCGTTGCTTGTCTTGGGTTGGGTGCTATCTCAACCAAAGGACCTCCTGTCTGATCCCCCACTGAAGGGCCGGTCCAACCTGGTCATCTTTCCCCCATTCCCAAAGTTGAAGCTACTACCAGTTGATGAAGGATTTTTCCATTTTGAAAAGCCATCATTGTAATCGTGGAGATGTTCAGCTACAGCCATGGTCGTGGCCACGTCTTGCACTTTTTGCCTTTGTAGTTCTATCCTCGCCCAAGGCTTGAGGCCCTCAAGAAAATAGAACATCTTGTCCTTTTTGGACATGTCTCGAATATCCAACATCAGGGTAGAAAACTCCTTACAAACTCTCGCACCGTTCCTGTTTGCACCAATTCTCAAAGTCTCTTTCGAGCCATATACTCCACATTCTCAGGGAAAAATTGGTTTTTCAATTCTCGCTTCAGATCTGTCTAAGTCTTAATCAAGCACTCGTCATCGACAAACTTGGAGTGCCACCACAGCTTGGCATCCCTTGCGAGGTACATCGACACCATTGCTACCTTGTCTTCCTCTAAATCCGTGTGTACAGCTTGAAAGTACTGCTCCGTGTCAAACAAGAAATTTTTAACTTCCTTAGCATCCCTTGCCCCCTTATAGCATCGAGGCTCCGGCACCTTAGGCCTTTTTCCTCTTTCCATCGAGCTCGAACCCGATCTGGCCACAGCCATTTGTAGGATGCTCACCTGTGCTCTGAGCTCCTCAAACTCCTTTTATAGAATGTTCAAGGTATCTCTAGCCTCTTCGCTCACGTTGTGGAGAGTATCGGACAACTTCCGTTGGGTTATCTCGATCTCCCTCACTCGGTCTTTAGTCGCCATATGAGTTTTCATTACGGCCACCATGGCCTCAAGTTCCTCAATTCTCTGTTGATGATTGGGTCCACCATTTGTGGCCATCTCATCCATTTTTCTAGCACTTCTCAACCGTGCTCTGACACCACGTGTCACGGACTAAGCTTTCTCTCGGCAAGCAATAAACCATGCGGCACTTAAATGGGTGCTCCCAACCAAGTCAGCCTTCAATAGATCAATATCTGAACAAATAACCATAAGCCATGGTTAGTCCCAAGCATTCACAATAAGACACAATATATCGAGATCGATCTCAAGCACACACACACGAAGGCATATTCGCATCGAGAAAAAGAAAAACACATCGAGGCAACAATCGGGACATTCAATCGGGGTGAGTTTTATTATAGTTGGGAATCATACATCGAGACCTCCCACCATCACCAGGGCCAAGGGGCAGCCCTTCGTGGGTGGCCTAGGCTCGCATAGCAACCGGTGAGATAGCCCAACACTACGCTACCGGCTCACTCCCTAAAGAGCCTTAAAGATTTTAGAGCTATGCTACCAGTAACCATTACAATGTTTGAAATGGGGACACTTTTCCTAACACAATGGATCTACTCGGCCATGGCCCTATACATGGGTGGCTTATGGCAACCTAAGTCCCAATCATGGCCCTATACAAGGTTGGCTCATGACACTCGGCTTGCGTATTATGCCTCTTCGGTCGGCTTAGCACCCGCACGCTCATTTCGCGGGTTGACTCAGGCATACGGAGTTCATTCCCAGTCTAAGATCGGATCAAACTGAGGGTTACAACAGTAGGAATGATAGCGCGTAAGGGGGACCGTGCCGATCCCCAGCTTGCGCATTCTGCCTCTTCGGCAGGCTAAGTGCCCATACGCTCGTTTCGTGGGTTGGCTTAGGCATACGGAGTTCATTCCATGTCTAAGCCCCAGCTGGACTGAGGGTTGTGGCAGTAGGACCGACAGCGGGATCGACAGCACGCAGAGGGGGATCGGGCTGATCCTCGGCTTGCGCATTATGCCTCTTCGACCAGCCTCTCTGGTCGGTTGAGGGCCCGCACTCTCGTTTCGTGGGTTGACTTAGGCATACGGAGTTCATCCTCAGTCTAAGCATACGAAGTTCATTCGCAGTCTAAGATCGGACCAGACCGAGGGTTGCGGCAGCAGGATTGGCAGCACGCAGGGGGGACCGGGTCGATCCCCGGCTTGTGCATTCTGCCTCTTCGGCCGGTTAAGTGCCCGCACGCCCGTTTTGTGGGTTGGCTTAGGCATAGGGAGTTCATTCCATGTCTAAGCCCTAGCCAGACTGAGGGTTGTGGCAGCGGGACCTGGAGCACGTAGAGGGGGACCGGGCCGATCCCTGGCTTACGCATTATGCCTCATCGGTCGGCTCAGTGCCCGCACGCTCATTTCGTGGGTTTACTTTTGCATACGGAGTTCATTCCCAGTCTAAGATCAGATCGAACTGAGAGTTGTGACAGCAGGATCGATAGCATGTAGGGGGGACCGAGTCGATCCCCGGTTTATGCATTCTACCTCTCTGACCGGCTGAAAGCCCGCACACTCGTTTCGTGGGTTGGCTTAGGTATACGATGTTCATTCCATGTCTAAGCATACGGAGTTCATTCCCAGTCTAAGAGTTTGAGCCACGGTGCACATGCTGGGCTCGGGCATGTGCTGGTGCCGCATTTTTTTCGCCCGGGGCACCATCGTCGGAGCATCACCAGAGAGCCTAACCGGCGGCATTGGGGGTTCCGGTGATTGGGGGGGCCGGGGGGTGTGTGCACATGATGTGCGATGGGTGCTGGTACTTGGCCCTTATATTGGCCCCCTATCCCTCATCAAACCTTGAGAACTCACACCCCCTTAAAGAGCATTTGAGATTTTATAGGTTTGTTGCCAATAGCCATGAAAGTGTCTGAAATGGGGACACGTTTTTCAAACGATCACAAAATCTTCTCCACTTCGAATTTTTAGCTGAAGTTTTTTGTGCGTGCCAACAACAATACAAGGATCACCTCTACCAAATTTTGAGGGAAAACTCTTTCTAAAAAAATTTTAAAAAATCCTGAACCGTAAAAAGTTTTGAAAATTGTGAAAAATAGAAAACGGATCGTGTTGCCACGAAACTTCACATGAAGGCTTAGGGGACCATTGCATGAATTTACAAGCCATAAAAATGACATTGGCATGGCAAAAATATGAAGATGTGCTTGAACCCACCTACCACCTATTCGATCCCCAGCTTGCGCATCCTGCCTCTCGGTCAGCTGAGCGCCCGCACGCTTATTTCGTGGGTTGACTTAGGCATACGGAGTTCATCCCCAGTCTAAGCATTGGAGTTCATTCTTAGTCTAAGATTGGATCGGACCGAGGGTTACGGCAGCAGGATCAACAGCATGTAAGGGGGATCGGGTCGATCCCCGGCTTGCGTATTCTGTCTCTTCGACCGGCTGAGCGTCCGTAAGCCTGTTTCATGGGTTGGCTTAGGCATAGGGAGTTCATTCCAAGTCTAAGCCCCAGTGGACCGAGGGTTGTGGCAGTGGGATCGGCAACACGCAGAAGGGGGACCGAGCCAATCCCCGGCTTGCGCATTATGCCTCTTCGACCGGCTCAGCGCCTGCACGCTCGTTTCGTGAGTTGACTTATGCATACGGAGTTCATTCCCAGTCTAAGATCAGACCAGACCGAGTTTTGTGGTAGCAGGAGCACGTAGGGGGAGACCAGGCCGATCGTCGGCTTGCGCATTCTACCTCTCCGGTCGGCTAGGTTGGCTTAGGCATACAAAATTTATTCCATGTCTAAGCATACGGAGTTCATTCCTAGTCTAAGATTTTGAGCCACGGTGCACTTGCTGGCCTCAAGCCTGTGCTAGTCCCACATTCTTTTCGCCCGGGGCACCATTGCCGAAGCATCGCCGGAGCATCGGCAGAGCATCACCGGAGAGCCTAACCGGCGGCATTGGGGGTTCCAACGATTGGGGGGGTCAGGGGGGTGTGCACACATGATGTGCGATGGGTGCCGATACTTGGCCTTTATATTGGCCCCCTATCCCTCATCAAACCTCGAGAACTCACACTCCCTTAAAGAGCATTTGAGATTTTATAGGTTTGCTGCCAGTAGCCATGAAAGTGTCTGAAATGGGGACACTTTTTTCGAACGGTCACAAAATCTTCTCGACTTTGAGTTTTTAG
Source organism: Durio zibethinus (assembly GCF_047325235.1). NCBI lineage: Eukaryota > Viridiplantae > Streptophyta > Magnoliopsida > Malvales > Malvaceae > Durio > Durio zibethinus. Next base: position 21,677,288 of record NC_143181.1, read on the forward strand.
CTGAATTTTTTTGTGCATGCCAAAAAAAATACAAGGATCATCTCCACCAAATTTGGGGACAAAACTCTTTCTAAAAAAATTTTAAAAAATCCCAAACCGTAAAAATTTTTGAAAATTGTGAAAAATGAAAAATGGGACGTCTTGCCACGAAACTTCCCATGAAGGCTTAGGGGACCATTGTATGAATTTACAAGCCATAAAAATGACATTGGAATGGTAGAAATATGAAGATGTGCTTGAACCCACTTACCACCCGTTCGATCCCCGGCTTGCGCATCTTGCCTCTCGGTCAGCTGAGCGCCCGCATGCTCATTTCATGGGTTGACTTAGGCATACAGAGTTCATCCCATGTCTAAGCATTGGAGTTCATTCCCAGTCTAAGATCAGACCAGACCGAGGGTTGCGACAGTAGGATCGATAGCACGTAGGGGGATCGGGTCGATCCCCGGCTTGTGCATTTTGCCTATCCATCCGGCTGAGCGCCCGTAAGCCCGTTTCATGGGTTGGCTTAGGCATAGGGAGTTCTTTCCATGTCTAAGCCCCAGCCAGACCGAGGGTTGTGGCAACGGGACCGGCAGCATGTAGAGGGGGATCGGGCCGATCCCCGACTTGCGCATTATGCCTCTAAGACCGGCTTAGCACCTGCACGCTCGTTTCGTGGGTTGACTTATGCATACGGAGTTCATTCCCAGTCTAAGATCAGACCAGATTGAGGGTTACAGTAGTAGGATCGACAGCACGTAGGGGGGACCGGGCTGATCCCCGGCTTGCGCATTCTACCTCTCCGGCGGTTGAGCGCCCGAACGTTCGTTTCGTTGGTTGGCTTAGGCATACGGAGTTCATTCCATGTCTAAGCATACGAAGTTCATTCCCAGTTTAAGATTTTGAACTACGGTGCACATGCTGGGCTCGGACATGTGCTGGTGCCACATTTTTTTTAACCGGGGCACCATTGCCGGAGCATCGCCAGAGCATCGTCGGAGAGCCTAATCGGTGGCATGGGGGTTCCGGCGATTGGGGGGGCCGGGGGGTATGCGCACATGATGTGCGATGGGTGCTGGTACTTGGCCCTTATATTGGCCCCCTATCCCTCATCAAACCTCGAGAACTCACACCCCCTTAAAGAGCATTTGAGATTTTATAGGTTTGCCACTAGTAGCCATTAAAGTGTCTGAAATGGGGACACTTTTTTCAAACGGTCACAAAATCTTCTCCACTTCGAGTTTTTAGCTAATTTTTTTTATGCATGCCAAAAAAAATACAAGGATCATCTATACCAATTTTGCGGACAAAACTCTTTCTAAAAAAATTTTAAAAAATCCCGAACCGTAAAAAGTTTCAAAACTTGTGAAAAATAGAAAACGGGTCGTCTTGCCACTAAACTTCACATGAAGGCTTAGGGGACCATTGTATGAATTTAAAAGCCATAAAAATGGCATTGGCATGGCAAAAATATGAAGATGTGCTTGAACCCACCTACCACCCATTCGATCCCCGGCTTGCGCATCCTGCCTCTCTGGTCGGTTGAATGCCCGCACGCTCGTTTTGTGGGTTGACTTAGGCATACGAAGTACATCCCCAGTAAGCATATGGAGTTCATTCCCAATCTAAGATCGGACTGGACCAAGGGTTGCGGCAGCACGATCGACAGCACGTAGGTGGGACCGGGCCGATACCCAGCTTGCGCATTCTGCCTCTCCGGCCAGCTGAGCGCCCGCACGCCCATTTCATGGGTTGGCTTAGGCATAGGGAGTTCATTCCATGTCTAAGCCCCAGCTGGACTGAGGGTTGTGGTAGCGGGACCCGCAGCACCCAGAGGGGGATCGACCCGATCCCCGACTTGCGCATTATGCCTCTCCGGTTGGCTCAGCGCCCGCACTCTCATTTTGTGGGTTGACTTAGGCATACGGAGTTCATTCCCAGTCTAAGATCAGACCGAACCGAGGGTTGCGCCAGTCGAATTGATAGCTCGCAGGGGGGGATGGGGCCGATCATCGGCTTGCGCATTCTGCCTCTTCGATCGACTGAGTGCCTGTACGCTCGTTTCCTAGGTAGGCTTAGGCATATGGAGTTCATTCCATGTCTAAGCATACAGAGTTCATTTCAAGTCTAAGATCGGATCGGACTGAGGGTTCCGACAGTAGGACCAATAGCAGGATCGACAGGATGCAAGGGGGATTGGGTCGATCCCCGGCTTGCGCATTCTATATCTCCGATCGGCTGAGCACCCGCACACTCGTTTCGTGGGTTGGCTTAGGCATACGGAGTTCATTCGATGTCTAAGCCCCATTCGGACCGACGGTTGTGGCCACAGGACCGGCAGCGGGATCGCCAGCACGTAGAGGGGGACCGGGCTGATCCTTGGCTTGTGCACTATGCCTCTCTGGCCGGCCTCTCCGGTCGGTTGAGCGCCCACACACTCGTTTGTTGGGTTGACTTAGGCATACAGAGTTCATCCCCAGTCTAAGCATACAGAGTTCATTCTGAGTCTACGATTGGATCGGAATGAGGGTTGCGGTAGCAGGATCAGTAGCATGCAGAGGGGACTAGGTTGAACCCCAACTTACGCATTCTGCCTCTCCGACCGACTGAGCGCCCGCACGCCCGTTTCATGGGTTGGCTTAGGCATAGGGAGTTCATTCGATGTCTAAGCCCCAGTCGGACAGAAGGTTGTAGCAGCGGGACCGACAGCACATAGAGGGGGATCGGGCTGATCTTGGGCTTGCACATTATGCCTCTTCGATCGGCTCAACGCCCGTATGCTCATTTCATGGGTTGACTTATGCAAATGGAGTTCATTCCTAGTCTAAGATCAGACTGGACCGAGGGTTACGGTAGTAGAATCACAGCACGTAGGGGGCACCGGACCAATCCTCGATGTGCACATTCTGCCTCTCCGGCCGACTGAGCACCCGTACGCTCGTTTCATGGGTTGGCTTAGGCAGACGGAGTTCATTCCATGTCTAAGCATATGGAGTTCATTCCCATTCTAAGATTTTGAGCCACGGTGCACATGCTGGGCTCGAGCATGTGCTGGTCCCAAATTGTTTTTCCCTGGGGTACCATCGCTAGAGCATCGCCGGAGCATCACCGGAGAGCCTAACTGGGGGCATTAGGGGTTCCGACGATTAGGGGGGCTGGGGGGTATGCGCACATGATGTGCGATGGGTGCTGGCACTTGGCCCTTATATTGGCCCCCTATCCCTCATCAAACCATGAGAACCCACACCCCCTTAAAGAGCATTTGAGATTTTATAGGTTTGCTGCCAGTAGCCATTAAAGTGTCAGAAATGGGGATACTTTTTTCAAATGGTCACAAAATCTTCTCCACTTCAAATTTTTAGCTGAATTTTTTTGTCCCTGCTAAAAAAAATACAAGGATCACCTCTACCTAATTTGGGGACAAAGTTTCAAAAATCATGAAAAATAAAAAATGGGTCATCTTTTCACGAAACTCCACATGAAGGCTTAGGGGACCATTGTATGAATTTACAAGCCATAAAAATGGCATTGGCACGGCAGAAATATGAAGATGTGCTTGAACCCACCTACCACCCATTCAATCCCCGACTTGTGCATCCTGCCTCTCTGATCGGTTGAGCACCCGCATGCTCGTTTCATGGGTTGACTTAGGCATATGGAGTTCATTCACAGTCTAAGATCGGATCGGATCGAGGGTTGCGACAGTAGGACCAGCAGCAAGAACGGTAGCACGCAGGGTGGGACCGGACCGATCCCTGGCTTGCGCATTCTGCCTCTCCGACCGGTTGAGTGCCCGCACGCTCGTTTCATGGGTTGGCTTAGGCATACGGAGTTCATTCCATGTCTAAGCCCTAGTCGAATCGAGGGTTGTGGCAGCAGGACTAGCAGTGGGATCAGCAGCACGCAGAGGGGGATCGGGCTGATCCCCGACTTGTGCACTACGCCTCTCCGACCGGTTGAGCGCCCGCATCTCATTTCATGGGTTGGCTTAGGCATACGGAGTTCATCCCCAGTCTAAGCATACAGAGTTCATTCCCAGTCTAAGATCGAACCAGATCGAGGGTTATAGCAACAGGATCGATAGCACGTAAGGGGGATAGAGCCAATCCCCGACTTACGCATTCTGCCTCTTCGGCCGACTGAGTGCCCGCACACTCGTTTGTTAGGTTGACTTAGGCATACGGAGTTCATCCCCAGTCTAAGCATACATAGTTCATTCTGAGTCTACGATTGGACCGAATTGAAGGTTGCGGCAGCAGGATCTGCAGCATGCAGGGGGGACCAGGCTGAACCCCGGCTTACGCATTCTGCCTCTCCGACCGACTGAGCGCCCGCACGCCCGTTTCATGGGTTGGCTTAGGCATAGGGAGTTCTTTCCATGTCTAAGCCCCAGCCAGACTGAAGGTTGTGGTAGTGGGATCGACAGCACGCAGAGGGGGACCGGGCTGATCCCGGCTTGCACATTATGCCTCTTCGGTTGGCTTAGCGCCCATACGCTCATTTTATGGGTTGACTTTTTCATACGGAGTTCATTCCCAGTCTAAGGTTAGATCAATCCAAGGGTTATGATAGCAGGATCGACAGCACGCAGGGGGGGACCAGGCCGATCCCCGGCTTGCATATTCTGCCTCTCCGTCCGGCTGAGCACCCGCACACTCGTTTCGTGGGTTGGCTGAGGCATACGGAGTTCTTTCCATGTCTAAGCATATGGAGTTCATTAACATCTAAGAGTTTGAGCCATGGTGCACATGCTGGGATCAGGCATGTGCTGGTGTCGTATTTTTTTCTCTTGGGGCACCATCATCGGATCATCGTCGGATAGCCTAACCGACGACATTAGGGTTTCTGGCGATTGGGGGAGCCAGGGGGTGTGCGCACATGATGTGCGATGGGTGTTGGTACTTGGCCCTTATATTGGCCCCTTATTCCTCATCAAACCTTGAGAACTCACACCCCCTTAAAGAGCATTTGAGATTTTATAGGTTTGCTGCCAGTAGCCATGAAAGTGTCTGAAATGTGGACACTTTTTTCAAACGGTCACAAAATCTTCTCCACTTCGAGTTTTTAGCTTAATTTTTTTGTGCAAGCCAAAAAAAATACAAGAATCACCTTTACCAAATTTGGGGACAAAAATCTTTCTAAAAAAATTTTAAAAAATCCTGAATCATAAAAAGTTTCAAAAATCATGAAAAATAAAAAACGGGTCGTCTTGCCACGAAACTTCGCATGAAGGCTTAGGAGACCATTGTATCAATTTACAAGCCATAAAAATGACACTGGCATGGCAGAAATATGAAGATGTGCTTGAACCCACCTACCACCCGATCGATCCCCAGCTTATGCATCCTGCCTCTCTGGTCGGCTGAATGCTCACACGCTCGTTTCGTGGGTTGACTTAGGCATACGGAGTTCATCCCCAGTCTAAGCATATGGAGTTCATTCCCAGTCTAAGAGCAGACCGGACCGAGGGTGCGGCAGCTGGATCGACAGCACGCAGGGAGGATCGAATCAATCCTCGGCTCACGCATTCTACCTTTTTGGCCGGCTGAGCACCCGTAAGCCTGTTTCGTGGGTTGGCTTAGCCATAGGGAGTTCATTCGATGTCCAAGCCCCAGTCGGACCAAGGGTTGTGGCAGCAAGACCGGCAGCACGTAGAGGGTGATCGGGTCGATCCCCAGCTTACGCATTATGCCTCTTCGATCGGCTCAGCGCTCGCACGCTCGTTCATGGGTTGACTTAGGCATACGAAGTTCATTCCCAGTCTAAGATCAGACCAGACAAAGGTTGCGGCAGTAGGACCAACAGCAGGATCGGCAGCACGCAGGGGGGATCGAGTCGATCCCCGGCTTGCACATTCTGCCTCTCTGGCTGGCTTAACGCCCGCACGCTCGATTCATGGGTTGGCTTAGGCATACGGAGTTCATTCCATGTCTAAACCCCAGCCGGACCGAGGGTTGTGGTAGCCTCATCAAACCTCGAGAACTCACAGCCCTTTAAAATTTAGAGACCGAGAGTCCGTTTCGTGGGTTGGCTTAGACATAGGGAGTTCATTTCGTGTCTAAACCTCAGTCGAACTGAGGGCTGTGGCAGCGGGACTGGCAGCACATAGAGGGGGATCAAGCCGATCCCCGGCTTGCCCATTATGCCTTTTCGGTCGGCTCAGTGCCCACACGCTCGTTTCGTGGGTTGACTTATGTATACGAAGTCAATTCCTAGTCTAAGATCAAACCAGACCGAGGGTTGTGGCAGCAAGATCGATAGCACGCAAGGGGGGACCGGGCCGATCCCTGGCTTGCGCATTTTGCCTCTCGGGTCGGCTAAGTGCCCGCACGTTCGTTTCGTAGGTTGACTTAGGCATACGGAGTTCATCCCTAGTCTAAGCATACGGATTTCATTCCTAGTCTAAGATCGGATTGAATCGAGGGTTGCGGTAGTAGGATCGGCAGCACGTGGGGGGACCGGGCCGATCCTCGACTTGCGCATTTTGCCTCTCCGGCAGGTTAAGCGCCCACACGCTCATTTCGTGGGTTGGCTTAGGCGTACGGAGTTCATTCCATGTCTAAGCCCCAACCAGACCGAGGGTTGTGGCAGCTTCATCAAACCTCGAGAACTCACAGCCTCTTAAAATTTAGGGACAAAACTCTTTCTAAAAAAATTTTAAAAAATCCCAAACCGTAAAATGTTTTGAAAATCGTGAAAAATAGAAAACGGGTCGTCTTGCCAAGAAACTTCACATGAAGGCTTAGGGGACCATTGTAAGAATTTACAAGCCATAAAAATGGCATTGGCACGACAGAAATATGAAGATGTGCTCGAACACACCTACCACCTGTTCTATCCCCGGCTTGCGCATTCTGCCTCTCTGGTCGGTTGAGCGCATGAACGCTCATTTCGTGGGTTAACTTAGGCATACGGAGTTTATCCTCGGTCTAAGCATACGGAGTTCATCCCCGGTCTAAGCATACGGAGTTCATTCCCAATCTAAGATCAGACCAGACCGAGGGTTGTGACAGTAGGATCGGTAACATGTAGGGGGGATCAGGCCGATCCTTGGCTTACGCATTCTGCCTCTTCAGTCGGTTGAGCGCCCGTACGCCCGTTTTGTGGGTTGGCTTAGGCATAGGGAGTTCATTCCATGTCTAAGCCCCAGCCAGACCGAGGGTTGTGGCAGCGAGACCGGTAGCACACAGAGTGGGATTGGGCTGATCCTCAGCTTGCGCATTATGCCTCTCCGACCGGCTCAACGCCCGCACGCTCGTTTCGTGGGTTGACTTAGGCATACGGAGTTAATTCCCAATCTAAGATCAGACCGAACCGAGGGTTACAACAGTAAGTTCGACAGCACGCAGAGGGGGACCGAGCCGGTCCTCGGCTTGCACATTCTGCCTCTCCGATCGGTTGAGCACCCGCATGCTCGTTTCATGGGTTGGCTTAGGTATACGTAGTTCATTCCATGTCTAAGCATACGGTGTTCATTCCCAGTCTAACATCAGACCGGACCGAGGGTTGCGTGAGCAGGACCTGTAGCAGGATCGACAGCATGCAGGGTGGACCGAGCTGATCCCCGACTTGCACATTCTACCTCTCCGGCCGACTGACCGCCCGTACGCTCATTTCGTGGGTTGGCTTAGGAATACGGAGTTCATTCCATGTCTGAGCCCCAGCCAGACCGAAGGTAGTGGCAGCGAGACCGGCAGCACACAGAGGGGGATCGGACCGATCCCCGGCTTGCACATTATACCTTTCCGACCGGTTCAGCTCCCGCATGCTCGCTTCGTGGGTTGACTTAGGCATACAGAGTTCATTCCTAGTCTAAGATCAGGCCAAACCGAGGGTTGCGGTAGCAAGATCAACAACATGTAGGGGGGATCGGGCCGGTCCCCAGCTTGCACATTCTGCCTCTCCGATCGGCTGAGCACCCGCACGCTCGTTTTGTGGGTTGGCTTAGTCATACGGAGTTCATTCCATGTCTAAGCATATGGAGTTCATTCCCAGTCTAAGATTTTGAGCCATGGTGCACATGCTGCACTTGGATATGTGCTGGTGCCATATTTTTTTCGCCCGGGGCACCATCACTGGAGCATTGCCAGAGAGCCTAACCGGCGGTATTGGGGGTTCCGACGATTGGGGGGGCCGGTGGGGGTGTGCGCACATGATGTGCGATGGGTGCTAGTACCTGGCCTTTATATTGGCCCCCTATCCCTAATCAAACCTCGAGAACTCACACCCCCTTAAAGAGCATTTGAGATTTTATACGTTTGCTGCCAGTAGCCATTAAAGCATCTGAAATGGGGACACTTTCTTCAAATGATCACAAAATCTTCTCCACTTTGAGTTTTTAGCTGAATTTTTTTGTGCATGCCAACAAAAATACAAGGATCACCTCTACCAAATTAGCTGAGTGCTCGCACACTCGTTTCATGGGTTGACTTAGGCTTACGGCGTTCATCCTAGTCTAAGCATACGGAGTTCATTCCCAGTCTAAGATCGAACCGGACCGAGGGTTATGGCAGCAGGATCGACAGCATGTAGGGGGGACCGAGCCGGTCCCCGACTTGCGCATTCTGCCTTTAAGGCCAGCTGAGCGCCCACACACCCATTTCGTGGGTTGGCTTAGGCATAGGGAGTTCATTCCATGTCTAAACCCCAACTGAATCGAGGGTTATGGTAGCGGGACCGGCAGCTCACAGAAGGGGATCGAGCTGATCCTCGACTTGCGCATTATGCCTCTCCGATCAGCTCAGCGCCTGAACGCTCGTTTCAAGGGTTGACTTAGGCATACGGAGTTCATTCCCAGTCTAAGATCAGACTGGATAGAGGCTTGCAGCAACAGGATTGACAGCATGCAGGGGGGATCGGGCCAGTCCCCGACTTACGCATTCTACCTCTCTGGCCGGCTAAGCGCTCGCACGCTCGTTTCGTGGGTTGGCTTAGGCATACGAAGTTCATTCCATGTCTAAGCATACGGAGTTCATTCCCAGTCTAAGATCGGATCGGACCGAGGCTTGCAGCAGCAGGACCAGCAGCAGGATCGGCAGCGAGGGGGATCGAGTAGATCCCCGACTTGCGTATTCTACCTCTCCGGCCTTCTGACCGCCCGCACGCTCATTTCGTGGGTTGACTTAGGCATACGGAGTTCATCCCCAGTCTAAGGAAATGGAGTTCATTCCTAGTCTAAGATCAAACCGGATCGAGGGTTGTGGTAGCAGGATCAGCAATGCGCAGGGGGGACTGAGTCGATCCTCGATTTGCACATTCTGCCTCTCCAGTCGGTTGAGCGCCCGCACGCCTATTTCGTAGGTTGGCTTAGGCATAGGGAGTTCATTCCATGTCTAATCCCCAGCCGGATCGAGGGTTGTCGCAGTGGGACCAGTAGCAGGCAGAGGGGGACCGAGCCAGTCCTCGACTTGCACATTCTGCCTCTCCGGCCGGTTGAGTGCTCGCATGCTCATTTCGTGGGTTGGCTTAGGCATATGGAGTTCATTCCCAGTCTAATAGTTTGAGCTACGGTGCACATGCTGGGCTCGAGCATGTGCTGGTGCCACATTTTTTTCGCCCAGGGCACCATCGTCGGAGCATCGTCGGAGAGCCTAACCGGCGGCATTAGGGCTTCCATCGATTGGGGGGGTCAGGGGGTGTGGGCACATGATGTGCGATGGGTACTGGTACTTGGCCCATATATTGGCCCCCTATCCCTCATCAAACCTCGAGAACTCATACCCCCTTAAAGAGCATTTGAGATTTTATAGGTTTGCTGTCAGTAGCCATTAAAGTGTCTGAAATTGGGACACTTTTTTCAAATGGTCACAAAATCTTCTCCACTTCGAGTTTTTAGCTGAATTTTTTTGTGCATGTCAACAAAAATACAAGGATCACCTCTACCAAATTTGGGGACAAAACTCTTTCTAAAAAAATTTTAAAAAATCCCCAACCGCAAAAAGTTTTGAAAATCATGAAAAATAGAAAACGGGTTGTCTTGCCACGAAACTTCACATGAAGGCGTAGGGGACCATTGTATGAATTTACAAGCCATAAAAATGGCATTGGCATGGCAGAAATATGAAGATATGCTTGAACCCACCTACCACCTGCTCGATCCCCAACTTGCTCATCCTGCCTCTCTGGTCGGCTGAGCATCCGCATGCTCGTTTCATGGGTTGACTTAGGCATACGGAGTTCATCTCCAGTCGAAGCATATAGAGTTCATTCCTAGTCTAAGATCGTACCGGACCGAGGGTTGTGGTAGCAGGATCGGTAGCATACAGCGGGGACCGGGCTGATCCCCGACTTGCGTATTCTGCCTCTCCGACTGGCTGAGCACCTACACGCCCGTTTCATGGGTTGGCTTAGGCATAGGGAGTTCATTGCATGTCTAAGCCCCAGTCGAACTGAGGGTTGTGGCAGCGGGACCAACAGCACGCAAAAGGGGACCGAACGGATCCCCGGTTTGTGCATTATGCCTCTCCGATCGACTCAACACCCGAGCGCTCATTTCATAGGTTGACTTAGGCATACAGAGTTCATTCCCAGTCTAAGATCAGATCGGACTGAGGGTTGCAGCAACAGGATCGACAGCACGCAGGGAGGGACTGGGCCAGTCCTCGACTTGTGCATTCTGCCTCTCCGGCCAGCTGAGCGCCCGAACGCTCGTTTTGTTGGTTGGCTTAGGCATATGGAGTTCATTCCATGTCTAAGCATACAGAGTTCATTCCCAGTCTAAGATCGAATCGGATCGAGACTTGCGATAGTAGGTCCAGCAGTAGGATCGGTAGCACGCAGGGGGGATCGGGTCGATCCCTGGCTTACGCATTCTACCACTCCGACCGACTGAGCACCCGTACGCTCGTTTCGTGGGTTGACTTAGGCATACGGAGTTCATCCACAGTCTAAGCATACGGAGTTCATTCCCAGTCTAATATCAAATTGGACCGATGGTTGCGGCAGCAGGATCGGCAGTACGCAGGGGGGATCGGGCCGATCTCCAGCTTGTGCATTCTGCCTCTCCGACTGGCTGAGTGCCCGCACGCCCATTTCATGGGTTGGCTTAGGCATAGGGAGTTTATTCCATGTCTAAGCCCCAACCAGACCGAGGTTGTGGCAGTGGGACCGGCAGTACACAGAAGGGGACCGAGTCGATCCCCGGCTTGCGCATTCTGCCTTTCCGACCGGCTGAGCACCCGCACTCTCATTTTGTGGGTTGGCTTAGGCATACGGAGTTCATTCCATGTCTAAGCATACGAAGTTCATTCCCAGTCTAAGAGTTTGAGCCACGGTGCACATGCTGGGCTTGGGCATGTGCTGGTGCCACATTGTTTTCGCTCGGGGCACCATCACCGGAGCATCGTTGGAGAGCCTAATCGATGGCATTGAGGGTTCTGACGATTTTGGGGGCCGGGGGGTGTGCGCACATGATGTGCAATGGGTGCTGGTACTTGGCCCTTATATTGGCCCCCTATCCCTCATCAAACCTCGAGAACTCACACCCCCTTAAAGAGCATTTGAGATTTTATAGGTTTGCTGCTAGTAGCCATTAAAGTGTCTAAAATAGGGACACTTTTTTCAAAGGGTCACAAAATCTTCTCAACTTCGAGTTTTTAGCTGAATTTTTTTATGCATGCCAACAAAAATACAAGGATCACCTCTACCAAATTTGGGGACAAAAATCTTTCTAAAAAAATTTTAAAAAATCCCCAACCGTAAAAAGTTTCAAAAATCATGGAAAATAGAAAACGGGTCATCTTGCCACGAAACCTGACATGAAGGCATAGGGGACCATTGTATGAATTTACAGGCCATAAAAATGGCATTGGCATGGAAGAAATATGAAGATGTGCTTGAACCCACCTACCACCCGCTCGATCTCTGGCTTGCTCATCCTGCCTCTCTAGTTGGCTGAGCATCCGCATGCTCATTTCATGGGTTGATTTAAGCATACAGAGTTCATCCCCAGTCTAAGTAGATGGAGTTCATTCCCAGTCTAAGATCGGACCGGATCGAGGGTTGCAGTAGCAGGATCGACAGCATGCAGGGGGGATCGGGTCGATTCTGCCTCTCCGATCGACTGAGCGCTCGTACGCCCGTTTCATGGGTTGGCTTAGGCATAGGGAGTTCATTCCATGTCTGAGCCCCAGCTGGACCGAGGGTTGTGGCAACGGGATCGACAGCACGCAGAGGGGGACCGGCAGCATGCAGAGGAGGATCGGGCGGATCCCCAACTTGCAGATTATGCCTCTCCGACCAGTTCAGTGCCCGAACGCTCATTTCGTGGGTTGACTTAGGCATACAGAGTTCATTCCCAGTCTAAGATCAGACTGGACCGACGGTTGTGGTAGCAAGATTGACAGCACATAGGGGGGACGGGGTCGGTCCCCGACTTGCGCATTCCACCTCTCCGACCGACTGAGTGCCCGTACACTCGTTTCATGGGTTAGCTTAGGCATACGGAGTTGATTCCTAGTCTAAGATCGGACCGGACCGAGGCTTGTGGCAGCAAGACCAGCAGCAGGATCGGCAGCACACAGAGGGGATCGGGCCGATCCCCGGCTTGCGTATTCTGTCTCTCCGACCGGCTGAGCGCCCGTACGCTCATTTCGTGGGTTGACTTAAGCATACAGAGATCATCCCCAGTCTAAGCATATGGAGTTCATTCCCAATCTAAGATCGAACCAGACTGAGGGTTGTGACAGCAGGATCGGTAGCATGCAGGCAGGACCAAGTCGATCCCTGGCTTGCGCATTCTGCCTCTCGGTAGGCTGAGTGCCCGCACGCCTGTTTTGTGGGTTGGCTTAGGCATAAGGAGTTCATTCGATGTCTAAGCCCCAGCCGGACCGAGGGTTAGGCATAGCACGTAGAGGGGGACCGGGCCGATCCCTGGCTTGCACAATATGCCTCTCCGGCTGGCTCAACGCCCGAATGCTCATTTCATCGATTGACTTAGGCATATGGAGTTCATTCCCAATCTAAGATCGGATCGGACTGAAGGTTACGGCAGTAGGATCGATAGCATGCAGGGGGGCATACGGAGTTTATCCCCAGTCTAAGCATACGGAGTTCATTCCCAGTCTAAGATCGAACCAGACTGACGGTTGTGGTAGCATGATAGACAACACACAGGGGGGAGTGGGTCGATCCCCGGCTTGCGCATTCTACCTCTCCGATCGGTTGAGCGCCCGCACGCCCATTTCATGGGTTGGCTTAGGCATAGGGAGTTCATTCCATGTATAAGCCCCAGCCGAACTGAAGGTAGCAACAGCGGGACCGACAGTACGAATAGGGGGATCGGGCCTATCCCTAGCTTGCGCATTCTGCCTCTCCGCTCCTCTGAGCACCCGCACACTCGTTTCATGGATTGGCTTAGGCATATGGAGTTCATTCAATGTCTAAGCATACATAGTTCATTTCTAGTCTAAGAGTTTGAGCCCCGGTGCACATGCTGGGCTCAGGCATGTACTGGTGCCAAATTTTTTTCGCCTGGGGCACCATCGTCGGAGCATCGTCAGAGAGCCTAACCGACGGCATTGGGGGTTTCTGTGATTGGGGGGGCCGGGGGGTGTGCTCATATGATGTGCGATGGGTGCTGGTACTTGGCCCTTCTATTGGCCCCCTATCCCTCATCAAACCTCAAGAACTCACACCCCCTTAAAGAGCATTTTAGATTTTATAGGTTTGCTGCCAGTAGCCATGAAAGTGTCTGAAATGGGGACACTTTTTTCAAACGGTCACAAAATCTTCTCCACTTCGAGTTTTTAGCTGAATTTTTTGTGCATGCCAAAAAAAATAAAAAGAATCACCTCTACCAAATTTGGGGACAAAACTCTTTCTAAAAAAATTTTAGAAAATCCCGAACCGTAAAAAGTTTCAAAAATCATGAAAAATAGAAAACATGTCGTCTTGCCACAAAACTTCACATGAAGGCGTAGGGGACCATTGTATGAATTTAGAAGCCATAAAAATGGCATTGGCATGGCAGAAATATGAAGATGTGCTTGAACCCACCTACCACCCGTTCGATCCCCAACTTGCCAATCCTGCGTCTCTGGCCGGCTGAGCGTCCGCACGCTCATTTTGTGGGTTGACTTAGGCATACGGAGTTCATCCCCAGTCTAAGCATATGGAGTTCATTCCCAGTCTATGATCAGATCGAACCGAGGGTTGCGACAGTAGGATCGGCAGCACGTAAGGGGGACCGGGCCGATCCCCGATTTGCACATTCTGCCTCTTTGACCGGCTATGCACCCGCACGCCTATTTCGTAGGTTGGCTTAGGCATAGGGAGTTCATTCCATGTCTAAGCCCCAGCTGGACCGAGGGTTGTGGCAGCGAGACCGACAGTACGTAGAGGGGGATCGAACCGATCCCCGACTTGCACATTATGCCTCTCCGATCGACTCAACGCCTGCACGCTCGTTTCGTGGGTTGACTTAGGGACACAGAGTTCATTCCCAATCTAAGATCGGATCAGACTGAGGGTTACGATAGCAGGATCGACAGCAAGTAGGGGACACCGGGTCGATCCTCGGCTTGCGCATTTTGCCTCTCCGGTCGGCTAAGCGCCCGCACACTTGTTTCATGGGTTGGCTTAGGCATACGGAGTTCATTTCATGTCTAAGCATACGGAGTTCATTCCCAGTCTAAGATCAAACCGGATCAAGGGTTGCGATAGTAGGACCAGTAGTAGGATCGACAGCATGTAGGGTGGGACCGAGCCGATCCTCGGCTTGCGCATTCTGCCTCTTCGACCGACTGAGTGCCACCACACTCGTTTCATGGGTTGGCTTAGGCATACGAAGTTCATTCCATGTCTAAGCCCCAGTCGGACCAAGGGTTATGGCAGCAAGACCGGTAGCGAGATCGGCAGCGAGATCGATAGCATGCAGAGGGGGACCGAGTTGATCCAGCATGCAGAAGGGGACCAAGTTGATCCTTGGCTTACGCATTATGCCTTTCCGGCCGGTTGAATGCCCGTACGCTCGTTTCGTGGGCTGACTTAGGCATACGGAGTTCATCCCCAGTCTAAGCATACGGAGTTTATTCCCAGTCTAAGATCGGACCAGACCGAGGGTTGCGGTAGCAAGATCGATAGCACGCTGGGGGGATCGGGTCGATCCCCGGCTTACACATTCTGCCTCTCCGGCCGACTGAGCACCCGCTCGCTCGTTTCATGGGTTGGCTTAGGCATATGGAGTTCATCCCCAGTCTAAGCATATGGAGTTCATTCCCAGTCTAAGATCAAATCGGATCTAGGGTTGTGGTAGTAGGATCAGCAGCATACAGGGGGGACTAGGCTGATCCCTGGCTTGCGCATTCTGCCTCTCCGGCCCGGTGAACGCTCGCACACCCGTTTCATGGGTTGGCTTAGGCATAAGGAGATTATTCCACGTCTAAGCCCCAGCCGGACCGAGGGTTGTGGCAGTGGGACCGGCAGCACGCAGAAGGGGACCGGGTCAATCCCCAGCTTGTGCATTCTGCCTCTCCGATCGGCTGAGTACCCGCACTCTCAATTCATGGGTTGGCTTTGGCATACGGAGTTCATTCCCAATCTAAGAGTTTGAGCCACGATGCACATGCTGGGATCGGGCATGCCAACAAAAGCACATGCTGGGCTCTAGTCTGCTGAGCGTCCGCATGCTCATTTCGTGAGTTGACCTAGGCATACAGAGTTCATCCCCAGTCTAAGCATATGGAGTTCATTCCCAGTCTAAGATCAGACCGGACCGAGGGTTGCTACATAGGAACAGTAGCATGTAGGGGGATTGGGTCGATCTTCGGCTTGCACATTCTGCCTCTTCGATCGGCTGAGCGCCTGCACGCCCATTTCGTGGGTTGGCTTAGGCATAGGGAGTTCATTCCATGTCTAAGCATATGGAGTTCATTCCCAGTCTAAGATCAGACCGGACCGAGGGTTGAGGCAGCAGGACCAGCAGTAGGATCAGCAGCATGTAGGGGGGGACTGGGCTGATCCCCGGCTTGCGCATTCTACCTCTTCGGTCGGCTGAGCGCCCGCATGCTCATTTCATGGGTTGGCTTCGGCATATGGAGTTCATTCCATGTCTAAGCCCCAGCCGTACCGAAGGTTTTGGTAACAGGACCGACAGCGGGATCAACAGCACGTAGAGAGGGACTGGGCTGATCCCTGACTTGTGCATTATGTCTCTTTGGCCAACCTCTCCGGTCGACTGAGCACCCACACGCACATTTTGCGAGTTGACTTAGGCATATGAAGTTCATCCCCAGTCTAAGCATACGAAGTTCATTCCTAGTCTATGATCAGACCGGACCGAGGGTTGCGACAGTAGGATGAGCAACATATAGGGGGGATCGGGTCGATCCTCGGCTTACACATTCTGCCTCTCCGGTCGGCCGAGCACCCGCATGCCCGTTTCATGGGTTGGCTTCAACATAGGAGGATCGATCTAATCCTCGACTTGTGCAGAGAGGACCAGGTGGTCCCCGATTTGTGCATTCTGCCTCTCCGGTCGGTTGAGTACCTACACGCTCGTTTCGTGGGTTGGCTTAGGCATACGGAGTTCATTCCATGTCTAAGCATACGGAGTCCATTCCCAGTCTAAGATCAGACCGGACCGATCCTCGGCTTGCGTATTCGAGAACTCACACCCCCTTAAAGAGCATTTGAGATTTTATAGGTTTGCTGCCAGTAGCCATTAAAATGATTGAAATGGGGACACTTTTTTCAAACAGTCACAAAATCTTCTCCACTTCATGTTTTTAGCTGAATTTTTTTATGCATGCCAACAAAAATACAAGGATCAGCTCTACCAAATTTGGGGACAAAACGCTTTCTAAAAAAAATTTTAAAAATCCCGAACGGCAAAAAGTTTCAAAATTCATGAAAAATAGAAAACGGGTTGTCTTGCCACGAAACTTCACATGAAGGTTTAGGGGACCATTGTATGAATTTACAAGCCATAAAAATGGCATTGGCATGGCAGAAATATGAAGATGTGCTTGAACCCACCTACCACCCGTTCGATCCCCGACTTGCGCATCCTGCCTCTCTGGTTGGCTGAGCGTCTGCACGCTTGTTTCGTGGGTTGACTTAGGCATACGGAGTTCATCCCCAGTCTAAGCATATGGAGTTCATCCCCAATCTAAGCATACGGAGTTCATTCCCAGTCTAAGATTAGATCAGATCGAGGGTTGCGGCAGTAGGATCGGTAGCACGCAGGGGGGACCGGGATGATCCTCGGCTTGCGTATTATGCCTCTTCGACCGGCTGAGCGCCCGCACGCCCGTTTCATGGTTTGGCTTAGGCATAGGGAGTTTATTCCATGTCTAAGCCCCAGTCGGACCGAGGGTTATGGCAGTAGGACCGATAGCACGCAGAGGTGGACCGGGCCGATCCCCGTCTTGCGTATTATGCCTCTACGATCGGCTCAGCACCTGAACGCTCATTTCGTGGGTTGAATTAGGCATACGGAGTTCATTCCCCGTCTATGATCAGACCGGACCGAGGGTTGTGGCAGCAGGATCGACAGCAAGTAGGGGGGGACCGGGCCGATCCCCGACTTGTGCATTCTACCTCTCCGATCGGCTGAGCGCCCGTACGCCCGTTTCGTGGGTTGGCTTAGGCATAAGGAGTTCATTCCAAGTCTAAGCCCCAGCTGGACTGAGGATTGTGGCAGTGGGACCGGCAGCACGAAGGGGGGGATTGGCCCGATCCCCGGCTTACGCATTCTGCCACCCTGGTCGGCCTCTCCAGCTGGCTGAACGCCCGCACGCTCATTTCGTGGGTTGACTTAGGCATACGGAGTTCATCCCCATTCTAAGCATATAGAGTTCATCCCCAATCTAAGATCGGATCAGATCGAGGGTTGTGGTAGCAGGATCGACAGCACGCAGGGGGGATCGAGCCGATCCCCGGCTTGCACATTATGCCTCACCGGCTGGCCTCTCCGACCGGCTGAGCGTCCGCACGCTCGTTTCTTGGGTTGACTTAGGCATACAGAGTTCATCCCCAGTCCAAGCATACAGAGTTCATTCCCAGTCTAAGATCGGATCGGATCAAGGGTTACAGCAGCAGGATCGATAGCACGCAGGGGGGACCAGGCCGATCCCTGACATGTGCATTCTGCCTCTCCGATCGACTGAGTGCCTGCACACCCGTTTCATGGGTTGGCTTAGGCATAAGGAGTTCATTCCATTTCTAAGCCCCAGTCAGACCAAGGGTTGTGGCAGTGGGACCGGCATCACGCAGAGGGGGACTGGGCCAATCCCCGGCTTACGCATTATGCCTCTTCGGCCGGCTCAATGCCCACACCTTCGTTTCGTGGGTTGACTTATGCATACAGAGTTCATTCCCATTCTAAGATCTGATCGGACCAAGGGATGCGGCAACATGATCGACAGCATGTAGGGGGGTCCAAGCCGATCCCCGACTTGCACATTCTGCCTCTCTGACCGACTGAGCGCCCGTACTTTCGTTTCATGGGTTGGCTTCGGCATACGGAGTTTATTCCACGTCTAAGCATACGGAGTTCATTCCCAGTCTAAGATTTTGAGCCACGGTGCAAATGCTGCGCTAGGGCATGTATTGGT
Organism: Durio zibethinus; assembly: GCF_047325235.1. Lineage (NCBI taxonomy): Eukaryota > Viridiplantae > Streptophyta > Magnoliopsida > Malvales > Malvaceae > Durio > Durio zibethinus. The sequence continues at coordinate 21,695,824 of NC_143181.1, forward strand.
GCCGCATTTTTTTCATCCGGGGCACTATCGCCAAAGCATCACTGGAGAGCCTAGCCGGTGGCATTGGGGGTTCCGACGATTGGGGGGGCCGAGAGGTGTGCACACATGATGTGTGATGGGTGCTGGTACTTGGCCCTTATATTGGCCCCCTATCCCTCATCAAACCTCGAGAACTCACACCCCCTTAAAGAGCATTTGAGATTTTATAGGTTTGCTACCAGTAGCTATTAAAGTGTCTAAAATTGGGACACTTTTTTCAAAGGGTTGTATCAGAACATCTAGATCCGGGGATCTATCGCTAGACATTGACTTTTGGAGTCGCCACCAATCTTTTTTTATCTAGGTGTGATTGGCCACCTATGGAATCTGTCCTTTTAGGGAACACCTAAGTTTAAGGGTCCCTAAAAAAATAGGTTCAGGTCTACTAACCAGAACAGGGTTTGAGAGTTCGATTACGTGTAAGGAAGGTTATAGCACCCTCACAACGCCCATCAAAAGATGGTACCAGCTGAAATTTGTGTTATCCAATGAGCCTTAAAATTTTACCAAGTAATTAATTATTAGAAATTATTCTCAATTGACTCTAATACTTTTAGCAAAAAATTGAGAAAATCCCCTCACCTCAAAAGTATGCAAGAAAGACTACTATTTCACTTGCAGAGACTCCATCATCGGATTATTTAAAGAAAAAATTGAAATCAAAATCAAAATAAAAAGGTAGGAAAGAATGATTGTTTTTATGCAAAAAAGAGCGCAAGGTGGTTCACCAAGCTGGATTTGAGGTCGGGCTACTATCAAGTCAGGATCGTAGAGGGAGATGAGCCAAAGACAGCATGTGTCACTCGGTACGGTTCGTATGAGTTCTTGGTGATGCCTTTCAGACTCACGAATGCCCCAGCAACATTCTGCACACTTATGAACAAGGTACTTCAGTCATTCCTTGATTGGTTTGCTGTGGTTTATTTGGATGACATTGTGATCTACAGCCAGACTTTGGGAAAGCATGTAGACCACTTGAGACAGGTGTTCGAGGTGTTACGGGCGCACAAGTTGTTTGTCTAGAGGGAAAAGTGCTCATTCGTCCAGCAAGAGATCCCATTCCTTGGCCACATAGTGGGAGGTGGCAGGATATGTATGGATGAAGGCAAGATACATGCCATCTTGGAGTGGCAACCACCAGCCAAGGTTATCGAGTTGAGATCGTTCCTTGGGCTGGTTAACTACTACAGGCACTTAATCAAAGGTCACTCAGCAATAGCCACACCATTGACTGACTTGCTCAAGAAAGGGAAAGCATGGGAGTGGAGCGCAGGGTGCCAGGAAGCCTTTGACAGGTTGAAGTGGGCTGTGTTCGAGGAGCCAATCTTGGCCTTGCCAGACCATGCCAAGCCGTATGAGGTGAATACGGATGCATCAAACTTTGCCATAGGGGGCGTGTTGATGCAGAAGGGACGTCTAGTCACATTTGAGAGCAGGAAGATGAACGAGACTGAGCGTAAGTACACAATCCAAGAGAAGGAGATGACTGCAGTGGTGCACTACTTGTGCACTTGGTGCAGAGGTTCATGGTGAGGACGGACAATGTGGCGACCAGCTACTTTCAGACGTAGAAGAAGCTGTCCCCTAAGTAGGCTAGATGGCAAGATTTTTTTGCAAAATTTGATTTCCAGATGAAGTACAAGCCAGGACGGGCGAACCTAGTGGCAGACTCCCTGAGCAGGAAGGCTAACCTTGCTGCCATTAGCCAACCAGAGGGGTCACTGGTGCCGTGCATCAAGGAGGGACCTACACATGATCCTACAGCCAAGGCTTTGATGGAGTACGCCCAGCAAGGTAAGACTAGGTGGTTTTGGTTGTAGGATGGCTTACTGTACACCAGGGGCAGTAGACTATTTGTGCCGTAGCACGGGAAGCTCCACAAGGAAGTTTTGCAAGAATGCCATGATTCAAGGTGGGCTGGACACCCCGGAGTGAGTCGCACCTTGGTGCTGATCGAGGACTAGTACTACTGGCCGCACATGAGGGACGATGTGGAGGCCTATGTGAAGACTTGTCTTATGTGCCAACAGGACAAGGTGGAGCTCAAGAAACCAGGCGGTCTCTTGGAGCCATTGCCAGTGCCAGAGTGACCATGGGAGAGTGTTTCTCTGGACTTTATAGTCAGTCTACCCAAAGCAGAAGGGTTTGGAAGCATCATGGTAGTGGCGGACAGGTTTTCCAAGTATGGAATCTTCATTCCAGCAACCAAAGAGTGCCCAGCCGAGGAGGCAGCTCGATTGTTCTTGAAAAACATGGTTAAGTACTAGGGAGTGCTGAGGACCATTGTTAGTGATCGGGACGGGTGTTTCACGGGCAGGTTCTGGACTGAGTTGTTCAAGCTGTTGAGATTAAACTTGAACTTTTCCACCAGCATGCATCCGCAGTCCAATGCGCAGACAGAGCGAGTAAATGGACTATTGGAGGTCTACCTCAGGCACTATGTGAGTGCCATACAAAGGGACTGGCCAAAGCTGCTAGACATTGCACAGTTTTCCTACAACTTGCAAAGGAGCGAGGCAACGAACCAGAGCCCATTTGAGGTTGTGACAGGGGAACAACCACTAACACCTGGTTCGATTGCTGTAGGTTATACAGGGCTGAATCCAGCAGCATACAAGTTTGCGAAGGCATGGCAGGAGCAAACTGACTTGGCCAGAGTTTGTCTACACAAGGCGGCCAAGAGGTCGAAGAAGTGGGCAGACCAGAAGAGGCGGGATGTGCAGTTCCAGGTTGGAGACTTGGTGTTGGTGAAGCTGCATCTCATTGTACGCCATAGATGGCTACACAAAGGCCTAGTCTGGAGGTATGAGGGACCTTTTCGAGTAGTCAAGAGGGTAGGGAAGGTTGCCTACAAGCTGGATATGCCACCCAAGCCGAGGGTACACCAGGTGTTCCATGCGAGCATGCTCAAGCCGTTCCATGAGGATGAGGGAGATCCAGGACGGGCAGAGTCAAAGCGTGCGCCATTGAGAGCAAGGGCCTCATATGAGAAGGAGGTCCACAACATCATGGCTGACTGGGAGGTGAGACGGAAGAACTATCAACCAAGACTTGAGTACTTGGTACCCTGGAAGGGACTTCCAGATAGTGAGGCGAGCTGGGAACTAACAGATGACTTATGGTAGTTTAGGGACCAGATCAGGTAGTACCATGTAGAAGATGCAACGAGGGCATTATCCAATTAGGTGGGGGAGAATGTCACACCCTAGGTGGGCACACCAGGCACATCAGGTGGACCAGCAGGTGAGCCAGAGGTTGAGGCCCGCAGACCAGGCATGCTGGCGGGTATCTGTGCGCGAAGTCTAGCAAATGAGTTCAGAACGCCCGTCCAACTTGCAGGCCAGCCCGTGAGACCAAGGCCTGGCATACAAGATGCCCGCACCACATCCAGAAGGGCCCAAGGTGCTGGACATGCAAGGGAAGCTTCTGGAAGTAGGCAGGATCAGTAGGAGCATCATGACAGATTTGGTTGACCCTAAAAATCAGGAGCTATCATTCTGATTGATTGTAATCTGTATAATCCCATGATTTTAGCCTTTATTCTAGGGATATTGCCATAAGTTGTAGCTAGAGCCTCAACTATAAATAGAGGGCTGCTCCACCCTCATTTGTACACCATCAAACACTTCTGTTTCAGTGAATACAAGAGCATTTCTAAAATTCTGTCTTCTTATCCTGTTTCTCTTTAACTTACGTAATCAGCCCTTCCCATTGTTCTAGTGCCTGCACGCTTGTGTTTTAGGCTGACTTAGGCATAAAGGAAAAGATTCCAAGCCTAAGGTCGCACGATTTCTGAGTCTAAGGTCGGAGCCCATGACACTTGCACGCTCGTTTCGTGGGTTGGCTTAGGCATACAGAGTTCATTGCATGTCTAAGCATATGGAGTTCATTCCCAGTCTAAGAGGTTGAGCCACAGTGCACATGCTGGCTAGGGCATGTGCTGGTGCCGCATTTTTTTCGCTCGGGGCACCATCGTCGGAGAGCCTAACGACGACATTGGGGGTTCCGGTGATTGGGGGCCGAGGGGTGTGCGCACATGATGTGCGATGGGTGCTGGTACTTGGCCCTTATATTGGCCCCCTATCCCTCATCAAACCTTGAGAACTCATACACCCTTAAAGAGGATTTGAGATTTTATAGGTTTGCTGCCAGTAGCCATTAAAGTGGCTGAAATGGGGACACCTTTTTCAAATGGTCACAAAATCTTCTCCACTTCGAGTTTTTAGCTGAATTTTTTTGTGCATGCTAAAAAAAATACAAGGATCACCTCTACCAATTTTGGGGACAAAACTCTTTCTAAAAAAAGTTTAAAAATCTCGAACCGTAAAAAGTTTTAAAAATCATGAAAAATAGAAAATGGGTCGTCTTGCCATGAAACTTCACATGAAGGTGTAGGGGACCATTGTATGAATTTACAAGCCATAAAAATGGCATTGGCATGGCAAAAATATAAAGATGTGCCTGAACTCACCTACCACCCGTTCGATCCCCAGCTTGCGCATCCTACCCCTCTGGTCGGTTGAGTGTCTGCACGCTCGTTTCGTGGGTTGACTTACACGTACGGAGTTCATCCCCAGTCTAAGCACATGGAGTTCATTCCCAGTCTAAGATCAGACCAGGTCGAGGGTTGTGGCAGCAAGATCAACAGCACGCGAGGGGGATCGGGCCGCTCCCTGACTTGCGCATTCTGCCTCTCCGGCCAGCTGAGTGCCCGCACGCCTATTTCATGGGTTGGCTTAGGCATAGGGAGTTCATTCGATGTCTAAGCCCCAACTAGATTGAGGGTTGTGGCAGCGGGACAGGCAGCATGCAGAGGGGGACCGGGCCCATCCTCGACTTGTGCATTATGCCTCTCCGGTCGCTCAGCGCCCGAACGCTCGTTTCGTGGGTTGACTTAGGCATACAGAGTTCATTCCCAATCTAAGATCAGACCAGACCAAGGGTTACGGCAGTAGGATCGACAGCACGTAGTAAGGGATCGGGTCGGTCATCGGTTTGCTCATTCTATCTCTCCGGCCGACTGAGTGCCCACACGCTCGTTTCGTGGGTTGGCTTAGGCATACGGAGTTCATTCCCTATCTAAGCATACAGAGTTCATTCCCAATCTAAGATCAAATTAGACTGAGGGTTGTGGTAGCAGGATCGACAGCAAGCAAGGGGGACCAGGTCGATCCTCGGCTTGCGTATTCTGCCTCTCCGGCTGGCTGAGCGCCCGCACGCCCGTTTCATTGGTTGGCTTAGGCATAGGGAGTTCATTCCATGTCTAAGCCCCAGCCAGACCGAGGGTTGTGGCAGCGAGACTGACAACAAATAGAGGGGGACTGGGCCGATCCTCGGCTTGCACATTCTACCTCTCCGGCCGGCTGAGCGCCCGCACACTCATTTCGTGGGTTGGCTTAGGCATACGGAGTTCATTCCATGTCTAAGCATATGGAGTTCATTCCTAGTCTAAGAGTTTGAGCCACGGTGCACATGCTGGGCTCCAGCATGTGCTGGTGCCATATTTTTTTCGCTCGGGGCACCATCGTCGGAGCATCACCGGAGCATCGCCGGAGAGCCTAACTGATGACATTGGGGGTTTTGGCGATTGGAGGGGTCGGGGGGTGTGCGCACATGATGTGCGATGGGTGCTGGTACTTGGCCCTTATATTGGCCCCTATATTGGCCCCCTATGCCTCATCAAACCTCAAGAACTCACACCCCCTTAAAGAGCATTTGAGATTTTATAGGTTTGCTGCCAATAGCCATTAAAGTGTTTGAAATGGGGACACTTTTTTCAAACGATCACAAAATCTTCTCCACTTCGAGTTTTTAGCTGAATTTTTTTGTGCATGCCAAAAAAAATACAAGGATCACCTCTACCAAATTTGGGGACAAAAATCATTCTAAAAAAATTTTAAAAAATCCCAAACCGCAAAAAGTTTTGAAAATCATGAAAAATAGAAAATGGGTCGTATTACCACGAAACTTCTCATGAAGGCATAGGGGACCATTGTATGAATTTAAAAGCCATAAAAATGGCATTGGCATGGCAGAAATATGAAGATGTGCTTGAACCCACCTACCTCCCATTTGATCCCTGGCTTGCGCATCCTGCCTCTCTGGTCGGCTGAGCGTTCGCACGCTCGTTTCATGGGTTCACTTAGGCATACAAAGTTCATCCCCAATCTAAGCATACGGAGTTCATTCTTAGTCTAAGATCGGACCAGACCGAGGGTTGCGGTAGCAGGATCGGTAGCACGCAAGGGGGACTGGGCCGATCCTCGGCTTGGGCATTTTGCCTCTTCGGCCGGCTGAGCGCCTGCACACCCGTTTCGTGGGTTGGCTTAGGCATAGGGAGTTCATTCCATGTCTAAGCCCAAGCTGGATCGAGGGTTGTGGCAGCGGGACCGATAGCACGCAGAGGAGGATCGGATCCATCCCCGGCTTACGCATTATGCCTCTCTGATCGGCTCAACGCCCGTACGCTTATTTCATGGGTTGACTTAGGCATACAAAGTTCATTCCCAGTCTAAGATCAAATCAGACCGAGGGTTGCGGCAGCAGGATTGATAGCATGCAGGGGGGACCGGGCTGGTCCCCGGCTTGCTCATTCTGCCTCTCCGATCAGCTGAGCACCCGCACGCTCGTTTCATGGGTTGGCTTAGGCATACAGAGTTCATTCCATGTCTAAGCATATGGAGTTCATTCCCAGTCTAAGATCAGACTGGATCGAGGGTTGCGACAGCAGGATCGGTAGAACTAAGAGGGGGACCGGGTCGATCCCCGGCTTGCGCATTCTGCCTCTCCGGTCGGTTGAGCACCCACATGCTCGTTTCATTGGTTGGCTTAGGCATACGGAGCTCATTCCATGTCTAAACCCCAGCTGGACTGATGGTTGTGGCAGCAGGACTAGCAGCGGGATCGGCAGCACGCACAGAGGGATCGAGATGATCCTCGGCTTACGTATTATGCCTCTCTGGCCGACTGAGTGCCTGCATGCTCATTTCGAGGGTTGACTTAGGCATACAGAGTTCATCCCCAGTCTAAGCATACGGAGTTTATTCCCAGTTTAAGATCAAACCGGACCGAGGGTTGGGACAGCAGGATCGGTAGCACACAGAGGGGACCAGGCCGATCTCTAGCTTGCGCATTCTGGCTCTCCGACTGGCTGAGTGCCCGCACGCCCATTTCGTGGGTTGGCTTAGGCATAGGGAGTTCATTCCATATCTAAGCACCAGCCGGATCGAGGGTTGTGGTAGTAGGACCGGTAGCATGCAGAGGGAGACCGAGCCGATCCCCAACTTGCTCATTATGCCTCTCCGATTGACTCAGCGCCCGAACACTCGTTTTATGGGTTGTCGAAGCATACAGGGTTCGTTCATAGTCTAAGATCGGACCGGACCGAGGGTTAGGTAGCAGGACCAGTAGCAGGATCGGTAGCACGCATGGGGGATCGGGTCAATCCTCGGCTTGCACATTCTGCCTCTCCGATCGGTCGCTCTGATAGGTTGAGCACCCACACGCTTGTTTCGTTGGTTAACTTAGGCATACGGAGTTCATCCCCAGTCTAAGCATACGGAGTTCATTCCCAATCTAAGATCGAATCGGACCGAGGGTTGTGGCAGCAGAATCGACAGCACGCAGGGGGGACTGGGGTGATCCTCGGCTTGCGCATTCTGCCTCTCCGGTTGGCTGAGTGCCCACACGCCTATTTCATAGGTTGGCTTAGGCATAGGGAGTTCATTCCATGTCAAAGCCCCAACCGTACCAAGGGTTGTGGTAGTGGGACCAATAGCACGCAGAAGGGGACCAGGTCGATCCCCGGCTAACACATTCTGCCTCTCCGACTGCTAAGTGCCCGCACGCTCATTTCGTGGGTTGGCTGAGGCATACGGAGTTCATTCCATATCTAAGCATATAGAGTTCATTCCCAGTCTAGGAGTTTGAGCCACGGTGCACATGCTGGGCTCAGGCATATGCTGGTGCCGCATTTTTTTCACACGGGGCACCATCGTCGAAGCATCATCGAAGCATCGTCGGAGCATCGCTAGAGAGCCTAACCGACGGTATTGAGGGTTCCGACGATTGGGGGGCCGGGGGGTGTGCGCACATGATGTGTGATGGGTGCTGGTACTTGGCCCTTATATTGGCCCCCTATCCCACATCAAACCTCGAGAACTCACACCCCCTTAAAGAGCATTTGAGATTTTATAGGTTTGCTGCCAGTAGCCATTAAAGTGTCTGAAATGGGGACATTTTTTTCAAACGGTCACAAAATCTTCTCCACTTTGAGTTTTTAGCTGAATGTTTTTGTGCATGCCAAAAAAAATACAAGAATCACCTCTACCAAATTTGGAGACAAAACTCTTTCTAAAAATTTTTTAAAAAATCTCGAACCGTAAAAAGTTTCAAAAATCGTGAAAAATAGAAAACGGGTTGTTTTGCCATGAAACTTCACATGAAGGTGTAGGGGACCATTGTATGAATTTACAAGCCATAAAAATGGCATTGGCATGGCAGAAATATGAAGATGTGTTTGAACCCACCAACCACCCGTTCGATCCCCGGCTTGCGCATCCTACCACTCTGGTCGGCTGAGCGTCTACATGCTCATTTTATGGGTTGACTTAGGCATACAGAGTTCATCCCTAGTCTAAGCATACAGAGTTCATTCCCAATCTAAGATCAGATCAGACCAAGGGTTGCGGTAGTAGGATCGGTAGCACGTAAGGGGGACCGGGCCGATCCCCAGCTTGCGCATTCTGCCTCTCCAACCGGCTGAATGCCTGCACGCCCATTTCATGGGTTGGCTTAGGCATAGGAAGTTCATTCCATGTCCAAGCCCCAGCCGAACCAAGGGTTGTGGCAGCGGGACCGACAGCACGCAGAGGGGGATCGAGCCGATCCCCGGCTTTCGCATTATGCCTCTCTGGCATGCTCAACGCCCGCACGCTCGTTTCGTGGGTTGACTTAGGCATACGAAGTTCATTCCCAGTCTAAGATCAGATCGGACCGAGGGTTGCAGCAACAGGATCGACAGCATGCAGGGGGGACCGAGCCGGTTCCCGACTTGCGCATTCTGCCTCTCCGGTTGGCTGAGCACTGGCTCGCTCGTTTCATGGGTTGGCTTAGGCATACGGAGTTCATTCCATGTCTAAGCATATGGAGTTCATTCCCAATCTAAGATTGGACCAAATCGAGGGTTGCGGTAGCAGGACCAGTAACAGGATCGACAGCATGCAAGGGGGGATCAGGCTGATCCTCGGCTTGCACATTCTGCCTCTCCGGCCTGCTAAACGCTCGCACACTCGTTTCGTGGGTTGGCTTAGGCATACAGAGTTCATTCCATGTCTAAGCCCCAGTCAGATCGAGGGTTGTGGCAGCAGGACCGATAGTGGGATCGACAACACGCAGAGGGGGATCGGGCTTATCCTTGGCTTGGGCATTATGCCTCTCCGGTTGACTCAGTGCCCGAATAGTTGTTTCGTGGGTTGACTTAAGCATACGATGTTTATTCCCAGTCTAAGATCGGACTAGACCGAGGGTTGTGGCAGTAGGATCGACAGCACACTGGGGGGGATCGGGGCAGTCCCTGGCTTATGCAGTCTGCCTCTCCGATCGGTTGAGTGCCCGTACGCTCGTTTTATGGGTTGGCTTAGGCAAATGGGGTTCATTCCATGTCTAAGCGTACGGAGTTCAATCCCAATCTAAGATCAAACCGGATCGAGGGTTACAGTAGCAGGACCAGCAATAGGATCGACAACACGCATGGGAGGGATTGGGTCAATCTCTGACTTGCGCATTCGACCTCTCCAGCCGGTTGAGCACCCGTACACTCGTTTTATGGGTTGACTTAGGCATACGGTGTACATCCCCAGTCTAAGCAGACAGAGTTCATTCCCAATCTAAGATTGAACCAGACCGAAGGTTGTGGCAGCAGGATCAGTAGCAGGTAGAGGGGATCGGGCTGATCCTCGACTTACGCATTCTGCCTCTCTGATCGGCTGAGCGCCCGCACGCCCGTTTCGTGGGTTGGCTTAGGCATAGGGAGTTCATTCCATGTCTAAACCCCAACCAGACCGAGGGTTGTGGCAGCCGGATTGACAGCACGCAGAGGGGGACTGGGCCAATCCGCGGCTTGCGCATTCTGCCTCTCCGACCGACTAAGCGCCCGTACACTCATTTTGTGGGTTGGCTTAGGCATATGGAGTTCATTCCATGTCTAAGCATATGGAGTTCATTCCCAGTCTAAGAGTTTGAGCCATGGTGCACATGCTGGGCTAAGGCATGTGCTGGTGCCACATTTTTTTCGCCTGGGGCACCATCGTCGGAACATCGTCGGAGAGCCTAACTGGCGGCATTAGGGGTTCCGATGATTGGGGGGGCGGGGGGTGTGCGCACATGATGTGCGATGGGTACTGGTACTTGGTCCTTATATTGGCCCCCTATCCTCATCAAACCTCAAGAACTCACACCCCCTTAAAGAGCATTTGAGATTTTATAGGTTTGCTGCCAGTAGCCATTAAAGTGTCTGAAATAGGGACACTTTTTTCAAACGGTCACAAAATCTTCTCCACTTTGAGTTTTTAGCTGAATTTTTTTGTGCATGCCAATAAAAAAACAAGGATCACCTCTACCAAATTTGGGGACAAAACTCTTTCTAAAAAAATTTTAAAAAATCTGGAACCGTAAAAAGTTTTGAAAGTCATGAAAAATAGAAAACGAGTCGTCTTGCCATGAAACTTCACATGAAGGCGTAGGGGACCATTGTATGAATTTACAAGCCATAAAAATGGCATTGGCATGGTAGAAATATCAAGATGTGCTTAAACCCACCAAGCACCCGTTCGATCCCCGACTTGCGCATCCTGCCTCTTTGGTCAGTTGAGTGCCCGCATGCTCGTTTCATGGGTTGACTCAGGCATACAGAGTTCATCCCTAGTCTAAGCATACAGAGTTCATTCCTAGTCTAAGATCAGACCGGGCTGATCCCCGGCTTGTGCATTCTGCCTCTCCGGTCGGCTGAGCGCCCGCACGCCCGTTTCGTGGGTTGGCTTAGGTATAGGGAGTTCGTTCCATGTCTAAGCCCCAACCAGACCAAGGGTTGTGGCAGCGGGACCGACAGCACATAGAGGGGGATCGAACCGATCCCCAACTTACGCATTATGCCTCTCCGACTGGCTCAACACCCGCCCGCTCGTTTCATCGGTTGACTTAGTATACGGAGTTCATTCCCAGTCTAAGATCGGATCGGACTGAGGGTTGTGGCAGCAGGATCGACAGCACACAGGGGGGGACCGGGTCGGTCCCCGACTTATGCATTCTGCCTCTCTAGCCGGCTGAGCACCTGCACGCTTGTTTCATGGGTTAGCTTAGGCATACGGAGTTCATTCCATATCTAAGCATACGGAGTTCATTCCTGGTCTAAGATCGGATCAGACTGAGGGTTGTGGCTGCAGGACCAGTAGCAGGATCGGTAGCACGCAAGAAGGGATCGGGCAATCTCCATCTTGCGCATTCTGCCTCTTCGACCGGCTGAGCGCCCGCATGCTTGTTTCGTGGGTTGGCTTAGGAATACGGAGTTCATTCCATGTCTAAGCCCCATCCAGACCGAGGGTTGTGGTAGCAGGACCGGTAGCAAGATCGGCAGCACATAGAGGGGGACTGGTCTGATCCTCAGCTTGTGCATTATGCCTCTCCGATCGGCCTCTCTGGTCAGTTGAGAGCTTCCACGCTCGTTTCATGGGTTGACTTAGGCATACGGAATTCATCCCCAGTCTAAGTATACGGAGTTCATTCCCAGTCTAAGATCGGACAAGATCGATGGTTGTGGTAGCAGGATCTACAGCATCCAGAAGGGATCGGGCTGATCCTCGACTTGCGCATTCTACCTCTCCGATCGGTTGAGTGCCCGCACGCCCGTTTCGTGGGTTGGCTTAGGCATAGGGAGTTCATTACATGTCTAAGCCCCTGTCGGACAAAGGGTTATGGCAGCGGGATCGACAGCACACAGAGGGGGGTCTAGGTCAGTCCCCGGCTTGCACATTATGCCTCTTCGGCCGGCTCAGCGCCCGAACGCTCATTTCATGGGTTGACTTAAGCATACGAAGTTCATTCTCAGTCTAAGATCAGATCAGATCGAGGGTTACGACAACAGGATTGACAGCATGCAGGGGGGATCGGGTCGGTCCCTGGCTTGCGCATTTTGCCTCTCTGGTCGATTGAGCGCCCGCATGCTCATTTCATGGGTTGGCTTAGGCATACGGAGTTCATTCCATGTCTCAGCATATGGAGTACATTCCCAGTCTAAGATTAGACCGGACCGAGGCTTGCTACAGCAGGACCAGTAGTAGGATCGATAGCACGTGAGGGGATCAGGCTGATCCTCGGCTTGCGCATTCTACCTCTTCGATCGGTTGAGCACCCGCACACTCGTTTCGTGGGTTGACTTAGGCAAACGAAGTTTATCCCTAGTCTAAGCATACGGAGTTCATTCCTAGTCCAAGATCAAACCGGACTGAGGGTTGTGACAGTAGGATCGGCAGCATGCAGAGGGGGACCAGGTCGATCCTCGGCTTGTTCATTCTACCCCTCTAGCCGAATAAGCACCTGCACGCTCGTTTCATGGGTTGGCTTAGGCATACGGAGTTCATTCTATATCTAAGCCCCAGTCGGACTGAGAGTTGTGGTAGCAAGACCGACAGTGGGATCGGCAGCACGTAGAAGGGGATCAGGCTGATCCCCGACTTGTGCGTTATGCCTCTCCGGTGGGCCTCTCCGGCTGACATAGCATTCGTACGCTTGTTTCGTGGGTTGGCTTAGGTATATGGAGTTCATTCCATGTCTAAGCCTCAATCAAACTGAGGGTTGTGGCAGCAGGACCGACAGTGGGATCGACAGCACACAGAGGGGGACCGAGCTGATCCTCGGCTTGTCTGTTATGCCTCTCCGATCGGCTGAGCGCCCGAACGCTCATTTCATGGGTTGACTTTGGCATACGGAGTTTATCCCCAGTCTAAGCATGCGGAGTTCATTCCCAGTCTAAGATCGGATCGGATTGAGGGTTGTGGTAGCAGGATCGGTAGTATATAGGGGGGACCGTACCAATCCCCGGCTTACGCATCTGCCTCTCCGGTAGGCTGAGTGTCCGTACGTGCATTTCGTGGGTTGGCTTAGGCATAGGAGTTCATTCCATGTCTAAGCCCCAACGAAACTGAGGGTTGTGGCAGTGAGACAGGCAGCACGTAGAGGGGGACCGAGCTGATCCTCGGCTTACGCATTATGCCTCTTCGGTCGGCTCAATGCCTGAACGCTTGTTTCGCGAGTTGACTTAGGCATACGGAGTTCATTCCCAGCCTAAGATTGGACTGGACCGAGGGTTGCGGTAGCAGGATCGATAGCATGCGGGGGGATCGGGTCGGTTCCCAGCTTGCACATTCTGCCTCTCCGATCGGTTGAGCACCCGCACGCTCATTTCGTGGGTTGTCTTAGGCATACAGAGTTCATTCTATGTCTAAGCATACAGAGTTCATTCGTAGTCTAAGATTGGACCGAATCGAGGCTTGAGGTAGAAGGACCAATAGTAGGATCTGCAACACGTAGGGGGACCGAGCCGATCCCCATCTTACGCATTCTGCCTCTCCGCCCGGCTGAGCGTCCGCACGCTCGTTTCGTGGGTTGACTTAGGCATACGGAGTTCATCCCCAGTCTAAGCATACGAAGTTCATTCCTAGTCTAACATTGAACCAGACCGAGGGTTGTGACAGCATGCAAGAGGGATCGGGCCGATCCCCGGCTTGCGTATTCTACCTCTCCGACCGACTGAGCGCTCGTACGCCCGTTTCGTGGGTTTGCTTACGTGTAGGGAGTTCATTCCATGTCTAATCCCCAACCGGACTGAGGGTTGTGGCAGCAGGATCGACAGCACGCAAAGGGGGACCGGGTCGATCCCCGGCTTGCGTATTCTACCTCTCCCACCGGCTGAGCGCCCGCACGCTCATTTCGTGGGTTCGCTTAGGCATACGGAGTTCATTCCCAGTCTAAGTGTTTGAGCCACGGTGCACATGCTGGGCTCAGGCATGTGCTGGTGCCGCATTTTTTCCACCCGGGGCACCATCATCGGAGCATCGTTGAAGAGCCTAACCGGCGGTATTGGGGGTTTCGGCGATTGGGGGCCGGGGGGTGTGCGCACATGATGTGCGATGGGTACTGGTACTTGGCCCTTATATTGGCCCCCTATCCCTCATCAAACCTCGAGAACTCACACCCCCTTAAAGAGCATTTGAGATTTTATAGGTTTGCTGCCAGTAGCCATTAAAGTGTCTGAAATGGGGACACTTTTTTCAAATGGTCACAACATCTTCTCCACTTTGAGTTTTTAGCTGAATATTTTTGTGCATACCAACAAAAATACAAAGATCACCTCTACCAAATTTGGGGACAAAAATCTTTCTAAAAAAATTTTAAAAAATCCCGAACTGTAAAAAGTTTTGAAAATCATGAAAAATAGAAAATGGGTCGTCTTGCCACGAAACTTCACATGAAGGTGTAGGGGACCAATGTATGAATTTAAAAGCCATAAAAATGGCATTGGCATGGCAGAAATATGAAGATGTGCATGAACCCACCTACCATCCGCTCGATCCCCGGCTTACGCATCCTGCCTCTCTGGTCAACTAGCGTCCACACGCTCGTTTCATGGGTTGACTTAGGCATATGGAGTTCATCCCTAGTCCAAGCATACGGAGTTCATTCCCAGTCTAAGATCAAACCAGACCAGGGGTTACGATAGCAGGATCAGCAGCACACAGGGGGGATCGAGTTGATCCCTGACTTGCGCATTCAGCCTCTCCAGTTGGCTGAGCGCCTGTACGCCCGTTTCATGGGTTGGCTTAGGCATAGGGGTTCATTCCATGTCTAAGCCCCAGTCGGACTGAGGGTTGTGGCAGCGAGACTGGTAGCATGCAGAGGGGGATCGGGCCGATCCCCAGCTTGTGCATTATGCCTCTCCGGTCGGCTTAGCACCCGCACGCTCGTTTCATGGGTTGACTTAGGCATATAGAGTTCATTCCCAATCTAAGATCGAATCGGACCGAGGGTTGTGCCGGCAAGATCGATAGCACGCAGGGGGGACCGGGTCGGTCCCCGACTAGCGCATTCTACCTCTTCGGTCGGTTGAGTGTCCACACGCTCGTTTTATGGGTTGGCTTAGGCATACGGAGTTCATTCCATGCCTAAGCATACGGAGTTCATTCCCAGTCTAAGATCAGACCAGACCAGACCGAGGTTTACGGTAGTAGAACAGTAGCAGGATCGATAGCACGCAGGGGGGACCGGGTCGATCATCGACTTGCGTATTCTGCCTCTCCGACTGGCTGAGTTCCCGTACACTCGTTTCATGGGGTGGCTTAGGCATACGGAGCTCATTCCATGTCTAAGCCCCAGTCGGACTGAGGGTTGTGAAAGTAGGACTGGTAGCAGGATCGACAGCACACAGAGGGAGATCAGGCTGATCCCCGACTTCCACATTATGGCTTTTCGATCGGCCTCTCCGGCCAGCTGAGCGCCCGCATGCTTGTTTCGTGGGTTGACTTAGGCATAAAGAGTTCATCCCTAGTCTAAGCATACGGAGTTTATTCCCAATCTAAGATCAGACCGGATCGAGGGTTGGCGTAACAGGATCGGTAGCACACATGGGGGACCGAGCCGATCCCCGACTTACGCATTCTGCCTCTCCGACTGGCTGAGCACCGCACACCTGTTTCGTGGGTTGGCTTAGGCATCGGGAGTTCATTCCATGTCTAAGCCCCAGCCAGATTGATGGTTGTGGCAGCAGGACTGTCAGCACGCAAAGGGGGATCGAACTGATCCTCGACTTGCGCATTATCCCTCTTCGATTGACTCAGCACCCGAACGCTCATTTCATGGGTTGACTTAGGCATACAGAGTTCATTCCCAGTCTAAGATCGGATCAAACCGAGGGTTGCGGCAGTAGGATAGATAGCATGCAGGGGCCACCGAGCCGATCCCCGGCTTGCGCATTTGCCTCTCCGACCAGTTGAGCGCCCGTACGCTCGTTTTATGGGTTCGCTTAGGCATACAGAGTTCATTCCATGTCTAAGCATACAGAGTTCATTCCTAATGTAAGATCAGATCAGACCGAGGGTTACGGCAGCAGGATCGATAGCACGTAGGGGGGATCGGGTCGATCCCCAGCTTATGCATTCTGCCTTTTCGACCGGTTGAGCACCCGTACGCTTGTTTCATGGGTTGACTTAGGCATACGGAGTTCATCCCCAGTCTAAGCATACGAAGTTCATCCCCAGTCTAAGATCGGATCGGATCAAGGGTTGCAGCAGCAGGATCGGATCAAGGGTTACGACAGCAGGATCGGGCCGATCCCCGGATTACGCATTCTACCTCTACGATCGACTGAGCGCCCGCACGCCCGTTTCATGGGTTGGCTTAGGCATAGGGAGTTCATTCCATGTCTAAGCCCCGGCCGAACCGAGGGTTGTGGCAACGGGACTGGCAGCACATAGAGGGGGATCGGGTCGATCCTCAGCTTGCGCATTATGCCTCTCCGACAGACTCAGCACCTGAATGCTCGTTTCATAGGTTGACTTAGGCATACGGAGTTCATTCCCAGTCTAAGATCAGATCGGATCGACGGTTATGATAGTAGGATCGACAGCACGTAGGGGGTACGGGCCGGTCCTCGGCTTGCGTATTCTACCTCTCTGGTCGGCTCAGCGCTCGTACGCTCGTTTCATGGGTTTGCTTAGGCATACAGAGTTCATTCCATGTCTAAGCATATGGAGTTCATTCCCAATCTAAGATCGGATTAGACCGAGGGTTGCGGTAGCAGGACCAACAGTAGGATTGACAACACATAGGGAGGGACCGGGTCGATCCCCGGCTTGTGTATTCTGCCTCTTCGATCGGCCTTTTTGACCGACTGAGCACCCGCACGCTCGTTTCATGGGTTGACTTAGGCATACGGAGTTCATCCCCAGTCTAAGCATACGGAGTTCATTCCCAGTCTAAGATCGAACTGGATCAAGGGTTGCGACAGCAGGATTGGCAGCACGCAGGGGGGATCGAGCCGATCCCCGGCTTGCGCATTCTGCCTCTTCGGTCGACTGAGCGCCCGTACGCCTGTTTTGTGGGTTGGCTTAAGCATAGGGAGTTCATTCCATGTCTAAGCCCAGTCAGACCGAGGGTTGTGGTAGTGGGACCGGTAGCATGTAGAGGGGGACCGAGCCGATCCCCGACTTGTGCATTCTGCATCTCTGACCTGCTGAGCGCCCGCACGCTCGTTTCATGGGTTGGCTTAGGCATAAGGAGTTCATTCCATGTCTAAGCATACGGAGTTCATTCCCAGTCTAAGAGTTTGAGCCACAGTGCACATTCTGGGCTCGAGCATGTGCTGGTGCCACATTTTTTTCACTCGGGGCACCATCGTCGGAGCATCACCGAAAAGCCTAACTGGCGGCATTGGGGGTTTCAGCTATTGGGGGGCCGGGGGGTGTGCACACATGATGTGTGATGGGTGCTGGTACTTGGCCCTTATATTAGCCCCCTATCCCTCATCAAACCTCGAGAACTCACACCTTCTTACAGTGCATTTGAGATTTTATAGGTTTGCTGCCAGTAGCCATTAAAATGTCTGAAATGGGGACACTTTTTTCAAACGGTCACAAAATCTTCTCCACTTTGAGTTTTTAGCTGAATTTTTTTGTGCATGCCAACAAAAATACAAGGATCACCTCTACCAAATTTGGGGATAAAACTCTTTCTAAAAAAATTTTAAAAATCTCAAACCATAAAAAGTTTCAAAAATCGTGAAAAATAGAAAACGGGTCGTCTTGCCACGAAACTTCACATGAAGGCGCAGAGGGGGATCGGGTCGCTCCCCGGCTTGTGCATTATGCCTGTCCGACCGGCTCAGCGCCCACACACTTGTTTTGTGAGTTGAGTTAGGCATACGGAGTTCATTCCCAATCTAAGATCAAATCAGACTGGGGGTTGCGGCAGCAGGATCGATAGCACGTAGGTGGGGACCGGCTCGATCCCTAGCTTGTGCATTCTACCTCTCCGACCGACTGAGCACCCGTACGCTCATTTCATGGGTTGGCTTAGGCATACAGAGTTCATTCCATGTCTAAGCATGCAGAGTTCATTCCCAGTCAAAGATCGAACCAGATTGAGGGTTGCAGCAATAGTACCTGCAGTAAGATCGACAGCATGCAAAGGGGATCAGGCCGATCCCTGGCTTATGCTTTCTGCCTCTCCAGCCAGTTGAGTGCCTGCACACTTGTTTCGTGGGTTGGCTTAGGCATACAGAGTTCATTCCAAGTCTAAGCCCCAGTCGGATCGAAGGTTCTAGCAGCTGGACCGATAGCGGGATTGGCAGCACGTAGAGGGGGACCGAGTTGATCCCCGGCTTGCACATTCTACCTTTCTGATCGGTTGAGCACCCACACACCCGTTTCGCGGGTTGGCTTAGGCATAGGGAGTTCATGACATGTCTAAGCCCCAGTCGGACCGAGGGTTGTGGCAGCGGGACCGACAGCAGGCAGAGAGGGATCGGTCCGATCCTCGGCTTGCGTATTATGCCTCTCCGACTGGCTCAGTGCCCGCACGTTTATTTCATGTGTTGACTTAGGCATACGGAGTTCATTCCTAGTCTAAGATCAAACTGGACAGAGGGTTGCGATAGCAGGATCGACAACACGCAGGGGGGACCAGGCCAGTCCCCGACTTGTATAATTTTACCTCTCCCATCGGCTGAGCGCCCGCAAGCTTGTTTCATGGGTTGGCTTAGGCATACAGAGTTTATTCCATGTCTAAGCATACAGAGTTCATTCCCAATCTAAGATCGAACCAAACTGAAGGTTGTGATAGCAGGACCCGTAGCACGATCGGTAGCACACAAGGGGGGATCGAGTCGATCCCCGGCTTGCGCATTCTACCTCTCCGACTAGCTGAACACCCGCATGCTCATTTCATGGGTTGGCTTAGGCATACGGAGTTCATTCCATGTCTAAGCCCCAGCCGGACCGAGGGTTATGGCAGCAAGACCGCTAGCGGGATCGGTAGCACGCAGAGGGGGACCAGGCTAATCCTCAGCTTATGCGTATGCCTCTCTGGCCGGTTGAGCACCTGTACGCTCATTTCATGGGTTGACTTAGGCATATGGACTTCATCCCTAGTCTAAGCATACAGAGTTCATTCCCAATCTAAGATTGGATCGGACCGAGGGTTGCAGTAGTAGGACCAGCAGCACACAGGGGGGATCGAGCCGATCCTCGGCTTGTGTATTCTACCTCCCCAGCTGACCTCTTTGGCCGACTGAGCGCCCGCACGCTCGTTTCATTGGTTGACTTAGGCATACAAAGTTCATCCCCATTCTAAGCATACAGAGTTCATTCCTAATCTAATATCAGACCAGACCGAGGGTTGCGATAGCAAGATCTATAGCACGCAGGGGGACCGGGCCGATCCCCAGCTTGTGCATTCTGCCTCTCCGATCGGCTGAGCACTCGCACGCCCATTTCATGTGTTGGCTTAGGCATAGGTAGTTCATTCCATGTCTAAGCCCCAGTCGGACAGAGGGTTGTGGCACCGGGAATGGTAGCATGCAGAGGGGGACCGGGCCGATCCTTGGCTTGCACATTATGCTTCTTCGATCGGTTCAGCACCCGTACGCTCATTTTGTGGGTTAACTTAGGCATACAAAGTTAATTCTCAGTCTAAGATTGGGCCGGATCGAGGGTTGCGACAGCAAGATCAACAGCACGCAGGGAGGGACCGGTCGATCCTTGGCTTGCACATTCTGCTTCTTCGACCGGCTGAGCACCCAAACGTGCATTTCGTGGATTGGCTTAGTTATACGGAGTTCATTCCGTGTCTAAGCATACAGAGTTCATTCCTAGTCTAAGATCGGATCGGATCGAGGGTTACGGTGGCAGGACCAGTAGTAGGATTGACAGCATGCAGGGAGGATCGGGTCGATCCCTGGCTTTCGCATTCTGCCTCTCCGACCGGTTGAGTTCCCGTACACTCGTTTCATGGGTTGGCTTAGGCATACGGAGTTCATTCCATATCTAAGCCCCAGCCGGACTGAGGGTTGTGGTGGTAAGACCGGTAGTGAGATTGGTAACACGCAGAAGATGATCGGGCTAATCCTCGGCTTGCGTATTATGCCTCTCCAGTCGGCCTCTCTGGTCAGTTCAGCGCCCGCAGCGCTCGTTTCATGGGTTGACTTAGGCTTATGGAGTTCATCCCCAGTCTAAGCATACGAAGTTCAGTCCTAGTTTAAGATCGGACTGGACCGAGGGTTGTGGCAGTAGGATTGAAAGCATGCAGGGGGGATCAGGAAGATCCCCAGCTTGCTTATTCTACCTCTCCGGTAGGCTGAGTGCCTGCACGCTCGTTTCGTGGGTTGGCTTAGGCATACAGAGTTCATTCCATGTCTAAGCGTACGGAGTTCATTCCCAGTCTAAGATTTTGAGCCATGATGCACATACTGGGCTCGGGCATGTGCTGGTGCCACATTTTTTTTGCTCGGGGCACCATCGTCGGAGTATCGCCGGAGAGCCTAACCGACGGCATTGGGGGTTCTGATGATTGGGGGGTTGGGGGGTATGCGTACATGATGTGCGATGGGTGCTGGTACTTGGCCCTTATATTGCCCCCTATCCCTCATCAAACCTCGAGAACTCACACCCCCTTGTGGCAGCAGGACCGGCAGCAGAATCGACAGCACGCAGAAGGGGACCGAGCTGATCCCCGACTTACGCATTATGCCTCTCCGGCCGGCTCAGTGTCCGTACACTCATTTCATTGGTTGACTTATGCATACGGAGTTCATTCTCAGTCTAAGATCAGATCCAACTGAGGGTTGCAACAGCAGGATCGACAGTACGTAGGGGGACCAAGCTGATCCCCGACTAGCGCATTCTGCCTCTTCGATCGACTGAGCGTCGCACGCTCATTTCGTGGGTTGGCTTAGGCATATGGAGTTCATTCCATGTCTAAGCCCCAGTCAGACCGAGGGTTTTGATGGTAGGATCGGTAGCAGGATCAGTAGCACGCTCTGATGGGATGCAGAGGGGGACTGGGCTTATCCCCGGGTTGCGTATTATGCCTCTCTGATGGGACTCTATGACTGACTGAGCGCCCGCACGCTCGTTTCATGGGTTGACTTAAGCATATGGAGTTCATTCACAGTCTAAGATCGGACGGGATTGAGGGTTGCGGCAGTAGGATTTGCAGCATGTAAGGGGGATCGGGCCGATCCCTGGCTTGTGCATTCTGCCTCTCCGATCGGTTGAGCGCCCGCACGCCCGTTTCATGGGTTGGCTTAGCATAGGGAGTTCATTCCATGTGTAAGCCCCAGTCGGACAGAGGGTTGTGGCAGCGAGACCGACAGCACGCAAAGGGGCACCGGGCCGATCCTCGGCTTGCGCATTATGCCTCTTCGGTCGGCTCAACGCCCGCACACTCATTTCGTGGGTTGACTTATGCATACGAAGTTCATTCCCAGTCTAAGATCGGAACGGACCGAGGGTTACAGCAGCAGGATCGACAGCACGTAGAGGGGGATCGGGTCGATCCCTGACTTGCACATTCTACCTCTCCGGTTGGCTGAGCGCCCGCACGCTCGTTACATGGGTTGGCTTAGGCATACGGAGTTCATTCCATGTCTAAGCATACGGAGTTCATTCCCAGCCTAAGATTTTGAGCCACGGTGCACATGCTAGGCTCGGGCATGTTCTAGTGCCGTATTTTTTTTGCCTGAGGCACAATCATTGGAGCATCATCGAAGCATCACCGGAGAGCCTAACCGGCGGCATTAGGGGTTCTGGTGATTGGGGGGGCCGGGGGTTGTGCGCACATGATGTGCGATGGGTGTTGGTACTTGCATCACGAGCTCCAACCTTAGACTCAAAAACCGTGTGGCCTTAGGCTTGGAATCTCCTCCTTTATGCCTAAGTCAGCCTAAAACACAAGCGTACGGGCACTAGAACAACGGGAAGGGCTGATTACGTAAGTTAAAGAGAAACAGGATATGAAGGTAGAATTCTGGAAATGCTCTTGTATTCACTGAAACGGAAGTGTTTGATGGTGTACAAATGAGGGAGGAGCAGCCTTCTATTTATAGTTGAGGCTCCAGCTTACACTTAATGGCAATATCCCTAGAATAAAGGCTAAAATCATGGGATTATACAGATTACAATCAATCAAAATGCTAACTCCTGATTTTTAAGGTCAACCAAATCTGTCAGGATGCTGCTGCTGATCTTGCCTGCTTCCAGAAGCTTCCTTCGCGTGTCCAGTACCTTGAGCCCTTCTGGATGTGGTGCGAGCAGCTTGTATGCCAGGCCTTGGTCTCATGGGCTGGCCTGCAAGTTAGGCGGGCGTTCTGAACTCGTTTGCTAGGCTTTGCGCGTAGATACCCGCGAGCACGCCCGGTCTGCGGGCCTGAACCTCTGGCTCACCTATTGGTACGCCTGATGTGCCTGGCGTGCCCGCCTAGGGTTTGACATTCTCCCCCACCTGATTGCACAACACCCTCATTGTGTCTTCTACATGGTACTACCTGATCAGGTCCCCGAACTGCCATAAGTCATCTGCTGGTTCCCAACTTGCCTCACTGTCTGAAAGTCCCTTCCAGTGCACCAAGTACTCTTGTCTTGGCTGATAGTTCTTCCTTCTCACCTCCCGGTCAGCTATGATGCTGTGGACCTCCTTTTCATATGAGGCCCTTGCTCCCAATGGCACACGCTTTGACTCTGCCCATCCTGGATCTCCGTCATCCTCATGGAACGGCTTGAGCATGCTCACATGGAACACCGGGTGTACCCTCGACTAGGGTGGCATATCCAGCTTGTAGGCAACCTTGCCTACCCTCTTGACTACTCAGAAAGGTCCCTTATACCTCTGAACTAGGCCTTTGTGTAGCCCCCTATGGCGCAAATGGGATGCAGCTTCACCAATACCAAGTCTCCAACCTGGAACTGCATGTCCCGCCTATTCTGGTCTACCCACTTCTTCGACCTCTTGGCCGCCTTGCGTAGACAAACTCTGGCCAAGTCAGTTTGCTCCTGCCATGCCTTGGCAAACTTGTATACTATTGGATTCAGCCCTGTATAACTTGCAGCAATCGAACCGGGTGTTAGTGGTTGTTTCCCTATCACAACCTCAAATGGGCTCTGGTTCGTTACCTCGCTCTTTTGCAAGTTGTAGGAAAACTGCACAATATCTAGCAGCTGTGGCCAGTCCCTTTGTGTGGCACTCACATAGTGCCTGAGGTAGGCCTTCAATAGTCCATTCACTCATTCTGTCTGCCCATCAGTCTGCGGATGCATGCTGGTGGAAAAGTTCAAGTCTGACCCCAACAGCTTGAACAACTCAGTCCAGAACCTACCCGTGAAACGCCCGTCCTGATCACTAACAATGGTCTTCGGCACTCCCTAATACTTAACCATGTTTTTCAGGAACAATCGAGCGGCCTCCTCGGCTAGGCACTCCTTGGTTGCTGGAATGAAGATTCCATACTTGGAAAACCTGTCCACCACTACCATGATGCTTCCAAACCCTTCTGCTTTGGGTAAACCGACTATAAAGTCCAGAGAAACACTCTCCCATGGTCGCTCTGGCACTGGCAATGGCTCCAAGAGACCGCCTGGTTTCTTGAGCTCCACCTTGTCCTGTTGGCACATAAGACAAGTCTTCACATAGACCTCCACATCGTCCCTCATGTGCGGCCAGTAGTACCGGTCCTTGATCAACACCAAGGTACGGCTCACTTCGGGGTGTCCAGCCCACCTTGAATCATGGCATTCTTGCAAAACTTCCTTGCAAAGCTTCCCGTGCTGCGGCACAAATAGTCTACTTCCCCTAGTGTATAGCAAGCCATCCCGTAACCAAAACTGCCTAGTCTTACCCTGCTGGGCGTACTCCATCAAAGCTTTGGTTGTAGGATCATGCAGAAGTCCCTCCTTGATGTGCGGCACCAGTGACCCCTCTGGTTGGCTAATGGCAGCAAGGTTAGCCTTCTTGCTCAAGGCATCTGCCACTAGGTTCACCCACCCTGGCTTGTACTCTATCTGGAAATCAAATTCCGTAAGAAAATCTTGCCATCTCGTCTGCTTGAGAGACAACTTCTTCTACGTCTGGAAGTAGCTAGTCGCCACATTGTCCGTCCTAACCACGAACCTCAACCCCAACAGGTAATGGCGTCAAGTGCGCAAGCAGTGCACCACTGCAGTCATCTCTTTCTCTTGGACTGTGTACTTGTGCTCAGCCTCATTCAGCTTTCTGCTCTCAAACGTGACTGGACGTCCTTCCTGCATCAACACACCCCCTACGACAAAGTTTGATGCATCCGTATGCAGCTCATACGGCTTGGCATGGTTTGGCAAGGCCAAGACTGGCTCCTCGGTCATAGCCCGCTTCAACCTTTCAAAGGCTTCCTGGCACCCTGCGCTCCACTCCCATGCTTTCCCTTTCTTTAGCAAGTCAGTAAATGGCGTGGCTATTGCTGAGTGACCTTTGATGAAGCGCCTATAGTAGTTGACCAGCCCAAGGAACGATCTCAACTCAGTGACCTTGGCTAGCGGTTGCCACTCCAGGATAGTGTGTATCTTGCCTTCATCCATGTGTATCTTGCCACCTCCCACTATGTGGCCAAGGAACAAGATCTCCTGCTGGGTGAATGAGCACTTCTCCCTCTTGACAAATAGCTTGTGCGCCCGCAACACCTCAAACACCTATCTCAAGTGGTCTACATGCTCTCCCAAAGTCTGGCTGTAGATCACAATGTCATCCAAATAAACCACAACAAACTGATCAAGGAATGACTGAAGTACCTTGTTCATAAGGGTATAAAATGTTACTGGGGCATTCGTGAGTCTGAAAGGCATCACCAAGAACTCATACAAACCATATCGAGTGACACATGCTATCTTTGGCTCATCTCCCTCTACGATCCGGACTTGATAGTAGCCTGACCTCAAATCTAGCTTGCTGAACCACCTTGCACTCCCAAATTGATCGAACAAATCTGTAATGAGTGGGATAGGGTGCTTGTTCTTGATGGTTAGCTTGTTCAAAGCCCGATAGTCTATGCACAACTGCAACACCCATCATGCTTGCGTTGAAATAGAACTGATGCACCATAGGGTGCCTTCGATGGCCTGATGAAGCCAGCATCAACTAACTCTTTGAGTTGCTTCCTCAATTCCTCCAACTCTGGCGGAGACATTTGGTAAGGGGCTCTAGCTGGTGGCATGGCCTTGGACACCAGCTCGATCTTGTGGTCCAGCTCCCTCTTAGGTGGTAGCTTGCTAGGTAGCATTGCAGGCATCACATCACTAAAGGTCTTCAGCACCTTTAGCACCTCCAAGGGTGACTCGATCTCCTTCTCCCTTGGCTCATCATATTTCAGGGTTGCCAAGAAGGTGTCTTCTTGTCTGCTTACCGCCCTGGCAAATTGGATGGCTAACACCACCCACGACCCAACTTCAGACCCTCTCCTTAATGGCACTAGGCATTGGCACCGTGCATCCAAGATGCAAACATAATCGATAAAAGGCACAAAGAGGGCGTTAATCCGAACAAGGAAATCCAACCCAATCACAATCTCATAGTCGTCAAGGGGGATTACCTCAATGGTCCCCTTGCCTTTCCAATCTCCAAGCTGTAACTCCACTCCCCGTGCTATTCCAATGGTTGGAACTTCTTTGGAGTTCACCTTTTTGATGGTACCAATCCCTTTCTGCACCTTTAGTCTGAGCTTCCGGGCTCTATCACCTGAAATAAAAAGATGTGAGGCACCTGTGTCCACCAGTGCGCTCACCTTCTGACCCGTAACCATCAGATCCGTAAACATCAAGCCCTTTGCCTTGTGGCTCCCCTTACTCTGGATAGCATTGAGCACCAACAACCTAAGCTTTGCTACCCCTGACTCTGGCTCCTCGTTAGACTCCTTGTCTACAGCAGCCAGCTTGCCCTTCTGTGGGTAATTGTACGCTATGTGGCTCCCTCCACATAGGTAGCATGCTAGTGGCTCTCGGTCCCCTTTTGCTTTCCACTTGCCTGCTAGTGGCTTCCTTTCACCATCCTTAGTTGAATGGTCCCGATCTCCATCCTTGGACTCCTGATCATGGTTTTTCCCATTGGACTACTTCTTTCGATCTTTGTCATCCCTACCCTTACCCTTGGGCTTGGTAGACTCGAACTTGTTTAAAGACTTGAACTCTATCAAGGCCTCGACAGTAGTCATGGCTTTAGCCAAGTCTTGAACTCCTCTCCTTTGTAGCTCATGCTTCACCCACGGCTTCAGCCCATCCATGAAAGCAAATAAGGCATCCTTCTCACCTAGATCTAAGATCTATAGCATCAGTTCAGAGAATTTCTGGACATACTCCCTTATGTCCCCTTGCTGGCTCAGCTTGCGTAATTTTGCTCGCGCCTCATCATCGGCATACTCTGGGTAAAATTGTTCTCTGAACTCCTTTTGAAACTCTGCCCAAGTTCCAATCTTGGCGCTCCCACGCCTAACATCATCACACCTACGCCTCTACCACAATAAGGCTACATCAGTGAGATACATAGCAACGGTGCTTACCTTTATCGCCTCGTCTTGCATGCCCATGGCCTAGAAGTACTGCTCCATACCCCAAAGGTAGTTATCTACTTCCTTGGCCACCCTAGTCCCCTTGAACTCCTTAGGCTTGGGGACATCCAATCTTGACTTGGACACTCCAGCAAACATGCCATTCCCAATGGCAGTCTTGCAAGCAACGAGCTCACTAGTAAGCTCCTCCATCCGCTGGTGCATGGCCTCCATGCCATCACGCAAGGTCAGCACTTCAGCCTCCAAAGTCTGATTCTTTTGGGTGAACACATCCAAGCCTTTGTTGAGAGCAGCTTGCAGCTCACTTTGGATCTCCTCCCCCATGGAGTCTAGTGATGCAATATGAGTCTCTACCCCCTCAAGCTTCTCCCTCATGTCTCCCATGGCCGATCCCCGACTTGCACATTCTGCCTCTCCGGCCAGCTGGGTGCCCGTACGCTTGTTTTGTGGGTTGGCTTAGGCATACGGAGTTCATTCCATGTCTAAGCATATGGACTTCATTCCCAGTCTAAGATCGGATCAGACTGAGGGTTACAGCACAGGACCAGCAGCAGGATCGACAGCACGTAGGGGGGACCGAGCTGATCCTTGGCTTGCGCATTCTGCCTCTCCGACTGGCTGAGCACCGGCACGCTCGTTTCATGGGTTGGCTTAGGCATACGAAGTTCATTCCATGTCTAAGCCCCATTCGGATCGAGGGTTGTGGCAGCAGGACCGGTAGCGAGATTGGCAGCACGCAGAGGGGGACCAGGCTGATCCTCGGCTTACGCATTATGCCTCTTCGACCAGCTCTTCGATCGGTTGAGCGCCCGCACGCTCATTTCGTGGGTTGACTTAGGCATATGGAGTTCATTCCCAGTAAAAGATTTGACTAGACCGAGGGTTACGATAGCAGGATCAGCAGCACGTAGGGGGGATCGGGCTGATCACCGGCTTGTGCATTCTGCCTCTTCGGTCGACTGAGTGCCTGCACGCCTGTTTCATGGGTTGGCTTAGGCATAGGCAGTTCATTGCATGTCTAAACCCCAGCCAGACTGAGGGTTGTGGTAACGAGATCAGCAGCACGCAGAGGGGGACCAGATCGATCCCCGGCTTAAGCATTATGCCTCTTCGGTCGGCTGAGCGCCCGCACGCTTGTTTCGTGGGTTGGCTTAGGCATACGGAGTTCATTCCATGTCTAAGCATACGGAGTTCATTCCCAGTCTAAGATTTTGAGCCACGGTGCACATGCTGGGCTCGGGCATGTGCTGGTGCCTCATTTTATTCACCCGGGGCACCATCGTCGGAGCATCGTCGGAGAGCCTAACCGGTGACATTGAGGGTTCTGACGATTGGGGGGCCGGGGGGTGTGCGCACATGATGTGCGATGGGTGCTGGGGACTCAGCCCTTATATTGGCCCCCTATCCCTCATCAAACCACGAAAACTCACACCCCCTTAAAGAGCATTTGAGATTTTATAGGTTTGTTGCCAGTAGCCATTAAAGTGTCTGAAATGGGGACACTTTTTTCGAACGGTCACAAAATCTTCTCCACTTCGAGTTTTTAGCTAAATTTTTTTGTGCATGCCAAAAAAAATACAAGGATCACCTCTGCCAATTTTTGGGACAAAAATCTTTCTAAAAAAATTTTAAAAAATCTCGAACCGCAAAAAGTTTCAAAAATCGTGAAAAATAGAAAATGGGTCGTCTTGCCACGAAACTTCACATGAAGGCTTAGGGGACCATTGTATGAATTTACACGTCATAAAAATGGCATTGGCATGGAAGAAATATGAAGATGTGCTTGAACCCACTTACCATCCGTTCGATCCCCGGCTTGCGCATCTTGCCTCTCTGGTCGACTGAGCGCCTGCATGCTCGTTTCGTGGGTTGCTTAGGCATACGGAGTTCATCCCCACTCTAAGCATACAGAGTTCATTCCTAGTCTAAGATCAGACTGGATCAAGGGCTACGGTAGCAAGATCGGTAGCACACAAGGGGGACCGAGTCGATCCCCCTGCTTGTGCATTCTACCTCTCCGGTCGGCTGAGCACCCGCATGCTCATTTCTTGGGTTGGCTTAGGCATAGCAAGTTCATTCCATGTTTGAGCCCCAGCTGGACTGATGGTTGTGGTAGTAGGATCGACAGCATGCAGAGAGGGATCGGGTCGATCCCCGGCTTGCGCATTATGCCTCTCCGACCGGCTTAGCGCCCGTACGCTCGTTTCGTGGGTTGGTTAGGCATACAGAGTTCATTCTTAGTCTAAGATTTTGAGCCACGGTGCACATGCTGGGCTTGGGCATGTGCTGGTGCCACATTTTTTTTGCTTGGGGCACCATCATCGGAGCATATCGGAGAGCCTAACTGGTGGCATTGGTGGTTCTGACGATTTGGGGGGCCGGAGGAGTGTGCGTACATGATGTGCCATGGGTGCTGGAACTTGTGTCACGGGCTCTGACCTTAGACTCAAAAACCGTGCGGCCTTAGGCTTGGAATCTCCTCCTTTATTCCTGAGTTAGCCTAAAACACAACCGTACGGGCACTAGAATAATGGGAAGGGCTGATTACGCAAGTTAAAGAGAAATAGGATAAGAAGGTAGAATTCTAGAAATGCTCTTGTGTTCATTGAAATGGAAGTGTTTGATGGTGTACAAATGAGGGAGGAGCAGCCCTCTATTTATAGTTAAGGCTCCAGCTTACACTTAATGGCAATATCCCTAGAATAAAGTCTAAAATCATGGGATTATGCAGATTACAATCAATCAGGATGCTAACTCCTGATTTTCAGGGTCAACCAAATCTGCCAGGATGCTACTGTTGATCCTGCCTGCTTCCAGAAGCTTCCCTTGCGTGTCCAGCAACTTGGGCCCTCTTGGATGTGGTACGGGCAGCTTGTATGCCAGGCCTTGGTCTCACGGGCTGGCCTGCAAGTTGGGCGGGCGTTCTGAACTCGTTTGCTAGGCTTTGCGCGTAGATACCCGCCAGTACGCCAGCATGCCTGGTCTGCGGGCCTCAACCTCTGGCTCGCCTGTTGGTGCGCCTGATGTGCCTGGCACGCCTGCCCAGGGTGTGACATTCTCCCCTACCTGATTGCGTAACACCCTCGTTGTGTCTTCTGCATGGTACTGCCTGATCTGGTCCCTGAACTGCCATAAGTCATCTACTGGTTCCCAGCTCAGCTCACTATCTAGAAGTCCCTTCCAATGCACCAAGTACTCTTGTCTTGGCTAATAGTTCTTCCGTCTCACCTCTCGGTCAGCTATGATGCAGTGGACCTCCTTCTCATATGAGGCCCTTGCTCCTAATGGCACACACTTTGACTCTGCCCTTCTTGGATCTCCCTCATCCTCATGGAACGGCTTGGGCATGCTCACATGGAACACCGGGTGTACCCTCGACTTGGGTGGCATGTCCAGCTTGTAGGCAACCTTGCCTACCCTTTTGACTACTCGAAAAGGTCCCTCATACCTCCAAACTAGGCCTTTGTGCAACCCCCTATGGCGTACAATGGGATGCAGCTTCACCAACACCAAGTCTCTAACCTAGAACTGCACGTCCCTCCTATTCTGGTCTGCCCACTTCTTCGACCTCTTGGCCGCCTTGTGTAGACAAACTCTGGCGAAGTCAGTTTGCTCTTGCCATGCCTTGGCAAACTTGTATGCTACTGGATTTGGCCCTGTATAACCTGCAGTAATCGAACCAGGTGTTAGTGGTTGTTGCCCTATCACGACCTCAAATGGGCTCTGGTTCTTTGCCTCGCTCTTTTGCAAGTTATAGGAAAACTATGCAATATCTAGTAGCTTTGGCCAGTCCCTTTGTATGGCACTCACATAGTGCCTGAGGTAGACCTCCAATAGTCCATTCACTCATTTTGTCTGCCCATCAATCTGCGAATGCATGCTGGTGGAAAAGTTCAAGTCTGACCCCAACAGCTTGAACAACTCAGTCCAGAACCTACCCGTGAAACGCCCGTCTTGATCACTAACAATGGTCCTCGACACTCCCCAGTACTTAACAATGTTCTTCAAGAACAATCGAGTTGCCTGCTTGGCTGGGCACTCCTTGGTTGCTGGAATGAAGATTCCATACTTGGAAAACCTGTCCACCACTACCACGATGCTTCCAAACCCTTCTGCTTTGGGTAGACCGTCTATAAAGTCCAGAGAAACACTCTCCCATGGTCACTCTAGCACTGGCAATGGCTCCAAGAGATCACCTGGTTTCTTGAGCTCCACTTTGTCCTATTGGCATACAAGACAAGTCTTCACATAGGCCTTCACATTGTCCCTCATGTGCGGCCAGTAGTATCGGTCCTCGATCAGCGCCAAGGTACGGCTCACTCTGAGGTGTCCAACTCACCTTGAATCATGGCATTCTTGCAAAACTTCCTTGCGGAGCTTCCCGTGCTACGGCACAAACAGTCTACTGCCCCTGGTGTACAGCAAGCCATCCTGCAACCAAAACCACCTAGTCTTACCTTGTTGGCCGTACTCCATCAAAGCCTTGGCTGTAGGATCATACGTAAGTCCCTTCTTAATGCGTGGCACCAGTGACCCCTTTGGTTGGCTAATGGCACCAAGGTTAGCCTTCATGTTCAGGGCGTCTGCCACTAGGTTCGCCCGCCCCGGCTTGTACTCCATCTGGAAATCAAATTCTGTAAGAAAATCTTGCCATCTTGCCTGCTTGGGGGATAGCTTCTTCTGCGTCTAAAAGTAGCTGGTCACCACATTGTCCGTCCTAACCATGGACCTCAACCCCAACAGGTAATGGCACCAAGTACATAAGCAGTGCACCACTGCAGTCATCTCCTTCTCTTGGACCGTGTATTTGGGCTCGGTCTCGTTCAGCTTCCTGCTCTCGAACGCGACTGGACATCCCTCTTGCAACGACACGCCCCCTATGGCAAAGTCTGATGCATCCGTATGCACCTCATACGACTTGGCATGGTCTGGCAAGGCCAAGACTAGCCCCACGATCACAAGCCGCTTCAACCTGTCAAAGGCTTCCTGGCACCCTGCGCTCCACTCCTATGCTTTCCCTTTCTTTAGCAAGTCAGTCAATGGCGTGGCTATGGCTGAGTGACCTTTGATGAAGCGCCTGTAGTAGTTGACCAGCCCAAGGAACGATCTCAACTCAGTGACCTTGGTTGGCGGTTGCCACTCCAGGATGGCGTGTATCTTGCCTTCATCCATGCATATCCTGCCACCTCCCACTATGTGGCCGAGGAACAGGATCTCTTGCTAGGCGAATGAGCACTTCTCCCTCTTGACAAATAGCTTGTGTGCCCGCAACACCTCGAACACCTATCTCAAGTGGTCTACATGCTCTCCCAAAGTTTGGCTATAGATCACAATGTCATCCAAATAAACCACAACAAATCGATCAAAGAATGACTGAAGTACCTTGTTCATAAGGGTGCAGAATGTTGTTGGGGCATTTGTGAGTCTGAAAGGCATCACCAAGAACTCATACGAACCATACCGAGTGACACATGCTGTCTTTGGCTCATCTCCCTCCGCGATCCCGACCTGATAGTAGCCTAACCTCAAATCCAGCTTGGTGAACCACCTTGTGCTCCCAAGTTGATCGAACTAGTTCGTAATGAGTGGGATGGGGTACTTGTTCTTGATGGTCAGCTTGTTCAAAGCCCGAAAGTCTATGCACAGCCGCAACGACCCATCATGCTTGCACTGAAATAGAACCGGTGCACCATAGGGTGCCTTCGATGGCCTGATGAAGCCAGCATCAACTAACTCTTTGAGTTGCTTCCTCAACTCCTCCAACTCTGGTGGGGACATTCGGTAAGGGGCTCTAGCTGGTGGCTTTGCCTCGAACACCAGCTTGATCTTGTGGTCCACCTCCCTCTTAGGTGGTAGCTTGCTAGGTAGCTTTACGGGCATCACATCACTGAAGGTCTTCAGCACCTTTAGCACCTCCAAGGGTGATTCGATCTCCTTCTCCCTTGGCTCATCATATTTCAAGTCTACCAAGAAGGTGTCTTCTTGTCTGCTTATCGCCTTGGCAAATTGGATGGCTGACACCACTCACGACCTAATTCTAGACCCTCTCCTCAATGGCACTAGGCATTGGCACCGTGCATCCAAAATGCAAACACAATCGGCGAAAGGCACAAGAAGGGCGTTAGTCTAAACAAGGAAATCCAACCCAATCACAAACTCATAGTCCTCAAGGGGTATTACCTCAATGGTCTCCTTGCCTTTCCAGTCTCCAAGCTGTAACTCTACTCCCCGCACTACTCTAATGGCTGCTTCATTAGAGTTCACCGTTTTGATGGTACCATTCCCTTTCTGCACCTTTAGTCTGAGCTTCCAGGCTCTATCACCTAAAATAAAAAGATGTGAGGCACCTGTGTCCACTAGTGCACTCACTTTCTTAACCGCAACCATCAGATCCGTAAACATCAAGCCCTTTGGCTTGTGGCTCCCCTTACTCTGGACAACATTGAGCACCAATGACTGAAGCTTTGCTGCCCCTGACTCTGGCTTCTCGTCAAACTCCTTGTCTACAGCAGCCAGCTTGCCCTTCTGCGGTAATTGCATGCTACGTGGCTTTCTCCACATAGTTAGCATGCTAGTGGCTCTCGATCCCCCTTTGCTTTCCACTTGCCTGCTGGTGGCTTCCTCTCGCCATCCTTGGTTGAACAGTCCCGGTCTCCATCCTTGGACGCCTAATTACGGTCCTTCCCCTTGGACTACTTTTTTCGGTCCTTATCATCCCTGTCCTTACCCCTGGGCTTGGTAGACTCAAACTTGTTCAGAGGCTTGAACTCTATCAAGGCCTCGACAGTAGTCTTGGCTTTAGCCAAGTCATGAACTCCTCTACTTTGTAGCTCATGCTTCACCCACGACTTCAGCCCATCCATGAAAGCAAATAAGGCATCCTTCTCACCTAGATCCGAGATCTGTAGCATCAGTTTAGAGAATTTCTGGACATACTCCCTTATGTCCCTTGCTGGCTCAGCCTACGTAACTTTGCTCGCGCCTCATCATCGGCATACTTCAGGTAAAATTGTTCTCTGAACTCCTTTTGGAACTTTGTGCAGGTTCCAATCTTGGTGCTCCCATGTCTGACATCATCACACCTGTGCCTCTACCATAATAAGGCTACATCAGTGAGATACATAGTAGCGGTGCTTACCTTTATCGCCTCGTCTTGCATGCCCATGGCCTGGAAGTACTGCCCCATACCCTAAAGGTAGTTATCCACTTCCTTGGCTGCCCTAGTCCCCTTGAACTTCTTAGGCTTGGGGACATCCAATCTGGACTTGGACACTCCAACAAACATGCCATTCCTAATGGCAGTCTTGCAAGCAACGAGCTCACTTGTAAGCTCCTCCATTCGCTGGCGCATGGCCTCCATGCCATTGTGTAAGGTCAGCATTTCAGCCTCCAAGGTCTGATTCTTTTGGGTGAACATGTCCAAGCCTTTGTTGATAGCAGCTTGCAGCTCACTTTGGATCTCCTCCCTCATGGAGTCTAGCGATGCAATGTGAGTCTCTACCCCCTCAAGCTTCTCCCACATGTCGCCCATGGTCACCTACACCATAGCCAGCCTACCGTCCATGGTAGACCAGATATCTCTAGAACTGGCTTTCCTCCCTCTTCCATGGCCATGCTCCTAGGCCTCTGGTTATTGGTTAGCAGCGTCACTTTGGGATGCCATCTCCTCTAACTTGTACAACACAAACACGCAGAATCAAACTTGCTCTGATACCAACTGTCACGGGCTCCGACCTTAGACTCAGAAACCGTGCAGCCTTAGGCTTGGAATCTCTTCCTTTATGCCTAAGTCAGCCTAAAACACAAGTGTACGGGCACTAGAACAAGAGGAAGGGTTGATTACCCAACTTAAAGAGAAACAGGATAAGAAGGCAGAATTCTGGAAATGCTCTTGTATTCACTGAAACATAAATGTTTGATGGTGTACAAATGAGGGAGGAGCAGTCCTCTATTTATAGTTGAGGCTCCAGCTTATACTTAATGGCAATATCCCTAGAATAAAGGCTAAAATCATGGGATTATACAGATTACAATCAATCAGGATGCTAACTCCTAATTTTTAGGGTCAACCAAATCTACCAGGATGCTACTGCTGATCCTGCCTGCTTCCAAAAGCTTTCCTTGCATGTCCAGCACCTTGGGCCCTTCTAGTTGTTGTGCGGGCAGCTTGTATACTAGGCCTTGGTCTCATGGGTTGGCCTGCAAGTTGGACGGGCGTTTTAAACTCGTTTGCTAGGCTTTGCGTGCAGATACCCGCCAGCACGCCTGGTTTGCGGGCCTCAACCTCTGGCTCGCCTGATGTGCCTGGCGTGCCCCTCCTAGGGCATGACACTTGGCCTTTATATTGGCCCCTATCCCTCATCAAACCTTGAGAACTCACACCCCCTTAAAGAGCATTTGAGATTTTATAGGTTTGCTGCCAGTAGCCATTAAAGTGTCTGAAATGGGGACACTTTTTCTAAATGGTCACAAAATCTTCTCCATTTCAATTTTTTAGCTGAATTTTTTGGTGCATGCCAACAAAAATACAAGGATCACCTCTACCAAATTTGGGGACAAAACTCTTTCTAAAACAATTTAAAAAAATCCCGAACCGTAAAATGTTTCAAAAATAGAAAACGAGTCATCTTGCCACGAAACTTCACATGAAGGCTTAGGGGACCATTGTATGAATTTACAAGCCATAAAAATGGCATTGGCATGGCAGAAATATGAAGATGTGCTTGAACCCACCTACCACCCATTCGATCCACGACTTGCGCATCTTGCCTCTCTGGTCGGCTGAGCGCCCGCACGCTCATTTCGTGGGTTGACTTAGGCATACGGAGTTCATCCCCAGTCTAAGCATACGGAGTTCATTCCGAGTCTAAGATCGGACCGGACTGAGGGTTGCGGTAGCAGGATCGATAGCACGCAGGGGTGACCGGCTTGCGCATTCTACCTCTCCGACCGGCTGAGCGCCCGCACGCCTATTTCGTGGGTTGGCTTAGGCATAGGGTGTTCATTCCATGTCTAAGCCCCAACTGGATCGAGGGTTGTGGCAGCGAGACCAGCAGCATGCAGAAGGGGACCAGGCCAATCCTCGGCTTGCACATTATGCCTCTCCGGCCAGCTCAGCGCCCGCACGCTCGTTTCATCAGTTGACTCAGGCATACGGAGTTCATTCCTAGTCTAAGGTCAAACCAGACCAAGGGTTACGGTAGTCAGATCGACAGCATGCAGTGGGGATCGGGTCGATCCCCGGCTTGCACATTCTGCCTCTCCAGCCGGCTGAGTGCCTACACGCTCGTTTCATAGGTTGGCTTAGGCATATAGAGTTCATTCCACGTCTAAGCATACGGAGTTCATTCCCAGTCTAAGATCAGACCAGACCGAGGATTGTGGTAGTAGGACCAGTAACAGGATTGACAGCACGTAGGGGGGACCAAGCTGATCCTCAGATTGCGCATTTTGCCTCTTCGGTCGGCTAAGTGCCCGCACACTTATTTCTTGCGTTGACTTAGGCATACGGAGTTCATTCCTAGTCTAAGATCAGACCGAACCAAGGGTTGCGACAGTAGGATCAACAGCACGCAGAGGGGGACCAGGCCAGTCCCCGACTTGTATAATTTTGCCTCTCTGGTCGGTTGAGCGCCCGTAAGCTCGTTTCGTGGGTTGGCTTAGGCATACGGAGTTTATTCCATGTCTAAGCATACAGAGTTTATTCCATGTCTAAGCATACGGAGTTCATTCCAAGTCTAAGATCGAACCAGACCGAGGGTTGCAATAGCAAGACCCACAGCAGGATCGGTAGCATGTAGGGGGGGATCAGGTCGATCCCCGGCTTGCGCATTCTGCCTCTCTGGCCGGCTGAGCACCCGCACGCTCATTTAATGGGTTGGCTTAGGCATACAAAGTTCATTCCATTTCTAAGCCCCAGTCGGATCGAAGGTTGTGGTAGCAGGACCTACAGCGGGTTCGATAGCATGCAGAGGGGGACCAGGCTGATCCCCGGTTTATGCGTTATGCCTCTTCGGCCGGCTGAGTGCCCGCATGCTCATTTCATGGGTTGACTTAGGCATACAAAGTTCAACCCCAGTCTAAGCATACAGAGTTCAATCCCAGTCTAAGATCGGACCGGACCAAGGGTTGCGGTAGTAGGACCAGCAGCACGCAAGAGGGATCGAGTCGATCCTCGGCTTGTGCATTCTGCCTCCCCAGCTGACCTCTCTGGCCGACTGAGCGCCCGCACGCACATTTCATAGGTTGACTTAGGCATACGAAGTTCATCCCCAGTCTAAGCATACAGAGTTCATTCCCAGTCTAATATCAGACCAGACCGAGGGTTGCGGCAGCAGGATCGTAGCATGCAGGGGGGACCGGGCCGATCCCTGGCTTGTGCATTTTGACTCTCCGATCGGCTGAGCGCTCACACGCCCGTTTCGTGTGTTGGCTTAGGAATAGGGATTTCATTCCATGTCTAAGCCCCAGCCAGACAGAGGGTTGTGGCAACGAGATCGGCAACACGCAGAGGGGGATCGGGCCAATCCCTGGCTTGCGCATTATGCCTCTACGATCGGTTCAACACCCGTACGCTCGTTTCATGGGTTGACTTAGGCATACAGAGTTAATTCTCAGTCTAAGATTAGGTCGGATCGAGGGTTACTACAGCAGGATCGACAGCACGCAGGGAGGGACCGATCGATCCTCAGCTTGCTCATTCTACCTCTCCGACCGACTGAGCGCCCACACGCGCATTTCGTGGGTTGGCTTAGGCATACGGAGTTCATTCCATGTCTAAGCATACAGAGTTCATTCCTAGTCTAAGATCAGACCGGACCAAGGTTTGCGGTAGCATGACCAGTAGCAGGATCAACAGCACGCAGGGGGGGATCGAGCCGATCCCTAGCTTTTGCATTCTACCTCTCCGGCCGACTGAGCGCCCGCATGCTCGTTTCATGGGTTGGCTTAGGCATACCGAGTTCATTCCATGTCTAAGCCCCAGTCGGACTGAGGGTTGTGGTAGCAGGACCGGTAGTGAGATCGGTAGCACGTAGAAGGGGATCGGGCTGATCCTTGGCTTGCGCATTATGCCTCTTCGACCGGTCTCTCTGGTCGGCTTAGTGCCCGCACGCTCGTTTCATGGGTTGACTTAGGCTTATGGAGTTCATCCCCAGTCTAAGCATACGGAGTTCATTCCCAGTTTAAGATCAGACTGGATCGAGAGTTGTGGCAGCAGGATCGACAGCATTTAGGGGGACCAAGTAGATCCCCGGCTTGCTTATTCTGCCTCTTCGGTATGCTGAGTGCCCGCATGCTCGTTTCGTGGGTTGGCTTTGGCATACGGAGTTCATTCCATGTCTAAGCATACGGAGTTGATTCCCAGTCTAAGATTTTGAGCCATAATGCACATACTGGGCTCGGGCATGTGCTAGTGCCGCATTTTTTTTACTCGAGGCACCATTGTTGGAGTATCGTCGGAGAACCTAATAGGCGGCATTGGAGGTTTCGGCGATTGGGGGGTTGGGGGTGTGCGTACATGATGTGCGATGGGTGCTAGTACTTGGCCCTTATACTGGCCCCCTATCCCTCATCAAACCTCGAGAACTCACACCCCCTTGTGGCAGCAGGACCGACAGCGGGATCGGTAGCACACAGAGGGGGATCGAGCTGATCTTCGGCTTATGCATTATGCCTCTCCAGCCGACTCAGCGCCCGCACGCTCATTTCGTGGGTTGACTTATGCATACGGAGTTCATTCTCAGTCTAAGATTGGATCAAACCGAGGGTTGCAGTAGCAGGAATGACAGCACGCAGGGGGGATCGGGTCGATCCCCGGCTAGCGCATTCTGCCTCTCCGGTCGACTGAGCGCCCGCACGCTCGTTTCGTGGGTTGGCTTAGGCATACGGAGTTCATTCCATGTCTAAGCCCCAATCGGACCGAGGGTTGTGGCGGCAGGACCGGTAGTAGGATCAGTAGCACGCAGAGGGGGATCGGGCTTATCCTAGGGTTTCGCATTATGCCTCTCTGATCGGCCTTTACGGCTGACTAAGCACCCGCACGCTCGTTACATGGGTTGACTTAGGCATACGGAGTTCATCCCCAGCCTAAGCATACGGAGTTCATTCCCAGTCTAAGATCAGATGGGACTGAGGGTTGCGGCAGCAGGATCCGCAGCACGCAGGGGGGATCGGGCTGATCCCTGGCTTGTGCATTTTGCCTCTCCGATCGGTTGAGCGCCCGCACGTCCGTTTGGTGGGTTGGCTTAGCATAGGGAGTTAATTCCATGTGTAAGCCCCAACCGGACCGAGGGTTGTGGTAGTGAGACCGACAACATGCAAAAGGGGATCAAGTCGATCCTCGGCTTGCGCATTATGCCTCTTCGGTCGGCTCAACGCCCGCACGCTCGTTTCATGGGTTGACTTATGCATACGGAGTTCATTCCCAGTCTAAGATCAGACCGAACCGAGGGTTACGATAGTAGGATCGACAGCATAAAGAGGGGGATCGGGCCGATCCCTGACTTGCGCATTCTACCTCTCCGGCCAGCTAAGCGCCCGTACGCTCGTTCTGTGGGTTGGCTAAGGCATACAGAGTTCATTCCATGTCTAAGCATATGAAGTTCATTCCCAGCCTAAGATTTAGAGCCACGGTTCACATGCTGGGCTCGAGCATGTTCTGGTGCAGCATTTTTTTTACCCGAGGTAGCATCGTCGAAGCATCGTCGGAGAGCCTAACCAACAGCATTGGGGGTTCCGACGATTGGGGGGGCCGAGGGGTGTGCGCACATGATGTGCGATTGGTGCTGGTACTTGCATCACGGGCTCCGACCTTAGACTCAAAAACCGTGTGGCCTTAGGCTTGGAATCTCCTCCTTTAAGCCTAAGTCAGTCTAAAACACAAGCGTACGAGCACTAGAACAACGGGAAGGGCTGATTACGCAAGTTAAAGAGAAACAGGATATGAAGGTAGAATTCTGGAAATGCTCTTGTATTCATTGAAACGGAAGTGTTTGATGGTGTACAAATGAGGGAGGAGCAGCCCTCTATTTATAGTTGAGGCTCCAGCTTACACTTAATGGCAATATCCCTAGAATAAAGGCTAAAATCATGGGATTATACAGATTACAATCAATCAGGATGCTAACTCTTGATTTTCAGGGTCAACCAAATCTGCCAGGATACTGCTGCTGATCCTGCCTACTTCCAAAAGCTTCCCTTGCATGTCCAGCACCTTGGGCCTTTCTGGATGTGGTGCGGGCAGCTTGTATGCCAGGCCTTGGTCTCACGGGCTGGCCTGTAAGTTAGACGGGCGTTCTGAACTCGTTTGCTAGGCTTTGCGCATAGATACCTGCCAACATGCCTGGTCTACGGGCCTGAACCTCTGGCTCACCTGCTGGTGCGCCTGATGTGCCTGGCATGCCTGCTAAGGGCGTGACATTCTCCCCCACCTGATTGCACAACGCCCTCATTGCATCTTCTTCATGGTACTACCTGATCTGGTCCTCGAACTGCCATAAGTCATCTGTTAGTTCCCAAGTTGCCTCATTGTCTGAAAGTCCCTTCCAGTGCACCAAGTACTCTTGTCTTGGCTGATAGTTCTTCCGTCTCACCTCCCGATCAGCTATGATGCTGTGGACCTCCTTCTCATTAAAGGACCTTGCTCCCAATGGTGCATGCTTTGACTCTGCCCATCCTGGATCTCTGTTATCCTTATGGAACGGCTTAAGCATGCTCACATGAAACACCGGGTGTACCCTCAGCTTGGGTGGCATATCCAGCTTGTAGGCAACCTTGCCTACCCTCTTGACTACTTGGAAAGGTCCCTTATACCTCTGAACTAGGCCTTTGTGCAGCCCCCTATGGCACACAATGGGATGTAGCTTCACCAATACCAAGTCTCCAACCTGGAACTGCATGTCCCACCTATTCTGGTCTGCCCATTTCTTCGACCTCTTGGCCGCCTTGTGTAGACAAACTCTGGCCAAGTCCGTTTGCTCCTGCCATGCCTTGGCAAACTTGTATGCTACTGGATTCGACCCTGTATAACCTACAGCAATCGAACTGGGTGTTAGTTGTTGTTGCCCTATCACAACCTCAAATGGGCTCTGGTTCATTACCTCGCTCCTTTGTAAGTTGTAGGAAAACTGCACAATATCTAGCAGCTTTGGCCAGTCCCTTTGTGTGGCACTCACATAGTGCCTGAGGTAGACCTTCAATAGTCCATTCACTCGTTCTGTCTGCCCATCGGTCTGCGGATGCATGCTGGTGGAAACGTTCAAGTCTGACCCCAATAGCTTGAACAACTCAGTCCAGAACCTAACCGTGAAACGCCCATCCTAATCACTAACAATGGTCCTCGGCACTCCCCAATACTTAACCATGTTCTTCAGGAACAATCGAGCTGCCTCCTCGGCTGGGCACTCCTTGGTTGCTGGAATGAAGATTCCATACTGGGAAAACCTGTCCACCACTACCATGATGCTTCCAAACCCTTCTGCTTTGGGTAGACCAACTATAAAGTCCAAAGAAACAGTCTCCCATGGTGGCTCTGCCACTGGCAATGGCTCTAAGAGACCGCCTGGTTTCTTGAGCTCCACCTTGTCTTGTTGTCACATAAGAGAAGTCTTCCCATAGGCCTCCACATCGTCCCTCATGTGCGGCCAGTAGTATCGGTCCTTGATCAACACTAAGGTACGGTTCACTCCAGGGTGTCCAGCCCACCTTGAATCATGGCATTCCTACAAAACTTCCTTGCAGAGCTTCCCGTGCTGTGGCACAAACAATCTACTTCACCTGGTGTACAGCAAGCCATCCTGCAACCAAAACCGCCTAGTCTTACCTTGCTGGGCGTACTCCATCAAAGCCTTGGCTGTAAGGTCATGCACAAGTCCCTCCTTGATGTGCGGCACCAGTGACCCCTCTGGTTGGCTAATGGCAGCAAGGTTAGCCTTCTTGCTCAGGGCATCTGCCACTAGGTTCACCCGCCTCGACTTGTACTCTATCTGGAAATCAAATTTCGTAAGAAAATCTTGCCATCTCGCCTGCTTGGGGGATAGCTTCTTCTATGTCTGGAAGTAGCTGGTCGCCACATTGTCTATCCTAACCACAAACCTCGACCCCAACAGGTAATGGCGCCAAGTGCGCAAGTAGTGCACCACTGCATTCATCTCTTTCTCTTGGACCGTTACCTGTGCTCAGTCTCGTTCAGCTTCCTGCTCTCAACCGTGACTGGACGTCCTTCCTGCATTAACATGCCCCCTATGGCAAAGTCTGATGCATCCGTATGCACCTCATATGGCTTGGCATGGTCTAGCAAGGCCAAGACTGGCTCCTCGATCACAGCCCGCTTCAACCTGTCAAAGGCTTCCTGGCACCCTGCGCTCCACTCCCATGCTTTCCCTTTCTTTAGCAAGTCAGTCAATGGCGTGGCTATTACTGAGTGACCTTTGATGAAGCGCCTATAGTTGTTGACCAGCCTAAGGAACGATCTCAACTCAGTGACCTTGGCTGGCGGTTGCCACTCTAGGATAGCGTGTATCTTGCCTTCATCTATGCGTATCTTGCCACCTCCCACTATATGGCCAAAGAACGAGATCTCCTGCTGGGCGAATGAGCACTTCTCCCTCTTAACAAACAGCTTGTGTGCCCGCAACACCTCGAACACCTGTCTCAAGTGGTCTACATGCTCTCTCAAAGTCTGGCTGTAGATCATAATGTCATCCAAATAAACCACAACAAACCGATCAAGGAATGACCGAAGTACCTTGTTCATAAGGGTGCAGAATGTTGCTGGGGCGTTCGTGAGTCTGAAAGGCATCACCAAGAACCCATACGAACCATACCGAGTGACACATGCTATCTTTGGCTCATCTCCCTCTATGATCCTGACTTGATAGTAGCCTGACCTCAAATCCAGCTTGGTGAACCACCTTGCGCTCCCAAGTTGATCGAACAAGTCCGCAATGAGTGGGATGAGGTACTTGTTCTTGATGGTTAGCTTGTTCAAAGCCCAGTAGTCTATGCACAGCTACAACAACCCATCATGCTTGCGCTGAAATAAAACCGATGCACCATAGGGTGCCTTCGATGGCCTGATGAAGCCAGCATCAACTAACTCTTTGAGCTGCTTCCTTAACTCCTCCAACTCTGGTGGAGACATTTGGTAAAGGGCTCTAGCTGGTGGCTTTGCCTCGGACACCAGCTCGATCTTGTGGTCCACCTCCCTCTTAGGTGGTAGCTTGCTAGGTAGCTTTGCGGGCATCACATCACTAAAGGTCTTCAGCACCTTTAGCACCTCCAAGGGTGACTCGATCTCCTTCTCCCTTGGCTCATCATATTTCAGGGCTGCCAAGAAGGTGTCTTCTTGTCTGCTTACCGCCTTGGCAAATTGGATGGCTGACACCACCCACGACCCAACTCCAGACCCTCTCCTTAATGGCACTAGGCATTGGCACCATGCAATCAAGATGCAAACACAATCGGTAAAAGGCACAAAGAGGGCATTAATCCAAGCAAGGAAATCCAACCCAATCACAAACTCATAGTGTCAAGAGGGATTACCTCAATGGTCTCCTTGCCTTTCCAGTCTCCAAGCTGTAACTCCATTCCCCGCGCTACTCCAATGGCTAGAACTTCTTCAGAGTTCACTGTTTCGATGGTACCAGTCCCTTTCTGCACCTTTAGTCTGAGCTTCCAGGCTCTATCACCTGAAATAAAAAGATGTGAGGCACTTGTGTCCACCAGTGCGCTCACCTTCTGACCCCCAACCATCAGATCTGTAAACATCAAGCCCTTTGGCTTGCGGCTCCCCTTACTCTGGATAGCATTGAGCACCAACGACCCAAGCTTTGCTACCCCTGACTCTGGCTACTCGTCAGACTCCTTGTCTACAGCAGCCAGCTTACCCTTCTGCGGGTAATTACGCGCTATATGGCTCCCTCCACATAGGTAGCATGCTACTGGCTCTCGATCCCCTTTTGCTTTCCACTTGCCTGCTAGTGGCTTCCTTTCACCATCCTTGGTTGAATGGTCTCGGTCTCCATCCTTGGACTCCCGGTCATGATCCTTTCCTTTGGATTGCTTCTTTCGATCTCTATCATCCCTGCCCTTACCCTTGGGCTTGGTAGACTCGAACTTGTTCAGAGACTTGAACTCTATCAAGGCCTCGACAGTAGTCAGCTTTAGCCAAGTCATGAACTCCTCTCCTTTGTAGCTCATGCTTCACCCACGGCTTCAGCCCATCCATGAAAGCAAATAAGGCATCCTTCTCACCTAGATCTAAGATCTATAGCATCAGTTCAGAGAATTTTTGGACATACTCCCTTATGTCCCCTTGCTGGCTCAGCCTGCGTAATTTTGCCCGCGCCTCATCATCGACATACTCTGGGTAAAATTATTCTCTGAACTCTTTTTAGAACTTTGCCCAGGTTCCAATCTCGGTGCTCCCATGCCTGACATCATCACACCTGTGCCTCTACCACAATAAGGCTACATCAGTGAGATACATATCAACGGTGCTTACCTTTATTGCCTCGTCTTGCATACCCATGGCCTAGAAGTACTGCTCCATACCCCAAAGGTAGTTATCTACTTCCTTGGCCACCCTAGTCCCCTTGAACTCCTTAGGCTTGGGGACATCCAATCTTGACTTGGACACTCTAGCAAACAGGCCATTCCCAATGGCAGTCTTGCAAGCAACAAGCTAACTGGTAAGCTCCTCCATCCGCTGGTGCATGGCCTCCATGCCATCGCGCAAGGTCAGCACTATAGCCTCCAAGGTCTGATTCTTTTGGGTGAACACATCCAAGCCTTTGTTGAGAGTAGCTTGCAGCTCACTTTGGATCTCCTCCCCTATGGAGTCTAGCAATGCAATATGAGTCTCTACCCCCTCAAGCTTCTCCCCCATGTCGCCCATGGCCAATTCCCGGCTTGCGCATTCTGCCTCTCCGACCAGCTGGGTGCCCGTACGCTCGTTTTGTGGGTTGGCTTAGGCATACAGAGTTCATTCCATGTCTAAGCATACGGAGTTCATTCCCAGTCTAAGATCGGATCGGACCGAGGGTTGCGGCACAAGACCAATAGCAGGATCGACAGCACGCAGGGGGGACTGGGCCGATCCCCGGCTTGCGCATTCTGCCTCTTCGACTGGCTGAGTACCCGCACGTTCATTTCATGGGTTGGC
The DNA here is from genome assembly GCF_047325235.1 of Durio zibethinus. Lineage (NCBI taxonomy): Eukaryota > Viridiplantae > Streptophyta > Magnoliopsida > Malvales > Malvaceae > Durio > Durio zibethinus. Next base: position 21,740,655 of record NC_143181.1, read on the forward strand.
TTAGGCATACGGCATCATTCCATGTCTAAGCCCTAGTCGGACCAAGGGTTGTGGTAGCAGGACCGGTAGCAGGATCGGCAGCACGCAGAGAGGGATCGGGCTGATCCTCGGCTTGTACATTATGCCTCTTCGACCGACTTCTCCGGTCGGTTGAGCGCCCGCACGCTCATTTCATGGGTTGGCTTAGGCATACGGAGTTCATTCCCAGTCAAAGATCTGACCAGATCGAGGGTTATGACAGCAGGATCGACAGCACGCAGGGGGACCGGGTCGATCACCGGCTTGTGCATTCTGCCTCTCCGATCGACTGAGCGCCTGCACGCCCGTTTCATGGGTTGGCTTAGGCATAGGGAGATCATTCCATGTCTAAGCCGTAGCCGGACGGAGGGTTGTGGTAGCGGGACCAGCAGCACGTAGAGGGGGACCAAGTCGATCCCCGGCTTGCGCATTATGCCCTCCGGCCAGCTGAGCGCCCGTACGCTTGTTTCGTGGGTTGGCATAGGCATACGGAGTTCATTCCATGTCTAAGCATACAGAGTTCATTCCCAGTCTAAGATTTTGAGCCATGGTGCACATGCTGGGCTCGAGCATGTGCTGGTGCTCAATTTTTTTCACCCGGGGCACCATCGTCGGAGCATCGCCGGAGAGCCTAACCGACGACATTGGGGGTTCCGACGATTGGGGGGCCGGGGGGTGTGCGCACATGATGTGCGATGGGTGCTGGTACTTGGCCCTTATATTGGCCCCCTATCCCTTAACAAACCTCGAAAACTCACACCCTCTTAAAGAGCATTTGAGATTTTATAGGTTTGCTGCCAGTAGCCATTAAAGTGTCTGAAATGGGGACACTTTTTTCAAACAGTCACAAAATCTTCTCCACTTCGAGTTTTTAGCTAAATTTTTTTTTTGCATGCCAAAAAAAATACAAGGATCACCTCTACCAAATTTGGGGACAAAATTCTCTCTAAAAAAATTTAAAAAAATCTCAAACCGTAAAAAGTTTCAAAAATCGTGAAAAATAGAAAATGGGTCGTCTTGCCACGAAACTTCACATGAAGGCTTAGGGGACCATTGTATGAATTTACACGTCATAAAAATGGCATTGGCATGGTAGAAATATGAAGATGTGCTTGAACCCACCTATCACCTGTTCGATCCCCGGCTTGTGCATCCTACCTCTCTGGTCGGCTGAGTGCCCGCATGCTCGTTTCGTGGGTTGACTTAGGCATACGGAGTTCATCCCTAGTTTAAGCATATAGAGTTCATTCCTAGTCTAAGATCAGACTGGATCGAGGGCTACGATAGCAGGATCGGCAGCATGCAGAGGGGATCGAGTCGATCCCCAGCTTACGCAATCTGCCTCTCCGGATGACTGAGCACTCGCACGCCCATTTCATGGGTTGGCTTAGGCATAGTGAGTTCATTCCACGTCTAAGCCCCAGCTGGACCGACGGTTGTGGCAGTAGGACTGGTAGCATATAGAGGGGGATTGGGCTGATCCCCGGCTTGTGCATTATGCCTCTCTGATCGGCTCAGCGCCCGCACACTCATTTCGTGGGTTGGCTTAGGCATACGGAGTTCATGTCATGTCTAAGCATGCGGAGTTCATTCTTAGTCTAAGATTTTGAGCCACGGTGCACATGCTGGTCTCGGGCATATGCTGGTACCGCATTTGTTTCACCCAGCGCACCATCACCAGAGCATCGTCGGAGAGCCTAACCGGCGGCATTGGGGGTTCCGACGATTGGTGGGGCCGGGGGAGTGTGCGCACATGATATGCGATGGGTGCTGGAACTTGTGTCACGGGCTCTGACCTTAGACTCAGAAATCGTGCGGCCTTAGGCTTGGAATCCCCTCTTTTATGCCTAAGTCAGCCTAAAACACAAGCGTACAAGCACTAGAACAACGGGAAGGGCTGATTACGCAAGTTAAAGAGAAACAGGATAAGAAGGTAGAATTCTAGAAATGCTCTTGTGTTCACTAAAACGGAAGTGTTTGATGGTGTACAAATGAGGGAGGAGCAGCCCTCTATTTATAGTTAAGGCTCCAGCTTACACTTAATGGCAATATCCCTAGAATAAAGTCTAAAATCATGGGATTATACAGATTACAATCAATCAGGATGCTAACTCCTGATTTTCAGGGTCAACCAAATCTGCCAGGATGCTACTACTGATTCTGCTTGCTTCCAGAAGCTTCCCTTGCATGTCCAGCACCTTGGGCCCTTCTGGATGTGGTGCGGGCAGCTTGTATGCCAGGCCTTGGTCTCACGGGCCGGCCTACAAGTTGGGCGGGCGTTCTGAACTCGTTTCCTAGGCTTTATACGTAGATACCCGCCAGGACACCTGGTCTGCGGGCCTCAACCTCTGGCTCGCCTACTGGTGCGCTTGATGTACCTGGCACGCCTGCCCAGGGTGTGACATTCTCCCCTACCTGATTGCGCAATGCCCTCGTTGCATCTTCTGCATGGTACTACCTGATCTGGTCCCTGAACTGCCATAAGTCATCTACTGGTTCCCAGCTCGGCTCACTATCTAGAAGTCCCTTCTAATGCACCAAGTACTCTTGTCTTGGCTAATAGTTCTTCTATCTCACCTCCCGGTTAGCTATGATGTAGTGGACCTCCTTCTCATATGAGGCCCTTGCTCCTAATGGCGCACACTTTGACTCTGCCCATCCTGGATGTCCCTCATCCTCATGGAATGCCTTGGGCATGATCACATCGAACACCGAGTGTACCCTCGGCTTGGGTGGCATATCCAGCTTGTAGGCAACCTTGCCTACCCTCTTGACTACTCGAAAAGGTCCCTCATACCTCTAGACTAGGCCTTTGTGCAGCCCCCTATGGCACACAATTGGATGCAGCTTCACCAACACCAAGTCTCCAACCTGGAACTGCACGTCCCTCCTATTCTAGTCTGCCCACTTCTTCGACCTCTTAGCCGCCTTGTGTAGACAAACTCTGGCCAAGTCAATTTGCTCTTGCCATGCCTTGGCAAACTTGTATGCTATTGGATTTAGCCCTGTATAACCTGCAGCAATCAAACCGGGTGTTAGTGGTTGTTGCCCTGTCACAACCTCAAATGGGCTCTGGTTCGTTGCCTCGCTCCTTTCCAAGTTGTAGGAAAACTATGCAATATCTAGTAGCTTTGGCCAGTCCCTTTGTGTGGCACTCACATACTACCTGAGGTAGACCTCCAATAGTCCATTCACTTGTTTTGTCTGCCCATCAATCTGTCAATGCATGCTGGTGGAAAAGTTCAAGTCTGACCCCAACAGCTTGAACAACTCAGTCCAGAACCTACCCGTGAAATGCCCGTCCTGATCAGTAACAATGGTCCTTGACACTCCCCAATACTTAACCATGTTTTTCAAGAACAATTGAGCTACCTTCTTGGCTGGGCACTCCTTAGTTGCTGGAATGAAGATTCCATACTTGGAAAACTTGTCCACCACTACCATGATGCTTCCAAACCCTTCTGCTTTGGGTAGACCGACTATAAAGTCTAGAGAAACACTCTCCCATGGTCACTCTGGCACTGGCAATGGCTCCAAGAGACTGCATGGTTTCTTGAGCTCCACTTTGTCCTATTGGGACACAAGACAAGTCTTCACATGGGCCTCCACATCGTCCCTCATGTGCGGCCAGTAGTACCGATCCTCGATCAGCGCCAAGGTATGGCTCACTCTAAGGTGTCCAACCCACCTTGAATCATGGCATTCTTGCAAAACTTCCTTGCAGAGCTTCCCGTGCTATGGCACAAATAGTCTACTGCCCTTGGTGTACAGCAAGCCATCCTGCAACCAAAACCGCCTAGTCTTACCTTGCTGGGCGTACTCCATCAAAGCCTTGGCTGTAGGTTCATGCACAAGTCCCTTCTTAATGCGTGGCACCAGTGACCCCTTTGGTTGGCTAATGGCAGCAAGGTTAGCCTTCGTGCTCAGGGCATCTCCCACTAGGTTCTCCCACCCTAGCTTGTTCTCCATTTGCAAATCAAATTCTGTAAGAAAATCTTGCCATCTCGCCTGCTTGGGGGATAGCTTCTTCTGCATCTGAAAGTAGCTGGTCGCCACATTGTCCGTCCAAACCATGAACCTCGACCCCAACAGGTAATCACACCAAGTGCGCAAGCAGTGCACCACTGCAGTCATCTCTTTCTCTTGGACCGTGTATTTGCGCTCAGTCTCGTTCAGGTTCCTGCTCTCAAACACAACTAAACGTCCCTCCTGCATCAACACACCCCCTATGGCAAAGTCTGATGCATCCGTATGCACCTCATACGACTTGGCATGGTCTGGCAAGGCCAAGACTAGCTCCATGATCACAGCTCGCTTCAACCTGTCAAAGGCTTCCTGGCACCCTGCGCTCCACTCCCATGCTTTCCTTTTTTTTAGCAAGTCGGTCAATGGCGTGGCTATTGCTGAGTGACCTTTGATGAAGCGCCTGTAGTAGTTGACCAGCCTAAGGAATGATCTCAACTTAGTCACCTTGGTTGGCGGTTGCCACTCCAGGATGGCATGTATCTTGCCTTCATCCATGCGTATCCTGCCACCTCCCACTATGTGGCCAAGGAACAAGATCTCCTGCTGGGCGAATGAGCACTTCTCCCTCTTGACAAATAGCTTGTGTGCCCGCAACACCTCGAACACCTGTCTCAAGTGGTCTACATGCTCTTCCAAAGTCTGGTTGTAGATCACAATGTCATCCAAATAAACCATAACAAACCGATCAAGAAATGACTGAAGTACCTTGTTCATAAGGGTGCAGAATGTTGCTGGGGCATTCGTGAGTCCGAAAGGCATCACCAAGAACTCATACGAACCATACCGAGTGACACATGCTGTCTTTGGCTCATCTCCCTCCGTGATCCTGACTTGATAATAGCCTAACCTCAAATCCAGCTTGGTGAACCACCTTGCGCTCCCAAGTTGATCGAACTAGTCCGCAATGAGTGGGATGGGGTACTTGTTCTTGATGGTCAGCTTGTTCAAAGCTCGATAGTCTCTGCATAGTCGCAATGACCCATCATGCTTACGCTAAAATAGAATCGGTGCGCCATAGGGTGCCTTCGATGGCCTGATGAAGTTAGCATCAACTAACTCTTTGAACTGCTTCCTCAACTCCTCCAACTCTGGTGGAGACATTCGGTAAGGGGCTCTAGCTAGTGGCTTTGCCTCAGACACCAGCTCAATCTTGTGGTCCACCTCCTTCTTAGGTGGTAGCTTACTAGGTAGCTTTGCGGGCATCACATCACTAAAGGTCTTCAGCACCTTTAGCACCTCCAAGGGTGACTCGATCTCCTTCTCCCTTGGCTCATCATATTTCAGGGTTGCCAAGAAGGTGTCTTCTTGTCTGCTTATCGCCTTGGCAAATTGGATGGCTAACACCACCCGCGACCCAACTCCAGACCCTCTCTTCAATGGCACTAGGCATTGGCATCGTGCATCCAAGATGCAAACACAATCGGTAAAAGGCACAAGGAGGGTGTTAATCTGAACAAGGAAATCCAACCCAATCATAAACTCATAGTCATCAAGGGGTATTACCTCAATGGTCTCCTTGCCTTTCCAGTCTCCAAGCTGTAACTCTACTCCCCGCGCTACTCAAATGGTTGGAACTTCATTGGAGTTCACCGTTTTGATGGTACCAGTCCCTTTCTGCACCTTTAGTCCGAGCTTCTGAGCTCTATCACCTAAAATAAAAAGATGTGAGGCACCTATGTCCACCAGTGCACTCACCTTCTGACCCACAACCATCAGATCCGCAAACATCAAGCCCTTTGGCTTACGGCTCCCCTTACTCTGGATAACATTGAGCACCAACGACCCAAGCTTTGCTGCCCCTGACTCTGGCTTCTTGTCAGACTCCTTGTCTACAGCAACCAGCTTGCCCTTCTGCGGTAATTGTATGCTACGTGGCTTCCTCCACATAGGTAGCATGCTAGTGGCTCTCGATCCCCCTTTGCTTTCCACTTGCCTGCTGGTGGCTTCCTCTCGCCATCCTTGGTTGAACAGTCTCAGTCTCCATCCTTGGACTCCCGATCATGGTCCTTCCCCTTGGACTGCTTCTTTCGATCCCTATCGTCCCTGCCCTTACCCTTGGGCTTGGTAGACTCAAACTTGTTCACAGGCTTGAACTCTATCAAGGCCTCGACAGTAGTCATGGCTTTAGCCAAGTCATGAACTCCTCTCCTTTGTAGCTCATGCTTCACCCACGGCTTTAGCCCATCCATGAAAGCAAATAAGGTGTCATTCTCGCCTAGATCCGAGATTTGTAGCATCAGTTCAGAAAATTTCTGGACATACTCCATTATGTCCCCTTGCTGGCTCAGCCTGCGCAACTTTGTCTGCGCCTCATCATCGACATACTCCGGGTAAAATTGTTCTTTGAACTCCTTTTGGAACTCTGCCCAGGTTCCAATCTTGGTGCTCCCATGCTTGACATCATCACACCTGTGCCTCTACCACAATAAGGCTACATCAGTGAGATACATAGTAGCGGTGCTTACCTTTATCGCCTCATCTTGCATGCCCATGGCCTAGAAGTACTGCCCCATACCCCAAAGGTAGTTATCTACTTCTTTGGCCACCCTAGTCCCCTTGAACTCCTTAGGCTTGGACACTCTAGCAAACATGCCATTCCCAATGGCAGTCTTGCAAGCAACGAGCTCACTAGTAAGCTCTTCCATCCGCTGGCGCATGGCCTCCATGCCATTGCGTAAGGTCAGCATTTCAGCCTTGAAGGTCTAATTCTTTTGGGTGAACACGTCCAAGCCTTTGTTGAGAGCAGCTTGCAGGTCACTTTGGATCTCCTCCCTCATGGAGTCTAGCGATGCAATGTGAGTCTCTACCCCCTTAAGCTTCTCCCCTATGTTGCCCATGGTCACCTCCACCTTGGCCAGCCCACTGTCCATGGTAGACCAGATATCTCTAGAACTGGCTTTCCTCCTTCTTCCATGCCCATGCTCCTAAGCCTCTGGTTGTTGGTTAGCAGCTCAACTTTGGGATGCCATCTCCTCTAACCTGCACAACACAAACACGCAGAATCGAACTTGCTCTGATACCAACTGTCACGGGCTCCGACCTTAGACTCAGAAACCATGCGACCTTAGGCTTGGAATCTCTTCCTTTATGCCTAAGTCAGCCTAAAACACAAGTGTACGGGCACTAGAAAATAGGAAGGGCTGATTACGCAAGTTAAAGAGAAACAGGATAAGAAGGTAAAATTATGGAAATGCTCTTGTATTCACTGAAACATAAGTGTTTGATGGTGTACAAATGAGGGAAGAGCAGCCCTCTATTTATAGTTGAGGCTCCAGCTTACACTTAATGGCAATATCCCTAGAATAAAGGCTAAAATAATGGGATTATACAGATTACAATCAGTCAGGATGCTAACTCTTGATTTTCAGGGTCAACCAAATCTGCCAGGATGCTACTGCTGATCCTGCCTGCTTCCAGAAGCTTCCCTTGCATGTCCAGCACCTTGGGCCTTTCTAGATGTGGTGCGTGCAGCTTGTATGCCAGGCCTTGGTCTCACGGGCTGGCCTGCAAGTTAAACTCGTTTGCTAGGCTTTGCGCGTAGATACCCGCCAGCACGCTTGGTTTGCGGGCCGCAACCTCTGGCTCGCCTGATGTGCCTGGCGTGCCCCTCTCAGGGGGTGACACTTGGCCCTTATATTGGCCCCCTATCCCTCATCAAACCTCGAGAACTCACACCCCCTTAAAGAGCATTTGAGATTTTATAGGTTTGCTGCCAGTAGCCATTAAAGTGTCCGAAATGGGGACACTTTTTTCAAATGGTCACAAAATCTTCTCCACTTTGATTTTTTAGCTGAATTGTTTTGTGCATGCCAACAAAAATACAAGGATCACCTCTACCAAATTTGGGGACAAAACTCTTTCTAAAACAATTTAAAAAAATCCCAAACCGTAAAATGTTTCAAAAATAGAAAACGAGTCGTCTTGCCACGAAACTTCACATGAAGGCTTAGGGGACCATTGTATGAATTTACAAGCCATAAAAATGGCATTGGCATGGTAGAAATATGAAGATGTGCTTGAACCCACCTACCACCCATTCGATCCCCGGCTTGCGCATCATGCCTCTCTGGTCGGCTGAACACCCGCACGCTCATTTCGTGGGTTGACTTAGGCATATGGAGTTCATCCCCAATCTAAGCATACAGAGTTCATTCTGAGTCTAAGATCAGATCGGACTGAGGGTTGCGGCAGCAGGATCGGTAGCATGTAGGGGTGATCGGCTTGCGCATTCTACCTCTCTGACCGGCTAAGTGCCCGCACACCCATTTCGTGGGTTCGCTTAGGCATAGGGAGTTCATTCCATGTCTAAGCCCCAACCGAACCGAGGGTTGTGGCAGCGGGACTAGCAGCACGCAGAGGGGGACCAGGCCAATCCCTAGCTTGCGCATTATGCCTCTTCGGCCGGCTCAGCGGTCGCACGCTCATTTCATCGGTTGACTCAGGCATACGGAGTTCATTCCTAGTCCAAGATTAGACCGGACCGAGGGTTGCGGCAGCAGGATCGATAGCACGCAGGGGGGATTGGGCCGATCTTCGGCTTACGCATTCTGCCTCTCCGGCCAGCTGAGTGCCTACACGCTCGTTTCATGGGTTGGCTTAGGCATACGGAGTTCATTCCATGTCTAAGCATATAGAGTTCATTCCCAGTCTAAGATCAGACCAGACCGAGGATTGTGGTAGTAGGACCTGCAGCAGGATTGATAGCACGCAGGGGGGACCAGGCCGGTCCTCAATTGCGCATTTTGCCTCTCCGGTCGGCTGAGTGCCCGCACACTCGTTTCGTGGGTTGTTTTAGGCATATGGAGTTCATTCCATGTCTAAGCCCCAGTTGGACTAAGGGTTGTGGTCGTAGGACTGGCAGCGGGATCGGCAGCTTGCAGAGGGGGACTGGGCTGATCCCCGACTTGTGCATTATGCCTCTTCGATCGGCCTCTCTGGTCGGTTGAGAGCCCACACCCTCGTTTCGTGGGTTGACTTAGGCATACGAAGTTCATCCACAATCTAAGCATACGGAGTTCATTCCCAGTCTAAGATCGGATCGAATCGAGGGTTTCGACAGCAGGATCGACAGCACGCTAGGCTTTATGCGTAGATACCCGCCAGCACGCCTGGTCTGTGGGCCTCAACCTCTGGCTCGCCTGTTGATGCGCCTGATGTGCTTGGCGAGCCCCTCCCAGGGTGTGACACTTGGCCCTTATATTGGCCCCCTATCCCTCAACAAACCTCAAGAACTCACACCCCCTTAAAGAGCATTTGAGATTTTATAAGTTTGCTGCCAGTAGCCATCGAAGTGTTTGAAATGGGGACACTTTTTCAAACGGTCACAAAATCTTCTCCACTTTGAGTTTTTAGCTGAATTTTTTTTTGCATACCAATAAAAATACAAGGATCGCCTCTACCAAATTTGGGGATAAACCTCTTTCTAAAAAAATTTTAAAAAATCCCAAACCGTAAAAAGTTTCAAAAATCATGAAAAATAGAAAATGGGTCGTCTTGCAACGAAACTTCACATGAAGGCTTAGGGGACCATTGTACGAATTTACAAGCCATAAAAATGGGATTGGCATGGTAGAAATATGAAGATGTGCTTGAACCCACCCCCCACCCATTCGATCCCCGGCTTGTGCATCCTGCCTCTCTGGTCGACTGAGTGCCCTCACGCTCGTTTTGTGGGTTGACTTAGGCATATGGAGTTCATCCCCAGTCTAAGCATATGGAGTTCATTCGCATTCTAAGATTGGACCGGACCAAGGGTTGCGGCAGCAGGATCGATAGCATGAAAGGGGGACCGGGCCATTCCCTGGCTTACGCATTCTGCCTCTCCGGTCGGCCGAGCACCAGCACGCCCATTTCGTGGGTTGGCTTAGGCATAGTGAGTTCATTCCATGTCTAAGCCCCAACCAGACCGAGGGTTGTGGCAGCGGGACTGACAGCACGCAGTGGGGGACCAGGCCGATCCTCGACTTACGCATTATGCCTCTCCAGCCGGCTCAATGCCCGTACGCTCATTTCGTGGGTTGACTTAGGCATACAGAGTTCATTCCTAGTCAAAGATCAGACCGGACCAAGGGTTGCGGTAGCAGGATCGATAGCACATAGGGGGGATCGGGCCGATCCCCGGCTTGCGCATTCTGCCTCTCCGATCGACTGAGTGCCCACACACTCGTTTCATGGGTTGGCTTTGGCATAGTGAGTTCATTCCATGTATAAGCCCCAACTGGACTGAGGGTTGTGGCAGCAGGACTGACAGCACGTACAGGGGGACCGGGCTGATCCCCGGCTTGCAAATTATGCCTCTTCGGCCGGCTCAGCACCCGTATGCTCATTTCGTGGGTTGACTTATGCATACGGAGTTCATTCCTAGTCTAAGATCGGACCGGACTGAGGGTTGCTACAACAGGATCGACAGCACGTAGGGGGGACCGGTCCGATCCCCAGCTTGCACATTCTGCCTCTCCGATCTACTGAGTGCCTGCAAGCTCGTTTCGTGGGTTGGCTTAGGCATGCAGAGTTCATTCCATGTCTAAGCATACGGTGTTCATTCCTAGCTAAGATTTTGAGCCACAGTGCACATGTTGGGCTTGGGCATGAGCTGGTGACACATTTATTTTGCCCGGGGCACCATCGCCGGAGAGCCTAATCGACGGCATTGGGGGTTCCGACGATTGGGGGGTCGGGGGGTGTATGCACATGATGTGCGATGGCTGCTAGTACTTGGCCCTTATATTGGCCCCCTATTCCTCATCAAACCTCGAGAACTCACAGCCCCTTAAAGAGCATTTGAGATTTTATAGGTTTGCTGCCAGTAGCCATTAAAGTGTCTGAAATGAGGACATTTTTTTCAAACGGTCACAAAATCTTCTCCACTTCAAGTTTTTAGCTAAAAGTTTTTATGCATGCTAACAAAAATACAAGGATCACCTCTACCATATTTGGGGATAAAAATCTTCCTAAAAAAATTTTAAAAAATCGTGAACCGCAAAAAGTTTCAAAAATCGTGAAAAATAGAAAACGGGTCATCTTGCCACGAAACTTCACATGAAGGCTTAGGGGACCATTGTATGAATTTACAAGCCATAAAAATGGCATTGGCATGGCAGAAATATGAAGATGTGCTTGAACCCAGCTACCACCCGTCCGATCCCCGGCTTATGCATCCTACCTCTCTGGTCGACTGAGCGCCCACACGCTCATTTCGTGGGTTGACTTAGGCATACGGAGTTCATCCCCAGTCTAAGATATGGAGTTCATTCCCAGTCTAAGATCGGACCGAATCGAGGTTTGCAGCAGCAGGATCGATAGCACGTAAGGGGATCGGGCCGATCCCCGGCTTGCGCATTCTGCCTTTCCGGCCAGCTGAGCACCCGTACGCCTGTTTCATGGGTTGGCTTAGGCATAGGGAGTTCATTCCATGTCTAAGCCCTGGTCAGACCGAGGGTTGGGCAGCGGGACTGGCAGAACGTAGAGGGGGACTGGGTTGATCCTCGACTTGCGTATTATGCCTCTCCGATCGGCTCGACGCCCGCACGCTCGTTTTGTGGGTTGACTTAGGCATACGGAGTTCATTCCCAGTCTAAGATCAGACCAGATCGAGGGTTTCCACAGCAGGATCGACAGCACGTAGGGGGGATCGGGCCGATCCCTAACTTACGCATTCTGCCTCTCTGGCCGGTTGAGCGCCCGCACGCTCGTTTCGTGGGTTGGCTTAGGCATACGGAGTTTATTCCATGTCTAAGCATACGGAGTTCATTCCCAGTCTAAGATCAGATCGGATCGAGGGTTACGACAGCAGGACTAGTTGCAGGATCGACATCACGCAGGGGGGACTGGGCCAATCCCCGGCTTGCGCATTCTGCCTCTCTAACCGGCTGAGTGCCCGGACGCTGTTCCGTGGCTTGGCTTAGGCATAGGGAGTTCATTCCATGTCTAAGCCCCAGCCGAACCGAGGGTTGTGGTAGCGGGACTGGCAACACGCAAAGGGGGATCGGGTCGATCCCTGCCTTGCGCATTATGCCTCTTCAGCCGGTTCAGCACCCGCACGCTCGTTTCATGGGTTGACATATGCATACGGAGTTCATTCTCAGTCTAAGATCGGACCGGATCGAGGGTTGCGTTAGCAGGATCGATAGCACGTAGGGGGAGACCGGGTCGATCCCCAGCTTGCGCATTCTGCCTCTCCGGTCGACTGAGTGCCCGCACGCTCGTTTCATGGGTTGGCTTAGGCATATAGAGTTCATTCCATGTCTAAGAATATGGAGTTCATTCCCAGTCTAAGATTTTGAGCCACAGTGCACATGCTGGGCTCGGGCATGTGCTGGTGCCCTATTTTTTTCGCTTGGGGCACCATTGCCGGAGGATCGCCAGAGAGCCTAACCGGCGGCATGGGAGGTTCCAACGATTGGGGGGACCGAGGGGGTGTGCGCACATGAAGTGCAATGGGTGATGGTACTTGGCCCTTATATTGGCCTCCTATCCCTCATCAAACCTCAAGAACTCACACCCCCTTAAAGAGCATTTGAGATTTTATAGGTTTGCTGCCAGTAGCCATTAAAGTGTCTGAAATGGGGACACTTTTTTCAAACGGTCACAAAATCTTCTCACTTCGAGTTTCTAGCTGAATTTTTTTGTGCATGCCAACAAAAATTTGGGGACAAAACACTTTCTAAAAAATTTTTAAAAAATCTCGAACCGTAAAAAGTTTCGAAAATCGTGAAAAATAGAAAACGGGTCGTATTGCCAAGAAACTTCACATCAAGGCTTAGGGGACCATTGTATGAATTTACAAGAAATAAAAATGGCATTGGCATGGCCAAAATATGAAGATGTGCTTGAACCCACCTACCACCCGTTCGATCCCCGGCTTGCGCATTCTGCCTCTCGGCCGGCAGAGCACCTGCACGCTCGTTTCGTGGGTTGGCTTAGGCATACGGAGTTCATTCCATGTCTAAGCATACGGAGTTCATTCCAGTCTAAGAGTTTGAGCCACGGTGCACATACTGGGCTCGGGCATGTGCTGGTGCTGCATTTTTTTCGCCTGAGGACCATCGCCGAAGCATCGCCAGAGAGCCTAACCGACAGCATTGGGGTTTCTGACAATGGGGGGTCGGGGGGTGTACGCACATGATGTGCGATGGGTGCTTGAACTTGGCACTTATATTGGCCCCCTATCCCTCATCAAACCTCGAGAACTCACACCCCCTTAAAGAGCATTTCAGATTTTATAGGTTTGCTGCTAGTAGCCATTACAGTGTCTGAAATGAGGACACTTTTTTCAAATGGTCACAAAATCTTCTCCACTCCGAGTTTTTAGCTGAATATTTTTTTGCATGCCAAAAAAAATACAAGGATCACCTCTACCAAATTTGAGGACAAAACTCTTTCTAAAAAAATTTTAAAAAATCCTGAACCGCAAAAAGTTTAAAAAATCATTAAAAATAGAAAATGGGTCGTCTTGCCATGAAACCTCACATGAAGGCTCAGGGGACCATTGTATGAATATACAAGGCATAAAAATGGCATAGGCAGAAATATGAAGATGTTCTTAAACCCACCTACCACCCATTCGATCCCTGGCTTGCGCATCCTGCCTCTCTGGTCGGCTGAGCATCTGCACGCTTGTTTCGTGGGTTGACTTAGGCATACGGAGTTCATCCCCAGACTAAGCATATGGAGTTCATTCCTAGTCCAAGATCAAACTAGATTGAGGGTTGCAGCAGTAGGATCGGTAGCACGTAGGGGGGACCGATCAATCCCCGGCTTGCGCATTCTGCCTCCCCAGCCGACTGAGTGCCCACGCACTCGTTTCGTGGGTTGGCTTAGGCATAGGGAGTTCATTCCATGTCTAAGCCCCAGCTAGATCGAGGGTTGTGGCAGCGAGACCGACAGCACGCAGAGGGGGACCGAGTCGATCCTCGGCTTGCGAATTATGCCTCTTCGGTTGGCTCAGCGCCCGCATGCTCGTTTCGTGGGTTGACTTAGGCATACAGAGTTCATTCCTAGTCTAAGATCAGATCGGACCGAAGGTTACGGGAGCAGGATCGATAGCACACAGGGGCGACTGGGCTGGTCCCTGGCTTGCGCATTCTGCCTCTCTGACCGGCTGAGCGCCCGCACGCTTGTTTCATGGGTTGGCTTAGGCATACGGAGTTCATTCCATGTCTAAGCATACGGAGTTCATTCCCAGTCTAAGATCAGATCAAACCGAGGGTTGCGACCGTAGGATCGGCAGCACACCGGGGGGACCTGCCTCTCTGGTCGACTGAGTGCCCGCACGCTTATTTCATGGGTTGACTTAGGCATATGGAGTTCATCCCTAGCCTAAGCATAGGAGTTCATTCCCAGTCTAAGATCGGATCAGACCAAGGGTTGCGACAGTAGGATCGACAGCATGCAGGGGGACCGGGCCGATCTCTGGCTTGTACGTTCTACCTCTCCGATCGGCTGAACGCCCGCACGCCCGTTTCGTGGGTTGGCTTAGGCATAGGGAGTTTATTCCATGTCTAAGCCCCAGTCGGACTGAGGGTTGTGGCAGCAGGACCAGCAGCACGCAGTGGGGGACCGGGCAGATCCCTGGCTCGCGTACTATGCCTCTTCGGTCGACTCAGTGCCCGCACGCTCGTTTTGTGGGTTGACCTATGCATACGGAGTTCATTCCCAGTCAAAGATCAGATCAGACTGAGGCTTACGGTAGCAGGATCGACAAAACGTAGGGGGGATCGAGTCGATCCCCGACTTGCGCATTCTGCCTCTCTGACCGATTGAGTACCCGCACGCTCGTTTCGTGAGTTGGCTTAGGCATACGGAGTTCATTCCATGTCTAAGCATACGGAGTACATTCCCAGTCTAAGATTTTGAGCCACGGTGCACATGCTGGGCTCGAGCATGTGCTGGTGCCGCATTTTTTTCTCCTGGGCACCATCGCCCGAGCATCACCGGAGAGCCTAACCGGCGACATTGGGGGTTCCTGCGATTGGGGGGCCGGGGGGTGTGCGCACATGATGTGTGATGTGTGCTGGTACTTGGCCCTTATATTGGCCCCCTATCCCTCATCAAACCTCGACAACTCACACCCGCTTAAAGAGCATTTGAGATTTTATAGGTTTGCTGCTAGTAACCATTAAAGTGTCTAGAATGGGGACACTTTTTTCAAACGGTCACAAAATCTTCTCCACTTTGATTTTTTAGCTGAATTTTTTTGTGCATGCCATACCAAATTTGGGGACAAAACTCTTTCTAAAAAAATTTTAAAAAATCCCAAACCGCAAAAAGTTTTGAAAATCATGAAAAATAGAAAACGGGTCGTCTTGCCACGAAACTTCACATGAAGGCTTAGGGGACCATTGTATGAATTTACAAGCCATAAAAATGGCATTGGCATGGCAGAAATATGAAGATGTGCTTGAACCCACCTATCACCCGTTTGATACCCGACTTGCGCATTCTGTCTCTCTGGTTGGCTGAGCGCCTGCACACTCATTTCGTGGGTTGACGTAGGCATACAGAGTTTATCCCTAGTCTAAGCATACGGACTTTATTCCCAATCTATGATAAGACCGGAGCAAGGGTTGCGGCAGCAGGATCGGTAGCACACAGGGGGGACTGGACCGATCCTCGGCTTGCGCATTCTACCTCTCCGGTCAGCTGAGTACCTGCACGTCCGTTTCACTGGTTGGCTTAGGCATAGGGAGTTCATTCCATGTCTAAGCCCCAGCCGGACCGAGGGTTGTGGCAGTAGGACCGACAGCACACACAGGAGGACCGGGCCGATCCTGACATACGCATTATGCTTCTCTGATCGGCTCAGCGCCCGCACGCTTGTTTCGTGGGTTGACTTAGGCATACGGAGTTCATTACTAGTCTAAGATTGGATTGGACCGAGGGTTGCGACAGCAGGATCGATAGCACGCAGAGGGGACCAGGTCGATCCCCAGCTTGCGCATTTTACCTCTCCGACCGGCTGAGCTCCCGCATGCTCGTTTCGTGGGTTGGCTTAGGCATACGGAGTTCATTCCATGTCTAAGCATACGGAGTTCATTCCCAGTCTAAGATCAGACCAGACCGAGGGTTGCGACAGCAGGATCGACAGCACGCATGGGGGACCGGGTCGATCCCCGGCTTGCGCATTCTGCCTCTCCGATCGGCTGAGCGCCCCCATGTCCTTTTCGTGGGTTGGCTTGGGCATAGGGAGTTCATTCCATGTCTAAGCCCTAGCCAGACCGAGGGTTGTGGCAGCGGGACTAGCAGCACGTAGAGGGGGACCGGGCTGATCCCTGGCTTGTGCATTATGCCTTTTCGGTTGGATCAGAGCTCGCACGCTCATTTCGTGGGTTGACTTAGGCATACAGAGTTAATTCCCAATCTAAGATCAGATCGGGCTGAGGGTTACGGCAGCAGGATCGACAGCACACAGAGGGGGACCGGGTCGATCCCCGACTTACGCGTTTTGCCTTTCCGACCAGCTGAGTACCCACACGTTCATTTTGTGGGTTGGCTTAGGCATACGGAGTTCATTCCATGTCTAAGCATACGGAGTTCATTCCCAGTCTAAGATAGGATCGGATTGAAGGTTGCGGTAGTAGGACCAGCAGCAGGATTGGTAGCATGTAGGGGGGACTGGGTCGATCCCCGGCTCGCGCATTTTGCCTCTCCAATCAGTTGAGCGCCCGCACGCTCGTTTCGTGGGTTGGCTTAGGCATACGGAGTTTATTCCATGTGTAAGCCCCAGTCGGACCAAGGGTTGTGCCAGCAGGACTGGCAGTGGGGTCTGCAGCACGCAGTGAGGGATCAGGCTGATCCCCGGCTTGCATATTATGCCTCTTCGGTCGACCTCTTCGACCCACTGAGTGCCCGTACGCTCGTTTCGTAAGTTGACTTAGGCATACAGAGTTCATCCCCAGTCTAAGCATACAAAGTTCATTCCCAGTCTATGATCGGACCGGACAGCAGGATCGGCAGCACGTATGGGGGACCGGGTCGATCCCTGGCTTATGCATTCTGCCACTCTGGTCGGCTGAGTGCCCGCACACCTGTTTCATGGGTTGGCTTAGGCATAGGGAGTTCATTCGATGTCTAAGCACCAGCTAGACCGAGGGTTGTGGCAGCGGGACCGACAGCACGCAGAGGGGGATCAGGCCGATCCCCTGCTTGCGCATTATGCCTCTTTGGTTGGCTCAGCGCCCGCACGCTTGTTTCATGGGTTGACTTATGCATACGGAGTTCATTCCCAGTCTAAGATTGGATCAGACCGAGGGTTGCGGTAGCAGGATCAACAGTTCGCAGGGAGGACCGAGCTGATCCCCGGCTTGTGCATTCTGCCTCTCCGATCGGCTGAGCACCCGCACGCTCATTTCGTGGGTTGGTTTAGGCATACGGAGTTCATTCCATGTCTAAGCATACGGAGTTCATTCCCAATCTAAGATTTTGAGCCACGGTGCACATGTTGGGCTCGGGCATGTGCTGGTGCGACATTTTTTTCACCCGGGGCACCATCGTTGGAGCATCGCCAGAGAGCCTAACCGGCGGCATTGGGGGTTCCGATGATTGGGGGGGTCAGGGGGCTGTGCGCACATGATGTGTGATGGGTGCTGGTACTTGTGTCACGGGCTTCGACCTTAGACTTAGAAACCATGCGGCCTTAGGCTTGGAATCTCCTCCTTTATGCCTAAGTCCACCTAAAACACAAGCGTACGGGCACTAGAAGAACAGGAAGGCTGATTACGCAAGTTAAAGAGAAATAGGATAAGAAGGCAGAATTCTAGAACTGCTCTTGTATTCACTAAAACAGAAGTGTTTGAAGGTGTACAAACGAGGAAGGAGCCGCCCTCTATTTATAGTTGAGGCTCCAGCTTACACTTAATGGCAATATCCCTAGAATAAAGGGTAAAATCATGGGATTATATAGATTACAATCAATCAGGATGCTAACTCCTGATTTTCAGGGTCAACCAAATCTACCAGGATGCTGCTGCTGATCCTGCCTACTTCCAGAAGCTTCCCTTGCGTGTCCAGCACTTTGGGCTCTTCTGGATGTGGTGCGACAGCTTGTATGCTAGGCCTTGGTCTCACAGGCTAGCCTGTAAGTTGGGCGGGCATTCTGAACTCATTTGCTAGGCTTTGCGCATAGATACCTGCCAGCACGCTTGGTCTGCGGGCCTCAACCTCTGGCTCACCTGTTGGTGCGCCTGATGTACCTGGCATGCCCACCCAGGGTGTGACATTCTCCCCCAGCTGATTGTGTAATGCCCTCGTTACGTCTTTTGCATGGTACTGCCTATTCTAGTCCTCGAACTACCATAAGTCATCTACTGGTTCCCAGCTCACCTCACTGTCTGGAAGTCCCTTCCAATGCACCAAGTACTCTTGTCTTGGCTGATAGTTCTTCCATCTCACCTCTCGATCAGCTATGATGCTGTGGACCTCCTTCTCATATGAGGCCCTTGCTCCCAATGGCGCACGTTTTGACTCTTCCCATCTTGGATCTCCCTCATCCTCATGGAACGGCTTGAGCATGCTCACATGGAACACTGGGTGTACCCTCGGCTTGGGTGGCATATACAGCTTGTAGGCAACCTTGCCTACCCTCTTGACTACTCAGAAAGGTTTCTCATACCTCTGGACTAGGCCTTTGTGCAGCCCCCTATGGTGCACAATAGGATGCAGCTTCACCAACACCATGTCTCCAACCTCGAACTGCACGTCCCACCTATTTTGGTCTGCCCACTTCTTTGACCTCTTGGCCGCCTTGTGTAGACAAACTCTAGCCAAGTCAGTTTGCTCCTGCCATGCCTTGGCAAACTTGTATGCTGCTGGATTTGACCCTGTATAACCTGCAGCAATCGAACCAGGTGTTAGTGGTTGTTGCCCTGTCACAACATTAAATGGGCTCTGGTTCGTTGCCTCGCTGCTTTGCAAGTTGTAGGAAAACTACGCAATATCTAGCAGCTTTGGCCAGTCCCTTTATGTGGCACTCACATAGTGCCTAAGGTAGACCTCCAATAGTTGATTCACTCATTCTGTCTGCCCATCGGTCTGTAGATGCATGTTGGTGGAAAAGTTCAAGTCTGACCCCAACATCTTGAACAACTCAGTCCAGAACCTACCTGTGAAATGCCCGTCCCGATCACTAACAATGGTCCTCGGCACTCCCCAATACTTAACCATGTTTTTCAGGAACAATCGAGCTACCTCCTTGGTTGGGCACTCCTTGGTTGCTGGAATGAAGATTCCATACTTGGAAAACCTGTCCACCACTACCATGATGTTTCCAAACCCTTCTACTTTGGGTAGACCGACTATAAAGTCCAGAGAAACACTATCCCATGGTTGCTCTGGCACTGGCAATGGCTCTAAGAGACCGTCTGGTTTCTTGAGCTCCACCTTGTCCTATTGGCACACAAGACAAGTCTTCATAGAGGCCTCCACATCATCCCTCATGTGCGGCTAGTAGTACCGGTCCTCGATCAGTGCCAAGGTATGGCTCACTCCGGGGTGTCCAGCCCACCTTGAATCATGGCATTCTTGCAAAACTTCCTTGCGGAGCTTCCCGTGCTGTGGCACAAACAGTCTATTGCCCCTGGTGTACAGCAAGCCATCTTGCAACCAAAATCGCCTAGTCTTACCTTGCTGGGCGTACTCCATCAAAGCCTTGGCTGTAGGATCATGTGCAAGTCCCTTCTTGATGCTTGACACCAGTGACCCTTCTGGTTGGTTAATGGCAGCAAGGTTAGCCTTCCTGCTCAGGGCATCTACCACTAGGTTCACCCACCCTGGCTTGTACTCCATCTGGAAATCAAATTCCATAAGAAAATCTTGCCATCTCTCCTGCTTGAGGGATAGCTTCTTCTGTGTCTGGAAGTAGCTGGTCGTCACATTGTCCATTCTAACCATGAACCTCGACCCCAACAGGTAATGGCGCCAAGTGCGCAAGTAGTGCACCACTGTAGTCATCTCCTTCTCTTGGACCGTGTACTTGCGCTCAGTCTCGTTCAACTTCCTACTCTCGAATGCGACTAGACGTCCCTCCTATATTAACACGCCCCCTATGGCAAAGTCTGATGCATCCATATGCACCTCATAAGGCTTGGCATGGTCTGGCAAGGCCAAGACTGGCTCCTTGGTCATAGCCCACTTTAACCTATCAAAGGCTTCCTGGCACCCTACGCTCCACTCCCATCCTTTCCCTTTCTTGAACAAGTCAGTCAATGGCGTGGCTATTGCTGAGTGACCTTTGATAAAGTGCCTGTAGTAGTTGACCAGCCCAAGGAACGATCTCAACTCAGTGACCTTGGCTGGCTGTTGCCACTCCAGGATGGCATGTATCTTGCCTTCATCCATGCATATCCTGCCACCTCCCACTATGTGGCCAAGGAACGGGATCTCCTGCTGGGAGAATGAGCACTTCTCCCTCTTAACAAACAGCTTGTGCACCCGTAACACCTCGAACACCTGTCTCAAGTGGTCTACATGCTCTCCCAAAGTCTGGCTGTAGATCACAATGTCATCCAAATAAACCATAACAAACCGATCAAGGAATGACTGAAGTACCTTGTTCATAAGGGTGCAAAATGTTGCTGGGGCATTCGTGAGTTTGAAAGGCATCACCAAGAACTCATACGAATCATACCAAGTGACACATGCTATCTTTGGCTCATCTCCCTCCGTGATCCTGACTTGATAGTAGCCTAACCTCAAATCCAGCTTGGTGAACCACCTTGTGCTCCCAAATTGATCGAACAAGTCCACAATGAGTGGGATGGGGTACTTGTTCTTGATGGTCAGCTTGTTCAAAGCCCGGTAGTCTATGCACAGTTGCAATGACCCATCATGCTTGCGCTGAAATAGAATCGATGCACCATAGGGTGCCTTCGATGGCCTAATGAAGCCAGCATCAACTAACTCTTTGAGCTGCTTCCTCAACTCCTCCAACTCTAGTGGAGACATTCGGTAAGGGGCTCTAGCTGGTGGCTTGACCTCGGACACCAGCTCGATCTTGTGGTCCACCTCCCTCTTAGGTGGTAGCTTGCTAGGTAGCTTTGCGGGCATCACATCACTAAAGGTCTTCAGCACCTTTAGCACCTCCAAGGGTGACTCGATCTCGTTCTCCCTTGGCTCATCATATTTTAGGGCTGCCAAGAAGGTGTCATCTTGTCTGCTTATCGCCTTGGCAAATTGGATGGCTGACACCACCAGTGACCCAACTCCAAACCCTTTCTTTAATGGCACTAGGCATTGGCACCGTGCATCCAAGATGCAAACACAATCGGTAAAAGGCACAAGGAGGGCGTTAATCAGAACAAGGAAATCCAACCCAATCATAAACTCATAATCGTCAAGGGGTATTACCTCAATAGTCTCCTTGCCTTTCCAATCTCCAAGCTGTAACTCAACTCCCTGCGTTACTCCAATGGCTGGAACTTCAGTGTAGTTCACAGTTTTGATGGTACCAGTCCCTTTCTGCACATTTAGTCTGAGCTTCCGAGCTCTATCACCTGAAATAAAAAGATGTGAGGCACCTATGTCCACTAGTACGCTCACCTTCTGACCCGCAACCGTCAGATCTGTAAACATCAAGCCTTTTGGCTTGTGGCTCCCCTTACTCTGGACAACATTGAGCACCAACGACCTAAGCTTTGCTGCCCCTGACTCTGGCTCCTTGTTAGACTCCTTGTCTACACCAGCCAGCTTGCCCTTCTGTGGGTAATTACGCACTATGAGGCTCCCTCTACATAGGTAGCATGCTAGTGGCTCTCGGTCTGCCTTTGCTTTCCACTTGCTTGCTGGTGGCTTCCTCTCGCCATCCTTGGTTGAATGATCTCGGTCTCTATCCTTGGACTCTCGGTCATGGTCCTTCCCCTTGGACTGCTTCTTTCGATCCTTATCGTCCCTACCCTTACCCTTGGGCTTGGTAGACTCGAACTTGTTCAGAGGCTTGAACTCTATCAAGGCCTCGGCAGCAGTCATGGCTTTAGCCAAGTCATGAACTCCTCTCCTTTGCAGCTCATGCTTCACCCACGGCTTCAGCCCATCCATGAAAGCAAATAAGGCATCCTTCTCACCTAGATCCGAGATCTGTAGCATTAGCTCAGAGAACTTTTAGACATACTCCCTTATGTCCCCTTGCTAGCTCAGCCTGTGCAACTTTGCCCGCGCCTCATCATCGGCGTACTTTGGGTAAAATTATTCTCTGAACTCCTTTTGGAACTCTGCCCAAGTTCCAATCTTGGCACTCCCACGCTTGACATCATCACACCTGTGCCTCTACCATAATAAGGCTACATCAGTGAGATACATAGCAACGGTGCTTACCTTTATCGCCTCGTCTTGCATGCCCATGGCCTGGAAGTATTGCTCCATACCCCAAAGGTAGTTATCTACTTCCTTGGTTGCCCTAGTCCCCTTGAACTCCTTAGGCATGGGGACATCCAATCTGAACTTGGACACTCCAGCAAACATGCCATTCCGAATGGCAGTCTTGCAAGCAACAGGCTCACCGGTAAGCTCCTCCATCCGCTGGTGCATGGCCTCTACGCCATCGCGCAAGGTCAGCACTTCAGCCTCTAAGGTCTGATTCTTTTAGGTGAACACGTCCAAGCCTTTGTTGAGAGCAGCTTGTAGCTCACTTTGGATCTCCTCCCCATAGAGTCTAGCGATGCAATGTGAGTCTCTACCCCCTCAAGCTTCTCCCCTATGTCGCCCATGGACACCTCCACCTTGGCCAGCTTACCGTCCATGGTAGACCAGATATCTCTAGAACTGGCTTTCCTCCCTCTTCCACACCCATGCTCTTAAGCCTCTGGTTGTTGGTTAGCAGCGTCACTTTGGGATGCCATCTCCTCTAACCTGCACAACACAAACACGCAGAATCGAACTTGCTCTGATACCAACTGTCACGGGCTCTGACCTTAGACTCAAAAATCGTGTGACCTTAGGCTTGGAATCTCCTCCTTTATACCTAAGTCAGCCTAAAACACAAGCGTACGGGCACTAGAACAACAAGAAGGGCTGATTACGCAAGTTAAAGAGAAACATGATAAGAAGGCAGAATTCTAGAAATGCTCTTGTATTCACTGAAATAGAAGTGTTTGATAGTGTACAAATGAGGGAAGAGCAGCCCTCTATTTATAGTTGAGGCTTTAGCTTACACTTAATGGCAATATCCCTAGAATAAAGGGTAAAATCATGGGATTATATAGATTACAATCAATCAGGATGCTAACTCCTGATTTTCAGGGTCAACCAAATCTGCCAGGATGCTACTGCTGATCCTGCTTGCTTCCAGAAGCTTCCCTTGCATGTCCAGCACCTTTGGCCCTTCTGGATGTGGTACGGGCAGCTTGTATGCCAGGCCTTGATCTCACGGGCTGGCTTGAAAGTTGGGCGGGCGTTCTGAACTCATTTGCTAGGCTTTGCGCATAGAAACCCGCCAGCACACCTGGTCTGCGGGCCTCAACCTCTGGCTCGCCTGCTGGTGCGCCTAAGTGCCTGGTGTGCCCACCCAGGGTGTGACACTTGGCCCTTATATTGGCCCCTATCCCTCATCAAACCTCGAGAACTCACACCCCCTTAAAGAGCATTTGAGATTTTATAGGTTTGCTGCCAGTAGCTATTAAAATGTCTAAAATGAGGACAATTTTTTCAAACAGTCACAAAATCTTCTCCACTTCGAGTTTTTAGCTGAATGTTTTTATGCATGCCTAAAAAAATACAAGGATCACCTCTACCAAATTTGGGGACAAAACTCTTTCCCAAAAAATTTTAAAAAATCCCAAATCATAAAATGTTTCAAAAATCATGAAAAATAGAAAACGGGTCGTCTTGTCACGAAACTTCACATGAAGGCTTAGGGAACCATTGTATGAATTTACAAGCCATAAAAATGGCATTCGCATGGCAAAAATATGAAGATGTGCCTGAACCGACCTACCACCCGTTCGATCCCTAGCTTGCACATCCTGCCTCTCTGGTCGGGTGAGCGCCCACATGCTCGTTTCGTGGGTTGACTTAGGCATACAGAGTTCATCCCCAGTCTAAGCATACGGAGTTCATTCCCAGTCTAAGATCGGACTGGACCGAGGGTTGCAACAGCAGGATCAACAGCACGTAGGGGGGACTAGGTCAATCCCCGGCTTACGCATTCTGCCTCTCTGGCCGGTTGAGTGCCTGCATACCTGTTTCATGGGTTGGCTTAGGCATAGGGAGTTTATTCCATGTCTAAGCCCCTGTCGGACTGAGGGTTGTGGCAGCGGGACCGATAGCACGTAAAGGGGGACCGCGTCGATCCCCGGCTTGCGTATTATGCCTTCTCGGTCGACTCAGTGCCCGCACGCTCATTTCGTGGGTTGACTTGGGCATACGGAGTTCATTCCCAGTCTAAGATCGGACTGACCGAGGGTTGCAACAGCAGGATCGACAGCACGTAGGGGGGATCGGGCCGATCCCCGGCTTGCGCATTCTGCCTCTCCGGTTGGTTGAGCGCCCGTACGCTCGTTTTGTGGGTTGGCTTAGGCATACGGAGTTCATTCCATGTCTAAGCATATGGAGTTCATTCCCAGTCTAAGATCGGACTACACTGAGGGTTGCGGCAGCAGGACCAGTAGCAGGATCGGTAGCACGCAGGGGGGACCGGGCCCATCCCCGGCTTGCGCATTCTGCCTCTCCGACCGGCCGAGTGCCTGCACACTCGTTTCGTGGGTTGGCTTAGGCATACGGAGTTTATTCCACATCTAAGCCCTAGTCGGACTGAGGGTTGTGGCAGCAGGACTGACAGCGGGATCGGCAGCATGCAGAGGGGGACCGGGCTGATCCTCGGCTTGCGCATTATGCCTCTCAGGCCGGCCTCCCCGGTCGGCTGAACGCCCGCACGCTCGTTTCATGGGTTGACTTAGGCATCCGAAGTTCATCCCCAATCTAAGCATACGAAGTTCATTCCCAGTCTAAGATCGGATCGGACCAAGGGTTGCGACAGTAGGATCGGTAGCATGCAGGAGGGACCGAGCCAATCCCCGGCTTGCGTATTCTGCCTCTCCGGCCGACTGAGCGTCCGCACACCCGTTTCGTGGGTTGGCTTAGGCATAGGGAGTTCATTCCATGTCTAAGCCCCAACTAGTCCGAAGGTTGTGGCAGCGGGACCAGCAGCAAATAGAGGGGGATCGGGTCGATCCCCGCCTTGTGTATTATGCCTCTTCGGCCGGCTAAGCACCCGCACACTCGTTTCGTAGGTTGGCTTAGGCATATGGAGTTCATTCCATGTCTAAGCATACGGAGTTCATTTCCAGTCTAAGATCCCCAGCTTGCGCATTATGCCTCTCCGACCGGCTTTGCGCCCGCATGCTCATTTCATGGGATGACTTAGGCATACGGAGTTCATTACCAGTTTAAGATCGGACCGGACCAAGGGTTACGGTAGTAGGATCGACAGCACGCAGGGGGGATTGGGCTGATCCCCAGCTTGCGCATTCTGCCTCTTTGGCCGATAGAGCGCCCGCACGCTCGTTTTATGGGTTGGCTTAGGCATATGGAGTTCATTCCATGTCTAAGCATACGGAGTTCATTCCCAGTCTAAGATCGGACCGGATCGAGGGTTGCGGCAGTAGGACCAGTAGCAAGATCGGCAGCACGCAGGGGGTATCAGGCCGATCCCTAGCTTGTGCCTTCTGTCTCTCTGGCCGACTGAGTGCCCGCACGCTGGTTTCGTGGGTTGGCTTAGGCATACGGAGTTCATTCCATGTCTAAGCCCCAGTCGGACCAAGGGTGGCAGCAAGACCGACAGTTGGATCGACAGCATATAGAGGGGGACCGGACTAATCCCCGATTTGTGCATTATGCCTCTCCGACCGACTGAGCGCCCGCACGCTCGTTTTGTGGGTTGAGTTAGGCATACAGAGTTCATCCCCAGTCTAAGCATACGAAGTTCATTCCCAGTATAAGATCGGACCGGATCGATAGCATGCAAGGGGGATCGGGCCAATCCCCGACTTACGCATTCTGCCTCTCCGGTCGACTGGGCGCCCACACGCCCGTTTTGTGGGTTGGCTTAGGCGTAGGGATTTCATTCCATGTCTAAGCCTGAGTCAAACCGAGGGTTGTGGCAGTGGGACCTGCAGCACGTAGAGGGGGACCGGGCCGATCCTCGACTTGCACATTATGTCTCTACGGCCGGCTCAGCGCCCGCACTCTTATTTCGTGGGTTGACTTATGCATACGGAGTTCATTCCTAGACTAAGATCGGATCGGACCAAGGGTTGCCGCAGCAGGATCGACAGCACGCAGGGGGGACTGGGTTGATCCCCGGCTTGCGCATTCTACCTCTCCAGCCGGTTGAGCGCCCGTACGTTTATTTCGTGGGTTGGCTTAGGCATACGGAGTTCATTCCATGTCTAAGCATACGGAGTTCACTCCCAGTCTAAGATCAGACCAGACCGAGGGTTACGGTAGTAGGACCAATAGCAGGATCGATAGCACGCAGGGTGGGACCGGGCCGATCCTCAGCTTGCGCATTCTGCCTCTCCGGCCGGTTGAGTGCCCGCACGCTCATTTCGGGGGTTGGCTTAGGCATACGGAGTTCATTTCATGTCTAATCCTCAACCAGATCGAGGGTTGTGGCAGTAGGATCGACAACGGGATCAGCAGCATGTAGAGAGGGACCGGGCTGATCCCTGGCTTACGCATTATGCCTCTCCGGCCAGCTGAGCACCCGCACGCTCGTTTCATGGGTTGACTTAGGCATACAAAGTTCATCCCCAATCTAAGCATACGGAGTTCATTCCCAGTCGAAGATCGATCCAGACTGAGGGCTGCGGCAGCAAGATCGACAGCACGTAGGGGGGACTAGGCCGATCCCCGGCTTGCGCATTTTGCCTCTCCGACCAGCTGAGCGTCCGCATGTTCGTTTCATGGGTTGGCTTAGGCATACGGAGTTCATTCCATGTCTAAGCCCTAGCCGGACTGAGGGTTGTGGCAGCAGGACCGGCAGCGAGATCGACAACATGCAAAGGAGGACCGGGCTGATCCCCGACTTGCGCATTATGCCTCTCCGGTTGGCTGAGCGCTCGCACACTCGATTCATGGGTTGACTTAGGCGTACGAGTTCATCCCCAGTCTAAGCATATGGAGTTTATTCCCAGTCTAAGATCAGATCGGATCGAGGGTTGCGGTGGTAGGATTGGCAGCATGCAGGGGGGATCAGGGCTAGTCCCCGGCTTGCGCATTTTGCCTCTCCGGTCGGCTGAGCACCCGCACGCCCGTTTCGTGGGTTGGCTTAGGCGTAGGGAGTTCATTCCATGTCTAAGCCCCAGTCGAACCGAGGGTTATGGCAGTGGGACCTGCAGCACACAAAGGGGGATCGAGTCGATCCTCGACTTACGCATTATGCCTCTTCGATCGGCTCAGTGCCCGCACGCTCGTTTCGTGGGTTGACTTATGTATACGGAGTTCATTCCCAAGTAAGATCGGATCGGACCGAAGGTTGCGGCAGCAGGATTGACAGCACGTAGGGGGGACCGAGCCGATCCCCAGCTTGAGCATTCTACCTCTTCGACCGGCTGAGCATCCGCATGCTCATTTCGTGGGTTGGCTTAGGCATACGGAGTTCATTCAATGTCTAAGCATATAGAGTTCATTCCTAGTCTAAGATCGGGTCGAACCAAGGGTTGCAGCAGTAGGACCAACAATAGGATCGGTAGCACGGGGGGGGGGACTGGGCCGATCCCTGACTTGCGCATTCTGCCTCTCCGGTCGACGGAGCGCCCGTACGCTCGTTTCGGGGGTTGGCTTAGGCATACGGAGTTCATTCCATGTCTAAGCCCTAGCCGGACCGAGGGTTGTGGCAGCAGGACCAGTAGCGGGATCGACAGCACGTAGAGGGGGACTGGACGGCTCCCCAACTTGTGCATTATGCCTCTCCGGTCGGCTGAGCGCCCGCACGCTCATTTTATGGGTTGACTTAGGCAGACGAAGTTCATCGCCAATCTAAGCATACGGAGTTCATTCCCAGTCTAAGATCGATCCAGACCAAGGGTTGCGACTGCAGGATAGGTAGCACGTAGGAGTCACCGGGCTGATCCTCGGCTTGTGCATTCTGCCTCTCTGACTGGTTGAGTGCCCACACGCCCGTTTCATGGCTTGGCTTAGGCATAGGGAGTTCATTCCATGTCTAAGCCCCAGCTGGACCAAGGGTTGTGGCAGCAAGACCGACAGCATGTAGAGGGGGACCTGGCCGATCCCTGTCTTGTGCATTATGCCTCTTCGGTCGGCTCAGCTCCTGTACACTCATTTCGTGGGTTGACTTATGCATACGGCGTTCATTCCCTATCTAAGATTGGGCCAGACCGAGGGTTCTGATAGTAGGATTGATAGCACGCAAGGGGGACCGGGCTAATCCCCGACTTGTGCATTCTGTCTCTCCGGTCGACTGAGCGCCCGCACGCTCATTTCGTGGGTTGGCTTAGGCATACGGAGTTTATTCCATGTCTAAGCATATGGAGTTCATTTCCAGTCTAAGATCAGATCGGACCGAGGGTTGCGACAGCAGGACCAGTAGCAGGAAACGCAGCACGCAAGAGGGACCGGGCCAATCCCTGGCTTATGCATTCTACCTCTTCGATCGGTTGAGCACCCGCACGCTCGTTTCTTGGGTTAGCTTAGGCATACGAAGTTCATTCCATGTCTAAGCCCCAGCCGGACCGAGGTTGTGGTAGCAGGACTGATAGCGGGATCGGTAGCATGCAGAGGGGGATCGGGCTGATCCCCAACTTACGTATTATGCCTTTCCAATCGGCCTCTCCGATCGGTTGAGCGCCTGTACGCTCGTTTTATGGGTTGACTTAGGCATACAAAGCTCATCCCAAATCTAAGCATACGGAGTTCATTCCCAGTCTAAGATCGTTCAGACCGAGGGTTACGACAGTAGGATCGACAGCATGCAGGGGGACCGAGCCGATCCTCGACTTTTGCATTCTGCCTCTCCGGCTGGTTGAGCGCCCGCACGTTCGTTTCGTGGGTTGACTTATGCATATAGAGTTCATTCCCAGTCTAAGATCTAACCGGACTGAGGGTTGTGGTAGTAGGATCGATAGCACGCATGGGGGACCGGGCTGATACCCGGCTTGCGCATTCTACCTCTCTGGTCGGCTGAGCGCCCGCACGCTCGTTTCGTAGGTTAGCTTAGGCATACGGAGTTCATTCCATGTCTAAGCATACGGAGTTCATTCCTAGTCTAAGATTTTGAGCCACGGTGCACATGCTGGGCTCGGGAATGTGCTGGTGCTACATTTTTTTTCACTCGGGGCACCATCGTCGGAGCATCGCTGGAGAGCCTAACCGGAGGCATTGGGGGTTCCGTGATTGGGGGGGTCGGGGGGTGTGCACACATGATGTGCGATGGGTGCTGGGTACTTGGCCCATATATTGGCCTCCTATCCCTCATCAAACCTCGAGAACTCACACCCCCTTAAAGACCATTTGAGATTTTATAGGTTTGCTGCCAGTAGCCATTAAAGTGTCTGAAATGGGGACACTTTTTTCAAACGATCGCAAAATCTTCTCCACTTCGAGTTTTTAGCTAAATTTTTTTATGCATGCCAACAAAAATAAAAGGATACCTCTACCAAATTTGGGGACAAAACTCCTAAAAAAATTTTAAAAAATCTCGAACCATAAAAAGTTTCAAAAATCATGAAAAATAGAAACGGGTCGTCTTGCCACTAAACTTCACATGAAGGCTTAAGGGACTATTGTATGAATTTACAAGCCATAAAAATGGCATTGGCACAGCAAAAATATGAAGATGTGCTTGAACCGACTTACTGCCCGTTCGATCCCCCGGCTTGCTCATCCTGCCCCTTTGGTCGATTGAGCGCCCGCACGCTCATTTCATGGGTTGACTTAGGCATACGGAGTTCATCCCCAGTCTAAGCATATGGAGTTCATTCCCAGTCTAAGATCGGACTAGGCCGAGGGTTGCAGTAGCAAGATCGATAGCACACAGGGGGGAACGGACCGATCCCCGGCTTGCACTTTCTGCCTCTCCGACTGGTTGAGCGCCCGCACGCCCGTTTCGTGGGTTGGCTTAGGCATAGGAACTTGATTCCATGTCTAAGCCCCAGCCAGACCGAGGGTTGTGGCAGCGGGACCGGCAGCACATAGAGAGGGATCGGGCCGATCCTCGGGTTATGCATTATGCCTCTCCGGCCGGCTCAGCGCCCGTACGCTCATTTCGTGGGTTGACTTAGGCATACAGAGTTCATTCCCAATCTAAGGTCAGACCGGACTGAGGGTTATGGTAGTAGGATTGACAGCACGCAAGGGGGGAGCAGGCCAAACCCCGGCTTGCGCATTCTGCCTCTCCGGCCGATTGAGCGCCCGTACGCTCCTTTCGTGGGTTGGCTTAGGCATACGGAGTTCATTTCATGTCTAAGCATGCAAAGTTCATTCCCAGTCTAAGATCGGACCGGATCGAGGGTTGCGGCAGTAGGACTAGTAGCAGGATCGACAGCATGTAGGGGGGACCAGGCCGATCTCCGGCTTGTGCATTCTGCCTCTCCGATCGGTTGAGCGCCCGCACGCTCATTTCATGGGTTGGCTTAGGCATATGGAGTTCATTCCATGTCTAATCCCCAATCAGACCAAAGGTTGTGGCAGTAGGACCGGCAGTGGGATTGACAGCACACAGAGGGGGATCGGGCTGATCCCCGGCTTACGTATTATGCCTCTCCGGCTGACTGAGCACTCGTATGCTCATTTCATGGGTTGACTTAGGCATACGGAGTTCATCCCTAGTCTAAGCATACGGAGTTCATTCGCAGTCTAAGATCAGATCAGACCGAAGGTTGCGACAGTAGGATCGACAGCATGCAGGGGGGACCAGATCGGTCCCTGACTTGCGCATTCTACCTTTCTGGCCGACTGAGCGCCTGCACGCCTGTGTCATGGGTTGGCTTAGGCATAAGGAGTTCATTCCATGTCTAAGCCCCAGCCGGATCGAGGGTTACGGCAGCGAGACCGGTAGCATGCAGAGGTGGACCGGGCCGATCCCTGGCTTGCACATTATACCTCTTCGGCCGGCTCAATGCCCGCACGCTCGTTTCATGGGTTGACTTATGCATACAAAATTCATTCTCAGTCTAAGATCGGATCAGACCGAGGGTTGCGATAGCAGTATCGAAGCACGCAGGAGGGGACCTCCTACGTGCTGCCGATCCTGCTACCACAACCCTCGGTCCGATTCGACCTTAGACTGGCAGGTGCTCGGCTTGCGCATTCTGCCTTTCCGGCAGGTTGAGCGCCCGCATGCTCATTTCATGGGTTGGCTTAGGCATATAGGGTTCATTCCATGTCTAAGCCCCAGTTGGACCGAGGGTTGTGGCAGCAGGACCGGTAGCGGGATCGGTAACGAGATCGGCAGCACGCAGAGGAGGATCGGGCTGATCCCTGGCTTATGCATTATGCCTCTCCGATCGGCCTCTTCGATCGGTTGAGCGCCCGCACGCTCATTTCGTGGGTTGACTTAGGCATACGGAGTTCATCCCTAGTCTAAGCATACAAAGTTCATTCTCAGTCTAAGATCGGATTGGACCGAGGGTTGCAGTAGTAGGATTGGCCACATGAAAGGGGGATCGGGCCGATCCCTGGCTTGCGCATTCTGCCTCTCTGGCCGGCTGAGCGCTCGTATGCCCGTTCTATGGGTTGGCTTAGGCATAGGGAGTTCATTCCATGTCTAAGCCCCAGTCGGATCGAGGGTTGTGGTAGTGGGAACAAAAGCACGTAGAGGGGGACCGAGCCGATCCCCGACTTATGCATTATTACTCTCCGATCGGCTCAGTGCCCGCACACTTGTTTCATGGGTTGACTTAGGTATACGGAGTTCATTCCTAGTCTAAGATCAGACCGGACCAAGGTTGCGACAGTAAGATCGACAGCATGCAGGAGGGATCGGGCTGATTCCCGGCTTGCACATTCTGCCTCTTCAATCGGTTGAGCGCCCATACGCTCGTTTCATGGGTTGACTTAGGCATACGGAGTTCATTCCATGTCTAAGCATACGAAGTTCATTTCTAGTCTAAGATCAGACCGGACCGAGGGTTGCGACAGTAGGACCAGCAGCAAGATCGACAGCACGCAGGGGGCGACTAGGCCGATCCTCGGCTTGTGCATTCTGCCTCTCCGACCGGCTGAGCGCCCGCATGCTCGTTTCATGGGTTGGCTTAGGCATACGGAGTTCATTCCATCTCTAAGCCCTAGCCGAACTGAGGGCTGTGGTAGCAGAATCGACAGCGGGATCGACAACATGTAGAAGGGGATTACGCTGATCCCCGGCTTGCGCATTATGCCTCTCTGGTCGACCACTTCGGCCGGCTAAGCACCTGCATGCTCGTTTTATGGGTTTACTTAGGCATACGGAGTTCATCCCTAGTCTAAGCCTACGGAGTTCATTCCCAGTCTAAGATCAGATCGGATGGAGGGTTGCGGCAGCAGGATCGGTAGCACGTAGGGGGGACCAGGCCGATCCCTAGCTTGCGCATTCTGCCTCTCCGATCGACGAAGCGCCCACAAGCCCGTTTCGTGGGTTGGCTTAGGCATCAGGAGTTCATTCCATGTCTAAGCCCTAGCCAGACCGAGGGTTGTGCCAGCGGGATCGATAGCATGCAGAGGGGGACCGAGCTGATCCTCGGCTTGTGCATTATGCCTCTCTAGTCGGCTCAGTGCCCGAATGGTCATTTCGTGGGTTGACTTAGGCATACAGAGTTCATTCCCAGTCTAAGATCAGATCGAATCGAAGGTTGCGGCAGCAAGATCGACAGCACGTAGGGTGGGACCGAGCCGATCCCTGGCTTGTGCATTCTGCCCCTCCAGTCGACTGACCACCCGCACGTTTGTTTCGTGGGTTGGCTTAGGCATATGGAGTTCATTCCATGTCTAAGCCCCAGCCGGACCGAGTGTTGTGGCTGTAGGATCGATAGTTCACAGAGGGGGATCGGGTCGATCCCTGGCTTGCGCATTATGCCACTTCGGTTGGCTCAGCGCCCGCACACTCGGTTTGTGGGTTGACTTAGGGATACGCAGTTCATTCCTAGTCTAAGATCAGACCGGACTGATGGTTGCAGCAACAGGATCGACAGCACGTAGGGGGGACCGAGCCGGTCCTCAGCTTACGCATTATGCCTCTCTGGTCGGTTGAGTGCCTGCATGCTCTTTTCGTGGGTTGACTTAGGCATACGGAGTTCATCCCCAGTCTAAGCATACAGAGTTCATTCCCAGTCTAAGATTGGACAGGATCGAATGTTGCGATAGCAGGATCGACAGCACGCAAGGGGGACCGGGACGATCCCTGGCTTGCGCATTCTGCCTCTCCAGCCAGCTGAGCGCCCGCACGCCCTTTTCATGGGTTGGCTTAGGCATAGGGAGTTCATTCCATGTCTAGGCCCCAGCCGGACCGAGGGTTGTGGCAACAGGACCGGTAGCACGCAGAGGGGGACTGGGCCGATCCTCGGCTTGCACATTATGTCTCTCCGATCGGTGCAGCACCCAAATGCTCATTCTGTGGGTTGACTTAGGCATACGTAGTTCATTCCCAGTCTAAGCATATAGAGTTCAACCCTAGTCTAAGCATATGGAGTTCATTCCCAGTCTAAGATCGGACCGGACCGAGGGTTGAGACAGCAGGATCGACAGCACGCAGGGGGGACTGGGCCTACCCCCGGCTTACACATTCTGCCTCTCCGACCGAATGAGTGCCCGTACGCCTGTTTCATGGGTTGGCTTTGGCATAGGGATTTCATTCCATGTCTAAGCCCCAACCGAACTTAGGGTTGTGGCAGCGGGATCGGCAGTACGTAGAGGGGGTCCGGGCTGATCCCCAGCTTGTGCATTATGCCTCTCCGACAGGCTCAACGCCCAAACGCTCGTTGCGTGGGTTGACTTAGGCACACAGAGTTCATTCCCAGTCTCAGATCGGAGTGAACCAAAGGTTGCAACAGCAGGATCGACAGCAAGTACGGAGGGACCGGGTCAGTCCCTGGCTTGGGCATTCTGCCTCTCCGATCAACTGGCTCGATCCTCAGCTTGCGCATTCTGTCGCTCTAGTCAGCTGAGGGTTGTGGCATAGGAAGTTAATTCCATGTCTAAGCCCCAGCCAGACCGAGGGTTGTGGCAGCGGGACTGGCAGCACGCAGAAGAGGATCAGGTCGATCCCCGACTTACGCATTATGCCTCTCCAACCGGCTCAGCGCCCGCACACTCATTTAATGGGTTGACTTAGGCATACGGAGTTCATTCCCAGTCTAAGATCGGACCAGACCGAAGGTTACGGCAGCAGGATCGATAGCACACCGGGGGACCGGGTCGGTCCCCGGCTTGCGCATTCTGCCTCTCCGACCAGCTGAGCGCCCGCACGCACATTTCATGGCTTGGCTTAGGCATACGGAGTTAATTCCATGTCTAAGCATACGAAGTTCATTCCCAGTCTAAGATTGGATCGAACCGAGGTTTACGGTAGCATGACCAGCAGTGGGATCGATAGCATGCTAGGAGGGATCAGGCCGATCCTCGGCTTGCGCATTCTACCTCTCTGGCTGGCTAAGCCCTCGTACGCTCGTTTCGTGGGTTGGCTTAGGCATATGGAGTTCATTCCATGTCTAAGCCCCAGCTAGACTGAGGGTTGTCGCAGCAGAATCGGCAGCGGGATCGGCAACACGCAGAGGGCGACCAGGCTAATCCTCGGCTTGTGCATTATGCCTCTTTGGTCGACCGAGCACCCGTACGCTCATTTTGTGGGTTGACTTAGGCATATGGAGTTCATTCCCATTCTAAGATCAGACCAGACCGAGGGTTGTGGCAGCAGGATCGACAACATGTAGGAGGGATCGGGTCGGTCCCAGGCTTATGCATTCTGCCTCTCCGGTCGGTTGAGCGCCCGCACGCTCGTTTCGTCGGTTAGCTTAGGCATATGGAGTTCATTCCATGTCTAAGCATACGGAGTTCATTCCCATTCCGACCAACCTTTCCGACCGGCTGAGCACCAACACGCTCGTTTCGTGTGTCGACATATTCATATGAAGTTCATCCCCAGTCTAAGCATACAGAGTTCATTCCCAGTCTAAGATCGAACCAGACCGAGGGTTGCGGTAGCAGGATCGACAGCACGCAGGGGGGACCGGGTCGATCCCCAACTTGCGCATTCTGCCTTTTCAATCGGCTAAGTGCCAACACGCTCGTTTCATGGGTTGGCTTAGGCATACAGAGTTCATTCCATGTCTAAGCGTATGGAGTTCATTCCCATTCTATGATCGGACCGGACCAAGGATTGTGACCGCAGGACCAGCAGCAGGATCGGTAGCGCAACGGGGGGACTGGGCCGATCCTCGACTTACGCATTCTGCCTCACCAGTTGGCCTCTTCGATCGACTGAGCGCTCGCACTCTCATTTCGTGGGTTGACTTAGGCATACGGAGTTCATCCCCAGTCTAAGCATAGAGAGTTCATTCCCGGTCTAACATCGAACCGGACCGAGGGTTGCGACAGCAGGATCGGCAGCATGCAGGGGCGACTGAGCCGATGCTTGGCTTACGCATTCTACCTCTCCGACCGGCCCAGCGCCCGCACGCCCGTTTCGTGGGTTGGCTTAGGCACAGGGAGTTCATTCCATGTCTAAGCCCCAGTTGGACAGAAGGTTGTGGTAGTGGGACCGACAACACGTAGATGGGGACCGGATTGATCCCCGACTTGCGCATTCTGCCTCTCCGACCAACTGAGTGCCCACACGCTCATTTCGTGGGTTGGCTTAGGCATACAGAGTTCATTCCATGTCTAAGCATACATAGTTCATTCCTAGTCTAAGAGTTTGAGCCACGGCGCACATGTTGGGCTTGGGCATGTGCAGCTGCCGCCCTTTTTTCCCCTGGGGCACCATCGCCGGAGCATCGTCGGAGAGCCTAACTGACGGCATTGGGGGTTTCAACGTTTGGTGGGCCGGGGCATGTATGCACATGATGTGCGATGGGTGCTGGTACTTGGCCCATATATTGGCCCCCTATCCCTCATCAAACCTCAAGAACTCACACTCCCTTAAAGAGCAATTGAGATTTTATAAGTTTCCTGCCAGTAGCCATTAAAGTGTCTGATATGGGGACACTTTTTTCAAACGATCACAAAATCTTCTCCACTTTGAGTTTTTAGCTGAATGTTTTTGTGCATGCCAAAAAAAATAAAAGGATCACCTCTACCAAATTTGGGGACAAAACTCTTTCTAGAAAAATTTTAAAAAATCTTGAACTGTAAAAAGTTTCAAAAATTATAAAAAATAGAAAACGGGTCGTCTTGCCACGAAACTTCACATGAAGGCGTAGGGGACCATTGTAAGAATTTACAAGCCATAAAAATGGCATTAGCATGGCAGAAATATGAAGATGTGCTTGAACCCACCTACCATCCGTTCGATCCCTGGCTTGCGCATGCTGCCTCTCTGGTCGACTGAGCGTCCGCACGCTCGCTTTGTGGGTTGACTTAAGCATATGGAGTTCATCCCTAGTCTAAGCATACGGAGTTCATTCCTAATCTAAGATCAGACCAGACCTAGGGTTGTGGCAGCAGATCGACAGCACGTAGGGGGATCGAGATGATCCCCGGCTTGCACATTCTGCCTCTCCGGCCGGCTGAGCGCCCGCATGCCCATTTCATGGGTTGGCTTAGGCATAGGGAGTTCGTTCCATGTCTAAGCCCCAACTGGACCGAAGGTTGTGGCTGCGAGACTGACAGCACGTAGAGGGGGATCGGGTCGATCCCCAGCTAGCGTATTATGCCTCTCTGATCGGTTCACCACCCGTACACTCATTTCGTGGGTTGACTTAGGCATACGAAGTTCATTCTCAGTCTAAGATCGGATTGGACTGAGGGTTGTGGCAGAATCGACAGCACGAAGGGAGGACCGGGCCGATCCCTGGCTTGCATATTCTGTCTCTCCGGTCGGCTGAGCGCCCGCACGCTCGTTTCGTGGGTTGGCTTAGGCATACAAAGTTCATTCCATGTCTATGCCCCAGTCGGACCGAGGGTTGTGGCAGCAGGACCTACAGCGAGATCGGCAGCACGCAGAGGGGGACCAAGCTGATCCTCAGCTTGTATATTATGCCTCTCCGGTCGGCCTCTCTGGCCAGTTGAGCGCCCGTACGCTCGTTTCATGGGTTGACTTAGGCATACGGAGTTCATTCCCAGTCTAAGATCAGACCTTACTGACGGTTTCAGTAGTAGGATTGGCAGCACGCAGGGGGGATCGGGTCGATCCCCAGCTTGCGTATTCTACCTCGCCGACTGGCTGAGTGCCCGCACGCCCGTTTTGTGGGTTAGTTTAGGCATAGGGAGTTCATTCCATGTCTAAGTCCCAGTCGGACCGAGGGTTGTGGCAGCGGGACCGGCAGCACGCAAAGGGGGACCGAGGGTTGTGACATACGGAGTTCATTCCATGTCTAAGCATACGGAGTTCATTCCCAGTCTAAGATTGGATCGAACCGAGGGTTGCGGCAGTAGGACCAGCAGCAAGATCGGTAGCATGCAGGGGGGACTGGGTCAATCCACGGCTTGCACGTTCTGCCTCTCTGGCCAACCTCTCCGACCGACAGAGCGGCCACACGCTCGTTTCATGGGTTGACTTAGGCATACGGAGTTCATCCCCAGCCTATGTATACGGAGTTCATTCCCAGTCTAAGATCGAATCAGACCGAGGGTTGTGGCAGCAAGCTCGACAGCACACAGTGGGGATCAAGCCAATCCCCGGCTTACGCATTCTGCCTCTCTGGTCGGCTGAGTGCCCTCATGCCCATTTCGTGTGTTCGCTTAGGCATAGGGAGTTCATTCCATGTCTAAGCCCTAGCCAGACTGAGGGTTGTGGAAGTGGGACCGACAGCACGTAGAGGGGGACCAGGTCGATCCTCGACTTGTGCATTCTACCTCTCCGGTCGACTGAAAGCCCGCACGTTCGTTTAATGGGTTGGCTTAGGCATACGGAGTTCATCCCATATCTAAGCATACGGAGTTCATTCCCAGTCTAAGATCGAACCAAATCAAGGGTTACGGCAGCAAGATCGATAGCACACAAGAGGGACGAAGTCGATCCTCGGCTTGCGTATTCTGCCTCTCCGACCGACTGAGTGCCCGCACGCCTGTTTCGTGTGTTGGCTTAGGCATAGGGAGTTCATTCCATGTCTAAGCTGCAGCTGGATGAAGGGTTGTGGCAGCGGGATCGACAG
The DNA here is from genome assembly GCF_047325235.1 of Durio zibethinus. Taxonomy (NCBI): domain Eukaryota; kingdom Viridiplantae; phylum Streptophyta; class Magnoliopsida; order Malvales; family Malvaceae; genus Durio; species Durio zibethinus. The sequence continues at coordinate 21,778,928 of NC_143181.1, forward strand.
CACGTAGAGGGGGATCGGGTCGATCCTCGACTTGTACATTTTGCCACTCTGGCCGGCTGAGCGCCCGTACGCTCGTTGCGTGGGTTGGCTTAGGCATACGAAATTCATTCCTAGTCTAAGAGTTTGAGCCACGGTGCACATGCTGGGCTCGGGCATGTGCTGGTACTACATTTTTTTCACCCGGGGCACCATCGTTGGAGAGCCTATCCGGCAGTATTGGGGGTTCTGGCGATTGGGGGGTTCGGGGGTGTGCGCACATGATGTGCGATGGGTGCTAGTACTTGGCCATTATATTGGCCCCCTATCCCTCATCAAACCTCGAGAACTCACACCCCTTTAAAGAGCATTTGAGATTTTATAGGTTTGCTACCAGTAGCCATTAAAGTGTCTGAAATGGGGACAATTTTTTCAAATGGTCAAAAAATCTTCTCCACTTTGAGTTTTTCGTTGAATGTTTTGTGCATGCCAACAAAAATACAAGCATCACCTCTACCAAATTTGGGGACAAAAATCTTTCTAAAAAAATTTTAAAAAATCTTGAACCGTAAAAAGTTTCAAAAATTGTGAAAAATAAAAAACGGGTCATCTTGCCGTGAAACATCACGTGAAGGTGAACGGGACCATTGTATGAATTTACAAGCCATAAAAATGGCATTGGCATGGCAGAAATATGAAGATGTGCTTGAACCCACCTACCACCCGTTCGATCCCCGGCTTGCGCATCTTGCCTCTCTGGTCGGCTGAGCGCCCGCACACCCGTTTCATGGGTTGGCTTAGGCATAGGGAGTTAATTCCATGTCTAAGCCCCAGCTGGACCGAGGGTTGTGGCAGTGGGACTGACAGCATGCTGAGGGTGATCGGGTCGATCCCCGACTTGCGCATTATGCCTTTCCAGCCGACTCAGCACCCGCACGCTCGTTTCGTTGGTTGACTTAGGCAACGGAGTTCATTCCTAGTCTAAGATCGGACCAGACCAAGGGTTGCGGTAGCAGGATCGACAGCACACAGGGGGGATCAGGTCGATCCTCGGCTTACGCATTCTGCCTCTCCGGTCGGTTGAGCACCCGCACGCTCGTTTCGTGGGTTGGCTTAGGCATACGGAGTTCATTCCATGTCTAAGCATACGGAGTTCATTCCCAGCCTAAGATTGGATCGGATCGAAGTTTGCGACAGCAGGACCAGCAACAAGATCGACAGCACGCAGGGGGGGATCGGGCTGATCCCCAGCTTGCGCATTCTACCTCTCCAGTCGGCTGAGCACCCGTACGCTCGTTTCGTGGGTTGGCTTAGGCATATGGAGTTCATTCCTTGTCTAAGCCCCAGTCGGACCGAGGGTTGTTATAGCAGGACCGATAGCAGGATCGGCAGCACGTAGAGGGGGACCCGACTGATCCTCGGCTTGCGCATTATGCTTCTTCGGCTGACCTCTCTAGCTAGCTGAGCGCTCGCACGCTCGTTTCATGGGTTGACTTAGGCATACGGAGTTCTTTCCCAGTCCACGATCAGACCAGATCGAGGGTTACGATAGTAGGATCGACAGCATGCAGGGGGGACCAGGCCGATCCCCGACTTGCGCATTCTGCCTTTTCGGTTGGTTGAGTGCCCACACACCCGTTTCATGGGTCAGCTTAGGCATAGGGAGTTCATTCCAATGTCTAACCCCAGTCAGACTGAGGGTTGTGGCAGTGGGACCGGTAACAGGTAGAGGGGGACTGGGCTGATCCCCAGCTTACGCATTATGCCTCTCCGACCGGCTCTGTGCCCGAACGCTCATTTCGTGGGTTAACTTAGGTATACGGAGTTCATTCCCAGTCTAAGATCAGATCGGACCGAGGGTTGCACCAGCAAGATCAACAGCATGCAGGGTGGACCGAACCGGTCCCCGGCTTGCGCATTATGCATCTCCGACCGGTTGAGCGCCCGTATGCTCGTTTCGTGGGTTGGCTTAAGCATACAGAGTTCATTCCATGTCTAAGCATATGGAGTTCATTCCCAGTCTAAGATCAGACTGGACTGAGGGTTACGGTAGCAGGACCAGCAGCAGGATCGACAGCATGTAAGGGGGACCGAGTCGATCTCTGACTTGCGTATTCTGCCTCTCCGATCGGCTGAGCGCCCGCGCGATCGTTTTGTGGGTTGACTTAGGCATTCGGAGTTCATTCCTATTCTCAGATCAGACCAGATCGAGGGTTGCGGTAGTAGGATCGACAGCATGCAGGGGGAACCAGGCTGATCGTCGGCTTGTGCATTCTGCCTCTTCAGCCGGCTGAGCGACCACACGCCCATTTCGTGGGTTGGCTTAGGCATAGGGAGTTCATTCCATGTCTAAGCCCCAGCCGGATCAAGGGTTGTGGCAGCGGGATCAGTAGCACGCAAAGGGGGATCGTGCCGATCCCTAGCTTACGCATTATTCCTTTTCGGTCGGCTCAGCGCCCGCACGCTCATTTTGTGGGTTGACTTAGGCATACAGAGTTCATTCCCAGTCTAAGATCAGACTAGATTGAAGGTTGCGACAGCAGGATCGACAGCATGCAGGAGGGAATGGGCCGGTCCCTGGCTTGCTCATTCTGCCTCTTCAGCCGACTGAGTGCTCGCACGCTCGTTTCATGGGTTGCCTTAGGCATACGGAGTTCATTCCCAGTCTAAGATCAGATCGGACCGAGGGTTGCGGCAGTAGGACTAGGAGCAGGATCGACAGCATGCAGGGGGGACCGGGCCGATCCCCGGCTTGTACATTCTACCTCTCCGGTCGGCTGAGCGCCCACATGCTCATTTTATGGGTTGGCTTAGGCATAGGGAGTTCAGTCCATGTCTAAGCCCCAGCTGGACCGAGGGTTGTGGCAGCGGGACCGGTAGCACGCAGAGGGGGACCGGGCCGATCCCCGACTTGCGCATTCTGCCTCTCCGATTGGCTGAGTGCCCGTACGCTCATTTGATGGGTTAGCTTAGGCATACAGAGTTGATTTCATGTCTAAGCATACGGAGCTCATTCCAAGTCTAAGAGTTTGAGCCACGGTGCACATGCTGGGCTTGGAGAGCCTAACCGGCGGCATTGGGGGTTCCGGTGATAGGGGGCCAGGGGTGTGCGCACATAATGTGCGATGGGTGCTGGTACATGGCCCTTATATTGGCCCCCTATCCCTCATCAAACCTCGAGAACTCACACCCCCTTAAAGAGCATTTGAGATTTTATAGGTTTGCTGCCAGTAGCCATTAAAGTATCTGAAATCGGGACACTTTTTTCAAATGGTCACAAAATCTTCTCCACTTTGATTTTTTAGCTGAATTTTTTTTTGCATGCCAAAAAAAATACAAGGATCACCTCTACCAAATTTAGGGACAAAAATCTTTCTAAAAAAATTTTAAAAAATCCTGAATCGCAAAAAGTTTTGAAAATCATGAAAAATAGAAAACGGGTCGTCTTGCCACGAAACTTCACATGAAGGTGTAGGGGACCATTGTATGAATTTACAAGCCATAAAAATGGCATTGGCATGGCAGAAATATGAAGATGTGCTTGAACCCACCCACCACCCGTTCGATCCCCAGCTTGCGCATCCTGCCTCTCTGGTCGGTTGACCATCCGCACGCTCATTTCGTGGGTTTACTTAGGCATACGGAGTTCATCCCTAGTCTAAGCGTACGGAGTTCATTCCTAGTCTAAGATCGGATCAGACTGAGGGTTGCGTAGTAGCATCCGCAGCACGCATGGGGGACCGGACAGGTCCCCAGCTTGCGCATTCTGCCTCTCTGACCGGTTGAGCACCCGCACGTCCATTTCATGGGTTAGCTTAGGCATAGGGAGTTCATTCCATGTCTAAGCCCTAGTTGGATCAAGGGTTGTGGCAGCGAGACCGATAGCATGTAAAAGGTGATTGAGCCGTTCCCCGGCTTGCGTATTATGCCTCTTCGGCCGACTCAGTGTCTGCACGCTCATTTCATGGGTTGAGTTAGGCATACAAAGTTCATTCCTAGTCTAAGATCAAATCGGACCGAGGGTTGCGGCAGCAGGATCAACAACACGTAGGGGAGACCGGGCCGATTCCCGTCTTGCACATTCTACCTCTCTGACCGACTGAGCTCCCGCACGTTCGTTTCATGGGTTGGTTTAGGCATACGGAGTTCATTCCATGTCTAAGCATATGGAGTTCATTCCCAGTCTAAGATCGGACTGAATCGAGGGTTGCGGTAGCAGGACCAGCAGTAAGATCGATAGCACACAGGGGGGATCGGGCTGATCCTCGGCTTACGTATTCTGCCTCTTCAACCGGTTGAGCGCTCACGCTCGTTTCATGAGTTGGCTCAGGCATACTGAGTTAATTCCATGTCTAAGCCCCAGTCGGACTGAGGGTTGTGGCAACAAGACCGACAATGGGATCGACAGCACGCAGAGGGGGACCGAACTGATCCCCGGCTTGGGCATTATGCCTCTCTGGTCGGCTCAGTGCCCGAACGCTCGTTTCATGGGTTGACTTAGGTGTACGAAGTTCATTTCCAGTCTAAGATCGGATCGAACCGAGGGTTGTGACAGCAGGATCGACAGCACGCAAGGGGGGATCGAGCTGGTCCTCGACTTATGCATTCTGCCTCTCCGGTCGGCTGAGCGCCTGTACGCTCGTTTCGTGGGTTGGCTTAGACATACGGAGTTCATTACATGTCTAAGCATATGGAGTTCATTCCCAGTCAAAGATTGGACCAGACCAAGGGTTGCGGTAGCAGGACCAGCGACAGGATCGACAGCACCCAGGGGGGACCGAGTCAATCCCTGACTTACGCATTCTCCCTCTCCGGCCCACCCTCCGACTGACTGAGCGCACGGACACTCGTTTTGTGGGTTGACTTAGGCTTACGGAGTTCACCCCCAGTCTAAGCATACGGAGTTCATTCCCAGTCTCAGATCGAACCGAATCGAGGGTTGTGGCAGCAGGATGGACAACACGTAGGGGGACCAGGTCGATCCTCAGCTTGCGCATTATGCCTCTCTGGCCGGCTGAGCGCTCGTACGCTCATTTCGTGGGTTGGCTTAGGCATACGGAGTTCATTCCATGTCTAAGCCTCAGTTGGACCGAAGGTTGTGGTAGCAAGACCAACAGCGGGATCGACAGCACGCAGAGGGGGACCAAGCTGATCCCCAGCTTGTGCATTATATCTCTCCAGTCGGCCTCTTCAGTCGGCTGAGTACCTGCGCACTTGTTTCATTGGTTGACTTAGGCATACGGAGTTCATCCCCAATCTAAGCATACGAAGTTCATTCCCAGTCTGAGATTGAACTAGATCGAAAGTTGCAGTAGCAGGATCGATAACATGTAGGAGGGATCGGACCGATCCCCGGCTTGCACATTCTGCTTCTCCAGTCGGCTGGGTGCCCGTATGCCCGGTTTATGGGTTGGCTTAGGCATAGGGAGTTCATTCCATGTCTAAGCCCCAGCGGAACTAATGGTTGTGGTAGCAAGATCGACAACACGTAGAGGGGGACCGGGCTGATCCTCGGCTTGCGCATTATGCCTTTCCGGTCAGCTCAGCCCCCGACCGCTCGTTTCATGGGTTGACTTAGGCATACAGAGTTCATTCCAATCTAAGATCGGACCGGACCGAGGGTTGCGGCAGCAGGATCAATAGCATGCAGGGGGGACCGGGCCGGTCCCCAGCTTGCGCATTCTGGCTCTTCGACCGGTTGAGCACCCGCACGCTCATTTCGTGAGTTGGCTGAGGCATACAGAGTTCATTCCATGTCTAAGCATACAGAGTTCATTCCCAGTCTAAGATTAGACCGGATCGAGGCTTGCGGCAGCAGGATCGTCTGCACGTAAGGGGGATCGAGTCGATCCCCAGCTTGCACATTTTACCTCCCCTGCAAGCTGAGCACCCGTACACTCATTTCGTGGGTTGACTTAGGCATACGGAGTTCATACCCAGTCTAAGCATACGGAGTTCATTCCCAGTCTAAGATCGAACTGGACTGAGGGTTGCGATAGCAGGATCGGCAGCACGTAGGGGGGACTAGGCCGATCCCTGGTTTGCTCATTCTGCCTCTCCGACCGGCTAAGCGCCCACATGCCTGTTTCATGGGTTCACTTACGCATAGGCAGTTCATTCCATGTCTAAGCCCCAGCCAGGCCGAGGGTTGTGGTAGCAAGATCGGCAGCACGCAGAGGGGGCCCGAGTCGATCCTCGACTTGCGCATTCTGCCTTTCCGATCGGCTGAGCGCCCGTACGCTAATTTCATGGGTTGGCTTAGGCATACGGAGTTCATTCCATGTCTAAGCATACGGAGTTCATTCCCAGTCTAAGAGTTTAAGCCACGGTGCACATGCTGGGCTCGAGAATGTGCTGGTGTCGTATTTTTTTCACCCGGGGCGCCATCGTCGGAGCATCATCGGAGAGCCTAACTGACGGTATTGGGGGTTTCGACGATTGGGGGGGCCAGGGGGTGTGCGCACATGATGTGCGATGGGTGCTGGTACTTGGCCCTTATATTGGCCCCCTATCCCTCATCAAACCTCTAGAACTCACACCCCCTTGAAGAGCATTTGAAATTTTATAGGTTTCCTGCCAGTAGCCATTAAAGTGTCTAAAATGGTCACAAAATCTTCTCCACTCTGAGTTTTTAGCTGAATGTTTTTGTGCATGCCAAAAAAAATACAAGGATCACCTCTACCAAATTTGGGGACAAAACTCTTTCTAAAAAAATTTTAAAAAATTCAGAACCGTAAAAAGTTTTGAAAATCGTGAAAAATAGAAAATGGGTCGTCTTGCCACGAAACTTCACATGAAGGTGTAGGGGACCATTGTATGAATTTACAAGCCATAAAAATGGCATTGGAATGGTAGAAATATGAAGATGTCAACCCACCTGCCACCCGCTCGATCTTCGACTTCAGCATCCTGCCTCGTCGGTCGGCTGAGCGTCCGCACGCTCGTTTCATTGGTCGACTTAGGCATACGGAGTTCATCCCCAGTCTAAGCATACAGAGTTCATTCCCAGTCTAAGATGGGACCAGACCGAGGGTTGCGGCAGTAGGATCGACAGCGTGTAGGGGGGACCGGGCTGATCCTCGATTTACACATTCTGCCTCTCCGACCAGCTGAGCTCCTGCACGCCTGTTTCATGGGTTGGCTTAGGCATAGGTAGTTCATTCCATGTCTAAGCCCTAGCCGAACCGAGGGTTGTGGTAGCGGGACTGGTAGCACGCAAAGGGGGATCAAGCCGATCCTTGGCTTGCGGATTCTGCCTCACAGGCCGACTGAGCGCCCGCACACTTGTTTCATGGGTTGGCTTAGGCATACGAAGTTCATTCCATGTCTAAGCATACAGAGTTCATTCCCAATCTAAGAGTTTGAGCCACGGTGCACATGCTGGGCTCGAGCATGTACTGGTGCCACATTTTTTTTCTCGGGGCACCATCACCGGAGCATCGTTGGAGCATCGCCAGAGAGCCTAATCGACGGTATTGGGGGGTTTTGACGATTGGGGGGGCCGGGTGAGTGTGCGCACATGATGTGCAATGGGTGCTGGTACTTGGCCCTTATATTGGCCCCCTATCCGTCATCAAACCTCTAGAACTCACACCCCCTTAAAGAGCATTTGAGATTTTAAAGGTTTGCTGCCAGTAGCCATTAAAGTGTCTGAAATGGGGACACTTTTTTCAAACGGCCACAAAATCTTCTCCACTTAGAGTTTTTAGCTGAATTTTTTTGGCATGCCAAAAAAAATACAAGGATCACCTCTCCCAAATTTGGGGTCAAAAATCTTTCTAAAAAAATCTTAAAAAATCTCGGACCGCAAAAAGTTTCAAAAATCGTGAAAAATAGAAAGCGGGTCGTCTTGCCACGAAACATCACATGAAGACTTAGGGGACCATTGTATGAATTTACAAGCCATAAAAATGGCATTGGCATGGCAGAAATATAAAGATGTACTTGAACTCACCTACCACCAGTTCGATCCCCGGCTTGCGCATCCTGCCTCTTTGGTTGGCTGAGCGTTCGCACGCACGTTTCGTGGGTTGACTTAGGCATACAGAGTTCATTCCCAGTCTAAGCATACGAAGTTCATTCCCAGTCTAAGATCAGATTGGACTGAGGGTTGCGACAGTAGGATCGGTAACACGCGGGGGGGACCGGGCCGATCCCCGGCTTGTGCATTCTGCCTCTCCGGTCGGCTGAGCGCCCGCACGTCTGTTTCGTGGGTTGGCTTAGGCATAGGGAGTTCATTCCATGTCTAAGCCCCAGTCGGACCGAAGTTGTGGCAGCGGGACCGGTAGCACGCAGATGGGGACCGGGTCGATCCCCGGTTGGCACATTATGCCTCTCCGGCCGACTCAATGTGTGCACGCTCGTTTCATGGGTTGACTTAGTCATACGGAGTTCATTCACAGTCTAAGATCAGACCGGGCCGAGGGTTGTGACAGTAGGATCGACAGCACATAGGGGGGACCAGGTCGATCCCCGGCTTGTGCATTCTGCCTCTCCGATCGGCTGAGCGCCCGTACGCTCGTTTCGTGGGTTGGCTTAGGCATACGGAGTTCATTCCATGTCTAAGCCCTAACAGGACCGAAGGTTATGGTAGCAGGACCGGCAGCGGGATCGACAGCACACAGAGAGGGACCCAGTTGATCCCTGACTTGTGCATTATGCCTCTCAGACCGGCCTCTCTGACCAACTGAGTGCCCGCACGCTCGTTTCATGCGTTGCCTTAGGCATACGGAGTTCATTCCATGTCTAAGCATACGGAGTTCATTCCTAGTCTGAGATTGGACCAGACCGAGGGTTTTGGCAGCAGGACCAGCAGTAGGATCAGCAACGCTCAGGGGGGATCGAGTGGATCCCCAGCTTGTGTATTCTGCCTTTTCGGTCGATTGAGCGCCCGCACGCCCGTTTCATGGGTTGGCTTAGGCATACGGAGTTCATTCCATGTCTAAGCATACGGAGTTCATTCCTAGTCTAAGATTGTGAGCCACGGTGCACATGCTGGGCTCGGGCATGTGGTGTTGCCGCATATTTTTTTCCTGGGGCACCATCGTTGGAGCATCGCCAGAGAGCCAAACCGGCGGCATTGGGGGTTCCGATGATTGGGGGGCCCGGGGGGTGTGCGCACACGATATGCGATGGGTGCTGGTACTCGGCCCTTATGTTGGCCCCCTATCCCTCATCAAACTTGGAGAACTCACACCCCCTTAAAGAGCATTTGAGATTTTATAGGTTTGCTGCCAGTAGCCATTAAAGTCTCTGAAATTGGGACACTTTTTTCAAAAGGTCACAAAATCTTCTCCACTTCGAGTTTTTAGCTGAATTTTTTTATGCATGCCAAAAAAAATACAAGGATCACCTCTACCAAATTTGGGGATAAAACTCTTCCTAAAGAAATTTTAAAAAATCCCTAACCGTAAAAAGTTTCAAAAATCGTGAAAAATAGAAAACGGGTCATCTTGCCATGAAACTTAACATGAAGGCTTAGGGGACCATTGGATGAATTTACAAGCCATAAAAAAGGCATTGGCAAGGCAGAAATATGAAGATGTGCTTGAACCCACCGACCACCCGTTCGATCTCTGACTTGCGCATGCTGCCTCTCTGGTCGACTAAGCGCCCGCACGTTCAGTTCGTGGGTTCACTTAGGCGTACGGAGTTCATCCCCAATCAAAGCATATGGAGTTCATTCCCAGTCTAAGGTCAGACCGGACCGAGGGTTGCGGTAGCAGGATCGGTAGCACGTAGGGACGATCGGGCCGATCCCCGGCTTGTGCATTCTGCCTCTCTGGCTGGCTGAGCGCCCGCACGGCCGTTTTGTGGGTTGGCTTAGGCATAGGGAGTTCATTCCATGTCTATGCCCCAGTCGGACCGAGGGTTGTGGCAGCGGGATCGGTCGCACGTAGAGGGGGACCGGGCGGATCCCCTCATGCGCATTATGCCTCTCCGGTCGGCTTAGCGCCAGCACGCTCATTTCATGGGTTGACTTATGCATACGGAGTTCATTTCCAGTCTAAGATCGGACCGGACCGAGGTTTCGGTAGCAGGATCGACAGCACGTAGGGGGGACCAAGTCGATCCTTGGCTTGTGCATTCTGCGTCTCCGGCCAACTGATCGCCTGCACTATCGTTTTGTGGGTTGGCTTAGGCATACAGAGTTCATTCCATGTCTAAGCCCCAACCGGACCGAGGGTTGTGGCAGCAGGAGCAGTAGCGGGATCAGCTGCATGCAGAGGGGGATCGAGCTGATCCCTGGCTTACGCATTATGCCTCTCCGGTTGGCTGAGTGCCCGCAGCTCGTTTTGTGGGTTGACTTACACATATGGAGTTCATCCCTAGTCTAAGCGTATGAGTTCATTCCCAGTCTAAGTTCAGACTGGACTGAGGGTTGCGGTAGCAGGATCGACAGCACGCAGGGGGATCGGGCCGATCCCCGGCTTGCGCATTCTGCCTCTCCGGCCGTTTGAATGCCCACATGCTCGTTTCATGGGTTGGCTTAGGCATAGGGAGCTCATTCCATATCTAAGCCCCAGTTGGACCGAGGGTTGTGCCAGCGGGACCGGCAGCACGCAGAGGGGAACCGAGTAGATCCTCCCCTTGTGCATTATGCCTATTCGGTCGGCTTAGCGCCCGCACGCTCATTTCGTGGGTTGACTTATGCATATGGAGTTCATTCCCTGTCTAAGATCAGACCAGACTAAGGGTTGCGGTAGTAAGATCGACAGCAAGTAGGGGGGATTAGGTCGATCCCTGGCTTGCGCATTCTGCCTCTCCGGCTGGCTAAGCACCCGCACACTCATTCGTGGGTTGGCCTAGGCATACGGAGTTCATTCCATGTCTAAGCATGCGGAGTTCATTCCCAGTCTAAGATTTTGAGCCACGGTGCACATGCTGGGCTCAGGCATGTGCTGGTGCCGCATTTTTTTCACCCGGGGTACCATCGCTGGAGCATCGCCCGAGCATCGTCGGAGAGCCTAACCGACGGCGTTGGGGGTTCCAACGTTTGGAGGGCCGGGGGGTGTGCGCACATGATGTGCAATGGGTGCTGGTACCTGGCCCTTATATTGGCCCCCTATCCCTCATCAAACCTCGAGAACTCACACCCCCATAAAGAGCATTTGAGATTTTACAGGTTTGCTGCCAGTAGCCATTAAAGTGTCTAAAATGGGGACACTTTTTTCAAACGGTCACAAAATCTTCTCCACTTCGAGTTTTTAGCTGAATGTTTTTGTGCGTGCCAACAAAAATACAAGGATCACCTCTACCGAATTTGGGGACAAAACTCTTTCTAAAAAAATTTTAAAAAATCCCAAACCACAAAAAGTTTTGAAAATCGTGAAAAATAGAAAACGGGTCGTCTTGCCACGAAACATCACATGAAGGCTTAGGAGACCATTGTATGAGTTTAGAAGCCATAAAAATGGCATTGGCATGGTAGAAATCTGAAGATGTGCTTCAACCCACCTACCACCCGTTCGATCCCCGGCTTACGCATCCTGCCACTCTGGTTGGCTGAGCGCCCGCACGCTCATTTCGTGGGTTGACTTAGGCATACGGAGTTCATCCCCAGTCTAAGCATACGGAGTTCATTCCTAGTCTAAGATCAGACTGGATCGAGGGTTACGGCAGCAGGATTTACAGCATGCAGGGGGGATCGGGTCGATCCCCGGCTTGCGCATTCTGCCTCTTCGACTGGCTGAGCATCCGTACGCCCGTTTCATGGGTTGGCTTAGGCATAGGGAGTTCATTCCATGTCTAATCCCCAGTCGGATCGAGGGTTGTGACAGCGGGACCGGTAGCATGCAGAGGGGAACCGAGCCGATCCTCGGCTTGCACATTATGCCTCTCCGATCGACTCAGCGCCTGTACGCTCGTTTCATGGGTTGACTTAGTCATCCGGAGTTCATTCCCAGTCTAAGATCGGACCGGACCAAGGGTTGCGGTAGCAGGATCGACAGCATGCAGGGGGGACTAGGTCGGTCCCCGACTTGCGCATTCTGCCTCTCTGGCCGGCTGAGCGCCTGTTCGCTCGTTTCGTGGGTTGGCCTAGGCATACGGAGTTCACTCATTGTCTAAACATACGGAGTTCATTCCCAGTCTAAGATTGGATCAGACGGAGGTTTGCGGTAGCAGGATCGGTGGCACGTAAGGGGGGTCGGGTCGATACCCGGCTTTTACATTCTGCCTCTCCGGCCTGCTGAGCACCTACACGCTCGTTTCATGGGTTGGCTTAGGCATACGGAGTTCATTCCATGTCTAAGCCCCAGTCGGACCGAGGGTTATGGCAGTAGGACCGGTAGCGGGATAGGCAGCACGTAGAAGGGGATCGGGCTGATCCCCGGCTTGTGCATTATGCCTCTCTGGTCGGCTGATTGCCCGCACGCTCATTTCATGGGTTGACTTAGGCATACGGAGGTCATCCCCAGTCTAAGCATACGGAGTTCATTCCCAGTCTAAGATCGAACCAAACCGAGGGTTAGGGCAGCAGGATCTGTAGCACGCAGGGGGGATTGGGCTGAGCCCTGGCTTACGAATTCTACCTCTTCGGCCGATTGAGCGCCAGCACACCCAGTTTCTTGGGTTGCCTTAGGCATAGGGAGTTCATTCCATGTCTAAGCCCAAGTCAGACTGAGGGTTGTGCCAGCGGGATCTGTAGCACGCAGAGGGGGACCGGGCAGATCCTCCACTTGCACATTATGCCTATTCGGTCAGCTCAGCGCCCGCACGCTCGTTTCGTGGGTTGACTTATGCATATGGAGTTCATTCCCAGTCTAAGATCAAACCAGACTGAGGGTTGCGGCAGGAAGATTGATAGCAAGCAGGGGGGATTGGGTCGAACCCTGGCTTGCGCATTCTGCCTCTCTGGCTGGCTGAGCGCCCGCACACTCGTTTCGTGGGTTGGCCTAGGCATACGGAGTTCATTCCATGTCTAAGCATGCGGAGTTCATTGCCAGTCTAAGATTTTGAGCCACGGTGCACATGCTAGGCTCGGGCATGTGCTGGTGCTGCATTTTTTTCACCTGGGGCACCATCGCTGGAGCATTGCCCGAGCATCGCCGGAGAGCCTAATCGACGGCATTGGGGGTTCCAACGTTTGGTGGGCCAGGGGGTGTGCGCAATGATGTGCGATGGGTGCTGGTACCTGGCCTTTATATTGGCCCCCTATCCCTCATCAAACCTCGAGAACTCACACCCCCATAAAGAGCATTTGTGATTTTACAGGTTTGCTGCCAGTAGCCATTAAAGTGTCTAAAATAGGGGCACTTTTTTCAAACGGTCACAAAATCTTCTGTGCTTTGAGTTTTTATCTGAATTTTTTTTGTGCATGCCAAAAAAAATACAAGGATCATCTCTACCAAATTTGGGGATAAAACTCTTTCTAAAAAAATTTTAAAAAATCCCAAACCACAAAAAGTTTTAAAAATCGTGAAAAATAGAAAATGGGTCGTCTTGCCACGAAACATCACATGAAGGCTTAGGAGACCATTGTATGAATTTACAAGCCATAAAAATGGCATTGGCATGGCAGAAATCTGAAGATGTGCTTCAACCCACCTACCACCCGTTCGATCCCCGGCTTGTGCATCCTGCCACTCTGGTCGGCTGAGCGCCCGCACGCTCATTTCGTGGGTTGACTTAGGCATACGGAGTTCATCCCAAGTCTAAGCATACGGAGTTCATTCCTAGTCTAAGATCAGACTGGACCGAGGGTTGCGGTAGCAGGATTGACAGCACGCAGGGGGGTCAGGCCGATCCTCGGCTTACACATTCTGCCTCTTCGACCGACTGAGTGCCCGCATGCCCGTTTCGTGGGTTGGCTTAGGCATAGGGAGTTCATTCCATGTCTAATCCCCAGTCGGACCGAGGGTTCCGACAGCGAGACCGGTAGCATGCAGAGGGGGACCGGGCTGATCCTCAACTTGCGCATTATGCCTCTTCGGTCGACTCAGTGCCCGCATGCTCGTTTCATGGGTTGACTTAGTCATCCAGAGTTCATTCCCAGTCTAAGATCAGACTGGACCAAGGGTTGCGGTAGCAGGATCGACAGCATGCAGGGGGGACTGGGTCGGTCCCCAGCTTACGAATTCTGCCTCTCTGGCCAACTGAGCACCCGTTCGCTCGTTTCGTGGGTTGGCCTAGGCATACAGAGTTCATTCATTGTCTAAACATATAGAGTTCATTCCCAGTCTAAGATTGGATCAGACGGAGGTTTGCGGCAGCAGGATCGGCAGCACGTAGGGGGGATCGGGTCGATACCCGGCTTCTACATTCTGCTTCTCCGACCTGCTGAGCGCCCGCACGCTCGTTTCGTGGGTTGGCTTAGGCATACGGAGTTCATTCCATGTCTAAGCCCCAGTCGGACTGATGGTTGTGGCAGCAGGACCAGCAACGGGATAGGCAGCACGTAGAAGGGGATCGGGCTGATCCCCGGCTTACGCATTATGCCTCTCTGGCCGACTGAATGCCCTCACGCTCATTTCATGGGTTGACTTAGGCATACGGAGTTCATCACCAGTTTAAGCATACGAAGTTCATTCCCAGTGTAAGATCGAACCAAACTGAGGGTTACGGCAGCAGGATCTGCAGCACGCAAAGGGGATCGGGCCGATCCCTAGCTTGCGAATTCTGCCTCTTGGACCGGCTGAGCGCTAGCACACCCCATTTCTTAGGTTGGCTTAGGCATAGGGAGTTCATTCCATGTCTAAGCCCCAGTCGAACTGAGGGTTGTGGCAACGGGATCGGCAGCACGCAGAGGGGGATCGGGCTGATCCCCAACTTACGCATTATGCCTCTTCGACCGGCTCAGCGCCCGCACGCTCGTTTCGTGGGTTGACTTATGCAAACGGAGTTCATTCCCAGTCTAAGATTGGACCAAACTGAGGGTTGCGATAGCAAGATCGATAGCACACAGGGGGGACCAGGCTGATCCTCGGTTTACGTATTCTGCCTCTCTGGTCGGCTAGGTGCCTGCACGCTTGTTTCGTGGGTTGGCTTTGGCATACGGAGTTCATTCCATGTCTAAGCATACGGAGTTCATTGCCAGTCTAAGATTTTGAGCCATGGTTCACATGCTGGGCTCGGGCATGTGCTGGTGCCGTATTTTTTTCACCCGGGACACCATCGTCGGAGAGCTTAATCGACAGCATTGGGGGTTCCGACGATTGGGGGGCGGGGGGTGTGCACACATGATGTACGATGGGTGCTGGTACTTGGCCCTTATATTGGCCCCCTATCCCTCATCAAACCTCAAGAACTCACACCCCCTTAAAGAGCATTTGAGATTTTATAGGTTTGCTGCCAGTAGCCATTAAAGTGTCTGAAATTGGGACATTTTTTTCAAACGGGCACAAAATCTTCTCCATTTCAAGTGTTTAGCTGAATTTTTTTTTGCATGTCGAGAAAAATAAAAGGATCACCTCTAACAAATTTGGAGACAAAAATATTTCGAAAAAAATTTAAAAAAATCCCGAACCGCAAAAAGTTTCAAAAATCTTGAAAAATAGAAAATGGGTCGTCTTACCATGAAACTTCACATGAAGGCGTAGGGGACCATTGTATGAATTTACAAGCCATAAAAATGGCATTGGCATGGCAGAAATAGGAAGATGTGCTTGAACCCACCTACCACCCATTCGATCCATGGCTTGCGCATCCTGCCACTCCGGTTCGCTGAGCGCCCGTACGCTCATTTCATGGGTTGACTTAGGCATACAGAGTTCATCCCCAGCCTAAGTATACAGAGTTCAATCCCAGTCTAAGATCAAACTGGACCGAGGGTTGCGACAGTACGATCGGTAGCACGTAAGGGGACTAGGTTGATCCCTGGCTTGCGCATTCTGCCTCTACGATCGGCTGAGCACCCGCATGCCCATTTCGTGGGTTAGCTTAGGCATAGGGAGTTCATTCCATGTCTAAGCCCCAGTCGGACCGAGGGTTCTGGCAGCAGGACTGACAGCACGCAGAGGGGGACCGAGCTGATCCCCAGCTTGTGCATTATGCCTCTCTGACTGGCTCAGCAACCGCACGTTCGTTCTATGGGTTGACTTAGGCATACGGAGTTCATCCCCAGTCTAAGCATATGGAGTTCATTCCCAGTCTAAGATCGGATCGGACCGAGGGTTGTGGCAGCAGGATGAGCAGTAGGATCGGTAGCATACAGGAGGGGATCGAGTCGATCCTCGACTTGTGCATTCAACCTCTCTGATCGGCTGAGTGCCCATGTCACACCCTGGGCAGGTGCGCTAGGCACATCAGGTGCACCAGCAGGCGTGCTAACAGGTATCTGTACGCCAAGCCTAGCAAACAAGTTCAGAATGCCCGCCCAACTTGCTGGCTAGCTCGTGAGACCAAGGCCTGGAATACAGGCTGCCCGCACCACATCCAAAATGGCCCAAGGTGCTGGACACGCAAGGGAAGCTTCTGGAAGCAGGCAGGATCAGCTGGAGCATCCTGGCAGATTTGGTTGACCCTGAAAATCAGGAGTTAGCATCCTGATTGATTGTAATTTGTATAATCCCATGATTTTAGCCTTTATTCTAGGGATATGCCATTAAGTTGTAGCTGGAGCCTTAACTATAAATAGAGGGCTACTTCACCCTTATTTGTACACCATCAAACACTTTTGTTTCAGTGAATACAAGAGTATTTCCAGAATTCTATCTTCCTATCCTGTTTCTCTTTAACTTGCGTAATCAGCCCTTCCCATTGTTCTAGCACCTGCACGCTTGTGTTTTAGGCTGACTTAGACATAAAGAAGGAGATTCCAAGCCTAAGGCCGCATGGTTTCTGAGTCTAAGGTCAGAGCCCGTGACAGTTGGTATCAGAGCGGGTTCAATTCTACGTGTTTATGTTGTGCAAGTTAGATCGTGATTGAGGAGATGGCATCCCAAAGCGATGTTGCTAGCCAACAATCAGAGGCCTAGGAGCATAGGCGTGGAAGAGGCGAGAAAGCCAGTTCTAGAGATATCTGGTCTACCATGGGCGGTAGGCTGGCCAAGGTGGAGGTGACCGTACGCAACATGGGGGAGAAGCTTGAGGAGGTAAAGACTTACATTGCATCGCTAGACTCCATGGGGGAAGAGATCCAAAGTGAGCTGGAAGTTGCTCTCAACAAAGGCATGGACGTGTTCACTCGAAAGAATCAGACCTTGGAGGCTGAAGTGCTGACCTTGCGCAATGGCATGGAGGCCATGCGCTAGCAGATGGAGGAGCTTGCTAGTGAGCTCGTTGCTTGCAAGACTGCCATTGGGAATGGCATGTTTGCTGGAGTGTCCAAGTCCAGATTGGATGTCCCCAAGCCTAAGGAGTTCAAGGGGATTAGGGCAGCCAAGGAAGTAGACAACTACCTATGGGGTATGGAGCAGTACTTCCAGGCCATAGGCATCCAAGACGAGGTGATAAAGGTAAGCACCACTGCTATGTATCTCACTGATGTAGCCTTATTGTGGTGGAGGCACAGGTGTGATGATGTCAGGCATGGGAGTGCCAAGATTGGAACTTGGGCAGAGTTCCAAAAGGAGTTCAGAGAACAATTTTACTCGGAGTATGCCGATGATAAGGTACAAGCAAAGTTGCACAGGCTGAGCCAGCAAGGGGACATAAGGGAATATGTCCAAAAATTCTCTGAACTGATTCTACAGATCTCAGATCTAGGTGAGAAGGATGCTTTATTTGCTTTCATGGATGGGCTAAAATCGTGGGTGAAGCATGAGCTACAAAGGAGAGGAGTTCATGACTTAGCTAAAGCCATGACTACTACCGAGGCCTTGATAGAGTTCAAGCCTATGAACAAGTTCGAGTCTACCAAGCCCAAGGGTAAGGGTAGGAATGATAGGGACCGAAAAAAGCAGTCCAAAGGGAAGGACCGTGACCAGGAGTCTAAGGATGGAGACCGAGATCGTTCAACCAAGGATGGTGAGAGGAAGCCACCAGCAGGCAAGTGGAAAGCAAAAAGGGATCGAGAGCCACTAGCATGCTACCTATGTGGAAGGAGCCACATAGCACGCAATTGCCCACAGAAAGGCAAACTGGCTACTATAGACAAGGAGTCTGACGAGGAGCCAGAGTCAGGGGCAGTAAAGCTTAGGTCGTTGGTGCTCAATGCTGTCCAGAGTAAGGGGAGCCATAAGCCAAAGGGCTTGATGTTTGCGGATCTAATGGTTGTGGGTCAGAAGGTGAGCGCACTAGTGGACACAGGTGCCTCACATCTTTTTATTTTAGGTGATGGAGCCCAGAAGCTCGGACTAAAGGTGCACAAAGGGACTGGTACCATCAAAACGGTGAACTCCAAGGAGGTTCCAGCCATTGGAGTAGCATTGGGAGTGGAGTTGCAGCTTGGAGACTGGAAAGGCAAGGAGACCATAGAGGTAATACCCCTTAACGACTATGAGTTTGTGATTGGGTTGGATTTCCTTGTTTGGATCAACGCCCTCCTTGTGCCTTTTTTCGATTGTATTTGCATCTTAGATGCACAGTGCCAATACCTAGTGCTATTGAAGAGAGGGTCCACAGTTGGGTCATGGGTGGTGTCAGCCATCCAATTTGCCAAGGCGATAAGCAGATAAGAAGACACCTTCTTGGCAGCCTTGAAATATGATGAGCCAAGGGAGAAAGAGATCGAGTCACCCTTGGAGGTGCTAAAGGTGCTGAAGACCTTTAGTGATGTGATGCCCGCAAAGCTGCCTAGCAAGCTACCACCTAAGAGGGAAGAGGACCACAAGATCAAGCTGGTGTCCGAGGCTAAGCCACCAGCTAGAGTCCCTTATCGAATGTCTTCACCGGAGTTAGAGGAGTTGAGGAAGCAGCTCAAAGAGTTAGTTGATGCTGGCTTCATCAGGCCATCGAAGGCACCCTATGGTGCATCGGTTCTATTCCAACGTAAGCATGATGGGTCGTTGCGGCTGTGCATAGACTATCGGGCTTTGAACAAGCTAACCATCAAGAACAAGTACCTCATCCCACTCATTGCAGACTTGTTCGATCAACTAGGGAGCGCAAGCTGGTTCACCAAGCTAGATTTGAGGTCGGGCTACTATCAAGTTAGGATCATGGAGGGAGATGAGCCAAAGATAGCATGTGTCACTCGGTATGGTTCGTATGAGTTCTTGGTGATGCCTTTTGGACTCATGAACGCTCCAACAACATTTTGCACCCTTATGAATAAGGTACTTCCTTGATTGATTTGTTATGGTTTATTTGGATGACATTATGATCTACAGCCAGACTTTAGGAGAGCATATAGACCACTTGAGACAGGTGTTCGAGGTGTTGTGGGTGCACAAGCTGTTTGTCAAGAGGGAGAAGTGCTTATTTGCCCAGCAGGAGATCCCGTTCCTAGGCCACATAGTGGGAGGTGGCAGGATACGCATGGATGAAGGTAAGATACACACCATCCTGGAGTGGCAACCACCAGCCAAGGTCACTGAGTTGAGATCGTTCCTTGGGCTGGTTAACTACTATAGGCACTTCATCAAAGGTCACTCAGCAATAGCCACACCATTGACTGACTTGCTCAAGAAAGGGAAAGCATGGGAGTGGAGCACAGGGTCCCAGGAAGCCTTTGACCGAGGAGCCAATCTTGGCCTTGCCAGACCATGCCAAGTCGTATGAGGTACATATGGATGCATCAGACTTTACCATAGGGGGTGTGTTGATGTAGGAGGGACATCCAGTCGTGTTCAAGAGCAAGAAATTGAATGAGACTAAATGCAAGTACACGGTGCAAGAGAAGGAGATGACTGCAGTGGTACACTGCTTGCGCATTTGGCACCATTACCTGTTGGGGTCGAGGTTCTCGGTGAAGATGGACAATATGGTGACCAGCTACTTCCAGACGTAGAAGAAGCTGTCCCCCAAGTAGGCAAGATGGTAAGATTTTCTTGCAGAATTTGATTTTCAGATACAGTACAAGCCAAGACAGGTGAACCTAGTGGCAGACGCCCTGAGCAAAAAGACTAACCTTGCTGCCATTAGCCAACCAGAGGGGTCACTAGTGTCGTGCATCAAGGAGGGACTTGTGCATGATCCTACAGCCAAGGCTTTGATGGAGTACGCCTAGCAAGGTAAGACTAGGTAGTTTTGGTTGCAGGATGGGTTGCTGTACACCAGGGGCAGTAGACTGTTTGTGCCACAGCACGAGAAGCTCCGCAAGGAAGTTTTGCAAGAATGCCATGATTCAAGATGGGTTGGACACCTCAGAGTGAGCCATACCCTGGCACTGATCGAGGACCGGTACTACTGACCGCACATGAGGGATGATGTGGAGGCCTATGTGAAGACTTGTCTTGTGTGCCAACAGTACAAGGTGGAGCTCAAGAAACCAGGGGGTCTCTTAGAGCCATTGCCAGTACCAGAGCAACCATGGGAGAGTATTTCTGTGGACTTTATAGTCGGTCTAACTAAAGCAGAAGGGTTTGGAAGCATCATGGTAGTGGTGGACAGGTTTTCCAAGTATGGAATCTTCATTCCATCAACCAAGGAGTGCCCAGCCGAGGAGGCAGCTCGATTGTTCCTGAAGAACATGGTTAAGTACTTGGGAGTGCTGATGACCATTGTTAGTGATCGGGACGGGCATTTCACGGGCAGGTTCTGGACTGAGTTGTTCAAGCTGTTGGAGTCAGACTTGAACTTTTCCACCAGCATGCATCCGCAGACCGATGGGCAGACAGAGCGAGTAAATGGACTATTGGAGATCTACCTCAGGCACTATGTGAGTGCCACACAAAGGGACTGGCCAAAGCTGCTAGATATTGCGTAGTTTTCCTACAACTTGCAAAGGAGCGAGGCAACGAACTAGAGCCCATTTGAGGTTGTGACAGGGCAACAACAACTAACACCTGGTTCGATTGCTACAGGTTATACAGGGTCGAATCTAGCAACATACAAGTTTGCCAAGGCATGGCAGGAGCAAACTGACTTGGCTAGAGTTTGTCTACACAAGGCGGCCAAGAGGTCAAAGAAGTGGGTAGACCAGAATAGGCGGGACATGCAGTTCCAAGTTAGAGACTTGGTGTTGGTGAAGCTGCATCCCATTATGCACCACAGGGGGCTGTACAAAGGCCTAGTCTGGAGGTATGAGGGACCTTTTTGAGTAGTTCAGAGGGTAGGTAAAGTTGCCTACAAGATGGATATGCCACCCAAGCTGAAGGTACACTCGGTGTTCCATGTGAGCATGCTCAAGTCGATGAGAGAGATCCAGGACAGGGAGAGTCAAAGCGTGCACCATTGGGAGCAAGGGCCTCATATGAGAAGGAGGTCCGCAGCATCATAGCTGACCAAGAGGTGAGACAAAAGAATTATCAGGCAAGACAAGACTACTTGGTGTGCTGGAAGGGACTTCCAGACAGTGAGGTGAGCTGGGAACCAGCAGATGACTTATGGTAGTTCGGGGACCAGATCAGGCAGTACCATGTAGAAGATGCAATGAGGGCATTGCGCAATCAGGTGGGGGAGAATGTCATGCCCTAGGAGGGCATGCCAGGCACATCAGGCACACCAACAGGCGAGCCAAAGGTTAAGGCCCGCAGACCAGGCGTGCTGGCGGGTATCTATGCGCAAAGCCTAGCAAACGAGTTCAGAATGCCCGCCCAACTTGCAAGCCAGCCCGTGAGACCAAGGTCTGGCATAGAAGCTACCCACACCACATCCAGAAGGGCCCAAGGTGCTGGACACTCAAGGGAAACTTCTGGAAGCAGGCAGGATCAGCTGAAGCATCCTGGCAGATTTGGTTGACCCTGAAAATCAGGAGTTAGCATCCTGATTGATTATAATCTGTATAATCCCATGATTGTAGCCTTTATTCTAGAGATATGCCATTAAGTTGTAGCTGGAGCCTCAACTATAAATAGAGGGTTGCTCCACCCTCATTTGTACACCATCAAACACTTCTGTTTCAGTGAAAACAAGAGCATTTCTAGAATTCTGTCTTCTTATCCTGTTTCACTTTAACTTGCGTAATCAGCCCTTCCCATTGTTCTAGTGCCCACACGCTTGTGTTTTAGGCTGACTTAGGCATAAAGGAGGAGATTCCAAGCCTAAGGCCACACGGTTTCTGAGTCTAAGGTCAGAGCCCGTGACACCCGCACGCTCGTTTTGTGGGTTGGCTTAGGCATACGGAGTTCATTCCATGTCTAAACCCCAGTCAGACCGAGGGTTATGGCAGCAGGACCGGCAGCAGGACCGGCAGCGGGATTGGCAGCACGTAGAGGGGGATCGAGCTGATCTTCAGCTTGCGTATTATGCCTCTCCAACCGGCTAAGCACCCGTACGCTCGTTTCATGGGTTGACTTAGGCATACGGAGTTCATCCCTAGTCTAAGCATATGAAGTCAATTCCCAGTCCAAGATCAGATCAGACCGAGGGTTGCGGCAGCAGGATCAGCAGCACGAATGAGGGACCGGGCCAATCCCCGGCTTACACATTCTGCCTCTCCGATCGACTGAGCACCTGCATGCCCGTTTCATGGGTTGGCTTAGGCATAGGGAGTTCATTCCATGTCTAAGCCCCAGTCGGATCGAGGGTTGTGACAGCAGGACCGACAGTACATAGAAAAGGACCGGGTCGATTCTCGGCTTGTGCATTATGCCTCTTCGATCGGCTCAGTACCCGTACGCTTGTTTCATGGGTTGACTTATGCATACGGAGTTCATTCCTAGTCCAAGATCAGATCAGACCAGACAAAAGGTTATGGCAGCAGGATCAACAGCACGCAGGGGGGGACCGAGTCGATCCTCGGCTTACGCATTCTGCCTCTCCGACCGGCTGAGCGCCTGCACGCTCGTTTCATGGGTTGGCTTAGGCATACGGAGTTCATTCCATGTCTAAGCCCCGGTCGAACCGAGGGTTGTGGCAGCAGGACCGACAGCAGGATCGATAGCACACAAAGGGGGATCGGGCTGATCCTCGGCTTACGCATTATGCCTCTCCGGCCGGCTGAGCACCCACATGCTCATTTTGTGGGTTGACATAGGCATACGGAGTTCATACCCAGTCTAAGCATATAGAGTTCATTCCCAGTCTAAGATCGAACCAAAATGAGCATTGCGACAGTAGGATCGACATCACGCAGGTGGAACCAAAAGAGCCTAACCGGTGGCATTGGGGGTTTCGACGATTGGAGGGGCCGGGGGGTGTGCGCATATGATGTGCGATGGGTGCTGGTACTTGGCCCTTATATTAGCCCCCTATCCCTCATCAAACATCGAGAACTGACACCCCCTTAAAGAGCATTTGAGATTTTATAGGTTTGCTACCAATAGCCATTACAGTATCTGAAATGGGAACACTTTTTTCAAATGGTCACAAAATCTTTTCCACTTTGAGTTTTTTGCTGAATTTTTTTGTGCATGCCAACAAAAATACAAGGATGACCTCTACCAAATTTGGGGACAAAACTCTTACTAAAAAAATTTTAAAACTCCCAAACTGCAAAAAGTTTCAAAAATCGTGAAAAATAGAAAACGGGTCTTCTTGCCACGAAACTTCACATGAAGGCTTAGGGGACCGCTGTATGAATTTACAAGCCATAAAAATGGCATTGGCATGGCAAAAATATGAATATGTGCTTGAATACCACCCGTTTGATCCTCGGCTTATGCATCCTTCCTCTCTGGTCAACTGAGCACCCGTACGCTCATTTTGTAGGTTGACTTAGGCATACGGAGTTCATCTCCAGTCTAAGCATACAGAGTTCATTCCCAGTCTAAGATCGGACCAGACCATGGGTTGCGACAATAGGATCGATAGCACGCAGAGGGGACCGAGCCGATCCCTAGCTTGTGCATTCTACCTCTCCGGTCGGCTGAGCGTCCACATGCCCATTTCATGGGTTGGCTTAGACATAAGGAGTTCATTCCATGTCTACGCCCCAGTCGGACCGAGGGTTGTGGCAGCGAAACCTATAGCAAGCAGAGGGGGACCGGGCCAATCCCCGACTTGCGCATTCTGCCTCCCTGATCGGTTGAGCGCCCACACGCCCGTTTGATACGTTGGCTTAGGCATAGGGAGTTCATTTCATGTCTAAGCCCCAACCGGATCGAGCGTTGTGGCAGCGGGACTAGCAACACGCAGAGAGGGATCGGGCCGATCCCCGACTTGCGCATTTTGCCTCTTCGACCGGCTGAATTTTTTTGTGCAAGCCAACAAAAATACAAGGATCATCTCTACCAAATTTGGGGACAAAACGCTTTCTAAAAAAATTTTATAAAATCCCAAACCGCAAAAGGTTTCGAAAATCATGAAAAATAGAGAACGGGTTGTCTTGCCATGAAACTTCACATGAAGGCGTAGGGGACCATTGTATGAATTTACAAACCATAAAAATGGCATTGGCATGGCAGAAATATGAAGATGTGCTTGAACCCACCTACCACCCGTTTGACCTCCGGCTTACGCATCCTGCCTCTCTGTCGGCTGAGCGTCCGCAAGCTCGTTTCGTGGGTTAACGTAGGCATACGAAGTTCATCCCCAGTCTAAGCATACGAAGTTCATTCCCAGCCTAAGATCAGACCAGACCGAGGGTTGCGACAGTAGGATCGATAGCACGCAGGGGGAATCAGGCCGATCCCCAGCTTGCGCATTCTGCCTCTCTGATTGGTTGAGCACCCATACGCCCGTTTCGTGGGTTGGCTTAGGCATAGGGAATTCATTCCATGTCTAAGCCCCAGTCGGATTGAGGGTTGTGGTAGTGGGACCGGCAGCACGTAGAGGGGGATCGCATCGATCCCCGACTTGAGCATTATGCCTCTTCGATCGGCTTAGTGCCCGCACGCTCATTTCGTGGGTTGACTTAGGCATACGGAGTTCATTCCCAGTGTAAGATCGAACCGGTCTAAGGGTTACGGCAGCAGGATCGACAGCACGCAAGGGGGACCGGGCCGATCCCCAGCTTGCGCATTCTGCCTCTTCGGCCGACTGAGCACCCATACGTCCGTTTTATGGGTTGGCTTAGGCATAGGGAGTTTATTCCATGTCTAAGCCCCAGCAGGATCGAGGGTTGTGGCAGTGGTTTCGGCAGCACACAGAGGGGGAATAGGTCAATCCCGGGCTTGCGCATTCTGCCTCTCTGACCAACTGAGCACCTAAACGCTCGTTTCGTGGGTTGTCTTAGGCATACAGAGTTCATTCCATGTCTAAGCATACGGAGTTCATTCCCAGCCTAAGAGTTTGAGCCACGATGCACATGCTGGGCTCAGGCATGTGCTGGTGCCACATTTTTTTCTCCTGGGGCACCATCGCCGGAGCATCGCCGGAGAGCCTAACCAGCGGCATTGGGGGTTCTGATGAATGGGGGGGCCGGGGGGTGTGTGCACGATGGGTGCTGGCACTTGGCCCTTATATTCGCCCCCTATCCATCATCAAACCACGAGAACTCACACCCCCTTAAAAAGCATTTGAGATTTTATAGGTTTGCTGCCAGTAGCCATTAAAGTGTCTGAAATGGGGACTCTTTTTTCAAACGGTCACAAAATCTTATCCACTTCGAGTTTTTAGCTGAATTTTTTTGTGCATGCCAACAAAAATACAAGGATCACCTCTACCAAACATTTTGAAAATCGTGAAAAATAGAAAACGGGTCGTCTCACCATGAAACTTCATATGAAGGCGTAGGGGACCATTGTATGAATTTACAAGCCATAAAAATGGCATTGGCATGGCAGAAATATGAAGATGTGCTTGAACCCACCTACCACTCGTTCGATCCCCGGCATGCACATTCTACCTCTCCGACCGACTGAGCGCTCGCATGCCCTTTTCGTGGGTTGGCTTAGGCATACGGAGTTCATTCCATGTCTAAGCCCCAGCTGGACCGAGGGTTGCAGCAACGGGACCGGTAGCATGCAAAAGGGGATCGGGTCGATCCCTGGCTTGGGCATTATGCCTCTCCGATCGACTCAGCACCCGCATGCTCGTTTCATGGGTTGACTTAGGCATACGGAGTTCATTCCCAGTCTAATATCAGACCGGACCGAGGGTTGTGGCAGTAGGACCAACAGCAGGATCGGTAGCATGCAAGGGGGGACCGGGTCGATCCCTGGCTTGCGCATTCTGCCTCTCCGGCCGGTTGAGCTCTCACACGCTCATTTTGTAGGTTGGCTTAGGCATACAGAGTTCATTCCATGCCTAAGCCCTAGCTGGATCGAGGGTTGTGGCAATAGGATAGGTAGTGGAATCGACAATACGCAGAAGGGGATCGGGCTGATCCTCGGCTTCCACATTATGCCTCTCCAGTCGGCCTCTTCGGTCAGCTGAGTGCCCGCACGCTCATTTCGTGGGTTGACTTAGGCATACGGAGTTCATCCCCAGTCTAAGCATACGGAGTTCATTCACAGTCTAAGATCGGACTGGACCGAGGGTTGCGGCAGCAGGATCGATAGCACGTAGGGGGGACCAGTTCGATCCTCGGCTTGTGCATTCTGCCTCTCCGACCGACTGAGCACCCGCATGCCCATTTCGTGGGTTGGTTTAGGCATAGGGAGTTCATTCCATGTCTAAGCCCCAGTCGGACCGAGGGTTGTGGCAGCGGGACTGGCAGCACACAGAGGGGGACCGAGCCGATCCCTGGCTTGCGCATTATGCCTCTTCGACCGGCTCAATGCTTGAACACTCATTTCATGGGCTGGCTTAGGAATATAGAATTCATTCCCAATCTAAGATCGGACCGGACTGAGGGTTGCAACAGTAGGATCGATAGCACGTAAGAGGGGACCGAGCCGGTCCCTGGCTTGCGTATTCTGCCTTTTCGGTCGGCTGAGCACCCGCATACTCATTTCATGGGTTGGCTTAAGGATGTGGAGTTCATTTCATGTCTAAGCATACAGAGTTCATTCTCAGTCTAAGATCGGACCGGACCAAGGGTTACGGCAGCAGGACCAGCAGTAGGATCGATAGCACACAGGGGGGGATCGGGTTGATCCCCAGCTTACGCCCATACGCTTGTTTTGTGGGTTGACTTATACATACGGAGTTCATCCCTAGTCTAAGCATACGGAGTTCATTCCCAGTCTAAAATCTAACTGGACCGAGGGTTGTGGCAACAGGATCGACAGCATGCAGGAGGGACCGAGCCGATCCCCAGCTTGCGCATTACGCCTCTCCGGCTGGCTGAGCGCCCGCACGCCCATTTCGTGGGTTGGCTTAGGCATAGGGAGTTCATTCCATGTTTAAGCCCCAGCTGGACCGAGGGTTGTGGCAGCGGGACCGACAGCACACAGAGGGGGACTGAGCCGATCATCTGCTTGCACATTCTGCCTCTCCGGTCGATTGAGCGCCCGAATGCTCGTTTCGTTGGTTGGCTTAGGCATACGGAGTTCATTCCATGTCCAAGCATACGGAGTTCATTCCCAATCTAAGAGTTTGAACCATGGTGCACATGCTGAGCTCGGGCATGTGCTGGTGCCGTGTTTTTTTCGCTCGGGGCACCATCGCCAGAGCATCGTCAGAGAGCCTAACCGACGGCATTGGGTTTTCCAACGATTGAGGGGGTCGGGGGGTGTGCGCACATGATATGCGATGGGTGCTGGTACTTGGCCCTCATATTGGCCCCCTATCCTTCATCAAACCTTGAAAACTCACACCCCCTTAAAGAGCATTTGAGATTTTATAGGTTTGCTTCCAGTAGCCCTTAAAGTGTCTGAAATGGGGACACTCTTTTCAAACGGTCAGAAAATCTTCTCCACTTCGAGTTTTTAGCTGAATTTTTTTGTACATGCCAGTAAAAATAAAAGGATTACCTCTACCAAATTTGGGGACGAAACTCTTTCTAAAAAAATTTTAAAAAATCCCGAACCTTTAAAAGTTTCAAAAATCATGAAAAATAGAAAACGGGTTGTCTTGGCATGAAACTTCACATGAAGGCGTAGGGGACCATTGTATGAATTTACAAGCCATAAAAATGGCATTGGCATGGCAGAAATATGAAGATGTGCTTGAACCCACCTACCACCCGTTCGATCCCCGGCTTGCGCATCCTGTCTCTCTGGTCGGTTGAGCGTCTGCACGCTCGTTTCATGGGTTGACTTAGGCATACGGAGTTCATCCCCAACCTAAGCATACGGAGTTCATTCCCGATCTAAGATCGGACCAGACCGAGGGTTACGATAGTAGGATCGGTAGCACGCAGGGAGGATCTGGCCGATCCCCGAGTTGACATTCTGCCTCTCCAGTCGACTGAGCGCCCGCACGCCCGTTTTGTGGGTTAGCTTAGGCATAGGGAGTTCATTCCATGTGTAAGCCCCAATCGGACCGAGGGTTGTGGTAGCGGGACTGACAACACGCAGAGGGGGATCGGGCCGATCCCCGGCTTGCGCATTATGCATCTCCGACTAGCTCAGCGCCCGCACGCTCGTTTCATGGGTTGACTTAGGCATACGGAGTTCATTCCCAGTCTAAGATTGGATCGGACTGAGGGTTGCGGCAACAGGATCGACAGCACGTAGGGGGGACCGGTCGGTCCCCGGCTTGCACATTCTGCCTCTTCGTTCGGCTGAGCACCCGCACGCTCATTTCGTGGGTTGGCTTAGGCATACGGAGTTCATTCTAAGTCTAAGCCCCAGCTGGACCAAGGGTTGTGGCAGCATTATCGACAGCGGGATTGGCAGCGGGATCGACAGCACACAGAGAGGGATCGGGCTGATCTCTGGCTTGCGCATTATGCCTCTCCGGCTGGCTGAGCACCGTACGCTCATTTCGTGGGTTGACTTAGGCATACGAACCTCATCCCCGGTCTAAGCGTATGGGGTTCATTCCCAGTCTAAGATCGGATCGGACCGAGGGTTGTGGCAGCAGAATCGATAGCATGCAGGGGGACAGAGTCGATCCCTAGCTTACGTATTCTGCCTCTCCAGTTCGCTCAACGCCTGAACGCTCATTTTGTGGGTTGACTTAGGCATACGGAGTTCATTCTCAGTCTAAGATCGGGCCCGACCGAGGGTGACGGCAGCAGGATCGACAGCATGCAGGGGGGATTGGGCCTATCCACGGCTTGCGCAATCTACCTCTCCGATAGGTTGAACGCCCGCACACTCGTTTCATGGGTTGGCTTAGGCATACGGACTTCATTCCATGTCTAAGCATACGGAGTTCATTCCCAGTCTAAGATTGGTTTGGATTGAGGGTTGCGACAGTAGGACCAGCAGCAGGATCGACAGCACGCAGGGGGGGACTGGGCCGATCCTCGGCTTGTGCATTCTGCCTCTTCGACTGGATGTGCGCCCGCACGCTCGTTTCATGGGTTGACTTAGGCATACGAAGTTCATCCCTAGTCTGAGCATACGGAGTTCATTCCCAGTCTAAGATCTAATCGGACTGAGGGTTGCAGCAGCAAGATCGATAGCACACAGGGGGGACCGAGCCAATCCCCGACTTACACATTCTTCCTCTTCGGCCGGCTGAGCGCCCGCACGCCTGTTTCATGGGTTGGCTTAGGCATAGGAAGTTCATTCCATGTCTAAGCCCCAGCCAGACCGAGGGTTGTGGTAGCAAGACCGGCAGGACGTAGAGGGGGACTGGGCCGATCCTCAGCTTGCGCATTATGACTCTCTGGCTGGCTCAGCGCCCGCACGCTCGTTCCGTGAGTTGACATAGGCATACGGAGTTCATTCCCAGTCTAAGATCGGATCGATCCCAGGGTTGCGGCACCAGGATTGACAGCACACAGGGGGGATAGGGCTAGTCCCCAGCTTACGCATTCTGCCTCTCCGGCCGGCTGAGTGCCCGCATGCTCGTTTCATGGGTTGGCTTTGGCATACGGAGTTCATTCCATGTCTAAGCATACGGAGTTCATTCCCAGTCTAAGATCATACCAAACCGAGGGTTGCGACACCAAGATCGGAAGCACACAGAGGGGGACCGGGTCGATCCTCGACTTGTGCATTCTACCTCTTCGGCCGGCTAAGCCCTCGCACGCTCGTTTCGTGGGTTAGCTTAGGCATACGGAGTTCATTCCATGTCTAAGCCCCAGCCAAAATGAGGGTTATGGCAACAAGACTGACAGCGAGATTGATAGCATACAGAGGGTGATTGGGCTGATCCCTGGCTTACGCATTATGCCTCTATGGTCGGCTGAGTGCCCACACGCTCGTTTCGTGGGTTGACTTAGGCATATGGAGTTCATCCCCAGTCTAAGCATACAGAGTTCATTCCTAGTCTAAGATCGGACTGAACCAAGGGTTGTGGCAGCAGGATCGGCAGCATGTAGGGGGGACCAGGTCGATCCTCAGCTTGCGCATTCTTCCTCTTCGGCCGGTTGAGCGCCCGGACGCCCATTTCATGGGTTGGCTTAAGGATAGGGAGTTCATTCCATGTCTACACCCCAGCCAGACCGAGGGTTATGGCAGCGGGACTAGCAGCACAAAGAGGGACTAGCAACACGTAGAGGGGGACTGAGTCGATCCCCGGCTTACGCATTATGCCTCTTCGATCGGCTCAGCGCCAGAACGCTCGTTTCATGGGTTGACTTAGGCATACAGAGTTCATTCCCAGTCTAAGATCGAATTGGACCAAGGGTTGTGGTAGCAGGATTGACAACACGCAGGGGGGATCGGGCAGGTCCCCGGCTTATGCATTCTACCTCTCCGATCGGCTGAGTGCCCGTACGCTCGTTTCGTGGGTTGCCTTAGGCATACGGAGTTCATTCCATGTCTAAGCATACAGAGTTCATTCCCAATCTAAGATCGGACCGGACTGAAGGTTACGGCAGTAGGACCAGTAGTAGGATCGACAGCACGCAGGGGGGACCAAGCCGATCCCCGACTTGCATATTCTGCCTCTCCGATCGGCCTTTTCAATCGGTTGAGTGCCCACACGCTCATTTCATGGGTTAACTTAGGCATATGAAGTTCATCCCCAGTCTAAGCATATGGAGATCATTCCCAGTCTAAGATCGAACTGGATCGAGGGTTACGGTAGCAAGATCGACAGAACGCAGGGGGGATCAGGCCAATCCCTGACTTTCGCATTTTGCCTCTCCGACCGGCTGAGCGCTTTCACGCCCGTTTCGTGGGTTGGCTTAGGCATAGGGTGTTCATTCCATGTATAAGCCCCAGTCAGACCGAGGATTGTGGCAGCAGGACCGACAGCACACAGAGGGGGACTGGGCTGATCCCTGACTTGCGCATTCTACCTCTCCATCCAATTGAGTGCCCGCATGCTCGTTTCGTGGGTTGGCTTAGGCATATGGAGTTCATTCCCAGTCTAAGAGTTTGAGCCACGGTGCACATGCTGGGCTCGGCCATGTGCTGGTGCTGCATTTTTTTTTATCGAGGCACCATCATCGGAGCATCATCAGAGCATCGTCGAAGAGCCTAACCGGTGGCATTGGGGGTTCCGGCGATTGGGGGGCCGGGGGGGTGTGCGCACATGATATGTGACGGGTGCTGGCACTTGGTCCTTATATTGGCCCCCTATCCCTCATCAAACCTCAAGAACTCAAACCCCCTTAAAGAGCATTTGAGATTTTATAGGTTTGTTGCCAGTAGCCATTTAAGTGTCTGAAATGGGGACACTTTTTTCAAACGATCACAAAATCTTTTCCACTTCGAGTTTTTAGCTGAACTGTTATGTGCATGCCAACAAAATACAAGGATCACTTCTACCAAATTTGGGGGCAAAACTCTTTCTAAAAAAATTTTAAAAAATCCCGAACCGCAAAAGGTTTTGAAAATCATGAAAAATAGAAAATGGGTCATCTTCCCACAAAACTTCACATGATGGTGTAGGGGACCATTGTATGAATTTACAAGCCATAAAAATGGCATTGGCATGGCAGAAATATGAAGATGTGCTTGAACCCACCTACCACCCGTTCGATCCCCGGCTTGCGCATCCTGCCTCTCTGGTCGGCTGAGGGTCCGTATGTTCGTTTCGTGGGTTGACTTAGGCAAACGGAGTTCATCCCCAGTCTAAGCATATGGAGTTCATTCCCAGTCTAAGATCAGATCGGATCGAGGGTTGCGACAGCAAGATCAGCAGCACGTAGGGGGGATCGGGTCAATCCCTGACTTGCGCATTCTACCACTTCGGCCGGCTAAGCGTCCACACGTCCGTTTCATGGGTTGGCTTAGCCATAGGGAGTTCATTCCATATCTAAGCCCCAGCCGGACCGAGGGATGTGGCAGCGGGACTGGTAGCACGTAGAGGGGGATCGGGTCGGTCCCCGACTTGCGCATTATGCCTTTTCGGCCGGCTCAGCACCAGAATGCTTGTTTCGTGGGTTGACTTAGGCATACAGAGTTCATTCCCAGTCTAAGATCGGACTAGACCGAGGGTTGTGATAGCAGGATCGATAGCACGCAGGGGGGATCGGGCCGGTCCCCGACTTACGCATTCAGCCTCTCTGGCCAACTGAGCCCCGGCACGCTCGTTTTATCGGTTGGCTTAAGCATATGGAGTTCATTCCATGTCTAAGCATATGGAGTTCATTCCCAGTCTAAGATCAGATCGGACCAAGGGTTGCGGTAGCAAGACCAGCAGCAGGATCGGTAGCACGTAGGAGGGATCGGGTCGATCCCTGGCTTGCGTATTCTGCCTCTCCGGCCGGCTTAGCGCCCGCACACTCATTTCGTGGGTTGACTTAGGCATATGGAGTTAATCCCCAGTATAAGCATGCAGAGTTCATTCCTAGTCTAAGATCTAATCGGACTGAGGGCTACGGCAGCAGGATCAGCAGCATGCAGAGGGGATCGGGCTGATCCACAACTTGCGCATTCTGCCTCTCTGGTCGATTGAACGCCCGCATGCCCGTTTCATTGGTTGGCTTAGGCATAGGGAGTTCATTCCATATCTAAGCCCCAGTCGGACCAAGGGTTGAGGCAGCGGGATCGACAGCACGGAAAGGTGAACCGGGCTGATCCCCGGCCTGCGCATTCTGCCTCTCCAGTCAGCTGAGCACCCGTACACTCATTTTGTGGGTTGGCTTAGGCATAAGGAGTTCATTCCATGTGCATTGTATGAATTTACATGCCATAAAAATGGCATTGGCACGGCAGAAATATGAAGATGTGCTTGAACCCACCTACCACCCGTTCGATCCCCGGCTTGCGCATCCAGCCTCTCTGGTCGGCTGAGCGTCCACACGCTCGTTTCGTGGGTTGACATAGGCATACGAAGTTCATCCCCAGTCTAAGCATACGGAGTTCATTCCCAGTCTAAGATCAGACCGGACCGAGGGTTACGACAGTAGGATCGGTAGCACGCAGGGGGGATCGGACCGATCCCCGACTTGCGCATTCTGCCTCTCCGGTCGACTGAGTGCCCGCACGCACGTTTCATGGGTTGGCTTAGGCATAGGGAGTTCATTCCATGTCTAAGACCCAGCCGGACCGAGGGTTGTGGCAGCAGGACCGGCAGCACACAAAGGGGGATCGGGCCGATCCCCGACTTGCGCATTATGCCTTTTTGACCAGCTCAGTGCCCGCACGCTTGTTTTGTGGGTTGACTTAGGCATACCAAGTTCATTCCCATTCTAAGATCAGACCAGACTGAGGGTTGCGGTAGTAGGATCGACAGCATGCAGGGGGTATCAAGTCGGACCCCGACTTACGCATTCTGCCTTTTCGACCGGCTGAGCGCCCGCACGCTCATTTCGTGGGTTGGCTTAGGCATACGGAGTTAATTCCATGTCTAAGCATATGGAGTTCATTCCCAGTCTAAGATCAGATCGGATCGAGGGTTGCGACAGCAGGACCAGCAGCAGCATCGGCTGCACATCTGAGGGGACCGGGCTGATCCCCGACTTGTGCATTCTGCCTCTCTAGCTGGCTGAGTGCCCGCTCGCACGTTTCGTGGGTTGGCTTAGGCATAAGGAGTTCATTCCATGTCTAAGCCCCAATCGGACCGAGGGTTGTGGTAGCGGGATCGGCAGCACGCAGAGGGGGATCGGGTCGATCCCGGGGTTGCACAT
Source organism: Durio zibethinus (assembly GCF_047325235.1). Taxonomy (NCBI): domain Eukaryota; kingdom Viridiplantae; phylum Streptophyta; class Magnoliopsida; order Malvales; family Malvaceae; genus Durio; species Durio zibethinus. The sequence goes on from NC_143181.1 coordinate 21,812,793, forward strand.
TATGCCTCTCCGACTAGCTCAGCGCCTGCACATTCATTTTATGTGTTAACTTAGGCATACAGAATTCAATGCCAGTCTAAGATCGGATTGGACTGAGGGTTGCGGCAGCAGGATCGACAGCACATAGCGGCAATCGGGCCGATCCATGACTTGTGCATTCTACCTCTTCGATCGGTTGAGCACGGCACGCTCGTTTCATGCGTTGGCTTAGGCATACGGAGTTCATTCCCAGTCTAAGATCAGACCGGACTGAGGGTTACGGTAGCAGGACCAGCAACAGGATCGGTAGCACACAGAGTGGCAGTAGGACCAGCAACAGCCCGTTTCATGGGTTGGCTTAGGCATAGGGAGTTCATTCCATGTCTAAGCCCCTGCCAGACCAAGGGTTGTGGCAGCGGGACCGATAGCACGCAGAGGGTGACCGGGCCGATCCCCGACTTGCACATTCTGCCTCTCCGATCGGTTGAGCACCCGCACGCTTGTTTCATGGGTTGGCTTAGGCATACGGAGTTCATTCCTTGTCTAAGCATACAGAGTTCATTCCCAGTCTAAGAGTTTGAGCCACGGTGCACATACTAGGCTCGGGCATGTGCTGGTGCCACATTTTTTTTGCCCGGGGCACCATCACCGAAGAGCCTAACCGACGGCATTGGGGGTTCCGACGATTATGGGGGCTAGGGGGTGTGCGCACATGATGTGCGATGGGTGCTGGTACATGGCCCGCACGTTCATTTCATGGGTTGGCTTAGGCATACAGAGTTCATTCCATGTCTAAGCATACAGAGTTCATTCCTAGTCTAAGATTGGACCGAACCGAGGGTTACGGTAGCAAGACCAGGAGCAGGATCGATAGCATGCAGGGGGGGATCGGGTCAATCCCTGGCTTATGCATTCTGCCTCTTCGACCGACCTTTCCAGCTGACTGAGTACCTGTACGCTCGTTTCGTGGGTTGACTTAGGCATACGAAGTTCATCCCCAGTCTAAGCATACAGAGTTCATTCCCAGTCTAAGATCGGATTGGACCAAGGGTTGCGACAGCAAGATCGACAGCATGCAGGGGGGACCGGGTCGATCCGGCTTACGCATTCTACCTTTTCGACCGACTGAGTGCTCGTGCACCCATTTCATGGGTTGGCTTAGGCATAGGGAGTTCAGTCCATGTCTAAGCCCTGGCCAGACCGAGGGTTATGGCAGCGGGACCAACAGCATGCAGAGGGGGACCAGGCTGATCCCCGACTTGCACATTCTGCCTCTCTGGCCAGATAAGCGCCCGCACACTCGTTTCATGGGTTGGCTTAGGCATACGGAGTTTATTCCATGTCTAAGCATATGGAGTTCATTCCCAGTCTAAGAGTTTGAGCCAAGGTGCACATGCTGGGCTCGGGCATGTGCTGGTGCCGTATTTTTTCCGCTCGGGGCACCATTGCCGGAGCATCGCCAGAGAGCGTAACCGACAACATTGGGGGGTTCCGGCGATTGGTGCAGTCGAGGGGTGTGCACACATGATGTGCGATGGGTGCTGGTACTTGGCCCTTATATTGGCCTCCTATCCCTCATCAAACCTCGAGAACTCACACCCCCTTAAAGAGCATTTGAGATTTTATAGGTTTGCTGCCAGTAGCCATTAAAGTGTCTGAAATGGGGACACTTTTTTCAAACGGTCACAAAATCTTCTGCACTTCGAGTTTTTAGCTGAATTTTTTTGTGCATGCCAACAAAAATACAAGGATCACCTCTACCAAATTTGGGGACAAAAGTCTGCTAAAAAAATTTAAAAAAATCTCGAACCGTAAAAAGTTTTGAAAATCGTGAAAAATAGAAAACGGGTCGTCTTGCCACGAAACTTCACATGAAGGCTTAGGGGACCATTGTATGAATTTACAAGCCATAAAAATGGCATTGGCATGGCAGAAATATGAAGATGTGCTTGAACCCACCTACCACCCGTTCGATCCCTAGCTTGCGCATCTTACCTCTCTGGTCAGCTGAGCGTCCGCACGCTCGTTTCGTGGGTTGACTTAGGCATACGGAGTTCATCCCTAGTCTAAGCATATGGAGTTCATCCCTAGTCTAAGCATACGGAGTTCATTCCCAGTCTAAGAACGGATCGGACCGAGGGTTATGACAGTAGGATCGATAGCACGCAGGGGGGACTAGGTCGATCCCCGGCTTACGCATTCTGCCTCTTCAACCGACCGAGCACCCACACGCCTATTGCATGGGTTGGCTTAGGCGTAGGGAGTTCATTCCATGTCTAAGCCCCAGCCGGACCAACGGTTGTGGCAGTGGGACCGGCAGCACGCAGAGGGGGACCGGGCCGATCTTCGACTTTCGCATTATGCCTCTTCGACCGGCTCAGCACCCGCACGCTCGTTTCGTGGGTTGACTTAGGCATACGGAGTTCATTCCCAATCTAAGATCAGACCGGACTGAGGGTTACGATAGCAAGATCGACAGCACACTAGAGGGCACGGGGCCGGTCCCCAGCTTACACATTCTGGCTCTACGACCTGCTGAGCGCCCGTACGCTCGTTTCATGGGTTGGCTTAGGCATACGGAGTTCATTCCATGTCTAAGCATACGGAGTTTATTCCTAGTCTAAGATCAGACCGGATCGAGGTTTACGACAATAAGACCAGCAGTAGGATCGGTAGCATGCGGGGGGGATCGGGTCTGTCCCTGGTTTACGCATTCTACCTCTCCGGCTAATTGAGCGCTCGCACGCTCATTTCGTGGGTTGGCTTAGGCATACGAAGTTCATTCCATGTCTAAGCCCCAGCCGAACCTAGGGTTGTGGTAGCAGGACCAGCAGCGGGATCAGCAACACGTAGAGGGGGATCGGGCTGATCCTCGACTTACGCATTCTGCCTCTCCGATCGGCTGAGCACCCGCACGCTCGTTTCATGAGTTGGCTTAGGCATACGGAGTTCATTCCATGTCTAAGCATACGGAGTTCATTCCCAATCTAAGATTGGACTGGATCGAGGGTTACGGTAGCAGAAGCAGCAAGATCGACAGCATGTAGGGGGGACCGGGCCGATCCCCAGCTTGTTTATTCTGCCTCTCCAGTCGGCTGAGTGCCCACACGCTCGTTTCATGGGTTGGATTAGGCATACAGAGTTCATTCCTTGTCTAAGCCCCAGCCGGACCGATGGTTGTGGTAGCAGGACCGGTAGTGGGATCGGCAGTACGCAAAAGAGGACCAGGCTGATCCTCCGCTTGTGCATTATGCCTCTTCGGTCAGCCTCTACGGCCGGTTGAGCGTCTGTATGCTCATTTTGTGGGTTGACTTAGGCATATAGAGTTCATCCCCAGTCTAAGCATACGGAGTTCATTCCCAGTCTAAGAGTTTGAGCCAGAGTGCACATGCTGGGCTCGGGCATGTGCTGGTGCCGCCTTTTTTTCACCCGGGGCACCATCGTCGGAGCATCGCCGGAGAACCTAACCGGCGGCATTAGGGGTTCCGATGATTGAGGGTGCCGAGAGGTGTGCATGCATGATGTACGAAGGGTCAAACCTCGTGAACTAACACCCGGGGCACCATCGTCGAAGCATCACCGAAGCATCACCGAAAAGCCTAACCGACGGCATTGGGGGTTCCGACGATTGGGGGCTGGGGGTGTGCGCACATGAAGTGCGATGGGTGCTGGTACTTGGCCCTTATATTGGCCCCTTATCCCTCATCAAACCTCAAAAACTCACACCCCTTAAAGAACATTTGACATTTTATAGGTTTGCTGCTAGTAGCCATTAAAGTGTCTGAAATGGGGACACTTTTTCAAACGGTCACAAAATCTTCTCCACTTCGAGTTTTTAGCTAAATTTTTTTGTGCATGCCAAAAAAAAATACAAGGATCATCTCTACCAAATTTGGAGACAAAACTCATTCTAAAAAAAGTTTAAAAAATCGTGAACCGTAAAAAGTTTCAAAAATCATGAAAAATAGAACACGGGTCGTCTTGCCACGAAACTTCACATGAAGGCTTAGGGGACCATTGTATGAATTTACAAGCCATAAAAATGGCATTGGCATGGCAGAAATATGAAGATGTGCTTGAACACACATACCACCCGATCGATCCCCGATTTACGCACCCTGCCTCTCTGGTCGACTGAGTGCCCGCACGCTCGTTTCGTTGGTTGACTTATGCATACGGAGTTCATCCCTAGTCTAAGCATATGGAGTTCATTCCCAGTCTAAGATTGGACCGAATCGAGGGTTACGGTAGCAGGATAGGCAGCACGCAAGGAGGATCAGAACGATCCCCGGCTTGTGCATTCTGCCTCTCTGCCGGCTGAGCGACCGTACGCCCGTTTCGTGGGTTGGCTTAGGCATAGGGATTTCATTCCATGTCTAAGCCCTAATCAGACCGGGGGTTGTGGCAGCGGGATCGACAGCACGTAAAGGGGGACCAGGTCGATCCTCAGCTGGCGCATTATGCCTCTCCGCCCGGGTCAGCGCTCGCACGCTTGTTTTGTGGGTTGACTTAGGCATACGAAGTTGATTCCTAGTCTAAGATCAGATCAGACCGAGGGTTAAGCAGTAGGACCAACAGCACGCAGAGGGGACCGGGCCGATCCCCGACTTTCGCATTCTGCCTCTCCGATCGGTTGAGCGCCCACACGTTCGTTTCATGGGTTGGCTTAAGCATACGGAGTTCATTTCGTGGGGCACCATCGTCGGAGCATCACCGGAGAGCCTAACCGGCGGCATTGGGGGTTCCGACGATTGGGGGTCCGGGGGGTGTGCGCACATGATGTACGATGGGTGCTGGTACTTGGCCCTTATATTGGCCCCCTATCCCTCATCAAACCTTGAGAACTCACACCCCCTTAAAGAGCATTTGAAATTCTATAGGTTTGCTGCCAGTAGCCATTAAAGTGTCTGAAATGGGGACACTTTTTTCAAACGGTCACAAAATCTTCTCCACTTCAAGTTTTTAGCTAAATTTTTTTGTGCATGCCAACAAAAATACAAGGGTCACCTTTACCAAATTTTAGGTCAAAAATCTTTCTAAAAAAATTTTAAAAATCCCAAACTGCAAAAAGTTTCAAAAATCGTGAAAAATAAAAAATGGGTCATCTTTCCACGAAACTTCACATGAAGGCTTAGGGGACCACTGAATGAATTTACAAGCCATAAAAATGCATTGGCATGGTAGAAATATGAAGATGTGCTTGAACCCACCTACCACCCGTTCGATCCCCGACTTGCGCATCCTGCCTCTCTGGTCGGCTGAGCGCCCGCACGCTCGTTTCGTGGGTTGACTTAGGCATAAAGAGTTCATCCCCAGTCTAAGCATACGAAGTTCATTCCCAGTCTAAGATCGGACCGGACCGAGGGTTGCGGCAGCAGGATTGGTAGCATGTAGGGGGGATCGAGCCGATCCTCGGCTTATGCATTCTACCTCTCCGGCCGGCTGAGTACCCGCACGCCCGTTTCATGGGTTGGCTTAGGCATAGGGAGTTCATTCCATGTCAAAGCCCCAGCCGGATCGAGGGTTGTGGTAGCAAGATCGACAGCATGCAGAGGGGGACCGGATTGATCCTCAGCTTGCGCATTATGCCTCTCCGGCTAGTTCAACGCCCGTAGGCTCATTTCATGGGTTAACTTAGGCATATGGAGTTCATTCCCAGTGTAAGATCGAATCGGACCGAGGGTTGCAGTAGCAGGATCGACAACATGCAGAGGGGGATCGGATCGGTGCCCGGCTTGTGTATTCTACCTCTCCGGCCAGCTGAGCACCTGCACGCTCATTTCGTGGGTTGGCTTAGACATACGGAGTTCATTCCATGTCTAAGCATACGGAGTTCATTCCCAGTCTAAGATCGGACTGGATCAAGGATTGCGGTAGCAGGATCGGTAGCACGCAGAAGGGACCAGGTCGATCCCCGGCTTACGCATTCTGCCTCTTCGACTGGCTGAGTGCCTGCACATTCGTTTCATGGGTTGGCTTAGGCATAGGTTGTTCATTCCATGTCTAAGCCCCAGTCGGACCAAGGGTTGTGGCAGCAAGACCGGCAGCACGCAGACGGAGACCGGACTGATCCCCGGCTTGCGCATTATGCCTCTCCGGTTGGCTCAATGCTGCATGCTCATTTCATGGGTTGACTTAGGCATACGAAATTCATTCCCAGTCTAAGATTGGACCGGACCGAGGGTTACGACAGTAGGATCGATAGCACGCAGGGGGTGATCGGGCCATTCCCCGGCTTGCGCATACTGCCTCTCCGGCCGGTTAAGCACCCGCACGCTCATTTCGTGGGTTGACTTTGGCATACGGAGTTCAGCCCCAGTCTAAGCATACGAAGTTCATTCCCAGTCTAAGATCAAACTAAACTGAGGGTTAAGGTAGCAGGATCGACAGCACGAAGGAGGAACCGGGCCGATCCCCGACTTGCACATTTTGCCTCTCCGATCGGCTGAGCGCCCGCACACCCATTTCATGGGTTGGCTTAGGCATAGGGGGTTCATTCCATGTCTAAGCCCTAGCCGGACCGAGGGTTGTGGCAGCGGGACCGGTAGCATGCAAAGATGGACCGGGTCGATCTCTGGCTTGCGCATTATGCCTCTACGGATGGCTCAGCGCCCGCATGCTCATTTCGTGGGTTGATTTAATCATACGAAGTTCATTCCCAGTCTAAGATTGGACCGGACCGAGGGTTGCGACAGTAAGATCGACAGCACGCATGGGGGACAGGGTCGATCCCCAGCTTGCGCATTCTACCTCTCCGATCGACTGAGCACCCGCACGCTTGTTTCATGGGTTGGCTAAGGCATGTAGAGTTCATTCCTAGTCTAAGATCGGATCGGATCAAAGGTTACGGTAGCAGGACCAGCAACAAGATCGACAGCACACAGGGGGGATTGGGTCGATCCCCAGCTTGTGCATTCTACCTCTCCGGCAGACTGAGCGCCCGTACGCTCATTTCATGGGTTGGCTAAGTCATACGGAGTTTATTCCATGTCTAAGCCCCATCGAACCGAGGGTTGTGGTAGCAGGACTGGTAGCGGGATCGGCAGCATGCAAATGGGGATCGAGCTGATCCCAGGCTTGTGCATTATGCCTCTTCGACTGGCTGATCGCCCACACGTTCGTTTCGTAGGTTGACTTAGGCATACGGAGTTCATCCCCAGTCTAAGCATACGGAGTTCATTCCCAGTCTAAGATCGAACCGGAACGAGGGTTGGGGCTGCAGGATCAACGACATGCAGGGGGATCGGGCCAATCCCCGGCTTGTGCAATCTGCCTCTCCGGTCGACTGAGCGCCCGTACGCTCGTTTCGTGGTTTGGCTTAGGCATACGGAGTTCATTCCATGTCTAAGCATACGAAGTTCACTCCAGTCTAAGTTTTTGAGCCACGGTACACATGCTGGGCTTGGGCATGTGCTGGTGCCGCATTTTTTTTGCCCGAGGCAGCATCGCCGGAGGATCGCCAGAGAGCCTAACTGGCGGCATTGGGGGTTCTAATGATTGGGGGGCTGGGGGGTGTGCGCACATGATGTGCAATGGGTGCTGGTACTTGGCCCTTATATTGGCCCCCTATCCCTCATCAAACCTCAAGAACTCACACCCCCTTAAAGAGCATTGGAGATTTTATAGGTTTGCTTCCAGTAGCCATTAAAGTGTCTGAATTGAGAACACTTTTTTTAAACAGTCACAAAATCTTCTCCACTTCGAGTTTTTCGCTGAATTTTTTTGTGCATGCCAAAAAAAATACAAGGGTCACCTCTACCAAATTTGGGGACAAAAATATTTCTAAAAAAATTTTAAAAAATCCCAAACCATAAAAAGTTTCAAAAACCATGAAAAATAAAAAATGGGTCCTCTTGCCACGAAACTTCACATGAAGGCTTAGGGGACCATTGTATGAATTTACAAGCCATAAAAATGGCATTGGCATGACAGAAATATGAAGATGTGCTTGAACCCACCTACCACCCGTTCGATCCCCGACTTACGCATCCTGCCTCTCTGGTCGGCTGAGCGCCCGCACGCTCGTTTCGTGAGTTGACTTAGGAATACGGAGTTCATCCCCAGTCTAAGCGTACGGAGTTCATTCCTAGTTCAAGATTGAACCAGACTGAGGGTTTCGGCAGCTGGATCGGCAGCACGCAAGGGGGACCGAGCTAATCTCTGGCTTATGTATTCTGCCTCTCCGGCCGGCTGAGCGACCGCACGCCTGTTTCGTGGGTTGGCTTAGGCATAGGGAGTTCAATCCATGTCTAAGCCCCAGTCGGATCGAGGGTTGTGGCAGCGGGACTGGCAGCACACAGATGGGGACCGGGTTGATCCCCAGCTTGTGCATTATGCCTCTTCGATCGACTCAGCACCTGCACGCTCGTTTCGTGGGTTGACTTATGCATACGGAGTTCATTCCTAGTCTAAGATCGGACCGGACTGAGGGTTGCGATAGCAGGGTCGACAGCACGTAGGGGGGACCAGGTCGATCCCCGGCTTGCGTATCCTGCCTCTCTGGTCGGTTGAGTGCCCGTACGCTCGTTTCATCGGTTGACTTAGGCAAATGGAGTTCATCCCCAGTCTAAGCATACGAAATTCATTCCCAGTCTAAGATCGGACCGGATTGAAGGTTACGGCAGCAGGATTGGCAGCACGCAGGGGGGACCGGATCGATCCCCCGCTTATGCATTCTGCCTCTCCGATCGGCTAAGTGCCCGCACACCCGTTTCGTGAGTTGGCTTAGGCATAGGGAGTTCATTTCATGTCTACACCCCAGCCGAACTGAGGGTTGTGGCAACGGGACCGACAGCACGCAGAGGGGGACCGAGTCGATCCCTGGCTTACGCATTATGCCTCTCCAGTCAGTTCAGCGCCCGCACACCCGTTTCGTTGGTTGAGTTAGGCATACGAAGTTCATTCCCAATCTAAGATCGAATCGGACTGAGGGTTGCGGCAACAGGATAGATAGCACACAAGTGGGGATTGGGCCCATCCCTGACTTACGCATTCTGCCTCTTCGATCGGTTGAGCCTCCACACGCTCGTTTTATGGGTTGGCTCAGGCATACGGAGTTTATTCCATGTCTAAGCATACAGAGTTCATTCCCAGTCTAAGATCGGACCTGACCGAGGGTTGCGACAACAGGACAGCAGTAGGATCGACAGCACACAGGGGGGACCAGGTCGATCCCCGACTTGCACATTCTGCCTATCAGGCAGGCTGAGTACCCGTAAGCTCGTTTCATAGGTTGGCTTAGGCATACGGAGTTCATACCATATCTAAGCCCCAGTCGGACTGAGGGTTGTGGTAGCAGGACCGGCAGCAGGATCGGTATCACACAGAGCGGGACTGGGTTGATCCTCGGCTTGCGTATTATACCTCTCCGGCCGGCTGAGCGCCCACACGTTTATTTCGTTTGTTGACCTAGGCATACGGAGTTCGTCTCCAGTCTAAGCATACGGAGTTCATTCCCAGTCTAAGATTGGATCGAACCGAGGGTTGTGGCAGTAGGATCGGTAGCACGTAGGGGGGACCAGACCGATACTCGGCTTGCGCATTCTGCCTCTCTGATCGGCTGAGCGCCCACACGCCTGTTTCATGAGTTGGCCTAGGCATAGGGTGTTCATTCCATGTCTAAGCCCCAGTCGGACCAAGGGTTGTGGCAGCGGGACCGGCAGCACGCAGAGGGGGACCGGGTCGATCCCTGGTTTGCGTAATATGCCTCTTCGGTCGGCTCAGTGCCCGCATGCTCGTTTCGTGGGTTGACTTATGCATACGGAGTTCATTCCCAGTCTAAGATTAGACCAGACCGAGGGTTGCAGTAGCAGGATTGACAGCACGTAGGGGAGGGACCTGATCGATCCCCGACTTGCATATTCTGCCTCTCCGGCTGACTGAGCGCCCGCACGTTCGTTTCGTGGGTTGGCTTAGGCATACGGAGTTCATTCCATGTCTAAGCATACGGAGTTCATTCCCAATCTAAGATTTTGAGCCACGGTGCACATGCTAGGCTCGGGCATGTGTTGGTGCCGCATTTTTTTTGCTCGGGGCACCATCATCGGAGCATCGTAGGAGAGCCTAACCAACGACATTGGGGCTTCCGACGATTGGGGGGGCCAAGGGGGTGTGCGCACAAGATGTGCAATGGGTGCTGGTACTTGGCCCTTATATTGGCTCCCTATCCCTCATCAAACCTCGAGAACTCACACCCCCTTAAAGAGCATTTGAGATTTTATAGGTTTGCTGTTAGTAGCCATTAAAGTGTCTGAAATGGGGACACTTTTTTCAAACGGTCACAAAATCTTATCCACTTTGAGTTTTTAGCTGAATTTGTTTGTGCATGCCAACAAAAATAAAAGGATCACCTGTACCAAATTTGGGGACAAAACTCTTTCTAAAAAAATTTTAAAAAATCTGAAACCGCAATAAGTTTCAAAAATCATAAAAAATAGAAAATGGGTCGTCTTGCCACGAAACTTCACATGAAGGCTCAGGGGACCAGTGTATGAATTTACAAGTCATAAAAATGGCATTGGCATGGCCGAAATATGAAGATGTGCTAGAACCCACCTACCACCGATTCGATCCACGGCTTGCGCATCCTGCCTCTCTGGTCGACTGAGCGCCCGCACGCTCGTTTCGTGGGTTGAATTAGGCATATGGAGTTCATCCCCAGTCTAAGCATACGGAGTTCATTCCCAATCTAAGATCAAACCGGACCGAGGGTTGCGACAGCAGGATCGGCAGCACGCAGGGGGGACCAGACCGATCCCCGATTTGCGCATTCTGCCTCTCCGGTCGGCTGAGTGCCTGCACGCCCATTTCGTGGGTTGGCTTAGGCATAGAGAGTTCATTCCATGTCTAAGCTCCAGCCGGACCGAGGGTTGTGGCAGCGGGACCGACAGCACGCAGAGGGGGACCGGGCTAATACCCGGCTTGCGCATTATGCCTCCCCGGTCGGCTCAGCGCCCGTACGCTCATTTCGTTGGTTGACTTAGGCATACGGAGTTCATTCCCAGTCTAAGATTAGACCGGACCGAGGGTTACGATAGCAGGATTAACAGGACGTAGGGAGGGACTGAGACGGTCCCCAACTTACGCATTCTGCCTCTCCGGTCGACTGAGCGCCCGCACCCTCGTTTCATGGGTTGGCTTAGGCATACGGAGTTCATTCCATGTCTAAGCATACGGAGTTCATTCCCAGTATAAGATAGGACCAAACTGAGGGTTGCGGCAGCAGCATCGGCCACACACAGGGGGGATCAGGTCGATCCCCAGCTTGCGCATTCTGCCTCTTCGACCGACTAAGCGCCCGCACGCTCGTTTCGTGGGTTGACTTAGGCATATGGAGTTCATCCCCAGTCTAACCATACGGAGTTCATTCCCAATCTAAGATCAGATCAGACTGAGGGTTGTGGCAGCGGGATCAGCAGCACGTAGAGGGGGACCAGGCTAATACCCGGCTTGCGCATTATGCCTCTCCGGTCGGCTCAGCGCCCGTACGCTCGTTTCATTGGTTGTCTTAGGCATACGGAGTTCATTCCTAGTCTAAGATTGGACCGGACCGAGGGTTGCGGCAGCAAGATTAACAGGACGCAGGGAGGGACTAAGACGGTCCCCAACTTACACATTCTGCCTCTCCGGTCGATTGAGCACCCGCACGCTCATTTCGTGGGTTGACTTAGGCATACGAAGTTCATCCCCAATCTAAGCATACGAGTTCATTCCCAGTCTAAGATCGAACCAGATCGAGGGTTGCGGTAGTAGGATCGACAGCACGCAAGGGGGATCGGGCCGATCCCCAGCTTGCTCATTCTGCCTCTCTGATCGACTGAGCACCCGCACACCTGTTTCGTGGGTTGGCTTAGGCATAGGGAGTTCATTCCATGTCTAAGCCCCAGCCAAACGAGGGATGCGGCAGCGGGACCAGCATCATGCAGAGGGGGACCAAGCGGATCCCCAGCTTGCACATTATGCCTCTTCAGTCGGCTCAGCGCCCGCACGCTCGTTTCGTGGGTTGACTTATGCATACGGAGTTCATTCCTAGTCTAAGATTAGACCGGACCGAGGGTTACGACAGTAGGATCGATAGCACGCAGGGGTGGATTGGGTCGATCCCCGGCTTGCGCATTCTTCCTCTCCTGCCGGCTGAGCACCCGCACGCTCGTTTCGTGGGTTGGCCTACGCATACGGAGTTCATTCCATGTCTAAGCATACATAGTTCATTCTCAGTCTAAGATTTTGAGCCATGATGCACATGCTGGGCTCGTGCATGTGCTAGTGCGGCATTTTTTTCACTCGGGGCACCATCATCAGAGCATCGTCGGAGAGCCTAACCGACAGTATTGGGGGTTTCGACGGTTGGGGGGCCGAGGGGGTGTGCGCACATGATGTACGATGGGTGCTGGTACCTGGCCCTTATATCGGCCCCCTATCCCTCATCAAACCTCGAGAACTCACACCCCCTTAAAGAGCATTTGAGATTTTATCAGTTTGTTGCCAGTAGCCATTAAAGTGTCTAAAATGGGGACACTTTTTTCAAACAGTCACAAAATCTTCTCCACTTGGAGTTTTTAGCTGAATTTGTTTGTGTTTGCCAAAAAAAAATAGAAGGATCACCTCTGCCAAATTTGGGGACAAAACTCTTTCCAAAAAAATTTTAAAAAATCTCGAACCACAAAAAGTTTTGAAAATCATGAAAAATAGAAAACGGATCGTCTTGCCATGAAACTTCACATGAAGGCTTAGGGGACCATTGTATGAATTTACAAGCCATAAAAATGGCATTGGCATGGCAGAAATATGAAGATGTGCTTGAACCCACCTATCACTCGTTCGATCCCCAGCTTGCGCATCCTGCCTCTCTGGTCAGCTGAATGGCCGCACGCTCATTTCATGGGTTGACTTAGGCATACGGAGTTCATCCCTAGTCTAAGCATACAGAGTTCATTCCCAGTCTAAGATCAGACCGACTCGAGGGTTGCGGCTGCAAGATCGATAGTACGAAGGGGGGACCGAACCGATCCTTGGCTTGCGCATTCTGCCTATTCGACCTACTGAGCGCTCGCACGCCCATTTCGTGGGTTGGCTTAGGCATAGGCAGTTCATTCCATGTGAAGCCCCAACCGGACCGAGGGTTGTGGCAGCGGGACTGGCAGCACGGAGAGGGGGACCGGGCCAATCCCCGTCTTGCGCATTATGCCTCTCCGATCGGCTCAGTGCCCGTACGCTCGTTTTGTGGGTTGACTTAGGCATACAGAGTTCATCCCCAGTCTAAGCATACGAAGCTCATTCCCATTCTAAGATCGGATCGAATCGAGGGTTACGGTAGCAGGACCAGTAACAAGATCGACAGCACGTAGGCTGGGATCGGGTCGATCCGCGATTTGCGTATTCTACCTCTCTGACTGGCTGAACGCCCATGTCACACCCTGGGTATCTGTACTGGCGGGTATCTGTGTGCAACTTGTCCTGTGTGCTGGCGAGCCAGAGGTTAAGGCCCGTAGACCAGGCATGCTGGCGGGTATCTATGCGCAAAGCCTAGCGAACGAGTTTAGAACGCCCGCCCAACTTGCAGGCCAGCCCGTGATACCAAGGCCTGGCATACAAGCTGCCCACACCACATCCAGAAGGGCCCAAGGTGCTGGACAGGCAAGGGAAGCTTCTAGAAGCAGGCAGGATCAGTTGGAGCATCCTGGTAGATTTGGTTGACCCTAAAAATTAGGAGTTAGCATCTTGATTGATTGTAATTTGTATAATCCCATGATTTTAGCCTTTATTCTAGGGATATGCCATGAAGTTGTAGCTGGGGCCTCAACTATAATTAGAGGGCTGCTCCACCCTCATTTGTACACCATCAAACACTTCTGTTTCAGTGAATACAAGAGCATTTCCAAAATTCTGTCTTCTTATCCTATTTCTCTTTAACTTGCGCAATTAGCCCTTCCCATTGTTCTAGTGCCCGGACGCTTGTGTTTTAGGCTGACTTAGGCATAAAGGAGGAGATTCCAAGCCTAAGGCTGCATGGTTTCTGAGACTAAGGTCAGAGCCCGTGACAGTTGGTGTCGTAGTGAGTTCGATTCTGCGTGTTTGTGTTGTGCAGGTTAGATCGTGATTGAGGCGATGGCATCCCAAAGCGATGTTGCTAGCCAACAACTAGAGGCCCAGGAGCATAGGTGTGGAGGAGGCAAGAAAGCCAATTCTAGAGATATCTGGTCTACCATGGACGGTAGGCTGGCCAAGGTAGGGGTGACCGTAGGCAACATGGGGGAGAAGCTTGAGGAGGTAGAGACTCACATTGCATCGCTAGACTCTATGGGGGAGGAGATCCAAAGTGAGCTGGAAGCTACTCTCAACAAAGGCGTGGACATGTTCACCCGAAAGAATCAGACCTTGGAGGCTGAACTGCTGACCTTGCATGATGGCATGGAGGCCATGCACCAGCGGATGGAAGAGATTACCAGTGAGCTCGTTGCTTGCAAGACTGCCATTGGGAATGGCATGTTTGATGGAGTGTCCAAGTCCAGATTGGATGTCCCCAAGCCTAAGGAGTTCAAGGGGACTAGGACAGCCAAGGAAGTAGACAACTACCTATGGGGTATGGAGCAGTACTTTCAGGCCATGGGCATTCCAGACGAGGCAATAAAGGTAAGCATCACTGTTATGTATCTCATTGATGTAGCCTTATTGTGGTAGAGGCACAGGTGTGATGATGTCAAGCGTGGGAGGGCCAAGATTGGAACTTGGGCAGAGTTCTAAAAAGAGATTAGAGAACAATTTTACCCAGAGTATGTCGATGATGAGGCACGAGCAAAGTTACGTAGGCTGAGCCAGCAAGGGGACATAAGGGAGTATGTCCAGAAATTCTCTGAACTGATGCTACAAATCTCGGATCTAGGTAATAAGGATACCTTATTTGTTTTCATGGATAGGCTGAAGCCGTGCGTGAAGCATGAGCTACAAAGGAGAGGAGTTCATGACTTGGCTAAAGCCATGACTACTGTCGAGGCCTTGATAGAGTTCAAGCCTCTGAACAAATTCGAGTCTACCAAGCCCAAGGGTAAGGGCAGGGACGATAGGGATTAAAAGAAGCAGTCTAAGGGGAAAGACCATGACCAAGAGTCCAAGGATGGAGATCGAGATTGTTCAACCAAGGATGGCGAGAGGAAGCCACCGGCAGGCAAATGGAAAGCAAAAGGGGACCGAGAGCCACTAGCGTGCTACCTATGTGGAGGGAGCCACATAGCACGCAATTGCCCGCAGAAGGGCAAACTAGCTGCTGTAGACAAGGAGTCTAATGAGGAGCCAGAGTTAAGGGCAGCAAAGCTTGGGTCATTGGTGCTCAATGCTGTCTAGAGTAAGGGGAGCCGCAAGCCAAAGGGCTTGATGTTTGTGGATCTAATGGTTGTGGGTCAGAAAGTGAGCGCACTGGTGGACATAGGTGCCTCACATCTTTTTATTTTAGGTGATGGAGCCCGAAAGCTCGAACTAAAGGTGCAGAAAGGGACTAGTACCATCAAAACGGTGAACTCCAAGAAGGTTCCAGCCATTGGAGTAGCACGGGGAGTGGAGTTGTAGATTGGAGACTGGAAAGGTAAGGAGACTATAGAGGTAATACCCTTTGACGACTATGAGTTTGTGATTGGGTTGGATTTCCTTGTTCGGATTAATGCCCTCCTTATGCCTTTTGCCGATTGTGTTTGCATCTTGGATGCACGGTGCCAAAGCCTAGTGCCATTGAGGAGAGGGTCTGGAGTTGGGTCACGGGTGGTGTCAGCCATCCAATTTGCCAAGGCGATAAGCAAACAAGAAGACACCTTCTTGGCAGCCCTGAAATATGATGAGGCAAGGGAAAAGGAGACCGAGTCACCCTTGGAGGTGCTAAAAGTGCTGAAGACCTTTAGTGATGTGATGCCCGTAAAGCTGCCTAGCAAGCTACCACCTAAGAAGGAGGTGGACCACAAGATCAAGCTGGTGTCTGAGGCCAAGCCACCAGCTAGAGCCGTTTACCGAATGTCTCCACCAGAGTTGGAAGAGTTGAGGAAGCAGCTCAAAGAGTTAGTTGATGCTGGCTTCATCAGGCCATCGAAGGTGCCCTATAGTGCACCAGTTCTATTCCAACACAAGCATGATGGGTCGTTGTGGCTGTGCATAGACTATCAAGCTTTAAACAAGCTAACCATCAAGAACAAGTACCCCATCCCACTCATTGCAGACTTGTTCGATCAACTTGGGAGTGCAAGGTGGTTCACCAAGCTGGATTTGAGGTCGGGTTACTATCAAGTCAGGATCATGGAGGGAGATGAGCCAAAGACAGCATGTGTCACTCGGTATGGTTCATATGAGTTCTTGGTGATGCCTTTCAGACTCATGAATGCCCCAGCAACATTCTGCACCCTTATGAACAAGGTACTTATGTCGTTCCTTGATCGATTTGTTGTGGTTTATTTAGATGACATTGTGATCTATTGCCAGACTTTGGGAGAGCATGTAAGCCACTTAAGACAGGTGTTCAAGGTGTTGTGGGCACACAAGCTATTTGTCAAGAGGGAGAAGTGCTTATTCACCCAGCAGGAGATCCCGTTCCTAGACCACATAGTGGGAGGTGGTAGGATACACATAGATGAAGGCAAGATACACGCCATCTTGGAGTGGCAACTGCCAGCCAAGGTCACTGAGTTGAGATCATTCCTTGGGCTGGTTAACTACTACAGGCGCTTCATCAAAGGTCACTCAGCAATAGCCATACCATTGACTGACTTGCTCAAGAAAGGGAGAGCATGGGAGTGGAGTGCAGGGTGCTAGGAAGCCTTTGATAGGTTGAAGCGGGCTGTGATCAAGGAGCCAGTCTTGGCCTTGCCAAATGATGCCAAGCCATATGAGGTACATACGAATGCATCAGACTTTGCCATAGGGGGCGTGTTGATGCAGGAGGGACGTCCAGTCACATTCGAGAGCAGGAAGCTGAACGAGACTAAATGCAAGTACATGGTCTAAGAGAAGGAGATGACTGCAGTGGCACACTGCTTGTGTACTTGGTGGCATTACCTATTGGGGTCGAGGTTCATGGTGAGG
The DNA here is from genome assembly GCF_047325235.1 of Durio zibethinus. Taxonomy (NCBI): domain Eukaryota; kingdom Viridiplantae; phylum Streptophyta; class Magnoliopsida; order Malvales; family Malvaceae; genus Durio; species Durio zibethinus. The sequence continues at coordinate 21,829,830 of NC_143181.1, forward strand.
ATGGACAATGTGGCGACCAGCTACTTCCAGACGCAGAAAAAGCTATCTGCCAAGTAGGTGAGATGGTAAGATTTTCTTGTAGAATTTGATTTTCAGATGGAGCACAAGCCAGGACGGGTGAACCTAGTGGCAGACGCCCTGAGCAGAAAGGCTAACCTTGCTGCCATTAGCCAACTAGAGGGGTCACTGGTGTCGCGCATCAATGAGGGACTTACGCATGATCCTACAGCCAAGGCTTTGATGGCGTACGCCCAGCAAGGTAAGACCATGCGGTTTTGGTTGCAGGATGGGTTGCTGTACACCAGGGGTAGTAGACTATTTGTCCCACAGCACGGGAAGCTCTGTAAGGAAGTTTTGCAAGAATGCCATGATTCAAGGTGGGCTGGACACCCCGGAGTGAGCCGTACCCTGGCGTTGATCGAGGATTGGTACTATTGGCCACACATGAGGGACGATGTGGAGGCCTATGTGAAGACTTGTCTTGTGTGCCAACAGGACAAGGTGGAGCTCAAGAAACCAAGGGTTCTCTTAGAGCCATTGCCAGTGCCAGAGCGACCATGGGAGAGTGTTTCTCTAGACTTTATAGTCGGTCTACCTAAAGCAGAAGGGTTTGGAAGCATCATGGTAGTGGTGGATAGGTTTTCCAAGTATGAAATCTTCATTCCAGCAACCAATGAGTGCCCAGCCGAGGAGGCAGCTCAATTGTTCCTAAAAAACATGGTTAAGTACTGGAGAGGGTCGAGGACCATTGTTAGTGATCGGGACGGGCATTTCACGAGCAAGTTCTGGACTGAGTTATTCAAGCTATTGGGGTCAGACTTGAACTTTTCCACTAGCATGCATTCACAGACCGATGGGCAGACAGAGCAAGTAAATGGACTATTGGAGATCTACCTCAGGCACTATGTAAGTGCCATACAAAGGGACTGGCCAAAGCTGCTAGATATTGCATAATTTTCCTACAACTTGCAAAGGAGCGAGGCAACAAACCAAAGCCTATTTGAGGTTGTGACAGGGCAACAACCACTAACACCCGGTTTGATTGCTGTAGGTTACACAGGGCCGAATCCAGCAGCATACAAGTTTGCCAAGGCATGGCAGGAGCAAATTGACTTGACCAGAGTTTGTCTACATAAGACGGCCAAGAGGTCAAAGAAGTGGGCAGACCAGAATAGGCGGGACGTGCAGTTCCAGGTTAGAGACTTGGTGTTGGTGAAGCTACATCCCATTGTGCACCATAGGGGGCTGCACAAAGGCCTAGTTTGGAGGTATGAGGGACCTTTTCGAGTAGTCAAGAGGGTAGGCAAGGTTGCCTACAAGCTAGATATGCCACCCAAGCTGAGGGTACACCTGATGTTCCATGTGAGCATGCTCAAGCCGTTCCATGAGGATGAGGGAGATCCAGGACGAGCAGAGTCAAAGCATGCACCATTGGGAGCAAGGGCCTCATATGAGAAAGAGGTCCATAGCATCATAACTGACCGAGAGGTGAGACAAAAGAATTATTAGCCAATACCAGAGTACTTAGTGCACTGGAAGGGACTTCCAAACAGTGAGGCAAGCTGGGAACTAGCAGATGACTTATGGCAGTTCAAGGACCAAATCAGGTAGTACCATGCAAAAGAAGCAATGAGGGCATTGTGCAATCAGGTGGGGGAGAATGTCACGCCCTGGGCGGGCATGCCAGGCACATCAGGCGCACTAGCAGGTGAGCCAGAGGTTAAGGCCCACAGACCAAGCGTGCTGGCAGGTATCTGTGCGCAAAGCCTAGCAAACAAGTTCATAATGCCCGCCCAACTTGTAGGCCAGCCAATGAGACCAAGGCCTGGCATACAAGCTGCCCGCACCACATCCAGAAGGGCCCAAGGTGCTGGACAGGCAAGAGAAGCTTCTGGAAGCAGACAGGATCAGTTGGAGCATCCTGGCAGATTTGGTTGACCTTGAAAATTAGGAGTTAGCATCCTGATTGATTGTAATCTATATAATCCCATGATTTTAGCCTTTATTCTAGGGATATGCCATTAAGTTCTAGCTGGAGCCTTAACTATAAATAGAGGGCTGCTTCACCCTCATTTGTACACCATCAAACACTTCTGTTTCAGTGAATACAAGAGCATTTCCAGAATTCTGTCTTCTTATCCTGTTTCTCTTTAACTTGAGTAATCACCCTTCCCATTGTTCTAGTGCCCGCACGCTTGTGTTTTAGGCTGACTTAGGCATAAAGGAGGAGATTCCAAGCCTAAGGCCACATAATTTCTAACTCTAAGGTCGGAGCTCGTGACACCTGCACGCTCATTTCATGGGTTGGCTTAGGCATATGGAGTTCATTCCATGTCTAAGCCCTAACCGAATCGAGGGTTGTGGTAGCAGGACCGGTAGCGGGATCGGTAGCACACAGAGGGGGATCAGCCTGATCCCCGACTTGCGCATTATGCCTCTCCGGCTGGCCTCTCCGGCTGGTTGAACGCCCGTACACTTGTTTCATGGGTTGACTTAGGCATACGGAGTTCATCCCCAGTCTAAGCATACGAAGTTCATTCCCAATCTAAGATCAGACCGGACCGAGGGTTACGGCAGCAGGATCAGCAGCACATAGGGGGAACCGCACCGATCCCCTGCTTACGCATTTGCCTCTCCCACCGGCTGAGCGTCCGTACGCCCGTTTCGTGGGTTGGCTTAGGCATAGGGAGTTCATTCCATGTCTAAGCCCCGGTCAGACCGAAGGTTGTGGTAACGAAACTGACAGTATGTAGAGAGGGACCAGACTGATCCTTGGCTTGCGCATTATGCCTCTTCGACCGGTTCAGTCCCCGTACGCTTGTTTCATGGGTTAACTTATGCATACGAAGTTCATTCCCAATCTAAGATCGGATCGGACCGAGGGTTACGGCAGCAAGATCGACAGTACGCACGATGGATCGGGCTGATCCTCGACTTGCGCATTTTGCCTCTCCGATCGGTTGAGTGCCCACACGTTTATTTCGTGGGTTGGCTTACGCATACAGAGTTCATTCCATGTCTAAGCCCCAGTCAGACCGAGGGTTCTGGGAGCAGGATCGGCAGCGAGATCGATAGCACGCATAGAGGGACTGGGTTGATCCCAGGTTTGCGCATTATGCCTCTCCGATCGGCCTCTACGGCCGATTGAGCACCCACACGCTCGTTTCGTTAGTTGACTTAGGGATACGGAGTTCATCCCTAGTCTAAGCATACGAAGTTCATTCCCAGTCTAAGATCAGACCGAACCGAGGGTTGCAATAGCAGGATCGGCAGCACGCAGGGGGAACCGAGCCGATCCTCATCTTGTGCATTCTGCCTCTCCGGCCAACTGAGCGCCCATACGTCCGTTTCGTGGGTTGGCTTAGGCATAGGGAGTTCATTCCATGTCTCAGCCCCAGCCGAATCAAGGGTTGTGGTAGTGGGACGGGCAGCACACAGAGGGGGATCGGGTCGATCCTCAGCTTTGCACATTATGCCTCTCCGGTCGGTTCAGTGCCCGAATGCTCGTTTCATGGGTTGACTTAGGCATACGGAGTTCATTCCCAATCTAAGATCAGATCAGACCGAGGGTTGTAGTAGCAGGATCGATAGCACGCAAGGGGGATCTAGCCAGTCCCCAGCTTGTGCATTCTACCTCTCTGATCGGCTGAGCGGCCATACGCTCATTTCGAGGGTTGGCTTAGGCATATGGAGTTCATTCCATGTCTAAGCATACGGAGTTCATTCCCAGTCTAAGATCGGATCGGACTGAGGGTTGTGATAGTAGGACCAGTAGTAGGATCGACAGCACGCAGGGGGGACCGGGCTGATCCCCAACTTGCGCATCTATGTCTCCGACCGGTTGAGTGCTCGCATGCTTGTTTCATGGGTTGACTTAGGCATACGGAGTTCATCCCTAGTCTAAGCATACAGAGTTCATTCCCAGTCTAAGATCAGATCAGATCGAGGGTTGCGGTAGCAGGATCAGCAGCACACAGGGGGGACCGAGCTGATCCCCGGCTTACGTATTCTGCCTTTCCGACCGACTGAGCATCTGCACGCCCATTTCGTGGGTTGGCTTAGGCATAGGGAGTTCATTCCATGTCTAAGCCCCAGCCAGACTGAGGGTTGTGGCAGCAAGACCGACAACACACAGAGGGGGATCGGATCGATCCCTGGCTTGTGCATTCTGCCACTCTGACCAGCTGAGCGCCTGCACGCTCGTTTCATGGGTTGGCTTAGGCATACAGAGTTCATTCCGTGTTTAAGCATACGGAGTTCATTCCAGTGTAAGAGTTTGAGTCGCGATGCACATGCTGGGCTCAAGCATGTGCTGGTACCGTATTTTTTTCACCCGGGGCACCATCGTCAGAGCATCATCGGAGAGCCTAACCGACGGCATTGGGGGTTTCGGCGATGGGGGGGCTGGGGGGTGTGCGCAAATGATGTACGATGGGTGCTGGTACTTGGCCCTTATATTGGCCCCCTATCCCTCATCAAGCCTCGAGAACTCACACCCCCTTAAAGAGCATTTGAGATTTTATAGGTTTGTTGCCAGTAGCCATTAAAGTGTTTGAAATAGGGACACTTTTTTCAAACAGTCACAAAATCTTCTCCACTACAAATTTTTAGCTGAAATTTTTTGTGCATGCCAATAAAAATACAAGGATCAACTCTACCAAATTTGGGGACAAAATTCTTTCTAAAAAATTTTTAAAAAATCCTGAACCGTAAAAAGTTTTAAAAATCTTGAAAAATAGAAAACGGGTCGTCTTGCCACGAAACTTCACATGAAGGCTTAGGGGACCGTTGTATGAATTTACAAGCCATAAAAATGGCATTGGTATGGCAGAAATATGAAGATGTGCTTGAACCCACCTACCACCCGTTCGATCTCTAGCTTGCGCATCTTGCCTCTCTGGTCGGCTTAGCGCCCGCACGCTCGTTTCGTGGGTTGACTTAGGCATACGGAGTTCATTACCAGTCTAAGATCAGACCGGACCAAAGGTTGCGGTAGCAAGATCGACAGCACGCAGGAGGGATCGGGCCGATCCCCGGCTTGTGCATTCTGCCTCTTCGACCGGCTGAGCACCCGCACGGTTGTTTCGTGGGTTGGCTTAGGCATACAGAGTTCATTCCATGTCTAAGCATACAGAGTTCATTCCCAGTCTAAGATCAGATCAGATCGAGGGTTGCGGCAGCAGGACCAGCTGTAGGATCGACAGCACGCAGAGGGGATCGGGCCGATCCTCGACTTGCGCATTCTACCTCTCCGGTCGGCTGAGCACCCGCACACTAGTTTTGTGGGTTGGCTTAGGCATACGGAGTTCATTCCATGTCTAAGCCCCAGTCGAATTGAGGGTTGTGGTAGCAGGACCGATAACAGGATTGGCAGCACGTAGAGGGGGACCAGGTTGATCCCCGGCTTGTGCATTATGCCTCTCCAGCCGGCTGAGCGCCCGCATGCTCGTTTCATGGTTTGACTTAGGCATATGGAGTTCATCACCAATCTAAGCATACGAAGTTCATTCCCTATCTAAGATCAGATCGGACCGAGGGTTACGGCAGCAGGATCGACAGCATGCAAGGTGGACCAGGCCGATCCCCAGCTTGCGCATTCTGCCTCTTTGACCGGTTAAGCGCCCGCACACCCATTTTGTGGGTTGGCTTAGGCGTAGGGAGTTCATTCCATGTTTAAGACCCAGTCAGACCGAGGGTTGTGGCAGCATGATCGACAGCACGTAGAGGGGGATCGGGCTGATCCCCGGCTTGCGCATTATGCCTCTTCAACCGGCTCAGCGCCCATACGCTCGTTTCCTGGGTGGACTTAAGCATACAGAGTTTATTCCCAGTCTAAGATCAGATCAAACCAAGGGTTGTGCCAGCAGGATCAACAGCACGCAGGGGGGGATCGGGCTGATCCCCGGCTTGTGCATTCTGCCTCTGCGGCCTGCTGAGCGCCCGCACTCTCGTTTCGTAGGTTGGCTTAGGCATATGGAGTTCATTCCATGTCTAAGCATACGAAGTTCATTCCCAATCTAAGATTTTGAGCAATGGTGCACATGCTGGGCTCGAGCATGTGCTGGTACCATATTTTTTTCGCTCGGGGCACCATCGTCAGAGCATCGCCGAAGAGCCTAACCGGTGGCATTACAGTTTTCGACAATTGGAGGGGCCGGGGGGTGTGCGCACATGATGTGCGATGGGTGCTGGTACTTGGCCCTTATATTCACCCCCTATCCCTCATCAAACCTCGAAAGCTCACACCCCCTTAAAGAGCATTTGAGATTTTATAGGTTTGCTGCCAGTAGCCATTAAAGTGTCTGAAATGGGGACACTTTTTTCAAATGGTCAGAAAATCTTCTTCACTTCGATTTTTAGCTGAATTTTTTTGTGCATGCCAATAAAAACAAAAGGATCACCTCTACCAAATTTGGGGACAAAACTCTTTCTAAAAAAATTTTAAAAAATCTTGAAATGCAAAAAGTTTCAAAAATCGTGAAAAATAGAAAACGGGTCATCTTGCCACAAAACTTCACATGAAGGCTTAGGGGACCATTGTATGAATTTACAAGCCATAAAAATGGCATTGTCATGGCAGAAATATGAAGATGTGCTTGAATCCACCTACTTTCTATTCGATCCCCGACTTGATCATCCTGCCTCTTCGGTCGGCTGAGCGTCCGCACGCTTGTTTCGTGGGTTGACTTAGGCATATGGAGTTCATCCCCAGTCTAAGCATACGGAGTTCATTCCTTATCTAAGATCGGGCTGGACTGAGGGTGGCGGTAGCAGGATCGACAGCACGTAGGGGGGATCGGGTCGATTCCCGGCTTGCACATTCTGCCTCTTCGATCGGCTGAGCGACCGCACGCCCGTTTCATGGGTTGGCTTAGGCATAGGGAGTTCATTCCATGTCTAAGCCCCAGTCGGACCGAGGGTTGTGGCAGTGGGACCGGCAGCGCGCAGAGGTGGACCGGGTCGATCCCCGGCTTGTGCATTATGCCTCTCCGGTTAGCTCAGTGCCCGCACGCTCGTTTCATGGGTTGACTTAGGCATACGAAGTTCATTCCCAGTCTAAGATCGGACCAAACCGAGGGTTGCGGCAGTAGGATCGATAGCACATAGGTGGGGACTGGGTCGATCCCTGGCTTGTGCATTCTGCCTCTTCGGCCAGCTGAGCGCCCGCACGTACGCTCGTTTCGTGGGTTGGCTTAGGCATATAGAGTTCATTCCATGTCTAAGCATACAGAGTTCATTCCCAGTGTAGGATCAGATCGGGACAAGAGTTGTGGCAATAGAATCAGTAGCAAATAGGGGGACCGGGCTGATCCTCAGCTTGCGTATTCTGCCTCTCCTGCTGGCTGTGCGCTCGCACGCCCGTTTCGTGGGTTGGCTTAGGCATAGGAAGTTCTTTCCATGTCTAAGCCCCAGCCAGACCGAGGGTTGTGGCAGCAGGACCAGCAGCACACAGAGGGGGACCGACCTAAACCCCAGCTTGCACATTATGCCTCTTCGGCCGGCTCAGTGCCCGTACCCTCGTTTCGTGGGTTGACTTATGCATACGGAGTTCATTCCCACTCTAAGATCAGATCGAACCGAGGGTTGTGACAGCAGGACCGACGGCACGCAGGGGGGATCAGGCCGGTCCCCGACTTACGCATTCTGCCTCTCCAGTCGGCTGACCGCCCGCACGCCCGTTTTGTGGGTTGGCTTAAGCATAGGGAGTTCATTCCATGTCTAAGCCCCAGCTGGACCGAGGGTTGTGGCAGCAGGACCAGCAGCATGCAGAGGGGGACCAGGCCAATCCCCGGCTTGCGCATTCTGCCTCTCCGGTCGGCTGAGCGCCCGCACGCCCGTTTTGTGGGTTGGCTTAGGCATAGGCAGTTCATTCCATGTCTAAGCCCTAGACAGACCGAGGGTTGTGGCAGCGGGACCGGCAGCACGCAGAGGGGGACCGGGTCGATCCCCAGCTTGCACATTATTCCTTTTCGCCTAGCTCAGTGCCCGCACACTCGTTTCATGGGTTGACTTAGGCATACGGATTTCATTCCCAGTCTAAGATCGGACTGGACCGAGGGTTGCGGTAGTAGGATCGACAGCACGCAGGAGGGATCGGGTCGGTCCTCGGCTTGTGCATTATGCCTCTCTGGTCGGTTGAATGCCCGTACGCTCGTTTCGTGGGTTGGCTTAGGCATACAGAGTTCATTCCAGTCTAAGATCAGATCAGACCGAAGGTTGCAATAGCAGGACTAGCAACAGGATCGACAGCACGCAGGAGGGACCGGGCTGATCCCCGGCTTGCGCATATTACCTCTCCAGCCGACTAAGCGCCCGCACGCTTGTTTCGTGGGTTGGCTTAGGCATACGGAGTTCATTCCATGTCTAAGGATATGGAGTTCATTCCCAGTCTAAGATCGGACCGGACCGAGGGTTACGGCAGCAGGATCAGTGGCACGCAGGAGGGATCGGGCTGATCCCCGGCTTGTGCATTCTGCCGCTTCAGTCAGCTGAGCCCCCGCACGCTCGTTTCGTGGGTTGGCTTAGGCATAGGGAGTTCATTCCATGTCTAAGCCCCAGTCAAACTGAGGGTTCTGGCAACCAGACTGACAGCACACAGAGGGGGACCAGGCCGATCCTCGGTTTACGCATTATGCCTCTTCGGCTAGCTTAGTGCCCGCACACTCATTTCGTGGGTTGACTTAGGCATACGGAGTTCATTCCAAGTCTAAGATCCGACCAAACCGAGGGTTACGGTAGCAGGATCGATGGCAGGCAAGGGGGGATCAGGTCGATCCCCGGCTTGCGCATTCTGCCTCTCCGATCGGCTGAACACCCGCACGCTCATTTCGTGGGTTGGCTTAGGTATACGGTGTTCATTCCATGTCTAAGCCCCAGCCAGACCGAGGGTTGTGGCAGCAAGACCGACAGCGTGATTGGTAGCATGCAGAGGGGGACCGACTGATCCTGGCTTGCACATTATGCCTCTCCGATCGGCCTCTCTGGCCGGCTGAGCGCCCGCACGCTCGTTTCATGGGTTGACTTAGGCATATGAAGGTCATCCCCAGTCTAAGCATACGGAGTTCATTCCAAGTCTAAGATCGAACTGGATCAAGGGTTGCAGCAGTAGGATCGACAGCACGCAGGGGGGACCGAGCCGATCCCCAGCTTACGCATTCTGCCTCTCCGGCTGGCTGAGCGCCTGCACGCTCGTTTCATGGGTTGGCTTAGGCATAGGGAGTTCATTCCATGTCTAAGCCCCAGCCAGACTGAGGGTTGTGGCAGCGAGACCGGCAGCACGCAGAGGGGGACCGGGTCGATCCCCGGCTTGCGCATTATGCCTCTTCAGCTGGCTCAGCACCCGCACGCTCGTTTCATGGGTTGACTTATGCATACGGAGTTCATTCTGAGTTTAAGATCGGACCGGATTGAGGGTTGCGGCAGCAGGATGGATAGCACGCACGGGGGGATCAGGTCGATCCCCGGCTTGCACATTCTACCTCTCCGACCGACTGAGCACCCACACGCTCGTTTCATAGGTTGGCTTAGGCATACAGAGTTTATTCCATGTCTAAGCATATGGAGTTCATTCCCAGTCTAAGATTTTGAGCCACAGTGCACATGCTGGGCTCGGGCATGTGCTGGTGCCGCATTTTTTTCATCCGAGGCACCATCACCGGAGCATCGTTGGAGAGCCTAACCGACAGCATTGGGGGGCCAGGGGGTGTTCGCACTTGATGTGCGATGGGTGCTGGTACTTGGCCCTTATATTGGCCCCCTATCCCTCATCAAACCTCGAGAACTCACACCCCTTAAAGAGCATTTGAGATTTTATAGCTTTGCTCCCAGTAGCCATTAAAATGTCTGAAATGGGGACACTTTTTTCAAACGGTCACAAAATCTTCTCCACTTCAAGTTTTTACCTGAATTTTTTTGTGCATGCCAAAAAAAGTACAAGGATCACCTCTAAAATTTAGGGACAAAACTCTTTCTAAAAAAAATTTAAAAAATCCCGAACCGTAAAAAGTTTCAAAAATCGTGAAAAATAGAAAACGGGTCGTCTTGCCACAAAACTTCACATGAAGGCTTAGGGGACCATTGTATGAATTTACAAGCCATAAAAATGGCATTGGCATGGCAGAAATATGAAGATGTGCTTGAACCCACCTACCACCCGTTCGATCACCGACTTGCGCATTCTGCCTCTCTGGCCGACTGAGTGCCCGCACACTCGTTTCGCGGGTTGGCTGAGGCATACGGAGTTCATTCCATGTCTAAGAATACGAAGTTCATTCCCAGTCTAAGATTAGACTGGACCAAGGGTAGTGGCAGCAGGACCAGCATCCGGATCGACAGCACACAGAGGGTACCAAGCCGATCCTCGGCTTGCGGATTCTACCTTTCCGACCGGCTGAGCGCCCGTACGTTCGTTTCATGGGTTGGCTTAGGCATACAGAGTTCATTCCATGTCTAAGCCCCAACCGGATCGAGGTTTATGGCAGTAAGATCGACAGCGGGATGGGCAGCACGCAGAGGGGGACAGGGCTGATCCCTGGCTTGCGCATTATGCCTCTCTAGTCGGCTGAGCACCCGCATGCTCATTTCGTGAGTTGACTTAGGCATACGGAGTTTATCCCCAGTCTAAGCATACAGAGTTCATTCCCAGTCTAAGATCAGATCAGACCGAAGGTTGTGGCAGCCGGATCGACAGCACGCAGGGAGGACCGGGCCGATCCCTGTCTTGTGCATTCTACCTCTTCGATCGACTGAACGCCCCCACGTCCTTTTCGTGGGTTCGCTTCATAGGGAGTTCATTCCATGTGTAAGCCACAGCCAGACCGAGATTGTGGCAGCAGGACCGACAGCACGCTGAGGGGGACCGGGCCGATCCCCGACTTGTGGATTATGCCTTTTCGATCGACTCAGCGCCCGTACACTCGTTTTGTTGGTTGACTTATGATACGGAGTTCATTGCCAGTCTAAGATCGAACCAGACCAAGGGTTGCGGTAGCAGATCGACAACACGCAGGGGGGGACTGGGTCGATCCCCAACTTGCGCATTCTGCCTCTCCGACCAGCTGAGCGGCCGTACGCTCGTTTCGTGGGTTGGCTTAGGCATACGGAGTTCATTCCATGTCTAAGCATATGGAGTTCATTCCCAGTCTAAGATTTTGAGCCACGGTGCACATGTTGGGCTCGAGCATGTGCTGGTGCCGCATTTTTTTTGCCTAGGGCACTATCATCGGAGCATCACCGGAGCATCATCGGAGAGCCTAACCGGTGGCATTGGGGGTTCCGACGATTGGAGGGGTCAGGCGGTGTGCGCACATGATGTGTGATGGGTGCTGGTACTTCTGTCATGGGCTCCGACCTTAGACTCAGAAATCGTGTAGCCTTAGGCTTGGAATCTCCTCTTTTATTCCTAGGTCAGCCTAAAACACAAGCATATGAGCACTAGAACAACGGGAAGGGCTGATTATGCAAGTTAAAAATAAACAGGATAAGAAGGCAGAATTTTGGAAATGCTCTTGTATTCACTGAAACGGAAGTGTTTGATGGTGTACAAATGAGGGAAGAGCAGCCCTCTATTTATAGTTGAGGCTCTAGCTTACACTTAATGGCAATATCCCTAGAATAAAGGCTAAAATCATGGGATTATATAGATTGCAATCAATCAGGATGCTAACTCCTGATTTTCAGGGTCAACCAAATCTGCCAGGATGCTGCTGCTGATCCTACCTGCTTCCAGAAGCTTCTCTTGCGTGTCTAGCACCTTGGGCCCTTTTAGATGTGGTGCGAGCAGCTTGTATGCCAGGCCTTGGTCTCACGGGTTGGCCTGCAAGTTGGGTGGGCATTCTGAACTCGTTTGCGATGCTTTGTATGCAGATACCCGCCAACATACTTGGTTTGCAGGCCTCAACCTCTGGTTCACCTACTGGTGCGCCTGATGTGCCTGGCACGCCCGCCCAGGGTGTGACATTCTCCCCCACCTGATTGCATAATGCCGACGTTGTGTCTTCTGCATGGTACTACCTGATCTGGTCCCCGAACTGCCATAAGTCATCTACTGGTTCTCAGCTCGCTTCGCTGTCTGGAAGTCCCTTCCAGTGCACCAGGTACTCTTATCTTGGCTGATAGTTCTTCCATCTCACCTTTCAGTCAGCTATGATGTTGTGGACCTCCTTCTCATATGAGGCCCTTGCTCTCAATGGTGCACGCTTTGACTCTGCCCGTCTTGGATCTCCCTCATCCTCATGGAATGGCTTGAGCATGCTCACATGGAACACCGGGTGTACCTTCAGCTTGGGTGGCATATCTAGCTTGTAGGCAACCTTGCCTACCCTCTTGACTACTTGAAAAGGTCCCTCATACCTCCGGACTAGGCCTTTGTGCAGCCCTCTATGGTGCACAATGGGATGTAGCTTCACCAACACCAAGTCTCTAACCTAGAACTGCACGTCCCGCCTATTCTGGTCTGCCCACTTCTTCGAGCTCTTGGCCGCCTTGTGTAGACAAACTCTGGCCAAGTCAATTTGCTCCTGCCACGCCTTGGCAAACTTGTATGCTGCTGGATTCAGTCTTGTATAACCTACAGCAATCGAACTGAGTGTTAGTGGTTGTTGCCCTGTCATAATCTCAAATGGGCTCTGGTTCGTTGCCTCACTCCTTTACAAGTAGTAGGAAAACTACGCAATATCTAGCAGCTTTGGCCAGTCCCTTTATGTGGCATTCACATAGTGCCTGAGGTAGACCTCCAATAGTCCATTCACTCGTTCTATCTGCCCATCGGTTTACGGATGCATGCTGGTGGAAAAGTTCAAGTCTTACCCTAACAGCTTGAACAACTCAATCCAGAACCTGCCCGTGAAACACCCGTCCCGATCACTAACAATGGTCTTCGGCACTCTCCAGTACTTAACCATGTTTTTCAGGAACAATCGAGCTGCCTCCTTGGCGGGGCACTCCTTGGTCGCTAGAATGAAGATTCCATACTTGGAAAACCTGTCCACCACTACCATGATGCTTCCAAACCCTTCTGCTTTGGGTAGACCGACTATAAAGTCCAGAGAAACACTCTCCCATGGTCGCTCTGGCATTGGCAATTGCTCCAAGAGACTGCCTGGTTTCTTGAATTCCACCTTGTCCTATTGGCACACAAGAAAAGTCTTCACATAGGCCTCTACATCATCCCTCATGTGCGGCCAGTAGTGCTGGTCCTTGATCAGTGCCAAGGTACGGCTCACTCCGGGGTGTCCAGCCCACCTTGAATCATGGCATTCTTGCAAAACTTCCTTGCAGAGCTTCCCGTGCTATGGCACAAACAGTCTACTACCCCTGGTGTACAGCAAGCCATCCTGCAACCAAAACTGCCTAGTCTTACCTTGCTGGGCATACTCCATCAAAGCCTTGGCTGTAGGATCATGCGCAAGTCCCTTCTTGATGAACGGCACCAGTAACCCCTCTGGTTGGCTAATGGTAGCAAGGTTAGCCTTTCTGCTTAGGGCGTCTACCACTAGGTTCACCCGTCTAGGCTTGTACTCCATCTGAAAATCAAATTCTGCAAGAAAATCTTACCATCTCACCTGCTTGGGGGATAGCTTCTTCTGCGTTTGGAAGTAGCTGGTCACCACATTGTCCGTCGTCACCATGAACCTTGACCCCAATAGGTAATGGCACTAAGTGCGCAAGCAGTGCACCACTGCAATCATCTCCTTCTCTTGGATCGTGTACTTGCACTCAGTCTCATTCAGCTTCCTGCTCTCGAACACGATTGGACGTCCCTCCTGCATCAACATGCCCCATATGGCAAAGTCTAATGCATTCATATACACCTCATACGACTTGGCATGGTCTGGCAAGGCCAAGATTGGCTCCTCGGTCACAGCCCGCCTCAACCTGTCAAAGGCTTCCTGGCACCCTGCGCTCCACTCCCATGCTTTCCCTTTCTTTTTGCAAGTCAATCAATGGCATGGCTATTGCTGAGTGACCTTTGATGAAGCACCTGTAGTAGTTGACTAGCCCAAGGAATGATCTCAACTTAGTGACCTTGGCTGGCGGTTGCCACACCAGGATGGCATGTATCTTGCCTTCATCCATGCGTATCCTACCACCTCCCACTATGTGGCCAAGGAACGGGATCTCCTGTTGGGTGAATGAGCACTTCTCCCTCTTGACAAATAGCTTGCACACCCGCAACACCTCAAACACCTGTCTCAAGTGGTCTACATGCTCTCCCAAAGTCTGGCTGTAGATCACAATGTCATCCAAATAAACCACAACAAACCGATCAAGGAATGACTGAAGTACCTTGTTTTTAAGGGTGCAGAATGTTGCTGGGGCGTTCATGAGTCCGAAAGGCATCACCAAGAACTCATACGAACCATACTAAGTGACACATGCTATCTTTGGCTCATCTCCCTCCGTGATCCTGACTTGATAGTAGCCTAACCTCAAATCCAGCTTGGTGAACCACCTTGCGCTCCCAAGTTGATCGAACAAGTCTGTAATGAGTGGGATGGGGTACTTGTTCTTGATGGTTAGCTTGTTCAAAGCCCAGTAGTCTATGCACAGTCGTAACTACCCATCATGCTTACGCTGAAATAGAACCGGTGCACCATAGGGTGCCTTCGATGGCCTGATGAAGCCAGCATCAACTAACTCTTTGAGCTACTTCCTCAACTCCTCCAACTCTGGTGGAGACATTCGATAAGGGGCTCTAGCTGGTGGCTTGGCCTCGGACACTAGCTCGATCTTGTGGTCCACCTCCCTCTTAGGTGGTAGTTTGCTAGGTAACTTTACGGGCATCACATCACTAAAGGTCTTCAGCACCTTTAGCACCTCCAAGGGTGACTCAGTCTCCTTCTCCCTTGGCTCATCATATTTCAGGGCTACCAAGAAAGGGTCTTCTTGTCTACTTACCGCCTTGGCAAATTGGATGGCTGACACCACCCACGACCCAACTCCAGACCCTCTTCTCAATGGCACTAGGCATTGGCACCGTGCATCCAAGATGCAAACACAATCGACAAAAGGCACAAGGAGGGCGTTAATCCGAATAAGGAAATCCAACCCAATCACAAACTCATAGTCGCCAAGGGGTATTACCTCAATGGTCTCCTTGCCTTTCCAGTCTCCAAGCTGTAACTCCACTCCGTGCGCTACTCCAATGGCTAGAACTTCCTTGGAGTTCACCGTTTTGATGGTACCAATCCTTTTTTGCACCTTTAGTCTGAGCTTCCGGGCTTTATCACCTGAAATAAAAAGATGTGAGGCACCTGTGTCCACCAGTGCACTCACCTTCTGACCCGTAACCATCAGATCCACAAACATCAAGCCCTTTGGCTTGCGGCTCCCCTTACTCTGGACAGCATTGAGCACCAACAACCCAAGCTTTGTTGCCCCTGACTCTGGCTCCTCATCAGACTCCTTGTCTACAGCAGCCAGCTTGCCTTTCTATGGGTAATTGCCCACTATGTGGCTCCTTCCACATAGGTAGCATGCTAGTGGCTCTCAGTCTCCTCTTGCCTATCCACTTGCCTATTGGTGGCTTCCTCTCGCCATTCTTGGTTGAACGGTCTCAGTCTTTATCCTTGGACTCCTACTCATGGTTCTTCCCCTTGGACTGCTTCTTTCGGTCTCTATCATCCCTGCCCTTACCCTTGGCCTTGGTAGACTCGAACTTGTTCAGAGGCTTGAACTCTATCAAGGCCTCCGCAGTAGTCATGGCTTTAGCCAAGTCATGAACTCCTCTCCTTTATAGCTCATGCTTCACCCATGGTTTCAGCCTATCTAAGAAAGCAAATAAGGCATCCTTCTCACCTAGATCTGAGATCTATAGCATCAATTTAGAGAATTTTTGGACATACTCCTTTATGTCCCCTTGCTGGCTCAACCTATGCAACTTTGCCCGCGCCTCGTCATCGACATACTCCGGGTAAAATTGTTCTCCGAACTCCTTTTGGAACTCTACCCAGGTTCCAATCTTGGCGCTTCCATGCCTGACATCATCACACTTGCACCTTTACCACAATAAGGCTACATCAGTGAGATACATAGCAGTGGTGCTTACCTTTATTGCCTCGTCTTGCATGCCCATGGCCTTGAAGTACTGCTCCATACCCCAAAGGTAGTTATCTACTTCCTTGGCCGCCCTAGTCCCCTTGAACTCCTTAGGCATGGGGACATCCAATCTGGACTTGGACACTCCAACAAACATGCCATTCCCAATGGCAGTCTTGCAAACAATGAGCTCACTGGTAAGCTCCTCTATCTGCTGGCGCATGGCCTCCTTGCCATCACGCAAGGTCAGCACTTCAACCTCCAAGGTCTGATTCTTTTAGGTGAACATGTCCAAGCCTTTGTTAAGAGCAGCTTGTAGCTCACTTTGGATCTCCTCCCCCATGGAGTCTAGCGATGCAATGTGAGTCCCTACCCCCTCAAGCTTCTCCCCTATGTCACCCATGGTCACCTCCACCTTGGCCAGCCTATCGTCCATGGTAAACCAGATATCTCTAGAACTGGCTTTCCTCCCTCTTCCACACCCATGCTCCTGGGCCTCTGGTTGTTGGTTAGCAGCGTCACTTTGGGATGCCATCTCCTCTAACCTGCACAACACAAACACGTAGAATCAAACTTGCTCTAATACCAACCGTCATGGGCTTCGACCTTAGACTCAGAAACCGTGCAGCCTTAGGCTTGGAATCTCCTCTTTTATGCCTAAGTCATCCTAAAACACAAGCGTACGAGCACTAGAACAATAGGAAGGGCTGATTACGCAAGTTAAAGAGAAACAGGATAAGAAGGCAGAATTCTGGAAATGCTCTTGTATTCAATAAAACAGAAGTGTTTGATGGTGTACAAATGAGGAAAGAGCAGCCCTCTATTTATAGTTGAGCCTCTAGCTTACACTTAATGGCAATATCCCTAGAATAAAGGCTAAAATCATGGGATTATACAGATTACAATCAATCAGGATGCTAACTTCTGATTTTTAGGGTCAACCAAATCTGCCAGGATGCTGCTGCTGATCCTGCCTACTTCCAGAAGCTTCCCTTGCGTGTCCAGCACCTTGGGCCCTTCTGGATGTGGTGCAGGTAGCTTGTATGCCAGACCTTGGTCTCACGGGCTGGCCTGCAAGTTGGGCGGGCGTTCTGAACTCGTTTGCTTGGCTTTGCACGCAGATACCTGCCAGCACGCCTGGTCTGTGGGCCTCAACCTCTGGCTCGCCTGCTGGTGCGTCTGATGTGCTTGGCGCGCCCGCCCAGGGTGTGGCACTTGGCCCTTATATTGGCCCCCTATCCCTCATCAAACCTTGAGAACTCACACCCCCTTAAAGAGCATTTGAGATTTTATAGGTTTGCAGCCAGTAGCCATTAAAGTGTCTGAAATGGGGACACTTTTTTCAAACGATCGCAAAATCTTCTCCACTTCAGTTTTTAGCTGAATTTTTTTGAGCATGCCAACAAAAATACAAGGATCACCTTTACCAAATTTGGGGACAAAACACTTTCTAAAAAAATTTTAAACAATCCCGAACCGCAAAATGTTTCAAATATCATGAAAAATAGAAAGCGT
Source organism: Durio zibethinus (assembly GCF_047325235.1). NCBI lineage: Eukaryota > Viridiplantae > Streptophyta > Magnoliopsida > Malvales > Malvaceae > Durio > Durio zibethinus. The sequence continues at coordinate 21,847,383 of NC_143181.1, forward strand.
GAACCGTAAAAAATCTTGAACCATAAAAAGTTTTGAAAATCATGAAAAATAGAAAACGGGTCGTCTTGCCATGAATCTTCACATGAAGGCTTAGGGGACCATTGTATGAATTTACAAGCCATAAAAATGGCATTGGCATGGCAAAAATATGAAGATGTGCTTGAACCCACCTACCACCCATTCGATCTTTGGCTTGCGCATTTTGCCTCTCCGGTCGGCTGAGCGCCCGCACGCTCGTTTCGTGGGTTGACTTAGGCATACGAAGTTCATCCCCAGTCTAAGCATACGGAGTTCATTCCCAATCTAAGATCAGACCGAATCGAGGGTTACGGCAACAGGATCGGTAGTATGCAGGGGGATGGGCCAATCCCCGGCTTGCTCATTCTGCCTCTCCGGCCGGCTGAGCGCCCATACACCCGTTTCGTGGGTTGGCTTGGCATAGGGAGTTCATTCCATGTCTAAGCCCTAGCCGGACCGAGGGTTGTGGCAGCGGGACCGGTAGCACGCAGAGGGGGATCGGGCCGATCCCCGGCTTGCACATTATGCCTCTCCGGCCGGCTCAACACCCGCACGCTCATTTCGTGGGTTGACTTAAGCATACAGAGTTCATTACCAGTCTAAGATCAGATCGGACCAAGGGTTGAAGTAGCAGGATTGACAGCACGTAGGGGGGACCGGGCCGATCCCGGCTTATGCATTCTGCCTTTACAGCCGGCTGAGCGCCCGCACGTTTGTTTAGTAGGTTGGCTTAGGCATACGGAGTTCATTCCATGTCTAAGCATACGAAGTTCATTCCCAGTCTAAGATCAGACTAGACTGAGGGTTACGGCAGCAGGACCAACAGCAGGATCGACAGCACGCAGGGGGGGATCCAGATGATCCCCGACTTGCGCATTCTGTCTCTTCGGCCAGCTGATCGCCCTCACGCTCATTTCGTGGGTTGGCTTAGGTATACGGAGTTCATTCCATGTCTAAGCCCCAGCTGGACCGAGGGTTGTGGTAGCAAGATCGACAGCGGGATCGACAGCACGCAGAGGGGGACCAGGCTGATCCCCGGCTTACGCATTATGCCTCTTCGGTCGAGCTCTCCATCACCCGCACGCTCGTTTCGTAGGTTGACTTAGGCATACGAAGTTCATCCCCAATCTAAGCATATGGAGTTCATTCCCAGTCTAAGATCAGACCGGACCGAGGGTAACGACAGTAGGATCGACAGCATGCAGGGGGGACCGAGCCGATCCCCGGCTTGCGTATTCTGCCTCTCCGGTCAGCTGAGTGCTCACACGCCCGTTTCATGGGTTGGCTTAGGCATAGGGAGTTCATTCCATGTCTAAGCCCCAACCGGACCCAGGGTTATGGCAGCGGGATCGATAGCACGCAACGAGGACCAGGTTGATCCCCGGCTTACGGATTCTACCTCTCCGACCGGATGAGCACCCGCATGCCCATTTCGTAGGTTGGCTTAGGCATAAGGAGTTCATTCCATGTCTAAGCCCCAGCCGGATCGAGGGTTGTGGTAACAGGACTGGCAGCTCGCAGAGGGGGATTGAGCCAATCCCCGGCTTGCGCATTATGCCTCTTCGATCGGCTCAGCGCCCACACGCTCGTTTCATGGGTTGACTTATGCATACGGAGTGCATTCCCAGTCTAAGATCAGATCGGACTGAGGGTTGCAGTAGTAGGATCGACAACACGTAGGGGGGACCGAGCCGATCCCCAGCTTGCGCATTCTATCTCCCGGCCAGCTGAGCGCCCGCATGCTCATTTCGTAGGTTGGCTTAGGCATGCGGAGTTCATTCTATGTATAAGCATACGGAGTTCATTTCCAGTCTAAGATTTTGAGCCACGGTGCACATGCTGGACTCGGGCATGTCTGGTGCCACAGTTTTTTCACCTGGGGCACCATCGCTGGAGCATTACCGAAGACCCTAACCGACAGCATTGGGGTTCCGACGATTAGGGGGCCGGGGGGTGTGCACACATGATGTGCGATGGGTGCTGGTACTTGGCCCTTATATTGGCCCCTATCCCCCATCAAATCTTGAGAACTCAGACCCCCTTAAAGAGCATTTGAGATTTTATAGGTTTGCTGCCAGTAGCCATTAAAGTGTCTGAAATCGGGACACTTTTTTCAAATGGTCACAAAATCTTCTCCACTTCGAGTTTTTAGCTGAATTTTTTAATGCATGCCAAAAAAAATAAAAGGATCACCTCTACCAAATTTGGGGACCAAACTCGTTCTCAAAAAATTTTAAAAAATCTTGAACCGCAAAAGGTTTTAAAAATCATGAAAAATAGAAAATGGGTCGTCTTGCCACGAAACTTCACATGAAGGCTTAGGGGGCCATTGTATAAATTTACAAGCCATAAAAATGGCATTGGCATGGCAGAAATATGAAGATGTGCTTGAACCCACCTACCACCCGTTCGATCTTTGGCTTGCGCATCCTGCCTCTCTGGTCGACTGAGCGTCTGCATGCTCGTTTCGTGAGTTGACTTAGCCATATGGAGTTCATCCCCAGACTAAGCATACGGAGTTCATTCCCAGTCTAACATTGGACCGAACCGAGGGTTGTGGCAGTAGGATCGGTAGCACGTAGGGAGGACCGGGTCGATCCCCGGCTTACGCATTCTGCCTCTTCGATCGGTTGAGCGCCTGCACGCCCGTTTCATGGGTTGGTTTAGGCATAGGGAGTTCATTCCATGTCTAAGCCCCAGTCGGATCGAGGGTTGTGGTAGCGGGACCGGCAGTACGCAAAGGGGGATCGGGCCGATCCCCGGCTTGCGCATTATGCCTCTCCGGCCGGCTAAGCGCCTGCACGCTCGTTTTGTGGGTTGACTTAGGCATACGGAGTTCATTCCAGTCTAAGATCGGATCGAACCCAGGGTTGTCAGAGCAAGATCAACAACATGCATGAGGGATCGGGCCAATCCCCAGCTTGCGCATTCTGCCTCTCCAGCCGGCTGAGCGCCTGTACGCTTTGTTTCGTGGGTTAGCTTAGTCATACAGAGTTCATTCATGTCTAAGCATACGGACTTCATTCCCAGTCTAAGATCGAACCGGACCAAGGGTTGCGGTAGCAGGACCAGCAACAAGATCGACAGTACGTAGGGAGGGACCGAGCTGATCCCCGACTTGCACATTTTGCCTCTCTGGCCGGCCTCTCCGACCGGTTGAGTGCCCGCACACTCGTTTCATGGGTTGACTTAGGCGTACGAAGCCCATCCCCAGTCTAAGCGTACGGAGTTCATTCCCAGTCTAGGATCGAATTGAACCGAGGGTTGCGGCAGTAGGATCGACAACATGCAGGAGGGATCAGACCGATCCCCGGCTTGCGCATTCTACCTCTCCAGTCGGCTAAGCACCCGCATGTCCGTTTTGTGGGTTGGGTTAGGCATAGGGAGTTCATTTCATGTCTAAGCCCCAGCCGGACCGAGGGTTGTGGCAGTGGGACCGATAGCACGCAGAGGGGGATCGGGCCGATCCTCGGCTTGCGTATTCTGCCTCTCTGATCGACTGAGTGCCCGCACGCTCGTTTCGTGGGTTGGCTTAGGCATACGGAGTTCTTTCCATGTCTAAGCGTACGAAGTTCATTCCCAATCTAAGAGTTTGAGCCACGGTGCACATGCTGGGCTTGAGCATGTGCTGGTGCCGCATTTTTTTTGCCTGGGGCATGATCGTCGGAGCATCATCGAAGAGCCTAATCGGCGGCATTGGAGGTTCCATCGATTGGGGGGGCCAGGGGGTGTGTGCACATGATGTGCGATAGGTGCTGGTACTTGGCCCTTATATTGGCCCCCTATCCCTCATCAAACCTTGAGAACTCACACCCCCTTAGAGAGTATTTAAGATTTTATAGGTTTGTTGCCAGTAGCCATTAAAGTGTCTAAAATAGGGACACTTTTTTGAAACGGTCACAAAATTTTCTCCACTTCGAGTTTTTAGTTGAATGTTTTTGTGCATGCCAAAAAAAAATACAAGAATCACCTCTACCAAATTTGGGGACAAAACTCTTTCTAAAAAAATTTTAAAAAATCCCGAACCACAAAAAGTTTTGAAAATCGTGAAAAATAGAAAACGGGTCGTCTTGCCACAAAACATCACATGAAGGCTTAGGGGACCATTGTATGAATTTACAAGCCATAAAAATGGCATTGGCACGGTAGAAATATGAAGATGTGCTTGAACCCACCTACCAACCGTTCGATCCTCGGCTTATGCATCCTGCCTCTCTGGTCAGCTGAACGCCCACACGTTCGTTTCATGGGTTGACTTAGGCATACGGAGTTCATTCCCAGTCTAAGATCAGACCGGACCGAGGGTTGCGATAGTAGGATCAACAACACGCAGGGGGGATTGAGCCGATGCTCGGCTTGTGCATTCTGCCTCTCCGATCGGCTGAGTTCCAGCACGCCCATTTCATGGGTTGGCTTAGGCATAAGGAGTTCATTCTATGTCTAAGCCCCAACCGGACCGAGGGTTGTGGTAGTGGGACCGACAGCACGCAGAGGGGGACCAGGCCGGTCCCCGACTTGCACATTATGCCTCTCCGATCGGCTCAGCACCCACACGCTCATTTCATGGGTTGACTTAGGCATATGAAGTTCATTCCCAGTCTAAGATCAGACCAGATCGAGGGTTGCGACAGTAGGATAGACAGCACACGGGGGGGGAACGAGTTGATCCCCGACTTACGCATTCTACCTCTCCGATCGGCTGAGCGCTCGCACGTCCATTTCATGGGTTGGCTTAGGCATACAGAGTTCATTCCATCTCTAAGCCCCAGCAGGACTAAGGGTTGTGGCAGCGGGACTGGAAGCACGCAGAGAGAGACCGGGCTGATCCCCGGCTTGCACATTATGCCTCCTCGATCGACTCAGTGCCCGCATGCTCGTTTCATGGGTTGACTTAGGCATGTGGAGTTCATTCCCAAACTAAAATCGAACCAGATCGAGGGTTACGATAGCAGGATCGACAGCACGCAGGAGGGGACCAGGTCGATCCCCAGCTTGCGCATTCTACCTCTCGGGCCGGCTGAGCGCCCGCACACTCTTTTCGTGGGTTGGCTTAGGCATACGGAGTTCATTCCATGTCTAAGCCACAGCCGGACCGAGGGTTGTGGCAGTAGGATCGGTACCAGGATCGACAGCACGCAGAGAGGGACTAGGCTGATCTTCGGCTTGCATATTATGCCTCTCCGGCCAGCCTCTCCGATCGATTGAGTGCTAGCACGCTCGTTTCGTGAGTTGACTTAGGTATACGGAGTTCATCCCCAGTCAAAGCATACAGAGTTCATTCCCAGTCTAAGATCAGACCAGACTGAGGGTTGCGACAGCAGGATTGATAGGACGTAAAGGGGACCGAGCCGATCCTCGGCTTGTGCATTCTACCTCTCCGGTCGATTGAGTGCCTGCACGCTCGTTTTGTGGGTTGGTTTGGGCATACGGAGTTCATTCCATGTCTAAGAATACGGAGTTCATTCCCAGTCTAAGATTTTGAGCCACGGTGCACATGCTAGGCTCGGGCATGTGTTGGTGCCGCATTTTTCTCTCCCGGGGCACCATCGCCGGAGAGCCTAACCGACGGCATTATGGGTTACAGCGATTGGGGGGCCGGGGGGTGTGTGCACATGATGTGCGATGGGTACTGGTACCTGGCCCTTATAGTGGCTCCCTATCCCTCATCAAACCTTGAGAACTCACACCCTCTTAAAGAGCATTTGAGATTTTATAGGTTTGCTACAAGTAACCTTTAAAGTGTCTAAAATAGGGACACTTTTTTCAAACGGTCACAAAATCTTCTCCACTTCGAGTTTTTAGCTGAATGTTTTTGTGCATGCCAAAAAAAATACAAGAATCATCTCTACCAAATTTGGGGACAAAACTCTTTCTAAAAAATTTTTAAAAAATCCCGAACCATAAAAAGTTTTGAAAATCGTGAAAAATAGAAAACGGGTCGTCTTGCCACGAAACATCACATGAAGGCTTAGGGGACCATTGTATGAATTTACAAGCCATAAAAATGGCATTGGCATGACAAAAATATGAAGATGTGCTTGAACCCACCTACCACCCTTTCGATCCCCAGCTTGCGCATCCTTCCTCTCTGGTCGGCTGAGTGCCCGTACACTCATTTCGTGGGTTGACATAGGCATAGGGAGTTCATCACCAGTCTAAGCATACGGAGTTCATTCCTAGTCTAAGATCGGACCGGATAGAGGGTTGCGGTAGCAGGATCGACAGCACACAGGGGGGACCGACCCGATCCCTGGCTTGCTCATTCTGCCTCTCTGGTCGGCTGAGCACCCGCACGCCCGTTTCGTGGGTTGGCTTAGGCATAGGGAGTTGATTCCATTTCTAAGTGCCAGCCAGACTGAGGGTTGTGGTAGCGGGACCGACAGCACGTAGAGGGCGATCGGGTAGATCCCCAGCTTACACATTATGCCTCTCCAGCCAGCTCGACACCCATATGGTCATTTCATGGGTTGACTTAGGCATATAGAGTTCATTCCAAATCTAAGATCAGATCGGATCAAGGGTTGCGGTAGTAGGATCGACAGTACTTAAGGGGGGATAGGGTCGATCCCCGGCTTACGCATTCTGCCTCTCTGCTCGGCTGAGTGCCCGCACACTCGTTTCGTGGATTGGCTTAGGCAAATGGAGTTCATTCCATGTCTAAGCATACGGAGTTCATTCCTATTCTAAGATCGGATCGGACCGAGGGTTGCTATAGCAGGACCAGCAGCAGGATCGACAGCACGTAGGAGGGACCGGGTCGATCCCTGGCTTGTGCATTCTGCCTCTCCAGCCAACTGAGCACCCGCACACTCGTTTCACGGGTTGGCTTAGGCATACGGAGTTCATTCCATGCCTAAGCCCCAGCCAGACCGAGGGTTGTGGCAATAGGACTGGCAGTGGGATCGACAACACGCAGAGGGGGATCGGGCTGATCCTCGATTTACGCATTATGCCACTCCGACCGGCTGAGCACCCGTATGCTCATTTCATGGGTTGACTTAGGCATACGGAGTTCATCCCCAGTCTAAGCATACAGAGTTCATTCCCAGTCTAAGATCAGACTGGATCGAGGGTTGCAACAGTAGGATCGATAGCACGCAGGGGGGATCGAGCCGACCCCCGGCTTGTGCATTCTGCCTTTCCAGCCGACTGAGCGCCCGCACGCCCATTTTGTGGGTTGGCTTAGTTATAGGGAGTTCATTCCCATTTTGCTGCCCCTGATTCTGGCTCCCCGTCAGACTCCTTGCAGGTAATTGCGCGCTATGTGGCTCCCTCCACATAGGTAGCATGCTAGTGGCTCTCGGTCCCCCTTTGCTTTCCACTTGCCTGCTGGTGGCTTCCTCTCGCCAACCTTGGTTGAACGGTCTTGGTCTCCATCCTTAGACTCCCGATCATGATCCTTCCCCTTAGACTGCTTCTTCCGGTCCCTATCATCCCTGCCCTTACCCTTGGGCTTAGTAGATTCAAACTTGTTCAGAGGCTTGAACTCTATCAAGGCCTCGACAGTAGTCATGGCTTTAGCCAAGTCATGAACTTCTCTCCTTTGTAGCTCATGCTTCACCTATGGCTTCAGCCATCCATGAAAGCAAATAAGGCATCTTTCTCACCTACATCTGAGATCTGTAGCATCAGTTCAGAGAATTTTTAGACATACTCCCTTATGTTCCCTTGCTGGCTCAGCTAGCGCAACTTTGCCCATGCCTCATCATTGGCATACTCTGGGTAAAATTGTTCTCTGAACTCCTTTTGGAACTCTGCCCAGGTTCCAATCTTGGTGCTCCCATGCCTGACATCATCACACCTGTGCCTCTACCATAATAAGGCTACATCAGTGAGATACATAGCAGCGGTGTGACACTTGGCCTTTATATTGGCCCCCTATCCCTCATCAAACGTCGAGAACTCACACCCCCTTAAAGAGCATTTGAGATTTTATAGGTTTGCTGCCAGTAGCCATTAAAGTGCCTGAAATGGGGACACTTTTTTCAAACGATCACAAATTCTTCTCCACTCCAAGTTTTCAGCTGAATTTTTTTGTGCATGCCAAAAAAAATACAAGGATCACCTCTACCAAATTTAGGGACAAAACTTTTTCTAAAAAAATTTTAAAAAATCCCAAACCATAAAATGTTTTGAAAATCATGAAAAATAGAAAACGGGTCGTCTTGCCACGAAACTTCACATGAAGGCTTAGGCGAACATTGTATGAATTTACAAGCCATAAAAATGGCATTGGCATGGTAGAAATATGAAGATGTGCTTGAACCCACCTACCACCCGTTTGATCCCCGGCTTACGCATTCTGCCTCTCTGGTCAGCTGAGCCCCTGCACGCTCGTTTCGTGGGTTGACTTAGGCATACGGAGTTCATCCCCAATCTAAGCATATGGAGTTCATTCCCTGTTTAAGATCAAATTGGATCGAGGGTTGCGATAGTAGGATCGGTAGCATGCGGGGGGGACCGGGCCAATCCCCGGCATGCGTATTCTGCCTCTCTGGCCTGCTGAGCGCCCGTACGCCCGTTTCATGGGTTGGCTTAGGCATAGGGAGTTTATTCCATGTCTAAGACCTAGCCAGACTGAGGGTTGTGGCAACGGGACTAGCAGCACATAGAGGGGGATCAGGTTGATCCCTGGCTTGCGCATTATGCCTCTTCGGTCGACTCAGCGCCCACACGCTCATTTCATGGGTTGACTTAGGCATACAGAGTTTATTCTCAGTCTAAGATTGGACCAGTCTAAGGGTTACAGTAGTAGGATCGACAGCACACAAGGGGGGATCGGGCTGATCCCCGGCTTGCACATTCTGCCTCTCCGACCGGCTAAGCGCCCGCACGCTCGTTTTGTGGGTTGGCTTAGGCATACGGAGTTCATTCCATATCTTAGCATACGAAGTTCATTCCCAGTCTAAGATCAGACCAGACCGAGGGTTACAGCAACAGGACCAGCAGTAGGATTGGTAGCATGCAGGGGGGGATCAGGCCAATCCCCGGCTTATGCATTTTGCCTCTCCGGCTGGCCGAGCGCTCGCACGCTCGTTTCGTGGGTTCGCTTAGGCATACGGAGTTCATTCCATGTCTAAGCCCTAGCTGGATCAAGGGTTGTGGTAGTAGGACCGACAGCGAAATCAACAGCACGTAGAGGGGGACCGAGTTGATCCCCGACTTGCGTATTATGCCTCTTAGGCCAACCTCTCCGGCCAACTGAGTGCCCGCACGCTCGTTTTGTGGGTTGACTTAGGCATACGAAGTTCATCCCCAATCTAAGCATATGGAGTTCATTCCCAGTCTAACATTAGACCGGATCGAAGGTTGCAGCAGTAGGATCGGTAGCATGCAAGAGGGATCGGGCCGATCCCCGACTTGCACATCTGCCTCTCCGGATGGCTGAGCGCCCGCACACCTGTTTCGAGGGTTGGCTTAGGCATAGGGAGTTCATTCCATGTCTAAGCCCCAGTCAGACCGAGGGTTGTGGCAGTAAGACCGGCAGCAAGCAGAGGGGGACCGGGCGGATCCCCGTCTTGTGCATTATGCCTCTCCGACCGGCTAAGCGCCCACACGCTCGTTTTGTAGGTTGGCTTAGGCATACTGAGTTCATTCCATGTCTAAGCATATAGAGTTCATTCCCAGTCAAAGATTTTGAGCCAAAGTGCACATGCTAGGCTCAGGCATGTGCTGGTGCCGCATTTTTTTTGCTCGGGCACCATCGCCAGAGCATCACCGGAGAGCCTAACCGGCGGTATTGGGGTTTCCAGCGATTGGGGTGGCCGGGGGGTGTGCGCACATGATGTGCGATGGGTGCTGGTACTTGGCCCTTATATTGGCCCCCAATCCCTCATCAAACCTCAAGAACTCACACCCCCTTAAAGAGCATTTGAGATTTTATAGGTTTGCTGCCAGTAGCAATTAAAGTGTCTGAAATGGGGACACTTTTTTCAAACGGTCACAAAATCTTCTCCACTTCGAGTGTTTAGCTGAATTTTTTTATGCATGCCAAAAAAAATACAAGGATCACCTCTACCAAATTTGGGGACAAAACTCTTTCTAAAAAAATTTAAAAAAATCCCAAACCGTAAAAAGTTTCAAAAATCGTGAAAAATAGAAAACGGGTCATCTTGCCACGAAAGTTCACATGAAGGCTTAGGGGACTATTGTATGAATTTACACGCCATAAAAATGGCATTGGCATGACAGAAATATGAAGATGTGCTTGAACCCACCTACCACCCGTTCGATCTCTAGCTTGCGCATCCTGCCGCTCTGGCCGGCTGAGCGCCCGTACGCTCATTTTGTGGGTTGACTTAGGCATACGGAGTTCATTCCCAGTCTAAGATCGAACTGGATCGAGGGTTGCGGTAGTAGGATCGGCAGCACGCAGGGGGGATCGGGCCAATCCCCGGCTTGCGCATTCTACCTCTCCGATCGGCTGAGTGCTCGCACGCCTGTTTTGTGGGTTGGCTTAGGCATAGGGAGTTCATTCCATGTCTAAGCCCCAGCCGGACTGAGGGTTGTGGTAGCGGGACCGGTAGCACGCAGAGGGGGACCGGGCCGATCCCCGGCTTGCGCGTTATGGCTCTTCGATCGGCTCAGCGCCTGCATGCTCATTTCGTGGGTTGACTTAGGCATACGAAGTTCATTCCCAGTCTAATATTTTGAGCCACAGGGCACATGCTAGGCTTGGGCATGTGCTGGTGCCGCATTTTTTTTGCCCGGGGCACCATCGTCGGAGCATCGCCAGAGAGCCTAACCAGCGGCATTGGGGGTTCCGACAATTTGGGTGGCCGGGGGGTGTGGGCACATGATGTGTGATGGGTGTTGGTACTTGGCCCTTATATTGGCCCGCTATCACTCATCAAACTTTGAGAACTCACACCCCCTTAAAGAGCATTTGAGATTTTATAGGTTTTCTATCAATAGCCATTAAAGTGTCTGAAATGGGGACACATTTTTCAAACGGTCACAAAATCTTCTCCACTTCGAGTTTTTAGCTGAAATTCTTTGTGCCTGCCAACAAAAATACAAGAATCACCTCTACCAAATTTGGGGACAAAACTCTTTCTAACAAAATTTTAAAAAATCTCAAACTGCAAAAAGTTTCAAAAATCATAAAAAATAGAAAATGGGTCGTCTTGCCACGAAACTTCACATGAAGGCTTAGGGGACCATTGTATGAATTTAAAAACCATAAAAATGGCATTGGCATGGCAGAAATATGAAGATGTGCTTGAACCCACCTACCACCCGTTCGATTCCCGGCTTGCGCATCCTGCCTCTCTGGTCGGCTGAGCGCCCGTACGCTCGTTTCGTGGGTTGACTTAGGCATACGGAGTTCATCCCCAGTCTAAGCATGCAGAGTTCATTCCCAGTCTAAGATCGGACTAGACCAAGGGTCACGGTAGTAGGATCGACAGCACGCAGGGGGGATCGGGCCGATCCCCGGCTTGCGCATTCTGCCTCTCCGATCGGCTGAGCGCCCGCACGCCCGTTTCGTGGGTTGGCTTAGGCATAGGGAGTTCATTCCATGTCTAAGCCGCAGTCAAACTGAGGGTTGTGGCAGTCGAACCGGCAGCACGTAGAGGTGGATCGGGCCGATCCCTGGCTTCCACATTTTGCCTCTCCGATCGGTTTAGCACCCACACGCTCGTTTCATGGGTTGGCTTAGGCATACAGAGTTCATTCCGTGTCTAAGCCCCAGCTGGACCGAAGGTTATGGTAGCTAGACCGACAGTGGGATCGATAGCACGTAGAGGCGAACCGGGCTGATCCCTATCTTGCACATTCTGCCTCTCCGACCGGCCTCTCAGACTGGCTAAGCGCTCGTACGCTCGTTTCATGGGTTGACTTAGGCATACAAAGTTCATCCCCAGTGTAAGCATACGGAGTTCATTCCCAGTCTAAGATCGGATCGAATCGAGGGTTACAGTAGCAGGATAGGCAACATGCATGGGGGATCGAGCTGATCTCTGGCTTGTGCATTCTACCTCTCTGGCCGACCGAGCGCTCGCACGCCCGTTTCGTGGGGTGGCTTAGCCATAGGGAGTCCATTCCTTGTCTAAGCCCCAGTCGAACTGAGGGTTGTGGCAGCGGGACCGACAGACGTAGAGGGGGACCGGGCTGATCCCTGGCTTGTGCATTATGCCTTTTCGATCGACTCAGCACCCGCACACTCGTTTCATGGGTTGACTTATGCATATGGAGTTCATTCCTAGTCTAAGATCGGACCAGACCGAGGGTTGCGGCACCAGGATTGACAACACATAGTGGGGGATCGGGCCAATCCCCGATTTGCGCATTCTACCTCTTCGGTCAGCTTAGCACCCGCATGCTCGTTTCATGGGTTAGCTTGGGCATACGGAGTTCATTCCGTGTCTAAGCATACGGAGTTCATTCCAAGTCTAAGATCGGACCGGATCGAGGGTTACGGCAGCAGGACCAGCAACAGAATCAATAACATGCTCCTTTCGTGGGTTGACTTATGCATACAGAGTTCATTCCCAGTCTAAGATCAGACCAGACTGACGGTTGTGGCAGCAGGATTGACAGCATGTAGGGGGGACCAAGCCGATGCCTGACTTGAGCATTCTGCCTCACTGGCCGGCTGAGCGCCCGCACGCTCGTTTCGTGGGTTGGCTTATGCATACGAAGTTCATTTCGTGTCTAAGCATATGGAGTTCATTCCCAGTCTAAGATTTTGAGCCATGGCGCACATGCTGGGCTTGGGCATGTGCTGGTGTCGCATTTTTTTCTTCTGGGGCACCATCGCCGGAAAGCCTAACCGGCGGCATTGGGGGTTCCAACGATTGGGGGGGTAGGGGGTGTGGGCACATGATGTGCGATGGGTGCTGGTTCTTGGCCCTTATGTTGGCCCCCTATCCCTCATCAAACCTCGAGAACTCACACCCCCTTATAGAGCATTTGAGATTTTATAGGTTTGCTGCCAGTAGCCATTAAAGTATCTGAAATGGGGACACAAACGGTCACAAAATCTTCTCCACTTCGAATTTTTAGCTGAAATTTTTTGTGCATGCCAAAAAAAATACAAGGATAACCTCTACCAAATTTGGGGACAAAAATATTTCTAAAAAAATTTAAAAAAATCTCGAATCGTAAAAAGTTTTGAAAATCGTGAAAAATAGAAAACAGGTTGTCTTGCCATGGAACTTCATATGAAGGCTTAGGGGACAATTGTATGAATTTACAAGCCATAAAAATGGCATTGGCACAGCAAAAACATGAAGATGTGCTTGAACCCACCTACCACCCGTTCGATCCCTAGCTTGCACGTCCTACCTCTCTGGTCGGTTGAGCGCCCGCATGCTCATTTTGTGGGTTGACTTAGGCATACGGAGTTTATCCCCAGTCTAAGCATACGGAGTTCATTCTTAGTCTAAGATCAGACCGGATCGAGGGTTGCAACAGCAGGATCGATAGCACGCAGGGGGGATCGGACCAATCCCCGGCTTGCGCATTCTACCTCTCCAGCTCGCTGAGCGCCCGCACGCCCGTTTAATGGGTTGGCTTAGGCATAGGGAGTCCATTCCATGTCTAAGCCTCAACCGGACCGAGGGTTGTGGCAGCGAGACCGGTAGGACACAGAAGGGGATCGGGCCGATCCCTGGCCTGCGCATTATACCTCTCCGACCGACTCAGCACCTGTACACTCGTTTCGTGGGTTGACTTAGGCATACATAGTTCATTCCCAGTCTAAGATCGAATCAGATCGAGGGTTGCGACAGCAGGATCGGCAGCACGCAGGGGGGACTGGGTTAATCCCCGGCTTACGCATTCTGCCTCTCCGATTGGCTGAGCCCCTGCACGCCCGTTTCATGGGTTAGCTTAGGCATAGGGAGTTCATTCCATGTCTAAACCCCAGCCGAACCGTGGGTTGTGGTAGCGGGACCGACAGCACATAGAGGGGGATCGGGTCGATCTCCAGCTTGCGCATTATGCCTCTCCGGCCTGCTCAATGTCCGCATGCTCATTTCGTGGGTTGACTTAGGCATACAGAGTTCATTCCCAGTCTAAGATTGGACCAGATCGAGGGTTGTGGCAGCAGGATCGACAGCACATCGAGGGATCGGGTCGGTCCTCGGCTTGCGCATTCTGCCTCTCTGACCGGCTGAGCACCTGCACGCTCATTTCGTGGGTTGGCTTAGGCATACGGAGTTCATTCCCAGTCTAAGATCAGACCGGAATGAGGGTTGTGGTAGTAGGATTGGCAACACGTAGAGGGGGATCGGGCCGATCCCTGGCTTGCATGTTCTGCCTCTCTGACAGGCCTCTCCAGTCGGCTGAGTGTCCGCATGCTCATTTTGTGGGTTGACTTAGGCATACGTAGTTCATCCCCAATCTAAGCATACAGAGTTCATTCCCAATTAAAGATCGAACTGAAACGAGGGTTGCGATAGCTGGATCGGTAGCATGCAGGGGGGATCGGGTCGATCCCCAGCTTACGCATTCTACCTTTCCAACCGGCTAAGCGCCCGCACGCCCGTTTAATGGGTTGGCTTAGGCATAGGAGTTCATTCCATGTCTAAACCCCAACCAGACCGAGGGTTGTGGTAGTAGGACCGATAGCACGCAGAGGGGGACCGTGCCAATCCCCGGCTTATGGATTCTGCCTCTCCGACCGACTGAGCTCCCACACGCTTGTTTCATGGGTTGGCTTAGGCGTACAGAGTTCATTCCATGTCTAAGCGTACGGAGTTCATTTCCAGCCTAAGAGTTTGAGCCACGGTGCACATGCTGAGCTTGGGCATGTGCTGGTGCTGTATTTTTTTTGCCCGGGTCACCATCACCGGAGCATCACCGGAGAGCCTAACGGCAGCATTAGGGGTTTCAACGATTAAGGGGCCGGCGGGTGTGCGCACATGATTTGCGAAGGGTGCTGGTACTTGGCCCTTATATTGGCCCCCTATCCCTCATCAAACCTTGAGAACTAACACCCCCTTAAAGAGCATTTGAGATTTTATAGATTTGCTGCTAGTAGCCATTAAAGTGTCTGAAATGGGGACACTTTTTTCAAACATACATAAAATCTTCTCCACTTCGAGTTTTTAGCTGAATTTTTTTATGCATGCCAAAAAAAAATACAAGGATCATCTTTACTAAATTTGGGGACAAAACTCTTTCTAAAAAAATTTTAAAAAATCTCGAACCACAAAAAGTTTTGAAAATCATGAAAAATAGAAAACGGGTCATCTTGCCAAGAAACTTCACATGAAGGCATAGGGGACCATTGTATGAAAAATAAAAATGGCATTGGCATGGCAAAAATATAAAGATGTGCTAGAACCCACCTACCACCCGTTCGATCCTCGGCTTGCGCATCCTACCTCTCTGGCCGGCTGAGCGTCCGCACGCTCGTATCATGGGTTAACTTAGGTATACAGAGTTCATCCCCAGTCTAAGCATACAAAGTTCATTCTGAATCTAAGATCAGACCGGATCGAGGGTTGCGACAACAGGATCAACAGCACGCAGGGAGGATCGGGTCGATCCCCAGCTTGCGCATTCTGCCTCTCTGGCCGGCTGAGTGCCCGCACGCCCGTTTCATGGGTTGGCTTAGGCATAGGGAGTTCATTCCATGTCTAAGCCCCAGTCGGACCGAGGGTTGTGGTAGTGGGACTAGCAGCAAATAGAGAGGGATCGGGCTAATCCCCAGCTTGTGCATTATGCCTCTCTGGCCAGCTCACGCCTGCACGCTTGTTTCATGGGTTGACTTAGGCATACGAAGTTCATTCCCAGTCTAAGATCAGACTGGATCGAGGGTTGTCGCAGCAGGACCAACAACAGGATCGACAGTGCATTCTGTGCATTTTACCTCTTCAACTGACCTCTTCGATCGACTGAGCACCCGCACGCTCGTTTCATGGTTTGACTTAAGCATACGGAGTTCATCCCCAGTCTAAGCATACAGAGTTCATTCCCAGTCTAAGATCGAATCGGACCGAAGGTTGTGGTAACAGGATTGACAGCACGCAGGGGGGACCGTGCTGATCCCCGGCTTGCGCCAACTGAACCGAGGGTTGTGGTAGCAGAACCGGTAGCACGCTGAGGGGGATCGGGCCAATCCCTGACTTGAGCATTATGCCTCTCCGATCGGCTCAACTCCCGCATGCTCGTTTCGTGGGTTGACTTAGGCGTACGGAGTTCATTCCTAGTCTAAGATCGAATCAAACTGAGGGTTGTGGTAGCAGGATCGACAGTACGTAAGGGGGGATTGGGTCGATCCCCGGCTTACGTGTTCTTCCTCTCCGGCTGGCTGAGCACCCGTACACTCGTTTAATGGGTTGGCTTAGGCATACAGAGTTCATTCCACATCTAAGCCCTGGGTGAAAAAAATGCGGCACCAGCACATGCCTGAGCCTAGCATGTGCACCGTGGCTCAAAATCTTAGACTGGGAATGAACTCTGTATGCTTAGACATGGAATGAACTCCGTATGCCTCATCCAACCCATGAAATGAGCGTGCGGGCGCTCAACCGGTCGAAGAGGCAGATTGCGAAAGCCGGGGATCGACCCGGTCCCCCCTGCATGCTGTCGATCCTGCTGTCGTAGCCCTCGATCCGGTCTGATCTTAGACTAGGAATGAACTCCGTATGCCTAAGTCAACCCATGAAATGAGCGTGCGGGCACTGAGCTGGCTGGAGAGGCAAAATGCGTAAGTCGGGGATCGATCGAGTCCCCCTCTACGTGCTTTCGGTCCTACTGCCACAGCCCTTGGTCAGACTGGGATTAGACATGGAATGAACTCCCTATGCCTAAGCCAACCCACAAAACAGGCGTGTGGGTGCTCAGTCGACCGGAGAGGCAGAATACGTAAGCCGGGGATCAGCCCGGTCCTCCTTGTGTGCTACCGATCCTGTTGCCGCAACCCTCGGTCCGATCCGATCTTAGACTGGGAATGAACTCCATATGCTTAGACTGGGGATGAACTCCGTATGCCTAAGTCAACCTACGAAACGAGCGTGCGGGCGCTCAACCGACCAGAGAGATAGGATGTGGAAGTCGGGGACCGAACGGGTGGTAGGTGGGTTCAAGCACATCTTCATATTTCTACCATGCCAATGCCATTTTTATGGCTTGTAAATTCATACAATGGTCCCCTAAGCATTCATGTGAAGTTTCGTGGCAAGACGACCCGTTTTCTATTTTTCACGATTTTTGAAACTTTTTGTGGTTCAGGATTTTTTAAAATTTTTTTAGAAAGAGTTTTATCCCTAAATTTGGTAGAGGTGATCCTTGTATTTTTGTTGGTATGCACAAACAAATTCAGCTAAAAACTTGAAGTGGAGAAGATTTTGTGACCGTTTGAAAAAAGTGTCCCCATTACGGACACTTTAATGGCTACTGGCAGCAAACCTATAAAATCTCAAATGCTCTTTAAGGGGGTGTGAGTTCTCGAGGTTTGATGAGGGATAGGGGGTCAATATAAGGGCCAAATACTAGCACCCATCGCACATCATGTGCACACACCCCCCGGCCCCCCAATTGCCGGAACCCCCAATGTCGTCGGTTAAGCTCTCTGGTGATGCTCCAACGATGGTACCCGGGTGAAAAAAATACGGCACCAGCACATGCCCGAGCCCAGCATGTGCACCGTGGCTCAAAATATTAGACTGGGAATGAACTCCGTATGCTTAGACATGAAATGAACTCCGTATGCCTAATCCAACCCATGAAACGAGCGTGCGGGCACTCAGCCGGCCGGAGAGGCAGAATGCGCAAGTCAAGGATCGGCCCGGTCCCCCCTGCGTGCTATCGATCCTACTACTGCAGCCCTCAATCCGGTCTGATCTTAGATTGGGAACGAACTCCGTATGCCTAAGTCAACCCACGAAACGAGTGTGCGGGCGCTGAACCGACCAGAGAGGCATAATGCGCAAGCCGAGGATCGGCTGGGTCCCCCTTTGCGTGCTGCCGGTCCTGCAGCCACAACCCTTGGTCTGGCTGGGGCTTAGACATGGAATGAGCTCCCTATGCCTAAGCCAACCCACGAAACGGGCGAACGGGCGCTCAGTCGGACGGAGAGGCAAAATGCGCAAGCCGAGGATCAGCCTGATCCCCCCTGCGTGCTGCCGATCCTACTACCGCAACCCTCGGTCCGGTCCGATCTTAGACTGGGAATGAACTCTGTATGCTTAGACTGGGGATGAACTCCGTATGCCTAAGCCAACCTACGAAACGAGCATGCGGGCGCTCAGCCGACCAGAGAGATAGGATGTGGAAGCCGGGGATCGAACGGGTGGTAGGTGGGTTCAAGCACATCTTCATATTTCTGCCATGCCAACGCCATTTTTATGGCTTGTATATTCATACAATGGTCCCCTAAGCGTTCATGTGAAGTTTCGTGGCAAGACGACCCGTTTTCTATTTTTCATAATTTTTGAAACTTTTTGCAGTTCAGGATTTTTTAAAAATTTTTTGAAAAGATTTTTATCCCCAAATTTGGTAGAGGTGATCCTTGTATTTTTTTTGGTATGCACAAAAAAATTGAGCTAAAAACTCGAAGTGGAGAAGATTTTGTGACCGTTTGAAAAAAGTGTCCTCATTACGGACACTTTAATGGCTACTGGCAGCAAACCTATAAAATCTCAAATGCTTTTTAAGGGGGTGTGAGTTCTCAAGATTTGCTGAGGGATAGGGGGCCAATATAAGGGCCAAGTACTAGCACCCATCGCACATCATGTGCACACACCCCCCAGCCCCCCAATCACCGAAACCGCCAATGTCGTCGGTTAGGCTCTCCGGCGATGCTCCGACGATGGCACCCCTGGCGAAAAAAATGCTGCACCAGCACATGCTCGAGCCCAGCATGTGCACCGTGGCTTAAAATCTTAGACTGGGAGTGAACTCTGTATGCTTAGACATGGAATGAACTCCGTATGCCTAAGCCAACCCACGAAACGAGCGTGCGGGCGCTCAGCCGACCGGAAAGGCAGAATGCGCAAGCCAAGGATCGGCCCGATCCCCCTTGTGTGCTGTCGATCCTGCTGCCACAACCCTTGATCTGGTCTAATCTTATACTGGGAATGAACTCCGTATGCATAAGTCAACCCACGAAACTAGCGTACGGGCACTGAGCCGACCGAAGAGGCATAATGCGAAAGTCGTGGATCGGCTTGGTCCCCCTCTGCGTGCTGTCGGTCCCACTGCCACAACCCTCGATCTGGCTGGGGCTTAGAGATGGAATGAACTCCCTATACCTAAGCCAACCCACGAAACGGACGTGCAGGTGCTCAACCGATCGAAGAGACAAAATGTGTAAGCCGGGGATCGACTCGATCCCCCCTGCATGCTGCCAATCCTGCTACCATAACCCTCGGTCTAGTCTAATCTTAGACTGGGAATGAACTTCGTATGCTTAGACTGGGGATGAACTCCGTATGTCGAAGTCAACCCATGAAACGAGTGTGCGGGCGCTCAGTTGATCGGAGAGACCGGTCGGAGAGGCATAATGCACAAGCCGGGGATCAGCCCAGTCCCCCTCTACAGGCTATCAATCCCGCTGCTGGTCTTGCTGCCATAACCCTCAGTTCGGCTGGGGATTAGACATGGAATGAACTTCGTATGCCTAAGCCAACTCACGAAACAAACGTGCAGGCACTCAGTCGATCGAAGAGGCAAAATACGCAAGCCGGGGATCAGCCCGATCCCCGCCTACCTGCTACCGATCCTACTGCTGGTCCTACTACCGCAACCCTTGATCCGATCTGATCTTAGACTAGGAATGAACTCTGTATGCTTAGACATGGATTGAACTCCGTATCCCTAAGCTAACCCATGAAACGAGTGAGCGGGTGCTCGGCCGACCGGAATGGCAGAATGCGTAAGCCAGAGATTGGCCCAGTCCCCCCTACGTGCTATCGATCCTGCTGCCACAACCCTTGGTCCGATCCGATCTTAGACTGGAAATGAACTCTGTATGCCTAAGTCAACCCACGAAACAAGCGTGCGGGCGCTGAGCCTTTCGGAGAGGCATAATGCGCAAGTCGGGGATCGGGTCGGTCCCCCTCCACGTGCTGTCGGTCCCGCTACCACAACCCTCGGTCCGACTGGGGCTTAGACATGGAATGAACTCCCTATGCCTAAGCCAACCCACGAAATAGGCGTACGAGCGCTCAGCTGGCCAGAGAGGCAGAATGCGTAAGTCGGGGATCGACCTGATCCCCGCTACATGCTGCCGATCCTACTGTCGCAACCCTCAGTTCGATCTGATCTTAGACTGGGAATGAACTTCATATGCTTAGACTGGGGATGAACTCCATATGCCTAAGTCAACCCACGAAACGAGCGTACGGGTGCTCAACCGACCTGAGAGGCAAGATGCGCAAGCCGGAGATCAAATGGGTGGTAGGTGGGTTCAAGCACATCTTCATATTTCTGCCATGCCAATGCCATTTTTATGGCTTGTAAATTCATACAATGGTCCCCTAAGCCTTCATGTGAAGTTTCATGGCAAGACGACCCGTTTTCTATTTTTCAAGATTTTTGAAACTTTTTGCGGTTCGAGATTTTTTAAAATTTTTTAGAAAGAGTTTTGTCCCAAAATTTGGTAGAGGTAATCCTTGTATTTTTGTTGGCATGCACAAAAAAATAAAGCTAAAAACTTGAAGTGGAAAAGATTTTGTGACCATTTGAAAAAGTGTCCCCATTTCAGACACTTTAATGGCAACTGGCAGCAAACCTATAAAATCTCAAATGCTCTTTAAGGGGGTGTGAGTTCTCAAGGTTTGATGGGGGATAGGGGGCCAATATAAGGGCCAAGTACCAGCACCCATAGCACATCATGTGCGCACACCCCCCGGCCCCCCAATCGTCGAAACCCTCAATGCCGCCGGTTAGTTTCTCCGATGATGCTCCGGTGATGGTGCCCCACCGGTTAGACTGGGAATGAACTCCATAAGCTTAGACTGGGAATGAACTCCATAAGCTTAGACTGGGGATGAACTTCGTATGCCTAAGTCAACCCACGAAACGAGCGTACGAACGCTCAACTGACCAGAGAGGCAGGATGCGCAATCCGAGGATCGAACGGGTGGTAGGTGGGTTCAAGCACATCTTCATATTTCTGCCATGCCAATGCCATTTTTATGGCTTGTAAATTCATACAATTTTCCCCTAAGCCTTCATGTGAAGTTTCGTTGCAAGACTACCCGTTTTTTATTTTTCACGATTTTTGAAACTTTTTACGATTTGGGATTTTTTTAAATTTTTTTAGAAAGAGTTTTGCCCCCAAATTTGGTAGAGGTGATCCTTTTATTTTTGTTGGCATGGACAAAACAATTTAGCTAAAAACTCGAAGTAGAGAAGATTTTGTGATCGTTTGAAAAAAGTGTTCCTATTTCAGACTGGCCACGAAACGAAACGAGCGTGCGGGCATGCGGGCCCTCAGACATGGAATGAACTCCATATGCCTAAGCCAACCCATGAAACGAGCGTGCGGGTACTCAATTAGCCGGAGAGGTAGAATGCGCAAGCCGGGGATCGGCTCGGTCCCCCTCTGCATGCTGCCGATCCCGTTGCCACAACCCTCGGTCCGACTGGGGCTTAGACATGGAATGAACTCCCTATGCCTAAGCCAACCTACGAAATGGGCGTGCGGGCACTCAGCCGATCGGAGAGGCAGAATACGCAAGCCAAGGATCGATCTGGTCCCCCCTACATGCTACCGATCCTACTGCCGCAACCCTCGATCCAGTCTGATCTTAGACTGGGAATGAACTCCGTATGCTTAGACTAGGATGAACTCCGTATGCCTAAGTCAACCCACGAAATGAGCGTGTAGACGCTCAGCCGACCAAAGAGGCAGGATGCGCAAGCTGAGGATAAAACGGGTAGTAGGTGGGTTCCAGCACATCTTCACATTTCTGTCATGCCAATGCCATTTTTATGGCTCGTAAATTCATACAATGGTCCCTTAAGCCTTCATGTGAAGTTTCATGGCAAGACGACCCATTTTCTATTTTTCACGATTTTCAAAACTTTTTACGGTTCGGGATTTTTTAAAAATTTTTTAGAAATATTTTTGTCCCCAACTTTGGTAGAGGTGATCCTTGTATTTTTTTTGGCATGCAAAAAAAAATTCAGCTAAAAAATCGAAGTGGAGAATATTTTGTGACCGTTTGAAAAAAGCGTCCCCATTTCGGACACTTTAATGGCTACTGGCAGCAAACCTATAAAATCTCAAATGCTCTTTAAAGGGGTGTGCGTTCTCGAGGTTTGATGAGGGATAGGGGGCCAATATAAGGGCCAAGTACATGCACTCATAGCACATCATGTACGTACACCCCCCGGCCCCCCCAATCATCAGAACCCCCAATGCCGTCGGCTAGGCTCTCCGACGATGCTCCAGCGATGCTCTGGCGATGGTGCCCTGGGTGAAAAAAATACGGCACCAGCACATGCTTGAGCCCAGCATATGCATCGTGGCTCAAACTCTTAGACTGGGAATGAACTCTGTATGCTTAGACTAGGAATGAACTCCGTATGCCTAAGCCAACCCACGAAACGAGCGTGCGGGCGCTCAGCCAATCGGAGAGGCAGAATGCGCAAGCCGGGGATCAGCCCGGTCCCCCTCTGCGTGCTGCTGATCCCGTTGCCACAACCCTTGGTCTGGTTGGGGCTTAGACATGGAATGAACTCCCTATGCCTAAGCCAATACACGAAACGGGCGTGCGGGCGCTCACCCGATCGGAGAGGTAGAATGCGCAAGCCGGGGATCGACCTGGTCCCCCCTGCGTGCCACCGATCCTACTACCGCAACCCTCAGTCCAGTCCGATCTTAGACTAGGAATGAACTCCATATGCTTAGATTGGAACTCCGTATGCCTAAGTCAACCCACGAAACGAGCATGCGGGCACTCAGCCGGTGGGAGAGGCCGACTGGAGAGGCAGAATGCACAAGCCGTGGATCGACCCGGTCCCCCCTTCATGCTGTCGATCCTACTACTAGTCTTGCTGTCATAACCCTCGGTCCGGTTCGATCTTAGATTGGGAATGAACTCCGTATGCTTAGACATGGAATGAAGTCCGTATGCCTAAGCCAACCTACGAAACGAGCGTGCGGCGCTCAACCGGCCGGAGAGGCAGAATACATTAGCTGGGGACCGGCTTGGTCCCCTCCTGTTTGTTGTCAATCTTGCTACTGTAACCCTCGATCTGATCCAATCTTAGATTGGGAATGAACTTCATATGCCTAAGTCAACCCATGAAATGAGCATTCGGGTGCTGAGCTAACCGGAGAGGCATAATGTTCTCTAGAACTGGCTTTCTTGGCTCTTCCATGCCCATGCTCCTAGGCCTCTGGTTGTTGGCTAGCAACGTCACTTTGGGATGCCATCTCCTCAATCACGATCTAACCTGCACAACATAAACACGCAGAATCAAACTCGCTCTGATACCAACTATCACGGACTCTGACCTTAGACTTAGAAACCGTGTGGCCTTAGGCATGGAATCTCCTCCTTTATGCCTAAGTCAGCCTAAAACACAAGCCTACGGGCACTAGAACAATGGGAAGGGCTGATTACGCAAGTTAAAGAGAAACAGGATAAGAAGACAGAATGCTGGAAATGCTCTTGTATTCACTGAAACAGAAGTGTTTGATGGTGTACAAATGAGGGTGAAGCAGCCCTCTATTTATAGTTGAGGCTCCAACTACAACTTAATGGCATATCCCTAGAATAAAGGCTAAAATCATGGGATTATACAAATTACAATCAATCAAGATGCTAACTCCTGATTTTTAGGGTCAACCAAATCTGCAAGGATGCTCTAGCTGATCCTACCAGATTCCAGAAGCTTCCCTTGCGTGTCTAGCACCTTGGGCCCTTCTGGATGTGGTGCGGGCAGCTTGTATGCTAGGCCTTGGTCTCACGGGCTGGCTTGCAAGTTGGGCGGGCGTTCTGAACTCGTTTGCTAGGCTTTACGCACAAATACCCGCCAGCACGCCTGGTCTATGGGCCTTAACCTCTGGCTCACCTGCTAGTGCTCCTGATGTGGCTGGTGCGCCCGCCCAAGGCATGACATTCTCCCCCACCTAATTGTGCAATGCCCTCATTGCGTCTTTTGCATGGTACTGCCTAATATAATCCCCGAACTACCCTAAGTCATCTACTGGTTCCCAGCTCACCTCACTGTCTAGAAGTCCCTTCTAGCGCACCAAGTACTCTTGTCTTGGCTGATAATTCTTTCGTCTCACCTCCCGGTCAGCTATGATGCTGTGGACCTCCTTCTCATATGAGGCCCTTGCTCCCAATGGTGCACGCTTTGACTCTGCCTGTCCTGGATCTCCCTCATCCTCATGGAATGGCTTGAGCATGCTCACATGGAACACTGGGTGTACCCTCGGCTTGGGTGGCATATCCAGCTTGTAGGCAACCTCGCCTACCCTCTTGACTACTCGAAAAGGTCCCTCATACCTTTGGACTAGGCCTTTGTGCAGCCCTCTATGGCACACAATGGGATGCAGCTTCACCAACACCAAGTCTCCAACCTGGAACTGCACGTCCCACCTATTCTGGTCTGCCCACTTCTTCGACCTCTTGGTCGTCTTGTGTAGACAAACTCTGGCCAAGTCAGTTTGCTCCTGCCATGCCTTGGCAAACTTGTATGCTGCTGGATTCGGCCCTGTATAACCTGCAGCAATCGAACCGGGTGTTAGTGGTTGTTGCCCTGTCACAACCTCAAATGGGCTCTGGTTCGTTGCCTTGCTCCTTTGCAAGTTGTAGGAAAACTGCGCAATATCTAGCAGCTTTGGCCAGTCCCTTTGTGTGGCACTTACATAGTGCCTGAGGTAGATCTCCAATAGTCCATTTACTCGCTCTGTCTTCCCATCAATCTGTGGATGCATGCTGGTGGAAAAGTTCAAGTTTGAACCCAACAGCTTGAACAACTCAGTCCAAAACCTACCCATGAAACGCCCGTCCCGATCACTAACAATGGTCCTCGGCACTCCCCAGTACTTAACCATGTTCTTCAGGAACAATCGAGCTGCCTCCTCGACTGGGCACTCTTTGGTTGCTGGAATGAAGATTCCATACTTGGAAAACCTGTCCACCACTACCATGATGCTTCCAAACCCTTCTACTTTGGGTAGACCGACTATAAAGTCCAGAGAAACACTCTCCCATGGTTACTCTGGCACTAGCAATGGCTCTAAGAGACCCTCTGGTTTCTTGAGCTCCACCTTGTCCTATTGGCACACAAGATAAGTCTTCACATAGGCCTCCACATCGTCTCTCAAGTATGGCCAGTAGTATCGATCCTCGATCAGCGCCAGGGTGTGGCTCAGTCCGAGGTGTCCAGCCCACCTTGAATCATGGTATTCTTGCAAAACTTCCTTGCGGAGCTTCTTGAGCTACGGCACAAATAGTCTACTACCCCTGGTGTACAGCAACCCATCTTGCAACCAAAACCGCCTAGTCTTACCTTGCTGGGCGTACTCCATCAAAGCCTTGGCTGTAGGATCATGCGCAAGTCCCTCCTTGATGTGCGGCACTAGTGACCCCTCTGGTTGGCTAATGGTAGCAAGGTTAGCCTTTCTACTCATGGCATCTGCCACTAGGTTCGCCCGTCCTAGCTTGTACTCCATCTAAAAATCAAATTCTACAAGAAAATCTTGTCATCTCGCCTGCTTGGGGGACAGCTTCTTCTGCGTCTGGAAGTAGCTGGTCGCCACATTGTCCATCCTCACCATGAACCTTGACCCTAACAGGTAATGGCGCCAAGTGTACAAGTAGTGTACCATTGCAGTCATCTCCTTCTCTTGGACCGTGTACTTACGTTCAGTCTCGTTTAGCTTCCTGCTCTCGAACGTGACTGGACGTCCCTCCTGCATCAACACGCCCCCTATGGCAAAGTCTGATGCATCCATATGTACCTCATACGGCTTGGCATGGTCTGGCAAGGCCAAGACTGGCTCCTCAGTCACAGCCCACTTCAACCTATCAAAGGCTTCCTGGCACCCTGCGCTCCACTCCCATGCTCTCCCTTTTTTGAGTAAGTCAGTCAATTGTGTGGCTATTGCTGAGTGACCTTTGATGAAGTGCCTGTAGTAGTTAACCAGCCCAAGGAATGATCTCAACTCAGTGACCTTGGCTAGCGGTTGCCACTCCAGGATAGCGTGTATCTTGCCTTCATCCATGCTTATCCTGCCACCTCCCACTATGTGGCCTAGGAACGAGATCTCCTGTTGGGTGAATGAGCACTTCTCCCTCTTGACAAACAGCTTGTGCACCCATAACACCTCGAACACCTATCTCAAGTGGTCTACATGCTCTCCCAAAGTCTGGCTGTAGATCACAATGTCATCCAAATAAACCACAACAAATCGATCAAGGAACGACTGAAGTACCTTGTTCATAAGGGTGCAGAATGTTGTTGGGGCGTTTGTGAGTCCGAAAGGCATCACCAAGAACTCATACGAACCATACCGAGTGACACATGTTGTCTTTGGTTCATCTCCCTCTACGATCCTGACTTGATAGTAGCCCGACCTCAAATCCAGCTTGGTGAATGACCTTGCGCTCCCAAGTTGATCAAACAAGTCTGCAATGAGTGGTATGGGGTACTTGGTCTTGATGGTTAGCTTGTTCAAAGCTCGGTAGTCTATGCACAGCCGCAACGACCCATCATGCTTGCGTTGGAATAGAACCGGTGCACCATAGGGCACCTTCGATGGCCTGATGAAGCCAACATCAACTAACTCTTTGAGCTGCTTCCTCAAATCCTCCAACCTAGTGGAGACATTCGGTAAGGGGCTCTAGTTGATGGCTTGGCCTCGGACACCAGCTCGATCTTGTGGTCCACCTCCCTCTTAGGTGGTAGCTTGCTAGGCAGCTTTACGGGCATCACATCACTAAAGGTCTTCAGTACCTTTAGCACCTCCAAGGATGACTCGGTCTCCTTCTCCCTTGGCTCATCATATTTCAGGGCTGCCAAAAAGGTGTCTTCTTATCTACTTACCGCCTCGGCAAATTGGATGGCTGACACCACCCGTGACCCAACTCCGGACCCTCTCCTCAATGGCACTAGGCATTGGCACTGTGCATCCAAGATGCAAACACAATTGATAAAAGGCACAAGGAGGGCATTAATCCGAACAAGGAAATCCAACCCAATCACAAACTCATAGTCATCAAGGGGTATTACCTTTATGGTCTCCTTGCCTTTCCAGTCTCTAAGCTGTAACTCCACTCCTCGTGCTACTCCATGGCTAGAACCTCCTTGGAGTTCACCGTTTTGATGGTACCAATTTTTTTCTGCACCTTTAGTTTGAGCTTCCGGGCTCTATCACCTGAAATAAAAAGATGTGAGGCACCTGTGTCCACTAGTGCGCTCACCTTCTGACCCACAACCATTAGATCCACAAACATCAAGCCCTTTGGCTTATGGCTCCCCTTACTCTGGACAGCATTGAGCACCAACGACCCAAGCATTGCTGCCCCTGACTCTGGCTCCTCGTCAGACTTCTTGTCTATAGCAGCCAGTTTGCCCTTCTACGGGCAATTACGTGCTATGTGGCTCCCTCCACATAGGTAGCATGCTAGTGGCTCTCGGTCCCCTTTTACTATCCACTTGCCTGCTGGTGGCTTCCTCTCACCATCCTTGGTTGAATGATCTCGATCTCCATCCTTGGACTCCTGGTCACGGTCCTTCCCCTTGGACTGCTTCGTCCGGTCCCTATCATCCCTGCCCTTACCCTTAGGCTTGGTAGACTCGAACTTGTTTAGAGGCTTGAACTCTATCAAGGCCTCGACAGTAGTCATGGCTTTAGCCAAGTCATGAATTCCTCTCCTTTGTAGCTCATGCTTCACCCACGGCTTCAGCCCATCCATGAAAGCAAGTAAGGCATCCTTCTCGCCTAGATCTGAGATCTGTATCATCAGTTTAGAGAATTTCTAGACATACTCCCTTATGTCCCCTTGCTGGCTCAGCCTGCGTAACTTTGCCCGTGCCTTATCATCGGTATACTACGCGTAAAATTGTTCTCTAAACTCCTTTTGGAACTCTGCCCAGGTTCCAATCTTGGCGCTCCCACGCCTGACATCATCACACCTGTGCCTTTACCACAATAAGGCTACATCAGTGAGATATATAGCAGCGGTGCTTACCTTTATCGCCTCGTCTTGCATGCCCATGGCCTGGAAGTACTGCTCCATACCCTATAGGTAGTTGTCTACTTCCTTGGCTGCCCTAGTCCCCTTGAACTTCTTAGGCTTGGGGACACCCAATCTGGACTTGGACACTCCAGCAAACATGCCATTCCCAATGGCAGTCTTGCAAGCAACGAGCTCACTGGCAAGCTCTTCCATCCGCTGGCGTATGGCCTCCATGCCATCACGCAAGGTCAGCACTTCAGCCTTCAAGGTCTGATTCTTTCAGGTGAACACGTCCATGCCTTTTGTTGAGAGCAACTTCCAGCTCACTTCGGATCTCTTTCCCCATAGAGTCTAGCGATGCAATGTGAGTCTCTACCTCCTCAAGCTTCTCCCTCATGTTGCCTACGGTCACCTCCACCTTGGCTAGCCTACCGTCCAAGATAGACCAGATATCTCTAGAACTGGCTTTCTTGCCTCTTTCACGCCCATGCTCTTGGGCCTCTGGTTGTTGGCTAGCAACGTCACTTTGGGATGCCATCTCCTCAATCACGATCTAACCTGCACAACATAAACACATAGAATCGAACTCACTCTGATACCAACTGTCATGGGCTCTGACCTTAGACTCAGAAACTATGTGGCCTTAGGCTTGGAATCTCCTTCTTTATGCCTAAGTTAGCCTAAAAAACAAGCATGCGGGCACTAGAACAATGGGAAGGGTTGATTACGCAAGTTAAAGAGAAACAGGATAAGAAGATAGAATTCTGGAAATGCTCTTGTATTCACTGAAACAAAAGTGTTTGATGGTGTACAAATGAGGGTGGAGCAGCCCTCTATTTAAAGTTGAGGCTCCAGGTACAACTTAATGGCATATCCCTAGAATAAAGGCTAAAATCATGGGATTATACAGATTACAATCAATCAGGATGCTAACTCCTGATTTTCAGGGTCAACCAAATCTGCCAGGATGCTCCAGCTGATCCTGCTTGCTTCCAGAAGCTTCCCTTGCACGTCCAGCACCTTGGGCCCTTCTGGATGTGGTGCGGGTAGCTTGTATGCCAGGTCTTGGTCTCACGGGCTGGCCTGCAAGTTGGGCGGGTGTTTTGAACTCGTTTGGTAGGCTCTGCACATAGATACCCACCAGCACGCTAGGTCTGTGGGCCTTAACCTCTGGCTCGCCTGCTGGTGCACCTAATATGCCTGGCACACCTACCCAGGGTGTGACACGGGCACTCAGCCAGTCGGAGAGGTAGAATGTGCAAGCCAGGGATCGACCCGATCCCCCCTGTTTGCTATCGATCGAAGAGGTATAATGCGCAAGACAGGTATCGACTCGGTCCCCATCTGCATGCTGCCGGTCCCGCTACCACAACCCTCGGTCCAGCTGGGGCTTAGACATGGCATGAACTCCCTATGCCTAAGCCAACCCACAAAATGGGCGTGCGGGCGCTCAGTCGGCCGGAGAGGCAAAATGTGCAAGCCGAGGATAGGCTCAGTCCCCCTGCGTGCTGTCGATCCTACTGCCGCAACCCTCGGTCCGGTCTGATCTTAGACTGGGAATGAACTCCTATGCTTACGTTGGGGATGAACTCCGTATGCCTAAGTCAACCCACGAAACGAGCGTATGGGCACTCAGCCGACCAAAGAGGCAGGATGCGTAAGCTGGGGACCGAATAGGTGGTAGGTGGTTCAAGCACATCTTCATATTTCTGCCATGCTAATGCCATTTTTATGGCTTGTAAATTCATACAATGGTCCCCTAAGCCTTTATGCGAAGTTTCATGGCAAGACGGCCCGTTTTCTATTTTTCATGATTTTTGAAACTTTTTACGGTTCAGGATTTTTTAAAATTTTTTTAGAAATAGTTTTTCCCCCAAATTTGTTAGAGGTGATCCTTGTATTTTTCTTGGCAGGCACAAAAAAATTCAGCTAAAAACTCGAAGTGGAGAAGATTTTGTGCCTGTTTGAAAAAGGTGTCCCCATTTTAGACACTTTAATGGCTACTGGCAGCAAACCTATAAAATCTCAAATGCTCTTTAAGGGGGTGTGAGTTCTCAAGGTTTGATGAGGGATAGGGGGCCAATATAAGGGCCAAGTACCAGCGCCCATCGCACATCATGTGCGCACATCCCCCGCCCCCCAGTCGCCGGAACCCCCAATGCCGTCGATTAGGCTCTCCGACGATACTCCGGTGATGGCGCCCTGGGCGAAAAAAATGTGGCACCAGCACATGCCCGAGCCCAGCATGTGCACCATGGCTCAAAATCTTAGACTGGGAATGAACTCCGTATGCTTAGACATGGAATGACCTCCGTATGCCTAAGTCAACCGACGAAGCGAGCGTGCAGGCGCTCAGCCGGTCGGAGGACAGAATGCGCAAGCCAGGGATCAGCTCGGTCCCCTCTGTGTGCTGTCTATCCTACTGTCGCAACCATCGGTCCAGTCCAATCTTAGACTGGGAATGAACTCCTATGCATAAGTCAACCCACGAAATGAGCGTGTGGGCGCTGAGCCGGTCGAAGAGGAATAATGCGCAAGCTGGGGATCAGCCCGATCCCCCTCTGCATGCTGTTGGTCCCACTGCCACAACCCTCGGTCCTACTGGGGCTTACACATGGAATGAACTCTCTATGCCTAAGCCAACCCATGAAACGGGCATGCGGTCGCTCAGCCGGTCGGAGAGGCAAAATTCGTAAGCCAGAGATCGGCCTGGTCCCCCCTGCGTGCTGTCGATCCTGCTGTCGCAGCCCTCGGTCCGGTCTGATCTTAGACTGGGAATGAACTTCATATGGTTAGACTGGGGATGAACTCCGCATGCCTAAGTCAACCCATGAAATGATCGTACAGGCGCTCAGTCGGTCGGAGAGGCATCACGCGTAAGCCGAGGATCAGCTCGATCCCCCTCTGCGTGCTGTCGATCTCATTGCTGGTCTTGCTACCACAACCATCGGTCCGATTGGGGCTTAGACATGGAATGAACTCTGTATGCCTAAGCCAACCCACGAAATGAACGTACGGGTGCTCAGCCAGCCGAAGAGGTAGAATGTGCAAGCTGGGGATCAGTTCTATCCCTCCTGCGTGCTGTTGATCCTGCTGCCACAACCTTCGGTCCGATTCGATCTTAGATTAGGAATGAACTCTATATGCTTGGACATGGATTGAACTCTATATGCCTAAGCCAACCCACGAAACGAGCGAACGGGCGCTCAACCGGCCAGAAAGGTAGAATGCGCAAGCCGAGGACCGACTCGATCCCCCCTGCATGCTGTCAATCCTGCTACCGTAACCCTCGGTCCAGTCCGATCTTAGACTAGGAATGAACTTTGTATGCCTAAGTCAACCCATGAAATAAGCGTGCGGGTGCTGAGCAGACCGGAGACGCATAATGTGCAAGTCGGGGTCAGCCCGATCCACCTTTGCATGCTGTCGGTCCCGCTATCACAACCCTCGGTCCAGCTGGGTGTTAGACATGGAATGAACTCCCTATGCCTAAGCCAACCCATAAAACAGGCGTGCAGGTGCTCAGCTGGCTAGTGGCAGAATGCGCAAGCCGGGGCTCAGCCCGGTCCCCCCTGCATGCTACCGATCCTGCTGCTGCAACCCTCGGTTTGGTCCGATCTTAGACTAGGAATGAACTCCGTATGCTTAGACTGTGGATGAACTCCGTATGCCTAAGTCAACCCACCAAACGAGCGTGCGGCCGCTCAGTCGACCAGAGAGGCAGGATGTGCAAGCCAGGGATCGAAGGGGTGGTAGGTGGGTCAAGCACATCTTCATATTTCTGCCATTCCAATGCCATTTTTATGGCTTGTAAATTCATGCAATGGTCCCCTAAGCCTTCATGTGAAGTTTCATGGCAAGACAACCCGTTTTCTATTTTTCACGATTTTCAAAACCTTTTACGGTTCGGGATATTTTAAAATTTTTTTAGAAAGAGTTTTGTCCCCAAATTTGGTAGAGGTTATCCTTGTATTTTTGTTGGCTTGGACAAAAAAATTCAGCTAAAAACTCGAAGTGGAGAAGATTTTCTGACCGTTTGAAAAAAGTGTCCCCATTTTAGACACTTTAATGGCTACTGGCAGCAAACCTATAAAATCTCAAATGCTCTTTAAAGGGGTGTGAGTTCTCGAGGTTTGATGATGGATAGGGGGCCAATATAAGGGCCAGGTACCAGCACCCATCGCACATCATGTGCGCACACCCCTCGGACCCCCAATCGTCGAAACCCTCATTGCCACCGGTTAGGCTCTCCGACGATGCTTCAACGATGGTGCCCCAGGTGAAAAAAATGCGGCACCAGCACATGCCTGAGCCCAGCATGTGCACCGTGGTGCAAAATCTTAGACTGGGAATGAACTCCGTATGCTTAGACATGGAATGGACTCCGTATGCCTAGGCCAACCCACGAAGCGAGCGTGTGGGCGCTCAGTCAGCCGGAGACGCAGAATGCACAAGCCGGGGATGGACTCGGTCCCCTCCTACGTGCTATCAATCCTGCTGCAGCAACCCTCAGTCCGGTCTGATCTTATACTGGGAATGAACTCCGTATGCATAAGTCAACTCATGAAACGAGCGTGCGGGCGTTGAGATGACTGAAGAGGCATAATGCGCAAGCTGGAGATCGGCCCGGTCCCCCTCTGCGTGCTGTCGATCCTGCTACCGCAACCCTCGGTCTGGTCCGATCTTAGATTGGGAATGAACTTGTATGCTTAGACTGGGGATGAACTCAGAATACCTAAGTCAACCCACGAAATGAGCGTGCGGGCACTCTGCCAGTCGGAGAGGCATAATGCGTAAGCCGAGGATCAGCCCGATCCCCCTCTGCATGCAGGCGATCCCACTGTCAGTCCTGCTGCCACAACCCTCAGTCCGACTGGGGCTTAGACATGGAATGGACTTCGTATGCCTAAGCCAACCCATGAAACGAGCGTGCGGATGCTCAGCCGACAGGAGAGGTAGAATACGAAAGCCGGGGATCGACCCGATCCCCCCCTGCGTGCTGTCGATCCTGTTGCTGGTCATGCTGTAGCAACCCTCCAACCGGTCCAATCTTAGACTGGGAATGAACTCCGTATGCTTAGACATGGAATGAACTCCCATTGCCTAAGCCAACCCATGAAACGAGCGTGCGGGCGTTCAGCCGGTCGGAGAGGCAGAATGCGCAAGCTGGGGACAGGTCCGGTTCCCCCTACGTGCTATCGATCCTGCTATCGCAACCCTCGATCCGATCTGATCTTAGACTGGGAATGAACTCCGTATGCCTAAGTCAACCCATGAAACGAGCGTGCAGGCGCTGAGCTGGCCGGAGAGGCATAATTCGCAAGTCGAGGATCGGCTCAGTCCCCCTTTGCGTGCTGCCACTCCCGCTACCATAACCTTCGGTCCAGTTGGGGCTTAGACATGGAATGAACTCCCTATGCCTACGCCAACCCATGAAACGGGCGTACGGGCGCTCAGTCGGCTGGAGAGGCAGAATGCGTAAGCCGGGATCGACCCGATCCCCCCGGCGTGCTGTTGATCCTGCTGCCGCAACCCTTGGTCCGATCTGATCTTAGGCTGGGAATGAACTCCGTATGCTTAGACTAGAGATGAACTACATATGCCTAAGTAAACCCACGAAACGAAAGCTCTGGCGCTCAGCCGACCAGAGAGGCAGGATGCACAAGTCGGGGATCGAACGGGTGGTAGGTGGTTTCAAGCACATCTTCATATTTCTGCCATGCCAATGCCATTTTTATGGCTTGTAAATTCATACAATGGTCCCCTAAGCCTTCATGTGAAGTTTCTTGGCAAGACAACCCGTTTTCTATTTTTTACAATTTTCAAAACTTTTTGCGGTTCAGGATTTTTTAAACTTTTTTTAGAAAGATTTTTGTCACCAAATTTGGTAGAGGTGATCCTTGTATTATTGTTGGCTTGCACAAAAAAATTCAGCTAAAAACTCAAAGTGGAGGAGATTTTGTGACCCTTTGAAAAAAGTGTCCCCATTTCAGACACTTTAATGGCATCTGGCAGCAAACCTATTAAATCTCAAATGCTCTTTAAGGGGGTGTGAGTTCTCGAGTTTTGAAGAGGGATAGGGGGCCAATAATGGCCAAGCACCAGCACCCATCGCACATCATGTGCGCACACCCCCCCGGCCCCTCAAATCGTCGCAACCCCCAATGCCGCCGGTTAGGCTCTTCGGCGATGCTCCGGCGATGGTGCCCCGGGCGAAAAAAATGTGGCACCAGCATATGCCCGAGCCTAGCATGTGCATCGTGGCTCAAAATCTTAGACTGGGAATGAACTCTGTATGCTTAGACGTGGAATGAACTCCGTATGCCTACGCTAACCTACGAAACGAGCGTGCGGTTGCTAAGCTGGCCAGAGAGGCAGAATGTGCAAGCCGGGGATCGGCCCGACCCCCCTGCGTGCTGTCGATCCTGCTACCGCAACCCTCAATTCAGTCTGATCTTAGAATGGGAATGAACTCTGAAAGCATAAGTCAACCCACGAAACAAGCGTGCGGGCGCTGAGCCGACCAAAGAGGCATAATGCACAAGCCGGGGATTGGCCCAGTCCCCCTCTGCGTGCTGCCGGTCCTGCTGCCACAACCCTTAGTCCGGCTAGGGCTTAGACATGGAATGAAGTCCCTATGCCTAACCTAACCCATGAAACGAGGGTGCGGGCGCTCAGCCGGCTGGAGAGGCAGAATGCGCAAGCTAGGGATCGGCCCGGTCCCCCCTGCGTGCTGTCGATCTTGCTATCGCAACCCTCGATCTGATCCGATTTTAGACTGGGAATGAACTCCGTATGCTTAGACTGGGGATGAACTCCGTATGCCTAAACTGGGAATGAACTTTGTATGTTTAGCCATGGAATGAACTCCGTATACCTAAGCCAACCCACGAAACGAGCATGCGAGCGCTCAGTCGACCGGAGAGGCAGAATGTGCAAGTCGGGGATCGGCCCGGTCCCTCTTGTGTGCTATCGATCTTGCTGCCACAACCCTCGGTCCTGTCCGATCTTAGACTGGGAATGAACTCGTATGCATAAGTCAACTCGCGAAACGAGCGTGCGGGTGCTAAGCCGGCCAAAGAGGCATAATGCGCAAGTCGGGGACTGGCCCGATCCCCTTCTGCGTGCTGCCAATCCCGCTACCACAACCCTTAGTCCGACTGGGTCTTACGCATGGAATGAGCTCCGTATGCCTAAATCAACCCACGAAACGAGTGTGCGGGCGCTCAACCGACCAAAGAGGCAGGAGGCGCAAGCCGAGGATCGAACAGGTGGTAGGTGGGTTCAAGCACATCTTCATATTTCTGCCGTCCCAATGCCATTTTTATGGCTTGTAAATTCATACAATGGTCCCCTAAGCCTTCATGTGAAGTTTCGTGGCAAGAAGACCCGTTTTCTATTTTTCACAATTTTTGAAACTTTTAGCGATTCGAAAAGTTTTAAAATTTTTTTAGAAAGAGTTTTGTCCCCAAATTTGGTAGAGGTGATCCTTGTATTTTTGTTGGCATGCACACAAAAAATTCAGCTAAAAACTCGAAGTGGAGAAGATTTTGTGACTGTTTGATAAAAGTGTCCCCATTTGAGGCACTTTAATGGCTACTGGTAGTAAACCTATAAAATCTCAAATGCTCTTTAAGAGGGTGTGAGTTCTCAAGTTTTGAAGAGGGATAGGGGGCCAATAATGACCAAGTATCAGCACCCATCGCACATCATGTGCGCACACCCCCTGGCCCCCCAAATCGTCGGAACCCCCAATACCGCCGGTTAGGCTCTTCGACAATGCTCCGGCGATGGTGCGCCGGGCAAAAAAAATGCGGCACCAGCACATGCCGGAGCCTAGCATGTGCATCGTGGCTCAAAATCTTAGACTGGGAATGAACTTCGTATGCTTAGACATGGAATGAACTCCGTATGCCTAAGCTAACCTACGAAACGAGCGCACGGGTGCTCAGTCGGCCAGAGAGGCAAAATGTCCAAGCCGGGGATCGGCCCGATCTCCCCTATGTGCTATTGATCCTACTGCCACAACCCTCGATCCGATTCGATCTTAGATTAAGAATGAACTCCGTATGCATAAGTCAACCCACGAAACGAGCGTGTGGGAGTTGAGCCGGTCAAAGAGGCATAATGCGCAAGCCGAGGATCGGCCTAGTCCCCCTCTGCATGCTACCGATCCTGCAACCACAACCCTCGGTCTGGCTGGGGTTAGGCATGGAATGAACTCCCTATACCTAAGCCAACCCATGAAACGGGCGTGCGGGCACTCAGCCGGTCGGAGAGGAAGAATGCGCAAGCCGGGGATCAGCCCGGTCCCCCCGACGTGCTGCCGATCCCACTGCCACAACCCTCAGTCTGGCTGTGGCTTAGACATGGAATGAACTCCCTATGACTAAGCCAACCCATGAAACGGGCATGTAGGGCACTCAGTCGGCCGGAGAGCTAGAATGCGTAAGCTGAGGATCGGCTCGATCCCCCCTGCGTGCTGCCGATCCTGCTGTCGCAACCCTCGGTCCGGTCTGATCTTAGATTAAGAATGAACTCCGTATGCTTAGATTGGGGATGAACTTCGTATGCCTAAGTCAACTCACGAAACGAGCATGCGGGCCCTCAGTCAGTCGGAGAGGCATAATGCACAAATCGGGGATCAGCTCGATCCCCCTCTGCTTGCTGCCGATCCCGCCATCGGTCCTGCTGCCACAACCCTCGGTCCGACTAGGGCTTAGACATGGAATGAACTCCGTATGCCTAAGCCAACAGATGAAATGAACGTGCAGGTGCTCAGTCGACCAGAGAGGCAGAATGCGTAAGCCGGGGATCGGCCCGATCCCCCTTGCGTGCTGTCAATCCTGCTGCTGGTCCTTCTACCACAACCCTCGATCTGATCTGATCTTATACTGGGAATGAACTCTGTATGCTTAGACATGGAATGAATTCTGTATGCCTAAGCCAACCAACAAAACAAGCATGCGGGTGCTTAGCTGGTCGGAGAGGTAGAATGCACAAGCCGAGGATCGGCCTGGTCCCCTCCTGCATGCTACTGATCCTACTGCTGGTCCTACTACAACAACCCTTGCTTGGTCCGATCTTAGACTAGGAATGAACTCCGTATGCCTAAGCTAACCCACAAAACGAGTGTGCGGGTGCCCAGCAGGCCGGAGAGGCAGAATGCGCAAGTCAGAGATCGGCCCGATCCCCCTACGTGCTGTCAATCCTGCTGCAGCAACCCTCAGTCCGATCTGATCTTAGATTGGGAATGAACTCCGTATGCCTAAGTCAACCCACGAAATGAGCATGCGGGCGCTGAATCGATCGGAGAGGCATAATGCGCAAGCCAGGGATCGGCCTGGTCCCCCTCAGTGTGCTGCCAGTCCTGCTGCCACAACCCTCGGTCTGGCTGGGGCTTAGACATGGAATGAACTCCCTATGCCTAAGCCAACCCACAAAACAGGCATGCGGGTGCTTGGCCGGTCGGAGAGGCAGAATGCGCAAGCCGGGGATTGGCTCGATCCCTCCTGCGTGCTGTCGATCCTACTGCCGCAACCCTCAGTTCAGTCCAATCTTAGACTGGGAATGAACTCCATATGCTTAGACTGGGGATGAACTCCATATGCCTAAGTCAACCCACAAAATAAGCGTGCGGGTGCTCAGCCGACCAGAGAGGCAGGATGCGCAAGCCAGGAATCGAACGGGTGGTAGGTGGGTTCAAGCACATCTTCATATTTCTACCATGCCAATGCCATTTTTATGTCTTGTAAATTCATACGATTTTCCCCTAAGCCTTCATGTGAAGTTTCGTGGCAAGATGACCCGTTTTCTATTTTTCACGATTTTCAAAACTTTTTACGATTCAAGATTTTTTAAATATTTTTTAGAAAGTGTTTTGTCCCCAAATTTGGTAGAGGTGATCCTTGTATTTTTGTTGGCATGCACAAAAAAATTCAGCTAAAAACTCGAAGTGGAGAAGATTTTGTGATCGTTTGACAAAAGTATCCCCATTTCAGACACTTTAATGGCTACTGGTAGCAAACCTATAAAATCTCAAATGCTCTTTAAGGGGGTGTGAGTTCTCAAGGTTTGATGAGGGATAGGGGGCCAATATGAGGGCCACGTGTCACACCCTGGGCGGGCGCGCCAAGCACATCAGGCGCACCAGCAGGTGAGCCAGAGGTTGAGGCCCGTAGACCAGGCATGCTGGCAGGTATCTGCGCGTAAAGCCTAGCAAACGAGTTTAGAATGCCCGCCCAACTTGCAGGCCAGCCCGTGAGACCAAGGCCTGGCATACAAGCTACCGCACCACATTCAGAAGGGCCCAAGGTGCTGGACACGCAAGGGAAGCTTCTGGAAGCAGGCAGGATCGGCAGTAACATCCTAGCAGATTTGGTTGACCCTGAAAATCAGGAGTTAGCATCCTGATTGATTGTAATATATAAAATCCCATGATTTTAGCCTTTATTCTAGGGATATTGTCATTAAGTGTAAGCTGGAGCCTCAACTATAAATAGAGGGTTGCTCTTCCCTCATTTGTACACCATCAAACACTTCTGTGCTGGTCCTACTATCGTAACCCTCGATCCAGTCCGATCTTAGACTGGGAATGAACTCCACATGGTTAGACATGGAATGAACTCCGTATGCCTAAGCCAACCCAGGAAAGGGGCGTGCGGGCACTCAACCGATCGGAGAGGTAGAATGCATAAGTCGGGGATCAGCCCGGTGCCCCCTACATGCTACCGATCCTACTGCTGGTCCTGCTGTTGCAACCCTCAGTCCAGTCCGATCTTAGACTGGGAATGAACTCCGTATGCTTAGGCATGGAATGAACTCCGTATACCTAAGCCAACCCACAAAACGAGCGTGCGGGTGCTCAGCCGGCCGGAGAGGCCGGGGAGTAGCCCGATCCCTCTCTGCGTGCTGCTGATCCCACTGCCGGTCTTATAGCCACAACCCTCGATCCGAATGGGGCTTAGAAATGGAATGAAATCTGTATGCCTAAGCCAACCCACGAAATGAACGTACGGTTGCTCAGCCAGCCGGAGAGGCAAAATGCGCAAGCCAGGGACCGACCCGATTCCCCCTATGTGCTGTCGATCCTGCTACCACAACCGTCGGTCCGGTCCGATCTTAGACTGGGAATGAACTCCGTATGCCTTTGTCAACCCATAAAACGAGCGTGCGGGTGCTAGGTCGGCCTGAGAGGCATAATGCGCAAGCCTGGGATCGGCTCGATCCCCCTCTGTGTGCTGCTAATCCCATCACCACAACCCTCGGTCCAACTGGGTCTTAGACATGGAATGAACTCCCTACGCCTCAACCAACCCACGAAATGGGCGTGCGGGCACTCAGTCGATTGGAGAGGTAGAATGCGCAAGCCGGAGATCGGCCCGGTCCACCCTTACGTGCTGTCGATCCTGCTGCCGCAACCCTCGGTCCGATTCGATCTTAGACTGGGAATGAACTCCGTATGCCTAAGTCAACCCACGAAACGAGCGTGCGGGCGCTAAGCCAACCAGAGAGGCATAATGCGCAAGCCGAGGATCGACCCGATCCCTCTCTGCATGCTGTCGGTCCCGCTGCCACAACCCTTCGTCCGACTGGGGCTTAGACATGGAATGAACTCCCTATGCCCAAGCCAACCCATGAAACGGGCGTGCAGGCACTCAACCGGCCGGAGAGGCAGAATGTGCAAGTTGAGGATCGGCCTGGTCCCCCTTACGTGCTGCTGGTCCTGCTGCTGCAACCCTCAGTCCGGTCTGATCTTAGACTAGGAATGAACTCCGTATGCTTAGGCATGGAATGAACTCCGTATGCCTAAGCCAACCCACGAAACGAGCGTGCGAGTGCTCAGCCGGCCGGAGAGGCCGGGGAGTAGCCCGATCCCTCTCTACGTGTTGCTGATCCCACTGCCGGTCTTACAGCCACAACCCTCGATCCGAATGGGGCTTAGAAATGGAATGAAATCTGTATGCCTAAGCCAACCCACGAAATGAACGTACGGTTGCTCAGCCAGCCGGAGAGGCAAAATGCGCAAGCCAGGGACCGACCCGATTCCCCCTATGTGCTGTCGATCCTGCTGCCACAACCGTCGGTTCGGTCCGATCTTAGACTGGGAATGAACTCCGTATGCCTTTGTCAACCCACAAAACGAGCGTGCGGGTGCTAGGTCGGCCTGAGAGGCATAATGCGCAAGCCTGGGATTGGCTCGATCCCCCTCTGTGTGCTGCTAATCCCATCGCCACAACCCTCGGTCCAACTGGGTCTTAGACATGGAATGAACTCCCTACGCCTCAACCAACCCACGAAATGGGCGTGCGGGCACTCAGTCGATTGGAGAGGTAGAATGCGCAAGCCGGAGATCGGCCCGGTCCACCCTTACGTGCTGTCGATCCTGCTGCTGCAACCCTCGGTTCGATTCGATCTTAGACTGGGAATGAACTCCGTATGCCTAAGTCAACCCACGAAACGAGCGTGCGGGCGCTAAGCCAACCAGAGAGGCATAATGCACAAGCCGAGGATCAACCCGATCCCTCTCTGCATGCTGTCGGTCCCGCTGCCACAACCCTTCGTCCGACTGGGGCTTAGACATGGAATGAACTCCTTATGCCCAAGCCAACCCATGAAACGGGCGTGCAGGCACTCAACCGGCTAGAGAGGCAGAATGTGCAAGTCGAGGATCGACCTGGTCCCCCTTACGTGCTGTTGGTCCTGCTGCTGCAACCCTCAGTCCGGTCTGATCTTAGACTAGGAATGAACTCCGTATGCTTAGGCATGGAATGAACTCCGTATGCCTAAGCCAACCCATGAAATGAGAGTACGGGTGCTTAGCCGATCGGAGAGGCAGAATGCACAAGTCGGGGACCGATCCGGTCCCCCCTCCGTGTTGTCGATCCTGCTGTCATAATCTTCGGTCTGGTCTGATCTTAGATTGGGAATGAACTTCGTATGCCTAAGTCAACCCATGAAACGAGCATGCCAGCGTTAAGCCGGTCGAAGAGGCATAATGCGTAAGTCGGGGATCGGCCTGATCCCCCTCTGCATGCTATCAGTCCCACTGCCACAACCCTCAGTCCGGCTGGGGCTTAGACATGGAATGAACTCCCTATGCCTAAGCCAACCCACAAAACGGGCGTGCGGGCGCTCAACCGGTCGAAGAGGCAGAATGCGCAAGCCAGGGATCAGCCCGATCCCCCATACGTACTGCAGATCTTGCTATCGGAACCCTCGATCCGGTCTGATCTCAGACTGGGAATAAACTTCGTATGCTTAGACTGGGGATGAAATCCGTATTCCTAAGTCAACCCATGAAACGAGCGTGCGAACTCTCAGCCGACCAGAGAGGCAGGATGCGTAAGTCGGGGATCGAACGGGTGGTTGGTGAGTTCAAGCACATCTTCATATTTCTGCCATGCCAATGCCATTTTTATGGCTTGTAAATTCATACAATGGTCCCCTAAGCTTCATGTGAAGTTTCGTGGCAAGACGACCCGTTTTTTATTTTTCATGATTTTTGAAACTTTTTACGGTTCGAGATTTTTTAAAATTTTTTTAGATAGAGTTTTGTCCCCAAATTTGGTAGAGATGATCCTTGTATTTTTTTGGCATGCACAAAAACATTCAGCTAAAAACTCGAAGTGGAGAAGATTTTGTGACCGTTTGAAAAAAATATCCCCATTTCAGACACTTTAATGGCTACTGGCAGCAAACCTATAAAATCTCAAATGCTTTTAAGGGGGTGTGAATTCTCGAGGTTTGATGAGGGATAGGGGAAGGGCCAAGTACCAGCACCCATCGCACATCATGTGCACACACCCCCACAGTCCCCCCAATCGCCGCAACCCCCAATGCCACCAGTTAGGCTTTCTGGCGATGCTCCGACGGTGGTGCCCCGAGTGAAAAAAAATGCGGCACCAGCACATTCCCGAGCACAGCATGTGCACCGTGGCTCAAAATCTTAGACTGGGAATGAACTCTGTATCCTTAGACATGGAATGAACTCCGTATGCCTAAGCCAACCCACGAAACGAGCGTGTGGGCACTTAACCTATCGGAGAGGCAAAATGCGCAAGCCGAGGATCGGCCCGGTCCCCCCATGCGTGCTGTCGATCCTGCTGCCGCAACCCTCGATCCAGTCTGATCTTAAACTAGGAATGAACTCTGTATGCTTAGACTGGGGATGAACTCCATATGCCTAAGTCAACCCATGAAACGAGCATTCGGACGCTCAGTCGACCGGAGAGGCATAATGTGCAAGTCGGGGTTCAGCTCGATCCTCTTTTGCGTGCTGTCGATCCCGCTACTGGTCTTGCTACCATAACCCTCAGTCCGACTGGGGCTTAGACATGGAATGAACTCTGTATGCCTAAGCCAACCCATGACATGAGCGTGCGGGCGCTCAGCCGGTCAGAAAGGCAAAATATGAAAGCCGAGGATCGACTCGATCCCCCCTGCGTGCTATCGATCCTGCTGCTGGTCTTGCAGTCGCAACCCTCGGTTCGGTCTGATCTTAGAGTGGGAATGAACTCTGTATGCTTAGACATGGAATGAACTCCGTATGCCTAAGCCAACCCACGAAACGAGCGTGCAGGGGCTCAGCCAGTCAGAGAGGCAGAATGCGTAAGTCGGGGACCGGCCCGATCCCTCCCTGCATGCTGTCGATCCTACTGCCGTAACCCTCGGTCCGGTCCAATCTTACACTGGGAATTAACTCTGTATGCCTAAGTCAACCCACGAAACGAGCGTACGGGCACTGAACCGACAGGAGAGGCATAATGCGTAAGCCAGGGATCGACCCGGTCCCCCTCTGCGTGCTGTCAGTCCCGCTGCCACAACCCTCTGTCTGACTGGGGCTTAGACATGGAATGAACTCCCTATGCCTAAGCCAACCCACGAAACAGGCGTGCGAGCGCTCAGTTGACCAGAGAGGCAGAATGCATAAGCCGAGGATCGGCCTAGTCCCCCTGCGTGCTGCTGGTCTTACTACCGCAACCCTCGGTCCGATCCGATCTTAGACTGGGAATGAACTCCGTATGCTTAGACTGGGGATGAACTCCATATGCTTAGACTAGGGATGAACTCCGTATGCCTAAGTCAACCCATGAAATGAGCGTACAGGCGCTCAACCGACTGGAGAGGCATAATGCGCAAGCCGGGGATCAGCTCGATTTACGTCTACGTGCTGTTGATCCCGCTACCGGTCCTGCTGCCACAACCCTCGGTCTGGCTAGGGCTTAGACATGGAATGAACTCCGTATACCTAAGCCAACCCACGAAACGAGCGTGCGGGTGCTCAACCGACTGGAGAGGTAGAATGCGTAAGCCGAGGATCGGCTCGATCCCCCCTACGTGCTACCGATCCTGCTACTGGTCTTGCTACTGGTCTTGCTACTGCAACCCTCGATCCGATCCAATCTTAGACTGGGAATGAACTCCGTTTGTTTAGACATGGAATGAACTCTGTATGCTTAAGCCAGCCCACGAAACATGCGTGCGGGTGCTCAGTCGACCGGAGAGCCAAAATGTGCAAGTCGGGGATCGGCTCGATCCCTGCCTACATGCTGTCGATCCTGCTACCGCAACCCTCAGTCTGGGTCAATCTTAGACTAGGAATGAACTCCATATGCCTAAGTCAACCCACGAAATGAGCATGTGGGTGCTGAGCCAGCTGGAGAGGCATAATGCGCAAGTCGAGGATCGACCCGATCCCCCTCTACGAGCTGTCGGTCCCGCCGCCACAACCATTGGTCCGGCTAGGACTTAGACATGGAATGAACTTCGTATGCCTAAGCCAACCCATGAAATGAGCGTGTGGGTGCTCAATTGACCAAAAAAGCAGAATGCGTAAGCCAGGGATTGGCCCGATCCCCTCCTGCATGCTGTCGATCTTACTGCTGGTCCTACTGCCGCAACCCTCGATCCGATGTGATCTTAGACTAAGAATGAACTCCGTATGCTTAGACATGAAATGAACTCCATATGCCTAAGCCAACCAATGAAACAAGCGTGCGGGTGCTCAGTCGGTCGGAGATGCAGAATGCGCAAGATAGGGACCGACCCGGTCCCCCCTGCATGCTGTCAATCCTGCTGCTACAACCCTCAGTCCGGTCCGATCTTAGACTAGGAATAAACTCTGTATACCTAAGTTAACCCACAAAACGAGCGTGCGGGCACTGAACCAATCAGAGAGGCATAATGCGCAAGTCGGGGATCGGCTCGATCCCCCTCTACGTGCTGTCGGCCCCGCTACCACAACCCTCGGTCCGGCTGGGGCTTAGACATGGAATGAACTCCCTATACCTAAGCCAAACCATGAAACGATCGTGTGGGCGCTTAGCCGACCGGAGAGGCAGAATGCACAAGTCAGGGATCGGCTCGATCCCCCCTACGTGCTGTCGATCCTACTATCGTAACCCTCGGTCCGGTCCGATCTTAGACTAGGAATGAACTCCGTATGCTTAGACCAGGGATAAACTCCGTATGCCTAAGTCAACCCGCGAAACGAGCGTGCGGATGCTCAATCGACTAGGGAGGCAGGATGCGCAAGTCGGGGATCGAACGGGTGGTAGGTGGGTTCA
Source organism: Durio zibethinus (assembly GCF_047325235.1). NCBI lineage: Eukaryota > Viridiplantae > Streptophyta > Magnoliopsida > Malvales > Malvaceae > Durio > Durio zibethinus. The sequence goes on from NC_143181.1 coordinate 21,892,072, forward strand.
AGAACATCTTCATATTGTTGCCATGCCAATGCCATTTTTATGGCTTGTAAATTCATACAGTGGTCCCCTACGCCTTAATGTGAAGTTTCATGGCAAGACGACCTATTTTCTATTTTTCATGATTTTTGAAACTTTTTACGGTTTGAGATTTTTTAAAATTTTTTTAGAAAGAGTTTTGTCCCCAAATTTGGTAGATATGATCCTTGTTTTTTTTTTTGCACGCACAAAAAAATTCAGCTAAAAAATCAAAGTGGAGAAGATTTTGTGACCGTTTGAAAAAAGTGTCCCCATTTCAAACACTTTAATGGCTACTGGCAGCAAACCCATAAAATCTAAAATGCTCTTTAAGGGGGTGTGAGTTCTCGAGGTTTGATGAGGGATAGGGGCCCAATATAAGGGCCAAGTACCAGCACCCATCACACATCATGTGCGCACACCCCCCGGCCCCCCAATCATCGGAACCCCCAATACCGTCGGTTAGGCTCTCCGACGATGTTCCGGCGATGGTGCCCCGGGCAAAAAAAATACGGCGCCCTAGCCTAGCATGTGCACCATGGCTCAAACTCTTAGACTGAGAATGAACTCCATATGCTTAGACATGGAATGAACTCCGTATGCCTAAGCCAACCCACGAAACGAGCGTGCGGGCGCTCAACCGGCTGGAGAGGCAGAATGCGCAAGCCGGGGATTGGCTCGGTCCCCCTACGTGCTACAGATCCTACTATCGCAACCTTTGGTATGGTTCAATCTTAGACTAGGAATGAACTCCATATACTTAGATTGGGGATGTACACCGTATGCCTAAGTCAACCCACAAAACGAGTGTATGGGCGCTCAATCGGTCGGAGAGGTAGAATGCGCAAGTCGAGGATCAACCCGATCCCCCCTGCGTGCTGTTGATCCTACTATTGGTCCTGCTATCGCAACCCTCAATCCGGTCTGATCTTAGACTGGGAATGAACTCTGCATGCTTAGACATGGAATGAACTCCGTATGCCTAACCTAACCCACGAAACGAGCATGCGGGCGCTTAGCCGGTCTAAAAGGCAAAATGCACAAGTCGAGGATCGACCCGGTCCCCCCCAGCGTGCTGTCGATCATGCTGTCGCAACCCTCGATCAGGTTCAATCTTAGACTGGGAATGAATACAGTATGCCTAAGTTAACCCATGAAACAAGCGTTCAGGCACTAAGTCGATCGAAGAGGCATAATGCCCAAGTCAGGGATCAATCCGATCCCCCTCTGCATGCTGTCGATCCCACTATCGGTCCTGCTGCCACAACCCTTGGTCCAGCTGGGGCTTAGACATGGAATGAACTTTGTATTCCTAAGCCAACCCACGAAACGAGCATGCAACAGTAGGTCAGAGAGGTAGAATGCCCAAGCTGAGGATCGGCCCAGTCCCCCCTGCACGCTATCGATCCTGTTCCTGGTACTACTATAGCAACCCTTGGTTTGATCCGATCCTAGATTGGGAATGAACTCCATATGCTTAGACATGGAATGAACTCTGTATGCCCAAGCCAACCCACAAAATGAGCGTGCGGGCACTCAGCCGGCCAGAGAAGTAGAATGTGCAAGTCGAGATCTGGCTCGGTCCCCCCTGCATACTATCGATCTTGCTGCTGCAACCCTTGGTTCGGTCCAATCTTAGACTGGGAATGAACTTCGTATGCCTAAGTCAACCCACGAAACAAGCGTATGGGTGCTGAGCTGGCTGAAGAGGCATAATGCGCAAGCCAGGGATCGACCCGATCCCCCTCTACGTGCTGTCGGTCCTGCTGCCACAACCCTCGGTCCGACTGGGGCTTAGACATGGAATGAACTCCCTATGCCTAAGCCAACCCATGAAATGGGCGCGCAGGCATTCAACCGGCCGGAGAGGCAGAATGCGCAAGCCGGGGATCGACCCAGTCCCTCCTATGTGCTACTGATCCTACTACCGCAACCCTCGGTCCGGTTCGATCTTAGACTGGGAATGAACTCCGTATGCTTAGACTAGGGATGAACTCCGTATGCCTAAGTCAACCCATAAAATTAGCGTGCGGACGCTCAGCCGACCAGAGTGGCAGGATGCACAAGTCAAGGATCGAACGAGTGGTTGGTGGGTTCAAGCACATCTTCATACTTCTGCCAAGCCAATGCCATTTTCATGGCTTGTAAATTCACACAATGGTCCCCTACACCTTCATGTGAAGTTTCGTGGCAAGACGACCCATTTTCTATTTTTCATGATTTTTGAAACTTTTTACGGTTCGGGATTTTTTAAAATTTTTTTAGAAAGATTTTTGTCCCTAAATTTGGTAGACGTGATCCTTGTAAATTTGTTGGCATGCATAGAAAAATTCAGCTAAAAACTCGAAGTGGAGAAGATTTTGTGATTGTTTGAAAAAAGTGTCCCTATTTTAGACACTTTAATGGCTACTGGCAGCAAACCTATAAAATCTTAAATGCTCTTTAAGGGGGTGTGAATTCTCAAGGTTTGATGAAGGATAGGGGGCCAATATAAGGGCCAAGTACCAGTACCCACCGTACATCATGTGCGCACACCCCCCGGCCCGCCCAATCATCAGAACCCCCAATGCCACCGGTTAGACTCTCCAGCGATGCTCCGATGATGCTCCGAGGATGGTGCCCCGTGCAAAAAAAATACGACACCAGCACATGCTCGAACCCAGCATGTGCACCGCGGCTCAAACTCTTAGACTGGAATAAACTCCGTATGTTTAGACATGGAATGAACTCCGTATGCCTAAGCCAACCCACGAAATGAGCGTACAGGAGCTCAATCGACTAGAGAGGTAGAATGCGCAAGCCAGGGATTGGCCCGATCCCTCTCTGTGTGCTACCGATCCTGTTGCCATAACCTTCAGTCCGGTTGGGGCTTAGACATGGAATGAACTCCCTATGCCTAAGCCAACCCACGAAACGGGTGTGTGACCGCTCAGCCAGCCAAAGAGGCAGAATGCGCAAGCCGAATATTGGCCCGATCCCCCCTGCGTGCTATCGATCCTGCTGTCGCAACCCTCGATTCGATTTGATCTTAGACTAGGAATGAACTCCGTATGCTTAGACTAGGGATGAACTCCGTATGCCTAAATCAACCCATAAAACGAGCCTACAGGCGTTCAGCTGGTCGGAGAGGCCAATCGAAGAGGTAGAAAACGCAAGCCGGGGATCGACCCGATCCCCCCCAACGTGCCGTCAATCCTGTTGCTGGTCCTGCTGCCTCAACCCTTAGTGCGATCCGATCTTAGACTGGGAATGAACTCCGTATGCTTAGACATGGAATGAATTCCCTATGCCTAAGCCAATCCACGAAACGGGCGTGCGATCTCTCAGCCAAGCAAAGAGGTAGAATACGCAAGCTGGCGATTGGCCCGATCCCCCCTGCGTGCTACCGATCCTGCAGCCGTAACCCTCTGTCCAGTTTGATCTTAGACTAGGAATGAACTCCATATGCTTAGACTAGGGATGAACTCCGTATGCCTAAGTCAACCCATGAAACAAGTATGCAGGCGCTCAACCGGTCGGAGAGGCCGATCGAAGAGGTAGAATGCACAAGCTGGGGATCAATCCGGTCCCCCCTTATGTACTATCGATCCTGCTACTGGTCTTACTGTCGTAACCCTCGGTTCGATCCGATCTTAGATTGGGAATGAACTCCGTATGCTTAGACATGGAATGAACTTCGTATGCCTAAGCCAACCCACGAACGAACGTGCAGGCACTCAGCCGATCGGAGAGGCAGAATGCTTAAGCCGGGGATCGACCTGATCCCCCCTGCATGCTGTCGATCCTGCTATCGCAACCCTCAATCCGATCTGATCTTAGACTGGGAATGAACTCCGTATGACTAAGTCAACCCATGAAACAAGCGTTCGGGTGCTGAGCCAATCGGAGAGTCATAATGCATAAATCGGGGGTCAGCCTGGTCCCCTTCTGTGCGCTATCGATCCCGCTGCCACAACTCTCAGTTCGACTGGGGCTTAGATATGGAATGAACTCCCTATGCCTAAGCCAACCCACGAAACGGGCATGCGGGCGCTCAGCCAGTTAGAGAGGCAGAATCGTAAGCCGAAGATCGGCCTGGTTCCCTTTATGTGCTACCGATCCTGCTGTCGCAACCCTCGATCCGGTCTGATCTTAAATTGGGAATAAACTCCGTATGCTTAGACTGGGGATGAACTTCGTATGCCTAAGTCAACCCATAAAATGAGCATGTGGGTGCTCAGTCGGCCGGAGAGGCCGATCGGAGAGGCATAATGTGCAAGCCGAGGATCATCCTGGTCCCCCTGTGTGTGCTGTCGATCTCGCTGTCGGTCCTACTAGCACAACTCTCAGTCCAGCTGGGGCTTAGACATGGAATGAACTCTGTATGCCTAAGCCAACCAACGAAACAAGCATGCGGGTGCTCAGCCGACTGGAGAGGCAGAACGTATAAGTCAAAGATTGGTCGATCCCCCCTGCGTGTTGCCGATCCTGCTGCCGTAACCCTCGATCCAGTCTGATCATAGACTAGGAATGAACTTCATATGCTTAGACATGGAATGAACTCCATATGCCAAAGCCAACCCATGAAACAAGCGTGCAGGCGCTCAACCGACTGGAGAGGTAGAATGCGCAAGCCGGGGAACGGTCCGGTCCCCCCTGCGTGCTATTGATCCTACTGTCGTAACCCTCGGTCTGATCTAATTTTAGACTGGGAATGAACTCTATATGCTTAGACTGGGGATGAACTTCGTATGCCTAAGTCAACCCACAAAACGAGCGTGCAGACGCTCAACCGACCAGAGAGGTAGGATGCGCAAGCCGAGGATCGAACGGGAGGTAGGTGGGTTGAATCACATCTTCATATTTTTGCCATGCCAATAGTATTTTTTTGGCTTGTAAATTCATACAATGGTCCCCTATGCCTTCATGTGAAGTTTCGTGGCAAGATGACCCGTTTTCAATTTTTCATGATTTTCAAAACTTTTTACGGTTCAGGAGTTTTTAAAATTTTTTTAGATTGAGTTTTATCCCCAGATTTGGTAGAGGTGATCTTTGTATTTTTTTTGGGATGCACAAAAAAATTTAGCTAAAAACTCAAAGTGGAGAAGATTTTGTGACCGTTTGAAAAAAGCATCCCCATTTCATACACTTTAATGGCTACTGGCAGCAAACCTATAAAATCTCAAATGCTCTTTAAGGGGGTGTGAGTCTCGAGATTTGATGAGGCATAAGGGGCCAATATAAGGGCCAAGTACCAGAACCCACTGCACATCATGTGCGCACACCCCCCGGCCCCTCCAATCGTCAGAACCCCCAATGTCGCCGGTTAGGCTCTCCGGCGATGCTCCGGTGATGCTCCGACGATGGTGCCCCGGGCAAAAAAAATACGGCACCAGCACATGCCCGAGCCCAGTATGTGCACCGTAGCTCAAACTCTTAGACTGGGAATGAACTCAATATGCTTAGACATGGAATGAACTTCGTATGCCTAAGCCAACCCATGAAACAAGTGTATGGGCGCTCAGCCGGTCGGAGAGGCAGAATGTGCAAGCCGGGGATCGGCTTGATCCCTCTCTGCGTGCCACAGGTCCCGCTGCCACAACCCTCGGTCCAGCTGGGGCTTAGACATGGAATGAACTCTCTATGCCTAAGCCAACCCGTGAAACGGGCGTGCGGGCACTCAGCCTACCGGAACGACCGACCGGAGAGGCAGAATGCGCAAGCCTAGGATCGACCCGATCCCCCCTACGTGCTGCCGATCCTACTGCTGGTCCTGCTACCGTAACCCTTGGTCCGGTCCTATCTTAGACTGCCAACGTACTCCGTATGCTTAGACATGTAATGAACTCCGTATGCCTAAGTCAGCCCACGAAACGAGCGTACGGGCGCTCAGTCGGCCGGAGAGGTAGAATACGCAAGCTGAGGATCAGCCCGATCCCCACCTGTGTGCTGTCGATCCTACTGTCACAACCCTCGATCCGGTCTGATCTTAAACTGAGAATGAACTTTGTATGCCTAAGTCAACCCACAAAACGAGCATTCGGGCGTTGAGCTGACCGGAGAGGAATAATGCACAAGCCGGGGATCGGCCCAGTCCCCCGTATGCCTAAGCCAACCCATGAAACAAGCGTGCGGGTGCTCAGTCGGCCGGAGAGGCAGAATGTGCGAGCTGAGGATCGGCCTAATCCCCCTCTGTGTGCTGTCGGTCCTGCTGCCACAACCCTTGATCCGACTGGGGCTTAGACATTGAATGAGCTCCTTACGCCTAAGCCAACCCATGAAATCGACGTGCGGGCACTCAGTCGGTCAGAGAGGCAGAATGTGCAAGCCAAGGATCTGTCCGATCCTCCCTACGTGCTGCTGATCTTGTTGTCGCAACCCTCGGTCCGATCTGATCTTAGATTGAGGATGAACTCTGTATGCTTAGATTGGGGATGAACTCCATATGCCTAAGTCAACCCACGAAACGAGCGTGCAGGCGCTCAGTCGACCAGAGAGGTAGATGCGCAAGTCGGGGATCGAACGGGTGGTCGGTGGGTTCAAGCACATCTTCATATTTCTGCCATGCCAATGCCATTTTTATGGCTTCTAAATTCATACAATGGTCCCCTATGCCTTCATGTGAAGTTTCGTGGCAAGACGACCCATTTTTTATTTTTCATGATTTTCAAAACTTTTTGCGGTTTGGGATTTTTTTAAATTTTTTAGAAAGATTTTTGTCCCCAAAATTGGTAGAGCTGATCCTTATATTGTTTTTGGCATGCACAAAAAAATTCAGCTAAAAACTTGAAGTGGAGAAGATTTTGTGACCGTTTGAAAAAAGTGTCCCCATTTTAGACACTTTAATGGCTACTGGCAGCAAACCTATAAAATCTCAAATGCTCTTTAAGGGTGTGAGTTCTCGGGGTTTGATGAGGGATAGGGGGCCAATATAAGGGCCAAATACCAGCACCCATCACACATCATGTGCGCACACCCCCCGACCCCCCCAATCGCCGGAACCCCCAATGCCACCGGTTAGGCTCTCCGACGATGCTTCGACGATGGTGCCCCGGGCGAAAAAAATGTGGCACAGCACATGGCCGAGTCCAGCATGTGCACCATGGCTCAAAGTCTTAGACTGGGAATAAATTCCATATGCTTAGATAAGGAATGAACTCCGTATGCCAGAGCCAACCCACGAAACCAACGTGCAGGTGTCATGGGCTCTGACCTTAGACTCAGAAACCGTGCGGCCTTAGGCTTGGAATCTGCTCTTTTATGCCTAAGTTAGCCTAAAACACAAGTGTCCAGGCACTAGAACAATGGGAAGGGCTGATTACGCAAGTTAAAGAGAAACAGGATAAGAAGACAGAATTCTGGAAATGCTATTGTATTCACTGAAATAAAAGTGTTTGATGGTGTACAAATGAGGGTGGAGCAGCCCTCTATTTATAGTTGAGGCTCCAGCTACAACTTAATGGCAATATCTATAGAATAAAGGCTAAAATCATGGGATTATATAGATTACAATCAATCAAGATGCTAACTTCTGATTTTTAGGGTCAACCAAATCTGCCAGGATGCTCCTACTGATCCTGCCTGCTTCCAGAAGCTTCCCTTGCGTGTCCAGCACCTTGGGCCCTTCTGGATGTGGTGCGGGCATCTTGTATGCCAAGCCTTGGTCTCACGGGCTGGCCTGCAAGTTGAGCGGGCGTTCTGAACTCATTTGCAAGGCTTTGCACACAGATACCCGCCAGTACGCCTGGTTTGTGGGCCTCAACCTCTGGCTCACCTGCTGGTCCGCTTGATGTGCCTGGTGCGTCTACCCAGGGCATGACATTCTCCCCCACCTGATTGTGCAATGCCTTCATTGCGTCTTCTGCATGGTACTACCTAATCTGGTCCCCAAACTGCCATAAGTCATCTGCTAGTTCCTAGCTCGCCTCACTATCTGGAAGTCCCTTCCAGCGCACCAAGTACTTATGTCTTGGTTGATAGTTCTTCTGTCTCACCTCCTGGTCAGCCATGATGCTGTAGACCTCCTTCTCATATGAGGCCCTTGCTCCCAATGGTGCACGCTTTGACTCTGCCCGTCCTGGATCTCCCTCATCCTCATGGAACGGCTTGAGCATGCTCGCATAGAACATCGGGTGTACCCTCGCTTGGGTGGCATATCTAGCTTGTAGGCAACCTTGCCTACCCTCTTGACTACTCGAAAAGGTCCCTCATACCTCTAGACTAGGCCTTTGTGCAGCCCCCTATGGTGCGTAATGAGATGCAGCTTCACCAACACCAAGTCTCCAACCTGGAACTGCACATCCCGCCTCTTCTGGTCTGCCCACTTCTTCGACCTCTTGGCCGCCTTGTGTAGACAAACTCTGGCCAAGTTAGTTTGCTCCTACCATGCCTTGGCAAACTTGTATGCTGCTGGATTCGACCCTGTATAACCTGCAGCAATCGAACCGGGTGTTAGTGGTTGTTGCCCTATCACAACCTCAAATGGGCTCTGGTTCGTTACCTCGCTCCTTTGCAAGTTGTAGGAAAACTATGCCATGTCTAGCAGCTTTGGCCAGTCCCTTTGTGTGGCACTCACATAGTGCCTGAGGTAGACCTCCAATAGTCCATTTACTCGCTCTGTCTACCCATCGGTCTGTGGATGCATGCTGGTGGAAAAGTTCAAGTCTGATCCCAACAGCTTGAACAACTCAGTCCAGAACCTACCCGTCCCGATCACTAACAATGGTCCTCGGCACTCCCTAGTACTTAACCATGTTCTTCAGGAACAATCGAGCTGCCTCCTCAACTGGGTACTCCTTGGTTGCTGGAATGAAGATTCCATACTTGGAAAACCTGTCCACCACTACCATGATGCTTCCAAACACTTCTGCTTTAGGTAGACCGACTATAAAGTCCAGAGAAACACTCTCCCATGGTCGCTCTAGCACTGGCAATGGCTCCAAGAGATCGCCTGGTTTCTTGAGCTCCACCTTGTCCTGTTGTCACACAAGACAAGTTTTCACATAGGCCTCCACATCATCCCTCATGTGCGGCCAGTAGTACTAGTCCTCGATCAGTACCAAGGTGCGGCTCACTCCGGGGTGTCCAGCCCACCTTGAATCATGGCATTCTTGCAAAACTTCCTTACGAAGCTTCCCGTGCTACGACACAAATAGTCTACTGCCCCTGGTGTACAGCAAGCCATCCTATAACCAAAATTGTCTAGTCTTACCTTGCTGGGCGTACTCTATCAAAGCCTTGGTTGTAGGATCATGCGTAAGTCCCTCCTTCATGTGCGGTACCAGTGACCCCTCTGGTTGGCTAATGGCAGCAAGGTTAGCCTTCCTGCTCAGGGCATCTGCCACTAGGTTCACCCGTCCTAGCTTGTACTCCATCTGGAAATCAAATTTTGCAAGAAAATCTTACCATCTAGCCTACTTGGGGGACAGGTTCTTCTACGTCTAGAAGTAGCTGGTCACCACATTGTCCGTCCTCACCACGAACCTTGACCCCAATAGGTAATGGCGCCAAGTGCGCAAGCAGTGCACCACTGCAGTCATCTCCTTCTCTTGGACTGTGTACTTGCGCTCAGTCTCATTCAGCTTCCTACTCTCAAATGCGATTGGACGTCCCTCCTGCATCAATACGCCCCCTATGGCAAAGTCTGATGCATCCATATGCACCTCATACGGCTTGGCATGGTCTGGCAAGGCCAAGACTGGCTCCTCAGTCACAGCCCGCTTTAACCTGTCAAAGGCTTCCTGGCACCCTATGCTCCACTCCCATGCTCTCCCTTTCTTGAGCAAGTCAGTCAATGGCATGGCTATTGCTAAGTGACCTTTGATGAAGCGCCTGTAGTAGTTAACCAGCCCAAGGAATGATCTCAACTCAGTGACCTTGGCTGATGGTTGCCACTCCAGGATGGCGTGTATCTTGCCTTCATCCATGCGTATCCTGCCACTTCCCACTATGTGGCCAAGGAATGGGATCTCCTGCTAGGTGAATGAGCACTTCTCCCTCTTGACAAACAGCTTGTGCACCCGCAACACCTCGAACACCTATCTCAAGTGGTCTACATGCTCTCCCAAAGTCTGGCTATAGATCACAAAGTCATCCAAATAAACCACAACAAACTGATTAAGGAATGACTGAAGTACCTTGTTCATAAGGGTGCAGAATGTTACTGGGGTGTTCATGAGTCCGAAAGGCATCACCAAGAACTCATACAAACCATACCGAGTGACACATGCTATCTTTGGCTCATCTCCCTCCACGATCCTGACTTGATAGTAGCCCGACCTCAAATCCAGCTTGGTGAACCACCTTGCACTCCCAAGTTGATCAAACAAGTCTGCAATGAGTGGGATGGGGTACTTGTTCTTGATGGTCAGCTTGTTTAAAGCCCGGTAGTCTATGCACAGTCGCAATGACCCATCATGCTTGCGTTGGAATAGAACTGGTGCACCATAGGGTGCCTTCGATGACCTGATGAAGCCAGCATCAACTAACTCTTTGAGTTGCTTCCTCAACTCCTCCAACTCTGGTGGAGACATTCGGTAAGGGGCTCTGGTTGGTGGTTTGGCCTCAGACACCAGCTCGATCTTGTGGTCCACCTCCCTTTTAGGTAGTAGCTTGCTAGGCAGCTTTGCGGGCATCACATCATTAAAGGTCTTCAGCACCTTTAGCACCTCCAAGGGTGACTCAGTCTCCTTTTCCCTTGGCTCATCATATTTCAGGGCTGCCAAGAAGGTGTCTTCTTGTCTGCTTATCACCTTGGCAAATTGGATGGCTGACACCACCCGCACCTCATCATCAGCATACTCTAGGTAAAATTGTTCTCTGAACTCTTTTTGGAACTCTGCCTAGGTTCCAATCTTGGCGCTCCTATGCCTGACATCATCACACCTGCACCTCTACCACAATAAGGCTACATCAGTGAGATACATAGTAACAGTGCTTACCTTTATTGCCTCGTCTTGCATGCCCATGGCCTGGAAGTACTGCTCCATACCCCACAGGTAGTTGTCTACTTCCTTGGCCACCCTAGTCCCTTTGAACTCCTAAGGCTTGGGGACATCCAATCTGGATTTGGACACTCCAACAAACATGCCATTCCCAATGGCAGTCTTGCAAGCAACGAGCTCACTGGCAAGCTTTTCCATCCGCTGGTGCATGGCCTCCATGCCATCGCGCAAGGTCAGCACTTTAGCCTCCAAGGTCTAATTCTTTCGGGTGAACACGTCCAAGCCTTTGTTGAAAGCAGCTTCCAACTCACTTTGGATCTCCTCCCCCATGGAGTCTAGCGATGCAATGTGAGTCTTTACCTCCTCAAGCTTCTCCCCCATGTTGCCTATGGTCACCTCCACCTTGGCCAACCTACCGTCCATGGTAGACCAGATATCTCTAGAACTGGCTTTCTTGCCTCTTCCACACCCATGCTCCTGGGCCTCTGGTTGTTGGCTAGCAACGTTGCTTTGGGATGCCATCTTCTCAATCACGATCTAACTTGCACAACACAAACACGCAGAATCAAACTTGCTCTGATACCAATTGTCACGGGCTCCGACCTTAGACTCAGAAACTGTGCGGCCTTAGGCTTGGAATCTCCTCCTTTATGCCTAAGTCAGCCTAAAACACAAGTGTGCGGGCACTAGAACAATGGGAAGGGCTGATTACGCAAGTTAAAGAAAAACAGGATAAAAAGACAAAATTCTAGAAATACACTTGTATTCACTGAAACAGAAGTGTTTGATGGTGTACAAATGAGGGTGGAGCAGCCCTCTATTTATAGTTGAGGCTCTAGCTACAACTTAATGGCAATATCCCTAGAATAAAGGCTAAAATCATGGGATTATACAGATTACAATCAATCAGGATGCTAACTCCTGATTTTTAGGGTCAACCAAATCTGCCAGGATGCTCCTGCTGATCCTGCCTGCTTCCAGAAGCTTCCCTTGTGTGTTCAGCACCTTGGGCCCTTCTGGATGTGGTACGAGCAGCTTGTATGCCAGGCCTTGGTCTCACGGGCTGGCCTACAAGTTGGGCGGGTGTTCTGAACTCATTTGCTAGGCTTTACGCACAAATACCTGCTAGCACGCCTGGTTTGCGGGTCTCAACCTCTGGCTCACCTGTTGGTCCGCCTGATGTGCCTAGCGCACCAGCCTAGGGCATGACACAGGTGCTCAGCCGGTCGGAGAGGCAGAATGCGCAAGCCATGGATCAACCCGATCACCCTCTGCGTACTGCCGGTCTTGCTACCACAACCCTCGGTCCGGCTAGGGCTTAGACATGTAATGAACTCCCTATGCCTAAGCCACCCCACGAAACGAGCATACAGGCACTCAACCAGCCGGAAAGGTAGAATGCACAAGTCGAGGATCGATCCGATCCCCCCTGCGTGCTTTCGATCCTGCTACCGCAACCATCGGTCTGATTCGATCTTAGATTAGGAATGAACTCTGTATGCTTAGATTGGGGATGAACTCCGTATGCCTAAGTCAACCAGCCGAAGAGGTAGAATGCGCAAGTCGAGGATCGGCCTGGTCCCCCCTGCGTACTGTCGATCCTGCTGCTGGTCTTACTGCCGTAACCCTTGGTCCGGTCTGATCTTAGACTGGGAATGAACTTCGTATGCTTATACATGGAATGAACTCCGTATGCCTAAGCCAACCCATGAAACGAGCGTGCGGGCGGTCAGTCGGTTGGAGTGGCAGAATGTGCAAGTCGAGGACCAGCCCGGTCCCCCCTACATACTGTTGATCCTGCTATCGCAACCCTCAGTTCGACCCAATCTTAGACTGGGAATGAACTCTGTATGCCTAAGTCAACCTATGGAACGAGCGTTCGTGCGCTGAGCCGGCCGGAGAGGCATAATACACAAGTCGAGGATCGGCCCGGTCCCCCTCTGCGTGCTACCGGTCCCGCTGTCACAACCCTTGATTCAGCTGGGGCTTAGACATGGAATGAACTCCCTATGCCTAAGCCAACCCACGAAACGGGTGTACGGGCACTCAGCTGGCCGGATAGGTAGAATGCACAAATCGGGGATCGGCTCGATCTTCCCTGTGTGCTGTCAATCCTGCTGTCGCAAACCTCGGTCCGATCTGATCTTAGACTGGGAATGAACTCCGTATGCTTAGACTGGGGATGAAGTTCGTATGCCTAAGTCAACCCACAAAACGAGCGTGCGGGCGATCAGCCGACCGGAAGGCCAACCGAAGAGGCATAATGCGTAAGTCGGGGATCAGCCTAGTCCCCCTCTACATGCTACCGATCTCGCTGTAGGTCCTGTTGCCATAACCCTTGGTCTGGTTGGGGCTTAGACATGGAATGAACTCTGTATGCCTAAGCCAACCCAAAAAATGAGCGTACGGGGGCTCAGCCGATCGGAGAGGCAGAATGCGCAAGCCGAGGACCAACCCGATCCCCCATGCGCATTGTCGATCCTACTGTTAGTCCTGCTACCGCAACCCTCAGTCCGGTCCGATCTTAGACTGGAAATGAACTCCATATGCTTAGACATGGAATAAACTCTGTATGCCCAAGCCAACCCATGAAACGAGAGTGTGGGTGCTCAGTCGACCGGAGAGGCAGAATGCGTAAGCCGGGGACCAACCCGGTCCACCCTACGTGCTGTCGATCCTGCTGCTGGTCCTACTATCGTAACCCTCGGTCTGATCCGATCTTAGACTGGGAGTGAACTCTGTATGCTTAGACATGGAATGAACTCCGTATGCCCAAGCCAACCCACAAAACGAGCGTGCGGGTGCTTAGTTGATCGGAGACATAGAACATGCAAGTCGAGGATCGATCCGGTACCCCCTGCGTGCTGTCAATCCTGCTGCTGGTCCTGCTGTCGATCTTACTACTGGTCCTGCTGCCGTAACCCTCGATCCAGTTTGATCTTAGACTGGAATGAACTCCATATGCTTAGAAATGGAATGAACTCCGTATGCCTAAGCCAACCCACGAAATGAGCGTGCGGGCGCTCAGCAGGCCGAAGAGGCAGAATGTGCAAGTCGGGGACCGGCCCGATCCCCCCCAATGTGCTATCGATCCTGCTGTTGGTCCTGCTACCACAACCCTCAGTCTGGTCCAATCTTAGACTGGGAATGAACTCCGTATGCTTAGACATGGAATGAACTCCGTATGCCTAAGCCAACCCATGAAACGAGCATGCGGGCGCTGAACCAATCGGAGAGGCATAATCCACAAGCAGGGGATCGACCCGATCCCCCTCTGTGTGCTACAGGTCTCGCTGCCACAACCCTCGATCCCCCTCTATGTGCTGCAGGTCCCGCTGCCACAACCCTCGATCCCCCTCTGTGTGCTGCAGGTCCCGCTGCCACAACCCTCGGTCCGATTGGGGCTTAGACATGGAATGAACTCCCTATGCCTAAGCCAATCCACGAAATGGGTTTACGGGGGCTCAGCCGACCGGAGAGACAGAATGCGTGAGCCAAGGATCGACTCGATCCCCCCTGCGTGCTATCGATCCTACTATCATAACCCTCAGTCGGTTCGATCTTAGATTGGGAATGAACTCCATATGCTTAGACTGGTGATGAACTTTGTATGCCTAAGTCAACCCACGAAACGAGCGTACGGGTGCTCAGCCGACCAGAGAGGCAGGATGCATAAGCTGGGGATTGAACGGGTGGTAGGTGGGTTCAAGCACATCTTCATATTTCTGGCGTGCTAATGTCATTTTTATGGCTTGAAAATTCATACAATGGTCCCCTAAGCCTTCATGTGAAGTTTCGTGGCAAGACGACCCGTTTTTTATTTTTCACTATTTTTGAAACTTTTCACGAGTTTTGTCCCCACATTTGGTAGAGGTGATCCTTGTATTTTTGTTGGCATGCTCAAAAAAATTCAGCTAAAAACTCGAAGTGGAGAAGATTTTGTGACCGCTTGAAAAAAGTGTCCCCATTTTAGACACTTTAATAGCTACTGGCAGCAAACCTATAAAATCTCAAATGCTCTTTAAGGGGGTGTGAGTTCTCGAGGATTGATGAGGGATAGGGGGCCAATATAAGGGCCAAGTACCAGCACCCATCGCACATCATGTGCGCACACCGCCCGGCCCCCCAATCCCTAGAACCCCCAATGTCGTCGGTTAGGCTCTCCGACGATGCTTCGACGATGGTGCCCTGGGTGAAAAAAATGTGACACTAGCCCAAGCCCGAGCCCAGCATGTGCACCGTGGCTCAATCTCTTAGACTGGGAATGAACTCCGTATGCTTAGACATGGAATGGACTCTGTATACCTAAGCCAACCCACAAAACGAACGTGCGGGCGCTCAACCGACCGGAGAGGCAGAATGCGCAAGCCAGGGATCAACCCGACCTCCCCTGCGTATTGTCGATCCTGCTACTACAACTCTCGATTCGGTCTGATCTTAGACTGGGAATCAACTCCGTATGCTTAGACTGGGGATGAACTCTGTATGCCTAAGTCCACCCATGAAACGAGCGTGCGGGTGCTCAGCTGGTCGGAGAGGCGTATTGTGAAAGCCGGGGATCAGCTCGGTCCCCTTTTGCATGCTGCTGATCTCGCTGTTGGTCCTGCTACGACAACCCTCGGTCTGGTTGGGGCTTAGACTTGGAATGAACTTCGTATGCCTAAGCCAACCCATGAAACGAGCTTGCTGGCACTCAATTGATCGAAGAGGCAGAATGCGTAAGCCGGGGATCGACCAGATCCCCCTCTGTATGCTACCGATCCCGCTGTCGGTCTTGCTGCCACAACCCTCGATTCGGCTGGGGCTTAGACATGGAATGAACTCTGTATGCCTAAGCCAACCCACAAAATGAGCGTACAGGCGCTCAGTCGATCGGAGAGGCAGAATGTGCAAGCCGGGGATCGACCCGATCCCCCCTTGCGTGCTGTCGATCCTGCTGCTGGTCCTGCTGCAGAACCCTCGGTCTGATCTGATCTTGGACTGGGAATGAACTTTGTATGCTTAGCCATGGAATGAACTCTGTATGCCTAAGCCAACCCATGAAACGAGCGTGCGGGCATTCAGTCGATCGGAGAGGCAGAATGCACAAGCCGAGGATTGGCCCGATCCCCCCCTGTGTGCTGTCGATCCTGCTACTGCAACCCTCAGTCGAGTTCAATCTTAGACGGGGAATGAACTACGTATGCCTAAGTCAACCCATAAAATGAGCGTACGGGCGCTGAGCCGACCGGAGAGGCATAATGCGAAGCCGGGGATCAGCCCGATCCCTCTCTGCGTGCTGTCGATCCCGCTGCCATAACCCTCGGTCCGACTGGGGCTTAGACATGGAATGAACTCCCTATGCCTAAGCCAACCCATGAAACAGGCGTGCGGGCGCTCATTCGGCCGGAGAGGCAGATTGCCCAAGTTGGGGATCAGCTCGATCCCCCCTACGTGCTGTCGATCCTATTGTCGCAACCCTCGGTCCGATCCAATCTTACACTAGGAATGAACTCCGTATGCTTAGACTGGGGATGAACTCTGTATGCCTAAGTCAACCCATGAAACAAGCGTGTGGGTGCTCAGTCGGTCGGAGAGGCAGAATGCGCAAGCTGGGGATTGACCCGATCCCTTCCTACGTGCTGTCAATCCTACTGCTAGTCCTGCTGTCGCAACCCTCGGTCTGGTTCGATCTTGGACTGGGAACGAACTCCATATGCTTAGACATGGAATGAAATCCCTATGCCTAAGCCAACCCACGAAATGGGTTTGTGGGCGCTCAGTCGACCAGAGAGGCAGAATGCGCAAGCTGGGGATCAACCTGGTCCACCTTGTGTGCTACCGATCCTACTGTTGCAACCCTCGATCTGGTCCGATCTTAGACTTGAAATGAACTCCATATGCGTAGACTAGGGATGAACTTTGTATGCCTAAGTCAACCCATGAAACGAACGTATGGGCGCTCAGTCGACCGGAGAGGCAGGATGCATAAGCCAGGGATCGAACAAGTAGCAAGTGGGTTCAAGCACATATTTATATTTCTTCCATGCCAATGCCATTTTTATGGCTTGTAAATTCATACAATAGTCCCATAGGCCTTCATGTGAAGTTTCGTGGCAAGACGACCCGTTTTTTATTTTTCACGATTTTTGAAACTTTTTACGATTCGAGATTTTTAAAAATTTTTTTTGAAAGATTTTTGTCCCCACATTTTGTAGAGGTGATCCTTGTATTTTTTTTGGCATGCTAAAAACAATTTAGCTAAAAACTCAAAGTGGAGAAGATTTTATGACCGTTTGAAAAAAGTGTCCCCATTTTAGACACTTTAATGGCTACTGGCAGCAAACCCATAAAATCTCAAATGCTCTTTAAGGGGGTGTGAGTTCTCGAGGTTTGATGAGGGATAGGGGGCATATATAAGGGCCAAGTGCCAGCACCCATCGCACATCATGTGCGCACACCCCCCGGCCCCCCCAATCGCTGGAACCCACAATGCCGCCGGTTAGGCTCTGCGGTAATGCTCTGATGATGCTCCGGCAATGGTGCCCCGGATGAAAAAAATGTGGCACCAGCACATGCTCGAGCCCAGCATGTGCACCGTGGCTCAAAATCTTAGATTGGGAATGAACTCCGTATGCCTAAGCCAACCCACGAAACGAGCGTGCGGGCGCTCAGCCGACTGGAGACACAGAATGCTCAAGCCGGGGAACGGCCCGGTCCCCCCCTACGTGCTGTCGATCTTGCTGCCGCAACCCTCGGTCTGATCTGATCTTACACTGGGAATGAACTCTGTATGCATAAGTCAACCCAGGAAACGAGCATGCGAGTGCTGAGCTGGCCGAAGAGGCATAATGCGTAAGGCGAGGATCGACCCGGTCCCCCTTTGCGTGGTGTCGGTCCCGCTACCACAACCCTCGGTCTGGCTGGGGCTTCGACATGGAATGAACTCCCTATGCCTAAGCCAACACATGAAACGGGCTTGCGGGCGCTCAACTGACTGGAGAGGCAAAATACGCAAGCCGGGGATCGACCTGGTCCCTCCTGCGTGCTATCGATCCTGCTATCGCAACCCTCAGTCCGGTTCGATCTTAGACTGGGAATAAACTCCGTATGCTTAGACTGGGGATGAACTCCATATGCCTAAGTCAACCCACAAAATGAGCGTGCGGGCGCTCAGCCGGCTGGAAAGGTATAATGCGCAAGCCGGGGAGCAGCCCAGTCCCCCTCTACGTGCTGCTGATCCCACTGTCGGTCCCACTGCCACAACCCTCAGTCCCACTAGGGCTTACACATGGAATGAACTTCTTATGCCTAAGCCAACCCACGAATTGAGTGTACGAGCGCTCAGCCGGTCGGAGAGGTAGAAGGCCTAAGCCAAGGATCGGCCCGATCCCCCCTACGTGCTATCGATCCTACTGCTGGTCCTGCTGCGTAACCCTCGGTCTGGTCTAATCTTAGACTGGGAATGAACTCTGTATGCTTAGACATGGAATGAACTCCGTATGCCTAAGCCAACCCACGAAACGAGGGTACGAGCGCTCAGTCGGTCGGAAAGGCAGAATGCGCAAGCCGGGGACCAATCGGGTCCCCCCTACGTGCTGTCGATCTTGCTGCCATAACCCTCAGTCTGGTCCAATCTTAGACTAGGAATGAACTCCGTATGCCTAAGTCAACCCACAAAACAAGCATGCGGGTGTTGAGCCGGCCGGAGAGGCATAATGCGCAAGCCGAGGATCGGCCCGGTCCCCCTTTGCGTGCTACCAGTCTCGCTGCCACAACCCTCAATCCGGTTGGGGGTTAGACATGGAATGAACTCCGTATGCCTAAGCCAACCCACAAAACGGATGTACGGGTGCTCAGCCAGCCAGAGAGGCAGAATCCACAAGCCGGGGATCGGCCTAATCCCCCCTGCTTGCTGTCGATCCTGCTGCTGCAACCCTCGGTGCGATTCGATCTTAGACTGGGAATGAACTTCGTATGCTTAGACTGGGGATGAACTTTGTATGCCTAAGTCAACCCATGAAACAAGCATGTAGGCGCTCAGCCGACTAGAGAGGCAGGATGCGTAAGCCGAGGATCGAACGGGTGGTAGGTGGGTTCAAGCATATCTTCATATTTCTGATGTGCCAATGCCATTTTTATGGCTTGTAAATTCATACAATGGTCCCCTAAGCCTTCATGTGAAGTTTCATGGCAAGACGACCTGTTTTCTATTTTTCATGATTTTTGAAACTTTTTATGGTTCGGGATTGGTCAAAATTTTTTTAGAAAGAGTTTTGTCCCCAAATTTGGTAGAGGTGATCCTTGTATTTTTGTTGGCATGGACAAAAAAATTCAGCTAAAAACTCGAAGTGGAGAAGATTTTGTGATCGTTTGAAAAAAGTGTCCCCATTTCAAACACTTTAATGGCTACAGGCAGCAAACCTAGAAAATCTCAAATTCTCTTTAAGAAGGTGTGTGTTCTTGAGGTTTGATGAGGGATAGGGGGCCAATATAAGGGCCAAGTACCAGCACCCATCGCACATCATGTGCACACATCCCCCCGGCCCCCCCAATCGTCGGAACCCCCAATGCCGCCGGTTAGGCTCTCCGGTGATGCTCCGATGATCCTGCTGCTGGTCTCGCTACCGCAATCCTCGGTCCGGTCTGACCTTAGACTGGGAATGAACTCCATATGCTTAGGCTGGGGATGAACTCCGTATGCCTAAGTCAACCTACAAAACGAGCGTGCGGGCGCTCAGCCGGTCGGAGAGGTAGAATGCGCAAGTTGGGGATCGGCCCAATCCACCCCTGCTGCTATCGATCCTGCTGCTGGTCCCGCTACTGCAACCCTCGGTCTGGTCCAATCTTAGACTGGGAATGAACCCCATATGCTTAACATGGAATGAACTCCATGTGCCTAAGCCAACCCACAGAACGAGCGTGCGGGCGCTCAGCCGGCCGAAGAGGCAGAATGCATAAGCTGGGGATCAGCCCGGTCCCTCCCTGCGTGCTGTCAATCCTGTTGTCGTAACCCTGAGTTTGATTCGATCATAGACTAGGAATGAACTTCATATGCCTAAGCCAACCCACAAAACGAGCGTGCGGGCACTGAGTCGGTCGGAGAGGCATAATGCGCAAGTCGGGTATCGACCCGATCCCCCTATGCATGCTGTCGATCCCGCTGCCACAACCCTCGGTCCGACTGGGGCTTAGACATGGAATGAACTCCCTATGCCTAAGCCAACCCACGAAATGGGCGTGCGGGCACTCAGCCGGCCGGAGAGGTAGAATGCATAAGTCAACCCAGGAAATGAGTGTGCGGGCACTGAACCGACTGAAGAGGCATAATGCGTAAGCCAAGGATCCTTGTATATATGCGTAAGTCAAGCTAGGGATCGAACGGGTGGTAAGTAGGTTCAAGCACATCTTCATATTTATCCCGTGCCAATGCCATTTTTATGGCTTGTAAATCCATGCAATGGTCCCCTAAGCCTTCATGTGAAGTTTCGTGGCAAGACGACCCGTTTTTTATTTTTCATGATTTTTAAAACTTTTTACGATTCTAAATTTTTTAAAATTTTTTTAGAAAGAGTTTTGTCCCCAAATTTGGTAGAGGTGATCCTTGTATTTTTGTTGGTTTGCACAACAAAATTCAGCTAAAAACTCGAAGTGGAGAAGATTTTGTGACCGTTTGAAAAAGGTGTCCCCATTTTAAACACTTTAATGGCTACTGGCAGCAAACCTGTAAAATCTCAAATGCTCTTTAAGGGGGTGTGAGTTCTCAAGGTTTGATGATGGATAGGGGGCCAATATAAGGGCCAAGTACCAGCACCCATCACACATCATGTGCGCACACCCCCCGGCCCCCCCAATCGTCAGAACCCCCAATGCCGTCGGTTAGGCTCTCCGACGATGCTTCGACGATGGTGCCCCGGGCGAAAAAAAAATGGCACCAGCACATGTTCAAGCCCAGCATGTGCACCGTGGCTCAAACTCTTAGACTGGGAATAAACTCCGTATGGTTAGACATGGAATGAACTCCGGATGCCTAAGCCAACCCATAAAACGAGCGTGCGGGCACCCAGCCAGTTGGAGAGACAGAATGCGCAAGACGGGATTGGCTCGATCCCCTCTGTGTGCTACCGGTCCCACTGCCATAGCCCTCAGTCTGGCTGGGGCTTAGACATGGAATGAACTCCCTATGCATAAGCCAACCCACGAAACGGGCGTGCGGGTGCTCAGCCGACCGGAGAGGTAGAATACGCAAACCAGGGATCGGCCCGATCCCCCCTGCATGTTGTCGATCCTACTACCACAACCCTCGGTCCGATTTGATCTTAGACTAGGAATGAACTCCGTATGCTTAGACTGGGGATGAACTCCGTATGCCAAGGCCAACCCACGAAACGAGCGTGTGGGCACTCATCCGATCAGAAAGGCAGAATGCGCAAGCCAGGGATCGGCCCGACTCGCCCTGCATGCTGCCGATCCTGCTGCTGGTACTACTGTTGCAACCCTCGATCTGGTCCGATCTTAGACTGGGAATGAACTCCATATGCTTAGACATGGAATGAACTCCGTATGCCTAAGCCAACCCATGAAATGAACGTGCGGGCGCTCAATTGGCCGGAGAGGCAGAATGAGCAAGCCGGGGACCGGATTGGTCCCCCCTGTATGTTGTAGATCTTGCTACTGCAACCCTCGGTTTCATCTGATCTTAGACTGGGAATGAACTTCGTATGCCTAAGTCAACCCACGAAATGACCGTTCAGGCGTTGAGCCCACCGGAGAGGTATAATGCGCAAGCTGGGGATCGGCCCGGTCCCTCTCTGCGTGCTACCAGTCCCACAGCCACAACCCTCAGTCCGGCTAGGGCTTAGACATGGAATGAACTCCCTACGCCTAAGCCAACCCATGAAACGGGCGTGCGGGTGCTCAGCCGCTTGAAGAGGCATAATGCATAAGCTTGGGATCAGCCCGGTCCCCCCTGCGTGCTGCCGATCCTACTACCGTAACCCTTGCTCCGGTCTGATCTTAGACTGGGAATGAACTCCGTATGCTTAGATTGGGGATGAACTCCGTATGCCTAAGTCAACCCACGAAACGAGCGTGCAGACGCTCAGCCGACCATAGAGGCAGGATGCGCAAGCCGGGAATCGAACGGGTGGTAGGTGGGTTCAAGCACATCTTCATATTTTTGCCATGCCAATGAAATTTTTACAGCTTGTAAATTCATACAATGGTCCCCTAAGCCTTCATGTGAAGTTTCGTGGCAACACGACCTGTTTTCTATTTTTCATGGTTTTTGAAACTTTTTACGGTTCGAGATTTTTTAAAATTGTTTTAGAAAGACTTTTGTCCCCAAATTTGGTAGAGGTGATCCTTGTATTTTTTTTGGCACGTAAAAAAAAATTCAGCTAAAAACTCGAAGTGGACAAGATTTTGTGACTGTTTGAAAAAAGTGTCCCCATTTCAGACACTTTAATAGCTACTGGCAGGAAACCTATAAAATCTCAAATACTCTTTAAGGGGGTGTGAGTTCTCAAGGATTGATGAGGGATAGGGGGCCAATATAAGGGCGAAATACCAGCACCCATCGCACATCATACGCGCACACCCCCCGGCCCCCCAATCGTTAGAACCCCCAATGCCGTCGGTTAGGCTCTCTGGCGATGGTACCCCGGGTGAAAAGAATACAGCACCAGCACATGCTCGAGCCTAGCATGTGCACCGTGGCTCAAACTCTTAGACTGGGAATGAACTGCATATGCTTAGACATGGAATGAACTCCGTATGCCTAAGCCAACCCACGAAACGAGCGTACGAGCACTCAGTCAGCCAGAGAGGCAGAATGCGCAAGCCGGGGATCAGCTTGATCCCCCTCTGTGTGCTGTCAGTCCCGCTACCACAACCCTCAGTTCGGCTGAGGCTTACACATGGAATGAACTCCCTATTCCTAAGCCAACCCACGAAACGGACGTGCGGGCGCTCAGCCGGTCGGAGAGGCAGAATGCGCAAGCCGAGGATCGGCCTGGTCCCCCCTGCGTGCTGCCAGTCTTGTTATCGCAACACTCGGTCTGGTCTGATCTTAGACTAGGAATGAACTCTGTATGCTTAGACTGGGGATGAAATCCGTATGCCTAAGTGAACCCATGAAACGAGCGTGCGGGCGCTCAGCTTGCCTCAGAAGCCGTCCGGAGAGGCAGAATGCGCAAGCTAAGGATTGATTCGGTCCCTCCCTGCATGCTACTAATCCTGCTAC
This sequence comes from Durio zibethinus, assembly GCF_047325235.1. Taxonomy (NCBI): domain Eukaryota; kingdom Viridiplantae; phylum Streptophyta; class Magnoliopsida; order Malvales; family Malvaceae; genus Durio; species Durio zibethinus. Next base: position 21,915,232 of record NC_143181.1, read on the forward strand.
TGGTCCTACTGTCACAACCCTCGGTCCGATTTGATCTTAGACTGTGAATGAACTCTATATGCTTAGACATGGAATGAACTCCGTATGCTTAAGCTAACCCATGAAACGAGCGTGCGGGCACTCAGCCGGCCAGAGAGGTAGAATGCGCAAGCCGGGGACCGATTCGGTCCCCCCTATATGCTGTCGATCCTGCTACCACAACCCTCAATCCGATCTGATCTTAGACCTGGAATGAACTCCGTAAGCCTAAGTCAACCCATGAAACGAGCGTTGTGGCATTGAGTCGGTCGGAGAGGCATAATGCGCAAGCTGAGGATCGACCCGGTCCCCCTCTGCGTGCTGCCAATCCCACTGTCACAACCCTCAGTTCGGTTGGGGCTTAAACATGTAATGAACTTCGTATGCCTAAGCCAACCCATGAAACAGGCGTGCGGGTGCTCAGCCAGTCGGAGAGGCAGAATGCGCAAGTCGAGGATTGGCCTGGTCCCCCCTGCGTGCTGCCGATCCTACTGTCGCAACCCTCGGTCCGATTCAATCTTACACTGGGAATGAACTCCGTATGCTTAGACTGGGGATGAACTCCGTATGCCTAAGTCAACCCACGAAATGAGTGTGCGGGAGCTCAACCGGCCGAAGAGGCTGATCGAAAAGGCAAAATGCATAAGTCAGGGATCAGCCCGATCCCCCTCTGCGTGCTATCGATCTCGCTGTTGGTCTTGCTGCCACAACCCTCGATCCGGCTGGGGCTTAGACATGGAATGAACTCCGTATGCCTAAGCCAACCCACGAAACGAGCGTGCGGCCACTTAACCGACTAGAGAGGTAGAATGCGTAAGCCGAGGATCGGCTCGGTCCCCCTTGCGTGTCGCTGATCCTGCTGCCGCAACACTCGATCTAGTCCGATTATAGACTGGGAATGAACTCTGTATGCTTAGTCTGAGGATGAACTCCGTATGCCTAAGCCAACCCACGAAATGAGCATGCGGGCGCTAAACTGATCGAAGAGGCAGAATGCACGAATCGGGTATCGACCTGGTCCCCCCTACGTGCTATCGATCCTACTATTGGTCCTGCTGCCGCAACCCTCGATCCGGTCTGATCTTAGGCTGGGAATGAACTGCGTATGCTTAGACATGGAATGAAGTCCTTATGCCTAAGGCAACCCATGAAATGAGCGTGCGGGTGTTCAGTCGGTCGGAGAGGCAGAATGCGTAAGTCGGGGACCAGTCCGTTCCCCCCTAGCGTGCTGTCGATCCTGCTGCCGTAACCCTCGGTTCGATTCGATCTTAGACTGGGAATGAACTTCGTTTGCCTAAGTCAACACACAAAACAAGCGTGTGGGCACTGAGCCGATCAGAGAGGCATAATACGTAAGCCAGGGATCGACCCGGTCCCCCTCTGCATACTACCGGGCCCGCTGCCACAACCCTCAGTTCGGCTAGGTGTTAGACATGGAATGAACTCCCTATGCCAAAGCCAACCCACAAAACAGGCGTGCGGGCACTCAGCAGCCAAAAAGGTAGAATGTCCAAGCCGAGGATCGGTCTGGTCCCCCATGCGTGCTGTCGATCCTACTACCACAACCTTTCATCCGGTCCATTCTTAGACATGGAATGAACTCCGTATACTTAGATTGGGTATGAACTCTATATGCTTAGACTGGGTATGAACTTTGTATGCCTAAGTCAATCCATGAAACGAGCGTGCGAACGCTCAGCTGACCACAGAGGCAAGATGCGCAAGCCGGGGATCGAACGAGTGGTAGGTGGGTTCAAGCAGATCTTCATATTTCTACCATGCCAATGCCATTTTTATGGCTTGTAAATTCATACAATGGTCCCCTAAGCCTTCATGTGAAGTTTCGTGGCAAGACAACCCATTTTCTATTTTTCATGATTTTTGAAACTTTTTACGGTTCGGGATTTTTTAAAATTTTTTTAGAAAGAATTTTCTCCCCAAATTTGGTAGAGGTGATCCTTGTATTTTTGTTGGCATGTACAAAAAAATTTAGCTAAAAAATCGAAGTGGAGAAGATTTTGTGACCGTTTGAAAAAAGTGTCCCCATTTCAAACACTTTAATGGCTACTGGCAGGAAACCTATAAAATATTAAATGCTCTTTAAGGGGGTATGAGTTCTCAAGGTTTGATGAGGGATAGGGGGCCAATATAAGGGCCAAGTACCAGCACCCATCACACATCATGTGCGCACACCCCCTGGCCCCCCAATCGTCAGAACCGTCGATTAGGCTCTCCGATGATGCTCCGGCTATGGTGCCCCTAGCGAAAAAAATGCGGCACCAGCACATGCTCGAGCCCAGCATGTGCACCGTGGCTCAAACTCTTAGACTGGGAATGAACTCCATATGCTTAGACATGGAATGAACTCCGGATGCCTAAGCCAACCCATGAAACGAGTGTGCGGGCATTCAGTCTGCTGGAGAGGCAGAATGCGCAAGACGGGATCGGCCCGGTCCCCCTCTGTGTGCTTTCAGTACCACTGCCACAACCCTCAGTTTGGTTGGGGCTTAGACATGGAATGAACTCCCTATGCCTAAGCCAACCCATGAAACGGGGGTGCGGGATGTGAGTTCTCGAGGTTTGATGAGGGATAGGGGGCCAATATAAGGGCCAAGTACTAGCACCCACGAAACGAGTGTCAGGGCGCTGAGCCGACCGAAGAGGCATAATGCACAAGCTGGGGATCGGCTCGATCTCATTTTATGTGCTGTTGGTCCCGCTGCCACAACCCTCAGTCCGACTGGTGTTTAGACATGGAATGAAATCCCTATGCCTAAGCCAACCCATGAAACGAGCGTGCGGGCGCTCAACCGGCCAGAGAGGTAGAATAGGCAAGCTAGGGATCGGCCCAGTCCCTCTTGCGTACTATCGATCCTACAGCCGTAACCCTCGGTCCCGTCTGATCTTAGACTAGGAATGAACTCCGTATGCTTAGACTGGGGATGAACTCCATATGCCTAAGTCAACCCACGAAATGAGCGTACGGGCGCTCAACCGACCGAAGAGGCATAATGCGCAAGTCGGGGATCAGCCTGATCCCCCTTTACGTGCTGCTAATCCCACTGTCGGTCTTACTATAACCCTCGGTCTGGTCTGATCTTAGACTGAGGATGAACTCTGTATGCCTATGATAACCCATGAAATGAGCGTGCTGGCACTGAGCCGACCAGAGAGGCATAATGCGCAAGCCGTGTATCGACCTGGTCCCCTTCTACGTGGTGTTGGTCCTGCTACCACAACCGTCATTCCGGCTGGGGCTTAGACATGGAATGAACTCCATATGCCTAAGCCAACCCATGAAACGGGCGTGCGGCACTCAGTCAGCCAGAGAGGCAAAATGCGCAAGTCGAGAATCAGCTCGGTCCCCTTGCGTGCTGCCGATCCTACTATCGCAACCCTCTGTCTGGTCCAATCTTAGACTGGGAATGAACTCCATATGCTTAGACTGGGGATGAACTTCGTATGCCTAAGTCAACCCACGAAACGAGCGTGCGAACGCTCAGCCAACCAGAGAGGCAGGATGTGCAAGCTGAGGATTGAACGGGTGGTAGGTGGGTTCAAGCACATCTTCATATGCACTAGAACCCCCAATGCCGCCAGTTAGGCTCTCTGGTGATGCTCCGACGATGGTGCTTGAGTGAAAAAAATACGGCACAAGCACATGCCCAAGCCCATCATGTGCACCGTGGCTCAAACTGCTAGACTGGAATGAACCCCATATGCTTAGACATGGAATGAACTTTGTATGCCTAAGCCAACCCATGAAACGAGCGTGCGGGCACTCAGTCGGCCGAAGATACAGAATGTACAAGCTGGGGATCAGCCCATCCCCTTCTGTATGCTACCGGTCCCGCTACCACAACCCTTTGTCTGACTGGGGCTTAGGCATGGAATGAACTCCCTATGCCTAAGCCAACCCACGAAACGGGCGTCTGCGTGCTTAGCCAACTGAAAAGGCTGACCAGAGAGGTAGAATGCGCAAGTCAGGGATCAGCCCAATCCCCCCTTTCGTGCTGTCGATCCTGCTACTGGTTCTACTATCGCAACCCTCGGTCTGATCCGATATTAGACTGAGAATGAACTCCGTATGCTTAGACTGGGGATGAACACTGTATGCCTAAGTCAACCCATGAAACGAGCATGCGAGCACTCAGCCAACCGAAAAGGCCGACCAGAGAGGCAGAATGTGCAAGTTGGGGATCATCTCGGTCCCCCCTTCGTGCTGTCGATCCTGTTACTGGTTCTGCTGTCGTAACCCTCGATCCGATCTGATCTTAGATTGAGAATGAATTCCGTATGCTTAGACATGGAATGAACTCCGTATGCCTAAGCCAACTTATGAAACGAGCGTGCGGGTGTTCAGCCGATCGGAGAGGCAGAATGCAGAAGCCGGGGATCGACCCAATCCCCTGCGTGCTATCGATCCTGCTGTCACAACCCTCAGTCTGATCCGATCTTAGACTAGGAATGAACTCCGTATGCCTAAGTCAACACATGAAGTGAGCGTACGGGCGCTAAGCCGATCGAAGAGGCATAATGCGCAAGCCAGGGATCAGCCCGATCCCCCTCTGCGTGCTGTCGGTCCTGCTACCACAACCCTCAGTCGGGCTAGGGCTTAGACATGGAATGAACTCCCTATGCCTAGGCCATCACACAAAACGGGCGTGCGGGCACTCAGTCGACCGAAGAGGTAGAATACGTAAGTCGGGAATCGGCCCGGTCTCCCCTTCATGCTACCGATCTTGCTACCGTAACCCTCGGTTCGGTCTGATCTTAGACTAGGAATGAACTTCGTACGGTTAGACTGGGGATGAACTCCGTATGCCTAAGTCAACCACAAAACGAGCGTGCGGACGTTCAGCCGACTACAGAGGCAGGATGCGCAAACCAGGGATAAAACGGGTGGTAGGTGGGTTCAGACAGATCTTTATATTTTTGCCATGCCAATCCCATTTTTATGGCTTGTAAATTCTTACAATGGTCCCCTAAGCCTTCATTTGAAGTTTTGTGGCAAGACGACCCGTTTTCTGTTTTTCATGATTTTTGAAACTTTTTACAGTTCAGGATTTTTTTAAATTTTTTTAGAAAGATTTTTGTCCCCAAATTTAGTAGAGGTGATCCTTGTATTTTTTTTGGCATGCATAAAAAAATTCAGCTAAAAACTCGAAGTGGAGAAGATTTTGTGACTGTTTGAAAAAAATGTCCCTATTTCAGACACTTTAATGGCTACTGGTAGCAAACCTATAAAATCTCAAATGCTCTTTGAGGGGGTGTGAGTTCTCCAGGTTTGATGAGGGATAGGGGGCCAATATAAGGGCCAAGACCCATCGCACATCATGTGCGTACACCCCCCGGCCCCCCAATTGTCAGAACCCCCAATGCCGCCGGTTAGGCTCTCCGACGATGCTCCAGCGATGCTGCCCCGGGTGAAAAAATGTGGCACCAGCACATGCCTGAGCCCAACATGTGCACCGTGGCTCAAAATATTAGGCTGGGAAAGAATCCGTATGCTTAGACATGGAATGAACTCTGTATACCTAAGCCAAACCACGAAACGAACGTGCGGGCGCTCAGCCGACCGAAGAGGTAGAATGCACAAGTCGAGGATCAGCCCGATCCCCCTTTGCGTACTATCAGTCCCGCTACCACAACCGTCAGTCCAGCTAGGGCTTAGAAATGGAATGAACTCCCTATGCGTAAACCAACCCACAAAACGGGCGTGCGGGCGCTCAGTCGGCCAGACAGGCAGAATGCGTAAGCCGAGGATCGGCCCGATCCCCCCTGCATACTGTCGATCCTATTGCCACAACCCTTGGTCCAGTCTGATCTTAGACTGGGAATGAACTTCGTACGCTTAGACTAGGGATGAACTCCGTATGCCTAAGTTAACCCACGAAACGAGCGTATAGGGCGCTCAGCCGGTTGGAGAGGTCGGCTAGAGAGGCATAATGCTCAAGTTGGGGATTAGCCCGATCCCTCTCTGTGTGCTGCCGATCCCGTTGTCGATCTTGCTTCCATAACCTTTAGTCCGGCTAGGGCTTAGACATAGAATGAACTCCGTATACCTATGCCAACCCATGAAACGGGCGTGCGGGTGCTCAGCCGATCGGGGAGGCAGAATGCTCAAGTCGGGGATCAGCCCGGTCCACCCCTGCGTGCTGTCTATCCTACTACTGGTCCTGCTGCCATAACCCTCAGTCTGATCCAATCTTAGACTGGGAATGAACTCCATATGCTTAGACATGGAATGAACTCTGTATGCCTAAGCCAATGCACGAAACGAGCATGCGGGCGCTCAACTAGTCGGAGAGGCAGAATGCACAAGCCGAGGACTGACCCGATCCCCTCATGCGTGCTATCGATCAGAGAGGCAGGATGCACAAGCCGGGGATCGAATGGGTGGTAGGTGGGTTCAAGCACATCTTCATATTTCTACAGTGCCAATGCCATTTTTGTGGCTTGTAAATTCATACAATGGTCACCTAAGCCTTCATGTGAAGTTTCGTGGCAAGACGACCCGTTTTCTATTTTTCACAATTTTTGAAACTTTTTATGGTTCGGGATTTTTTAAAATTTTTTTAGAAAGAGTTTTGTCCCTAAATTTGGTAGAGGTGATCCTTGTATTTTTTTGGCATGCACAAAAAAATTAAGCTAAAAACTCAAAGTGGAGAAGATTTTGTGACCTTTTGAAAAAAGTGTCCGCATTTCAATACTTTAATGGCTACTGGCAGCAAACCTATAAAATCTCAAATGCTCTTTAAGGGGGTGTGAGTTCTCGACGTTTGATGAGGGATAGGGGGCCAATATAAGGGCAAGTACCAGCACCCATCACACATCATGTACGTACACCCCCCCGGCCCCCCAATCACCAGAACCCCCAATGCCGTTGGGTAGGCTTTCGGGCGATGCTCCGACGATGGTGCCCCGGGAGAAAAAAATGTGGTACCAGCACATGCTCAAGCCCAGCTTGTGCACCGTGGCTCAAAATCTTAGACTGGGAATGAACTCCGTATGCTTAGACATGGAATGAACTCCGTATGCCTAAGTTGACCCAAAAAATGAGCGTGCAGGCAATCAGCCGGTTGGAGAGGCAGAATGCGTAACCCAGGGATTGGCCCGATCCCCTCTACGTGCTATCGATCTTGCTACCTCAAACCTCTATCCGGTCTGATCTTAGACTGGGAATGAACTCTGTATGCATAAGTCAACCCATGAAACGAGCGTGCGAGCGCTGAGCCGACCAAAGTGGCATAATGCACAAGCCGAGGATCGACCTGGTCGCCTTCTGTGTGCTGCCGGTCTCACTGCCATAACCCTCGGTCCGACTGGGGTTTGGACATGGAATGAACTCCCTATGCCTAAGCCAACCCACGAAACGGGCGTGCAGACGCTCAACTGGTCGGAGAGGCTGAATGTGCAAGCCGGGGATCGGCCAGGTCCCCTTACGTGCTGTCGATCCTGCTGTCGCAACCCTCTATCCGGTTCGATCTTAGACTGGGAATGAACTTCGTATGCTTAGACTGGGGATGAACTCCGTATGCCTAAGTCAACCCACGAAACGAGCATGCAGGCGTTCAATCGATCAGAGAGGCTGGCCAGAGAGGCATAATGCACAAGTCGGGGATCAGCTCAGTCCCCCTCTGCGTGCTGCTAATCCCGCAGCTGGTCCTGCTACCACAACCCTTTGTCTGACTGGGGCTTAGACATGGAATGAACTCTGTATGCCTAAGCCAACCCACAAAATGAGCGTTCGGGTGCTCAGCCAGTCGGAGAGGCAAAATGCACAAGTCAGGGACCGACCTGGTCCCCCCTGCATGCTGTCGACCCTACTGCTGCAACCCTCGGTTCGGTCCGATCTTAGATTGGGAATGAACTCTGTATGCCTAAGTCAACCCACGAAACGAGCGTCCGAGCATTGAGCCGACCGAAGAGGCATAATGCGCTAACCGAGGATCGACCTGATCCCCCTCTACGTGCTGCCAGTCCCGCTGCCACAACCCTCAATCTAGCTGGGGCTTAGACATGCAATGAACTCCCTATGCCTAAGCCAACCCATAAAACGAGCATGCGGTCGCTCAGTCGATTGAAGATGCAGAATATGCAACCTGGGGATTGGCTCGGTCCCTCCTACGTGCTACCGATCTTGCTATCGTAACCCTCGGTCCGATATGATCTTAGACTAGGAATGAACTCCATGTGCTTAGACTGGGGATGAACTCCGTATGCCTATGTCAACCCACGAAATGAGCGTCCGGGCGCTCAGTTGACCAGAGAGGCAGGATGCGCAAGCTGGGGATCGAACGGGTGGTAGGTGGGTTCAAGCACATCTTCATATTTCTACCATGCCAATGCCATTTTTATGGCTTGTAAATTCATACAATGGTCCCCTAAGGCTTCATGTGAAGTTTCGTGGCAAGACGACCCATTTTTTATTTTTCATGATTTTTGAAACTTTTTGTGGTTCAGGATTTTTTAAATTTTTAGAAAGAGTTTTGTCCCCAAATTTGGTAGAGGTGATCCTTGTATTTTTGTTGGCATGCACAAAACAATTCAACTAAAAACTCGAAGTGGAGAAGATTTTGTGACAGTTTGAAAAAAGTGTCCCCATTTCAGACACTTTAATGGCTACTGGCAGCAAACCTATAAAATCTCAAATGCTCTTTAAGGGGGTGTGAGTTCTCGAGGTTTGATGAGGGATAGGGGGCCAATATAAGGGCCAAGTACCAGCACCCATCGCACATCATGTGCGTACACCCCCCGGCCCCCCAATTGTCAGAACCCCCAATGCCGCCGGTTAGGCTCTCCGACGATGCTCCAGCGATGCTACCCCGGGTGAAAAAATGTGGCACCAGCACATGCCTGAGCCCAGCATGTGCACCGTGGCTCAAAATCTTAGACTGGGAATGAACTCCGTATGCTTAGACATGGAATGAACTCCGTATGCCTAAGCCAACTCACGAAACGAGTGTGCGGGCGTTCAGCCGATCGGAGAGGCAGAATGCGCAAGCTGGGGTTTGGCCCAGTCCCCTCTGTGTGCTATCGATCCTGCTATCGCAACTTTCAGTTTGGTCCGATCTTAGACTGGGAAGGAACTCCGTATGCATAAGTCAACCCACGAAACGAGCATGCAGGCGCTGAGCTGGCCGAAGAGGTATAATGCGTAAGTCAGAGATCGGCCCAGACCCTCTCTGCGTGCTGCCAGTCCCACTGCCATAACCCTCGGTCTGGCTGGGGCTTAGACATGGAATGAACTCCCTATGCCTAAGCCAACCCATGAAATGGGCGTGCGGGCGCTCAGTCGATCGGAGAGTCAGAATGCGCAAGCCGGGGATCAGCCCGATCCCCCCTGCATGCTACCGATCCTGCTATCACAACCCTCGGTCTGATCCGATCTTTGACTGGCAATGAACTCCATATGCTTAGACTGGGGTTGAACTCTGTATGCCTAAGTCAACCCACAAAAGGAGCGTGCAGGTGCTCAGCCGACCAGAGAGGCAGGATGCGCAAGTTGGGGATCGAACGGGTGGTTGGTGGGTTCAAGCACATTTTCATATTTTTGCCATGCCAATGCCATTTTTATGGCTTGTAAATTCATACAATGGTCCCTTAAGCCTTTAGGTGATGTTTCGTGGGAAGACGACCCATTTTTTATTTTTCACGATTTTTGAAACTTTTTGCGATTCAGGATTTTTTAAAATATTTTTAGAAAGAGTTTTGTCCCCAAATTTGGTAATTGATCCTTGTATTTTTGTTGGCATGCACAAAAAAATTCAGCTGAAAACACGAAGTGGAGAAGATTTTGTGATCGTTTGAAAAAAGTGTCCTCATTTTATACACTTTAAAGGCTACTGGCAGCAAACCTATAAAATCTCAAATGCTCTTTAAGGGGGTATGAGTTCTCGAGGTTTGATGAGGGAGAGGGGGCCAATATAAGGGCCAAGTAGCAGCACCCATCGCACATCATGTGCACACACCTCCCGACCCCCCAAATCATCAGAAGCCCCAATGCCGCCGGTTAGGCTCTCCGACGATGCTCCGACGATGGTGCCCCAGGTAAAAAAAATGCGGCACCATTACATGCCCGAGCCCAGCATGTGCACCATGGCTCAAAATCTTAGACTGGGAATGAACTCCATATGCTTAGACATGGAATGAACTCCGTATGCCTAAGCCAACCCACGAAATGAGCGTGCGGGCGCTCAGTCGGTCGGAGAGGTAGAATGCGCAAGTCGAAGATCGGCTCGGTCCCCCCTATGTGCTGTCGATCATGCTGCTGCAACCCTTGGCCCAGTTTGATCTTAGACTGGGGATGAACTCCGTATGCATAAATCAATCCACGAAATGAGCGTGCGGGTGCTAAGCTGATCGAAGAGGCATAATGTGTAGGTCGAGGATCGACCCAGTCCCCCTCTGCGTGCTGTCAATCCCGCTGCCACAACCCTCGGTCTGACTGGGGCTTAGACATGGAATGAACTCCCTATGCCTAAGCCAACAAACGAAATGGGCGTGCGGTCGCTCAACCGTCCAGAGAGGCAAAATGCGTTAGCCGGAGACTGGCCCGATCCCCCCTGTGTGCTACCAATCCTGCTATCGTAACCCTCGGTCCGGTCCCATCTTAGACTCAGAATGAACTCTGTATGCTTAGACTGGGGAGGAACTCCGTATGCCAAAGTCAACCCATGAAACGAGCGTGCTGGCCCTTAGCTGACCGGAGAGGCTTGCCGGAGAGCCATAATGTGCAAGCCGGGGATCAGCCTGATCCGCCTTTGCATGCTGTCGATCTCGCTACCGATCCTGCTGCCACAACCCTAGGTTCGGTTGGGGTTTATACATGGAATGAACTCTGTATGCATAAGCCAACCAACGAAATGAGCATGCGGGCACTCAACTGCCCGGAGAGGTAGAATGCACAAGCCTAGGACCGGCCCGATGCCCGCCTGCGTGCTGTCGCAACCCTCGGTCTGGTCGGATCTTAGACTGGGAATGAACTTCGTATGCCTAAGTCAACCCACGAAACGAGCGTACGGGCGCTGAGCCGACTAGAGAGGCATAATGTGCAAGCTAGGGATCAGCCCGAGCCCCCTTTACGTGCTATCGGTCCCGTTGCCACAACCCTCAGTCCGACTGGGGCTTACACACGGAATTAACTCCCTATGCCTAAGCCAGCCCAAGAAATGAGAGTACGAGCACTCAGTCGGTCGGAGAGGCATAATGCACAAGCCAGGGATCGACCCGATCCCCTTTTGCATGCTGCCGGTCCTTCTGTCACAACCCTTGGTCCGACTGGGGCTTAGAATGGAATGAACTACCTATGCCTATGCCAACTCACGAAACGGGTGTACGGGTGCTCAGTTGGTCAGAAGGTAGAATGCGTAAGCCAGGGATCGATCTGGTTCTCTTTACGTGCTGTCAATCCTGCTATCGTAACACTCGGTCCAATCTGATCTTAGACTGTGAATGAACTCCGTATGCTTAGACTGGGGATGAACTCCGTATGCCTAAGCCAATCCATGAAACGAGCGTGCGGGGGCTCAACTGACCGGAGAGGTCGATCGAAAAGGTAGAATGTGCAAGCCAGGGATCGGCTTGATCTTTTCCGTCATGCTGTCGATCCTGCTGCTGGTCCTGCTTCCGTAACCCTCGATCCGATCCGATCTTAGACTGGGAATGAACTCTGTATGCTTAGACATGGCATAAACTTCGTATGACTAAGCCAACCCATGAAACGAGTGTGCAGGCGCTCAGCCGATCGGAGAGGCAGAAAGCGTAAACCGATAATCGGCCTGGTACCCCCTGTGTGCTATCGATCCTGCTACTGCAACCCTCGGTCTGGTTAGATCTTAGATTGGGAATGAACTCCGTATGCCTAAGTCAACCCATGAAACGAGTGTACGGGCACTGAATCGACTGAAGATGCATAATGCGTAAGCTAGGGATCGACTCGGTCCCCCTCTACATGCTGTCGGTCCCGCTACCACAACTCTCAGTTCGGTTGGGGCTTAGACATGGAATGAACTCCCTATGCCTAAGCCAACCCATGAAATGGGCGTGCGGGGGCTCAGTCGGTCGGACAGGCAGAATGCGCAAGCCAGGGATCGGCTCGATCCCCCCTGCGTGCTGTCGATCCTGTTACCGTAACCCTCGGTCTGGTCAGATCCTAGACTGGGAATGAACTCTGTATGCTTAGACTGGGGATGAACTCCGTATGCCTAAGTCAACCCATGAAATGAGCGTGCGGGCACTCAGTCGACCAGAGAGGTAGGATGCGCAAGCCGAGGATCGAGTGGGTGGTAGGTGGGTTCAAGCACATCTTCATATTTCTGCCATGCCAATGCCATTTTTATGGCTTGTAAATTCATACAATGGTCCCCTAAGCCTTCATGTGAAGTTTCGTGGCAAGACGACCCGTTTTCTATTTTTCATGATTTTTGAAATGTTTTACTGTTCGGGATTTTTTAAAATTTTTTTAGAAAGAGTTTTGTTCTAAAATTTGGTAGAGGTGATCCTTGTATTTGTTTTTGCATGCATAAAAAAATTCAGCTACAAAATCGAAGTGGAGAAGATTTTGTGACCATTTGAAAAACGTGCCCCCATTTCATACACTTTAATGGCTATTGGCAGCAAACCTATAAAATCTCAAATGCTCTTTAAGGGGGTGTGAGTTCTTGAGGTTTGATGAGGGATAGGGGGCCAATATAAGGGCCAAGTACCACCACCCATCACACATCATGTGTGCACAGCCCCCCGGCCCCCCAATTGTCGGAACCCCCAATGCCGTCGGTTAGGCTCTCCGGCGATGCTCCAACGATGGTGCCCCAAGCGAAAAAAATGCGGCACCAGCACATACCCGAGCCTAGCATGTGCAACATGGCTCAAAATCTTAGATTGGGAATGAACTCCGTATGCGTAGACATGGAATGAACTCCGTATGCCTAAGCCAACCGACTGGAGAGGTAGATTGTGCAAGTCGGGGATTGGCCCTGTCTCCTCTTGCGTGCTGCTGATCCTGCTGCCACAACCCTCGATCCGATCTGATCCTAGACTGGGAATGAACTCCGTATGCATAAGTCAACCCACAGAATGAGCGTGCGGGCACTAAGCCGATCGAAGAGGCATAATGCGCAAGCCGGGGATCGGCCTAAGCTCCCACTGCATGCTGTCGGTCCTGCTCTCACAACCCCTCGGTCTGACTGGGGCTTAGACATGGAATGAACTCCCTATGCCTAAGCCAATCCATGAAATGGGCATGTGGGCGCTCAGCCGGTCGGAGAGCCAGAATGCACAAGCCGGGGATCGGCCCAGTCCCTCATATGTGCTATCGATCCTGCTACCGTAACCCTCGGTCTGGTCTGATTTAGACTGGGAATGAACTCCATATGCTTAGACTGGGGATGAACATTGTATGCCTAAGTCAACCCACGAAATGAGCGTACGACGTTCAGCCGATCGGAAAGGCATAATGCACAAGTCGGGGATCAGCTTGGTCCCCCTTTACGTGCTGTCGATCCCGCTGCTGGTCTTGCTGCGACAACCCTCGATCCGACTGGGCCTTAGACATGGAATGAACACTGTATGCCTAAGTCAACCCACGAAACGAGCGTGCGGGCGCTGAGCCAACCGGAGAGGCATAATGCACAAGTCGAGGATCGACCCGGTCCCCCTCTGTGTGCTGCTGGTCCCGCTGCCACAACCCTCGATCCGGTTGGGGTTTAGACATGGAATGAACTCCTTATGCACAAGCCAACCCACGAAATGGGCATGCGGGCTCTCAGTCGGTCGGAGAGGCAGAATACGCAAGTCGGGGATCGGTTGGGTCCCCCTTGCGTGCTATCGATCCTGCTGCCGTAACCCTTGGTCCGGTCGAATCTTAGACTGTGAATGAACTCCGTATGCTTAGACTGGGGATGAACTCTGTATGCCTAAGTCAATGCATGAAATGAGTTTACGGGCACTCAACCGACCAAAGAGGCAAGATACGTAAGCCGGGGATTGAACGGGTGGTAAGTGGGTTCAAGCACATCTTCATATTTCTACCATACGAATGCCATTTTTATGGCTTGTAAATTCATACGATGGTCCCCTAAGCCTTCATGTGAAGTTTCGTGGCAAGACGACCCGTTTTCTATTTTTCACGATTTTTAAAACTTTTTACGGTTCGGGATTTTTTTAATTTTTTTTAGAAAGAGTTTTGTCTCCAAATTTGGTAGAGGTGATCCTTGTATTTTTTTTCGCATGCACAAAAATATTCAGCTAAAAACTCGAAGTGGAGAAGATTTTCTGACCGTTTGAAAAAGGTGTCCCCATTTTAGACACTTTAATGGCTACTGGTAGCAAACTTATAAAATCTGAAATGCTCTTTAAGAGGGTGTGAGTTCTGGAGGTTTGATGAGGAATAGGGGGCCAATATAAGGGCCAAGTACCAACACCCATCGCACATCATGTGCGCACACCCCCTGGCCCCCCCAATCGTCGGAACCCCCAATGCCGCCGGTTAGGCTCTCCGGTGATGCTCCGACGATGGTGCGCCAGGCAAAAAACATGCGGCACTAGCACATGCCCAAGCCTAGCATGTGCAACATGGCTCAAAATGTTAGACTGGGAATGAACTCCATATGCGTAGACATGGAATGACCTCCATATGCCTAAGCCAACACACGAAACGAGCGTGCGGGCGCTCAGTCGGTCGGAGAGGCAGATTGCGCAAGCTGGGGATCGGTCGTGTCCCCCGTTGCGTGCTATCGATCCTGCTGCCACAACCCTCAATCTGGTTCGATCTTAGACTGGGAATGAACTTCGTATGCATAAGTCAACCTACAAAATCAGCGTGCGGGCACCGAGCCGACTGAAAAGGCATAATGCGTAAGCCGAGGATCAGCCCGATCTCCCACTGCGTGCTGTCGGTTCTGTGCCACAACCCTCGGTCCAACTGGGGCTTAGGTATGGAATGAACTCCCTATGCCTAAGCTAATCCGTGAAACGGGCGTGCGAGTGCTCAGCCGATCGAAGAGGCAGAATGCGCAAGTAGGGGATCGGCCTGGTCCCTCCTGCGTGCTACCGATCCTGCTGCCGCAACCCTCGATCCAGTTTGATCTTAGACTGGGAATGAACTCCGTATGCTTAGACTGGGGATGAACTCCGTATGCCTAAGTCAACCCACGAAATGAGCGTGCGGGCTCTCAACCGACCAGAGAGGCATAATGCGTAAGCCGGGGATCAGCCTAGTCCCCCTCTGCGTGCTGTCGATCCCGCTGCCGGTCCTGCTGCCACAACCCTCAATCCGGCTGGGCCTTAGACTTGGATTGAACTCTGTATGCCTAAGCCAACCCACAAAATGACCGTGTGGGTGCTGAGCCGGTCGGAGAGGCATAATGCACAAGCCGGGGATCGGCCCGATCCCCCTCCACGTGCTGTCGGTCCCGCTGCCACAACCCTCAGTCTGGCTGGGGTTTAGACATGGAATGAACTCCTTATGCCCAACCCAACCCATAAAACGAGCGTGTGGGCGCTCAGCCGATCGGGGAGGCAGAATGCGTAAGCCGGGGATCAACCGGGTCCCCCTTACGTGCTACCGATCTTGCTGTCGTAACACTCGGTCTGGTCTGATCTTAGATTGGGAATGAACTCTGTATACTTAGACTGGGGATGAACTCTGTATGCCTAAGTCAATGCACGAAACGAGTGTACGGGCGCTCAGCCGACTAGAGAGGCGAAATGCGTAAGCCGGGGATCGAACGGGTAGTAGGTGGGTTCAAGCACATCTTCATATTTCTATTGTGCGAATGCCATTTTTATGGCTTGTAAATTCATACAATGGTCCCCTAAGCCTTCATGTGAAGTTTCGTGGCAAGATGACCCGTTTTCTATTTTTCACGATTTTTGAAACTTTTTGCGGTTCAAGATTTTTTAATTTTTTTTCAGAAAGAGTTTTGTCCCCAAATTTGGTAGAGGTGATCCTTGTATTTTTGTTCACATGCTCAAACAATTTCAGCTAAAAACTCGAAGTGGAGAAGATTTTGTGATCGTTTGAAAAAAGTGTCCCCATTTTAGACACTTTAATTGCTTCTGGTAGCAAACCTATAAAATCTCAAATGCTCTTTAAGGGGGTGTGAGTTCTCGAGGTTTGATGAGGAATAGGGGTCCAATATAAGAGCCAAGTGCCAGCACCTATCGCACATCATGTGCGCACACCCCTACGGCCCCCCAATCTCCGGAACCCCCAATGTCGCCGATTAGGCTCTTCGGCGCTGCTTCGGCGATGGTGCCGCGGGTGAAAAAAATGCGGCACCAGCACATGCCCGAGCCCAGCATATGCATCGTGGCTTAAAATCTTAGACTGGGAATGAACTCCATATGGTTAGACATGGAATGAACTCCGTATGCCTAAGCTAACCCACGAAATGAGCGTGCGGGTGCTTAGCTGCCCGGAGAGGTAGAATGCGCAAGCCGACGATCGGCCCGATCCCCCCTGTGTGCTGTCAATCCTACTATCACAACCCTCAGTCCGGTTTGATCTTAGACTGGGAATGAACTCCGTATGCTTAGACTGGGGATGAACTCCGTATGCCTAAGTCAACCCAGGAAACAAACGTGCGGGCGCTCAGCCGACCAGAGAGGCAGGATGCCCAAACCGGGGATCGAACGGGTGGTTGGTGGATTCAAGCACATCTACATATTTCTACCATGCCAATGCCATTTTTATGGCTTGTAAATTCATACAATGGTCCCCTAAGCCTTCATGTGAAGTTTCGTGGCAAGACGACCCATTTTCTTTTTTTCACGATTTTTGAAACTTTTTGTGGTTCGGGATTTTTTAAAATTTTTTTAGAAAGAGTTTTGTCCCCAAATTTGGTAAAGGTGGTCTCTGTAATTTTTTTGGCATGCACAAAAACATTCAGCTTAAAACTCAAATTGGAGAAGATTTTGTGACCGTTTGAAAAAAGTGTCCCCATTTTCGACACTTTAATTGCTACTGGCAGCAAACCTATAAAATCTCAAATGCTCTTTAAGGGGGTGTGAGTTCTCGAGGTTTGATGAGGGAGAGGGGGCCAATATAAGGGCCAAGTAACAGCACCCATCGCACATCATGTGCGCACACGCCCCGGCCCCCATAATCGTCGGAACCCCCAATGTCGCTGGTTAGGCTGTCCGGCGATGATCTGACAATGGTGCCTCGGGCAAAAAAAATGTGGCACCAGCACATGTCTGAGCCCAGCATGTGCACCGTGGCTCAAAATCTTAGACTGGAAATGAACTCCGTATGCTTAGACATGGAATGAACTCTGTATGCCTAAGCCAACCCGTGAAATGAGTGTGCGGGCGCTCAGCCGGTCGGAGGCACAGAATGCACAAGCCGGGGATCGACTCGGTCCACCCCTGCATGCTGTCAATCCTGCTACTGTAACCCGCAGTTTGGTCTGATCTTAGACTGGGAATGAACTCCGTATGCCTAAGTCAACCCACAAAATGAGTGTGTGGGCACTCAACCGACCAGAGAGGCAGGATGCGCAAGCCGAAGATCGAACGGGTGGTAGGTGGGTTCAAGCACATCTTCATATTTCTGCCATGCCAATGTCTTTTTTATGGCTTGTAAATTCATACAATGGTCCCCTAAGCCTTCATGTGAAGTTTCGTGGCAAGACGACCCGTTTTCTATTTTTCACGATTTTTGAAACTTTTTGCGGTTCGGGATTTTTTAAAATGTTTTTAGCAAGGGTTTTGTCCCTAATTTTGGTAGAGGTGATCCTTGTATTTTTTTTCACATGCACAAAAAAATTCAACTAAAAACTCGAAGTGGAGAAGATTTTGTGACCGTTTGAAAAAAGTGTCCCCATTTCAGACAGTTTAATGGCTACTGGCAGCAAACCTATAAAATCTCAAATGCTCTTTAAGGGGGTGTGAGTTCTCAAGGTTTGATGAGGGATAGGGGGCCAATATAAGGGCCAAGTACCAGCACCCATCACACATCATGTGCGCACACCCCCCCGGCCCCCCAATCGTCGAAACCCCCAATGCTGTCGGCTAGGCTCTTTGGCGATGCTTCCGACGATGGTGCCCCGGGCGAAAAAAATACGGCACCAGCACATTCCCGAGCCCAACATGTGCACCGTGCCTGAAAATCTTAGACTGGGAATGAACTCTGTGTGCTTAGACATAGAATGAACTATGTATGCCTAAGCCAACCCATGAAACAAGCGTGTGGGCGCTCAGTCGATCAGGGAGGCAGACTGCGTAAGCCAGGGATCAGCCTAGTCTCACCCTACGTGTTGTCGATCTTACAGGCGCAACCCTCAATTCAGTCTGATTTTGACTGGGAATGAACTATGTATGCATAAGTCAACCCATGAAATAAGCGTAAACGGGCACTGAGCCGACCGAAGAGGCATAATGCACAAGCCAGGGATCAGCCCGGTCCCTCTCTCCGTGCTACCGATCCCCTGCCGCAACCCTCGGTCCAGCTGGGGCTTAGACATGGAATGAACTCCCTATGCCTATGCCAACCAATGAAAAGGACGTGCGGGCACTCAGCCAGCTGGAGAGACAGAATGCGCAAGCCGGGGATCGGCTCAGTCCCCCTACGTGCTGTTTATCCTACTGCCACAACCCTCGATCCAGCCTGATCTTAGACTGGGAATGAACTTCGTATGCTTAGACTGGTGATGAATTCCATATGCCTAAGTCTACCCATGAAACGAGCGTGCGGGCGCTCAGTCGATCGGACAGGCCGATCGGAGAGGCATAATGCGCAAGTTGGGGATCAGCCCGATCCCCCTCTGCATGCTATCGATCCCGCTGTCGGTCCTGCTACCACAACCTTCAATCTGGCTGGGGCGTAGACATGGAATGAACTTTGTATGCCTAAGCCAACCCATGAAATGAGCGTACGGGCGCTCAGCCGGCCAGAGAGGCAGACTACGTAAGCCGGGGATCAGCTCGGTTCCCCCCCTGCGTGCTACCGATCGTGGTGCTGGTCCTGCTGTCGCAACCCTCGGTTCGGTCTGATCTTAGACTGCAAATGAACTTCGTATTCTTAGATATGGAATGAACTCCGTATGCCTAAGCCAACCCATGAAACGAGCGTACGGACGCTTAACCTATCGGAGAGGTAGAATGTGTAAGCCGGGGATCGACCAGGTCCCCCCTGTGTGCTGTCGATCCTACTACTGTAACCCTTGGTCTGATCGAATCTTAGACTGGGAATGAACTCTGTATGCCTAAGTCAACACACGAAATGAGCGTGCGGGCACTGAGTCGACTGGAGAGGCATAATGCACAAGCCGTGGATCGATCCGGTCCCCCTCTGCATGCTGCCAGTCCCGCTGCCACAACCCTTGGTTCAGCTAGGGCATAGACATGGAATGAACTCCCTATGCCTAAGCCAACCGACGAAACGGGTGTGCGAGTGCTAAGCTGGCTGGAAAGGCAGAATGCGCGAGCCAAGGATCAGCTTGGTCCCCCCTGTGTGCTGTCGATCCTGCTACTGCAACCCTTGGTCCGATCCGATCTTAGACTGGGAATGAACTCTGTATGCTTAGACTAGGGATGAACTCCGTATGCCTAAGTCAACCCACGAAACAAGCGTGCGAGAGCTCAGCTAGCCGGAGAGGCCGATCGGAGAGGCATAATTACAACTCGGGGATTGACCCGATCCCCCTCTGCATGTTGCCGATCCCGTTACTAGTCTTGCTGCCATAACCCTCAGTTCGGCTGTGGCTTAGACATGGAATGAACTTCGTATGCCTAAGCCAACCCATGAAATGAGCATGCGGGCGCTCAACCGGCCGGAGAGGTAGAATTCGCAAGCCTGGGATCGACCCCGTCCCTCTCTGCGTGCTACCAGTCCCGCTGCCACAACCCTTGGTCCAGCTGTGGCTTAGACATGGAATGAACTCCCTATGCCTAAGCCAACCCACAAAACGGGCGTGCGGGAGCTCAGTTGGTCAGAGAGGCAGAATACGCAAGTCGGGGATCGACCCAGACCCCCTTATGTGCTGTCGATCCTGCTGCTGCAACCCTTGGTCCGGTTTGATCTTAGACTGGGAATGAACTCCGTATGCTTAGACTGGCGATGAACTCCGTATGCCTAAGTCAACCCACGAAACGAGTGTGTAGGCACTCAGTCGACCAGAGAGGCAGGATGCGTAAGTCGAGGATCGAACGGGTAGTAGGTGGGTTCAAGCACATCTTCATATTTCTGCCATGCCAATGCCATTTTTATGGCTTGTAAATTCATACAATGGTCCCCTAAGCCTGCATGTGAAGTTTTGTGGCCAGACAAACCATTTTCTATTTTTCAGGATTTTTGAAACTTTTTACGGTTCGGGATTTTTAAACAATTTTTTACCAAGAGTTTTGTCCCTAAATTTGGTAGAGGTGCTCCTTGTATTTTTTTTGGCATGCACAAAAAAGTTCAGCTAAAAACTCGAAGTGGAGAAGATTTTGTGACCGCTTGAAAACAGTGTCCCCATTTCAGACACTTTAATGGCTACAGGCAGCAAACCTAGAAAATCTCAAATGCTCTTTAAGGTGGTGAGATTTCTCAAGGTTTGATGAGGGATAGGGGACCAATATAAGGGCTAAGTACCAGCACCCATTGCACATCATGTGCGCACACCCCCTGGCTCCCCCAATCATCAGAACCCCAATGCCATCGGTTAGGCTCTCTGACGATGCTTCGACGATGGTGCCCCCGACAAAAAAAATAAGGCACCAGCACATGCCCGAGCCCTGCATGTGCACCGTGGCTCAAAATCTTAGACTGGGAATGAACTCCATATGCTTAGACATGGAATGAACTCCGTATGCATAAGCCAACCTACGAAATAAGCGTACGGGGGCTCAGCCGGTTAGAGAGGCAGAATGTACAAGCTGGGCATCAGCCTGATCCCCCTTGCGTGCTGTCGATCCTACTGTCGCAACCCTCAGTCCGACCCAATCTTAGACTGGGAATGAACTCCGTATGCATAAGTTAACCCACGAAACGAGCGTACGCGCACTGAGCCAATCGAAAAGGCATAATGCACAAGCCGAGCATCGGCCCGGTCCCCCTCTGCGTGCTATCGGTCTTGCTACCACAACCCTCAGTCTGACTGGGGCCTAGACATGGAATGAACTCCCTATGCCTAAGCCAACCCATGAAAAGGGAGTGCAGCCGTTCAGCCGGCCGGAGAGGTAGAATAAGCAAGCCAAGGATCGACCCGATCCCCCCTGCGTGCTGTCGATCCTGTTGTCGCAACCCTCGGTTCGGTCTGATCTTAGATTGGGAATGAACTTCGTATGCTTAGACTGGGGATGAACTCTGTATGCCTAAGTCAACCCATGAAACGAGCATACGAGCGCTCAGTCGGTCAGAGAGGCCAACCGGAGAGGCATAAGGCACAAGTCGAGGATCAGCCCGGTCCCCTTCCGCGTGCTGTCGATCCTACTGTCGGTCGTGCTGCCACAACCCTCGATTCGACTGGGGCTTAGACATGGAATAAACTCTTATGCCTAAGGCAACCCATGAAATGAGCGTGTGGGCGGTCATCCGGCCGGAGAGGCAGAATGCGCAAGCCGGGGATCGACCGGATCCCCCCTGCGTGCTGTCGATCCTGCTACCGCAACCCTCGGTCCAATTCGATCTTAGATTGGGAATGAACTCTGTATGCCTAAGTCAACCCATGAAACAAGCGTGCGGGCTCTGAGTCGGTTGGAGTGGCATAATGTGCAAGCCGGGGATCGACCCGGTCCCCCTCTGCGTGCTACGGTCCCATTGCCAAAACCCTCGGTCCGACTGGGGCTTAGACATGGAATGAACTCCTTATGCCTAAGCCAACCCACGGACAGGCGTGCGGGTGCTCAGCCGACCAGAGAGGTAGAATGTGTAAGCCGGGGATCGACCTGGTCCCCCTGCATGCTACCGATCCTGCTGCTGTAACCCTCGGTTCGGTCCGATCTTAGACTGGGAATGAACTCCGTATGCTTAGACTGGGGATGAACTCTATATGCCTAAGTCAACCCACGAAACGAGTGTGCGGGCGCTCAGCCGGCCAGAGAGGCCGACCGAAGAGGCATAATGCGCAAGTCGAGGATCAGCCCGATCCCCCTACACGTGCTGCCGATCCTGCTGCCGATCCTACTACCACAACCCTTGGTCCGATTGGGGCTTAGACAAGGAATGAACTCCGTATGCCTAAGCCAACCCACGAAACGAGCGTATGGGCACTCAGTCGGCCGGAGAGGCAGAATGCACAAGCCGGGGATTGGCTCGGTCCTTTTGGCGTGCTGTCGATCCTGCTGCCACAACCCTCAGTTCAGCTGGGGCATAGACATAGAATGAACTCCCTATGCCTAAGCCAACCCACGAAATGAGCGTACAGGCACTCAGTCGGCCAAAGAGGCAGAATGCGTAAGTCGGGGATCGACCCGGTCCCTCCTGCGTGTTGTCAATACTGCTACTTGTCCTACTACCGCAACCCTCGATCCGATCCGATCTTAGACTGGGAATGAACTCTGTATGCTTAGACATGGAATGAACTCTGTATGCCTAAGCCAACGCACGAAACGAGCATGCGAGTGCTCAGTCGGTCGGAGAGGCAGAATGCGCAAGTCGACGATCTGCTCGATCCTTCCGGCGTGCTGTCGATCCTGCTGCCGCAACCCTCGGTTCAACTGGGGCATAGACATGGAATGAACTCCCTATGCCTAAGCCAACCCACGAAATGAGTGTACGGGCACTCAGTCGACCAGAGAGGCAGAATGCGCAAGCCGGGGATCGACCTGATCCCCCCTGCGTGTTATCGATACTGCTGCTGGTCCTACTACCGTAACCCTCGGTCCGGTCTGATCTTAGACTGGGAATGAACTCCGTATGCTTAGACATGGAATGAACTCCGTGTGCCTGAGCCAACGCATGAAATGAGCGTGCGGGCACTCAGCCGACCGGAGAAGCAAAATGCGTAAGCCAGGGATCGACCCGATCCTCCATGCATCTGTCGATCCTGCTACCGCAACCCTTGGTCTGATCCAGCTTAGACTGGGAATGAACTCTGTATGCTTAAGTCAACCCACAAAACGAGTGTGCAGGCACTGAGCTAACCAAAGAGGCATAATGCGCAAGTCCAGGATCGACCTGGTCCCCTTCTGCGTGCTGCTGGTCTCGCTACCACAACCCTCGGTCCGATTGGGGCTTAGACGTGGAATGAACTCCCTATGCCTAAGCCAACCCACGAAACAGGCATGCGGGCGCTCAGCCAGCCGGAGAGGCAGAATATGCAAGCCGGTGATCGGCCCGGTCCCCTCTGTGTGCTACCGATCCTGCTACCGCAACCCTCGGTCCATTTCGATCTTAGACTGGGAATGAAC
The DNA here is from genome assembly GCF_047325235.1 of Durio zibethinus. Lineage (NCBI taxonomy): Eukaryota > Viridiplantae > Streptophyta > Magnoliopsida > Malvales > Malvaceae > Durio > Durio zibethinus. The sequence goes on from NC_143181.1 coordinate 21,938,590, forward strand.
TCTGTATGCTTAGACTAGGCATGAACTCCGTATCCCTAAGTCAACGAACAAAATGAGCATGCAGACGCTCAACCGACCAAAGAGGCAGGATGCGCCTGCCAAGGATCGAACGGGTGGTAGTTGGGTTCAAGCACTTCTTCATATTTCTGCCATCCCAATGCCATTTTTATGGCTTGTAAATTCATGCAATGGCCCCCTAAGCCTTCATGTGAAGTTTCGTGGCAAGATGACCCGTTTTCTATTTTTCATGATTTTTGAAACTTTTTGTGGTTCAGGATTTTTTAAAAATTTTTTAGAAAGAGTTTTGTCCCCAAATTTGGTAGAGGTGATCCTTACATTTTTGTTGGCATGCACAAAAAATTCAGCTAAAAACTTGAAGTGGAGAAGATTTTGTGACCGTTTGAAAAAAGTGTCTCCATTTCAGACACTTTAATGGCTACTGGCAGTAAACCTATAAAATCTCAAATACTCTTTAATGGGGTGTGAGTTCTCGAGGTTTGATGACGGATAGGGGGCCAATATAAGGGCCAAGTACCAGCACCCATCGCACATCCTGTGCACACACCCCCCGGCCCCCTAATGTCGGAACCCTCAATGCCGTTGGTTAGGCTCTCCGACGATGCTCCGACGATGGTGCCTCGGGCGAAAAAAATGTGGCACCAGCACATGCCTGAGCCCAGCATGTGCACCATGGCCCAAAATCTTAGACTAGGAATGAACTTCGTATGCTTAGACACGGAATGAACTCCGTATGCCTAAGCCAAACCACGAAACGAGCGTACGGGCACTCAGTCGACCAGAGAGGTAGATTACGCAAGCCAAGGATTGGCCCAGTCCCCCTACGTGCTGTCGATCCTACTGTCGCAACCCTCGGTCTGATCCGATCTTAGACTGGGAATGAACTCTGTATGCCTAAGTTAACCCACAAAATGAGAGTTCGTGCGCTGAGTCGGCCGGAGAGGCATAATGCGCAAGCCGAGGATCGATCCAGTCCCCCTCTGCATGCTGCAAACCTCGTTGCCACAACCCTCAGTCTGGCTGGGGCTTAGACATAGAATGAACTCCGTATGCCTAAGCCAACCCACGAAACGAGCGTGCTGGCACTCAGCCAACCAGAAAGGTAGAATGCGCAAGGCAGGGATCAGCCCGATCCCCTCTGCATACTGCCGATCTTACTGTCGCAACCCTTGGTCCGGTTCGATCTTAGACTGGGAATGAACTCCGTATGCTTAGAAATGGAATGAACTCCGTATGCCTAAGCCAACCCACGAAACGAGCATACAAGCGCTTAGCTGGGGATCGGCCCGGTCCCCTCTGTGTGCTGTCGATCCTGTTACCGTAACCCTCAGTCCAGTCCGATCATAGACTGGGAATGAACTCCATATGCTTAGACTGGGGATGAACTCCGTATGCCTAAGTCAACCCATGAAACGAGCGTGCGGGCGCTCAGTCGACCAGAGAGGCAGGATGCGCAAGCCGGGGATCGAACGGGTGGTAGGTGGGTTCAAGCATATCTTCATATTTCTGCCATGCCAATGCCATTTTTATGGCTTGTAAATTCATACAATGGTCCCTAAGCCTTCATGTGAAGTTTCATGGCAAGACGACCCGTTTTCTTTTTTTCACGATTTTTGAAACATTTTGCGATTCGAGATTTTTTAAAATTTTTTTAGAAAGAGTTTTGTCCCTAAATTTGGTAGAGGTGATCCTTGTATTTTTGTTGGCATGCACAAAAACATTCAGCTAAAAACTTGAAGTGGACAAGATTTTGTGACCGTTTGAAAAAAATGTCTCAATTTCAGACACTTTAATGGCTACTGGCAGCAAACCTATAAAATCTCAAATACTCTTTAATGGGGTGTGAGTTCTCGAGGTTTGATGAGGGATAGGGGGCCAATATAAGGGCCAAGTACCAGTACCCATCGCACATCATGTGCGCACACCCCCCCGGCCCCCCAATCGTCGGAACCCTCAATGCCGCTGGTTAGGCTCTCCGACGATGCTCCAACGATGGTGCCCCAGGCGAAAAAAATAAAGCACCAGCACATGCCTGAGCCCAGCATGTGCACCGTGGCTCAAAATCTTAGACTGGGAATGAACTCCATATGCTTAGACATGGAATGAACTCCGTATGCCTAAGCCAACCCTTGAAATGAGCGTGCGGGTGCTCAGTCGATCGGAGAGGCAGAATGCGCAAGCCGTGGATCAGCCCAGTCCCCCCTACATGCTGTCAATCCTACTGCTGTAACCCTCAGTCTGATCTGATCTTAGACTGGGAATGAACTCCGTATGCATTGGTCAACCCATGAAACGAGCGTGCGGGTGCTGAGCCAACCGAAGAGGCATTATGCACAAGCCAGGGATCAGGTCGATCCCCCTCTTCATGCTACCGGTCCCACTGCCACAAACCTCGGTCCGGCTGGGGCTTAGACATGGAATAAACTCCCTATGGCTAAGCCAACCCACGAAACGGGCGTGCGGGTGCTCAGTTGACCGAAGAGGCAAAATGCGCAAGCTGGGGATCAGCCCGGTCCCCCCTGCGTGTTACCGATCCTACTGCTGCAACCCTCGGTCTGGTTCGATGTTAGACTGGGAATGAACTTCGTATGCTTAGACTGGGGATAAAATTCGTATGCCTAAGTCAACCCACGAAATGAGCGTGCGGACGTTTAGCTGACCAAAGAGGCAGGATGCGCAAGTTGGGGATCGAACGGGTGGTAGGTGGGTTCAAGAAAATCTTAATAGTTCTACCATGCCAATGCCATTTTTATGTCTTGTAAATTCATGCAATGGTCCCCTACGCCTTCATGTGAAGTTTCACGGCAAGACAACCCGTTTTCTATTTTTCACGATTTTTGAAACTTTTTACGGTTCGGGATTTTTTAAAATTTTTTTGGAAAGAGTTTTGTCCCCAAATTTGGTAGAGGTGATCGTTGTATTTTTGTTGGCATGCATAAAAACATTCAGCTAAAAACTCAAAGTGGAGAAGATTTTGTGATCGTTTGAAAAAAGTATCCCCATTTTAGACACTTTAATGGCTATTGGCAGCAAACCTATAAAATCTCAAATGAGTTCTCGAGGTTTGATGAGGGATAGGGGGCTAATATAAGGGCCAAGTACCAGCACCCATCGCACATCATGTGCGTACACCCCCCCGCCCTCCAATCGTCGGAACCCGCAATACTACTGGTTAAGCTCTCCGCGATGCTCTGGCAATGCTCCGACGATGGTGCCTTTGACGAAAAAAATACGGCACCAGCACATGCCTGAGCCCAGCATGTGCTCCATGGCTTAAACTTTTAGACATGGAATGAACTCCATATGCTTAGACATGGAATGAACTCCTATGCCTAAGCAAACCCACAAAACGAGCATAGGGGCGTTCAGCCGGCTGAAGAGGCCGACCGAAGAGGCAAAATGCAAAAGTCGAGGATCAGCCTGGACCCCCCTACATGCTACCGATCCTGCTACTGGTCCTACTACCGTAACCCTTGATCCGATCTGATCTTAGACTAGGAATGAACTCTGTATGCTTAGACATGGAATGAACTCCGTATGCCTAAGCCAACCCATGAAACAAGCGTGCGGGCGCTCAGTCGGTCAGAGAGGTAGAATGCATAAATCGAGGACTTACCCAGTCCCCCCTGCATGCTATCGATCCTACCACCACAACCCTCGATCTGGTCCGATCTTAGACCAGGAATGAACTCCGTATGCCTAAGTCAACCCACGAAACAAGCGTTCGGGCGCTGAGTAGGCCGAAGAGGCATAATGCGCAAGCCAGGGATTGGCCCGGTCCCCCTCTGCATGCTGCCGGTCTTGCTGCCACAACCGTCGATCTGAATGGGGCTTAGACATGGAATGAACTCCCTATACCTAAGCCAACCCACGAAACGGGCGTGCGGACGCTTAGTCGGCTAGAGAGGTAGAATGCACAAGCCGGGGATCGATTCAATCCCCCCTGCGTGCTGTCGATCCTGCTACCGCAACCCTCGGTCCGATCTGATCTTAGACTGGGAATGAACTCTGTATGCTTAGACTGGGGATGAACTCTATATGCCTAAGTCAAACCACGAAATGAGCGTGCGGACGCTCAGCCGACCAAAGAAGAAGGATGCGCAAGCTGGGGATCGAATGGGTGGTAGGTGGGTTCCAGCACATCTTCATATTTCTGCCATGCCAATGCCATTTTTATGGCTTGTAAATTCATGCAATGGTCCCCTACGCCTTCATGTGAAGTTTCATGGCAAGATGACCCGTTTTCTATTTTTCACGATTTTTGAAACTTTTTATGGTTCGAGATTTTTTAAAATTTTTTTAGAAAGAGTTTTGTCCCCAAATTTGGTATAGGTGATCCTTGTATTTTTGTTGGCAAGCATAAAACAATTTAGCTAAAAACTCAAAGTGGAAAAGATTTTGTGACCATTTGAAAAACGTGTCCCCATTTTAGACACTTTAATGGCTACTGGCAGCAAACCTATAAAATCTCAAATGCTGTTTGGTTAGGGATAGGGGGCCAATATAAGGGCCAAGTACCAGCACCCATCTCACATCATGTGCACACACCCCCCTAGCCCCCCAATCGTCGGAACCCCCAATGCTGCCAGTTAGGCTCTTCGACGATGTTCCGACAATATTGCCCTGGGCGAAAAAAATGCAGCACCAGCACATGCCCGAGCCCGGCATGTGCATCGTGGCTCAAACTCTTAGACTGGGAATGAACTCCGTATGCTTAGACATGGAATGAACCCCCTTTGCATGGAATGAACTCCCTATGCCTAAGCCAACCCATGAAACGGGCGTACGAGCACTCAACCGGTCGAAGAGGTAGAATGTGCAAGCCGGGGATTGGCCTTGTCCCCCCTACGTTCTGTCGATCCTGCTGCCGCAACCCTCAGTCTGATCCGATCTTAGACTGGGAATGAACTCCGTATGCTTAGACTAGGGATGAACTCTGTATGCCTAAGTCAACCCACAGAACGAGCGTGCAGGCGTTCAGTCGGTCGGAGAGGCATAATGAGCAAGCTGAGGATCAGCCAGGTCCCTCTCTGCGTGCTGTCGATCCCACTACCGGTCCTGCTGCTGCAACCTTTGATCCGGTTGGGGCTTAGGCATGGAATGAACTTCGTATACGTGTGTGCACTCAGCCAGCCGAAGAGGCAAAATGCGCAAGCCAGGGATTGACCCGATCCCTCCTCCATGCTGTCGATCCTGCTGCTGGTCCTACTGCCACAACCCTCAGTCCGGTCTGATCTTAGATTGGGAATGAACTCCGTATGCTTAGAAATGGAATGAACTCCGTATGCCTAAGCCAACCCACGAAACGAACGTGCGTGCAGGCGCTCAACCGACCAGAGAGGCAGAATGCACAAGCCGAGGACTGGCCCGTTCCCCCCTGCGTGCTATGGATCCCGCTACTGCAACCCTCGGTCCGGTCTGATCTTGGATTGGGAATGAACTCCTTATGCCTAAGTCAACCCATGAAACGAGCGTGCGGGCGTTAAGCCGGTCGGAGAGGCAGAATGCGCAAGCCGAGGATCAGCCCGATCCTCCTCTACGTGCTATTGGTCCCGCTGCCACAACCCTCGATCCGACTGGGGCTTAGACATGGAATGAACTCCCTATGCCTAAGCCAACCCATGAAACGGGTGTGTGGGCGCTCAGTCGGTCGGAGAGGCAGAATGCGCAAGTTGGGGATCGACTCGATCCTTCCAGTGTGCTGTCGATCCTGCTGTCGTAACCCTCGATCCAGTCTGATCTTAGACTGGGAATGAAGTCCATATGCTTAGACTGGGGATGAACACCGTATGCCTATGTGAACCCATGAAATGAGCATGCAGGTGCTCAGCCGACCAAAGAGGCAGGATGCACAAGCCGGGGATCGAACGTGTGGTAGGTTTAAAGCACATCTTCATATTTCTGCCATGCCAATGCCATTTTTATGGCTTGTAAATTCATACAATGGTCCGTTAAGCCTTCATGTGAAGTTTCATGGCAAGACGACCCGTTTTCTATTTTTCACGATTTTTAAAACTTTTTACGATTTGAAACGAGTGCTCAGTTGATCGGAGAGGCCGGCCAGAGAGGCATAATGTGCAAGCTGCGGATCAGCCCGATCCCCCTCTGCGTGCTATCGATCCCACTGCTGGTCCTACTACCACAACCCTCGGTCCGACTGGGGCTTAGACATGGAATGAACTCCGTATGCCTAAACCAACCCACGAAACGAGCGTGCGGGTGCTTAGTCAGCCGGAGAGGCAGAATGCGCAAGCCAGGGACCGGCCCGGTCCCCCCCTACGTACTGTCGATCCTGCTGCTACAACTCTTGGTCCAATCTAATCTTAGACTGGGAATGAACTCCATATGCTTAGACATGGAATGAACTCCGTACGCCTAAGCCAACCCACAAAATGAGCGTGCGGGCGCTCAGTCGGCCGGAGAGGCAGAATGCACAAGCCAGGGACCGGTCCGATCCCCCCTACATGCTATCGATACTGCTACCGCAACACTCGGTCTAGTCCAATCTTAGATTGGGAATGAACTCCGTATGTCTAAGTCAACCGATTAAACGAGCGTTCGGGCACTGAGCCGGTCGGAGAGGCATAATGCACAAGCCGGGGATCGACTCGATCCCCCTCTGGTGCTGTCGGTCTCGCTGCCACAACCCTCGGTCCGACTGGGGCTTAGACACGGAATAAACTCCCTATGCCTAAGCCAACCCACGAAACGGGCGTGGGGGCGCCCAGTCGGCCAGAGAGGCAGAATGCGCAAGCCGGGGATCGACCCGATCCCCCCCTGCGTACTGTCGATCCTACTGCCACAACCCTCGGTCCAATCCGATCTTAGACTAGGAATGAACTCCGTATGCTTAGACTAGGCATGAAATTCGTATGCCTAAGTCATCCCACGAAACGAGCGTACGGGCACTCAGCCGGTCGGAGAGGCATAATGCGTAAGCCGAGGATCAGCTCAGTCCCCCTCTGGGTGTTGTCGATCCCGCTGTCGGTGCTGCTGCCATAACCCTCGATCCGGCTGGGTTTTAGACATGGAATGAACTCTGTATGCCTAAGCCAACCCATGAAACGAGCGTGTGGGTGCTCAGCCAGTCAGAGAGGTAGAATGCGCAAGCCGGGGATCGACCCGGTCCTCCCTGCGTGCTGTCGATCCTACTGCTGCAACACTCGGTTCGGTCCGATCTTAGACTAGGAATGAACTTCGTATGCCTAAGTCAACCCACGAAACGAGTGTTTGGATGCTGAGCCAGTCGGAGAGGCATAATGCACAAGCCGGGGATCAGCCTGATCCCCCTCTACGTGCTGTCAGTCCCGCTACCACAACCCTCGGTCCGACTGGGGCTTAGACATGGAATGAACTCCCTATGCCTAAGCCAACCCACGAAACGGGTGTGCGGGCACTCAGTCGGTCGGAGAGGCAGAATGCGCAAGCCGGGGATCGGCTTGATCCCTCCTGTGTGCTATCGATCCTGCTATCGCAACCCTCCATCCGGTCTGATCTTAGACTGGAATGAACTACATAGGCTTAGACTGGAGATGAACACCGTATGCCTATGTCAGCCCATGAAATGAGCATGCGGGTGCTCAGCCGACCAAAGAGGCAGGATGCGCAAGTCGGGGATCGAACGGGTGGTAGGTTTAAAGCACATCTTCATATTTCTACCATGCCAATGCCATTTTTATGGCTTGTAAATTCATACAATGGTCTGCTAAGCCTTCATGTGAAGTTTCGTTTCAAGATGACCCATTTTCTATTTTTCACGATTTTTAAAACTTTTTACGATTTGAAACGAACGCTCAGTCGATCGGAGAGGCCGGTCGGAGAGGCATAATGTGCAAGCCACGGATCAGCCCAGTCCCCCTCTGTGTGTTGTCGATCCCACTACCGGTCCTGCTACCATAACCCTCGATCCGACTGGGGCTTAGACATGGAATGAACTCCGTATGCCTAAACCAACCCACGAAACGAGCGTGCTGGTGCTCAGTTGGCTAGAGAGGTAGAATGCGCAAGCCAGGGAATAGCCCGGTCCCTCCCTGCGTACTGTCGATCCTGCTACCGCAACCCTCGGTCCGATCTAATGTTAGATTGGGAATGAACTCCGTATGCTTATACATGGAATGAACTCCGTATGCCTAAGCCAACCCACGAAACGAGCGTACGGGTGCTCAGCCGACCGGAGAGGCAGAATGCACAAGTCGGGGACCGATCTGATCCCCCCCTGCATGCTATCAATACTGCTACTGCAACACTCAGTCTAGTCCGATCTTAGACTAGGAATGAACTCCGTATGTCTAAGTCAACCAATGAAACGAGCGTTTGGGCACTGAGTCGGCCGGAGAGGCATAATGCACAAGTCGGGGATCAGCTCGATCCCCCTCTGCGTGCTGTCAGTCTCGCTGCCACAACCCTCGGTCCGACTGGGGCTTAGACATGGAATGAACTCCCTATGCCTAAGCCAACCCATGAAAAAGGCGTGCGGGTGCTCAGTCGGCCGGAGAGGTAGAATGCACAAGCCGGGGATCAACCCGGTCCCCCCCTGCGTGCTGTCGATCCTGCTGCCACAACCCTCGGTTCGATCTAATCTTAGACTGGGAATGAACTCCATATGCTTAGACTGGGGATGCACTCCGTATGCCTAAGTCATCCCACGAAACGAGCATATGGGCACTCAACCGGCCGGAGTGGCATAATGCGTAAGCCGAGGATTAGCTCGGTCCCCCTCTACGTGCTGTCGATCCAGCTGTCAGTCCTGTTGCCATAACCCTCGATCCGGCTGGGTTTTAGACATGGAATGAACTCCGTATGCCTAAGCCAACCCACAAAACGAGCGTGTGGGTGCTCAGTCGATCGGAGAGGCAGAATGAGCAAGCCGGGGACCGATCTGATCCCTCCTACGTGCTATTGATCCTACTGCCGCAACACTCGGTTTGGTCTGATCTTAGACTGGGAATTAACTCCGTATGCCTAAGTCAACCCACGAAACGAATGTTAGGGTGCTGAGCCGATCGGAGAGGCATAATGCATAAGCCGGTGATGAGCTCGATCCCCCTCTACGTGCTGTCGGTCCTGCTGCCATAACCCTCGATCTGACTGGGGCTTAGACATGGAATGAGCTCCGTATGCCTAAGCCAACCCATGAAAAGGGTGTGCAGGCACTCAACTGGCTGGAGAGGCAGAATGCACAAGCCGAGGATCAGCTCGATCCCCCTGCGTGCTGTTGATCCTACTGCCGCAACCTTCGGTCTGGTCCGAGACTAGGAGTGAACTCTGTATTCTTAGACTAGGGATAAACTCCGTATGCCTAAGTCAACCCATGAAACGAGCTTACGGATGCTTAACCGACTAGAGAGCCAGGATGCGCAAATCGGGGATCAAACGGGTGGTAGGTGGGTTCAAGCACATCTTCATATTTCTGCCATGCCAATGCCATTTTTATGGCTTGTAAATTCATGCAATGGTCCCCAAGCCTTCATGTGAAGTTTTGTGGCAAGATGACCCGTTTTTTATTTTCACGATTTTTGAAACTTTTTACGGTTCGAGATTTTTTGAAAATTTTTTTAGAAAGAGTTTTGTCCCTAAATTTGGTAGAGGTGATCCTTGTATTCAACTAAAAACTCAAAGTGGAGAAGATTTTGTGACCGTTTGAAAAAAGTGTCCCCATTTCAGACACTTTAATGGCTACTAGCAACAAACCTATAAAATCTCAAATGCTCTTTAAGGGGGTGTGAGTTGTCAGGGTTTGATGAGGGATAGGGGGCCAATATAAAGGCCAAGTACCAGCACCCATCTCACATCATGTGCGCACACCCCCTAGCCCCCCTAATCGTCAGAACCCCCAAAGCCGCCGGTTAGGCTCTCCGGCGATGCAACGACGATGCTCCGACGATGGTGCCCCGGGTGAAAAAAAATGTGGCAGCAGCACATATCGGAGCCCGGCATGCGTACCGTGGCTCAAAATCTTAGACTGGGAATGAACTCCGTATGCTTAGACATGGAATGAACTCCGTATGCCTAAGCCAACCCACGAAACGAGTGTGCGGGCACTCAACCGGTCAGAGAGGCAGAATACACAAGCCAGGGATCAGCCCGGTCCCCCCCTACGTGCTGTCGATCCTGCTGCCACAACGCGAAGTCCGGTCTGATCGTAGACTGGGAATGAACTTTGTATGCTTAGACTGGGGATGAACTCTGTATGCCTAAGTCAACCCATGAAATGAGCGTGTGGGTGCTCAGCTGGCCGGAGAGGCATAATGCGCAAGCCGGGGATCAGCCTGATCCATCTCTGCGTGCTGCTGATCCTGCTGCCGGTCCTGCTGCCACAACCTTCGATCTGACCGGGGTTTAGACATGGAATGAACTCTGTATGCCTAAGCCAACCCCACGAAACGAGCGTGCGGGTGCTCAACTGGCCAGAGAGGCAGAATGCGCAAGCCGAGGATCGACTTGATCCCCCCTGCGTGCTGTTGATCCTACTGTCGTAAGCCTTGGTCCGATCTGATCTTAGACTGGGAATGAACTCCATATGCTTACACTAGGGATGAACTCTGTATGCCTAAGTCAACCCCCGAAATGAGCATGCCAGAGCTCAGTCGATCGGAGAGGCATAATGCGCAAGCCAAGGATCAGCCCGATCCCCCTCTGCGTGCTACCAATTCCACTGTCTATCCTACGACTACAACCCTCAGTCCGGCTGGGGCTTAGACATGGAATGAACTCCGTATGCCTAAGCCAACCCACGAAATGAGCGTACGGGTGTCACAGGCTTCGACCTTAGACTCAGAAACCGTGCGGCCTTAGGCTTGGAATCTCCTCCTTTATGCCTAAGTCAGCCTAAAACACAAGCGTGCGGGCACTAGAACAATGGGAAGGGCTGATTACGCAAGTTAAAGGGAAACAGGATAGAAAGACAGAATTTTGGAAATGCTCTTGTATTCACTGAAATAGAAGTGTTTGATGGTGTACAAATGATGGTGGAGCAACCCTCTATTTATAGTTAAGGCTCCAGCTACAACTTAATGGCATATCCCTAGAATAAAGGCTAAAATCATGGGATTATACAGATTACAATCAATTAGAATGCTAACTCCTAATTTTTAGGGTCAACCAAATCTGCCAGGATGCTCCAGCTGATCCTGCCTGCTTCCAGAAGCTTCCCTTGCGTGTCTAGCACCTTGGGCCCTTATGGATGTGGTGCAAGCAGCTTGTATGCCAGGCCTTGGTCTCACAGGCTGGCTTGCAAGTTGGGCGGGTGTTCTGAACTCTTTTGCTAGGCTTTGCGCACAGATACCCACCAGTACGCCTGGTCTATGGGCCTTAATGTCTGGCTCGCCTGCTGGTGCGCCTGATGTGCCTAGCGCGCCCACCTAGGGTGTGACATTCTCCCTCACCTGATTACACAATGCCTTCATTGCATCTTCTACATGGTACTACCTGATCTGGTCCCTGAACTACCATAAGTCATCTACTGGTTCCCAGCTTGCCTCGCTATCTGGAAGTCCCTTCCAGCACACCAAGTACTCTTGTCTTGGCTGATAATTCTTTTGTCTCACCTCTCGATCAGCTATGATGCTGTGGACCTCCTTCTCATATGAGGCCCTTGCTCTTAATGGTGCACGTTTTGACTCTGCTCGTCCTGGATCTCCCTTATCGGCTAGAGCATGCTCACATGGAACATCGGGTGTACCCTTAGCTTGGGTGGCATATCCAGCTTATAGGCAACCTTTCCTACCCTCTTGACTACTCGAAAAGGTCCCTTATAGCTTCGAACTAGATCTTTGTGCAGCCCCCTATGGTGCACAATGGGATGCAGCTTCACCAACACCAAGTCTCCAACCTGGAACTGCACGTCCCGTCTATTCTGGTCTGCCCACTTCTTCGACCTCTTAGCCGCCTTGTGTAGACAAACTCTGGCTAAGTCAGTTTGCTCCTGCCATGCCTTGGCAAACTTGTATGCTGCTAGATTCGACCCTGTATAACCTATAGCAATCGAACCGGGTGTTAGTGGTTGTTGCCCTGTCACAACCTCAAATGGGCTCTGGTTCGTTGCCTCGCTCCTTTGCAAGTTGTAGGAAAACTGCACAATATCTAGCAGCTTTGGCCAGTCCCTTTGTGTGGCACTCACATCGTGCCTGAGGTAGATCTCCAATAGTCCATTTACTCGCTCTGTCTGCCCATCGATCTATGGATGCATGTTGGTGGAAAAGTTCAAGTCTGACCCCAACAGCTTGAACAACTTAGTCCAGAACCTGTCCGTGAAACGCCCATCTCGATCACTAACAATGGTCCTCGGCACTCCCCAGTACTTAACCATTTTCTTCAGGAACAATCGAGTGCCTCCTCGGCTGGGCACTCCTTGGTTGCTGGAATGAAGATTCCATACTTGGAAAACCTATCCACCACTACCATGATGCTTCCAAACCCTTCTGCTTTGGGTAGACTAAATATAAAGTCTAGAGAAACACTCTCCCATGGTTGCTCTGGCACTGGCAATGTCTCTAAGAGACCCCCTAGTTTCTTGAGCTCCACCTTGTCCTATTGGCACACAAGATAAGTCTTCAATAGGCTTCCACATCGTCCCTCATGTGCGGCCAGTGGTACCAGTCCTCGATCAGCGCCAGGGTGTGGCTCACTCCGGGGTGTCCAGCCCACCTTGAATCATGGTATTCTTGCAAAACTTCCTTGCGGAGTTTCCCATGCTACGACACAAACAGTCTACTACCCTTGGTGTACAGCAACCCATCCTATAACCAAAACTGCCTAGTCTTACCTTGCTGGGCGTACTCTATCAAAGCCTTGGCTGTAGGATCATGCGCAAGTCCCTCCTTGATGCACGGCACCAATGACCCCTCTGGTTGGCTAATGGCAGCAAGGTTAGCCTTTTTGCTCAAGGCGTCTGCCACTAGGTTCACCCATCCTGGCATGTACTCGATCTGAAAATCAAATTCTGCAAGAAAATCTTGCCATCTCGCCTGCGTGGGGGATAGCTTTTTCTACGTCTGGAAGTAGCTGGTCGCCACATTGTCCGTCCTCACCATGAACCTCGACCCCAACAGGTAATGGCGTCAAGTGCGCAAGCAGTGTACCACTATAGTCATCTCCTTCTCTTGGACCGTGTACTTGCGTTCAGTCTCGTTCAATTTCCTGCTCTCAAATGCAATTAGACGTCCCTCCTGCATCAACATGCCCCCTATGGCAAAGTCTGATGTATCCGTATGTACCTCATACGACTTGGCATGGTCTGGCAAGACCAAGACTGGCTCCTTCGTCACAGCCCGCTTCAACCTATCAAAGGCTTCCTGGCACCCTACGCTCCACTCCCATGCTCTCCCTTTCTTGAGCAAGTCAGTCAATGGTGTGGCTATTGCTGAGTGACCTTTGATGAAGCGCTTATAGTAGTTAACCAGCCCAAGGAATGATCTCATCTCAGTGACCTTGGCTGGCGGTTGCCACTCCAGGATGGCGTGTATCTTGCCTTCATCCATGCGTATCCTACCACCTCCCACTATGTGGCCTAGGAACAGGATCTCCTGCTGGGCGAATGAGCACTTCTCCCTCTTGACAAATAGCTTGTGCACCCATAACACCTCGAACACCTGTCTCAAGTGGTCTACATGCTCTCCCAAAGTTTGGCTGTAGATCATAATGTCATCTAAATAAACCATAACAAATCGATCAAGGAATGACTAAAGTACCTTGTTCATAAGGGTGCAGAATGTTGCTGGAGCGTTCGTGAGTCTGAAAGGCATCACCAAGAACTCATACGAACCATACCGAGTGACACATGCTATCTTTGGCTCATCTCCCTCCATGATCTTGACTTGATAGTAGCCTGACCTCAAATCCAGCTTGGTGAACCACCTTGCGCTCCCAAGTTGATCGAACAAGTCTGTAATGAGTGGGATGGGGTACTTGTTCTTGATGGTCAGCTTGTTCAAAGCCCGGTAGTCTATGCACTGCCACAACGACCCATCATGCTTGCGCTGGAATAGAACTGGTGCACCCTAGGGCACTTTTGATGGCCTGATGAAGCCAGCATCAACTAACTCTTTGAGCTGCTTCCTCAACTCTTCCAACTCTGGTGGAGACATTCGGTAAGGGGCTCTAGCTGGTGGCTTGGCCTCGAACACCAGCTCGATCTTGTGGTCCACCTCCCTCTTAGGTGGTAGCTTGCTAGGTAGGTTTGCGGGCATCACATCACTAAAGGTTTTCAGCACTTTTAGCACCTCCAAGGGTGACTCGATCTCCTTCTCCCTTGGCTCATAATATTTCAGGGCTGCCAAGAAGGTGTCTTCCTGTCTACTTATCACCTTGGCAAATTAGATGGCTGACACCACCCGTGACCCAACTTTGGACCCTCTCCTTAATGGCACTAGGCATTGGCACCGTGCATCCAAGATGCAAACACAATCGGCAAAAGGCATAAAGAGGGCATTAATCCGAACAAGGAAATCCAACCCAATCACAAACTCATAGTCATCAAGGGGTATTACCTCTATGGTCTCCTTGCCTTTTCAGTCTCTAAGCTGCAACTCCACTCCCCGTGCTACTCCAATGGCTGGAACCTTCTTGGAGTTCATCGTTTTGATGGTACCAATCCCTTTCTGTACCTTTAGTCTGAGCTTCTGGGCTTCATCACCTGAAATAAAAAGACGTGAGGCACCTGTGTCCACCAGTGCGCTCACTTTCTAACCCACAACCATTAGATCCGCAAACATCAAGCCCTTTGGCTTGCGACTCCCCTTACTCTGGATAGCATTGAGCACCAATGACCCAAGCTTTGCTGCCCCTAACTCTAGCTCCTCGTCAGACTCCTTGTCTACAGCAGCCAGTTTGCCCTTTTACGGGCAATTGCGTGCTATGTGGCTCCTTCCACATAGGTAGCATGCTAGTGGCTCTCAGTCCCCTTTTGCTTTCCACTTGCCTGCTAGTGGCTTCCTCTCGCCATCCTTGGTTGAACGATCTCAGTCTCCATCCTTGGACTCCTGATCATGGTCTTTCCCCTTGGACTGCTTCTTTCGATCCCTATCGTCCCTACCTTTACCCTTGGGCTTGGTAGACTCAAACTTGTTCAGAGGCTTGAACTCTATCAAGGCCTCGATAGTAGTCATGGCTTTAGCCAAGTCATGAACTCCTCTCCTTTGTAGCTCATGCTTCACCCATGGCTTCAACCCATCCATGAAAGTAAATAAGGCATCCTTCTCACCTAGATCCGAGATCTGTAGCATCAGTTCAAAGAATTTCTGGACATAATCCCTTACGTCCCCTTGCTAGCTCAGCCTACGTAACTTTGCCCGCGTCTCATCATCGGCATACTTTGGGTAAAATTGTTCTCTGAACTCTTTTTGGAACTCTACCCAGGTTCCAATCTTGGCACTCCCACGCCTGACATCATTACACTTGTGCCTCCACCACAATAAGGCTACATCAGTGAGATATATAGCAACGGTGCTTACCTTTATCACCTCATCTTGCATGCCCATGGCCTGAAAGTACTGCTCTATACCTCATAGGTAGTTGTGTACTTCCTTGGCTGCCCTAGACCCCTTAAACTCCTTAGGCTTGGGGACATCCAATCTGGACTTGGACACTCCAGCAAATATGCCATTCCCAATGGCAGTCTTGCAAGCAACAAGCTCACTGGCAAGCTCCTCCATCCGATAGTGCATGGCCTCCATGCCATCGCGTAAGGTCAGCACTTCAGCCTCTAAGGTCTGATTCTTTCAGGTGAACACGTCCATGCCTTTGTTGAGAGCAGCTTCCAGCTTACATTGGATCTCTTCCCCCATGGAGTCTAGCGATGCAATGTGAGTCTCTGGCACGGGCTCTGACCTTAGACTCAGAAATCGTGTGGCCTTAGGCTTGGAATCTCCTCCTTTATGCCTAAGTCAGCCTAAAACACAATCGTACGGGAACTAGAACAAAGAAAGGGTAGATTACGCAAGTTAAAGAGAAACAGGATAAGAAGGTAGAATTCTAGAAATGCCTTTTTATTCACTGAAACAGAAGTGTTTGATGGTGTACAAATGAGGGAGGAGCAGCCCTCTATTTATAGTTGAAGCTCCAGCTTACACTTAATGGCAATATCCCTAGAATAAAGGCTAAAATCATGAGATTATACAGATTACAATCAATCAGGATGCTAACTCCTGATTTTTAGGGTCAACCAAATCTGCCAGGATGCTGCTGCTGATCCTACTTGCTTCCAGAAGCTTCCCTTGCGTGTCTAGCACCTTAGGCCCTTTCGGATGTGGTGCAGGCAGCTTGTATGCCAGGCCTTGGCCTCACGGGCTGGCCTACAAGTTAGGTGGGTGTTTTGAACTTGTTTGCTAGGCTTTGTGCACAGTTACCTGCCAGCACGCTTGGTCTGCAGACCTTAACCTCTGGCTCGCCTACGGTGCACCTGATGTCCCTGATGCGCCTGCCTAGGGCATGACACGGGTGCTCAGTGGGTCGAAGGGGTAAAATGCATAAGCCAGGTCCCTCCTGCGTGCTGTCGATCCTGCTGCTGGTCCTGCTACCGTAACCCTCAGTCCGATCCGATCTTAGACTGGGAATGAACTCTGTATGCTTAGACGGGGGATGAACTCCGTATGCCTAAATCAACCCACGAAATGAGCGTGCAAGCGCTGAGCCGGCCGAAGAGGCATAATGCATAAGCCGAGGATGGACCCAGTCCCGCTTTACGTGCTGCCGGTCTCGCTGCCACAACCCTCAGTCTGACTGGGGCTTAGACATGGAATGAACTCCGTATGCCTAAGCCAACCTACGGAACGAGCGTGCGGGTGCTTAGCCGGTCGGAGAGGCAGAATGCGCAAGCCAGGGATCGGCCCGATCCCCCCTGTGTGCTATGATCCTACTATCGGAACCCTCGGTCCGGTCTGATCTTAGATTGGGAATGAACTCCGTATGCATAAGTCAACCCACGAAATAAACGTGCGGGCGCTGAGCCGACCGAAGAGGCATAATGCGCAAGCCGGGGATCGGCCCGATCCCTCTCTGCGTGCTGCCGGTCCCACTGCCACAACCCTCGGTCTGGCTGGGGCTTAGACATGGAATGAACTCCCTATGCCTAAGCCAACCCATGAAACGAGCGTGTAGGGTGCTCAGTTGGCCAGAGAGGCAGAATGCGCAAGCCGAGGATCGGCCCAGTCCCCCCTGCGTGCTGCTGATCCTACTACCGTAACCCTCGGTCCAGTCCAATCTTAGACTGGGAATGAACTCCATATGCTTAGATTGGAGATGAACTTCGTATGCCTAAGTCAACCCATGAAACGAGCGTGCGGGTGCTCAGTCGGCCGGAGAGGTGTAATGCACAAACCGAGGATCAACCCGGTCTCTCTCTGCGTGCTACCGATCCCGTTGCCGGTCCTGATGCCACAACCCTCAGTTTGACTGGGGCTTAGACATGGAATGAACTTCATACGCCTAAGCCAACCCACGAAATGAGCGTGTGGGTGCTTAGCCGATCGGAGAGGTAGAATGCACAAGTCGAGGATCGGCCCGGTCCCCCCTGTGTGCTACCGATCCTGCTGCTGGTCCTGTTGTCGCAACCATTGGTCCGGTCTGATCTTGGACTGGCAATGAACTCTGTATGCTTAGACATGGAATAAACTCCGTATGCCTAAGCCAACCCACGAAACGAGCATGCAGGCGCTTAGCCGGTCGGAGAGGCAGAATGTGCAAGCTGAGGATCAGCCCGATCCCTCCCTGTGTGCTGTCGATCCTACTGCCGTAACTCTCGGTCCGGTTCGATCTTAGACTGAGAATGAACTCCGTATGCCTAAGTCAACCCATGAAACGAACGTACGGGCACTGAACCGGTCGGAGAGGCATAATACGCAAGCTGGGGACTGACCCGGTCCCCCTCTGCATGCTGTCGGTCCCACTGCCACAACCCTTGGTCCGACTGGGGCTTAGACATGGAATGAACTCCCTATGCCTAAGCCAACCCACGAAATGAGCGTACGGGTGCTCGGCCGGTCGGAGAGGCAGAAAGCGCAAGCCGAGGATTGGCTTGGTCCCCCCTATGTGCTGTCGATCCTGCTGCAGCAACCCTCGGTCCGGTCTGATCTTAGACTGGGAATGAACTCCATATGCTTAGACTGGGGATGAACTCCGTATGCCTAAGTCAACCCATTAAAGGAGCGTGCGGGCGCTCAGCCGACCACAGAGGCAGGATGCGCAAGCCGGGGATCGAATGGGTGGTAGGTGGGTTCAAGCACATCTTCATATTTCTACCATGCCAAGGCCATTTTTATGGCTTGTAAATTCATACAATTTTCCCCTAAGCCTTCATGTGAAGTTTTGTGGCAAGACGACCCGTTTTCTATTTTTCACGTTTTTCAAAACTTTTTATGGTTTAGGATTTTTTAAACTTTTTTTAGAAAGAGTTTTGACCCCAAATTTGGTAGAGGTGATCCTTGTATTTTTTTTGGCATGGACAAAAAAATTTAGCTAAAAACTCGAAGTGGAGAAGATTTTGTGACCGTTTGAAAGAAGTGTCCCCATTTAAGACACTTTAATGGCTACTGGCAACAAACCTATAAAATCTCAAATGCTCTTTAAAGGGGTGTGAGTTCTCGAGGTTTGATGGGGAATAGGGGGCCAATATAAGGGCCAAGTGTCATGCCCTGGGTGGGCATGCTAGGCACATCCGACGCACCAGCAGGTGAGCTAAAGGTTGAGGCCCGCAGACTAGGCGTGCTGGTTGGTATCTGCACGTAAAGCCTAGCAAACGAGTTTAGAACGCCTGCCCAACTTGCAGGCCAGCCCGTGAGACCAAGGCTTGGCATACAAGCTGCTCGCACCACATCCGAAAGGGCCCAAGGTGCTGGACATGCAAGGGAAGCTTCTGGAAGCAGGCAGGATCAGCAGCAGCATCCTGGCAGATTTGGTTGACCTTGAAAATCAGGAGTTAGCATCCTGATTGATTGTAATCTGTATAATCCCATGATTTTAGCCTTTATTCTAGGGATATTGCCATTAAGTGTAAGCTGGAGCCTCAACTATAAATAAAGGGCTACTCCTCCCTCATTTACACACCATCAAACACTTCTGTTTCAGTGAATACAAGGGCATTTCCAGAATTCTGCCTTCTTATCCTGTTTCTCTTTAACTTGTGTAATCAGCCCTTCCTGTTATTCTAGTGCTCGTACACTTGTGTTTTAGGCTGACTTAGGCATAAAGGAGGAGATTCCAAGCCTAAGGCCACACGGTTTCTAAGTCTAAGGTCAGAGCCCATGCCAGTTGGTATCAGAGCAAGTTTGATTCTGCGTGCTTGTGTTGTGCAGGTTAGAAGAGATGGCATCCCAAAGTGACGTTGCTAACCAACAACCAGAGGCCCAGGAGCATTGGCATGGAAAAAGGAGGAAAGCTAGTTTTAGAGATATTTGGTCTACCATGGATGGTAGGCTGGCCAAGGTGGAGGTGACCATGGGCGACATGGGGGAGAAGCTTGAGGGGGTAGAGACTCACATTGCATCGCTAGACTCCATGGGGGAGGAGATCCAAAGTGATCTACAAGCTGCTCTTAACAAAGGCTTGGACGTGTTCACCCAAAAGAATTAGACCTTGGAGGCTGAAGTGCTGACCTTGCGCGATGGCATGGAGGCCATGCGCCAGCGGATGGAAGAGCTTACCAGTGAGCTCGTTGCTTGCAAGACTGCCATTAGGAATGGCATGTTTGCTGGAGTGTCCAAGTCCAGATTGGATGTCCCCAAGCCTAAGGAGTTCAAGGGGACTAGGGCAGCCAAAGAAGTAGATAACTACCTTTGGGGTATGGAACAGTACTTCCAGGCCATGGGCATGCAAGACGAGGTGATAAAGGTAAGCACCGCTACTATGTATCTCACTAATGTAGCCTTATTGTGGTAGAGGTGCAGGTGTTATGATGTCAGGCATGAGAGCACCAAGATTGGAACCTTGGCAGAGTTCCAAAAGGAGTTCAGAGAATAATTTTACCCGGAGTATGCCGATGATGAGGCACGGGCAAAGTTGCGCAGGCTGAGCCAGCAAGGTGACATAGGGGAGTATGTCCAAAAATTCTCTGAATTGATGCTACATATTTTGGATCTAGGCGAGAATGATGCCTTATTTGCTTTCATGAATGGGCTGAATCCATGGGTGAAGCATGAGCTACAAAAGAGAGGAGTTCATGACTTGGCTAAAGCCATGACTACTGCCGAGGCCTTGATAGAGTTCAAGCCTCTGAACAAGTTTGAGTCTACCAAGCCCAAGGGTAAGGGTAGGGATGATAGGGATCAAAAGAAGCATTCCAAGGGGAAGGACCATGACCGGGAGTCCAAGCATGGAGATTGAAACCGTTAAACCAAGGATGGTGAGAGAAAGCCACCAGCAGGCAAGTGCAAAGTAAAAGGGGATCGAGAGCCACTAGCATGCTACCTATGTGGAGGGAGCCACATAGTGCGTAATTACCCACAGAAGGGCAAGCTGGCTGCTGTAGACAAGAAGTCTGACGAAAGCCAGAGTCAGGGGCAGCAAAGCTTTGGTCGTTGGTGCTCAATGCTGTCCAGAGTAAGGGGAGCCGCAAGCCAAAGGGCTTGATGTTTACGGATCTAATGGTTACAAGTCAGAAGGTGAGCGCACTGGTGGGCACATGTGCCTCACATCTTTTTATTTCAGGTGATAGAGCCCGGAAGCTCAGACTAAAGGTGCAGAAAGGGACTGGTACCATCAAAACGGTGAACTCCAAGGAAGTTCCAACCATTGGAGTAGCGCGAGGAGTGGAGTTGCAGCTTGGAGACTGGAAAGGTAAGGAGACCATTGAGGTAATACCCCTTGACGACTATGAGTTTATGATTGGGTTGGATTTCCTTGTTCGGATTAACGCCCTCCTTGTGCCTTTTACCGATTGTGTTTGCATCTTGGATGCACGGTGCCAATGCCTAGTGCCATTGAGAAGAGGGTCTGGAGTTAGGTCGTAGGTGGTGTCAGCCATCGAATTTGCCAAGGCAGTAAGCAGACAAGAAGACACCTTCTTGGCAGCCCTGAAATATGATGAGCCAAGGGAGAAGGAGATCGAGTCACCCTTGGAGGTGCTAAAAGTGCTGAAGACCTTTAGTGATGTGATGCCCGTAAAGCTACCTAGCAAGCTACCACCTAAGAGGGAGGTGGACCACAAGATCGAGCTGGTGTCCGAGGCCAAGCCACTAACTAGAGCCCCTTACTGAATGTCTCCACCAGAGTTGGAAGAGTTGAGGAAGCAGTTCAAAGAGTTAGTTGATGCTGGCTTCATTAGGCCATCGAAGGCACCCTATGGTGCACTGGTTCTATTTCAGCGCAAGCATGATGGGTTGTTGTGGCTGTGCATAGACTACCGGGCTTTGAACAAGCTGACCATTAAGAACAAGTACCCCATCCCACTCATTGCGGACTTGCTCGATCAACTTGGGAGCGCAAGGTGGTTCACCAAGCTAGATTTGAGGTCAGGCTACTATCAAGTCAGGATCGTGGAGGGAGATGAGCCAAAGATAACATGTGTCACTCGGTATGGTTCGTATGAGTTCTTGGTGATGCCTTTCAGACTCCCGAATGCCCCAGCAACATTCTACACCCTTATGAACAAGGTACTTCAATCATTCCTTGATCAGTTTGTTGTGGTTTATTTGGATGACATTATGATCTACAGCCAGACTTTGGGAGAGCATTAGACCACTTGAGATAGGTGTTAGAGGTGTTACGGGCGCACAAGCTGTTTGTCAAGAGGGAGAAGTGCTCATTCACCCAGCAGGAGATCCTGTTCCTTGGCCACATAGTGGGAGGTGGCAGGATATGCATGGATGAAGGCAAGATACATGCCATCCTGGAGTGGCAACCGCCAGCCAAGGTCACTGAGTTGAGATCATTCCTTGGGCTGGTCAACTACTATAGGCACTTCATCAAAGGTCACTCAGCAATAGCCACGCCATTGACTGACTTGCTCAAGAAAGGAAGAGCATGGGAGTGGAGCGTAGGGTGCCAGGAAGCCTTTGATAGGTTAAAGCAGGCTATGACCGAGGAGCCAGTCTTGGCCTTGCCAAACCATGCCAAGCCGTATTAGGTGCATATGGATGCATCAAACTTTGCCATAGGGGGTGTGTTGATGCAGGAGGAATGTCCAGTCGCGTTCGAGAGCAGAAAGTTGAACGAGACTGAACGTAAATACACGGTCCAAGAGAAAGAGATGACTGCAGTGGTGCACTGCTTGTGCTCTTGGCACCATTACCTGTTGGGGTCAAGGTTCATGGTTAGGACGGACAATGTGGCGACCAGCTACTTCCAGACGCAGAAGAAGCTATCCCCCAAGCAGGCGAGATGGTAAGATTTTCTTAAGAAATTTGATTTCCAGATGGAGTACAAGCCGAGGCGAGAGAACCTAGTGGTAGATGCCCTGAGCAGGAAGGCTAACCTTGCTGCCATTAGCCAACCAAAGGGGTCACTGGTGCCCCACATCAAGGAGGGACTTGTGCATGATCCTACAGCTAAAGCTTTGATGAAGTACGCCCAGCAAGGTAAGACTAGGTGATTTTGGTTGCAGGATGGCTTGCTGTACACCAGGGGAAGTAGACTATTTATGCCGCAGCACGGGAAGCTCTGTAAGGAAGTTTTGCAAGAATGCCATGATTCAAGGTGGGCTGGACACCTCGGAGTGAGCCGTACCTTGGTGTTGATCAAGGACCGGTACTACTGGCCGCACATGAGGGACGATGTGGAGGCCTATGTGAAGACTTGTCTTGTGTGCCAACAGGACAAGGTGGAGCTCAAGAAACCAAACGGTCTCTTGGAGCCATTGCCAATGTCAGAGCGACCATAGGAGAGTGTTTCTCTGGACTTTATAGTCGGTCTACCTAAAGCAGAAGGGTTTGGAAGCATCATGGTAGTGGTGGATAGGCTTTCCAAGTATGGAATCTTCATTCCAGCAACCAAGAAGTGCCCAGCCAAGGAGGCAGCTCGATTGTTCCTGAAGAACATGGTTAAGTACTGGGGAGTGTCGAGGACCATTGTTTGTGATCGGGACGGGCATTTCACGGGCAGGTTTTGGACAGAGTTGTTCAAGCTATTGGGGTCAGACTTGAACTTTTCCACCAGCATGCATCCGTAAACCGATGGGCAGACAGAATGAGTGAATGGACTATTGGAGGTCTACCTCAGGCACTATATGAGTGCCACACAAAGGGACTGGCCAAAGCTGCTAGATATTGCGCAGTTTTCCTACAACTTGCAAAGGAGCGAGGCAACGAACCAGAGCCAATTTGAGGTTGTGATACGGCAACAACCACTAACACCTGGTTCGATTGCTGCAGGTTATACAAGGCCGAATCCAGCAGCATACAAGTTTGCCAAGGCATGGCAAGAGCAAACTGACTTGGCCAGAGTTTGTCTACACAAGGCAGCCAAGAGGTCGAAGAAGTAGGCAGACCAGAATAGGCGGGTCGTGCAGTTCCAAGTTGGAGACTTGGTATTGGTGAAGCTGCATCCCATTGTACACCATAGGGGGCTGCACAAAGGCCTAGTCTAGAGGTATGAGGGACCTTTTTGAGTAGTCAAAAGGGTAGCCAAGGTTGCCTACAAGCTGGATTTGCCACCCAAACTGAGGGTACACCCGGTGTTCCATGTGAGCATGCTCAAGCCGTTCCATGAGGATGAGGGAGATCCAGGATGGGTAGAGTCAAAGTGTGCGCCATTAGGAGCGAGGGCCTCATATGAGAAGGAGGTCCACAGCATCATAGCTAATTGGGAGGTGAGACAGAAGAACTATCAGCCAAGACAAGAGTACTTGCTGCACTAAAGGGACTTTCAGATAGTAAGGCGAGCTGGGAACCAGTAGATGACTTATGGCAATTCAGGGACCAGATCAAGCAGTACCATGCAGAAGATGCAATGAGGGCATTGTGCAATCAGGTAAGGGAGAATGTCACACCCTGGGTGGGTACACCAGGCACATCAAGCACACCAGCAAGTGAGCCAGAGGTTGAGGCCCGCAGACCAGGCGTGCTGGCGGGTATCTGCACGTAAAGCCTAGCAAACGAGTTCAGAACACCCGCTCAACTTGTAGGCCAGCCTGTGAGACCAAGACCTGGCATACAAGCTGCCCGCACCACATCCAGAAGGGCCCAAGGTGCTGGACATGCAAGGGAAGCCTCTGGAAGCAGGCAGGATCAGCAGCAGCATCCTGGCAGATTTGGTTGACCCTAAAAATCAGGAGTTAGCATCCTGATTGATTGTAATTTGTATAATCCCATGATTTTAGCCTTTATTCTAGGGATATTGCCATTAAGTGTAAGCTGGAGCCTCAACTATAAATAGAGGGCTACTCCTCCCCCAATTGTACGCCATCAAACACTTCTGTTTCAGTGAATACAAAAGCATTTCCAGAATTCTGCCTTCTTATCCTGTTTCTCTTTCACTTGTGTAATCAGCCCTTCCCGTTGTTCTAGTGCACGTACGCCTGTGTTTTAGACTGACTTAGGCATAAAAGAGGAGATTCCAAGCCTAAGGCTGCACGGTTTCTGAGTCTAAGGTCGGAGCCCGTGACACAAGTACCAGCACCCATCGCATATTATGTGCACACACCCCCCAGGGCCCCCCAATCGTCGGAACCCCCAATGCCGTCGGTTACGTTTTCTGGTGATGCACCGGCGACGGTGCCTCGGGCAAAAAAAATGTGGCACCAGCACATGCCCGAGCCCAGCATGTGCACCATGGCTCAAAATCTTAGGCTGGGAATGAACTCTGTTTGCTTAGACATGGAATGAACTCTGTATGCCTAAGCCAACCCACGAAACGAGCGTGCGGGCGTTCAGCCGACCGAAGAGGTAGAATGCACAAGTTGGGAATCGGCCTGATCCCCCCTGCGTGCTATCGATCCTGCTGTCGCAACCCTCGATCCGGTCTGATCTTAGACTGGGAATGAACTCCGTATGCATAAGTAAACCCACGAAACGAGCGTGCAGGCGTTGAACTAGCCAAAGAGGCATAATGCGCAAGCCAGGGATCGGCCTGATCCCCCTCTGCGTGCTGTTAGTCCGACTGCCACAACCCTCGATCCGACTGGGGCTTAGACATGGAATGAACTCCCTATGCCTAAGCCAACCCATGAAACGGGCGTGCGGGCGCTCAGTCGACCGGAGAGGCAGAATGCACAAGCCAGGGATCGGACCAGTCCCCCTACGTGCTACCGATCCTGCTGCCGCAACCCTCGATCCAGTCTGATCTTAGACTGGGGATGAACTCCATATGGTTAGACTGGGGATGAACTCTGTATCCCTATGTCAACCCATGAAACGAGCGTGCGGGCGCTCAGCCGACTAGAGAGGCAGGATGCGCAAGCTGGGGATCAAACGGGTGGTTGGTGGGTTCAAGCATATCTTCATATTTTTGCCATGCCAATGCCATTTTTATGGCTTGTGAATTCATCCAATGGTCCCTTAAGCCTTCATGTGAAGTTTTGTGGCAAGACGACCCGTTTTCTATTTTTCACGATTTTTGAAACTTTTTACAGTTTGGGATTTTTTAAAATTTTTTTACAAAGAGTTTTGTCCCCAAATTTGGTAGAGGTGATCCTTGTATTTTTGTCGGCATACATAAAAACATTCAGCTAAAAACTCGAAGTGGAGAAGATTTTGTGACCGTTTGAAAAAAGTGTCCCTATTACAGACACTTTAATGCTCTTTAAGAGGGTGTGAGTTCTCAAGAATTGATGAGGGATAGGGGGCCAATATAAGGGCAAAGTACCAGCACCCATCGCACATCATGTGTGCACACCCCCCGGCCCCTCCAATCATCGGATCCCCCAATCCGTCATTTAGGCTCTCTGGCGATGCTCCGATGATGGTACCCCGGGCGAAAAAAATACGACACCAGCACATGCCCGAGCCCAGCATGTGCACCGTGGCTCAAAATTTTAGACTGGGAATGAACTCCATATGCCTAAACCAACCCACGGAATGAGCGTGCGGGCGCTCAGCCAGTCAGAGAGGCAAAATGCGCAAGCTAGGGATCAGCCCGTTCCCCTCTGCGTGCTGTTGATCTTGCTGCTGTAACCCTCAGTCCGATCCGATCTTACACTGGGAATGAACTCCGTATGCATAAGTCAACCCATGAAACGGGCGTGCGGAAGCTGAGCCTACCGAAGGGCATAATGCGCAAGCCGGGGATCGGCTCGATCCCCCTCTGTATGCTGTCGGTCCCACTGCCACAACCCTCAATCCGACAGGGGCTTAGACATGAAATGAACTCCCTATGCCTAAGCCAACCCACGAAACGGGCGTGCGGGCACTTAGCCGGTCAGAGAGGCAAAATGTGCAAGCCGGGGATCAGCCCGGTCCCCCTACGTGCTGTCAATCCTACTGTCGCAACCCTCGGTCCGGTCCGATCTTAGACTAGGAATGAACTCTGTATGCTTAGACTACGGTTGAGCTCCGTATCCCTAAGTCAACCCACAAAATGAGTGTGCAGGTGCTCAGCCGGGCGGAGAGGCATAATGCGCAAGTCGGGGATCAGCCAGGTCCCCTTCTACGTGCTGTCGATCCCGATGCCAGTCCTGTTGCCACAACCCTCAGTCCGACTGGGGCTTAGCCATGGAATGAACTCCGTATGCCTAAGCCAACCCATGAAACGAACGTGCGGCCACTCAGCCAACCAAGAGGCAAAATACGTAAGCTGGGGATTGGCCCGGTCCTCCTTACGTGCTGCCGATCCTACTGCTGGTCACGCTACCGCAACCTCGGTCCAATCCAATCTTAGACTGGGAATGAACTCCGTAAGCTTAGACATGGAATGAACTCCGTATGCCTAAGCCAACCCACGAAATAAGGGTGCGGAGAGGCAGAATTCATAAGCCAAGGATCGACACGGTCCCCCCCTGCGTGCTGTCGATCCTGCTGTTGCAACCCTTGGTCCGATCTGATCTTAGACTGGGAATGAACTCTGTATGCCTAAGTCAACCCATGAAATGAGTGTACGAGCGTTGAGCCAACCGGAGAGGCATAATGCGCAAGCCGGGGATAGGCTCGGTCCCACTCTGCGTACTGCTAGTCCTGCTACCACAACCCTTAGTCTGGCTGGGGCTTAGACATGGAATGAACTCCCTATGCCTAAGCCAACCCACGAAATGGGCATGCGGGTGCTCAGTAGGTCGGAAAGACAGAATGCGTAATTCGGGGATCGACCCGATCCCCCTTACGTGCTGCCAATCCTGCTGCTGTAACCCTTGGTTCGATCTGACCTTAGACTGGGAATGAACTTCGTATGCTTAGATTGGGGATGAACTTCGTATGCCTAAGTCAACTTACGAAATGAGCGTACGGGTGCTCAACCGACTAGAGAGGTAGGATGCGCAAGTCGGGGATAGAACGGGTGGTAGGTGGGTTCAAGCACATCTTCATATTTCTGCCATGCCAATGCCATTTTTATGGCTTGTAAATTCATACAATGGTCCCCGAAGCCTTCATGTGAAGTTTCGTGGCAAGACGACCCATTTTCTATTTTTCATAATTTTTGAAACTTTTTGCGGTTTGGGATTTTTTAAAATTCTTCTAGAAAGAGTTTTGTCCCCAAATTTGGTATAGGTGATCCTTGTATTTTTTTCGGCATACATAAAAAAATTCAGCTAAAAACTTGAAGTGGAGAAGATTTTGTGACCGTTTGAAAAAAGTGTCTCCATTTAAGACACTTTAATGGCTACTGGCAGCAAACCTATAAAATCTCAAATGCTCTTTAAGGGGGTGTGAGTTCTCAAGGTTTGATGAGGGATAGGGGGCCAATATAAGGGCCAAGTACCAGCACCCATCGCACATCATGTGCGCACACCCCCCGGCCCCCCAATCGCCAGAACCCCCAATGCCACTGGTTAGGCTCTCTTACGATATTGCCCCAGGCGAAAAAAATGCGGCACCAGCACATGCTCGAGCCCAGCATGTGCACCGTGGCTCAAAATCTTAGACTGGGAATGAGCTCCGTATGCTTAGACATGGAATGAACTCCGTATGCCTCAGCCAACCCACGAAACGAGCGTGCGGGCGTCCAGCCGACCAGAGAGGCAGAATGAGGAAGCCGGGGATCGACCTAGTCCCCCCTATGTGTTGTTGATTCTGCTGCCACAACCTTCGGTCTGGTCCAATCTTAGATTGGGAATGAACTCCGTATGCCTAAGTCAACCCACGAAACGAGCGTAAGGGCGCTGAGCCGGCTGAAAAGGCATAATGTGCAAACTGGGGATCGGTCTGGTCCTCCTTTTCATGCTGTCGGTCCCGCTGCCACAACCCCCGGTCCGACTGGGGCTTAGACATGGAATGAACTTCCTATGCCTAAGCCAACCCATGAAACGGGCGTGCGGGCGCTCAGTCGGTCGGAGAGGAAGAATTCGCAAGCTGGGGATCGGCTCGATCCCCCCTACGTGCTGTCGATCTTGCTGCCGCAACCCTCGGTCCAGTCTGATCTTAGACTAGGAATGAACTCTGTATGCTTGGACTGGGGATGAACTCCGTATGCCTAAGTCAACCCACGAAACGAGCATGCGAGCCCTCAGCCGACCAGAGAGGCAAGATGCGCAAGCCAGGGATCGAATGGGTGATAGGTGGGTTCAAGCACATCTTCATTTTTCTGCCATGCCAATGCCATTTTTATGGTTTGCAAATTCATACAATGGTCCCCTAAGCCTTCATGTGAAGTTTCGTGGCAAGACAACCCACTTTCTATTTTTCATGATTTTTGAAACTTTTTACGGTTTGGGATTTTTTAAAATTTTTTTAGAAAGAGTTTTGTCCCAAAATTTTTAGAGGTGATCCTTGTATTTTTGTTGGCATGCACAAAAACATTTAGCTAAAAACTTGAAGTGGAGAAGATTTTGTGACCGTTTGAAAAAAGTGTCCCCATTACAGACACTTTAATGGCTACTGGCAATAAACCTATAAAATCTCAAATGCTCTTTAAGGGGGTGTGAGTTTTCGAGGTTTGATGAGGGGTATGGGGCCAATATAAGGGCCAAGTACCAGCACCCATCGCACATCATGTGTGCACACCCCCCGACCCCTCCAATCGCCGGAACCCCCAATGCCGTCGGTTAGGCTCTCCGACGATGCTCCGATGATGCTCTGGCGATTGTGCCCCGAGCAAAAGAAATGCTACCCCAGCACATGCCCGAGCCCAGCATGTGCACCGTGGCTCAAAATCTTAGACTAGGAATGAACTCCGTATGCTTAGACATGGAATGAACTCCGTATAACTAAGCCAACCCACGAAACGAGCGTGCGGGCGCTCAGCCTGTCGGAGAGGTAGAATACGCAAGCCAGAGATCGTTCCGGTTCCCCCTTGCGTACTGTCGATCCTGCTGCTACAAGCCCCGGTCCGATCCGATCTTACACTGGGAATGAACTCCGTATGCATAAATCCACCCACGAAATGAGCGTGCGGGCGCTGAGCCGATCGAAGAGGCATAATGCGCAAGACGGGGATCGGCCCGGTCCCCTTATACGTGCTGTCGGTCCCACTACCACAACCCTCAATCCGGCAGGGGCTTAGACATGAAATGAACTCCCTATGCCTAAGCCAACCCACGAAACGGGCGTGCGGGTGCTCCGTTGGCTGGAGAGGCAGAATGTGCAACCTGGGGATTGGCCCAGTCCCCCCTACGTGCTACTGACCTTGCTGTCGAAACCCTCAGTCCAGTCTGATCTTAGATTGGGAATGAACTCCGTATGCTTAGACTGGGGATGAACTCCGTATGCCTAAGTCAACCCATGAAACAAGCGTGCAGGTGCTCAGCCGGCCGAAGAGGATAATGCGTAAGTCGGGGATCAGCCAGGTCCCCCTCTGCGTGCTGTCGATCCTGTTGCTGATCCTGCTGCCACAACCCTCGATCCAGCTGGGGCTTAGACATGGAATGAACTCTGTATGCCTAAGCCAACCCATAAAACGAGCGTGTGGCTGCTCAGCCAGCTGGAGAGGCAAAATGCGCAAGTCGGGGATCGACTCGATCCCCCCTGCGTGCTACCGATCTTGCTGCTGGTCCTGCTGTCGCAACCTTCGGTCCAGTCTGATCTTAGATTGGGAATGAACTCCATATGCTTAGACATGGAATGAACTCCGTATGCCTAAGTCAAACCATGAAACGAGCGTGCGGGTGTTCAGCCGGCCAGAGAGGCTGAATACGCAAGCCGGGGATCGGCCCGGTCCCTCCCTACGTGCTGTCGATCCTACACCGTAACCCTCAGTACAGTCTGATCTTAGACTGGGAATGAACTTCGTATGCATAGGTCAACCCACGAAACGAGCGTGCGGGCATTGAGCCGACCGAAGAGGCATAATGCACAAGCCGAGGATCGGCCCGATCTCCCTTTGCGTGCTGCTGGTCCCATTGCCATAACCCTCAGTCCGGCTGAGGCTTAGACATGGAATGAACTCCCTATACCTAAGCCAACCCACGAAACGGGCGTGCGGGCGCTCAGTCGATCGAAGAGGCAGAACGCACAAGCCGGGGATCGACCCGATCCCCCCTGCATGTTGTCTATCCTACAGTCGCAACCCTAAGTCTGGCCCGATCTTAGACTGGGAATGAACTCCGTATGCCTAAGTCAACCCATGAAACGAGCATGCAGGCACTCATCCGACCAGAGAGGCAGGACACGCAAGCCGAAGATCGAACGGGTGGTAGGTGGGTTCAAGCACATCTTCATATTTCTGCCATGCCAATGCCATTTTTATGGCTTGTAAATTCATGCAATGGTCCCCTAACCCTTTATTTCAAGTTTCGTGGCAACAGAACCATTTTCTATTTTTCATGAACTCCGTATGCCTAAGTCAACCCACGAAACGAGGATACAAGTGCTGAGCCGGTCGAAGAGGCTTATTGCACAAGCGAGGATCGGCCCGGTCCCCCTCTCCGTGCTATCGGTCCCGCTACCACAACCATCGTTCTGGCTAGGGTTAGACATGGAATGAACTCCATATGCTTAGACTAGGGATGAACTCCGTATGCCTAAGTCAACCCACGAAACGAGCGTGCGGATGCTCAGCCGACCAGAGAGGCAGGATGCGTAAGTCGGGGATCGAACGGGTGGTAGGTGGGTTCAAGCACATCTTCACATTTTTGCCTATGCCATTTTTATGCCTTGTAAATTCATACAATGGTCCCCTAAGCCTTCATGTGAAGTTTCATGGCAAGACGACCCATTTTCTATTTTTAACGATTTTCAAAACTTTTTGAGGTTCAGGATTTTTTAAAATTTTTTTAGAAAGAGTTTTGTCCCCAAATTTGGTAGAGGTGATCCTTGTATTTTTGTTGGCATGCAGAAAACTATTCAGCTAAAAACTCGGAGTGGAGAAGATTTTGTGACCATTTGAAAAAATGTCCCCATTTTAGGCTCTTTAATGGCTACTGGCAGCAAACCTATAAAATCTCAAATGCTCTTTAAGGGGGTGTGAGTTCTCGAGGTCTGATGAGAGATAGGGGGCCAATATAAGGGCCAAGTACCAGCACCCATCGTACATCATGTGCGCACACCCTCTCGACCCCCCATCGTCAGAACCCCTAATGCCGTCGGTTAGGCTCTCCGACGATGCTCCAGCGATGGTGCCCCGGGTGAAAAAAATACGGTACCAGAACATGCTTGAGCCCAGTATGTGCATCGTGGCTCAAACTCTTACACTGGGAATGAACTCCGTATGCTTAGACATGGAATGAACTTTGTATGCCTAAGCCAACCCATGAAATGAGCGTGCGGGCACTCAGCCGACGAGAGAGGCAAAATCGCAAGACAGGGATCGGCCCGGTCCCCCTCTGCATGCTACCGGTCCCGCTACCACAACCCTCGGTCCGACTAGGGCTTAGAGATGGAATGAACTCCCTATGCCTAAGCCAACGCACGAAACGGGCACGCGGGTGCTCAACCGGTCGAAGAGGTAGAATGTGCAAGCCGGGGATCGGCCCAGTCCCCCCTACGTGCTGTCGATGCTGCTGTCGCAACCCTTGATCTGATCTGATCTTAGAATTGGAATGAACTTCGTATGCTTAGACTGGAGATGAACTCCGTATGCCTAAGTCAACCCACAAAAAGAGCGTGCGGGCGCTCAACCGACTGGAGAGGCAGAATGCGCAAGCCAAGGATTGCCCAGGTCCCCCCTGCGTGCTGCCGATCCTGCTACTGCAACCCTTGGTCAGGTCCGATCTTAGAATGAGAATGAACTCCGTAGGCTTAGACATGGAATGAACTCCGTATGCCTAAGCCAACCCACAAAACGAGCATGCGGGCGCTCAGCCAGTCGGAGAGGTAGAATGCCTAAGCCGGGGATCGACTCGGTCCCCCCTGCGTGCTATCGATCCTGTTGCCACAACCCTCGATCCGGTCTGATCTTAGACTGAGAATGAACTCCATATGCTTAGACATGGAATGAACTCCATATGCCTAAGCCAACCCACGAAACGAGCGTGCGGGCGCTCAGCCAGTCGGAGAGGCAGAATGCGTAAGCCGAGGATCGACCTGGTCATCCCTACATGCTGTCAATCCTGCTATCGCAACCCTCGGTTTGGTCCAATCCTAGAGTGGGAATGAACTTCGTATGCCTAAGTTAACCCACGAAATGAGCGTTCGGGCACTGAGCCAGTCGGAGTGGCATAATGCGCAAGCCGGGGATCGACCCGATCCCCCTCTGCATGCTGTAGGTCCCCCACAATCGTCGAAACCCCCAATGTCGTTGGTTAGGCTCTCCGGCGATGCTCCAGCGATGGTGCCCCGGGCGAAAAAAATGTAGTACCAGCACATGCCCAAGCCTAGCATGTGCACTGTGGCTCAAACTCTTAGACTAGGAATGAACTCTGTATGCTTAGACATGGAATGAACTCCGTATGCCTAAGCCAACCCATGAAACGAGCATGCGGGTGCTAAATCAGCCGGAGAGGCTGAATGTGCAAGCCGAGGATTGACCTGATCCCCTTCTGCGTGCTGTCGGTCCCACTGCCACAACCCTCGATCCAGCTGGGGCTTAGACATGGAATGAACTCCCTGTGCCTAAGCCAACCCACAAAATGGACGTGCGGGCGCTCAGTCGGCCGGAGAGCCAAAATGCACAAGCCGAGGATCGATCGATCCCCCCTGTGTGCTGTCGATCCTGCGACTGCAACCCTCGGTCTGGTTCGATGTTAGACTGGGAATGAACTCTGCATGCTTAAACTGGGGATGAACTCCGTATGCCTAAGTAAACCCATGAAACGAGTGTGCGGGCGTTCAACCGGTCGGAGAGGCTAGTCGACGAGGCAGAAAGCGCAAGTTGGGGATCGACCCGATCCCCCCAATGTACTGTCAATCCTGCTACTGGTCCTGCAGCCACAATCCTCGATCCGGTCTGATCTTAGACTGGGAATGAACTTCATATGCTTAGACATGGAATGACCTCCATATGCCTAACCCAACCCACGAAAAGCGTGCGGGTACTTAGCCGACCGGAGAGGCAGAATACGTAAGCCGGGGATCAGCCTGGTCCCCCTGCATGCTGTCGATCCTGCTATCGCAACCCTCGGTCTGGTCCGATCCTAGACTGGGAATGAACTTCGTATGCCTAAGTTAACCCACGAAATGAGCGTTTGGGTGTTGAGCCAACCGGAGAGGCATAATGCGCAAGCTGAGGATCGACCCGATCCCCCTCTGCGTGCTACCGGTCCCGCTGCCACGACCCTCGGTCTAGCTGGGGCGTAGACATGGAATGAACTCCCTATGCCAAAGCCAACCCATGACACGGGAGTGCGAGCGCTCAGCCAGTCGAAGAGGCAGAATACGCAAGCCGGGGATCGGCCCAGTCCCCCCTACGTGCTGTCAATCCTGCTGCTGGTCCTGCGGCCGCAATCCTCAGTCTGGTCTGATCTTAGACTGGGAATGAACTTCATATGCTTAGACATGGAATGAACTCCATATGCCTAAGCCAACCTATGAAACGAGCGTGCGGGCACTTAGTCGATCGGAGAGGCAGAATACATAAGCCGAGGATCGACCTGGTCATCCCTACATGCTGTCAATCCTGCTATCGC
This sequence comes from Durio zibethinus, assembly GCF_047325235.1. Lineage (NCBI taxonomy): Eukaryota > Viridiplantae > Streptophyta > Magnoliopsida > Malvales > Malvaceae > Durio > Durio zibethinus. The sequence goes on from NC_143181.1 coordinate 21,972,620, forward strand.
AACCCTCGGTTTGGTCCAATCCTAGAGTGGGAATGAACTTCGTATGCCTAAGTTAACCCATGAAATGAGCGTTCGGGCGCTGAGCCAGTCGGAGTGGCATAATGCGCAAGCCGGGGATCGACCCGATCCCCCTCTGCATGCTGTAGGTCCCGCTACCATGACCCTCGGTCCGACTGGGGCTTAGACATGGAATGAACTCCCTATGTCAAAGCCAACCCACGAAACGGGAGTGCGGGCGCTCAGCCAGTCGGAGAGGCAGAATGCGCAAGTCAGGGATCGGCCCGATCCCCCCTGTGTGCTGTCGATCCTGCTGCCGCAACCCTCGGTCTAGTCTGATCTTAGACTGGAAATAAACTCCGTATGCTTAGATTGGGGATGAACTCCGTATGCCTAAGTCAACCCACGAAATGAGCGTGCGGACGCTCAGCCGGTTGGAGAGGCCAGCCGATGAGGCAGAATACGCAAGCCGAGGATCGGCTCGGTCCTCTTACGTGCTGCCGATCCTACTGCTGGTCCTGTGATCACAATTCTCGGTCCAGTCTGATCTTAGACTGGGAATGAACTCTGTATGCTTAGACATTGAATGAACTCAGTATGCCTAAGCCAACCCATTAAAGGAGCGTACAGACGCTCAGCCGGTCGGAGAGGCAGAATGCACAAGCCAGGGATCAGCTTGATCCCCCCTGTGTGCTATCGATCCTGCTGCCACAACCCTCGGTCTGGTCCGATCTTAGACTGGGAATGAACTCCATATGCATAAGTCAACCCACGAAACAAGCGTGCGGGCGCTGAGCCGACCGAAAAGGCATAATGCGCAAGCTGGGGATCGACCTGATCCCCCTCTGCATGCTGACAGTCTCGCTGCCACAACCCTCGCTTCGGCTGCGGCTTGGACATGGAATGAACTCCCTATGCCCAAGCAAACCCACGAAACAGGCGTGCGGGTGCTTAGCCGGCTGGAGAGGCAGAATGCGCAGGCTGGGAATCGACTCGATCCCCCCTGTGTGCTGTCGATCCTACTACCGTAACCCTCGATCCGGTCCAATCTTAGACTGGGAATGAACTCTGTATGCTTAGACTAGGGATGAACTCCATATGCCTAAGTCAACCCATGAAACATGCGTGCGGGCGCTCAGCTGATCGGAGAGGCAGAATGCGTAAGCCAGGGGCCCGATCCCCCTGCATGCTGTTGATCCTGCTGCCGCAACCTTCGGTCTGATCTGATCTTAGACTAGGAATGAACTCTGTATGCTTAGACATGGAATGAACTCCGTATGCCTAAGCCAACCCACTAAATGAGGGTCCGGGTGATCAACCGATTGGAGATACAGAATGTGGGAGCCGAGGATCGGCCCGATCCCCTCTACGTGCTATTGATCCTACTGCCGCAACCCTCGTTTCGATCTAATCTTAGACTGGGAATGAACTCTGTATGCCTAAGTCAACCCAAAAAATGAGGGTGCGGGTGCTGAGCCAACCGGAGAGGCAAAATGCACAAGTCGGGGATCGGCTCGGTCCTCCCTACGTGCTGCCGATCCTGCTACTGCAACCGTCGGTCCGATTCGATGTTAAACTGGGAATGAACTCCGCATGCTTAGACTGGGGATGAACTCCATATGCCTAAGTCAACCCATGAAATGAGCGTGCGAGTGCTCAGCCAATCGGAGAGGCCAACCGGTGAGGCAGAATGCGTAAGCTTGGGATCGACCCGATCCCCACTACGTGCTGTCGATCTTGCTACTTGTCCTGTGGCCGCAATCCTCGGTCTGGTTTGATCTTAGACTGGGAATGAACTCTGTATGCTTAGACTGGGGATGAACTCCGTATGCCTAAGTCAACCCAGGAAACAAACGTGTGGGCGCTCAGCCGACCAGAGAGGCAGGATGCCCAAACCGGGGATCGAATAGGTGGTAGGTGGGTTCAAGCACATCTACATATTTCTACCGTGCCAATGCCATTTTTATGGCTTGTAAATTCATACAATGGTCTCCTAAGCCTTCATGTGAAGTTTCGTGGCAAGACGACCCGTTTTCTATTTTTCAGGATTTTTGAAACTTTTTACGGTTCGGGATTTTTTAAAACTTTTTTAGAAAAATTTTTGTCCCCAAATTTCATAGAGGTGATCCTTCTATTTTTGTTGGCATGCACAAAAAAATTCAGCTAAAAACTAGAAGTGGAGAAGATTTTGTGACCCTTTGAAAAAAGTGTCCCCATTTCAGACACTTTAACGGCTACTGGCAGCAAACCTATAAAATCTCAAATGCTCTTTAAGGGGGTGTGAGTTCTCAAGGTTTCATGAGGGATAGGGGGCCAATATAAAGGCCAAGTACCAGTACCCATTGCACATCATGTGCGCACACCCCCCGGCCCCCCCAATCGTCGGAACCCGCAATGCGGCCGGTTAGGCTCTCCGGGGATGCTACGACGATGCTCCGACGATGGTGCCTCGGGTGAAAAAATTGTAGCACCAGCACATGCCCGAGCCCAGCATGTGCACCGCGGCTCAAAATCTTAGATTGGGAATGAACTCCGTATACTTAAGCCAACCCACGAAACGAGCGTGCGGGTGCTCAGTTGGTCGAAGAGGCAGAATGCGTAAGCCGGGGATCAGCCCGGTCCCCCCTGTGTGCTGTTGATCCTGGTTCCTCAACCCTCGGTCTGGTCTGATCTTAGACTGGGAATGAACTCTGTATGCATAAGTCAACCCATGAAACGAGCATGCGGGCGCTGAGCCAGTCGAAGAGGCATAATGTGCAAGCCGAGGATCAGCTCGATCCCCCTCTACATGCTACCGATCCTGCTGTGACAACCCTTGATCCGGCTAGGGCTTAGACATGGAATAAACTCCAATGCCTAAGCCAACCCATGAAATGGGCGTGCGGGGGGCTCAGCCGGTCGGAGAGGCAAAATGTGCAAGTCGGGGATCGACCCGTCCCCACTGCATGCTGCCGACCTGCTGCTGGTCCTGCTACCGCAAACCTCGGTCTGATCCAATCTTAGACTGGGAATGAACTCCGTATGCTTAGACATGGAATGAACTCCGTATACCTAAGCCAACCCACGAAATGAGCATGCGGGTGCTCAGCCGGCTGGAGAGGTCGAATGCGCAAGCTGGGGACCGACCCGGTCCCCCCTACATGCTGTAGATCCTGCTGCCGCAGCCCTCGGTCTAGTTCGATCTTAGACTAGGAATGAACTTCGTATGCCTAAGTCAACCCACTAAACGAGCGTATGGGTGCTGAGCCGATCAGAGAGTTATAATGCGAAAGCCGGGGATCAACTCGGTCCCCCTCTGCGTGCTGCTGGTCCCACTGCCACAACCCTCAGTCCGATTTGGGCTTAGACAAGGAATGAACTACCTATGCCTAAGCCAACCCACGAAATGGGCTTGCGGGCACTCAGTTGGTCAGAGCAGCAGAATGCGCAAGCTGAGGATTGGCCCAGTCCCCCTAGCATGCTGTCGATCCTGCTACCGCAACCCTTGATCCGGTCTGATCTTAGACTAGGAATGAACTCCGTATGCTTAGACTAAGGATGAGCTCCGTATGCCAAAGTCAACCCATGAAACAAGCTTGCGAGTGCTTAGTCGGTCGAAGAGGCATAATGCACAAGCTGAGGATCAGCCTGGTCCCCCTCTGCGTGCTGTCGATCCCACTACCGGTTCGGCTGGGGCTTAGACATGGAATGAACTCCGTATGCCTAAGCCAACCCATCGTACATCATATGCACAAACCCCCCTGGCCCCCCAATCGCCGGAACCCCCAATGGCACCGGTTAGGCTCTCCGACGATGGTACCCTGAGTGAAAAAAATGTGGCACCAGCACATGCCCGAGCCCAGCATGTGCACCGTGGCTCCAACTCTTAGACTGGGAATGAACTCTGTAAGCTTAGATTGGGAATGAACTCTGTATGCCTAAGCCAACCCAAGGAACGAGCGTGTGGGCGCTCAGCCGATCGAAGAGGTAGAATGCACAAGCCGAGGATCGGCCCGCTCCCCTTTTACATGCTGTTTGTCCCGCTGCCACAACTCTCGGTTCGGCTGGGGCTTAGACATGGAATGAACTCCCTATGCCTAAGCCAACCCACGAAATGGACGTGTGGATGCTCAGCTAACCGGAGAGGCAGAATATGCAAGCCGGGAATCAGCCCGATCCCCCCTGCGTGCTGCCAATCCTGCTGTCACAACCCTTGGTCCGATCCGATCTTAGACTGGGAATGAACTCTATATGCTGAGATTGGGGATGAACTCCATATGCCTAAGTCAACCCATGAAACGAGCGTGCAGGCGCTCAATAGGTAGGAAAGGCCGGTCGGAGAGGCATAATGTACAAGCCAGGGATCAACTCGATTCCCCTTCGCGTGCTGTCGATCCTGCTATTGGTCCTGCTACCATAACCCTCGGTCCGGCTAGAGCTTTGACAAGGAATGAACTTTGTATGCCTAAGCCAACCCACGAAACGAACGTACGGGCACTCAGTCGGCTGAAGAGGCAAAATGCAAAAGTCAAGGATCGACCCGATCCCCCCTACGAGCTGTCGATCCTATTGCTGGTCCTGCTATCGCAACCCTCGGTCCAGTCCGATCTTAAACTAGGAATGAACTCCGTATGCCTAAGCCAACCCACAAAACGAGCGTGCGGGCGCTCAGCTGATCGGAGAGGCAGAATGCGCAAGCCAGGCACCGATGCGGTCTGCCTTGCATGCTGTCGATCCTGCTGCCATAACCCTCGGTCTGGTCAGATCTTAGACTGGGAACGAACTCCGTATGCCAACCCACGAAATGAGCGTGCAGGCACTGAGCCAGCCAGAGAGGCATAATGCGCAAGCCGGAGATCGACCCGGTCCCCCTCTGTGTGTTACCGGTCTGACTGCCACAACCCTCCGTCCAGCTGGGGCTTAGACATGGAATGAACTCCCTATGCCTAAGCCAACCCACAAAATGGGCGTGCGGGCACTTAGCCAGTTAGAGACGCAGAATGCGCAAGCCAATGATCGGCCTGGTCCCCCTTGCGTGCTACCGATCTTGTGTCGCAAACCTCGGTCCGATCTGATCTCAGACTGGGAATGAACTCTGTATGCTTAGACTGGGGATGAACTCCGTATGCCAAATTCAACCCATGAAACGAGCGTACGGGCGCTCAGCCGGCCAGAGAGGCTGGCCGAAAAGGCATAATGTACAAGTCGGGGATCAGCTCGATCCCTCTCTGCGTGTTACCGATCCCGCTGTCGGTCTTGCTACCACAACCCTCGGTCCGACAGGGGCTTAGACATGGAATGAACTCCGTATGCCTAAGCCAACCCACGAAAATAGCGTGCGAGTGCTCAGTCGGCCGGTGAGGCAAAATGCGCAAGTCGAGGATCAACTCGGTCCCTCCTGTGTGCTGTCGATCCTACTGCTGGTCCTGCTGCCACAACCCTCGGTCTCGTCCAATCTTAGACTGGGAAAGAACTCCATATGCTTAGACATGGAATGAACTCGTATGCCTAAGCCAACCCACGAAACGAGCGTGCGGGCGGTCAATCGGCCGGAGAGGCAAAATGCACAAGCTGAGGACCGGTACGGTCCCCCCTGCGTGCTATCGATCCTCCTGTCACAACCCTCGATCCGGTCTGATCTTAGACTATGAATGAACTCCGTATGATTAGACTGGGGATGAACTCCGTATGCCTAAGTCAACCCATGAAACGAGCGTGCGAGCGCTCAGTCGATCGGAGAGGTCGACCAGAGAGGCATAATGTGCAAGTCGAGGATCAGCCCGATCCCTCTCTGCATGCTGCCGATCCCACTACCACAACCCGCGGTCCAGCTGGGGCTTAGACATGGAATGAACTCCCTATTCCTAACCCAACCCACAAAACGGGCGTGCGGGCACTCAACTAACCAGAGAGGCAAATTTGTGCAAGTCGAGGATCGGCCCGATCCCCCCTGCGTGCTGTCGATCCTATTATCGCAACCCTCAGTCCGGTCTGATCTTAGACTAGGAATAAACTCCATATGCTTAGACTTGGGATGAACTCCGTATGCCTAAGTCAACCCACGAAACGAGCGTGCGGGTGCTCAGTCGGTCGGAGAGGCCAGCCAAAGAGGCATAATGCACAAGCAGAGGATCAGCCTAGTACCCCTCTGCATGCTATCGATCCCATTGTCGGTCTAGCTGGGGATTATACATGGAATGAACTTTGTATGCCTAAGCCAACCCACGAAACAAGCGTGCAGGCACTCAACCAGCTAGAGAGGCAGAATACGTAAGCCGAGGATCGGCCTGGTCCCCCCCTGCGTGCTACTGGTCCTGCTGCCATAACCCTCGATCCGGTCCGATCTTAGACTGGGAATGAACTCTGTAAGCTTAGACATGGAATGAACTCCGTATGCCTAGGCCAACCCATGAAATGAACGTGCAGGCACTCAGTCGGTCGAAGAGGAAAAGTGCACAAGTCGAGGACCAGCTCGGTCCCCCCAGCGTGCTATTGATCTTGCTGCCGCAACCCTCGATCTGGTCTGATTTTAAACTGGGAATGAACTTCGTATGCCTAAGTTAACCCACGAAACGAGCGTGCGGGCACTGAGCCGGCAGGAGAGGCATAATGCACAAATCGAGGATCGACCCGATCCCCCTCTGCGTGCTATCGATCCCACTGCCACAACCCTCAGTCCGGCTGGGGCTTAGACATGTAATGAACTTCCTATGCCTAAGCCAACCCACGAAACTGGCGTGCGGGTGGTCAACCGACCGGAGAGGCAGAATGCGCAAGCTGGGGATCGGCCCGATCCTTCCTGCGTGCTGTTGATCCTACTGCCGCAACCCTCGGTTTGGTCTGATCTTAGACTGGGAATGAACTCTGTATGCTTAGATTGGGGATGAACATCGTATGCCTAAGTCAACCCACGAAACGAGCGTGCGGACGTTCAGCCGACCAGAGAGGTAGGATGCTCAAGCTGGGGATCGAGCGGGTGGTAGGTGGGTTCAAGCACATCTTAATATTTCTGCCATGCCAATGCCATTTTTATGGCTTGTAATTTCATACAATGGTCCCCTACGCCTTCATGTGAAGTTTCATGGCAAGACGACCCGTTTTCTATTTTTCACAATTTTTGAAACTTTTTGTGGTTTGGGATTTTTTAAAATTTTTTTAGAAAGACTTTTGTCCCCAAATTTGGTATAGGTGATCCTTGTATTATTGTTGTCGTGCACAAAAAAATTTAGCTAAAAACTCAAAGTTGAGAAGATTTTGTGATCATTTGAAAAAAGTGTCCCCATTTCAGACACTTTAATGGCTACTGGTAGCAAACCTATAAAATATCAAATGCTCTTTAAGGGGTGTGAATTCTTGAGGTTTGATGAGGGATAGGGGGCCAATATATGGGACAAGTACCAGCACCCATCGCACATCATGTGCGCACACCCCCTGACCCCCCCAATCGCCAGAACCCCCAATGCCGCCAGTTAGGCTCTCCGACGATGCTCCGGTGATGCTTCAGTGATGGTGCCCTGGGCAAAAAAATGTGGCACCAACACATACCCGAGCCTAGTAGAATGAGCAAGCCGAGGATCGACCCAATCCCTACTACGTGCTGTCAATCCTGCTGCTAGTCCTACTACCGTAACCCTTGTTTCGATCTGATCTTATACTGGGAATGAACTCCGTATGCTTAGACATGGAATAAACTTCGTATGCCTAAGCCAACCCATGAAACGAGCATGCGGGTGCTTAGCCGGTCGGAGAGGCAGAATGCACAAGTCAGGCACTGGCCCGGTCCCCCTACGTGTTGTCGATCCTGCTACCACAACCCTCGGTCCGATCCGATCTTAGACTGGAAATGAACTCCGTATGCCTAAGTCAACCCACGAAACGAGCTTTCGAGCACTGAGCCAATCAGAGAGGCATAATTTGCAAGCCGGAGATCGACCAGGTCCCCCTCTGCATGCTGTCGATCCCACTACCACAACCCTTGGTTCGACTGGGGCTTAGACATGGAATGAACTCCTTATGCCTAAGCCAACCCACGAAACGGGTGTGCGGGCACTCAGCCGACCAAAGAGGCAGAATACGCAAGCCGGGGAATGGCCCGGTCCCCTCTGCGTGCTGTCACTCTTACTGTCGCAACCCTCGGTCTGGTCTGATCTTAGACTGGAATGAACTCTATATGCTTAGACTGGGGATGAACTCCGTATGCCTAAGTCAACCCACGAAACAAGCGTGCAAACGCTCAGCCGACCAGAGAGACAGGATGCAAAAGCCAGGGATCAAACGGGTGGTAGGTGGGTTCAAGCACATCTTCATATTGCTACCATACCAATGCCATTTTTACGGCTTGTAAATTCATACAATGGTCCCCTACGCCTTCATGTGAAGTTTCGTGGCAAGACGACCCGTTTTCTATTTTTCATGATTTTTGAAAATTTTTACGGTTCGAGATTTTTAAAATTTTTTTAGAAAGCGTTTTGTCCCCAAATTGGGTAGAGGTGATCCTTGTATTTTTGTTGGCATGCATACGGAAATTCAGCTAAAAACTCAAAGTGGAGAAGGTTTTGTGACCATTTGAAAAAAGTGTCCCCATTTCAGACATTTTAATGGCTACTGCCAGTAAACCTATAAAATCTCAAATGCTCTTTAAAGGGGTGTGAGTTCTCGAGGTTCGATGAGGGATAGGGGGCCAATATAAGGGCCAAGTACCAGCACCCATCGCACATCATGTGCGCACACCCCCTCGGCCCCCCAATCGTCGAAACCCCGAATGCCGTCGGTTAGGCTCTCCGGCGGTGCTCCGACGATGCTCCGGTGATGGTGTCCTAGGTGAAAAAAATGTAGCACCAGCACATGCCCGAGCCCAATGTGTGTACCGTGGCTCAAACTCTTCGACTGGGAATGAACTCCGTATGCTCAGACATGGAATGAACTCCGTATGCCTAAGCCAACCCACAAAACGAGCGTGTGGGTGCTCAGCCGATCGGAGAGGCAGAATGCGCAAGCTGAGGATCGGCCTGGTCCCCCTCTACGAGCTGTCGGTCCCGCTGGGGCTTATACATGTAATGAACTACCTATGACTAAGCCAACCCGTGAAATGGGAGTGTGGGCACTCAGTCGGTCGGAGAGGCAGAATGCGTAAGCCGGGGATCGATCCAGTCCCCCCCTGCATGCTGTCGATCCTGCTGCTGAAACCTTCGGTCTGATTCTATCTTAGACTGGGAATGAACTCTGTATGCTTAGACTGGGGATGAACTTCATATGCCTAAGTCAACCCACGAAACGAGCGTGCGGGCGCTCAACCAGCCAGAGAGGCTGGCCAAAAAGGCAGAATGCGCAAGTTGAGGATCAGCCTGGTCCCCCCCTGCGTGCTGCTGATCCTGCTACTGGTCCTGCTACCGCAACCCTTGGTTCGGTCTGATCTTAGACTGGGAATGAACTTCGTATGCTTAGACATGGAATGAACTCCGTATGCCTAAGCCAACCCATGAAATGAGCGTGCGGGTGCTTAGCCGGTCGGAGAGGCAGAATGTGCAGCCGAGGATTGGCTCGGTCCCCCCTGCATGCTGTCGATCCTACTGCCGTAACCCTTGATCCGGACTGATCTTAGACTGGGAATGAACTCCGTATGCCTAAGTCAACCCATGAAACAAGCGTTCGAGCGCTAAGCCAGCCGGAAAGGCATAATGCACAAGCCCAGGATCCCCCGCTGCGTGCTGCCGATCTTGCTATTGGTCCTGCTGTTGTAACCCTCAGTCCGATCCAATCTTAGATTGGGAATGAACTCCATATGCTTAGACATGGAATGAACTCCGTATGCCTAAGCCAACCCACGAAATGAGCATGCGAGGGCTCAGTCGGTCGAAGAGGCAGAATGCGCAAGCCAGGGACCAGCCCAATCCCTCCTGTGTGCTGTTAATCCTACTGCCGCAACCCTCGATCCTATCCAATCTTAGGCTGAGAATGAACCCCGTATGCATAGATACGGAATGAACTCCATATGCCTAAGCCAACCCACGAAATGAGCGTGTGGGTGCTCAGTCTGCCGGAAAGGCAGAATGCACAAGTCGGGGATCGGCCCGGTCCCCCTTGTGTGCTGTCGATCCTACTGTTGGTCCTGCTGTTCCAACCCTCGGTCCGATCCAATCCTAGATTGGGAATGAACTCTGTATGCTTAGACATGGAATGAACTCCGTATGCCTAAGCCAACCCATGACATGAGCCAGTCGAAGAGACAGAATGTGCAAGCCGGGGACTAGTCCGATCCCCCCTACGTGCTGTCGATCCTACTGTCGCAACCCTCGATCCTATCCGATCTTAGATTGGGAATGAACTTCGTATGCCTAAGTCAACCCACGAAACGAGCGTGGAGGTGCTGAGCCGATCGGAGAGGCATAATGTGCAAGCCGGGGATCGACCCGATCCCCCTCTGCGTGTTATCGGTCCCGCTACCACAACCCTCGATCCTACTGGGGCTTAGACATGGAATGAACTCCTCGTGCCTAAGCCAACCCATGAAACGGGCGTGCGGGCGCTCAACCGATCAGAGAGGCAGAATGCATAAGCCGGGGATCGGCCCGGTCCCCCTTGCGTGCTGTCGATCCTGCTATCGTAACCCTCAGTCCGATCCGATCTTAGACTGGGAATGAAATCCATATGCTTAGACTGGGGATGAACTCCGTATGCCTAAGTCAACCCATGAAACGAGCGTGCGGACGCTCAGCAGACCAGAGAGGCAGGATGCGCAAGCCGAGGATCGAACGGGTGGTAGGTGGGTTCAATCACATCTTCAATTTTCTGCCATGCCAACGCCATTTTTATAGCTTGTAAATTCATGCAATGGTCCCCTACGCCTTCATGTGAAGTTTCATGGCAAGACGACCCGTTTTCACTTTTTCATGATTTTTGAAACTTTTTATGGTTCGGGATTTTTTAAAATTTTTTTAGAAAGAGTTTTGTCCCCATATTTGGTACAGGTGATCTTTGTATTTTTTTTGGCATGCATAAAAAAATTCAGCTAAAAACTAAAAGTGGAGAAGATTTTGTGAGCCTTTGAAAAAAGTGTCCCCATTTCAGACACTTTAATTGCTACTGGCAGTAAACCTATAAAATCTCAAATGCTCTTTAAGGGGGTGTGAGTTCTAGAGGTTTGATGAGGGATAGGGGGCCAATATAAGAGCCAAGTACTAGCAACCATCACACATCATGTGCGCACACCCCCCGGCCCCCCCAATCATCGGAACCCCCAATGCCGCAGGTTAGGCTCTCCGGCGATGCTCCAGCAATGGTGCCCTGGTGTGAAAAAAATGTGGCACCAGCACATGCCAGAGCCCAGCATGTGCACCATGGCTCAAACTTTTACACTGAGAATGAACTCCGTATGCTTAGACATGGAATGAACTCCGTATGCCTAAGCCAACCCACGAAATGAGCGTACGGGCGCTCAGTCGGTCGGAAAGGTAGAATGCGCAAGCCGGGGATCGACCCGGTCCCATTCTACATGCTGCCGGTCCGATCTTAGATTGGGAATGAACTCTGTATGCTTAGACATGGAATGAGCTCCGTATGCTTAAGCCAACCCATGAAACGAGCGTGCGGGCACCCAACCGACCGGAGAGGCAGAATGCACAAGCAGGGGACCGGCCCGGTCCCCCCTATGTACTATCGATCTTGCTACTGCAACCCTCGGTCCGGTCCGATCTTAGACTGGGAATCAACTCCCTATGCCTAAGTCAACCCATGAAATGAGCGTTCGGGCACTGAGTCGGTCGGAGAGACATAATGCGCAAGCTGGGGATTGGCCCGATCCCCCTCTGCGTGCTGTCGGTCATGCTGCCACAACCCTCGGCTCGGCTGGGCTTAGACATGGAATGAACTCCCTATGCCTAAGCCAACCCACGAAACGGGCGTGCGAGCACTCAGCCGGTCGAAAAGGCAGAATGCGCAAGCCGAGGATCAACCCGGTCCCTCCTGCATGCTGCCGATCTTGCTATCGCAACCCTCTGTCCAATCTGATCTTAGACTAGGAATGAACTCCGTATGCCTAAGTCAACCCACGAAATGAGTGTGTGGGTGCTCAGCCGACCTGAGAGGCATAATGCGTAAGCTGGGGGTCAGCCCAGTCCCCCTCTGCGTGCTGTCGATCCCGCTGTCGGTCCTGCTGCCACAGCCCTCGATCCGACTGGGGCTTAGGCATGGAATGAACTCCGTATGCCTAAGCCAACCCACGAAACGAGCGTGCGGGCAGTCAACCACCTGGAGAGGCGAAATGCACAAGCTGGGGATCGGCCTGTTCCCCCCTTCGTGCTACCGATCCTGCTGCTGGCCCTGTTACCGTAACCCTCGGTCGGGTCCGATCTTAGACTGGGAATGAACTCCATACGCTTAGACATGGAATGAACTCCGTATGCCTAAGCTAACCCACGAAACGAGCATGCGGGCACCCAACCGGTCAGAGAGGCAGAATGCGCAAGCAGGGGACCGGCCTGGTCCCCCCCTGCGTACTGTCGATCCTGTTACGGCAACACTCAGTTCGGTCTGATCTTAGACTGGGAATGAACTCCGTACGCCTAAGTCAACCCACGGAATGAGCGTTCGTGCGCTGAGTCGACCGGAGAGACATAATGCACAAGTCGGGGATTAGCCTGATCCCTCTCTGCGTGCTGTCGGTCAGCTGCCACAACCCTCGATCCGACTGGGGCTTAGACATGGAATGAACTCCCTATGCCTAAGCCAACCCATGAAACGGGCGTGTGGGTGCTCAATCAATCAGAGAGGTAGAATGCGAAAGTCGAGGATCGACCCGATCCTTCCTGCGTGCTGTCGATTTTGCTGTCGCAACCCTCTGTCTGATCTGATCTTAGACTGGGAATGAAGTCTGTATGCTTAGACTAGGGATGAACTCTGTATGCCTAAGTCAACCCATGAAATGATCGTACGTGCGCTCAGCTGGCCGGAGAGGCATAATGCGCAAGCCAGGGGTCGGCCCGATCCCCCGCTGCCGATCCTGCTACCATAACCCTCGGTCCGACTAGGGCTTAGACATGGAATGAACTCCATATGCCTAAGCCAACCCATGGAACGAGCATACAGACGGTCAACCGCTCGAAGAGGCAGAATGCATAAGAAAGGGATCGGTTCGGTCCCCCCTGTGTGCTACCGATCCTACTGCTGGTCCTATTACCGGAACCCTCTGTCCAATTTGATCTTAGACTAGGAATGAACTCCGTATCTTAGAGATGGAATGAACACCGTATGCCTAAGCCAACCCATGAAACGGGCGTGCGGGCACTCAGTTGGCCAGTGAGGCAGAATGTGCAAGCTAGGGATCGGCCCGATCCCCCCTGTGTGTTGCTGATCCTGCTATCGCAACCCTCGATCTGATTCGATCTTAGACTGGGAATGAACTCCGTATGCTTAGACTGGGGATGAACACCGTATACCTAAGTCAACCCATGAAACGAGCATTCGGGCACTGAGCGGCAGGAGAGGCATAATCCACAAGCTGAGGATTGGCTTGGTCCCCCTCTACGTGCTACCGGTCCCGTTGCCACAACCCTCGGTCCGGCTGGGGCTTAGACATGGAATGAACTCCCTACGCCTAAGCCAACCAATGAAATAGGCGTGCGGGCACTCAGTCTGCCAGAAAGGTAGAATCCGTAAGTTAGGGATCGGCTTGGTCCCCTCTGTGTGCAGCTGATCCTACTGTCGCAACCTTCGATCTGGTCTGATCTTAGACTGGGAGTGAACTCCGTATGCTTAGACTAGGGTTGAACTCCGTATGCTTAGATTGGCAATGAACTCTGTATGCCTAAGTCAACCCACGAAACGAGCATTCTGGCGCTGAGCTGACCGGAGAGGCATAATACGCAAGCCAGGGATCGGCTCGGTCCCCTTCTACGTGCTACCGATCCCGCTGCCATAACCCTTTGTCCGGCTGGGGCTTAGACATGGAATGAACTCCCTATGCCTCAGCCAACCCACGAAACAGGCGTGCGGGCGCTCAGCTGGCCGGAGAGGCAAAATGCGCAAGCTGGGGATCAGCCCGGTCCCCCCTACGTGCTGTCGATCCTGCTGCCACAACCCTCGGTTTGATCTGATCTTAGACTAGGAATGAACTCTGTATGCATAGGCTGGGGATGAACACCGTATGCCTAAGTCAATCGATGAAACGAGCGTGCAGGCACTCAACCGGCCAGAGAGGCATAATGAGTAAGCTGAGGATCAGCCCGGTCCCCTTCTGTGTGCTGTCGATTCCGCTGTCGGTCCTGTTGCCACAACCCTCAGTCCGACTGGGGCGTAGACATGGAATGAACTATGTATGCCTAAGCCAAGCCACGAAACGAGCGTGTGGGCGCTCAGTCAGCCGGAGAGTCAAAATGCACGAGCCGAGGATCATCCCGATCCCCCTCTACATGCTGTCGATCCTACTGCCACAACCCTCAGTCCGATCTAATCTTGGACTGGCAATGAACTACGTTTGCCTAAGCCAACCCACGAAACCAGCATATGGGCGCTCGACCGACCGGAGAGGCCTGCCAGAGAGGCATAATGCACAAGCCGGGGATCAACCCGGTCCCCCTCTGCTTGCTGCTGATCTCACTACCGGTCTTACTGCCACAACCCTCGGTCCGGTCCGATCTTAGACTGGGAATGAACTTCGTATGCTTAGACATGGAATGAACTCCGTATGCCTAAGCCCACCCATGAAACGAGGGTGCGAGCGCTCAGTCGATCGGAGAGGCAGAATGCCAAGTCAAAGATCGACCCGGTCCCCCCTACGTGCTGTCGATCCTGCTGCTAGTCCTGCTCCCGCAACCCTCGATCCGAGCTTATCTTAGACTAGGAATGAACTCCGTATGCTTAGACATGGAATGAACTCCATATGCCTAAGCCAACCCATGAACCGAGCGTGCGGGCACTCAACCGTCCGGAGAGGAAGAATGCATAAGCCGGGGATCGGCCCAGTCCCCCCTGCATGCTGTCGATCCTGCTGCTACAACCCTTGGTCCGGTCCAATCTTAGACTGGGAATGAACTTCGTATGCCTAAGTCAACCCACGAAACGAGCGTGCAGGCATTGAGCCGGTCGAAGAGGCATAATGCACAAGTCGGGGATCGACCCAACCCCCCTTTGCATGCTGTCGATCTTGCTGCCACAACCATCGGTCCGCCTGGGGCATAGACATGGAATGAACTCCCTGTGCCTAAGCCAACCCATGAAACGGGCACGCGGGCGCTCAGCCGGCCGGAGAGGCAAAATGCACAAGCCGGGGATCGGTCCGGTCCCCCCTGCGTGCTGTCGATCCTGCTGTCGCAACCCTCAGTTTGATCCAATCTTAGACTAGGAATGAACTCCGTATGCTTAGACTATGGATGAACTCCGTATGCCTAAGTCAACCCAAGAAACGAGCGTGCGAGCGCTCACCCGATCAGAGAGGCAGAATACGTAAGTCGAGGATCTACCCGATCCCCCTTACGTGCTACCGATCCTGCTGCTGGTCTTGCTACCGCAACCCTCAGTCTGATCTGATCTTAGACATGGAATGAACTCCGTATGCTTAGACATGGAATGAACTCCGTATGCCTAAGCCAACCAACAAAATGAACGTGCAGGCGCTCAGCCGACCGGAGTGGTAGAATGCGTAAGTCGAGGACTGGCCCGACCCCTCCTACATGCTGTCAATCCTACTACCTCAACCCTCAGTCTGGTCTGATCTTAGACTAGGAATGAACTCCGTATGTCTAAGTCAACCCATGAAATGAGCGTTCAGGTGCTGAGCCGACCGGAGAGGCATAATGCGCAAGCCGGGGATCGGCTCGATCCCCCTTTGCGTGCTGTCGGTCCCGCTGCCACAACCCTCAGTCTGACTGGGGCTTGGACATGGAATGAGCTCCCTATGCCTAAACCAACCCATGAAACGGGAGTGTGGGCGCTCAGCCAACCGGAGAGGCAGAATGCGTAAGCCGAGGATCGGCTCGATCCCCCCTGCGTGCTATCGATCCTGCTGCCGCAACCCTTCGACTGATCTGATCTTAGACTGGAAATGAACTCTGTATGCTTAGACTGGGGATAAACTCTGTATGCCTAAGTCAACCCATGAAACGAACGTGCAGACGCTTAGCTGACCTGAGAGACAGGATGCGCAAGCCGAGGATCGAGCCGGTGGTTGGTGGGTCCAAGCACATCTTCATATTTTTGCAATGCCAATGTCATTTTTATGGCTTGTAAATTCATACAATGGTCCCCTATGCCTTCATGTGAAGTTTCGTGGCAAGACGACCCATTTTCTATTTTTCATGATTTTTGAAACTTTTTACGGTCCGAGATTTTTGAAAATTTTTTTACAAAGAGTTTTGTCCCCATATTTGGTAGAGGTGATCATTTTATTTTTTTTGGCATGTGTAAAAAAATTCAGCTGAAAACTCGAAGTGGAGAATATTTTGTGATCGTTTGAAAAAAGTGTCCCCATTTCAGACACTTTAATGGCTACTGGCAGCAAACCTACAAAATCTCAAATGCTCATTAAGGGAGTGTGAGTTCTTGAGGTTTGATGAGGGATGGGGGGCCAATATAAGGGCTAAGCACCAGCACCCATCGTACATCATGTGCGCACACCCCCAGCCCCCCCAATCGTCGAAACCCCCAATGCCGTTGGTTAGATTCTCCGACGATGCTCCGGTGATGGTGTCCCGAGTGAAAAAAAATACGGCACCAGCACATGCCTGAGCCCAGCATGTGCACCATGGCTCAAACTCTTACACTGGGAATGAACTCCATATGCTTAGACATGGTATGAACTCCGTATGCCTAAGCCAACCCACGAAATGAGCGTGCGGGCGCTCAGCCGGCCGGAGAGGCAGAATGCGAAGTCAGGGATCGACCCGATCCCCCTTTGCATTTTGTCAGCCCCGCTGCCACAACCCTCGGTCTGGCTGGTGCTTAGGCATGGAATGAACTCCCTATGCCTAAGCCAACCCACGAAACGGGCATGCGGGTGCTCATCTGGTCGGAGAGGCAGAATGCGCAAGCCAGAGATCAGCCCGATCCCCCTTGGGTGCTACCGATCCTGCTACCGCAACCCTTGGCCCGATTCGATCTTAGACTGGGAATGAACTTCGTATGCTTAGACTAGAGATTAACTCCGTTTGCCTAAGTCAACCCACGAAATGAGTGTGTGGGCGCTCTTTCGGTCGGAGAGGCTGGTCGGAGAGGTAGAATGCAAAAGTCGAGGATCGACCTGGCCACCCCTTGTGTGCTGCTGATCTTGCAGCTGGTCTTGCTGTCGTAACCCTCGATCCGGTCTGATTTTAGACTGGGAATGAACTCTGTATGCTTAGACATGGAATGAACTCCGTATGCCTAAGCCAACCCATGAAATGAGCGTGCAGGTGCTCAACCGATCAGAGAGGTAGAATGCATAAGCCGGGGATCAGCCCAATCCCCCTCTGCGTTCTGTCGGTCTCACTGCCACAACCCTTAGTCTGGCTGGGGCTTAGGCATGGAATGAACTCCCTATGCCTAAGCCAACCCATGAAATGGACGTGCGGGCGCTCAGTCGGCTGGAGAGGTAGAATGCACAAGTCGGGGATCGCTTCGATCCCTCCTGTGTGCTACCGATCTTGCTGCCGCAACCCTCGATCCATTCGATCTTAGACTGGGAATGAACTCTGTATGCTTAGACTGGGGATGAACTTCGTATGCCTAAGTCAACCCACGAAATGAGTGTGCGGGTGCTCTTCCCACAGGAGAGGTCTGTTGGAGAGGCAGAATGCAAAATTCAGGGATCGACCCAGTCCCCCCTATGTGTTGATGATCCTGCTGCTGGTTCTGCTATCACAACCCTCGGTTCGGTCCGATCTTAGACTGGGAATGAACTTCGTATGCTTAGACATGGAATGAACTCCGTATGCCTAAGCCAACCAATGAAACGAGCGTTCGGGCGTTCAGCCTATCGAGAGGCAAAATGTGCAAGTCAGGGACCAACCCGGTCCCCCCTACGTGCTATTGATCCTACCACCGTAACCCTCGGTTCGCTCTGATCTTAGACTAGGAATGAACTCCGTATGCCTAAGTCAACCCATGAAACGAGTGTTCGGGCGTTGAGCCGACCGAAGAGGCATAATCTGGAAGCCGAGGGTCAGCCCGGTCCCCCTCTACGTGCTGCTGGTCTCGCTACCACAACCTTCAGTCCGGCTGGGGCTTAGACATGGAATGAACTCCCTATGCCTAAGCCAACCCACGAAACAGGCGTGCGGGCGTTCAGCTGGTCGAAGAGGCAGAATAAGCAAGCCAGGGATCGGCCAGATCCACCCTGCGTGCTACCGATCCTACTGCCGTAACCCTCGATTCGGTCTGATCCTAGACTGGGAATGAACTATGTATGCATAGACTGGGGATGAACTCCGTATGCCTAAGTCAACCCATGAAACAAGCGTGTGGGGGCTAACCCGATCGAAGAGGCCGACCGGAGAGGCATAATACACGAACCGGGGATCAGCCCGATCTCCCTCTACGTGCTGCCGATCCTGCTGCCATAATCCTCGGTCCGGCTGGGGCTCAGACATGGAATAAACTTCGTATGCCTAAGCAAACCCATGAAACGAGCGTCCGGGCTCTCAGCCGATCGGAAAGGTAGAATGCGCAAGCCGAGGATTGACCCGGTCCCCCCTACGTGCTGTCAATCCTACTGTCGTAACCCTTGGTTCGGTCTGATCTTACTCTGGGAATGAACTCTGTATGCTTAGAAATGGAATGAACTCCGTATGCCTAAGCCAACCCATGAAACAGGCGTGCGAGCGCTCAATCGGTCGAAGAGGCAGAATGCATAAGTCGGGGATCGACCCGGTCCCCCCTTGCTTGCTGTCAGTCTTGCTGCTATAACCCTTAGTCCGGTCTGATCTTAGACTGGGAATGAACTCCGTATGCCTAAGTCAACCCACGAAATGAGCATGTGGGCGTTGAGCCGGCTGGAGAGGCATAATGCGCAAGCCGGGGATTGGCTCAATCCCCCTCTACGTGCTGCCGACCCCGCTGCCACAACCCTCAGTCCAACTGGGTCTTAGACATGGAATAAACTCCCTATGCCTAAGCCAACCCATGAAACGGGCGTGCGGACGCTCAGTCGGCCAAAGAGGTAGAATGCGCAACTCGGGGATCAGCCCAGTCCCCCCTGCGTGCTGTCGATCCTGCTACCGTAACCCTCGATCCGATCAAATCTTAGACTGGGAATGAACTCCGTATGCTTAGACTAGGGATGAATTCCATATGCCTAAGTCAACCAATGAAACGAGCGTGCGGATGCTCAGTCGACCAGAGAGGCAGGATGCGCAAGCCGGGGATCAAATGGGTGGTAGGTGGGTTCAAGCACATCTTCATATTTCTGTCATGGCAATGCCATTTTTATGGCTTGTAAATTCATACAATGGTCCCTTATGCCTTCATGTGAAGTTTCGTGGCAAGATGACCCATTTTATATTTTTCATGATTATTGAAACTTTTTGCGGTTTGGGATCTTTTAAAATTTTTTTAGAAAGAGTTTTGTCCCCAAATTTGGTACAGGTGATCCTTGTATTTTTGTTGGCATGCACAAAATAATTCAGCTAAAAACTCAAAGTGGAGAAGATTTTGTGACCATTTGAAAAAAGTGTCCCCATTTTAGACACTATAATGGCTACTGGCAGCAAACCTATAAAATCTCAAATGCTCTTTAAGGGGGGTGTGAGTTCTCGAGGTTTGATTAGGTATAGGGGGCCAATATAAGGGCCAAGTACTAGCACCCATTGCACATCATGTGCGGACACCCCCCAACCCCCCCAATCGTCAGAACGCCCAATGCCGTCGGTTAGGTTCTCCGATGATGCTCCGGTGATGGTGCCCCGGGCAAAAAAAATGTGGCACCAGCACATGTCTGAGCCCAACATGTGCACCGTGGCTCAAACTCTTAGACTGTGATGAACTCCGTATGCTTAGACATGGAATGAACTCTGTATGCCTAAGCCAACCCACGAAACGACCGTGTGGGCGCTCAGTCGGCCGGAGAGGCAGAATGCGCAAGCTGGGGATTGGCTCAGTCCCCCTCTGCATGCTTCGATCCCGTTGCCACAACCCTCAGTACGGTTGGGGCTTAGACATGGAATGAACTCCGTATGCCTAAGCCAACGCACGAAACGGGTGTGCGGGCGCTCAGCCAGCAGAAGAGCCAGAATGCCCAAGCTAGGGATCGGCTCGGTCCCCCCTACGTGCTGCCGATCCTATTGCTGTAACCCTCGATCCAGTTTGATCCTACGTGTGCAAACTGGCTTTCTTGCCTCTTCCATGCCCATGCACTTAGGCCTCTGGTTGTTGGCTAGCAACGTCACTTTGGGATGCCATCTCCTCAATCATGATCTAACCTACACAACAGAAACACGTAGAATCAAACTCGCTTTGATACCAACTGTCACGGGCTCCAACCTTAGACTCAGAAACCGTGCGGCCTTAGGCTTGGAATCTCCTTCTTTATGCCTAAGTTAGCCTAAAACACAAGCGTGCGGGCACTAGAACAATGGGAAGGGTTGATTACGCAAGTTAAAGAGAAACAGGATAAGAAGATAGAAATTCTAGAAATGGGATTATACAGATTACAATCAACCATGATGCTAACTCCTGATTTTCAAGGTCAATACCGAGATGCTCCAGCTGATCCTGCCTACTTCCAGAAGCTTCCCCTGGGTGTCCAACACCTTGGGCCCTTCTGGATATGGTATGGGCAGCTTGTATGCCAGGCCTTGGTCTCACGGGCTGGCCTGCAAGTTGGGCGGGCATTCTGAACTCGTTTGCTAGGCTTTGTGCGAGCCTTAACCTCTGCAAGCCTACTGGTGCGCCTGATGTGCCTGGCGCGCCCGCCCAAGGCATCATATTCTCCCCCACCTGATTGTGCAATGCCCTCGTTGCGTCTTCTGCAAGGAACTGCCTAATCTAGTCCTCGAACTACCCTAAGTCATCTGCTGGTTCCTAGCTCACCTCACTGTCTAGAAGTCCCTTCCAGTGCACCAAGTACTCTTGTCTTGGCTGATAATTCTTTCATCTCACCTCCCGATCAGCTATGATGCTATGGACCTCTTTTTCATATGAGGCCTTTGCTCCCAATGGTGCATGCTTTGACTCTGCCTGTCCTGGATCTCCCTCATCCTTATGGAACGACTTGAACATGTTCACATGGAACACCGGGTGTACCCTCAGCTTGGGTGGCATATCCAGCTTGTAAGCAACCTTGCCTACACTTTTGACTATTCGGAAAGGTCCCTCATACCTCTGAACTAGGCCTTTGTGCAGCACCCTATGGCCCACAATGGGATGCAGCTTCACCAACACCAAGTCTCCAACCTAGAACTGCATGTCCCGCCTATTCTGGTCTGTCCACTTCTTCGACCTCTTAGCTGCCTTGTGTAGACAAACTATGGCCAAGTCAGTTTGCTCCTGCCATGCCTTGGCAAACTTGTATGTTACTAGATTCAGCCCTGTATAACCTACAACAATTGAACCGGGTGTTAGTGGTTATTGCCCTATCACAACCTCAAATGAGCTCTGGTTCGTTGCCTCACTCCTTTACAAGTTGTAGGAAAAATGCACAATATCTAGCAGCTTTGGCCCGTCCCTTTGCGTGGCACTCACATAATGCCTAAGGTAGATCTCCAATAGTCCATTTACTCGCTCTGTCTGCCCATCACTCTGTGGATGCATGCTGGTGGAAAAGTTCAAGTCTGACTCCAACAACTTGAATAACTCAGTCCAGAACCTGCCCATGAAACACCCATCCTGATCATTAACAATGGTCCTCGGCACTCCCTAGTACTTAACCATGTTCTTTAGGAACAATCGAGCTGCCTCCTCAGCTGGGCACTCCTTGGTTGCTGGAATGAAGATTCCATACTTGGAAAACCTGTCCACCACTACCCTGATGCTTCCAAACCCTTCTGCTTTGGGTAGACCGACTATAAAGTCTAGAGAAACACTTTCCCATGGTCGCTCTGGCACTAGCAATGGCTCTAAGAGACCCCCTGGTTTCTTGAGCTCCACCTTGTCCTGTTGGCACACAAGACAAGTCTTCACATAGGCCTCCACATCATCCTTTATGTGTGGCCAGTAGTACCGGTCCTCGATTAGCACCAGGGTGCGGCTCACTCCGGCGTGTCCAGCCCACCTCGAATCATGGCATTCTTACAAAACTTCCTTACGGAGCTTCCCCTACTGTGGCACAAATAGTCTACTGCCTTTGGTGTACAGCAATCCATCCTGCAACCAAAATTGCCTAGCCTTACCTTGCTGGGCATACTCCATCAAAGCCTTGACTATAGGATCATACGCAAGTCCCTTCTTAATGCGCGACACCAGTGACCCTTCTGGTTGGCTAATGAAAGCAAGGTTAGCCTTTCTGCTCAGGGCATCTGCCACTAGGTTCGCCCGTCCTGGCTTGTACTCCATTTGAAAATCAAATTCTGTAAGAAAATCTTACCATCCTGCCTGCTTAGGGACAGCTTCTTCTACGTCTGGAAGTAGCTGGTCACCACATTGTCCATCCTCACCACAAACCTCAACCCAAACAGGTAATGGTGTCAAGTGCACAAGCAGTGTACCACTGCAGTCATCTTCTTCTCTTGGACCATGTACTTACGTTCAGTCTCGTTCAGCTTCCTACTCTTGAACGCGACTAGACGTCCCTCTTGCATCAACACACCCCCTATGGCAAAGTCTGATGCATCTGTATGTACCTCATATGGCTTGGCATGGTCTGGCAAGGCCAAGACTGGCTCCTCGGTCACAGCCCGCTTCAACCTATCAAAGGCTTCCTGGCACCCTGTGCTCCACTCCCATGCTCTCCCTTTTTTGAGCAAGTCAGTCAATGGCATGGCTATTGCTGAGTGACCTTTGATAAAGCACCTGTAGTAGTTAACCAGCCCAAGGAATGATCTCAACTCAGTGACCTTGGCTGGTAGTTGCCACTCTAGGATGGCGTGTATCTTGCCTTCATCCATGCGTATCCTGCCACCTCCCACTATGTGGCCTAGGAACGGGATCTCTTGCTGGGTGAATGAGCATTTTTCCCTCTTGACAAATAGCTTGTGCACCCGCAACACCTCGAACACCTGTCTCAAGTGGTCTACATGCTCTCCCAAAGTCTGGCTGTAGATCACAATGTCATCCAAATAAACCACAACAAATCGATCAAGGAACGACTGAAGTACCTTGTTCATAAGGGTGCAGAATGTTACTGGGGCATTCGTGAGTCCAAAAGGCATCACCAAGAACTCATACGAACCATACCAAGTGACACATGCTATCTTTGGCTCATCTCCCTCCGCGATCCTGACTTGATAGTAACCTGACCTCAAATCCAGCTTGGTGAACCACCTTACGTTCCCAAATTGATCGAACAAGTCCGTAATGAGTGGGATGGGGTACTTGTTCTTAATGGTTAGCTTGTTCAAAGCTCGATAGTCTATGCACAGCCACAACTACCCATCATGCTTGTGCTAGAATAGAACTGATGCACCACAGGGCACCTTCGATGGCCTGATAAAGCCAGCATCAACTAACTCTTTGAGCTGCTTCCTCAACTCCTCCAACTCTGGTGGAGACATTCGGTAAGGGGCCCTAGCTGGTGGCTTGGCCTCGGACACCAGCTCGATCTTGTGGTCCACCTCCCTCTTAGGTGGTAGCTTGCTAGGCAGCTTTGCGGGCGTCACATCACTAAAGGTCTTCAGCACCTTTAGCACCTCCAAGGGTGACTCGGTCTCCTTCTCCCTTGGCTCATCATATTTCAGGGCTGCCAAGAAGGTGTCTTCTTGTCTGCTTACCGCCTTGGCAAATTGGATGGTTAACACCACCCGTGACCCAACTCTGGACCCTCTCCTCAATGGCACTAGGCATTGGCACTGTGCATCCAAGATGCAAACACAATCGATAAAAAGCACAAGGAGGGCATTAATCCGAACAAAGAAATCCAACCCAATCACAAACTCATAGTCATCAAGGGGTATTACCTCTATGGTCTCCTTGCCTTTATAGTCTCTAAGCTGTAACTCCACTCCCCGTGCTACTCCAATGGTTGGAACCTCCTTGGAGTTCACCGTTTTGATGGTACCAATCCCTTTCTGCACTTTTAGTCCAAGCTTCCGGGCTTCATCACCTGAAATAAAAAGATGTGAGGCACCTGTGTCCACCAGTGCGCTCACCTTCTGACCCACAACCATTAGATCCGCAAACATCAAGCCCTTTGGCTTGGGGCTCCCCTTACTCTAGACAGCATTGAGCACCAACGACCCAAGCTTTGCTACCCCTGACTCTGTCTCCTCGTCAGACTCCTTGTCTATAGCAGCCAGTTTGCCCTTCTACGGGCAATTGTGTGCTATGTGGCTCCCTCCACATAGGTAGCATGCTAGTGGCTCTTGGTCCCCTTTTGCTTTCCACTTGCCTGCTGGTGGCTTCCTCTCGCCATCCTTGGTTGAATGGTCTCAGTCTCCATCCTTGGACTCCTGGTCACGGTCCTTCCCCTTGGACTGCTTCTTTCGGTCCCTATCATCCCTACCCTTACCCTTGGGCTTGGTAGACTCGAACTTGTTCAAAGGCTTGAACTCTATCAAGGCTTCGACAGTAGTCATGGCTTTAGCCAAGTCATGAACTCCACTCCTTTGTAGCTCATACTTCACCCACGGCTTCAACCCATCCATGAAAGCAAGTAAGGCATCCTTCTCACCTAGATCTGAGATCTGTAGCATCAGTTCAAAGAATTTTTGGACATACTCCCTTATGTCCCCTTGCTGGCTCAGCCTGTGCAACTTTGCCCGCGCCTCATCATCGGCATACTCCGGGTAAAATTGTTCTCTGAACTCTTTTTGGAACTCTACCTAGGTTCCAATCTTGGTGCTCCCATGCCTAACATCATCACACCTGTGCCTCCACCACAATAAGGCTACATCAGTGAGATACATAGCAGCGGTGCTTACCTTTATCACCTCGTCTTGCATGCCCATGGCTTGGAAGTACTGCTCCATACCCTATAGGTAGTTGTCTACTTCCTTGGTTGCCTTAGTCCCCTTAAACTCCTTAGGCTTGAGGGCATCCAATCTGGACTTGGACACTCTAGCAAACATGCCATTCCCAATGGCAGTCTTGCAAGCAATGAGCTCACTGGCAAGCTCTTCCATCCACTGGCACATGGCCTCCATGCCATCGCGCAAGGTCAGCACTTCAGCCTCCAATGTCTGATTCTTTTGGGTGAACACGTCCATGCCTTTGTTGAAAGCAGCTTCTAGCTCACTTTGGATCTCCTCCCCCATGGAGTCTAGTGATGCAATTTGAGTCTCTACCTCCTCAAGCTTCTCCCCCATGTTGTCTACGGTCACCTCTACCTTGGCCAGCCTACCGTCCATGGTAGACCAAATATCTCTAGAACTGGCTTTCTTGCCTCTTCCACGCCCATGCTTCTGGGCCTCTGGTTGTTGGCTAGCAACGTCGCTTTGGGATGCCATCTCCCCAAACACGATCTAACCTGCACAACACAAACACGCAGAATCGAACTCACTCTAATACCAATTGTCACGGGCTTTGACCTTAGACTCAGAAACCGTGCGGCCTTAGGCTTGAAATCTCCTCCTTTATGCCTAAGTCAGCCTAAAACAGAAGCGTGCGGGCACTAGAACAATGGGAAGGGCTGATTACGCAAGTTAAAGAGAAACAGGATAAGAAGACAGAATTCTGGAAATGCTCTTGTATTCACTGAAATAGAAGTGTTTGATGGTGTACAAATGAGGGTGGAGCATCCCTAGAATAAAGGCTAAAATCATGGGATTATACAGATTACAATCAATCAGGATGCTAACTCTTAATTTTTAGGGTCAACCAAATCTACCAGGATGCTCTAGCTGATCCTGCCTGCTTCCAGAAGCTTCCCTTACATGTCCAGCACCTTGGCCACATAGTGGGAGGTGGCAGGATACGCATGGATGAAGGCAAGATACACGCCATCCTGGAGTGGCAACCACCAGCCAAGGTCACTGAGTTGAGATCGGTCCTTGCGCTGGTCAACTACTACAGGCGCTTCATCAAAGGTCACTCAGCAATAGCCATGCCATTGACTGACTTGCTCAAGAAAGGGAAAGCATGGGAGTGGAGCAGAGGGTGCCAGGAAGCCTTTGATAGGTTGAAGCAGGCTATGACCAAGGAGCCAGTCCTGGCCTTGCCAGACCATGCCAAGCCGTATGAGGTGCATACGGATGCATTAAACTTTGCTATAGGGGGCGTGTTGATGCAGGAGAGACGTCCAGTCGCATTCGAGAGTAGGAAGCTGAATGAGACTGAGCGCAAGTACATGGTCCAAGAGAAAGAGATGACTGCAGTGGTGCACTACTTGCGCACTTGGTGCCATTACCTGTTGGGGTCGAGGTTCATAGTTAGGACGGACAATGTGGCGACCAGCTATTTCTAGACACAGAAGAAGTTGTCCCCCAAGCAGGCGAGATGGCAAGATTTTCTTGCAAAATTTGATTTCCAGATGGAGTACAAGCTGGGGCGGGTGAACCTAGTGGCAGATGCCCTGAGCAAGAAGGCTAACCTTGTTACCATTAGCCAACTAGAGAGGTCACTGGTGCCGCACATCATGGAGGGAATTGTCCATGATCCTACAACTAAGGCTTTGATGGAGTACACCCAGCAAGGTAAGACTAGGCGGTTTTGGTTGCAGAATGGCTTGCTGTACACCAGGGGAAGTAGACTGTTTCTGTCGCAGCACGGGAAGCTCCGCAAGGAAGTTTTGCAAGAATGCCATGATTCAAGGTGGGCTGGACACCTCAGAGTGAGCCGTACCTTGGCATTGATCGAGGATCGGTACTACTGGTCGCACATGAGGGACGATGTGAAGGCCTATGTAAAGACTTGTCTTGTGTGCCAACAGGACAAGGTGGAGCTCAAGAAACCAAGTGGTCTCTTGGAGCCATTGCTAGTGCCAGAGCGACCATGGGAGAGTGTTTCTCTGGACTTTATAGTCAGTCTACCAAAGCAGAAGGGTTTGGAAGCATCATGGTAGTGGTGGACAGGTTTTTCAAGTATGGAATCTTCATTCCAGCAACCAAGGAGTGCCCAGCCAAGGAGGCAGCTTGATTGTTCCTAAAGAACATGGTTAAGTACTGGGGAGTGCCAAGGACCAGTGTTAGTGATCGGGACAAGCATTTCACAGACAGGTTCTGGACTGAGTTGTTCAAGCTGTTGGGGTCAGACTTGAACTTTTCCACCAGCATGAATCCACAGACCGATGGGCAGACAGAACGAGTGAATGGACTATTGAAGGTTTACCTCAGGCACTATGTGAGTGCCACACAAAGGGACTGGCCAAAGCTACTAGATATTGCGTAGTTTTCCTACAACTTGCAACGGAGCGAGGCAATGACCCAAAGCCCATTTAAGGTTGTGACAGGGCAACAACCACTAACACCCAGTTTGATTGCTACAGGTTATACAGGGCCAAATCCAGCAGCATACAAGTTTACCAAGGCATGGCAGGAGCAAACTGACTTGGCTAAAGTTTGTCTACACAAGGCGGCCAAGAGGTTGAAGAAGTGGGTAGACCAGAATAGGTGGGATGCGCAATTCCAGGTTGGAGACTTGGTATTGGTGAAGCTACATCCCATTGTGTGCCATAGGGGGCTGCACATAGGCCTAGTTCGTAGGTATGAGGGACCTTTCCAAGTAGTCAAGAGGGTAGGCAAGGTTGCCTACAAGCTGGATATGCCACCCAAGCTGAGGGTACACCCGGTGTTCCATGTGAGCATGCTCAAGCCGTTCCATAAGGATGAGGGCGATCCAAGATGGGCAGAGTCAAAGTGTGCGCCATTGGGAGTAAGGGCCTTATATGAGAAGGATGTCCATAGCATCATAGCTGATCAGGAGGTAAGACGGAAGAACTATCAGCCAAGACAAGAGTACTTAGTGCACTGAAAGGGACTTCTAGACAGTGAGGCAAGTTGGGAACTAGCAGATGACTTATGGCAGTTCAGGGACCAGATCAGGCAGTACCATGCAGAAGACATAATGAGGGCATTGCACAATCAGGTGGGGGAGAATGTCACACCCTGGGTGGGCACGCCAGGCACATCAGGTGCACCAGCAGGTGAGCCGGAGGATGAGGCTCGCAGACCAGGCGTGCTGGCGAGTATTTGCATGCAAAGCCTAGCAAACAAGTTCAAAACGCCCGCCCAACTTGCAGGCTAGCCCGTGAGACCAAGGCCTGGTATACAAGCTGCCCGCACCACATCCAGAATGGCCCAAGGTGCTGGACACGTAACGGAAGCTTCTGGAAGCAGGCAAGATCAGCAGCAGCATCCTGGCAGATTTGGTTGACCCTGAAAATCAAGAGTTAGCATCTTGATTGATTATAATCTGTATAATCCCATGATTTTAGCCTTTATTCTAAGGATATTGCCAATAAGTGTAAGCTGGAGCCTCAACTATAAATAGAGAGCTACTTCTCCCTCATTTGTACACCATCAAACACTTCCGTTTCAGTGAATACAAGAGCATTTCCAGAATTCTGCCTTCTCATCTTGTTTCTCTTTAACTTGGGTAATCAACCCTTCCCGTTGTTCTAGTGCCCGTACGCTTGTGTTTTAGGCTGACTTAGGCATAAAGAAGGAGATTCCAAGCCTAAGGCCGCACGGTCTCTGAGTCTAAGGTCGGAACCCATGACACAAGTACCAGCACCCATCGTACATCATGTCCGCACACCCTCTCGACCACCCAAATCATCGGACCCCCAATGCTGTCGGTTAGGCTCTCTAGCGATGCTCCGACGATGGTGCCCCAGGCGAAAAAAATGTGGCACCAGCACATGCCCGAGCCCAGCATGTGCACCGTGGCTCAAAATCTTAGGCTGGGAATGAACTCCGTATGCTTAGACATGGAATAAGCTTTGTATGCCTAAGCCAACCCATGAAACGAGCGTACGGGCGCTCAGCCGACAGGAGAGGTAGAATGCGCAAGTCGGGGATCGGCCTGATCCCCCCTGCATGCTGTCGATCCTGCTACCCCAACCCTCAGTTCGATCTGATCTTAGACTGGGAACGAACTTCGTATGCATAAGTTAACCCACGAAACGAGCGTGCGGGTGCTGAGCTGACCGAAGAGGCATAATGCACAAGTCGAGGATCGACCCGGTCCCCCTCTATGTGCTGTCAGTCCCGTTGCAACAACCCTCAGTCCGGCTGGGGGTTAGACATGGAATGAACTCCCTATGCCTAAGCCAACCCACAAAATGGGCGTGCGGGCGCTCAGCCGGCCGGAGAGGCAGAATATGCAAGCCGGGGATCAGCTCGATCCCCCCGACGTGCTGCGGATCCTGCTGTCGTAACCCTCGGTCCCATCCGATCTTAGACTGGGGATGAACTCCGTATTCTTAGACTGGGGATGAACTCCGTATGCCTAAGTCAACCCAAGAAAAGAGCACGCGGGCGCTCAGTCGGTCGTAGAGGCCGATCGAAAAGGCATAATACGCAAGCTGGGGATCAGCCCGATCCCCCTCTGCGTGCTGTCGATCCCACAACCGGTCTTGCTGCCATAACCCTCGGTCCGACTGGGGCTTAGACATGGAATGAACTCTGTATGCCTAAGCCAACCCACGAAACGAGCGTGTGGGCGCTCAGTAGACTAGAGAGGCAGAATGCATAAGCTAGGGTTCAGCCTGGTCCCCCCTACGTGCTGTCGATCCTACTGCCACAACCCTCGATTCGATCGATCTTACAATGGAATGAACTCCGTATGCATAGACATGGAATGAACTCCGTATGCCTAAGCCAACCCACGAAACGAGCGTCCGGGAGATCAGCCGGCCGAAGAGGGAGAATGCGCAAGTCGAGGATCGGCCCGATCCCCTCTGTGTACTGTCGATCCTACTGTCGCAACCTTTGGTGCGATCGGATCTTAGACTGGGAATGAACTGCATATGCCTAAGTCAAACCATGAAACGATCGTGCGAGCGCTGAGCCGGTCGGAAAGGTATAATGCACAAGCCGGGGATCGGCCCGGTCCCCCTCTGTGTGCTGTCGATCCCACTGCCACAACCCTCTGTTCGGTTGGGAATTAAACATGGAATGAACTCCCTATGCCTAAGCCAACCCATGAAACACGCGTGTAGGTGCTCAACCGGTCGGAGAGGCAGACTGCGCAAGCCGGGGATCGGCCCGATCCCCCCTGCGTGCTATCGATCCTGCTGTCGTAACCTTCAGTCTGGCCTGATCTTAGACTGGGAATGAACTCTGTATGCTTAGACTAGGGATGAACTCTGTATGCCTAATTCAACCCATGAAATGAGCATGCGGGCTTTCAGTCGTCCAGAGAGGCAAGATGCGCAAGCCGGGGATCGAAGGGGTGGTAGGTGGGTTCAAGTACATCTTCATATTTTTGCCATGCCAATGCCATTTTTATGTTTTGCAAATTCATACAATGGTCCCCTAAGCCTTCATATGAAGTTTCGTGGCAAGACGACCCGTTTTCTATTTTTCATGATTTTTGAAACTTTTTATGGTTCGGGATTTTTTAAAATTTTTTTAGAAAGAGTTTTGTCCCCAAAATTGGTAGAGGTGATCCTTGTATTTTTATTGGCTTGCACAAAACAATTCAGCTAAAAAATCGAAGTGGAGAAGATTTTGTGACCGTTTCAAAAAAGTGTCCCCATTTTAGACACTTTAATGGCAACTGGCAGCAAACCTATAAAATCTCAAATGCTCTTTAAGGGGGTGTGAGTTCTCAAGGTTTGATGAGGGATAGGGGGCCAATATAAGGGCCAAGTACCAGCACCCATTGCACATCATGTGCGTACACCCCCCCGACCGCCCCAATCGCTGGAACCCCTAATCCGTTGGTTAGGCTCGTCGACGATGCTCCGACGATGCTCCGACGATGGTGCCCTGGGTCAAAAAAATGCGGCACCAACACATGCCCGAGCCCAGCATGTGCATCGTGGCTCAAAATCTTAGACTAGGAATGAACTCCGTATGCTTAGACATGGAATGAACTCCGTACGCCTAAGCCAACCCACGGAATGAGCGTGCGGGTGCTCAGTCGGTCAGAGAGGCAGAATGCGCAAGCTGAGGATCGGCCCGTTCCCCCTGCGTGCTATCGATCCTGCTGTCGCAACCCTCGGCCCGATCTGATCTTAGACTAGGAATGAACTCTGTATGCATAAGTCAACACACGAAACGAGCGTGCGGGTGCTGAGCCTACCGAAGAGGCATAATGCGCAAGCTGGGGATCAGTTCGATCCCCCTCTATGTGCTGTCGGTCCCACTGCCACAACCCTCGGTCTGGCTGGGGCTTAGACATGGAATGAACTCCCTACGCCTAAGCCAATCCATGAAACGGGCATGTGGGTGCTCAGCCGGCCAGAGAGATAGAATGCACAAGACAGGGATCGGCCCGGTCCCCCCTGCGTGCTGCCTATCTTGCTATCGCAACCCTTGGTCCGGTCCGATCTTAGACTAGGAATGAACTCCGTATGCTTAGACTGGGGATGAACTCCGTATGCCTAAGTCAACCCATGAAACGAGTGTGCAGGTGCTTAGCCGACCGGATTGGCATAATACACAAGTCGGGGATCAGCCCAGTCCCCCGCTGCGTGCTGCCGATCCCGCTGCCAGTCTTGCTACCACAACCCTCGATCCGGCTGGGGCTTAGACATGGAATGAACTCCGTATGCCTAAGCCAACCCACGAAATGAGCATGCGGGTGCTCAGCCAACCAGAGAGGTAGAATACGCAAGCAGGGGATCGACTCGGTCCCCCTTACATCCTGTCGATCCTGCTGCTGGTCCTACTACCGTAACCCTCAGTCCGGTTCGATCTTAGACTGGGAATGAACTCTGTATGCTTAAACATAGAATGAACTCCGTATTTCTAAGCCAACCCACGAAATGAGCGTGCGGGTGCTCAGCCGGCCAGAGAGGCATACGATCCCCTCTACGTGCTGTCAATCCTGCTGTCGCAACCCTTGATCTGGTCCAATCTTAGACTAGGAATGACCTTCGTATGCCTAAGTCAACCCAGGAAATGAGCATGCGGGCGCTGAGCCGGTCGGAGAGGCATAATGCGTAAGTCAGGGATCGATCCGATCCCCCTCTACGTGCTACCGATCCTGCTGCTGCAACTCTCGATCCGGTTTGACCTTAGACTAGGAATGAACTTCATATGCTTAGATTGGGGATGAACTCCGTATGCCTCAGTCAACCCATGAAACGAGCGTGCAGGCGCTTAGCCGACCAGAGAGGCAGGATGCGCAAGCCGGGGATTGAACGGGTGGTAGGTGGGTTCAAGCACATCTTCATATTTTTGCCATGCCAATGCCATTTTTATGGCTTGTAAATTCATACAATCGTCCCTGAAGCCTTCATGTGAAGTTTCGTGGCAAGATGACCCGTTTTCTATTTTTCATGATTTTTAAAACTTTTTATGGTTTGGGATTTTTTAAAATTTGTTTAGAAAGAGTTTTGTCCCCAAATTTGGTAGAGCTGATCATTGTATTTTTGTTGGCATGCAAAAAAAAATTCAGCTAAACACTCAAAGTGGAAAAGATTTTGTGACCGTTTGAAAAAAGTGTCCCCAATTTAGACACTTTAATGGCTACTGACAGCAAACCTATAAAATCTCAAATGCTCTTTAAGGGGGTGTGAGTTCTTAAGGTTTGATGAGGGATAGGGGGCCAGTATAAGGGCTAAGTACCATCACCCATCACACTTCATGTGCGCACACCCCCGGCCCCCCCAATCGCCGGAACCCCCAATGCCACCGGTTAGGCTATCCGGTGATGCTCCGACGATAGTGCCCCGAGCGAAAAAAATGCTGCACCAGCACATGCCCAAGTCCAGCATGTGCACTGTGGCTCAAAATCATAGACTGGGAATGAACTCTATATGCTTAGACATGGAATGAACTCCATATGCCTAAGCCAACCAACGAAACGAGCATGCAGGCGCTCAATCGGTCGGAGAAGCAGAATGCGCAAGCCGGGGATCGGCCTGATCCCTCCTATGTGCTGTCGATCCTACTACCGCAACCCTCAGTCTGGTCCAATCTTAGACAGGGAATGAACTCTATATGCCTAAGTTAACCCACGAAACGAGCATGTGGGCGCTGAGTCGGCCGGAGAGGCATAATGTGCAAGCTGGGGATTAGCCCAGTCCCCCTCTTCGTGCTGTCGGTCCCACTGCCACAACCCTCAGTCCATCTGGGGTTTAGACATGGAATGAACTCCCTATGCCTAAGCCAACCCATGAAACGGGCGTGCGGGCGCTCAACCGGCCGGAGAGGCAGAATACGAAAGTCAGGGATCGAACCGGTCCCTTCTACGTGCTGCCGATCCTATTGTCGCAACCCTTGTTCTAGTTCGATGTTAGACAGGTAATGAACTCCGTATGCTTAGACTAGGGATGAACTCCATATGCCTCAATCAACCTATGAAACGAGCGTGCGGACGCTCAGCCGACCAGAGAGGTAGGATGCACAAGCCGAGGATCGAACCGGTGATAGGTAGGTTCAAGCACATCTTCATATTTCTACTGTGCCAATGCCATTTTTGTGGCATGCAAATTCATACAATGGTCCCCTAAGCCTTTATGTGAAGTTTCATGGCAAAACGACCCGTTTTCTATTTTTCATGATTTTTGAAACTTTTTGCAGTTTGGGATTTGTTAAAATTTTTTTAGAAAGAGCTTTGTCCCAAAATTTGGTAGAGGTGATCCTTGTATTTTTGTTGGCATGCACAAAAAAATTCAGCTAAAAATCAAAGTGGAGAAGATTTTGTGACCGTTTGAAAAAAGTGTCCCCATTTCAGACACTTTAATGGCTACTGACAGCAAACCTATAAAATCTCAAATGCTCTTTAAGGGGGTGTGAGTTTTCGAGGTTTGATGAGGGATAGGGGGCCAATATAAGGGCCAAGTACCAGCACCCATCGCACATCATGTGTGCACACCCCCCGGACCCTCAATCGTCGAAACCCCCAATGCCGTCGGTTAGGCTCTCCGGCGATGCTCCGACGGTTGTGCCCCGGGTGAAAAAAATGCGGCACCAGCACATGCCTGAGCCCAGCATGTGCACCGTGGCTCAAAATCTTAGACTGGGAATGAACTCCGTATGCTTAGACATGGAATAAACTCCGTATGCCTAAGCCAACCCACGGAACGAGCGTGCGGGCGCTCAGCCGACCAGAGAGGCAGAATGCGCAAGCCAGAGATCGGTTCGGTCCCCCTGCGTGCTGTCAATCCAGATGCAGCAACCCTCAGTCCGGTCTGATCTTACGCTGGGAATGAACTCCGTATGCATAAGTCAACCTATGAAACGAGCGTGCAGACGCTGAGCGGACCGAAGAGGCATAATGCGCAAGGCGGGGATCGGCCCAATCTCCCTCTGCGTACTGTCAGTCTTGCTGCCACAACCCTCGGTCTGGCTGGGGCTTAGACATGGAATGAACTCGCTATGCCTAAGCCAACCCACAAAACGGGCGTGCGGGTGCTCAGCCGACCGGAGAGGCAGAATACGCAAGCCGAGGATCAGCTCGGTCCCCCCTACGTGCTGCCGATCATGCTGTCGCAACCCTTGGTCTGATCCGATCTTAGACTGGGGATGAACTTTGTAAGCTTAGACTAGGGATGAACTTCGTATGCCTAAGTCAACCTACAAAACGAGCGTGCGGGTGCTCAGTGGACCGGAGAGGTAGAATGCGCAAGCCGGGGATCGGCTCGATCCCCCCTGCGTGCTGTCGATCCGACTGTCGTAACCCTCGATCCGATCCGATCTTAGATTGGGAATGAACTCCGTATGCTTAGATGGGGTATGAACTCCGTATGTGTAAGTCAACCCACGAAACGAGCGTGCGGGCACTCAACCGACCAGAGAGGCAAGTTGCGCAAGCCGGGGATCGAATGGGTGGTAGGTGGGCTCAAGCACATCTTCATATTTCTGCCATGGCAATGCCATTTTTATGGCTTGTAAATTCATACAATGGCCCCTTAAGTCTTCATGTGAAGTTTTGTGGCAAGATGACCCATTTTCTATTTTTCACGATTTTTGAAACATTTTGCTGTTAGGGATTTTTTAAAATTTTTTTAAAAAGAGTTTTGTCCCCAAATTTAGTAGAGGTGATTGTCCCAACTTAGACTTGGAATGAACTCCGTATGCTTGGACATGGAATGAACTTTGTATGCCTAAGCCAACCCACAAAATGAGTGTGCGGGCGCTTAACCGGTCCGAGAGGTAGAATGCGCAAGTCAGGGATCGACCCAATCCCCCCTGCATGCGATCGATCCTGCTATCTCAACCCTTGATCCGGTCTGATCTTAGACTAGGAATGAACTCTGTATGCATAAGTCAACCCATTAAATGAGTGTGCGGGCACTGAGCCGGTCGAAGAGGCATAATGTGCAAGCCGAGGATCGGCCCTGTCCCCCTCTACGTGCTGCTAGTCCCGCTGCTACATCCCTCGGTCCGGCTGGGGCTTAGACATGGAATGAACTCCCTATGCCTAAGCCAACCCACTAAACGGCGTGTGGGCGCTCAGCCAATCGGAAAGGCAAAATGCACAAACCTGGGATCAACCCGGTCCCCCCTGTGTGCTGTCGATCCTGCTGTCGCAACCCTCGGTCCGGTCCAATCTTAGATTGGGAATGAACTCCGTATGCTTAGACAGGGGATGAACTCCGTATGCCAAAGTTAACCCATGAAACGAGCGTGCGAGTGCTCAGCCAACCGGAGAGGCATAATGCCCAAGTCGGGGATCAACCCGACACCCCTCTGCGTGCTACCGATCCCGCTGTCGGTCCGACTGTAACAACCCTTGGTTCGGCTATGACTTAGACATGAAATGAACTCCGTATGCCTAAGCCAACCCATGAAATGAGCGTGCGGGCGCTCAGTCGGCCAGAGGGCAGAATGCGTAAGTCGGGGATCGACTCGGTCCCCTCTGCGTGCTGCCGATCCTGCTGCTGGTCCTGTTGTTGTAACCCTCCATCCGGTCTGATCTTAGACTGAGAATGAACTCCGTATGCATAGACATGGAATGAACTTCGTATGCCTAAGCCAACCCATGAAATGAGTGTGCAGGCGCTCAGCCGACCAGAGAGGCATAATGCGTAAGTCGGGGACCGACCCGATCCTCCCATGCGTGCTATCGATCCTACTGTCGCAACCCTCGGTTCAATCCGATCTTAGACTGGGAATGAACTCTGTATGCATAAGTCAACCCACAAAACAAGCGTGCGGGTGCTGAGCCAGTCGGAGAGGCATAATACGCAAGCCGGGGATCGACCCATTCCATCTCTGCGTGCTACCGATCCCATTGCCTATCCTACTGCCATAACCCTTGGACTGGCTGGGGCTTAGAGATGGAATGAACTCCGTATGCCTAAGCCAACCCACGAAACGAGCGTACGGGTGCCCAACCGGTCGGAGAGGCAGAATGCACAAGCCACTGATTGGCTCGGTCCCCCCTACGTGCTGTCAATCTTGTGCTGGTCCTACTGTCGCAACCTTCAGTCCGGTCCAATCTTAGACATGGAATGAACTCCGTATGCTTAGACATGGAATGAACTCCGTATGCTTAGACATGGAATGAACTCCGTATGTTTAAGCCAACCCACGAAACTAGCGTGCGGGCGCTCAGCTGGTCGGAGAGGCAGAATGCGCAAGTCGGGGACTAACCCGATCCCCCCAGGGCACTGTCGATCCTGCTGCCGCAACCCTCGGTCTGGTCTAATCTTAAAATGAGAATGAACTTCGTATGCATAAGTCAACCCACGAAACGGGTGTGCGGGTGCTGAGCCAGTCGAAGAGGCATAATGCGTAAACTGGGGATCAGCCCGGTCCCCCTGTGCGTGCTGCCAGTCCCGTTGCCATAACCCTCGGTCTGACTGGGGCTTAGACAGGAAATGAACTCCGTATGCCTAAGCCAACCCATGCAACGGGCATGCGGGCCCTTAGCTGGCTGGAGAGGCAGAATGCGTAAGTCGGGGATCGACTCGATCCCCCCTGTGTGCTGTCGATCCTGCTACCGCAACCTTCCGTTCGGTCTGATCTTAGACTGGGAATAAACTCCGTATGCTTAGATTGGGGGTGAACTCTGTATGCCTAAGTCAACTCACGAAATGAGCGTGCGGGCGCTGAGCCGACCGAAGGGGCATAATGCGCAAGCCAGGGACCAGCTCGATCCCTTCAGCGTGCTGCCGATCCTGCTATCGCAACCCTCGGTCTGGTCTGATCTTAGACTGGGAATAAACTCCGTATGCTTAGACTGGGGATGAACTCCGTATGCCTAAGTCAACCCACAATACAAGTGTGCGGGTGCTCAGCCGATCGGAGAGGCCGGCAGAAGAGGCATAATGCGTAAACCGGGGTTCAGCCTGGTCCCCTTCTACGTGTTGCCGATCCTGCTGCCGGTCCTGCTACCACAACCCTCGGTCTGGCTGGGGCTTAGACATGGAATGAACTCTGTATGCCTAAGCCAACCCACGAAACGAGCGTGCAGGCGCTTAGCCAACCAGAGAGGCAGAATGCGTAAGCCAGGGATCAGCCCGGTCCCCCTTACGTGCTGTCGATCCTGTTACCGCAACCATCGATCTGGTTTGATCTTAGATTAGGAATAAACTCCGTATACTTAGACTGGGGATGAACTCCGTATGCCTAAGTCAACCCATAAAACGAGTATACAGGCGTTCAATCGGTCGGAGAGGTAGAATGCACAAGTCGGGGATCGACCTGGTCCCCCCTGCATGTTGTCGATCCTGCTGTTGGTCCTACTACTACAACCCTCGATCCGGTCCGATCTTAGACTGCAAATGAACTCTATACGCTTAGACACAGAATGAAGTTCGTATGCCTAAGCCAACCCATGAAATGAGCGTACGGGTGCTCAGTCGATCGGAGAGGTAAAATGTGCAAGCCGGGGATCGGCCTGGTCCCCCCTGCGTGCTATCGATCCTACTATCGGAACCCTCAATCTGGTCCAATCTTATGCTGGGAATGAACTCTGTATGCCTAAGTCAACCCACGAAATGAGCGTATAGGCGCTCAGCCGACCAGAGAGGCAGAATGCGCAAGCCGAGGATTGGCCTAGTCCCCTCCTACATGCTGTCGATCCTGCTGCTGGTCCTGCTACTGTAACCCTTGGTCCGGTCTGATCTTAGATTGGGAATGAACTCCGTACGCTTAGACATGGAATGAACTCCGTATGCCTAAGCCAACCCATGAAACGAACGTGCGGGTGCTCAGTCGGTCGGAGAGGTAGAATGTGTAAGCCGAGGATCAACTTGGTCCCGCTTGCGTGCTGTCGATCCTACTGCCGCAACCCTCAGTCCGGTCTGATCTTAGACTGGGAATGAACTCCGTATGCCTAAGCCAACCCACGAAACGAGCGTATGGGCGCTCAGTCGATTGGAGAGGTATAATGCGCAAGTCAGGGATCGGCTCGATCCCCCTCTGCGTGCTACCGATCCCGCTGCCACAACCCTCGGTCCGACTGGGGCTTATACTTGGAATAAACTCCCTATGCCTAAGCCAACCCATGAAACAGGCGTGCGGGCATTCAGTCGACCGAAGGGGCAGAATGCGCAAGTTGGGCATCTGCCCGATCCCCCCTAGGTGGTGTCGATCCTGCTGCCGCAACCCTCGATCCAGTCTGATCTTAGATTGGGAATGAACTTCGTATGCTTAGACTGGGGATGAACTCTGTATACCTAAGTCAACCCACGAAACGAGTGTGCGGGCGCTCAGCCGACCAGAGAGGCAGGATGCGCAAGCTGGGGATTGAACAGGTGGTAGGTGGGTTCAAGCACATCTTCATATTTCTGCCATGCCAATGCCATGTTTATGGCTTGTAAATTCATACAATGGTCCCCTAAGCCTTCATGTGAAGTTTCGTGGCAAGACAACCCATTTTCTATTTTTCACGATTTTTGAAACTTTTTGCGATTTGGGATTTTTTAAAATTTTTTTAGAAAGAGTTTTGTCCCCAAATTTTTTTAGACAGAGTTTTGTCCCCAAATTTAGAAAGAGTACCAGCACCCATCGCACATCATGTGCGCACACCACCCCAGCCCCCCCAATCGTCGAAACCCCCACTGCCGTCAGTTAGGCTCTCCGATGATGCTCCAACGATGGTGCCCTGGGCGAAAAAAATGTGGTACCAGCACATGCTCGAGCCTAGCATGTGCACCGTGCCTCAAAATCTTAGACTGGGAATGTACTCTGTATGCTTAGACATGTAATGAACTCTGTATGCCTAAGCCAACCCACGAAACGAGCGTGTGGGTGCTCAACTGGTCGGAGAGGCAAAATGCGCAAGCCGGGGATCGACCTGGTCCCCCCCTGTGTGCTGTCGATCCTGCTACTATAACCCTCAGTTTGGTCTGATCTTAGACTGGGAATGAACTCCGTATGCATAGGTCAACCCATGAAATGAGCGTACGGGCGTTGAACCGACCGAAGAGGCATAATGCGCAAGCCGGGGATCGGCCCAGTCTCGCTCTACGTGCTGCTGGTCCCACTACCACAACCCTCAGTCTGACTGGGGCTTAGACATGGAATAAACTCTCTATGCCTAAGCCAACCCATGAAACGAGCGTGCAGGTGCTCAGCCGGCCGGAGAGGCAGAATACGCAAGTCGGGGATCGGCCCGGTCCCACTGCATGCTGTCGATCCTATTGTCGTAACCTTTGGTCCAGTCTGATCTTAGACTGGGAATGAACTCCATATGCTTAGACTGGGGATGAACTCTATATGCCTAAGTCAACCCACAATACGAGCATGCGGATGCTCAGTCGACCAGAGAAGCAAGATGCACAAGCCGAGGATCGAATGGGTGGTAGGTGGGTTGAAGCACATCTTCATATTTCTGCCATGCCAATGCCATCTTTATGGCTTGTAAATTCATACAATGGTCCCCTAAGCCTTCATGTGAAGTTTCATGGCAAGACGACCCATTTTCAACTTTTCACGATTTTTGAAACCTTTTACGGTTCGAGATTTTTTAAAATATTTTTAGAAAGAGTTTTGGCCTCTCTGCGTGCTACCGGTCCCACTGCCACAACCCTCAGTCCGGCAAGGGCTTAGACATGGAATGAACTCCCTATGCCTAAGCCAACCTATGAAACGGGTGTGTGGGCGCTCAGTCGGTCGGAGAGGCAGAATACACAAGTCGGGGACCGACCTACTCCCCCCTACGTACTGTCGATCCTACTGTAGGTCCTGCTGCTGAAACCCTCAGTTCGGTCTGATCTTAGACTAGGAATGAGCTCTGTAGGCTTAGGCATGGAATGAACTCCGTATGCCTAAGCCAACCCACGAAACGAGCATACGGGCGCTTAGCCGGCCAGAGAGGCCGGTCGGACAGGTATAATATGCAAACCGGGGATCAGCTCAGTCCCCCTCTGCCTGCTGCTGATCTCGCTGCCAGTCTTGCTGCCACAACCCTCGATCTGGCTGGGGCTTAGACATAGAATGAACTCTGTATGCCTACGCCAACCCACGAAACAAGTGTGTGGGCACTCAACCGATCGGAAAGGTAGAATGCGCAAGCCGGGGATCAGCCCGATTCCCCCCTGCGTGCTACCGATCCTGCTGCCACAACCCTCGGTCCAGTCTGATCTTAGACTAGGAATGAACTCCGTATGCTTAGACATGGAATGAACTCCGTATGCTTGAGCCAACCCACGAAATGAGCGTGCGGTCGCTCAGCCAGTCGGAAAGGCAGAATACGTAAGTCGGGGATCGGTCGGGTCCCCCCTGCGTGCTATCGATCCTGCTGCCGCAACCCTCGATCCGGTCTAATCTTAGACTAGGAA
This sequence comes from Durio zibethinus, assembly GCF_047325235.1. Classification (NCBI taxonomy): domain Eukaryota; kingdom Viridiplantae; phylum Streptophyta; class Magnoliopsida; order Malvales; family Malvaceae; genus Durio; species Durio zibethinus. The sequence goes on from NC_143181.1 coordinate 22,013,439, forward strand.
TGAACTTCGTATGCCTAAGTCAACCCACGAAACGAGCGTGAGGGTGCTGAACTAGCCAGAGAGGCATAATGCGCAAGTCGGGGATCGGCCCGGTCCCCCTCTGCGAGCTGCCGGTCCGGCTACCACAACCCTCGGTCTGACTAGGGCTTAGACATGGAATGAACTCCCTATACCCAAGCCAACCCACGAAATGAGCGTGCGGGTGCTCAGTCGACTGGAGAGGTAGAATACACAAATCGGGGATCGACCCGGTCCACCCCTACGTGCTACCGATGTTGCTGTCGTAACCCTCAGTCTGGTCTGATCTTAGATTGGGAATGAACTCCGTATGCCTAAGTCAACCCATGAAATGAGCATGAGGGCGCTGAGCCAACCAGAGAGGCATAATGTGCAAGCCAGGGATCAACCGGGTCCCCCTCTGCGTGCTGTAGGTCCCGCTGCCACAACCATCGCTCTGGCTGGGGCTTAGACATGGAATGAACTCCCTATGCCTAAGCCAACCCACGAAACGGGCGTGCGGGCGCTCAGCCTACTGGAGAGGCAGAATGTACAAGCCGGGGACCGACCTGATCCCCCCTACCTGCTACCAATCCTGCTGTCGCAACCCTCGATCCGGTTTGATCTCAGACTGGGAATGAAATTTGTATGCTTAGACTGGGGATGAACTCCGTATGCCTAAGTCTACCCACGAAACGAGCGTGTAGACTCTCAGTCGACCAGAAAGGCAGGATGCGTAAGTCAGGGATCGAACGGGTGGTAGGTGAGTTCAAGCACATCTTCATATTTCTGCTGTGCCAATGCCATTTTTATGGCTTGTAAATTCATACAATGGTCCCCTAAGCCTTCATGTGACGTTTCATGGCAAGATGACCCGTTTTTTATTTTTCACGATTTTTGAAACTTTTTACGGCTCAGGATTTTTTAAAATTTTTTTAGAAAGAGTTTTCTCCCCAAATTTGGTAAAGGTGATACCTGTATTTTTTTTGGCATGCATAAAAAAATTCAGCTAAAAACTCGAAGTGAAGAAGATTTTGTGACTGTTTGAAAAAAATGTCCCCATTTCAGACACTTTAATGGCTACTGGCAGCAAACCTATAAAATCTCAAATGCCCTTTAAGGGGGTGTGAGTTCTCGAGGTTTGATGAGGGATAGGGGGCCAATATAAGGGACAAATACCAGCACCCTTCGCACATCATGTGCGCACACCCCCTGGCCCCCCCAATCGTCGGAACCCCCAATGCCGTCGGTTAGGCTCTCTGATGAAGCTCCGACGATGGTGCCTCGAATGAAAAAAATGTGGCACCAGCGCATGCCCGAGCCCAGCATATGCACCGTGGCTCAAACTCTTAGACTGGGAATGAACTCCGTATGCTTAGACATTGAATGAACTCCGTATGCCTAAGCCAACCCACGAAATGAACGTGCGGGCGCTCAACCGACCGAAGAGGCAAAATACGCAAGCTGGGGATTGGCCCGGTCCCCCTCTGCATACTGCTGGTCCCGCTGCCACAACCCTCGGTCTGGCTAGGGCTTAGACATGGAATGAACTCCCTATGCCTAAGCCAACCTATGAAACGGGCGTGCGGGTGCTCAGTCGACTGGAGAGGCGGAATGCACAAGCCGGGGATCGGCCCGGTCCCCCCTAGGTGCTGCCGATCCTGTTGTTGGTCCTACTACCGTAACTCTCGGTTCGGTACCCCCTACATGCTGTAGATCCTGCTACCGCAACCCTTCATCCGGTCTGATCTTAGACTAGGAATGAACTCCGTATGCCTAAGTCAACCCATGAAACGAGAGTTTCGGTGCTGAGTCGACTGGAGAGGCATAATGCGCAAGCCATGGATCAGCCCGGTCCCCCTCTATGTCCTGTCAGTCCCGCTGCCAGAACCCTCATCCGGTTGGGGCTTAGACATGGATTGAACTCCCTATGCCTAAGCCAACCCACGAAATAGGCGTATGGGCGCTCAGTCGTCCAGAGAGGCAGAATGCGTAAGTCGAGGATCAGCCTAATCCCCCCTGCGTGCTGTCGATCATGCTGCCACAACCCTCGGTCTGATCCGATCTTAGACTGGGAATGAACTCCGCATGCTTAGACTGGGGATGAACTCTGTATGCCTAAGTCAACCCATGAAATGAGCGTGCGGGCGCTCAGTAGGCCACAAAGGCCGGTCGGAGAGGCATAATGCGTAAGCTAGGGATCAGCCCGGTCCCCCTCTGCCTACTGCCGATCTCGTTACCGGTCCTGCTACCACAACCCTCGGTCCAGCTGGGGCTTAGACACGGAATGAACTTCGTATGCCTAAGCCAAACCACGAAACGAGCGTGCAGGCACTCACCTGGCCGGAGAGGTAGAATGCGCAAGCCGTGGATCGGCTCGGTCCCCCCCTTCGTACTGTCGATCCTGCTGCTGGTCCTGCTATCGTAACCCTCAGTCCAGTCCGATCTTAGACTGGGAATGAACTCTGTATGCTTAGACATGGAATGAACTTCGTATGCCTAAGTCAACCCACGAAACGAACGTGTGGTCGCTCAACCGATTGGAGAGGCAGAATGAGCAAGCTGAGGATCGGCCCGATCCCCCTACGTGATGTCGATCCTATGGCCGCAACCCTCGGTCTGGTCCAATCTTAGACTAGGAATGAACTTCGTATGCCTAAGTCAACCCATAAAACGAGCGTGCGGGCACTGAGCAGGTCGGAGAGGCATAATGCGCAAGCCAAGGATCGACCCGATCCCCCTTTGCGTGCTGCTGGTCTCGTTGCCACAACCCTCAGTTGGGGCTTAGACATGGAATGAACTCCCTATGCCTAAGATAGCCCACGAAACAGGCGTGCGGGTGCTCAGCCGACCGGAGAGGCAGAATGCGCAAGCAAGGGATCGGCCCGGTCCCCCCTACGTGCTGTTGATCCTACTACCGCAACCCTCAGTCTGATCTGATCTTAGATTGGGAATGAACTCTATATGTTGAGACTAGGGATGAACTTCGTATGCCTAAGTCAACCAACGAAACGAGCGTGCGGACGCTCAGCCGACCAGAAAGGTAGCATGCACAAGTCGGGGATCAAATGGGTGGGAGGTGGGTTCAAGTACGTCTACATATTTTTGCCATGCCAATGCCAATTTTATGGCTTGTAAATTCATATAATGGTCCCCTACACCTTCATGTGAAGTTTCGTGGCAAGATGACCCGTTTTCTATTTTTCACGATTTTTGAAACTTTTTAGAGTTTGGGATTTTTTAAAATATTTTTAGAAAGAGTTTTGTCCCCAAATTTGGTAGAGCTGATCCTTGTATTTTTTTTGGCATGCACAAAAAAATTAAGCTAAAAAATCAAACCGGAGAAGATTTTGTAACCGTTTGAAAAAAGTGTCCCTATTTCAGACACTTTAATGGCTACTGACAGCAAACCTATAAAATCTCAAATGCTCTTTAAGGGGGTGTGAGTTCTCGAGGTTTGATGAGGGATAGGGGGCCAATATAAGGGCCAAGTACCAGCACCCATCGCACATCATGTGCGTACACCCCCCGGCCCCCAATCACCGGAACCCCCAATACGGCCTTTTAGGCTCTCCGGCGATGCTCCGACGATGGTGCCCCAGGCAAAAAACATGTAGCACCAGCACATGCCCGAGCCTAGAATGTGGATCGTGGCTCAAACTCTTACACTGGGAATGAACTCCGTATGCTTAGACATGGAATGAACTCCGTATGCCTAAGGCAACCCACGAAACGAGCGTGCGGGCGCTCAGCCGACCGGAGATGCAGAATGCACAACTGAGGATTGGCTTGATCCTCCTTGCGTGCTGCCGGTCCTGCTGCCACAACCCTCAGTCTGACTGGGGCTTAGACATGGAAGGAACTCCCTATGCCTAAGTCAACCCACGAAATGGACGTGCGGGTGCTCAGTCGGCCGGAGAGGCAGAATGCGCTAGCCGAGGATCGGCCTGATCGCCCCTACATGCTGTCGATCCTGCTACCACAAACCTTGGTCCAGTTCAATCTTAGACTGGGAATGAACTCTGTATGATTAGACTGGGGATGAACTCCGTATGCCTAAGTCAACCCATGAAACGAGCGTACAGAAAGGCATAATGCGTAAGCCAGGGATCAACCTGGTCCCCCGCTGCGTGCTACCGATCCCGCTGTCGGTCCTGCTGCCACAACCCTCAGTCCGACTGGGGCTTAGACATGGAATGAACTCTGTATTCCTAAGCCAACCCATGAAATGAGCGTGCGGGCACTCAGTCGGCCGAAGAGGTAGAATGGCAAGCTGGGGATTGGCTCGGTCTCCCCCTGCATGCTATCGACCCTGCTGCTGGTCTTGCTACCGCAACCCTCGGTCCAGTCTGATCTTAGATTGGGAATGAACTCCGTATGCTTGACATGGAATGAACTCCGTATGCCTAAGCCAACCCATGAAATGAGCATGCAGGCGCTCAGCCAGCTGGAGAGGCAGAATGCACAATCCGGGGACTGGCCCGATCTCCCCCTGCGTGCTATCAATCTTGCTGCCGCAACCCTCAGTCCGATTCGATCGTAGACTAGAAATGAACTCTGTATGCCTAAGTCAGCCCACGAAATGAGCGTGTAGGCGTTGAGCCGGTCGGAGAGGCATAATGCATAAGTCGAGGATCGACCCGATCCCCCTCTATGTGCTGTCGGTCCCGCTGCCACAACCCTCGATCCGACTAGGGCTTAGACATGGAATGAACTCCCTATGCCCAAGCCAACCCACGAAACGTGCGGGCGGGCGCTCAGTCGGTCGGAGAGGCAGAATGCGTAATCCGGGGATCGGTTCGGTCCCCTTACGTGCTGTCGATCCTACAGCTGTAACCCTCGACCCGGTCCGATCTTAGACTGGGAATGAACTCCATATGCTTAGACTGGGGATGAACTCCGTATGCCTAAGTCAACCCACAGAACGAGCGTCCGGATGCTCAGCCGACCAGAGAGGCAGGATGCGCAAGCCGGGGATCGAACGGGTGGTAGGTGGGTTCAAGCACATCTTCATTTTTCTGCCGTGCCAATGCCATTTTTATGGCTTGTAAATTCATACAATGGCCTCCTACGCCTTCATGTGAAGTTTCGTGGCAAGATGACCCGTTTTTTGTTTTTCACAATTTTCAAAACATTTTACGGTTCAATATTTTTTAAAATTTTTTTAGAAAGAGTTTTGTCCCCAAATTTGGTAGAGGTGATCCTTGTATTTTTGTTGGCATGCACAAAATAATTTAGCTAAAAACTCAAAGTGGAGAAGATTTTGTGACCGTTTGAAAAAAGTGTCCCCATTTCAGACACTTTAATGGCTACTGGAGCAAACCTATAAAATCTCAAATGCTCTTTAAGGGGGTGTAAGTTCTCAAGGTTTAATGAGGGATAGGGGGCCAATATAAAGGCCAAGTACCAGCACCCATCGCACATCATGTGCGCACACCCCCGGCCCCCCAATCGCCGGAACCCCCAATGCCGCTGGTTAGGCTCTCCGACGATGCTCCAACAATGGTGCCCCGGGCAAAAAAAAAGTGGCACCAGCACATGCCCGAGCCCAGCATGTGCGCCGTGGCTCAAACTCTTAGACTGGGAATGAACTCCGTATGCTTAGACATGGAATGAACTCCGTACGCCTAAGCCAACTCACGAAATGAGTGTGCAGGCGCTCAGCCAGACGGAGAGGCAAAATGTGCAAGCTGGGGATCGGCCCTATCCCCCTCTGAGTGCTGCCCGTCCCGCTGCTACAATACTCGCTCTGGTTGGGGTTTAGACATGTAATGAACTCCTTATGCCTAAGACAACCCACGAAATGGGCATGCAGGTGCTCAGCAGATCGGAGAGGTAGAATGCGCAAGCTGGGGATCAACCCGGTCCCCCCCGTGTGCTGCCGATCCTACTGCCGCAACCCTCAATCTGGTTCAATCCTAAACTGGGAATGAACTCCGTATTCTTAGACTGGGATGAACTCTGTATGCCTAAGTCAACCCACGAAACGAGCGTGCGGTACTCAGTCGGTCGGAGAGGTTGACCGGAGAGGCAAAATGTGTAAGCCGGGAATCGGCCCGGTCCCCCCTGCTTGCTGTCGATCCTGCTGCTGGTTCTGCTATCGCACACTTTGGTCTGGTCTGATCTGAGACTAGGAATGAACTCCAGTCATGGAATGAACTCCGTATGCCTAAGCCAACCCACGAAACGAGCGTACGGGCGCTCAGCCGGCCAGAGAGGTAGAATGCGCTAGTCGGGAATTGACCTCGTCCCCCCCTGTGAGCTACCGATCCTACTATCGTAACCCTCAATCCGGTCCGATCTTAGACTAGGAATTAACTCCGTATGCCTAAGTCAACCCACGGAACGAGCATTCGGGCACTGAGCCGATCGAAGAGGCATAATGCACAAGTCGGGGATCGACCCGATCCCCCTCTGTGTGCTACCGATCCCATTGCCACAACCCTCGGTCTGGCTAGGGCTTAGACGTGGAATGAACTCCCTATGCCTAAGCCAACCTATGAAACGGGCATACCGAAGAGGCAGAATGTGCAAGCTAGGGATCGAATCGGTCCCCCCTACATGCTGCCGATCTTGTTGCCGCCACCCTCGGTCCGATCCGATCTTAGACTGGGAATGAACTCTGTATGCTTAGACTGGGGATGAACTCCATATGCCTAAGTCAACCAATTAAACGAGCGTGCGGGCACTCAGCCGGTCGAAGAGGTGAAATGCGCAAGCCGGGGATCGACCCCGTCCCCCTCTGCGTGCTATTGGTCTCGCTGTCACAACCCTCAATCTGACTGGGCTTAGACTGGGAATGAGCTGCGTATGCCTGAGCCAACCCATGAAACAGGCGTGCAGGCGCTCAGCCGGCCAGAGAGGCAGAATGTGCAAGTCGGGGACCGGCCCGGTCCCCCCTGCGTGCTATCAATCCTGCTACCGCAACCCTCGGTCTGCTCTGATCTTAGACTAGGAATGAACTCTATATGCCTAAGTCAACCCACGAAACGAGCGTGCGGGCGCTGAGCCAGCCAGAGAGGCATAATGCGCTAGTCGGGGATCGGCCCGATCCCCCTCTGCGTGCTGTCGATCCCGTTGCCACAACCCTCGATTCGACTGGGGCTTAGACGTGGAATGAACTCCCTATGCCTAAGCTAACCCACGAAACGGGTGTACGGGTGCTCATCCGATCGGAGAGGCAGAATACGTAAGTCGAGGATCGACCCGATCCCCACTACGTGCTACCAATCCTACTGCCACAACCCTCGGTCCGGTCTGATCTTAAACTGGGAATGAACTCCGTATGCTTAGACTGGGGATGAACTCCATATGCCTAAGTTAACCCACGAAACGAGCGTGCGGACGCTCAGCCGACCAGAGAGGCAGGATGCTCAAGCCGGAGATCGAACGGGTGGTTGGTGGGTTCAAGCACTTATTCATATTTCTGCCACGTCAATGCCATTTTTATGGCTTGTAAATTCATACAATGGTCCCCTACGCCTTCATGTGAAGTTTCGTGGCAAGACGACCCATTTTCTATTCTTCATGATTTTTGAAACTTTTTATGGTTCAAGATTTTTTAAAATTTTTTTGGAAAGAGTTTTGTCCCCAAATTTGGTAGAGGTGATCCTTGTATTTTTTTTTGCATGCAAAAAAAACTCAGCTAAAAACTCGAAGTGGAGAAGATTTTGTGACCATTTGAAAAAAGTGTCCCCATTTCAGACACTTTGATGGCTACTGGCAGCAAACCTATAAAATCTCAAATGCTCTTTAAAGGGGTGTGAGTTCTCAAGGTTTGATGAGGGATAGGGGGCCAATATAAGGGCCAAGTACCAGCACCCATCGCACGTCATGTGCGCACACCCCCCGACCCCCCCAATGCCGTCAGTTAGGCTCTCCGGTGATGCTCCGACGATGCTCTGGCGATGGTGCCCCAGGTAAAAAAAATGCGGCAATAGCACATGCCCAAGCCCAGCGTGTTCATCGTGGCTCAAACTCTTAGACTGGGAATGAACTCTGTATGCTTAGACATGGAGTAAACTCCGTACACCTAAGCTAACCAATGAAACGAGCGTGCGAGCGCTCAGTCAATCGAAGAGGCAGAATGTGCAAGCCGGGGATCAGGCCGGTCCCCCTCTACATGCTGCCAGTCCTGCTACCACAACCCTCGGTTCGATTGGGGCTTAGACATGGAATGAACTCCCTATGCATAAGCCAACTCACGAAACAGGCTTGTGGGCGCTTAGCCTGTCGGAGAAGTAGAATGCGTAAGCCGGGGATCAGCCCGATCCCCCTTGCATGCTGTCGATCCTGCTGCTGCAACCCTTGGTCTGGTTCGATCTTAGACTGGGAATGAACTCCGTATGCTTAGACTAGGGATGAACTCCGTATGCCTAAGTCAACCCACGAAATGAGCGTGCGGACGTTTAATCGATCGAAGAGGCCGATCGGTGAGGCAAAATGCGCAAGCCAAGGATCAGCCTGATTCCCTCCTACGTGCTATCGATCCTGCTGCTGGTCTTACTATCGCAACCCTGGGTCCAGTCTGATCTTAGACTGGGAATGAACTTTGTATGCTTAGACATGGAATGAACTCCGTATGCCTAAGCCAACCCATGAAACGAGCGTGCGGGCGCTTAGTCGATCGGAGGGGTCGAATGCGTAAGTCGAGGACCAGTCGGGTCCCCCCTGCATGCTGTCAATTCTACTGTCACAACTCTCAATCCGGTTCGATCTTAGACTGGGAATTAACTCCATATGCCTAAGTCAACCCACGAAACGAGCATTCGGGCGCTGAGTCGGCCGAAGAGGTATAATGCGCAAGCTGGGGATCAGCCCGATCCCTCTCTGCGTGCTATCAGTCCCGCTACCACAACCCTCGATCCGAATGGGGCTTAGACATGGAATGAACTCCCTATGCCTAAGCCAACCCATGAAACGGGCGTTTGCGCGCTCAGTCAATCGGAGAGGCAGAATGCGTAAGCCGGGGATCGGTATGGTCCCCTCTTGGTGCTGTCGATCCTACTGTCGCAACCCTTGGTCTGGTTCGATCTTAGACTGGGAATGAACTCCGTATGCTTAGATTGGGGATGAATTCCGTATGCCTAAGTCAACCCACGAAACGAGCGTGCGGGCGCTCAATCGATCGAAGAGGTCGATCGGAGAGGCATAATGCGTAAGTCGAGGATCAGCCCGGTCCCCCTCTGTGTGCTGCCGATCTCGCTACCGATCTTGCTGCCATAACCCTTGGTCCGACTGGGGCTTAGACATGGAATAAACTCCATATGCCTAAGCCAACCCATGAAACGAGCGTGCGGGTGCTCAGTCGGCCAGAGAGGCAGAATGCGTAAGCCGGAGATCGGCCCAATCCCCCTTGCGTGCTACCGATCCTGCTGTCGCAACCCTTGATCCGATCTGATCTTAGACTGGGAATGAACTCTGTATGTTTAGACATGGAATGAATTCCGTATGCCTATCCCAACCGATGAAACAAGCGTGCGGGCAGTCAACCGACCGGAGAGGTAGAATGCGCAAGCCGGGGACCGACCCAATCCCCCCTACGTGTTATCGATCCTGCTGCCGCAACCCTCGGTCTGGTCCGATCTTAGACTAGGAATGAACTACGTATGCCTAAGTCAACCCACGAAACGAGCATGCGGGCGCTGAGCCGACCAGAAAGGCATAATGCAAAAGCCAGGGATCGGCCCGATCCCCCTCTGCGTGCTATCAATCCCGCTGCCACAACCCTCAATCCGGCTGGGCTTACACATGGAATGAACTCCCTATGCCTAGGCCAACCCACGAAACGGGCGTGTGGTCGCTCAGCTGGTCGGAGAGGTAGAATGTGCAAGCCAAGGATCAGCCTGATCCCCTCTGCGTGCTGTCAATCTTGCTGTCGCAACCCTTGATCCGGTTCGATCTTAGATTGGGAATGAACTTCGTATGCTTAGACTGGGGATCAACTCCGTATGCCTAAGTCAACCCATGAAACGAGCGTGTGGGTGCTCAGTCAGCCAGAGAGGTCAACCGAAGAGGTAGAATGCACAAATCGGGGATCGGCCCGATCCCCCCCTTATGTGTTGTCCGTCCTGCTGCTGGTCCTACTACCGCAACCCTCGATTCGATTCGATCTTAGACTGGGAATGAACTTCGTATGGCTAAGTCAACCCACGAAATGAGCGTTCGGGCACTGAGCCGATCGAAGAGGCACAATGCACAAGTCTGAGATCGACCCAGTCCCCCTTTGCATGCTGTCGGTCCCCCTGCCACAACCCTCGATCCGGCTAGGGCTTAGACATATAATGAACTCCCTATGCCTAAGCCAACCCATGAAACGGATGTGCGGGCACTCAGCCGACCATAGAGGCAGAATTCGCAAGCCAAGGATCGGCTTGATCCCCATTACTTGCTGCCGATCCTGCTGCCGCAACCCTCGGTGGTAGCTAGGTTCGAATGGGGGTAGTTGGGTTCAAGCACATCTTCATATTTCTTCCATTCCAATGCCATTTTTATGGCTTGTAAATTCAAACAATGGTCCCCTAAGCCTTCTTGTGAAGTTTTGTGGCAAGACAACCCGTTTTCTATTTTTCACAATTTTTGAAACTTTTTACAGTTTGGGATTTTTTTAAATTTTTTTAGAAAGATTTTTGTCCCGAAATTTGGTAGAGGTGATCCCTGTATTTTTTTTGGCATGCACAAAAAAATTCAGCTAAAAATTTGAAGTGGAGAAGATTTTGTGACCGTTTGAAAAAAGTGTCCCCATTTCAAACACTTTAATGGCTATTGGCAGCAAACCTATAAAATCTCAAATGCTTTTTAAAGGGGTGTGAGTTCTCGAAGTTTGATAAGGGATAGGGGGCCAATATAAGGGCCAAGTACCAGCACCCATCGCACATCTTGTGCGCATAGCCCCCCGGCCCCCCAATCGTCGAAACCCTCAATACCGTCGGTTAGCCTTTCCGGCATGCTCCGACGATGGTGCCCTGGGCAAAAAAAATACGGTACCAGCACATGCCTGAGCCCAACATGTGCACCATGGCTCAAAATCTTAGATTGGGAATGAACTCTGCATGCGTAGACATGGAATGAACTCCGCATGCGTAGACATGGAATTTACTCCATATGCCTAAGCCAACCCATGAAACGAGCGTGCGAGCGCTCAGCAGGCTAGAGAGGCAGAATGCGCAAGCCAGGGATCGAGCCGGTCCACCCCTATGTACTATCGATCCTGCGGCAGGAACCCTCAGTCTGGTCCATTCTTAGACTAGGAATGAACTCAGTATGCATAAGTCAACCCACGAAACGAGCGTGCATGCGCTGCACCGGTCGAAGAGGCATAATGCGCAAGCTGGGGATCGGCCCGTTCACCCTTTGCATGCTGTCGGTCCTGCTACCACAACCCTCGGTCTGGCTAGGGCTTAGACATGGAATGAACTCCCTATGCCTAAGCCAACCCACGAAATGGGCATACGGATGCTCAACCAGCCAGAGAGGCAGAATGCGTAAGCCTGGGATCGGCTCGGTCCCCCCTGCGTGCTGTCGATCCTGCTGCCACAACCCTTGGTCCAGACCGATCTTAGACTGGGAATGAAATCCATATGCTTAGACTGGGGATGAACTCCGTATGCCTAAGTCTACCCACGAAACGAGCGTGCAGGCGCTCAGCCGGTCGGAGAGGCATAATGCGCAAGCTGGGGATCAGCCCGATCCCCCTCTGCTTGCTGTCGATCCCGCTGTCGATCCTGCTGCCACAACCCTCGGTCTGGCTAGGGCTTAGACATGGAATGAACTCCGTATACCGAAGCCAACCCACGAAATGAGTGTACGGGCGCTCAGCCGGTTGGAGAGGCAAAATGTGCAAGCCGAGGATCGGCCCGGTCCCCCCTACGTACTGCTGATCCTACTGTCGCAACCCTCGTTCCATCCGATCTTAGACTGGGAATGAGCTCCGTATGCTTAGACATGGAATGAACTTCGTATGCCTAAGCCAACCCATGAAAAGAGCGTGCGGGCACTCAGCTGGCCGGAGAGGCAGAATGCGTAGGCCGGGGATCGGCCTGATCCCTCACTGCATGCTGTCGATCCTGCTACTGGTCCTGCTACCGTAACCCTCGGTTTGATTCGGTATTAGACTGGGAATGAACTCCGTATGCTTAGACATGGAATGAACTCCGTACGCCTAAGCCAACCCATGAAAAGAGCGTGCGGGCGCTCAGTCGACCGGAGAGGTAGAATGTGGAAGCTGGGGATCGGCTCGATCCCCCCTGTGTTCTATTGATCTTGCTACCCGAACCCTCGGTCCAGTCTGATCTTAGACTGGGAATGAACTCTATATGCCTAAGTCAACCCACGAAACGAGCGTGCAGACGCTTAGCCGACGGAAGAGGCATAATGCGGAAGTTGAGGATCGGGTCGATCCCACTCTGCATGCTGTCGGTCCTGCTGCCACAACCCTCGGTCCGACTGGGGCATAGACATGGAATGAACTCCCTATGCCTAAGCCAACCCACGAAATGGGCGTGCGGGCGCTTAGCCGATCAGAGAGGCAGAATGCGCAAGCCGGAGGTCGGCTCGGTCCCCCTGCGTGCTGCCGATCCTGCTACCGTAACCCTCGGTCTGCTTTGATCTTAGACTGGGAATGAACTCCGTATGCCTAGACTACGGATGAACTTCGTATGCCTAGACTACGGATGAACTCCGTATGCCTAAGTCAACCCACGAAATGAGCGAGTGGGCACTCAGCTGGCCGGAGAGGCCGGACAGAGATGTATAATGCGTAAGCCGGGGATCAACCCGATCCCCCTCTGCGTGCTGTCGATCCCGATGCCTGTCCTGCTACCTCAACCTTAAGTTCGGCTGGGGCTTAGACATGGAATGAACTCCGTAGGCCTAAGCCAACCCATAAAACGAGCGTGCGGGCGCTCAGTCGATCGGAGAGGTAGAATGCATAAGTCAGGGATCGGCTCGGTCCCCCCCTGCGTGCTGCCGATCCTGCTACCGCAGCCCTCAGTTTGATCTGATCTTAGACTGGGCATGAACTCCGTTTGCTTAGACATGGAATGAACTCCGTATGCCTAAGCCAACCCACGAAACAAGTGTACGGGCGCTCAGCCGGCCAGAGAGGTAGAATACGTAAGCCGGGGATCAGCCCGGTCCCCCCTGCGGGATGTCGATCCTGCTATCGCAACCTTCGGTCTGATCTGATCTTAGATGGGGAATGAACTCTGTATGCCTAAGTCAACCCACGAAACGAGCATGCAGGCACTGAGCCGATCGGAGAGGCATAATGCGTAAGCCGGGGATTGGCCCAGTCCCCCTCTGCATACTGTCGGTCCCGCTGCCACAACCCTCGATTCGACTGGGACTTAGACATGGAATGAACTCCCTATGCCTAAGCTAACCCAAGAAACGGGCCTGCGGGCGCTCAACCGTCCGGAGAGGCAGAATGCGCAAGCCAGGGATCAGCCTTTGAAGATCTTGTGACCGTTTGAAAAAGGTGTCCCCATTGCAGACACTTTAATTGCTACCGACAGCAAACCTATAAAATCTCAAATGCTCTTTACGGGGGTGTGAGTTCTCAAGGTTTGATGAGGGATAGGGGGCCAATATAAGGGCCAAGTACCAGCACCCTTCGCACATCATGTGCGCACACCCCCGACCCCCCCAATCGTCGAAACCCCCAACGCTGCCGGTTAGGCTCTCCGGTGATGGTGCCCCGAGCGAAAAAAATGTGCCGCCAGTGCATGCCCGAGCCCAGCATGTGCACCGTGGCTCAAAATCTTAGACTGGGAATGAACTCCATATGCTTAGACATGGAATGAACTCCGTATGCCTAAGCCAACCCACGAAACGAGCGTGCGGGCGCTCAGCTAGCCGGAGAGGCAGAATGCGCAAGCAAGGGATCGGTTCGGTCCCCCCTGCGTACTATCAATCCTGCTGCCGCAACCCTCGGTTCAGTCTGATCTTAGACTGGGAATGAACTTTGTACGCATAAGTCAACCCACGAAACGAGCGTGTGGGCGCTGAGTCAGCCGAAGAGGAATAATGCCCAAGCCGGGGATCAGCCTAGTCCTCCTCTGCGTGCTGTCAGTCCCACTACCACAACCTCGGTCCGACTGGGGCTTAGACATGGAATGAACTCCCTATGCCTAAGTCAACCCATGAAACGAACGTGCGGGTGCTCAGCCGGTGCGAGAGGCAGAATGCGCAAGTCAGGGATCGGCCCGGTCCCACCTAGGTGCTATCGATCCTGCTACAGCAACCCTCGGTCTGGTCTAATCTTAGACTGAGAATGCACTCCGTATGCTTAGACTGGGGATGAACTCCGTATGCTTAGACCGGGGATTGAACGGGTGGTAGGTGGGTTCAAGCACATCTTCATATTTCTACCATGTCAATGCCATTTTATGGCTTGTAAATTCATACAATGGTCTCCTAAGCCTTCATGTGAAGTTTCGTGGCAAGACGACCCGTTTTCTATTTTTCATGATTTTTGAAACTTTTTGCGGTTCCAGATTTTTCAAAATTTTTTTAGAAAGATTTTTGTCCCTAAATTTGGTAGAGGTGATCTTTGTATTTTTTTTGGCATGCACAAAAAAATTCAGCTAAAAACTCGAAGTGGAGAAGATTTTGTGACCATTTGAAAAAAGTGTCCCTATTTTAGACACTTTAATGGCTATGGCAACAAATCTCTAAAATCTCAAATGCTCTTTACAGGGGTGTGAGTTCTCGAGGTTTGATGAGAGATAAGGGGCCAATATAAGGGCTAAGTGTCACTCCCTGGGCGGGTGCGCCAGGCACATCAGGCACACCAGCAGGCGAGCCAGAGGTTGAGGCCTGCAGACCAAGCGTGATGGCGGGTATCTGCACGCAAAGCCTAGCAAACGAGTTCAGAACGCCCACTGAACTTGCATGCCAGCCCGTGAGACCAAGGCCTAGCATACAAGCTGCCCACACCACATCCAAAAGGGCCCAAGGTGCTGGACACGCAAGGGAAGCTTATAGAAGTAGGCAGGATCAGCAGCAGCATCCTGGCAGATTTGGTTGACCCTAAAAATTAGGAGTTAGCATCCTGATTGATTGTATTCTATATAATCCCATGATTTTAGCCTTTATTCTAGGGATATTGCCATTAAGTGTAAGCTGGAGCCTTAACTATAAATAGAGGGCTGCTCTTCCCTCATTTGTACACCATCAAACACTTCTATTTCAGTGAATACAAGAGCATTTCTAGAATTCTGCCTTCTTATCCTGTTTCTCTTTAACTTGCGTAATCAGCCCTTCCTGTTGTTCTAGTGCCCCTACGCTTGTGTTTTAGGCTGACTTAGGCCTAAAGGAGGAGATTCCAAGCCTAAGGCCACATGGTTTCTGAGTCTAAGGTCGGAGCCCGTGACAGTTGGTATCAGAGAAAGTTCGATTCTGAATGTTTGTGTTGTGCAGGTTAGAGGAGATGGCATCCCAAAGTGATGCTGCTAACCAACAACCAGAGGCCTAGGAGCATGGAAAATGGAAAATGGAGGAAAGCTAGTTCTAGAGATATCTGGTTTACCATGGACGGTAGGCTGGCCAAGGTAGAGGTGACCATGGGCGACATGGGGGAAAAGCTTGAGAGGTTAGAGACTCACATTGCATCGCTAGACTCCATGGGGAAGGAGATCCAAAGTGAGCTGCAAGCTGCTCTCAACAAAGGCTTGGACGTGTTCACCCAAAAGAATCAGACCTTAGAGACTGAAGTGCTGACCTTGCGCGATGGCATGGAGGCCATGCGCCAGCGGATGAAGGAGCTTACCAGTGAGCTCGTTGCTTGCAAGACTGCCATTGGGAATGGCATGTTTGCTGGAGTGTCCAAGTCCAGATTGGATGTCCCTAAGCCTAAGGAGTTCAAGGGGACTAAGGGTGCCAAGGAAGTAGATAACTACCTTTGGGGTATGGAGCAGTACTTTCAGGCCATGGGCATGCAAGACGAGGTGATAAAGGTAAGCACCGCTGCTATGTATCTCACTGATGTAGCCTTATTGTGGTAAAGGCACTGGTGTGATGATGTCAGGCGTGGGAGTGCCAAGATTGGAACCTGGGCAGAGTTCCAAAAAGAGTTCAGAGAACAATTTTACCTAGAGTATGCCGATGATGAGGCGCGGGCAAAGTTGCGCAGGCTGAGCTAGCAAGGGGACATAAGGGAGTATGTCCAAAAATTCTTTGAACTGATGCTACAGATCTCAGATCTAGGTGAGAAGGACTCCTTATTTGCTTTCATGGATGGGCTGAAGCCGTGTGTAAAGCATGAGCTATAAAGGAGAAGAGTTCATGACTTGGCTAAAGCCATGACTACTGTCGAGGCCTTGATAGAGTTCAAGCCTCTGAACAAGTTTGAGTCTACCAAGCCTAAGGGTAAGGGCAGGGACGATAGGGACTGAAAGAAGCAATCAAGGGGAAGAACCGTGATCGAGAGTCCAAGGATGGAGATCGAGATCGTTCAACCAGAGATGGCGAGAGGAAGCCACCATCAGGCAAGTGGAAAGCAAAAGGGGCGAGAGCCACTAGCATGCTACCTATGTGGAGGGAGCCACATAGCACGCAATTACCCATAAAAGGGCAAGCTGGTTACTGTAGACAAGGAGTCTGACGAGGAGCCAGAGTCAGGGGCAGCAAAGCTTGGGTCGTTGGTGCTCAATGCTGTCCAGAGTAAGGGGAACCGCAAGCCAAAGGGCTTGATGTTTGCGGATCTGATGGTTGTAGGTCAGAAGGTGAGTGCACTAGTGGACACAGGTGCCTCACATCTTTTTATTTCAGGTGATAGAGCCCAAAAGCTCAAACTAAAGGTGCAGAAAGGGACTGGTACCATCAAAACGGTGAACTCCAAGGAAGTTCCAGCCATTGGAGTAATACGGGGAGTGGAGTTACAGCTTGGAGACTGGAAAGGCAAGGAGACCATTGAGGTAATACCCCATGATGACTATGAGTTTATGATTGGGTTGGATTTCCTTGTTCAGATTAATGCCCTCCTTGTGCCTTTTGCCGATTGTGTTTGCATCTTGGATGCACGGTGCCAATGCCTAGTGCCATTGAGGAGAGGGTCTGGAGTTGGGTCACGGGTGGTGTTAGCCATCCAATTTGCCAAGGTGGTAAGCAGACAAGAAGACACCATTTTGGGAGCCCTAAAATATGATGAGCCAAGGGAAAAGGAGATCGAGTCACCCTTGGAGGTGCTAAAGGTGCTGAAGACCTTTAGTGATGTGATGCTCGCAAAGCTACCTAGCAAGCTACCACCTAAGAGGGAGGTGGACCACAAGATCGAGCTGGTGTCCAAGGCCAAGCCACCAGCTAGAGCCCCTTACTGAATGTCTCCACCAAAGTTAGAGGAGTTGAGGAAGCAACTCAAAGAGTTAGTTGATGCTGGCTTCATCAGGCCATCGAAGGCACCCTATGGTGCACCGGTTCTATTTCAGCGCAAGCATGATGGGTCGTTGCGGCTGTGCATCGACTACCGGGCTTTGAACAAGCTGACCATCAAGGACAAGTACCCCATCCCACTCATTGCAGACTTGTTCGATCAACTTGGGAGCGCAAGGTGGTTCACCAAGCTGGATTTGAGGTCAGGCTACTATCAAGTCAGGATCGCAAAAGAAGATGAGCCAAAGATAGCATGTGTCACTTGGTATGGTTCGTATGAGTTCTTGGTGATGCCTTTCGGACTCATGAATGCCCAAGCAACATTCTGCACCCTTATGAACAAGGTACTTCAGTCATTCCTTGATCAATTTGTTGTGGTTTATTTGAATGACATTGTGATCTACAGTCAGACTTTGGGAGAGCATGTAGACCACTTGAGACAGGTGTTCGAGGTGTTACGGGCGCACAAGCTATTTGTCAAGAGGGAGAAGTGCTCATTCGCCCAGCAGGAGATCTCGTTCCTTCGCCACATAGTGGGAGGTGGCAGGATACGCATGGATGAAGGCAAGATACATGCCATCCTGGAGTGGCAACCGCCAGCCAAGGTCACTAAGTTGAGATAGTTCCTTAGGCTGGTCAACTACTACAGGCGCTTCGTTAAAGGTCACTCAGCAATAGCCATGCCATTTATTGACTTGCTCAAGAAAAAGAAAGCATGGGAGTGCAGCGCAGGGTGCAGGAAGCCTTTGACAGGTTGTAGCGAACTGTGATCGAGGAGCCAGTATTGCCCTTGCCAGACCATGCCAAGCCGTATAAGGTGCATACGAATGCATCAAACTTTGCCATAGGGGGCGTGTTGATGTAGGAGGGATGTCCAGTCGCGTTCGAGAGTAGGAAGCTAAACGAGACTGAGCATAAGTACACGGTCCAAGAGAAGGAGATGACTGCAGTGGTGCACTGCTTGCACACTTGGTGCCATTACCTGTTGGGGTCGAGGTTCATGGTTAGGACGGATAATGTGGTGACCAGCTACTTCCAGATGCTGAAGAAGTTGTCCCCCAAGCAGGTGAGATGGCAAGATTTTCTTACGGAATTTGATTTCTAGATGGAGTACAAGCTGGGGTGGGCGAACCTAGTGGCAGACGCCCTGAGCAGGAAGGCTAACCTTGCTGCCATTAACTAACCAGAGGGGTCACTGGTGCCGCGCATCAAGGAGGGACTTACGCATGATCCTACAACCAAGGCTTTGATGGAGTACACCCAGCAAGGTAAGACTAGGCGGTTTTGGTTACAGGATGGCTTGCTGTACACCAAGGGAAGTAGACTAGTTGTGCCATAGCACGAGAAGCTTCGTAAGGAAGTTTTGCAAGAATGCCATGATTCAAGGTGGGCTGGACACCCCGAAGTGAGTTGTACCTTGGCGTTGATCGAGGATCGGTACTACTAGCCGCACATGAGGGATGATATGGAGGCCTATGTGAAGACTTGTCTTGTGTGCCAACAGGACAAGGTGGAGCTCAAGAAACCAGGTGGTCTCTTGGAGCCATTGCCAGTGCCAGAGTGACCATGGGAGAGTGTTTCTCTGGACTTTATAGTCGGTCTACCCAAAGTAAAAGGGTTTGGAAGCATCATGGTAGTGGTGGACAAGTTTTCCAAGTATGGAATCTTCATTCCAACAACCAAGGAGTGCCCAGCCGAGGAGGCAGCTCGATTGTTCCTAAAAAAAATGGTTAAGTACTAGGGAGTGCCGAGGACCATTGTTAGTGATCAGGACGGGCATTTCACGGGTAGGTTCTGGACTGAGTTGTTCAAGCTGTTGGGGTCAGACTTGAACTTTTCCACCAGCATGCATCCGCAGACCGATGGGCAGACAGAACGAGTGAATGGACTATTGGAGGTCTACCTCAGGCACTATGTGAGTGCCACATAAAGGGACTGGCCAAAGCTGCTGGATATTGCACAATTTTCCTACAACTTGCAAAGGAGCGAGGCAACGAACCAGAGCCCATTTGAGGTTGTGACAGGGCAACAACCACTAACACACGGTTCGATTGTTGTAAGTTATACGGGCCAAATCCAGCAGCATACAAGTTTGCCAAGGCATGGCAGAAGCAAATTGACTTGGCCAGAGTTTGTCTACACAAGGCGGCCAAGAGGTCGAAGAAGTGGGCAGACCAGAATAGGCGAGACGTGCAGTTCTAGGTTGGAAACTTGGTGTTGGTGAAGCTACATCCCATTGTGCACCATAGGGGGCTGCACAAAGGCCTAGTCCAGAGGTATGAGGGACCTTTTCGAGTAGTCAAGAGGGTAGGCAAGGTTGCCTACAAGTTGGATATGCCACCCAAGCTGAGGGTACACTCGATGTTCCATGTGAGCATGCTCAAGCCATTCCATGAGAATGAGGGAGATCTAGGACGGGCAGAGGCAAAGTGTACACCATTGGGAAAGGGCCTCGTATGAGAAGGAGGTCCACAGCATCATAGCTGATCAGGAGGTGAGACGGAAGAACTATCAGCCAAGACAAGAGTACTTGGTACGCTGGAAGGGACTTCCAGACAGTGAGGTAAGCTGGGAACCAACAGATGACTTATGGCAGTTCAGGGACCAGATCAGGTAGTACCATGCGGAAGACGTAACGAGGGTGTTGTGCAATTAGGTGGGGGAGAATGTCACACCCTAGGCGGGCATGCTAGGCACATCATGCGCACCAGCAGGTGAGCTAGAGGTTGAGGCCCGTAGACCAGGCGTGTTGGCAGGTATCTGTGCGCAAAGCCTAGCAAACGAGTTCAGAACACCCGCCCAACTTGCAGGCCAGCCCGTGAGACCATGGTCTGGCATACAAGCAGCCCGCACCACATCCAGAAGGGCCCAAGGTGTTAGACACACAAGGGAAGCTTTTGGAAGCAGGCAGGATCAGTAGTAGCATCCTGATAGATTTGGTTGACCCTGAAAATTAGGAGTTAGCATCCTAATTTATTGTAATCTGTATAATCCCATGATTTTAGCCTTTATTATAGGGATACTGCCATTAAGTGTAAGTTGGTGCCTCAACTATAAGTAGAAGGCTGCTCTTCCCTCATTTGTACACCATCAAACACTTCTGTTTCAGTGAATACAAGAGCATTTCCAAAATTCAGCCTTCTTATCTTGTTTCTCCTTAACTTGCGTAATAAGCCCTTCCCATTGTTCTAGTGCCCGAACGCTTGTGTTTTAGGCTAACTTAGGCATAAAGAAGGAGATTCCAAGCCTAAGGCCGCACTATTTCTGAGTCTATGGTCAGAGCTCATGACACAAGTACCAGCACCCATCGCACATCATGTGCGCACACCCCCCCGACCCCCCCAATCACTAGAACCCCCAATGCTGCCGATTAGGCTCCCGATAATGCTTCGACGATAGTGCCCCAGGCGAAAAAAAAGTGACAGCAGCACATGCCTGAGCGCAGCATGTGCACCGTGGCTCAAAATCTTAGACTGGGAATGAACTCTGTATGCTTAGACATGGAATGAACTCTGTATGTCTAAGCCAACCCACGAAACGAGCATCCGGGCACTCAGCCGACAAGGAGAGGCAGAATGCACAAGTCGGGGATCAACCCGATCCCCCTCTGTGTGCTACCAATCCCACTGCCACAACCCTCATTCCGACTGGGGCTTAGACATGGAATGAACTCCCTATGCCTAAGCCAACCCATGAAACGGGCCTGCAGGCGCTCAGCCGACCGGAGAGGTAGAATGCCCAAGATGTGGATCGGCCCGATCCCCCTTGCATGCTACCGATCCTGCTGCTGCAACCCTCGGTCTGATCTGATCTTAGACTGGGAATGAACTCCGTATGCTCAGACTGGGGATGAACTCTGTGTGCCTAAGTCAACCTATGAAACGAGCGCACGGGCGCTCAACCGATTGGAGAGGCCAGTCGAGGAGACAGAATGCACAAGCCAGGGATCAGGTCGGTCCCCCCTGCATGCTGTCGATCCAACTACTAATCCTGCTATCGCAACCCTCAATCCAGTCTGATCTTAGACTGGGAATGAACTCCGTATGCTTAGAGATGGAATGAACTCCGTATGCCTAAGCCAACCCACGAAACGAGCGTACGGGCACTCAACCGACTGGAGAGGCAGAATGCGTAAGCCAAAGACCAGCACGGCCCCCCTGCGTGCTGTCGATCCTGCTATCGTAACCCTCAGTCCAATCAAATCATAGATTGGGAATGAACTCCGTATGCCAAAGTCAACCCACGAAACGAGCGTTCGGGTGCTGAGCTGGCCAGGGATAGGCCTGGTCCCCCTTTACATACTGTCAGTCCCACTACCACAACCCTCGATCCGGCTGGGGCTTAGACATGAAATGAACTCCCTATGCCTAAGCCAAGCCATGAAACGAATGTGAGGGCACTCAGCCAGTTGGAGAGGCAGAATGCGTAAGCCGAGGATCGGCCCGATCCCCCTTACGTGCTATCGATCCTGTTATCACAACCCTCAGTCCGATCCGATCTTAGACTAAGAATGAACTCCGTATGCTTAGACTGGGGATGAACTTCGTATGCTTAAGTCAACCCATGAAACGAGCGTGCAGATGCTCAGCCGGAGATCAAACGGGTGATAGGTGGGTTCAAGCACATCATATTTCTGCGATGGCAATGCCATCTATTTTTCATGATTTTTGAAACTTTTTAAGGTTCGAGATTTTTTAAAATTTTTTTAGAAAGAGTTTTTTCCCCAAATTTGGTAGAGGTGATCCTTGTATTTTTGTTGGCATGCATAAAAAAATTTAGCTAAAAACTTGAAGTGGAGAAGATTTTGTGACCGTTTGAAAAAAGTGTCCCCATTTGAGACACTTTAATGGCTACTGGCAGCAAACCTATAAAATCTCAAATGCTCTTTAAGGTGGTGTGAACTCCCTATGCCTAAGCTAACCCACGAAACGGGTGTGCAGGCGCTCAGCCGACCAAATAGGCAGAATGCGTA
Source organism: Durio zibethinus (assembly GCF_047325235.1). Lineage (NCBI taxonomy): Eukaryota > Viridiplantae > Streptophyta > Magnoliopsida > Malvales > Malvaceae > Durio > Durio zibethinus. The sequence continues at coordinate 22,035,778 of NC_143181.1, forward strand.
AGACGGGGATCGACCCAGTCCCCCCTGCGTGCTGTCGATCTGCTACCGTAACCCTCAGTCTGACTAGGGCTTAGACATGGAATGAACTCTGTTTGCCTAAGCCAACCCACGAAACAAGCGAGCGGGCGCTCAATCGGTCGGAAAGGCAGAATACGCAAGTCGGGGATCGGTGGATCCCCCCCTGCGTGCTATCGATCCTGCTGCTGCAACCCTCGGTCTGATCCGATCTTAGACTGAGAACGAACTCTGTATGACTAAGCCAACCCATGAAAGGAGTGCGCGAGCACTCAGTGGTCAGAGAGGTAGAATGCGCAAGTCGGGGACAGACCCAATCCTCCCAGCATGCTGTCGATCCTGCTGTCGCAACCCTCGATCTGGTCTGATCTTAGACTGGGAATGAACTCCGTATGCCTAAGTCAACCCATGAAAGGAGCATGTGGGCGTTGAACCAGTCGGACAGACATAATGCACAAGCCGAGGATCTGCCCGATCCCCTTTACGTGCTGTCGGTCCCGCTGCCACAACACTCGGTCTGACTGGGGCATAGACATGGAATGAACTCCCTATGCCTAAGCTAACCCACTAAATGAGCGTACGGGTGCTTCACCGGCCAGAGAGGTAGAATACGCAAGTCAGGGATTAGCCCGATCCCCCCCTGCATGCTGTCGACCCTGTTGATGGTCCTGCTACAGCAACTCTCGATCCAGTCCGATCTTAGACTGGGAATGAACTCCATATGCTTAGACATGGAATAAACTCCGTATGCCTAAGCCAACCCACAGAACGAACGTGTGGGCGCTCAACCGACCAGAGAGGCAGAATGTGCAAGTCGGGGACTGACTCGATCCCCCCTGCGTGCTATCGATCTTGCTATCGCAACCCTCAGTCTGATCTGATCTTAGACTGGGAATGAACTCCGTATGCCTAAGTCAACCCACGAAATGAGCGTTCGGGCACTGAGCCGATCGAAGAGGCATAATGCGTAAACCAGGGATTAGCCCGGACCCCCTCTGCGTGCTGCCGATCCCGCTACCACAACCCTTGATCTGGCTGGGGCTTAGACATGGAATGAACTCCCTATGCCTAAGCCAACCCATGAAATGGGTGAGCGGGTGCTCAACCGGGGATCGGCTCGGTCCCCCCTACTTGCTGTGGATTCTACTATCGCAACCCTCGATCTGGTTCGATCTTAGACTGGGAATGAACTCCGTATGCTTAGACTAAGGATGAACTTCGTATGCCTAAGTCAACCCATGAAACGAGCGTGCGGATGCTCAACCGACCGGAAAGGCTTGCCAGAGAGGTAGAATGCACAAGCCAGTGATCGACCTGGTCCCCCCTACGTGCTACCGATCCTACAGTTGGACCTGCTGCCGTAATCCTCGGTCCGGTTTGATCTTAGACTGGGAATGAACTTCGTATGCTTAGACATGGAATGAAGTCTTTATGCCTAAGCCAACCCACGAAACTAGCGTGCGGGTGCTCAGCCGGTCGGAGAGGCAGAATGCGTAAGTTGGGCAATGGCCCGATCCCCCCTGCATACTGTCGATCCTGCTGCTGCAACTCTCAGTCCGGTCTGATCTTAGATTGGGAATGAACTCCGTATGCCTAAGTCAACCCTCGAAATGAGCGTTTGGGCGCTGAGCCGACCGGAGAGGCATAATGTGCAAGTCAGGGATCGACCTGATCCCCCTCTGCGTGCTACCGGTCCTGTTGCCACAACCCTCGATCTGGCTAGGAGTTAGACATGGAATGAACTCCCTATGCCTAAGCCAACCCATGAAACGGGCATGTGGGCGCTTAGCCTGTCGGAGAGGCAGAATGCGCAAGCCAGGTATCGACCCGATCCCCCATGCGTGCTGCCAATCCTACTACCGTAACCCTCAGTCCAGTCTGATCTTAGACTGGGAATGAACTCCGTATGCTTAGACTGGGGATGAACTCCGTATGCCTAAGTAAACCCACGAAACGAGCGTGTGGGCGCTCAGCCGGCCGGAGAGGCATAATGCACAAGCCGGGGATCAGCTCGGTCCCCCTTTGCGTGGTGCTGATCCCATTATCGATCCTGCTACCACAACCCTCGGTCCAACTGGGGCTTAGACATGGAATGAACTCCGTACGGCTAAGCCAACCCACGAAATGAGTGTGTGGGAGCTCAGCCGATCGGAGAGGCAGAATGCGTAAGCCGAGGATCGACCCGGTTCCCCCTACGTGTTGTCGATCCTGCTACTGGTCCTGCTACCACAACCCTCGATTTGGTCTGATCTTAGACTGGGAATGAACTACGTCTGCCTAAGCCAACCCACGAAACGAGCGTGCAGGCGCTCAGCTGGCCAGAGAGGTAGAATGCGCAAGTCGGGGGCCGGCTCGATTCCCCCTGCGTGCTGTCAATCCTACTACCACAACCCTTGGTCCGGTCTGATCTTAGACTGGGAATGAACTCTGTATGCCTAAGCCAACCCATGAAACGGGCGTGCGGGTGCTCAGCCGACCGGAGAGGCAGAATGCGTAAGCCGAGGATAAGCTCGGTCCTCCCTACCTGCTACTGCAACCCTCGGTCTGGTCCAATCTTAGATTGGGAATGAACTTCGTATGCCTAGACTGGGGATGAACTCCGTATGCCTAATCAACCCACGAAATGAGCGTGCGTACGCTCAGCCGACCACAGAGGCAGGAGGCAAAAGCCGGGGATCGAACGGGTGGTAGGTGGGTTCAAGCACATCTTAATATTTCTGCCATTCCAATGCCATTTTTATGGCTTGTAAATTCATACAATGGTCCCCTACGCCTTCATGTGAAGTTTCGTGGCAAGACGACCCGTTTGCTATTTTTCACGATTTTCAAAACTTTTTGCGGTTTAGGATTTTTTAAAATTTTTTTAGAAAGACTTTCCTCCCCAAATTTGGTAGAGGTGATCCTTGTATTTTTTTTGGCATGCACAAAAAAATTCAGCCAGAAACTCAAAGTGGAGAAGATTTTGTTATCGTTTGAAAAAAGCATCCCTATTCTAGACACTTTAATGCCTACTGGCAGCAAACCTATAAAATTTCAAATGCTCTTTAAGGGGGTGTGAGTTCTCGAGGTTTGATGAGGGATAGGGGGCCAATTATGGGCCAAGTACCAGCACCCATCGCACATCATGTGCGCACACCCCCCGGCCCCCCCAATCGCTGGAACCCCCAATGCCATTGGTTAGGCTCTCCGGTGATGCTTTTACGATGGTGCCCCGGGCGAAAAAAATGTGGGACCAGCACATTCCCAAGCCCAACATGTGCACTGTGGCTCAAACTCTTACACTGGGAATGAACTTCGCGAGCACAGACATGGAATGAACTCCGTATCCTAAGCCAACCCACGAAACTAGCGTGCGGGCTCTCAGCCGACCGGAGAGGCAGAATGCGCAAGCTAGGGATTGGCCCGGTCCCCCTCTACGTGCTACCGGTCCCACTGCCACAACCCTTAGTCTGGCTGGGGCTTAGACATGGAATGAACTCCCTATGCCGAAGCCAACCCATGAAACGGGCATGCGGGCACTCAACCGATTGGAGAGGTAGAATGCGTAAGTCGGGGATCGACCTGGTCCCCCCTGTGTGCTACCGATCCTACTGTCGTAACCCTCGATTTGGTTCGATCATAGACTGGGAATGAACTCTATATGCTTAGACTGGGATGAACTCTGTATGCTTAAGTCAACCCACATAATGAGTGTACGGGCACTCAACTGATCGGAGAGGCTGACTGGAGAGGTAGAATGCGTAAGCCGAGGACCAACTTAGGCACCCCTACGTGTTACCAATCCTGCTGTTGGTCCTGCTGTCGTAACCCTTGGTTCGATCTGATCTTAGACTGGGAATGAACTCTGTATGCTTACACATGGAATGAACTCCGTATGCGTAAGCCAACCCACAAAACGAGCATGCGGGTGCTCAGTCGACCGGAGAGGCAGAATGCGCAAGTCGGGGATCGACCCGATCCCCCCTGCATGCTGTCGATCCTGTTGCCGTAATCCTCCATCCGATCTTATACTGGGAACGAACTCCATATGCCTAAGTTAACCCACGAAACGAGCGTTCGGGCACTGAGCTAGTCGAAGAGGCACAATGCGTAAGCCGGTGATCAGCCTGATCCCCCTCTGCATGCTGTCGATCTCACTGCCATAACCCTCAGTCCGGCTGGGGCTTAGACATGGAATGAACTCCCTATGCCTAAGCCAACCCACAAAATGAGCGTACGGGCGCTCAGCCAGTCGGAGTGGCAGAATGTGCAAGCCGAGGATCAGCCCGATCCCCCATGCGTGTTGTCGATCTAGCTATCATAATCCTCAGTCTGGTTCAATCTTAGACTAGGAATAAACTCTGTATGCTTAGACTGGGGATGAAATCCGTATGCCTAAGTCAACCCATGAAATGAGCATGCAAGCACTCAGTCTGTCGGAGAGGCCGATCGAAGAGGCATAATGCGCAAGTCGGGTATCAACCCGGTCCCCCTCTGCGTGTTGTTGATCCCACTGCCGGTCCTGCTACCACAAACCTCTGTCTGGCTAGGGCTTAGACATGGAATGAAGTTCGTATGCCTAAGCCAAACCATGAAATAAGCGTACGGGCGCTCAATCAGCTGGAGAGGTAGAGTGTGCAAGCTGAGGATTGACTCGGTCCCCCTCTGCATTCTGTCGGTCCACTGCCACAACCATCGGTCCGGTTGGGGCTTAGACATAGAATGAACTCCCCATGCCTAAGCCAACCCATGAAATGGGTGTACGGGAGCTTAGCCAGTCGGAGAGGTAGAATTCACAAGCTGGGGATTGACCCGATCCCCTATGCGTGCTGTCGATCCTGCTGCCGCAACCCTCAGTCCGGTCCCATCTTAGACTGGGAATGAACTCCATATGCTTAGACTTGGGATGAACTTCGTACGCCTAAGTCAACCCATAAAACAAGCATATGGGTGCTCAGTCGACCGGAGAGGCCGACCGGAGAGACATAATGCACAAGTCAGGGATCAACTCGGGCCCCCTCTATGTGCTGCCGATCCCTCTGTCGATCTTATTGCCATAACCCTCGGTTCGACTGAGGCTTAGTCATGGAATGAAGTTCGATGCCTAAGCCAACCCATGAAACGAGCATGCGGGCACTCAGTCGACCGGAGATGTAGAATACGCAAGCTGAGGATCGACCCGATCCACTCCTGCATGCTGTCGATCCTGCCGTTGGTCCTGCTACCGAAACCCTCGGTCCGGTCTGATCTTAGACTGGGAATAAACTCCGTATGCTTAGATATGGAATGAACTTCGTATGCCTAAACCAACCCATGAAACGAGCGTGCGGGCGCTCAACCGATCGGAGAGGTAAAATGCGCAAGCCGGGGACCGACCCGATCCCCCCAATGTGTTGTCAATCTTGCTGTCGTAACCCTCAGTTCGGTCTGATCTTAGACTAGGAATGAACTCCGTATGCTTAGACTGGGGATGAACTCCATATGCCTAAGTCAACCCACGAAATGAGCGTGCGGGCGCTCAACCGGTCGGAGAGGTAGAATGTGCAAATCAAGGATCAGCCCAGTCCCCCTCTGCATGCTGCCAGTCCCGCTGCCACAACCCTCGGTCCGATTGGGGCTTAGACATGAAATGAACTCACTATGCCTAAGCCAACCCACGAAACGGGTATTCAGGTGCTCAGTCGACCGGAGAGGTAAAATGCAAAAGCCGAGGATCGGCTCGATCCCCCTGCATGTTGCCGATCCTGCTACCGCAACCCTTGGTCCGGTTCGATCTTAGACTGGGAATGCCTAAGTCGGGGATCGAACGAGTGGTAGGTGGGTTCAAGCACATCTTAATATTTCTGCCATCCCAATGCCATTTTTCTGGCTTGTAGATTCATACAATGGTCCCCTACGCCTTCATGTGAAGTTTCGTGGCAAGACGACCCGTTTGCTTTTTTTCATAATTTTCAAAACTTTTTGCAGTTCGAGATTTTTTAAAATTTTTTTAGAAAGAGTTTTCTCCCCAAATTTGGTAGAGGTGATCCTTGTATTTTTGTTGGCAAGCCCAAAAAAATTCAACCAGAAACTCGAAGTGGAGAAGATTTTGTTGTCGTTTGAAAAAAGCATCCCCATTCCAGACACTTTAATGCCTACTGGCAGCAAACCTATAAAATCTCAAATGCTCTTTAAGGGGGTGTGAGTTCTCGAGGATTGATGAGGGATAGGGGGCCAATATAAGGGCCAAGTGCCAGCACCCATCGCACATCATGTGCGCCACCCCCCGGCCCCCCCAATCGTCAGAACCCCCAATGTCACCGGTTAGGCTATCAGACGATGCTCCGACGATGGTGCCCCGGGCGAAAAAAATGTGGCACCAGCACATGTCCGAGCCCAGCATGTGCACCGCAGCTCAAAATCTTAGACTGGGAAAGAACTCCGTATGCTTAGACATGGAATGAGCTCCGTATGCTTAGACATGGAATGAACTTCGTATGGCTAAGCCAACCCACGAAACGAGCGTGCGGGCGCTCAACTGGCCGGAGAGGCAAAATGTGCAAGCCAGGGATTTACCCAGTCCCCCCTATGTGCTGTCAATTCTGTTGCTACAACCCTCAGTCTGGTTCAATCTTAGACTAGGAATGAACTCCGTATGCATAAGTCAACCCATGAAACGAGCGTGCGGGCGCTGAGCTAGCCGAAGAGGCATAATGTGCAAGCCGGGGATCGGCTCGGTCCCCCTCAGTGTGCTATTGGTCCCGCTACCACAACCTTCGGTCCAGTTAGGGGTTAGACATTGAATGAACTCCCTATGCCTAAGCCAACCCATGAAATGGGCGTGCGGGCGCTCAGCTGGCCGAAAAGGCAGAATGCGTAAGCCGAGGATCGGCCCAGTCCCTCCTGCGTGCTGTCGATCCTACTGTCGTAACCCTCGGTCTGGTCTGATCTTAGACTGGGAATGAACTCCGTATGCTTAGACTGGGGATGAACTCCGTATGCCTAAGTCAACCCACGAAACAAGCATGCGGCCGCTCAACCGGTCGGAGAGGCATAATGTGCAAGTCGAGGATCAACTCGATCCCCCTCTTCGTGTTGCCAATCCCACTGCCGTCCTGCTGCCACAACCATCGGTTCGGCTGGGGCTTAGACATGGTATGAACTCCGTATGCCTAAGCCAACCCATAAAATGAGCATGCAGGTACTCAGCCAGCCAGAAAGGCAGAATGCGTAAGCCGGGGATCGGCCTGATCCCCCCTGTGTTCTGTCGATCCTGCTACTGGTTTGGCTACCGCAACCGTCGATCCATTTTGATCTTAGACTGGGAATGAACTCTGTATGCTTAGACATGGAATGAACTCCGTATGCCAAAGCCAACCTATGAAACGAGCGTGTGAGCGCTCAACCGATCGGAGAGGCAGAATGCGCAAGCCGGGGACCAACCCTGTCCCTCTTGTGTACTGTCAATCTTGCTGCCACAACCCTATTTCCAATCTGATCTTAGACTGGGAATAAACTTTATATGCCTAACTCAACCCACGAAACAAGCGTACAGTCACTGAGCCTGTCGGAGAGGCATAATGCACAGGTTAGGGATGACCCGGTTCCCCTCTACGTGTTACCGGTCCTACTGCCACAACCCTTGGTCTGACTGGGGCTTAGACATGGAATGAACTCCCTATGCCTAAGCCAACCCATAAAACGAGCGTGCGGGCACTCAGTCGATCGGAGAGGCAGAATGCGTAAGCCGGGGATCAGCCCGATCCCCCCTACGTGCTGACAATCTCGCTGTCGATCCTGTTGCCACAACCCACGGTCCCACTGGGGCTTAGACATGGAATGAACTTCGTATGCCTAAGCCAACCTACGAAACGAGCGTGCGGGCGCTCAGCCGGTCGGAGAGGTAGAATATGCAAGCCGAGGATAGACCCGATCCCCCTACGTGCTACCGATCTTACTGTTAGTCTGACTGCCGCAACCCTCGGTCCGGTTCGATCTTAGATTGGGAATGAACTCCGTATGCTTAGACATGGAATGAACTCCGTATGCCTAAGCCAACCCATGAAACGAGCGTGCGGGCGCTCAGCTGATCGGAGAGGCAGAATGTGCAAGCCAGGGACCAATCTGGTCCCCCCTACGTGCTGTCTATCTTGCTGCCGCAACCCTCATTTTGGTCCGATCTTAGATTGGGAATGAACTCCATATGCCTAAGTCAACCCACGAAATGAGCGTGCGAGCATTGAGCCGGTCGGAGAGGCATAATGCGCAAGTCAGGGATCGGCCCAGTCACCCTCTACGTGCTACCGGTACCACTGTCACAACCCTCGATCTGGCTGGGGCTTAGACATGGTATGAACTCGCTATGCCTAAGCCATCCCAAGAAACGAGTGTGCGGGCACTCAGCCGATCGGAGAGGTAGAATGCACAAGCCGAGGATCAACCCGATCCCCCCTGTATGCTATCGATCCTGCTGTCGCAACCCTCGATCCGATCTGATCTTAGACTGGGAATGAACTCCATATGCTTAGACTGGGGATGAACTCTATATGCCTAAGTCAACCCATGAAACAAGCGTACGGGCGCTCAGCCAACCAAAGAGGTAGGATGTGCAAGCTAGGGATCGAACGGGTGGTAGGTGGGTTCAAGCACATCTTCATATTTCTGCCATGCCAATGCCATTTTTATGGCTTGTAAATTCATACAATGGTCTCCTAAGCCTTCATGTGAAGTTTCGTGGTAAGACGACCCGTTTTTTATTTTTCACGATTTTTGAAACTTTTTGCAATTCGGGATTTTTTTAAAATTTTTTAGAAACAATTTTGTCCCAAATTTGGTAGAGGTGATCCTTGTATTTTTTTTGGTCTGCACCAAAAAATTCAGCAAAAAACTCGAAGTGGAGAAGATTTTGTGATCGTTTGAAAAAAGTGTCCCCATTTCAGACACTTTAATGGCTACAGGCAGCAAACCTATAAAATCTCAAATGTTCTTTAAGGGGGTGTGAGTTCTCGAGGTTTGATGAGGGATAGGGGGCCAATATAAGGGCCAAGTACCAGCACTCATCATACATCATGTGCGCACACCCCCCCGGCCCCCCAATTGCCGAAGCCCCCAATGCCGTCGGTTAGGCTCTCCGACGATGCTCCGACGATGGTGCCCCGGGTAGAAAAAATGCAGCACCAGCACATGCCCGAGCCCAGCATGTGCACCGTTGCTCAAAATCTTAGACTAGGAATGAACTCTGTATGCTTAGACATGGAATGAACTCCGTATGCCTAAGCCAACCCACGAAACTAGCATGCGGGCGCTCAGCCGGTCAGAAAGGCAGAATGTGCAAGCCGGGGGTCAGCTCGATCTCCCCCTATGTGCTGTCAATCCTACTACCGCAACCCTTGGTCTGATTTGATGTTAGATTGGGAATGAACTCCGTATGCATAAGTCAACCCATGAAACAAGCGTACGGGCGCTGAGCCAACCGAAGAGGCATAATATGCAAGCCGAGGATTGGCCCAGTCCCCCCTGCGTGCTGCCGATCCTATTGCCACAACCCTTGGTTCGAATGGGGCTTAGACATGGAATGAACTCCCTATGCCTATCCAATCCACGAAACGGGCGTGCGGGCACTCAGCGTACCGAAGAGGTAGAATGCGCAAGGGGGGATCGGCTCGGTCCCCCCTACGTGCTACGGATCCTGCTACCGCAACCCTCGGTCTGGCTCGATCGTAGACTGGGAATGAACTCTGTATGCTTAGACTGGGGATGAACTCCGTATGCCTAAGTCAACCCACGAAACGAACGTGTGGGTGATCAGTCGACCAGAGAGGTAGGATGCGTAAGCCGGGGATCGAACGGGTGGTAGGTGGGTTCAAGCACATCTTCATATTTCTGCCATGCCAATGAAATTTGTATGACTTTTAAATTCATACAATGGTCCCCTAAGCCTTCATGTGAAATTTCATGGCAAGACCCGTTTTCTATTTTTCACAATTTTTGAAACTTTTTGCAGTTCGGGATTTTTTAAAATTTTTTTAGAAAGAGTTTTGTCCCCAATTTTGGTAGAGGTGATCCTTGTATTTTTTGTTGGCATGCACAAAAGAATTCAACTAAAAACTTGAAGTGGAGAAGATTTTGTGACTGTTTGTGTCCCCATTTCAGACACTTTAATGGCTACTGGCAGCAAACCTATAAAATCTCAAATTCTTTTTAAGGGGTGTGAGTTCTCGAGGTTTGATGAGGGATAGGGGGCCAATATAAGGGCCAAGTACCAGCACCCATCGCACATCATGTGCGCACACCCCCCCGGCCCCCCCAATCACCAGAGGCCCCAATACCGTCGTTTAGGCTCTCCGGCGATGCTCCGACGATGGTGCCCTGGGCGAAACAAATGTGGCACCAGCACATGCCCGAGCCCAGCACGTGCACCGTGGCTCAAAATCTTAGATTGGGAATGAACCCCATATGCTTAGACATGGAATGAACTCCGTATGCGTAAACCAACCCACGAAACGAGCGTGCGGGCGCTTAGCCGGCCAGAGAGGCAGAATGCGCAAGTCGGGGATCGGCTCGATCCCCCCTACGTGCTATCGATCCTACTGTCACAACCCTCGATTTGATCCGATCTTAGACTGGGAATGAACTTTGTATGCATAAGTCAACCCACGAAACAAGCGTGCAGGTGCTGAGTCGGCCGAAGAGTCATAATGCGCAAGCCAGGGATCAGCCCATCCCCCTCTGCGTGCTGCCAATCCCGCTGCCACAACCCTCGATCTGGCTAGGGCTTAGACATGGAATGAACTCCCTATGCCTAAGCCAACCCACGAAATGGGCGTGTTGCCGATCCTGCTGCTTGTCCTAAAGTCGCAACCCTCGGTCCGGTCCGATCTTAGACTGGGAATGAACTCCGTATGCTTAGACATGGAATGAACGGGCCGAAGGTGCTAAGCCGACCGGAGAGGCAGAATGCACAAGTCAAGTATCGGCCCGATCCCCCGCTGCATGTTGTCAATCTTGCTACCGTAACCCTCGATCTGGTTCGATCTTAGATTGGGAATGAACGTCGTATGCATAAGTCAACCCATGAAATGAGCGTGTGGGTGCTGAATCGGTCGAAGAGGTATAATTCATAAGCCAGGGATCGGCTCGGTCCCCCTCTACGTGCTGCCAGTCCCGCTGCCACACCCTTCGATCTGGCTGGCGCTTAGACATGGAATGAGCACCCCCTGCCTAAGCCAACCCACGAAACGGGCGTGCGGGCACTCAGCAGGCTGAAGAGGCAGAATGCGCAAGCTGGGGATTGGCCCGATCCCCCCTGTGAGCTGCCGATCTTGCTGCTGCAACCCTCAGTCTAATCCGATGTTAGACTAGGAATGAACTCCATATGCTTAGACTGGGGATGAACTCCGTATGCCTAAGTCAACCCACAAAATGAGCGTACAGACACTCAGCCGACTGGAAAGGCCAGTCGGAGAGGTATAATGCACAAGCCGGAGATCATCCTGGTCCCCCTCTGCTTGCTATCGATCCCGCTGTCGGTCCAGCTACCATAATTCTCGGTCCAGCTGGGGCTTAGACATGGAATGAACTCTGTATGCCTAAGCCAACACACGAAACGAGCGTGCGGGTGCTCAATTGATCGGAGAGGTAGAATGCACAAATCAAGGATCGGTCCAGTCCCGTCCTTCATGCTGTCGATAGTGCTGCTGGTCCTGCTGCCACAACCCTCGGTCCGATCTGATCTTAGATTGGGAATGAACTCTGTTTGCTTAGACATGGAATGAACTCTGTATGCCGAAGCCAACCCACAAAACAAGCGTGCGGGTGCTCAACCGACCAGAGAGGTAGAATGCGTAAGCCAGGGATCAGCCCAGTTCCCCCTGTGTGCTGTCAATCCTACTACCGCAACCCTCGATCTGATCCGATCTTAGACTAGGAATAAACTTCGTATGCATAAGTCAACCCATGAAACGAGCATGCGGGCACTGAGCCGACCGGAGAGGCATAATGCGTAAGTCAAGGATCGGCTCGGTCCCCCTCTACATGCTGCCGGTCCCGCTGCCACAACCCTCAGTCCGACTTGGGATTAGACATGGAATGAACTCCCAATGTCTAAGCCAACCCACGAAACGGGCCTGCGGGCGGTCAGCCTACCGGAGAGGCAGAATGCGCATGCCGGGGATCAGCCAGGCCCCCCTACGTGCTACTGATCCTACTGCCGTAACCCTCGGTCTAGTATGATCTTAGATTAGGAATGAACTCCGTATGCTTAGACAGGGGATGAACTCCGTATGCCTAAGTCAACCCACGAAACGAGCGTACGGGCGTTCAGTCGGCTGGAGAGGCATAATAAGCAAGCCGGGGATCAGCCCAATACCTCTCTGCATGCTGTCGATCCCGCTGTCAGTCCTGCTGTCACAACCCTCAGTCCGACTGGGGCTTAGACATGGAGTGAACTCCGTATGCCTAAGCCAACCAATGAAACGAGCATGCGGGTGCTCAGTCGGCTGGAAAAGCAGAATGCACAAATCGAGGATCGATTTGGTCCCCCCAGCGTGCTGTCAATCCTGCTGCCACAACCCTCGGTCCGGTCCGATCTTAGACTGGGAATGAACTCCGTATGTCTAGGTCAACCCATGAAACGAGCATACGGGCATTGAGTCGGTCGAAGATGCATAATGCGCAAGTCGGGGATCAACCTAGTCCCCCTCTGCGTGCTGCCAGTCCCGCAACCACAACCCTCAGTCCGGCTGGGGCTTAGACATGGAATGAACTCCCTATGCCTAAGCCAACCCGTGAAACGAGTGTACGGATGCTCAGCTGACTAGAGAGGCAGAATGCGCAAGTCGAGGATCGGCTCGATCCCCCCTGCGTGCTATCCATCCTGCTATCGTAACCCTCGGTCTGGTCCGATCTTAGACTGGGAATGAACTCCGTATGCTTAGACTGGGGATGAACTCCGTATGCCTAAGTCAACCCACGAAACGAGTGTGCGGGCACTCAGCCAACCAGAGAGGCAGGATGCGTAAGCCGAGGATCGAACGGGTGGAGAAGATTTTGTGACTGTTTGAAAAAAGTGTCCCCATTTTAGACACTTTAATGGCTACTGGCAGCAAACCTATAAAATCTCAAATGCTCTTTAAGGGGGTGTGAGTTCTTGAGGTTTGATGAGGGATAGGGGGCCAATATAAGGGCCAAGTACCAGCACCCATCGCACATCATGTGCGCAATCCCCCCCGGCCCCCCAATCATTGAAACCACAATGCCATCGATTAGGCTCTCCGACGATGGTGCCCTGGGAAAAAAAAATGCGGCACTAGCACATGCCCGAGCCCAGGATGTGCACCCTGGCTCAAAATCTTAGACTGGGAATGAACTCCGTATGCTTAGACATGGAATGAACTCCATATGCCTAAGCCAACCCACGAAACGAGCGTGCAGGCAGTCAGTCGATCAGAGAGGCAGAATGCGCAAGCCAGGGATCGACCCGGTCCCCCCTAGCGTGCTATCGATCCTGCCACAACCCTTGGTTCGGTCTAATCTTAGACTGGGAATGAACTCTGTATGTATAAGTCAACCCATGAAACGAGCGAGCGGTGCTGAACCAGTCGAAGAGGCACAATGCGTAAGCCGAAGATCGACTCAGACCCCCTCTGTGTGCTACCGGTCCCGCTGCCACAACCCTTGGTCTGGTTGGGGCTTAGACATGGAATGAACTCCCTATGCCTAAGCCAACCCACGAAACGAACGTGCAGGCGCTCAGCTGATCGAAGAGGCAGAATGCGTAAGCTGGGGATCGACCCGATCCCTCATGCATGCTGCCAATCCTTCTACCGTAACCCCCGGTCCGATCTGATCTTAGACTGGGAATGAACTCTGTATGCTTAGACTAGGGATAAAGTCCTTAAGCCTAAGTCAACCCATGAAACGAGTGTACGGATGCTTAGCCGGTCGGAGAAGTCGGCCGGAGAGGCATAATGCGCAAGCCGGGGATCAGCCCGATCCCTATTTGCATGCTATCGATCCCATTACCGGTCCTGCTACCATAACCCTCGGTTCGGCTGGGGCTTAGACATGGAATCAACTCCGTATGCCTAAGCCAACCCACGAAACATGCGTGAGGGCGCTCAGCCTACCGGAGAGGCAGAATGTGCAAGTCGGGGATTGGCCCGGTCCCCCCCTGTGTGCTACCGATCCAACTGCTGGTCCTGCTACTGCAACCCTTGGTCCTGCTACCGCAACCCTTGGTCCTGCTACCGCAACCCTTGGTCCTGCTACCGCAATCCTCGGTCCGATCTGATGTTAGACTGGGAATGAACTCTGTATGCTTATACATGGAATGAACTCTGTATGCCTAAGCCAACCCACGAAACGAGCGTGCGGTGCTCAACCGGTCGGAGAGGCAGAATGCGCAAGCCGGGGATTGGCTCGGTCCCCCCTGCGTGCTATCGATCCTGCTACCACAACCTTCGATCTGGTCTGATCTAAGACTGGGAATGAACTTCGTATGCCAAAGTCAACCCACAAAACGTGCATACAGGCGCTGAGCCGATCGAAAAGGCATAATGCACAAACCGAGGATCGGCCCGGTCCCCCTTACGTGCTGTCGACCCTGCTGCCGTAACCTGCGGTCCAATCCGATCTTAGACTGGGAATGATCTCCATATGCTTAGATTGGGGATGAACTCCGTAAGCCTATGTCAACCCATGAAACAAGTGTACGGGCGCTCAACCGGTCGAAGAAGTTGGTCGGAGAGGCGTAATACGCAAGTCGGGGATCAGCCTGGTCCCCCTCTGCGTGCTGTCAATCCCGTTGTCAGTCCTGCTGCCACAACCCTCGGTCCGATTGGGACTTAGACATGGAATCAACTCCATATGCCTAAGCCAACCCACGAAATGATTGTGAGGGCGCTCAGCTGGTCGGAGAGGCAGAATGTGCAAGCCAGGGATCGGCCTGGTCCCCTCCTATGTGCTATCGATCTACTGCTGGTCCTGCTACTACAACCCTCGGTCTGATCCAATGTTAGACTGGGAATGAACTCCGTATGCTTAGACATGGAATGAACTCTGTATGCCTAAGCCAACCCACCAAATGAGTGTGCAGGTGTTCAACCAATCGGAGAGGCAAAATGCACAAGCCAGGGATTGACTCGGTCCCCCCTGCGTGCTGTCAATCCTGCCACCACACCTTCGACCCGGCCCGATCTTAACTGGGAATGAACTCTGTATGCCTAAGTCAACCCACAAAACGTGCGTGCGGGCGCTGAGCCGGTCGGAGCGGCATAATGCTAAAGCTAGGGTTCAGCCTGGTCCCTCTTGCATGCTATCGATCCTACTGCAGCAACCCTCGGTTCAGTCCAATCTTAGGGGTCCGGTCCGATTTTGTGACCGTTTGAAAAAAGTGTCCCCATTTCAGACACTTTAATGGCTACTGGTAGCAAACCTATAAAATCTCAAATGCTCTTTAAGGGGTGTGAGTTCTTGATGTTTGATGAGGGATAGGGAACCAATATAAGTGCCAAGTGTCACACCCTAAGGGGGCGTGCCAGGCGCATCAGGTACACCAGCAGTGAGCCAGAGGTTGAGGCTCGTAGACCGGGCGTGCTGGCGGGTATCTACGCGCAAAGCCTAGCGAACGAGTTTAGAATGCCCGCCCAACTTGCAGGCCAGCCTGTGAGACCAAGGCCTAGCATACAAGCTGCCCGCACTACATCCAGAAGGGCCAAAGGTGCTGGACACACAAGGGAAGCTTCTAGAAGCAGGTAAGATCAGCAGCAGCATCCTGGCAGATTTGGTTGACCCTAAAAATCAGGAGTTAGCATCCTGATTGATTGTAATCTATATAATCCCATGATTTTAGCATTTATTCTAGGGATATTGCCATTAAGTGTAAGCTGGAGCCTCAACTATAAATAGAGGGATGCTCCTCCCTCATTTTTACACCATCAAAAACTTCTGTTTCAATGAATACAAGAGCATTGCTAGAATTCTGCCTTCTTATCCTATTTCTCTTTAACTTGCGTAATCAGCCCTTCCTGTTGTTCTAGTGCCCGTACACTTGTGTTTTAGGCTGACTTAGGCATAAAGGAGGAGATTCCAAGCCTAAGGCCACACGGTTTCTGAGTCTAAGGTCAGAGCTCGTGACAGTTGGTATCAGAGCAAGTTTGATTCTGCAGGTTAGAGGAGATGGCATCCTAAAGTGACGCTGCTGACCAACAACCAGAGGCCGAGCATGGGCGTGGAAGAGGGAGGAAAGCCAGTTCTAGAGATATCTAGTCTACCATGGACGGTAGGCTGGCCAAGGTGGAGGTGACCATACGCGACATGGGGGAGAAGCTTAAGGGGGTAAAGACTCACATTGCATCGCTAGACTCCATGGAAGAGGAGATCCAAAGTGAGCTGCAAGCTACTCTCAACAAAGGCTTGGACGTGTTCACCCAAAAGAATCAGACCTTGGAGGCTAAAGTGCTGACCTTGCACGATGGCATGGAGGCCATGCACAAGCGGATGGATGAGCTTACCAGTGAGCTCGTTGCTTACAAGACTGCCATTGGGAATGGCATGTTTGCTGGAGTGTCCAAGTCTAGATTGGATGTCCCCAAGCCTAAGGAGTTCAAGGGGACTAGGGTGGCCAAGGAAGTAGATAACTACCTTTGGGGTATGGAGCAGTACTTCCAGGCCATGGGCATGCAAAACGAGGCGATGAAGGTAAGCACCGCTGCTATGTATCTCACTGATGTAGCCTTATTATGGTAAAGGCATAGCTGTGATGATGTCAAGCATGGGAGCGCCAAGATTGGAACCTGGGCAAAGTTCCAAAAGGAGTTCAGAGAATAATTTTACCCAGAGTATACCGATGATGAGGCGCGGGCAAAGTTACGCAGGCTGAGCCAGCAAGGGGACTTAAGGGAGTATGTCCAAAAATTGTCTGAACTGATGCTACAGATCTCAGATCTAGGTGAGAAGGATGTCTTATTTGCTTTCATGGATGGGCTGAAGCCGTGGGTGAAGCATGAGCTACAAAGAAGAGGAGTTCATGACTTGGCTAAAGCCATGACTACTGCCGAGGCCTTGATAGAGTTCAAGCCTCTGAACAAGTTCGAGTCTACCAAGCCCAAGGGTAAGGGCAGGGATGATAGGGACCGAAAAAAGCAATCCAATGGGAAGGATCATGATCGGGAGTCCAAGGATGAAGATCGAGACCGTTCAACCAAAGATGGCGAGAAGAAACCACCAGCAAGCAAGTGGAAAGCAAAGGGGGACCGAGAGCCACTAGCATGCTACCTATGTGGAGGGAGCCATAAAGCGCGTAATTACCAGTAGAAGGGCAAGCTGGCTGCTATAGACAAGGAGTCTGATGAAGAGCCAGAGTCAGGGGCAGATGAAGCCAAAGGGCTTGATGTTCATGGATCTGATGGTTGCGGGTTAGAAGGTGAGCGCACTGGTGGACACAGGTGCCTCACATCTTTTTATTTCAGGTGATAGAGCCCGAAAGCTCAGACTAAAGGTGCAGAAAGGGATTGGTACCATCAAAACGATGAACTCCAATGAAGTTCTAGCCATTGGAGTAGCACGGGGAGTGGAGTTACAGCTTGGAGATTGAAAAGGCAAGGAGACCATTGAGGTAATACCCCTTGACGACTATGAGTTTGTGATTGGGTTGGATTTCCTTGTTTGGATTAACGCCCTCCTTATGCCTTTTGTCGATTGTGTTTGCATCTTGGATGCACGGTGCCAATGCCTAGTGCCATTGAGGTGAGGGTCTGGAGTTGGGTCATGGGTGGTGTTAGCCATCCAATTTGCCAAGGCGGTAAGCAGACAAGAAGACACCTTCTTGACAGCCTTGAAATATGAAGAGCCAAGGGAGAAGGAGACCGAGTCACCCTTGGAGGTGCTAAAGGTGCTGAAGACCTTTAGTGATGTGATACCCACAAAGCTACCTAGCAAGCTACCACCTAAGAGGGAGGTGGACCACAAGATCGAGCTGGTGTTCGAGGCCAAGCCACCAGCTAGAGCCCCTTACCGAATGTCTCCACCAGAGTTGGAGGAGTTGATGAAGCAGCTCAAAGAGTTAGTTGATGCTGGCTTTATCAAGCCATCGAAGGCACCCTATGGTGCACTGGTTCTATTTCAGTGCAAGCATAATGGGTCGTTGTGACTGTGCATAGGCTACCTGGCTTTGAACAATCTAACCATCAAGAACAAGTACCCCATCCCACTCATTGTGGACTTGTTCGATCAACTTGGGAGCGCAAGGTGGTTCACCAAGCTGGATTTGAGGTCAGGCTACTATCAAGTCAGGATCGTAGAGGGAGATGAGCCAAAGACAGCATGTGTCACTCGGTATGGTTTGTATGAGTTCTTGGTGATGCCTTTCGAACTCATAAATGCCCCAGCAACATTCTGCACCCTTATGAACAAGGTACTTCAGTCATTCCTTGATCGGTTTGTTATGGCTTATTTGGATGACATTGTGATCTACAGCCAGACTTTGAGAGAGCATGTAGACCACTTGAGATAGGTGTTCGAGGTGTTACGGGCGTACAAGCTGTTTGTCAAGAGGGAGAAGTGCGCATTTGCCCAGCAGGAGATCCTGTTCCTTGGCCACATAGTGGGAGGTGGCAGGATTCGCATGGATAAAGGCAAGATACACGCCATCCTAGAGTGGCAACCGCCAACCAAGGTAATTGAGTTGAGATCGTTCCTTGGGCTGGTCAACTACTACAGGCGCTTCATCAAAGGTCACTCAGCAATAGCCATGCCATTGACTGACTTGCTCAAGAAAGGGAAAGCATGGGAGTGGAGCGCAGGGTGCCAGGAAGCCTTTGATAGGTTGAAGTGAGCTGTGATCGAGGAGCCAGTCTTGGCCTTGCCAGACCATGCCAAGCCGTATGACGTGCATATGAATGCATCAAACTTTGCCACAGGGGGCGTGTTGATGTAGGAGGGATGTCCAGTCGCATTCGAGAGCAGAAAGCTGAATGAGACTGAGTGCAAGTACATGGTCCAAGAGAAGAGATGACTACAATGGTGCACTGCTTACGCACTTGGTGCCATTACCTGTTGGGGTCGAGGTTCGTGGTTAGGACAGACAATTTGGCGACCAGCTACTTCCAGACGCAGAAGAAGCTGTCCCTCAAGCAGGTGAGATGGCAAGATTTTCTTACAGAATTTGATTTCCAGATGGAGTACAAGCCGGGGCAGGCGAACCTAGTGGCAGATGCCCTAAGCAGGAAGGCTAACCTTGCTACCATTAGCCAACCAGAGGGGTCACTGGTGCCGTGCATCAAGGAGGGACTTGCGCATGATCCTACAGCCAAGGCTTTGATGGAGTACGCCCAGTAAGGTAAGACTAGGTGGTTTTGGTTGCAGGATGGCTTACTATACAACAAGGGTAGTAGATTGTTTCTACCGCAGCACGGGAAGTTCCGTAAGGAAGTTTTACAAGAATGCCATGATTCAAGGTGAGCTGGACACCCCGGAGTGAGCCGTACCTTGGCACTGATCGAGGACTGGTACTACTGGCCGCACATGAGGGACGATGTGCAGGCCTATGTGAAGACTTGTCTTGTGTGCCAACAAGACAAGGTGGAGCTCAAAAAACTAGGCGGTTTCTTGGAGCCATTGCCAGTGCCAGCACGACCATGGGAGAGTGGTTCTTTGGACTTTATAGTTGGTCTACCCAAAGCAGAAGGGTTTGGAAGCATCATGGTAGTGGTGGACAGGTTTTCTAAGTATGGAATCTTCATTCCAGCAACCAAGGAGTGCCCAGCCGAGGAGGCAGCTCGATTGTTCCTGAAGAACATGGTTAAGTAATGGTAAGTGTCGAGGACAATTGTTAGTGATCAGGACGGGCATTTCACAGGCAGGTTCTGGACTGAGTTGTTCAAGCTGTTGGGGTCAGACTTAAACTTTTCCACTAGCATGCATCCGTAGACCGATGGGCAGATAGAATGAGTGAATGGACTATTGGAGGTCTACCTTAGGCACTATGTGAGTGCCACACAAAGGGACTGGCCAAAGCTGCTAGATATTGCGCAGTTTTCCTACAACTTGCAAAGGAGCGAGGCAACGAACCAGAGCCCATTTAAGGTTGTGATAGGGCAACAACCATTAACACCCGATTCGATTGCTATAGCATACAAGTTTGACAAGGCATGGCAGGAGCAAATTGACTTGGCCAAAGTTTGTCTACACAAGGCGGCCAAGAGGTCGAAGAAGTGGGCAGACCAAAATAGGTGGGACGTGCAGTTCCAGGTTAGAGACT
The DNA here is from genome assembly GCF_047325235.1 of Durio zibethinus. NCBI lineage: Eukaryota > Viridiplantae > Streptophyta > Magnoliopsida > Malvales > Malvaceae > Durio > Durio zibethinus. Next base: position 22,056,008 of record NC_143181.1, read on the forward strand.
TAGTGTTGGTGAAGCTGCATCCTATTGTGCACAAAGGCCTAGTCTGGAGGTATGAGGGACCTTTCCGAGTAGTCAAAAGGGTAGGCAAGGTTGCCTACAAACTGGATATGCCACCCAAGTTGAGGGTACACCCGATGTTCCATGTGAGCATACTCAAACCGTTCCATGAGGATGAGGGAGATCCAGGATGGGCAGAGTCAAAGCGTGCACCATTAGGAGCAAGGGCCTCAATGAGAAAGAGGTCCACAACATCATAGCTGATCAGGAGGTGAGACAGAAGAACTATCAGCCAAGACAAGAGTACTTGGTACGCTGGAAGGGACTTCCAAACAGTGATGCGAGCTGGGAACCAGTAGATGACTTATGACAATTTAAGGACCAGAATAGGCAGTACCATGTAGAAGATGCAATGAGGGCATTGTGCAATCAGGTAGAGGAGAATGTCATGCCTTGGGCGGGTGCGCCAGGCACATCAGGCACACCAACAGGCGAGCCAGAGGTTGAGGCCCGCAGACCAGGCATGCTGGTGGGTATCTGCGCGCAAAGCCTAGCAAACGAGTTCAGAATGCCCGCCCAACTTGCAGGCCATCCCGTGAGACTAAGGCCTGGCATACAAGCTGCCCGCAGCACATCCAAAAGGGCCCAAGGTGCTGGACACGCAAGGGAAGCTTCTGGTAGCAGGCAGGATCAGCAGCAGCATCCTGGTAGATTTGGTTGACCCTGAAAATCAGGAGTTAGCATCCTGATTGATTGTAATCTATATAATCCCATGATTTTAGCCTTTATTCTAGGGATATTGCCATTAAGTGTAAGCTGGAGCCTTAACTATAAATACAGGGCTACTCCTCCCTTATTTGTACACCATCAAACACTTCTGTTTCAGTGAATACAAGAACAGTTCCAGAATTCTACCTTTTTATCCTGTTTCTCTTCAACTTGCGTAATCAACCCTTCTCGTTGTTCTATTGCCCGTACACTTGTGTTTTAGGCTGACTTAGCCATAAAGGAGGAGATTCCAAGCCTAAGGCCGTATGGTTTCTGAGTCTAAGGTCAGAGCCCGTGACACAAGTACCAGCACCCATCGCATATCATGTGCGCACACCCCCCCGGCCCCCCCAATCACTAGAACCCCCAATGCCGCTGGTTAGGCTATCCGACGATGGTACCCCAGGTGAAAAAAATGTGGCACTAACACATGCCCAACCCAGCATGTGCACCGTGGCTCAAAATCTTAGACTGGGAATGAACTCTGTATGCTTAGACATGGAATGAACTCCGTATGCCTAAGCCAACCCACGAAACAAGCGTGCGGCTACTCAGTCGGCCGAACAGGTAGAATGCGCAAGCCAGGGATCAACCTGGTCCCCCCTGCGTGCTATCGATCCTACTACCGCAACCCTCAGTCCAGTTCGATCTTAGACTGGGAATGAACCCTGTATCCATAAGTCAACCCATGAAACAAGCGTGCCGACACTGAGCCGGATGAAGAGGCATAATTCGTAAACCAGGGATCGGCCCGGTCACCCTCTGCATGCTGTCGGTCGTGCTGCCACAACCCTCAGTCCGACTGGGGCTTAGACATGGAATGAACTCCCAATGGCTAAGCCAATCAATGAAACGGGCGTGCGGGCACTCAGCCGGCCAGAGAGGCAGAATACGCAAGCCGGGGATCGGCTCGATCCCTCATGCGTGCTACCGATCCTACTACCGCAACCCTCGGTCCGGTCCAATCTTAGACTAGGAATGAACTCTATATGCTTAGACTGGGCGTGAACTCCGTATGCCTAAGTCAACCCACGAAATGAGAGTGCGGGGGCTCAACCGATCGGAGAGGCATAATGCGTAAGCCGGGGATCAGCCCGATCCCCCTTTACATGCTGTCGATCCCGCTACCGGTCTGGCTACCACAACCCTCGGTCCGACTGGGGCTTAGACATGGAATGAACTCTGTATGCCTAAGCCAACCCACAAAACGAGCGTGCGGGCACTCAGCTGGCCGGAGAAGCAGAATGCGCTAGTCGGGGATCGACCTGGTCCCCGCTGTGTGCTGCTGATCCTGCTGCTGGTCCTGCTGCTGCAACCCTCGGTCCGATCCGATCTTAGACTAGGAATAAACTCCATATGCTTAGACATGGAATGAACTCCGTATGCCCCATGAAACGAGTGTGTGAGCACTCAATCGATCGGAGTGGCATAACACGCAAGTCGAGGATCAACCCAGTCCCCTCCTGCGCTGTCGATCCTGCTGTCGTAACCCTCGATCCGATCCGGTCTTAGACTGGGAATGAACTCCGTATGCCTAAGTCAACCCACGAAACGAGTGTGCGGGCGCTGAGCCGACCGGAAAGGCATAATACGCAAGTCGGGGATCGACCTGGTCCCCCTCTACGTGTTACCGGTCCCGCTGCCACAACCCTCGGTCCGGCTAGGGCTTAGACATCGAATGAACTCCCTGTGCCTAAGCCAACCCATGAAACGGGCGTGCGGGTGCTTACCGGTCGGAGAGGCAGAATGCGCAAGCCAGGGATCGGCCCGGTCCCCTCTGCAAGCTATCGATCTTACTGCTGGTCTTACTGCCGCCACCCTTGGTCCTATCTGATCTTAGACTAGGACTGAACTCCGTATGCTTAGACTTGGAATGAACTCTGTATGCCTAAGCCATCCATGAAACGAGCATGCGGGCGCTCAGCCAGCCGGAGTGGTAGAACACGTAAACCGGGGATCGACCCGGTGCCTCCTTGTGTGCTGTCGATCCTGCTGCTGTAACCCTCGATCCGATCTGACCTTAGACTAGGAATGAACTCCGTATGCCTAAGTCAACCCACGAAAGGAGCGTGCGGGCGCTGAGCCGACCGGAGAGGCATAATGTGCAAGCCGGGGATCGGTCGGGTCCCCCTCTGCGTGCTGTCGGTCCCGCTGCCACAATCGTTGGTCCGGCTGGGGCTTAGACATGGAATGACCTCCCTATGCCTAACCCAACCCACAAAACGGGCGTGCGCGTGCTCAGCTGGCCAGAAAGGCATAATGCGCAAGTTGGGGATCGGCTCGGTCCCCCTGCGTGCTGTCGATCCTGCTGCCACAACCTTCGGTCCGGTCTGATCTTAGACTGGGAATGAACTTCGTATGCTCAGACTGGGGATGAACTCCATATGCGTAAGTCAACCCATGAAAAGAGCGTGCGGGCGTTCAGCCGACCAGAGAGGCAGGATACGCAAGCCACAGATCGAATGGGTGGTAGGTGGGTTCAAGCATATCTTCATGTTTCTGCCATGCCAATGCCATTTTTATGGCTTGTAAATTCATACAATGGTCCCCTAAGCCTTCATGTGAAGTGTCGTGGCAAGACGACCAGTTTTCTATTTTTCACGATTTTTTAAACTTTTTGTGGTTCAAGATTTTTTAAAATTTTTTTAGAAAGAGTTTTGTCCCTAAATTTGGTAGAGGTGATCCTTGTATTTTTGTTGGCAAGTGCAAAAAAATTCATCTAAAAACTCAAAGTGGAGAAGATTTTGTGACCGTTTGAAAAAAGTGTCCCCATTTCAAACACTTTAATGGCTACTGGCAGCAAACCTATAAAATCTCAAATGCTCTTTAAACGGGTGTGAGTTCTGAAGGTCTGATGAGGGATAAGGAACCAATATAAGGGTCAAGTACCAGCACCCATCGCACATCATGTGCGCACACACCCCGGCCCCCCCAATCGTCGGAGCCCCCAATGCCGTCGGTTAGATTCTCCAATGATGCTTCAGCGATGCTCCGACGATGGTGCCCAGAGCGAAAAAAATACGGCACCAGCACATGCCCGAGCCCAACATGTGCACCGTGGCTCAAAATCTTAGACTGAGAATGAACTCCGTATGCTTAGACATGGAATGAACTCCGTACGCCTAAGCCAACCCACGGAACGAGCGTGCGGGCGCTCAGCCAGCTGGAGAGGCAGATGTGCAAGTCAAGGATCAGTCGGTCCCCCCTGCGTGCTGTCGATCCTACTACCGCAACCCTCGGTCTGGTCTGATCGTAGACTGGGAATGAACTCTGTATGCATAATTCAACCCATGAAATGAGCGTGCGGGCGCTGAGCTGGCCGTAGAGGCATAATGCGTAAGCCGGGGATCGGCCCGATCCCCTTTGTGTGCTGTCGATCCCGCTACCACAACCCTCGGTCCGACTGGGGCTTAGACATGGAATGAACTCCTTATGCCTAGGCCAACCCATAAACGGGTGTACGGGCGCTCAATCGGTCAAAGAGGTAGAATGGGCAAGCCGGGGATCAGCCCGATCCCCCTCTGAGTGCTATCGATCCCGCTGCCAGTCCTGCTACCATAACCCTCGGTTCGACTAGGGCTTAAACATGGAATTAACTCCGTATGCCTAAGCGAACCCACGAAATGAGCGTACAAACGCTCAGCTAGCCGGAAAGGTAGAATTCGCAAGTCGGGGATCGGCTCGATCCCCCCTACATGCTGCTGATCCTGATGCTGGTCTTGCTACCATAACCCTCGATCCAGTCCGATCTTAGACTGGGAATGAACTCTGTATGCTTAGACATGGAATGAACTCTGTATGCCTAAGCCAACCCACGAAACGAGCGTGCGAGCACTCAGTCGGTCGGAGAGGCAGAATGTGCAAGCCGAGGATCGGCCTAGTCCCCCCTGCTGCACCCTCGGTCCCATTCAATCTTAGATTGGGAATGAACTCCGTATGCCTAAGTCAACCCATGAAACGAGCATGTGGGCACTGAGCCGACCGGAGAGGCATAATGCGCAAGTCGAGGATTGACCCTGTTCCCATCTATGTGCTACCGATCCCGCTGCCACAACCCTCGGTCCGACTGGGGCGTAGTCAAGGAATGAACTCCCTATGCCTAAGCGAACCCACGAAATGGGCGTGCGGGTGCTCAGCCAACCGGAGAGGCAGAATGCGTAAGTCGGGGATCGACCCGGTCCCCCCTACGTGTGTCGATCCTGCTGTTGCAACCCTCGGTCCAGTCCAATCTTAGACTGGGAATGAACTTCGTATGCTTAGACTGAGGATGAACTTCGTATGCCTAAGTCAACCCACGCAACGAGCGTGCGGGCGCTCAGTCGACCAGAGAGGCAGGATGCGCAAGCCGGGGATCGAACAGGTGGTAGGTGGGTTCAAGCACATCTTCATATTTCTGTCGTGCCAATGCCATTTTTATCGCTTGTAAATTCATAAAATGGTCCCCTAAGCCTTCATGTGAAGTTTTTGTGAACGTTTGAAAAAAGTGTCCCCATTTCAGACACTTTAATGGCTACTAGCAGCAAACCTATAAAATCTCAAATGCTTTTTAAGGGGGTGTGAGTTCTCCAGGTTTGATGAGGGATAGGGGGCCAATATAAGGGCCAAGTACCAGCATCCATCGCACATCATGTGCGCCACCCCCCCGGCCCCCCCAATCGCCGAAACCGCCAATGTCACCGGTTAGGCTCTCCGGTGATGCTCCGACGATGGTGCCCCGGGCAAAAAAAATAAGGCACCAGCACATGCCCGAGCCCAGCATGTGCACCGTGGCTCAAAATCTTAGACTAGGAATGAACTCCGTATGCTTAGACATGGAATGAACTCCGTATGCCTAAGCCAACCCACAAAACGAGCGTGCGGGCGCTCAGTCGGCCGGAGAGGCAAAATGCACAAGCTGGGGATCGGCCTGGTCCCCCCTGTGTGCTATTGATCCTGCTGCTGCAACCCTCGATCCGATCTGATCTTAGACTAGGAGTGAACTCTATATGCCTAAGTCAACCCATGAAATGAGTGTGCGGGCACTAAGCCGGTCGGAGAGGCATATTGCGTAAGCTGGGGATCAGTCCTATCCCCCTCTGTGTGCTGCCGATCCCACTGCCGTAACCCTTGATCCAGCTGGGCTTAGATATGGAATGAACTCCCTATGCCTAAGCCAACGCACGAAACTGGCGTGCGGGTGCTCAGCCTGTCAGAGAGGTAGAATGCGCATGTCGGGGATCGGCCCGGTCCCCCCTACGTGCTGTCAGTCCGATCTTAGACTAGGAATGAACTCCGTATGCTTCGACTGGGGATGAACTCTGTATGCCTAAGTCAACCCACGAAACGAGCGTGCAGGTGCTCAGCCAACAGGAGAGGCATAATCCGTAAGTCGGGGATCAGTCCGGTCCCCCTCTGTGTGCTACCGATCCCACTGCCACAACCCATGGTCTGACTGGGGCTTAGACATGGAATGAACTCCCTATGCCTAAGCTAACCCACAAAACAGGCGTGCAGGCGCTCAGCCGACCGGAGAGGCAGAATGCGTAAGCCGAGGATCGGCCCAGTCCCCTCTACATGCTGTCGATCCTGCTGTCGCAACCCTCGATCCAGTTCGATCTTAGACTGGGGATGAACTCCATATGCTTAGACTGGGGATGAACTCTGTATGCCTAAGTCAACCCATGAAACGAGCATTTGAAAAAAGTGTCCCCATTTCAGACAATTTAATGGCTACTGGTAGCAAACCTATAAAATCTCAAATTCTCTTTAAGGGGGTGTGAGTTCTCGAGGTTTGTTGAGGGATAAGGGGCCAATATAAGGGCCAAGTACCAGCACCCATCGCACATCATGTGCGCATACCCCCTAGCCTCCCCAATTGCCGGAACCCCCAATGCTGCCGGTTAGGCTCTCCGGCCATGCTCCGGTGATGGTGCCCCGGGCAAAAAAAATGTGGCACCAGCACATGCCTGAGCCCAACATGTGCATCATGGCTCAAAATCTTAGACTGGGAATGAACTCCGTATGATTAGACATGGAATGAACTTTGGATTCCTAAGCCAACCCACAAAACGAGCGTGCGGGCACTCAGCCGGCCAGAGAGGCAGAATGCGCAAGCTGGGGATCGGCCCGGTCCCCCCTATGTGCTATCGATCCTGCTACCGCAACCCTTGGTCCGGTCTGATCTTAGACTGGGAATGAACTCCGTATGCCTAAGTCAACCCACAAAATGAGCGTGCAAGCGATGAGTCGATCGAGGAGGCATAATGCGTAAGCCGGGGATCGGTCCGGTCCCCCTCTACATGCTGTCGGTCCCAATGCCACAACTAGCGGTCCGGCTGGGGCTTAGACATTGAATGAACTCCCTATGCCTAAGCCAAGCCCCGAAATGGGTGTGCGGGTGCTCAGATGGCCGGAGAGGCAGAATGCGCAAGCCAGGGATCGGCCAGGTCCCCTCTGCGTGCTGTCGATCTTGCTATCGCAACCTCTCGGTCCGATTCGATGTTAGACTAAGAATGAACTCCATATGCTTAGACTAGGGATGAACTCTGATGCCTAAGTCAACCCATTAAACGAGCGTACGGGCGCTCAGTCGACCCGAAAGGCAGGATGCGCAAGCCGTAGATCGAATGGGTGATAGGTGGGTTCAAGCCGATCTTCATATTTCTGCCATGCCAATGCCATTTTTATGGCTTATAAATTCATACAATGGTCCCCTAAGCCTTCATGTGAAGTTTCGTGGCAAGAAGACCCGTTTTCTATTTTTCATGATTTTTGAAACTTTTTACGGTTCAGGATTTTTAAAATTTTTTTAGAAAGACTTTTGTCCCCAAATTTAGTAGAGGTGATCCTTGTATTTTTGTTGGCATGCACCAAAAAATTCAGCTAAAAACTCAAAATGGAGAAGATTTTGTGACCATTTGAAAAAAGTGTCCCTATTTCAGACATTTTAATGGCTACTGGCAGCAAACCTATAAAATCACAAATGCTCTTTAAGGAGGTGTGAGTTCTCGAGGTTTGATGAGGGATAGGGGGCCAATATAAGGGTCAAGTACCAGCACCCATCGCACATCATGTGTGCACACCCCCCAACCCCCCAATCGTCGGAACCCCCAATGCCGTCGATTAGGCTCTCCGGTGATGCTCCGGCGATGGTGCCCCGGGTGAAAAAAATACGACTCCAGCATGTGCCCGAGCCCAGCATGTGCACCGTGGCTCAAAATCTTAGATTGGGAATGAACTCCATATGCTTAGACATGGAATGAACTCCGTATGCCTAAGCCAACCCATGAAACGAGCGTACGGGCGCTCAATCGACCGGAGAGTCAGAATACGCAAGTCGGGGATCGGCTTGGTCCCCCCTGCGTGCTGTCGATCCTGCTGCCACAACCGTCGGTCTGGTCCTATCTTAGACTGGGAATGACCTCCGTATTCATAAGTCAACCTACGAAATAAGCGTGCGGGCATTGAGCCGGCCAAAGAGGTATAATGCACAAGCCGGGGATCGGCCTGATCCCCCTCTGTGTGCTACCGGTCCCACTGTCGCAACCCTCGATCTGGCTTGGGCTTAGACATGGAATGAAATCCTATGCCTAAGCCAACCCACGAAACTGGCCTCCGGGCGCTCAGCCGGTCGAAGATACAGAATGTGCAATCCGGGGATCGGCTCGATCCCCCTTGCGTGCTGTCGATCCTGCTACCGTAACCCTCGGTCTGGTCTAATCTTAGACTGGGAATGAACTCCGTATGCTTAGACTGGGGATGAACTCCGTATGACTAAGTAAACCCATGAAACGAGCGTACGGGCTCTCAGCCGGTCGGAGAGGCATAATGCACAAGCCGGGATCAACCCGGTCCCCTTCTGCGTGCTGCCGATCCCGCTGCCAGTCCTGCTACTACAACCCTCAGTCCGACTGGGGCTTAGACATGGAATGAACTCTGTATGCCTAAGCCAACCCATGAAACGAGCGTGCGGGTGCTCAATTGACCGAAGAGGTAGAATGCGCATGCCGGGGATCGGTTCAATCCCTCCTGCATGTTGTCTATCCTACTGCTGGTCCTACTGCCGCAACCCTCAGTCCGGTATGATCTTAGACTGGGAATGAACTCCGTATGCTTAGACATGGAATGAAGTCCGTATGCCTAAGCCAACCCATGAAACAAGCGTGCGGGCGTTCAGTCGGCCGGAGAGGTAGAATGCGCAAGCCGAGGATCGACCCGATCCCCCCTACGTGCTGTCGATCCTTTTGTCGCATCCCTCGGTCCGATCTAATCTTATACTGAGAATGAACTCCGTATGCCTAAGTCAACCCATGAAACGAGCGTGTGAGCACTGAGCCGATCGAAAAGGCATAATGCACAAGCCGGGGTTCAGCCCGGTCCCCCTGTGCGTGCTGTCAGTCTCGCTGCCACAACCCTCGATCCGATTGGGGCTTAGACATTGAATGAACTCCCTATGGCTAAGCCAACCCATAAAACGGGCATGCAAGCACTCAACCAGCCAGAGAGGCAGAATGCGCAAGCCGGGGATCAGCCCGGTCCCCCTGCGTGCTGTCGATCCTGCTACCACAACCCTCGGTCCGGTTCGATCCTAGACTGGGAATGAACTCCATATGCTTAGACTGGGGATGAACTCCGTATGCGTAAGTCAACCCACAAAACGAGCGTGCGGGCACTCAGCCGACCAGAGAGGCAGGATGCGCAAGCTGGGGATCGAACGAGTGGTAGGTGGGTTCAAGTACATCTTCATATTTCTACCATGCCAATGCCATTTTTATGGCTTGTAAATTCATACAATGGTCCCCTAAGCCTTGATGTGAAGTTTCTTGGCAAGACGACCCGTTTTCTAATTTTCATGATTTTTGAAACTTTTTGCGGTTCAGGATTTTTTAAAATTTTTTTAGAAAGTGTTTTGCCCGAAAATTTAGTAGAGGTGGTCCTTGTATTTTTTTTGGGATGCACAAAAAAACTCAGCTAAAAACTCAAAGTGGAGAAGATTTTGTGACCATTTGAAAAAAATGTCCCCGTTTCAGACACTTTAATGGCTACTGGCAACAAACCTATAAAATCACAAATGCTCTTTAAGGGGGTGTGAGTTCTTGAGGTTTGATGAGCGATAGGGGACCAATATAAGGGCCAAGTACCAGCACCCATCGCACATCATGTGTGCATACCCCCCAGCCCCTGCAATCGCCGGAACCCCCAATGCCGTCGCTTAAGCTCTCCGACGATGCTCCGACGATGGTGGCCCGGGTGAAAAAAATACGGCACCAGCACATGCCCGAGCCCATCATGTGCACCGCGACTTAAAATCATAGACTGGGAATGAACTCCGTATGCTTAGACATGGAATGAACTCGTATGCCTCAGCCAACCCACGAAACGAGCGTGCGGGCGCTTAGTCAACCGGAGAGGCAGAATGCGCAAGCAAGGGATAGGCCTGGTCCCCCCCACGTGCAGTCGATCCTACTGCCACAACCCTTGGTCCAGTCCAATCTTAGACTGGGATGAACTCTGTATGCATAAGTCAACCCATGAAATAAGCGTGCGGGCGCTGAGCCGATCGAAGAAGCATAATGCTCAAGCCGGGGAATGGCCCGGTCCCCCTTTACGTGCTGCCAGTTCCACTGCCACAACCCTCGGTTTGGCTGGGGCTTAGACATGGAATGAACTCCCTAAGCCTAATCCAACCCACGAAATGGGCGTGCGGGCGCTCAGCCTGTCGGAGAGGTAGAATGCGTAAGCCGGGGATCGGCTCGGTCCCCCCTGCGTGCTGTCGATCTTGCTGCCGTAACCCTTGGTCTGGTTTGATCTTAGACTGGGAATGAACTCTGTATGCATAGACTGAGGATGAGCTCCATATGCCTAAGTCAACCCACAAAACGAGCGTGCGGGCGCTCAGCCGGTCGAAGGGGCATAATGCGTAAGTCGGGGATCAGCTTAGTCCCCCTCTGTGTGCTATCGATTCTGCTGTCGGCCCTGCTGCCACAAGCCTCGGTCCGGCTAGGGCTTAGACATGGAATGAACTTCATATGCCTAAGCCAACCCAAGAAACGAACGTGCGGGCGCTTAGCCGGCTGGAGAGGCAGAATGCGTAAGTCGGGCATCGACCCGGTCCCCCCTGCATGATGTCGATCCTGCTGCCACAACCCTCGATTCGGTCTGATCTTAGACTGAGAATGAACTCCGTATGCCTAAGTCAACCCATGAAATGAACGTGCGGGTGCTGAGCCGACCGGAAAGGCATAATGCGCAAGCTGGGGATCGACCCAGTCCCCCTCAGCGTGCTATCGATCCCGCTACCACAACCCTCGATCTGGTTGGGGCTTAGACATGGAAAAAACTCCCTATGCCTAAGGCAACCCACGAAACGAGCGTGCGGGTGCTCAACCGGTCGGAGAGGCAGAATGCGCAAGCCAGAGATTGGCTTGGTCCCCCTGCCTGCTATCGATCCTGCTGCCTCAACCCTCGATCCGATCCGATCTTAGACTGGGAATGAACTCCGTATGGTTAGACTAGGGATGAACTCCGTATGCCTAAGTCAACCCATGAAACGAGCGTGCTGGTGCTCAGCCGACAAGAGAGGCAAGATGCGCAAGCCGAGGATCGAACGAGTGATAGGTCGGTTCAAGCCCATCTTCATATTTTTGCCATGCCAATGCCATTTTTATGGCTTGTAAATTCATACAATGGTCCCCTAAGCCTTCATGTGAAGTTTCGTGGCAAGATGACCCGTTTTGTATTTTTCATGATTTTTGAAACATTTTACGGTTCGGGGTTTTTTAAAATTTTTTTAGAAAGAGTTTTGTCCCAAAATTTGGTAGAGGTGATCCTTGTATTTTTGTTGGCATGCACAAAGCAATTCAGCTAAAAACTCGAAGTGGAGAAGATTTTGTGACCATTTGAAAAAAGTGTCCCCATTTCAGACACTTTAATGGCTACTGGCAGTAAACCTATAAAATCTCAAATGCTCTTTTAAAGGGGTGTGAGTTCTCAAGGTTTGATGAGGGATAGGGGGCCAATATAAAGGCCAAGTGTCACACCCTGGGCAGGCGCGCCAGGCACATCAGGCGTGCCAGCAGGCGAGCCAGAGATTGAGGCCCGCAGACCAGGTGCGCTGGCGGGTATCTACGCATAAAGCCTAGCAAACGAGTTCAGAACTCCCGCCCAACTTGCAGGCCAGTCCGTGAGACCAAGGCCTGGCATACAAGCTACCCGCACCTCATCCAGAAGGGCCCAAGGTGCTGGACATGCAAGGGAAGCTTCTGGAAGCAGGCAGGATCAGCAACAACATCCTGGCAGATTTGGTTGATCCTAAAAATCAGGAGTTAGCATCCTGATTGATTGTAATCTGTATAATCCCATGATTTTAGCTTTATTCTAGGGATATTGCCATTAAGTGTAAGCTGGAGCCTCAACTATAAATGAAGTGCTGCTCCTCCCTCATTTGTACACCATCAAACACTTCTGTTTCAGTGAATACAAGAGCATTTCCAGAATTCTGCCTTCTTATCTTGTTTCTCTTTAACTTGCGTAAGCAGCCCTTCCTGTTGTTCTAGTAGCCGTACGCTTGTGTTTTAGGCTGACTTAGGCATAAATGAGGAGATTCCAATCCTAAGGCCACATGATTTCTGAGTCTAAGGCCGGAGCCCATGACAGTTGGTATCAGAGCAAGTTTGATTCTACGTGTTTGTGTTGTGCAGGTTAGAGGAGATGGCATCCCAAAGTGACGCTGCTAACCAACAACCAGAGGCCCAGGAGCATGGGCATGGAAGAGGGAAGAAAGCCAGTTCTAGAGATATCTGGTCTACCATGGACGGTAGGCTGGCCAAGATGGAGGTAACCATGGGCGACATGGGGGAGAAGCTTGAGGGGGTAGAGACTCATATTGCATCACTAGACTCCATAGGGGAGGAGATCCAAAGTGAGCTGCAAGCTACTCTCAACAAAGGCTTAGACGTGTTCACCCAAAAGAATCAGACCTTGGAGGCTAAAGTGCTGACCTTGCGTGATGGCATGGAGGCCATGCGCCAGCGGATAGAGGAGCTTACCAGTGAGCTCGTTGCTTGCAAGACTGCCAATGGGAATGGCATGTTTACTGGAGTGTCCAAGTCCAGATTGGATGTCCCCAAGCCTAAGGAGTTCAAGGGGACTAGGGTGGCCAAGGAAGTAGATAACTACCTTTGGGGTATGGAGCAGTACTTCCAGGCCATGGGCATGCAAGATGAGGCGATAAAGGTAAGCACCGCTGCTATGTATCTCACTGATGTAGCCTTATTGTGGTAGAGGCGCAGGTGTGATAATGTCAGGCATGGGAACGCCAAGATTGGAACCTGGGCAGAGTTACAAAAGGAGTTCAAAGAACAATTTTACCCAGAGTATACCAATGATGAGGTGCGGGCAAAGTTGTGCAGGCTGAGCCAGTAAGGGGACATAAGGGAGTATGTCTAAAAATTCTCTAAATTGATGCTACAGATCTCGGATCTAGGCGAGAAGGATGCCTTATTTGCTTTCATGGATGGGCTGAAGCCGTGGGTGAAGCATGAGCTACAAAGGAGAGGAGTTCATGACTTGGCTAAAGCCATGACTACTGTCGAGACCTTGATAGAGTTCAAGCCTCTAAACAAGTTTGAGTCTACCAAGCCCAAAGGGTAAGGGCAAGGACGATAAGGACCGAAAGAAGCAGTCCAAAGGGAAGGACCATGACCGGGAGTCCGAGGATGGAGATCAAGACCGTTTAACCAAAGATGGCTAGAGGAAGCCACCAGCAGGCAAGTGGAAAGCAAAAAGGGACTGAGAGCCACTAGCATGCTACCTATGTGGAAGGAGCCACATAGCATGCAATTACCCACAGAAGGGCAAGCTGGTTGCTGTAGACAAGGAGTTTGACGAGGAGCCAGAGTTAGGGGTAGCAAAGCTTGGGTCGTTGGTGCTCAATGTTGTCCAGAGTAAGGGGAGCCACAAGCCAAAAGGCTTGATGTTTACAAATTTGATGGTTGTGGGTTAGAAGGTGAGTGCACTGGTGGACAAAGGTGCCTCACATCTTTTTATTTCAGGTGATAGAGCCCGGAAGCTCGGACTAAAGGTGCAGGAAGGGACTGGTACCATCAAAACGGTGAACTCCAAAGAAGTTCCAGCCATTAGAGTAGCGCGGGGAGTGGAGTTGTAGCTTGGAGACTGGAAAGGCAAGGAGACCATTGAGGTAATACCCCTTGATGACTATGAGTTTGTGATTGGGTTGGATTTTCTTGTTCGGATTAATGCCCTCCTTGTGCCTTTTACCGATTGTGTTTGCATCTTGGATGCACGGTGCCAATGCTTAGTGCCATTGAGGAGAGGGTCTAGAGTTGGGTCGTGGGTGGTGTCAGCCATCCAATTTGCCAAGGCGGTAAGCAGACAAGAAGACACCTTCTTGGCAGCCCTGATATATGATGAGCCAAGGGAGAAGGAAATCGAGTCACCCTTGGAGGTGCTAAAGGTGCTGAAGACTTTTAGTGATGTGATGCCCGCAAAGCTACCTAGCAAGCTACCACCTAAGAGGGAGGTGGACCACAAGATCGAGCTGGTGTTCGAGGCCAAGCCACCAGCTAGAGCCCCTTACCAAATGTCTTTACCAGAATTGGAGGAGTTGAGGAAACAGCTCAAAGAGTTAGTTGATGCTGGCTTAATCAGGCCATCGAAGGTACCCTATGGTGCGCCGATTCTATTTCAGCGTAAGCATGATGGGTTGTTACGGCTGTGTCTAGACTACCGAGCTTTGAACAAGCTGACCATCAAGAACAAGTACCCCATCCCACTCATTGCGAACTTGTTCGATCAACTTGGGAGCGCAAGGTGGTTCACCAAGCTGGATTTGAGTTCAGGCTACTATCAAGTCAGGATCGCGAAGGGAGATGAGCCAAAGACAGCATGTGTCACACGGTATGGTTCGTATGAGTTCTTGGTGATGCCTTTCAGACTCACGAACACCCCAGCAACATTCTGCACCCTTATGAACAAGGTACTTCAGTCATTCCTTGATCGGTTTGTTGTGGTTTATTTGGATGACATTGTGATCGACAGCCATACTTTGGGAGAGCATGTAGACCACTTGAGACAGGTGTTCAAGGTGTTATGGGTGCACAAGCTATTTGTCAAGAGGGAGAAGTGCTCATTCGCCCAACAGGAGATCCCGTTCCTTGGCCACATAATGGGAGGTGGCAGGATACGCATGGATGAAGGCAAGATACACACCATCCTGGAGTGGCAACTGCCAGCCAAGGTCACTGAGTTGAGATCGTTCCTTGGGCTGGTCAACTACTACAAGTGCTTCATCAAAGGTCACTCAGCAATAGCCATGCCATTGACTGACTTACTCAAGAAAGGGAAAGCATGGGAGTGGAGCGCAGGGTGCCAGGAAGCCTTTGATAGGTTAAAGTGGGCTATGATCGAGGAGCCAGTCTTGGCCTTGCCAGACCATGCCAAGCCATATGAGGTGCATACGGATGCATCAGACTTTGCCATAGGGGGTGTGTTGATGCAGGAGGGACGTCCAATCACGTTCGAGAACAGGAAACTGAATGAGACTGAGTGCAAGTACATGGTCCAAGAGAAAGAGATGACTACAGTGGTGCACTACTTGCACACTTAGCGCCATTACCTGTTGGGGTCAAGGTTCGTGGTTAGGATGGACAATATGGCGACCTGCTACTTCCAGACGTAGAAGAAGCTATCCCCCAAGCAGGCGAGATGGCAAGATTTTCTTATGGAATTTGATTTCCAGATGGAGTACAAGCTAGGGTGGGTGAACCTAGTGGCAGACGCCCTGAACAGGAAGGCTAACCTTGCTGCCATTAGCCAACCAAAGGGGTCACTGGTGTCGTGCATCTAAGAGGGACTTGCGCATGATCCTACAGCCAAGGCTTTGATGGAGTACGCCTAGCAAGGTAAGACTAGGCAGTTTTGGTTGCAGGATGGCTTACTGTACACCAGGGGAAGTAGATTGTTTGTGCCGCAGCACGGGAAGCTCTGCAAGGAAGTTTTGCAAGAATGCCATGATTCAAGGTGGGTTGGACACCTTGGAGTGAGCTGTACCTTGGCGTTGATCGAGGACCGATACTACTGGCCGCACATAAGGGACGATGTGGAGGCCTATGTGAAGACTTGTCTTGTGTGCCAACAGGATAAGGTAGAGCTCAAGAAACCAGGCGGTCTCTTGGAACCATTGCCAGTGCCAGAGTGACCATGGGAGAGTGTTTCTCTGGACTTTATAGTCAGTCTACCCAAAGTAGAAGGGTTTGGAAGCATCATGGTAGTGGTGGACAGGTTTTCCAAGTATGGAATCTTCATTCCAGCAACCAAGGAGTGCCCAGTCGAGGAGGCAGCTCGATTGTTCCTGAAAAACATGGTTAAGTACTGGGGAGTGCCAAGGACCATTGTTAGTGATCGGGACGGGCATTTCACTAGCAGGTTCTGGACTAAGTTGTTCAAGCTGTTGGGGTCAGACTTGAACTTTTCCACCAGCATGCATCCACAGACTGATGGGCAGACAGAACGAGTGAATGGACTATTAGAGGTCTACCTCCGGCACTATGTGAGTGCCACACAAAGGGACTGGCCAAAGATACTAGATATTGCGTAATTTTTCTACAACTTACAGAGGAGCGAGGTAATGAACCGGAGCCCATTTGAGGTTGTGACAAGGCAACAACCACTAACACCCGGTTTGATTACTGTAGGTTATATAGGGTCAAATCCAATAGCATACAAGTTTGCCAAGGGATGGCAGGAGCAAATTGACTTGGCCAGAGTTTGTCTACACAAGGTGACCAAGAGGTCGAAGAAGTGGGCAGACCAGAATAGGCGGGACGTGCAGTTCTAGGTTGGAGACTTGGTGTTGGTGAAGTTGCATCCCATTGTGCGCCATAGGGGGCTGCACAAAGGCCTAGTCCGGAGGTATGAGGGACCTTTCCAAGTAGTAAAGAGGGTAGGCAAGGTTGCCTACAAGCTGGATATGCCACCCTGGGTGGGCACGCTAGGCACATCAGGCGCACCAGCAGGTGAGCTAGAGATTGAGGCCCGCAGACCAGGCATGCTGGGGGGTATCTACGTGCAAAGCCTAGCAAACGAGTCCCAACTTGCAAGCCAGCCCGTGAGACCAAGGCCTGGCATACAAGCTGCCCGCACCACATCTAGAAGGGCCCAAGGTGCTGGACACGCAGGGAAGCTTCTAGAAGTAGGCAGGATCAGCAGTAGCATCCTGGCAGATTTGGTTGACCTTGAAAATTAGGAGTTAGCATCCTGATTGATTGTAATCTATATAATCCCATGATTTTAGCCTTTATTCTAGGGATATTGCCATTAAGTGTAAGCTGTAGCCTAAATTATAAATAGAGGGCTACTCCTCCCTTATTTGTACACTATCAGACACTTCTGTTTTAGTGAACACAAGAGTATTTCTAGAATTCTACCTTCTTATCTTGTTTCTCTTTAACTTGCGTAATCAGCCCTTCCCGTTGTTCTAATGCCCGTACGCTTGTGTTTTAGGCTGACTTAGGCATAAAGGAGGAGATTCCAAGCCTAAGGCCGCATGGTTTCTGAGTCTAAGGTCGGAGCCCGTGACACAAGTACCAGCACCCATCGCACATCATGTGCGCACACCCCCCAGCCCCCCAATCGTCGGAACCCCCAATGCCATCAGTTAGGCACTCCGACGATGCTCCGGCAATGGTGCCCCGGGTAAAAAAAAAGTGGCACAAGCACATGCCCAAGCCCAGCATGTGCATCGTGGCTCAAAATCTTAGACTGGGAATGAACTTCATATGCTTAGACATGGAATGAACTCCGTATGCCTAAGCCAACCCACGAAACGAACGTGCGGGCGCTCAGTTGGCCGGAGAGGTAGAATGCGCAAGCCAGGGATCGGCCCGATCCCCTCCCACGTGCTGTCGATCTTGCTACCATAACCCTTGGTCCGGTCTAATCTTAGACTGGGAATGCACTCCGTATGCCTAAGTCAACCCATGAAATGAGCGTTCGGGCATTGAGCCGATCGGAGAGGCATTATGCGTAAACCAGGGATCGGCCCGATCGCCCTCTACGTGCTGTCGGTCCCGCAGGGGCTTAGACATAGAATGAACTCCCTATGCCTAAGCCAACCCATGAAACAGGCGTACCTCGGGGATCAGCTCGGTCCCCCTGCGTGCTGCTGTAACCCTCGATCCGATCCGATCTTAGACTAGGAATGAACTCCGTATGTTTAGACTGGGGATGAACTCCGTATGCCTAAGTCAACCCACAAAGCGAGTGTGTGGGCACTCAGACGACTGAAGAGGCCAGCTGGAGAGGCATAATGCGTAAACCGAGGATCAGCCCGATCCCCCTCTGTGTACTGTCTCAATCCAACTGCCGGTCTTGCTGCCACAACCCTCGATCCGGTTGGGGCTTAGACATGGAATGAACCCCGTATGCCTAAGCCAACCCACGAAACGAGCGTGCGAACGCTTAACTGGCCGGAGAGGCAGAATGAGCAAGCCGGGGATCGGCTCGATTCCCCCCTGTGTGCTGTCGATCCTACTGCTCGACCTACTACCGTAACCTTCAATCCGGTCTGATCTTAGACTGGGAATGAACTTTGTATGCTTAGACATGGAATGAACTCCGTATGTCAAAGCCAACCCATGAAATACGCATACAGGCGCTTAGCCGGGCGGAGAGGCAGAATGTGCAAGTCGGGGACCGACCCGGTCCCCTTGCGAGCTGTCGATCCTACTGTCGTAACCCTCGGTTCGGTCTGATCTTAGACTGGGAATGAACTCTATATGCTTAGACTGGGGATTAACTCCGTATGCCTAAGTCAACCCACGAAGCGAGCGTGCGGGCACTCAGCCAACTGAAGAGGCTAGCCGGAGAGGCATAATGCACAAGCCGGGGATCGGTCAGATCCCCCTCTGCGTGTTGCCAGTCCCACTGCCATAACCCTTGGTCCGGCTAGGGCTTCGACATGGAATGAACTCCCTATGCCTAAGCCAACCCACGAAACGGATGTGCGGGCGCTCAGCTGGTCGAAAAAGCAGAATGCGCAAGCCAGGGATCGGCCCGATCCCCCCTGCGTGCTGCCGATCCTGCTGTCGGAACCCTCCATCCGGTCTGATCTTAGACTGGGAATGAACTCCGTATGCTTAAACTGGGGATGAACTCTATATGCCTAAGTCAACCCACGAAATGAGCGTGAGGGCGCTCAGCCTACCAAAAAGGCCGACCAAAGAGGCATAATGAGCAAGCCGGGGATCAGCCCGATCTCCCTTTGCGTGCTGTCGATCCTGCTGTCGGTCTTGCTGCCATAATCCTCGATCCGACTGGGGCTTAGATAGGGAATGAACTCCGTATGCCTAAGCCAACCCACGAAATGAGCGTGCGGGCGCTCAACCGATCGAAAAGGTAGAATGCACAAGCCGGGGATCGGCCCGATCCCCCACTGCATGCTGTTGATCCTGCTGCTGCAACCCTCGGTCTGGTCTGGTATTAGACTGGGAATGAACTTCGTATGCTTAGACATGGAATGAACTCCGTATGCCTAAGCCAACCCATGAAACGAACGTGCGGGCATTCAGTCGACCAGAGAGGCAGAATGCACAAGCTGGGGTTTGGCCAGATCCCCCCCGCGTGCTGTCGATCTTACTGCCACAACACTTAGTCCGATCCGATCTTAGACTTGGAATGAACTCCATATGCCTAAGTCAACCCACGAAATGAGCATTCGGGCGTTGAGCCAGTCGAAAAGGCATAATGCGCAAGCTGGGGATCAGCCCGGTCCCCCTTTACGTGCTGTCAGTCCCGCTGGGGCTTAGACATAGAATGAACTCCCTATGCCTAAGCCAACCCATGAAATGGCCCTACGGGTGCTCAGCCGACCGAAGAGGTGGAATGCATAACTCGGGGATCGGCCCGATCCCCCCTGCATGCTGTCGCAACTCTCGATCCGATCTGATCTTAGACTGGGAATGAACTCCGTATGCTTAGATTAGGGATGAACTCCGTATGCCTAAGTCAACCCACAAAACGAGCGTGCGGGCACTCAACCGACTGAAGAGGTAGAATGAGCAAGCCAAGGATTGACACGATCCCCCTGCATGCTGTCGATCCTGCTGCCTTAACCCTCCGTTCGATCTAATCTTAGACTAGGAATGAACTCTGTATGCTTAGACTGGGGATAAACTCCGTATGCCTAAGTCAACCCATGAAACAAGCGTGCAGACGCTCAATCGATCGGAAAGGTTGGCTGAAGAGGCATATTACGTAAGTCGAGGATCAGCCCGGTCCCCCTCTACATGCTGTCGATCCCACTACCGGTACTGTTGCCACAACCCTCGGTCCGATTGGGGCTTAGACATGGAATGAACTCCGTATGCCTAAGCCAACCAACGAAACGAGCGTGGGGCGCTCAGCCGATCAGAAAGGTAGAATGCGTAAGCCAAGGATCGGCTCGGTCCCCTCTACGTGCTGCTGATCCTGCTACTGGTCCTACTGTCATAACCCTCGGTCTGATCTGATCTTAGACTGGGAATGAACTCCGTATGCTTAGACATGGAACGAACTTTGTATGCCTAAGCTAACCCATGAAACGAGCGTGCGGGTGCTTAGCCGATCGGAGAGGCAGAATGTGCAAGCCAGGATCGACCCGGTCCCTCTTGCGTGCTGTTGATCCTATTATCGCAACCCTCGATCTGGTCCAATCTTAGACTGGAAATGAACTCTGTATGCTTAAGTCAACCTACGAAATGAGCGTGCAGGCGTTGAGCTGATCGAAGTGGCATAATACCCAAGCCGGGGATCGACTCGATCCCCCTCTGCATGCTATCGGTCCCACTACCACAACCCTCGATCCGGCTGGGGCTTAGATATGGAATGAACTCCCTATGTCAAAGCTAACCCATAAACGGGCGTGCGGGTGTTCAGTTGGCCAGAGAGGTAGAATGCTCAAGCCAAGGATCGGCCCGATCCCTCTTGAGTGCTACCGATCTTGCTGCCGCAACCCTCAGTTCAGTCTGATCTTAGACTGGGAATCAACTCTGTATGCTTAGACTGGGGATGAACTCCGTATGTGTAAGTCAACCCACGAAACGAGCGTGCAGGCGTTCAGTCGACTGGAGAGGCCGATCGAAGAGGCATAATGCGTAAGCTGAGGATCAGCCCGATCCCACTCTACGTGCTACCGATCCAGTTACCGATCCTGCTGCCATAACCCTCGGTCCAGCTAGGGCTTAGACATGGAATGAACTCTGTATGCCTAAGCCAACCCACGAAACAAGGGTGCGGGCGCTCAGCCGACCGGAGAGGTAGAATGTACAAGCCGAGGATCGGCCCAATCCCCTCCTGCGTGCTATCGATCCTGCTGCCACAACCCTCGATCCGGTCTGATCTTAGACTGGGAATGAACTCCGTATGCTTAGACATGGAATAAACTACGTATGCCTAAGCTAACCCACGAAACGAGCGTATGGGTGCACAGCCGACCAGAGAGGCAGAATGCACAAGCCGGGGATCGGTCCAGTCCCTTCTGTGTGCTGTCAATCCTGCTACCGTAACCCTCGGTCCGGTCCGATCTTAGACTGGGAACGAACTCCATATGCCTAAGTCAACCCATGAAACGAGCGTGTGGGCGCTCAGCTGGCCGGAGAGGTAGAATGCGCAAGTTGGGGATCGGTCCGATCCCCACCTACGTGCTACCGATCCTACTGCTGGTCCTACTACCGCAAGCCTCGGTCCGATCTGATTTTAGATTAGGAATGAACTCCATATGCTTAGACATGGAATGAACTCTGTTTGCCTAGGCCAACCCACGAAATGAGCTTACGGGCGCTCAACCGGTCGGAGAGGCAAAATGCGCAAGCTGGGGACCGACTCGATCCCCCCTACGTGCTGTTGATCTTGCTGCCGCAACCCTCGGTCCGGTCTGATCTTAGATTGGGAATGAACTCTGTATGCCTAATTCATCCCACAAAATGAAAATTCGGGCACTGAACCAGCCAGAGAGGCATAATGCGCAAGCCGGGGATCGGCCCGATCCCCCTCTGTGTACTGCCTGTCCTGTTGCCACAACCCTCTGTTCGGCTAGGGCTTAGACAAGGAATGAACTCCCTATGCCTAGGCCAACCCAAGAAACGGACGTACGGGCACTCAACCAGCTAGAGAGGCAGAATGCGCAAGTCAAGGATTGGCCCAATCCCCTCTGATGTTGCCGTTCCTACTACCGCAACCCTTGGTCCTGTCTGATCTTAGACTGGGAATGAACTCCATATGCTTAGACTGGGGATGAACTCCATATGCCTAAGTCAACCCATGAAACGAGCGTGCGGGCTCTCAGCCGATCGAAGAGGCATGATGCAAAAGTCAGGGATCAACCCAGTCCCCCTCTGCGTGCTGTCGATCCTGCTACCAGTCCTGCTGCCACAACCCTCGGTTCGACTTGGGCTTAGACATGGAATGAACTCTGTATGCCTAAGCTAGCCCATGAAACGAGTGTGCAGGTGCTCAGCCAGTCGGAAAGGTAGAATACGCAAGTCGAGGATCGACCCGATCCCCCTTACGTGCTGTCGATCCTGCTACCGTAACCCTTGGTCTGGTCTGATCTTAGATTGGGAATGAACACTGTTTGCCTATGTCAACACACGAAATGAGCGTACGGGCGCTGAGCCTACCGAAGAGGTATCATGCTCAAGCCAGAGATCGGCCCGATCCCCCTCTACGTGTTGTCGGTCCCGCTGCCACAACCCTTGGTCCGGTTGGGGCTTGGACATTGAATGAACTCCCTATGCCTAAGCCAACCCACGAAACGAGCGTGCGGACGCTCAACCGACTGGGGAGGTAGAATGCGTAAGCTAGGGATTGGCTCAGTCCCCCTTGCGTGCTATCGATTCTATTACCGCAACCCTCAATCTGATCTAATCTTAGACTGGGGATAAATGCCGTATGCCTAAGTCAACCGACGAAACGAGCGTGCGAACGCTCAGCAGACCAGAGAGGCAGGATGCGCAAGCCGGGGATCGAACGGGTGGTAGGTGGGTTTCAGCACATCTTCATATTTCTGCCATGCCAATGCCATTTTTATGGCTTGTAAATTCATACAATGGTCCCCTACGCCTTCATGTGAAGTTTCGTGGCAAGATGACCCGTTTTCTATTTTTCATGATTTTCGAAACTTTTAACGGTTTGGGATTTTTTAAACTTTTTTTAGAAAGAGTTTTGTCCCTAAATTTGGTAGAGGTGATCCTCATATTTTTGTTGGCATGAACAAAAAAATTCAGCTAAAAACTGAAGTGGAGAAGATTTTGTGACCGTTTGAAAAAAGTGTCCCCATTTCAGACACTTTAATGGCTACTGGCAGCAAACCTATAAAATCTCAAATGCTCTTTAAGGGGGTGTGAGTTCTCGAGGTTCGATGAGGGATAGGGGGCCAATATAAGGGCCAAGTACCAGTAACCATCACACATTTTGAGCACAACCCCCCGACCCCCTCAATCGCTGGAATCCCCATTGGCGTCGGTTAGGCTCTTTGGTGATGCTCCAATGATGCTCCGACGATCGTGCCCCGGGTGAAAAAAAATGCAGCACCAGCACATGCCCAAGCCCAGCGTGTGCACCGTGGCTCAAACTCTTAGACTGGAACTTCTTATGCTTAGACATGGAATGAACTCCGTATGTCTAAGCCAACAAACGAAACGAGTGTGCGAGGACTCAATCGATCGGAGAGGCAGAATACGCAAGTCGGGGATCGACTCGGTCCCCCTCTACGTGCTGCCGGTCCCACTGCCACAACCCTCAGTTCGACTGGGGCTTAGACATGGAATGAACTCCCTATGCCTAAGCCAACCCACGAAATGGGTGTGCGGGTGCTCAGTCGGCCGGAGAGGTAGAATGCGCAAGTCAGGGATCGGGCCGATCCCCCCTACATCGCAACCCTCGATCCGGTTCGATCTTAGACTAGGAATGAACTTCATATGCTTAAATTGGGGATGAACTTCGTATGCCTAAGTCAACCCATGAAACGAGCGCGCGGGCGCTCAGCCGGTCGGAGAGGCCAATCGGAGAGGCAGAATGCATAAGCCGGGGATTGACCCGATCCCCCCTACGTGCTATCGATCCTACTGCTGGTCTTACTACCACTACCCTCGGTCCAGTTTGATCTTAGATTGGGAATGAACTCTGTATGCTTAGACATGGAATGAACTCCGTATGCCTAAGCTAACCCATGAAACGAGTGTATGGGCGCTCAATCGATCGAAGAGGCAGAATGCGCAAGTCAGGGACCGGCCCGATCCCCTTTTGCGTACTGTCGATCCTGCTGCCACAACCCTCGGTCCAGTCCGATCTTAGACTAGGAATGAACTCCGTATGCCTAAGTCAACCCATGAAATGAGCTTTCGAGTGCTGAGCCGGTCGGAAATGCATAATGCACAAGCTGGGGATCAGCCTGATCCCCTTCTGCGTGCTGCCGATCCAACCACCACAACCGTCGATCTGACTGGGGCTTAGACATAGAATGAACTCCCTATGCCTAAGCCAATCCATGAAATGGGGGTGTGGGCGCTCAGCCATCCGGAGATGCAGAATGCGTAAGTCAAGGATCGACCCAATCCCTACTGCGTGTTACCGATCCTGCTACCGCAACCCTCGGTCCGGTCTGATCTTAGACTAGGAATAAACTCCGTATGCTTAGACTGGGGATGAACTCCGTATGCCTAAGTCAACCCACGAAATGAGCGTATGGGTGCTCAGTCGGCTGGAGAGGCATAATGCGCAAGCCGGGGATCGACCCGATCCCCCTCTGCTTGCTGCCGATCCCGCTGCCTGTCCTGCTGCCCCAACCCTCAATCCAACTGGGGCTTAGACATGGAATGAACTCTGTATGCCTAAGCCAACCCATGAAACGAGCGTACGGGCACTCAGTCGATCGGAGAGGCAGAATGCGCAAGCCAGGGATCAACTCGGTCCCCCCTACGTGCTGCCAATCCTGCTATTGGTCCTGCTGCCACAACCCTTGGTCTGGTCTGATCTTAGACTAGGAATGAACTCCGTATGCTTAGATATGGAATGAACTCCGTATGCCTAAGCCAACCCATGAAACGAGCGTGCGGGCGTTCAGCCGGCCGGAGAGGTAGAATGCATAAGCCGGGGATCGACTCGATCCCCTCCTGTGCGCTATCGATCTTATTGTCGCAACCCTCGATCCGATCCACTCTTAGACTGAGAATGAACTCTGTATGCCTACGTCAACCCATGAAACGAGCGTGCGGGCGCTGAGCCGACCGGAGAGGCATAATGTGCAAGCCGGGGATCGGCTCGGTCCCCCTCTACGTGCTATCGGTCCAACTGCCACAACCCTCGCTCCAGCTAGGGCTTAGACATGGAATGATCTCCCTATGCCTAAGCCAACCCACGAAACAGGCGTGCGGGTGCTCAGCCGATCAGAGAGGCAGAATGCGCAAGCCGGGGATCGGCCCGATCCCCCTTGCGTGCTATCGATCCTGCTGCCGCAACCCTCGGTCTGGTCTGATGTTAGACTGGGAATGAACTCTATATGCTTAGACTTGGGATGAACTCCGTATGCCTAAGTCAACGCACGAAACGAGCGTGCAGACGCTCAGCCGACCAGAGACGTAGGATGCGCAAGCTGGGGATCGAACGGGTGGTAGGTGGGTTCAAGCACATCTTCATATTTCTGCCATGCCAATGCCATTTTTAGGGCTTGTAAATTCATACAATGGTCCCTTACACCTTCATGTGAAGTTTCGTGCCAAGACGACACGTTTTCTATTTTTCATGATTTTTGAAACTTTTTACGGTTCAAGATTTTTTAAAATTTTTTTAGAAAGAGTTTTGTCCCCAAATTGGTAGAGGTGATTCTTTCTATTTTTTCTGGCATGCACAAAAAAATTCAGCTAAAAAATTGAAGTGGAGAAGATTTTGTGACCATTTGAAAAAAGTGTCCCTATTTCAAACACTTTAATGGCTACTGGCAGCAAACCTATAACATCTAAAATGCTCTTTAAGGGGGTGTGAGTTCTTGAGGTTTGATGAGGGATAGGGGGCCAATATAAAGGCCAAGTACCAGAACCCATCGCACATCATGTGTGCACACCCCCTGGCCCCCCAATCACCGGAACCCCCAATGCCACCGATTAGGCTCTCCGACGATGCTCTGATAATGGTGCCCTGAGCGAAAAAAATCTGGTACCAGCACATGCCCGAGCCCAGCATGTGCACCATGCCTCAAACTCTTAGACTGGAAATGAACTCTGTATGCTTAGACATAAAATGAACTCCGTATAACTAAGCCAACCCATGAAACGAGTGTGCGGGCGCTCAGCCGACTGGAGAGGTAGAATGCACAAGCCGGGGATCGGCCCGATCCTTCTCTGTGTGCTGCCGGTCCCGTTGCCACACTCAGTCCAACTGGGGCTTAGACATGGAATGAACTCCCTATGCCTAAGCCAACCCATGAAACGGGCATGCGGGTGCTCAACCGTCCGGAGACGCAGAATGCGCAAGTCGGGGATCGGCCCGGTCCCCCTGCGTGTTGCCGATCCTGCTACCACAATCCTCGATCCAGTTTGATGTTAGACTGGGAATGAACTCCGTATGCTTAGACTGGTGATAAACTCCATATGCCCCCTGCGTGCTATCAATCCTACTGCCACAACCCTCGGTCTGGTCAGATCTTAGACTGGGAATGAACTCCGTATGCCTAAGTCAACCCATGAAATGAGCGTTCGGGCCTTGAGCCGGCTGGAGAGGCATAATGCACAAGTTGGGGATAGTCCCGGTACCCCTCTGCGTGCTGTTGATCACGTTGCCACAACCCTCGGTCGACTGGGGCTTAGACATGGAATGAACTCCCTATGCCTAAGCCAACCCACGAAACGAGCGTACGGGCGCTCAGCCTATCGGAGAGGTAGAATGCGTAAGCCAGGGATCGGCCCGATCCCGCCTGCATGCTACCGATCCTGCTGTCACCACCCTCAGTCTAGTCCGATCTTAGATTGGGAATGAACTCCGTATGCTTAGACTGGGATGAACTCCGTATGCTTAGACTAGGATGAACTTCGTATGCCTAAGTCAACCAACGAAATGAGCGTGTGGGCGCTCAGTCGGTCGGAGAGGTAGAATGTGCAAGCTAGGAATCGGCCTGGTCCCCCTCTGTGTGCTGTCGATCTTGCTGTTGGTCCTGTTACCGTAAGCCTCAGTCTGGTTCGATCTTAGACTGGGAATGAACTCTGTATGCTTAGACATGGAATGAACTCCATATGCCTAAGCCAACCCATGAAACGAGCATGCGGGCACTCAGCCGACCGTAGAGGTAGAATGCGCAAGCCGGGGATCGACTCAGTCCCCTTTTGCGTGCTGCCAGTCCCACTGCCATAACCCTCGGTCTAGCTGGGGCTTAGACGTGGAATGAACTCCCTATGCCTAAGCCAACCCATCAAACAGGCGTGCGGGCGCTCAGTCGATCGGAGTGGTAGAACGCGCAAGCCGGGGATCAGCTCGGTTCCCCTACGTGCTGTCGATCCTGCTGTCGCAACCCTCGGTCCGATCCTATCTTAGACTGGGAATGAACTCCGTTTGCCTAGCTCAACCCACGAAATGATAGGTGTTGAACCAGTTAGAGAGGCATAATGCGCAAGCCAGGGATCGGCTCGATCCCCCTCTGCGTGCTGCCGGTCCCGCTACCACTACCATCGGTCCAGGTGGGGCTCAGACATGGAATGAACTCCGTATGCCTAAGACAACCCATGAAATGAGCGTGCGGGCGGTCAGTCGACCGTAGAGGCAGAATGCGCAAGCTGGGGATCGACCCGGTCCCCCTACGTGCTGTCGATCCTGCTACTGGTCCTGTTGTCGTAACCCTCGATCCAGTCTGATGTTAGACTGGGAATGAACTCCATATGGTTAGACAAGGAATGAACTCCGTATGCCTAAGCCAACCCATGAAACGAGCGTGTAGGTGCTCAGCCGATCGAAGAGGCAGAATGTGCAAGCCAAGGATCGGCCCGATCCCCCCTGCGTGCTGTCGATCCTGCTGCTGCAACCCTCGATCTGGTCCGATCTTAGACTGGGAATTAACTCCGTATGCCTAGGTCAACCCATGAAATGAGCGTACGGGCGCTGAGCCGATCAGAAAGGCATAATGCGTAAGCCGAGCATCAGCCCAATCCTCCTCTGTGTGCTGTCGATCTCGCTGCCACAACACTCGGTCCGGCTAGGGCTTAGACATGGAATAAACTCCCTATGCCTAAGCCAACCCACAAAACGGGTGTGCGGGCGCTCAACTGGCTGGAGAAGCAGAATGCGCAAGCTGGGGATCGGCCCGGTACCCCCTACGTGCTATCGATCCTGCTGTCGCAACCCTCGGTCTGGTTCGATCTTAGACTAGGAATGAACTTCGTATGCTTAGACTGGGGATGAACTCCGTATGCCTAAGTCAACCCACCAAATGAGCGTGCGGGTGCCCAGCCGACCAGAGAGGCAGGATGCATAAGCCGGGCATCGAACGGGTGGTAGGTCGGTTCAAGCACATCTTTATATTTTTGCCATGCCAGTGCCATTTTTATGACTTGTAAATTCATACAATGGTTCCCTAAGCCTTCATGAGAAGTTTTGTGGCAAGACGACCCGTTTTCTATTTTTCATGATTTTTGAAACTTTTTGTGGTATTGGATTTTTAAAACTTTTTTTAGAAAGAGTTTTGCCCCCAAATTTGGTAGAAATGATCCTTGCATTTTTGTTGGCATGCACAAAAAAATTCAGCTAAAAACTCGAAGTGGAGAAGATTTTGTGACCGTTTGAAAAAAGTGTCCCCATTTCAGACACTTTAATGGCTACTAGTAGCAAACCTATAAAATCTCAAATGCTCTTTAAGGGGGTGTGAGTTCTCGAGGTTTGATGAGTGATAGGGGGCCAATATAAGGGCCAAGTACCAGCACCCATCTCACATCATGTGCGCACACCCCCCGGCCCCCCCAATCGTCGAAACCCCAATGCCGCCGGTTAGGCTCTCCAGCGTTGGTGGCCTGGGTGAAAAAAATGCGGCACCAGCACATGCCCGAGTGTAGTATGTGCACCGTGGCATAAAATCTTAGACTGGGAATGAACTCTATATGCTTAGACATGGAATGAACTCCGTATGCCTAAGCCAACCCATGAAACGAGCGTGCGGGCGCTCAGCCGGCATGAGAGGCAGAATGCACAAGCAGGGGATCAACCTGGTCCCCCCTACGTGCTATCGATCCTACTATTGCAACCCTCAGTTCGATCCGATCTTAGACTGGGAATGAACTCCATATGCATAAGTCAACCTATGAAACGAGCGTTCGGGTGCTGAACCGGTTGAAGAGGCATAATGCGCAAGCTGGGGATCGGCCCGATCCCCCTCTACGTGCTGTCGATCCCGCTGCCACAACCCTCGGTCTGGCTGGGGCTTAAACATGGAATGAACTCCCTATGCCTAAGCCAACCCACGAAACGGGCGTGCGGGTGCTCAGCTGGCCGAAAAGGTAGAATGTGCAAGTCGGGGATCGGCCCAGTCCCTCTTGCTGCTGTCGATCGTGCTGCCCCCCAATCGTCGGAACCCGCAATCCATCGGTTAGGCTCTCCAACGATGCTCCGACGATGCTGCCCCTGGCGAAAAAAATGCGACACCATCACATGCCTGAGCCCAACATACGCACCGTGGCTCAAAATCTTAGACTAGGAATGAACTCCGTATGCTTAGACATGGAATGAACTTCGTATGCCTAAGCCAACCCACGAAATGAGCGTACGGGTGCTCAGCCGATCGGAGAGGCAGAATGCGCAAGCCAGGGATCGGCCCGATCCCTTTCTGTGTGCTGTCGATCCTACTGCCGCCACCTTCAGTCTGATTTGATTTTGACTGGGAATGAACTCCGTATGCTTAGACTGGGGATGAACTCCGTATGCTTAAGTCAACCCACGAAACGAGCGTGCGGGCGGTCAGAAGGTCGAAGAGGCAAAATACACAAGCTGGGGATCGACTTGATCCCCCCTGTGTGCTGTCGATCCTGCTGCTAGTCCTGCTACCGCAAGCCTTGGTCCGACCGATCTTAGACTGGGAATGAACTCCGTATGCTTAGACATGGAATGAACTCCGTATGCCTAAGCCAACCCATGAAATGAGCTTACGGGTGCTCAGCCGACCGGAAAGGCAGAATGCGTAAGCCGAGGATCGGCCTGGTCCCCCCTGTGTGCTGTCAATCCTGCTGCCGCAACCCTCGATCTGGTCCAATCTTAGACTGGGAATGAACTCCATATGCTTAGACTGGGGATGAACTCCATATGCCTAAGTCAACCCACGAAACGAGCATTCGTGTGCTCAATCGACCAGAGAGGCAGGATGCACAAGCCGGGGATCGAACGGGTGGTAGGTGGGTTGAAGCACATCTTCATATTTCTGCCATGCCAATGCCATTTTTATGGCTTGTAAATTCATACAATGGTCCCCTAAGCCTCCATGTGAAGTTTCGTGGCAAGACGACCTGTTTTCTATTTTTCATGATTTTCAAAACTTTTTACGGTTCGAGATTTTTTTAAATTTTTTTAGAAAGAGTTTTGTCCCCAAATTTGGTAGAGGTGATCCTTGTATTTTTTTTTGGAATGCACAAAAAATTTCAGCTAAAAACTCAAAGTGGAGAAGATTTTGTGACCGTTTGAAAAGAGTGTCCCTATTTTAGACACTTTAATGGCTACTGGTAGCAAACCTATAAAATCTCAAATGCTCTTTAAGGGGGTGTGAGTTCTCGAGGTTTGATGAGGGACAGGGGGCCAATATAAGGGCCAAGTACCAGCACCCATCGAACATCATGTGCATATACCACCCCGGCCCCCCAATCACCGGAACCCCCAATGCCGCCGGTTAGGCTCTCCAGTGATGCTCCGGTGATGGTGCCCCGAGTGGAAAAAATGTGGCACCAATACATGCTTGAGCCCAGCATGTCCACTGTGGCTCAAAATCTTAGATTGGGAATGCACTCCGTATGCTTAGACATGGAATGAAATCTGTATGCCTAAGCCAACCCACGAAATGAGCGTGCGGGCACTTAGCAGGCCAGAGAGGCAGAATGAGCAAGCCAGGGATCGGCCCAATCCACCCCTGCGTGTTGTCAATCCTGCTGCTGCAACCCTCAGTCTGATCTGATCTTAGACTAGGAATGAACTCCGTATGCATAAGTCAACTCATGAAATGAGCGTGCAGGCGCTGAGCCGACCGAAAAGGCATAATGCGCAAGTTAGGGATCGGCCTGATCCCCCTCTGCGTGCTGCCGGTCCTGCTGCCACAACCCTCGGTCCGGCTAGGGCTTAGACATGGAATGAACTCCCTATGCCTAAGCCAACCCATGAAATGGGCGTGCGGGTGCTCAGTCGACCGGAGAGGCAAAATGCGCAAGCCGGGGATCGGCCCGATCCCTACCGCTTGCTGTCGATCTTGCTACCGCAACCCTCTGCCCGATCCGATTTTAGACTTGGAATGAACTTCGTATGCTTAGACTGAGGATGAACTCCATATGCCAAAGTCAATCCACGAAACCAGTGACCGGGCGCTCAGCCAGTCGGAGAGGCATAATACGCAAGCTGGGGATCAGCTTGGTCCCCCTCTGCGTGCTGTCGATTGCGCTGCCGGTCCTGCTACCACAACCCTCAATCCGGTTGGGGCTTCGACATGGAATGAACTCCCTATGCCTAAGCAACCCACAAAATAGGCTTGCAGGCGCTCAGCTAGCTGGAGAGGCATAACACGCAAGCCAGGGATCAGCCCGATCCCCCTCTATGTGCTACCGATCTCGCTTACGGTCTTGCTACCACAACCTTCTGTTCGACTGGGGCTTAGACATGGAATGAACTCCATATGCCTAAGCCAACCTTCGAAATGAGCGTGCAGGTGCTCAGCCAGTCGAAGAGGCAGAATGCATAAGCCGGGGACCGGCCCAGTCCCCCCTGCATACTGTCGATCCTACTGCTGGTCCTGCTCCCACAACTTTCGATCCGATCTGATCTTAGACTAGGAATGAACTCCGTATGCTTAGACATGGAATGAACTCCGTATGCCTAAGCCAACCCATGAAATGAGCGTCCTGGCACTCAGTCGACCGAAGAGGCAGAATATGCAAGTTAGGGATCGACTCGATCCCCCCTATGTGCTGCTGTAACCCTCCGTCTGATCTGATCTGACACTGGGAATCAACTCCGTATGCTTAGACTGGGGATGAACTTTGTATGCCTAAGTCAACCCACGAAATGAGCGTGGGGGCGTTCAGCCGACCAGAGAGGCAGGATGCGCAAGCCAGGGATCGAACGGGTGGTAGGTGGGTTCAAGCACATCTTCATATTTCTATCATGCCAATGCCATTTTTATGGCTTGTAAATTCATACAATGTCCCCTAAGCCTTCATGTGAAGTTTCTTGGCAAGACGACCCGTTTTTTATTTTTCATAATTTTTGAAACTTTTTATGGATCGGGATTTTTTAAAATTTTTTTAGAAAAATTTTTGTCCCCAAATTTGGTAAAGGTGATCCTCGTATTCTTGTTGACATGCAAAAAAAAAGTCAGCTAAAAACTCGAAGTGGAGAAGATTTTGTGACCGTTTGAAAAAAGTGTCCCCAAGTCAGACACTTTAATTGCTACTGGCAGCAAACCTATAAAATCTCAAAAGCTCTTTAAGGGGGTGTGAGTTCTCGAGGTTTGATGAGGGATAGGGGGCCAATATAAGGGCCAAGTACCAGCACCAATCGCACATCATATGCGCACACCCCCCGGCCCCCCCAATCGCCGGAACCCTCAATGCCGCCAGTTAGGCTCTCCGGTGATGCTCCGACGATGGTGCCCCGAGAGTAAAAAATGTGATGCCAGTACATGCCCGAGCCCAGCATCTGTACCGTGGCTCAAACTCCTAGACTGGGAATGAACTCCGTATGCTTAGACATGGAATGAACTCCGTTTGCCCAAGCAAACCCACGAAACGAGCATACGGGCGCTCAGCCGGCTGGAGAGCCAGAATGCGCAAGCCGGGGATTGACCTGGTCCCCCCTGCGTGCTGTCAATCCTGTTGCCGCAACCCTCAGTCTAGTTTGATCTTAGACTAGGAATGAACTCCGTATGCATAAGTCAACCCACGAAATGACCGTGCGAGCGCTGAGCCGATCGAAGAGGCATAATGCGCAAGCCGGGGATTGACCCGATCCCCCTTTGTGTGTTGCCGGTCCCACTACCATAACCCTCGGTCCAGCTGGGGCTTAGACATGGAATGAACTCTCTATACCTAAGCCAACCCATGAAACGGGCATGCGGGCGCTCAGCCGACCGGAGAGGTAGAATGCATAAGCCGGAGATTGGCTCGGTCCCCTTTACGTGCTACTGATCCTACTGCCACAAACCTCGATCCGGTTCGATCTTAGACTGGGAATGAACTCCGTATGCTTAGACTAGGGATGAATTCCGTATGCCTAAGTCAACCCATGAAATGAGCATACGGGCGCTTAGCCGGCTGGAGAGGCATAATGCGTAAGCTGAGGATCAACCCGATCCCTCTCTACAAGCTGCCGATCCCACTGCCAGTCCTGCTGCCACAACCCTCGATCCGACTAGGGCTTAGACATGGAATGAACTCTGTATGCCTAAGCCAACCCATGAAACGAGCGTACGAGCGCTCAACCGACTGGAGAAGCAGAATACGTAAGTCAGGGATCGGCTTGACCCCCCCTACATGCTGTCGATCCTACGGTTGGTCCTGCTGCCACAACCCTCGGTCCGTTCGAACCTTAAACTGGGAATGAACTCCATATGCTTAGACATGGAATGAACTCTGTATGCCTAAGCCAACCCATTAAACGAACGTGCAAGCGCTCAGTTGGCCAGAGAGGCAGAATGCGCAAGCTGGGGATCAACCCGATCCTCCCTGCGTGCTATCGATCCTGCTGTCGCAACCCTTGGTCCAATCAAATCTTAGACTAGGAATGAACTCTGTATGCCTAAGTCATCCCACGAAACGAGCATGCGGGCGCTGAGTAGGTCGGAGAGGCATAATGCGCAAGCCGGGGATCGGCCCCATCTGCGTGCTGCTGGTCCTACTGCCACAACCCTTGGTCTAGCTGCGGCTTAGACATGGAATGAACTCCCTATGCCTAAGCCAATGCATGAAACGGGCATGTGGGTGCTCAAACCGGCCAGAGAGGTAGAATGCACAAGTCGGGGATCGACCCGATCCTCTCTACGTGCTGCCGATCCTACTGTTGTAACCCTCAGTCTGACTCAATCTTAGACTGGGAATGAACTCCATATGCCTAAGTAAACCCACGAAACAAGATTACGGGCGCTCAGTTGGCTAAGGAGGCCGACCGAAGAGGCATAATGCGCAAGCTAAGGATCAGACCGGTCCCCCTCTGCGTGTTGCCGATCACGCTGTCGGTCCTGCTATCACAACCCTCGGTCCGACTGGGGCTTAGACATGGAATGAACTCCATATAGCTAAGCCAACCAATGAAACGAGCGTGCGGGTGCTCAGTCGATCGAAGAGGCAGAATGCGCAAGCCGGGGATCGGCCCGGTCCCCCTCTGCGTGCTATCGATCCTGCTGCTGGTCCTGCTACTGGTCCTGCTACCGCAACCCTCGATCCGATCTGATCTTAGACTGGGAATGAACTTTGTATGCGTAGACATGGAATGAACTCCGTATGCCTAAGCCAACCCATGAAATGAGCATGCGGGCGCTCAGCCGGCCGGAGAGGCAGAATACGTAAGCCAGGGATCGACCTGGTCCCCTTTGCGTGCTGTCGATTCTGCTATCGTAACCTTCAGTCTGGTCTGATCTTAGACTGAGAATGAACTCCGTATGCAAAATTCAACTCACGAAACAAGCGTGCAGGCATTGAACCGATCGAAGAGGCATAATACACAAGCCAGGGATCGACCCAGTCCTCCTCTGCGTGCTGCTGGTCCCGCTGCCACAACTTTCGATCCGGCTAGGGCTTAGACATGGAATGAACTCCCTATGCCTAAGCCAACCCACGAAGTGGGCGTGCAGGTGCTCAGCCGACCAGAGAGGTAGAATACGGAAGTCGGGGATCAGCCCTGTCCCCTCTGCGTGCTCTCGATCCTGCTGTCGCAACTCTTTGTCCGATCCAATCTTAGACTGGGAATGAACTCCGTATGCTTAGACTAGGGATGAACTCCGTATGCCTAAGTCAACCCATGAAACGACCGTGCGGGTGCTCAGTCGACCGGAGAGGCCGGCCGAAGAGGCATAATGCGCAAGCTGAGGATCAGCCCAGTCCCTCTTTACGTGCTGCCGATCTCGCTGTTAGTCCTGCTGCCACAACCGTCGGTCCGACTGGGGCTTAGATATCGAATGAACTCTGTATGCCTAAGCCTACCCATGAAATGAGCGTGCGGGCACTCAGCCAATCGGAGAGGTAGAATGCGCAAGCCTGGGATCGGCTCGGTCCCCCCTGCATGCTATCGATCCTACTGTCGCAACCCTCGGTCCGATCCGATCTTAGACTGGAAATGAACTCCGTATGCTTAGACTGGGGATGAACTCCGTATGCCTAAGTCAACCCACGAAACGAGCGTACGGGCGCTCAGCCGACCGAAGAGGTCGACCGGAGAGACATAATGCAAAACTCGAGGATCAGCTCGGTCACCCTCTGCGTGCTGTCGATCCCATTGCCGATCCTGCTGCCACAACCCTCGGTCCGACTGGGGCTTAGACATGGAATGAACTCCGTATGCCTAAGCCAACCCAAAAAAAAACACGTGCGGGTGCTCAGCAGGCCAGAGAGACAGAATGCACAAGCCGGGGATCGGCCCGGCCCCCCTGCATGCTGTTGATCCTGCTGCTGGTCCTACTGTCGTAATCCTCGATCCGATCCGATCTTAGACTAGGAATGAACTCTGTATGCTTAGACATGGAATGAACTCCGTATGCCTAAGCCAACCCATGAAATGAGCGTGTCGGCGCTCAATCGACCGGAGAGGCAGAATGCACAAGCGGGGGACCGACCTGATCCCCCTACGTGCTGTCCACCTGCTACCGCAACCCTCAGTCCGGTTCGATCTTAGATTGGGAATGAACTCCGTATGCCTAAGCCAACCCATGAAATGAGTGTGTGGGCGCTCAGTCGACCAGAGAGCTAGAATGAGCAAGCCGGGGATCGACCCGATCCCTCCTGCGTGCAGTCGATCCTACTATCGCAACCCTCGATCTGGTCCAATCTTAGACTGAGAATGAACTCTGTATGCCTAAGTCAACCCATGAAACGAGCATTCGGGTGTGAGGTCGGCTAGAGAGACATAATGCACAAGATGGGGATCAACCCGGTCACCCTCTACGTGCTGTCGATCCCGCTGCCGGTCCTGCTGCCACAACCCTCGGTCGGGTTGGGGCTTAGACATGGAATGAACTCCGTATGCCTAAACCAACCCATGAAAAGAGTGTGCAGGTGCTCAGCCGGTCGGAGAGGCAGAATGCACAAGCCGGGGATCGGCTCGGTCCCCCCTACATACTACTGATCTTACTGCTGGTCCTGCTGCCGCAACAGTCAATCGGATCCAATCTTAGACTGGGAATGAACTCCATATGCTTAGACATGGAATGCACTCCCTATGCCTAAGCCAACCCACGAAACGGGCGTGAAGGCGCTCAGCCCGTCGGAGAGGTAGAATACGCAAGCCGGAGATTGGCCCGGTCCTCTCTGCGTGCTGTCGATCCTACTGCCGCAACCCTCAATCCGATTTGATCTTAGGCCAGGAATGAACTCTGTATGCTTAGACTGGGGATGAACTTCGTATGCCTAAGTCAACCCACAAAACGAGTGTGCGGACGCTCAACCGATCATAGAGGCTGATTGAAGAGGCATAATATACAAGTCGGGGATCAGCCCGGTCCCCCTCTACACGTTGCCGATCTCGCTGCCGATCCTGCTGCCGGTCCTACTGCCATAATCCTCAGTTCGGTTGGGTCTTAGACATGGAATGAACTCCGTATGCCTAAGCCAACCTGCGAAACAAGCGTGCTGGCGTTCAGCCAACCGGAGAGGTAGAATGTGCAAGTCGGGGATTGGCCCGATCCCCCCTATGTGCTGCCGATCCTGCTACTGCAACCCTCGATTTGGTCCAATCCTAGACTGATAATGAACTCCGTATGCTTAGACATGGAATGAATTCTGTATGCCTAAGCCAACCCATGAAAAGTGCATGCAGGCGCTCAGCCGATCGGAGAGGCACAATACGAAAATCGGGGATCGACCCGGTCCCCTCTGCGTGCTGTCGATCCTATTACCAGAACCCTCAGTCTGGTCTAATCTTAGACTGGGAATGAACTCCGTATGCCTAAGTCAACCCACGAAATGAGCGTGTGGGCGTTGAGCCGATCGAAGAGGCATAATGCACAAGTCAGAGATTGGCCTAGTCCAACTCGGTGTGCTGTCGATCCCGCTGCCACAACCCTCGATCCAACTGGGGCTTAGACATGGAATGAACTCCCTATGCCTAAGCCAACCCAAGAAACGGGCGTGCGGGCACTCAGCCTACCGGAGAGGCAGAATGAGCAAGCCGAGGATTGGCTCGGTCCCCCCTACGTGCTACCAATCCTGTTGCCGCAACCCTCGGTTCGGTCTGATGTTAGACTGGGAATGAACTCTGTATGCTTAGACTGGGATGAACTTCGTATGCCTAAGTCCACCCACGAAATGAGCTTATGGGCGATCAGCCCGATCCCCCTCTACATGCTACCGATCCCGTTACCGGTCCTGCTGTCGATCCTGTAACCGGTCCTGCTGCCATAACCCTCGGTCCGACTAGGGCTTAGACATAGAATGAACTCTGTATGCTTAAGCCAACCCATAAAACGAGCGTACGGGAGCTCAGCCGGCCAGAGAGGTAGAATGCACAAGCTAGGGATTGGCTCAATCCCCCCTTGCGTGCTGCCAATCCAGCTGCTGGCCCTGTTGTCGTAACCTTCGATCTGGTTCGATCTTAGACTGGGAATGAACTCCGTATGTTTAACATGGAATGAACTCCGTATGTTTAACATGGAATGAACTTTTTATGCCTAAACCAACCCACGAAATGAGCGTGCGGGCACTCAGCCGATCGGAGAGGCAGAATGCGCGAGTCGAGGATCGACCCGGTCCCCCCTGTGTGCTATCGATCCTGCTACCGCAACCTTTGGCCCGGTCTGATCTTAGTCTGGGAATTAACTCTGTATGCCTAAGTCAACCCACGAAAAGAGCGTACGGGCATTGAACCGACTGGAGAGGCATAATATGCAAGCCAGAGATCGACCCGATCCCCTTCTATATGCTACCGGTCCCACTACCACAACTCTCGGTCCGGCTGGTGCTTAGACATGGAATGAACTCCCTATGCCTAAGCCAACCCATGAAATGGGCGTGCAAGTGCTCAACCGGCCGGAGAGGCAGAATGCGCAAGCTGGGGATCGACCCGATCCCCCCTGCGTGCTGCCGCAACCCTCGATCCGGTCCGATCTTAGACTAGGAATGAACTCCATATGCTTAGACTAGGGATGAACTCTGCATGCCTAAGTCAACCCATGAAATGAGCGTGTAGGCGCTCAGCCGACCAGAGAGGTAGGATGCACAAGTCGGGGATCGAACGGGTGGTAGGTGGGTTCAAGCACATCTTCATATTTCTGCCATGCCAATGCCACTTTTATGGCTTGTAAATTCATACAATGGTCCCCTAAGCCTTCATGTGAAGTTTCGTGGCAAGACGACCAGTTTTCTATTTTTCACGATTTTTGAAACTTTTTGCGGTTCAAAATTTTTTAAAATTTTTTTAGAAAGAGTTTTGTCCCCAAATTTTATAGAGATGATCCTTGTATTTTTGTTGGTAGTCACAAAATAATTCAGCTAAAAACTCAAAGTGGAGAAGATTTTGTGATCGTTTGAAAAATGTGTCCCCATTTCAGACACTTTAATGGCTACTGGCAGCAAACCTAGAAAATCTCAAATGCTCTTTAAGAGGGTGTGAGGGATAGGGGGCCAATATAAGGGCCAAGTACCAGCACCCATCGCACATCATGTGTGCACACCCCCTCAGCCCCTCAATCATTGGAACCCCAAATGCCGTCGGTTAGGCTCTCCGACGATGCTCCGACGATGGTGCCCTGGTCGAAAACAATGCAGCACCAGCACATGCCCGAGCCAAGCATGTGCACCATGGCTCAAAATCTTAGACTGGGAATGAACTCTGTATGCTTAGACATGGAATGAACTCTGTATGCCTAAGCCAACCCATGGAACGAGCGTGCGGGCGCTCAGCCGGCCAGGGAGGCAAAATGCGTAAGCCAGGGATCGGCCTGATCCCCCTTACGTGCTGTCGATCCTGTTGCTAGTCCTGCTGCCGTAATCCTTGGTCCGGTCTGATCTTAGATTGGGAATGAACTCTGTATGCTTAGACGTGGATTGAACTCCGTATGCCTAAGCCCGCCCATAAAATGAGCGTGCGTACGCTCAGTTGGCCGAAGAGGCAGAATGCACAAGCCAGGGACCAGCCCAATCCCTCATACGTGCTATCGATCCTACTGCCATCCGGTCTGATCTTACACTAGGGATGAAATTCGTACGCCTAAGTCAACCCACGAAACAAGCGTGCGGGAACTCAGCCAACCGGAGAGGCATAATGCACAAGCCGGGGATCAGCCCGATCCCCTTCTGGGTCCTGCCGATCTCGCTGTCGGTCCTACTGCAACAACCTTCGGTCCGACTGGGGCTTAGACATGGAATGAACTCCATATGCCTAAGCCAACCCACAAAACGAGTGTGCGGGTTCTCAACCGACCGAAAAGGTAGAATGCGCAAGCCAGGGATCGACCCGGTCCCCCCCTACGAGCTGCCAATCTTACTGTTGGTCCGACTACCGCAACCCTCATTTTGGTCCGATCTTATACTGGGAATGAACTCCGTCTACTTAGACATGGAATGAACTCCGTATGCCTAAGCAATCCCACAAAACGAGCGTACGGTTGCTCAGTCGACTGGAGAGGCAGAATGCGTAAGCCGGGGATCGACCAGGTCCCCCCTGTGAGCTGTCGATCCTGCTGCTGTAACCTTCGGTCCAATCTGATCTTAGAATGGCAATGAACTCCGTGTGCCTAAGTCAACCCACGAAACGAACGTGCGGGCACTGAGCATATCGGAGAGGCATAATGCGTAGGCTCGGGATCGACCCGATCCCCCTTTGCGTGCTACCGGTCCCACTGCCACAACTGTCGGTCTGGCTAGGGCTTAGACATGGAATGAACTCTGTATGCCTAAGCCAACCCACGAAACAGGCGTGCGAGTGCTCAGCCGGCCGAAAAGGCAGAATGCTTAAGTCGGGGATCGGCCCGATCGCCCTTACATGCAGTCGATCCTGCTATCGTAACTCTTGGTCCGGTCTGATCTTAGACTAGGAATGAACTTTGTATGCTGAGACTGGGGATGAACTCCGTATGCCTAAGTCAACCCACGAAACAAGCGTGCGAGCGCTCAGCCGAGCAGAGCGGCAGGATGCGCAAGCCGAGGATCGAACGGGTGGTAGGTGTGCTCAAGCACATCTTCATGTTTCTACTATGCCAATGCCATTTTTATGGCTTGTAAATTCATACAATGGTCCCCTAAGCCTTCATGTGAAGTTTTGTTGCAAGACGACCCGTTTTCTATTTTTCAAGATTTTTGAAACTTTTTCGGTTTGGGATTTTTTAAAAATTTTTTAGAAGGATTTTTATCCCCAAATTTGGTAGAGGTGATCCTTGTATTTTTGTTGGCATGCACAAAAAAATTCAGCTAAAAAATCAAAGTGGAGAAGATTTTGTGACCGTTTCAAAAAAGTGTCCCCATTTTAGACACTTTAATGGCTACTGGCAGCAAACCTATAAAATCTCAAATGCTCTTTAAGGGGGTGTGAGTTCTCAAGGTTTGATGAGGGATAGGGGGCCAATATAAGGGCCAAGTATCAGCACCCATTGCACATCATGTGCGCACACCCCCCGACCCTCCAATCGCCGGAACCCTCAATGCAACCGGTTAGGCTATCTGGCAATGCTCCGACGATGGTGCCTCGGGCAAAAAAAATGAGGCACCAGCACATGCCCAAGCCTAGTATGTGCACCGTGGCTCAAAATCTTAGACTGGGAAAGAACTCCGTATGCTTAGACAAAGAATGAACTCTGTTTGCCTAAGCCAACCCACGAAACGAGCGTGTGGGCACTCAGCCGGCCGGAGAGGCAGAATGTGCAAGCCAGGGATCGGCCTGGTCCCCCCTACGTGCTGTTAATCCTGCTGCTGCAACCCTCGGTCTGGTCCAATCTTAGACTGGGAATGAACTCCGTATGCATAAGTCAACGCACGAAACGAGCGTGCGGGCGCTGAGCCGGTCGAAGAGGCATAATGCGCAAGCTGGGGATCGGCCCAATCTCCCTCCGCGTGCTGTCGATCCCACTGCCATAACCATCAGTCCAGCTGGGGCTTAGACATGGAATGAACTCCCTATGCCTAAGCCAACCCATGAAATGGGCGTGCAGGCGCTCAGCTAGCCGGAGAGGTAGAATGCACAAGCTGAGGATCGACCGGTCCCCGTGCGTGCTGTCGATCCTGCTGCCGCAACCCTCGGTACGATCTGATCTTAGGTTGGGAATGAACTTCGTATGCTTAGACTGGGGATGAACTCCGTATGCCTAAGTCAACCCACAAAACGAGCGTGCGGACGCTCAGCCGACCAGAGAGGCAGGATGCGCAAGCCGGGGATCAAACGGGTGGTAGGTTGGTTCAAGCACATCTTCATATTTCTGCCATGGCAAAGCCATTTTTATGGCTTGTAAATTCATGCAATGGTCCCATACACCTTCATGTGAAGTTTCGTGGCAAGACGACCCGTTTTCTACTTTTCATGATTTTTGAAACTTTTTACGGTTTGAGATTTTTTAAAATTTTTTTAGAAAGCATTTTGTCCCCAAAATTGGTAGAGGTGATCCTTGTATTTTTTTTGGGATGCACAAAAAAATTCAGCTAAAAACTCGAAGTGGAGAAGATTTTGTGACCGTTTGAAAAAAGTCTCCCCATTTTAGACACTTTAATGGCTACTGGCAGCAAACCTATAAAATCTCAAATGCTCTTTAAGGGGTTGTGAGTTCTCGAGGTTTGATGAGGGATAGGGGGCCAATATGAGGGCCAAGTACCAGCACCCATCGCACATCATGTGCGCACACCCCCGGCCCTCCCAATCGTCGGAACCCCCAATGCTGTCGGTTAGGCTCTCCGACGATGCTCCGGTGATGGTGCCCCGGGCGAGAAAAAGGTGGCACCAGCAAATGCCTAAGCCCAGCATGTGCACCATGGCTCAAACTCTTAGACTGGGAATGAACTCCGTATGCTTAGACATGGAATGAACTTCGTATGCCTAAGCCAACCCACGAAATGAGCGTACGGGCGCTCAGCCGGCCGAAGAGGTAGAATGCGCCAGTCGGGGATCGACTCGATCCCCATCTGCATGCTGCCGGTCCCGCTGCCACAACCCCAGGTCCAGCTGGGGCTTAGACATGGAATGAACTCCCTATGCCAAAGCCAACCC
Source organism: Durio zibethinus (assembly GCF_047325235.1). Classification (NCBI taxonomy): domain Eukaryota; kingdom Viridiplantae; phylum Streptophyta; class Magnoliopsida; order Malvales; family Malvaceae; genus Durio; species Durio zibethinus. The sequence goes on from NC_143181.1 coordinate 22,098,362, forward strand.
ATAAAACGGGCGTGCGACCGCTCAACCGACCGGAGAGGTAGAATGCGCAAGCTGGAGATTGGCCCGGTCTCCCCTGCATGCTACAATCCTGTTGTCGCAACCCTCGGTCCAGTTCGATCTTAGATTGGGAATGAACTCCATATGCTTAGACTGGGGATGAATTCCAAATGCCTAAGTCAACCCACGAAACGAGCATGCAGGCGCTCAGCTGGCCGAAGAGGCAGAATGCGTAAGCCGGGGATGAACTCTGTATGCCTAAGTCAACCCATGAAACGAGCATGTGTGCGCTCAGCCGAATGGAGAGGCTGGTCAGAGAGACATAATGCACAAGCTGGGGATCAGCCCAATCCCCTTCTGCGTGCTGTCGATGCCGCTATCGGTCCTGCTGCCACAACTCTCGGTCCGGCTGGGGCTTAGACATGGAATGAACTCCGTATGCCTAAGCCAACCCATGAAACGAGCGTGCGAGCGCTCAGCCGGTCGAAGAGGCAGAATGCGCAAGCCGTGGATCGGCCCGTCCCCTCTGCATGCTATCGATCCTGCTGCCACAACCCTCGGTCTGATCTGATCTTAGACTAGGAATGAACTCCATATGCTTAGACATGGAATGAACTCCGTATGCCTAAGCCAACCCATGAAATGAGTGTGCGGGTGCTCAGTCGGTCGGAGAGGCAGAATGCGTAAGCCAGGGACTGGCCCAGTCCCCCCTATGTGCTGTCGATCCTGCTATCGTAACCCTTAGTCCGATCCGATCTTAGACTAGGAATGAACTTCGTATGCCTAAGTCAACCCATTAAATGAGCTTTCGGGCACTGAGGCAACTGGAGAGGCATAATGTGCAAGTCGGGGATCAGCTCGGTCCCCCTCTGCTTGCTATCGGTCTCGCAGCCACAACCCTCAATCCGGCTGGGGCTTAGACATGGAATGAACTCCCTATGCCTAAGCCAACCCATGAAACGGACGTGCGGGCACTCAACAGGCCAGAGAGGTAGAATGTGCAAGCCATGGATTAGCTCGGTCCACCCTGCATGCTGCCAATCCTACTATCGCAGCCCTCGATCTGGTCTGATCTTAGATTGGGATGAACTCTGTATGCTTAGACTGGGGATGAAATCCGTAGGCCTAAGTCAACCCACGACACGAGCGTACGAGCACTCAGTCGGTCGGAGAGGCCGACTGAAGAGACATAATGCCCAAGCTTGGGATCAGCCCGATCCCCCTTTGCATGCTGGCGATCCCGCTGTCGATCCTACTGTCAAAACCCTCGGTTCGACTGGGGCTTTGACATGGAATGAACTTTGTATGCCTAAGCCAAGCCACGAAATGAGCATGCGAGTGCTCAGCCAGCCGAAGAGGCACAATGCGCAAGCCGGGGATCGACTCGGTCCCCCATCCGTGCTGCCGATCCTGCTACTGGTCCTGCTGTCGCAACCATTAGTCCGATCTGATCTTAGTTTGGGAATAAACTCCATATGCTTAGACATGGAATGAACTCCGTATGCCTAAGCCAACCCATGAAATGACCGTGCGAGCGCTCAGCCGGTCGAAGAGGCAGAATGCGCAAGCCGTGGATCGGCCCGGTCCCCCCTGCATGGTATCGATCCTGCTGCCACAACCCTCGGTCTGATCCGATCTTAGACTAGGAATGAACTCCATATGCTTAGACATGGAATGAACTCCGTATGCCTAAGCCAACCCACGAAACGATCGTGCGGGGGCTCAGCCGATCGGAGAGGCAGAATACGCAAGATGGGGATAGCCTGGTCCCCCCCTGCGTACTATTGATCCTGCTATCGCAACCCTCAGTCCGGTCTGATCTTAGACTGGGAATGAACTCTGTAAGCCTAAGTTAACCCATGAAATGAACGTGCGGGCGTTGAGCCGACCGGAGAGGCATAATGCACAAGCCGAGGATCGGCCCGATCCTCCTCTGTGTGCTGTCGATCTCGCTGCCACAACCCTTGGTTCGGTTGGGGCTTAGACATGGAATGAACTCCCTATACCTAAGCCAACCCATGAAACGGGTGTACGGGCGCTCAGCCGGTCTGAGAGGCGGAATGCGCAAGCTGAGGATCAGCCCGGTCCCCCCTACGTGCTTCCGATCCTATAGTCGCAACCCTCGGTCCTGTCCGATCTTAGACTGGGAATGAACTTCGTATGCTTAGACTGGGGATGAACTCTGTCTGCCTAAGTCAACCCAGGAAACGAGCGTGCAGACGCTCAGCCGACCAGAGAGGCAGGATGCGCAAGCCGGGGATCAAACGGGTGGTAGGTGGGTTGAAGCACATATTCATATTTCTGCCGTGCCAATGCCATTTTTATGGCTTGTAAATTCATACAATGGTCCCCTACCCCTTCATGTGAAGTTTCGTGGCAAGATGACCCGTTTTCTATTTTTCATAATTTTGAAAACTTTTTACGGTTTGGGATTTTTTAAAATTTTTTTAGAAAGAGTTTCACAATTTTCACAATTTTCACTTTTCACAATTGTTGGCATGCATAAAAAAATTCAGCTAAAAACTCAAAGTGCAGAAGATTTTTTGACCGTTTGAAAAAAGTGTCCCCATTTCAGACACTTTAATGGCTACTGGTAGCAAACCTATAAAATCTCAAATGCTCTTTAAGGGGTGTGAGTTCTTGAGGTTTGATGATGGATAGGGGGCCAATATAAGGGCCAAGTACCAGCACCCATCGCACATCATGTGCGCACACCCCCTGGCCCCCCAATCGTCAGAACCCCCAACGTCGTCGGTTAGGCTCTTCGGCGATGCTCTGGAGATGGTACCTCGGGCGAAAAAAATGTGGCACCAGCACATGCCCGAGCCCAGTATGTGCACCATGGCTCGAACTCTTAGACTAGGAATGAACTCTGTATGCTTGGACATGGAATGAACTCTATATGCCTAAGCCAACCCACGAAACAAGTGTGCAGGCGCTCAGCCAGCCGGAGAGGCAGAATGTGCAAGCAAGGGATTGGCCCGGTCCCTCTCTGCACGCTGCCGGTCCCGCTGCCACAACCATTGGTCCGACTGGGGCTTAGACATGGAATGAACTCCCTATGCCTAAGCCAACCCACAAAACGGGCATGCGGTTGCTCAGCCGATCAGAGAGGTAGAATGCCCAAGCTGAGGATCAGCCCGATCCCCCTTGCGTACTGTCGATCCTGCTGTCGCAACCCTCGGTCCAGTTCGATCTTAGACTGGGAATGAACTCTGTATGCTTAGACTGGGGATGGACTCCGTATGCCTAAGTCAACCCATGAAACGAGCGTGCGGGCGCTCAACCGATCGAAGAGGCAGAATGCTCAAGCCGAGGATCGACCTGGTCCCCCCTGTGTGGTATCGATCCTGCTGCTGGTCTTGCTGCTGCAAGCCTCGGTCCAGTCTGATCTTAGCTTGGGAATGAACTCTGTCTGCTTAGACATGGAATGAACTCCGTATGCCTAAGCCAACCCACGAAAGGAGCATGCGGGCGCTCAGTCGGTCGGAGAGGTAGAATGCGTAAGCCGAGGACCGACCCGGTCCCCCCCCGTGTCTGTCGATCCTGCTGCTGCAACCCTCGGTCTGATCTGATCTTAGACTGGGGATGAACTCTGTATGCCTAAGTCAACCCATTAAACGAGCGTTCGGGCACTGAGCCAGTCGAAGAGGCATAATGCGTAAGTCGAGGATCAACCCGGTCCCCCTCTGCGTGCTGTCGGTCCTTTTACCACAACCCTCAATCCGGCTAGGGCTTAGACATGGAATGAACTCCCTATGCCTAAGCCAACCCATGAAATGGGCGTACGGGCGCTCAGTCGGCCAGAGAGTCAGAATGCGTAAGCTGAGGATCTACTCGGTGCCCCTTGCATGTTGTAGATCCTGCTATCGTACCCTTCAGTCTGGTCCGATCTTAGACTGGGAATGAGCTCCGCATGCTTAGACTAGGGATGAACTCCGCATGCCTAAGTCAACCCATGAAATGAGCATGCTGGCTCTCAGCCGACGGAAGAGGCCGATCAGAGAGACATAATACATAAGCCAGGGATCTGCCCAGTCCCCCTCTGTGTGCTATCGATCCCGCTGTCGGCCCTGCTGCCACAACCCTCGGTTCGGCTAGGGCTTAGACATGGAATGAACTCCATATGCCTAAGTCAACCCACGAAATGAGCGACCGGACGCTCAGTCGACCAGAGAGGCAGGATGCGCAAGTCGGAGATCGAACGGATGGTAGGTGGGTTGAAGCACATCTTCATATTTTTGCCATGGCAATGCCATTTTTATGGCTTGTAAATTCATACAATGGTCCCCTATGCCTTCATGTGAAGTTTCCTGGCAAGACGACCCGTTTTCTATTTTTCATGATTTTTAAGACTTTTTACGATTTGGGATTTTTTAAAATTTTTTTAGAAAGCGTTTTGTCCCTAAATTTGGTAGAGGTGATCATTGTATTTTTGTTGGCATGCACAAAACAATTCAGCTAAAAACTCGAAGTGGAGAAGATTTTGTGACCGTTTGAAAAAAGTGTCCCCATTTCAGACACTTTAATGGCTACTGGCAGCAAACCTATAAAATCTCAAATGCTCTTTAAGGGAGTGTGAGTTCTCAAGGTTTAATGAGGGATAAGGGGCCAATATAAGTGCCAAGTACCAGCACCCATCACACATCTTGTGCGCACCCCCCGGTCCCCCCAATTGTTGATTAGGCTCTCCGACGATGCTCCGACGATGGTGCCGCTGGCAAAAAAAATGCAGCACCAGCACATGACCAAGCCCAACATATGCACCGTGGCTTAAACACTTAGACTGGGAATGAACTCCACATACTTAGACATGGAATGAACTTTGTATGCCTAAGGCAACCCACGAAATGAGAGTACGGGCACTCAGCTGGTCGGAGAGGCAGAATGCGCAAGCTGGGGATCGGCCCGATCCCCCTCTGCATGCTGCCAGTCCGACTACCACAACCTTCAGTTCGACTGGGGCTTAGATGTGGAATGAACTCCCTATGCCTAAGCCGACCCACGAAACGGGCGTGCGATCTCTCAGCCGGCCGAAGAGGAAGAATACGTAAGCCAGGGATCGGCTCGATCCCCCCTACGTGCTATAGATCCTACTGCCGCAACCCTCGGTCCAGTTTGATCTTACACTGGGAATGAACTCGGTATGCTTAGACTGGGGATGAACTCTATATGCCTAAGTCAACCCACGAAACGAGCGTGCGGGTGCTCAGCCGACCAGAGTGACAGGATGCGCAAGTCAAGGATCGAACGGGTGGTAGGTGGGTTCAAGCACCTCTTCATATTTCTGCCATGCCAATGCCAATTTTATGGCTTGTAAATTCATACATTGGTCCCCTAAGCCTTCATGTGAAGTTTCGTGGGAAGACGACCCGTTTTCTATTTTTCACAATTTTGGAAACTTTTTGCGGTTTGGGATTTTTTTTAAATTTTTTTACAAACAATTATGTCCCCAAATTTGGTAGAGGCGATCCTTGTATTTTTTTTGGCATGCACAAAAAAATTCAGCTAAAAACTCGAAGCGGAGAAGATTTTGTGATCGTTTGAAAAAAGTGTCCCCATCTCAGACACTTTAATGGCTACTGGAAGCAAACCTATAAAATCTCAAATGCTCTTTCAGGGGGTGTGAGTTCTCGAGGTTTGATGAGGGATAGGGGTCCAATATAAGGGCCAAGTACCAGCACCCATCACACATCATGTGCGCACACTCCCCGGCCCCCCTAATCGTCGGAACCCCCAATGCCGTCAGTTAGGCTCTCCAGCGATGCTTCGACGATGGTGCCCCGGGCGAAAAAAATGCGGCACCAGCACATGCCTGAGCCCAGCATGTGCACCATGGCTCAAAATCTTAGACTGGGAATTAACTCCGTATGCTTAGACATGGAATGAACTCCATATGCCTAAGCCAACCCATGAAACGAGCGTGCGGGCGCTCAGCCGGTCGAAGAGGCAGAATGCGCAAACCGGGGATCGGCCCAATCCCCCCCTACGTGCTGTCGATCTTGCTGCCATAACCCCCGGTCCGGTCTGATCTTAGACTGGCAATGAACTCCATATGCACAAGTCAACCCACGAAATGAGCGTGCGGGCGCTGAGCCGACCTAAGAGGCATAATGCGCAAGCCAGTGATCGGTCCAATCCCCCTTTTCGTGCTACCGGTCCTGCTACCACAACCCTCGGTCTGATTGGGGCATAGACTTGGAATGAACTCCCTATGCCTAAGCCAACCCATGAAATAGGCATGTTGGCGCTCAGCCGACCGGAGAGCCAGAATGCGCAAGTCGGGGATCGGCCCGATCCCCCTTGCATGCTACCGATCCTGCTGCCGCAACCCTCGATCCGGTTTGATCTTAGACTGGGAATGAACTCCGTATGCTTAGACTGAGGATGAACTCCATATGCCTACGTCAACCCGTTAAATGAGTGTGTGGGCGCTCAACCAGCCAGAGAGGGCGGTCGGAGAGGCATAATGTGCAAGCCGCGGATCAGCCCAGTCCCCCTCTATGTGCTACCGATACCGCTGCCTATCCTGCTGCCACAACCTTCAGTCCGGTTGGGGCTTAGACATGGAATGAACTCTGTATGCCTAATCCAATCGACGAAACGAGCGTGCGGGCGCTCAGTCGGTCGGAGAGGCAGAATCATAAATCGGGGATCAGCTCGATCCCTCCTGCGTGCTATCGATCCTGCTGCCACAACCCTTGATCTGATCTGATCTTAGACTGGGAAAGAACTCCGTATGCCTAAGTCAACCCATGAAACGAGCGTGCGGGTGTTGAGCCGGCCGAAGAGGCATAATGCGCAAACCGAGTATCAGCCCGGTCCCCCTCTGCGTGCTGTCGGTCCTGTTGCCACAACCCTCGATCTGACTGGGGCTTAGACATGGAATGAACTCCTTATGCCTAAGCCAACCCACGAAACGGACGTGCGACCGCTCAGCTGGCCGGAGAGGTAGAATACTCTAGCCAAAGATCAGCCCGATCCCCCCTGCGTGCTACCGATCCTGCTGTCGCAACCCTCGGTCTGATCCGATCTTAGACTGAGAATGAACTCCATATGCTTGACTAGGGATGAACTCCATATGCCTAAGTCAACCCTCGAAATGAGCGTACAGGTGCTCAGTCGACCAAAGAGGCAGGATGCGTAAGCTGGGGATCGAACGGGTGGAGAAGATTTTGTCACTATTTGAAAAAAGTGTCCCCATTTCAGACACTTTAATGGCTACTGGCAGCAAACCTATAAAATCTCAAATGCTCTTTAAGGGGGTGTGACTTCTCGAGGTTTGATGAGGGATAGGGGGCCAAGATAAGGGCCAAGTACCAACACCATCGCACATCATGCGTGCACACCCCCTGGCCAACCTAATCGTCGAAACCCCCAATACCTCCGGTTAGGCTCTCTGGCGATGCTCCGACGATGGTGCCCCGGGCGAAAAAAATGAGGCATTAGCACATGCCCAAGCCCAGCATGTGCACCGTGGCTCAAAATCTTAGACTGGGAATGAACTCTGTTTGTTTAGACATGGAATGAACTCCGTATGCCTAAGCCAACCCACGAAAAGAGCGTGTGGTCACTCAGCCGATTGGAAAAACAGAATGTGCAAGTCGGGGATCGACCTAGTCCCCCCTACGTGCTATCGATTCTGCTACCGCAACCCTTGATCCGGTCTGATCTTAGACTGGAAATGAACTCTGTATGCAGAAGTCAACCCATGGAACGAGCGTACGGGCGCTGAGCCAGTCGAAGAGGCATAATGCGCAAGCCGAGGATCAGCCCGGTCCCTCTCTGTGTGCTGTCGATCCCACTACTACAACCCTCGGTCCGACTGGGGCTTAGACATGGAATGAACTCCCTATGCCTAAGCCAACCCATGGAACGGGTGTGCAGGCGCTTAGTCAACCGGAGAAGCAGAATGCACAGGCTGGGGATCAGCTCGATCCCCCCAACGTGCTACCAATCTTGCTGCCGCAACCCTCAGTCTGGTCCGATCTTAGACTGGGAATGAACTCCATATGCTTACACTGGGGATGAACTCCGTATGCCTATGTCAACCCACGAAATGAGCGTGTGGGCGCTCAGTCGACTGGAGAGGCCGATCGGAGAGGCATAATGCGTAAGTTGGGGATTAGCCCGATCCTCCTCTGCGTGCTGTCGGTCCTGCTGCCACAACCCTCAGTCTGGTTGGGGCTTAGACATGGAATGAACTCCCTATGCCTAAGCCAACCCACGAAACCGACGTGCGACGCTCAGTCGGCCAGAAAGGTAGAATGTGCAAGCCGGGGATTGGCCTGGTCCCCCTTACGTGCTACCGATCCTGTGCCACAACCCTTGGTCAGGTTCGATCTTAGACTGGGAATGAACTCCGTATGCTTAGACTGGGGATGAACTCCGTATGCCTAAGTCAACCCACGAAACGAGCGTGTGAGCGCTCAGCCGATTGGAGAGGCACAATGCGCAAGCCGGGGATCAGCCCGATCCCACTCTGCATGCTGCCGATCCCGCTGCCGGTTCTGCTGCCACAACCCTCGGTTTGGCTGGGGCTTAGACATGGAATGAACTCCGTATGCCTAAGCCAACCCACGAAACGAGCGTACGGGCACTCAGCCGGTCGGAGAGGCAAAATGCGTAAGTCAGGGATCGACCCAGTCCCCCCATACGTACTGTCGATCCTGTTGCTGCAACCCTCGATCCAGTCCGATCTTAGACTGGGAATGAACTCCGCATGCTTAGACATGGAATGAACTCTGTATGCCTAAGCCAACCCATGAAAAAAGCATGCGAGCGCTCAGCCGGCTAGAGAGGCAGAATGTGCAAGCCAGGGATCGGCCCGATCCCCCCTGCGTGCTGTCGATCCTGCTACCGTAACCCTCGATCTGATCCGATCTTAGACTGGGAATGAACTCCGTATGGCTAAGTCAACCTATGAAATGAGCGTGCAGGCGTTGAGCCTATCGGAGAGGCATAATGCGCAAGTCGGGGATCGGCCCGGTCCCCCTCTGCATGTTGCCGGTCCCACTGCCACAACCCTCGGTCCCGCTAGGGCTTAGACATGGAATGAACTCCCTATGCCTTAGCCAATCCATGAAATGGGCGTGTGGGCGCTCAGCCAGCCGAAGAGGCAGAATGCGCAAGCTGGGGATCGACCTGGCCCCCTCTGCGTACTGTCGATCCTACTGCCACAACCCTCAGTCCGGTCCAATCTTAGATTGGGAATGAACTCCATCTGCTTAGACTGGGGATGAACTCCGTATGCTTAAGTCAACCCACGAAACGAGCGTGCGGGCGCTCAACCGACCAGAAAGGCAAGATGCGTAAGCCGGGGATCGAACGGGTGGTAGGTGGGTTCAAGCACATCTTCATATTTCTGCCATAGCAATGCCATTGTTATGGCTTGTAAATTCATACAATGGTCCCCTAAGCCTTCATGTGAAGTTTCATGGCAAGACGACCCGTTTTCTCTTTTTCACGATTTTCGAAACATTTTACGGTTCGGGATTTTTTAAAATTTTTTTAGAATGATTTTTGTCCCCAAATTTGGTAGTGGTGATCCTTGTATTTTTTTTGGCATGCACAAAAACATTCAGCTAAAAACTCGAAGTGGAGAAGATTTTGTGACCGTTTGAAAAAAGTGTCCCCATTACAGACACTTTAATGGCTACTGGCAGCAAACCTATAAAATCTCAAATGCTCTTTAAGGGGGTGTGAGTTCTCAAGGTTTGATGAGGGATAGGGGGCCAATATAAGGGCCAAGTGTCACACCCTGGGGGGGCACGCCAGGCGCATCAGGCGCACCAGCAGGCGAGCCAGAGGTTGAGGCCCGCAGACTAGGCGTGCTAGCAGGTATCTATGCGCAAAGCCTAGCAAACGAGTTCAGAACACCCGCCCAACTTGCAGGCCAGCTCCTGAGACCAAGGCCTGGCATACAACTGCCCGCCCCACATCCAAAAGGGCCCAAGGTGCTGGACACGCAAGGGAAGCTTCTAGAAGCAGGCAGGATCAGCAGCAACATCCTGGTAGATTTGTTTGACCCTGAAAATTAGGAGTTAGCATCCTAATGGATTGTAATCTGTATAATCCCATGATTTTAGCCTTTATTCTAGGGATATTTCCATTAAGTGTAAGCTGGAGCCTCAACTATAAATAGAGGGCTGCTCCTCCCTCATTTGTACACAATTAAACACTTCTGTTTTAGTGAATACAAGAGCATTTCTAGAATTCTGCCTTCTTATCATGTTTCTCTTTAACTTGCGTAATCATCCTTTCCCGTTGTTCTAGTGCCTGTACACTTGTGTTTTAGGTTGACTTAGGCATAAAGGAGGAGATTCCAAGCCTAAGGCCGCATGATTTCTGAGTCTAAGGTCAGAGCCCGTGACAGTTGGTATCAGAGCAAGTTCGATTCTGCGTGTTTGTGTTGTGCAGGTTAGAGGAGATGGCATCCCAAAGTGATGCTGCTAACCAACAACCAGAGGCTCAGGAGCAGGGGCGTGGAAGAGGGAGGAAAGCTAGTTCTAGAGATATTTGGTCTACCATGGACGGTAGGCTGGCCAAGGTGGAGGTGACCATGGGTGACATGGGGGAGAAGGTTGAGGGGGTCGAGACTCACATTGCATCGCTAGACTCCATAGGGGAGGAGATCCAAAGTGAGCTGCAAGCTGCTCTCAACAAAGGCTTGGACGTGTTCACCCAAAAGAATTAGACCTTGGAGGCTGAAGTGCTGACCTTGCGCGATGGCATGGAGGCCATGCGCCAGCAGATGGAAGAGCTTACCAATGAGCTCATTGCTTGTAAGACTGCCATTAGGAATGGCATGTTTGCTGGAGTGTCCAAGTCTAGATTGGATGTCCCCAAGCCTAAGGAGTTCAAGGGGACTAGGGCAGCCAAGGAAGTAGATAACTACCTTTGGGGTATGGAGCAGTACTTCCAGGCCATGGGCATGCAAGACAAGGCAATAAAGGTAAGCACCGCTGCTATGTATCTCACTGATGTAGCCTTATTGTGGTGGAGGCACAGGTGTGATGATGTCAGGCATGGGAGCGCCAAGATTGGAACCTGGTTAGAGTTCTAAAAGGAGTTCAGAGAATAATTTTACCCAGAGTATGCCAATGATGAGGCGCAGGCAAAGTTGCGCAGGTTGAGCCAGTAAGGGGACATAAGGGAGTATGTCTAGAAATTCTCTGAACTGATGCTATAGATCTTGGATCTTGACGAGAAGGATGCTTTATTTGCTTTCATGGATGGGCTGAAGCCATGGGTGAAGCATGAGCTACAAAGGAGAGGAGTTCATGACTTGGCTAAAGCCATGACTACTGTCGAGGCCTTGATAGAGTTCAAGCCTCTGAACAAGTTCGAGTTTACCAAGCCCAAAGGTAAGGGCAGGGATGATAGGGACCGAAAGAAGCAATCCAAAGGGAAAGACCGTGACCAAGAGTCCAAGGATATAGATCGAGACCATTCAACCAAGGATGGCGAGAGGAAGCCACCAGCAGGCAAGTGGAAAGCAAAGGGGGATCGAGAGCCACTAGCATGCTACCTATGTGGAGGGAGCCACATAGTGCACAATTGCCCATAGAAGGGCAAGCTGGCTGCTATAGACAAGGAGTTTGACGAGGAGCTAGAGTCAGGGGCAGCAAAGCTTGGGTCATTGGTGCTCAATGCTATCCAGAGTAAGGGGAACCGCAAGCCAAAGGGCTTGATATTTACGGATCTGATGGTTACGGGTCAGAAGGTGAGCGCACTGGTGGACACAGGTGCCTCACATCTTTTTATTTCAAGTGATGGAGCCTGAAAGCTCAGACTAAAAGTGCAGAAAGGGATTGGTACCATCAAAACGGTGAACTCCAACGAAGTTCCAGCCATTAGAGTAGCGCGAGGAGTGGAGTTGCAACTTGGAGACTAGAAAGGCAAGGAGAACATTGAGGTAATACCCCTTGACGGCTATGAGTTTGTGATTGGGTTGGATTTCCTTGTTTGGATTAACGCCCTCCTTGTGCTTTTTGTCGATTGTGTTTACATCTTGGATGCACAGTGCCAATGCCTAGTGCCATTGAGGAGAGGGTCTGGAGTTGGGTCGCGGGTGGTGTCAGCCATCCAATTTGCCAAGGTGATAAGCAAACAAGAAGACACCTTCTTGGCAGCCCTGAAATATGATGAGCCAAGGGAGAAGGAGACCGAGTCACCCTTGGAGGTGCTAGAAGTGCTGAAGACCTTTAGTGATGTGATGCCCGCAAAGCTACCTAGCAAGCTACACTTAAGAGAGAGGTGGACCATAAGATCGAGTTGGTGTCTGAGGCCAAGCCACCAGCTAGAGCCCCTTACCAAATGTCTCCACCAGAGTTGGAGGAGTTGAGGAAGCAGCTCAAAGAGTTAGTTGATGCTGGCTTCATCAGGCCATCGAAGGCACCCTATGGTGCACCAGTTCTATTTCAACGCAAGCATGATGGGTCGTTGTGGCTGTGCATAGACTACCGGGCTTTGAACAAGCTGACCATCAAGAACAAGTACCCCATCCCACTCATTGCGAACTTGTTCGATTAACTTGGGAGCGCAAGGTGGTTCACCAAGCTGGATTTGAGGTTAGGCTACTATCAAGTCAGGATCACAGAGGGAGATGAGCCAAAGACAGCATGTGTCACTCGGTATGGTTCGTATGAGTTCTTGGTGATGCCCTTCGGACTCATGAACACCCTAGCAACATTCTGCACCCTTATGAACAAGGTACTTTAGTCATTCCTTGATCGGTTTGTTGTGGTTTATTTGGATGACATTGTGATCTACAGCCAGACTTTAGGAGAGCATGTAGACCACTTGAGATAGGTGTTCGAGGTGTTACGGGTGCACAAGCTGTTTGTCAAGAGGGAGAAGTGCTCATTCGCCCAGCAGGAGATCCCATTCCTTGGCCACATAGTGGGAGGTGGCAGGATACGCGTGGATGAAGGCAAGATACACGCCATCCTAGAGTGGCAACCACCAACCAAAGTCACTAAGTTGAGATCGTTCCTTGGGCTGGTCAACTACTACAGGTGCTTCATCAAAGGTCACTCGGCAATAGCCACGCCATTGACTAACTTGCTCAAGAAAGGGAAAGCATGGGAGTGGGGCACGGGGTGCCAGGAAGCCTTTGACAGGTTGAAATGGGCTGTGATCGAAGAGCCAGTCTTGGCCTTGCCAGACCATGCCGAGCCGTATGAGGTGCATACAGATGCATCAGACTTTGCCATAGGGGGCGTGTTAATGTAGGAAGAACGTCCAGTCGCGTTCGAGAGTAGGAAGCTGAACGAGACTGAGTGCAAGTACACGGTCCAAGAGAAGGAGATGACTGCAATGGTGCACTGCTTGTGCACTTGGCACCATTACTTGTTGGGGTCAAGGTTCATGGTTAGGACAGACAATGTGGCAACCAGCTACTTCTAGACATAAAGGAAGCTATCCCCCAAGCAGGTAAGATGGTAAGATTTTCTTACGGAATTTGATTTCCAGATGGAGTACAAGTCGGGATGGGCGAACCTAGTGGTAGACGCCCTGAGCAAGAAGGCTAACCTTGCTACCATTAGCCAACCAGAGGGGTCACTAGTGCCGTGCATCGAGGGACTTGCCCATGATCCTACAGCCAAGGCTTCGATGGAGTACACCCAGCAAGGTAAAAGTAGGCAGTTTTGGTTACAGGATGGCTTGCTGTACACCAGGGGTAGTATACTGTTTATGCCGTAGCACGGGAAGCTCCGTAAGGAAGTTTTCCAAGAATGCCATGATTCAAGATGGGCTAGACACCCCGAAGTGAGCTGCACCTTGGTGCTGATCAAGGACCGGTACTACTGGCCGTACATGAGGGAAGATGTGGAGGCCTATGTGAAGACTTGTCTTGTGTACCAACAGGACAAGATAGAGCTCAAGAAACCAGGCAGTCTCTTGGAGCCATTGCCAATGCCAGAGCGACCATGGGAGAGTGTTTCTCTGGACTTTATAGTCAGTCTACCCAAAGCAAAAGGGTTTGGAAGCATCATGGTAGTGGTGGACAGGTTTCCCAAGTATGGAATCTTCATTCCAGCAACCAATGAGTGCCTAGCTGAGGAGGCAGCTCGATTGTTCCTGAGGAACATGGTTAAGTACTGGGGAGTGCGGAGGACCATTGTTAATGATCGGGACGGGCATTTCACGGGTAGGTTCTACATTGAGTTGTTCAAGCTATTGAGGTCAGACTTGAACTTTTCCACTAGCATGCATCCGCAGATCGATGGGTAGACAGAACAAGTGAATGGACTATTGGAGGTCTACCTTAGGCACTATGTGAGTGCCACACAAAGAGACTGGCCAAAGCTGCTAGATATTGCACAGTTTTCCTACAACTTGTAAAGGAGCAAGGCAATGAACCAGAACCCATTTGAGGTTGTGACAGGGCAACAACCACTAACACCTGGTTCGATTGCTGCAAGTTATACAGGGTCGAATCCAGCAGCATACAAGTTTGCCAAGGCATGGCAGGAGCAAACTGACTTGGCCAGAGTTTGTCTACACAAGGCAGCCAAGAGGTCGAAGAAGTGGGCAGACCAGAATAGGCGGGATTTGCAGTTCCAGGTTGGAGACTTGGTGTTAGTGAAGCTGCATCCCATTGTGCGCCACAGGGTGCTGCACAAAGGCCTAGTCTGGAGGTATGAGGGACCTTTCCAAGTAGTCAAGAGGGTAGGCAAGGTTGCCTACAAGCTAGATATGCCACCCAAGCCGAGGTTACACTAAGACTTGATGCGCTGGAAGGGACTTCCAGACAATGAGGTGAGCTGGAAACCAGCAGATGACTTATGACAGTTCAGGGACCAGATCAGGCTGTACCATATAAAAGATGCAATGAGGGCATTGTGCAATCAGATGGGGGAGAATGTCATGCCCTAGATGGGTGCACCAGGCACATCAGGTGCCCTAGTAGGTGAGCCAGAGGTTGAGGCCCGCAGACCAGGCATGCTGGCAGGTATCTATGCGCAAAGCCTAGCAAATGAGTTCAGAACACCCGCCCAACTTGCAGGCCAGCCCATGAGACCACGACCTGGCATACAAGCTACCCGCACCACATCCAGAAGGGCCCTAGGTGCTGGACACGCAAGGGAAGCTTCTGGAAGCAGGTAGGATCAGCAGCAGCATCCTGGCAAATTTGGTTGACCCTGAAAATCAGGAGTTAGCATCTTGATTGATAGTAATCTTGATAATCTCATGATTTTAGCCTCTATTCTAGGGATATTGCCATTAAGTGTAAGCTGGAGCCTCAACTATAAATAGAGGGTTGCTCCTCCCTCATTTGTACACCATCAAACACTTTTGTTTTAGTGAATACAAGAGCATTTCCAGAATTTTACCTTCTTATCTGGTTTCTCTTTAACTTGCGTAATCAGCCCTTCCCGTTGTTCTTGTGCCCGTACGCTTCTGTTTTAGGTTGACTTAGGCATAAAGGAGGAGATTCCAAGCCCAAGGCCGCATGATTTTTGAGTCTAAGGTCAGAGCTCGTGACACAAGTACCAGCACCCATCGCACATCATGTGCACACACCCCCCGACCCCCCCAATTGTCGGAACCCCCAATGTCGTCGGTTAGGCTCTCCAACGATGCTCCGGTGATGCTCCGACGATGGTGTCTCAGGCAAAAAAAATGCGACACCAATACATGCCCAAGCCTAGCATGTGCATCATGGTTCAAAAGCTTAGACTAGAATGAACTCCGTATGCTTACACATGGAATGAACTCCGTATGCCTAAGCCAACCCACAAAACGAGCGTTCGGGAGCTCAGCTAACCGGAGAGGCAAAATGTGCAAGTCGAGGATCAACCAGGTCCCCCCTGTGTGCTGTCGATCCTGCTACAGCAACCCTTGGTTCGGTCCGATCTTAGACTAGGAATGAACTCCGTATGCATAAGTCAACCCATGAAATAAGCGTGCGAGCGCTGAGCCGATCGAAGAGGCATAATGTGTAGGCTAGGGATCGGCCCGGTCCCCCTTTGCATGCTGCTGGTCCTGCTACCACAACCCTCGATCCGGCTGGGGCTTAGACATGGAATCAACTCCCTATGCCTAAGCCAACCCACAAAACGAACATGCAGGCACTCAGCCGACTAGAGAGGAAGAATGTGTAAGTCGGGGATCGGCCCGATCCCCCCTGCGTGCTGTCAATCTTGCTATCGCAACCCTTGATCCAGTCCGATCTGAGACTGGGAATGAACTCCGTATGCTTAGACTAGGATGAACTCCATATGCCTAAGTCAACCCACGAAATGAGCTTGCGGGCACTCAACCGACCGGAGAGGCCGACCGAAGAGGTATAATACGCAAGCCGAGGATCAACCCGATCCCCCACTACGTGCTGTCGATCCCGCTATCGATCCCGTCACCACAACCCTCGATCCGACTGGGGCTTAGACATGGAATGAACTCTGTATGCTGCCGATCCTGCTGCTGGTCCTATTGCAGCAACCTTTGGTCCGGTCTGATCTTAGACTGGGAATGAACTCCATATGCTTAGACATGGAATGAACTCCGTATGCCTAAGCCAACACACGAAATGAGCGTGCAGGCGCTCAGCCGGTCGGAGAGGTAGAATGGGCTAGTCGGGGATCGACCCAGTCCCCCTCTGCGTGCTGTCGGTCCCCCTACCACAACCCTTGATCCGGCTTGGCTTAGACATGGAATGAACTCCCTATGCCTAAGCCAACCAACGAAACGAATGTGCGGGCGCTCAGTTGACCGAAGAGGCAGAATGTGCAAGCTGGGGATCGGCCCAATCCCCCTTGCGTGCTGCCGATCTTGCTGTCGCAACCTTCGGTCTGATCCGATCTTAGACTGGGAATGAACTCTGTATGCTCAGACTGGGGGTGAACTCCGTATGCCTAAGTCAACCCACGAAAGGAGCGTGCGGGTGCTCAGCCGACCGAAGAGGCTAATTGGAGAGGCATAATGCGTAAGCCAGGGATCAGCCCGGTCCCCCTCTGCGTGCTGTCGATCCCTCTGCTGTCCTACTGCCAAAACCCTTGGTCCGTCTGGGGCTTAGACATGGAATGAACTCTGCTTACTTAAGCCAACCCATGAAATGAGCATGCGAGCACTCAACCGGCCGAAGAGGCAGAAAGCATAAGCTGGGGATCGGCCTGGTCCTCTCCTACGTGCTGCCGATCTTACTATTGGTCCTACTGCTGTAACCCTTGGTCTGATCCAATCTTAGACTAGGAACGAACCCCATATGCTTAGACATGGAATGAACTTCATATGCCTAAGCTAACCCATGAAGGGAGCGTGCGGGTGCTCAGCCGGCTGGAAGGCAGAATGCGCAAGTCAGGGATCGGCTCAGTCCCCCCTGTGTGCTATCGATCCTGCTGCCGTAACCCTTGGTCCGGTCCAATCTTAGACTGGGAATGAACTCCGTATGCCTAAGTCAACCCACGAAATGAGCGTGTGGGTGCTGAGCCGACCGAAGAGGAAGAATACGCAAGACGAGGATCGCCCGGTCCCCCTTTACGTGCTGCCAGTCCTGATGCCACAACCTTCGATCTGGCTGGGGCTTAGACATGCAATGAACTCCGTATGCCTAAGCCAACCCTTGAAATGAGCGTGCGGGCACTCAGCCGACCGGAGAGGCAGAATGCACAAGCCGGGGATCGGCCTGGTCCCCCCTGCATGCTGTCGATCCTGCTGCTGGTCCTACTGTCACAAGCCCTAGTCCGATTTGATCTTAGACTGGGAATCAACTCCATATGCTTAGACATGGAATGAACTCCGTATGCCTAAGCCAACCCACAAGATGAGCGTGCGGGCACTCAACCGGTCGGAAAGGCAGAATGCGTAAGCCAGGGATCGACCCGGTCCCCCCTGCGTGCTGTCAATCCTACTACCGTAACCCTCAATCTGGTCTAATCTTAGACTGGGAATGAACTTCGTATGCCTAAGTCAACTCATGAAATGAGCGTGCGAGCGCTGAGCCGGACAGAGAGGCATAATGCATAAGCCAAGGATCGTTTCGATCCCCCTCTGTGCGCTACCGATCCCGCTGCCACAACCCTCAGTCCGACTAGGGCTTAGACATGGAATGAACTCCCTATGCCTAACCCACAAAATCGGCATGGGGGTGCTCAACCGGCCGTAGAGGCAGAATCCGCAAGCTGAGGATTGGCCCGATCCCTCCTACGTGCTGTCGATCCTGCTGTCACAACCCTCGATCCGGTTCGATGTTAGACTGGGAATGAACTCCGTATGCTTAGACTGGGGATGAACTCTGTATGCCTAAGTCAACCCACAAAATGAGCTTGTGGGCACTTAGTAGACCGGAGAGGCATAATGCGCAAGTCGGGGATCAGCTCGATCCCCCTCTATGTGCTGTCGATCCCGTTGCCGGTCCTGCTGCCACAACCCTCGGTCTGACTAGGGCTTAGATGTGGAATGAACTTTGTATGCCTAAGCCAACCCACAAAATGAGCGTGCGGGCACTCAACCAACCGGAGAGGCAGAATGTGCAAGCAGGGGATCGACTTGGTCCCCCCTATGTGCTACCGATCCTGTTACTGGTCCTGCTACCGTAACCCTCAGTCTGGTCCGATCTTAGACTGAGAATGAGCTCTGTATGCTTATACATGGAATGAACTCCGTATGCCTAAGCCAACCCACGAAACGAGTGTACGGGCGCTCAACCGAAAGGAGAGGCAGAATGCACAACTGGAGATCGACCCGATCCCCCCTGCGTGCTGTGGATCCTGCTACCGCAACGTTCAGTCCAGTCTGATCTTAGACTGGGAATGAACTTTGTATGCCTAAGTCAACCCATGAAATAGGCGTGCGGACGTTGAGCCGGTCGGAGAGGCATAATGCGCAAGCCGGGGATCGACCCGGTCCCCCTCTACGTGCTGTCGGTCCCCCTGCTGCAACCCTCGGTTTGGCTGGGGCTTAGACATGGAATAAACTCCCTATGCCTAAGCCAACCAATAAACGACCATACCGACCACACCGTATGCCTAAGTCAACCCATTAAATGAGCGTGCGGGTGCTCAACCGACCGGAGAGGCCGATTGGAGAGTCATAATGCATAAGTCGAGGATCAACTCGGTCGCCCTCTGTATGTTACCGATCCTGCTGCTGGTCCGACTACCAAAACCCTCGGTCCAGCTGGGGCTTAGACTTGGAATGAAATCCGTATGCTTAAGCCAACCCTCAAAACGAGCATGCGGGTGCTCAATCAGCCGGAGAGGCAGAATGTGTAAGCCGAGGATCGGCCTGGTCCCTCCTACGTACTACCGATCTTGTTGCTGGTCCTGCTGCCGTAACCCTCGATTCGGTCCGATCTTAGACTGGGAACGAACTCCATATGCTTAGACATGGAATGAACTTTGGATGCCTAAGCCAACCCATGAAAGGAGCACACGGATGCTCAGCCGGCTGGGGAGGCAGAATGCGCAAGCCGGGGACTGACTCGGTCCCCCTTACATGCTATCGATCCTACTACCACAACCCTTGGTTTAGTCAGATCTTAGACTGGGAATGAACTTCGTATGCCTAAGTCAACCCATGAAACGAGCGTGCAGGCGTTGAGCCAGCCGAAGAGGAATAATACGCACGACGAGGATCAGCCCAGTCCCCGTCTACGTGCTGCCAGTCTCGATGCCACAACCTTCGGTCCAACTGGGGCTTAGACATGGAATGAACTCTGTATGCCTAAGCCAACCCACGAAACGAGTGTGCGGGTGCTCAGTCGGCTGGAGAGGTAGAATGCGCAAGCCAGGGATCGGCTCGGTCCCCTCTGTATGCTGTCGATCTTGCTGCTAGTCCTACTGTCGCAACCCTCAGTCCGGTCTGATCTTAGACTGGGAATGAACTCCATATGCTTAGACATGGAATGAACTCTGTATGCCTAAGCCAACCCCCGAAACGAGCGTATGGGTGCTCAGCCGGTCGGAGAGGCAAAAAGCATGAGCCGGGGACTGGCCCGATCCCTCCTGCGTGTTGTCGATCCTACTGCTGCAACCCTTGGTTCGGTCCGATCTTAGACTGGGAATGAACTTCGTATGCCTAAGTCAAAACACGAAACGAGCGTATGGGTGCTGAGCCAGACGGAGAGGCACAATGCGCAAGCCGGGGATCGGTCCGGTCCCCCTCCGCGTGCTGTTGGTCCCGCTGCCACAACCCTCGATCTGGCTGGGGCTTAGACATGGAATAAACTCCCTATGCCTAAGCCAACCAATGAAACGGGCTTGCCGGCACTCAGCCAACCGAAGAGGTAGATTTCACAAGTCGAGGATCGGCTCGATGCCCCCTGCGTGCTACCGATCCCCCCTGCGTGCTGTCGATCCTACTATCGCAACCCTCGATCCGATCCGATCTTAGACTGGGAATGAACTCTGTATGCTTAGACTGGGGATGAACTCCGTATGCCTAAGTCAACCCATGAAACGAACGTGCGGGTGCCCAGCCGATCAAAGAGGCAAAATGCACAAGCCGAGGATCGACCCAGTCCCCCCTATGTGCTGTCGATCCTACTGTCGCAACCCTCATTTCGGTCTGATCATAGACTAGGAATGAACTTTGTATGCTTAGACATGGAATGAACTCCGTATGCCTAAGCCAACCCACGAAACGAGCATGCGGGCACTCAACCGGTCGAAGAGGCGGAATGCGCAAGTCGGGGACCAGCCTGGTCCCCCCTACGTGCTGTCAATCCTGCTACCGCAATCCTCGGTCCGATCTGATCTTAGACTGGGAATGAACTTCGTATGCCTAAGTCAACCCAGGAAACGAGCGTTAGGGCGCTGAGCCAGTCGGAGAGGCATAATGCACAAGTCGGGGATCGGCTCGATCACCCTCTGTGTGCTGTCGGTCTCGCTGCCACAACCATTGGTCCGACTAGGGCTTAGACATGGACTGAACTCCCTATGCCTAAGCCAACCCACGAAACAGGCGTGTGGGTGCTCAGCTGGTCGGAGAGACAGAATGCGCAAGCCGGGCATCGACCCAGTCCCCCTTGCGTGCTACGGATCCTGTTGCCGTAACCTTCGGTACGGTCTGATCTTAGACAAGGAATGAACTCCTTATGCTTAGACTGGGGATGAACTCTGTATGCCTAAATCAACCCATAAAATGAGCATGCGAATGCTCAGCCGGTTGAAGAGGCATAATGTACAAGTCAGGGATCAACCTGGTCCCCCTCTGTGTGCTGCCGGTCCTACTGCCAGTCCTGCTACCACAACCCTCGGTCCGACTGGCGTTTAGACATGGAATGAACTCCGTATGCCTAAGCCAACCCATGAAACAAGTGTGCGGGTGCTCAGCCAGCCTGAGAGGAAGAATACGCAAGCCGAGGATCGGCCCGGTTCCCCCCTGCGTGCTGTCGATCCTACTGCTGGTCCTGCTATCGCAACCTTTGATCTGATCCGATCTTAGACTGGGAATGAACTCCGTATGCTTAGACATGGAATAAACTCCGTATGCCTAAGCCAACCCATGAAATGAGCGTGCGGGCACTCACCCAGTCGGAGAGGTAGAATGCGCAAGCCGGGGATCAGCCCAATCCCCTCCTGTGT
Source organism: Durio zibethinus (assembly GCF_047325235.1). NCBI lineage: Eukaryota > Viridiplantae > Streptophyta > Magnoliopsida > Malvales > Malvaceae > Durio > Durio zibethinus. The sequence continues at coordinate 22,119,892 of NC_143181.1, forward strand.
GCTATCGATCCTGCTACCGCAACCATCAGTCTGATCTGATCTTAGACTGGGAATGAACTCTGTATGCCTAAGTCAACCCATGAAACGAGTGTATGGGCGCTGAGCAGATCGGAGAGGCATAATGCGCAAGTCGGGGATCGACCCGGTTCCCTTCTGCATGCTGCCAGTCCCGCTGCAACAACCTTTCATCCGACTGGGGCTTAGACATGGAATGAACTCCCTATGCCTAAGCCAACCCATGAAACGGGTGTGCGGGCACTCAACCGGTCGGAGAGGTAGAATGCACAAGTCGGGGATCTACCCAGTGCCCCCTGCGTGCTGTTGATCCTGTGTCGCAACCCTCCGTCCGGTCCGATCTTAGACTAGGAATGAACTCTGTATGCCTAAGTTAACCAACGAAATGAGTGTGCGAGCGCTCAGCCGACAGAAGAGGCATAATGCACAAGCCGGGGATCAGCCCGATCCCCCTCTGCGTGCTGCCGATCCCGCTACCGATCTTGCTACCACAACCCTCGGTCCAGCTGGGGCTTAGACATGGAATGAACTCCCTATGCCTAAGCCAACCCACAAAATGGGCGTGCGGGCTCTCGGCCGGTTGGAGAGGCAGAATACGCAAGCTGGGGATCGACCCGGTCCCCCCTGCGTGCTGTTGATCCTGCTGCGGTAACCCTCGATCCAGTTTGATCTTAGACTGGGAATGAACTTTGTATGCTTAGATTGGGGATGAACTTCGTATGCCTATGTCCACCCATGAAACGAGCGTTCGGTCGCTCAACCGACCAAAGAGACAGGACGCGCAAGCCGGGGATCGAATGGGTGGTAGGTCGGTTCAAGCACATCTTCATATTTCTGCCATGCCAATGCCATTTTTATGGCTTGTAAATTCATACAATGGTCCCCTAAGCCTTCATGTGAAGTTTCGTGGCAAGACGACCTGTTTTCTATTTTTCACGATTTTTGAAACTTTTTACGGTTCGAGATTTTTTTAAATTTTTTTAGAAAGAGTTTTGTCCCCAAAATTGGTAGAGGTGATCCTTTTATTTTTGTTGGCATGCACAAAACAATTCAGCTAAAAACTCGAAGTGGAGAAGATTTTGTGACCATTTGAAAAAAGTGTCCCCAATCTCCGGTGATGCTCTGACGATGGTGCCCCGGGCAAAAGAAATGTGGCACTAGGACATGCCTGAGCCCGGCATGTGTGTCGTGGCTCAAAATCTTAGACTGGGAATGAACTCCATATGCTTAGACGTGGAATGAACTCCATATGCCTAAGCCAACCCACGAAACGAGTGTGTGGTCCCTCAGCCGATCGGAGAGGCAGAATGCGCAAGTCGGGAATCAGCCCAGTCCCCCTCTGTGTGCTGCCAATTCTGCTATCGGTCCTACTACCACAACCCTCAGTCTGGCTGGGGCTTAGACATGGAATGAACTCCGTATGCCTAAGCCAACCCACGAAACGAGCGTGCGGGCGCTCAGTCGGCTAGAGAGCCAGAATGCGCAAGCCGGGGATCGACCCAGTCCCTCTCTGCATGCTGTCGGTCCCACTGCCACAACCCTCGGTCCGACTGGAGATTAGACATGGAATGAACTCCCTATGCCTAAGCAAACCCACAAAACGGGCGTGCGGCCATTCAGTCGGTCAAAGAGAAAAAATACGCAAGTCAGGGATCGACCCGGTCCCCTCTGCGTGCTACCGATCCTGCTACCGCAACCCTCAGTTTGATCTGATCTTAGACTGGGAATGAACTTCGTATGCTTGGACTGGGGATGAATTTCCAATGCAACCAGTTAGGCCCTCCGACGATGCTCCGACGATGGTGCCCCACGCAAAAAAAATGCGGCACTAGCGCATGCCCGAGCCCAGCATGTGCACCGTGGCTCAAACTCTTAGACTGAGATTGAACTTCGTATGCTTAGACATGGAATGAACTCCGTATGCCTAAGCCAACCCATGAAACGAGCGTCCGGGCGCTCAGCTGGCCGGAGAGGTAGAATGCGCAAGCCGAGGATCAGTCCGGTCCCCCCTGCGTGCTGTGGATGCTGCTGCTGGTCTTGCTACCGCAACCTTCGGTCTGGTCTGATCTTGGACTGGGAATGAACTCCATATGCTTAGACATGGAATGAACTCTGTATGCCTAATCTAACCCACGAAATGAGCGTGAGGGTGCTCAGTCGGCCGGAGAGGCTGAATGTGCAAGCCGGGGATCGGCCTGATCCCCCCTGTGTGCTGTCGATCCTGCTACCGCAACCCTCAGTCCGGTTTGATCTTAGACTGGGAATGAACTCCATATGCCTAAGTCGACCCACGGAACAAGAGTTCAGGCGCAGAGCTGGCCAGAGAGGCATAATGCGCAATCGGGGATCGGTTCGGTCCCCCTCGGTGTGCTGTCGATCCCACGACCACAACCCTCGGTCTGGCTGGGGCTTAGACACGGAATGAACTCCCTATACGTAAGCCAACCCATGAAATGGGCGTGTGGGAGCTTAGCCGGCCAAAGAGGTAGAATGCGCAAGTCGGGGATCGGCCCGGTCCCCCCTGCGTGATGTCGATCCTACTATCGCAACCCTCGGTCCGGTCCGATCTTAGACTGGGAATGAACTCCGTATGCTTAAACTGGGGATGAACTATGTATGCCTAAGTCAACCCATGAAAAGAGAGTGTGGTGCTCTACCGGTCGGAGAGGCCGGCTGGGGAGGCATAATGTGCAAGCCAGGGATCAGCTTGGTCTCCCTCTACGTGCTGTCGATCCCACTGTCGGTCTTGCTACCACAACCCTCGATCCGACTGGGGCTTAGACATGGAATGAACTCCGTATGCCTAAGCCAACAAATGAACCGAGCGTACGGGTGCTCAACCAGCCGGAAAGGTAGAATGTACAAGTCAGGGATCGGCCCGATCTTCTCCTGTGAGCTATCGATCCTGCTGCTGGTCCTGCTGTCGCAACCCTCAGTTCGATTCAATCTTAGACTGGGAATGAACTCTGTATCCTTAGACATGGAATGAACTTTGTTTGGCTAAGCCAACCCACGAGACGAGCGTGGGGGTGCTCAGTCGGCCAGAGAGGTAGAATGCGCAAGTCGGGGATCGGCCTGGTCCCCCCTGCGTGCTGTCGATCCTGCTATCGTAACCCTGGGTCTGGTCTGATCTTAGACTGGGAATGAACTCCGTACGCCTAAGTCAACCCATGAAATGAACGTGCGGGCGCTGAGTCGATCGGAGAGGCACAATGCGCAAGCCAGGGATCGGCCCGATCCCCCTCTGCGTGCTGCCGGTCCCACTACCACAACCATCAGTCCGGCTGGGGCTTAGACATGGAATGAACTCCCTATGCCTAACCCAACCCATGAAACGGGTGTGTGGGAGCTCAGCCGGTCGGAGAGACAGATTACGGAAGCCGGAGATCGGCCCAATCCCCCCTGTGTGCAATCGAGATGGCATCCTAAAGTGACGCTGCTAACCAACAGCTAGAGGCCCAAGAGCATGGGCGTGGAAGAGGGAGGAAAGCTAGTTCTAGAGATATCTAGTCTACCATGGACAGTAGGCTGGCCAAGGTGGAGGTGACCATGGGTGACATGAGGGAGAAGCTTGAGGGGGTAGAGACTCACATTGCATCGCTAAACTCCATGAGAGAGGAGATCCAAAGGGAGCTGCAAGCTGCTCTCAACAAAGGCTTGGACGTGTTCACCTAAAAGAATCAGACCTTGAAGCTAAAGTGCTGACCTTGTGCGATGGCATGAAGGCCATGCGCCAGCAGATGGAGGAGCATACCAGTGAGCTTGTTGCTTGCAAGACTGCCATTAGGAATGGCATGTTTGCTGCAGTGTCTAAGTCCAGATTGGATGTCCCGAAGCCTAAGGAGTTCAAGGGGACTAGGGTGGCCAAGGAAGTAGATAACTACCTTTGGGGTATAGAGCAGTACTTCCAGGCCATGAGCATGCAAGACGAGGCGATAAAGGTAAGCACCACTGCTATGTATCTCACTGATGTAGCCTTATTGTGGTAGAGGCGTAAGTGTGATGATGTCAGGCGTGGGAGCACCAAGATTGGAACCTGGGTAAAGTTCCAAAAAGAGTTCAGAGAACAATTTTACCTAAAGTATGCCGATGATGAGGAGTAGGCAAAGTTGCGCAGGCTGAGCTAGCAAGGGGACATAAGGGAGTATGTCCAGAAATTCTCTGAATTGATGCTACAGATCTTGGATCTAGGTAAGAAGGATGCCTTATTTACTTTCATGGATGGGCTGAAGTCGTGGGTGAAGCATGAGCTACAAAACAGAGGAGTCCATGACTTGGCTAAAGCCATGACTACTGTCGAGGCCTTGATAGAGTTCAAGCCTTTGAACAAGTTTGAGTCTACCAAGCCCAAGGGTAAGGGCAGGGACGATAGGGACTGAAAGAAGTAGTCCAAGAAGAAGGACCATGACCAGGAGTCCAAGGATGGAGACCAAGACCGTTCAACCAAGGATGGCGAGAGGAAGCCACTATCAGGCAAGTGGAAAGCAAAGGGGGACCGAGAGCCACTAGCATGCTACCTATGTGGAGGGAGCCACATAGCGCGTAATTGCCTGCAGAAGGGCAAGCTGGCTACTGTAGACAAGGAGTCTGATGAGGAGTCAGAGTTAAGGGCAGCAAAGCTTGGGTCATTGGTGCTCAATGCTATCCAGAGTAATGGGAGCCGCAAGCCAAAGGGCTTGATGTTTGCAAATCTGATGGTTGCGGGTCAGAAGGTGAGCGTACTAGTGGATGCAGGTGCCTCACATCTTTTTATTTCAGGTGATAGAGCTCGAAAGCTCAGACTAAAGGTGCAGAAAGGGATTGGTACCATTAAAATAGTGAACTCCAATGAAGTTCTAGCCATTGGAGTAGTGCGGGGAGTGGAGTTGCAGCTTAGAGACTGGAAAGGCAAGGAGACCATTGAGGTAATACCCCTTGATGACTATGAGTTTGTGATTGGTTGGATTTCCTTGTTCAGATTAACGCCCTCTTTGTGCCTTTTGCCGATTGTGTTTGCATCTTGGATGCACGATGCCAATGCCTAGTGCCATTGAAGAGAGGGTTTGGAGTTGGGTCGCGGGTGGTGTCAGCCATCCAATTTGCCAAGGTGATAAGCAGATAAGAAGACACTTTCTTGGCAGCCCTAAAATATGATAAGCCGAGGGAGAAGGAGACCGAGTCACCCTTGGAGGTGCTAAAGGTGCTGAAGACCTTTAGTGATGTGATGCCTGCAAAGCTACCTAGCAAGCTACCACTTAAGAGGGAGGTGGACCACAAGATCTAGCTGGTGTCTGAGGCCAAGCCACCAACTAGAGCCCCTTACCAAATGTCTCCACCAGAGTTGGAGGAGTTGAAGAAGTAGCTTAAAGAGTTAGTTGATGCTAGCTTCATCAGGCCATTGAAGGCACCCTATGGTGCACCGGTTCTATTTTAACGCAAGCATGATGGGTCGTTGCGACTGTGCATCGACTATCAGGCTTTGAACAAGCTGACCATCAAGAACAAGTACCCCATCCCACTCATTACGAACTTGTTCGATCAACTTGGGAGGGCAAGGTGGTTCACCAAGCTGGATTTGAGGTCAGGCTACTATCAAGTCAGGATCACAGAGGGAGATGAGCCAAAGATAGCATGTGTCACTCGGTATGGTTTGTATGAGTTCTTGGTGATGCCTTTCGGACTCACGAACACCCCAGTAACATTCTGCACCCTATTGAAAAAGGTACTTCAGTCATTCCTTGATTGGTTTGTTGTGGTTTATTTGGAGGACATTGTGATCTACAGCCAGACTTTGAGAGAGCATGTAAACCACTTGAGATAGGTGTTCGAGGTGTTGCGGGCGCACAAGCTATTTGTCAAGAGGGAGAAGTGCTCATTCCCCCAGTAGGAGATCCCGTTCCGTGGCCACATAGTGGGAGGTGGCAGGATACGCATGGATGAAGGCAAGATACACATCATCCTGGAGTGGCAACCGCCAGCCAAGGTCACTAAGTTGAGATCGTTCCTTAGGCTAGTCAACTACTACAGGCACTTCATCAAAGGTCACTCAGCAATAGCCATGCCATTGACTGACTTGCTCAAGAAAGGGAAAGCGTGGGAGTGGAGCGCAGGGTGCCAGGAAGCCTTTGACAGGTTGAAGCGGGCTGTGATCGAGGAGCTAGTTTTGGCCTTGCCAGACCATGCCAAGCCATATGAGGTGCATACAGATGCATCGGACTTTGCCATAGGGGGCGTGTTGATGCAGGAGGGACGTCCAGTAACGTTCGAGAGCAGGAAGCTGAATGAGACTGAGCGCAAGTACATGGTCCAAGAGAAGGAGATGACTACAGTGGTGCACTGCTTGCGCACTTAGTGCCATTACATGTTGGGGTCGAGGTTCATGGTTAGGACAAACAATGTGGCGACTAGCTACTTCCAGAAGCAGAAGAAGCTGTCCCTCAAGCAGACGAGATGGCAAGATTTTCTTCCAAAATTTGATTTCCAGATGGAGTACAAGCCGGGGCAGGCGAACCTAGTGGTAGATGCCCTAAGCAGGAAGGCTAACCTTGCTGCCATTAGCCAACCAGAGGGGTCACTTGTGCCGTGCATCAAGGAGGGACTTGCGCATGATCCTACAGCCAAGGCTTTGATGGAGTACTCCCAGCAAGGTAATACTAGGCAGTTTTGGTTGCAGGATGGCTTGCTGTACACCAGGGGTAGTAGACTATTTGTGTCATAGCACGAGAACTCTGCATGGAAGTTTTACAAGAATGCCATGATTCAAGGTGGGCTAGACACCCTGGAGTGAGTCGTACCTTGGCACTGATCGAGGATCGATACTACTGGCTGCACATGAGGGACGATGTGGAGGCCTATGTGAAGACTTGTCTTGTGTGCCAACAGGACAAGGTGGAGCTCAAGAAACCATGCGGTCTCTTGGAGCCATTGCCAATGCCATAGTGACCATGGGAGAGTGTTTCTCTGGACTTTATAGTCGGTCTACCCAAAGCAGAAGGGTTTGGAAGCATCATGGTAGTGGTGGACAAGTTTTCCAAGTATGGAATCTTCATTCCAGCAACCAAAGAGTGCCCAACCGAGGAGGCAGCTCGATTGTTCCTGAAGAACATGGTTAAGTACTGGGGAGTGCCGAGGACCATTGTTAGTGATTGGGACGGGCGTTTCACGGGCAGGTTCTGGATTGAGTTTTTCAAGCTGTTGGGGTCAGATTTGAACTTTTCCACCAGCATGCATCCGCAGACCGATGGGTAGACAAAACAAGTGAATGGACTATTGGAGGTCTACCTCAGGTACTATGTGAGTGCCACACAAAGGGACTGGCCAAAGCTGCTAGATATTGCATAGTTTTCCTACAACTTGCAAAGGAGCGAGGCAACGAACCAGAGCCCATTTGAGGTTGTGATAGGGCAACAACCACTAACACTCGGTTCGATTGCTGCAGGTTATAAAGGTTGAATCCAGTAGTATACAAGTTTGCCAAGGCATGGCAGGAGCAAACTGACTTGGCCAGAGTTTGTCTACACAAGGCGGCCAAGAGGTCTAAGAAGTGGGCAGACCAGAATAGGCAGGACGTGTAGTTCCAGGTTGGAGACTTGGTGTTGGTGAAGCTGCATCCTATTGTGCGCCATAGGGGGCTACACAAAGGCCTAGTCCAGAGTATTAGGGACCTTTTCGAGTAGTCAAGAGGGTAGGCAAGGTTTTCTACAAGCTGGATATGCCACCTAAGTTGAGGGTACACCCGGTGTTCCATGTGAGCATCCTTAAGCCATTCCATGAGGATGAGGGAGATCCAGGACAGGCAGAGTCAAAGCGTGCACCATTGGGAGCAAAGGCCTCATATGAGAAGGAGGTCCACAGCATCATAGCTGATCGGGAGGTGAGACAGAAGAACTATCAGCCAAGACAAGAGTACTTGGTGCGTTGGAAGGGACTTCCAGACAGTGAGGTGAACTGGGAACCAGCAAATGACTTATGGCAATTCAGGGACCAGATCAAGCAGTACCATACAGAAGATGCAACGAGGGTGTTGCGCAATCAGGTGGGGGAGAATGTCACGCCCTGGGCGAGCACGCCAGGCACATCAGGCGCACCAACAGGTGAGCCAGAGGTTGAGGCCCGCAGACCAGGTGTACTGGCGGGTATCTGTGCACAAAGCCTAGCAAACGAGTTTAGAATGCCCGCCCAACTTGCAGGCCAACCCGTGAGACCAAGGCCTGGCATACAAGCTGCCCGTACCACATCCAAAAGGGCCCAAGGTGTTGGACATGCAAGGGAAGCTTTTGGAAGCAGGATCAGTAGCAGCATCCTGGCAGATTTGGTTGACCCTAAAAATCAGGAGTTAGCATCCTGATTGATTGTAATCTATATAATTTTATGATTTTAGCCTTTATTCTAGGGATATTGCCATTAAGTGTAAGTTGGAGCCTCAACTATAAATAGAGGGCTGTTCCTCCCTCATTTATACACCATCAAACACTTCCGTTTCAGTGAATACAAGAGCATTTCTAGAATTCTACCTTCTTATCCTATTTCTCTTTAACTTACGTAATCAGCCCTTCTCGTTGTTCTAGTGCCTGTACGCTTGTGTTTTAAGATGATTAGGCATAAAAGAGGAGATTCCAATCCTCAGGCCACACGATTTTTCAGTCTAAGGTCAGAGCCCATGACATAAGTACCAGCACCCATCGCACATCATGTGCGCACACCCCCGGCCCCCAAATCATCGGAACCCCCAATGCCATCGGTTAGGCTCTCTGGTGATGCTCCGAAGATGGTGCCCCAGGTGAAAAAAATATGGCACCACCACATGCCCGAGCCTAGCATGTGCACCGTGGCTCAAAATCTTAGATTGAGAATGAACTCCGTATGCCGAAGCCAACCCACAAAACGAGCGTGCAGGCGCTCAGCTAGTCGGAGAGGCATAATGCGCAAGCCAGGGATCGGCCCGATCCCCCTCTGTGTGCTATCGGTCCCGTTGCCACAACTCTCAGTCCGGTTGGGGCTTAGACATGCAATGAACTCCCTATGCCTAAGCCAACCCATAAAATGGGCATGCAGGCGCTCAGCCGGCCGGAGAGACAGAATGCGTAAGCCGGGGATAAGCCCAGTCCCCCTGCGTGCTGTCGATCCTACTATCGCAACCCTCGATTCGGTCTGATCTTAGACTAGGAATGAACTCCGTATGCTTAGACTGGGGATGAACTCCGTATGCCTAAGTCAACCCACGAAATGAGCGTATGGGCGCTCAGCCGCTCGGAAAGGTCGATCGGAGAGGCATAATGCACAAGCCGGGGATCTGCCCGGTCCCTTTCTACATGCTACCAATCCCGTTGCCGGTCCTGCTACCATAACTCTCAGTTCGACTGGGGCTTATACATGGAATGAACTCCGTATGCCTAAGCCAACCCATGAAACGAGCGTGCGGGTGCTCAGTCGGCCGAAGAGGTAGAATGTGTAAATCGGGGATCGACCCGGTCCCCCCTGTGTACTGTCGATCCTGTTACTGGTCCTGCTACCCCAACCCTTAGTTTGGTCTGATCTTAGACTGGGAATGAACTCCGTATGCTTAGACATGGAATGAACTCCGTATGCGGGTGCTCAACCGGTCGGAGAGGCAGAATGCGTAACCCAAGGATTGGCCCAGTCCCCGCTACGTGCTATTGATCCTACTGCCGCAACCTTCAGTCCGGTTCGATCTTAGACTGGGAATGAACTCCGTATGCCTAAGTCAACCCTTGAAACGAGTGCACGGTTGCTGAGTCGGTCGGAGAGGCATAATGCACAAGCCGGGGATCAACCCGATCCCTCTCTACGTGCTATCGGTCCCACTGCCACAACCCTCGGTCCAGCTAGGGCTTAGACATGGAATGAACTCCCTATGCCTAAGCCAACGCACAAAACGGGCGTGCGGGCGTTCAGTCGGTCGGAGAGGCAGAATGTGCAAGCCGTGCATCAGCCCGATTCCCCCCTATGTACTGTCGATCTTGCTGCCGCAACCCTCGGTCTGGTCTGATCTTAGACTGGGAATGAACTTCGTATGCCTAAGTCAACCCATGAAATGAGCATTCGGGTGCTGAGCCGAATGAAGAGGCATAATGCACAAGTCGGGGATCGGCCTGATCCCCCTCTGCATACTGCCAGTCCCGTTGCTACAACCCTCGGTCTGGTTGGGGCCTAGATATGGAATGAACTCCCTATGCCAAAGCCAACCCACGAAACGGGCGTGTAGGTGCTCAACTGGCCGGAGAGGCAGAATGCACAAGTCGGGCATCGACCCGATCCCCACTACATGCTACCGATCCTGCTGCCGCAACCTTCGGTCCGATCTGATCTTAGACTGGGAATGAACTCCGTATGCTTAGACTGGGGATGAACTCCATATGCCTATGTCAACCCACGAAATGAGAGTGCGGGTGCTCAGTCGGCCGGAGAGGTCGGTCGGAGAGGCGTAATGCGTAAGTCAGGGATCAGCCCAATCCCCCTCCGCATGCTACTGATCTCGCTGTCGGTCCTGCTGCCACAACCCTTGGTCTGACTGGGGTATAGACATGGAAGGAACTCCGTATGCCTAAGCCAACCCACAGAATGAGCATACGAGGGCTCAGCCGACCGGAGAGGTAGAATGCGTAAGTAAGGAATCAGCCCAGTCCCTCCTGCGTGCTATCGATCCTACTACCACAACCCTCGGTTCGATCTGATCTTAGACTGGGAATGAACTCTGTATGCTTGACTGGGGATGAACTTCGTATGTCTAAGTCAACCCATGAAACAAGCGTGCGGGCGTTCAACCTGCTAGAGAGATCGGTTGAAGAAGCAGAATGTGCAAGCCGGGGATTGACCCAGTCCCCCCTACGTGCTACCGATCCTGCTGCTGGTTCTGCTACCGTAACCATTAGTCCGGTCCAATCTTAGACTGGGAATGAACTCCGTATGCCTAAGTCAAGCCACGAAACGAGCGTTTGGGTACTGAGCCGATTGAAAAGGCATAATGCAGAAGTCGGGGATCGACCCAGTCCTCCTCTACATGCTGCTGGTCCTGCGGCCACATCCCTCGATTCAGTTGGGGCTTAGACATGGAATGAACTCCATATGCCTAAGCCAACCCACGAAATAGGCGTGCGGGCGCTCAACCAGCCAGAAAGGTAGAATGTGCAAGCCGGAGATCGGCTCGATCCCTCATGCGTGATGTTGATCTTGCTGTCGCAACCCTTGGTCCGATTCGATCTTAGACTGGGAATGAACTCTGTATGCTTAGACTGGGGATGAACTCCGTATGCCTAAGTTAACCATGAAATGAAAGTGTGGGCGCTCAGTCGGTCGGAGAGACAGGTCGAAAAGACATAATGCGCAAGCCGAGAATCAGCTCGATCCCCCTTTGCATGCTACCGATCCCGCTACCGGTCCTACTGCCACAACCCTCGGTCCGACTGGGGCTTAGACATGGAATGAACTTCGTATGCCTAAGCCAACCCATGAAACGAGCGTGTGGGCACTCAGTCGGCTGGAGACGCAGAATGCGTAAGCCGGGGATCGACCCGGTCCACCCCTGCGTGCTGCCAATCCTGCTACTGGTCCTGCGACCGCATCCCTCGGTCTATTCCAATCTTAGATTGGAATGAACTCCATATGCTTAGGCATGGAATGAACTCCGTATGCCTAAGCCAACCCACGAAATGAGCGTGTGGGTGCTTAGCCAACCGGAGAGGTGGAATCCACAAGTCGAAGATCGGCCTAGTCCCCCTTACGTGCTATCGATCCTGCTGCTAGTCCTGCTACCGTAACCCTCGATCCGATTCGATCTTAGACTAGGAATGAACTCCTTATGCTTAGACATGGAATGAACTTCGTATGCCTAAGCCAACCCATGAATCAAGCATGCGGGCGCTCAACCGGTTGGAGAGGTAGAATGCGTAAGCGAAGGATCGACCCAGTCCCTCCTGCGTTCTGTCAAACCTACTGCCGCAACCCTCGATCCGATCCGATCATAGACTAGGAATGAACTCTGTATGCCTAAGTCAACCCACAAAATTAGCGTGCAGGCGCTGAGCCAGTCGGAGAGGCATAACGCGCCAGCAGGGGATCAGCTCAATCCCCCTCTGTGTGCTACCGGTCCCACTGCCACAACCCTCGATCCGATTAGGGCTTAGACATGGAATGAACTCCCTATGCCTAAGCTAAGCCACGAAACGGGCGTACGGGCGCTCAGTTGGTCGAAAAGGCAGAATGCGCAAGCCAGAGATCGACCTGATCCACCTTGCGTGCTGTCGATCCTACTGTCACAATCCTCGATCTGATTCAATCTTAGACTGGGAATGAATTCCGTATGCTTAGACTGGGGATGAACTCCGTATGCCTAAGTCAACCCAAAAAACGAGCGTGCGGGCGCTCAGTCGACCATAGAGCCAGGAGCAAGCTGGGGATTGAACAGGTGGTAGGTGGGTTCAAGCACATCTTCATATTTCTGCCACGCCAATGCCTTTATTATGGCTTGTAAATTCATACAATGGTCCCCTATGCCTAAGCCAACCCACGAAACGAGCGTGCGGGCACTCAGCCAATCGGAGAGGCAGAATGCGCAAGCCAGGGATCGACTCGGTCCCCCCTACTTGCTGTCGATCTTAGTGTCGCAACCCTCAGTCCGATCTGATCTTAGAAGGGCAATGAACTCCGTATGCCTAAGTCAACCCATGAAACGAGCGTGCGGGCACTGAGCCGATCGGAGAGGCAGAATGCACAAGCTGGGGATCGACCCGATCCCCCTCTGTGTGCTACCGGTCCCGTTGCCACAACCCTCGATCCGGCTGGGGCTTAGACATGGAATGAACTCCCTATGCCTAAGCCAACCCATGAAACGGGCTTACGGGCGCTCAGCCGACCGGAGAGGCAGAATGCGCAAGCCGAAGATCGACCCGATCCACCTTATGTGCTGCCAATCCTGCTGTCACAATCCTCGATCTGATCCGATCTTAGACTGGGAATGAACTCCGTATGCTTAGACTGGGGATGAACTCCGTATGCCTAAGTCAACCCATAAAACGAGCGTGCGGGCGCTCAGTCGACCAGAGAGCCAGGAGCAAGTCGGGGATTAAACGGGTGAAAGGTGGGTTCAAGCACATCTTCATATTTCTGCCATGCCAATGCCCTTATTATGGCTTGTAAATTCATAAAATCATCCCCTAAGCCTTCATGTGAAGTTTCATTGCAAGACGACCCGTTTTCTATTTTTCATGATTTTTGAAACGTTTTAAGGTTTGAGATTTTTTAAAATTTTTTTAGAAAGAGTTTTGTCCCCAAATTTGGTAGAGGTGATCCTTGTATTTTTTTTGGCATGCATAAAAAAATTCAACTAAAAAGATAAGGTGGAGAAGATTTTGTGACCGTTTGAAAAAAGTGTCCCCATTTCATACACTTTAATGGCTACTGGCAGCAAACCTATAAAATCTCAAATACTCTATAAGGGGGTGTGAGTTCTCAAGGTTTGATGAGGGATAGGGGCCAATATAAGTTCCAACTACCAGCACCCATCACACATCATGTAAGCACACCCCCCCAGCCCCCCCAATCGTCGAAACCCCCAATGCCGCCGGTTAGGCTCTCCGGTGAAGCTCCGGCAATGGTGGTCCGGGAGAAAAAAATGTGGCACCAGCACATGCCTGAGCCCAGCATGTGCACCGTGGCTCCAAATATTAGACTGGGAATGAACTCCGTATGCTTAGACGTGGAATGAACTCCGTATGCCTAAGCCAACCTATGAAACGAGCGTGTGGGCGCTCAGCTGACCGGAGAGGCAGAATGTGCAAGCCGGGGACCGACCCGGTCCCCTCCTGTGTGCTGTCAATCCTACCACCGCAACCCTTGGTTTGGTCCGATCTTAGACTAGGAATGAACTTCGTATGCCTAAGTCAACCCACGAAACGAGCGTATGGGCATTGAGCCGATCTGCGTGCTGCTGGTCCCCCTTTGCGTGCTGTCGGTCCTGCTGTCACAACCCTCAGTCTGGCTGGGGCTTAAACATGGAATGAACTCCCTATGCCTAAACCAACCCATGAAATGGGCGTACGGTCGCTCAGTTGGCTGGAGAGGCAGAACCCGCAAGTCGGGGATCGGCCCGGTCCCCCCTGCGTGCTACTGATCCTGCTACCACAACCCTCGGTGCGATCCGATCTTAGATTTGGAATGAACTCTGTTTGCTTAGACTAGGGATGAACTCCCTATGCCTAAGTCAACCCATGAAATGAGCGTGCGGGCACTCAGCCGACCAGAGAGGCAGGATGCACAAGCCGGGGATCGAACGGGTGGTAGGTGGGTTCAAGCACGTCTTCATATTTCTACTATGCCAATGCCATTTTTATGGCTTGTCAATTCATACAATGGTCTCCTAAGCCTTCCTGTGAAGTTTCGTGGCAAGACGACCCGTTTTCTATTTTTCATGATTTTTGAAACTTTTTGGGGTTTGAGATTTTTTAAAATTTTTTTAGAAAGAGTTTTGTCCCCAAATTTGGTAGAGGTGATCCCTGTACTTTTATTGTCATGCACAAAAAAATTCAGCTAAAAAGTCGAAGTGGAGAAGATTTTGTGACCGTTTGAAAAAAGTGTCCCCATTTTAGACACTTTAATGGCTACTGGCAGCAAACCTATAAAATCTCAAATGCTCTTTAAGGGGGTGTGAGTTCTCGAGGTTTGATGAGGGATAGGGGGCCAATATAAGGGCCAAGTACCAGCACCCATCTCACATCATGTGCGCACACCCCCCGGCCCCCCCAATCGCCGGAACCCCCAATACCGTCAGTTAGGCTCTCTGACGATGCTCCGACGATGGTGCCCCGAGCGAAAAAAATGTGGCACCAGCACATGCCAGAGCCCAGCATGTGCACTGTGGCTCAAAATCTTAGACTGGGAATGAACTCTGTATGCTTAGACATGGAATGAACTCCGTATGCCTAAGCCAACCCACAAAACGAGCGTACGGGCGCTCAGTCGGCCGGAGTGGCAGAATTCGCAAGCCGGGGATCGTCCCGGTCCCCTTACGTGCTGTCGATCCTGCTGCCACAACCTTCGGTCTGATCCGATCTTAGACTATGAATGAACTCCGTATGCATAAGTCAACCCACGAAACGATCGTGCGGGCGTTGAGCCGGCCGAAGAGGCATAACGCGTAAGCCGGGATTGGCCTGGTCTCCCTCTACGTGCTCCGATCGCGCTGCCACAACCCTCGGTCCAGCTGGGGCTTAGACATGGAATGAACTCCCTATACCTAAGGCAACCCACGAAATGGGCGTGTGGGTGCTCAGCCGGTTGGAGAGGCAGATTATGCAAGCCAAGGATCGGCCCGATCCCCCCTGCGTGCTATCGATCCTGCTGCCACAACCCTCGGTCCAGTTTGATCTTAAACTGAGAATGAACTCCGTATGCTTAGACTGGGGATGAACTCTGTATGCCTAAGTCAACCCATAAAACGAGCGTGTGGGTGCTCAACCCTCTGCGTGCTGTCGGTCCCACAGCCACAACCCTCAGTCCGACTGGGGCTTAAACATGGAATGAACTACCTATGCCTAAGCTAACCCACGAAATGGGCATGCGGGCACTCAGTCGACCAGAGAGACAGAATGCGTAAGCCAAGGATCGACCCAGTCCACCCTGTGTGCTATCGATCCTGCTGTCGCAACCCGCGATCCGGTTCGATCTTAGACTGGGAATGAACTTCGTATGCTTAGACTGGGATGAACTCTGTATGCCTAAGTCAACCCATGAAACGGGCATGCTTGTAAATTCATTTTTATGGCTTGTAAATTCATACAATGGTCCCTTAAGCCTTCATGTGAAGTTTCGTGGCAAGATGTCCCGTTTTCTATTTTTCACGATTTTAGAAACATTTTACGATTCGGTATTTTTTTAAAATTTTTTTAGAAAGAGTTTTGTCCCCAAATTTGGTAGAGGTGATCCTTGTATTTTTGTTGGCATGCACAAAAAAATTCAACTAAAAACTCAAAGTGGAGAAGATTTTGTGAACGTTTGACAAAAGTGTCCCCATTTCAGACACTTTAATGGCTACTGGCAGCAAACCTATAAAATCTCAAATGCTCTTTAAGGAGGTGTGACTTCTTGAGGTTTGATGAGGGATAGGGGGCCAATATAAGGCCAAGTACCAGCACCTTTCACACATCATGTGTGTACACCCCCCGGCCCCCCCAATCGTCGGAACCCCTAATGCTGCCGGTTAGGCTCTCCGATGATGCTCCGACGATGGTGCCCTGGGCGAAAAAAATGTGGCACCAGCACATGCCCGAGCCCAACATGTGCACCGTGGCTCAAAATCTTAGACTAGAAACGAACTCCTTATGCTTAGAATGGGGATGAACTCCATTTGCCACAACCCTCGATCTGACTGGGGCTTAGACATGGAATCAACTCCGTATGCCTAAGCTAACCCACGAAACGAGCGTATGGGCACTCAGCCGGCTGGAGAGGCAGAATGCGCAAGCCAGGGATCAGCTTGGTCCCCCCTACATGCTGTCGATCCTGCTGCTAGTCCTGCTACCGTAACCCTCGATCCGGCATGATCTTAGACTGGGAATGAACTCCGTACGCTTAGACACGGAATGAACTCCATATGCCCAAGCCAACCCATGAAACGAGCATACGGGCACTCAGTCGGTCGGAAAGGCAGAATGAGCAAGTTCAGGATCAACCCAGTCCCCCCTACGTGCTGTCGATCCTACTGTCGCAACCCTCGGTTTGGTCTAATCTTAGACTGGGAATGAACTCCGTATGCCTAAGTTAACCCACGAAACGAGCGTGCGGGCATTGAGCTGGCCTGAGAGGCATAATACGTAAGCCGATGATCGTCTCGGTCCCCCTCTACGTGCTGCCAATCCCGCTGCCACAACCCTCGATCCGGCTGGAGCTTACACATGGATGAACTCCCTATGCCTAAGCCAACCCATGAAATGGGCATGTGGCCACTCATCCGGCCGGAGAGGCAGAATGCGCAAGCCGAAGATCGGCTCGGTCCCCCATGCGTGCTGCCGATCCCACTGCCACAACCCTCGGTCCAGCTGGGGCTTAGACATGGAATGAACTCCCTATGCGTAAGCCAACCCACGAAATGGGCGTGCGGGCGCTCAGCCGATCGAAGAGGCAGAATCACAAGTCGTAAATCGGCCTGGTCCCCCCTGCGTGCTGTCGATCCTGCTGTCGCAACCTTCAGCCTGATCCGATCTTAGACTGGGAATGAACTCTGTATGCTAAGATATGGGATGAAATTTGTATGCCTAAGTCAACCCATGAAATGAGCGTGTGGGTGCTCAGCCGATAAGAGAGGCATAATGCGCAAGCCGGGGATCAGCCCGGTCCCCCTCTGCGTGCTGTCGATCCCGCTGCTGATCCTGCTACCACAACCCTCGATCCAGCTAGGGCATAGACTTGGAATGAACTCCGTATGCCTAAGCAAACCCACGAAACGAGCGTACGGGCGCTCAATCGGTCAGAGAGACAGAATGCATAAGTCGGGGATCGACTCGGTCCCCCCTGCATGCTGTCGATCCTGCTGTTGGTCGTGCTGTTGTAACCCTCGGTCCGGTTCGATCTTAGACGGGAATGAACTCTGTATGCTTAGACATGGAATGAACTTCGTATGCCTAAGCCAACTCACGAAACGAGCGTACGGGCGCTCAACCGATCGGAGAGGCAGAATGCGCAAGTCGGGGATCGACCCGGTCCCCCTCAGCATGCTGTCGATCCTGCTACCGTAACCCTCGGTCTAGTCCGATCTTAGACTGGGAATGAACTCCGTATGCCTAAGTCAACCCACGAAACGAGCGTGCGGGTGCTGAGCCGATCGGAAAGGCATAATGCACAAGCCGGGCATCGGCCCGGTCCCCCTCTGCGTGTGTCAGTCCCGCTACCACAACCCTCGGTCCGGCTGGGGCTTAGACAAGGAATGAACTCCCTATGCCTAAGCCAACCCACGAAACATGCATACGGGCGCTCAGCCAACTGGAAAGGCGGAATGCGCAAGCCGGGGATTAGCCGGGTCCCCCCTGCGTGCTACCGATCCTATTGCCGCAACCCTCGGTCCGGTCTAATCTTAGATTGAGAATGCACTCCGTATGCTTAGACTGGGGATGAACTCCATATGCCTAAGTCAACCCACGAAACGAGCGTGCGGGCGCTCAGCCGACTAGAGAGGCAGGATGCGCAAGCCGGGGATCGAACGGGTGGTAGGTGGGTTCAAGCACATCTTCATGTTTCTACCATGCCGATGCCATTTTTATGGCTTGTAAATTCATACAATGGTCCCCTAAGCCTTCATGTGAAGTTTCATGGCAAGATGACCCGTTTTCTATTTTCATAATTTTTGAAACATTTTGCGGTTCGGGATTTTTTAAAATTTTTTTAGAAAGATTTTTACCCCCAAATTTGGTAGAGGTGATCCTTGTATTTTTGTTGGCATGCAAAAAAAATTCAGTTAAAAACTCGAAGTGGAGATGATTTTGTGACCATTTGAAAAAAGTGTCCCCATTTCAGACACTTTAATGGCTACTGGCAGCAAACCTATAAAATCTCAAATGCTCTTTAAGGGGGTGTGAGTTCTCAAGGTTTGATGAGGGATAGGGGGCCAATATAAGGGCCAAGTGTCATGCCTTGGGCGGGCGCGCCAGGCACATCAGACGCACCAGCAGGTGAGCCAGAGGTTGAGGCCCGTAGACCAGACGTGCTGGCGGGTATTTACGCGCAAAGCCTAGCAAACGAGTTCAGAACGCCCACCCAACTTGCAGGCTAGACCGTGAGACCAAGGCTTGGCATACAAGCTGCCCGTACGACATCCAGAAGGGCCCAAGGTGCTGGACAAGCAAGGGAAGCTTCTGGAAGCAGGCAGGATCAGCAGCAACATCCTGGCAAATTTGGTTGACCCTGAAAATCAGGAGTTAGCATCCTGATTGATTGTAATCTATATAATCCCATGATTTTAGCCTTTATTCTAGGGATATTGCCTTTAAGTGTAAGCTGGAGCCTCAACTATAAATAGAGGGCTGCTCCTCCCTCATTTGTACACCATCAAACACTTCTGTTTCAGTGAATACAAGAGCATTTCCAGAATTCTACCTTCTTATCATGTTTCTCCTTAACTTACATAATCAACCATTCCTGTTGTTCTAGTGCCCATACACTTGTGTTTTAGGCTGACTTAGGCATAAAGGAAGAGATTCCAAGCCTAAGGCCATACAGTTTTTGAGTCTAAGGTCAGTATCAGAGCAAGTTTGATTCTGCGTGTTTGTGTTGTGCAGTTTAGAGGAGATGGCATCCCAAAGTGACGCTGCTAACCAACAACTAGAGGCCCAGGAGCATGGGCGTGGAAGAGGGAGGAAAGCCAGTTCTAGAGATATCTGTTCTACTATGGACGGTAGGCTGGCCAAGGTGGAGGTGACCATGGGCGACATGGGGGAGAAGCTTGAGGGGGTAGAGACTCACATTACATCGCTAGACTCCATAGGGGAGGAGATCCAAAGTGAGCTGCAAGCTGCTTTTAACAAAGGCTTGGACGTGTTCACCTAAAAGAATCAAACCTTGGAGGCTGAAGTGCTAACCCTACACGATGGCATGGAGGCCATGCGCCAACGGATGGAAGAGCTTACCAGTGAGCTCGTTGCTTGCAAGACTGCCATTGGGAATGGCATGTTTGCTCGAGTGTCCAAGTCCAGATTGGATGTCCCCAAGCCTAAGGAGTTCAAAGGGACTAGGGTGGCCAAGGAAGTAGATAACTACCTTTGGGGTATGGAGCAGTACTTCCAAGCCATGGGCATGCAAGATGAGGTGATAAAGGTAAGCATCGCTGCTATGTATCTCACTGATGTAGCCTTATTGTGGTAGAGGCGCAGGTGTGATGATGTCAGGCATGGGAGCGCCAAGATTGGAACCTGGGTAGAGTTCCAAAAAGAGTTCAGAGAACAATTTTACCCGGAGTATGTCGATGATGAGGCACGGGCAAAGTTGTGCAGGTTGAGCCAGCAAGGGGACATAAGGGAGTATGTCCATAAATTCTCTGAACTGATGCTACAGATCTTGGATCTAGGCGAGAAGGATGCCTTATTTGCTTTCATGGATGGGATGAAGCTGTGGGTGAAGCATGAGCTACAAAGGAGAGGAGTTCATGACTTGGCTAAAGCCATGACTACTACCAAGGCCTTGATAGAGTTCAAACCTCTGAACAAGTTCTAGTCTACCAAGCCCAAGGGTAAAGGCAGGGACGATAGGGACTGGAAGAAGTAGTCCAAGGGGAAGGATCGTGATCGAGAGTCCAAGGATGGAGATCAAGACCGTTCAACCAAGGACGGTGAGAGAAAGCCACCAGCAGGTAAGTGGAAAGCAAAGGGGGACTGAAAGCCACTAGCATGCTACCTATGTGGAGGGAGCCACATAGCACGTAATTACTCGCAAAAGGGCAAGCTGGTTGCTGTAGACAAGGAGTCTAACAAGGAGCCAGAGTCAGGGGTAGCAAAGCTTAGGTCGTTGGTACTCAATGCTATCCAGAGTAAGGGGAGTCGCAAGCCAAAGGGCTTGATGTTTGCAGATCTGATGGTTACGGGTTAGAAGGTGAGCGCACTGGTGGACACAGGTGCCTCACATCTTTTTATTTTAGGTGATAGAGCTCGGAAGCTCAGACTAGAGGTGCAGAAATGGACTGGTACCATCAAAACGGTGAACTCCAAGGAAGTTCCAGCCATCGGAGTAACACGGGGAGTGGAGTTGCAGCTTGGAGACTGGAAAGGCAAGGAGACCATTGAGGTAATACCCCTTGACGACTATGAGTTTGTGATTGGGTTGGATTTCCTTATTCGGATTAACGCCCTACTTGTGCCTTTTGTCTATTGTGTTTGCATCTTGGATGCACGGTGCCAATGCCTAGTGCCATTAAAGAGAGGGTCTGGAGTTGGGTCACGGATGGTGTCAGCCATCCAATTTGCCAAGGTGGTAAGCAGACAAGAAGACACCTTCCTGGCAGCCCTGAAATATGATGAGCCAAGGGAGAAGGAGATTGAGTCACCCTTGGAAGTGCTAAAGGTGCTGAAGTCTTTTAGTGATGTGATGCCCATAAAGCTACCTAGCAAGCTACCACCTAAGAGGGAGGTGGACCACAAGATCGAGCTAGTGTCTGAAGCCAAGCCACCAGCTAGAGCCCCTTACCGAATGTCTCTACCAGAGTTGGAGGAGTTAAGGAAGCAGCTCAAAGAGTTAGTTGATGCTGGCTTCATCAGGCCATCGAAGGTACCCTATGGTGCATCGGTTCTATTTCAGTGCAAGCATGATGGGTCGTTACGGTTGTGCATAGACTACCGAGCTTTGAACAAGCTGACCATCAAGAACAAGTACCCCATCCCACTCATTACGGACTTGTTCGATCAACTTGGGAGCGCAAGGTGGTTCACCAAGCTGGTTTTGAGGTCAAGCTACTATCAAGTTAGGATCACGAAGGGAGATGAGCCAAAGACAGCATGTGTCACTCGGTATGGTTCATATGAGTTCTTGGTGATGCCTTTCAGACTCACGAATGCCCCAGCAACATTCTTCACCCTTATGAACAAGGTACTTCAGTCATTCCTTGATCGATTTGTTGTGGTTTATTTGGATGATATTGTGATCTACAGCCAGACTTTGGGAGAGCATGTAGACCACTTGAGACAGGTGTTCGAGGTGTTACAGGTGCACAAGCTATTTGTCAAGAGGAAAAAGTGCTCATTCACCCAACAGGAGATCCCGTTCATTGGCCACATAGTGGGAGGTGGCAGGATACGCATGGATGAAGGCAAGATACACGCCATCCTAAAGTGGCAACCGCCAGCCAAGGTCACTGAGTTGAGATCGTTCCTTGGGCTGGTCAACTACTACAAGCGCTTCATCAAAGGTCACTCAGCAATAGCCACGCCATTGACTGATTTGCTCAAGAAAGGGAAAGCATGGGAGTGGAGTGCAAGGTGCCAGGAAGCCTTTGACAGGTTGAAGCGAGCTGTGACCAAGGAGCCAGTCTTGGCCTTGCCAGACCATGCCAAGCCGTATGAGGTGCATACGGATGCATCAAACTTTGCCATAAAGGGTGTGTTGATGCAGGAAGGACGTCCAGTCGTGTTTGAGAGCAGAAAATTGAATGAGATTGAGCGCAAGTACATGATCCAAGAGAAGGAGATGACTGCAGTGGTGCACTGCTTACGCACTTAGTGCCATTACCTGTTAGGGTCGAGGTTCGTGGTTAAAACGGACAATGTGGTGACCAGCTACTTTCAGATACAGAAGAAGTTGTCCCTCAAACAGGCGAGATGGCAAGATTTTCTTACAGAATTTGATTTCTAGATGGAGTATAAGTCGGGGTGGGCGAACCTAGTGGCAGACACCCTGAACAGAAAGGCTAACCTTGCTGCCATTAGCCAACCAGAGGGGTCACTGGTGCCGCGTATCAAGGAGGGACTTGCGCATGATCTTACAGCCAAGGCTTTGATGGAGTATGCCCAATAAGGTAAGACTAGGTGGTTTTGGTTACAGGATGGCTTGCTGTACACTAAGGGCAGTAGACTGTTTGTGCCGCAGCACGAGAAGCTCCGTAAGGAAGTTTTACAAGAATACCATGATTCAAGGTGGGCTGGACACCCCGGAGTGAGCCGTACCTTGGTGCTGATCGAGGATCAGTACTACTGGCTGCACATGAGGGACGATGTGGAGGCCTATGTGAAGACTTGTCTTGTGTGCTAATAGGACAAGGTGGAGTCAAGAAACTAGGTGATCTCTTGGAGTAATTGCCAGTGCCAGAGCGACCATCGGAGAGTGTTTCTCTGGACTTTATAGTTGGTCTACCCAAAACAGAAGGGTTTGGAAGCATCATGGTAGTGGTGGACAGGTTTTCCAAGTATGGAATCTTCATTCTAGCAACCAAGGAGTGCCCAGCCGAGGAGGCAGCTCGATTGTTCCTGAAGAACATGGTTAAGTACTAGGGAGTGCCAAGGACCATTATTAGTGATCGGGACGGGCGTTTCACGGGCAGGTTCTGGACTGAGTTATTCAAGCTGTTGGGGTCAGACTTAAACTTTTCCACCAGCATGCATCTGCGATCGATGGTCAGACAGAATGAGTGAATGAACTATTGGAGGTCTACCTCAGGCACTATGTGAGTGCCATATAAAGGGACTGGCCAAAGCTGCTAGATATTGAGCAGTTTTCCTATAACTTGCAAAGGAGCGAGGCAATGAACCAGAGCCCATTTAAGGTTATGACAGGGCAACAACCACTAACACCCAGTTCGATTGTTGCAGGTTATACAGGGTCGAATCCAGTAGCATACAAGTTTGCCAAGGCAAGGCAGGAGCAAACTGACTTGGCCAGAGTTTGTCTACACAAGACGGCCAAGAGGTCGAAAAAGTGGGCAAACCAGAATAGGCGAAACGTGCAGTTCCAGGTTGGAGACTTGGTGTTGGTGAAGTTGCATCCCATTGTGCGCCATAGAGGACTGCATAAAGGCCTAGTCTAGAGGTATGGGGGACCTTTTTGAGTAGTCAAGAGGGTATGCAAGGTTGCCTACAACTGGATATGCCACCCAAGCTGAAGGTACACCCGATGTTCCATGTGAGCATGCTCAAGCCATTCCATGAGGATGAGGGAGATCCAGGACAGGCAGAGTCAAAGCGTGCACCATTGGGGGCAAGGGCCTCATATGAGAAGGAGGTCCACAGCATCATAGCTGATCCGGAGGTGAGACGGAAGAACTATCAGCCAAGCCAAAAGTACTTGGTGCGCTGGAAGGGACTTCCAGATAGTGAGGTGAGCTGGGGACCAGTAGATGACTTATGGCAGTTTGGGGACCAGATCAGGAAGTACCATGTAGAAGACACAACGAGGGCGTTGTGCAATTAGGTGGGCGAGAATGTCACACCCTGGGTGAGCACGCCAGGCATATCAGGCGCACCAGCAGGTGAGCTAGAGGTTGAGGCCCGCAGACCAGGCGTGCTAGCGGGTATCTACGTACAAAGCCTAACAAATGAGTTCAAAACACCCGCCCAACTTGTAGGCAACCCCTGAGACCAAGGCTTGGCATACAAGCTACCCGCACTACATCCAGAAACGCCCAAGGTGTTGGACATGCAAGGGAAGCTTCTGAAAACAGGCAGCATCAGTAGTAGCATCCTGGCAGATTTGGTTGACCTTAAAAATCAAGAGTTAGCATCCTGATTGATTGTAATCTATATAATGCCATGATTTTAGCCTTTATTCTAGAGATATTACCATTAAGTGTAAGCTAGAGCCTCAACTATAAATAGAGGGCTGCTCCTCCTTCATTTGTACTCCATCAAACACTTCCATTTCAGTGAATACAAGAGCATTTCTAGAATTTTGCCTTTTTATCCTGTTTCTCTTTAACTTGCGTAATCAACCCTTCCCCTTGTTCGAGTGCCCGTACGCTTGTGTTTTAGGATGACTTTGGCATAAAGGAGGAGATTTCAAGCCCAAGGCCGCACGGTTTCTGAGTCTAAGGTCGGAGCCCATGACACAAGTACCAGGACCCATCGCACATCATGTGCGCATACCCCCCGACCCCCCCAATCGTTGGAACCCCCAATACCACCGGTTAGGCTCTCCGGTGATGCTCCGATGACACTCCAGCGATGGTGTCCCGGGCAAAAAAAATACGACACCAGCACATGCCCAAGCCCAGCATGTGCACCGTGGCTTAAAATCTTAGACTGAGAGTGAACTCCGTATGCTTAGACATGGAATGTACTTCGTATGCCTAAGCCAACCTACGAAACGAGCGTGCGGGTGCTCAGCCGACCAGAGAGGCAGAATGCGCAAGCCAGGGATTGGACTGATCCCCCATGCATGCTATCAATCCTGCTATCGTAACCCTCGATCATGTTCGATCTTAGACTGAGAACGAACTCCATATGCACAAGTCAACCCACGAAACGAGCGTGCGGGCGCTGAGCCGACCAAAGAGGCATAATGAGCAAGTCAGGGATCAGCTCGATCCCCCTCTGTATGCTGTCAGTCCTGCTGCCACAACCCTTGATCTGACTGGGGCTTAGACTGGAATGAACTCCCTATACCTAAGCCAACCCATGAAACGGACGTGCGGGTGCTCAGCCGACCAAAGAGGTAGAATGTGCAAGCCGGGGATCAACTCGATGCCCCTTGCGTGTTGCCAATCCTACTGTCGCAACCCTCAGTCTGGTTCGATCTTAGACTGGGAAGGAACTCCATATGCTTAGACTAGGGATGAACTCCGTATGCCTAAGTTAACCCACAAAACGAGCGTGCGGGTGCTCAACCGACTGGAGAAGCCGGTCGCAAAGGCATAATGCGCAAGTCAGGGATCAGCCCGATCCCCTTCTGTGTGCTGCCTATCCCACTACAGGTCCTGCTACCACAACCTTCGGTCCGGCTGGGGCTTAGACATGGAATGAACTCCGTATGCCCAAGCCAACCCACGAAACGAGCGTGCGGGCGCTCAGTCGGTCGGAGAGGCAGAATGCGCAAGCCGTGAATTGGCTCGTCCCCCCTGTGTACTATCGATCCTACTGCTGCAACCCTCAGCCCAGTCTGATCTTAGACTGAGAATGAACTCCGTATGCCTAAGTCAACCCACAAAATGAGCGTGCAGGCGCTGAGCCGGTCGGAGAGGCATAATGCACAAGCCGGGGATCGACCCGATCCTGCTGCCACAACCCTCGTTCTGGCTAGGGCTTAGACATGGAATGATCTCTGTATGCCTAAGCCAACCCACGAAACGAGCGTGCGGGCGCTCAACTGATCGAAGAGGGAAAATGCGTAACACGGGGATCGACCCAATCCCCCCTGCTTGCTGTCGATCCTACTGTCGCAACCCTCGGTCTTATATGATCTTACACTAGGAATGAACTCCGTATAACTAAGTCAACCCACAAAACGAGCGTGCGGGCATTGAGCCGGTCGGGGAGGCATAATGCGTAAGTCGGGGATCGACCCGGTCCCCTTCTGCATGCTGTCGATCTCGTTGCCACAACCCTCAGTCCGACTAGGGCTTAGACATGGAATGAACTGCCTATGCCTAAGCCAACCCACGAAATGGGCATGTGGGCACTCAGCCAACCGAAGATGCAGAATGTGCAAGTCAGGGATCGACCCGGTCCCTCCTACGTGCTACCGATCCTGTTACCGTAACCCTCGGTCTGATCCGATCTTAGACTGGGAATGAACTCTATTTGCTTAGACTGGGGATGAACTCTCTATGCCTAAGTAAACCCATGAAACGAGTGTGCGGATGCTCAACCGACCAGAGAGGCAAGATGTGCAAGCCGGGGATCGAACGGGTGGTAGGTGGGTTCAAGCACATCTTCATATTTCTGCCATGCCAATGCCATTTTTATGGCTTGTAAATTCATACAATGGTCCCCTAAGCCTTCATGTGAAGTTTCGTGGCAAGATGACCCGTTTTCTATTTTTTACATTTTTCAAAACTTTTTGCGGTTCGAGATTTTTTAAAATTCTTTTAGAAAGATTTTTGTCCCCAAATTTGGTAGAGGTGATCCTTGTATTTTTGTTGGCATGCACAAAAACATTCAGCTAAAAACTCAAAGTGGAGAAGATTTTGTGATCGTTTGAAAAAAGTGTCCCCATTTTAGACACTTTAATGGCTACTGGCAGCAAACCTATAAAATCTCAAATGCTCTTTAAGGGGGTGTGAGTTCTTGAGGTTTGATGAGGGATAGGGGCCAATATAAGGGCCAAGTACAGCACCCACTGTACCTCATGTGCGTACACCCCCCGGTCCCTCCAATCGCCAGAACCCCTAATGTCGTCGGTTAGGCTCTCTAGCGATGCTCTGGCGATGGTGCCTTGGGTGAAAAAAATGTGCCACCAGCACAAGCCTTAGCCCAGTATGTGCACCGTGGCTCAAACTCTTAGACTGGGAATGAACTCCGTATGCTTAGATATGGAATGAACTCCGTATGCCTAAGCCAACCCACGAAATGAGCGTGCGGGCACTCAGCCAGCCAGAGAGGCAGAATGCGTAAGCTGGGGATCGGCCTAGTCCTCCTCTATGTACAGCCAGTCCCACTGCCACAACCCTTGGTCCGGCTGGGCCTTAGACATCGAATGAACTCCCTTTGCCTAAGCCAACCCACGAAACGGGCGTGCGGGCGCTCAACTGGTCGGAGAGGTAGAATGCTCAATTCGGGGATCAGCCCGGTCCCCCCTGCGTGCTGCTGATCCTACTACTGTAACCCTCATTCTGGTCCGATCTTAGTCTGGGAATGAACTTCATATGCTTAGACTGGGGATGAACTCCGTATGCGTAAGTCAACCCATGAAACGAGCGTGCGGGTGCTCAGTTGGTCGGAGAGGTCGACCGAAGAGGCAGAATGTGCAAGCTGAGGATCGGCCCAGTCCCCCCCTGTGTGCTGTCGATCCTGCTGTTGGTCCTACTGTCACAACCCTCGGTCCGATCGGTTCTTAGACTGGGAATGAACTCCGTATGCGTAGACATGGTATGAACTCTGTATGCTTAAGGCAACCCATGAAATGAGTGTGCGGGCACTCAGTCGGTCAGAAAGGCAGAATGCACAAGCCGGGGACCGACCCAGTCCCCCATACGTGCTGTCGATCCTGCTGCCATAACCCTCGATCCGATCCGATCTTAGACTGGGAATGAACTCCATATGACTAACTCAACCCATGAAACGGGCGTGCGGACGCTGAGCCAACCGGAGAGGCATAATGCGCAAGCTGGGGATCGGCTCGATCCCCCCAACGTTCTGCCGGTCCCGCTGCCACAACCCCCGGTCTGGCTGGGGCTTAGACATGGAATGAACTCCCTATGCCTAAACAAACCTACGAAACAGGCGTGCGGGAGCTCAACCGACTGGAGAGGCAGAATGCGTAAGCTGGGGATTGATCCAGTCCCCGTTGCGTGCTGTCGATCCTGCTATCGCAACCATCGATCCGGTCCGATCTTAGACTGGGAATGAACTCCGTATGCTTAGATTGGGGATGAACTACGTGCGGGGGCTTAGACATGGAATGAACTCCCTATGCCTAAGCCAACCCATGAAACGATCGTGTGGGCACTCAGCCGACCAGAGAGGCAGGATGCGCAAGCCAGGGATCGAACGGGTGGTAGGTGGGTTCAAGCACATCCTCATATTTCTACCATGCCAATGCCATTTTTATGGCATGTAAATTCATGCAGTGGTCCCCTAAGCCTTCATATGAAGTTTCATGGCAAGACGACCCGTTTTCTATTTTTCATGATTTTTGAAACTTTTTGCTGTTCGGGATTTTTTAAAATTTTTTTAGAAAGAGTTTTGTCCCAAATTAAATAGAAGTGATCCTTGTATTTTTGTTGGCATGCACAAAAAAATTCAGCTAAAAACAGGAAGTGGAGAAGATTTTGTGATCGTTTGAAAAAAGTGTCCCCATTTCAGACACTTTAATGGCTACTGGCAGCAAACCTATAAAATCTCAAATGCTCTTTAAAGGGGTGTGAGTTCTCAAGGTTTGATGAGGGATAGGGGGCCAATATAAGGGCCAAGTACCAGCACCCATCGCACATCATGTGCGCACACCCCCCGCCCCTCCAATCGTGGGAACCTCCAATGCTGCCGGTTAGGCTCTCTGGTGATGCTCCGGCGATGCTCCGACGATGCTCCGACGATGGTGCCCCGGGCAAAAAAAATGCCGCACCAGCACTTGCCCGAGCCCAGCATGTGCATTGTGGCTCAAAATCTTAGACTGGGAATGAACTCCGTATGCTTAGATATGGAATGAACTTCATATGCCTAAGCTAACCCACGAAACGAGCGTGCAGGCACTCAGTCGATCGGAGAGGCAAAATACGCAAAACGGGGATTGGCCCAGTACCCCTTGCATGTTGTCAATCCTGCTACCGTAACCCTCGGTCTGGTTTGATCTTAGACTGGAAAAGAACTCCGTATGCATAAGTCAACCCATGAAACGAGTATACGGGCACTAAGCCGGTCGAAGAGGCATAATGCGCAAGCTGGGGAACTACCCGATCCCCCTCTGTGTGCTACTAATCTCGCTGCCACAACCCTTGGTTTAGCTGGGGCTTAGAGATGGAATGAACTCCCTATGCCTAAGCCAACCCACGAAACGGGCATGCGGGCGCTGAGCCGATCGGAGAGGCAGAATGCGCAACCCGAGGATCGGCCCGGTCCCCCCTGCTTACTGTCGATCCTACTGTCGCAAACCTCATTCCGGTCTGATCTTAGATTGGGAATGAACTCCGTATACTTAGACTAAGGATGAACTTCGTATGCCTAAGTCAACCCACGAAATGAGCGTACGGGTGCTTAGCCAACCGGAGAGGTCGATCGGAGCGGCATAATGCACAAGCTGGGTAACAGCCCGGTCCCCCTCTAGGTGCTGCCGATCCCACTGTCGGCCCTGCTGCCACAACCCTCGGTCCGGTTGGGGCATAGACATGGAATGAACTCTGCAAACGAGGGTATGGGCACTCAGTCGACCGGAGAGGTAGATTGTGCAAGTCGAGGATCGGCCCGATCCCCCTGCGTGCTACCGATCCTGCTACTAGCCCTACTGTCGTAACCCTCGATCTGATCTGATCTTGGGCTGGGAATGAACTCCGTACGTTTAGACATGGAATCAACTCAGTATGCCTAAGCCAACCCATGAAACGAGCATGCGGGCACTCAGTCGATCGAAGAGGCAGAATACACAAGTTGGGGATCAGCTCGATCCCCCCCTGCGTGCTGTCGATCCTACTGTCGCAACCCTCAGTTCGATCCGATCTTAGACCTGGAATGAACTCCGTATGCTTAGACTGGGGATGAACTCCGTATGCCTAAGTCAACCCACAAAATGAACGTGTAGGGGTTGAGTCGGTCGGAGAGGTATAATGTGCAAGTCGGGGATCAGACCGGTCCTGTTCTACGTGCTGCTAGTCCCGTTGCCACAACCCTTGGTCCAGTTGGGGTTTAGACATGGAATGAACTCCCTATGCCTAAGCCAACCCATGAAACGGGCGTGCGGGCGCTCAGCCGACCAGAGAGGTAGAATGCACAAGCCAGGGATCGACCCAGTCCCCCTTGCGTGCTATCGATCCTGCTGCTGCAACCCTCAGCCTGGTCCGATCTTAGACTGGGAATGAACTTCATATGCTTAGACTGGTAATGAACTCCGTATGCCTAAGTCAACCAATGAAACAAGCGTGCGGGGGCTGAGCCAGGAAAAGAGGTATAATGCGTAAGCCGGGGATCGGCTCGGTCCCCCTCTGTGTGCTGTCGGTCCCGCTGCCACAACCCTCGATCCGATTGGGGCTTAGACATGGAATGAACTCCCTATGCCTAAGCCAACCCATGAAATGGGTGTGCGGGCGTTCAGCTGGCCAAAGAGGCAAAATTCGCAAGCTGGGGATTGACTCTATCCCCCATACGTGCTGCCGATCCTGCTGCCGTAACCCTCAGCCCGGTCTGATCTTAGACTAGGAATGAACTCTGTATGCTTAGACTGGGGATGAATTCCGTATGCCTAAGTTAACCCATGAAACGAGCGTGCGGGCACTCAACCTACCAGAGAGGCAGGATGCGCAAGCCGGGGATCGAATGGGTGGTAGGTGGGTTCAAGCACATCTTCATATTTCTACCGTGCCAATGCCATTGTTATGGCTTGTAAATTCATGCAGTGGTCCCCTAAGCCTTCATGTGAAGTTTCGTGGCAAGACGACCCGTTTTCTATTTTTCACGATTTTTGAAACTTTTTGTTGTTCGGGATTTTTTAAAATATTTTTAGAAAGAGTTTTATCCCAAATTAAATAGAGGTGAACCTTGTATTTTTGTTGGCATGCACAAAAAAATTCAGCTAAAAACATGAAGTGGAGAAGATTTTGTGACCGTTTGAAAAAAGTGTCCCCATTTTAGACACTTTAATGGCTACTGGCAGCAAAGCTATAAAATCTCAAATGCTCTTTAAGGGGGTGTGCATTCTCAAGGTTTGATGAGGGATAGGGGGTCAAAATAAGGGCCAAGTACCAGCACCCATCGCACATCAAGTGCGCACACCCCCCGGCCCCCCCAATCGTCAGAACCCCCAATGCCGTCAGTTAGGCTCTCCAGTGATGCTTCGACAATGGTGCCCCGAGTGAAAAAAATCCAGCACCAGCACCTGCCCGAGCCCAGCATGTGCACTGTGGCTCAAAATCTTAGACTGGAAATGAACTCCGTATGCTTAGACAAGGAATGAACTCCGTATCCCTAAGACAACCCACGAAATGAGCGTGCGGGCACTCAACCGGTTAGAGAGGCCGATTGGAGAGGCATAATGCGCAAGCCGGGGATCGACCCGGTCCCCCCTTTCGTGCTGTCGATCCTACTGCTGGTTCTACTGCCACAACCCTCGATCCGATCCGATCTTAGACTGGGAATGAACTTCATATGCTTAGACATGGAATGAACTCCGTATGCCTAAGCCAACCCACGAAACGAGCGTGCAGGCACTCAACCGGTCGGAGAGGCCGATCAGAGAGGCACAATGCGGAAGCCGGGGATCGACCCGATCCCCCCTTTCATGCTGTCGATCCTGCTACTGGTTCTGCGACCACAACCCTCAATCCGGTCCGATCTTAGACTGGAAATGAACTCTATATGCTTAGACATGGAATGAACTCCGTATACCTAAGCCAACCCACGAAACGAGCGTGCAGGCACTCAGCCGGTCGGAGAGGTAGAATGCGTAAGCCGTGGGTTCAAGCACATCTTCATATTTCTACCATGCCAATGCCATTTTTATGGCTTATAAATTCATACAATGGTCCCCTCAGCCTTCATCTGAAGTTTCGTGGCAAGACGACCCGTTTTTTATTTTTCACGATTTTTTAAACTTTTTACGATTCAAGATTTTTTAAAATTTTTTTAGAAAGAGCTTTGTCCCCAAATTTGGTAGAGGTGATCCTTGTATTTTTTTTGGCATGCACAAAAAACTTCAGCTAAAAACTCGAAGTGGAGAAGATTTTGTGACCATTTGAAAAAAGTGTCCCCATTTTAGACACTTTAATGGCTACTGGCAGCAAACCTATAAAATCTCAAATGCTCTTTAAGGGGGTGTGAGTTCTCGAGGTTTGATGAGGGATAGGGGGCCAATATAAGGGCCAAGTACCAGCACCCATCGCACATAATGTGCGCATACCCCCAGCCCCCCCAATCGTCAAAACTCCAATACCGTCGATTACGCTCTCTGACGATGCCCTAGTGATGGTGCCCCGAGGGAAAAAAATACGGCACCAACACATGCCCGAGCCCAACATGTGCACTGTGGCTCAAAATCTTAGACTGGGAATGAACTCCATATGCTTAGACATGGAATGAACTCCGTATGCCTAAGGCAACCCACGAAACGAGTGTGCGGGCACTCAGCAGGCCAGAGAGGCAGATGCGCAAGCCGGGGATCGACTCGATCCCCCCTGTGTGCTGTCAATCCTGCTACCGCAACCCTCTGTCCAGTCTGATCTTAGACTGGGAATGAACTCCGTATGCATAAGTCAACCCACGAATCAAGCGTGCGGGCGCTGAGCTGACCGAAGAGGCATAATGTGCAAGCTGGGGATCGGCCCGGTCCCCTTCTACGTGCTACCGATCCCGCTGCCACAACCCTCGATCCGACTGGGGCATAGACATGGAATGAACTCCCTATGCCTAAGCCAAACCACGAAATGAGCTTTCGGGCACTCAGCCGACAGGATAGGTAGAATGCGTAAACCAGGGATTGACCCGATCCCCTACGTGCCATCGATCCTGCTACCTCAACCCTCGGTCCGGTCCCATCTTAGACTGGGAATGAACTCCGTATGCCTAGACTAGGGATGAACTCCGTATGCCTTAGTCTACCCACGAAACGAGCGTACGGGTGCTCAGTCGACTGGAGACACCTATCAGAGAGGCGTAATGCGCAAGTTGGGGATTAACTCGATCCCTCTCTGCATGCTACCGATCCTGCTACCACAACCCTCGATCTGGCTGGGGCTTAGACAAGGAATGAACTTCGTATGCCTAAGCCAAGCCACAAAACAAGTGTGTGGGCGCTCAGCCGACCGGAGAGGTAGAATACACAAGCCAGGGATCGACTCAGTCCCCCCTGCGTGCTGTCGATCCTGTGGCTGGTCCTGTTGTCACAACCCTCGGTTCGATCCGATCATAGACTAGGAATGAACTCTATATGCTTAGACATGGAATGAACTCCGTATGCCTAAGCCAACCCATGAAATGAGCATACGGGCGCACAGTCGATCGGAGAGGCAGAATGTGCAAGCCGAGGATCAGTTCGATCCCTCCTGTGTACTGTCGATCCTACTATCGCAACCCTCGGTCTGATCCAATCTTAGACTGGGAATGATCTTTGTATGCCTAAGTAAACCCACAAAATGAGCATGTGGGCGCTGAGCCTGCTAGCGAGGCATAATGTGCAAGCCGGGGATCGGCCCGGTCCTCCTCTACATGCTGTCGGTCTCGCTACCACAACCCTCAGTCCGACTGGGGCATAGACACGGAACGAACTCCCTATGCCTAAGCCAACCCATGAAACGGGCTTACGGGCGTTCAGCCGACCGGAGAGGTAGAATGCGCATGCCAGGGATCGGCTCGATCCCCCCTGCGTGCTGTCGATCCTGCTACCGCGACCCTCGATTTGGTCCGATCTTAGACTGGGAATGAACTTCGTATACTTAGACTAGGGATGAACTCCGTATGCTTAAGTCAACCCACAAAATGAGCGTGTGGATGCTCAACTGGCAGGAGAGGCATAATGTGCCACCCGAGGATCGACCCGATCCCCTTCTGCGTGCTGCCAATCTTGCTACAGGTCCTGCTGCCACAACCCTCGGTTCGACTGGGGCTTACACATGGAATGAACTCCGTATGCCTAAGCCAACCCATAAAATGAGCGTACGGGTGCTCAATCAGCCGGAGAGGTAGAATGCATAAGCCGAGGATCAGCCTGATCCTCCCCTGTGTGCTGTCGATCTTGCTGCTAGTCCTGCTGTCGCAACCCTCAGTTCGGTCTGATCTTAGATTGGGAATGAACTTTGTATGCTTACACATGGAATGAATTCTGTATGCCTAAGCCAACCCGTGAAACGAGCGTGCGGGGGCTCAACCGACAGGAAAGGCAGAATACGTAAGCTGGGGATCGACCCGATCCCCCCTGCGTGATGTCAATCCTACTGCTGCAACCCTCGATCTAGTTCGATCTTAGACTGGGAATGAACTCCGTATGCCTAAATCAACCCACGAAATGAGTGTGGGGGTGTTGAGCCTGCCAGAGAGGCATAATGTGCCCTCTACCTGCTGTCGGTCTCACTACCACAACCCTTGATCCGACTGGGGCTTAGACATGGAATGAACTTCCTATGCCTAAGCCAACCCATAAAACGGGTGTGCGGGCGCTCAGCCAGCCGGAGAGGCAGAATGTGCAAGTCGGGGATCGGTTCGGTCCTTCTTGCGTGCTATCGATCCTGCTGTCGCAACCCTCAGTCTGGTTCGATCTTAGACTAGGAATGCACTCCGTATGCTTAGACTGGGAATGAACTTCGTATGCCTAAGTCAACCCACAAAATGAGTGTGCGAGCATTGAGCCGGCAGAGAGGCATAATGCATAAGCCAGGGATCGACACGATCCCCCTCTACCTGCTATCGATCCCGCTGCCACAACCCTCGGTCTGACTGGGGCTTAGACATGGAATGAACTCTCTATGCCTAACCCAACCCAGGAAATGAGCTTGCGGGTGCTGAGTCGATAAGAGAGGTAGAATGTGCAAGCCGAGGATCGGCCCGGTCCCCCCCTACGTGCTATCGATCCTACTGCCACAACCCTCGGTCTAATCCGATATTAGACTGGGAATGAACTTCGTATGCCTATGTGAACCCATGAAATGAGCGTACGGGTGCCGAGCCAGACGAAGAGGCATAATCCGCAAGACGGGGATCGGCCCGGTCCCCCTCTGCGTGCTATCGGTCCCATTGCCACAACCCTCAGTCCGACTGGGTTTAGACATGGAATGAACTCCCTATGCCCAAGCCAATCCACGAAACAAGCATGCGGGCGTTCAGCCGACCGGAGAGGTAGAATGTGCAAGCAGGGGATCGGCTTGATCCCCCTTGCGTGCTGTCGATCCAATTGTCGTAACCCTCGGTCTGGTCTGATATTAGACTGGGAATGAATTCCATATGCTTAGACATGGAATGAACTCCGTATGCCTAAGCCAACCCATGAAATGAGCGTGCGGGCGCTCAGCCGACCGGAGAGGCCGGATGGAGAGGCATAATGCACAACCGGAGGATTAGCCCGATCCCCCTCTGCGTGCTGTCGATCCCGCTGTGGGTCCTGCTACCACAACCCTCGGTCCGGTTGGCGTTTAGACATGGAATGAACTCCCTATGCCTAAGCCAATCCACGAAACAGTGGGGGTCCAGCCTGGTCTCCCCTGCGTGGTGTCGATCTTGCTACTGCAACGCTCAGTCCGATCCGATCTTAGACTGGGAATGAACTCCGTATGCTTAGACTAGGGATGAACTCCATATGCCTAAGTCAACCCACGAAACAAGCGTGCGGGCGCTGAACCGGCCAAAGAGGCATAATGCGTAAGCTGGGGATTAGCCCGATCCCCCTCTGCGTGCTGCCGGTCCCATTGCCACAACCCTCAGTCCGGCTGGGGCTTAGACATGGAATGAACTCCCTATGCCTAAGCCAACCCACGAAACGGGCGCGCGGGCGCTCAGCCGGTCGGAGAGGCAGAATGCCCAAGCCAGGGATCGATCCAATCCCCCCTGCGTGCTGTCGATCCTACTGTCGTAACCCTCAGTCCAATTCGATCCTAGACTGGGAATGAACTCCGTATGCTTAGACTGGAGATAAACTCCGTATGCCTAAGTCAACCCACAAAATGAGCGTACGGGCGCTCAGCCGATCAGAAAGGCATAATGCACAAGCCGGGGATCAGCCCGTCCTTGTTCCGACTGGGGCATAGACATGGAATGAACTCCCTATGCCTAAGCCAACCCATAAAATGAGAGTGCAAGCGTTCAGCCCATCGAAGAGGTAAAATACGCAAGTCGGGGATCAACCCGGTCCCCTATGCATGCTGTAGATCCTACTGCTTGTCTTGCTACCGCAACCCTCGGTTCAGACCAATCTTAGACTAGGAATGAACTTCGCATGCTTAGACATTGAATGAACTCCGTATGCCTAAGCCAACCCATGAAACGAGCGTACGGGTGCTCAGTCGGTCAGAGAGGCAGAATGCGCAAGCTGGGGATCGACCCGGTCCCCCCTTGCGTGCTGTCAATCCTGGTGTCGCAACCCTCGGTCCGGTCTGATCTTAGACTGGGAATGAACTCTATATACGTAAGTCAACCTACGAAACGAGCATGCGGGCGCAAAGCTGACCAAAAAGGCATAATGCACAAGCCAAGGATCGGCCCGATCCCCCTCTGCGTCATATCGATCCCGTTACCACAACCCTCAAACCGGCTAGGGCTTACACATGGAATGAACTCCCTATGCCTAAGCCAACCCATGAAACGGGCGTCCGGGCACTCAACCGATCAGAGAGGCAAAATGCGCAAGCCGAGGATCGGCTCGGTCCCCCCTGCGTGCTGTCGATCCTGCTGCCGTAACCCTCGATCCGATCCGATCTTAGACTGGGAATGAACTCCGTATGCTTAGATTGGGGATTAACTTCATATGCCTAAGTCAACCCACGAAATGGGCGTGCGGGCACTCAGCCAGCCGGAGAGGCCGGTCGGAGAGGCATAATGCGCAAGCCGGGGATCAGTTCAATCCCCCTCAGCATGCTGCCGATCTCGCTGTCGGTCCTGCTGCCACAACACTCGGTCCGACTGAGGCTTAGACATGGAATGAACTCCGTATGCCTAAGCCTACCCATGAAATGAGCGTGCGGGCACTCAGTCGACCGAAGAGGTAGAATTTGCAAGTCGAGGAATGGCCTGGTCCCCCTCTACGTGCTGCCGATCCTGCTACTGGTCCTGCTGTCGCAACCCTCGGTCTGGTCCGATCTTAGACTGGGAATGAACTCCATATGCTTAGACATGGAATGAACTCCGTATGCCTAAGCCAACCCATGAAACGAGCGTGCGGGCGCTCAACGACCGAAGAGGCAGAATGCGCAAGCAGGGAATCAACTCGGTCCCCCCTACGTGCTGTCGTTCCTGCTGCTGCAACCCTCGATCCAGTCTGATCTTAGACTGGGAATGAACTATGTATGCCAAAGTCAACCCATAAAATGAGCGTGTGGGCACTCAACCGGTCGGAGAGGCATAATGCGCAAGCCGAGGACCGGCCCGATCCCCCTCTGCGTGCTGTCGATCCCGCTGCCACAACCCCCGGTTCGGCTGGGGCTTAGACGTGGAATGAACTCCCTATGCCTAAGCCAACCCACGAAACGGGCGTGCGGGCACTCAATCGGTCGAAGAGGTAGAATGCGCAAGCCAAGGATCGGTCTGGTCCCCCCTGCGTGCTGTCGGTCCTGCTACCGTAACCCTCGGTCCGGTCTGATCTTAGACTGGGAATAAACTCCATATGCTTAGACTGGGGATGAACTCTGTATGCCTAAGTCAACCCACGAAATGAGCATGCGGGCTCTCAGTTGGCCGGAGAGGCATAATGCGTAAGTCGGGGATTAGCCCGGTCCCAACCGACCAGAGAGGCAGGAGCAAGTCGAGGATCGAACGGGTGGTAGGTGGGTTCAAGCACATCTTCATATTTCTACCATGTCAATGCCTTTTTTATGGCTTGTAAATTCATACAATGGTCCCCTAAGCCTTCATGTGAAGTGTCGTGGCAAGACGACCCGTTTTCTATTTTTCACGATTTTTAAAACTTTTTACGGTTCTGGATTTTTTAAACTTTTTTGAGAAAGAGTTTTGTCTCCAAATTTGGTAGAGGTGATCCTTGTATGTTTTTTGGAATGCACAAAAAAATTCAGCTAAAAACTCGAAGTGGAGAAGATTTTGTGACCGTTCAAAAAAAGTGTCCCCATTTGATGCACTTTAATGGCTATTGGCAGCAAACCTATAAAATCTCAAATACTCTTTAAGGGGGTGTGAGTTCTTGAGGTTTGATGAGGGATAAGGGCCCAATATGAGGGCCAACTACCAGCACCTATTGCACATCATGTGTGCACACCCCACCGATCCCCCCAATTGTCGGAACCCCCAATGCCGCCGGGTAGGCTCTCCGATGATGCTCCGACGATGGTGCCCCTGGCAAAGAAAATGCGGCACCAGCACATGCACGAGCGCGGCATGTGCACCGTGGCTAAAAATCTTAGACTGGGAATGAACTCCGTATGCTTAGACATGGAATGAACTCCGTATGCCTAAGCCAACCCACGCAACGGGCGTGCAGGTGCTCAGTCGACCAGAGAGGTAGAATGCACAAGTCAGGGATCGACTCGGTCCCCCCTACGTGCTGTCAATTGTGGTGTCACAACGCTCGGTCTGGTCTGATCTTAGACTAGGAATGAACTCCGTATGCATAAGTCAACCCACAAAACGAGCGTGCGGGTGTTGAGCCGATTGAAGAGGCATAATGCGCAAGCTGGGGATCGGCTCGGTCCCCCTCTACGTGCTGCCTATCCCACTGCTACAACCTTCAGTCCGGCTAGCGCTTAGACATGGAATGAACTCCCTACGCCTAAGCCAACCCATAAAACGGGCGTGCGGGCACTCAACCGACCAAAGAGGCAAAATGCGCAAGCCGGGGATCGGCTCGATCCCTACTGCGTGCTGCCGATCCTACAGCCACAACCATCGATCCGGTCTGATCTTGGACTGGGAATGAACTTTGTATGCTTAGACTGGGGATGAACTTCGTATGCCTAAGTCACCCACGAAATGAGCAAGCGGGCGCTTAACCGGTCGGAGAGGCCGGCTAGAGAGGCATAATGCGCAAGCTGGGGATCAGCCCGATCCCCCTCTGCGTGCTGTCGATCTCACTACCGGTCTTGCTGCCACAACCTTTGATCCGACTGGGGCTTAGACATGGAATGAACTCCGTATGCCTCAGCCAACCCACGAAACGAGCGTACGGGTGCTCAACCGGCCGGAGAGGTAGAATGCATAAGCCGGGGATCGACTCGGTCCCCCCAGCATGCTACGCATCTTACTGTCGTAACCCTCAGTCCGATATAATCTTAGACTAGGAATGAACTTCGTATGCTTAGACATCGAATGAAGTTCGTATGTCTAAGCCAATCCATGAAACGAGCGTGTGGGCACTCAATCGATCAGAGAGGCAGAATGTGTAAGCCGGGGTCAGCCTGGTCCCCTCCTGCGTGCTGTCGATCCTGCTACCACAACCCTCGATCCAGTCTGATCTTAGACTGGGAATGAACTTCGTATGCCTAAGTCAACCCACGAAACGAGCGTGCGGGCGTTGAGCCCATCGGAGAGGCATAATGCGCGAGTTGGGGATCGGTTCGGTCCCCCCTGTGTGTGCCAATCCTACTGTCGCAACCCTCGGTCTGGTCCTATCTTAGACTGGGAATGAACTTCGTATGCTTAGACTGGGGATGAACTTCGTATGCATAAGTCAACCCACGAAACGAGCATGCGGGCTCTCAGTCGACCAGAGAGGCAGAAGTAAGTCGGGGATCAGAGAGGCAGAATGCACAAGCCGAGGACCGGCCCAATCCCCTCCTATGTGCTGTTGATCCTGCTATTGCAACCCTCAGTTTGGTCTGATCTTAGACTTGGAATGAACTCCGTATGCCTAAGTCAACCCACGAAACGAGCGTGCAAGTGCTGAGCCAGCCAGAGAGGCATAATGCGCAAGTCGGGGACCGGCTCGGTCCCCCTTTGCGTGTGCCAGTCCCGCTGCCACAACCCTCGGTCTGACTGGGGCTTAGACATTGAATGAACTCCCTATGCCTAAGCCAACCTACGAAACGGGCGTGCGGGCGCTCAGTCGGCCAGAGAGGTAAAATGCGGAAGTCGGGGATTGACCCGATCCCCCCTGTATGCTATCGATCCTGTTGCCGCAACCCTCAGTCCAGTCTGATCTTAGACTGGGAATGAACTCCGTATGCCTAAGTCAACCCACGAAATGAGCATGCGGGCACTCAGTAGCCCGGAGAGGCAGAATGTGAAAGCCGGGGATCGGCTCGGTCCACCCCTGCATGCTGTCGATCCTACAGCTAGTCCTGTTGCCGCAACCCTCGGTCCGGTCCAATCTTAGACAGGGAATGAACTCCGTATGCTTAGACATGGAATGAACTCCGTATGCCTAAACCAACCCACGAAACAAGTGTACGGGCACTCAACCGATCGAAAAGGTAGAATGCGCAAGCCGGGGATCGACTCGGTCCCCCTTACATGCTGCTGATCCTACTACCGTAACCCTCGGTCCAATCCGATCATAGATTGGGAATGAACTCCGTATGCATAAGTCAATCCACGAAATGAGGGTCCAGGCGCTCAGCCAGTCGGAGAGGCAGAATGTGCAAGCCAGGGATCCGTCCGGTTCCCCTCTGCATTCTATCGATCCTGCTGCCGCAACCTTCGATCCGCTCTGATCTTAGACTGGGAATGAACTCTGTATGCATATGTAAACCCATGAAACGAGCATGCAGGTGCTGAGCTGGCCGAAGAGGCATAATGCGCAAGTCGAGGATCGACCCGGTCCCCCTCTGCGTGCTATCGGTCCCACTGCCACAACCCTCGGTCCGACTGGGGCTTAGACATGGAATGAACTCCCTATGCCTAAGCCAACCCACGAAATGGGTGTGCGGGTGCCCAACCGGTTGAAAAGGTAGAATACGTAAGCCGGGCATCGGTTTGATCCCCCCTGCGTGCTGTAGATCCTGCTGTCGTAAGCCTCGATCCAGTCTGATCTTAGGCTGGGAATGAACTCCGTATGCTTAGACTGGGGATGAACTCCGTATGCCTAAGTCTACCCATGAAACGAGCATGGGGGTGCTCAGTCGATTGGAGAGGCTGATCGAAGAGGCATAATGCGTAAGCCGGAGATCAACCCGATCCCCCCTACGTGCTGCCGATCCCGCTCCTGATCCTGCTACCACAACCCTCGGTCTTCTGGGGCTTAGACATGGAATGAACTTCGTATGCCTAAGAATGGAATGAACTCCGTATGCCAAAGCCAACCCATGAAACGAGCGTGCGGGTGCTCAGTCGGTTGGAGAGGTAGAATGTGCAAGCCGGGGATCGGCTCGGTCCCCCCTGCGTGCTGTCGATCCTGCTGCCGCAACCTTTCACCTGGTCCGATCATAGACTTGGAATGAACTCCGTATGCATAAGTCAACCCATAAAACGAGCGTGTGGGCACTAAGTCGGCCGAAGAGGCATTTTGCACAAGTCGGGGTCGACTCGATCCCCCTTTGCGTGCTGTTGATCCCGTTACCACAACCCTCAATCCGACTAGGGCTTAGACATGGAATGAACTCCCTATGCCTAAGCCAACCCAAGAAACGAACGTGCGGGCACTCAGTCGATCGAAGAGGCAGAATTCGTAAGACAGGGATCGACCCGATCTACCCTGCGTGCCGTCGATCCTGCTGTCACAACCCTCAATCTGGTCTGATCTTAGACTGGGAATGAACCCTGTATGCTTAGACTAGGATGAACTCCGTATGCCTAAGTCAACCCATGAAACGTGTGTGCAGGTGCTCAGCCGGTCGGAGAGGCATAATTCACAAGTCAGGGATCAGCTCGGTCCCCCTCTGTGTGCTATCGATCCCACTGTCGGTCCTGCTACCACAACCTTCGATCTGGTTAGGGCTTAGACATGGAATGAACTCCGTACACCAAAGCCAACCCATGAAATGAGCGTGCGGGTGCTCAGTCGGCTGGAGAGGCAAAATGCGTAAGTCGAGGATCAGCCCGATCCCCCCTTGTGTGCTACCGATCCTACTGCTGGTCCTGCTACCGCAACCTTCAATCTGATCCGATCTTAGATCGGGAATGAACTCCGTATGCTTAGACATGGAATGAACTCTGTATGCCTAAGCCAACCCACGAAATGAGCGTGCGGGTGCTCAACCGACCGGAGAGGCAAAACGCGTAAGCCGGGGATTGGCTCGATCCCCCCTACGTGCTGTCGATCTTGCTATCGCAACCGTCAGTTCAGCCTGATCCGAGACTTGGAATGAACTCCGTATGCGTAAGTCAACCCACGAAATGAGCATGCGAGCATTGAGCAAACCGAAGAGGCATAATGCGCAAGCCAGGGATTGGCCCGATCCCCTTCTGCGTGCTGTCGGTCCCATTGCCACAACCCTCGGTTCGGCTGGGGCTTAGACATGGAATGCACTCCCTATGCCTAGGCCAATCCACAAAACGGGCGTACGGGTGCTCAGCCAGCCGGAGAGGCAAAATGCGCAAGTCGAGGATTAACCTGGTCCCCCATGCGTGCTGTCGATCCTGCTGTCGCAACCCTCGATCCGATCTGATCTTAGACTGGGAATGAACTCCGTATGCCTAGGTCAACCCATGAAATGAACGTGCGGGCACTCAGCTGACCGGAGAGGATGGTAGGAGAGGCAGAATGTGCAACCCGGGGATCGACCCGATCCCCCCTACGTGCTACCAATCCTGCTACTGGTCCTGCTACCGGAACCCTCAGTTCGGTCCGATCTAAGACTAGGAATGAACTCCGTATGCATAGACATGGAATGAACTCTGTATGCCTAAGCCAACCCACGAAACGAGCGTGCGGGCATTCAGTCGACCAAAAAGGCAGAATGAGTAAGTCGAGGATCGACCCAATCCCCCATATGTGCTATCGATCCTGCTGTCGCAACCCTCGATCCGATCCAATCTTAGACTGGGAATGAACTCTGTATGCCTAAGTCAACCCACGAAACGAGTGTTTGGGTGCTAAGTCAGCCAAAGAGGCATAATGCGTAAGCCGAGGATCGGTCCGGTCCCCTTTTACGTACTATCGATCCCACTACCACAACCCTCGATCCGATTGGGGCTTAAACAAGGAATGATCTCCCTATGCCTAAACCAACTCAGCCGATAAGAGAAGTGGAATTGACAAGCTGATGATCGACCCGGTCCCCTTGTGTGCTATCGATCCTACTGTTGCAACCCTTAGTTTGGTCCGATCTTAGACTGGGAATGAACTCCGTATGCCTAAGTCAACCTACAAAACGAGCGCGTGAGTGCTCAGCCACCCGGAGAGGCAGTATGTGGAATCCGGGGACCAGCCCAGTCCCTTCTTATGTGTTGTCGACTCGGTCCACCCCTACATGCTGTCGATCCTGCTGCTAGTCCAGCAGCTACAACCCTCGGTCTGATCCGATCTTAGACTGGGGATGAACTCCATATACCTAAGTCAACCCATGAAACGAGCGTGCAGGCGCTCAGCAGGCCGGAGAGGCCGACTAGAGAGGCAGAACGTGAATGTCGGGGATCGGTTCAGTCCACCCCTACATGCTACCGATCCTGCTGCTAGTCTTGCTGCCGCAACCCTCGTTCCGGTCCAATCTTAGACTGAGAATGAACTCCGCATGCTTAGACATGGAATGAACTCCGTATGTCTAAGCCAACCCACGAAACGAGCATGCGGGAGCTCAGCCGATCGAAAAGGTAGAATCTGTAAGCTGGAGATCGACCCGGTCCCCCCTACGTGCTATCAATCCTGTAGCCGTAACCCTCGATCCAGTCCGATCTTAGACTGGGAATGAACTCTGTATGCATAAGTCAACCCACGAAACGAGCATGCAGGCACTAAACTGGCCGAAGAGGCATATTGCGCAAGCTGGGGATCGGCCCGATCCCCTTCTCCGTGCTGTCGGTCCCACTGCCACAATCCTCGGTCCAGCTGAGGCTTAGACATGGAATGAACTCCCTATGCCTAAGCCAACCCATGAAACGGGCGTACGAGCACTCAACCGACCAGAGAGGTAGAATGCGCAAGCCAGGGATAGGCTCGGTCCCCCCTGTGTGTTGTAGATCATACTGCCACAACCCTCAATCCAGTTTGATCTTCGACTGGGAATAAACTACGTTTGGTTAGACTGGGGATGAACTCCGTATGGCTAAGTCAACCCGCAAAACGAGCGTGCTGTCGATCCCGCTACCAGTCCTGTTGCCACAACCCTCGGTCCGGCTGGGGCTTAAACATGGAATGAACTCCGTATGCCTAAGCCAACCCATGAAATAAGCGTACGGGCACTCAGTCGGTTGAAGAGGTAGAATGCGCAAGCTAGGGATCGACCCAGTCCCCCCTGCGTGTTGTCTATCCTGCTGCTGGTCTTACTACCGTAACCCTCAGTTTGGTCTGATCTTAGACTGGGAATGAACTCCGTATGCTTAGACATGGAATGAACTCCGTATGCCTAAGCCAACCCACGAAACGAGCGTGTGGGCACTCAGCCAATTGGAGAAGTAGAATGCGTAAGCCAGGGATCGGCCCGGTCCCTCATGCGTGCTGCCGATCCTACTGCTGGTCCTGCTGTCGCAACACTCAGTTCGGTTCGATCTTAGACTGGGAATGAACTCCGTATGCTTAGACATGGAGTGAACTACCTATGCCTAAGCCAACCCACGAAATGGGCATGCGGGTGCTCAACCGATCAGAAAGACAAAATACGTAAGCCAGGGATCGGTCCGATCCCCCCTATGTGCTACCCGCCGCAACCCTCGGTCCGATCCAATCTTAAACTGGGAATGAACTCCTTATGCTTAGACTGGGGATGAACTCCGTCTGCCTAAGTCAACCCACGAAATGAGCGTGCAGGTGCTCAGCCGACCAAAGAGGCAGGATGCGTAAGTCGAGGATCTAATGGGTGGTCGGTGGGTTCAAGCACAT
This sequence comes from Durio zibethinus, assembly GCF_047325235.1. Lineage (NCBI taxonomy): Eukaryota > Viridiplantae > Streptophyta > Magnoliopsida > Malvales > Malvaceae > Durio > Durio zibethinus. The sequence continues at coordinate 22,164,724 of NC_143181.1, forward strand.
CTTCATATTTCTGCAATGCCAATGCCATTTTTATGGCTTGTAAATTCATACAATGGTCCCCTAAGCCTTCGTGTGAAGTTTCATGACAAGACGACCCGTTTTCTATTTTTCACAATTTTTAAAACTTTTTACAGTTTGGGATTTTTTAAAATTTTTTTAGAAAAAGTTTTATCTCCAAATTTGGTAGAGGTGATCCTTGTATTTTTTTTGGCATGAAAAAAAAATTCAGCTAAAAACTCAAAGTGGAGAAGATTTTGTGACCGTTCGAAAAAAGTGTCCCCATTTCAGACACTTTAATGGCTACTGGCAGCAAACCTATAAAATCTCAAATGCTCTTTAAGGGGGTGTGAGTTCTTGAGGTTTGATGAGGGATAGGGGGCCAATATAAGGCCAAGAACCAGCACCCATTACACATCATGTGCGTACACCCCCCCGGCCCCCCAATCACCGGAACCCCTAATGCCGTCAGTTAGGCTCTCCGGTGATACTCCGACGATGCTCCGGCAATGGTGTCCCGGGTGAAATAAATGTGGCACCAGCACATGCCCAAGCCCAGCATGTACACCGCGGCTCAAAATCTTAGACTGGGAATGAACTCCGTATACTTAGACATAGAATGAACATCGTGTGCCTAAGCCAACCCACGAAACGAGCGTACGGGTGCTCAGTCGGCCAGAGAGGTAGAATGTTCAAGCTGAGGATCGGGCCGATCCCCCCTAGCGTGCTATTGATTTTGCTACCGTAACCCTCGGTCTGGCTCGATCTTAGACTGGGAATGAACTCCGTATGCATAAGTCAACCCATGAAACGAGCGTGCGGGTGCTGAGCCGGTCGAAGAGGCATAATGCGCAAGCCTGGGATTGGCCCGGTCCCCCTCTACATGTTGCTGATCCCACTGCCACAACCTTCGGTCCGGCTGGGGCTTAGACATGGAATGAACTCCCTATGCCTAAGCCAACCCACGAAATGGGTGTGTGGGCGCTCAGCCGACCAGAGAGGCAGAATGCGCAAGCTGGGGATCGGCTCGGTCCCCCCTGCGTGCTATCGATCTTGCTGCCGCAACCCTCGATCCAGTCCGTATGCCTAAGCAAACCCACGAAACGAGCGTGCAGGCACTCAACCGGCTGGAGAGCCATAATGTGCAAGCCGGGGACCGACCCAGTCCCCCTTACGTGCTGTCGATCCTGCTACCGTAACCTTCATTCTGATTCGATCTTAGATTGGGAATGAACTCCGTATGCCTAAGTCAACCTAGGAAATGAGTGTGCGGGCACTGAGTCAGTGAAGAGGCAGAATGCGCAAGCCGGGGATCGACCCGATCCCCCTCTGCGTGCTGCCGGTCCCGCTGCCACAACCCTCGGTCTGATTGGGGCATAGACAAGGAATGATCTCCCTATGCTTAAGCCAACCCATGAAACAGGCGTGTCAGCGCTCAACCGACCAGAGAGGCAAAATGTGCAAGCCGGGGATCGGCACGGTCCCCCTTGCGTGTTGTCGATCCTGCTGCCACATCCCTCGGTCTAGTCCGATTTTAGACTGGGAATGAACTCCATATGCTTAGACTGGGGATGAACTCTGTATGCCTAAGTCAACCCATGAAACGAGCATGCGGGCGCTCAGCCAGCCGGAGAGGTAGAATACGTAAGTCGAGGACTGACCTGGTCCCTTCCTGCGTGTTATCGATCCTGCTGTCGCAACTCTCTGTCCGATCTGTTCTTAGACTGGGGATGAACTTCGTATGCCTAAGTCAACCCACAAAACGAGCGTACGGGCGCTCAGTAGGTTGGAGAGGCAGAATGTGAAAGCCAGGGATCGACTCGGTCAACCCTTGCATGCTGCTGATCCTGCTGCTAGTCCTACTGTCGCAACCCTCGATCTGGTTCGATCTTAGACTAGGAATGAACTCCATATGCTTAGACATGGAATGAACTCCATATGCCTAAGCAAACCCACGAAACGAGCGTGCGGTCGCTCAGCCGATTGAAAAGGTAAAATACGTAAACCGAGGACCAACTCGATCCCCTCTACGTGCTATCAATCCTACTACCACAACCCTTGGTCTGGTCCAATCTTATACTGGGAATGAACTCCGTATGCCTAAGTCAACCCACGAAACGAGCGTGCGGGTGCTGAGCCACCTGGAGAGGCATAATGCGTAAGCCAGGAATCGGCCTGATCCTCCTCTGCGTGCTGCCAGTCCCGTTGCAATAACCCTCGGTCTAACTGTGGCTTAGACATGGAATGAACTCCCTATGCCTAAGCCAACCCACAAAATGAGCGTATGGGAGCTCAGCCGGTCGTAGAGGCAAAATGCACAAGCTGGGGATCGGCCCGGTCCCCCCTGCATGCTGTTGATCCTGCTGTCGCAACCCTCAGTCTGGTTTGATCTTAGACTAGGAATGAACTCCGCATGCTTAGGCTGGGGATGAACTCCGTATGCCTAAGTCAAATGACGAAACGAGTGTACGGGCGCTCAGCCGACCAGAGAGGCAGGATGCGCAAGTCGGGGATCGAACGGGTGGTAGGTGGGTTCAAGCACATCTTCATATTTCTGGCATGCCAATGCCATTTTTATGGCTAGTAAATTCATACAATGGTCCCCTAATCCTTCATGTGAAGTTTCGTGGCAAGACGACCCGTTTTCTGTTTTTCATGATTTTTGAAACCTTTTACGGTTCGGGACTTTTTAAAATTTTTTTAGAAAGATTTTTGTCCCCAAATTTGGTAGAGGTGATCCTTGTATTTTTGCTGGTATGCACAAAAAAATTCAGCTAAAAACTAGAAGTGGAGAAGATTTTGTGATCGTTTGAAAAAAGTGTCCCCATTTCTGACACTTTAATGTCTACTGGCAGCAAACCTATAAAATCTGAAATGCTCTTTAAGGGGTTGTGAGTTCTTGAGGTTTGATGAGGGATAAGGGGCCAATATAAGGCCAAGAACCAGCACCCATCACACATCATGTGCGCACACCCCCCCGGCCCCCCAATCACCGAAACCCCCAATGCCGTCGATTAGGCTCTCTGACGATGCTCCGGCGATGGTGGCCCGGGTGAAAACAATGTAGCACCAGCACATGCCCGAGCCCAGCATGTGCACCGTGGCTCAAAATCTTAGAGTGGGAATGAACTCCGTATGCTTAGACATGCAATGAACTCCGTATGCCTAAGCCAACCCATGAAACGAGCGTGCGAGCGCTCAGCCAGTCGGAGAGGCAGAATGCACAAGTCGGGGATGGATTGGGTCCCCCCCTGAGTGCTGTCGATCCTGCTACAGTAACCCTCGATCCAGTCTGATCTTAAACTGGGAATGAACTCCGTATGCATAAGTCAACCCACGAAACGAGCGTGTGGGCACTGAGCCGGCCGAAGAGGCATAATGCGCAGGCCGGCGATTGGCCCAGTCCCCCTCTGTGTGCTGTCGGTCCCGCTGCCGCAACCCTCAGTCTAGCTGGGGCTTAGACATGGAATGAACACCCTATGCCTAAGCCAACCCACGAAACGGGCGTGTGGGCACTCAGCCAGTCGGAGAGGCAAAATGCGCAAGCCAGGGATTGACCCGATCCCCCCTGCGTGCTATCGATCCTGCTACCGTAACCTTCGGTTCGGTTTGATCTTAGACTGGGAATGAACTTCGTATGCTTAGACTGCCCACGAAACGAGCGTGCGGGAGCTCAGCCGGCCAGACAGGCAGAATGCGTGAGCCGGGGATTGACCCGGTCCCTCCCTACGTGCTGTCGATCCTGTTGTAGCAACCCTCTGTCCGGTCTGATCTTAAAGTGGGAATGAACTCCGCATGCGTAAGTCAACCCACGAAATGAGCGTGCGGGCGTTGAGCTAGCCGAAGAGGCATAATACGCAAGCTGGGGATCGACCCGATCCCCTTCTGCGTGCTGCCGGTCCCACTGCCACAACCCTCGATCTGACTGGGGCTTAGACATGGAATGAACTCTCTATGCCTAAGCCAACCCATGAAACGGACGTAAGGGTGCTCATTCGACCAGAGACGCAGAATGCGCAAGTCGGGAATTTGTTCGGTCCCCTCTTCGTGCTGTCAATCCTGCTGCCATAACCCTCGGTCTGGTTAGATCTTAGACTGGGAATGACCTCCTTATGCCTAAGTCAACCCACGAAACGAGCGTGTGGGCACTCAGTCGCTCGGAGAGGTCGACTGGAGAGGTAGAATGTGCAAGCCGAGGATCAGCCCGATCCCTCCTTGCATGCTATTGATCCTGCTGCGTAACCCTCGGTCTGATCCAATCTTAGACTGAGAATGAACTCTGTATGCTTGGACATGGAATGATCTCCGTATGCCTAAGCCAATGCATGAAACGAGCATGCGTCAGCTGGCCGAAGAGGTAAAATGCACAAGCTGGGATCGGCCCGGTCCTTCCTGCGTGCTGTCAATCCTGTTGTCGCAAACCTTGGTCCAGTCCGATCTTAGACTGGAATAAACTCCATATGCCTAAATCAACCCACAAAATGAGCATTCAGGCGCTGAGCCGGCCAGAGAGGCATAATGCGCAAGCCGAGGATCGACTCGATCCCTCTCTACATGCTATCGGTCCCGCTGCCACAACCCTCAGTCCGGTTGGGGCTTAGACATGGAATGAACTCCCTATTCCTAAGCCAACCTAAGAAACGGGCGTGCGGGTGCTAAGCCGGTCAGAGAGGCAGAATGTGCAAGCCGGGGATAGGCCCAGTCCCTCCTGCGTCCTGTCGATCCTCCTGTCGTAACCCTCGATCTGGTCCGATCTTAGACTGGAAATGAACTCCGTAAGCTTAGACTGGGGATGAACTCCGTATGCCTAAGTCAACCCACGAAATGAGCGTACGGGCGCTCAGTCGACCGGAGAGGCCGGTCGGAGAGGCATAATGCGTAAGTCGAGGATCAGCCCAGTCCCCCTCTGCGTGCTTCCGATCCCACCGTCGGTCTTGCTGCCACAACCCTCGGTCCGGCTCGGGCTTAGACATGGAATGAACTCTGTATGCCTAAGCCAACCCATGAAACGAACGTGCGGGCGCTCAACCGGCTAGGGAGGTAGAATGCACAAGCTGGGTTCTGGCCCGATCCCCCCTGCATGCTGTCGATCCTGCTGCTGCAACCCTTGATTCGGTCCAATATTAGATTGGGAATGAACTCCGTATGCCTAAGCCAACCCACGAAATGAGCATGCGGGCGCTCAGTCGACTGGAAAGGTAGAATGCGTAAGTCGGGGATCGACCCGGTCCCCCTCTGCGTGCTGTTGGTCCCGCTGTCACAACCCTCGGTCCGACTGGGGCTTAGACATGGAATGAACACCCTATGCCTAAGCCAACCCATGAAACGGGCGTGCAGGTGCTCAGTTGATCGAAAAGGCAGAATGCGCAAGCCAGGGATGACCCAATCCCCTCTGCGTGCTCTTGATCCTGCTGCCGCAACCCTCAATCCAGTTCAATCTTAGACTGGGAAGGAACTTTGTATGCTTAGACTGGGGATGAACTCCGTATGCCTAAGTCAACCCATGAAACGATCGTACGGGCGCTCAGCCGGCTATAGAGGCAGAATGCGCAAGCCAGGGATCGACCCAGTCCCTCCCTGCGTGCTACCGAACCTGCTATTGCTTTTGCTACTACAACCCTCGGTCCGATCCGATCTTAGATTGGGAATGAACTCCGTATGCTTAGACATGGAATGAACTCCGTATGCCTTAGCCAACCCATGGAACGAGCGTGCGAGCGTTCAGCCGACCGGAGAGGTAGAATGCATAAGTCGAGGATCGGCCCGGTCCCCCCTGTGTTATCGATCTTGCTACCGTAACCCTCAATCTGATCCGATCTTAGACTGGGAATGAACTCTGTATGCCTAAATCAACCCACGAAATGAGCTTTCGGGCACTGAGCCGATCGGAGAGGAATAATGCATGAGCCGAGGATCAGCTCGGTCCCCCTCTAAGTGCTACCAATCTCGCTGCCACAACCCTTGATTCGACTGGGGCTTAGACATGGAATGAACTCCCTATACCTAAGCCAACCCATGAAACGGGCGTGCGGGCACTCAGTCGATCGAAGAGGCCGGTCGAAGAGGCAAAATACGCAAGCCAAGGATCGACCCTAGCCCCCTTATATGCTGCCCATCCCACTGCTGGTCCTGCTACCGCAACCCTCGGTCTGGTCCAATCTTAGACTGGGAACGAACTCCATATGCTTAGACATGGAATAAACTTCGTATGCCTAAGCCAATCCATGAAACGAGCGTACGGGTGCTCAGCCAGCCAGAGAGGCATAATGCACAAGACGGGGATCGGCCCGGTCCCCCTCTGCATACTGTCGGTCTCGCTGCCACAACCGTAGCTCCGGCTGGGGCTTAGACATGAAATGAACTCCCAATGCCTAAGCCAACCCATGAAACGGGCGTGCGGGTGCTCAGTTGATCGAAAAGGCAGAATGGGCATAAAGGTGCTCAACCGACCGGAGAGGCAAAATACGTAAGCCGAGGATCGACCCGATCCCCCTACGTGCTATCAATTCTACTGCGTAACCCTCAGTGCGGTCTAATTTTAGATTGGGAATCAACTCCGTATGCTTAAACTGGGGATGAACTCCGTATGCCTAAGTCAACCCACGAAACAAGCGTAAGGGCGCTCAACCAAACAGAGATGCCAGCCAGAGAGGCATAATGTGTAAGCCAGGGATCAACCTGGTCGCCCTCTCCGTGCTGACGATCCCGCTGCCAGTTCGACTGGGGCTTAGACATCAAATGAACTCCGTATGCCTAAGCCAACACACAAAACGAGCGTGCGGGTGCTCAACCGATCGGAGAGGCAAAATACGCAAGTCGAGGATCGGCTCGATCCCCCCTACGTGCTGTCAATCCTACTGCCGCAACCCTCGGTCTGGTCTAATCTTAGACTGGGAATGAACTCTGTATGCCTAAGTCAACCCACGAAATGAGCGTGCAGGCACTGAACTGCCAGAGAGGCATAATACGTAAGTCGAGGATCGACCCAATCCCCTTCTACGTGCTGTCAGTCCCGCTACCACAACCCTCAGTCCAGTTGGGGCTTAGACATGAAATGAACTCCTTATGCCTAAGCCAACCCACGAAACGGGCGTGCGGGCGCTCAGTCGACCAGATAAGCAGAATACGAAAGCCGAGGATTGGCCCGATCCCTCCTGCGTGCTACCGATCCTGCTACCGCAACCCTCGATCCGATCCGATTTTAGACTGGGAATGAACTCCATATGCTTAGACTGGGGATGAACTCCGTATGCCTAAGTCAACCCACAAAATGAGAGTAAGGTCGCTCAGTCGATCGGAGAGGCCAGTTGGAGAGTCATAATGCGAAAGTCGGGGATCAACCCGATCCCCCTCTGCGTGCTGACGATCTCGCTGCTGGTCCTGCTACCACAACCCTCAGTTTGGCTGGGGCTTAGACATGGAATGAACTCTGTTTGCCTAAGCCAACTCATGAAACGAGCGTGCGGGCGCTCAGCCGACCGGAGAGGCAAAATGCGCAAGCCGAGGATCGACCCAGTCCCCCTACGTGTTGTCAATCTTACTGTCGCAACCCTTAGTTCGATCCAATCTTAGACAGGGAATGAACTCCACATGCCTAAGTCAACCCACGAAATGGGCGTGCAGGTGCTCAGTCGATCGGAGAGGTAGAATATGCAAGCCGGGGATCGGCCCGGTCCCCCCTGCGTGCTGCCAATCCTACTGCCGTAACCCTCGATCTGGTCTGATCTTAGATTGGGAATGAACTCCGTATGCTTAGACTAGGGATGAACTCCGTATGCCTAAGTCAACCCACGAAACGAGCGTGCGGGCGCTTAGCCAGCCGTAGAGGTAGAATGCGCAAGTCGGGGACCGACCCGGTCCCCCCTACGTGCTGTCGATCCTACTACCGTAACCCTCAGTCTGGTCTGATCTTAGACTGGGAATGAACTCCATATGCTTAGACTGGGGATGAACTCCGTATGCCTAAGTGAACCCATGAAACGAGCGTACAAGTGCTCAATCGACTGGAGAGGCTGACTGGAGAGGCATAATGTGCAAGCCGAGGATCAGCCCGATCCCCCTCTGCGTGTTGTCGATCCCGTTGAAGGTCTTGCTGCCACAACCCTCAGTCCAACTGGGGCTTAGACATGGAATGAACTTCGTATGCCCAAGCCAACCCACGAAACAAGCGTGCGGGCGCTCAGTCGGCCGGAGAGGTAGAATGCGCAAGCCGGGGATCAGTCCGATCCCTCCTTACGTGCTGCCATTCCTGCTGCTGGTCTTGCTATCGCAACCCTTAGTCCGGTCTGATCTTAGACTAGGAATGAACTTCGTATGCTTAGACATGGAATAAATTTCGTATGCCTAACCCAACCCACGAAATGAGTGTGCGGGCGCTTAGCCGACCGGAGAGGCAAAATACGTAAGCCGAGGATCGACTCAGTCCCCCCTGCATACTACCAATCCTGCTGCTGTAACCCTCAATCCGATCTAATTTTAGACTAGGAATGAACTCCGTATGCCTAAGTCAACCCATGAAATGAGCGTGTGGGCGCTGACCCGGTCGAAGAGGCATAATACGCAAGCTGGGGATCGGCTAGGTCCCCTTCTGTGTGCTATAGGTCCTACTGCCACAACCCTCGGTCTGACTAGGCCTTAGACATGGAATGAACTCCCTATGCCTAAGCCAACCCATGAAACGGGCGTGCGGGCGTTCAGCCGGTCGGAGAGGTAGAATGCTAAAGCCGGGGATCGGCTCAGTCCCCCCTGCGTGCTGTTGATCCTGCTGCCGCAACCCTTGATCCAGTCTGATCTTAGACTAGGAATGAACTCCGTATGCTTAGACTGGGGATGAACTCCATATGCCTAAGTCGACCCACAAAACGAGCATGCGGACACTCAGTCGGCTGGAGAGGCTGATCGGAGAGGCATAATACGCAAGCTGAGGATTAGCTCGATCCCCTTCTGCGTGCTGCCAATCTCGCTAATGGTCTTGCTGCCACAACTCTCAGTCCGACTGGGGCTTAGACAAGGAATGAACTCTGTATGCCTAAGCCAACCCACGAAACAAGCATGTGAGCGCTGAGCCGGTCGGAGAGGCATAATGCACAAGTCGGGGATCGACCCAGTCACCCCCTACGTGCTGCCGATCCTGTTGCTGGTCCTGCTATTGTAACCCTCACTCCGGTCTGATCTTAGATTGGGAATGAACTCCGTATGCTTAGACATGGAATCAACTCCGTATGCCTAAGCCAACCCATGAAACGAGTGTGCGGGAGCTTATCCGATCGGAGAGGTAGAATGCGCAAGCTGGGGATCAGTTCGGTCCCCCTGCGTGCTGTCAATCCTACTATCGCAACCCTGGATGCAGTCTGATCTTAGACTGGGAATGAACTCTGTATGCCTAAGTCAACCCACGAAACGAGTGTGCGGGCGCTGAACCGATCAAAAAGGCATAATGCACAAGTTGGGGATCGGCCCAGTCCCCCTTTGCATGCTATAGGTCCCACTGCCACAACCCCCGGTCTGACTGGGGCTTAGACATGCAATGAACTCCCTACGCCTAAGCCAACCCATAGAACGAGCGTACGGGTGCTCAACCGATCGGAGAGGTCAGTTGAAGAGGCAGAATACGCAAGTCAGGGATCAGCCCGATCCTCCCATACGTGCTGTCGATCCTGTTATTGGTCCTGCTATTGCAACCCTCGGTCAGGTCCGATCTTAGACTGAGAATGAACTCGGTATGCTTAGACATGGAATGAACTCCGTATGCCTAAGCCAACCCTCAGTCAGAATGCACAAGTCGGGGGACCGTCTCGGTCTACCTCCGCGTGCTGTCGATCCTACTGCCGCAACCCTCGGTCCGGTTCGATCTTAGACTGAGAATGCACTCCGTATGCCTAAGTCAACCTACGAAATGAGCGTTCGGTGCTGAGCCGACCAGAGATGCATAATGCGTAGGCCGAGGATCGGCCTGGTCCCCCTCTGCGTGTTGTCGATCCCGCTGCCACAACCCTCGATCTGGCTGGGGCTTAGACATGGAATGAACTCCCTATGCCTAAGCCAACCCACGAAACGGGCGTACGGACGCTTAGCCGGCTGGAGAGGTAGAATGCGTAAGCTGGGGATCGGCTCTATCCCCCCTGCGTGCTATCGATCCTGCTACCGCAACCCTTGGTCCGATCCGATCTTAGACTGGGAATGAACTCCGTATGCTTAGACTGGGGATAAACTCTGTATGCCTAAGTCAACCCATGGAATGAGCGTGCGGGCACTCAGCCAGCCGGAGAGGCCAGTCGGAGAGACATAATGGGCAAGTCGGGGATCAACCCGATCCCATTTTGCATCCTGTCGATCCTGCTATCGGTCCTACTATCACAACCCTCGATTCGGCTGGGGCTTAGACATGGAATGAACTCTGTATCACTAAACCAACCCACGAAACGAGTGTGCGGGCGCTCAGCCGGCCGAAAAGGCCAAATATGGAAGTCGGGGATTGGCCCGATCCACCCTGCGTGCTACCAACCCTACTGCTGGTCCAGCTATTGTAACCCTCGATCTGGTCTGATCTTAGACTGGGAATGAACTCTGTATGCCTAAGCCAACCCACGAAACTAGCGTGTGGGCACTCAGCCAGCCGGAGAGGTAGAATGCGTAAGTTGGGGATTAACTCGATCCCTCCTGCATGCTGTCGATCCTCTTGCTGGTCCTGCTATCGTAACCCTCAATTTGGTCTGATCTTAGACTGGGAATGAACTCCGTATGCTTAGACATGGAATGAACTCTGTATGCCTAAGCCAACCCATGAAACGAGCGTGCGAGCGCTCAGTCGGTCAGAGAGGCAGAATGTGCAAGCCGAAGACCGACCCGATCCCCCCTGTGTGCTGTCAATTTTACTATCGCAACCCTCGGTTCGATCTGATCTTAGACTGGGAATGAAGTCCGTATGCCTACGTCAACCCACAAAATGAGCATTCGGGCGCTGAGCCAGTCGGAGAGGCATAATGCAGAAGTCGAGGAACGGCCCGATCCCCCTCTGCATGCTGTCGGTCCCACTGCCACAACCCTCGATCCGACTGGAGCTTAGACATAGAATGAACTCCCTATGCCTAAGCCAACCCACGAAACGGGCGTGTGGGCGCTCAGCCGACCGGAGAGGCAGAATGCCCAATATGAGGATCGGCCCGATCCCCTTGCGTACTGCTGATCCTGCTGTCGCAACCCTCAGTCTGATCTGATCTTAGACTGGGAATGAACTTCGTATGCTTTGACTAAGGATGAACTCCGTATGCCTAAGCCAACCCACGAAACGAGCGTACGGGTGCTCAGTCTGTCGGAGAGGCAAAATACGTAAGCTAGGAATTAGCCCGGTCCACCCCTGTGTACTGCTGATCCTGTTGCTAGTCCTACTGTCGCGACCCTCAGTCTAGTTTGATCTTAGACTGGGAATGAACTCTGTATGCTTAGACATGAAATTAACTCCGTATGCCTAAGCCAACCCACGAAATGTTTGTACAGACGCTCAGTAGGCTAAAGAGGGAGAATGAGTAAGCCGGGGACTGACTTGATCCCCCCTGTGTGCTGTCGATCTTGCTGTAGCAACCCTCAATTCGATCTGTTCTTAGACTGGGAATGAAATTTGTATGCCTAAGTTAACCCATGAAACAAGCGTGCGGGCGCTGGGCCGATCGAAGAGGCATAATTCAGAAGCCGGGGATCAGCCCGATCCCCCTCTGCATGCTGTCAGTCCCACTGCAACAAGCCTTGGTCCGGCGGGGGTTTAGACATGGAATGAACTCCCTATGCCTAAGCCAACCCATGAAATGGGTGTGTGGACATTCAGTCCGTCGGAGAGGCAAAATGCATAAATCGGGGATCGACCCGATCCCTTCTACGTGCTACCGATCCTGCTGTTGCAACCATCAGTCTAGTCCGATCTTAGATTGGAAATGAACTCTATATGCTTAGACTGGGGATGAACTCCGTATGCCTAAGTCAACCCACGAAACGAGTGTGCGGACGTTCACCTGACCAGAGAGGCAGGATAAGCAAGCCGGGGATCGAACGGATGGTAGGTGGGTTCAAGCACATCTTCATATTTCTGTCATTCCGATGCCATTTTTATGGCTTGTAAAATCATACAATGGTCCCCTAAGCCTTCATGTGAAGTTCGCGGCAAGACGACCCATTTTCTATTTTTCATGATTTTTGAAACTTTTTACGGTTCAGGATTTTTTAAAATTTTTTTAGAAAGGTTTTTGTCCCCAAAATTGGTAGAGATGATTCTTGTATTTTTGTTGGCATGCACAAAAAAATTCAGCTAAAAACTCAAAGTGGAGAAGATTTTGTGACCTTTTGAAAAAAGTGTCCCCATTTTCAGACACTTTAATGGCTACTGGCAGCAAACCTATAAAATCTCAAATGCTCTTTAAGGGGGTGTGAGTTCTCGAGGTTTTGATGAGGCATAAGGGGAAAATATAAGGGCCAAGTACCAGAACCCATCACACATCATGTGCGCACACACCCCGGCCCCCTTAATCGTCAGAACCCCCAATACCACCGGTTAGGCTCTCCGACGATGCTCCGATGATGGTACCTGTTGCTGTCGATCCTACTGCCGAAACCCTCAGTCTGGTCTGATCTTAGACTGGGAATGAACTCCGTATGCCTAACCAACCCACGAAATGGGCGTGCGGGCGCTCAACCGATCGGGGAGGCAGAATGAGTAAGCCGAGGATCAGCCCATTCCCCCCTGCGTGCTGCTGATCCTGCTACCGTAACCCTCGGTCTGATCTGATCTTAGACTGGGAATGAACTCCATATGCTTAGACTGGGGATGAACTCCGTATGCCTAAGTCAACCCATGAAAAAAGCGTGAGAACGCTCAGTCGACCAGAGCGGCAGGATGCACAAGCCGGGGATCAAACGGTTGGTAGGTGAATTCAAGCACTTCTTCATTTTTTTGCCATTCCAATGCTATTTTTATGGCTTGTAAATTCATACAATGGTCCCCTAAGCCTTCATGTGAAGTTTTGTGGCAAGACGACCCATTTTCTATTTTTCACGATTTTTAAAACTTTTTACAGTTCGGGATTTTTTAAAATTTTTTTAGAAAGATTTTTGTCCCCAAATTTGGTAGAAGTGATCCATGTATTTTTATTGGCATGCCCAAAAAACTTCAGCTAAAAACTCAAAGTGGAGAAGATTTTGTGATCATTTGAAAAAAGTGTCCCCATTTCAGACACTTTAATGGCTACTGGCAGCAAACCTATAAAATCTCAAATGCTCTTTAAGGGGGTGTGAGTTCTTGAGGTTTGATGAGGGATAGGGGGCCAATATAAGGGCCAAGTACCAGCACCCAACGAACATCATGTGCGCACACAACCCGGGCCCCCCAATCGTCGGAACCCCCAATGCCGTCAGTTAGGCTCTCCGGCGATGCTCCGGTAATGCTTCGACGATGGTGCCCGGGTGAAAAAAATGTGGCACCAGCACATGCCTGAGCCCAACAACTGCACCGTGGCACAAACTCTTAGACTAGGAATGAACTCCGTATGCTTAGACATGGAATGAACTCCGTACGCCTAAGCTAACCCACGAAACGAGCGTGCGGGCGCTCAGCCAGCCGGAGAGGCAGAATGCGCAAGCCGGGGATCAGCCCGGTCCCCCTCTGTATGCTGCCACTCCCACTGCCACAACCCTCGGTTTGGCTGGGGCTTAGACATGGAATGAACTCCCTACGCATAAGCGAACGCACGAAACGGGCGTGCGGGCGCTTAGCCAGCCGAAGAGGCAGAATGTGCAAGCCAGGGATTGGCTCGATCCCCCCTGCGTGCTGTCGATCCTGCTGTCACAACCTTCAGTTTGATCTGATCTTACACTGGTAATGAACTCCATATGCTTAGAATGGGGAAGAACTTCGTATGCCTAAGTCAGCCCACGAAACGAGCATGCGGGCACTCAGTCGACCGGAGAGGCAGAATGCACAAGCCGGGGATTGGCTCGATCCCCTCTTACGTGCTGTCAATCCTGCTATTGGTCCTACTGCCGCAACCCTCAGTCTGATCCTATCTTAGACTGGGAATGAACTCTGTATGCTTAGACATGGAATGAACTCCGTATGCCTAAGCCAACCAATGAAACGAGCGCGCAGGCACTCAATCGACCGGAGAGGTAGAATGCACAAGCCGGGGACCGGATCGGTCCCCCCTTCGTGCTGTCGATCCTGCTGCTGGAACCCTCGATCTGGTCTGATCTTAGACTGGGAATGCACTCCGTATGCCTAAGTCAACCCACGAAATGAGCATTCGGGTGCTGAGCCGGCCAGAAATGCATAATGCGTAGGTCGAGGATCGGCCTGGTCCCCCTCTGTGTGTTGTCGATCCCGTTGCCATAACCCTCGATCTGGCTGGGGCTTAGACATGGAATGCACTCCCTATGCCTAAGCCAACCCACGAAACGGGCGTACGGGCGCTTAGCCGATTAGAGAGGTAGAATGCATAAGCTGGGGATCGGCTCTGTCCCCCCTGCGTGCTATCGATCTTGCTACCGTAACCCTCGGTCTGATCCGATCTTAGACTGGGAATTAACTTCGTATGCTTAGACTGGGGATAAACTTCGTATGCCAAAGTCAACCCATGGAACGAGCGTGCGCACACTCAGTCGACCGGAGAGGCCAGTCGGAGAGGCATAATGCGTAAGCCGAGGATCAACTTGATACCATTCTGCATCCTGTCGATCCCGCTGTCGGTCCTTCTATCACAACCCTCAGTCCGGCTGGGGCTTAGACATGGAATGGACTCCGTATCACTAAACCAACCCACGAAACGAGTGTACGGGTGCTCAACCGGTCGAAAAGGTAGAATACGGAAGTCGGGGATCAGCCCGATCCACCCTGCATGCTACCAACCCTGCTGCTGGTCCTGTTACCACAACCCTCGGTCTGGTCTGATCTTAGACTGGGAATGAACTCTGTATGCTTAGACATGGAATGAACTCTGTATGCCTAAGCCAACCCACGAAACTAGCGTGTGGGCATTCAGCCAGTCGGAGAGGTAGAATGCGCAAGCTGGGGATCGACTCGATCCCTCCTGCATGCTATCGATCCTCCTACTGGTCCTGCTATCTCAACCCTCAGCCCGATCCGATCTTAGACTGGGAATGAACTCCGTATGCTTAGACATGGAATGAACTCCGTATGCCTAAGCCAACCCACGGAATGAGCGTACGGGCGCTCAGTCAGTCGAAGACGCAGAATGCGCAAGTCGAGAACCGGCTCGGTCCCCCTTACGTGCTATCAATTTTACTATCACAACCTTCAGTTCTATCTGATCTTAGACTGGGAATGGAGTTCGTATGCCTAAGTCAACCCACAAAACGAGCATTCGGGCGTTGAGCCAGTCAGAGAGGCATAATGGCAACTCAGGGAATGGCTCGGTCCCCCTCCGCGTGCTACTGGTCCCGCTGCCACAACCCTCAGTCTGGTTGGGGCTTAGACATAGAATGAACTCCCTATGCCTAAGCCAACCCACGAAACGGGCATGCAGGCGCTCAGCCGGCCGGAGAGGCAGAATGCCCAAGATGAGGATCGGCCTAATCCCCCCTGCGTGCTGCTGATCCTGCTGTCGCAACCCTCAGTCTGATCTGATCTTAGACTGGGAATGAACTTCGTATGCTTTGACTGAGGATGAACTCTGTATGCCTAAGCCAACCCACGAAATGAGCGTGCGGGCGCTCAGTCTGTCAGAGAGGTAGAATGCGCAAGCCGAGAATTAGCCCGGTCCATCCCTGTATGCTGCTGATCCTGCTGCTAGTCCTGCTGCCGATCCTGCTGCTAGTCCTGCTGCCGTAACCCTCAGTCTAGTTCAATCTTAGACTGGGAATGAACTCTGTATGCTTAGACATGAAATAAACTCCGTATGCCTAAGCCAACCCACGAAATGTTCGTACAGGCACTCAGTAGGTCAGAGAGGGAGAATGGGTAAGCCGAGGACTGACCTGATCCCTCCTGTGTGCTGTCAATCTTGCTGCAGCAACCCTCGGTTCGATCTGATCTTAGACTAGGAATGAAATTCGTATGCCTAAGTCAACCCACGAAACGAGCGTACGGGCGTTGAGTCGATCGAAGAGGCATAATTCAAAGCCGGGGATCAGTCTGATCCCCCTTTACATGCTGTCGGTCCTGCTGTGACAACCCTTGGTCCGACGGGGGCTTAGACATGGAATGAACTACCTATGCCTAAGCCAACCCATGAAATGGGTGTGCGGACGTTCAGTCCGTCGGAGAGGCAAAATGCATAAACCGGGGATCGACCCGATCCCTTCTGCGTGCTACCGATCCTGCTATTGCAACCATTAGTCTAGTCCAATCTTAGACTGGAAATGAACTCTGTATGCTTAGACTAGGGATGAACTCCGTATGCCTAAGTCAACCCATGAAATGAGCGTGCGGACGCTCAGTTGACCAAAGAGGCAGGATAAGCAAGCCGGGGATCGAACGGATGGTAGGTGGGTTCAAGCACATCTTTATATTTCTATCATTCCAATGCCATTTTTATGGCTTGTAAAATCACACAATGGTCCCCTAAGCCTTCATGTGAAGTTCGCGGCAAGACGACCCGTTTTCTATTTTTCATGATTTTTGAAACTTTTTGCGGTTCAAGATTTTTTAAAATTTTTTTAGAAAGGTTTTTGTCCCCAAAATTGGTAGAGATGATTCTTGTATTTTTTTTGGCATGCATAAAAAAATTCAGCTAAAAACTCAAAGTGGAGAAGATTTTGTGACCGTTTGAAAAAAGTGTCCCCATTTCAGACACTTTAATGGCTACTAGCAGCAAACCTATAAAATCTCAAATGCTCTTTAAGGGGGTGTGAGTTCTCAAGGTTTGATGAGGGATAGGGGGAAAATATAAGGGCCAAGTACCAGAACCCATCGCACATCATGTGCGCACACCCCCTGGACCCCTTAATCGTCGGAACCCCCAATACCACCGGTTAGGCTCTCCGACGATGCTCCGACGATGGTACCTCAGGTGAAAAAATGTGGCACCAGCACATGCTCGAGCCCAGCATGTGCACCCTGGCTCAAACTCTTAGACTGGGAATGAACTCCATATGATTAGGCATAGAATGAACTCCGTCTGCCTAAGCCAGCCCACGGAATGAGTGTGCGGGCGCTCAGCCAGTCGGAGAGGCAGAATGTTTAAGCCGAGGATCAGCCTGGTCCCCCTCTGTGTGTTACCGATCTCGCTACCACAACCCTCAGTCCGACCGGGGCTTAGACGTGGAATGAACTCCCTATGCCTAAGCCAACCTACAAAATGGACGTGCGGGCGCTCAACCGACTAGAGAGGCAGAATGCGCAAGCCGAGGATCAGCCCGGTCCCCCCTGCATGCTGCTGATCCTGTTGCCACAACCTTCACTCCGATCCGATCATAGATTGGGAATGAACTTCATAAGCTTAGACTAGAGATGAACTCCTTATAACTCAGTCAACCCACGAAATGAGCGTATGGGCGCTCAGTCGACCGGAGAGGCAGAATGCGCAAGCTGGGGATCGGCAAGATCCCTCCTTGCGTGCTGATGATCCTGTTGCTGGTCCTGCTGTTGTAACCCTTGGTTTGGTCCGATCTTAGACTGGGAATGAACTCCGTATGCTTAGACATGGAATGAACTTCATATGCCTAAGCCAACCCACGAAACGGGCATGAGGGTGCTCAGTCGGCCGGAGAGGCAAAATGCACAAGTCGGGGATCGGCTCGATCCCCCTTGCATGCTGCCTATCCTACTGCCGCAACCCTCGGTCTGATCCGATCTTAGACTGGGAATGAACTCTGTATGCTTATACTGGGGATGAACTCCGTATGCCTAAGTCAACCCACGAAACGAGCGTGCGGGCGCTCAGTCGATCGGAGAGGCAGAATGCGTAAACCGAGGAACGGCCCGATCCTCCTGTATGCTGTCGATCCTGCTACTGGTCGTACTGCCACAACCCTCGGTCTGATCCAATCTTAGACTGGGAATGAACTCCGTATGCTTAGACATGGAATGAACTCGTATGCCTAAGCCAACCCACGAAATGAGGGTGCGGGCGCTGAGCTGGCCGAAAAGGCAAAATGTGCAAGCCGGGGATCGGCCCAGTCCCCCCCTACGTGCTATCGATCCTGCTGCCATAACCCTCGATCTGATCCGATCTTAGACTGGGAATGAACTCTGAATGCCTAAGTCAACTCAAGAAACGAGCATTCGAGCGTTGAGCTGGTCGGAGAGCCATAATGCGTAAGCCTGGGATTGGCTCGGTCCCCCTCTGCGTACTACCAACCTGCTGCCACAACCCTCGGTCCGACTGGGGCTTAGACATGGAATGAACTCCTTATGCCTAAGCCAACCCATGAAACGAGCGTGTTGGTGCTCAGTCGGCTAGAGACGGAGAATGCGCAAGCCAGGGATCAACCTGGTCCCCCTATGTGCTGTCGATCCTGCTGTCGAACCCTCGATCCAGTCCGATCTTACACTGGGAATGAACTCTGTATGCTTAGATTGGGGATGAACTACGTATGCCTAAGTCAACCCATGAAACGAGCATACGGGCGCTCAGCCGATCAGGGAGGCATAATGCCCAAGCCGGGGATCAGCCTGATCCCCCTCTGAGTGCTGTTGACCCCTCTGCCGGTCCTACTGCCACAACCCTTGGTCCGGTTGGGGCTTAGACATGGACTAAACTCTGTATGCCTAAGCCAACCAATGAAATGACCGTACAGGCGCTCAGCCGATCGGAGAGGCAGAATGCGCATGCCGGGGATCGGCCCGATCCCCTCTACATGCTACCGATCCTGCTACTGGTCCTACTACCGCAACCCTCAGTTCGGTCTGATCTTAGACTGGGAATGAACTCCGTATCCTTAGACAAGGAATGAACTCCGTATGCCTAAGCCAACCCACGAAACGAGCGTGTGGGGGCTCAGCTGGTCGGAGAGGCAGAATGGCAAGCCGGGGACTGGCCTGGTCCCCCCTGCGTGCTGTTGGTCTGGTTCGATCTTAGACTGGGAATGAACTCCGTATGCCTAAGTCAACCAATGAAATGAGTGTGCGGGTGCTGAACCGACCAGAGAGGCATAATGCGTTAGTCGAGGATTGACCCGGTCCCCTTTTGTGTGCTGCCAGTCTCGCTACCACAACCTTCAGTTCGGTTGGGGCTTAGACATGGAATGAACTCCCTATGCCTAAGCCAACCCATGAAACGGGCGTAAGGGCACTTAGTCAGCCGGAAAGGTGGAATGTGCAAGCCGGGGATCGGCCCGATCCCTCCTGCGTGCTACCGATCTTGCTGCTACAACCCTCGGTCAGGTTCAATCTTAGAATGGGAATGAACACCATATGCTTAGACTGGGGATGAACTCCGTATGCCTAAATTAACCCATAAAACGAGCGTGCGGATGCTCAGCCGACTAGAGAGGCAGGATGCGCAAGCCAGGGATCGAACGGGTGGTAGGTGGGTTCAAGCACATCTTTATATTTCTGCCATGCCAATGCAATTTTTATGACTTGTAAATTCATACAATGGTCCCCTAAGCCTTCATGTGAAGTTTCGTGGCAAAACGACCCATTTTCTATTTTTCATGATTTTTTACAGTTCGGGATTTTTTAAAATTTTTTTAGAAAGAGTTTTGTCCCCAAATTTGGTAGAGGTGATCCTTGTATTTTTGTTGGCATGCACAAAAGAATTCAGCTAAAAAATCGAAGTGCTGAAGATTTTGTGACGATTTGAAAAAAGTGTCCCCATTTTAGACACTTTAATTGCTACTGGCAGCAAACCTATAAAATCTCAAATGCTCTTTAAGGGGGTGTGAGTTCTCGAGGTTTGATGAGGGATAGGGGGCCAATATAAGGGCCAAGAACCAGCACCCATTGCACATCATGTGCGTACACCCCCCGGCCCCCCAATCGCCAGAACCCCCAATGCCGTTGGTTAGGCTCTCTGGCGGTGCTCCGATGATGCTCCGATGATAGTGCCCTGGGTGAAAAAAATGTGGCACCAGCACATGCCTGAGCCCAGCATGTGCACCGTGGCTCAAACTCTTAGACTGGGAATGAACTCCGTATGCTTAGACGTGGAATGAACTCTGTATGCCTAAGCTAACCCACGAAATGAGCGTGCGGGCGCTCAATCGGCCGGAGTGGCAAAGTGAGCAAGCCGAGGATCGGCCCGATCCCACTGCCACAACCCTCGGTCTGGCTACAGCTTAGACATGGAATGAACTCCTTATGCCTAAGCCAACCCACGACACGGGCGTACGGGCGCTCAGCCGGCCGGATAGGCAGAATGTGAAAGCCGAGGATTGGCCTGGTCCCCCCTGCGTGCTATCGATCCTGCTGCCACAACCCCCGGTCTGGTCCGATCTTAGAATGGGAATGAACTCCGTATGCCTAAGTCAACCCACGAAACGAGCGTGCGGGCGCTGAGTCGGTCAGAGAGGCATAATGCGCAAGCCGGGGATCGACCTGGTCCCCCTCTGCGTGCTATCGATCCTGCTGCTGGTCCTACTACCGTAATCCTCGGTCTGGTCTGATCTTAGACTGGGAATGAACTCAGTATGCTTAGACATGGAATGAACTCTGTATGCCTAAGCCAACTCATGAAACGAGCGTGCGGGCGCTTAGTCGGCCAGAGAGGTAGAATACGTAAGTCGAGGAACGACCCGATCCCCCCTGCGTGCTGTCAAACCTACTGTCGCAACCCTCAGTCCTGTCCAACCTTAGACATGGAATGAACTCCGTATGCCTAAGCCAACCCGTGAAATGAGCTTGCGGGTGCTTAGTCGGCCGAAAAGGCAGAATGCGCAAGCCGGGGATCGGCTCGATCCCCCCTGCATGCTGTCGATCCTGCTGCTCGTCCTACTACCCCAACCCTCAGTCGGGTTTGATCTTAGACTGGGAATGAACTCCGTATGCTTAGACATGGAATGAACTCTGTATGCCTAAGCCAACCCACGAAACGAGCGTGCAGGCGCTCAACCGGCCGCAGAGGTAGAATGCGCAAGCTGGGGATTGGCCTAGTCCCCCCTGCATGCTGTCGATCCTGCTGCTAGTCCTGCTACCACAACCCTAGATGCGGTCCGATCTTAGACTGGGAATGAACTCCGTATGCTTAGACATGGAATGAACTTCGTATGCCTAAGCCAACCCATGAAACGAGCATGCGGGAGCTCAGCCGGTCGGAAAGGTAGAATGCACAGGTCAGGGACCGATCCGGTCCCCCCTGCGTGCTGTCGATCCGGCTGTCGCAACCTTCATTCCGGTCTGATCTTAGACATGGAATGAACTCTGTATGCCTAAGCCAACCAATGAAATGAGTGTGCAGGCGCTCAACCGATCGGAGAGGCAGAATGCGCAAGCCAGGGATCAGCCCGATCCCTCCCTGCATGCTGTCGATCCTGTTGCTGGTCCTGCTATCGCAACCCTCGATCCGCTCTGATCTTAGACTGGGAATGAACTCGGTATGCTTAGACATGGAATGAACTCCGTATGCCTAAGGCCACCCATGAAACGAGCGTACGGGTGCTCAGCCAGCCAGAGAGGGAGAATGCGTAAGCTGGGTATCGGCCCGGTCCCCACCTGCGTACTGTCGATCCTGCTGCCGCAACCCTCGGTCCAATTTGATCTTAGACTGGGAATGAACTCCATATGCCTAAGTCAACCCATGAAATGAGCGTTCGGGCGCTGAGTCGGTCGGAGAGCCATAATACGCAAGCCGGGGATCGACCCGGTCCCCCTATACGTGCTGTCAGTCCCGCTACCACAACCCTCGGTCCGGCTGGGGCTTAGACATAGAATGAACTCCCTATGCCTAAGCCAACCCACAAAACAGGCGTGCGGGTGCTCAACCGATAAGAGAGGCAGAATGCGCAAGCTGAGGATCGGCCTGGTCCCCCCTGCGTGCTGTGGGTCCTGCTACCGTAACCCTCAAATGCTCTGGCAGCAAACCTATAAAATCTCAAAAGCTCTTTAAGGGGGTGTGAGTTCTCAAGGTTTGATGAGGGATGGGCGGCCAATATAAGGGCCAAGTACCAACACCCATCGCACATCATGTGCGCACACACCCCGACCCCCCAATCACCGAAAGCCCCAATGCCATCGGTTAGGCTCTCCGGTGATGTTCCGGCAATGGTGCCCCAAGTGAAAAAAATACGGCACTAGCACATGCCCGAGCCAAGCATGTGCACCATGGTTCAAACTCTCAAACTGGGAATGAACTCCGTATGCTTAGACAAGGAATGAACTCCGTATGCCTAAGCCAACCCACGATACAACCATGTGAGTGCTCAGCTGGTCAGAGAGGCAAAATCCGTAAGCCAAGGAATGGCCCGATCCCCCTCTGCGTGCTACCAGTCCCACTGCCACAACCCTCGATCCGGCTAGGGCTTAGACATGGAATGAACTTCCTATGCCTAAGCCAACCCACGAAACGGGTGTGCGGGTGCTCAACCGATCGGAGAGGCAGAATGCGCAAGCCGGGGATCGGCCCGATAACCCCTGCGTGCTGTCGATCCTGCTGCCACAACCCTCAGTCTGGTTCGATCTTAGACTGGGAATGAACTCTGTTTGCTTAGACTGGGGATGAACTTCGTATGCATAAGTCAACCGAAAAGGCCAGCCGAAGAGGTAGAATGCGTAAGTCGAGGATCAGCTCAATCCCCCCTACGCGCTACCGATCTTGCTATGGGTCCTACTGCCACAACCCTCGGTCCGACTGGGGCTTAGACATGGAATGAACTCCGTATGCCTAAGCCAACCCACGAAATGAGCGTGAGGGTGCTTATCCGAGCGGAGAGGCAAAATACGCAAGCTGGGGATCTACTCGGTCCCCCCTGCGTGCTGTCGATCCTGCTACTAGTATTGCTACCGTAACCCTCGATCCGGTCCGATCTTAGACAGGGAATGAACTCCATATGCTTAGACATGGAATGAACTCCGTATGCCTAAGCCAACACACGGAACGAGCATTCGGGCGCTCAACCAACCGGAGAGGCAGAATCCACAAGCTGGGGACCGACCCGATCCCCCCTGCCTGCTGTCGATCCTGCTACCGCAGCCGTCGGTCCGATCCAATCTTAGATTGGGAATGAACTCCGTATGCCTAAGTTAACCCATGAAACGAGTGTGCGGGCGCTGAGCAGACCGGAGAGGCATAATGCGCAAGCCGGGGATTGGCTCGGTCCCCCTCTGCATGCTGTCGGTCTCACTGCCACAACCGTCGGTCTAGCTTGGGCTTAGACATGAAATGAACTCCCTATGCCTAAGCCAACCCACAAAACGGGCGTGCGGGCACTTAACCGGCCGGTGAGGTAGAATGCGCAAGCCGGGGATTGGCCCAGTCCCCCATGCGTGCTGTCGATCCTACCGTCGTAACCCTCAGTTCGGTCTGATCTTAGACTGGGAATGAACTCTGCATGCTTAGATTGGGGATGAACTCCGTATGCCTAAGTCAACCCACGAAACGAGCGTGCGGGCGCTCAGCCGACGAGAGAGGCAGGATGCGCAAGCCGGGGATCGAACGGGCGGTAGGTGGGTTCAAGCACATCTTCATATTTCTTCCATGCCAATGCCATTTTTATGGCTTGTAAATTCATACAATGATCCCCTAAGCCTTCAAGTGAAGTTTCGTGGCAAGACGACCCGTTTTCTATTTTTCATGATTTTTGAAACTTTTTGGGGTTCAGGATTTTTCAAAATTTTTTTACAAAGAGTTTTGTCACCAAATTTGGTAGAGGTGATCCTTGTCTTTTTTTTGGCATGCATAAAAAAAGTCAGCTAAAAACTCGTAGTGGAGAAGATTTTGTGACCGTTTGAAAAAAGTGTCCCCATTTCAGACACTTTAATGGCTACTAGCAGCAAACCTATAAAATCTCAAATGCTCTTTAAGGGGGTGTGAGTTCTCAAGGTTTGTTGAGGGATAAGGGCCAATATAATGGCCAAGTGCCAGCACCCATCACACATCATGTGCGCTCACCCCCCGGCCCCCCAATCGCCGGTACCCCCAATGCCGCCGGTTAGGCTCTCCGACGATGGTCCGATGATGGTGCCCCAGGCAAAAAAAATGCGGCACCAGCACATGCCCTAGCCCAGCATGTGCACCGTGGCTCAAAATCTTAGACTAGGAATGAACTCCGTATGCTTAGACATGGAATGAACTCTGTATGCCTAAGCCAACCCACGAAACGAGCGTACGAGAGCTCAGCCGGTCGGAGAGGCAGAATGCGCAAGCTGGGGATCAGCCTGGTCCCCCTCTGCGTGCTGTCGATCTTGCTGCCACAACCCTCGGTCTGGTTTGATCTTAGACTTGGAATGAACTCCGTAGGCTTAGATTGGGGATGAACTCCGTATGCCTAAGTCAACCCATGAAACGAGCGTGCGGGCGTTGAGCCGGCCGAAGAGGCATAATGCGCAAGTCGGGGATCAACCTGATCCCCCTCTACGTGCTGCTGGTCCCGCTACCACAACCCTCGTTCTGGTTAGGGCTTAGACATGGAATGAACTCCCTATGCCTAAGCCAACCCACGAAACGAGCGCGCAGGCACTCAGCTGGCCGGAGAGGTAGAATGCGCAAGCCAGTGATCGGCCCGATCCCCCCTGCGTGCTGTCGATCCCGCTGCCACAACCCTCGGTCTGGTTGGGGCTTAGACATGGAATGAACTCCCTATGCCTAAGCCAACCACGAAATGGGCGTGCAGGGTGTTCAGCCGACCAGAGAGGCAGAATGCGCAAGCCAGGGATTGTCTCGGTCCCCCCTGCGTACGGTCGATACTGCTGCCGCAACCCTCGATCCGATCTAATCTTAGACTAGGAATGAACTCCGTATGCTTAGATTGGGGATGAACTTCGTATGCCTAAGTTAACCCACGAAATAAGCGTGTGGGAGCTCAGTCGGTTGGAGAGGCATAATGCGTAAATCGAGGATCAGCCCGTTCCCCTTCAACGTGCTATTGATCTCGTTGCTGGTCCTACTGCCACAACCCTCGGTCCGACTTGGGCTTAGACATGGAATGAACTCCGTATGCCTAAGCCAACCCAGGAAACGAGCGGGCGCTCAGCCGGTCGAAGAGGCAGAATGCACAAGTTGTGGATCAGCCCGATCCACCCCTGCGTGCTGTCAATCTTGTTGTTGGTCCTGCTACCGTAACCCTTGATCCAATCCGATCTTAGATTGGGAATGAACTCCACATGCTTAGACATGGAATGAACTCCGTATGCCTAAGCCAACCCATGAAACGAGCGTGCGGGCGCTCAACCGGTCAGAGAGGCAGAATGCACAAGCCGAGGATCGGCCCAATCCCCCCTACGTGCCGTCGATCCTGCTGTCACAACCCTCCGTCCGATCCGATCTTAGACTATGAATGAACTCCATATGCCTAAGTCAACGCACGAAACGAGCGTGCAGGCGCTGAGCCAATCGGAGAGGCATAATGCAAAAGCCGAGGATCGGCCCGGTCCCCCTCTGCGTGCTACCGGTCCCACTGCCACAACCCTCGATCTGACTAGGGCTTATATATGGAATGAACTCCCTATGCCTAAGCCAACCCACGAAATGGGCGTGCGGGCGCTCGATCGATCGGAGAGGCAGAATGCGCAAGCCGGGGACTAGCCTGGTCCCCCCTGCGTGCTGCCAATCCTGCTGTCACAACCCTCGGTCTGGTCTGATCTTAGACTGGGAATGAACTCCGTATGCTTAGACTGGGGATGAACTCTGTATGCCTAAGTCAACTCACGAAACGAGCGTACGGGCGCTCAGCCGACCAGAGAGGCAGGATGCGTAAGTCGGGGATCGAACGGGTGGTAGGTGGGTTCAAGCACATCTTCATATTTCTACCATGCCAATGCCATTTTTATGGCTTATAAATTCATACAATTTTCCGCTAAGCCTTCTTGTGAAGTTTCGTGGCAAGATGACCCGTTTTCTATTTTTCATGATTTTCAAAACTTTTTACGATTCAGGATTTTTTAAAATTTTTTAGAAAGAGTTTTGTCCCCGAATTTGGTAGAGGTGATCCTTGTATTTTTTGCATGCACAAAAAAATTCAGCTAAAAACTAGAAGTGGAGAAGATTTTGTGACCATTTGAAAAAAGTGTCCCCATTTCAAACACTTTAATGGCTATTGGCAGCAAACCTAGAAAATCTCAAATGCTCTTTAAGGGGGTGTGAGTTCTCAAGGTTTGATGAGGGATTGGGGGCCAATATAAGGGCCAAGTGTCACACCCTGGGCAGGTGCGTCAGGCACATCAGGTGCACCAGCAGGCGAGCCAGAGGTTGAGGCCCGCAGACTAGGCGTGCTGGCAGGTATCTGCATGCAAAGCCTAGCAAACGAGTTCAGAACACCCGCCCAACTTGCAGGCCAGCCCATGAGACCAAGGCTTGGCATACATGCTGCCCACACCACATCCAAAAGGGCCCAAGGTGCTGGACATGTATGGGAAGCTTTTACAAGCAGGTAGGATCAGCAGCAGTATCCTGGTAGATTTGGTTGACCTTGAAAATCAGGAATTAGCATCCTGATTGATTGTAATCTGTGTAATCCCATGATTTTAGCCTTTATTTTAGGGATATAGCCATTAAGTGTAAGCTGGAGCCTCAACTATAAATAGAGGGCTGCTCCTCCCTCATTTGTACACCCTTAAACACTTCTGTTTCAGTGAATACAAGAGCATTTCTAAAATTCTGCCTTCTTATCATGTTTCTCTTTAACTTGCGTAATCAGCCCTTCTCGTTGTTCTAGTGCCCGTACGCTTGTGTTTTAGGCTAACTTAGGCAGAAAGGAGGAGATTCCAAGCCTAAGGCCACACGGTTTCTGAGTCTAAGGTCGGAGCTCATGACAGTTGGTATCAGAGCAAGTTTGATTCTGCATGTTTGTGTTGTGCAGGTTAGAGGAGATGGCATCCCAAAGTGACGCTGCTAACCATCAACCAGAGGCCCAGAAGCATGGGCATGGAAGAGGGAGGAAAGCCAGTTCTAAAGATATCTGGTCTACCATGGACGTTAGGCTGGCCAAGGTGGAGGTGACCATGGGTGACATGGGGGAAAAGCTTGAGGGGGTAGAGACTCACATTGCATCGCTAGACTCCATGGGGGAGGAGAACCAAAGTGAGTTGCAAGCTGCTCTCAACAAAGGCTTGGATGTGTTCACCCAAAAGAATTAGACCTTGGAGGCTGAAGTGTTGACCTTGCGCGATGGCATGGAGGCCATGATCCAGCGGATGGAGGAGCTTACCAGTGAGCTCATTGCTTGCAAGACTGCCATTGGGAATCGCATATTTGTTGGAGTGTCCAAGTCCAGATTGGATGTCCCCAAGCCTAAGGAGTTCAAGGGGACTAGGGCAGCCAAGGAAGTAGATAGCTACCTTTAGGGTATGGAGTAGTACTTCCAGGCCATGGGCATGCAAGACCAGGCGATAAAGGTAAGCACCGCTGCTATGTATCTCACTGATATAGCCTTATTGTGGTAAAGGCGCAGGTGTGGTGATGTCAGGTGTGGGAGCGCCAAGATTGGAACTTGGGTAAAGTTCCAAAAGGAGTTCAAAGAACAATTTTACCCAGAGTATGCCGATTATGAGGCGCGGGCAAAGTTGTGCAGGTTGAGCCAGTAAGAGGACATAAGGGAGTATGTCCAAAAATTCTCTGAACTGATGCTACAGATCTCGGATCTAGGTGAGAAGGATGCTTTATTTGCTTTCATGGATGGGCTGAAGCCGTGGGTGAAGCATGAGCTACAAAGGAGAGGAGTTCATGACTTGGCTAAAGCCTTGACTACTGTCGAGGCCTTGATAGAGTTCAAGCCTCTGAACAAGTTTGAGTCTACCAAGCCCAAGGGTAAGGGCAGGGACAATAGGGATCGAAAGAAGCAATCCAAAGGGAAAGACCGTGACTGGGAGTCCAAGGATGGAGATCGAGACCATTCAACCAAAGATGACGAGAAGAAGCCACCAGCAGGCAAGTGGAAAGCAGATGGGGACCGAGAGCCACTAGCATGCTACCTATGGGGAGGGAGCCACATAGCGCGCAATTACCCACAGAAGGGCAAGCTGGCTACTGTAGAAAAAGAGTTTGATGAAGAGCCAGAGTCAGGGGCAACAAAGCTTGGGTCGTTGGTGCTCAATATTGTCCAGAGTAAGGGGAGTCGTAAGCCAAAGGGCTTGATGTTTACGGATCTGATGGTTGCGGGTCAGAAGGTGAGCGCACTAGTGGACATAGGTGCCTCACATCTTTTTATTTCAGGTGATAAAGCTTGAAAGCTCAGACTAAAAGTGCAAAAAAGGACTGGTACCATCAAAACAGTGAACTCCAAGGAAGTTTCAACCATTGGAGTAGTGCGAGGAGTGGAGTTGCAGCTTGGAGACTGGAAAGGCAAGGAGACCATTGAGGTAATACCCCTTGACGACTATGAGTTTGTGATTGGGTTGGATTTCCTTGTTCAGATTAATGCCCTCCTTGTGCCTTTTACCGATTGTGTTTGCATCTTGGATGCACGGTGCCAATGCCTAGTGCCATTGAAGAGAGGGACTGGAGTTGGGTCGTGGGTGGTGTCAGCCATCCAATTTGCCAAGGTGGTAAGCAGACAAGAAGACACTTTCTTGGTAGCCCTGAAATATAATAAGCCAAGGGAGAAGGAGACCGAGTCACCCTTTAAGGTGCTAAAGATGCTGAAAACCTTTAGTGATGTGATGCCTGCAAAGCTACCTAGCAAGCTACCACCTAAGAGGGAGGTGGACCACAAGATCGAGCTAGTGTCCAAGGCCAAGCCACTAGCTAGAGCCCCTTACCGAATGTTTCCACCAGAGTTAGAGGAGTTGAGGAAGCAGCTCAAAGAGTTAGTTGATGCTGGCTTCATCAGGCCATCGAAGGCACCCTATGGTGCACCGATTTTATTTTAGTGTAAGCATGATGGGTCATTATAGCTGTGCATAGACTACCAGGCTTTGAACAAGCTAACCATCAAGAACAAGTACCCCATCCCACTCATTACGGACTTGTTCGATCAACTTAGGAGTGCAAGGTGGTTCACCAAGCTGGATTTGAGGTCAGGCTACTATCAAGTTAGGATCACCGAGGGAGATGAGCCAAAGATAGCATGTGTCACTCGGTATGGTTCGTATGAGTTCTTGGTGATGCCTTTCAGACTCACGAATGCCCCAGCAACATTCTGCACCCTTATGAACAAGGTACTTCAGTCATTCCTTGATCGGTTTGTTGTGGTTTATTTGGATGACATTGTGATCTACAACTAACCTTTGGAAGAGCATGTAGACCACTTGAGACAGGTGTTCGAGGTGTTACGGGTGCATAAGCTATTTTTCAAGAGGGAGAAGTGCTCATTCGCCCAGCAGGAGATCCCATTCTTTGGCCACATAGTGGGAGGTGGCAGGATACGCATGGATGAAGGCAAGATACACGCCATTCTGGAGTGGCAACCGCCAGCCAAGGTCACTGAGTTGAGATCGTTCCTTGGGCTGGTCAACTACTATAGGAGCTTCATCAAAGGTCACTCAGCAATAGCCACGCCATTGACTAACTTGCTCAAGAAAGGGAAAGCATAGGAGTGGAGCGCAGGGTGTCAGGAAGCCTTTGACAGGTTGAAGTGGGTTGTGACCGAGGAGCTAGTCTTGGCCTTGCCAGACCATGCCAAGCTGTATGAGGTGCATACGGATGCATCAGACTTTGCCATAGAGGGCATGTTGATGCAGGAGGGACGTCCAGTCATGTTCAAGAGTAGGAAGCTGAACGAGACTGAGCGTAAGTACACATTCCAAGAGAAGGAGATGACTGCAGTGGTGCACTATTTATGCACTTGGTGCCATTACCTATTAGGGTCGAGGTTCATGGTTAGGTCAAACAATGTGGCGACCAGCTACTTCCAGACGTAGAAGAAGCTGTCCCCCAAGTAGGCGAGATGGCAAGATTTTCTTACGGAATTTGATTTCCAGATGGAGTACAAGCCGGGGAGGGTGAACCTAGTGGCAGACGCCCTGAGAATGAAGGCTAACCTTGCTGCCATTAGCCAACCAGAGGGGTCATTGGTGCCGCATATCAAGGAAGGACTTGTGCATGACCCTACAGCCAAGGCTTTGATAGAGTACGCCCAGTAAGGTAAGACTAGGTAGTTTTGGTTGCAGGATGGCTTACTGTACACAAGGGGAAGTAAACTATTTGTGCCATAGCACGGGAAGCTCCGCAAGGAAGTTTTGCAAGAATGCCATGATTCAAGGTGGGCTGGACACCCCAGAGTGAGCCGTACCTTGGCGTTGATCGAGGATCGGTACTACTGGCCGCACATGAGGGACGATGTGGAGGCCTATGTGAAGACTTGTCTTATGTGCCAACAGGACAAGGTGGAGCTCAAGAAACTAGGCGATCTCTTGGAGCCATTGCCAATGCCAGAACGACCATGGGAGAGTGTTTCTCTGGACTTTATAGTTGGTCTACCCAAAGCAGAAGGGTTTGGAAGCATCATGGTAGTGGTGGATAGGTTTTCCAAGTATGGAATCTTCATTCTAGCAACCAAGGAGTGCCCAGCCAAAGAGGTAGCTCGATTGTTCTTGAAGAACATGGTTAAGTACTGGGGAGTGTCGAGGACCATTGTTAGTGATCGGGATGGGCATTTCAAGGGCAGGTTCTGGACTGAGTTGTTCAAGCTGTTGGGGTCAGACTTGAACTTTTCCACCAGCATGCATCCATAGACCAATGGGCAGACAGAACGAGTGAATAGACTATTAGATGTCTACCTCAGGCACTATGTGAGTGCCACACAAAGAGACTGGCCAAAGCTGCTAGATATTGTGTAGTTTTCCTACAACTTGCAAAGGGGCGAGGCAACGAACCAGAGCCCATTTGAGGTTGTGACAGGGCAACAACCACTAACACCGGTTCGATTGATGCAGGTTATACAAGGCTAAATCTAGCAGCATGCAAGTTTGCCAAGGCATGGCAGGTGCAAACTGACTTGACCAGAGTTTGTCTACACAAGGCGGCCAAGAGGTCGAAGAAGTGGGCAGACCAGAATAGGTGGGACATGCAGTTCCAGGTTGGAGACTTGGTATTGGTGAAGCTGCATCCCATTGTGCGCCATAAGGGGCTACACAAAGGCCTAGCCTAGAGGTATGAGGGACCTTTCTGAGTAGTCAAAAGGGTAGGCAAGGTTGCCTACAAGCTGGATATGCCACCCAAGCTGAAGGTACACCTGATGTTCCATGTGAGCATGCTCAAGTCGTTCCATGAGGATGAGAGAGATCCAGGATGGGCAGAGTCAAAACGTGCACCATTGGGAGCAAGGGCCTCATATGAGAAGGAGGTCCGTAGCATCATAGCTGACCGAGAGGTGAGACAGAAGAACTATCAGCCAAGATAAGAGTACTTGGTGCACTGAAAGGGACTTCCAGATAATGACACGAATTGGGAACCAGCAAATGACTTATGGCAGTTCAGGGACCAGATCAGGCAGTACCATGCAGAAGATGCAATAAGGGCATTGTGCAATCATGCGAGGGAGAATGTCATGCCCTGGATGGGCACACTAGGCACATCAGGTGCACCAGCAAGTGAGCCAGAGGTTGAGGCTCGCAGACCAGGCGTGCTGGCGGGTATCTATGTGCAAAGCCTAGCAAACGAGTTTAGAACGCCCGTCCAACTTGCAGGCCAGCCCGTGAGACCAAGGCCTGGCATACAAGCTGCCCGCACCACATCCAGAAGGGTCCAATGTACTGGACACGCAAGGGAAGCTTCTGGAAGCAGACAGGATCAGCAGCAACATCTTGGCAGATTTGGTTGACCCTGAAAATCAAGAGTTAGCATCCTGATTGATTGTAATCTATATAATCCCATGATTTTAGCCTTTATTCTAGAGATATTGCCATTAAGTGTAAGCTGGAGCCTCAACTATAAATAGAGGGCTGCTCTTCCCTCATTTGTACACCATCAAACACTTTCATTTCAGTGAATACAAGAGCATTCCAGAATTCTGCCTTCTTATCATGTTTCTTTTTAACTTGCGTAATCAGCCCTTCCTATTGTTCTAGTGCTCGTACGCTTGTGTTTTAGGCTGACTTAGGCATAAAGGAGGAGATTCCAAGCCTAAGGTCGCACGATTTCTGAGTCTAAGGTCAGAGACCGTGACATAAGTACCAGTACCCATCGCACATCATGTGCGCACCAACCCCCGACCCCCCCAATCGTTGAAACCCCCAATGCCGTTGGTTAGGCTTTCCGGTGATGCTCTAGTGATGCTCCGACGATAGTGCCCCGGGCAAAAAAAATGCCACACCAGCACATGTCAGAGCCTAGCAACTGCACCGTGGCTCAAAATCTTAGGCTGGGAATGAACTCTGTATGCTTACACATAGAATAAACTCCATATGCCTAAGCCAACCCACGAAACGAGTGTGCGGGAGCTCAACCGGCCAAAGAGGTAGAATGCACAAGTCGGGGATCGGCCCTATCTCCCCCTGCATGTTGTCAATCCTACTGCTGCAACCCTTGGTCTGGTCTGATCTTAGACTGGGAATGAACTCCGTATGCATAAGTCAACCCACAAAACGAGCGTGCGAGCGTTGAGCTAGTCGAAGAGGCATAATGCGCAAGTCGGGGATCGACCCGATCCCCCTCTACATGCTGTCGGTCCCCTTCTGCATGCTACCGGTCCCGCTACCACAACCCTCGGTCCTGCTGGGGCTGGGGCTGAGACATGGAATAAACTCCCTATGCCTAAGCCAACCTACGAAACAGGCGTATGGGGCGTTCAGTCGACCGGAGAGACAGAATGCATAAGCCGAGGATCGGCCTGGTCCCCCCTACGTGCTGTCGATCCTGCTACCGCAACCCTCAGTCCAGTCCAATCTTAGATTGGGAATGAATTCCGTATGCTTAGACTGGGGATGAACTTCGTATGCCTAAGTCAACCCATAAAATGAGCATGCGGGCGCTCAGCCAACCGGAGAGGCTGACCGAAGAGGCATAATACGCAAACCAGGGATCAACCCAGTCCCCCTCTGCGTGCTGTCAATCCCGCTATCGATCCTGCTGCCACAACCCTCGACTGGGCTGGGGCTTAGACATGGAATGAACTCTGTACACCTAAGTCAACCAACGAAACAAGTGTGCGGGTGCTCAGCTGATCGGAGAAGCAGAATATACAAGCCGAGGATTGGACCGATCCCCCCTGCGTGTTGTCGATACTACTGCTGGTCCTACTACCACAACCCTCGGTCTGGTCCGATCTTAGACTGGGAATGAACTCCGCATGCTGAGACATGGAATGAACTCCATATGCCTAAGCCAACCCAAGAAATGAGCATGCGGGCGCTCAACCGGCCGGAGAGGCAGAATGCGAAAGTCGGGGATCAACCCGATCCCCCCTGCATGCTGTCGATCCTACTGCCTCAACCCTTGGTCCGATCTGATCTTAAACAGGGAATGAATTTCGTATGCCTAAGTCAACCCATGAAACAAGTGAGCGGGGACTGAGCCGACCGAAAAGCCATAATACGTAAGCGGGGGATCGGCCCAGTCCCCTTTTAAGTGCTACCTATTTCGCTGCCACAACCCTCGGACCGACTGGGAATTAGACATTGAATGAACTCCCTATGCCTAAGCCAAACCACGAAACGAGCGTGTGGGTGCTCAGCCGGCCGGAGAGGCAGAATGCGCAAGTCGAGGATCGACCCAGTCCCCCCTGCGTGCTGTCGATCCTGCTGTCGTAACCCTCGGTCTAGTTTGATCTTAGACTGGGAATGAACTCTGTATGCTTAGACTGGGGATGAACTCCGTATGCCTAAGTCAACCCACGAAATGAGCGTGCAGGGGCTCATCCGACCAGAGAGGCAGGATGCGCAAGCCGGGGATCCAACGGGTGGTAGGTGGGTTCAAGCACATCTTCATATTTCTGCCATGCCAATGCCATTTTTATGGCTTGTAAATTCATACAATGGTCTCGTAAGTCTTCATGTGAAGTTTCGTGGCAAGACGACCCGTTTTCTATTTTTCACAATTTTCAAAACTTTTTGAGGTTCAAGATTTTTTTAACTTTTTTCACAAAGAATTTTGCCCCCAAATTTGGTAGCGATGATCCTTGTATTTTTGTTGGCATGCACAAAAAAATGCAGCTAAAAACTCGAAGTGGAGAAGATTTTGTGACCGTTTGAAAAAAGTGTCCCCATTTTAGACACTTTAATGGCTACTGGCAGCAAACCTATAAAATCTCAAATGCTCTTTAAGGGGGTGTGAGTTCTCGAGGTTTGATGAGGGATAAGGGGCCAATATAAGGGCCAAGTAGCATCACCCATCGCACATCATGTGCGCACACCCCCTGGCCCCCCTAATCGTTGAAACCCCCAATCCGCCGGTTAGGCTCTCTGACGATGCTCCGGTAATGGTGCCTCGGGCGAAAAAAATGTGGCACCAGCACATGTCCGAGCTCAGAATGTGCACCGTGGCTCAAAATATTTGACTGGGAATGCACTTCGTATGCTTAGACATGGAATGAACTCCGTATGCCTAGGCCAACCCAAGGAACAAGCGTGCGGGCACTCAGCCGATCGGAGGAACGAGCGTGCGGGCACTCCCTTGCGTGCTGTCGATCTTGCTACCGTAACCCTCGGTCTGGTCTTATCTTAGACTAGGAATGAACTCCGTATGCCTAAGTCAACCCAGGAAACGGGCGTACGGGCGCTCAGCCTGTCGAAGAGGCAGAATGCGCAAGTCGGGGATCGGCCCGGTCCCCCCTACGTGCTGCTGATCCTGCCACCGCAACTCTCGGTCCGATCCAATCTTAGACTGGGAATGAACTCCGTATGCTTAGACTGGGGATGAACTCCATATGCCTAAGTTAACCCACGAAACAAGCGTGCGGACGCTCAGCCGACCAAAGAGGCAGGATGCGTAAGTCGGGGATCGAACGGGAGGTAGGTGAGTTCAACTACATCTTCATATTTCTTCCATGCCAATGCCATTTTTATGGGTTGTAAATTCATACAATGGTCCCCTAAGCCTTCATGTGAAGTTTCGTGGCAAGATGACCCGTTTTCTATTTTTCACGATTTTCAAAACTTTTTACGGTTCGGGATTTTTGAAAAGTTTTTTTAGAAAGATTTTTGTCCCTAAAATTGGTAGAAGTGATCCTTGTATTTTTGTTAGCATGCACAAAAAATTCTGCTAAAAACTTGAAGTGGAGAAGATTTTGTGATTGTTTGAAAAAAGTATCCCCATTTCAAACACTTTAATGGCTACTGGCAGCAAACCTATAAAATCTCAAATCCTCTTTAAGGGGGTGTGAGTTCTCAAGGTTTGATGAGGGATAGGGGGCCAATATAAGGGCCAAGTACCAGCACCCATCGCATATCTTGTGCGCACACCCCCCAGCCCCCCAATCATCGAAACCCCCAAGGCCGCCGATTAGGCTCTCCGGCGATGCTCCGGCGATGGTGCCCCAGGCAAAAAAAATGCGGCACCAGCACATGCTCGAGCCCAGTATGTGCATCATGGCTCAAACTCTTAGATGAGGAAGGAACTTCGTATGCTTAGACATGGAATGAACTCTGTAAGCCTAAGCCAACCCACGAAACGAGCGTGCGAACGCTTAGTCGGCTGGAGAGGCAGAATGCGCAAGTCGGGGATTTGCCCGGTCCCCCTTTGCGTGCTGTCGGTCCTTCTGCCACAACCCTCAGTCCGACTGGGGCTTAGACATGGAATGAACTCCCTATGCCTAAGCCAATCCATGAAATGGGCGTGCGGGCGCTTTACCGGTCGGAGAGGTAGATACGTAAATCGAGGATTAGCCCGATCCCCCTGCGTGCTATCGATCCTGCTACTGCAACGCTCGGTCTGATCTGATCTTAGACTGGGAATGAACTCCATATGCATAGACTGGGGATGAACTCCGTATGCCTAAGTCAACCCAAGAAACGAGCGTGTGGGTGCTCAGCCAGCCAGAGAGGTCGATCGGAGAGGCATAATGCGCAAGCCGGGGATCAGCTCGGTCCCCCTCTACATGCTGTTGATCTCACTGTCGGTCTTGCTGCCACAGCCCTCGATTCGGCTGTGGCTTAGACATCGAATTAACTTCGTATGCCTAAGCCAACCCACGAAATGAGTGTGCGGGTGCTCAACCGATCGGAGAGGCAGAATGCATAAGCCAGGGATCAGCCCGGTCCCACCCTACGTGCTATCAATCCTGCTATCAGTCCTGCTACCGCAACCCTCGGTCCGGTCCGATCTTAGACTGGGAAAGAAGTTCGTATGCTTAGAGGTGGAATGAACTTCGTATGCCTAAGCCAACCCATGAAACGAGCGTGCGGGCGCTCAACCGGCCAGAGAGGAAGAATGCGTAAGTCGAGGACTGGCCCACTCCCCCCAGCATGCTGTCGATCCTACTGTCACAACCCTCTGTCGAGTTTGATCTTAGACTGGGAATGAACTCCGTAAGCCTAAGTCAACCCATGAAACGAGCGTGCGGGCGCTGAGTCGGCCGAACAAGCATAATGCGCAAGCCGAGGATCGACCTGGTCCCCCTCTAAGTGCTGTCGGTCCCGCTGCCATAACCCTCTATCCGGCTGGGGCTTAGACATGCAATGAACTCCCTATGCCTAAGCCAACCCACGAAACGGGGGTGCGGGTGCTCAGTCGACCAGAGTGGCAGAATGCGCAAGCCAGGGATCGACGAGGTCCACCCTTGCGTGCTGCCATCCTGCTGTCGCAACCCTTGGTCCAGTCCGATCTTAGACTGGGAATGAACTCTGTATGCCTAAGTCAACCCAAGAAACGAGCGTGCGGGCGCTGAACCGACTGGAGAGGGATAATACGCAAGCTGAAGATCGACCCGATCCCCCTCTGTGTGCTGTCGGTCCCGCTGCCATAACCCTCAGTCCGGCTAGGGCTTAGACATGGAATGAAGTCCCTATGCCTAAGCCAACCCACGAAATGGGTGTGCAGGTGCTCAGCTCACCGGAAAGGCAGAATGCGCAAGTCGGGGATCGGCCCGATCCCCATTACGTGCTGTCGATCCTGCGACTGCAACCCTCAGTCTGGACCGATCTTAGACTGGGAATGAACTCCGTATGCTTTGGCATGGAATGAACTCTGTATGCCTAAGCCAACCCATGAAATGAGCGTGTGGGTGCTCATCCAGTCGGAGAGGCAGAATGTGTAAGTCGAGGATGATCCGGTCCCCCCTGTGTGCTATCGATCCTGCTGCCGCAACCCTCGGTCTGGTCTGATCTTAGACTGGGAATGAACTCCGTATGCCTAACCCAACCCATGAAACGAGCGTACGGGCGCTAAGCCAGTCGGAAAGGCATAATGTACAAGCCAAGGATCAGCCCGATCCCCCTTTGCGTGCTGTCGGTCCCGCTACCACAACCCTCGATCTGACTGGGGCTTAGACATGGAATGAACTCCCTATGCCTAAGCCAACCCATGAAACGGGCATGCGGGTGCTCAGCCAGCCGGAGAGGCAGAATGCATAAGTCGGGGATCAGTCCGGTCACCCCTGCGTGCTGTCGATCCTACTATCGCAACCCTCGGTCCGATCCGATCTTATACTGGGAATGAACTCCGTATGCTTAGACTGGGGAAGAACTCCGTATGCCTAAGTCAACCCACGAAACGAGCGTTCGGGCACTCAGCCGATCGGAAAGGCCGATCGAGGAGACAGAATGTACAAGCCGGGGATCGACCCGATCCCCCCCTGCGTTCTGCCGATCCTATTGCTGGTCCTACTGCCACAACCGTTGGTCACGTCCGACCTTAGACTGGGAACGAACTCCGTATGCTTAGACATGGAATGAACTCCGTATGCCTAAGCCAACCCACGAAACGAGCGTGCGGGCGCTCAGCCAACCGAAAAGGCAGAATACGTAAGCCAGGGACTGACCCAATCCCCCCTAGCATGCTATCGATCCTGCTGCCATAACCCTCAGTCTGATCCGATCTTAGACAGGGAATGAACTCTGTATGCCTATGTCAACCCATGAAACGAGCATTCGAATGCTGAACCAGTCGGAGAGGCATAATGCGCAAGCTGGGGATCGGCCCGATCCCCCTCTGTGTGTTGCCGGTCCCGCTGCAACAACCCTCGGTCCGACTGGGGGTTAGACATGGAATGAACTCCCTATGCCTAAGCCAACCCACAAAACGAGCGTGGGGGAGCTCAGTCGATCGGAGAGGCAGAATACGCAAGTCGAGGATAGACCCAGTCCCCCCTGCGTGCTGCTGATCCTGCTACAGCAACCCTCAGTCCGGTCTGATCTTAGGCTGGGAATGAACTCCGTATGCTTAGACATGGAATGAACTCCGTATGCCTAAGCCAACCCATGAAACGAGCGTACAGGCACTCAATCGGCCGGAGAGGCAGAATGCGCAAGCCGTGGCCCGATTCGGTCCCCTCTACGTGCTGTCGATCTTGCTGTCGCAACCCTCAATTTGGTCCGATCTTAGATTAGGATTGAACTCTGTACACCTAAGTCAACCCATGAAAAGAGCATGCGGGCGCTGAGCCGATCGGAGAGGTATAATGCGCAAGCCGAGGATCGGCCCGCTCCCCCTCTGCATGCTGCCGGTCCCGCTGCCACAACCCTCAGTCTGACTAGGGCTTAGACATGGAATGAACTCCCTATGCCTAAGCCAACCCACGAAACGGGCGTGCGGGCACTCAGCTAGTCGGAGAGGCAGAATGCGCTAGTTGGGGACCGACTCGGTCCCCCCTGTGTGTTGTCCATCCTGCGATCATAACCCTCGGTCCGGTCCTATCTTAGACTGGGAATAAACTCCGTGTGCCTAAGTCAACCCACGAAATGAGCGTTCGGGCGCTGAGCCGACCGGAGAGGCATAATGCGCAAGTCGGGGTTCAGCTCGATCCCCCTCTACGTGCTGTCGGTCTCGCTGCCATAACCCTCGGTCCGACTGGGGCTTAGACATGGAATGAACTCGCTATGCCTAAGCCAACCCATAAAATTGGCATGCGGGTGCTAAGCTAGCCGGAGAGGCAGAATGCGTAAGTCGAAGATCGGCCCAATCCCCCCTGCGTGCTACCGAACCTTCTACCGCAACCCTCGGTCCGGTCCGATCTTAGACTGGAATGAACTCCATATACTTAGACTGGGGATGAACTCCGTATGCCTAAGTCAACCCACGAAACGAGCGTGCGGGTGCTCAGTCGATCGGAGAGGCCGACTGGAGAGGCATAATACGCAAGCCGGGGATCAACCCAGTCCCCCTCTACGTGCTGTCGATCCCACTGTCGATCCTGCTACCATAACCCTCGACCCGATTAGGGCTTAGACATGGAATGAACTCTGTATGCCTAAGCCAAACTACGAAACGAGCGTGCGGGTGCTCAGCCGATCGGATAGGCAGAATGCGCAAGCCGAGGATCAGCCCGGTCCTCCCTGCATGCTGTCGATCCTGTTGCTGGTCCTACTACCGCAACCCTCTGTCCAGTCCGATCTTACACTGGGAATGAACCCCGTATGCCTAAGTCAACCCATGAAACGAGCATGCGAGCGCTGAGCCAGCCGGAGAGGCATAATACGCAAGTCAGGGATCGGCCCGATCCCCCTCTGCGTGCTGCCGGTCCCGCTGCCACAACCCTCGGTCTGGCTGGGGCTTAGACATGGAATGAACTCCCTATGCCTAA
Source organism: Durio zibethinus (assembly GCF_047325235.1). Lineage (NCBI taxonomy): Eukaryota > Viridiplantae > Streptophyta > Magnoliopsida > Malvales > Malvaceae > Durio > Durio zibethinus. The sequence continues at coordinate 22,204,366 of NC_143181.1, forward strand.
GCCAACCCACGAAACAGGCGTGCAGGTGCTCATTCGGTCGGAGAGGCAGAATGCGCAAGCCGGGGATCGGCTCGGTCCCCCCTGCGTGCTATCGATCCTGCTGTCGTAACCCTTAGTCTGATCCGATCTTAGACTAGGAATAAACTCTGTATGCTTAGACTGGGGATGAACTCCGTATGCCTAAGTCAACCCATGAAATGAGCATGCGGACGCTCAGCCGACCAGAGAGGCAGGAAGCGCAAACCAGGGATCGAACGGGTGGTCGGTGGGTTCAAGCACATCTTCATATTTCTGCCATCCCAGTGCCATTTTTATGGCTTGTAAATTCATAAAAAGGTCCGCTATGCCTTCATGTGAAGTTTCGTGGCAAGACGACCTGTTTTCTATTTGTCACGATTTTCGAAACTTTTTACGGTTTGAGATTTTTTAAAATTTTTTTACAAAGAATTTTGTGCCCAAATTTGGTAGAGGTGATCCTTATATTTTTGTTGGCATGTACAAAACAATTCAGAAAAGAATTTGAAGTGGAGAGGATTTTGTGACCGTTTGAAAAAAGTGTCCCTATTTCAGACACTTTAATGGCTACTGCAGCAAACCTATAAAATCTCATACGCTCTTTAAGGGGGTGTGAGTTCTCGAGATTTGATGAGGGATAGGGGGCCAATATAAGGGCCAAGTACCAGCACCAGCACCCATCGCACATCATGTGCGCACACCCCTCGGCCCCCCAATCGTCGAAACCCTCAATGCCACCGGTTAGGCTCTTCGGCAAGCCAGGGATTGGCCCAGTCCCCCTCTGCGTGCTACCGGTCCTACTGCCACAACCCTCGGTCTGGCTGAGGCTGAGACATGGAATGAACTCCCTATGCCTAAGCCAACCCATGAAATGGGCGTGCGGGTGCTCAACCGACAAGAGAGACATAATACGCAAGCCACGGATCGACCCGATCCCCTTTATGTGTAGTCGATCCTGCTACCGTAACCCTCGGTCCAGTTCAAGCTTAGATTGGGAATGAACTCCATATGCTTAGACTGGGGTTGAACTCCGAATGCCTAAGTCAACCCATGAAACGAGCATGCGGGCACTCAGCCAGCCGAAGAGGCCGATCGGAGAGGCATAATGCGCAAGCCGAGGATCAGCTCGATCCCTCTCTGCGTGCTATCGATCCCGCTACCAATCATGCTGCCACAACCCTGTGTCTGGCTAGGGCTTAGACATGGAATGAACTCCGTATGCCTAAGCCAACCCACGAAACGAGCGTGCGGGCACTCAGCCGGTCGGAGAGGCGAAATGTGCAAGCCGAGGATCGGCCCGATCCCCCATGCGTGCTACAGATCCTACTATCGCAACCCTCAGTATGATTCGATCTTAGACTGGGAATGAACTCCATATGCTTAGATTGGGGATGAACTCCGTATGCCTAAGTCAACCCATGAAATGAGTGTGCGGGCACTCAGCCAGTCAGAGAGGTCAGCCAAAGAGGCAGAATGCACAAGCCGAGGATCGACCCGATCCCCCCTACGTGCTGTCGATCCCGCTGCTGGTCCTAGTGCCGTAACCCTCGGTCCGGTCCGATCTTTGACTGGGAATGAACTCCGTATGCTTAGACATGGTATGAACTCCATATGCCTAAGCCAACCTACGAAACGAGCGTGTTGGTGCTCAGCCGACTGGAGAGGCAAAATGTACAAGTCGAGGACCATCCCGGTCTCCCTTACGTGCTGTCAGTCTCGCTACCACAACCCTCGATCCAGTTGGGGCTTAGACATGGAATGAACTCCCTATGCCTAAGCCAACCCACGAAACGGGCGTACGGGCACTCAATCGACCGGAGAGGCAGAATGCGCAAGTCGGGGATCGACTTGATTCCCCTTGTGTGCTGTCGATCCTACTGCCGTAACCCTCGGTTCGGTTTGATCTTAGACTTGGAATGAACTCTGTATGCTTAGACTGGGGATGAACTCCGTATGCCTAAGTCAACCCACGAAATGAGTGTGCGGGTGCTTAGTCGATCGGAGGCAGAATGCGTAAGCCGGGGATCGGCCCGATCCCCTCCTGCGTCCTATCAATCTTGCTGCTGCAACCCTCGATCCGGTTCGATCTTAGACTGGGAATGAACTCCGTATGTAGAAGTCAACCCATGAAACGAGCGTACGGGCACTGAGCCGCCCGAAAAGGCAAAATGTGCAAGTCGAGGATCGGCCCGGTCCCCCTCTGCATGCTGTCGGTCCCACTGCCACAACCCTCGATCATGCTGGGGTTTAGACAAGGAATGAACTCCCTATGCCTAACCCAACCCATGAAACGGGCGTATGGGCGCTCAGCTAGACGGAGAGGTAGAATGCGCAAGCTGGGGATCGGCCCGATCCCCCCTGCGTGCTACCGATCCTACTGCCGCAACTCTCTGTCCGGTCTGATCTTAGACTAGGAATGAACTTCGTATGCTTAGACTGGGGATGAACTCCGTATGCCTAAGTCAACCCACGAAATGAGCGTGCGGACACTCAGTCAGTCGAAGTGGTCGACTGAAGAGGTGTAATGCGCAAGCCGAGGATTAGCCCGATCTCCTTCTACGTGCTGCTAATTCTGGTGTCGATCCTGCTGCCATAACCCTCGGTCCGACTGGGGCTTAGACATGGAATGAACTTCGTATGCCTAAGACAACCAACGAAACAAGTGTGCGGGTGCTCAATCGGTCGGAGAGGCAGAATGCACAAGCCAGGGATCGACCCGATCTCCACTTGCATGCTACCGATCCTGCTGTTGGTCCTGCTATTGCAACCCTCGATCTGGTCTGATCTTAGACTACGAATGAACTTTGTATGCCTAAGTCAACCCACGAAATGAGCGTGCGGGCACTAAGTCGGTCGGAGAGGCATAATGCGCAAGCCAGGGATCTATCTGGTCCTTTTCTGCGGGCTGTCGATCCTGCTGCCACAACCCTCGGTCCGACTGGGGCTTAGACATGGAATGAAGTCCCTATGCCTAAGCCAACCGATGAAACGGGCTTGCTGGTGCTCAACCAATCGGAGAGGCAGAATGCGCAAGTCGAGGATCGACTCGATCCGCCCTGCGTGCTGTCGATCCTGCTACCACAACCCTTGATCTGGTCTGATCTTAGACTGGGAATGAACTCCATAAGCTTAGACTGGGGATGAACTCCGTACGCCTAAGTCAACCCATGAAACGAGCGTGCGGGCGCTCAGCCGACCAGAAAGGCAGGATGCGCAAGCCGGGGATCGAACGAGTGGTAGGTGGGTTCAAGCACATCTTCATATTTATGCCATTCCAATGCCATTTTTATGGCTTGTAAATTCATACAATGCTCTCTTAAGCCTTCATGTGAAGTTTCGTGGCAAGACGACCCGTTTTCTATTTTTCATGATTTTCAAAACTTTTTGCGGTTTGGGATTTTTTAAAAATTTTTTAGGAAGATTTTTGTCCCTAAATTTGGTAGAGGTGATCCTTGTATTTTTTTTGGCTCACCCAAAAAATTTCAGCTAAAAACACAAAGTGGAGAAGATTTTGTGACCGTTTGAAAAAAGTGTCCCCATTTTAGGCACTTTAATGGCTACTGGCAGCAAACCTATAAAATCTCAAATGCTCTTGAAGGGGGTGTGAGTTCTTGAGGTTTGATGAGGGATAGGGAGCCAATATAAGGGCCAACTACCAGCACCCACTGCACATCTTGTGCGCACACCCCCCCGGCCCTCCCAATCACCGGAACCCCCAATACCGCTGGTTAGGCTCTCCTGCGATGCTCTAGCGATGGTGCCTCGGGCGAAAAAAATGTGGCACCAGCACATGCTCAAGCCCAGCATGTGCACCGTGGATCAAAATCTTAGACTGGGAATGAACTCCGTATTCTTAGACATGGAATGAACTCCGTACGCCTAAGCTAACCCACAAAACGAGTGTACATGCGCTCAGCCGGTCGGAGAGGTAGAATGTGCAAGCCGGGGATCGGTCCGGTCCCCCTCTATGTGCTATCGATCCTGCTGCTGCAACCCTTGGTCCGGTCTGATCTTAGACTGGGAATGAACTCCATATGCATAAGTCAACCCACAAAACGAGCGTGTGGGCGCTGAGCGAACCGAATAGGCATAATGCACAGCCGGGCATCGGCCTGGTTCCCCTCTACGTGCTGTCGGTACTGCTACCACAACCCTCGATCCGGTTGGGGCATAGACATGGAATGAATTCCCTATGCCTAAACCAACCCACGAAACGGGCGTCCGGGCACTCAGCCGGTCGGAGAGGCAGAATGTGCAAGCCGGTGATCAGCTCGATCCCCCCTACGTGCTGCCGATCCTGCTGGTGCAACCCTTGGTCTGGTTTGATCTTAGAATGGCAATGAACTCTGTATGCTTAGACTGGGGATGAACTCCGTATGCCTAAGTCAACCCACGAAACGAGCGTGTGGGTGCTCAGCCGGTCGGAGAGGCATAATGCGCAAGCCAGGGATCAGCCTGGTCCCCCTCTGCATGCTGTCGATCTCGCTACCGGTCCTGCTGCCATAACCTTCGGTCTAGCTGGGGCTTAGACATGGAATGAACTTTGTATGCCTAAGCCAACCCACAAAAGAGCGTGCGGGCACTCAATCGATCGGAGAGGCAGATTACGCAAGTCAAGGATCGACCCGGTTCCCCCTGCGTGTTGTTGATCCTGCTGCTGGTCCTGCTGCCGCAACCCTCGATCCGGTCCGATCTTAGATTGGGAATGAACTCTATATGCTTAGACATGGAATGAACTCCATATGCCTAAGCCAACCCACGAAATGAGCATGCAGACGCTCAGCCGACCGGAGAGACAGAATGCGCAAGTCAGGGATCGACCCGATTCCCCCTACGTGCTATCGATCCTGCCACCATAACCCTCGATCCGGTCTGATCTTAGACTGGGAATGAACTTTGTATGCCTAAGTCAACCCATAAAATGAGCGTGCGGGCGTTAAGCCGACCGAAGAGCCATATTGCGTAAGCCGAAGATCTCTTGGTCCCCCTCTGCGTGCTGCCGGTCCCACTGCCACAACCCTCAGTCCGGCTGGGGCTTAGACATGGAATGAACTCTCTATGCCTAAGCCAACCCACGAAACGGGCGTGCGAGTGCTCAGCCAATCGAAGAGGTAGATTGCGCAAGCCGGAGATCGGCCTGATCCCCCCTGCGTGCTGCCGATCTTGCTGCCGTAACCCTCGGTCCGGTCTGATCTTAGACTAGGAATGAACTCCATATGCTTAGACTGGGGATGAAATCCATATGCCTAAGTCAACCCACGAAACGAGCGTGCGGGTGCTCAGCTGACCAGAGAGACAGGATACGCAAGCCAAGGATCGAAGGGGTGGTAGGTGGGTTCAAGCACATCTTCATATTTCTGCCATGCCAATGCCATTTTTATGGCTTTTAAATTCATACAATGGTCCCCTAAGCCTTCATGTGAAGTTTCGTGGCAAGACGATCCGTTTTCTATTTTTCATGATTTTTGAAACCTTTTACGGTTTGGGATTTTTTAAAATTTTTTTAGAAAGAATTTTGTCCCCAAATTTGGTAGAGCTGATCCTTGTATTTTTTTTGGCATGCACAAAAAAATTCAGCTAAAAACTCGAAGTGGAGAAGATTTTGTGATATTTTGAAAAAAGTGTCCCCATTTCAGACACTTCAACTGGCTACTGGCAGCAAACCTATAAAATCTAAAATGCTCTTTAAGGGGGTGTGAGTTCTCGAGGTTTGATGAGGGATAGGGGGCCAATATAAGGGCCAAGTACCAGCACCCATCGCACATCATGTGCGCACACCCCCCGGCCCCCCCAATCGCTGGAACCCCTAATGCCGCCGGTTAGGCTCTCCGGTGATGCTCCGACGATGGTGCCACGAGCGAAAAAAATGTGGCACCAACACATGCCTGAGCCTAGCATGTGCACCGTGGCTCAAAATCTTAGACTGGGAATGAACTCCGTATGCTTAGACATGGAATGAACTCCGTATGCCTAAGCCAACCAACGAAATGAGCGTGCGGGTGCTCAGCCAGTCGAAGAGGCGGAATGCGCAAGCCAAGGATCGGCCCGGTCCCCCTACGTGCTGTCAATCCTGCTGCCGTAACCCTCGGTCCGGTCTGATCTTAGACTGGGAATGAACTCCGTATGCATTAGTCAACCCACGAAACGAAAGTGCAGGCGTTGAGCCGGCCAAAGAGGCATAATGCGTAAGCCGAGGATTGGCTCGGTCCCCCTCTGCGTGCTGTCAGTCCCACTGCCACAACCCTCATTTCGGCTGGGCCTTAGACATGGAATGAGCTCCCTATGCCTAAGCTAACCCACAAAATGGACGTGCGGACGCTCAGTCGGCCGGAGAGGCAGAATGCGTAAGTCGAGGATCAGCCCGATCCCCCCTGCGTGCTGTCGATCCTGCTGTCGCAACCCTCGGTCTGGTCCGATCTTAGACTGGGAATGAACTCCATATGCTTAGACTGGGGATGAACTTTGTATGCCTAAGTCAACCCACGAAACGAGGGTGTGGGCGCTCAGCCGGCCGAAGAGGCACAATGTGCAAGCTGGGGATCGGTCCGGTCCCCCGCTACGTGCTGTCGATCCCGCTACCGGTCCTGCTAGCACAACCCTCAGTCCAACTGGGGCTTAGACATGGAATGAACTCCGTATGCCTAAGCCAACCCACGAAACGAACGTGCGGGCGCTTAGCCAGCCAGAGAGGTAGAATGCACAAGCCGAGGATCCATCCGGTCCCCCTCTACATGCTGCCGATCCTGCTACTGGTCCTGCTGCCACAACCCTCAGTCTAGTCCAATCTTAGACTGGGAATGAACTTCGTATGCTTAGACATGGAATGAACTCCATATGCCTAAGCCAACCCACGAAACGAGCGTGCGGGTGCTCAGCTGGTCGAAGAGGCAAAATGCGTAAGCCGAGGATCGACCTGGTCCCCCCTGCGTGCTATCGATCCTGCTATCGCAACCTTCAGTCCAGTCGATCTTAGACTGGGAATGAACTCCGTATGCCTACGTCAACTCATGAAACGAGCGTGCGGGCGCTGAGCCGGTCGGAGAGGCATAATGTGCAAACCAGGTGTCATGAGCCAACCTTGTATAGGGCCATGATCAGGACTTAGGTTGCCATAAGCCACCCATGTATAGGGCCATGGCCGGGTAGATACCTTGTGCTAGGAAAAGTGTTCCCATTTCAAACATTGTAATGGTTACTAGTAGCATAGCTCTAAAATCTCTAAGGCTCTTTAGGGGGTGAGCCGACAGCGCAGTGTTGGGTTGTCTCCCCGGTTGCTATGCGAGCCTAGGCCACCCACCAAGGGCTGCCCCCTTGGCCCTGGTGATGGTGGGAGGTCCCAATGTATGATTCCTGACAATAATAAAACTCACCCCGATTGAATGTCCCGATTGTTGCCTTGATGTGTTTTTCTTTTTCTCGATGGGAATATGCCTTCTTGTGTGTGTGCTTGACATCGATCTCGATATATTGTGTCTTATTGTGAATGCTTGGGACTAACCATGGCTTATGGTTATTTGTTCAGATATCGATCTATTGAAGGTTGACTTGGTTGGGAGCACCCATTCAAGTGCCGCACAGCCTATTGCTTGCTGAGAGAAAGCTTAGTCCGTGACACGTGGTATCAGAGCATGGTTGAGAAGTGCTAGAAAAATGGATGAGATAGCCACAAGTGATGGACCCAATCATCAATAGAGAATTGAGGAACTTGAGGTCGCGGTGGCCGCAATGAAAACTCATATGACGCTAAAGATCGAGTAAGGGAGATCGAGACAACCCAGCGGGAGTTGTCCGGTACTTTCCACAACATGAGCGAATAGGCTAGAGATGCCTTGAACATTCTCCAAAAGGAGTTTGAGGAGCTCAGAGCACAGGTGAGCATCCTACAAATGGTTGTGGCTAGATCGAGTTTGAGCTCGATGGAAAGGGGAAAAAGGCCCAAGGTGCAGGAGCCTCGATGCTATGAGGGGGCAAGGGATGCTAAGGAACTTGAAAATTTCTTGTTTGACATGAAGCAGTACTTTCGAGCTGTACACGCAGATTCAGAGGAAGACAAGGTAGCAATGGCATCGATGTACCTCGCAGGGGATGCCAACCTATGGTGGCACTCCAAGTTTGTTGATGACGAGTGCCCGATTAAGACTTGGACGGATCTGAAGTGAGAATTGAAAAACCAGTTTTTCCTTGAGAATGTGGAGTATATGGCTCGAAGGAGACTTCGAGAATTGGTGCAAACAAGAACAGTGTGAGAGTTTGTAAGAAACTTTTCTACCCTGATGTTGGATATTCAAGACATGTCTGAAAAAGGACAAGATGTTCTATTTTCTTGAGGGCCTCAAGCCTTGGGCAAGGACAGAACTATAAAGGCAGAAAGTGCAAGATGTGGCCACGGCCACGGCTGCAGCTGAACGTCTCCACGATTACAATGATGGCTCTTGAAAATGGAAAAATCCTCCATCAGCTGGCAGTAGCTTCAACTTTGGGAGTGGGGGAAAGATGACAAGGTTGGACCGACCCTTCAGTGGGGGATCAGACAAGAGGTCCTTTGGTCGAGATGGCACCCAACCCAAGATAAGCAACGCAGGGATTTTCAAGCCTAAAAAACCGCTAGCTTGCTTTCTTTGCAAGGGGCCACATCGGGTGGCTGAATGTCCGCACAAGGGAGCCCTTAATGCCTTAAGGATCTCGTCTCAAGAGTCTGCAAAAGTACTAGAGAGCGTTGAAGAAGCTGAAGAGGAGCCAGCCAGGATGGGTTCAATAAAGTTCCTCAATGCCCTTTACACCCAATTGAACACTATAAAGAAAGAGCAGAGTAGAGGCTTGATGTATGTGAACTTGACGATCAATGAGAAAGCCACTAAGGCTATAGTGGATACGGGTGCAATTGACACTTTCATCACACCAGAAGAAGCAAAAAAGTGTGGTCTTCAGATTAGTAAAGACTGTGGACGAATGAAGGCGGTCAACTCGCCAGCCTTTATGATCAGTGGAAGCTCCAAGAGTGTGACAACCTGATTGGGGCCATGGGAAGGGAAGGTAGACTTTACAGTTTCCCCCATGGATGACTTTGATGTTGTTCTCAGATTGGACTTCATGATGTTGGCTCAGGTCATCCCTATCCCCGCCGCTAGCTGCTTGTTGTTCTTAGGGGAAAACCCATGTGTGGTGCCAGCCAACATCTTACCAAAGAGTGGGAAAAAAATGATTTTAGCTTTGTAGTTCAAGAAAGGGGTAAAGAGAGGGGAACCTTCCTTTGTGGCTGTGCCGATCTATAAAGAAGGGTCGAAAGTAGAACCAATACCTGATGGTGTGGGAAAAGTGTTGGAAGAATTCAAAGAGGTGATGCCAGAAATGTTGCCTAAGGTTCTACCCTCTCGACGAGCAATGGACCATGAAATTGAGCTCCTCTCAGGAACGAAACCCCCTGCTAGTGCTCCTTACCACATGGCCCCGCCAGAGTTGGCCGAACTAAGAAAACAGTTAGATGAGCTGCTGCAAGCCGAGTTCATCAGACCATCAAAGGCTCCTTTCAGAGCACCAGTGCTATTTTAGAAGAAGAATGATAGACGTTTACGATTATGTGTTGACTATAGAGCCCTGAACAAAGTCACCGTAAGAAACAAATATCCCATCCCCCTTATAGCAGACTTGTTTGATCAATTGAGCCGGGCCAAGTACTTCTCTAAATTGGACCTGAGATCTGGCTACCATCAGGTCAGAATTGTTGAGGGAGATGAGCCAAAGACCACTTGTGTGACACGGTATGGTGCATTTGAATTTCGTGTTATGCCTTTTGGATTGACTAATGCTCCTGCCACATTTTGTACATTGATGAATCAAGTATTCCATGACTACCTAGACAAATTTGTAGTCATCTATTTAGACGATATAGTGGTATATAGCTCCACCTTGGAAGAACATCAAGAACACCTGCACCAGGTACTTCAAAGATTACAGGACCACCAGTTATACGTAAAAAGGGAGAAGTGTGCATTTGCTCAGACCCAAATCCATTTTCTCGATCACATTGTCGAACGTGGCCACATTCGAATGGACATCGAAAAGGTTAGGGCCATCATGGAGTGGACAACACTGAAGAACGTTAGTGAGCTCCGTTCATTTTTGGGATTAGCCAACTATTATAGAAGGTTTGTGGAAGGGTACTCTCGCAAGACCATGACCCTCACGGAGCTATTGAAGAAGGAGCATAAATGGTGTTGGACGAGTGAGTGCCAAAAGGCTTTCAAGGGATTGAAAGATGTTATTATGAAGGATCCCATCTTAGCTCTCTCTGATATTGAAAAGCCTTTTGAAGTTCAGATGGATGCATCTGATTTTGCTATTAGAGGAGTGCTTTCGCAACAACATCAACTAGTAGCATTTGAAAGTAGGAAGCTAAGTGAAGCTGAAAGGAAATATACGACCCAAGAAAAAGAACTCCTGGCGATGGTTCACTGCTTGAGGGCTTGGTGACATTACTTGTTGGGTTCACACTTTGTCATGAAGATAGACAATGCGGCCGTTAGCCATTTTCTCACCCAACTAAGGCTTACGGCAAAACAAGCTAGGTGGCAAGAATTTTTAGTGGAGTTCGACTTTTGTTTTGAGCACACCACAGGAAAGACCAATCAAGTGGCCGAAGCATTGAGCAGGCGAGCAGATTTAACGGCCCTTAGAAGAATTGCCCCAATGGTGACTAGCAGAGCCACTATAGACATTCATAAGTTGATTGGAGATCACTTAGGGAAGGACCCGCAAGCTTGTGCCATCCTGAAGCTAGTGGAAAAAGGGAAGTCCAAGTACTTCTGGCAAGAAAATAGGATCTTATGGACCAAGAGGCCTCGAGTGTTTGTGCCAAGAGCAAAAGGTCTGAGACAGATGCTGATGAGGGAATGTCATGACACACCATGGGTAGAACACTCGGGCTGGCAACACACTTTGGCATTATTGAAATAGGGATACTATTGGCCTCACATGCGACAAGATGTGATGGACTATATGAAGACTTGCCTCAATTGCCAACAAGACAAGGTTGAAAGAAGAAAACCTACAGGCATGCTTGAACCACTACCAGTACCCGCCAAACCGTGGGAAAGCATCTCCCTCAATTTAATTTCAAGCCTACCTAAGGTTGGTGACTTTGGAGCTATTTTGGTGGTGATTGACCGGTTCTTTAAGTACACCACATTCATTCCCGCTCACAAGTATTGCACAGTGGAAGACACAGCTCGACTATTGTTCAAACATGTGGTCAAATACTGGGGCCTCCCTCAAAACATTGTTAACGATCGAGATCCAAGATTCACGGGGTCCTTCTAGAGAGAACTTTTCAAGATATTAGGGTCCAACTCAACATCTCCTTAAGCTATCACCCTTAAACCGATGGTCAAACGAAACGGTTCAATAGATTATTAAAGGAATACTTGAGGCACTTTGTTCAAGCCAATCAGAAAGACTGGCCTTCATTATTGGACATGGCTTAACTCTGCTTTAATTCCAACAAAATTCTTCCACCAATAAGAGCCTATTTGAGGTGGTCACCAGACAATTACCAAGGCTACCCCACACTTTCTTGGAACAATATGGAGGAAAGAATCTGAGAGCCTTCAATCTCATCAAGGAGTGGAAACAAAACACAGAGATTGCACAAGCCTACCTGGAGAAAACATCAAAGCAGATGAAGAAATGGGTAGACAAGGGTCGTAGGGCTCAACAATTTCAAGTTGGTGATTTGGTTCTTATTCGACTAGTTCTTGAATAAACCAAGTTCTTGAGAAAGAGAGATCGTAGACTGGTGCACAAATATGAAGGTCCAGTAAGGGTCCTTTCCAAGGTGGGGAATGCTTCTTACAAAATCAACCCACCAAAGTGGATGAAGGTGCACCCAGTATTTCATGTGAGCAACCTGAAACCTTTCCATGCAGATCCTACAGATGCTAGCCAAAAGGAGCCAACCAGAGCTACCATCACCATGAAGCCACCCTCAGAGCGTTGAGTCGAAGAGATCTTAGCTGACAGGGAAACTAAGATATCTCAAAGACTAGTTCGGGAGTACTTAGTGAAGTGGGAAGGATTAGGACTAGAAGAAACTAGCTGGGAGAGAGAACACGACCTCCAAAGATTTCAAAGGAAGATAAAAGAATTTCAAGCCAGCAAGTCGACGAGGACATCGATAGAATAGGTGGGGGAAGATGTCATGAGCCAACCTTGTATAGGGCCATGACCGGGACTTAGGTTGCCATAAGCCACCCATGTATAGGGCCATGGCTGGGTAGATCCCTTGCGCTAGAAAAAGTATCCCCATTTCAAACATTGTAATGGTTATTGGTAGCATAGCTCTAAAATCTCTAAGGCTCTTTAGCGGGGTGAGCCGACAGCGTAGTGTTGGGCTGTCTCACCGGTTGCTATGCGAGCCTAGGCCACCCACCAAGGGTTGCCCCCTAGCCCTGGTAATGGTGGGAGGTCCCGATGTATGATTATCGACTATAATAAAACTCACCTCGATTGAATGTCACGATTGTTGTCTCGATGTGTTTTTCTTTTTCTCGATGTGAATATGCCTTCTTGTGTGTGTGCTTGAGATCGATCTCGATATACTGTGTCTTATTGTGAATGCTTGGGACTAACCGTAGCTTATGGTTATTTGTTTAGATATCGATCTATTGAAGGCTGACTTGGTTGGGAGTGCCCATTCAAGTGCCGCACGGTCTATTGCTTGCTGAGAGAAAGCTTAGTCCGTGACACAGGGGATCGGCCCGGTCCCCCTCTACGTGCTGTCATTCCCGCTGCCACAACCCTCGGTCCGACTGGGGCTTAGACATGGAATGAACTCCCTATGCCTAACCCAACCCACGAATGAACTCCGTATGCTTAGACTGGGGATGAACTCCGTATGCCTAAGTCAACCTATGAAACGAACGTGCGGGCACTCAGTCGACCGGAGAGGCAGAATGCGTAAGCCGGGGATCGAACGGTTGGTAGGTGGGTTCAAGCACATCTTCATATTTCTGTCATGCCAATGCCATTTTTATGGCATGTAAATTCATACAATGGTCCCTAAGCCTTCATGTGAAGTTTCGTGGCAAGACGACCCGTTTTCTATTTTTCACGATTTTTAAAACTTTTTACGGTTTGGGATTTTTTAAAATTTTTTTAGAAAGAGTTTTGTCCCCAAATTTGGTAGAGGTGATCCTTGTATTTTTGTTGGCATGCATAAAATAATTCAGCTAAAAACTCAAAGTGGAGAAGATTTTGTGACTGTTTGAAAAAAATGTCCCCATTTCAGACACTTTAATGGCTACTGGCAGCAAACCTATAAAATCTCAAATGCTCTTTAAGGGGGTGTGAGTTCTCAAGGTTTGATAAGGGATAGGAGGCCAATATAAGGGCCAAGTACCAGCACCCATCGCACATCATGTGCACACACCCCCCGGCCCCCCTAATGCCGTTGATTAGGCTCTCCGGTGATGGTGCCCCGGGCGAAAAAATACGGCACCAGCACATGCCCGAGCCCAGCATGTGCACCGTGGCTCAAAATCTTAGACTGGGAATGAACTCCGTATGCTTAGACATGGAATAAACTCCGTATGCCTAAGCCAACCCACGAAACGAGCATGCGGGCGCTCGGTCGACCGGAGAGGCAGAATGCGCAAGCCAGGGATCGGCCCGGTCTCCCCCCAGCGTGCTGTTGATCCTGCTGCCACAACCCTTGGTCTGGTTTGATCTTAGATTGGGAATGAACTCCGTATGCATAAGTCAACCCACAAAATGAGCATACAGATGCATTAGACTTTGCCATAGGGGGCGTGTTGATGCAGGAGGGACGTCCAGTCGCGTTTGAGAGCAGGAAGCTGAATGAGACTGAGCGCAAGTACACAGTCCAGGAGAAGGAGATGACTGCAGTGGTCCACTACTTACGCACTTAGCACCATTACCTGTTGGGGTCGAGGTTCGTGGTTAGGATGGACAATGTGGTGACCATCTATTTCTAGACGTAGAAGATGCTGTCCCCCAAGCAGGCGAGATGGTAAGATTTTCTTGCAAAATTTGATTTCCAAATGGAGTACAAGTCGGGGCAGGCAAACCTAGTGGTAGACGCCCAGAGCAGGAAGGCTAATCTTGCTGCCATTAGCCAACCGAGGGGTCACTGGTGCCGCACATCAAGGAGGGACTTGCACATGATCCTACAGCCAAGGCTTTGACGGAGTACGCCCAGCAAGGTAAGACTAGGCGGTTTTGGTTGCAGGATGGCTTGCTGTACACCAGGGGAAGTAGACTATTTGTGCCATAGCACGGGAAGCTCCGCAAGGAAGTTTTGCAAGAATGCCATGATTCGAGGTGGGCTGGACACCCTAGAGTGAGCCGTACCTTGGCGTTGATCGAGGACCGGTACTATTGGGTGTACATGGGGGACGATGTGGAGGCCTATGTGAAGACTTGTCTTGTCTACCAACAGGACAAGGTGGAGCTCAAGAAACCAGGCGGTTTCTTGGAGCCAGTGCCAGAGCGAGCATGGGAGAGTGTTTCTTTGGACTTTATAGTCGGTCTACCCAAAGCAGAAGGGTTTGGAAGCATCATGGTAGTGGTGGACAGGTTTTCCAAGTATGGAATCTTCATTCCAGCAACCAAAGAGTGCCCAACCGAGGAGGCAGCTCGATTGTTCCTGAAGAACATGGTTAAGTACTGGGGAGTGCCGAGGACCATTATTAGTGATCGGGATAGGCATTTCATGGGTAGGTTCTGGATTGAGTTGTTCAAGCTGTTGAGGGTCAGACTTGAACTTTTCCACCAACATGCATCCACAGACTGATGGGCAGACAGAAAGAGTGAATGGACTATTGGAGGTCTACCTTAGGCACTATGTGAGTGCCACACAAAGGGACTGGCCAAAGCTGCTAGATATTGCACAGTTTTCCTACAACTTGCAAAGGAGCAAGGTAACAAACCAGAGCCCATTCGAGGTTGTTACAGGGCAAGAACCACTAACACCCGGTTCGATTGCTGCAAGTTATACAGGGTCGAATCTAGCAGCATATAAGTTTGCCAAGGCATGGTAGGAGCATCGCTAGAGAGCCTAACTGGCGACATTGGGGGTTCCGACGATTGAGGGGCCAGGGGGTGTGCGCACATAATGTGCGATGGGTGCTGGCAGCAAACCTATAAAATCTCAAATGCTCTTTAAGGGGGTGTGAGTTCTCAAGGTTTGATAAGGGATAGGAGGCCAATATAAGGGCCAAGTACCAGCACCCATCACACATCATGTGCACACACCCCCCGGCCCCCCCAATGCCGTTGATTAGGCTCTCCGGTGATGGTGCCCCGGGCGAAAAAATACGACACCAGCACATGCCCGAGCCCAGCATGTGCACCGTGGCTCAAAATCTTAGACTGGGAATGAACTCCGTATGCTTAGACATGGAATAAACTCCGTATGCCTAAGCCAACCCACGAAACGAGCATGTGGGTGCTCAACCGACTGGAGAGGCAGATGCGCAAGCCACAGATCGGCCCAGTCCCCCCTGTGTGCTGTTGATCCTGTGCTGGTCCTACTGCCGCAACCCTCAGTCCGGTCCAATCTTAGACTGGGAATGAACTCCGTATGCTTAGACATGGAATGAACTCCGTATGACTAAGCCAACCCATGAAACGAGCGTGCAGGCGCTTAGCCGGCCGGAGAGGCAGAATGCACAAGTCAAGGACTGGCTCGGTCCCCCTTACGTGCTATCGATCCTACTACCACAACCCTCGGTCCGATCCGATCTCAGATTGGGAATGAACTCCGTACGCCTAAGTCAACCTACGAAATGAGCGTACGGGCGTTGAGCTGGTTGGAGAGGCATAATGCGCAAGCCGAGGATCGACCCAGTCCCACTCTACGTGCTGCCGATCTCGCTGCCACAACCCTTGGTCCAGCTATGGCTTAGACATGGAATGAACTCCCTATGCCTAAGCCAACCCATGAAACGGGAATGCGGCTGCTCAACCGACCGGAGAGGTAGAATGCGCAAGCTGGGGATCGGCCCGATCCCTCCTGGGTGCTATCGATCCTGCTGTCGCAACCCTCGGTCCAGTTCGATTTTAGATTGGGAATGAACTCCATAAGCTTAGACTGGGGATGAACTCCGTATGCCTAAGTCAACCCACGAAACGAGCGTGCGGGCGCTCAGCCGACCAGAGAGGCAGGATGCGCAAGCCGAGGATCGAACGAGTGGTAGGTGGGTTCAAGCACATCTTCATATTTCTGTCATGCCAATGCCATTTTTTGGCTTGTAAATTCATACAATGGTCCCAATCATCGGAACCCCTAATGCCGTCGGTTAGGCTCTCCGACGATGGTGCCCCGGGTGAAAAAAATTTGGCACTAGCACATGCCTGAGCCTAGCATGTGCACCATGGCTCAAACTCTTAGACTGGGAATGAACTCCGTATGCTTAGAGATGGAATGAACTCCGTACGCCTAAGCCAACCCACGAAACGAGCGTGCGGGCGCTCAGCCGGTCAGAGAGGTAGAATGCGCAACCTGGGGATCGACTCGGTCCCCCCCTTTGTGCTATTGATCCTACTGTCACCTTCAGTTTGGTCCGATCTTAGACTGGGAATGAAATCCATATGACTAAGTCAACCCACGAAACGAGCGTACGGGCGCTCAGCCGGTTAGAGAGGTAGAATGCGCAAGCCAGGGATCGGTTCGATCCCCTTCTACGTGCTATCGGTCTTACTGCCACAACCCTCGATCTGGCTGGGGCTTAGACATGAAATGAACTCCCTATGCCTAAGCCAACTCATGAAACGGGGGTGCAGGCACTCAGTCGATCGGAGAGGTAGAATGCACAAACTGGGGATCGACCGGTCCCTCCTACGTGCTGTCGATTCTACTGTCGCAACCCTCTGTCCGGTCTGATCTTAGACTAGAAATGAACTCCGTATGCTTAGACTAGGATAAACTTCGTATGCCTAAGTCAACCCACGGAATGAGCGTGCGGGCGCTCAGCCGACTAGGGAGGCAGGATGCGCAAGCCGAGGATCGAACGGGTGGTAGGTGGGTTCAAGCACATCTTCATATTTCTGCCAAGCCAATGCCATTTTTATGGCTTGTAAATTCATACAATGGTCCCCTAAGCCTTCATGTGAAGTTTCGTGGCAAGATGACCCGTTTTCTATTTTTCATGATTTTGGAAACTTTTTACAGTTCGAGATTTCTTTAAATTTTTTTAGAAAGAGTTTTGTCCCCAAATTTGGCAGAGGTGATCCTTGTATTTTTGTTGGCATGCAAAAAAATATTCAGCTAAAAACTCGAAGTGGAGAAGATTTTGTGACCGTTTGAAAAAAGTGTCCCTATTTCAGACACTTTAATGACTACTGGCAGCAACCTATAAAATCTCAAATGCGCTTTAAGGGGGTGTGAGTTCTCGAGGTTTGATGAGGGATAGGGGCCCAATATAAGGGCCAAGTACCAGCACCCATTACAAATCATGTGCGCACCCCCCCCGGCCCCCCCAATCATCGGAACCCCTAATGCCGCCGGTTAGGCTCTTTGATGATGCTCAGGTGATGGTGCCCCGGGCAAAAAAAATTTGGCACTAGCACATGCCTAAGCCCAGTATGTGCACCGGGGCTCAAAATCTTAGACTGGGAATGAACTCCGTATGCCTAAGCCAACCCACGAAACGAGCGTGTTGGCGCTCAGTCGGTCAGAGAGGCAGAATGTACAACCCGAGGATCGGCCCGGTCCCCACTTCGTGCTATCGATCCTGCTGTCACCCTCAGTTTGGTTCAATCTTAGAATGGGAATGAACTCCATATGCCTAAGTCAACCCACGAAATGAGCGTGCGGGCGCTCAGCCAGCCGGAAAGGCAGAATGTGCAAGCCAGGGATCGGCTCGGTCCCCCTCTACGTGCTACCGGTCCCGCTGCCACAATCCTCAATCTGGCTGGGGCTTAGACATGAATGAACTCCCTACGCCTAAGCCAACCCACGAAACGGGGGTGCAGGCACTCAGCCGGCCGGAGAGGCGAATGCGCAAGCCGGGGATTGGCCCGATCCCTCTTGCATGCTGCCGATTCTGCTGTCACAACCCTCGGTCCGATCTGATCTTAGACTAGAAATGAACTCCGTATGCTTAGAGAAGGATGAACTCTGTATGCCTAAGTCAACCCACAGAATGAGCGTGCAAGCGCTCAGCCGACCAGGGAGGTAGGATGCGCAAGACGGGGATCGAACGGGTGGTAGATGGGTTCATGCACATCTTCATATTTCTGCCATGCCAATGCCATTTTTATGGCTTGTAAATTCATAGAATGGTCCCCTAAGCCTTCATATGAAGTTTCGTGGCAAGACGACCCGTTTTCTATTTTTCTCGATTTTGGAAACTTTTTACGGTTCGGGATTTTTTAAAATTGTTTTAGAAAGAGTTTTGTCCCCAAATTTGGTAGAGGTGATCCTTGTATTTTTGTTGGCATGCACAAAAAAAAATCATCTAAAAACACGAAGTTGAGAAGATTTTGTAACCGTTTCAAAAAAGTGTCCCCATTTCAGACACTTTAATGACTATTGGCAGCAAACCTATAAAATCTCAAATGCACTTTAATGGGGTGTGAGTTCTCGAGGTTTGATGAGGGATAGGGGGCCAATATAAGGGCCAAGTACCAGCACCCATCGCACATCATGTGTGCACACCCCCCCGGCCCCCCTAATCGTCGAAACCCCCAATGTCGTCGGCTAGGCTCTCCGATGATGCTCCGACGATGGTGCCCTGGGTGAAAAAAATGTGGCACCAGCACATGCCCGAGCCCAGCATGTGCACCGTGGCTCAAAATCTTAGACTGGAAATGAACTCCGTATGCCTAAGCCAACCCACGAAACGAGCGTACGGGTGCTCAATCGATCATAGAGGCAGAATGCGCAAGTCGAGGATCAACCTGGTCCCCCCTTGCGTGCTGTCAATCCTGCTGTGCAACCCTCAGTCTGGTCTGATCTTAATTGGGAATGAACTCTGTATGCATAAGTCAACCCATGAAATGAGCATACGGGCACTGAGCCGGCCGAAGCGACATAATGCGCAAGCTGGGGATCGGCCCGATCCCCCTTTGTGTGTTGTCGGTCCCGCTGCCACAACCCTCGGTCCGGCTGGGGTTAGATATGGAATGAACTCCCTATGCCTAAACCAACCCACGAAACGGGCGTGCGGGCGCTCAGCCAGCCAGAGAGGCAGAATGGGCAAGCCGGGGATCGGCCCGGTCCCCCCAGCGTGCTACCAATCTTGCTGCCGCAACCCTCGATCTGGATTGATCTTAGACTGGGAATGAACTCCGTATGCTTACACTAGGGATGAACTCCGTATGGCTAAGTCAACCCATGAAACGAGCATGCGGGCACTCAGCCGACTGGAGAGGCCAGCCAAAGAGGCATAATACGCAAGTCGGGGATCAGCCCGACCCCCCTCTGCGTGCTGTTGATCCCGCTGCCAGTCCTGCTACCACACCCTCGGTCTGACTGGGGCTTAGACATGGAATGAACTCCGTATGCCTAATCCAACCCATCAAACAAGCGTGCGGGCGCTCAGTCGATCGAAGAGGCAAAATGCGTAAGCCGGGGATCGACCTGGTCCCCCCTGCGTACTGTCGATCCTGCTACCGTAACCCTCTGTCCGGTCCGATCTTAGACTGGGAATGAACTCCGTATGCTTAGACTGGGGATGAACTCCGTATGCCTAAGTCAACCCATGAAACGAGTGTGCGGGCACTCAGCCGATCGGAGAGGCATAATACGCAAGCTGGGGATCAGCCCAGTCCTCCTCTACGTGCTGCCAATCTCGCTGCCGATCCTGAGCCGATCGAAGAGGTAGAATACTCAGTCGATCGGAGAGGTAGAATGCGTAAACATGGAATGAACAGTCGATCAGAGAGCTCCTGCAGCCACAACCCTCGATCCGACTGGGGCTTAGACGTGGAATGAACTCCCTATGCCTAAGCCAACCCATGAAACGGGTGTGCGGGAGCTCGGCCGGCCGGAAAGGTAGAATGCGTAAGTTGGGGATTGGCCCAGTCCCCCCTGCATGCTGCTGATCCTGCCGCCATAACCCTCGATCCGGTCTGATCTTACACTGGAAATGAACTTCGTATGCTTAGACTGGGGATGAACTCTGTATGCCTAAGTCAACCCACGAAACGAGCGTACGGGCGTTCAGCCGACCAGAGAGGCAGGATGAGCAAGCTGGGGATCGAATGGATGGTAGGTGGGTTCAAGCACATCTTCGTATTTCTGCCATGCCAATGCCATTTTTATGGCTTGTAAATTCATACAATGGTCCCCTAAGCCTTCATGTGAAGTTTCGTGGCAAGACGACCCGTTTTCTATTTTTCATAATTTTTGAAACATTTTACGGTTCGGGATTTTTTAAAAATTTTTTAGAAAGAGTTTTGTCCCCAAATTTGGTAGAGGCGATCCTTGTATTTTTTTTGGCATGCACAAAAACATTCAGCTAAAAACTCGAAGTGGAGAAGATTTTGTGACTGTTTGAAAAAAATCCCCATTTCAGACACTTTAATGGCTACTGGCAGCAAACCTATAAAATCTTAAATGCTCTTTAAGGGGGTGTGAGTTCTCGAGGTTTGATGAGGGATAGGGGGCCAATATAAGGGCCAAGTTTCATGCCCTGGGCGGGCACACCAGGCACATCAGGCGCACCAGCAGGCGAGCCAGAGGTTGAGGCCCACAGACTAGGTGTGCTAGAGGGTATCTGCCCGCAAAGCTTAGCAAACAAGTTCAGAACGCCCACCCGACTTCCAGGCCAGCCCGTGAGACCAAGGCCTGGTATACAAGCTGCCCGTACAACATCCAGAAGGGCCAAAGGTGCTAGACACACAATGGAAGCTTCTGGAAGCAGGCAGGATCAGCAGCAGCATCCTGGCAGATTTGGTTGACCCTGAAAATCAAGAGTTAGCATCCTGATTGATTGTAATCTGTATAATCCCATGATTTTAGCCTTTATTCTAGGGATATTGCCATTAAGTGTAAGCTAGAGCTTCAACTATAAATAAAGGGCTGCTCCTCCCTCATTTGTACACCATCAAACACTTCTATTTTAGTGAATACAAGAGCATTTCCAGAATTTTGCCTTCTTATCCTGTTTCTCTTTAACTTGTGTAATCAGCCCTTCCTGTTGTTCTAGTGCCTGTATGCTTGTGTTTTAGGTTGACTTAGGCATAAAGGAGGAGATTCCAAGCCTAAGACTGCACGGTTTCTGAGTCTAAGGTCAGAGCCTGTGACAGTTGGTATCAGAGCAAGTTTGATTCTGCATGTTTGTGTTGTGCAGGTTAGAGGAGATGGCATCCCAAAGTGACGCTGCTAACCAACAACCAAAGGCCAGAAGCATGGGTGTGGAAGAAGGAGGAAAGCCAGTTCTAGAGATATTTGGTCTACCATGGATGGTAGGCTAGCCAAGGTAGAGGTGACCATGGGCGACATGGGGGAGAAGCTTTAGGGGGTAGAGACTCACATTGCATTACTAGACTCCATGGGGAAGGAGATCCAAAGTGAGTAGCAAGCTACTTTCAACAAAGGCTTGGACGTGTTCACCCAAAAGAATCAAACCTTGGAGGCTGAAGTGCTGACCTTACGTGATGGCATGGAGGCCATGCACGAGCGGATGGAGGAGCTTACTAGTGACCTTGTTGCTTGCAAGACTGCCATTGGGAATGGCATGTTTGCTGGAGTGTCCAATTCCAGATTGGATGTCCCCAAGCCTAAGGAGTTCAAGGGGACTAGGGCGGCCAAGGAAGTAGATAACTACCTTTGGGGTATGGAGCAGTACTTCCAGGCCATGGGCATGCACGACGAGGCGATAAAGGTAAGCACCGCTGCTATGTATCTCACTAATGTAGCCTTATTATGGTAGAGGCGTAGGTGTGATGATGTTAGCCGTAGGTACGTCAAGGTTGGAACCTGGGTAGAGTTCCAAAAAGAGTTCAGAGAACAATTTTACCCGGAGTATGCCGATGATGAGGCATGGGCAAAGTTGCACAGGCTGAGCCAGCAAGGGGACATAAGGGAGTATGTCTAAAAATTCTCTGAACTGATGCTACAGATCTTAGATCTAGGCGAGAAGGACACCATATTTACTTTCATGGATGGGCTGAAGTCGTGGGTGAAGCATGAGCTACAAAGAAGAAGAGTTCATGACTTGGCTAAAGCCATCACTACTACCGAGGCCTTGATAGAGTTCAAGCCTCTGAACAAGTTCGAGTCTACCAAGCCCAAGGGTAAAGGCAAGGACGATAGGGATCGGAAAAAGTAGTCTAAGGGGAAGGACCGTGATCGGGAGTCCAAGGATAGAGATCGAGATCGTTTAACCAAAGATGGCGAGAGGAAGCCACCAACAGGCAAGTGGAAAGCAAAGGGGGACCGAGAGCCACTAGCATGCTACCTATGTGGAGGGAGCCACATAACGCATAATTACTTACAGAAGGGCAAGCTGGCTGCTGTAGACAAGGAGTCTGACGAGGAGCTAGAGTCAGGGGCAGCAAAGCTTGGGTCGTTGGTGCTCAATGCTGTCCAGAGTAAGGGGAGCCGCAAGCTAAAGGGCTTAATGTTTGAAGATCTAATGGGTGCCTCACATCTTTTTATTTCAGGTGATAGAGCCTAAAAGCTCAAACTAAAGGTGCAGAAAGGGACTGGTACCATCATAATGGTGAACTCTAATGAAGTTCCAGCCATTGGAGTAACGCGGGGAGTGGAGTTACAACTTGGAGACTAGAAAGGCAAGGAGACCATTGAGGTAATACCCCTTAATGACTATGAGTTTGTGATTGGGTTGGATTTCCTTGTTTGGATTAATGCCCTCCTTGTGCCTTTTGTCAATTGTGTTTGCATCTTGGATGCACGGTGCCAATGCTGAGTGCCATTGAGGAGAGGGTCTAGAGTTGGGTCGAGGGTGGTGTCAGCCATCCAATTTGCCAAGGCGGTCAGCAGACAAGAAGACACCTTCTTGGCAGCCCTGAAATATGATGAGCCAAGGGAGAAGGAGATCGAGTCACCCTTGGAAGTGCTAGGTGCTGAAGACCTTTAGTGATGTGATGCCCGTAAAGCCACCTAGCAAGCTACCACCTAAGAGGGAGGTAGACCACAAGATTGAGCTGGTGTCCGAGGCCAAGCCACCAGCTAGAGCCCCTTACCGAATGTCTCCACCAGAGTTGGAAGAGTTGAAGAAGTAGCTCAAAGAGTTAGTTGATGCTGGCTTCATCAGGCCATCGAAGGCACCCTATGGTGCACCGATTCTATTTCAGTGCAAGCATGATGGGTCGTTGTGACTATGCATAAACTACCGGGCTTTGAACAAGCTGACCATCAAGAACAAGTACCCCATCCCACTCATTACGAACTTGTTTGATCAACTTGGGAGCGCAAGGTGGTTCACCAAGCTGGATTTGAGGTCAGGCTACTACCAAGTCAGGATCGCGGAGGGAGATGAGCCAAAGATAGCATGTGTCACTCGGTATGGTTCATATGAGTTCTTGGTGATGCCTTTCAAACTCATGAACGCCCCAGCAACATTCTGCACCCTTATGAACAAAGTACTTCAGTCATTCATTGATCAGTTTGTTATGGTTTATTTAGATGACATTGTGATCTACAGCCAGACTTTGGGAGAGCATGTAGATCACTTCAGACAGGTGTTCGAGGTGTTGTGGGTGCACAAGCTATTTGTCAAGAGGGAGAAGTGCTCATTCACCCAGCAGGAGATCCCGTTCCTTGGCCATATAGTAGGAAGTGGCAGGATATGCATGGATGAAGGCAAGATGCACGCCATCCTGGAGTGGCAACTGCCAGCCAAGGTCACTGAGTTGAGATCGTTCCTTGGGCTGGTCAACTGCTACAGGCGCTTCATCAAAGGTCACTCAGCAATAGCCACGTCATTGACTGACTTGCTTAAGAAAGGAAAAGCATGGGAGTAAAGCGCAGGGTACCAGGAAGCCTTTGATAGGTTGAAGTGGGCTGTGATTGAAGAGCCAGTCTTGGCCTTGTTAGACCATGCCAAGCCATATGAGGTGCATACGGATGCATCAGACTTTGCCATAGGGGGCGTGTTGATGTAGGAGGGATGTCCAGTCGTATTCGAGAGCAGGAAGCTGAACGAAACTGAGCGCAAGTACACGATCTAAGAGAAAGAGATGACTGCAGTGGTGCACTACTTGTGCACTTGGTGCCATTACCTGTTAGGGTTGAGGTTCGTGGTTAGGATGGACAATGTGGTGACTAGTTACTTCCAGACGCAGAAGAAGCTATCCTTTAAGCAGGCGAGATGGCAAGATTTTCTTGCAGAATTTGATTTCCAAATGGCGTACAAGCCGGGGTGGGCAAACCTAATGGCAGACGCCCTGAGCAGGAAGGCTAACCTTGCTACCATTAGCCAACCAGAGGGGTCACTGGTGCCGCACATCAAGAAGGGACTTACGCATGATCCTACAGCCAAGGCTTTGATGGAGTACGCCCAGCAAGGAAAGACTAGACGGTTTTGGTTGCAGGATGGCTTGCTGTACACCAGGGGCAATAGACTGTTTATGACGTAGCATGGGAAGCTCCGCAATGAAGTTTTGCAAGAATGCCATGATTCAAGGTGGGCTGGACACCCCAGAGTGAGCCGTACCTTGGCACTAATCGAGGATCAGTACTACTGGCCGCACATGAAGGACGATGTAGAGGCCTATGTGAAGACTTGTCTTGTGTGCCAACAGGACAAGATGGAGCTCAAGAAACCAGGCGATCTCTTAGAGCCATTGCCAATGCCAGAGCGACCATGGGAGAGTGTTTCTCTAGACTTTATAGTTAGTCTACCCAAAGCAAAAGGGTTTGGAAGCATCATGGTAGTGGTGGACAGGTTTTCCAAGTATGGAATCTTCATTCCAGCAACCAAGGAGTGCCCAGTCGAGGAGGCTGCTTGATTGTTCCTGAAAAACATGGTTAAGTACTAGGGAGTGCCGATGACCATTGTTAGTGATCGGGATGGGTGTTTTACGGGTAGGTTTTGGACTAAGTTGTTCAAGCTGTTGGGGTCAGACTTGAACTTTTCCACCAGCATGCATCAGCAGACCGATGGGCAGACAGAATGAGTGAATGGACTATTGGAGGTCTACCTCAGGCACTATGTGAGTGCCACACAAAGGGACTGGCCAAAGCTGCTAGATATTGCACAGTTTTCCTATAAATTCCAAAGGAGCGAGGCAACGAACCAGAGCCCATTTGAGGTTGTGACAGGGCAACAACCACTAACACCCAGTTCGATTGCTGCAGGTTATACAAGGTCGAATCCAGCAGCATACAAGTTTACCAAGGCATGGCAGGAGCAAACTGACTTGGCCAGAGTTTGTCTACACAAGGCGGCCAAGAGGTCGAAGAAGTGGGCAGACCAAAATAGGTGGGACGTGCAGTTCCAGGTTGGAGACTTGGTGTTGGTGAAGCTGCATCCCATTGTGCGCCATAGGGGGCTGCACAAAGGCCTAGTCCGGAGGCATGAGGGACTTTTCCAAGTAGTCAAGAGGGTAGGCAAGGTTGCCTACAAGCTGGATATGCCACCCAAGCCGAGGGTACACCCGGTGTTCCATGTGAGCATGCTCAAGCCGTTCCATGAGGATGAGAGAGATCCAGGACAGGCAGAGTCAAAGCGTAAGCCATTGGGAGCAAGGGCGTCATATGAGAAGGAGGTCCACAGCATCATAGTTGATTGGGAGGTGAGACAGAAGAACTATTAGCCAAGACAAGAGTACTTAGTGCATTGAAAGGGACTTCCAGATAGTGAGGTAAGCTGGGAACCAGCAGATGACTTATGGTAGTTTGAAAACCAGAATAGGTAGTACCATGCAAAAGACGCAACGAGGGCATTGCACAATCAGGTGAGGGAGAATGTCATGCCCTGGGTGGGCGTGCAAGGCATATTAGATGCACCAGCAGGCGAGCCAGAGGTTGAAGCCTGTAGACCAAGTGTGCTGGCGGGTATCTGCACGCAAAGCCTAGCAAACGAGTTCAAAACACCCGCCCAACTTGGAGGCTAGCCCATGAGACCAAGGCCTGGCATACAAGCTGCCCGCACCACATCCAGAAGGGCCTAAGGTGCTGGACAAGCAAGGGAAGCTTCTGGAAGCAGGCAGGATCAGTAGCAGTATCCTGGTAGGTTTGGTTGACCCTGAAAATCAAGAGTTAGAATCCTGATTAATTGTAATCTGTATAATCCCATGATTTTAGCCTTTATTCTAGGGATATTGCCATTAAGTGTAAGCTGGAGCCTCAACTATAAATAGAGGGTTACTCCTCCCTCATTTGTACACCATCAAACACTTCTGTTTCAGTGAATACAAGAGCATTTCCAAATTTCTGCCTTCTTATCCTGTTTCTCTTTAAGTTGCATAATCAGCCCTTTTCGTTGTTCTAGTGCCCGTACGCTTGTGTTTTAGGCTAACTTAGGCATAAAAGAGGAGATTCCAAGCCTAAGGCCGTACGGTTTCTGAGTCTAAGGTCGGAGCCCATGACACAAGTACCAGCACCCATCGCACATCATGTACGCACACCCCCCGGACCCCCTCAATCGTCGGAACCCCCAATGCCGCCGATTAGGCTCTCCGACGATGCTCAGGCAATAGTGCCCCGGGTGAAAAAAATGCGGCACCAGCACATGCCTGAGCCCAGCATGTGCACCATGGCTCAAAATCTTAGACTGGGAATGAACTCTGTATGCTTAGACATGGAATGAACTCCGTATGCCTAAGCCAACCCACGAAACGAGCATGCGGTCACTCAGCAGGCCGGAGAGGTAGAATGTGCAAGCCAGGGATCGACCCAGTCCCCTCTGCATGCTATCGATCCTACTGATGCAACCATCGGTCTGGTCCAATCTTAGACTGGGAATGAACTCTGTATGCATAAGTCAACCCACGAAATGAGTGTGCGGGTACTGAGCTAGCCGAAGAGGCATAATGCGCAAGCAGGAGATCGGCCCAATCCCCTCTGTGTGCTACTGGTCCCGCTACCACAACCCTCAGTTCAGCTGGGGCTTAGACATGGAATGAACTCCCTATGCCTAAGCCAACCCATGAAACGAGCGTGCGGGCGTTCAGCCGACCAGAGAGGTAGAATGTGCAAGTTGAGGATTGGCCCGGTCCCCCCTACGTGCTGTCGATCCTGCTATCACAACCCTTGGTCCGATCCGATCTTAGATTGGGAATGAAATCCGTATGCTTAGACTGGGGATGAACTTCGTATGCCTAAGTCAACTTACGAAACAAGCTTACGGGTGCTCAGTCGGCCGAAGAGGCATAATGTGTAAGCCGGGGATCAGCCCGGTCCCCCTCTGCGTGCTATCGATCCCGCTGCCAATCCTGCTGCCATAACCCTCAGTTCGGTTAGGGCTTTGGCATGGAATGAACTCCGTATGCCTAAGCCAACCCACGTAACGAGCGTGTGGGTGCTCAGCCGGTAGGAGAGGCAAAATGCATAAGCCGGGGATCGACCTGGTCCCCCCCTATGTACTGCCGATCCTGATGCTAGTCCTGCTGCCACAACCGTCAGTCTGGTCCTATCTTAGACTGGGAATGAACTCCGTATGCTTAGACATGGAATGAACTCTGTATGCCTAAGCCAACCCACTAAATGAACGTGTGGGCGCTCAGTCGACCAGAGAGGCAGATGCATAAGTCAGGGATCGACCTGGTCACCCCCTGCGTGCTGTCAATCCTATTGCCGCAACCCTCGGTCCGGTCTGATCTTAGACTGGGAATGAACTCTGTATGCCTAAGTCAACCCACGAAATGAGCGTACGGGCTCTGACCCGATCGGAGAGGCATAATGCATAAATCACGGATCGACCCGGTCCCCCTCTCCATGCTGTCGGTCCCACTGCCACAACCCTCAGTACGGCTAGGCCTTAGAAAAGGAATGAACTTCCTATGCCTAAGCCAACCCACAAAATGGGCATGCGGGCACTCAACCGGTCGGAGTGGCAGAATGCACAAGTCGGGGATCGGCCCGATTCCCCATGCGTGCTACCGATCTTGTTACTGGTCCTGCTGTTGCAACCCTCGATCCGATCCAATCTTAGACTGGGAATGAACTCCGTATGCCTAAGTCAACCCATGAAACAAGCGTGTGGGCTCTGAGCCGGCCGGAGAGGCATAATGCGCAAGTCGGGGAATGGCTCGGTCCCTCTCTACGTGCTGCCGGTCCCACTGCCACAACCCTTGGTCCGGCTAGGGCTTAGACATGAAATGAACTCCCTATGCCTAAGCCAACCCACGAAACGGGCATGCGGGCACTCAGCCAGTCAGAGAGGTAGAATGCACAAGCCGGGGATCGACTTGGTCCCCCCTACGTGCTGTCGATCCTATTGTTGGTCCTGCTGCCTCAACCCTCGGTCTGATCCGATCCTAGAATGGGAATGAACTCTGTACGCTTAGACATGGAATGAACTAAGTATGCCTAATCCAACCCATGAAACGAGCGTGCGAGCGCTCAGTCGATCGGAGAGGCAGAATGCGCAAGCCGAGGATCGACCTAATCCCCCCTTGCGTGCTATCGATCTTGCTGCCGTAGCCCTTGGTTCGATCTGATCTTAGGCTGCGAATGAACTTCGTATGCCTAAGTCAACCCACGAAATGAGCGTGCGGGCGTTGAGCCAGCCAGAGAGGCATAATGCGCAAGCCGGGGATCCACCGGGTCCTCCTCTGCGTGCTGCCAGTCCTGCTGCCACAACCCTTGATCTGGCTGGGGCTTAGACATGGAATGAACTCCCTATGCCTAAGCCAACCCATGAAACGAGTGTGCGGGTGCTCAGTCGGCCGAAGAGGCAGAATGCGCAAGCTGGTGATCGACCCAGTCCCCCTTGCGTGCTACCGATCCTGCTGCAGCAACCCTCAATTCGGTCCGATCTTAGACTGGGAATGAACTCCGTATGCTTAGACTGGGGATGAACTCTGTATGCCTAATTCAACCTACGAAACGAGCGTGCGGGTGCTCAGCTGACCAGAGAGATAGGATGTGGAAGTCGGGGATCGAACGAGTGATAGGTAGGTTCAAGCACATCTTCATATTTCTGCTATGCCAATGCCATTTTTATGGCTTGTAAATTCATGCAATGGTCCCCTAAGCTTTCATGTGAAGTTTCGTTGCAAGACGACCCATTTTCTATTTTTCATGATTTTTGAAACTTTTTGCGGTTCAGGATTTTTGAAAATTTTTTCAGAAAGGGTTTTATCCCCAAATTTGGTAGAGGTGATCCTTGTATTTATTTTGGTATGAAAAAAAAAATTCAGCTAAAAACTCGAAGAGGAGAAGATTTTGTGACTGTTTAAAAAAAGTGTCCCCATTACGGACACTTTAATGGCTACTAGCAGCAAACCTATAAAATCTCAAATGCTTTTTAAGGGGGTGTGAGTTCTCGAGGTTTGGTGAGGGATAGGGGGTCAATATAAGGGCCATGTACTAGCACTCATCGCTCATCATGTGCACACACCCCCCAGCCCCCCAATCGTCGAAACCCCCAATGCCGTCGGTTACGCTCTCCGACGATGCTAAGGTGATAGTGCCCTGGGCGAAAAAAAATTTGGCACCAGCACATGCCCGAGCCCAGCATGTGCACCGTGGCTCAAAATCTTAGACTGGGAATGAACTCCGTATGCTTAGACATGGAATGAACTCTGTATGCCTAATCCAACCCACGAAACGAGCGTGCAGGCGCTCAGCCGATCGGAGAGGCAAAATGCGCAAGCCGGGGATCGGCCGGGTCCCCCCCGACGTGCTGTCGATCTTGCTATCCTAGCCTTTGGTCTAGTCTGATCTTAGACTGGGAATGAACTCCGTATGCCTAAGTTAACCCACGAAACGAGCGTGCGGGCACTGAGCCGGCTGGAGAGGCATAATGCGCAAGCTGGGGATTGGCAGGTCCCCTTCTGTGTGCTGCCGGTCCTGCTACCACAACCCTTGGTCTGGCTGGGGCTTAGACATGGAATGAACTCCCTATGCCTAAGCCAACCCACGAAACAGGCGTGCGGGCGCTCAGTCGATCGGAGAGGCAGAATGTGCAAGTCGAGGATCAGCCCAGTCCCCCCTGCGTGCTATCAATCCTGTAGCCGTAACCTTCGGTCTGGTCCGATCTTAGATTGGGAATTAACTCTGTATGCTTAGACTGGGGATGAACTCTGTATGCCTAAGTCAACTTACGAAACGAGTGTGCAGGCGCTCAGCCAACCAGAGAGATAGGATGTGGAAGCTGGGGATCGAACGGGTGGTAGGTGGGTTCAAGCACATCTTCATATTTCTGCCATGCCAATACCATTTTTATGGCTTGTAAATTCATACAATGGTCCCCTAAGGATTCATGTGAAGTTTCGTGCCAAGACGACCCGTTTTCTATTTTTCATGATTTTTAAAACTTTTTACGGTTCAGGATTTTTGAAAATTTTTTTAGAAAGAGTTTTATCCCCAAATTTGGTAGAGGTGATCCTCGTATTTTTTTTGGTATGCACAAAAAAATTCAGCTAAAAACTTGAAGTGGAGAATATTTTGTGACCGTTTGAAAAAAGTGTCCCCATTACGGACACTTTAATGGCTACTGGCAGCAAACCTATAAAATCTCAAATGCTCTTTAAGGGGGTGTGAGTTTTTGAGGTTTGATGAGGGATAGGGGGCCAATATAAGGGCCAAGTACTAGCACCCTTCGCACATCATGTACACACACCCCCCCGGGCCCCCCAATCATCGGAACCCCCAATGCTGTCGGTTAGGCTCTCTGACGATGCTCTGGCGATGGTGCCCGGAGTGAAAAAAATGTGGCACCAGCACATGCCCGAGCCCATCATGTGCACCGTGGCACAAAATCTTAGACTGGGAATGAACTCCATATGCTTAGACATGGAATGAACTCCGTATGCCTAATCCAACCCACAAAACAAGCGTGCGGGCGCTCAGCCGGCCGGAGAGGCAGAATGCGCAAGCCGGGGATCGGCCTGGTCCCCCCTGCATGCTGTCAATCTTGCTGCCATAGCCCTCAGTCCAGGCTGATCTTAGACTGGGAATGAACTCTGTATGCCTAAGTCAACACACGAAACGAGTGTATGGGCGCTGAGCCGGTCGGAGAGGCATAATGTGTAAGCCGGGGATCGACCAGGTCCCCCTCTGCGTGCTACCGGTCCTGCTGCCACAACCTTCCGTCTGGCTGGGGCTCAGACATGGAATGAACTCCTTATGCCTAAGCCAACCCACGAAACGGGCGTATGGGCGCTCAGTCGACTGGAGAGGCAGAATGCGTAAGCCGAGGATCGACCCGATACCCCCTACATGCTGTCGATCCTGCTACCGCAACCCTCACTCCGGTCCGATCTTAGATTGGGAATGAACTCTGTATGCTTAGACTGGGGATGAACTCCGTATGCCTAAGTCAACCTACGAAACGGGCGTGCGGGCGCTCAGCCAACCAGAGAGATAGGATGTGGAAGCCGGGGATCGAACGGGTGGTAAGTGGGTTCAAGCACATCTTCATATTTCTGCCATGCCAATGCCATTTTATGGCTTGTAAATTCATACAATGGTCCCCTAAGCGTTCATGTGAAGTTTCGTGGCGAGACGACCCATTTTATATTTTTCACGATTTTTGAAACTTTTTATGGTTCAGGATTTTTGAAAATTTTTTTAGAAAGAGTTTTATCCCTAAATTTGGTAGAGGTGATCCTTGAATTTTTCTTGGTATGCATAAAAAAATTCAGCTAAAAAATCGAAGCGGAGAAGATTTTGTGACCGTTTGAAAAACGTGTCCCCATTACGGACACTTTAATGGCTATTGGCAGCAAACCTATAAAATCTCAAATGCTCTTTAAGAGGGTCTGAGTTCCCAAGGTTTGATGAGGGATAGGGGGCCAATATAAGGGCCAAGTACTAGCACCCTTTGCACATCATGTGCACACACCCCCCCGGCCCCCCCAATCGCCGGAACCCCAAATGCCATCGGTTAGGCTCTCCGACGATGCTCCGATGATGGTGCCCCGGGTGAAAAAAATGCGGCACCTGCACATGCCTGAGCCCAGCATGTGCACCGTGGCACAAAATCTTAGACTGGGAATGAACTCCGTATGTTTAGACATGGAATCAACTCCATATGCCTAATCTAACCCAGGAAACAAGCGTGCGGGCGCTCAGCCGGTCGAAGAGGCAGAATGCGCAAGTCGAGGATCGGCCCAGTCCCCCCCTGTGTGCTATCAATCTTGCTGCTGTAGCCCTTGGTCCAGTCTGATCTTAGATTGGGAATGAACTCCGTATGCCTAAGTCAACCAACGAAACGAGCGTGCGGGCGCTGAGCCGGTTGGAGAGGCATAATGCGCAAGCCGAGGATCGACCAGGTCCCCCTCTGCGTGCTGCCGGTCCTACTGCCACAACCCTCGGTCTGGCTGGGGCTTAGACATGGAATGAACTCCCTATGCCTAAGCCAACCCACGAAAGGGCGTACGGGCGCTCAGTCGGATGGAGAGGCAGAATGTGCAAGCTGGGGATCAGCCCGATCCCCCCTGCGTGCTGCCGATCCTACTGCCGCAACCCTCGGTCTGGTCTGATCTTATATTGGGAATGAACTCTGTATGCTTAGACTGGGGATGAACTCCGTATGTCTAAGTCAACCTACGAAACGAGCGTGCGGGGGCTCAGTCGACCAGAGAGATAGGATGTGGAAGCCGGGGATTGAACGGGTGGTAGGTGGGTTCAAGCACATCTTCATATTTCTACCATTCCAATGCCATTTCTATGGCTTGTAAATTCATACAATGGTCCCCTAAGCGTTCATGTGACGTTTCGTGGCAAGATGACCCGTTTTATATTTTTCACGATTTTTGAAAATTTTTACGGTTCAAGATTTTTGAAAACTTTTTTAGAAAGATTTTTATCCCCAAATTTGGTAGAGGTGATCCTTGTATTTTTGTTGGTATGCATAAAAAAATTCAGCTAAAAACTCGAAGTGGAGAAGGTTTTGTGACCATTTGAAAAAAGTGTCCCCATTACGGACACTTTAATGGCTATTGGTGGCAAACCTATAAAATCTCAAATGCTCTTTAAGGGGGTGTGACTTCTAGAGGTTTGATGAGGGATAGGGGGCCAATATAAGGGCCAAGTACTAGCACCCTTCGCACATCATGTGCACACACCCCCCCCGGCCCCCCCAATCGTCGAAACTTCCAACGCTGTCGGCTAGGCTCTCCGACGATGCTCCGACGAATGGTGCCCCGGGTGAAAAAAATGCGGCACCAGTACATGCTCGAGCCCAGCATGTGCACCGTGGTACAAAATCTTAGACTGGGAATGAACTCCGTATGCTTAGACATGGAATGAACTCGTATGCCTAATCCAACCCACGAAACGAGCGTGCGGGCGGTCAGCCGACCGAAAAGGCAGAATGCGCAAGCCGAGGATCGGCTCGGTCCCCCCTGCGTGCTGTTGATCTTGCTACCGTATCCCTCGATCCGGTCTAATCTTAGACTGGGAATGAACTTCGTATGCCTAAGTCAACCCATGAAACGAGCGTGCGGGCGCTGAGCCGATCAGAGAGGCATAATGCACAAGCCGAGGATCGGTCGGGTCCCCCTCTGTGTGCTGTCGGTCCTGCTGCCACAACCCTCGGTCTGGCTGGGGCTTAGACATGGAATGAACTCCCTATGCCTAAGCCAACCCTTGAAACGGGCGTGCGGGCGCTCAATCGGCTGGAGAGGTAAAATGCGTAAGCCAAGGATCGGCCCGGTCCCCCCTGCGTGCTGTTGATCCTACTGTCGCAACCCTCGATCCGGTCCGATCTTAGACTGGGAATGAACTCCGTATGCTTAGACTGGGGATGAACTCCGTATGCCTAAGTGAACTTACGAAACGAGCGTGTGGGTGCTCAGCCGACCAGAGAGATAGGATGTGGAAGCCGAGGATCGAACGGGAGGTAGGTGGGTTCAAGCACATCTTCATATTTCTATCATGCCAATGCCATTTTTATCACTTGTAAATTCATACAATGTTCCCCTAAGCGTTCATGTGAAGTTTCGTGGCAAGACGACCCGTTTTCTATTTTTCACGATTTTTGAAACTTTTTGCAGTTCAGGATTTATGAAAAATTTTTTAGAAAGAGTTTTATCCCCAAATTTGGTAAAGGTGATCCTTGTATTTTTTTGGGTATGCATAAAAAAATTCAGCTAAAAACTCAAACTGGAGAAGATTTTGTGACCGTTTAAAAAAAGTGTCCCCATTACGAACACTTTAATGGCTACTGGTAGCAAACCTATAAAATATCAAATGCTCTTTAAGGGGGTGTGAGTTTTTGATGTTGGATGAGGGATAGGGGGCCGATATAAGGGCCAAGTACTAGCACCCATCGCACATCATGTGCACACACCCCCCGGCCCCCCTAATCACCGAAACCCCCAATGTCACCGGTTAGGCTCTCCGGCAATGCTCCGACGATGGTGCCTCGGGCGAAAAAAATGTGGCACCAGCACATGCCCAAGCCCAGCATGTGCACTGTGGCTCAAAATCTTAGACTGGGAATGAACTCCGTATGCTTAGACATGGAATGAACTCCGTATGCCTAAGCCAACCCACGAAACGAGCGTGCGGGCACTCAGCCGACCGAAGAGGCAGAATGCGTAAGCTAGGGATCAACCCGATCCCCCCTACGTGCTGTCGATCCTACTACCGCAACCCTTGGTCTGGTCTGCTCTTAGACTGGGAATGAAATCCGTATGCATAAGTCAACCCACGAAACTAGCATGCGGGCATTGAGCCGACCGAAGAGGCATAATGCGTAAGCCGAGGATCGGCCTGGTCCCCCTCTGCGTGCTGTCGATCCCGCTACCACAACCCTCGATCCGACTGGGGATTAGACAAGGAATGAACTCCCTATGCCTAAGCCAACCCACGAAACGGACGTGCGGGCACTCAGTCGGTCGAAGAGGCAGAATACGCAAGCCGGGGATCAGGTCGGTCCCCTCTACATGCTACTAATCCTGCTACCGCAACCCTCGGTCCAGTCTGATCTTAGATTAGGAATGAACTCGATATGCTTAGACTGGGGATGAACTCCGTATGCCGAAGTCAACCCACGAAATGAGTGTACGGACGCTCAGTCGACCGGAGAGGCCGGTTGGAGAGGTATAATGCGCAAGTCGGAGATCAGCCCGATCCCCCTCTGCATGCTATCGATGCCGCTACTAGTCCTGCTACCACAACCCTCGGTCCAGCTGGGGCTTAGACATGAATGAACTTCGTATGCCTAAGCCAACCCATGAAACAAGCGTACGGGCACTCAGCCGGTCGGAGAGGCAAAATGTACAAGTCGGGGATCGGCCCGGTCCCCCCCTACCTGCTACCGATCCTACTGCTAGTCCTGCTACCGCAACCCTCGATCCGATCCGATCTTAGACTGGGAATGAACTCCATATGCTTAGACATGGATTGAACTCCGTATGCCTAAGCCAACCCACGAAACAAGCGAACGGGCGCTCAGCCGATCGGAGAGGCAGAATGCGTAAGCCGGGGATCGACCCGGTCCCTCCCTGTGTGCTGTCGATCTTGCTACCACAACCCTCGGTCCGATCCAGTCTTAGACTGGAAATGAACTCCATATGCCTAAGTCAACCCACAAAACGAGCGTGCGAGTGCTGAGCCTTCCGGAGAGGCATAATGCGCAAGCTGAGGATCGAGCCAATCCCTCTCCACGTGCTATCGGTCCCGCTGCCACAACCCTCGGTCCGGCTGGGGCTTAGACATGGAATGAACTCCTTATGCCTAAGCCAACCCTCGAAACGGACGTACGGGCACTCAACCGACCGGAGAGGCAGAATACGCAAGCTAGGGATCGACCTGATCCCCGCTGCGTGCTGCTGATCCTACTGTCGCAACCCTCGGTTTGGTCTGATCTTAGACTGGGAATGAACTTCGTATGCTTAGACTGGGGATGAACTCCATATGCCTAAGTCAACCCACAAAACGAGCGTACGGGCGCTCAGCCGACCAGAGAGGCAGGATGAGCAAGCCGGGAATCAAACGGGTGGTAGGTGGGTTCAAGCACATCATCATATTTCTGCCATGCCAATGCCATTTTTATGGCTTGTAAATTCATACAATGGTCCCTTAAGCCTTCATGTGAACTTTCATGGCAAGACGAAACGTTTTCTATTTTTCAAGATTTTTGAAACTTTTTGCGGTTTGAGATTTTTTAAAATTTTTAGAAAGAGTTTTGCCCCCAAATTTGGTAGAGGTGATCCTTGTATTTTTGTTGGCATGCATAAAAAAATTCAGCTAAAAACTTGAAGTGGAGAAGATTTTGTGACCATTTGAAAAAGTGTCCCCATTTCAAACACTTTAATGGCTACTGGCAGCAAACCTATAAAATCTCAAATGCTCTTTAAGGGGGTGTGAGTTCTCGAGGTTTGATGAGGGATAGCGGGCCAATATAAGGGCCAAGTACCAGCACCCATCTCACATCATGTGCGCACACCCCCCGGCCCCCCCAATCGTCGAAAACCCCAATGCCGCCAGTTAGGCTCTCCGGTGATACTCCGACGATGGTCCCCCGGGCAAAAAAAATGTGGCACCGGCACATGCCTGAGCCTAGCATGTGCACCGTGGCTCAAAATCTTAGACTGAGAATGAACTCCATATGCTTAGACATGGATTGAACTCCGTATGCCTAAGCCAACCCACGAAACGAGCGTGCGGGTGTTCAGTCGGTCGGAGAGGCAAAATGCGTAAGTCGAGGATCGGCCCGGTCCCCCCTACTTGCTGTCAATCCTGCTGTCGCAACCCTCGGTCCGGTCCGATCTTAGACTAGGAATGAACTCCGTATGCATAAGCCAACCCATGAAACGGACGTGCGGGCGCTCAACCGACCGGAGATGCAGAATGCGTAAGTCGGGGATCGGCCTGATCCCCACTGCATGCTGTCGATTCTGCTGCCGCAACCCTCGATCCAGTCCGATCTTAGACTGGGAATGAACTCCATATGCTTAGACTGGGGATGAACTCTGTATGCCTAAGTCAACCCATGAAACAAGCATGCGGGCACTCAGCCGACCAGAGGGGCATGATGCGCAAGCTGGGGATCGAACGACTGGTAGATGGGTTCAAGCACATCTTCATATTTCTGCCGTGCCAATGCCATTTTTATGGCATGTAAATTCATAGAATGGTCCCCTAAGCCTTCATGTGAAGTTTCGTGGCAAGACGACCCGTTTTCTATTTTTCACGATTTTCAAAACTTTTTACGGTTTGGGATTTTTTAAAATTTTTTCAGAAGGAGTTTGTCCCCAAATTTGGTAGAGGTGATCCTTGTATTTTTGTTGGCATGCACAAAAAAATTCAGCTAAAAACTTGAAGTGGAATGAACTCTGTATGCCTAAGTCAACCCACAAAAGGAACGTGCGGGCGCTGAGCCGACTGGAGAGGCATAATGCGCAAATCGGGGATCGACCCGATCCCCATCTGCATGCTGTCAGTCCCACTGCCACAACCCTCGGTCTGGCTGGGGCTTAGACATGGAATGAACTGCCTATGCCTAAGCCAACCAATGAAACGAGCGTGCGGGCGCTCAGCCGACCGGAGAGGCAGAATGCGTAAGCTGGGGATCAGTTCGGTCCCCTCTGCATGCTGCTGATCTTGCTACCGCAACCCTCAGTCCAGTCTAATCTTAGACTAGGAATGAACTCTGTATGCTTAGACTAGGGATGAACTCCGTATGCCTAAGTCAACCCACAAAACGAGCGTACGGGCGCTCAGTCGACCGGAGAGGCTGAATACGCAAGCCGGGGATCGACCTGGTCCTCTCTGTGTGCTACCAATCTTGCTGTTGGTCCTGCTACCACAACCCTCAGTCCGGTCCAATCTTAGACTGGGAATGAACTCCGTATGCTTAGACATGGAATGAACTCCGTATGCCTAAGCCAACCCAGAAAACGAGTGTGCGGGCACTCAGTCGACCGGAGAGGTAGAATGCGGAAGTTGGGTACCGACCAGATCCCACCTACGTGCTATCGATCCTGCTGCCGCAACCCTTGATCCGGTCTGATCTTAGACTAGGAATGAACTCCGTATGCCTAAATCAACCCACAAAATGAGCGTTCAGGCATTGAGCCGATCGGAGAGGCATAATGCGTAAGCTGGGGATCAGCCCGATCCCCCTCTGCGTACTATCAGTCTCGCTGCCACAACCCTCAGTCCGGCTGGGGCGTAGACATGGAATGAACTGCCTATGGCTAAGCCAACCCACGAAACGGGCATACAGGTGCTCAGCCAGCCGGAGAGGCAGAATGTGCAAGCCGAGGATCGGCCCGGTCCCCCTGCGTGCTGTCGATCCTGTTGCCGCAACCCTCGGTCCGGTCTGATCTTAGACTGGGAATGAACTCCATATGCTTAGACTGGGGATGAGCTTCATATGCCTAAGTCAACCCATGAAACGAGCATGCGGGCGCTCAGCCAGCCGGAGAGGCCGACTGGAGGGGCATAATGCATAAGTCGGGGAATAGCCCAGTCCCCTTCTGCTTGCTACCAATCCCACTGCCAGTCCTGCTGCCACAACCCTCGATCCGACTGGAGCTTAGACATGGAATGAACTCCATATGCCTAAGCCAACCCATGAAATGAACGTGCGGGCACTCAGCCGGTCGGAGAGGTAGAATGCACAAGCCGAGGATCGATTCGGTCCCCTCTGCATGCTACCAATCCTGCTGCTAGTCCCGCTACCGCAACCCTCAGTCCAGTATGATCTTAGACTGGGAATGAACTCTGTATGCTTCAACATGGAATGAACTCTGTATGCCTAAGCCAACCCACAAAACGAATGTGCGGGCGCTCAGTCGGCCAAAGAGGTAGAATGCACAAGCCAGGGACTGGCGCGGTCCGCCCCTACGTGCTGTCGATCCTGCTACCGCAACCTTCGGTCTGGTCTGATCTTAAACTGGGAATGAACTCTGTATGCCTAAGTCAACCCCTGAAATGAGCGTGCGGGCATTGAACCGATCGGAGAGGCATAATACGCAAGTCAGGGATCAGCCCGGTCCCCCTCTGCGTGCTACCAGTCCCGCTACCACAACCCTTGATCTGGCTGGGGCTTAGACATGGAATGAACTCCTTATGCCTAAGCCAACCCTTGAAACGGGCGTACGGGCGCTCAGTCCGCCGAACAGGCAGAATGCGCAAGTCGAGATCGACCCGGTCCCCCCTGCGTGCTGTCGATCCTGCTACCGTAACCCTCGGTCCTATCTGATCTTAGATTGGGAATGAACTCTGTATGCTTAAACTGGGGATGAACTTCGTATGCCTAAGTCAACCCACGAAACGAGCGTCCGAACGCTCAACTGACCAGAGAGGCAGAATGCGCAAGCCGAGAATCGAACGGGTGGTAGGTGGGTTCAAGCACATCTTCATATTTCTGCCATGCCAATGCCATTTTTATGGCTTGTAAATTCATACAATTTTCCCCTAAGCCTTCATGTGAAGTTTCGTGGCAAGACTACCCGTTTTCTATTTTTCACGATTTTCAAAACTTTTTGCGATTTGGGATTTTTTAAAATTTTTTAGAAAGAGTTTTGCCCCCAAATTTGGTAGAGGTGATCCTTTTATTTTTGTTGGCATGCACAAAAAGATTCAGCTAAAAACTCGAAGTAGAGAAGATTTTGTGATCGTTTGAAAAAAGTGCCCCATTTCAGAATGGCCACGAAATGAAACGAGCATGCGGGCGTGCGGGTGCTCAGACATGGAATAAACTCCGTATGCTTAGACATGGAATGAACACCGTATGCCTAAGCCAACCCATGAAATGAGCGTGCGGGCGCTCAGTCGGCAGGAGAGGTAGAATGCGCAAGCTGGGGATCGGCCTGGTCCCCCTCTGCATACTGCCAGTCCCACTGCCACAACCCTCAGTCCAGCTGGGGCTTAGACATGGAATGAACTCCCTATACCTAAGCCAACCGACGAAACGGGCGTGCGGGCGCTCAACCGGTCGAAGAGGCAAAATGCGTGAGCCGGGGATCGAACCGGTCCCCCCTGCATGCTATCGATCCTACTGCCGCAACCCTCGGTCTGGTCTGATCTTAAATTGGGAATGAACTTCGTATGCTTAGACTGGGATGAACTCCGTATGCCTAAGTCAACCCACGAAATGAGCGTGTAGACGCTCAGCTGACCAGCGAGGCAGGATGCGCAAGCCGGGGATCGAACAAGTGGTAGGTGGGTTCAGCACATCTTCATATTTTTGCCATGCCAATGCCATTTTTATGGCTTGTAAATTCATACAATGGTCCCCTAAGCCTTCATGCGAAGTTTCATGGCAAGACGACCCGTTTTCTATTTTTCACGATTTTTGAAACTTTTTACTGTTTGGGATTTTTTAAAATTTTTTTAGAAAGAGTTGTAGAGGTGATCCTTACATTTTTGTTGGCATGCACAAAAAAATTCAATTAAAAACTCGAAGTGGAGAATATTTTGTGATCGTTTGAAAAAAGTGTCTCCATTTTAGACACTTTAATGGCTACTGGCAGCAAACCTATAAAATCTTAAATGCTCTTTAAGGGGGTGTGAGTTCTCGAGGTTTGATGAGGGATAGCGGGCCAATATAAGGGCCAAGTACCAGTACCCATAGCACATCATGTGCGCACACCCCTCGGCCCCCCAATCACCGGAACCCCCAATGCCGTCAGCTAGGCTCTCCGGCAATGCTCTGGCGATGGTGCCCTGGGCGAAAAAAATGCAGCACCAGCACATGCTTGAGCCCAGCATGTGCGCCGTGGCTCAAACTCTTAGATTGGGAATGAACTCCGTATGCTTAGACATGGAATGAACTCCGTATGCCTAAGCCAACCCACGAAATGAGCGTGCGGGCACCCAGCCGGTCGGAGAGGCAGAATGCGCAAGCCGGGGATCGACCCGGTCCCTCTCTGCGTGCTGCCAATCCCGCTGCCACAACCCTCGGTTCGGTTGGGGCTTAGACATGAAATGAACTGCCTATGCCTAAGCCAACACACGAAAGGGGCGTGTGGGCGCTCACTCGGTCGGAGAGGCAGAATGCACAAGTCAGGGATCGACCTTGTCCCCCCTGTGTGCCACCGATCTTGCTACCGCAACCCTCAGTCCAGTCTGATCTTAGACTGGGAATGAACTCCGTATGCTTAGACCAGGGATGAACTCCGTATGACTAAGTCAACCCACGAAATGAGCGTGCAGGCGCTCATCCGATCAAAGAGGCCGACTGGAGAGGCAGAATGCACAAGTCGTGGATCGACCCGATCCACCCCTGCGTGCTGCCGATCCTATTGCTAGTCCTGCTGTCGCAACCCTCGATCCGGTTCGATCTTAGACTGGAATGAACTTCGTATGCTAAGACATGGAATGAACTCCGTATGCCTAAGCCAACCTACGAAATGAGCGTGTGGGCGCTCAACAGGCCGGAGAGGCAGAATACGTAAGCCGAGGATCGGCCTGGTCCCCTCTTGCATGCTGTCGATCCTGCTGCTGCAGCCCTCAGTCTGATCCAATCTTAGACTGGGAATGAACTCTGTATGCCTAAGTCAACCCACAAAACGAGCATTCGGGCATCGAGCCAGTCGGAGAGGCATAATGTTCTCTAGAACTGGCTTTCTTGCCTCTTGCACGCCCATGCTCCTGGGCCTCTGGTTGTTGGCTAGCAACGTCGCTTTGGGATGCCATCTCCTCAATCACGATCTAACCTGCACAACACAAACACGCAGAATCAAACTCGCTCTGATACCAACTATCACGGGCTCCGACCTTAGACTCAGAAACCATGCGGCCTTAGGCTTGGAATCTCCTCC
Organism: Durio zibethinus; assembly: GCF_047325235.1. Classification (NCBI taxonomy): domain Eukaryota; kingdom Viridiplantae; phylum Streptophyta; class Magnoliopsida; order Malvales; family Malvaceae; genus Durio; species Durio zibethinus. Next base: position 22,246,201 of record NC_143181.1, read on the forward strand.
TTTATGCCTAAGTTAGCCTAAAACACAAGCCTGCGGGCACTAGAACAATAGGAAGGGCTGATTACGTAAGTTAAAGGAAACAGGATAAGAAGAAAAAATTCTCGAAATGCTCTTGTATTCACTGAAACAGAAGTGTTTGATGGTGCACAAATGAGGGTGGAGCAGCCCTCTATTTATAGTTGAGGCTCCAGCTACAACTTAATGGCATATCCCTAGAATAAAGGCTAAAATCATGGGATTATACAGATTACAATCAATTAGGATGCTAACTCCTAAATTTTAGGGTCAACCAAATCTGCCAGGATGCTCCAGCTGATCCTGCCTGCTTCCAGAAGCTTCCCTTGCGTGTCTAGCACCTTGGGCCCTTCTGGATGTGGTGCGGGCAGCTTGTATGCCAGGCCTTGGTCTCATGGGCTGGCCTACAAGTTGGGCGGGCGTTCTGAACTCGTTTGCTAGGCTTTGCACACAGATACCTGCCAGCACGCATGGTCTGTGGGCTTTAACCTCTGGCTCACCTGCTGGTACGCCTGATGTGGCTGGCGCACCAGCCCAAGGCATGACATTCTCCCCCACCAGATTGTGCAACGCCCTCATTGCATCTTCTACATGGTACTACCTGATCTGGTCCCCGAACTACCCTAAGTCATCTGCTGGTTCCCAGCTCACTTCACTGTCTGGAAGTCCTTTCCAGCACACCAAGTACTCTTATCTTGGCTGATAATTCTTTTGTCTCACCTCTTGGTCAGCTATGATGCTGTGGACCTCCTTCTCATACGAGGCCCTTACTCCTAATGGTGCACGCTTTGACTCTGCCTGTCCTGGATCTCCCTCATCCTCATGGAACGGCTTGAGCATGCTCACATGGAACATCGGGTGTACCCTCAGCTTGGGTGGCATATCCAGCTTGTAGGCAACCTTGCCTACCCTCTTGACTACTCAGAAAGGTCCTTCATACCTTCGGACTAGGCCTTTGTGTAGCCCCCTATGGTGCACAATGGGATGCAGCTTCACCAACACCAAGTCTCCAACCTGGAACTGCACGTCCCGCCTATTCTGGTCTACCCACTTCTTCGACCTCTTGGTCGCCTTGTGTAGACAAACTCTGGCCAAGTCAGTTTGCTCCTGCCATGCCTTGGCAAACTTGTATGCTACTGGATTCGGCCCTGTATAACCTATAGCAATCGAACCAGGTGTTAGTGGTTGTTGCCCTGTCACAACCTCAAATGGGCTCTGGTTCGTTGCCTTGCTCCTTTGCAAGTTGCAGGAAAACTGTGCAATATCTAGCAGCTTTGGCCAGTCCCTTTGTATGGCACTTACATAGTGCCTGAGGTAGATCTCCAATAATCCATTTACTAGCTCTATCTGCCCATCGGTCTACGGATGCATGCTGGTGGAAAAGTTCAAGTCTGACCCCAACAGCTTGAACAACTCAGTCCAGAACCTGCCCGTGAAATGCCCATCCCGATCACTAACAATGGTCCTCGGCACTCCCTAGTACTTAACCATGTTCTTTAGGAACAATCGAGCTACCTCCTCGGCTAGACAGTCTTTGGTTGCTGGAATGAAGATTCCATACTTGGAAAACCTGTCCACCACTACCATGATGCTTCCAAACCCTTCTGCTTTGGGTAGACCGACTATAAAGTCTAAAGAAACACTCTCCCATGGGCACTCTGGCACTGGCAATGGCTCTAAGAGACCCCCTGGTTTCTTGAGCTCTACCTTGTCCTGTTGGCACACAAGACAAGTCTTCACATAGGCCTCCACATCGTCCCTCATGTACGACCAGTAGTACCGGTCCTCAATCAGTGCCAGGGTGTGGCTCACTCCAGGGTGTCCAGCCCACCTTGAATCATGGCATTCTTGCAAAACTTTCTTGTGGAGCTTTTCGAGCTGCGGCACAAACAATCTACTACCCTTGGTGTACAGTAACCCATCCTGCAACCAAAACCACCTAGTCTTACCTTGCTAGGTGTACTCCATCAAAGCCTTGGCTGTAGGATCATGCGTAAGTCCCTCCTTGATGCGCGGCACCAGTGACCCCTCTAGTTGGCTAATGGCAGCAAGGTTAGCCTTTCTGCTCAGGGCGTCTGCCACTAGGTTCGCCCATCCTGGCTTGTACTCCGTCTAAAAATCAAATTCTACAAGAAAATCTTGCCATCTCGCCTGCTTGGGGGATAGCTTCTTCTACGTCTGGAAGTAGCTGGTCGCCACATTGTCCATCCTCACCACAAACCTCGACCAGAACAGGTAATGGCACCAAGTGCGCAAGCAATGTACCACTGTAGTCATCTCCTTCTCTTAGACCGTGTATTTGCATTCAGTCTCGTTCAGCTTCCTACTCTCGAACATGACTGGACGTCCTTCCTGCATCAACACGCCCCCTATGGCAAAGTCTGATGCATTCATATGTACCTCATACAGCTTGGCATGGTCTAGCAAGGCCAAGACTGGCTCTTCGGTCACAGCCCGTTTCAACCTATCAAAGGCTTCCTGGCACCCTGCGCTCCACTCCTATGCTCTCCCTATCTTGAGCAAGTCAGTCAATGGCATGGCTATTGCTGAGTGACCTTTGGTGAAGTGCCTTTAGTAGTTAACCAGCCCAAGGAATGATCTCAACTCAGTGACCTTGGCTAGCGGTTGCCACTCCAGGATGGCGTGTATCTTGCCTTCATCCATGCATATCCTGCCACCTCCCACTATGTGGCCTAGGAACGGGATCTCCTGCTGGGCGAATAAGCACTTCTCCCTCTTGACAAACAGCTTGTGCGGCCGTAACACCTCAAACACCTATCTCAAGTGGTCTACATGCTCTTTCAAAGTCTGGCTGTAGATCACAATGTCATCCAAATAAACCATAACAAATCGATCAAGGAACGACTGAAGTACCTTGTTCATGAGGGTGCAGAATGTTGCTGGGGCATTCGTGAGTCCGAAAGGCATCACCAAGAACTCATACGAACCATACCGCGTGACACATGTTGTCTTTGGCTCATCTCTCTCTGCGATCCTGACTTGATAGTAGCCCGACCTCAAATCCAGCTTGGTGAACCACCTTGCGCTCCCAAGTTGATCAAACAAGTTCGTAATGAGTGGGATGGGGTATTTGTTCTTGATGGTTAGCTTGTTCAAAGCTCGATAGTCTATGCACAGCCACAACGACCCATCATGCTTGCACTGGAATAGAACCGATGCACCATAGGGTGCCTTCGATGGCCTGATGAAGCCAGCATCAACTAACTCTTTAAGCTACTTCCTCAACTCCTCTAACTCTGGTGGAGACATTCGGTAAGGGGCTCTAGCTGGTGGCTTGGCCTCGGACACCAGCGCGATCTTGTGGTCCACCTCCCTCTTAGGTGGTAGCTTGCTAGGCAACTTTGCGAGCATCACATCACTAAAGGTCTTCAGCTCCTTTAGCACCTCCAAAGGTGACTCGATCTCCTTCTCCCTTGGCTCATCATATTTTAGGGCTGCCAAGAAGGTGTCTTCTTGTCTGCTTACCGCCTTGGCAAATTGGATGGTTGACACCACCCGTGACCCAACTCCGAACCCTCTCCTCAATGGCACTAAGCATTGGCACCGTGCATCCAAGATGCAAACACAATCGACAAAAGGCACAAGGAAGGTATTAATCCGAACAAGGAAATCCAACCCAATCACAAACTCATAGTCGTCAAGAGGTATTACCTTTATGGTCTCCTTGTCTTTCTAGTCTCCAAGCTGTAACTCCACTCCTCGTGCTACTCTAATGGCTGGAACCTCCTTGGAATTCATCGTTTTGATGGTACCAATCCTTTTCTGCACCTTTAGTCTGAGCTTCCAGGCTCCATCACCTGAAATAAAAAGATGTGAGGCACCTGTGTCCACCAGTGCGTTTACTGTCTGACCCACAACCATTAGATCTGAAAACATCAAGCCCTTTGGCTTGCGGCTCCCCTTACTCTGGACAGCATTAAGCACCAACGACCCAAGCTTTGCTGCCCCTGACTCTGGCTCCTTGTCAGACTCCTTGTCTATAGCAGCCAGTTTGCCCTTCTGTGGATAATTGCATGCTATGTGGCTCCCTCCACATAGGTAGCATGCTAGTGGCTCTCGGTCCCCTTTTACTTTCCACTTGCCTGCTGGTGGCTTCCTCTTGCCATCCTTGGTTGAACGATCTCGATCTCCATCCTTGGACTCTTGGTCACAGTCCTTCCCTTTGGACTGCTTCTTCTGATCCCTATCATCCCTGCCCTTACCCTTGGGCTTGGTAGACTCGAACTTGTTCAGAGGCTTGAACTCTATCAAGGCCTCGACAGTAGTCATGACTTTAGCCAAGTCATGAACTCCTCTCTTTTGTAGCTCATGCTTCACCCACGGCTTTAGCCCATCTATGAAAGCAAGTAAGGCATCCTTCTTACCTAGATCTGAGATCTGTATCATCAGTTTAGAGAATTTTTAGACATACTCCCTTATGTCCCCTTGCTGGCTTAACCTATGCAACTTTGCCCGTGCCTCATCATCGATATACTTCGGGTAAAATTGTTCTCTGAACTCCTTTTGGAACTCTGCCCAGGTTCCAATCTTGGTGCTCTCATGCCTGACATCATCACACTTGCGCCTCCACCACAATAAGGCTACATTAGTGAGATACATAGCAGCGGTGCTTACCTTTATCGCCTCATCTAGCATGCCCATAGCCTGGAAGTACTGCTCCATACCCTAGAGGTAGTTGTCTACTTCCTTGGCTGCCCTAGTCCCCTTGAACTCCTTAGGCTTGGGGACATCCAATATGGACTTGGACACTCCAGCAAACATGCCATTCCCAATAGCAGTCTTGCAAGCAACGAGCTCACTGGCAAGCTCTTCCATCCGCTGGCGCATGACCTCCACGCCATCACGCAAGGTCAGCACTTCAGCCTTCAAGTTCTAATTCTTTCAGGTGAACACGTCCATGCCTTTGTTGAGAGCAGCTTCCAGCTCACTTTGGATCTCCTCTCCCATGGAGTCTAGCGATGTAATGTGAGTCTCTACCTCCTCAAGCTTTTCCCCCATGTTGCCTATGGTCACCTCTACCTTGGCCAGCCTACCATCCAAGATAGACCAGATATCTCTAGAACTAGCTTTCTTGCCTCTTCCACGCCCATGCTCCTAGGCCTCTGGTTGTTGGCTAGCAATGTCACTTTGGGATGCCATCTCCTCAATCATGATCAAACTCGCACAACATAAACACGCAGAATCAAACTCACTCTGATACCAACTGTCACAGGCTCTGACCTTAGACTCAGAAACCGTGTGGCCTTAGGCTTGGAATCTCCTCCTTTATGCCTAAGTCAGCCTAAAACACAAGCATGCAGGCACTAGAACAATAGGAAGGGCTGATTACGCAAGTTAAAGAGAAACAGGATAAGAAGACAGAATTCTGGAAATGCTCTTGTATTCACTGAAACAAAAGTGTTTGATGGTGTACAAATGAGGGTGGAGCAGCCCTCTATTTATAGTTGAGGCTCCAGCTACAACTTAATGGCATATCCCTAGAATAAAGGCTAAAATCATGGGATTATACAGATTACAATCAATCAAGATGCTAACTCTTGATTTTCAGGGTCAACCAAATCTGCCAAGATGCTCCAGCTGATCCTGCCTGCTTCCAGAAGCTTCCCTTGTGTGTCCAGCACCTTGGGCCCTTCTGGATGTGGTGCGGGCAGCTTGTACGCCAGGCCTTGGTCTCACGGGCTGGCTTGCAAGTTGGGCGGGTGTTCTAAACCCACCAGCACACCAGGTCTGCGGACCTTAACTTCTGGCTCGCCTGCTGGTGCACCTAATGTGCCTGGCACGTCGGCCCAGGGCATGACATGGGCACTCAGCCGGTCGGAGAGGTACAATGCACAACCCGAGGATCGACCCGATACCCCTTGCGTGCAGTCGATCCTGCTGCTAGTCCTACTACTGCAACCCTCGATCCGGCCCGATCTTAGACTGGGAATGAACTTCGTATGCTTAAACTGGGGATGAACTCCGTATGCCTAAGTCAACCCAAGAAACAAGCGTGCGGGCACTGAGCCCGTCGGAGAGGCATAATGCGCAAGCCGGGTATCGGCCTGGTCCCCATCTGCGTGCTGCCAGTCCCACTGCCACAACCTTCGATCCAGCTGGGGCTAGATATGGCATGAACTCCCTATGCCTAAGCCAACCCACGAAACGGGCGTGCGGGCACTCATCCGGCCGGAGAGGCAGAATGCGTAAGCCGGAGATAGGCCCAGTCCCCCTGCGTGCTACCGATCCTGCTGCCACAACCCTCGATCTGGTCTGATCTTAGACTGGGAATGAACTCCTATGCTTAGACTAGGGATGAACTCCGTATACCTAAGTCAACCCATGAAACGAGCGTACGGGTGCTCAGCCGACCAGAGAGGCAGGATGCACAAGTCGGGGATCGAACGGATGGCAGGTGGTTCAAGCACATCTTCATATTTCTACCGTGCTAAGGCCATTTTTATGGCTTGTAAATTCATAAATGGTCCCCTAAGCCTTCATGTGAAGTTTCATGGCAAGACGACCCGTTTTCTATTTTTCATGATTTTTGAAACTTTTTGCGGTTTGGGATTTTTTAAAATTTTTTTAGAAAGAGTTTTGCAGCCAAATTTGTTAGAGGTGATCTTTGTATTTTTCTTGGCAAGCACAAAAACATTCAGCTAAAAACTCGAAGTGGAGAAGATTTTGTGCCCGTTTGAAAAAAGTGTCCCCATTTTAGACACTTTAATGGCTACTGGCAGCAAACCTATAAAATCTCAAATGCTCTTTAAGGGGGTGTGAATTCTCAAGGTTTGATGAGGGATAGGGGGCCAATATAAGGGCCAAGTACTAGCACCCATCGCACATTATGTGCGCACATCCCCCGCCCCCCCAATCGTCGAAACCCCCAATGCCTTCGGTTAGGCTCTCCGACTATGCTCCGGCGACGGTGCCCCAACCGAAAAAAATGCGACACCAACAAATGCTCGAGCCCAGCATGTGCACCATGGCTCAAAATCTTAGATTGGGAATGAACTCCATATGCTTAGACATGGAATGAACTCCGTATGCCTAAGCCAACCCACGAAGCGAGTGTGCAAGCGCTCAACCGGTCGGAGGGCAGAATGCGCAAGCCGGGGATCAGCCCGGTCCCCCCTGCGTGCTGTTGATCCTACTGCCTCAACCATCGGTCTGGTCCAATCTTAGACTGGGAATGAACTCCAATGCATAAGTCAACCCACGAAACGAGCGTACGAGCACTGAGCTGGTCGAAGAGGAAAAATTCGCAAGCTGGGGATTAGCCTGGTCCCCCTCTGCATGCTATCGGTCCCGCTGCCACAACCCTCGGTCCAACTGGGGCTTAGACATGGAATAAACTCCCTATGCCTAAGCGAACCCATGAAATGAGCATGCGGGCACTCAGCCGGTCAGAGAGGCAGAATTCGCATGCCAGGGATCGGCCTGGTCCCCCCTGCGTGCTGTCGATCCTGCTGTCGCAACCCTCGGTCCGATTCGATCTTAGACTGGGAATGAACTCTGTATGCTTAGACTGGGGATGAACTCCGCATGCCTAAGTCAACCCATGAAACGACCGTACGGGCACTCAGTCGGCTGGATAGGCATAATGTGTAAGCCAAAGATCAGCCCGATCCCCCTCTGCGTGCTGCCGATCTCGCTGCTGGTCCTGCTGCCACAACCTTCGGTTCAATTGGGGCTTAGACATGGAATGAACTCTCTATGCCTAAGCCAACCCACGAAATGAACGTGCGGGTGCTCAGTTGGTCGGAGAGGTAGAATGTGCAAGCCGGGGATTGGCTCGGTCCCTCCTGCGGGCTGTCGATCTTGCTACTGGTCCTGCTGTCACAACCCTTGGTCTAGTTCAATCTTAGACTGGGAATGAACTCCGTATGCTTAGACATGGATTGAACTCTGTATGCCTAAGCCAACCCACGAAACGAACGAATGGGCGCTCAATCGACCAGAGAGGCAGAATGCGCAAGCCGTGGACCAACCCGATCCCCCCTGCGTGCTGTCGATCCTGCTATCGCAACCCTCAGTCCAGTCCGATCTTAGACTGGGAATGAACTTCGTATGCCTAAGTCAACCCATGAAATGAGCGTGCGGTGCTGAGTCAACCGGAGATGCATAATGCGCAAGCCGAGGATCAGCCCGATCCCCCTCAGCATGCTACCGGTCCCGCTATCACAACCCTCGATTCGACTGGGGATTAGACATGGAATGAACTCCTTATGCCTAAGCCAACCCATGAAACGGGCATGCGGGTGCTCAGTCGGCTAGAGAGGTAGAATGCGCAAGCCGGGGATCGGTCTGGTCCCCCCTGCATGCTACCGATCCTGCTGCCGCAACCCTCGGTCCGATCCGATCTTAGACTAGGAATGAACTCCGTATGCTTAGACTACGGATGAACTCTGTATGCCTAAGTCAACCCACCAAACAAGCGTGCGGGCGCTCAGCCGACCAGAGAGACAGGATGCGCAAGCCGAGGATCGAACGGGTGGTAGGTGGGTTCAAGCACATCTTCATATTTCTGCCATGCCAATGCCATTTTTATGGCTTGTAAATTCATACAATGGTCCCCTAAGCCTTCATGTGAAGTTTCGTGGCAAGACGACCCGTTTTATATTTTTCACGATTTTCAAAACTTTTTACGCTTCGGGATTTTTTAAAATTTTTTTAGAAAGGGTTTTGTCCCCAAATTTGGTAGAGGTGATCCTTGTATTTTTTTTTGGCTTGCAAAAAAAAAATTCAGCTAAAAACTCGAAGTGGAGAAGATTTTGTGATCGTTTGAAAAAAGTGTCCCCATTTTAGACACTTTAATGGCTACTAGCAGCAAACCTATAAAATCTCAAATGCTCTTTAAGAGGGTGTGAGTTATCAAGGTTTGATGATGGATAGGGGGCCAATATAAGGGCCAGGTACCAGCACCCATCGCACATCATGTGCGCACAGCCCCCCGGACCCCCGATCGTCGAAACCCTCAATGCCACCGGTTAGGCTCTCCTACGATGCTTCGGCATTGCTCCAGCGATGGTGGCCCAGGTGAAAAAAATGTGGCACCAGCACATGCCCGAGCCCAGCATGTGCACCATGACTCAAAATCTTAGACTGGGAATGAACTCCGTATGCTTACACATGGAATGGACTCCGTATGCCTAGGTCAACCCACGAAGCGAGTGTGCAGGCGCTCAGTCGATCGGAGATGCAGAATGCACAAGCCGGGGATCGACCCGGTCCCCTCTTATGTGCTGTCGATCCTGCTGCCGCAACCCTCGGTCCGGTCTGATCTTAGATTGGGAATGAACTTCGTATGCATAAGTCAACCCATGAAACGAGCGTGCGGGCGTTGAGCCGACCGAAGAGGCATAATGCGAAAGCCGGGGATCGGCCCGGTCCCCCTCTGCATGCTGTCGATCCTGCTACCGCAACACTCGGTCCAGTCCAATCTTAGACTGGGAATGAACTCGTATGCTTAGACTGGGGATGAACTCTGTATGCCTAAGTCAACCCACGAAATGAGCGTGCAGGCGCTCTGTCAACTGGAGAGGCATAATGCGTAAGCTGAGGATCAACCCGATCCCCCTCTGAGTGCAGCCAATCCTGCTGTCAGTCATGCTGCCACAACCCTCGGTCTGGCTTGGGCTTAGACATGGAATGAACTCCGTATGCCTAACCTAACTCACGAAACGAGCGTGCGGATGCTCAGTCGACCGGAGAGGCAGAATGCGCAAGTCGGGGACCGACCCGATCCCCCCTGCGTGCTGTCGATCCTGTTGCCGCAACCCTCGATCCGGTCCAATCTTAGACTGGGAATGAACTTTGTATGCCTAAGTCAACCCACGAAACGAGCGTGCGAGCGCTGAGCCGGTCGGAGAGGTATAATGCGCAAGCCGGGGATTGGCCCGATCCCCCTCTGCATGCTGTCGGCCCCGCTACCACAACCCTCTATCCAGCTGCAGCTTAGACATGGAATGAACTCCCTATGCCTAAGCCAACCCACGAAACGGGCGTACGGGTGCTCAGTCGACTGGAGAGGCAGATGCGCAAGCCGGGATCGACCCGATCCCCCCTGTGTGCTACCGATCTTGCTGTCGTAACCCTTGGTCCGGTCTGATCTTAGGCTGGGAATGAACTCCGTATGCTTAGACTACGGATGAACTCCATATGCCTAAGTCAACCCATGAAACGAAAGTACTGGCGTTCAGCCGACCAAAGAGGCAGGATGCATAAGTCGGGGATCGAACGGGTGGTAGGTGGGTTTAAGCACATCTTCATATTTCTACCATGCCAATGCCATTTTTATGGCTTGTATATTCATACAATGGTCCCCTAAGCCTTCATGTGAAGTTTCTTGGCAAGACAACCCGGTTTCTATTTTTTATGATTTTCAAAACTTTTTACGGTTCAGGATTTTTTAAAATTTTTTTAGAAAGAGTTTTGTTCCCAAATTTGGTAGAGGTGATCCTTGTATTTTTGTTGGCTTGCACAAAACAATTCAGCTAAAAACTCGAAGTGCAGAATATTTTGTGACCGTTTGAAAAAAGTGTCCCCATTTCAGACACTTTAATGGCTTCTGGCAGCAAACCTATAAAATCTCAAATGCTCTTTAAGGGGGTGTGACTTCTCGAGGTTTGATGAGGGATAGGGGGCCAATAAAAGGGCCAAGTACCAGCATCCATCGCACATCATGTGCGCACACCCCCCGGCCCCCCAATCGTCGAAACCCCCAATGCCGTCGATTAGGCTCTCCGACGATGCTCCAACGATGGTGCCCCGAGCGAAAAAAAATGCGGCACCAGCACATGCTCGAGCCCAGCATGTGCACCGTGGCTTAAAATCTTAGACTGGGAATGAACTCCGTATGCTTAGACATGGAATGAACTCCGTATGACTAATCCAACCCATGAAATGAGCGTGCGGGCGCTCAGCCAGTCGAAGAGGTAGAATGCGCAAGCAGGGGATCGGCCTGGTCCCCCCTTGCATGCTGTTGATCCTGCTACTGCAACCCTCATTTTGGTCTGATCGTAGATTGGAAATGAACTTTGTATTCATAAGTCAACCCACGAAATGAGCTTGCGGGCACTGAGCCGGTCTTAGACTGGGAATGAACTCTGTATGCATAAGTCAACCCATGAAACAACCGTGCGGGTGCTGAGCCGGCTGAAGAGGCATAATGCGCAAGTCAGGGACTGGCCTGGTCCCCCTCTACGTGCTGTCGATCCCGCTACCACAACCCTCGGTCCGGCTGGGGCTTACACATGGAATGAACTCCCTATGCCTAAGCCAACCCATGAAACAGGCGTGCGGGTGCTCAGCCGATCGGAGACGCAGAATGCGCAAGCCGAGGATCGGCCTGGTCCCCCCTGCGTGCTGTCGATCCTGTAGCCGTAACCCTCGATCCAGTTTGATCTTAGACTGGGAATGAACTTCGTATGCTTAGACTGGGGATGAACTCCATATGCCTAAATTAACCCAAGAAACGAGCGTGCAGGCGCTCAGCCGACCAGAGAGGCAGGATGCGCAAGTTGGGGATCAAACGGTTGGTAGGTGGGTTCAAGCACATCTTCATATTTCTGCCATGCCAATGCCATTTTTATGGCTTGTAAATTCATACAATGGTCCCCTAAGCCTTCATGTGAAGTTTCGTGGTAAGAAGACCCGTTTTTTATTTTTCACAATTTTCAAAACTTTTAGCGGTTCGAGATGTTTTAAAACTTTTTTAGAAAGAGTTTTGCCCCCAAATTTGGTAGAGGTGATCCTTGTATTTTTGTTGGCATGCACAAAAAAAATTCAGCTAAAAACTCGAAGTGGAGAAGATTTTGTGAGCATTTCATAAAAGTGTCCCCATTTCAGACACTTTAATGGCTGCTGGCAGCAAACCTATAAAATCTCAAATGCACTTTAAGGGGGTGTGAGTTCTCGAGGTTTGAAGAGGGATAGGGGGCCAATAATGGCCAAGTACCAGAACCCATCTCACATCATGTGCGCACACCCCCCGGCCCCTCAAATCGTCGGAACCCCCAATGCCATCGGTTAGGCTCTTCGGCGATGCTCCGACGATGGTGCCCCGGGCGAAAAAAATGCGGCACCAGCACTTGCCCGAGCCTAGTATGTGCTTCATGGCTCAGAATCTTAGACTGGGAATGAACTTCGTATGCTTAGACATGGAATGAACTCCATATGCCTAAGCTAACCTACGAAATGAGCGTGCGGGTGCTCAGCCGGCTAGAGAGGCAGAATGAGCAAGCCGGGGATCGACCCGATCCCCCTTGCGTGCTGTCGATCCTACTGTTGCAACCCTTAGTCCGATCCAATCTTAGACTAGGAATGAACTCCGTATGCATAAGTCAATCCATGAAACGAGCGTGCGGGCGTTGAGCCGACCAAAGAGGCATAATGCGCAAGTCGGGGATCGACCTGGTCCCCCTCTGTGTGCTACCGATCCCGCTACCACAACCCTCGGTCTGGCTGGGGCTTAGGCATAGAATGAACTCCCTATGCCTAAGCCAACCCATGAAACGGGCGTGCGGGCACTTAGCCGGTCGAAGAGGTAGAATGTGTAGGCCAGGGATCAGCCTGGTCCCTCTGGCGTGCTATCGATCCCACTGCCACAACCCTCGGTCCGGCTCTGGCTTAGACATGGAATGAACTCTCTATGACTAAGCCAACCCATGAAATGGGCATGCAGGGTGCTCAGTCGATCAGAGAGGCAGAATGCGCAAGCCGAGGATCGGCCCGGTCCCCCCAGCATGCTGTCGATTCTACTGTCGCAATCCTCGATCCGATCCGATCTTAGATTGGGAATGAACTCCGTATGCTTAGATTGGGGATGAACTTCGTATGCCTAAGCCAACCCATGAAATGAGCATGTGGGCGCTCAGTCGGTCGGAGAGGCATAATGCACAAACTGGGGATCAGCCCGATCCCCCTCTGCGTGCTGTCGATCCCGCTATCGATCTTGCTGCCACAACCCTCCGTTCGATTGGGGCTTAGACATGGAATGAACTCCGTATGCCTAAGCCAACCGATGAAATGAGCGTGCAGGCGCTCAGTCGGCCAGAGAGGCAGAATGCGTAAGCCGAGGATCAGTCCGGTCCGCCCTGCGTGCTGTCGATCCTACTTTGGTCCTGCTGCCACAACCCTCAGTCTGGTCCGATCTTAGACTGGGAATGAACTCTGTATGCTTAGACATGGAATGAACTCCGTATGCCTAAGCCAACCCACAAAACAAGCGTGTGGGCGTTCAATCGGTCAGAGAGGCAAAATGCGCAAGCCGAGGATCAGCCCGATCCCCCCCTGCGTGCTATCGATCCTGCTGCTGGCCCTGCTATCGCAACCCTCAACTTGGTTCGATCTTAGACTGGGAATGAACTCCGTATGCCTAAGCCAACCCACGAAACGAGCGTGCGGGTGCTTAACCGACCGAAGAGGTAGAATGCGCAAGCCGGGGATCGGCCCGATCCCCCCTGCGTGCTGTCGATCCTGCTGTAGCAACCCTCGGTCTGGTCTAATCTTAGACTGGGAATGAACTCTGTATGCGTAAGTCAACCCATGAAATGAGCATGCGGGCACTGAGCCGACTGGAGAGGCATAATGCGCAAGTCGGGGATCGACCTAGTCCCCCTCTGTGTGCTGCCGGTCCTGCTACCACAACCCTCGGTTCGGCTGGGGCTTAGACATGGAATGAACTCCCTATGCCTAAGCCAACCCACAAAACGGGCGTGCGGGTGCTTGGCCAGTCGGAGAGGCAGAATGCGCAAGCCGAGGATTAGCCCGATCCCCCCTGCGTGCTATCGATCCTACTGCTGCAACCCTCGGTTCGCTCCGATCTTAGACTGGGAATGAACTCCGTATTCTTAGACTAGGGATGAACTCCATATGCCTAAGTCAACCCACGAACCAAGCATGCGGGCGCTCAGTCGACCAGAGAGGCAGGATGCGCAAGCTGGGGATCGAACGGGTGGTAGGTGGGTTCAAGCACATCTTCATATTTCTTCCATGCCAATGCCATTTTTATGTCTTGCAAATTCATACAATTTTCCCCTAAGCCTTCATGTGAAGTTTCGTGGCAAGACGACCCGTTTTCTATTTTTCATGATTTTCAAAACTTTTTACGGTTCGAGATTTTTTAAAAATTTTTTAGAACGCGTTTTGTCCCCAAATTTGGTAGAGGTGATCCTTGTATTTTTTTTGGCATGCACAAAAAAATTCAGCTAAAAACTCGAAGTGGAGAAGATTTTGTGATCGTTTGGAAAAAGTGTCCCCATTTTAGACACTTTAATGGCTACTGGCAGCAAACCTGTAAAATTTCAAATGCTCTTTAAGGGGGTGTGAGTTTTCGAGGTTTGATGAGGGATAGGGGGCTAATATGAGGCCAAGTGTCACACCCTGGGTGGGCGCACCAAGCACATCTGGCGCACCAGTAGGTGAGCCAGAGGTTGAGGCCCGCAGACCAGGCATGCTGGCGGGTATCTGTGCGCATAGCCTAGCCAACGAGTTCAGAATGCCCGGCGAACTTGCAGGTCAGCCCGTGAGACCAAGGCCTGGCATACAAGCTGCCCACACCACATCCTGAAGGGCCCAAGGTGCTGGACACATAAGGGAAGCTTCTGGAAGCAGGCAGGATTGGCAGCAGCATCCTGGCAGATTTGGTTGACCTTGAAAATCAGGAGTTAGCATCCTGATTGATTGTAATCTATATAATCCCATGATTTTAGCCTTTATTCTAGGGATATTTCCATTAAGTGTAAGCTGGAGCCTCAACTATAAATAGAGGGCTGCTCCTCCCTCATTTGTAGACCATCAAACACTTCTGTTTCAGTGAATACAAGAGCATTTCTAGAATTCTGCCTTCTTATCATGTTTCTCTTTAACTTGCGTAATCAGCCCTTCCTATTGTTCTAGTGCCCATACGCTTGTGTTTTAGGCTGACTTAGGCATAAAGGAGGAGATTCCAAGCCTAAGGCTGCATGGTTTCTGAGTCTAAGGTTGGAGCCCATGATAGTTGGTATCAGAGCAAGTTCGATTCTACATGTTTGTGTTGTGCAAGTTAGAGGAGATGGCATCCCAAAGTGACGTTGCTAACCAACAACCAGAGGCCTAGGAGCATGGGTGTGGAAGAGGGAGGAAAGCCAATTCTAGAGATATCTGGTCTACCATGGACGGTAGGCTTGCCAAGGTGGAGGTGACCATGGACGACATAGGGGAGAAGCTTGAGGGGGTAGAGACTCACATTGCATCGCTAGACTCCATGGGAGAGGAGATCCAAAGTGAGCTGCAAGCTGCTCTCAACAAAGGCTTGGACGTGTTCACCCAAAAGAATCAGACCTTAGAGGCTGAAGTGTTGACCTTGCGCGATGGCATGGAGGCCATGCACCAGCGGATGGAGGAGCTTACCAGTGAGCTCGTTGCTTGCAAGACTGCCTTTGGGAATGGCATGTTTGCTGGAGTGTCCAAGTCAAGATTGGATGTCCCCAAGCCTAAGGAGTTCAAGGGGACTAGGGTCACCAAAGAAGTAGATAACTACCTTTGGGGTATGGAGTAGTACTTCTTGGCCATGGGCATGCAAGACGAGGTGATAAAGGTAAGCACCGCTGCTATGTATCTCACTGATGTAGCCTTATTGTGGTAGAGGCGTAGGTGTGATGATGTCAGGTGTGGGAGCGCCAAGATTGGAACCTAGGCAGAGTTCCAAAAAGAGTTTAGAGAACAATTTTACTTGGAGTATGCCGATGATGAGGCACGAGCAAAGTTGCGCAGGCTGAGCCAGCAAGGGGACATAAGGGAATATGTTCAAAAATTCTCTGAACTGATGCTACAGATCTCGGATCTAGGCAAGAAGGATGCCTTATTTGCTTTCATGGATGGGCTGAAGCCATGGGTGAAGAATGAGCTACAAAAGAGAGGAGTTCATGACTTGGCTAAAGCCATGACTACTACCGAGCACTTGATAGAGTTCAAGTCTCTGAACAAGTTCGAGTCTACCAAGCCCAAGGGTAAGAGCAGGGACGATAGAGATCGAAAGAAGCAGTCCAAGGGGAAGGACCGTGATTGGGAGTCCAAAGATGGAGACTGAGACCATTCAACCAAGGATGGAGAGAGGAAGCCACCAGTAGGCAAGTGGAAACCAAAAGGGGATCGAGAACCACTAGCATGCTACCTATATGGAGGGAGCCACATAGCGTGCAATTACCCGTAGAAGGGCAAGCTAGCTGCTGTAGACAAGGAGTCTGATGAGGAGCCAGAGTCAGGGGTAGCAAAGCTTGGGTCGTTGGTGCTCAATGCTATCCAGAGTAAGGGGAGCCACAAGCCAAAGGGCTTGATGTTTACGGATCTGATGGTTGTGGGTCAGAAGGTGAGCACACTGGTGGACACAGATGCCTCACATCTTTTTATTTCAAGTGATAGAGCCCAGAAGCTCAGACTAAAAGTGCAAAAAGGGACTAGTACCATCAAAACGGTGAACTCCAAGGAAGTGCCAGCCATTGGAGTAGTGTGGGGAGTGGAGTTGTAGCTTGAAGACTGGAAAGGCAAAGAGACCATTGAGGTAATACCCCTTGACGACTATGAGTTTGTGATTGGGTTAGATTTCCTTGTTCGGATTAACACCCTCTTTGTGCCTTTTACCGATTGTGTTTGCATTTTGGATGCACGGTGCCAATGCCTAGTGCCATTAAGGAGAGGGTCTAGAGTTGGGTCGCAAGTGGTGTCAGCCATCCAATTTGCCAAGGCGGTAAGCAGACAAAAAGACACTTTCTTGGCAGCCCTGAAATATGATGAGCCAAGGGAGAAGGAGATCGAGTCACCCTTGAAGGTGCTAAAGATGCTGAAGACCTTTAGTGATGTGATGCTTACAAAGCTACCTAGCAAGCTACCACCTAAGAGGGAGGTGGACCACAAGATCGAGCTGGTGTCTGAGGCCAAGCCACCAGCTAGAGCCTCTTATCCAATGTCTCCACCAGAGTTGGAGGAGTTGAGGAAGTAGCTCAAAGAATTAGTTGATGCTGGCTTCATCAGGCCATCGAAGGCACCCTATGGTGCACCAGTTCTATTTCAGCACAAGCATGATGGGTTGTTGCAGCTGTGCATAGACTACCAGGCTTTGAACAAGCTGACCATCAAGAACAAGTACCCCATCCCACTCATTGCAGACTTGTTCGATCAACTTGGGAGCGCAAGGTGGTTCACCAAGCTGGATTTGAGGTCAGGCTACTCTCAAGTCATGATCGCAGAGGGAGATGAGCCAAAGATAGCATGTGTCACTCGGTATGGTTCATATGAGTTCTTGGTGATGCCTTTCAGACTCACGAATGCCCCAGCAACATTCTGCACCCTTATGAACAAGGTACTTCAGTCATTCCTTGATAGGTTTGTTGTGGTTTATTTGGATGACATTGTGATCTATAGCCAGACTTTGGGAGAGCATGTAGACCACTTGAGATAGGTGTTCGAGGTGTTACAGGCACACAAGCTATTTGTCAAGAGGGAGAAGTGCTCATTTGCCCAGTAGGAGATCCCGTTCCTTGGCCAGATAGTGGGAGGTGGCAAGATACGCATGGATGAAGGCAAGATACATGCCATCCTGGAGTGGCAACCACCAACCAAGGTCACTGAGTTGAGAACATTCCTTGGGCAGGTCAACTACTACAGGCACTTCATCAAAGGTCACTCAGCAATAGCCATGCCATTGACTGACTTGCTCAAGAAAGAGAAAGCATGGGAGTGGAGTGTAGGGTGCCAGGAAGCCTTTGACAGGTTGAAGCGGGTTATGATCGAAGAGCCAGTCTTGGCCTTGCCAGACCATGCCAAGCCGTATAAGGTGCATACGAATGCATCAGACTTTGCCACAGGGGGTGTGTTGATGCAGGAGGGACGTCCAGTCGCATTTGAGAGTAGGAAGCTGAACGAGACTGAGCGCAAGTACACGGTCCAAGAGAAGGAGATGACTACGTTGGTGCACTGCTTGCACACTTGGCACCATTACCTGTTAGGGTCGAGGTTGTGGTTAGGACGGACAATGTGGTGACCAGTTACTTCCAGACGTAGAAGAAGCTGTCCCTCAAGCAGGCGAGATTGCAAGATTTTCTTACAAAATTTGATTTCCAGATGGAGTACAAGCTGGGGCGGATGAACCTAGTGGCAGATGCCCTGAGCAAGAAGGCTAACCTTGCTGCCATTAGCCAGCCAGAGGGGTCACTGGTGCCGCACATTAATGAGGGACTTATGCATGATCCTACAGCCAAGGCTTTGATGGAGTACGCCCAGCAAGGTAAGACTAGGAGGTTTTGGTTGCAGGATGGCTTGCTGTACACCAAGGGAAGTAGACTGTTTGTGCCGCAGCACGGGAAGCTCTGCAAGGAAGTTTTGCAAGAATGCCATGATTCAAGGTAGGCTGGACACCCCGGAGTGAGCGGTACCTTGGCATTGATCGAGGATCGGTACTACTGGCCGCACATGAGGGATGATGTGGAGGCCTATGTGAAGACTTGTCTTGTGTGCCAACAGGACAAGGTGGAGCTCAAGAAACCAGGCGATCTCTTGGAGCCATTGCCAGTGCCAGAGCGACCATGGGAAAGTGTTTCTCTGGACTTTATAGTCGGTCTACCCAGAGCAAAAGGGTTTGGAAGCATCATGGTAGTGGTGGACAGGTTTTCCAAGTATGGAATCTTCATTCCAACAACCAAGGAGTGCCCAACCGAGGAGGCAGCTCGATTGTTCCTGAAGAACATGGTTAAGTACTGGGGAGTGCCGAGGACCATTGTTAGTGATCGGGACGGGCGTTTCATGGGTAGGTTCTGGACTGAGTTGTTTAAGCTGTTGGGGTCAGACTTAAACTTTTCCACCAGCATGCATCCGCAGACCGATGGGCAGACAGAATGAGTGAATGGACTATTGAAGGTCTACCTCAGGCACTATGTTAGTGCCACACAAAGGGACTGGCCAAAGCTGCTAGATATTGCGCAATTTTCCTACAACTTGCAAAGGAGCGAGGTAACAAATCAGAGCCCATTTGAGGTTGTGACAGGGCAACAACCACTAACACCCGATTCGATTGCTGCAGGTTATATAGGGCCGAATCCAGCAGCATACAAGTTTGCCAAGGCATGGTGGGAGCAAACTGACTTGGCCAGAGTTTGTCTACACAAGGGGGCCAAGAGGTCGAAGAAGTGGGCAGACCAGAATAGGCGGGACGTGCAGTTTCAGGTTGGAGACTTGGTATTGGTGAAGCTGCATCCCATTGTGCACCATAGAGGGCTGCACAAAGGCCTAGTCCAGAGGTATGAGGGACCTTTTCGAGTAGTCAAGAGGGTAGGCAAGGTTGCCTACAAGCTGGATATGCCACCCAAGCTGAGGGTACACCCGGTGTTCCATGTGAGCATGCTCAAGCCATTCCATGAGGATGAGGGAGATCCAGGATGGGCAGAGTCAAAGCGTGCGCCATTGGGAGCAAGGGCCTCATATGAGAAGGAGGTCCACAGCATCATAGCTAACTAGGAGGTGAGACGGAAGAACTATCAACCAAAACAAGAGTACTTGGTGCGCTGGAAGGGACTTCCAGACAGTGAGGCAAACTGGGAACCAGCAGACGACTTATGGCAGTTCAGGGACCAGATTAGCTAATACCATGCAGAAGATGCAATGAGGGTGTTTTGCAATCAGGTGGGAGAGAATGTCATGCCCTGGGTGGGCATGCCAGGCACATCAGGCGCACCAGCAGGTGAGCTAGAGGTTCAGGCCCGTAGACCAGGTGTGCTGGCAGGTATCTACACGCAAAGCCTAGCAAACGAGTTCAGAACGCCCGCCCAACTTGCAGGCCAGCCCGTGAGACCAAGGCCTGGCATACAAGCTGGCCGTACCACATCCAGAAGGGCACAAGGTGCTAGACACACAAGGGAAGCTTCTGGAAGCAGGCAGGATCAGCAGCAGCATCCTGGCAGATTTGGTTGACCCTGAAAATTAGGAGCTAGCATCTTGATTGATTGTAATCTGTATAATCCCATGATTTTAGTCTTTATTCTAAGGATATTGCCATTAAGTGTAAGCTGGAGCCTCAACTATAAATAGAGAGCTGCTCCTCCCTCATTTGTACACCATCAAACACTTTCATTTCAGTGAATACAAGAGCATTTCCAGAATTCTGCCTTCTTATCCTATTTCTCTTTAACTTGCGTAATCAGCCCTTCCCATTGTTTTAGTGCCCATAAGCTTGTGTTTTAGGCTGACTTAGGCATAAGGGAAGAGATTCCAAGCCTAAGGTCGCACAGTTTCTGAGTCTAAGGTTGAAGCCCGTGACGCAAGTACCAGCACCCATCTCACATCATGTGCGTAAACCCCCTGGCCCCCCCAATCGTTGGAACCCCCAATGCCGCCGGCTAGGCTCTCCGACGATGCTCCGACGATGGTGCCCTAGCCAAAAAAAATGCAGCACCAGAACATGCCCAAGCCCAGCATGTGCACCGTGGCTCAAAATCTTAGGCTGGGAATGAACTTTGTATGCTTAGACATGGAATGAACTCCGTATGCCTAAGCCAACCCACGAAATGAGCGTGCGGGTGCTCAGCCGGTCAGAGATGTAGAATACGCAAGTAGGGAATTGGCTCGATCCCTCCTATGTGCTATTGATCCTGCTGCTGCAACCCTCGGTCCGGTCTGATCTTGGACTGAGAATGAACTCCGTATGCATAAGTCAACCCACGAAACGAGCGTGCGGGCGCTGAGCCGACCGAAGAGGCATAATGCGCAAGTCGGGGATCGGCCCGATCCCTCTTTGCATGCTTTCGGTCCCACTGCCACAACCCTCGGTCCAGCTGGGGCTTACACATGGAATGAACTCCCTATGCCTAAGCCAACCCACGAAACAGGCGTGCGGGCGCTCAACCGACTGGAGAGGCAGAATGCACAAGCCGGGGATCAGCCTGATCCCCCCTGCGTGCTGTGAATCCTACTACTGCAACCCTTAGTCCCATCCGATCTTAGACTGGGAATGAACTCCGTATGCTTAGACTGGGGATGAACTCTGTATGCCTAAGTCAACCCATGAAACGAGCGTGCGGGCACTCAGTCGGCCGTAGAGGTCGATCGGAGAGGCATAATGCGCAAGTCGGGGATCAGCCCGGTCCCTCTTTGCATACTGCTGATCCCGCTACCGATACTAGCACCACAACCCTCAGTCCGACTGGGGCTTAGACATGGAATGAACAACGTATGCCTAAGCCAACCCATGAAATGAGCGTGCGGGCGCTCAGTCGACCGGAGAGGCAGAATACGCAAGTCGGGATTCAACCTAGTCCCCCCTGCGTGCTGTCGATCCTGCTACCGCAACCCTTGGTCTGGTCTGATCTTAGACTGGGAATGAAATCCGTATGCATAAGTCAACCCACGAAACGAGCGTGCGGGTGCTGAGCCGGTCGGAGAGGCATAATGCACAAGTCAGGGATCAGCCCGATCCCTCTTTGCGTGCTACCGATCCCGCTGCCGGTCCTGCTGCCACAACCCTCGGTCTGGCTGGGGCTTAGACATGGAATGAACTTTGTATGCCTAAGCCAACCCATGAAACGAGCGTACAGGCACTCAATTGATCGGAGAGGCAGAATGCGCAAGCGGCGGATTGGCCTAGAACCCCCTGCGTGCTGTCGATCCTGTGCTGGTCCTGCTACCGTAACCCTTGGACCGGTTCGATCTTAGACTGGGAATGAACTCCATATGCTTAGACATGGAATGAACTTCGTATGCCTCAGCCAACCCATGAAACGAGCGAGCGCGCGCTCAGCCGGTCGGAGAGGCAAAATGCATAAGCCGGGGACGGCTTGGTCCCCTCTGCGTGTTGTCGATCCTGCTACCGCAACCCTCGGTTCGGTCCGATCTTAGACTGGGAATGAATTCCGTATGCGTACGTCAACCCATGAAACGAGCGTACAGGCGCTGAGCCGGAAGGAGAGGCATAATGCATAAGCCAGGGATCGACTCGGTCCCCCTCTGCGTGCTGCCGATCTTGCTGCCGGTCTTGCTGCCACAACCCTCGGTCCGATTGGGGTTTAGACATGGAATGAACTCCGTATGCCAAAGCCAACCCATAAAACAAGCGTGCAGGTGCTCAACGGATCGGAGACGTAGAATACGCAAGCCACGGATTGGCCTAGTCCCCCCTGCGTGCTGTCGATCTTGTGCTGGTCCTACTGTCGTAACCCTCAGTCCAGTCCGATCTTAGACTGGGAATGAACTCCATATGCTTAGACATGGAATGAACTTCATATGCCTAAGCCAACCCAGGAAACGGACGTGCTGGTGCTCAACCGGCCGGAGAGGCAAAATGCGCAAGTTGGGGATCAGCCCGGTCCCCCCTACATGCTGCCGATCCTGCTGCTAGTCCTGCTGTTGCAACCCTCAGTCCAGTCCAATCTTAGACTGGGAATGAACTCCGTATGCTTAGGCATGGAATGAACTTCGTATGCCTAAGCCAACCCATGAAACGAGTGTGCGAGCGCTCAACCGGCCAGAGAAGCCGGTTGGAAAGGCATAATGCGTAAGCCGAGGAGTAGCCTGATCCCCCTATGCGTGCTGCTGATCCCACTACCGGTCCTGTAGCCACAACCCTCGATTTGGCTAGGGCTTAGACATGAAATGAACTCCGTATGCCTAAGCCAACCCACGAAACGAGAGTGCGGGCGCTCAGCTGGTCAGAGAGGTAGAATGTGCAAGCCGGGGATCAGCCCGGTCCCCCCTGCGTGCTGTCGATCCTGCTGCTAGTCCTGCTGTTGGAACCCTCTGTTCGGTCCGATCTTAGACTAGGATCCTAAGCCAACCCATGAAACGAGCGTGCGGTTGCTCGGCTAACCGAAGAGGCAGAATGCACAAGCCGAGGACCGGCCCAATCCCCCCTGTGTGCTGTCAATCCTGCTATCGCAACCCTTGATCCGGTTTGATCTTAGACTGGGAATGAACTTCGTATGCCTAGGTCAACCCACAAAATGAGCGTGAGGGCGCTAGGCCGGTCGAAGAGGCATAATACGTAAGCCTGGGATCGGCCCGATCCCCCTCTGTGTGCTGTCGATCCCGCCGCCACAACCCTCGGTCCAGCTATGGATTAGACATGGAATGAATTCCTTATGCCTAAGCCAACCCATGAAATGGGTGTGCGGGCGCTCAGTCGGCCAGAGAGGTAGAATGCGCAAGCCGGAGATCGACCCGGTCCACCCCTACGTGCTGTCAATCCTGCTGCAGCAACCCTCGATCTGATCCGATCTTAGACTAGGAATGAACTCTGTTTCCCTAAGTCAACCCATGAAACGAGCGTGCGGGCGCTGAGCCAGCCGGAGAGGCATAATACGCAAGCCAGGGATCAGCCCGGTCCCTCTCTACATGCTGTCGGTCCCGCTGCCACAACCCTTCGTCCGGCTGGGGCTTAGACATGGAATGAACTCCCTATGCCCAAGCCAACCCATGAAACGGGCGTGCGGGCGCTCAGCCGATCGGAGAGGCAGAATGCGCAAGCCAGGGATCAGCCTGATCCCCCCTACGTGCTGTCAATCTTGCTGTTGGTCCTGCTGCTGGTCCTACTGCTGCAACCCTCAGTCTGGTCTGATCTTAGACTGGGAATGAACTATGTACACTTAGGCATGGAATGAACTCCGTATGCTTAAGCCAACCCATGAAACAAGAGGCAAAATGCATGCTGTCGATCTTGCTGTCAGAATCCTCGGTCTGGTCTGATCTTAGATTGGGAATGAACTCCGTATGCCTAAGTTAACCCATAAAATGAGCATGCGGGTGTTGAGCCGACCGGAGAGGCATAATGCGCAAGCTGGGGATCGGCCCGATCCCCCTCTGCATGCTATCGGTCCTGCAGCCACAACCCTCGGCCCGACTGGGGCTTAGACATGGAATGAACTCCCTATGCCTAAGCCAACCCATGAAATGGGCATGCGGGCGCTCAGTCGACCGGAGAGGCAGAATGCACAAGCCAGGGATCAGCCTGGTCCCCCCTGCGTGCTGCCGATCCTGCTGTCGCAACCCTCGGCCCAGTCTGATCTCAGACTGGGAATGAACTCCGTATGCTTAGGCTGGGGATGAACTCCGTATGCCTAAGTCAACCCACAAAACGAGCGTGTGGACTCTCAGTCGACCAGAGAGGCAGGATGTGCAATTTAGGGATCGAACGGGTGGTAGGTGAGTTCAAGCACATCTTCATATTTCTGCCATGCCAATGCCAATGCCATTTTTATGGCTTGTAAATTAATACAATGGTCCCATAAGCCTTCATGTGAAGTTTCATGGCAAGACGACCTGTTTTTTCTTTTTCATGATTTTTGAAACTTTTTACGGTCTGGGATTTTTAAAAATTTTTTTAGATAGAGTTTTGTCCCCAAATTTGGTAGAGGTGATCCTTGTATTTTTGTTGGCATGCACAAAAGCATTCAGCTAAAAACTAGAAGTGGAGAAGATTTTGTGACCGTTTGAAAAAAGTGTCCCCATTTCAGACACTTTAATGGCTACTAGCAGCAAACCGATAAAATGTCAAATGCTCTTAAGGGGGTGTGAGTTCTCGAGGTTTGATGAGGGATAGGGGAAGGGCCAAGTGCCAGCACCCATTGCACATCATGTGCGCACACCCCCACAGCCCCTCCAATCGTCGGAACCCCCAATGCCACCGGTTAGGCTCTCCGGTGATGCTCCAATGATGATGCCCCGGGCGAAAAAAAATGCGGCACCAACACATGCCCGAGCCCAGCATGTGCACCATGGCTCAAAATCTTAGACTGGGAATGAACTCCATATGCTTAGACATGGAATAAACTCCGTATGCCTAAGCCAACCCACGAAACGAGCGTGCGGGCACTCAGCCTATCGGAGAGGCAAAATGCGCAAGTTGAGGATCGGCTCGGTCCCCCTCTGCGTGCTGTCGATCCTGCTGCCACAACCCTCGGTCCAGTCCGATCTTAAACTAGGAATGAACTTCGTATGCTTAGACTGGGGATGAACTCTATATGCCTAAGTCAACCCATGAAATGAGCTTTCGGGCGCTCAGCTGGCTGTAGTGGCCTGTCGGAGAGGCATAATGTGCAAGTTAGGGATTAGCTCAATCCTTCTCTGTGTGCTGTCGATCCCGCTACTGGTCCTACTACCATAACCATCAGTCTGACTTGGGCTTAGACATGGAATGAACTTCGTATGCCTAAGCCAACCCACGACACGAGCGTGCAGGCGCTCAGCCGATCGGAGAGGCAGAATGCGAAAGCTGGGGATCGGCCTGGTCCCCCCTTGTATGCTGTCGATCCTGCTGCTGGTGCTGTAGCCGTAACCCTCAATCCAATCTGATCTTAAACTAGGAATGAACTCTATATGTGTAGACATGGAATGAACTCCGTATGCCTAAGCCAACCGATGAAATGAGCGTGCGGGCGCTCAATCGGTCGGAGAGGTAGAATGCCTAAGCTGGGCACCGGCCCAGTCCCTTCCTACGTGCTGTCGATCCTACTGCCACAACCCTCGGTCCGGTCCAATCTTACACTGGGAATTAACTCCGTATGCCTAAGTCAACCCATGAAATGAGCGTGCAGGCGTTGAATCGGTCGGTGAGGCATAATGTGCAAGCTAGGGATCGGTCCAGTCCCCCTCTGCGTGCTGTCGATCTCGCTGCCACAACCCTCTGTCCGGCTGGGGCTTAGACATGGAATGAACTCCCTATGCCTAAGCCAACCCACGAAACGGGCGTGCGGGTGCTCAACCGACCAGAGAGGCAGAATGCACAAGCTGAGGATCGGCCTGGTCCCTCCTGCGTGCTGCTGGTCCTGTTATCGTAACCCTCGATCCAGTTCGATCTTAGACTGGGAATGAACTCGGTATGCTTAGACTAGGGATGAACTTCGTATGCCTAAGTCAACCCATGAAACGAGCGTGCAGGCGCTCAACCAGTCAGAGAGGTATAATGCGAAAGTCGAGGATCAGCTCGATTCCCCTCTGTGTACAGTCGAACCCGCTGTCGGTCCTACTGCCACAACCCTCGGTCTGGCTGGGGCTTAGACATGGAATGAACTCCGTATGCCTAAGCCAACCCACGAAATGAGCATGCGGGCGCTCAGTCGACCGGAGAGGCAGAATGCACAATCCGAGGATCAGCCTGATCCCCCTTGCGTGCTGCTGATCCTGCTGCTGGTCCTGCTGTCACAACCCTTGGTCCGATGCGATCTTAGACTGGGAATGAACTCCGTATGGTTAAACATGAAATGAACTCCGTATGCCTAAGCCAACCCATGAAACAAGGGTGTGGGTGCTCAGCCGGTCGAAAAGGTAGAATGCATAAGCCGGGGATCGACCCGGTCCCCCCCAGCATGCTATCGATCCTGCTGTCAGAAGCCTCGGTTCGGTCTGATCTTAGACTGGGAATGAATACTGTATGCCTAAGTCAACCCGCGAAACTAGCGTTCGGGCACTGAGTCGATCGAAAAGGCATAATGCCCAAGCCGGGGATCAGCCCGATCCCTCTTTACGTTCTGTCGATCCCACTACCGGTCCTGCTACCACAACCCTCAGTCCGGTTAGGGCTTAGACATGGAATGAACTTTGTATGCCTAAGTCAACCCACGAAACGAGCATGCAACAACAGGCCGAAGAGGCAGAATGCACAAGCCGAGGATCGGCTCGATCCCCCCTGTATGCTATCGATCCTGTTACTGGTACTGCTACCGTAACCCTCGATTCAGTCTGATCCTAGACTGGGAATGAACTCCATATGCTTAGACATGGAATGAACTCCGTATGCCTAAGCCAACCCACGAAACGAGCATGCGGGCGCTCAACTGGCCAGAGAGGTAGAATACGTAAGCCAAGATCGGGCCCGATCCCCCCTGCGTGCTGTCGATCCTGCTACCGCAACCCTCGGTTCGGTCTGATCTTACACTGGGAATGAACTTCGTATGCCTAAGTCAACCCACGAAATAAGCGTGTGGACGCTGAGCCGGTCGGAGAGGCATAATGCGTAAGCTGGGGATCGGCCCGATCCCCCTCTGTGTGCTATCGGTCCTGCTGCCACAACCCTCGGTCCGACTGGGGCTTAGACATGGAATGAACTCTCTATGCCTAAGCCAACCCACGAAACGGGCGTGCAGGCATTTAGCAGGCCAGAGAGGCAAAATGCGTAAGCCAAGGATCGGCCCGATCCCCCCTACGTGCTGCCGATCCTACTACCACAAGCCTCGGTCCGGTCTGATCTTAGACAGGGAATGAACTCCGTATGCTTAGACTAGGGATAAACTTCGTATGCCTAAGTCAACCCACGAAATTAGCGTGCGGACTCTTAGTCGACCAGAGTGGCAGGATGCGCAAGCCGGGGATCGAACGAGTGGTTGGTGGGTTCAAGCACATCTTCATATTTTTGCCATGCCAATGCCATTTTTATGGCTTGTAAATTCATACAATGGTCCCCTACCCCTTCATGTGAAGTTTGGTGGCAAGATGACCCGTTTTCTATTTTTCATGATTTTTGAAACTTTTTGTGGTTCGAGATTTTTTAAAATTTTTTTAGAAAGATTTTTGTCCCCAAATTTGGTAGACGTGATCCTTGTAATTATGTTGGCATGTACAAAAAAATTCAGTTAAAAATTTGAAGTGGAGAAGATTTTGTGACCGTTTGAAAAAAGTGTCCCCATTTCAAACACTTTAATGGCTACTGGCAGCAAACCTATAAAATCTCAAATGCTTTTTAAAGGGGTGTGAATTCTCGAGGTTTGATGAGGGATAGGGGGCCAATATAATTGCCAAGTACCGGCACCCATCGTACATCATGTGCGCACACCCTTCGGCCCCCCAATCATCAGAACCCCCAATGCCACCAGTTAGGCTCTCCAGCGATGCTCCGACAATGCTCCGACGATGGTCCCCCGTGCGAAAAAAATGTGGCACCAGCAAATGCCCGAGCCCAGCATGTGCACCGTGGCTCAAAATCTTAGACTGGGAATGAACTCCATATGCTTAGACATGGAATGAACTCCGTATGCCTAAGCCAACCCACGAAATGAGCGTGTGGGCGCTCAGTCGATCGGAGAGGTAGAATGCGCAAGCCGGGGATCGTCTCGGTCCCCCTATGTGTGCTGCCGGTCCTGCTACCATAACCCTTAGTTTGGCTGGGGCTTACACATGGAATGAACTCTTTATGCCTAAGCCAACCCACTAAACGGGCGTGCGACCGCTCAGCTAGCCAAAGAGGCAAAATGTGCAAGCCGAGGATTGGCCCGATCCCCCCTGCGTGCTATCGATCTTGCTACCGTAACCCTTGATCCAGTTCAATCTTAGACAAGGAATGAACTCCGTATGCTTAGACTGGAGATGAACTCCGTATGCCTAAGTCAACCCACGAAACGAGCCTGCAGGCGCTCAACCGGTCGAAGAGGTAGAATGCGCAAGCCGGGGATTGGCCCGTTCCCCCTACGTGCTATCAATCCTACTGTTGGTCCTAATGCCATAACCCTCGGTCCAATCCGATCTTAGACTGGGAATGAACTCCGTATGCTTAGACGTGGAATGAACTCCCTATGGCTAAGCCAACCCATGAAACGGGCGTGCGACCGCTCAGTCGGCCAAAGAGGCAGAATACGCAAGCCAGGGATTGGCCCGGTCCCCCTTACGTGCTGTCGATCCTGCAGCCGCAACCCTCTGTCCGGTTTGATCTTAGACTAGGAATGAACTCTGTATGCTTAGACTGGGGATGAACTCTATGTGCCTAAGTCAACCCATGAAATGAACATGTGGGTGCTCAATCGATCGGAGAGGCCGGTCGAAGAGGTAGAATGCACAAGTCGAGGATCAGCCCGGTCCGCCCTATGTGCTGTCGATCCTGCTGCTGGTCCTACTACCGTAACCCTCGGTTCGATCTGATCTTAGATTGGGAATGAACTCTGTATGCTTAGACATGGAATGAACTTCGTATGCCTAAGCCAACCCACGAAATGAGAGTGCGGGCGCTCAGCCGACCGGAGAGGCAGAATGCTCAAGCCGAGGATCGGCTCGGTCCCTCCTGCGTGCTGTTGATCCTGTTACTGCAACCCTCAATCCGGTCTGATCTTAGGCTGGGAATGAACTCTGTATGCCTAAGTCAACCCATGAAACGAGCGTTCGGGTGCTGAGCCAGTCGGAGAGGCATAATCCGCAAGCCGGGGGTCGACCCGATCCTCCTCTACGTGCTATCGATCTTGCTACCACAACCCTCGATCCGGTTGGGGCTTAGATATGGAATGAACTCCCTATGCCTAAGCCAACCCACGAAACGGGCGTGCAGGCACTCAGCCAGCTAGAGAGGTAGAATGCGTAAGTCAGAGATCGGCCTGGTTCCCCTTGTGTGCTACCGATCCTACTGTCGCAACCCTCAGTTCAGTTCAATATTAAACTGAGAATAAACTCCGTATGCTTAGACTGGGGATGAACCTCGTATGCCTAAGTCAACCCATAAAATGAGCATACAGGCGCTCAGCCGGCCGGAGAGGCATAATACGTAAGTCGAGGATATTCCGATCCTCGTGTGCATGCTGTCGATCTCGCTGCTGGTCCTGCTGCTGCAACCCTATGCCTAAGCCAACCAATGAAATGAACGTGCGGGTGCTCAGTCGGTCGAAGAGGCAGAATGCGCAAGCTGAGGATTGGCCCGGTCCCCCCTGCGTGCTGCCGATCATGCTGTCGCAACCTTCGGTCCAGTCTAATCATAGACTGGGAATGAACTTCGTATGATTAGACATGGAATGAACTCGGTATGCCAAAGCCAACCCATAAAACGAGCGTCCGGGCACTCAGCCAGTTGGAGAGGTAGAATGCGCAAGCCGGGGACCGGCCCGGTCCCCCTTGCGTGCTGTCGATCCTGCTGCCGCAACCCTCGGTCTGGTCTGATCTTAGACTGGGAATGAACTCCATATTCTTATACTGGGGATGAACTTCGTATGCCTAAGTCAACCCATGAAACGAGCGTGTGGACGCTCAGTCGACCAGAGAGGCAGGACGCGCGAGCTGGGGATCGAACGGGAGGTAGGTGGGTTCAAGCACATCCTTATATTTCTGCCACGCGAATACCATTTTTATGGCTTGTAAATTCATACAATGGTCCCCTACGCCTTCATGTGAAGTTTCGTGGCAAGATGACCTGTTTTCTATTTTTCACGATTTTCAAAACTTTTTACGGTTCGGGATTTTTAAAAATTTTTTTGGAATGAGTTTCGTCCCCAGATTTGGTAGAGGTGATCCTTATATTTTTATTGGCATGTAAAAAAAAAATTCAGCTAAAAACAAGAAGTGGAGAAGATTTTGTGACCGTTTGAAAAAAGCATCCCCATTTCAGACACTTTAATGGCTACTGGTAGCAAACCTATAAAATCTCAAATGCTCTTTAAAGGGGTGTGAGTTCTCAAGGTTTGATGAGGCATAGGGGGCCAATATAAGGGCCAAGTACCAGCACCCATTGCACATCATGTGTGCACACCCCCCGGCCCCTCCAATTGCCAGAACCCCCAATGCCACCGGTTAGGCTCTCCGGTGATGCTCCGACGATGGTGCCCCTGGCAAAAAAAATGCGGCACCAGCACATGCCTGAGCCCATCATGTGCACCATGGCTCAAACTCTTAGACTGGGAATGAACTCCATATGCTTACACATGGAATGAACTCCGTATGCCTAATCCAACCCACGAAACGAGCGTGCGGGCACTCAGCTGGTCGGAGAGGCAGAATGTGCAAGCCGGGGATCGGCCCAATCCACCTCTGCGTGCTGCTGGTCCCGCTGCCACAACCCTTGGTCTGACTAGGGCTTAGACAGGGAATGAACTCTGTAAGCCTAAGCCAACCCGTGAAACGGGCGTGCGGGCGCTCAACCGATCGGAGAGGCAGAAAGCGCAAGTCGCGGATCGGCCCGATCCCCCCTACGTGTTGTCGATCCTGCTGCTATAAACCTTGGTCCAGTTTGATCTTAGACTGGAATGAACTTCGTATGCTTAGACTGGGGATGAACTCCGTATGCCTAAGTTAACCCACGAAACGAGCATGCGGACGCTCAGCCTACCAGAGCGACCGATCGGAGAGGCAGAATACGCATGTCGAGGATCGACCCAGTCCCCCTTGCATGCTGTCAATCCTGCTACTGGTCCTACTACCGTAACCCTCGATCCGTTCTGATCTTAGACTGCCAATGTACTTCGTATGCTTAGACATGTAATGAACTCCGTATGCCTAAGCCAGCCCACGAAACGAGCGTACGGGCGCTCAGTCGACTGAAGAGGTAGAATGCGTAAGTCGAGGACCGACCTGATCCCCACCTGCATGCTGTCGATCCTACTACCGCAACCCTCAGTCCGGTCTGATCTTAGACTGGGAATGAACTTTGTATGCCTAAGTTAACACATGAAACAAGCGTTCGGGCGCTGAGCTGATCGAAAAAGAATAATGCACAAGCCAAAGATCGACCCAGTCCCCCTTTACGTGCTGTCGGTCCCGCTGCCACAACCCTTGATCCGACTAGGGCTTAGACATGGAATGAACTCCCAATGCCCAAGCTAACCCATGAAATGGACGTGCGGGCACTCAACCAGTCGGAGAGGTAGAATGTGCAAGTCGGGGATCGGCTCGATCCCCCTGCGTGCTGCCAATCTTGCTGTCGTAACCCTCGGTCTGGTCTGATCTTAGACTGAGAATGAACTCCATATGCTTAGACTAGGGATGAACTCCGTATGCCTAAGCCAACCCACGAAACGAGTGTGCAGATGCTCAGCCGACCAGAGAGGCAGGATGCGCAAGCCGGGGATCGAACGGGTGGTAGGTGGGTTCGAGCACATCTTCATATTTCTGCCATGCCAATGCCATTTTTATGGCTTGTAAATTCATACAATGGTCCCCTACGCCTTCATGTGAAGTTTCGTGGCAAGACGACCCATTTTTTATTTTTCATGATTTTTGAAACTTTTTACGGTTCGGGATTTTTTAAAATTTTAGAAAGATTTTTGTCCCCAAATTTGGTAGAGCTGATCCTTATATTTTTTTTGGCATGCACAAAAAAATTCAGCTAAAAACTCGAAGTGGAGAAGATTTTGTGACCGTTTGAAAAAAGTGTCCCCATTTTAGACACTTTAATTGCTATTGGCAGCAAACCTATAAAATCTCAAATGCTCTTTAAGGGGGTGTGAGTTCTCGAGGTTTGATGAGGGATAAGGGGCCAATATAAGGGCCAAGTACCAGCACCCATCGCACATCTGTGCGCACACCCCCCGGCCCCCCCAATCGTCGGAACCCCCAATGCCGTCGGTTAGGCTCTCCAGCGACGCTCCGACGATGCTGCCTCGGGCGAAAAAAATGTGGCACCAGCACATGGTCGAGTCCAGCATGTGCACTGTGGCCCAAACTCTTAGACTGGGAATGAACTCCATATGCTTAGACATGGAATGAACTCCGTATGCCTAAGCCAACCCACGAAACCAGCGCGTAGGTGTCATGGGCTCCGACCTTAGACTCAGAAACCGTGCGGCCTTAGGCTTGGAATCTCCTCCTTTATGCCTAAGTCAGCCTAAAACACAAGCGTGTGGGCACTAGAACAATGGGAAGTGCTGATTATGCAAGTTAAAGAGAAACAGGATAAGAAGACAGAATTCTAGAAATGCTATTGTATTCACTAAAATAGAAGTGTTTGATGGTGTACAAATGAGGGTGGAGCAGCCCTCTATTTATAGTTGAGGCTCCAGCTACAACTTAATGGCAATATCCCTAGAATAAAGGCTAAAATCATGGGATTATATAGATTACAATCAATCAGGATGCTAACTCCTGATTTTTAGGGTCAACCAAATCTGCCAAGATGCTCATGCTGATCTTGCCTGCTTCCAGAAGCTTCCCTTGCGTGTCCAGCACCTTGGGCCCTTCTGGATGTGGTGCGGGCATCTTGTCTTCTAGGCCTTGGTCTCACGGGCTAGCCTGCAAGTTGGGCATGTGTTCTGAACTCATTTGCTAGGTTTTGCGCACAGATACCCGCCAGCACGCCTGGTCTGCGGGCCTCAACCTCTAGCTCACCTGCTGGTCCGCCTGATGTGCCTGGCATGCCTGCCCAGATATCTCTAGAACTGGCTTTCTTGCCTCTTTCACGCCCATGCTCCTGGGCCTCTGGTTGTTGGCTAGCAACGTCGCTTTGGGATGCCATCTCCTCAATCACGATCTAACCTGCACAACACAAACAAGCAGAATCGAACTTGCTTTGATACCAACTGTCACGGGCTCTGACCTTAGACTCAGAAACCGTGTGGCCTTAGGCTTGGAATCTCCTCCTTTATGCCTAAATCAGCCTAAAACACAAGCGTGCGGGCACTAGAACAATGGGAAGGGCTGATTACGCAAGTTAAAGAGAAATAGGATAAAAAGATAGAATTCTAGAAATACTCTTGTATTCACTAAAACAGAAGTGTTTGATGGCGTACAAATGAGGGTAGAGCAGCCCTCTATTTATAGTTGAGGCTCCAGCTATAACTTAATGGCAATATCCCTAGAATAAAGGCTAAAATCATGGGATTATATAGATTACAATCAATCAGGATGCTAACTCCTGATTTTCAGGGTCAACCAAATCTGTCGAATGCTCCTGTTGATCTTGCCTGCTTCCAGAAGCTTCCCTTGCATGTCCAACACCTTAGGCCCTTCTGGATGTGGTACGGGCAGTTTGTATGCCAGGCCTTGGTCTCATGGGCTGGCCTGTAAGTTGGGCGGGGGTTCTGAACTCATTCGCTAGGCTTTGTGCATAAATACCTGCCAGCACTCACCCAGGGCATGCTCAGTCGGTCGGAGAGGCAGAATGCGCAAGCCAGGGATCAGCCCGACCTCCCCCTGCGTATTGTCGATCCTGCTACCGTAACCCTTAATTCGATCTAATCTTAGACTGGGAATGAACTCCGTATTGTTAGACTGGGGATGAACTCCGTATGCCTAAGTCAACCCACAAAACGAGCATACGGGTGCTCAGCTGGCCGGAGAGGCATATTGTGAAAGCCGGGGATCAGCTCGATCCCCCTCTGCGTGCTGCTAATCCTGCTGTCGGTCCTGCTGCCATAATCCTTGGTCCGACTGGGGCTTACACATGGAATGAACTTCGTATGCCTAAGCCAACCCATGAAACGAGCATGCTGGCACTCAATTGACCGGAGAGGCAGAATGCACAAGCCGAGGATCGACATGATCGCCCTCTACGTGCTGTCGATCCCGTTGTCGGTCTTGCTGCCACAACCCTCGGTCTGGTTGGGGCTTAGACATGGAATGAACTCCGTATGCCTAAGCCAACCCACAAAACGAGCGTACAGGCGCTCAGCCGATCGGAGAGGCAAAATGCGTAAGCTGGGGATCGGCCCGGTCCCCCCTTGCATGCTGTCGATCCTACTGCCGCAACCCTCAGTCTGATCTGATCTTAGACTGGGAATGAACTCTGTATGCTTAGCCATGGAATGAACTCCGTATGCCTAAGCCAACCCATGAAACGAGCGTGCGGGCATTCAGTCGATCGGAGAGGCAGAATGTGCAAGCCGGGGATTAGCCTGGTCCCCCCCTGTGTGCTGTCGATCCTGCTACTGCAACCCTCAGTCTAGTTCGATCTTAGATGGGGAATGAACTTTGTATGCCTAAGTCAACCCAAAAAATGAGCATTCAGGCGCTGAGCCGATCGGAGAGATATAATGCGAAGCCGGGGATCGACCCGGTCCCCCTCTGCGTGCTGTTAGTCTCGCTACCACAACCCTCGGTCTGACTGGGGCTTAGACATGGAATGAACTCCCTATGCCTAAGCCAACCCACGAAACGGGCATGCGGGCGCTCAGTCGACCGGAGAGGCAGAATGTGCAAGCTGGGGATCGGCCCGGTCCCCCCTGCGTGCTGTCGATCCTACTGCCGTAACTCTCAGTCCAGTCTGATCTTAGAATGGGAATGAACTCTGTATGCTTAGACTGGTGATGAACTCCGTATGCCTAAGTCAACCCACGAAACGAGCGTGCGGGCACTCAGCCGACCAGATAGGCAGGATGCTAAGCCGGGGATGAAACGGGTGGTAAATGGGTTCAAGCACATCTTCATATTTCTGCCATGCCAATGCCATTTTTATGGCTAGTAAATCCATACAATGGTCCCCTAAGCCATCATGTGAAGTTTCATGGCAAGATGACCCGTTCTTTATTTTTCATGATTTTCGAAACTTTTTGTGGTTCGGGATTTTTAAAAATTTTCTTAGAAAGATTTTTTTCCCCAAATTTGGTAGAGGTGATCCTTTTATTTTTTTTAGCATGCTCAAAAAAATTCAGCTAAAAACTCGAAGTGGAGAAGATTTTGTGACCGTTTGAAAAAAGTGTCCCCATTTCAGACACTTTAATGGCTACTGGTAGCAAACCTATAAAATCTCAAATGCTCTTTAAGGGGGTGTGAGTTCTCAAGGTTTGATGAGGGATATGGGGCCAATATAAGGGCCAAGTACCAGTACCCATCGCACATCATGTGCGTACACCCCCCGACCCGCCCAATCGCCGAAAGCCCCAATGTCACCGGTTAGGCTCTCCGGTGATGGTGCCCCAGGTGAAAAAAATACGGCACCAGCACATACCTGAGCCCAGCATGTGCACCGTGGCTCAAAATCTTAGACTGGCAATGAACTCCTTATGCTTAGACATGGAATGAACTCCGTATGCCTAAGCCAACCCATGAAACAAATGTGCGGGCGCT
This sequence comes from Durio zibethinus, assembly GCF_047325235.1. NCBI lineage: Eukaryota > Viridiplantae > Streptophyta > Magnoliopsida > Malvales > Malvaceae > Durio > Durio zibethinus. The sequence goes on from NC_143181.1 coordinate 22,281,916, forward strand.
CAGTCGACCGAAGACGCAGAATGCTCAAGCTGGGGATCGGCCCGATCCCCCTACGTGCTGTCGATCCTGCTACCGCAACCCTCAGTCCGATCTGATCTTACACTGGGAATGAACTCCGTATGCATAAGTCAACCCAGGAAACGAGCGTACGGGCGCTGAGCCGACCGAAGAGGTATAATATGTAAGCCAAGGATCGACCCGGTCCGACTAGGCCTTAGACATGGAATGAACTTCGTATGCCTAAGCCAACCAATGAAATGAGTGTGCGGGTGCTCAACTGGCTGGAGAGACAGAATGCGCAAGTCAGGGATCGGCTCTGTCCCCCTTGCGTGCTGTTGATCTTGCTGTCGCAACCCTCGGTCCGGTCCGATCTTAGACTGGGAATGAACTCCGTATGCATAAGTCAACCCACGAAATGAGCGTGCGAGCACTGAGCCTGTCGAAGAGGCATAATGCGCAAGCCGAGGATCGGCCTGGTCCCCCTCTACGTGCTGTCGGTCCTACTGCCACAACCCTCAGTCCGGTTGGGGCTTAGACATGGAATGAACTTCCTATGCCTAAGCCAACCCATGAAACGGGGGTGCGGGTGCTCAGCCGATCGGAAAGGCAGATTACGCAAGCCGGGGATCGGCTCGGTCCCTCCTATGTGCTGCCGATCCTACTGTCACAACCCTCAGTTCGATCCGATCTTAGACTGGGAATAAACTCCTTATGCTTAGACTGGGGATGAACTCTGTATGCCTAAGTCAACCCACTAAACGAGCGTGTTGGTGCTCAGTCGATCGGAGAGGCAGAATGCGCAAGTCGGGGATCAACCCGGTCCCCCCTGCATGCTGTCAATCCTGCTGCTAGTCCTGCTATCGCAACCCTCAGTCCGGTCCGATCTTGGATTGGGAATGAACTCCGTATGCTTAGACATGGAATGAACTCCCTATGCCCAAGCCAATGCACGAAACGGGCGTGTGGGCACTCAACCGGCTAGAGAGGCAGAATGCGCAAGCTGGGGATCAGCCCGATCCACCCTGTGTGCTACCGATCCTGCTACTGTAACCCTCGATCTGGTTCAATCTTAGACTGGGAATGAACTCCATATGCTTAGACTAGGGATAAACTCTGTATGCCTAAGTCAACCCACGAAACGAGAGTACGGGCGCTCAGCCGACCGGAGAGGCAGGATGCGCAAGCCGGGGATCGAACGGGTGGTAGGTGGGTTCAAGCACATCTTCATATTTCTGCCATGCCAATGCCATTTTTATGGCTTGTAAATTCATACAATGGTCCCATAGGCCTTCATGGGAAGTTTCGTGGCAAGACGACCTATTTTCTATTTGTCACGATTTTTGAAACTTTTTATGGCTCGGGATTTTTTAAAATTTTTTTAGAAAGAGTTTGTCCCCAAATTTCGTAGAGGTGATCCTTGTATTTTTGTTGGCATGCACAAAAGAATTTAGCTAAAAACTCGAAGTGGAGAAGATTTTGTGACATTTTGAAAAAAGTGTCCCCATTTCAGACACTTTAATAGCTACTGGCAGCAAACCTATAAAATCTCAAATGCTCTTTAAGGGGGTGTGAGTTCTCCAGGTTTGATGAGGGATAGGGGGCCAATATAAGGGCCAAGTACCAGCACCCATCGCACATCATGTTCGCACACCACCCCGGCCCCCCCAATCACCGAAACCCCCAATGCCGCCGATTAGGCTCTCCGGTGTGCTCTAGTGATGGTGCACCGGGTGAAAAAAATATAGCACCAGCACATGCCCAAGCCCAGCATGTGCACCGTGGCTCAAAATCTTAGACTGGGAATGAACTCCGTATGCTTAGACATGGAATGAACTCCGTATGCCTAAGCCAACTCAAGAAATGAGAGTACGGGCGCTCAGCCGGTCGGAGAGGCAGAATGCACAAGTCGGGGATCGGCCTGGTCCCCCCTGCATTATGTCAATCCTGTAGTCGTAACCCTCGGTCCAGTCCGATCTTAGACTGGGAATGAACTTTGTATGCTTAGACTGGGGATGAACTCTGTATGCCTAAGTCAACCCACGAAATGAGCGTACGGGCACTCAGTCGACCGAAGAGGCAGGATGCGCAAGCCGGGGATCGAATGGGGGTAGGTGGGTTCAAGCACATCTTCTTATTTATGCCATGCCAATGCCATTTTTATGGCTTGTAAATTCATACAATGGTCCCCTAAGCCTTCATGTGAAGTTTCGTGGCAAGACGACCCGTTTTCTATTTTTCACAATTTTCAAAACTTGTTGCGGTTCGGGAATTTTTTAAATTTTTTTAGAAAGAGTTTTGTCCCCACATTTGGAAGAGGTGATCCTTGTATTTTTGTTGGCATGCTAAAACAAATTCAGCTAAAAACTCAAAGTGGAGAAGATTTTGTGACCATTTGAAAAAAGTGTCCCCATTTCAGACACTTTAATGGCTACTGGTAGCAAACCTATAAAATATCAAATGCTCTTTAAGGGGGTGTGAGTTCTCGAGGTTTGATGAGGGATATGGGGCCAATATAAGGGCCAAGTGCCAGCACCCATTGCACATAATGTGCGCACACCCCCCTCGCCCCCCAATCGCCAGAACCCACAATGCCGCAGGTTAGGCTCTCCGGCGATGCTCCGACGATGCTTCGACGATGGTGCCCCAGGTGAAAAAAAATGTGGCACCAGCACATGCTGGAGCCCAGCATGTGCACCGTGGCTCAAAATCTTAGATTGGGAATGAACTCCGTATGGTTAGACGTGGAATGAACTCCGTATGCCTAAGCCAACCCACGAAACGAGTGTGCGGGCTCTCAGCCGACCGGAGACGCAAAATGCTCAAGTCGGGGATCGGCCTAGTCCCCCCTACGTGCTATTGATCCTGCTGCTGCAACCCTTGTTCTTATCCGATCTTACATTGGGAGTGAACTCCAAATGCATATGTCAACCCAAGAAACGAGCGTGCGGGCGTTGAGCCGACCGAAGAGGCATAATGCGTAAGCCGAAGATCGACTCGGTCCCTCTCTGCGTGGTGCCGGTCCCGCTGCCACAACCTTCAGTCTGGTTGAGGCTTAGACATGGAATGAACTCCCTATGCCTAAGCCAACCCATGAAACGGGCATACGGGCGCTCAGTCGGCCGGAGAGGCAGAATGCACAAGTCGGGGATCGGCCCGATCCCTCCTGCATGCTGTCGATCCTACTATCGCAACCCTCAGTCCAGTCCGATCTTAGACTGGGAATGAACTCCGTATGCTTAGACTGGGGATGAACTCCATATGCCTAAGCCAACCCACAAAATGAGCGTGGGGGCGCTCAGCCAGTCGGAAAGGCATAATGCACAAGCTGGGGATCAGCCCGGTCCCCCTCTACGTGCTGCTGATCCCACTACCGGTCCTGCTACCACAACCTTCAGTCCGACTAGAGCTTACACATGGAATGAACTCCGTATGCCTAAGCCAACCCACGAATTGAGCGTACGGGAGCTCAGCCGACCGGAGAGGTAGAATGCGCAAGCCAGGGATCGACCCGGTCCCCCCCTGCGTGCTGTCGATCCTACTGTTGGTCCTGCTGCGTAACCCTCGGTCTGATCTGATCTTAGATTGGGAATGAACTCTACATGCTTAGACATGGAATGAACTCCGTATGCCTAAGACAACCTACGAAATGAGAGTGCGGGCACTCAGTCGATCGGAGAGGCAGAGTGCGTAAGCCGAGGACCGATTGGGTCCCCCCTACGTGCTATTGATCCTGCTACCGTAACCTTCAGTCTGGTCTGATCTTAGACTGGAAATGAACTCCGTATGCCTAAGTCAACCCACGAAACAAGTGTGCGGGTGCTGTCGGTCCCGCTGCCACAACCCTCGGTCCTGTTGCGGGTTAGACATGTAATGAACTCCCTATGCCTAAGCCAACCCATAAAATGGATGTGCGGGTGCTCAGCCGGCCGGAGAGGCAGAATGTGCAAGCTGGGGATCGGTCTGATCCCCCCTGCGTGCTGTCGATCCTACTGTCGCAACCCTTGGTCCAGTCTGATCTTAGACTGGGAATGAACTCTGTATGCTTAGACTGGGGATGAACTCTGTTTGCCTAAGTCAACCCATGAAACGAGCGTGCGGGCGCTCAACCAACCAGAGAGGCAGGATGCTTAAGCCGAGGATCGAACGGGTGCTAGGTGGGTTCAAGCACATCTTCATATTTCTGACGTGCCGATGCCATTTTTATGGCTTGTAAATTAATACATTGGTCCCCTAAGCCTTCATGTGAAGTTTCAAGGCAAGACGACCCGTTTTCTATTTTCACGATATTTAAAACTTTTTACGGTTCGGGATTGTTCAAAATTTTTTTAGAATGAGTTTTGTCCCAAAATTTGGTAAAGGTGATCCTTGTATTTTTTTTGGCATGCATAAAAAAATTCAGCTAAAAACTCAAAATGGAGAAGATTTTGTGACCGTTTGAAAAAAGTGTCCCCATTTTAGACACTTTAATGGCTACTAGTAGCAATCCTATAAAATCTCAAATTCTTTTTAAGAAGGTGTGAGTTCTTGAGGTTTGATGAGGGATAGGGGGCCAATATAAGGGCCAAGTACCAGCACCCATCGCACATCATGTGCGCACATCCCCCCGGCTCCCCTAATTGTCGGAACCCCCAATGTCGCCGGTTATTCTCTCCGGTGATGCTCCGACGATGGTGCCCCGGGTGAAAAAAATGTGGCACTAGCACATGCCCGAGCCCAGCATGTGCACCGTGGCTCAAAATCTTAGACTGGGAATGAACTTCGTATGCTTAGACATGGAATGAACACCGTATGCCTAAGCCAATGCACGAAACGAGAGTGAGGTGCTCAGCCGGCCAGAAAGGCAGAATGTGCAAGCCAGGGATCGGCCCGGTCCCCCCTACGTGCTGTCGATCCTGCCGCCGTAACCCTCGATCTGGTCCAATCTTAGACTGGGAATGAACTCTGTATGCATAAGTCAACCCATGAAACGAGCGTGTGGGCGCTGAGCTGACCAAAGAGGCATAATGCGCAAGCAGGGGATCGGCCCGGTCCCCCCTACATGCTGTCGATCCTGCTGCCGCAACCCTCGATTCGATTTGATCTTAGACTGGGAATGAACTCTGTATGCTTAGCCATGGAATGAACTATGTATGCCTAAGCCAACCCATGAAACGAGCGTGCGGGCACTCAACCGACCGGAGACACGGAATGCTCAAGTCGGGGAACGGCCTGGTCCCCCCCTACGTGCTATCGATCCTGCTATCGCAACCCTCGGTCTGATCCGATCTTACACTAGGAGTGAACTCTATATGCATAAGTCAACCCAAGAAACGAGCGTACGGGCACTGAGCCGATCGAAGAGGCATAATGCGTAAGCCGAGGATCGACCCGGTCCCCTCTGCGTGGTGTCGATCTCGCTGCCACAATGCTCGGTCCAGCTGGGGCTTAGACATCGAATGAACTCCCTATGCCTAAGCTAACCCACGAAACGGGTGTGCGGGCGCTCAGCAGGTCGGGGAGGTAGAATGCACAAGCCAGGGATCGACCCGGTCCTTCCTGCATGCTGCCGATACTGCTGTCGCAACCCTCGGTCTGATCCGATCTTAGACTGGGAATGAACTTCGTATGCTTAGACTGGGGATGAACGCTGTATGCCTAAGTCAACCCATGAAATGAGCGTGCGGGTGCTCAATCGATCGGAGAGACAGAATGCGTAAGTCGGGGATCGACCCAATCCCCCTCTGCAAGCTACCGATCCTGCTGCTGGTCTTGCTACTACAACCCTCAGTCCGGTCTGATCTTAGACTAGGAATGAACTCCATATGCTTAGACATGGAATGAACTCCGTATGCCTAAGCCAACCCACAAAACGAGTGTGCGGGTGCTCAGTTGATCGGAGAGGCAGAATGCATAAGCTGGGGATCGACTCGGTCTCCCCTACGTGTTGTCGATCCTGCTGTCGCAACCCTCAGTCCGACCTGATCTTAGACTGGGAATGAACTCCGTATGCCTAAGTCAACCCACGAAACGAACGTGCGGTCGCTGAGCCGATCGGAGAGGCATAATGCGTAAGCCAAGGATTGGCTCGGTCCCCCTCTGCTTGCTACCGGTCCCGCTGCCACAACCCTCAGTCCAGCTGGGGCTTAGACATGAAATGAACTCCCTATGCCTAAGCCAACCCATGAAACGGGTGTGCGGTCCCCCCTGCGTGCTGCCGATCTTGCTGCCGCAACCCTTGGTCCGGTCTGATCATAGACTGGGAATGAACTCCGTATGCTTAGGCTGGGGATGAACTCCGTATGCCTAAGTCAACCCATGAAATGAGCGTGCGAGTGCTCAACCGATCGGAGAGGCAGAATGCGCAATCGAGGATCGGCCTGGTCCCCCCTGCGTGCTACCGTTCTTGCTGCTGGTCTCACTGCCGCAACCCTCAGTCCGGTCCGATCTTAGGCTGGGGATGAACTCTGTATGCTTAGGCTGGGGATGAACTCCGTATACCTAAGTCAACCCACGAAATGAACGTACGGGCACTCAGCTGACCAGAGAGGCAGAATGCGCAAGTCGGGGATCGACTCGGTCCACCCCTGCGTGCTACCGATCCTGCTGCTGGTCCCGCTATCGCAACCCTCGGTCCGGTTCGATCTTAGACTGGGAATGAACTCCATATGTTTAGACATGGAATGAACTCCGTGTGCTTAAGCCAACCCATAGAATGAGCGTACGGGCGCTCAGTCGGCCAGAGAGGCAGAATGCACAAGTCGGGGACCGACCCCGTCCCCCCTGTGTGCTATCGATCCTGTTGCCGTAACCCTCAGTCCGATTCGATCTTAGACTAGGAATGAACTCCGTATGCCTAAGCCAACCCATGAAACGAGCGTGCGGGGGCTGAGTCGGTTGGAGAGGCATACTATGCAAGCCGAGGATCGACCCGATCCCCCTCTGCGTACTGCCGATCCCACTGCCACAACCCTCGGTTCGGCTGGGGCTTAGACATGGAATGAACTCCCTATGCCTAAGCCAACCCACGAAACGGGCGTGCGGGCGCTCAGTCGACCGGAGAGACAAAATGCGCAAGCTGGGGATCGGCCCGGTCCCCCCTGCGTGCTGTCGATCCTACTGCCGTAACCCTCAGTCCGGTCCGATCTTAGACTGGGAATGAACTCCGTATGCTTAGACTGGTGATGAACTCTGTATGCCTAAGTCAACCCATGAAACGAGCGTGCAGGCACTCAGCCGACTAGATAGGCAGGATGCGCAAGCCGGGGATCGAACGGGTGGTAAGTGGGTTCAAGCACATCTTCATATTTCTGCCATGCCAATGCCATTTTTATGGCTTGTAAATCCATACAATGGTCCCCTAAGCCATCATGTGAAGTTTCGTGGCAAGACGACCCGCTCTTTATTTTTTATGATTTTTGAAACTTTTTGTGGTTCGGGATTTTTAAAAACTTTTTTAGAAAGATTTTTGTCCCCAAATTTGATAAAGGTGATCCTTTTATTTTTTTTAGCATGCTCAAAAAAATTCAGCTAAAAACTCGAAGTGGAGAAGATTTTGTGACCGTTTGAAAAAAGTGTCCCCATTTCAGACACTTTAATGGCTACTGGCAGCAAACCTATAAAATCTCAAATGCTCTTTAAGGGGGTGTGAGTACTCGAGGTTTGATGAGGGATAAGGGGCCAATATAAGGGCCAAGTACCAGCACCCATCGGATATCATGCGCACACACCCCCCGGTCCCCCCAATCGTTGGAACCCCCAATGCTGCCGGTTAGGCTCTCCGACGATGCTCCGGTGATGGTGCCCCGGGCGAAAAAAATGCAGCACCAGCACATGCGTGAGCCCAGTATGTGCACTGTGACTGAAAATCTTAGGCTGGGAATGAACTCCGTATGCTTAGACATGGAATGAACTCCGTATGCCTAAGCCAACCCACGAAATGAGCATGCGGGCGCTCAGCCAGCCGGAGAGGCAAAATGCACAAGCCGGGGATCGCCCTGATCCCCCCTGTATGCTGTCGATCCTACTGCCACAACCCTCAGTCCGGTCCAATCTTAGACATAGAATGAACTCCGTATGCATAAGTCAACCCACGAAACGAGCGTGCGAACGCTGAGCCGGTCGAAGAGGCATAATACGCAAGCCAGGGATCAGCTCGGTCCCCCTCTGTGTGTTGTCGATCATGCTGTTGCAAACCTTGGTTCGGTCCACTCTTACACTGGGAATGAACTCCGTATGCATAAGTCAACCCAAGAAATGAGCGTGCGGATGCTGAGCCGACCGAAGAGGCATAATGCGTAAGCTGAGGATCGGCCTGGCCCCCTTCTGCGTGCAGTCGATCCTGCTGCCACAACCCTCGGTCCGGCTGGGGCTTAGACATGGAATGAACTCCCTATGCCTAAGCTAACCCATGAAATGAGGGTGCGGGCACTCAGCCGGTCGGAGAGACAGAATGCGCAAGTTGGGGATCGGCCCGGTCCCTCCTTGCATGCTGTCGATCCTGCTGCTGGTCCTGCTACCGTAACCTTCGGTCTGGTCCGATCTTAGACTGGGAATTAACTCCATATGCTTAGACATGGAATGAACTCCGTATGCCTAAGCCAACCCACGAAATGAGCGTGCAGGTGCTCAACCGAACGGAGAGGCAGAATGCGCAAGCCGGGGACAGACCCGATCCCCCCATGCGTGCTGTCGATCCTGCTGACGCAACACTCAATCTGATATGATCTTAAACTGGGAATGAACTCCATATGCCTAAGTCAACCCACGAAACGGGCGTGCGGGCACTAAGCTAGCCAGAGAGGCATAATGCGTAAACCGAGGATCGGCCCGATCCCCTTTTGTGTGCTGCTGGTCCTGCTGCCACAACCCTCGATCCAGTTGGGGCTTAGACATGGAATGAACTCCCTATGCCTAAGCCAACCCACGAAACGACCGTGCGGGCGCTCAGCCAGCCGGAGAGGCAGAATGCACAAGTCGGGGATCGACCCGATCCCCCCTGTGTGCTGTCGATCTTGCTACCGCAACCCTCGGTTCGGTCTAATCTTAAACTGGGAATGAACTCTGTATGCTTAGACTGGGGATGAACTCCGTATGCCAAAGTCAACCTACGAAACGAGCATGCGGGCGCTCAGCCAACCAGAGAGACAGGATGCGCAAGTCGAGGATCGAACGGGTGGTAGGTGGGTTCAAGTCCATCTCCATATTTTTGTCATGCCAATGCCATTTTTATGGCTTGTAAATTCATACAATGGTCCCGTAAGCCTTCGTGTGAAGTTTCATGGCAAGACGACTCGTTTTCTGTTTTTCACGATTTTCAAAACTTTTTGTGGTTCGGGATTTTTTAAAATTTTTTTAGAAAGAGTTTTGTCCCCAAATTTGGTAGACGTGATCCTTGTATTTTTGTTGGCATGCATAAAAAACTTCAGCTAAAAACTCGAAGTGGAGATGATTTTGTGACCATTTGAATAAAATGTCCCCATTTCAGACACTTTAATGGCTACTGGCAGCAAACCTATAAAATCTCAAATGCTCTTTAAGGGGTGTGAGTTCTCGAGGTTTGATGAGGGATAGGGGGCCAATATAAGGGCCAAGTAACAACACCCATCGCATATCATGTCCGCACAGCCCCCCGGCCCCCCAATCGTCGGAACCCCCAATGCCGTTGGTTAAGCTCTCCAGTGATACTTCGACGATGCTCCGACGATGGTGCCCTGGGCGAAAAAAATGCGGCACTAGCACATGCCCGAGCCCAGCATTTGCATCATGGCTCAAAATCTTAGACTGGGATTGAACTCCGTATGCTTAGACATGGAATGAACTACGTATGCCTAAGCCAACCCACAAAACGAGCATGCGAGCGCTCAACCGACCGAAAAGGCAGAATGTGTAAGCCGGGGATTGGCCCGGTCCCCCCCTGTGTGCTGTTGATCCTGCTGCCACAACCCTCGGTCCAGTGCAATCTTAGACTGGGAATGAACTCCATATGCGTAAGTCAACCCACGAAACGAGCGTGCGAATGCTGAGCCGGTTGAAGAGGCATAATGCGTTGGTCGGGGATCAGCCCGATTCCCCTCTGTGTGCTACCAGTCCCGTTGCCATAACCCTCGGTCCGACTGGGGCTTAGACATGGAATGAACTCCCTATGCCTAAGCCACCCCATGAAACGGGCGTACGGGCGCTCAGCCGGTCGTAGAGGCAGAATGTCCAAGCCAGGGATCGATCCGATCTGCCCTGTCTGCTGTCGATCCTACTACCGCAACCCTCAGTTCGGTCTGATCCTAGACTGGGAATGAACTCTGTATGCCTAAGTCAACCCAAGAAACGAGCGTGCGGGCACTCAGCCTGTCGGAGAGGCATAATGTGCAAGCCGAGGATCAGCCCGGTCCCCCTCTGCGTGCTGTCGATCCCGCTATCGATCCCGCTGCCACAACCCTCAGTCCAGCTGGGGCTTAGACGTGGAATGAACTCCGTATGCCTAAGCCAACCCACGAAATGAGCTTGCGGGAGCTCAGCCGATCGTAAAGGCAGAATGCGCAAGTCGGGGATCAACTCGGTTCACCCCTGCGTGCTGCCGATCCTACTGCTGGTCTTGCTACCGCAAACCTTGGTCCGATTTGATCTTAGACTGGGAATGAACTCCGTATGCTTAGACATGGAATGAACTCCTTATGCCTAAGCCAACCCACAAAATAAGCATGTGGGCGTTCAGCCGGTCGGAAAGGCAGAATGCGTAAGTCGGGGACCAGCCCGCTCCCCCCTGTGTGCTATCGATCCTGCTGTCGTAACCCTCGATCTGGTCCGATCTTAGGCTGGGAATAAACTTTGTTTGCCTAAGTCAACACACAAAATGAGCGTGCAGGCATTGAGCTGGTCGGAGAGGCATAATGCGCAAGCCGAGGATCGGCCTGATCCCCCTCTACATGCTGCTAGGCCCGCTGCCACAACCCTCAGTCCGACTGGGGATTAGACATGGAATGAACTCCCTATGCAAAAGCCAACCCATGAAACAGACGTGCGGGCACTCAGTCGGCCGGAGAGGCAGAATGTGCAAGCCAGGGATCGGTTTGGTTACCCCTACGTGCTATCGATCCTGCTACCGTAACCCTTAGTCTGGTCTAATCTTAGACTAGGAATGAACTCCGTATGCCTAAGTCAACCCATGAAACAAACGTGCGAACGCTCAGCCAACTAGAGAGGCAGAATGCGCAAGCCGGGGATCAAACGGGTGGTAGGTGGGTTCAAGCACATCTTCATATTTCTATCGTGCCAATGCCATTTTTATGGCTTGTAAATTCATACAATGGTCCCCTAAGCCTTCATGTGAAGTTTCGTGGCAAGACGACCCATTTTCTATTTTTCATGATTTTCAAAACTTTTTGCGGTTCCGAATTTTTTGAAATTTTTTTAGAAAGACTTTTGTCCCCAAATTTGGTAGATGTGATCCTTGTATTTTTGTTGGTATGCACAACAAAATTCAGCTAAAAACTCGAAGTGGAGAAGATTTTGTGTTCGTTTGAAAAAAGTGTCCCCATTTCAAACACTTTAATGGCTACTGACAGCAAACCTATAAAATCTCAAATGCTCTTTAAGGGGTGTGAGTTCTCAAGGTTTGATGACGGATAAGGGACCAATATAAGGGCCAAGACCATCACCCATGCCACATCATGTGCGCACACCCCCCGCCCCCCCAATCGTCAGAACCTCGAATGCCGTCGGTTAGGCTCTCCAACGATGCTCCGATGATGGTGCCCCGGGCGAAAAAAAAGTGGCACCAGCACATGCTCGAGCCCAGCATGTGCACCATGGCTCAAACTCTTAGACTGGGAATGAACTGCATATGGTTAGACATGGAATGAACTCCGGATGCCTAAGCCAACCCACAAAATGAGCGTGCGGGCACTCAGCCGGTTGGAGAGGCAGAATGCGCAAGATGGGATCGGCCCGATACCCTCTGTGCTCTACCGGTCCCGCTGCCATAGCCCTCAGTCTAGCTGGGGCTTAGACATGGAATGAACTCCCTATGCATAAGCCAACCCATGAAAAGGGCATGCGGGTGCTCAGTCAGTCGGAGAGGCAGAATGCATAAATCGAGGATCGACTCAGTCCCCCCTGCATGCTGTCGATCCTACTGCCACAACCCTCGGTTCGGTTTGATCTTAGACTGGGAATGAACTCCGTATGCTTAGACTGGGGATGAACTCCCTATGCCTAGGCCAACCCATGAAACGAACGTGTGGGCGCTCAGCCGGTCGGAAAGGCAGAATGCGCAAGGTAGGGATCAGCCCGAACCCCCCTGCATGCTGCCGATCCTGCTGTTGGTACTACTATCACAACCCTCGGTCTGGTCCGATCTTAGACTGGGAATGAACTCCGTATGCTTAGACATGGATTAAACTCCGTATGCCTAAGCCAACCCACGAAACGAGCGTACGGGTGCTCAGTCGGTCGGAGAGGCTGAATGAGCAAATCGAGGACCGATTTGGTCCCCCCCTGCGTGCTGTCAATCTTGCTACCGCAACCCTCAGTCTGGTCCAATCTTAGACTGGGAATGAACTCCATATGCCTAAGTCAACCCATGAAATGAGCGTTTGGGTGTTGAGCCGGTCGGAGAGGCATAATGCACAAGTCGGGGATCAACCCGGTCCCCTTCTGCATGCTGCCAGTCCCACAGCCACAACCCTCAGTCTGGCTGGGGCTTAGACATGGAATGAACTCCCTATGCCTAAGCCAACCCATGAAACGAGAGTGCGGGCACTCAACCAGCTGGAGAGGTAGAATGCGCAAGTCGGGGATCAGCCCGGTCCCCCTACGTGCTGCCGATCCTGCTGCCGCAACCCTTGGTCCAGTCTGATCTTAGACTGGGAATGAACTCAGTATGCTTAGACTGGGGATGAACTTCGTATTCCTAAGTCAACCCATGAAATGAGCATATGGACGCTCAACCGACCAGAGAGGCAGGATGCGCAAGTCGGGGATCGAACAGGTGGTAGGTGGGTGCAAGCACATCTTCATATTTCTTCCATGCCAATGAAATTTTTATGGCTTGTAAATTCATACAATGGTCTCCTAAGCCTTCATGTAAAGTTTCGTGGCAACACGACCCGTATTTTTTGGTAGAGGTGATCCTTGTATTTTTTTTGGCACGTAAAAAAAAATTCAGCTAAAAACACGAAGTGGAGAAGATTTTGTGACCGTTTGAAAAAAGTGTCCCCATTTAAGACACTTTAATAGCTACTGGCAGGAAACCTATAAAATCTCAATTGCTCTTTAAGGAGGTGTGAGTTCTCGAGGTTTGATGAGGGATAGGCAGCCAATATAAGGGCGAAATACCAGCACCCATCGCATAGCATACGTGCACACCCCTCGGCCCCCCCAATCGCTGGAACCCCCAATGCTGCTGGTTAGGCTCTCTGACGATGCTCTGGCGATGGTACCCCGGGTGAAAAGAATGCGGCACCAGCACATGCCCGAGCCCAGCATGTGCACCGTGGCTCAAACTCTTAGACTGAGAATGAACTCCATATGCTTAGACATGGAATGAACTCCGTATGCCTAAGCTAACCCACGAAACGAGCGTACGGGCACTCAGTCAGCCGGAGAAGCAGAATGCGCAAGCCAGGGATCAGCTCGATCCCCCTCTGCGTGCTATCGATCCTGCTGCCACAACCCTCGGTTCGACTAGGGCTTAGACATAGAATGAACTCCCTATTCCTAAGCCAACCCACGAAACGGGCGTGCGGGCGCTCACCTGGCCGGAGAGGCATAATGCATAGCTGAGGATCGGCCTGGTCCCCCCTGCGTGCTACCAATCCTGCTGCCGTAACCCTCGGTCTGGTCCGATCTTAGACTGGGAATGAACTTTGTATGCTTGGACTGGGCATGAACTCCATATGCCTAAGTCAACCAATGAAACGAGAGTGCAGGTGCTCAACCTGTCGTAAAAGCCATCCGAAGAGGCAGAATGTGCAAGCCAGGGATCGGTCCGGTCCCTCTTGCGTGCTACCGATCCTACTGCTGGTCCTGCTGTTGCAACCCTCGATCTGGTTCAATCTTAGACTATGAATGAACTCCATATGCTTAGACACGAAATGAACTCCGTATGCTTAAGCCAACCCATGAAACAAGTGTGCAGGCAATCAGTCGACCAGAGAGGCAGAATGCGCAAGTCGAGGACCAGTTCGGTCCCCCCTACGTGCTGTTGATCCTGCTACCATAACCCTCAATCCGATCCGATCTCAGACTGGGAATGAACTCCGTATGCCTAAGTCAACCCACAAAATGAGCGTTGGGGCGTTGAGCCCGCCGGAGAGGCATAATGCGCAAGCCAAGGATCGACCCGATCCCCCTCTGCGTGCTGCCAGTCCCGCTACCACAACCCTTAGTTCGGTTGGGGCTTACACATGGAATAAACTTCGTATGCCTAAGCCAACCCACGAAATGGGCGTGCGGGTGCCCAGCCGATCGGAAAGGCAGAATGCGCAAGCCAAGGATTGGCCCGGTCCCCACTGCGTGCTATCGATCCTGCTGTCGCAACCTTCGGTCCGATCCGATCTTAGACTGGGAATGAACTTCGTATGCTTAGACTGGGGATGAACTCCGTATGCCTAAGTCAACCCATGAAATGAGTGTGCGGGTGCTCAGCCGGCCAAAGAGGTTGACCACAAAGGCATAATGCACAAGCCGGGGATCAGCCCGATCCCCCTTTACGTGCTACCGATCTCGCTACTGGTCCTGCTGCCACAACCCTCGATCCGACTGGGGCTTAGACATGGAATGAACTCCGTATGCCTAAGCCAACCCAAGAAATGAGCATGCGGGCACTCAACCGATCGGAGAAGCAGAATGCGTAAGCCAGGGATCGGCTCAGTCCCCCCTACGTGCCGTCGATCCTGCTACCGCAGCACTCGATCCGGTTCGATCTTAGACTGGGAATGAACTCTGTATGCTTAGTTTGGGGATGAACTCTGTATGCCTAAGCCAACCTACGAAATGAGCGTGCGGGTACTTAACCGATCGGAGAGGTAGAATGCATGAGTCGGGTATCGACCTGGTCCCTCTTTACGTGCTGTCGATCCTACTGCTGGTCCTACTGCCGCAACCCTCGGTCTGGTCCGATCTTAGACTGGAAATGAACTGCATATGCTTAAACATGGAATGAACTCCTTATGCCTAAGCCAACCCATGAAATGAGCGTGCAGGTGTTCAGTCGATCGGAGAGGCAGAATGCGCAAGCCGGGGACAAGCCCGCTCCCTCCAACGTGCTGTCGATCCTGCTGTCATAACCCTCAGTCCAGTCCAATCTTAGACTGGGAATGAACTCCGTTTACCTAAGTCAACACATAAAATGAGCGTGTGGGCACTGAGCCGATCAAAGAGGCATAATGCGTAAGCCGAGGATTGGCCCGGTCCCCCTCTGCGTGCTGTCGGGCCCGCTGCCACAACCCACAGTCCGGCTGGGGGTTAGACATGGAATGAACTCCCTATGCCAAAGCCAACCCATGAAATAGGTGTGCGGGCACTCAGCCGGTAAGAGAGGCAGAATGTGCAAGTCGAGGATCGACCTGGTCCCCCATACGTGCTGCCGATCCTACTGCCGCAACCCTCGGTCCGGTCCAATCTTAGACTGGGAATGAACTCCGTATGCTTAGACTGGGTATCAACTCCATATTCTTAGACTGGGTATCAACTCCATATTCTTAGACTGGGTATGAACTCCGTATGCCTAAGTCAACCCATGAAAGGAGCGTGCGAACGTTCAGCCGACCAGAGAGGCAGGATGCACAAGTCGGGGATCGAACAGGTGGTAGATGGGTTCAAGCAGATCCTCATATTTCTGCCATGCCAATGCCATTTTTATGGCTTGTAAATTCATACAATGGTCCCCTAAGCCTTCATGTGAAGTTTCGTGGCAAGACGACCCATTTTCTATTTTTCATGATTTTTGAAACTTTTTATGGTTCGGGATTTTTTAAAACTTTTTTAGAAAGACTTTTTTCCCCAAATTTGATAGAGGTGATCCTTGTATTTTTTTTGGCATGCACAAAAAAATTCAGCTAAAAACTCGAAGTGGAGAAGATTTTGTGACCGTTTGAAAAAAGTGTCCCCATTTCAGACACTTTAATGGCTACTAGCAGCAAACCTATAAAATCTTAAATGCTCTTTAAGGGGGTGTGAGTTTGCAAGGTTTGATGAGGGATATGGGGCCAATATAAGGGCCAAGTACCAGCACCCATCACACATCATGTGCGCACACCCCTCGGCCCCCCAATCGTCGGAACCTTCGATTGGGCTCTCCGGCGATGCTCCGGCTATGGTGCCCCTGGCAAAAAAAATGGGGCACCAGCACATGCTTGAGCCCAGCATGTGCACCGTGGCTCAAACTCTTAGACTGGGAATAAACTTCGTATGCTTAGACATGGAATGAACTCCGGATGCCTAAGCCAACCCACGAAATGAGTGTGCGGGCATTTAACCGACTGGAGAGGCAGAATGCGCAAGACAGGATTGGCCCGATCCCCCTCTGTGTGCTGCCGATCCCACTGCCACAACCCTCAGTCTGGCTGGGGCTTAGACATGGAATGAACTCCCTATGCCTAAGCCAACCCACGAAACGGGCATGCGGGCGCTCAGCTGGCCGGAGAGGCAAAATACGGAAGCCGGGGATCGGCCTGGTCCCCCCTGCGTGTTGCCGATCCTACTGCTGTAACCCTTTGTCTGGTCTGATCTTAGACTAGGAATGAACTCCGTATGCTTAGACTGGGGATGAACTCCGTATGCCTATGCCAACCCACGAAACGAGCGTGCGGGTGCTCAGTCGGTCGGAGAGGCAGAATGTGCAAGCCGGGGATCAGCCTGACCCACCTTGCCTGCTGTCGATCCTACTACTGGTCCTGCTACCGCAACCCTCGATCTGGTCTAATCTTAGACTAGGAATGAACTCTGTATGCTTAGACATGGAATGAACTTCGTATGTCTAAGCCAACCCACGAAATGAGCATACGGGCGCTCAGCCAGTCGGAGAGGCAGAATGCGCAAGTCGGGGATCGGTTTGGTCCCCCTCTTCGTGCTATCGATCCTGCTGCTGCAACCCTCAGTCCGATCTAATCTTAGACTGGGAATGAACTCCGTATGCCTAAGTCAACCCACGAAACTACCGTTCAGGCGTTGAGCCAACCGGAGAGGCATAATGCCCAAGCCGGGGATCGGCCAGGTCACCTTCTGCATGCTGCCAGTCCCGCTGCCACAACCCTCAGTCCAACTGGGGCTTAGACATGGAATGAACTCCCTATGCCTAAGCCAACCCACGAAACGGGCGTACGGGTGCTTAGCCGGCCGGAGAGGCAAAATGCGTAAGTCGGGGATCAGCCCGGTCCCCCCTGCGTGCTGTCGATCCTACTGTCACAACCCTCGATCCGATTTGATCTTAGACTGGGAATAAACTCTGTATGCTTAGACTGGGGATGAACTCCGTATGCCTAAGTCAACCCATGAAACGAGCGTGCGGACACTCAGCCGACCAGAAAGGCAGGATGCGCAAGTCGGGGATCGAACAAATGGTAGGTGGGTTCAACCACATCTTCATATTTCTGCCATGCCAATGAAATTTTTATGGCTTGTAAATTCATACAACGGTCCCCTAAGCCTTCATGTGAAGTTTCGTGGCAACACGACCCGTTTTCTATTTTTCACGATTTTTAAAACATTTTGCAGTTTGGGATTTTTTAAAATTTTTTTAGAAAGACTTTTGTACCCAAATTTGGTAAAGCTAATCCTTGTATTTTTGTTGGCTTGCACAAAAAAATTCAGCTAAAAACTCGTAGTGGAGAAGATTTTGTGACCGTTTGAAAAATGTGTCCCCATTTTAGACTCTTTAATAGCTACTGGCAGCAAACCTATAAAATCTCAAATGCTCTTTAAGGGGGTGTGAGTTCTCAAAGTTTGATGAGGGATAGGGGGCCAATGTAAGGGCCAAATACTGGCACCAATCACACATCATGTGCGCACACCCCCACGACCCCTCAATCGTCAGAACCCCCAATGCTGCCAGTTAGGCTCTCCGGCAATGCTCTGGCGATGGTGCCTCGGGTGAAAAAAATAAGGCACCAGCACATGCCCGAGCCCAGCATGTGCATCGTGGCTCAAACTCTTAGACTACTCCATATGCTTAGACATGGAATGAACTCCGTATGCCTAAGCCAACCCACGAAACGAGCGTACGGGCGCTCAGTCGGTCGAAGAGGCAGAATGTGCAAGTTGGGGATTGGCCCGGTCCCTCTCTGCATGCTGCTGGTCCCACTGCCACAACCCTCGAACCGACTAGGGCTTAGACATGGAATGAACTCCCTATGCCTAAGCCAACCCACGAAATGGGTGTGTGGGCGCTCAGTCGACCAGAGAGGCATATGCGTAAGCCGAGGATCAGCTTTGTCCCCCTCTGTGTGCTATCGATCTCGCTGTCGGTTCTGCTACCACAACCCTCGGTCCGGCTAGGGCTTAGACATGGAATGAACTCCGTATGCCTAAGCCAACCCACGAAACAAATGTACGGGCGCTCAGTCGACCGGAGAGGCAGAACGTGCAAGCCGGGGATCGGCCTGGTCCCCCTCTATGTGCTGTCGATCCTGCTGCTGGTCCTGCTATCATAACCCTCGATCTAGTCTGATTTTAGACTGGGAATGAACTTCGTATGCTTAGACATGGAATGAACTCCGTATGCCTAAGCCAACCCACGAAACAAGTGTACGGGCGCTCAGCTGGCCGGAGAGGCAGAATGCGCAAGCTGAGGATCAACCCAGTCCTCTCCACGTGCAGTCAATCCTACTGCCGCAACCCTCAGTTTGATTCGATCTTAGACTAGGAATGAACTCTGTATGCCTAAGTCAACCCCCGAAACGAGCGTACGGGCGCTGAGCCGGCTGGAGAGGCATAATGCGCAAGCTGGGGATCAGCCCGATCCCCCTCTGCGTGCTGCTGGTCCTGCTGCCACAACCCTCAATCCGGCTGGGGCTTAGACATGGAATGAACTCCCTATGCCTAAGCCAACCCACGAAACGGGCGTATGGGCAACTCAACCAGAGATCGACCGGGTCACCCTCTACATGCTACCGATCCTGCTACCCTCGGTCCGGTCTGATCTTAGACTGGAAATGAACTCCTTATGCTTAGACTGAGAGTGAACTCCGTATAACTAAGTCAACCCACGAAACGAGCGTGTGGGCACTCAACCAACCAGAGGGGCAAGATGCATAAGCCGAGGATCGATCGGGTCTCCCTCTGTGTGCTGCCGATCCTACTGCCACAACCCTCGATCCGATCCAATCTTAGACTTGCAATGAACTCCGTATGCCTAAGCCAATCGATGAAACAAGCGAACGGGCGGGCACTACGCCAGCCAGAGAGGCGGGATGCGCAAGCCGTGGATTGATAGGGTGGTAGGTGGGTTTAGGCACATCTTCATATTTTTGCCATGCCAATGCCATTTTTATGGCTTGTAAATTCATACAATGGTCCCTTAAACCTTCATGTGAAGTTTCATGGCAAGACGACTCGTTTTCTATTTTTAACGATTTTTAAAACTTTTAACGGTTCGGGATTTTTTAAAAATTTTTTAGAAGGAGTTTTGGCCCCAAACTTGGTATACGTGATCCTTGTATTTTTTTCGGCATGCATAAAAAAATTCAGCTAAAAACTCAATGTGTACAAGATTTTGTGACCATTTGAAAAAAGTGTCCCCATTTCAGACACTTTAATGGCTACTGGTAGCAAACCTATAAAATCTCAAACGCTCTTTAAGGGGGTGTGAGTTCTCGAGGTTTGATGAGGGATAGGGGGCCAATATAAGGGCCAAGTACCAGTACCCATCGCACATCAAGTGCGCACACCCCCCGGCCCCCCCAATCGTTGGAACCCCAATGCCGCCGGTCAGGTTCTGCGGTGATGCTCCAGTGATGGTGCACCGAGCGAAAAAAAATACGGCACCAGCACATGCTCAAGCCCAGCATGTGCTGCTGTAACCCTCGGTTTGGTCTGATCTTAGACTAGGAATGAACTCCGTATGCTTAGACTGAGAATGAACACCATATGCCTAAGTCAACCCACGAAACGAGCGTGCAGGCGCTCAACCGGCCAGAGGGGTAGGATGCGCAAGCCGGGGATCGGTCGGGTCCCCCTCTACGTGCTATCGATCTTACTACCCTCGATCCAGTCTGTAGACACCGGTTTTGTCTGAGTCTACCATTTTTAATAAAAAATCATTAATAAAGTAAACAAAAAAAAGAAGGTAAACAAATGAAAGAAACAAAATAAGACAATAATCAAAAAGTTGGAACGGCGCCGCTGTCGCCTGCCCCCACCACCACTAGTTGTCAATGGTCGACCGACCGCCAATCACGGACGGTAGGTACAATTTTTTTTGTTAAAAAATGGGATTCGAATCCCAGAAGATCTGGGATTTGAATCCCAACAAGCTCTATAAATAGAGCTTTTTATTTACAAATCGGGGAGGAACAAAAAAAAAAGAGGGGGAAGAAACTGAAAAAGAACAACAAAAAAAAAGAGAAAGCTTCTGTAAAAAAAAAAATTCTACAGAAACACAAAAAAAAAAAACAATAGTCCCCTGGAACGGGGAATCCAGCGTCAGAAAGCCACCTAAAAAAAAGAGAGATTAGTCAATTCTGTCCACCAAAAAAAAAAAGAGAGAGAGAGAAAAGAGACCAAAATTTTGAGCCCCGATCTACGTCGATCGGGGCTATTTTTGGTGAAAAGGAGATCGGATTCGGGAAGATCACATCAAAGAGAACCACTAGAAGGATTTTGGTAATTTTTCGATCACCGATGATCGACGCCGGCAGCGACCAACGCGGTGCTCCGATGATCGTACGACAATCGGCCGGTGGACTCTCTCCCAGCTCTTTCTCTCCCTTTCTCCCTTTTTTTTTCTGAAACAGAAAGCCAAATGAACTAAAAAAAAATCTTCAGCTATATATAGCAAGGCAATAACTCAAAACGACATCGTTAAGGGAAAGACCCAAAACGATACCGTTTCAGCCAAGGAGGATCCGTGCATTGACCCGGATCCGACTCGAGATCTGCGCAAACCGACTCGTTGACCCGTTTCTCCAACATCTACTGATCGGTCCAATTGAACCGGTTTGAACTAAACCGAACCGGTACTGAACCGTCCAGATCGAGCTGAACCGCCGGACCGAACAGCCCGACCGAACCGCGCGTTGATCGGACCGTTGACCGGTCCGGTTCAGGTAAAAAATTTTTTTTATTATTTTTATATATTATTTTATTAATATTTATGTATGTTAAAATATTTATATTTGTTAGATTAAATGATGAAATTATGATTAAATTTTTTTTTATGTAATTATGTTAATATACTTTAAAAACAATTATATAAAAATAAGTTTAATAATAATACTAAAGTAATAAAAAATGAAAGAAAATAAAATTTTTATCTGACAATGAGATTCAAAGGTATTCCGAGTAGTGATGCCTGCGAAATCTCTAGGTGAGAAGATTTTTTTTAAAATACTACCAACGTATTGGAGTATTTATAAAAAATTTTCAATACAATAAAATTTTTTTTTTTAATAATAAATAAAAATTGGTTAATAAATTAAAAATATAAGTAATAAATATATGAAGAAAAGAAATTCAATCCAATGATGAGATTCTAAAAGTATTCCGAGTAGAGATGCTTTAAGAAATCTCTAGGTAAGAAGATTTTTTGTAAAATATTACCAGCGTATTGGAATATTTATAAAAAATCTCAAATATAATTAAATTCTTTTTTTTTCTTCAAAATTTTTAATTAAAATTTAAAAAATTAATAAAATAATTAATAAAATTTTTTGAATGAGAATAAAATGTGTGCATAAACATGAAAATATTTTGCATGGCATGCATGACATAATTTCTTACGAAATGTAAATTTAGACCTCCGAGGATGAGATTCTAAGGTATTCCGAGAAGCGATGCCTAAGAAATCTTTAGGTGAGAAAAAGTTCTTCTAATGTTACCAACATACTGGAACATTTTAAGAATTATTTCAATAAAAAGGTTTTAATTTATTTCTCTCAAAAATAATTTTTTTTTAACATGACATTTCCTTATGAAAAATAAATTCAAGCCTTCAAAGATGAGATTCTAAAAGTATTCCGAGTAGAGATGCTTTAAGAAATCTCTAGGTGAAAAAGAGTTCTTTTAATGTTACCAACGTAATGGAACATTTTAAGAATTATTTCAATAAAAAGGTTTTAATTTATTTTTCTCAAGAATAATTTTTTTTAATAAACAAAAAATCAAGGAAATTATTTTTCAAACACCAAAAATTGGATTATTTTTATCAAAATTAAAAGGATAACACGTTATTAATTGGTACCGTTTTTAACGGGCGCTGTGGGGATGCTAATCCTTCCCCACACGTAACCGACTCCCGAACCCAGACTGGTGTGCAGACCCTAAAATTATCTTTTTAATAAATTTTAATTAATTTTAAGATTTCATTAAAAAGATATGTTTTAATAGGTGGCCAATCGCACCTAGCCAAAAAAGATTGGTGGCGACTTCGTTATTTTTTTATTTTGTTTTCATATTTGTCAGGCGAACACAAAACCGTTACGACAGCTTGGCGACTCCGCTGGGAAAGCTTTTTGTTTTCGAGAGTCAAGCTAAAATTAACTACTTGTTATCCTTAAATTTTGATTTAAATAGTCTTAATCAATTTCTTAATTTTTTTATTTTTCACTTTTAGTAAAAAAAAAGGTCAAAAACAAAAAAAAAACAAAACAAAACAAATCAAAAACAAAAAAAAAAAAACTTACACACATTTTTTTTACTATGCCTCTTATGTTTTATCTTTCTGTATATACTGCTCTCAATAAATTAGGATATATTTGCACACAATGGCACGATGCATCTCATACATGAGCTCTATACCCGGGCTTTGTCCTTTATAGGAGGAAGTAAAGTACCTATGCTCTCGTGAGGTGATAACCTCCGCAATGGCAAGTCAAATACTTCCACTCGAATTGAACCCTTTTCCGTTCGTAACCTGTAATGGGTGAGGATCGGGGTGCCTTACTAGTCCAATATGGACGACAGTGAGGAACAATTTGGGAACCTTTAGACTCTGTCAATCCAAACTCAGCATATAATAAGCCTAGGAAACCAACCTTATGTAAAGCCTTGTCCATCATCTTGTAGTAAAATACCTAAGAATAAAAGTTATGTATAATACGAAACAAAACAAAACAAACAAAAAAATCTCAAACAAAAAAAAAACACTAAAAAAAAAAAGTTTTCTTTTCTTAAACCACATCCTCACACTAACTCAATTTTGTTTCTTTCTCTTTTTCTTTTTGTATTAATCATATCAAATAATTTTATTTTTTTTTGCATTCATGCATCATTTGCATCACTTTTAAAAAAAAAAAATTTTTTTCAAAAATAAAAATTTTGACACATGGCATTCTGATTTTTTCTTTTAAAAAAATTTTGTGGTAATAAAGGTTCAAGAATAGCTCGTCCTTCAAAAATTTTGACTCAACCCACTCGCCATTCATACAATACTAGGACACAAAAAAGAATCACGAAATAAGAACAGGCCAGTCGATTTGAGAGAATTGAGAAAGCTCAAGAAGAACTAAGAGGGGATCTTAGTACAATAATGGATATGCTCAAAAAACTTGATAAGGAAAAAGCAGTGGAAGAAAATCCTAATCTTCAAGAGCAATCACCAGATATGGTAGATCTTGTCCATCCTCCAGGGTTTGAGCCACGACTGAACCAACCTTCACAAGGAACTAGAGTACTAATTCCTACTCACGGTGGATATCCTAACCCTTATCTAGGAATGACATCCACACTTGCTCTAGGACAATTTCAAAATTTCGTTAGTCCCAGTATGATGAAAAAACCATCTGAGCCAATCTTAGTTCCTGATTTGGATGATCCCAAGGAAAGAGAAAAGCTAGGGATGCAGACACCTAACAAGGTAGAAGATACCAGTGACCGGGAGAAGATGAAGTTATTAGAAGAAAGGCTTAGAGCTGTAGAGGGAATGAATTTTTATGGCTCCACAGATGCGACTGACCTTTGTTTAGTTCCAGATGTGGTAATTTCGCCTAAATTCAAGGTCTCTGAATTTAAAAAATATGATGGCACAAAATGCCCAATGACCCACATCACCATGTATTGTTGAAAGATAGCAGCATATACTCGAGATGAGAAGTTGTTAATGCACATATTTCAAGATAGTCTTACGAGTTCTATAGCTAGATGGTATGTCCAATTAGATAAGACTCGTATTCGTTCTTGGCAAGAGCTTACAAAGGCATTCCTTACACAATATCGACATGTCACAGATATGATTCTAGATCGTCTATCTCTTCAAAGTATGGAAAAGAAAGCAACTGAAAACTTCAAGGAGTATGCACAAAGATGGAGAGACGTGGCTGCACAAGTTCAACCTCCTCTCACCGAGAAAGAGACAACTATTTTATTTGTGAATACTCTGAAAGCACCGTACTATGAGAGATTGATAGGCAATGCAACCAAGAACTTTGCAGACATGGTGATTTCTGGTGAAATTATAGAAAATGCAATTAAGAGTGGCAAGATTAAGTTAAAAGATACGACAGATGTTGAAGAAGAAAGTACATCAAAACAGAATAAAGAAGAGGTGCAAGCAGTCACACTGGAGGGGCATCTACTTAATAGCTTTATCCCATATAATCCTTATCTTGCTTATCAACCCCGTCACCTTGCCATAAGTCATATCTCTCAAAACCCATATCTTTGCCAACCAAGCCAGCATTTGAGCTTTCCAACAAACTCTCATCCTCAAGTGGTCATTCATGATCTTGTTCCCACATTTGAATCTACCACCCGACCAACAAAAAATCAAAAGAGACCAAAGAATGATCAAGAGAAATTACCCATCCCTATTTCTTACCTTTTGCCTTTGCTAATAAAAGGTCGATATCTCACTCCTGTGCTTCTGAAAATAACACCAAATCCATCAGTAAGAAGTTACAATCCCAATGATAAGTGTGATTACCATATGGGGGCAATTGGCCACTCAACTAAAAAATGCAGGCAGCTGGAAGAAAAGGTTGAAGATCTTATCAAGAATGGTATTTTGACTCCGGAGGTAATAGAACAATGAAAGTTGTTAACTCCATTCAATTGTGAGAAGTTGAGTTGAAGAGGGACGTGTCAAGTTTTGAAAATTAGGATAGGATGATTTTTTTTTACTATGTATGTAGGACATGTGCATTGTGTCTCTAGGAGTTATTTAACTTATTTTGGAAGAATTGAATACTTTGGATCTTTTTCATGAAATTTTCTCTTTATGCATTTGTTTGGATAAAAGTCCCACATAAGTAACTTTCAAACAAAAAAAAAAGTTTTATTTTGTAATAAAGATGGAAGAATTCTTAAAGGAAATGGTGATTACTGTTAGGAAAAAGCTTATCAAATACCTCAACACCTTTTCAAATACTTTCATGTCCTTAATCACTTAAATGATTGGACTCATCAACCATAACCTTTCAAAAAATGTGAGTTTGAGTTCAGACCTTAAAGAGCCGATACTCTTTTCATGGGCAAAGAACAAAAGAGATTAATTTTGAAAGTTTGCTTTGAATTTCAAAAATCAAATATTCTTTCAAATTTTCCAATTGATAGTCCAATGTGTGTCAAAATTTTACTATGACCATAGATACAAAAACACTAGAGCCTTTTTCTTAAATAACCTTTGTTCCATGTCTTAAGGCACATTGAAAAAAAATCCCTTTCTGCCTAAGACAATTTATTTCATACCTTTATACCTTTTCTCTTCCATTCACCAAGAAAATGCCAAAAAAAAAAAAACTTTAGAGCCCAAAGAGCCTTTTTGAGCTATGCGATCAATCCTATATGACTTAATCGTCATTAAAACCTTGAGTAAAAAAAAAGATGGGGCATAAAAAAAAGAAAAAAAAATAAAAAAACAAAAAAAAAGAAAAAAACAAAAGGGATATATTCAATGGTTTGCTCTTCTACCCAAGTGATCATGTTTAAAATGATGAATGGCCATCTTTCTCTATCCTTCTCGTACAGAAAAATTATCCATTTGTTACCCATTTAAGCCTATTAAATTTTTTGTTCCAAAATAAACCCTAGCCAAGGATCATTTTCTACATAAGGGGGAAAAATTAAGATACATTCAAGATTAACTTCAAGAAAAGTATCCGATATTGAAAGCATCTAACATGCCCTTCGGAGGTGAAAGTCTGGGGTAAAAAGTGAACAAGGCTTCGATTGAAATTTCAAGATTCAGGAAAGTGAACAGCCAAAGATAAAGTTAAGTATTTCTAAGGCAAAACAAAGAAACCTTAGAGATAAGAATTTGAAGCTTCACTTAGAATTCAAAAAAAAAAAGAAGAAAAAATATATATACCTTGAAAATGAGAATTCAAGGCAAAAAAAAGGGGTGTGTGAAGTTGCTGAAATTAAAGCCAAATATTTCAAAAAAAAGGGGGGACAAAAAAAGAGAGTCAGAGAGTGCTCATCAGGATCCTTGGCATCACCCTGAATAATATATTTGAGCCTATTTATCCATTTTTTCAGAACCCTTAACCTTGGCCTACATTACAAACCTTGAAAAGCCCATTTTGATCAAATATGGATACTTGGATTGAAGAGCAATATCCTTGAATTTGTATATACTTCTTGAATTCTTCATTGATAAAAAAAATATAGCTCTAAGGTGAAAACCCCAAAAGGGCAGTTTAGAGCTAAAGCCATTTTTTGAGGCCCTAAAATGAATTTCAGAGTTTCAAGGTTCTATCCAAAATAAAATCTCGATACAAAACTTTTTGAAAGATCAATACCCATTAAAGACCTTCCTTTAAAAATAAAAAAATAACCTTGTCTTCTTCTCAAATCTTGTTTGAAAAGTAATGGCTAGTTTTGACTCACATTAGAGTATCACGTTTTCAATAAAAAGAAGTGTTTTAAAAAAATTATCTCTTTTGGGAACCCAAGAGAAATCCTTGCAACCTTCACTGAGCTTTACATGAGATATGCCACCAGTGAAAGAATTGAATTATCAATTACCTCACCTATGAGTCTTTCAAATAGTAATCATCAATTTTCAAGAGATTCAAAAGTCTTGAGTTTTAAATTTTTTCATTCAATTGCAAAGATACTTTTTGTGGGGCAATTTTTAATCACTTTTGAAAAATTTCAAGATTATTGGAGCATTTTGCACATAATACTAAGATCATTTTTTTGGGTGAAAGTAAAACAATGAAAATTTAAACAAAAAATTTTTTTTTTCAAAAAAAAAACAAAAACAAAAATTTTTCATAAAAAAAGTAGGGTAAGAAGAGTTTTTGCATTTGCATCATGGTATCTGCATCACAAGAAAGACATTCGTATTTGCATCACTTGTATAAGACATTTGCATTCACACCATAAGAAGAATTTGCATTTGTATCATGGCATCTGCATCTTAAGAAAAGGTATTTGTAGGGGCATTTACATGAAAAGGACATTGTCATTTGCATTGTAAAAAAAAAAAAGTCAAATGTATCAAGCATTTGCATTCTTACGTTGGCATTGACATTTGCATTTCCATTAGCGTCATTTGATGAGAATAGATATTTGTATCATGTTTACATTTATCAACTTCGAAAAAAGGGAGGCATGTTTTTAAAGTTTTAAAGTCTCTATTTCAGAAGAACCATTCTCAATCAAGATTTCAAAGCCTCTGTTTAAAAGGAACCAATTTCAATCAAGATTTCAAAGCCTCTGTCTAGAGGGAACCTTTTTCAAAAAAAAAAAAGACCTTTAGAGTATTAAAAATCTCTGATCAGGTGAAAGCCATGTGTTAAAAGATTTTTAGAATTTTAAAGTTTCATTGCCTCTAATTATGATGAGCATTCAAAGATTTTGAGATTTCTAAGACCTCCGGGCATGATCTCTAAAAACCTCTGCACACCACTTTCAAGATTAAAAGATTTTCAAATTTTAAAGTTTCATTGCCTCTGATTATAAGGAGCATTCAAAGATTTTGAGATTCTGTAAGACGTCCGGGCATGATTTCTAAGACCTCCGGGCATAAATTTGATTCGCGGTGTTATCCCAATCAATTTTTTATCTTTTGACTTATGGTGTTATTTCAATCGATTCTGTAAGACCTCCGGGCATGATTCTGTAAGGCCTCCAGATATAATGTCTAAGACCTCCAGGCATGATTTGTAAGACCTCCGGGCATGACTTCTAAGACCTCCGAGCATGATTCTGTAAGACCTCCGGGCATGATTTCTAAGACCTCCGGGCATAAAATTGATTCGCGATGTTATCTCGATCGATTCATTATTTTTTGACTTGCAGTGTCAAATTCAAAAAAGATGAGAATTTTAAAATTGTGGAACCTCTGCTGAGAGGAGCTTTTTCAGATGAGATTTTAAAGTTGTTGAGCCTCTGCTGAGAGTAGAGGAGCTTTTCCAAGATAAGAATTTTAAAGTTGTGGAGCCTCTGCTAAGAGGAGCTTTTCCAAGATGAGATTTTTAAAGTTGTGGAGCCTTTGTTGAGAGGAGCTTTTCCAAGATGAGATTTTTAAAGTTGTGGAGCCTCTGTTGAGAGGAGCTTTTCCATATGAGATTTTAAAGTTGTTGAGCCTCTGTTGAGAGGACCTTTTTCAAGAAAGAATTTTAAAGTTGTGGAGCCTCTGCTGAGAGGAGCTTTTCCAAGATGAGATTTTAAAGTTGTTGAGCCTCTGCTGAGAGGAGCTTTTTCAAGAAAGAATTTTAAAGTTGTGGAGCCTCTGCTGAGAGGAGCTTTTTCAAGAAAAAAATTTTTAAGTTGTGGAGCCTCTGTTGAGAGGAGCTTTTTCAAGAAAATTTTTTTTTAAGTTTTTGAGCCTTTGCTGAGAGCAGGGGAGCTTTTCCAAGATGAGAATTTAAAGTTGTGGAGCCTCTGCTGAGAGGAGTTTTTTCACATGAGATTTTCAGATGAGATTTTAAAGTTATGGAGCCTCTGTTGAGAGGAGCCCTTTTTAAGAAAAAAAATAATAACGATTTATTTTCGGACAAAATCGTTATCTTTGTCTTTACCCTATTCCTGATTCTCAGTAATGTGCAAAGAGGGGCAGCTGTAGACACCGGTTTTGTCTGGGTCTACCATTTTTAATAAAAAATCATTAATAAAGTAAACAAAAAAAAAAGGTAAACAAACAAAAGAAACAAAATAAGACAAAAATCAAATAGTTGGAACGACGCCGCTGTCGCTTGCCTCCACCACCACTAGTTGTCAATGGCCGACCGACCGCCAGTCACGGACGGTAGGTACGATTTTTTTTGTTAAAAAATGGGATTCGAATCCCAGAAGATCTGGGATTTGAATCCCAACAAGCTCTATAAATAGAGCTTCTTATTTGCAAATCCAGGAGGAACCAAAAAAAAAGAGGGGGAAGAAACTGAAAAAGAACAACAAAAAAAAAGAGAGAGCTTCTGTAAAAAAAAAAAATTTTGCAGAAACACAAAAAAAAAACAACAGTCCCCTGGAACGGGGAACCCAGTGCCAGAAAGCCACCTAAAAAAAAGAGAGATCAGTCAATTCTGTCCACTAAAAAAAAAAAGAGAGAGAGAAAAGAGACCAAAATTTTGAGCCCCGATCTATGTCGATCGGGGCTATTTTTGGTGAAAAAGAGATCGGATCTGGGAAGATCGCGTCGAAGAGAACCACCAGAAGGATTTTGGTAATTTTTCGATCACCGATGATCGACGCAGACGGCGGCCAATGCGATGCTCCGATGACCGTACGGCAATCGGCCGACGAACTCTCCCCCAGCTCTTTCTTTCCCTCTCTCCCTTTTTTTTTTCTGAAACAGAAAGCCAAATGAACTAAAAAAAAATCCTCAGCTATATATACAAGGCAAAAACTCAAAACGACGTCATTTAGGGAAAGACCCAAACCGACGCCGTTTCAGCCAAGGAGGATCGGCGCATTGACCCGGATCTGACCCGGGATCCGCGTAAACTGACCTGTTTTTCCAACATCTGCTGACCGGTCCAATTGAACCGTTTTGAACTGAACCGAATCGGTACTGAACCGTCCAGACCGAGCTGAACCGCCGGACCGAACCGCCTGATCGAACCGCACGTTGATCGGACCATTGACCGGTCCGATTTAGGTAAAAAAAATTTTTTATTATTTTTATATATTATTTTATTAATATTTATGTATGTTAAAATATTTATATTTGTTAGATTAAATGATGAAATTATGATTAAATTTTTTTATGTAATTATGTTAATATACTTTAAAAACAATTATATAAAAATAAGTTTAATAATAATACTAAAGTAATAAAAAATGAAAGAAAATAAAATTTTTATCCGACGATGAGATTCAAAGGTATTCCGAGTAGTGATGCCTGCAAAATCTCTAGGTGAGAAGATTTTTTTTAAAATACTACCAGCGTATTGGAGTATTTACAAAAAATTTTCAATACAGTAAAAATTTCTTTTTTATTAATAATTAAAAATTGGTTAATAAATTAAAAATATAAGTAATAAAAATATGAAGAAAAGAAATTTAATCCAATGATGAGATTCTAAAAGTATTCCGAGTAGAGATGCTTTAAGAAATCTCTAGGTAAGAAGATTTTTTGTAAAATATTACCAGCGTATTAGAATATTTATAGAAAATCTCCAATATTTATAGACTGTTGCGTAGACCCTAAAATTATCTTTTTAATAAATTTTAATTAATTTTAAGATTTCACTAAAAAGATATGCTTTAATAGGTGGCCAATCGCACCTAGCCAAAAAGATATTAGACTCCGTTATTTTTTTATTTTGTTTTCTTATTCGTCGGGCGGACACAAAACCGTTACGACACAGTCCGATCTTAGACTGGGAATGAACTCTGTATGCTTAGACTAGGAATAAACTTCGTACAACTAAGTCAACCAATGAAACGAGCATGCAGGCACTCAGCCGACCAGAGGGGTAGGATGCGCAAGCCGAGGATCGATCGGGTCTCCCTCTGCGTCCTGTCGAACCTGCTACCACAACCTTCAATCTGATCCAATCTTAGATAAAAAATGAACTCTGTATGCCTAAGCCAACTGACGAAACAACCGGGCGGACGGGCACTACGTCGGCTAGAGAGGTGGCATGCACAAGCCGTGGATCGATAGGGTGGTAGGCGGGTTTAGGCACATCTTCATATTTCTGCAATGCCAATGCCATTTTTATGGCTTGTAAATTCATACAATGGTCCCTTAAGCCTTCATGTGAAGTTTCATGGCAAGACGACTCGTTTTCTATTTTTCACGATTTTCAAAACTTTTTATGGTTCGAGATTTTTTAAAACTTTTTAGAAGGAGTTTTGGCCCCAAAGACGTGATCCTTGTATTTTTGTTGGCATGCACAAAACAATTCAGCTAATAACTCGAAGTGTACAAGATTTTGTGACCATTTGAAAAAAGTAACCCCATTTCAGACACTTTAATGGCTACCAGCAGCAAACCTGTAAAATCTGAAATACTCTTTAAGGGGGTGTGAGTTCTCGAGGTTTGATGAGGGATAGGGGGCCAATATAAGGGCCAAGTACCAGCACCCGTCGCACATCATGTGCGCACACCCCTCGGCCCGCCTTAATTACTTAAACCCCAATTTCGTCGATCAAGTTCTCCGATGATGCCCCGACTATGGTGCCTCGGGCGAAAAAAAATGCTGCACCAGCACATGCTCGAGCCCAGCATGTGCTGTCACAACCCTCGATCCGGTCCGATCTTAGACTGGGAATGAACTTCGTATGCTTAGACTGGGAATGAACTCCGTATGCCTAAGTCAAACCACGAAACGAGCCTGCGGGCACTCAGCCGGCTAGAGGGGCAAGATGCGAAAGTCGGGGATCGACCAGGTCCCCCTCTGCGTGCTGTCAATCCTGTTACCCTCGATCCGATCTTAGACTATGAATATACTCTGTATGCTTAGATTGGGAATGAACTCCGTATGACTAAGTGAACCCATGAAACGAGCGTGCGAGTGCTCAGCCGACCAGAGGGGCAGGATGCGCAAGCCGAGTCTCCCTCTGCATGCTATCAATCTTGCTACTGCAACCCTCGGTCCGGTCTGATCTTAGACTGGGAATGAACTCCGTATGCCTAAGCTAACCAACGAAACGAGCGGGCAGGCGGACACTACGCCGGCTAGAGGGGCGGGATGCGCAAGCCGTGGATCGGTAGGGTGATAGGTGGGTTTAGCCACATCTTTATATTTCTACCATGCCAATGCCATTTTTATGGCTTGTAAATTCATACAATGGTCCCTTAAGCCTTCATGTGAAGTTTCATGGCAAGACGACTCGTTTTCTATTTTTCACGATTTTCAAAACTTTTTACAGTTCGAGATTTTTTAAAATTTTTTTTGAAGGAATTTTGGCTCCAAACTTGGTAGACGTGATCCTTGTATTTTTTTGGGCATCCATAAAAAAATTCAACTAAAATATCGAAGTGTACAAGATTTTGTGACCATTTGAAAAAAGTGTCCCCATTTCAGACACTTTAATGGCTACTGGCAGCAAACCTATAAAATCTCAAATGCTCTTTAAAGGGGTGTGAGTTCTTGAGGTTTGATGAGGGATAAGGGGCCAATATAAGGGCCAAGTACCAGCACCCATCGCACATCATGTGTGCACACCCCCCGGCCCCCCCAATCGTCGGAACCCTAATGCCGCCGGTCAGGTTCTCCGGTGATGCTCTGGTGATGGTGCTCCGGGTGAAAAAAAATGTGGCACCAGCACATGCCCGAGCCCAGCATTTGCTGTCACAACCGTCGGTCTGGTCTGATCTTAGACTAGGAATGAACTCCGTATGCTTAGACTAGGAATGAACTCTGTATCCCTAAGTCAACCCACGAAATAAGCGTGCAGGTGCTCAGCCGACCAGAGGGGCAGGATACGCAAGCTGGGGATCGACCGGGTCCCCTTCTGTGCGCTGTCAATCCTCTTACCCTTGGTCCAGTCTGATCTTAGACTGGGAATGAACTCTGTATGCTTAGACTGGGAATGAACTCCGTATAACTAAGTCAACCCACGAAACGAACGTGCGGGTGCTTAGTTGGCCAGAGGGGCATGATGCGTAAGTCGGGGATCGGTCGGGTCTCCCTCTGCGTGCTACCGATCCTGTTGTTGCAACCCTCAGTCTTGTCCAATGTTAGACTGGGAATGAACTCCTTATGCCTAAGCCAACCGATGAAACGAGCAGGCTGGCGGGCACTACGCCGACTAGAGAAGCGGGATGCGAAAGCCGTGGATCGATAGGGTGGTAGGTGGGTTTCGGCACATCTTCATATTTCTGCCATGCCAATGCCATTTTTATGGCTTGTAAATTCATACAATGGTCCCTTAAGCCTTCATGTGAAGTTTCATGGCAAGACGACTCGTTTTCTATTTTTCACGATTTTTAAAACTTTTTACAGTTCAGGATTTTTTCAAATTTTTTTACAGGGAGTTTTGGTCCCAAACTTGGTAGATGTGATCCTTGTATTTTTGTTGGCATGCACAAAAAACTTCATCTAAAAACTCGAAGTGTACAAGACTTTGTGACCATTGGAAAAAAGTGTCCCCATTTCAAACACTTTAATGGCTATTGGCAGCAAACCAGTAAAATCTCAAATGCTCTTTGAGGGGGTGTGAGTTCTCAAGGTTTGATGAGGGATAAGGGGCCAATATAAGGGCCAACTACCAGCATCCATCGCATATCATGTGCGCACACCCCCCCGCCCCCCCAATCGTCAGAACCCCAATGCCGCCGATAAGGTTTTTCAACGATGCTCCGGTGATGGTGCCTCGAGCGAAAAAAAATACGACACCAGCACTTGCCTGAGCCCAGCATGTGCTGCCGCAACCCTCGGTCCGATCTGATCTTAGACTGGGAATGAACTTCGAATGCCTAAGTCACCCCACGAAATGAGCATGCGGGCGCTCAGCCGGCCAGAGGGGCAGGATACGCAAGCCGGGGATCGATCGGATCCCCTTCTACGTGCTATCAATCCTGGTACCCTCAATCTGGTCTGATCTTAGAGTAGGAATGAACTCTGTATGCTTAGACTGGGAATGAACTCCTATAACTAAGTCAACCCACGAAACGAGCATGCGGGCACTCAGCCGCCCAGAGGGGCAGGATGCGCAAGTCGAGAATTGGTCGGGTCTCCCTCTGCGTACTGTCGATCTTGCTGCCGTAACCCTCAGTCTGATCCAATCTTAGACTGGGAATGAACTCCGTCTGCCTAAGCCAACCGATGAATTGAGCGAGCGGGCAGGTACTATACCGACCAGAGAGGCAGGATGCGTAAGCCGTGGATCGATAGGGTGGTAGGTGGGTTTAGGCACATCTTCATATTTTTGCTGTGCCAATGCAATTTTTATGGCTTGTAAATTCATACAATGGTCCCTTAAGCCTTCACGTGAAGTTTCATGGCAAGACGACTCATTTTTTATTTTTCATGATTTTCAAAACTTTTTACGGTTTAGGATTTTTTAAATTTTTTTTAGAAAGAGTTTTGGCCCAAAACTTGGTAGACGTGATCCTTGTATTTTTTTTGGCATGCAAAAAAAACTTCAGCTAAAAGCTCGAAGTGTACAAGATTTTGTGATCATTTGAAAAAAGAGTTTCCATTTCAGATACTTTAATGGCTACTGGCAGCAAACCTATAAAATCTCAAATGCTCTTTAAGGGGGTGTGAGTTCTCAAGGTTTGATGAGGGATAGGGGACCAATATAAGGGCCAAGTACCAGCACCCATCGCACATCATGTGCGCACACCCCTCGGCCCCCCAATCATCGGAACCCCAATGCCGTCGGTCAGGTTCTCCGGCGATGCTCCGTCGATGGTGCCTCGGGCGAAAAAAAATACGTCACCATCACATGCCTGAGCCCAGCGTGTGCTGCTGCAACCTTCGATCCAATCCGATCTTAGACTGGGAATGAACTCCGTATGCCTAAGTCAACCCACGAAACGAGCGTGCGGGTGCTCAGCCGACCAGAGGGGAAGGATGCACAAGTCGAGGATCGACCGGGTCCCCCTCTACGTGCTGTCGATCCTGCTACCCTCGGTCTGGTCTGATCTTAGACTGGGATTGAACTCTGTATGCTTAAACTGGGAATGAACTCCGTATAACTGAGTCAACCCACGAAACGATCGTGCGGGTGCTCAGTCGGTTAGAAGGGTAGGATGTGCAAGCTGGCAATCGATCGGGTCTCGCTCTATGTGCTACTGATCTTGCTACCGCCACCCTCAGTCTGGTCCAATCTTAAACTGGGAATGAACTCCGTATGCCTAAGCCAACCGACAAAATGAATGGGCGGGCAGGCACAAGGTCGACCAGAGAGACGGGATGTGCAAGCCGTCGATCGATAGGGTGGTAGGTGGGTTTAGGCACATCTTCATATTTTTGCCATGCCAAAGCCATTTTTATGGGTTGTAAATTCATACAATGGTCCTTTAAGCCTTCATGTGAAGTTTCATTACAAGACGAGTCATTTTTTATTTTTCATGATTTTCAAAACTTTTTACGGTTCAGGATTTTTTAAACTTTTTTTAGAAGGATTTTTGGCCCCAAACTTTGTAGACGTGATCCTTTTATTTTTTTTGGCTTGCACAAAAAAATTCAGCTAAAAACTCGAAGTGTACAAGATTTTGTGACCATTTGAAAAAAGTGTCCCCATTTCAGACACTTTAATGGCTACTGGCAGCAAACCTGTAAAATCTCAATTGCTCTTTAAGGGGGTGTGAGTTCTCGATGTTTGATGAGGGACTGAGGGCCAATATAAGGGCCAAGTACCAGCACCCATCCCACATCATGTGCGCACACCACCTGGCCCCCCCAATCGTCGGAACCCCAATGCTGTCGGTTAGGTTCTCCGACGATGCTCCTGCGATGGTGCCCCAGGCGAAAAAAAATATGACACTAGCACATACTCGAGCCCAGCATGTGCTGCTGCAACCCTCGGTCTGGTCCGATCTTAGACTGGGAATGAACTCCGTATGCCTAAGTCAACCCACAAAAGTAGCATACGAGCACTCAGCCGACCAGAGGGGTAGGATGCGCAAGCCGAGGATCGGTTGGGTCCCCCTCTGCGTGCTGTCAATCCTGTTACCCTCGGTCCAGTCTGATCTTAGACTGGGAATGAACTTCGTATGCTTAGACTGGGAATGAACTCCGTATAACTAAGTCAACCCACGAAATGAACGTGCGGGCACTCAGCCGGCCAGAGGGGCAGGATGCGTAAGCCAGGGATCGACCAGGTCTCCCTCTCCGTGCTGCCGATCTTGCTGCCGCAACCCTCAGTTTGGTCCAATCTTAGACTGGGAATGAACTTCGTATGCCTAAGCCAACCGATGAAGCAAGCGGAAGAACGAGCACTACGCCAACCAGAGAAGCGGGATGCGAAAGCCGTGGATCGATAGGGTGGTAGGTGGGTTTAGGCACATCTTCATATTTCTGCCATGCCAATGCCATTTTTATGGCTTGTAAATTCATACAATGGTCCCTTAAGCCTTCATGTGAAGTTTCATGGCAAGACGACTCGTTTTCTATTTTTCACGATTTTCAAAACTTTTTACAGTTCGGGATTTTGTAAAATTTTTTTAGAAGGAGTTTTGGCCCCAAAGACGTGATCCTTGTATTTTTGTTGGCATGCACAAAAAAATTCAGCTAAAAACTCAAAGTCTACAAGATTTTGTGACCATTTGAAAAAAGTGTCCCCATTTCAGACACTCTAATGGCTACTGGCAACAAACTTGTAAAATCTCAAATGCTTTTTAAGGGGGTGTGAGTTCTCGAGGTTTGATGAGGGATAAGGGGCCAATATAAGGGCCAAGTGTCATGCCTTGGGTGGGCGCGCCAGGCACATCAGGCAGAACAGCAGGCGAGCCAGAGGTTGAAGCCCGCAGACCAGGCGTGCTAGGGGTATCTGTGCGCAAAGCCTAGCAAATGAGTTTAGAATGCCCGCCCAACTTGCAGGCCAGCCCGTGAGATGAAGGCCTGGCATACAAGTTGCCCGCACCACATCCAGAAGGGCCAAAGGTGCTGGATACGCAAGGGAAGCTTCTGGAAGTAGGCAGGATCAGCAGCAGCATCCTGGTAGATTTGGTTGACCCTGAAAATCAGGAGTTAGCATCCTGATTGATTGTAATCTGTATAATCCCATGATTTTAACCTTTATTCTAGGGATTTACCATTAAGTGTAAGCTGGAGCCTCAACTATAAATAGAGGGCTGCTCCACCCTTATTGGTACACCATCAAACACTTCTGTTTCAGTGAATACAAGAGCATTTCCAGAATTCTGCCTTCTTATCCTGTTTCTCTTTAACTTGCATAATCAGCGCCTCCCGTTGTTCTAGTGCCCGCACGGTTGTGTTTTAGGCTGACTTAGGCATAAAGGAGGAGATTCTAAGCCTAAGGCCGCACGGATTCTGAGTCTAAGGTCGGAGCCCGTGATAGTTGGTATCAGAGTAAGTTTGATTCTGCGTGTATGTGTTGTGCAGGTTAGATCGTGATTAAAGAGATGGCATCCCAAAGTGATGTTGCTAGCTAACAACCAGAGGCCTAGGAGCATGGGCATGGAAAAGGCAAGAAAGTCAGTTCTAGAGATATCTGGTCTACCATGGACGGTAGGCTGGGCAAGGTGGAGGTGACCATGGGCGACATGGGGGAGAAGCTTGAGGAAGTAGAGACTCACATTGCATCGCTAGACTCCATGGGGGAGGAGATCCAAAGTGAGCTGGAAGCTGCTCTCAACAAAGGCTTGGACGTGTTCACCAAAAAGAATCAGACCTTGGAGGCTGAAGTGCAGACCTTACGCGATGGCATTGAGGCCATGTGCCAACGGATGGAGGAGCTTACCAATGAGCTCGTTACTTGCAAGACTGCCATTGGGAATGGCATGTTTGCTGGAGTGTCCAAATCTGGATTGGATGTCCCCAAGCCTAAGGAGTTCAAGGGGACTAGGGCAGCTAAGGAAGTAGACAACTACCTTTGGGGTATGGAGCAGTACTTCCAGGCCATAGGCATGCAAGATGAGGTGATAAAGGTAAGCACCGCTGCTATGTATCTCACTGATGTAGCCTTATTGTGGTGGAGGCGCAGGTGTGATGATGTCAGGCGTGGGAGCGCCAAGATGGAACCTGGGCAGAGTTCCAAAAAGAGTTCAGAGAACAATTTTACCTGGAGTATGCCGATGATGAGGCGCGAGCAAAGTTGCACAGGCTGAGCCAGCAAGAAGACATAAGGGAGTATGTCTAGAAATTCTCTGAACTAATGCTACAGATCTCAGATCTAGGTGAGAAGGATGCCTTCTTTGCTTTCATGGATGGGCTGAAACCGTGGGTGAAGCACGAGCTACAAAGGAGAGGAGTTCATGACTTGGCTAAAGCCATGACTACTGCCGAGGCCTTGATAGAGTTCAAGCCTCTGAACAAGTTCGAGTCTTCCAAGCCCAAGAGTAAGGGCAGAGACGATAGGGATCAAAAGAAGTAGTCCAAGGGGAAGGACCGTGACCGGGAGTCCAAGGATGGAGACCGAGACCGTTCAACCAAGGATGGCGAGAGGAAGCCACTAGCAGGTAAGTGGAAAGCAAAAGGGGACTGAGAGCCACTAGCATGCTACCTATGTGGAGGGAGCCACATAGCATGTAATTACCCGCAGAAAGGCAAGCTGGCTACTATAGACAAGGAGTCTGACGAGGAGCCAGAGTCAAGGGCAGCAAAGCTTGGGTCATTGGTGCTCAATGCTATCCAGAGTATGGGGAGCCGCAAGCCAAAGGGCTTGATGTTTGTGGATCTGATGGTTACAGGTCAAAAGGTGAGCGCACTGGTGAACACAGGTGCCTCACATCTTTTTATTTCAGGTGATCGAGCCTGAAAGCTCAGACTGAAGGTGCAGAAAGGGACTGGTACCATTAAGACGGTGAACTCCAAGAAAGTTCCAGCCATTGGAGTAGCACGGGGAGTGGAGTTGCAGCTTGGAGACTGGAAAGGCAAGGAGACCATTGAGGTAATACCCCTTGATGACTATGAGTTTGTGATTGGGTTGGATTTCCTTGTTTGGATTAACGCCCTCTTTGTGCCTTTTGCCGATTGTGTTTGCATCTTGGATGCACGGTGTCAATGCCTTATGCCATTGAGGAAAGGGTCTGGAGTTGGGTCACGGGTGGTGTCAGCCATCCAATTTGCCAAGGCGGTAAGCAGACAAGAAGACACCTTCTTGGCAGCCCTGAAATATGATGAGCCAAAAGAGAAGGAGATCGAGTCACCCTTAGAGGTGCTAAAGGTGCTGAAGACCTTTAGTGATGTGATGCCCGCAAAGCTACCTAGCAAGCTACCACCTAAGAGGGAGGTGGACCACAAGATCGAGCTGGTGTCCGAGGCCAAGCCACCAGCTAGAGCCCTTTACCGAATGTTTCCACCAGAGTTGGAGGAGTTAAGGAAGTAGCTCAAAGAGTTAGTTAATGCTAGCTTCATCAGGCCATCGAAGGCACCCTATGGTGCATCGATTCTATTCCAATGCAAGCATGATGGGTCGTTACGACTGTGCATAGACTACCGAGCTTTGAACAAGTTGACCATCAAGAACAAGTACCCCATCCCACTCATTGCAGACTTGTTCGATCAACTAGGGAGCTCAAGGTGGTTCACCAAGCTGGATTTGAGGTCGGGCTACTATCAAGTCAGGATCACGGAGGGAGATGAGCCAAAGACAGCATGTGTCACTCGGTATGGTTCGTATGAGTTCTTGGTGATGTCTTTCAGAGTCACGAATGCCCCAGTAACATTCTGCACCCTTATGAACAAGGTACTTCAGTCATTCTTTGATCGGTTTGTTGTGGTTTATTTGGATGACATTGTGATCTACAGCCAGACTTTGGGAGAGCATGTAGACCACTTGAGATAGGTGTTCGAGGTGTTGCCGGCGCACAAGCTGTTTGTCAAGAGGGAGAAGTGCTCATTCACCCAGCAGGAGATCCCATTCCTTGGCCACATAGTGGGAGGTGGCAGGATACGCATGGATGAAGACAAGATACACGCCATCCTGGAGTGGCAACCGCCAGCCAAGGTCACTGAGTTGAGATTGTTCCTTAGGCTGGTTAACTACTATAGGCGCTTCATCAAAGGTCACTCAGCAATAGCCATGCCATTGACTGACTTGCTCAAGAAAGGGAGAGCATGGGAGTGGAGCGCAAGGTGCCAGGAAGCCTTTGACAAGTTGAAGCGGGCTGTGACCGAAGAGCCAGTCTTGGCCTTGCCAGACCATGCCAAGCCATATGAGCTACATACGGATGCATTAGACTTTGCCATAGGGGGCGTGTTGATGTAGGAGGGACGTCCAGTCGCGTTCGAGAGCAGGAAGCTGAATGAGACTGAACTTAAGTACACGGTCCAAGAGAAGGAGATGACTGCAGTGGTGCACTGCTTGCGCACTTGGCGCCATTACCTGTTGGGGTTGAGGTTCGTGGTGAGGACGGACAATGTGGTGACCAGCTACTTCCAGACGCAGAAGAAGCTATCCCCCAAGTAGGCAAGATGGCAAGATTTTCTTATGGAATTTGACTTTCAGATGGAGTACAAGCTGGGGCGGGCGAACCTAGTGGCAGACGCCCTGAGCAGGAAGGCTAATCTTGCTGCCATTAGCCAACCAGAGGGGTCACTGGTGCCATGCATCAAGGAGGGACTTGCGTATGATCCTACTGCCAAGACTTTAATGGAGTACACCCAGCAAGGTAAGACTAGGCGGTTTTGATTGCAGGATAGCTTGCTGTACACCAGGGGAAGTAGACTGTTTGTGCCACAGCATGGGAAGCTCCGCAAGGAAGTTTTGCAAGAATGTCATGATTCAAGGTGGGCTGGACACCCAGGAGTGAGCCACACCTTGGCGCTGATCGAGGACCAGTACTACTGGTCGCACATGAAGGACGATGTGGAGGCCTATGTGAAGACTTGTCTTGTGTGCCAACAGGACAAGGTGGAGCTCAAGAAACCAGGCAGTCTCTTGGAGCCATTGCCAGGGCCAGAGTGACCATGGAAGAGTGTTTCTCTGGACTTTATAGTCGATCTACCCAAAGCAGAAGGGTTTGGAAGCATCATGGTGGTGGTGGACAGGTTTTCCAAGTATGGAATCTTCATTCCAGCAACCAAAGAGTGCCTAGCCGAGGAGGCAGCTCGATTGTTCCTAAAGAACATGGTTAAGTACTGGGGAGTGTCGATGACCATTGTTAGTGATCGGGACGGGCGATTCATAGGCAAGTTCTGGACTGAGTTGTTCAAGCTGTTGGGGTCAGACTTGAACTTTTCCACCAGCATGCATCCGCAGACCGATGGGCAAATAGAATGAGTGAATGGACTATTGGAAGTCTACCTCAGGCACTATGTGAGTGCCACACAAAGGGATTGGCCAAAGCTGCTAGATATCGCATAGTTTTCCTACAACTTGCAAAGGAGCGAGGCAATGAACCAGAGCCCATTTGAGGTTGTGACAAGGCAACAACCACTAACGCCCGGTTCGATTGCTGCAGGTTATACAGGGTCGAATCCAGCAGGATACAAGTTTGCCAAGGCATGGCAGGAGCAAACTGACTTGGCCAAAGTTTGTCTACACAAGGCGACCAAGAGGTTGAAGAATTGGGCAGACCAGAATAGGTGGGACGTGCAGTTCCAGGTTGGAGACTTGGTGTTGGTGAAGCTGCATCCCATTGTGTGCCATAGGGGGCTGCACAAAGGCCTAGTTCTGAGGTATGAGGGACCTTTCCGAGTAGTCAAAAGGGTAGGCAAGGTTGCCTACAAGCTGGATATGCCACCCAAGCTGAGGGTACACCCGGTGTTCCATGTGAGCATGCTCAAGCCGTTCCATGAGGATGAGGGAGATCCAAGATGGGCAAAGTCAAAGTGTGCACCATTGGGAGCAAAGGGCTCATATGAGAAGGAGGTCCAAAGAATCATAGCTGACTGGGAGGTGAGACGGAAGAACTATCAGCCAAGACATGAGTACTTAGTGCGCTGGAAGGGACTTCCAAATAGTGAAGTGAGCTGGGAACCAGCAGAAGACTTATGGCAGTTCGGGGACAAGATCAGGTAGTACCATGCAGAAGATGCAACGAAGGTGTTACACAATCAGGTGGGGGAGAATGTCACACACTGGGCGGGCGCGCCAGGCACATCAGGCAAACCAGCAGGCGAGCCAGAGGTTGAGGCCCGCAGACCAGGCGTGCTGGCGGGTATCTGTGTGCAAAGCCTAGCAAACAAATTCAGAACGCCCGCCCAACTTACAGGCCAACCCGTGAGACCAAGGCATGGCATACAAGCTGCTCGTACCACATCCATAAGGGCCCAAGGTGCTGGATACGTAAGGGAAGCTTCTGGAAGCAGGTAGGATCAGCAGCAGCATCCTGGCAGATTTGGTTGACCCTGAAAATCAGGAGTTAGCATCCTGATTGAATGTAATCTGTATAATCCCATGATTTTACCCTTTATTCTAGGGATTTGCCATTAAGTGTAAGCTGGAGCCTCAACTATAAATAGAGGGCTGTTCCACCCTTATTGGTACACCATCAAACACTTCTGTTTCAGCGAATACAAGAGCATATCTAGAATTCTGCCTTCTTATCCTATTTCTCTTTAACTTGCGTAATCAGCCCTTCCCGTTGTTCTAGTGCCCGCACGGTTGTGTTTTAGGCTGACTTAGGCATAAAGGAAGAGACTCCAAGCCTAAGGTCACACGGATTCTGAGTCCAAGGTCAGAGCCCGTGACACAAGTACCAGCACCCATCTCACATCATGTGTGCACACCCCCCGACCCCCCCAATTTCCGGAACCCCAATGCCGCCGGTCAGATTTTCCAATGATGCTCCGGTGATGGTGCCCCAGGTGAAAAAAAATATGACACCAGCACATGCCCGAGCCCAGCATGTGCTACCGCAACCCTCGGTCCGATCTGATCTTAGACTGGGAATGAACTCTGTATGCCTAAGTCAATCCATGAAACGAGCGTGCGGGTGCTCAACCGACCAGAGGGGTAGGATGCACAAGTTGGGGATCGACCAGGTCCTCTTTTTTGTGTTGCCGATCCTGCTACCCTCGATCCGGTCTGATCTTAGACTGGGAATGAACTCCGTATGCTTAGACTGGGAATGAACTCCGTATAACTAAGTCAACCCACGAAACGAGCGTGCGGGCGCTCAGTTGGCCAGAGGGGCAGGATGCATAAGCCAAGGATCGATCGGGTCTCCCTCTACGTGCTGCTGATCTTGCTACTGTAACCCTCAGTCCAATCCGATCTTAGACTGGGAATGAACTCCGTATGCCTAAGCCAACTGACGAAACGAGCGGGCGGGCGGGCACCATGCTGGCTAGAGAGGCGGGATGCGCAAGCCATGGATCGATAGGGTGGTAGGTGGATTTAAGCACATCTTCATATTTCTGCCTTGCCAATGCCATTTTTATGGCTTGTAGATTCATACAATGGTCCCTTAAGCCTTCATGTGAAGTTTCATGGCAAGACGACTCATTTTTTATTTTTCACGATTTTTGAAACTTTTTACGGTTCAAGATTTTTTAAAGTTTTTTTAGATGGATTTTTGGCCCCAAACTTGGTAGACGTGATCCTTGTATTTTTTTTGGCATGCACAAAAAAATTCAGCTAAAAACTCGAAGTGTACAAGATTTTGTGACCATTTGAAAAAAGTGTCCCCATTTTAGACACTTTAATGGCTACTGGTAGCAAACCTATAAAATCTCAAATGCTCTTTAAAGGGGTGTGAGTTCTCGATGTTTGATGAGGGATAGGGGGCCAATATAAGGGCCATGTGCTAGCACCCATCGCACATCTTGTGCGCACACCCCCCCCGGCCCCCCCAATCGCCAGAACCCCAATGCCATCGGTCAGGTTCTCCGACGATGCTCTGGTGATGGTGCCCCGGGCAAAAAAAAATGCAGCACCAGTATGTGCTGTCGCATCCCTCGGTCTACTCCGATCATAGATTGGGAATGAACTCCATATGCTTAGACTAGGAATGAACTCTGTATGCCTAAGTCAACCCATGAAATGAGCGTACGGGCGCTCAGTCAGCCAGAGGGCGAGGATGTGCAAGCCGAGGATCAGTTGGGTCCCTCTTTGCGTGCTGTCGATCCTACTACCCTTGATCCAGTCTGATCTTAGACTAGGAATGAACTTCGTATGCTTAGACTGGGAATGAACTCCGTATAACTAAGTCAACCCACAAAACGAGTGTCCGGGTGCTCAGCCA
Organism: Durio zibethinus; assembly: GCF_047325235.1. Lineage (NCBI taxonomy): Eukaryota > Viridiplantae > Streptophyta > Magnoliopsida > Malvales > Malvaceae > Durio > Durio zibethinus. Next base: position 22,326,206 of record NC_143181.1, read on the forward strand.
ACCAGAGGGGTAGGATGCGCAAACCAAGGATTGGCCGGGTCTCCCTCTGCGTGCTGTCGATCCTATTGCCTCAACCTTCAGTCTGGTCTGATCTTAGACTGGAATGAACTCCGTATGCCTAAGCCAACCGATGAAAAGAGCGGGAGGGCGGGCACTACACCGGCCAGAGAGGTGGGCTGCGCAAGCCATGGATCGATAGGGTGGTAGGTAGGTCTAGGCACATCTTCATATTTTTGCCGTGCCAATGCCTTTTTTGTGGCTTCTAAATTCATACAATGGTTCCTTAAGCCTTCATGTGAAGTTTCATGGCAAGACACTCGTTTTCTATTTTTCATGATTTTTGAAACTTTTTACCGTTCAAGATTTTTTAAAATTTTTTTAGAAGGAGTTTTGGCCCCAAACTTGGTAGACGTGATCCTTGTATTTTTGTTGGCAAGCACAAACATATTCAACTAAAAACTCAAAGTGTACAAGATTTTGTGACCATTTGAAAAAAGTGTCCCCATTTCAGACACTTTAATGGCTACTGCCAACAAACCTGTAAAATCTCAAATGTTCTTTAAGGGGGTGTAAGTTCTCGAGGTTTGATGAGGGATAAGGGGCCACTATAGGGGCCAATATAAGGGCCAAGTACCAGTACCCATCGCACAACATGTGCGCACACCCCATCCGACCCCCCCAATTGTCAAAACCCCAATGCCGTCAATCAGGTTCACCAACGATGCTCCGGTGATGGTGCCCCGGGCAAAAAAAAATACGACACCAGCACATGCCTGAGCCCAGCATGACCTATCGCAACCCTCGATCCGATCTGATCTTAGACTGGGAATGAACTTCATATGCTTAGACTGGGAATGAACTCCGTATGCCTAAGTCAACCCATGAAACGAGCGTGCGGGCACTCAACCGGCCAGAAGGGCAGGATGCATAAGTCGGGGATCGATCGGGTCCCCCTCTGCGTGTTATCGATCTTCTTACCCTCCGATATTAGACTGGGAATGAACTTCGTATCCTTAGACTGGGAATGAACTCCATATAACTAAGTCAACCCACGAAACGAGCGTGCGGGCGCTCAGCCGGCCAGAGGGGCAAGATGCGCAAGCCGGGGATCGGCCGAGTCTCCCTCTACGTGTTGCTGATCCTGCTACTGTAACCCTCAATTTTGTTCGATCTTAGACTGGGAATGAACTCTATATGACTAAGCCAACAGACGAAACGAACGGGCGGGAAGGCACTACACCGGCCAGAGAGGCGGGATGCACAAGCCGTGGATCGATAGGGTGGTAGGTGGGTTTAGGCACATCTTCATATTTCTACCATGCCAATGCCATTTTATGGCTTGTAAATTCATACAATGGTCCCTTAAACCTTCATGTAAAGTTTCATGGCAAGACGACTCGTTTTCTATTTTTCATGATTTTTTAAATTTTTTACGGTTCGAGATTTTTTAAAGTTTTTTTAGAAGGAGTTTTGGTCCCAAACTTGGTAGACGTGATCCTTGTATTTTTGTTGGCAGGCATAAGAAAATTCAGCTAAAAACTCCAAGTGTACAAGATTTTGTGACCATTTGAAAAAAGTGTCCCCATTTCAGACACTTTAATGGCTACTGGCAGCAAACCTATAAAATCTCAAATGCTCTTTAAGGGGGTGTGAGTTCTCGAGGTTTGATGAGGGATAGTGGGCCAATATAAGGGCCAAGTACCAGCACCCATTGCACATCATGTGTGCACACCCCCCGGCCCCCCAATCGTCGGAACCCCAATGCCGCTGGTCAGGTTCTCCGGCGATGCTCCGTTGATGGTACCCTGGGCGAAAAAAATGTGGCACCAGCACATGCCCAAGCCCAGCATGTGCTATCGCAACCCTCAGTCCGATCCGATCTTAGACTGGGAATGAACTCCGTATGCCTAAGTCAATCCACGAAACAAGCATGTGGGCACTTAGCCTGCCAGAGGGGCAGGATGCGCAAGCCGGGGATCGACTGGGTCCCCCTCTGCGTGCTACCGATCCTGCTACCCTCGGTCCAGTCTGATCTTAGACTGGGAATGAACTTCGTATAACTAAGTCAACCCACGAAACGAGAGTGCGGGCACTCAGCCGACCAGAGGTGCAGGATACGCAAGCCGAAGATCGGATGGGTCTCCTTCTTCGTCCTATCGATCCTGCTACCGCAACCTCGGGTCTGGCCTGATCTTAGATTGGGAATGAACTCCGTATGCCTAAGCCAACCGACGAAACAAGCGGGCAGGCGGGCACTACGCCGGCCAGAGAGGCGGGATGCGCAAGCCATGGATCGATATGGTGGTAAGTGCGTTTAGGCACATCTTCATATTTCTGCCATGCCAATGCCATTTTTATGGCTTGTAAATTCATACAATGGTCCCTTAAGCCTTCGTGTGAAGTTTCATGGCAAGACGACTCGTTTTCTATTTTTCACGATTTTTGAAACTTTTTACGGTTTAGGATTTTTTTAAATTTTTTTAAAAGGAGTTTTGGCCCCAAACATGGTAGACGTGATCCTTGTATTTTTGTTGGCATGCTCAAAAGAATTCAGCTAAAAACTCGAAGTGTACAAGATTTTGTGACCATTTGAAAAAAGTGTCCCCATTTCCAACACTTTAATGGCTACTGGCAGCAAACCTGTAAAATCTCAAATGCTCTTTAAGGGGGTGTGAGTTCTCGAGGTTTGATGATGAATAGGGGGCCAATATAAGGGCCAAATATCAACACCCATTGCACATCATGTGTGCACCCCCCGGCCCCCCAATCGTCGGAATCGCAATACTGTCGGTCAGGTTCTCCGACGATGCTCCGGCGATGGTGACCCAGGCGAAAAACAATGTGGCACCAGCACATGCTCAAGCCCAGCTTGTGCTGTCACAACCCTCGGTCCGGTCCGATCTTAGACTGGGAATAAACTCTGTATGCCTAAGTCAACCCACAAAACGAGCTTGTGGGTGCTCAGCCGGCCAGAGGGGCAGGATGCGCAAGCCGAGGATCAATCGGGCCCCTATCTACGTGCTGCCGATCCTGCTACCCTCAGTCCGGTTCGATCTTAGATTGGGAATGAACTCTGTATAACTAAGTCAACCCATGAAACGAGCGTGCGGGCGCTCAGCTGGCCAAAGGGGCAAGATGCGCAAGCCGGGGATCGACCGGGTTTCCCTCTACGTGCTGCCGATCTTACTGCCGCAACCCTCGGTCTGGTCCAATCTTAGATTGGGAATGAACTCCGTATGCCTAGGCCAACCGACGAAACGAGCGGGCGGGCGGGCACTATGCCGGCCAGAGAGGAGGGATGCGCAAGCCGTAGATCGATAGGGTGGTAGGTGGGTTTAGGCACATATTCATATTTTTGCCATGCCAATGCCATTTTTATGGCTTGCAAATTCATACAATGGTCCCTTAAGCCTTCATGTGAAGTTTCATGGCAAGACGACTCGTTTTCTATTTTTCTCGATTTTTGAAACTTTTTATGGTTCGAGATTTTTTAAAATTTTTTTAGAAGGAGTTTTGGCCCCAAAACTTGGTAGACATGATCCTTTTATTTTTCTTGAATGCACAAAAACATTCAGCTAAAAACTTGAAGTGTACAAGATTTTGTGACCATTTGAAAAAAGTGTCCCCATTTCAGACACTTTAATTGCTACTGCAGCAAACCTGTAAAATCTCAAATGCTCATTAAGGGGGTGTGAGTTCTCGAGGTTTGATGAGGGATAGGGGGCCAATATAAGGGCCAAGTGCCAGCACCCATCGTACATCTTGTGCGCACACCCCTCCGGCCCCCCCAATCGTCGGAACCCCAATGCCGTCGGTTAGGTTCTCCGGTGATGCTCTAGAGATGGTGCCGCGGGCGAAAAGAAAAGCAGCACCAGCACATGCCCGAGCCTAGCATGTGCTACCCAACCCTTGGTCTGATCCGATCTTAGACTGGGAATGAACTCTGTATGCCTAAGTCAACCCACGAAACGAGCGTACAGGCGCTCAGCCGGCCAGAGGGTAGGATGCGTAAGTCGGGGATCGGTCGAATCCCCCTCTGCGTGTTGCCGATCTACTACCCTCGGTCCGGTCTGATCTTACACTGGGAATGAACTCTGTATAACTAAGTCAAACCATAAACTCTGTATAACTAAGTCAACCCATGAAACAAGCGTACGGGCGTTCAGCCGGCTAGAGGGGCAGGATGCACAAGTCGAGGATCGATCGGGTCTCCCTCTACATGCTACCGATCCTACTGTCACAACCTTCGGTCCGGCCTGATCTTAGATTGGGAATGAACTTTGTATACCTAAGCCAACTGACGAAACGAGCGGACGGGCGGGCAGTACACCGACCAGAGAGACGGGATGCACAAGTCATGGATCGATAAGGTGGTAGGTGGGTTTAGGCACATCTTCATATTTCTGCCATGCCAATGGCATTTTTATGGCTTGTAAATTCATACAATGGTCCCTTAAGCCTTCATGTGAAGTTTCATGGCAAGACGATTCGTTTTCTATTTTTCATGAGTTTTGAAACTTTTTACGGTTTGGGATTTTTTAAAATTTTTTAGAAGGAGTTCTGGCCCCAAACTTAGTGGACGTGATCCTTGTATTTTTGTTGGCATGCACAAAAAAATTCAGCTAAAAACTCCAAGTGTACAAGATTTTGTGACCATTTGAAAAAAGTGTCCCCATTTCAGACACTTTAATGGCTACTGGCAGCAAACCTGTAAAATCTTAAATGCTCTTTAAGGGGGTGTGAGTTCTCGAGGTTTGACGAGGGATAGGGGGCCAATATAAGGGCCAAGTACCAGCACCCATCGCACATCATGTGCGCACACCCCCCGGGCCCCCCCAATCGTCGGAAACCCAATGTCGCCTATCAGGTTCTCTGACGATGCTCCGACGATGATGCCCCGGGCGAAAAAAAATGTGGCACCAGCACATGCCCAAGCCCAGCATGTGCTGCCGCAACCCTCGATCCGGTCCGATCTTAGACTGGGAATGAACTCTGTACACTTAGACTGGGAATGAACTCCGTATGCCTATGTCAACCCACGAAACGAGCGTACGAGTGCTCAGCCGGCCAGAGGGGCAGGATGCGCAAGCCAAGGATTGGCCGGGTCCCCCTCTGCATGCTGCCGATCCTGCTACCCTCATTCTGGTCTGATCTTAGACTGGGAATGAACTCCGTATAACTAAGTTAACCCATGAAACGAGCGTACGGGCGCTTAGCCGACCAGAAGGGCAGGATGCACAAGCCGCGGATTGACTGGGTCTCCCTCTGCGTGTTGCCGATCCTGCTGCCACAACCCTCAGTCCAGTCCAATCTTAGACTGGGAATGAACTTCGTTTGCCTAATTCAACCGACGAAACGAGCGGGCGGGCAGACACTACGCCGGCCAGAGAGACGGGATGCGCAAGCCATGGATCGATAGGGTGGTAGGTGGGTTTAGGCACATCTTCATATTTCTGCCATGCCAATGCCATTTTTATGGCTTGTAAATTCATAAAATGGTCCCTTAAGCCTTCATGTGAAGTTTCATGGCAAGATGACTCGTTTTCTATTTTTCACGATTTTCAAAACTTGTTAAGGTTCGGGATTTTTTAAAATTTTTTTAGAAGGAGTTTTGGCTCCAAACTTGGTAGACGTGATCCTTGTATTTTTTTTGGCCCTTATATTGGCCCCCTATCTCTCATCAAACCTCGAGAACTCACACCCCCTTAAAGAGCATTTGAGATTTTACAGGTTTGCTGCCAGTAGCCATTAAAGTGTTTGAAATGGGGACACTTTTTTCAAATGGTCACAAAATCTTGTACACTTCGAGTTTTTAGCTGAATTTTTATATGCATGCCAACAAAAATACAAGGATCAGATGTACCAAGTTTGGGGCCAAAACTTTTTCTAAAAAAATTTTAAAAAATCCCAAACCATAAAAAGTTTCAAAAATCGTGAAAAATAGAAAACGAGTTGTTTTGCCATGAAACTTCACATGAAGGCTTAAGGGACAATTGTATGAATTTACAAGCCATAAAAATGGCATTGGCATGGCAGAAATATGAAGTTGTGCCTAAACCCACCTACCACCCTATCGATCCACGACTTGCGCATCCCGTCTCTCTGGCCGGCGTAATGCCTGCCCGTCCGCTCGTTTCGTCGATTGGCTTAGGCATACGGAGTTCATTCCCAGTCTAAGATCAGACCAAATTGAGGTTGCGATAATAGGATCGGTAGAACGTAGAGGGAGACCCGACTGATCCCAGGCTTGCGCATCCTGCCCCTCTGGCCGACTGAGTGCCTGCATGCTCGTTTTATGGGTTGACTTAGTTATACGGAGTTCATTCCCAGTCTAAGCATACGGAGTTCATTCCCAATCTAAGATCAGACCAGACTGAGGGTAACAGGATCGGCAGCACGAATAGGGGGACCCAGTCGATCCCAGCTTGCGCATCCTACCCCTCTGGCCGGTTGAGCGCCCGCACATTCATTTTATGGGTTGACTTAGGCATACGGAGTTCATTCCTAGACTTAAGCATACAGAGTTCATTCCCAGTCTAAGATCGGACCAGATGGAGGGTTACGATAGCACATACTAGGCTCGAGCATGTGCTGGTGTCGCATTTTTTTCGCCTGGGGCACCATCCTCGGAGGATCATCGGAGAACCTGACCAGCGGCATTGGGGTCCTAACGATGGGGGGGCTGGGGGGTGTGTGCACATGATGTGCGATGGGTGTTGGTACTTGGCCCTTATATTGGCCCCCTATCTCTCATCAAACCTCGAGAACTCACACCCTCTTAAAAAGTATTTAAGTTTTACAGGTTTACTGCCAGTAGCCATTAAAGTGTCTGAAATGGGGACACCTTTTTCAAATGATCACAAAATCTTGTACACTTCGAGTTTTTAGTTGAAGTTTTTTGTGCATGCCAAAAAAAATACAAGAATCACGTCTACCAAGTTTGGGGCCAAAACTCTTTCTAAAAAAATTTAAAAAAATCCCAAATCGTAAAAGGTTTCAAAAATCGTGAAATATAGAAAACGAGTTGTCTTGCCATGAAACTTCACATGAAGGCTTAAAGGACCATTGTATGAATTTACAAGCCATAAAAATGGCATTGGCATAGCAGAAATATAAAGATGTGCCTAAACCCACCTACCACCCTATCGATCTACGGCTTGCGCATACCGCCTCTCTGGCCGACGTAGTGCCCACCTGCCCGCTCGTTTCATCGGTTGGCTTAGGCATACGGAGTTCATTCCTAGTCTAAGATTAGATCAGACTGAAGGTTGTGGCAGTAGGATCGGTAGCACGCAGAGGGAGACCCGATCGATCTTGACTTGCGCATCCTGCCCCTCTGGCCGGCTGAGCGCCCACACACTCGTTTCATGAGTTGACTTAGTTATACAGAGTTCATTCCCAGTCTAAGCATATAGAGTTCATTCCCAGTCTAAGATCGGATCGGATCGAGGGTAGCAAGATCGACAGCACGTAGAGGAGGACTCGGTTGATCCCCGACTTGTGCATTTTGCCATTCTGGCTGGCTGAGCACCCGTACGCTCATTTCATGGGTTAACTTAGGCATACGGAGTTCATTCCCAGTCTAAGATCAGACCAGATCAAGGGCAGCAGGATCAACAGCACATACTGGGCTCAGGCATGTGCTGGTGCCGTATTTTTTTTCGCCGGGGGCGCCATCGTCGGAGCATCATCGGAGAACCTGATCGATGGCATTTGGGTTTTGGTCCAATTCAATCTTAGACTAGGAATGAACTCCGTATGCCTAAGCTAACCGACAAAACAAGCGAGCGGGCGGGCACTACGCCGGCCAGAGAGACTGGATGTGTAAGCCGTGGATCGATAGGGTGGTAGGTGGGTTTAGGCACATCTTCATATTTATGCCCTTCCAATGCCATTTTTATGGCTTGTAAATTCATACCATGGTCCCTTAAGCCTTCATGTGAAGTTTCATGGCAAGACAACTCGTTTTCTATTTTTCATGATTTTTAAAACTTTTTACGGTTTGGGATTTTTTAAAATTTTGTTAGAAGGAGTTTTGGCCCCAAGCTTGGTAGACGTGATCCTTGTATTTTTTTCGGCATGCACAAAAAAATTCAGCTAAAACCTTAAAGTGTACAAGATTTTGTGACCATTTAAAAAAAGTGTCCCCATTTTTGACACTTTAATGGCTACTGGCAGCAAACCTGTAAAATCTCAAGTGCTCTTTAAGGTGTTGTGTGAGTTCTCGAGGTTTGATGAGGGATAGGGGGCCAATATAAGGGACTAGTACCAGCACTCAACGCACATCATGTGTGCACACCCCCCCGGCCCCCCCAATTATCGGAACCCCAATGCCGTCGGTCAGGTTCTCCGACGATGCTACGACGATGGTGCCCCGGGTGAAAAAAAATGTGGCACCAGCACATGCCTGAGCCCAGCATGTGCTGTCGTAACCCTCAATCTGGTATGATCTTAGATTGGGAATGAACTCCATATACTTAGATTGGGAATGAACTCCATATACTTAGATTGGGAATGAACTCTGCATGCCTAAGTCAACCCACGAAACAAGCGTGCTGGCGCTCAACCGGCCAGAGGGGTAGGATGTGCAAGCCAAGGATCGGTCGGGTTCCCCTCTGCGTGTTGCCGATCCTGCTACCCTCAGTTTGGTCTGATCTTAGACTAGGAATGAACTCTATTTGCTTAGACTGGGAATGAACTCCATATAACTAACTCAACCCACGAAATGAGCGTACGGGCACTCAGTCGGCCAAAGGGGTAGGATGCGCAAGTTGGGGATCAGTCGGGTCTCCCTCTACGTGCTACTGATCCTACTGTTACAACCCTCAGTCTGGTCCAATCTCAAATGCTCTTTAAGATGGTGTATGTTCTCAAGGTTTGATGAGGGATAATGGGCCAATATAAGGACCAAGTACCAGCACCCGTCGCACATCATGTGCGCACACCCCCTCGGCCCACCCAATCGTCGGAACCCCAATGTCGTTGGTCAGGTTCTCTGATGATGCTCCGGCGATGGTGCCTCGGGCGAAAAAAAATGTGACACCAGCACATGCCCAAGCCCAGCATGTGCTGCCACATCCCTCAATCCAGTCCGATCTTAGACTGGGAATGAACTTCGTATGCTTAGATTGAGAATGCACTCCGTATGCCTAAGTCAACCCATGAAACGAGTGTGTGGGCGCTCAATCGATCAGAGGGTTAGGATGCGTAAGTCGGGGATCGACCAGGTTCCCCTCTGCGTGCTGCCGATCCTGCTAAACTCGGTCCGATTCGATCTTAGACTGGGAATGAACTCTGTATGCTTAGAATAGGAATGAACTCCGTATAACTAAGTCAACCCATAAAACAACCGTGTGGGCGCTCAACCGGCCAGAGGAGCAGGATGCACAAGCCGGGGATCGGCCAGGTCTCCCTCTGCGTGCTATCGATCCTACTTCGTAACCCTCGATCTGATCCGATCTTAGACTGGGAATGAACTTCGTATGCCTAAGCCAACCGACGAAATGAACGAGCGGGCGGGCACATCTTCATATTTCAACCCTGCCAATGCCATTTTTATGGCTTGTAAATTCATACAATGGTCCCTTAAGCCTTCATGTGAAGTTTCATGGCAAGACGACTCGTTTTCTATTTTTCATGACTTTCGAACCTTTTTAAGGTTCGGGATTTTTTAAAATTTTTTTAGAAGGGGTTTTGGCCCCAAAATTGGTAGACATGATCCTTGTTATTTTATTGGCATGCACAAAAAAATTCAGCAAAAAACTCGAAGTGTACAAGATTTTGTGACCATTTGAAAAAAGTGTCCCCATTTTAGACACTTTAATGGCTACTGGCAGTAAACCTGTAAGATCTCAAGTGCTCTTTAAGGGGGTGTGAATTCTCGAGGTTTGATGAGGGATAGGGGGCCAATATAAGGGCCAAGTCCCAGCACCCATCACACATCATGTGTGCACACCCCCCCTCTGCCCCCCCAATCGCCAGAACCGTAATGCTGCCGATCAGGTTCTCTGACGATGGTGCCTCGGGTGAAAAAAAATACGGCACCAGCACATGCTCGAGCCCAACATGTCCTACCGCAACCCTCGATCCGGTTCTATCTTAGACTGGGAATGAACTTCGTATGCTTAGACTGGGAATAAACTCCGTATTCCTAAGTCAATCCAAGAAACTAGAGTACAGTCACTCAGCCGGCCAGAGGGGCAGGATGCACAAGCCGGGGATCGATCGGGTCCCCCTCTGCGGGCTGTCAATCCTGCTACCCTCGATCCAATCTGATCTTAGACTGGGAATGAACTCTGTATAACTAAGTCAACCCATGAAACGAGCGTGCGGGCGCTCAGCCGGCCAGAAGGGCAAGATGCGCGAGACGGGGATCGGCTGGGTCTCCCTCTGTGTGCTGTCGATCCTGCTACTGATCCTGCTGTCGTAACCCTTCAGTTTGGTTTGATCTTAGAATGGAAATGAACTCCGTATGCCTAAGCCAACGGACGAAATGAGCGGGTGGGCAGGCACTACGCCGGCTAGAGAGACAGGATGCGCAAGCCGTGGATCGATAGGGTGGTAGGTGGGTTTAGGCACATCTTCATATTTCTGCCATGCCAATGCCATTTTAATGGCTTGTAAATTCATACAATGGTCCCTTAAGCCTTCATGTGAAGTTTCATGGCAAGATGACTCGTTTTCTACTTTTCATGATTTTTGAAACTTTTTACGGTTCGGGATTTTTTAAAATATTTTTAGAAGGATTTTTGGCCCCAAACTTGGTAGACATGATCCTTGAATTTTTTTTGGCATGCACAAAAAAATCCAGCTAAAAACTCAAAGTGTACAAGATTTTGTGACCATTTGAAAAAAGTGTCTCCATTTCAGACACTTTAATGGCTACTGGCAGCAAACCTGTAAAATCTCAAATGCTCTTTAAGGGGGTGTGAGTTCTCGAGGTTTGCTGAGGGATAGGGGGCCAATATAAGGGCCAAGTACTAGCATCCATCGCATATCCTGTGCACACACCCCCCCGGTCCCCCTAATCACCGAAACCCCAATGCTGTCGGTCAGGTTCTTCGACGATGCTCTGAGGGTGGTGCCCTCGGTCCGGTCTGATCCTGCTTGCTGCCGATCCTACTACCCTCGATCCAATCTGATCTTAGACTGGGAATGAACTCTGTATGCTTGGACTGGGAATGAACTTCGTATAACTAAGTCAACCCACGAAACGAGCGTTCGGGCGCTCTACCGGCTAGAGGGGCAGGATGCGCAAGCCGAGGATCGGTCGGGTCTCCCTCTACGTGCTGCCGATCTTGCTGCCACAACCCTCAGTCTGGTCCAATCTTAGACTGGGAATGAACTCTGTATGCCTAAGCCAACCGACAAAACGAGCGGGCGGGCGAGCACTGCGCCGACCAGAGAAGCGGGATGCGCACGCCGTGGATCGATAGGGTGGTAGGTGGGTGTAGGCACATCTTCATATTTTTGCCATGCCAATGCCATTTTTATGGCTTGTAAATTTATACAATGGTCCCTTAAGCCTTCATGTGAAGTTTCATGGCAAGACGACTCATTTTCTATTTTTCACGATTCTTAAAACTTTTTACGGTTCGGGATTTTTGAAAAATTTTTTAGAAGGAGTTTTCACCCCAAACTTGGTAGAGTGATCCTTGTATTTTTTTTGGCATGCACAAAAAAATTCAGCTAAAAACTCGAAGTGTACAAGATTTTGTGACCATTTGAAAAAGTGTCCCTATTCCAGACACTTTAATGGCTACTGGCAACAAACCTGTAAAATCTCAAATGCTCTTTAAGGGGGTGTGAGTTTTCGAGGTTTGATGAGGGATTTGGGGCCAATATAAGGGCCAAGTACCAGCACCCATCGTACATCATGTGCGCACACCCCCCGGCCCCCCCCAATCGTCGGAACCCCAATACCGTGGGTCAGGTTCTCTGGCGATGCTCCGGCGATTGTGCCCCAGACGAAAAAAAATGTGGCACCAGCAAATGCTCGAGCCAGCCTTTACTGCCGTAACCCTCGGTCCGATCTTAGACTGGGAATGAACTTCGTATGCTTATACTGGGAATGAACTCCGTATGCCTAAGTCAACCCACGAAATGAGCGTGCGGGCGCTCAGTCGGCCAGAGGGGCAGGATGCGCAAGCCGGGGATCAGTTGGGTCCCCCTCTGCATGCTACTGATCCTGCTACTCTCGGTTCGGTTTGATCTTAGATTGGGAATGAACTCCGTATGCTTAGACTGGGAATGAACTCCATATAACTAAGTCAACCCACGAAACGAGCGTGTGAGCGTTCAGCCGGTCGGAGGGGCAAGATGCACAAGCCGAGGATCGGTCGGGTCTCCCTCTACGTGCTACCGATCCTACTACTGCAACCCTTGGTCTGGTCTGATCTTAGACTGGGAATGAACTCCGTATGCCTAAGCCAACCGACAAAACGAGCGGGTGGGCAGGCACTACGTCAGCCAGAGAGGCGGGATGCGCAAGTCGTGGATCGATAGGGTGGTAGGTGGGTTTAGGCACATCTTCATATTTCTATCGTGCCAATGCTATTTTTTTGGCTTGTAAATTCATACAATGGTCCCTTAAGCCTTCATGTGAAGTTTCATGGCAAGACGATTTGTTTTCTATTTTTCACGATTTTTGAAACTTTTTACAGTTCAGGATTTTTTAAAATTTTTTTAAGAAGTTTTGCCCCCAAACTTGGTAGACATCATCCTTGTATTTTTGTTGGCAGACGTCATCCTTGGTAGATGTCCCCATTTCAGATGCTTTAATGACTACTGATAGCAAACCTGTAAAATCTCAAATGCTCTTTAAGGGGGTGTGAGTTCTTGAGGTTTGATGAGGGGTAGGGGGCCAACATAAGGGCCAAGTACCAGCACCCATCGCACATCATGTGCACACACCCCCCTCGGCCTCCCCCAATGCGGAACCCCAATGCCGTCGGTCAGGTACTCATACGATGGTGTCCCGAGCGAAAGAAAATGTGGCACCAGCACATACCCGAGCCCAACAAGTGCTGCCGCAACCCTCGGTCTGGTCCGATCTTAGACTGGGAATGAACTCCATATGCTTAGACTGGGAATGAACTCAGTATGCCTAAGTCAACCCATGAAACGAGCGTGCGGGCGCTCAACCAGCCAGAGGGGCAGGATACACAAGCCGAAGATCGACCGGGTCCCCCTTTGCATGCTGTCGATCATGCTACCCTCGGTCCAATCTGATCTTAGACTGGGAATGAACTCCGTATGCTTAAACCAACCGACAAAACGAGTGGTCGGGCGGGCACTACGCCAGGCAGAGAGGCGGGATGCGCAAGTCATGGATCGGTAGGGTGGTAGGTGGGTTTTGGCACATCTTCATCTTTCTACCATGCCAATGCCATTTTTATGGCTTGTAAATTCATACAATGGTCCCTTAAGCCTTCATGTGAAGTTTCATGGCAAGACGACTCATTTTCTATTTTTCATGATTTTTGAAACTTTTTACGATTCGAGATTTTTAAAAATTTTTTTAGAAGGATTTTTGGCCCCAAACTTGGTAGACATGATCCTTGTATTTTTTTTGGCATTCACAAAACATTTTAGCTAAAAACTCGAAGTGTAGAAGATTTTGTGACAATTTAAAAAACTCGAAGGACTTTTTAAAAAAATACGACACCAGCACATGCCTGAGCCCAGCATGTGCTGCCGCAACCCTCGGTCTGATCCGATCTTAGACTGGGAATGAACTTCGTATGCCTAAGTTAACCCACAAAAGGAGTGTGCGGGCGCTCAGCCGGCTAGAGGGGCAGGATGCACAAGTCGAGGATCGACCGAGTCCCTCTCTACATGCTACTGATCCTGCTACCCTCGGTCCAGTCCGATCTTAGAGTAGGAATGAACTCCATATGCTTAGACTGGGAATGAATTCCGTATAACTAAGTCAACCTACGAAACGAGCGTGCAGGCGCTCAGTCGGCCAGAGGGGCAGGATGCGTAAGTCGGGGATCGACCGGGTCTCCCTCCGCGTGCTACCGATTCTGCTGTCGTAACCCTCGGTCTGGTCTGATCTTAGATTGAAAATGAACTCTGTATGCCTAAGTCAACCCACAAAACGAGTGCGCGGGCGTTCAGTCGGCCAGAGGGGCAGGATGCGCAATCGGGGATTGATCGGGTCCCCCTCTACGTGCTGCTGATCCTGCTACCCTCGATTCGATATGATCTTTGAATAGGAATGAACTTCGTATCCTAAGACTGGGAATGAACTCAGTATAACTAAGTCAACCCATGAAACGAGCGTGCAGGCGCTCAGCCAACCAGATGGGCAGGATGCGCAAGTCGGGGATCGGCCTGGTCTCCCTCTACGTGTTGCCAATCCTGCTATCACAACCTTCGGTCCGGTCTGATCTTAGACTGGGAATAAACTCTGTATGCCTAAGCCAACCGACGAAACGAGCGGGCGGGTGGGCACTACGTCAGCCAGAGAGGCGGGATGCGTAAGCTGTGGATCGATATGGTAGTAGGTGGGTTTAGGCACATCTTCATATTTCTGTTGTGCCAATCCCACTTTTATGGCTTGTAAATTCATACAATGGTCCCTTAAGCCTTCATGTGAAGTTTCATGGCAAGACGACTCGTTTTCTATCTTTCATGATTTTTAAAACTTTTTAAGGTTCGAGATTTTTTAAAATTTTTTTAGAAAGATTTTTGGCCCCAAACTTGGTAGACGTGCTCCTTGTAATTTTGTTGGCATGCACAGAAAAATTCAGCTAAAAATTCGAAGTGTACAAGATTTTCTGACCATTTGAAAAAAGTGTCTCCATTTCAGACACTTTAATGGCTACTCGCAGCAAACCTGTAAAATCTCAAATGCTCTTGAAGGGGGTGTGAGTTCTCGAGGTTTGATGAGGGATAGGGGGCCAATATAAGGGCCAAGTACCAGCACCCAATGCACATCATGTGCGTACACCCCCCTCGGCCCCTCCAATTGTCGGAAGCCCAATGTCGTCGGTCAGGTTCTCCGACGATGCTCCGACGGTGCCCCGGGTGAAAACAAATATGGCACCAACACATGCCCGAGCCCAGCATGTGCTGCCGCAACTCTCGATCTGGTCTAATCTTAGACTGGGAATGAACTCCTTATGCTTAGACTGGGAATGAACTCCGTATGCCTAAGTCAACCCACAAAACGAGCGTACGGGCGCTCAGCCGAACAGAGGGGCAGGATGCTCAAGTCGGGGATCGATCGGGTCCCCCTCTGTGTGTTGCCGATCCTACTACCCTCAGTCCACTCTGATCTTAGACTGGGAATGAACTCCGTATGCTTAGACTAGGAATGAACTCTGTATAACTAAGTCAACCCTCGAAACGAGCGTACGGGTGCTCAGCCGGCCAGAGGGCTAGGATGCGCAAGCCGAAGATCGATCGGCTCTCCCTTTACGTGCTATCGATCATGCTACCGTAACCCTCGGTCTGGTCTGATCTTAGACTGGGAATGAACTCCATATGCCTAAGCTCACCGACGAAACGAGCGGGCAGGTGGGCACTACGTCGGCCAGAGAGGCGGGATGCGCAAGCCGTGGATCGATAGGGTGGTAGGTGGGTTTAGGCACATCTTCATATTTCTGATGTACAATTGCCATTTTTATGGCTTGTAAATTCATACATGGTCCCTTAAGCCTTCATGTGAAGTTTCATGGCAAGACGACTCGTTTTTTATTTTTCACGATTTTTCAAATTTTTTACGGTTCGGGATTTTTTTAAATTTTTTTAGAAGGATTTTTGGCCCCAAACTTGGTAGACATGATCCTTGTATTTTTGTTGGCATGTACAAAAAACTTCAGCTAAAAACTCAAAGTGTACAAGATTCTGTGACCATTTGAAAAAGGTGTCCCCATTTCAGACACTTTAATGGCTACTGGCAGCAAACCTGTAAAATCTCAAATGCTCTTTAAGGGGGTGTGAGTTCTTGAGGTTTGATGACGGATAGGGGGCCAATATAAGGACCAAGTACCAGCACCTATCGCCCATCATGGGCGCACACCTCCCGGCCTCCCCAATCGTCGGAACCCCAATGCCACTGGTCAGGTTCTCCGGTGATGCTCCGGCGATGGTGCCCCGGGCAAAAAAAAATACGGCAGCAGCACATACCCGAGCCCACCATGTGCTATCGCAACCCTCAGTCTGGTCTGTTCTTAGACTGGGAATGAACTCCGTATGCTTAGACTGGGAATGAAATCCGTATCACTAAGTCAACCCACGAAACAAACGTGCGGGCGCTCAGTCGGCCAGAGGGGCACGATGCACAAGCCGGGGATCGATCGGGTCTCCCTCTGTGTGCTGCCGATCCTACTATCGTAACCCTCGATCTGGTTCAATCTTAGACTAGGAATGAACTCCGTATGCCTAAGCCAACCGATAAAATGAGCGGGTGGGCGGGCAGTACGTCGGACAGAGAGGCGGGATGTGCAAGCCGTGGATCGATAGGGTGGTAGGTGGGTTTAGGCGCATCTTCATATTTTTTCCATTTCAATGCCATTTTTATGGCTTGTAAATTCATACAATGGTCCCTTAAGCCTTCATATGAAGTTTAATGGCAAGATGACTTGTTTTTTATTTTTCATAATTTTTGAAACTTTTTACGGTTCGAGATTTTTTAAAATTTTTTTAGAAGAAATTTTTGCCCCAAACTTGGTAGACGTGATCCTTGTATTCTTGTTGGCATGCACAAAAAAATTCAACAAAAAACTCGAAGTGTACAAGATTGTGTGACCATTTGAAAAAAGTGTCCCCATTTCAGACACTTTAAAGGCTACTGGCAGCAAACCTGTAAAATCTCAAATGCTCTTTAAGGGGGTGTGAGTTCTTGAGGTTTGATGAAGGATAGGGGGCCAATATAAGGGCCAAGTACCAGCACCCATCGCACATCATATGCGCACACCCCCCTCTCGACCCCCCTAATCGCAGGAACCCTAATGCCGCCAGTCAAGTTCTCCGGTGATGCTCCGGTGATGGTGCCTCGAGCGAAAAAAAATGTGGCACCAGCACATGCCCGAGCCCAGTATCTACTGCCGTAACCCTCGATTTGGTCCGATCTTAGACTGGGAATGAACTCCATATGCTTAGACTAGGAATGAACTCCGTATGCCAAAGTCAACCCACAAAACGAGCGTGCGGGCGCTCAGTCGGCCAGAGGGGTAGGAAGCACAAGCCGAGGATCGGTTGGGTCTCCCTCTGCGTGCTACCGATCCTGCTACCGTAACCCTCGATCTGGTTTGATCTTAGACTGGGAATGAACTCCGCATGCCTAAGCCAACCGATGAAACGAGCGGGCGGGCGGGCACTACGCCGGCCAGAGAGGCGGGATGTGCAAGCTGTGGATCGATAGGGTGGTAGGTGGGTTTAGGCACATCTTCATATTTCTGCCATGCCAATGCCATTTTTATGGCTTGTAAATTCATACAATGGTCCCTTAAGCCTTCATGTGAAGTTTCATGGCAAGATGACTCGTTTTCTATTTTTCACGATTTTTGAAACTTTTTACGGTTCGGGATTTTTTTTAATTTTTTTAGAAGGAGTTTTGGCCCCAAAATTGGTAGACATGATCCTTGTATTTTTGTTGGCATGCATAAAACATTTTAGCTAAAAACTCGAAGTGTACACGATTTTGTGACCATTTCAAAAAAGTGTCCCCATTTCAGACACTTTAATGGCTACTAGTAGCGAACCTATAAAATCTCAAATGCACTTTAAGGGGGTGTGAGTTCTCGAGGTTTGATGAGGGATAGGGGGCCAATATAAGGGCCAAGTACCAGTACCCATCGCACATCATGTGTGCACACCCCCCTCCCGACCCCTCCAATCGCAGGAACCCCAATTTCGTCGGTCAGTTCTTCGATGATGCTCCGGTGATGGTGTCCCGGGCAAAAAAAATACGGCACCTGTACATGCCCGAGCCCAGTATGTGCTGCCGCAACCCTCAGTTCGGTCTGATCTTAGATTGGGAATGAACTTCGTATGCCAAAGTCAACCCACGAAATGAACGTGAGGGCGCTCAACCGGCCAAAGGGGCAGGATGCGCAAGTCGGGGATCGGTCGGGTCCCCCTCTGCATGCTGCCGATTTTGTTACCCTGGGAATGAACTCCGTATACGTAAGCCAACCGATAGAACGAGCGGGCGGGCAGGCACTACGCCGACCAGAGAGACGGGATGCGCAAGCCGTGGATTGATAGGGTGGTAGGTGGGTTTAGGCACATCTTCATATTTCTACCATGCCAATGCCATTTTTATGGCTTGTAAATTCATACAATGGTCCCTTAAGCCTTCATGTGAAGTTTCAAGGCAAGACGACTCGTTTTCTATTTTTCATGATTTTTGAAACTTTTTACGGTTCGAGATTTTTTAAAATTTTTTCAGAACGAGTTTTGGCCGCAAACTTGGTAGACGTGATCCTTGTATTTTTTTTGGCTTGCACAAAACAATTCAGCTAAAAATTCGAAGTGTACAATATTTTGTGACCATTTGAAAAATGTGTCCCCATTTTAGACACTTTACTGGCTACTAGCAGCAAACCTGTAAAATCTCAAATGCTCTTTAAGGGGGTGTAAGTTCTCGAGGTTTGATGAGGGATAGAAGGCCAATATAAGGGCCAAGTACCAGCACCCATCGCACGTCATGTGCGCACACCCCCTGGCCCCCCCAATCGTCAGAACCTCAATGCCGTTGGTTAGGTTCTCTGACGAAGCTCTGGCGATGGCGCCCCGGGCAAAAAAAATGCGACACCAGCACTTCTCAAGCCTAGCATGTGATGTCGCAACCCTCGGTCCGGTCCGATCTTTGACTGGGAATGAACTTCGTATAACTAAGTCAACCTACGAAACGAGCGTGCGGGCGCTCAGCCGGCCAGAGGGGTAGGATGCGCAAGTTGAGAATCGGTCGGGTCTCCCTCTGTGTGCTGTCGATCCTGCTATCATAACCCTCATTTTGGTCTGATCTTAGACTGGGAATGAACTCTGTATGCCTAAGCCAACCGATTAAATGAGCGGGCGGGCGAGCACTACACCGGCCAGAGAGACAGGATGCGTAAGCCGTGGATCGATAGGGTGGTAGGTGGGTTTAGGCATATCTTCATATTTCTGTCATGCCAATGCCATTTTTATGGCTTGTAAATTCATACAATGGCCTCTTAAGCCTTCATGTGAAGTTTCATGGCTAGACGACTCGTTTTCTATTTTTCATGATTTTTGAAACTTTTTACGGTTCGGGATTTTTTAATATTTTTTTGGATGGAGTTTTGGCCCCAAACTTGGTAGACGTGATCCTTGTATTTTGCTGGCATGCACAAAAAAATTCAGCTAAAAACTCAAAGTGTGAAGGATTTTGTGACCATTTGAACAAAGTGTCCCCATTTTAGACACTTTTATGGCTACTGGCAGCAAGCCTGTAAAATCTCAAATGCTCCTTAAGGGGGTGTGAGTTCTCAAGGTTTGATGAGGGATAGGGGGCCAATATAAGGGCCAAGTACCAGCACCCATCGCACATCATGCGCGCACACCCCCCGGCCCCCCCAATCGTCGAAACCCCAATGCCATCGATCAGGTTCTCCGGTGATGCTCCGGTGATGGTGCCCCGTGCCAAAAAAAATATGGCACTAGCACATACCCGAGCCTAGTATGTGCTATCATAACCTTCAGTCCGATCCAATCTTAGACTGGGAATGACCTCTGTATGCTTAGACTGAACTCCGTATGCCTAAGTCAACCCATGAAACAAGCGTGTGGGCGCTCAACCGACCAGAGGGGCAGGATGCACAAGTCGGGGGTCGATCGAGTCCCCCTCTACGTGCTGTTGATCCTGCTACCCTAGCTTCGGTCTGATCTTAGACTGGGAATGAACTCCGTATGCTTAGACTAGGAATGAACTCCGTATAACTAAGTCAACCCATGAAATGAGCGTACGGGCGCTCAGTCGGCCATAGGGGCAGGATGCGTAAGTTGGGGATCAATCGGGTCTCCCTCTGCGTGCTACCACAACCCTCGGTTTGATCCGATCTTAGACTGGGAATGAACTCCGTATGCCTAAGCCAACCGACGAAACGAGCGGGCGGGCGAGCACTACGCCGACCAGACAGGCGGGATGGGCAAGCCATGGATCGATAGGGTGGTAGCTGGGTTAAGGCACATCTTCATATTTTTTCCATGCCAATGCCATTTTTATGGCTTGTAAATTCATACAATGGTCCCTTAAGCCTTCATGTTAAGTTTCATGGTGAGACGACTCGTTTTCTATTTTTCACGATTTTCAAAACTTTTTACGGTTCGGGATTTTTAAAAAATTTTTTAGAAGAAGTTTTGGCCCCAAACTTGGTAGAGGTTATCCTTGTATTTTTGTTGGCATTCACAAAAATATTCAGGCAAAAACTCGAAGTGTACAAGATTTTGTGACCATTTGAAAAAAGTGTCCCCATTTCAGACACTTTAATGGCTACTGGCAGCAAACCTGTAAAATCTCAAAGGCTCTTTAAGAGGGTGTGAGTTCTCGAGGTTTGATGAGGGATAGGGGGCCAATATAAGGGCCAAGTACCAACACCCAACACACATCATGTGCGCACACCCCCCGGCCCCCCCAATCATCGGAACCCCAATGCCGCCGGTCAAGTTCTCCGATAATGCTCTGGCGATGGTGCCCCGGGCGAAAAAAAAATATGGCACCAGCACATGCCCAAGCCCAGCATGTGCTGCCGCAATGCTCGGTCTGGTTTGATCTTAGACTGGGAAAGAACTCCATATGCTTAGACTGCGAATGAACTTCGTATGGCTAAGTCAACCCGCGAAACGAGCGTGCGGGTGCTCAGTCAGCCTGAGGGGTAGGATGCATAAGCCGAGGATCGGTCGGGTCCTACTCTACATGCTGCCGATCCTGCTACCCTTGGTTTGGTCCAATCTTATATTGGGAATAAACTCCGTATGCTTAGATTGGGAATGAACTTCATATAACTAAGTCAACCCACGAAACGAGCGTGCAGGTGCTCAGCTAGCTAGAGGGGCAGGATGCGCAAGCCGAGGATCGATCGGGTCTCCCTGTGCGTGCTGTCGATCCTGCTGCCGTAACCCTCGATTTGATCCGATCTTAGACTGGCAAAGAACTCGGTATGCCTAAGCCAACCGATGACACGAGCGGGCAGGCGGGCACTACACCGGCCAGAGAGGCGAGATGCGCAAGCTGTGGATCGATAGGGTGGTAGGTGGGTTTAGGCACATCTTCATATTTTTGGCATGCCAATGCCATTTTCATGGCTTGTAAATTCATACAATAGTCCCTTAAGCCTTCATGTTTTTTATGGCAAGACGACTCGTTTTCTATTTTTCACGATTTTGGAAACTTTTTACGGTTTGAGAGTTTTTAAAATTTTTTTAGAAGGAGTTTTGGCCCCAAACTTGGTAGACATGATCCTTGTATTTTTGCTGGCATGCACACAACAATTCAGCTAAAAACTCGAAGTGTACAATATTTTGTGACCATTTGAAAAAAGTGTACCCATTTCAGACATTTTAAGGGCAACTGGCAGCAAACCTGTAAAATCTCAAATGCTCTTTAAGGGGGTGTGAGTTCTCGAGACTTGATGAGGGATAGGGGGCCAATATAAGGGCCAAGTACCAACACCCATTGCACATCATGTGCGCACACCCCCCCCGACCCCCCCAATCACTGGAACCCCAATGCCGTCGGTCAGGATCTCCGGCGATGCTCCGACGATGGTGCCCTGGGCGAAAAAAAATACGGCACCAGCACATGCCCGAGCCTAGCATGCGCTACCGCAACCCTCAGTCTGGTCCGATCTTAGACTCGGAATGAACTCCGTATGCTTAAGTTAACCCACGAAACGAGCGTGCGGGTGCTCAGCCGACCAGAGGGGCAAGATGCGTAAGCCGGGGATCCACTGGGTCCCCCTCTGCGTGCTGTCGATCCTGCTACCCTCAGTCTGATTTGATCTTAGATTGGGAATGAACTCCGTATGCTTAGACTAGGAATGAACTCCGTATAACTAAGTCAACCCACAAAATGAGCGTGCGAGCGTTCAGCTAGCCAGAGGGGCAGGATGCGCAAGTCGAGGATCGACCGGGTCTCCCTCTACATGCTATCGATCCGTTTCGATCTTAGACTGGGAATGAACTCCGTATGCCTAAGCCAACCGACAAAATGAGCGGGCGGGCGGGCACTATGCCGGCCAGAGAGGTGGGATGCACAAGCCGAGGATCGATAGGGTGGTAGGTTGGTTTAGGCACATCTTCATATTTCTACTGTGCCAATGCCATTTTTATGGCTTGTAAATTCATACAATGGTCCCTTAAGCCTTCATGTGAAGTTTCATGGCAAGACGACTCGTTTTCTATTTTTCACGATTTTTGAAACTTTTTACGGTTCGGGATTTTTTCAAAATTTTTTTAGAAGGTATTTTGGCCCCAAACTTGGTAGAGGTGATCCTTGTATTTTTTTTGGCATGCATAAAAAAATTCAGCTAAAAACTCGAAGTGTACAAGATTTTGTGACCATTTGAAAAACGTGTCCCCAATTCAGACACTTTAATTGCTATTGGCAGAAAACCTGTAAAATCTCAAATGCTCTTTAAAGGGGTGTGAGTTCTCTAGGTTTGATGAGGGATAAGGGGCCAATATAAGTGCCAATTCCAGCACCCATCGGACATCATGTGTGAACACCCCCCTGACCCCCCCAATCGTCAGAACCCCAATATCGTCGGTCAGGTTCTCCGACGATGGTGCCCCGGGTGAAAAAAAATGTGGCACCAGCACATGCTCGAGCCCAGCATGTGCTGTCACATCCCTCGATTCGGTCTGATCTCAGACTGGGAATGAACTCTGTATGCTTAGACTGGGAATGAACTCCGTATGCCTAAGTCAACCCACGAAATGAGCGTACGGGCGCTCAGCCGGCCAGAGGGGCAGGATACACAAGCCGGGGATTGATCGGGTCCCCCTCTACGTGCTGCTGATCCTGTTACCGTAGGTTCAGTCCGATCTTAGACTGGGAATGAACTCCGTATGCTTAGACTGGGAATGAACTCCGTATAACTAAGTCAACCCATGAAACGAGCGTACGGGCACTCAGCCGGCCAGAGGGGTAGGATGAGCAAGTCAGGGATCGGTCAAGACTCCCTCTGCGTACTACCGATCCTGCTGTCGTAACCTTCAGTCCGATCTGATCTTAGACTGGGAATGAACTCCGTATGCCTAAGCCAATTGACGAATCGAGCGGGCAGACGGGCACTACGCCAGCCAGAGAGGCGGGATGCACAAGCCGTGGATTGATAAGGGGGTAGGTGGGTTTAGGCACATCTTCATATTTCTACCATGCCAATGCCATTTTTATGGCTTGTAAATTCATAGAATGGTCCCTTAAGCCTTCATGTGAAGTTTAATGGCAAGAAGACTCGTTTTCTATTTTTCATGATTTTTGAAACTTTTTACAGTTTGGGATTTTTTGAAATTTGTTTAGAGGGAGTTTTGGCCCCAAACTTGGTAGATGTGATCCTTGCATTTTTGTTGACATGCATAAAAAAATTTAGCTAAAAACTCGAAGTGTATAAGATTTTGTGACCATTTGAAAAAAGTGTCTCCATTCCAGACACTTTAATGGCTACTGACAGCAAACCTATAAAATCTCAAATGCTCTTTAAGGGGGTTTGAGTTCCCAAGGTTTGATGAGGGATAGGGGGCCAATATAAGGTCCAAGTACCAGCACCCATCGCACATCATGTGCACACACCCCCCGGCCCCCCCAATCGTCGAAACCCCAATGTCATCAATCAGGTTCTCCGGTGATGCTCCGGCGATGGTGCCCCATGCGAAAAAAAATGCGGCACCAGCACATGCCCAAGCCCAGCATGTGCTATCGCAACCCACGATCTGATTCGATCTTAGACTGGGAATGAACTCTGTATGCTTAGACTGGGAATGAACTCCATATGCCTAAGTCAACCCATGAAAGGAGCGTGCGGGTGCTCAACCGGCTAGAGGGGCAGGATGCGCAAGTTAGGGATCGACCCGGTCCACCTCTGCATGCTACCGATCCTACTGCCCTTGGTTCAGTCCGATCTTAGACTGGGAATGAACTTCATATGCTTAGAATGGGAATGAACTCCATATGCTTAGACTGGGAATAAACTCTGTATAACTAAGTCAACCCATGAAATGAACGTGCGGGCGCTCAGCCGGCCAGAGGGGCAGGATGCGCAAGTCGGGGATAATCTGGGTCTCGTTCTAGGTGCTGTCGATCCTGTTGTCGTAACTCTTGGTCCGGCCCGATCTTAGACTGGGAATGAACTCCGTATGCCTAAGCCAACCGGCGAAACGAGCGGGCGAGTGGGCACTACGCCGGCCGGAGAGGCGGGATGCGTAAGCCATGGATCGATAGGGTGGCATGTGGGTTTAGGCACATCTTCATATTTCTGCCGTGCCAATGCCATTTTTATGGCTTGTAAATTCATACAATGGTCCCTTAAGCCTTCATGTGAAGTTTCATGGCAAGATAACTCTTTTTTCTATTTTTCATGATTTTTGAAACTTTTTACGGTTCAAGATTTTTTAAAATTTTTTTAGAAGAAGTTTTGGCCCCAAACTTGGTAGTCATCATCCTTGTATTTTTGTTGGCATGCATAAAAAAATTAAGCTAGAAGCTCAAAGTGTACAAGATTTTGTGACCATTTGAAAAAAGTGTCCCCATTTCAGACACTTTAATGGCTACTGGCAGCAAACCTGTAAAATCTCAAATGCTTTTTAAGGAGGTGTGAGTTCTTGAGGTTTAATGAGGGATAGGAGGCCAATATAAGGGCCAAGTACCAACACCCATCCCACATCATGTGCGCACACCCCCCAGCACCCCTAATCATCGGAATGCCAATGCCGCCGGTTAGGTTCTCCGGCATGCTCCGATGATGGTGCCACCGACGAAAACAAATACTGCTCCAGCACATGCCCAAGCCCAGCATGTGCTGTCGCAACCCTCGGTCCGGTCTGATTTTAGACTGGGAATGAACTCCACAAGCTTAGACTGGGAATGAACTTCGTATGCCTAAGTCAACCCATGAAATGAGCGTGCGGGCGCTCAGCCGGCCACAGGGGCAAGATGCGCCAGCCGCGGATCGATCGGGTCCCCCTCTACGTGCTGCCCATCCTGCTACCCTCGATTTGATCCGATCTTAGACTGGGAATGAACTCCGTATGCTTAGACTGGGAATGAACTCCGTATAACTAAGTCAACCCACGAAATGAGCGTATGGGCACTCAGCCGACCAGAAGGGCAGGATGCGTAAGCTGGGGATCGATCGGGTCTCCCTCTACATGCTACCAATTCTATTATCGTAACCCTCAATTTGATTCGATCTTAGACTGGGAATGAACTCCGTATGCCTAAGCCAACCGACAAAACGATCGGGTGGGTCGGCATTGTGTCAGCCAGAGAGGCGGGATGCGCAAGCCATAGATCGATAGGGTGGTAGGTGGGTTTAGGCACATCTTCATATTTTTGCTGTGCCAATGCCATTTTTATGGCTTGTAAATTCATACAATGGTCCCTTAAGCCTTCATGTGAAGTTTCATAGCAAGACGACCCGTTTTCTATTTTTCACAATTTTCAAAATGTTTTACGGTTCGGGATTTTTTAAAATTTTTCTAGAAGGGGTTTTGGCCCCAAACTTGGTAGACGTGATCCCTGTATTTTTTTTGGCATGCACAAAACAATTCAGCTAAAAACTTGAAGTGTACAAGATTTTGTGACCATTTGAAAAAAGTGTCCCCATTTCAGACACTTTAATAGCTACTGGCAGCAAACCTGTAAAATCTCAAATGCTCTTTAAGGGGGTGTGAGTTCTCGAGGTTGAATGAGGGATAGGGGCCAATATAAGGGCCAAGTACCAGCACCCATCGTACATCATGTGCGCACACCCCACGGCCCCCATAATCACCGGAACCTCAATGCCGTCGATTAGGTTCTCCGACGATGCTCTGGCAATGGTGCCCTGGGCAAAAAAAAATGTGGCGCCAGCATATGCTCGAGCCCAACATGTGGTGCCGTAACCCTCGGTCTAATCCGATCTTAGACTTGGAATGAACTCCATATGCTTACACTGGGAATGAACTTCGTATGCCTAAGTCAACCAATGGAATGAGCGTGCGGGCGCTCAACCGGCCAGAGGGGCAGGATGCGTAAGTCGAGGATCGATCGGGTCCCCCTTTTCATGCTGCCAGTCCTGCTACCCTCGATCTGATCCGATCTTAGACTGGGAATGAACTTCGTATCCATAGACTGGGAATGAACTCCGTATAACTAACTCAACCCATGAAACGAGCGTGCGGGAGCTCAGCTGGCCAAAGGGGTAGGATGCGCAAGCTGGGGATCGGTCAAGTGTCCCTCTGCGTGCTGTCGATCCTACTACCGTAACCCTCAGTTTGGTCTGATCTTAGACTGGGAATGAACTCCGTATGCCTAAGCCAATCGACGAAACGAGTGGGCGGGCAGGCACTACGTCGACCAGAGAGACGGGATGCAGAAGCTGTGGATTGATCAGGTGGTAGGTGGGTTTAGGCACATCTTCATATTTTTGCCATGCCAATGCCATTTTGATGGCTTGTAAATTTATACAATGGTCCCTTAAGCCTTCATGTGAAGTTTCATGGCAAGACAACTCGTTTTCTATTTTTCATGATTTTCGAAACTTTTTATGATTCGGGATTTTTTAAAATTTTGTTACAAGGAGTTTTGGCCCCAAACTTGGTAGACGTGATGCTTGTATTTTTTTTGGCATGCACAAACAAATTCAGCCAAAAACTCCATTAGGTTCTCCGACGATGCTCCAATGATGGTGCCCCGGGCGAAAAAAAATACGGCACTAGCACATGCCCGAGCCCAGCATGTGCTACAGCAACCCTCGGTCCGATCCGATCTTAGACTGGGAATGAATTTTGTATGCTTAGACTGGGAATGAACTATGTATGCCTAAGTCAACCCACGAAACGAGCATGCAGGCACTCAGTCGGCCAGAGGGGTAGGATGCATAAACCGGGGATTGATCGGGTCTGCCTCTGTGTGCTGCCAATCCTTCTACCCTCGATCCAGTTCGATCTTAGACTGGGAATGAACTCCGTATGCTTAGACTAGGAACGAACTCCGTATGCCTAAGTCAACCCATGAAACGAGTGTGCGAGCGCTCAACTGGCCAAAGGGGTAGGATGCGTAAGTCGGGGATCGATCGGGTCCCCCTCTGCGTGCTGTCGATCTTGCTACCCTCGGTCTGGTCTGATCTTAGATTGGGAATGAACTTCGTATGCTTAGGCTAGGAATGAACTCCGTATAACTAAGTCAACCCATGAAACAAGCGTAACCCTCAGTTTGATCTGATCTTAGATTGGGAATGAACTCCGTATGCCTAAGCCAACCGACAAAACGAACGGGCGAGCGGGCACTACCCCAGCCAGAGAGGCGTGATGCGCAAGCCACGGATCGATAGAATGCTAGGTGGGTTTAGGCACATCTTCATATTTCTGTTATGCCAATACCATTTTCATTGCTTGTAAATTCATACAACGGTCCTTTAAGCCTTCATGCAAAGTTTCATGGCAAGACGACTCGTTTTCTATTTTTCATGATTTTTGAAACTTTTTATGGTTCGGGATTTTTTCAAATTTTTTTAGAAGGAGTTTTGGCAACAAACTTGGTAGATGTGATCCTTGTATTTTTGTTGGCATGCACAAAAAAATTCAGCTAAAAACTTGAAGTGTACAAGATTTTGTAACCATTTGAAAAAAGTGTCCCCATTTCTGACACTTTAATGGCTACTGGCAGCAAACTTGTAAAATCTCAAATGCTCTTTAAGGGGGTATGAGTTCTCAAGGTTTGATGAGGGATAAGGGGGCCAATATAAGAGCCAAGTACCAGCACCCATCGCACATCATGTGTGCACACCCCCCCGGACCCCCCAATCATCGGAACCCCAATGCCATCGGTCAGGTTCTCCGGAGATGCTTCGGTGATGGTGTCCTGGGCAAAAAAAATACGGAACCAACACATGCCCGAGCCCAGCATGTGCTGTCACAACTCTCGATCCGATCCGATCTTAGACTGGGAATGAACTCCGTAGGCCTAAGTCAACCCACGAAATGAGTGTGAGGGCGCTCAACCAGCCAAAGGGGCCGGAAGAGCACGCCGGGGATCGGTTGGGTCCCGCTCTGTGTGCTATTGATCTTGTTACCCTCAATCCGGTTTGACCTTATACTGGGAATGAACTTCGTATGCTTAGACTGGGAATGAACTCCGTATAACAAAGTCAACCCACGAAACGAGCGTACGGGTGCTCAGCTGGCCAGAAGGGCAGGATGCGCAAGCTGGGGATCGATCGGGTCTCCCTCTACGTGCTACCGATCCTGTTGCTGCAACCCTCGATTCGGTCCAATCTTAGACTGGGAATGAACTCCGTATGCCTAAGCCAACCGACGAAACGAACGAGCGGGCGGGCACTACGCCGGCTAAAGAGGCGGGATGTGCAAGCCGTGGATCGATAGGGTGGTAGGTGGGTTTAGGCACATCTTCATATTTTTGCTGTGCCAATGCCATTTTTATGGCTTGTAAATTCATACAATGGTCCCTTAAGCCTTCATGTGAAGTTTCATGGCAAGACGACTTGTTTTCTATTTTTCACGATTTTTGAAACTTGTTACGGTTCGAGATTTTTTTAAAATTTTTTTAGAAGGAGTTTTGGCCCCAAACTTGGTAGATGTGATCCTTGTATTTTTTTTTGCACGCACAAAAATATTCGGCTAAAAACTCGAAGTGTACAAGATTTTGTGACCATTTGAAAAAAGTGTCCCCATTTCGGACACTTTAATGGCTACTGGTAGCAAACCTGTAAAATCTCAAATGCTCTTTAAGAAGGTGTGAGTTCTCGAGGTTTGATGAGGGATAGGGGGCCAATATAAGGGCCAAGTACCAGCACCCATCACACATCATGTGCGCACACCCCCCGGCCCCCCAATCGTTGGAACCTCAATGCCGCCGGTCAGGTTCTCCGGCAATGCTCCGATGATGGTGCCCCAGGCGATCGTGCCTCCAGCAAAAAAAACTACGGCACCAGCACATGCCTAAGCCCAACATGTGCTACTGCAACCCTGAGTCCGATCCGATCTTAGACTGGGAGTGAACTCCACAGGCTTAGACTGGGAATGAACTCCATATGCCTAAGTCAACCCACGAAACAAGCGTCCGGGCGCTCAGTCGGCCAGAGGGGCAAGATGAGCAAGCTAGGGATCCGTCGGGTCTCCCTCTACATGCTACCGATCCTGCTTGCCACAACCCTAGGTCTGGTCCGATCTTAGACTGGGAATGAACTCCGTATGCCTAAGCCAACCGACGAAATGAGCGAGCGGGCGGGCACTACGCTGGCCATAGAGGCGGGATGCGCAAGCCATGTAATGATAGGGTGGTAGGTGGGTTTAAGCACATCTTCATATTTCTGCCGTGCCAATGCCAGTTTCATGGCATGGAAATTCATACAATGGTCCCTTAAGGCTTCATGTGAAGTTTCATGGCAAGAGGACTCTTTTTCTATTTTTCATGATTTTTGAAACTTTTTACGGTTCAAGATTTTTTAAATTTTTTTAGGAGTTGTGGCCCCAAACATGGTAGACGTGATCCTTGTATTTTTGTTGGCATGCACAAAAAAATTCAGCTAAAAACTCGAAGTGTACAAGATTTTGTGATCATTTGAAAAAAGTGTCCCCATTTCAGACACTTTAATGGCTACTGGCAGCAAACCTGTAAAATCTCAAATGCTCTTTAAGGGGGTGTGAGTTCTCGAAGTTTGATGAGGGATAGGGGCCAATATAAGGGGCAAGTACCAGCACCCATCGCACATCATGTGCGCACACCCCCCGGCCCCCCCAATCACTGGAACCCCAATGCCGTCGGTCAGGTTCTCCGACGATGCTTCGACGATGGTGCCCTGGGCGAAAACAAATGCGGCACCAGCACATGCCCGAGCCCAGCATGTGCTGTCGCAACCTTCAGTCCGATCCAATCTTAGACTGGGAATAAACTCCGTATGCCTAAGCCAACCGACGAAACGCGTGGGTGGGTGGGCACTACGTCGGCCAGAGAGGCGGGATGCGCAAGCTGTGGATCGATATGGTAGTAGGTGGGTTTAGGCACATCTTCATATTTCTATTGTGCCAATGCCATTATTATGGCTTGTAAATTCATACAATGCTCCCTTAGGCCTTAATGTGAAGTTTCATGGCAAGACGACTCGTTTTCTATTTTTCACAATTTTCCAAACTTTTTACGGATCGGGATTTTTTAAAATTTTTTTAGAAGGAGTTTTGGCCCCAAACTTGGTTGACATGATCCTTGTATTTTTGTTGGCATGCACAAAAACATTCCGCTAAAAACTCGAAGTGTACAACATTTTGTGACCATTTGAAAAAAGTGTCCCCATTTCAGACACTTTAATGGCTACTGGCAGCAAACCTGTAAAATCTCAAATGCTTTTTAAGAGGGTGTGAGTTCTCAAGGTTTGATGAGGGATAGGGGGCCAATATAAGGGCTAAGTACCGGCACCTATTGCACATCATGTGCGCACCCCCCCAATTGCCGGAACCCCAACACCGTAGGTCAGGTTCTCCGACGATGGTTCCTCGGGCAAAAAAAAATTCGACACCAGCACATGCCCGAGCCCAGCATGTGCTGTCGCAACCCCCGGTCTGGTTCGATCTTAGACTGGGAATGAACTCTATATGCTTAGACTGCGAATGAACTCCGTATGCCTAAGTCAACCCATGAAATGAGTGTGGGGGCACTCAGTCGGCCGGAGGGGCAGGATGCGCAAGCCGGGGATCGGTCGGGTCCCCCTTTGCGTGCTGTCGATCCGGCTACCCTAGGTCCGATCCGATCTTAGACTAGGAATGAACTCCGTATCCTTAGACTGGGAATAAACTCCGTATAACAAAGTCAACCCATGAAATGAGCATGCGGGCATTCAGCCAACCAAAGGGGCAGGATGCGTAAGTCGGGGATCGATCGGGTCCCCCTCTGCGTGCTGTCGATCCTGCTACCCTCGGTCCAGTCTAATCTTAGACTAGGAATGAACTCTGTATGCTTAGACTGGGAATGAACTCCGTGTAACTAAGTCAACCCACAAAACAAGCGTACGGGCGCTCAACCGGCCAGAAGGGCAGGATGCGCAAGCCAGGGATCAGTCAGGTTCTCTGACGATACTCTGACGAAGGTGCCCCAGGTGAAAAAAAATATGGCACCAGCACATGCCCGAGCCCAGCATGTGCTGTCGTAACCCTCGGTCCGATCTGATCTTAAACTGAGAATGAACTCCATATGCTTAGACTGGGAATGAACTTCGTATAACTAAGTCAACCCATGAAAGGAGCGTGCGGGCGCTCAGCCAGCCAGAAGGGCAGGATACGCAAGCTGGGGATCGGTCAGATTTCCCTCTACGTGCTGCCAGTCCTGCTGCCGCAACCCTCGATCCGTTTCGATCTTAGACTGAGAATGAACTCCGTATGCCTAAGCCAACTGACAAAACGAGCGGGGGGGCGGGCATTACGCCGGCCAGAGAGGCGGGATGCGCAAGCCATGGATCGATAGGGTGGTAGGTGGGTTTAGTCACATCTTCATATTTCTGCCATGCCAATGCCATTTTATGGCTTGTAAATTCATACAATGGTCCCTTAAGCATTCATGTGAAGTTTCATGGCAAGACGTCTCGTTTTATATTTTTCATAATTTTTGAAACTTTTTACGGTTCAGGATTTTTTAAAATTTTTTTAGAAGAAATTTTGGCCCCAAACTTATTAGACGTGATCCTTGTATTTTTTTTGGTATGCACGAAAAAATTCAGCTAAAAACTCAAAGTGTACAAGATTTTATGACCATTTGAAAAAAATGTCCCCATTTCAGACACTTTAATGGCTACTGGCAACAAACCTGTAAAATCTCAAATGCTCTTTAAGGGGGTGTGAGTTCTCGAGGTTTGATGAGGGATAGGCGGCCAATATAAGGGCCAAGTACCAGCACCCATCGCATATCATGTGCGCACACCCTCCCCGGCCCCCCAATCGTCGGAACCCTAATGCCGTCGGTCAGGTTCTCCGGTGATGGTGCCCCGGGCGAAGAAAAATACGGCACCAGCACATGCCCAAGCCTAGCATGTGCTGCCGCAACCCTCGGTCCGGTCCGATCTTAGACTGGGAATGAACTCCGTATGCTTAGATTGGGAATGAACACCGTATGCCTAAGTCAACCCACGAAGCGAGCGTGCGGGTGCTCAACTGACCAGAGAGGCAGGATGTGCAAGAAGGGGATCGGTCGGGTCTCCCTCTACGTGCTGTTGATCCTGCTACCCTCAGTCCAATTTGATCTTAGACTGGGAATGAACACCATATGCTTAGACTGGGAATGAACTCCGTATAACTAAGTGAACCCACGAAACGAGCGTGCGGGCGCTCAGCCGGCCAGAGGGGTAGGAGGCGCAAGTCGGGGATCGATCTTGTCTTCCTCCACGTGCTGTCGATCCTGCTACCACAACCCTCAGTGTGGTCTGATCTTAGACTGGAAATGAACTTTGTATGCCTAAGCCAAACGACGAAATGAGCGGGCGGGCGGGCACTACGTCGGCCAGAGAGACGGGATGCGCAAGCCGTGGATCGATAGGGTGGTAGGTGGGTTTAATCATATCTTCATATTTCTACCATGCCAATGCCATTTTTATGGCTTGTAAATTCATACAGTGGTCCCTTAAGCCTTCATGTAAAGTTTCATGGCAAGACGACTCGTTTTCTATTTTTCACGATTTTCAAAACTTTTTACGGTTCAGGATTTTTTTAAATTTTTTTAGAAGGAGTTTTAGCCCCAAACTTGGTAGACGTGATCCTTGTATTTTTTTTTTGGCATGCACAAAAAAATTCAGCTAAAAACTCGAAGTGTACAAGATTTTGTGACCATTTGAAAAAAGTGTCCCCATTTCAAACACTTTAATGGTTACTGGCAGCAAACCTGTAAAATCTCAAATGCTCTTTAAAGGGGTGTGAGTTCTCGAGGTTTGATGAGGGATAGGGGGCCAATATACGGGCCAAGTGCCAGCACCCATCGCACATCATATGCGCACACCCCCTGGCCCCTCCAATCGCCGAAACCCCAATGCCGTCGGTCAGGTTCTCCGGTGATGCTCCGGCGATGGTGTCCCGAGCGAAAAAAAATACCGCACTAGCACATGCCCGAGCCCAGCATGTGCTGTCGCTACCCTCGGTCTGGTCTGATCTTAGACTGGGACTGAACTCCATATGCTTAGACTGGGAATGAACTCCGTATGCCTAAGTCAACCCACGAAACGAGCGTGCAGGCGCTCAGCTGGCCAGAGGGACAGGATGCACATGCCGTGGATCGGCTTGGTCCCCCTCTGCATGTTGTCGATCCTACTACCTTCAGTCCGATCCAATCTTAGATTGGGAATGAACTCCGTATGCTTAGACTGGAAATGAACTCTGTATAACTAAGTCAACCCACAAAACGAGCGTGTGGGCGCTCAGCCGACCAGAGGGGCAGGATGCGCAAGCTGGGTGTCACGGTCCACGGGTTCCTCCTACTGAAATCACGCGACCGTGCGGCACCAAGACTACTCTTAGTCGAGGTCAGCCTTCACCATGCCCATTTTTCTTCATGGACAGACCAATTCCGATCCTTCAAGCTGCATACCCACGAGCCTTTTCTGGCTATGACCCCGTAGGGTCGCTCATTCTAAACTCTATAGAAAGGAACCCAACACTCATCGTGCATCAACCCGTGGTACATCTAGTGACTCGGAGCACCCAGTTAAGGCCGCAAGGCTTAAGGCTCGAGCGTCAACCCTCGAGTGCCCGTATGGGGCGTGTAGCCCACGATTCTCAAAGTAACCCTGAGCACCCAGCGTTGCCTGCATGGTGTTGGACCTCGAGCATCGATCTTTCGATGCCCGTAAGGACACACAGTCTCAGTTCCCACGATATTATAGCTTCTTGACATGGTGAGAACCCAACACCATGCCCGCATGTATGATACACAAGCTCTCCTATCAAGTTTACGCAAGCATCACATATACACTGGTAAGCTGCCAGCTCAAAGCCTCTAGGCTCAACTCGTCCCACGGGACTCGATTCTTAGGGCTTACGCCCTTAGCATCAATATCGGCCGCCCGCACGCATGATTGACACCCAACATCATGCTAGTCCCACAAGGAGACTTGGGTGGACTGCCCCAGCAGCAGCACACCAGCCGTCCGCACGCATGGTTGACACCAACCCTCATGCTAGTCCCGCAATGGGGCTTGGGTGGACTGCCCCAACAGCAGCACACCAGCCACAGGGGTCTAGCAGCATGCCGGCCTGCTAGCTCGTACATCCCTCTGGCTCGATGGTATCCCTCCTACGTAAACACCATTACATGATCCTTTCGGCTTAAGGAGGGGAAACCGAGGGGCCTAACGATCTCTATCGTCTAATCCCATGGTTTAACGCAAAGGCGCGATACGAGGCCCGTCGGCCCCAACCGTCCTCAGGTTTATCGTGACCTGAGGAAACATCGTGCCACGCTCGTGACCCTACGATGCCTGCCCATCTAGCCACCACTAGTGGCTAGGAGTAGCTCACTTCAGACTAGCCAGGCCCCCGCCTGCCCGCTAGCCAAGGGGGTGGTGGAGAGCTGACACCAGATCATCCCCCTATAAAGAGTGTTAGAGATTTTCTCTATCTGTTACCAGTGACCGTAAGAATGTCTGAAACAGGGACACTTTTCTACCCAGCCATCTCAGGGCCTTTCTTCGACTAACTTAGGGCCCCGTAACCTTCCTCTTGGTCACCATTGCTCCTTGATTCTACTCGTTGCTCCACCAACCCACTCGAAGGTGCCCGCACATGGCTTAGACCGACAGCACCTGACTGGCTAGCTGGTTCCAGGGCACCGGCGTATAGCCTTATACTTACCTGTATATCTCAGGGTTTAGGACATGGACCGTCCGCACACAATGTCCCCAAGCTATTCCCATGCTCGAAACGCCCGCACACTGCTTTCACAGATGGCACCCGCCAGGCTACTTGGCTTGAGGGTGTCCGACCACTGTCCCGAACTTCACTGCGTATCTTGCAGCCCAGGGCTCCCATTGCCCCCACAACATGTTAGCATCATGTTCCAAAGCTCTAAATGCACGCCCACATTCTGTAGAACCGCTTTCCTGCCAGCTCAGTCTCGACTGCTGCTCGATTCAGGGTTAGTCATGGCAGGACTAAGGCCTGACCATGACACTCTCCCCCACTTACTATGTCGATGCCCTCATCGATGCCAAGACCACACCCAACTATCTTGTTGCACACAGCTAACATTTACTCATATGTCTCTCACTTGTGCCCTCAAGGATTAGGTCGAGGTCCCGTCACATGTGGCACCGCCCACAGTACTCGTCCATTGTTTATGTAGATTGATCCTATTGCTGCTCAGCTTTGTTGCAGCTCGAACCGCCTAACCTATCTTGGTTGTAATCATATGGGCCATACCATGGCTTCATCCCTTGGTCATTATCAGGTTGCGACCTCGAGGTGCCCTCATTGATCAATGACCCTCAGTAGAATGAATGACCACCCGCTTTGCCACTCACTCGGTGCATCCCACCGGACGTGACCCTTCACACCAACTGCACGCTTGCAGTATCAACCCACTGATGCACCCCTCTGGACGTGGTACTTAGGTCAACCACACTCATACGGCACCCCACATGATGAGCCTAGCAAAGTGGCATTCAAGCACTTTGGTCATCTCCCAACTTGGGTCCTCTCGGCCCCTCCAAGGTCACCCCTCTAGGTGTGGCCCTCTGGCCAACCACCCTTAAGACGGCACCTTCACGCGCACTAACTCGGTCTCTGCTCCTTGCCCGAACACTATGCTCCATTTGCTCGAGCTCCCTTGTCTTGGCTCAATATCACAGGGAAATCACAAGTCTCCCCCACTTTTACTTGAAACTCGGCTCAGCATGATATGCAACCATGTCTCCTTGATGGATCTATTGCTCGTCAGTCTTGACTCCGGCCCAGTTCCTAGGGCATCCCAAAATTCGCTCATACTCGGAGATCCACTGATCTAACAAAACATCTAGTCCACTGATTAGCTCGACTCAAGGATTTGCCAACCCACACAATTTACAAGGTCCACCGACCCACACCATCCGCAAGCCTTGTTGACTGGCCATCTCTATTTGCTTGTTCCACTAGATTACTTGATCGTGGCTCACTGACCACCACTACATGTGAAGCCTTCTCTCTCGGCCAACATAGACTCAATTCACTGATTCACACGTTCTCGTGATCCTCTGACCATGAGAACTCCTGGTCCACTGACCAACGCAGTCCATGGTCCACTGACCATCACACTTGTGGCTTCAATCTTTGGCCACTCCATACTCCTCTGTGCAAGAACTCCATGCTTGGACCCAAATACTTCGGCTTGTGCCCCCACTGGGGCACCTGCACCATGCAGCAAGTGCACACATTAGTAATTAATCTTGGAACTCAATACCTCTTGCCCCTCAAGACAAGTTTCACTCAGCCCATGTGGCCTTACGCAACACCATTTCATGGTGTAAGCCCCTTTTCGCATCATGGTCTCACTACGGTTCTTTCCATCGTAAGGCATCACATGCCACAACATATGCCAACACACTTTTCTAGGTGAGGCTAGGCTCTAGTGCCCTTTTGCTTGGCATCCAAGAGCCAACTCGAGAGCCATTTTTCATAGGCCCAATATTTCCTGTAGCACGCGTCGTTTGGCTCATTTCTGAGCCCCCATAGCCACAGAACTGCATTCGCGTCTTGATAGCTCCTTTGAGCTTGGCACTACCTCGATTTCACATCACTAGACCCATACATGGGGTCACGTTGATCTCGCCACTGAGCCAAACCAAGGCTCTGATACCAAATGTCACGGTCCACGTGTTCCTCCTACTAAAATCACGCGACCGTGCGGCACCAAGACTACTCTTAGTCGAGGTCAGCCTTCACCATGCCCATTTTTCTTCGCGGACAGACCAATTTCGATCCTTCAAGCTGCATACCCACGAGCCTTTTTTGGCTATGACCCCGTAGGGTCGCTCATTCCGAACTCTATAGAGAGGAACCTAACTCTCATTGCGTATCAGCCCGCGGTACATCTAGTGACCCGAAGCACCCAGTTCAGGTCGTAAGGCTTAAGGCCTCGAGCGTCAACCCTTGAGTGCCCGTATGGGGCACGTAACCCACGATTCTCAAAGTAGCCCCGAGCACCCAGCGTTGCCTGCAGGGCATTAGACCTCGAGCATCAAACCTTCGATGCCCGTAGGGACACACAGTCCCGGTTCCCATGATATTATAGCTTTTTGACATGGTGAGAACCCAACACCATGCCCGCACGTATGATACGCAAGCTTCCGTATCAAGTTTACACAAGCATCACATATACACTGGTCAGTTGCCAGCTCGGAGCCTCTAGGGTCAACTCCTCCCACGGGACTCGATTCTTAGGGCTTATGCCCTTAGCATCAATATCGGCTGCCTGCACACATGACTGACACCTAACATCATGCTAGTCCCACAAGGGGACTTAGGTGGACTGCCTCAGCAGTAGCACACCAACCGTCTGTATGCATGGTTGACACCAACACTCATGTTAGTCTCGCAAGGGGGCTTGGGTGGACTGCCCCAACAGTAGCACACCAGCCACAAGGGTCTAGCAGCATACCAGCCTGCAAGCCCACACATCCCTCTGGCTCGATGGTATCCCTTCTACGTAAACACCATCATATGATCCTTCCGACTTGAGGAGGGGAAACTAAGGGGCCTAATGATCTCTACCGTCTAACCCCATGGTTTAATGCAAAGGCACAATACGAGGCCCATCGACCCCAACCATCCCTGGGTTTACCGTGACCCGAGGAAACATCGTGCCACGCTCGTGACCCTACGATGCCCGCCCACCTAGCCACTACTAGTGGCTAGGAGTAGCTCACTTCAGACTAGCCAGGCCTCCGCCTGCTCGCTAGCTAAGGGGGTGGTGGAGAGCTGACACCAGATCATCCCCCTATAAAGAGCGTTAGAGATTTTCCCAATCCACTACCAGTGATCGTAAGAATGTCTGAAATGGGGATACTTTTTTGCCCAGCCATCTCAAGGCCTTTCTTCGACTAACTCAGGGCCCCGTAACCTTCCTCTTGGTCACCATTGCTCCTTGATTCTGCTCGTTGCTCCACTAACCCACTCGAAGGTGCCCACACATGGCTTAGACCGATAGCACCTGACTAGCTAGCTGGTCCCAGGGCACCGGCGTATAGCCTTATACTTAGCTACATATCTCAGGGTTTAGGACATGGACCATCCACACACAATGTCCCCAAGCTATTCCCATGCTTGAAACGCCCACACACTGCTTCCACAGATGGCACCCGCCAGGCTACTTGGCTTGAGGGTGTCCGACCACTGTCCC
Organism: Durio zibethinus; assembly: GCF_047325235.1. NCBI lineage: Eukaryota > Viridiplantae > Streptophyta > Magnoliopsida > Malvales > Malvaceae > Durio > Durio zibethinus. Next base: position 22,364,745 of record NC_143181.1, read on the forward strand.
GAACTTCACCGCGTATCTTGCGGCCCAGGGCTGCCAGTGCCCCCACAACATGTTAGCATCATGTTCCAAAGCTCCAAATGCACTCCCACATTCTGTAGAACCACTTTCCCGCCAACTCGATCCCGATCGCTGCTCGGTCCAGGGTCAGTCATGGCAAGACTAAGGCCTGACCATGACACTAGGGATCGGTCGGGTCCCCCTTTGCGTGCTGTCGATCCTGCTATCGCAACCCTCAGTTTGGTCTGATCTTAGATTGGAAATGAACTCCATATGCCTAAGCCAATCGATGAAACGAGCGGGCAGGCGGGCACTACGCCGGCCAGAGAGGCGGGATGCGCAAGCCGTGGATCGAAAGAGTGGTAGGTGGGTTTAGGCACATTTTCATATTTCTGCCATGCCATTGCCATTTTTATGGCTTGTAAATTCATAAAATGGTCCCTTAAGCCTTCATGTGAAGTTTCATGGCAAAACGACTCGTTTTCTATTTTTCATGATTTTTGAAACTTTTTACGGTTCAGGATTTTTTAAAATTTTTTTAGAAGGCGTTTTGGCCCCAAACTTGGTAGACATGATCCTTGTATTTTTTTTGGCATGCAAAAAAAAATTCACCTAAAAACACTAAGTGTACAAGATTTTGTGACCATTTGAAAAAAGTGTCCCCTTTTTAGACACTTTAATGGTTACTGGCAGCAAACCTGTAAAATCTCAAATGCTCTTTAAGGGGGTGTGAGTTCTCGAGGTTTGATGAGGGATAGGGGGCCAATATAAGGGCCAAGTACCAGCACCCATCGCACATCATATGTGCACACCCCCTGCCCCCAATCACCGGAACCCCGATGCCACCGGTCTGGTTCTTCGACGATGCTTCGATGATGGTGCCCCGGGCGAAAAAAAATGCGGCACCAGCACATGCCCAAGCCTAACATGTGCTGTCGCAACCCTCTGTCCGGTCCGATCTTAGACTAGGAATGAACTCCGTAGGTTTAGATTGGGAATGAACTCCGTATGCCTAAGTCAACCCACGAAACGATCGTGCGAGCGTTCAGTCGGCCAGAGGGGTAGGATGCGCAAGCCGGGGATTGGTTGGGTCTCCCTCTACGTGCTGCCGATCCTGCTACCACAACACTCAGTCTGGTCTGATCTTTGACTGGGAATGAACTCCGTATGTCTAAGCCAGTCGATGACACAAGTGGGCGGGTGGGCACTACGCCGGCCAGAGAGGCGGGATGCGCAAGCTGTGTATCGATAGGGTGATAGGTGGGTTTAGGCACATTTTCATATTTCTACCATGCCAATGCCATTTTTATGGCTTGTAAATTCATACAATGGTCCCTTAAGCCTTCATATGAAGTTTCATGGCAAGACGACTTGTTTTTTATTTTTCATGATTTTTGAAACTGTTTATGGTTCGGGATTTTTTTAAATTTTTTTAGAAAGTGTTTTGGCCCTAAATTTGGTAGACGTAATCCTTGTATTTTTTTTGGCATGCACAAAAAAATTCAGCTAAAAACTCAAAGTGTACAAGATTTTGTGACCATTTGAAAAAAAGTATCCCCATTTCAGACACTTTAATGGCTACTGGCAGCAAACCTGTAAAATCTCAAATGCTTTTTAAGGGGATGTGAGTTTTATAGGTTTGATGAGGGATAGGGGGCCAATATATGGGCCAAGTACCAGCACCCATCGCACATAATATGCGCACAACCCCCGGCACCCCCTATCACCGGAACCCCAATGCCGTCGGTCAAGTTCTCCGGCGATGGTGCCCCGAGTGAAAAAAAATTCGGCACCAGCACATGTCCAAGCCAAGCATGTGCTGCCGCAACCCTCAGTTCGATCTGATCTTAGACTGGAATGAACTCTGTATGCTTAGATTGGGAATGAACTCCGTATGCCTAAGTCAACCAACGAAACGAGCGTACGGGCGCTCAGCCGGCCAAAGGGGTAGGATGCCCAAGCCGGGGATCGATCGAGTCCCCCTCTACGTGCTGCCAATCCTGCTACCCTCAGTCTAGTCCGATCTTACACTGGGTATGAACTCCATATGCTTAGACTGGGAATGAACTCCGTATAACTAAGTCAACCCACGAAACGAGCGTACAGGCACTCATCGACCAGAGCGGTAGGATGCGCAAGTCGGGGATCGATCGGGTCTCCCTCTATGTGCTACTGATCCTGCTCTTGTAACCCTCAGTTCGATCTGATCTTAGACTGGGAATGAACTTCGTATGCCTAAGCCAATCGACAAAACGAGCGAACGGGCGGGCACTACGCCAGCCAAAGAGGTGGGATGCACAAGTCATGGATCGATAGGGTGGCAGGTGGGTTTAAGCACATCTTCATATTTTTGCCATGCCAATGCCATTTTTATGAATTGTAAATTCATACAATGGTCCCTTAAGCCTTCATGTGAAGTTTCAGGGTAAGACAACTCGTTTTCTATTTTTCACGATTTTTGAAACTTTTTATGGTTTGAGATTTTTTAAAATTTTTTTAGAAGGAGTTTTGGCCCCAAATTGGTAGACATGATCCTTGTATTTTTTTTGGCATGCACAAAAAAATTCAACTAAAAATTCGAAGTGTACAAGATTTTGTGACCATTTCAAAAAAATGTCCCCATTCCAGACACTTTAATGAATACTGGCAGCAAACCTGTAAAATCTCAAATGCTCTTTAAGGGGGAGTGAGTTCTCGAGGTTTGATGAGGGATATGGGGCCAATACAAGGGCCAGGTACCAGCACCCATCGCACATCATGTGCGCACACCCCCCTGGCCCCCCCAATCGCTGGAACCCTAATGCCGTCGGTCAGGTTCTCTAGGGATGCTCCGACGATGGTGCCCCGGGTGAAAAAAAATGTGGCACCAGCACATGCTCGAGCCCAGCAAGTGCTGCCTTGACCCTCAGTCTGGTCCAATCTTAGATTGGGAATGAACTCCGTATGCCTAAGTCAACACATGAAACGAGCGTGCGGGCGCTCAGCCGACCAGAGAGGTAGGATGCGCATGTCGGGGATTAGTCAGGTCCCCTTCTGCGTGCTATCGATCCTACTATCGCAACCCTCATTCCGATCTGATCTTAGACTGGGAATAAACATCGTATGCCTAAGCCAACCGATTAAACGAGCGGACGGGCGGGCACTACACCGGCTAGAGGGTGGGATGCGCAAGCCATGCATCAATAGGGTTGTAGGTGGGTTTGGGCACATCTTCATATTTCTGCCATGCCAATGCCATTTTTATGGCTTGTAAATTCATACAATGGTCCCTTAAGACTTCATGTGAAGTTTCATGGCAAGACGACTCCTTTTCTATTTTTAACGATTTTCAAAACTTTTTATGGTTCGGGATTTTTTAAAATTTTTTTAGAAGGTGTTTTGGCCCCAAACTAGGTAGACTGATCCTTGTATTTTTGTTGGCATGCACAAAAAAATTCAGGTAAAAACTCGAACTGTACAAGATTTTGTGACCATTTGAAAAAAGTGTCACCATTTCAGACACTTTAATGGCTACTGGCAGTAAACTTGTAAAATCTCAAATGCTCTTTAAAGGGGTGTGAGTTCTCGAGGTTTGATGAGGGATAGGGGGCCAATATAAGGGCCAAGTACCAGCACCCATCGCACATCATGTGCGCACACCCCCTCGGGTCCCCCCAATCACTGGAACCCAATGCCGCTGGTCAGGTTCTCCGGTGATGCTCCGGCAATGGTGCCCCTAGCGAAAAAAATACGGCACCAACACATGCCCGAGCGTAGCATGTGCAGCCGTAACCCTCGGTCCGATCCAATCTTAAACTGGGAATGAACTCCGTATGGTTACACTGGGAATGAATTCCGTATGCCTAAGTCAACCCACGAAACACGCATACGGGCGCTCAACCGGCCAGAGGGGCAGGATGCGCAAGCTGGGGATCGGTCGGGTCCCCCTTTGCGTGCTACCGATCCTGCTACCCTCGGTCCGGTCTAATCTTACACTAGGAATGAACTCCATATGCTTAGACTAGGAATGAACTCCGTATAACTAAGTCAACTCATGAAACGAGCGTACGGGCGCTCAACCGGCCAGAGTGGCAGGATGAGCAAGTCGGGGATCGGTCAGGTCTCCCTCTGTGTGCTGCTGCAACCTTCAGTCTGGTCTGATCTTAGACTGGGAATGAACTCCGTATGCCTAACCCAACCGACGAAACGAGCGGACGGGCGGGCACAACGCCGGCTAGAGAGGCGGGATGCGCAAGCCGTGGATTGATAGGGTGGTAGGTGGGTTTAGGCAGATCTTCATATTTTTACCATGCCAATTTCATTTTTATGTTTTTTAAATTCATACAATGGTCCCTTAAGCCTTCATGTGAAGTTTCATGGCAAGACGACTCGTTTTTTATTTTTCACGATTTTCAAAACTTTTTACGGTTCGGGATTTTTTAAAATTTTTTTAGAAGGAGTTTTTGCCCTAAAATTGGTAGACGTGATCCATTTATTTTTTTTGGCATGCATAAAAAAATTCAGCTAAAAAATTGAAGTGTACAAGATTTTGTGAACATTTGAAAAAAGTGTCCCCATTTTAGACACTTTAATGGCTACTGGCAGCAAACCTATAAAATCTCAAATGCTCTTTAAGGGGTGTGAGTTCTCGAGGTTTGATGAGGGATAGGGTGCCAATATAAGGGCCAAGTACTAGCACCCATCACACATCATGTGCGCACACCCCCCGGCCCCTCCAAACGTCAGAACCCCAATGCCGCCGATCAGGTTCTCCGGTGACGCTCCGGCGATGGTGCCCCAGGCGAAAAAAATTGCAGCACCAGCACAAGCCCAAGCCCAGCATGTGCTGTGGTCACACTCAGTCCGGTCCGATCTTAGACTGGGAATGAACTCCGTATGCTTAGACTGGGAATGAACTCCATATGCCTAAGTCAACACATGAAACGAGTGTGCGGGCGCTCAGCCGACCAGAAGGGTAGGATGCGTAAGCCGGGGATCGACCGGGTCCCCCTCTGCATGCTGCCGATCCTACTACCCTTGGTTTGGTCTGATCTTAGACTGGGAATGAACTCTGTATGCCTAAGCCAACCGACAAAACGAGCGGGCGGGCGGGCACTACGTCGGCTAGAAAGACGGGATGCGCAAGTCGTGGATTGATAGGGTGGTAGGTGGGTTTAGGCACTTCTTCATATTTCTGCCATGCCAATGCCATTTTTATAGCTTGTAAATTCATACAATGGTCCCTTAAGACCTCATGTGAAGTTTCATGGCAAGACGACTCGTTTTCTATTTTTCACTATTTTTGAAAATTTTTACAGTTCGAGATTTTTTAAAATTTTTTTAGAAGAAGTTTTGGCTCCAAACTTGGTAGACATGATCCTTGTATTTCTTTTGGCATGCACAAAAAAATTCAGCTAAAAAATCGAAGTGTACAAGATTTTGTTAACATTTGAAAAAAGTGTCCCCATTTCAGACACTTTAATGGCTACTGGCAGCAAACCTGTAAAATCTTAAATGCTCTTTAAGGGGGTGTGAGTTCTCGAGGTTTGATGAGGGCCAAGTACTAGTACCCATTGTACATCATGTGCACATACCCCCCCGGCCCCCCAATCGTCGAAACCCCAATGCCGTTGATTAGGTTCTTCGGTGATGCTCCGGCGATGGTGCCTCGGGCGTAAAAAAATGCAGCACCAGCACATGCCCGAGCCCAGCATGTGCTGTGGCAACACTCGGTCTGGTCCGATCTTAGACTGGGAATGAACTTCATATGCTTAGACTGGGAATGAACTCCATATGCCTAAGTCAACCCATGGAACGAGTGTACGGGCACTCAGCTAGCAAGAAGGGTAGGATGTGCAAGCAGGGGATCGATCGAGTCCCCCTCTGCGTGCTGCCGATCCTACTACCCTCGGTTTGGTCTGATCTTAGACTGGGAATCAACTCCGTATGCCTAAGCCAACCAACGAAACAAGCGGACGGGCGGGCACTACATCGGCCAGAGAGGTGGGATGCGCAAGCCGTGGATTGATAGGGTGGTAGGTGGGTTTAGGCACTTCTTCATATTTCTGCCATGCCAATGCCATTTTTATAGCTTGTAAATTCATACAATGGTCCCTTAAGCCCTCATGTGAAGTTTCATGGCAAGACGACTCGTTTTCTATTTTTCACTATTTTCGAAACTTTTTATGGTTCGAGATTTTTTAAAATATTTTTAGAAGGAGTTTTGGCCCCAAACTTGGTAGACGTGATCCTTGTATTTTTTTTGGCATGCACAAAACAATTCAGCTAAAAACTCAAAGTGTACAAGATTTTATGACCATTTGAAAAAAGTGTCCTCATTTTAGACACTTTAATGCCTACTAGCAGCAATCCTGTAAAATCTCAAATGCTCTTTAACGGGGTGTGAGTTCTCGAGGTTTGATGAGGGATAGGGGGCCAATATAAGGGCCAAGTACCAGCACCCATCGCACATCATGCGCGCACACCCCCTGGCCCCCCCAATCGCTAGAACCCCAATGCCGTCGGTCAGGTTCTCCGACGATGGTGCCGCGGGCGAAAAAAAACCAAGGGCATGTGCTGCCGCAACCCTCGGTCTGGTCTGATCTTAGACTGGGAATGAACTCCGTATGCCTAAGTCAACCTACGAAATGAGCATGCAGACGCTCAGCTAGCCAGAGGGGCAGGATGCGCAAGCCTAGGATTGGTCGGGTCCTCCTCTGCGTGCTGCCAATCCTGCTACCCTCGGTCCAATCCGATTTTAGACTGGGAATGAACTCCGTATGCTTAGACTGGGAATGAACTCCGTATAACTAAGTCAACCCACGAAACGAGCGTGCGGGCGCTCAGCCGACCAGAGTGGCAGGATGTGCAAGCCAGGGATCGGTCGGGTCTCCCTCTCCGTGCTACCGATCCTGCTGCCGTATCCTTTGATCTGGTCTGATCTTAGACTAGGAATGAATTCCGTATGCCTAAGCCAACCGATGAAAAGAGCGAGCAGACGGGCACTACGCTTGCCAGAGAGGCGGGATGCGCAAGTCGTGGATCTATAGGGTGGTAGGTGGGTTTAGGCACATCTTCATATTTTTGCCATGCCAATGCCATTTTTATGGCTTGTAAATTCATACAATGGTCCCTTAAGCCTTCATGTGAAGATTCATGGCAAGTCGACTCATTTTCTATTTTTCTAGATTTTTGAAACTTTTTACGGTTTGGGATTTTTTTAAATTTTTTTAGAAGGATTTTTGGCCCCAAACTTGGTAGACGTGATCCTTATATTTTTTTTGGCATGCACAAAAAAATTCAGCTAAAAACTCGAAGTGTACAAGATTTTGTGGCCATTTGAAAAAAGTGTCCCCGTTTCAGACACTTTAATCGCTACTGGCAGCAAACCTGTAAAATCTCAAATGCTCTTTAAGGGGGTGTGAGTTCTCGAGGTTTGATGAGGGATAGAGGGCCAATATAAAGGCCAAGTGTCATGCCCTTGGTGGGCGCGCCAGGCACATCAGGCAGACCAGCAGGAGAGCCAGAGGTTAAGGCCCGCAGACCAGGCGTGCTGGCGGGTATCTGTGTGCAAAGCCTAGCAAACGAGTTCGGAACGCCCACCCAACTTGCAGGCCAGCCCGTGAGACCAAGGCCTGGCATACAAGCTACCCGCACCACATCCAAAAGGGCCCAAGGTCCTGGATATGCAAGGGAAGCTTCTGGAAGCAAGCAGGACTAACAGCAGCATCCTGGTAGATTTGGTTGACCCTGAAAATCATGAGTTAGCATCCTGATTGATTGTAATCTGTATAATCCCATGATTTTAGCCTTTATTCTAGGGATTTGCCATTAAGTGTAAGCTGGAGCCTCAACTATAAATAGAGGGCTGCTCCACCCTCATTGGTACACCATCAAATACTTCTGTTTCAGTGAATACAAGAGCATTTCCAGAATTCTGCCTTCTTCTCCTATTTCTCTTTGACTTGCGTAATCAGCCCTTCCCGTTGTTCTAGTGCCCGTACGCTTGTGTTTTAGGCTGACTTAGGCATAAAGGAGGAGATTCCAGGCCAAAGGCTGCACGGATTCTGAGTCTAAGCTCGGAGCCTGTGACACAAGTACCAGCACCCATCGCACATCATGTGCGCACACCCCCCTCGGCCCCCCAATCACCGGAACCCCAATGCCGCCGGTCAGGATTTTCGGTGATGCTCCGACGATGGTGCCCCGAGCGAAAAAAAATGCCACACCCGTACATGCCCGAGCCCAACATGTGCTGCCACAACCCTTGGTCCGGTCCGATCTTAGACTGGGAATAAACTCCGTATGCCTAAGTCAACCCATGAAACGAGCGTGCGGGCGCTCAGCCGGCCAGAGGGGCAGGATGCGCAAGCCGAGTATCGATCGGGTCCCCTTCTGCGTGTTGTCGACCCTGCTACCCTCAGCTCGGTTCGATCTTAGACTAGGAATGAACTCCGTATGCTTAGACTGGGAATGAACTCCATATAACTAAGTCAACTCACAAAACGAGCGTGCGGGCGCTCAGCTAGCCAAAGGGGCATGATGCACAAGCAGGGGATCGATCGGGTCTCCCTCTGCATGCTATCGATCCTGCTGCCGTAACCCTCAGTTTGGTCTGATCTTAGACTGGGAATGAACTCCGTAGCCTAAGCCAATCGACGAAATGAGTGGGCGGGCGGGCACTACGCCGACCAGAGAGGCGGGATGCGCAAGCCGTGGATCGATATGGTGGTAGGTGGATTTAGGCACATCTTCATATTTCTGCCATGCCAATGCCATTTTTATGGCTTGTACAATCATACAATGGTCCCTTAAGCCTTCATGTGAAGTTTCATGGCAAGACGACTCATTTTCTATTTGTCACGATTTTTGAAACTTTTTAAGGTTCGGGATTTTTTAAAATTTTTTTTGAAGGAGTTTTGGCCCCAAACTTGGTAGACGTGATCCTTGTATTTTTGTTGGCATGCACAAAAAACTTCAGCTAAAAACTCAAAGTGTACAAGATTTTTTGACCATTTGAAAAAAGTGTCCCCATTTCAGACACTTTAATGGCTACTGGCAACAAACCTGTAAAATCTCAAATGCTCTTTAAGGGGGTGTGAGTTCTCGAGGTTTGATGAGGGATAGGGGGTCAATATAGGGGCCATGTACCAGCACCCATCGCACATCATGTGCGTACACCGCACCCGGCCCCCCCAATCGCCGGAACCCGAATGCCGCCGATCAGGTTCTCCGATGATGCTCTGACGATCATGCCCCGAGCAAAAAAAAATGTGGCACCAGCACATGCCCGAGTGCAGCATGTGCTACCAGAACCCTCGATCCGGTTCGATCTTAGACTGGGAATGAACTTCGTATGCTTAGACTAGGAATGAACTCCATATGCCTAAGTCAACCCATGAAACGAGCATGCAGGCGCTCAGCTAGCCAGAAGGGCAGGATGCACAAGCCGGGGATCGGTCGGGTCCCCCTCTGTGTGCTATCGATCCTGTTACCCTCAATCCGGTCTGATCTTAGACCGAGAATGAACTTCGTATGCTTAGACTGGGAATGAACTCCGTATAACTAAGTCAACCCATGAAACAAGCGTGCGGGCGCTCAGTCGGCCAAAGCGGCAGGATGCGCAAGTCAGGGATCGACCGGGTCTCCCTCTACGTGCTGCCAATCCTACTGCCACAACCCTTGATCTGGTTCAATCTTAGACTGGGAATGAACTCCATATGCCTAAGCCAACTGACGAAATGAGCAGGCGGGCAGGCACTACGCTGGCCAGAGAGGCGGGATGCACAAGCTGTGGATCGATAGGGTGGTAGGTGGGTTTAGGCATATCTTCATATTTCTACCCTGCCAATGCCATTTTTATGGCTTGTAAATTCATACAATGGTCTCTTAAGCCTTCATGTGAAGTTTCATGGCAAGATGACTCATTTTCTATTTTTCATGATTTTTGAAGCTTTTTATGGTTCAGGATTTTTTAAAATCTTTTAGAAGGAGTTTTGGTCCCAAGCTTGGTCGACGCTATCCTTGTATTTTTGTTGGCATGCATAAGAAAATTCAGCTAAAAACTCCAAGTGTACAAGATTTTGTGACCATTTGAAAAAAGTGTCCCCATTTCAGACACTTTAATGGCTACTGGCAGCAAACTTGTAAAATCTCAAATGCTCTTTAAAGGGGTGTGAGTTCTCGAGGTTTGATGAGGGATAGTGGGCCATTATAAGGGCCAAGTACCAGCACCCATGGCACATCATGTGTGCACACCCCCCGGCCCCCTCAATCGTCGGAACCCCAATGCCACCAGTAAGGTTCTCCGACGATGCTTTGTTGATGGTGCCCTGGGCGAAAAAAATACGTCTCCAGCACATGCCCAAGCCCAGCATGTGCTGTTGCAACTCTCGATCCGGTCCGATCTTAGACTGGGAATGAACTCGGTATGCTTAGACAGGGAATGAACTTCGTATAACTAAGTCAACCCACAAACGAGCGTGCGAGCGCTCAGCTAGCCAGAAGGGCAGGATGCGCAAGCCTGGGATCGGTCGGGTCCCCCTCTGCATGCTGCCAATCCTGCTACCCTCGGTCCAGTCCGATTTTAGACTGGGAATGAACTCCGTATGCTTAGACTGGGAATGAACTCCGTATAACTAAGTCAACCCATGAAACGAACGTGCGGGCGCTCAACCGGCCAGAGTGGCAGGATGTGCAAGCCAGGGATCGATCGGGTCTCCCTCTCCGTGCTATCGATCCTGCTGCTGCAACCTTTGGTCTGGTCTGATCTTAGACTGGGAATGAACTCCGTATGCCTAAGCCAACTGATGAAACGAGCGAGCAGACGAGCACTACGCCGGCCAGAGAGGCGGGATGCGCAAGTCGTGGATTGATAGGGTGATAGGTGGGTTTAGGCACATCTTCATATTTCTACCATGCCAATGCCATTTTTATGGCTTGTAAATTCATACAGTGGTCCCTTAAGCCTTCATGTGAAGTTTCATGACAAGACGACTCATTTTCTATTTTTCATGATTTTTAAAACTTTTTATGGTTCAGGATTTTTTAAAATTTTTTAGAAGCAGTTTTGGTCCCAAATTTGGTAGACGTGATCCTTGTATTTTTGTTGGCATGCACAAGAAAATTCAGCTAAAAACTCTAAGTGTACAAGATTTTGTGACCATTTGAAAAAAGTGTCCCCATTTCAGACACTTTAATGGCTACTGGTAGCAAACCTGTAAAATCTCAAATGCTTATTAAGGGTTGAGTTCTTGAGGTTTGATGAGGGATAGGGGGTCAATATAAGGTCCAAGTATCAGCACCCATCGCGCACCATGTGCGCACCCCTCGCCCCCCAATCGTCAGAAGCCCAATATCGTCGATCAGGTTCTCCGTCGATGGTGCCTCAGGTGAAAAAAAATACGACACCAGCACTTGCCCGAGCCCAGCATGTGCTGCCGCAACCCTCGATCGGGTTTGATCTTAGACTGGGAATGAACTTCGTATGCTTAGACTGGGAATGAACTCTGTATCCCTAAGTCAAATCATGAAATGAACGTGCGGATGCTTAGCCAGCCAGAAGGGCAAGATGTGCAAGCCGAGGATCAGCCGTGTCACCCTCTGCATGCTGTCGGTCCTACTACCCTCGGTACAGTCCAATCCTAGACTAGGAATGAACTTCGAATAACTAAGTCAACCTAGGAAACGAGCGTACGGGCGCTTAGCCAGCCATAAGGGCAGGATGCGCAAGTCAGGGATCGATCGGGTCTCCCTCTGTGTGCTGCCAATCCTGCTACCGCAACCTTTGGTTCGGTCTAATCTTAGACTGGGAATGAACTCCATATGCCTAAGCCAACTGACGAAACGAGCGGGCAGGCAAGCACTACGCCGGCGAGAGAGGCGGGATGCGTAAGCCATGGATCGATAGGGTGGTAGGTGGGTTTAGGCACATCTTCATATTTCTGCCGTGCCAATGCCATTTTTATGGCTTGTAAAATCATACAATGGTCCTTTAAGCCTTCATTTGAAGTTTCATGGCAAGACGACTCGTTTTCTATTTTTCATGATTTTTGAAACTTTTTACGGTTCAGTATTTTTTAAAAGGAGTTTTGGTCCTAAACTTGGTAGACATGATCCTTGTATTTTTGTTGGCATGCACAAGAAAATTCAGCTAAAAATTCCAAGTGTACAAGATTTTGTGACCATTTGAAAAAAGTGTCCCCATTTTAGACACTTTAATATCTAGTGGTAGCAAACCTGTAAAATTTCAAATGCTCTTTAAGGGGGTGTGAGTTCTTGAGGTTTGATGAGGGATAGTGGGCCAATATAAGGGCCAAGCACCAGCACCCATCGCACATCATGTGCGCACACCCCCTGCCCCCCATTCGTCGAAACCCTAATGCCACCCGTCAGGTTCTACGACGATGCTCCGTGGATGGTGCCCTGGGCGAAAAAAAATGCGGCACCAGCACATGCCCAAGCCCAGCATGTGCTGCCGCAACCCTCGGTCCAGTCCGATCATAGACTGGGAATGAACTCCATATGCCTAAGTCAACCCACAAAACGAGCGTGCGGGCGCTCAGTCGGCCAGAGGGGCAGGATGCACAAGCCGGGGATCGACCAGGACCATTTCTGCGTGCTACCGATCCTGCTACGCTTGATTCTATCTGATCTTAGACTGAGAATGAACTCCGTATAACTAAGCCAACCCACGAAACGAGCGGACGGGCGGGCACTACGCCGGCCAGAGAGGCGGGATGCGAAAGCAGTGGATCGATAGGGTGGTAGGTGTGTTTAGGCACATCTTCATATTTCTGCCATGCCAATGAAATTTTTATGGCTTGTAAATTCATACAATGGTCCCTTAAGCCTTCATTTGAAGTTTCATGGCAAGATGACTCGTTTTCTATTTTTCATGATTTGTGAAACTTTTTAGAGTTCAGGATTTTTTAAAATTGTTTCAAAATGAGTTTTGGCCCCAAACTTGGTAGACATGATCCTTGTATTTTTGTTGGCATGCACAAGAAAATTCAGCTAAAAACTCCAAGTGTACAAGATTTTGTGACTATTTGAAAAAAATGTCCCCATTTCAAACACTTTAATGGCTACTGGCAGTAAACCTGTAAAATCTCAAATGCTCTTTAAGGGGGTGTGAGTTCTTGAGGTTTGATGAGGGATAGTGGGCCAATATAAGGGCCAAGTACCAGCACCCATCGTACATCATGTGCACACACCCCCCGGCCCCCTTAATAGTCAGAATCGCAATGCCGTCGGTCAGGTTCTCCGACGATGATGCCCCAGGCAAAAAAAAAATGACACCAACACATGCCCGAGCCCAGCATGTGCTGCAGCAACCCTCGATCTGGTCTGATCTTAGACTGAGAATGAACTCTGTATCCCTAAGTCAAACCACGAAACGAGCGTGCAGGTGCTCAGCCAGCCAGATGGGCAAGATGCATAAGCCGAGGATCGATCGGGTCCCCCTCTGCGTGCTGTCGATACCCTTGGTCCGGTCTGATCTTAGACTGGGAATGAACTCCGAATAACTAAGTTAACCTAAGAAACAAGCGTGCGGGCGCTCAGCCGGCTAGGAAGGCAGGATGCGCAAGTCGGGGATCGACCGTGTCTCCTTCTGTGTGCTGCCAATCCTGCTGCCGCAAACCTCGGTCTGGTCTGATCTTAGATTGGGAATAAACTCCGTATGCCTAAGCCAACTGAGAAAATGAGCAGGCGGGCAAGCAGTACGCCGGCCAGAGAGGCGAGATGCGCAAGCCATGGATCGATAGGGTGGTAGGTGGGTTTAGGCACATCTTCATATTTATGCCATGCCAATGCCATTTTTTTGGCTTGTAAAATCATACAATGGTCCTTTAAGCCTTCATTTGAAGTTTCATGGCAAGACGACTCGTTTTCTTTTTTTCACGATTTCTGAAACTTTTTACGGTTCAGGATTTTTTTAAATTTTTTTAGAAGGAGTTTTGGTCCCAAACTTGGTAGACTTGATCCTTGTATTTTTCTTGGCATGCACAAGAAAATTCAGCTAAAAACTCCAAGTGTACAAGATTTTGTGACCATTTGAAAAAAGTGTCCCCATTTCAGACACTTTAATTGCTACGGGCAGCAAACTTGTAAAATCTCAAATACTCTTTAAGGGGGTGTGAGTTCTTTAGGTTTGATGAGGGATAGTCGGCCAATATAAGGGCCAAGCACCAGCACCCATCGCACATCAAGTGCGCACACCCCCCGGCCCCCTCATTCACCGGAACCCCAATGCCACCCGTCAAGTTGTCTGGCGATGCTCTGTTAATGGTGCCCTGGGCGAAAAAAATACGGCACCAGCACATGCCCAAGCCAATCATATGCTGCCGCAACCCTTGGTCCAGTCCGATCATAGACTAGGAATGAACTCCGTATGCCTAAGTCAACCCACGAAACGAGCGTGCGGGCACTCAGTCGGCCAGAGGGGCAGGATACGCAAGCCAGGGATCGATTGGATCCCCCTCTATGTGTTACCGATCCTGCTACCCTCGGTTCGGTCCGATCTTAGATTGGGAATGAACTCCATATAACTAAGCCAACCCACGAAACAAGCGGGCGGGCGGGCACTACGCCGACCAGAGAGGCGGGATGCGAAAGCCGTCGATCGATAGGGTGGTAGGTGGGTTTAGGCACATCTTCATATTTCTACAGTGCCAATGCCATTTTTATGGCTTGTAAATTCATACAATGGTCCCTTAAGCCTTCATTTGAAGTTTCATGGCAAGACGACTTGTTTTCTATTTTTTATGATTTTTGAAACTTTTTATGGTTCGGGATTTTTTAAATTTTTTTAGAAGGATTTTTGGCCCCAAACTTGGTAGACGTGATCCTTGTGTTTTTGTTGGCGTGCACAAAAAAATTCACCTAAAAACTTGAAGTGTACAATATTTGTGACCGTTTGAAAAAAGTATCCCCATTTCAGACACTTTAATGCCTACTGGCAGCAAACCTGTAAAATCTCAAATGCTCTTTAAGTGGGTTTGAGTTCTTGAGGTTTGATGAGGGCTAGGGGGCCAATATAAGGGCCAAGTACCAGCACCCATCGCACATCATGTGCGCCCACCCCCTTGGCCCCCCCAATCGCTGGAACCCCAATGCCGCTGGTCAGGTTCTCCGACGATGGTGCCCCGGGCGAAAAGAACCCTAGGGCATGTGCTGCCACAACCTCGGTCTGGTCCGATCTTAGATTGGGAATGAACTCCGTATGCCTAAGTCAACCTACGACACGAGCGTGCGGGCACTCAACTGGCCAGAGGGGCAAGATGCGCAAGCCTAGGTTCGATCGGGTCCCCCTCTGCATGCTGCCAATCCTGCTACCCTCAATCCAGTCCGACCTTAGACTGGAAATGAACTCCGTATAACTAAGTCAACGAAACGAGCGTGAGGACGCTCAGCCGGCCAGAGGGGCAGGATGCGCAAGTCAGGGATCGATTGGGTCTCCCTCTCCGTCTGCCGATCCTACTGCCGCAACCCTCAGTCCAATCCGATCTTAGACTGGGAATGAACTCGTATGCCTAAGCCAACCGATGAAACGAGCGAGCAGACGGGCACTAGGCCGGCCAGAGAGGCGGGATGCGCAAGCTGTGGATTCATAGGGTGGTTGGTGGGTTTAGGCACATCTTCATATTTCTGTCGTGCCAATGCCATTTTTATGGCTTGTAAATTCATACAATGGTCCCTTAAGCCTTCATGTGAGGTTTCAGGGCAAGACGACTCATTTTCTATTTTTCATGATTTTTGAAACTTTTTACTGTTTGAGATTTTTTAAAATTTTTTTATAAGGAGTTTTGGCCCCAAACTTGGTAGACGTGATCCCTATTTTTTTGTTGGCATGAACAAAAAAATTCAGCTCAAAACTCGAGGTTTACAAGATTTTATGGCCATTTGAAAAAAGTGTCCCCATTTCAGACACTTTAATGGCTACTGGCAGCAATCCTGTAAAATCTCAAATGGTCTTTAAGGGGGTGTGAGTTCTTAAGGTTTGATGAGGGATAGGGGGCCAATATAAGGGCCAAGTGTCATGCCCTTGGTGGGCATGCCAAGCACATCAGGCAGACCAGCAGGCGAGCCAGAGGTCGAGGCCCGTAGACCAGGCTTGCTGGCGGGTATCTGTGTGCAAAGCCTAGCAAACGAGTTCGGAACGCCCGCCCAACTTGCAGGCCAGCCCGTGAGACCAAGGCCTGGCATACAAGCTGCCCACACCACATCCAGAAGGGCCCAAGGTGCTGGATACGCAGGGGAAGCTTCTGGAAGGAAGCAAGATCAGCAGCAGCATCGTGACAGATTTGGTTGACCCTGAAAATCAAGAGTTAGCATCCTGATTGATTGTAATCAATATAATCCCATGATTTTAGCCTTTATTCTAGGGATTTGCCATTAAGTGTAAGTTGGAGCCTCAACTATAAATAGAGGGCTGCTCCACCCTCATTGGTACACCATCAAACACTTCTGTTTTAGTGAATAGAAGAGCATTTCCAAAATTCTGCCTTCTTATCCTGTTTCTCTTTAACTTGCGTAATCAGCCCTTCCCGTTGTTCTAGTGCCTGCACGCTTGTGTTTTAGGCTGACTTAGGCATAAAGGAAGAGATTCCAAGCCTAAGGCCGCACGGATTCTGAGTCTAAGCTTGGAGCTTGTGACACAAGTACCAGCACCCATCGCACATCATAAGCACACACCCCCCACGACCCCCCAATCATCGGAACCCCAATGCCACTGGTCAAGTTTTCCGACGATGCTCCGACGATGGTGCCCTGGGCGAAAAAAAATGCCACACCAGCACATGCTCGAGCCCAGCATGTGCTGCCGTAATCCTCGGTCCGGTCGATCTTAGACTGGGAATGAACTCCGTATGCCTAAGTCAACCCATGAAACGAGCGTGTGGGCGCTCAACCGGCCAGAGGGGCAGGATACGCAAGTCGGGGATCGGTCGGGTCCCCCTCTGCGTGCTACCAATCTTGCTACCTTTGATCCGGTCTGATTTTAGACTGGGAATGAACTCCATATTCTTAGACTGAGAATGAACTCCGTATAACTAAGTCAACCCACAAAACGAGCGTGCGGGCGCTCAGTCGGCCAGAGGGGTAGGATGCGTAAGCCGAGGATCGATCGAGTCTCCCTCTGCGTGCTGCCGATCCTACTGCCATAACCCTCGATCCGATCTGATCTTAGACTGAGAATGAACTTCGTATGCCTAAGCCAACTGACAAAACGAGCGGGCGGGCAGGCACTACGCTGGCCAGAGAGGCGAGATGCGAAAGCCATGGATCGATATGGTGGTATGTGGATTTAGGCACATCTTTATATTTCTGCTGTGCCAATGCCATTTTTATGGCTTGTAGATTCATACAATGGTCCCTTAAGCCTTCATGTGAAGTTTCATGGCAAGACGACTCGTTTTCTATTTTTCACGATTTTTGAAACTTTTTAAGGTTTGGGATTTTTTAAAATTTTTTTAGAAGGAGTTTTGGCCCCAAACTTGGTTGACGTGATCCTTGTATTTTTTTTGGCATGCACAAAAAAATTCAGCTAAAAATTCGAAGTGTACAAGATTTTGTGACCATTTGAAAAAAGTGTCCCCATTTCAGACACTTTAATGGCTACTGGCAGCAAACCTGTAAAATCTCAAATGCTCTTTAAGGGGGTGAGAATTCTCGAGGTTTGATGAGGGATAGTGGGCCAATATAAGGGCCAAGTACCAGCACCCATCGCACATCATGTGTGTACACCCCCCGGCCCCCCTAATCATCGGAATCCCAATGCCGCCGGTCAGGTTCTCCGGCGACGCTCCTTTGATGGTGCCCTGGGTGAAAAAAAATGTGGCACCAGCACATGCCCAAGCCCAGCGTGTGCTGCCACAACCCTCAATCCGGTCCGATCTTAGACTAGGAATGAACTCCTTACGCCTAAGTCAACCCACAAAACGAGTGTGCGGGTGGTCAACCGGCCAGAGGGGTAGGATGCGCAAGCCAGGGATCAACCGGTTCCCCCTCCGCATGCTACCAATCCTGCTACCCTCGTTTCAATCCGATATTAGACTGGGAATGAACTCGGTATGCTTAGACTGGGAATGAACTCCGTATAACTAAGTCAACCCATGAAACGAGCGTGCCGGCGCTCAGCCGGCCAGAGGGGCAAGATGCACAAGTCGGGGATTGGCCGGGTCTCCCTCGGTGTGCTGCCGATCCTGCTACCACAACCGTCGGTCTGGTCTGATCTTAGACTGGGAATGAACTCTGTATGCCTAAGCCAATCGATGAAACGAGCGGGCGGGTGGGCATTACGCCGGCCAGAGAGGCGCGATGCGCAAGCCGTGGATCGATAGGGTGGTAGGTGGGTTTAGGCACATCTTCATATTTCTGCTGTGCCAATGCCATTTTTATGGCTTGTAAATTCATACAATGGTCCCTTAAGCCTTCATGTGAAGTTTCATGGCAAGACGACTCGTTTTCTATTTTTCACGATTTTTGAAACTTTTTACGATTTGGGATTTTTTAAAATTTTTTAGAAGTAGTTTTGGTCCCAATCTTGGTAGATGTGATCCTTGTATTTTTGTTGGCATGCACAAGAAAATTCAGCTAAAAACTCCAAGTGTACAAGATTTTGTGACCATTTGAAAAAAGTGTCCCCATTTCAGACACTTTAATGGCTACTGGCAGCAAACCTATAAAATCTCAAATGCTCTTTAAGGGGGTGTGAGTTCTCGAGGTTTGATGAGGGATAGGGGGCCAATATAAGGGCCAAGTACTAGTACCGATCTCACATCATGTGTGCACCCCCCCGGCCCCCCCAATTGCCAGAACCTCAATGCCGTCGGTC
Organism: Durio zibethinus; assembly: GCF_047325235.1. Lineage (NCBI taxonomy): Eukaryota > Viridiplantae > Streptophyta > Magnoliopsida > Malvales > Malvaceae > Durio > Durio zibethinus. The sequence continues at coordinate 22,383,556 of NC_143181.1, forward strand.
AGGTTCTCCGGCAATGGTGCCCCGGGTGAAAAAAAATGTGACACCAGCACATGCCCGAGCGCAGCATGTGCTATCACAACCCTCAGTCCGGTCTGATCTTAGACTGGGATTGAACTTCGTATGCTTAGACTGGGAATGAACTTCGTATCCCTAAGTCAAACCATGAAACGAGCGTGCAGGCGCTCAGCCAGCCAGATGGGCAAGATGCGCAAGCCGAGGATCGGTCGGGTCCCCCTCTGCATGCTATCGATCCTGCTACCCTCAGTTCGGTCTGATCTTAGACTGGGAATGAACTCCGAATAAATATGTCAACGCAGGAAACGAGCGTGCGGGCGCTCAACCGGCCAGAAGGGTAGGATGCGCAAGCCGGGGATCGATCGGTTCTCCCTCTGTGTTCTGCCAATCTTGGTGGCGCAACCCTCGGTCTGATCTGATCTTAGACTGGGAATGAACTTCATATGCCTAAGCCAACTGACGAAACGAGCGAGCGCGCAAGCACTACGCCGGCCAGAGAGGCGGGATGCGCAAGCCGTGCATCGATAGGGTGGTAGGTGGGTTTAGGTACATCTTTATATTTCTGCCATGCCAATGCCATTTTTATGGCTTGTAAAATCATACAATGGTCCCTTAAGCCTTCATTTGAAGTTTCATGGCAAGACGACTCGTTTTCTATTTTTCATGATTTTTAAAACTTTTTACGGTTCAGGATTTTTTAAAATTTTTTTAGAAGGAGTTTTGGGTCCAAACTTGGTAGACGTGATCCTTGTATTTTTTTTGGTATGCACAAGAAAACTCAACTAAAAACTCCAAGTTTACAAGATTTTGTGACCATTTGAAAAAAGTCTCCCCATTTCAGACATTTTAATTGCTACTGGCAGCAAACCTGTAAAATCTCAAATGCTCTTTAAGGGGGTTTGAGTTCTTGAGGTTTGATGAGGGATAGTGGGCCAATAAAAGGGCCAAGTACCAGCACCCATCACACATCATGTGAGCACAGCCCCCGGCCCCCCTAATCGCCGGAACCCCAATGCCACCCGTCAGGTTCTCCGACGATGCTCCGTTGATGGTGCCCTGGGAAAAAAAAAATGTGGCACCAGCACATGCCCAAGCCCAGCATGTGCTGCCACAACCCTCGGTCCGGTCCGATCATAGACTAAGAATGAACTCCGTATGCCTAAGTCAATGCACGAAACGAGAGTACGGGTGCTCAGCCGGCCAGAGGGGCAGGATGGGCATGCCGGGGATCGATCGGGTCCCCCTCTGTGTCCTACCAATCCTACCACCCTTGGTCCGATCTGATCTTAGACTGGGAATGAACTCCGTATAACTAAGTCAACCCACGAAACGAGCGGGCGGGTACTACGCCGACCAGAGAGGCGGGATGTGAAAGCCGTGGATCGATAGGGTGGTAGGTGGGTTTAGGCACATCTTCATATTTCTGCCATGCCAATGCCATTTTTATGGCTTGTAAATTCATACAATGGTCCCTTAAGCCTTCACGTGAAGTTTCATGGCAAGACGACTCGTTTTCTATTTTTCTTGATTTTTGAAACTTGTTACGGTTTGGGATTTTTTAAAATTTTTTTAGAAGGAGTTTTGGCCCCAAACTTGGAAGATATATCCATGTATTTTTGTTGGCATGCACAAAAAAATTAAGCTAAAAACCAAAGTGTACAAGATTTTGTGACCATTTGAAAAAAGTGTCCCCATTTCAGACACTTTAATGGCTACTGGTAGCAAACCTGTAAAATCTCAAAAGCTTTTTAAGGGGGTGTGAGTTCTCGAGGTTTGATGAGGGATAGGGGGCCAATATAAGGGCCAATTACCAGCACCCATCGCACATCATGTGCGCACACCCCCCGGCCCCCCAATCGTCGAAACCCCAATGTCGTCGATCAGGTTCTCCGACGATGCTCCGACGATGGTGCCCTGGGCGAAAAAAATACGGCACCAGCACATGCCGAAGCCCAGCATGTGCTGTCGCAACCCTCGGTCCGCTCCGATCTTAGACTGGGAATGAACTCCGTATGCTTAGACTGGGAATGAACTCCCATATGCCTAAGTCAACCCACGAAACGAGCGTACGGGTGCTCAGCCGGCCAGAGGGGCAGGATGCGCAAGTCTGGGATCGACCGATTCCCCCTCTACGTGCTGTTGATCCTACTACCCTTGGTCCGGTCCAATCTTAGACTGGGAATGAACTCCGTATAATTAAGTCAACCCACGAAATGATTGTGCGGGCGCTCAGCCGGCCAGAGGGGTCAGATGCACAAGTCAAGGATTAGTCGGGTCTCCCTCTACGTGCTGTCGCAACTCTCGGTTCGATCCGATCTTAGACTGCGAATGAACTCCATATGCCTAAGTCAACCAACGAAACGAGCGGGCAGGCGGGCACTACGTCGGCCAGAGTGGCGGGATGCGCAACCCGTGGATCGATAGTGTGGTAGGTGGGTTTAGGCACATCTTCATATTTCTGCCATGCCAATGCCATTTTTATGGCTTGTAAATTCATACAATGGTCCCTTAAGCCTTCATGTGAAGTTTCATGGCAAGACGACCCATTTTCTATTTTTCACGATTTTTGAAACTTTTTACGGTTCGAGATTTTTTAAAATTTTTTTAGAAGGAGTTTTGTCCCCAAACTTGGTAGACATGATCCTTGTATTTTTGTTTGCATGCACAAAAAATTCAGCTAAAAACTCAAAGTGTACAAGATTTTGTGACCATTTGAAAAAAGTGTCCCCATTTCAGACACTCTAATGGCTACTGGCAGCAAACCTGTAAAATCTCAAATGCTCTTTAAGGGGTTGTGAGTTCTCGAGGTTTGATAAGGGATAGGGGGCCAATATAAGGGCCAAGTACCAGCACCCATCGCACATCATTTGCGCACACCCCCCGGCCCCCCAATCGTCGGAACCCCAATGCCGCCGGTCAAGTTCTCCGACGATGCTCCGGTGATGGTGCCCCGGGCGAAAAAAATGTGGCACCAGCACATGCCCAAGCCAGCATGTGCTGTCGCAACCCTCGATTCGATCCGATCTTAGACTGGAAAAGAACTCCGTATGCTTAGACTGGGAATGAACTCCGTATAACTAAGTCAACCCACGAAACGAGCGTGCGGGCACTCGGCCGGCTAGAGGGGTAGGATGCGCAAGTCGGGGATAGGTCGCTTCCCCCTTAGCATGCTACCATCCTGCTACCCTCGGTCCGGTCTGATCTTAAACTGGGAATGAACTCCGTATGCTTAGACTGGGAATGAGCTCCGTATAACTAAGTCAACCTACGAAACGAGCGTATGGGCGCTCAGTCGACCAGAGGGGCCGGATGCGTAAGCCAAGGATCAGTCGGGTCTCCCTTTTGCGTGCTACCGCAACCCTCGATCTGATTCAATCTTAGACTAGGAATAAACTCCGTACGCCTAAGCCAACCAACGAAACGAGCGGGCAGGCGGGCACTACGCCGGCCAGAGTGGCGGGATGCGCAACCCGTGGATCAATAGGGTGGTAGGTGGGTTTAGGCACATCTTCATATTTCTGCCATGCCAATGCCATTTTTATGGCTTGTAAATTCATACAATGGTCCCTTTAGCCTTCATGTGAAGTTTCATGGCAAGACGACTCATTTTTTATTTTTCACGATTTTTGAAACTTTTTATGGTTTGAGATTTTTTTAAATTTTTTTAGAAGGAGTTTTGGCCCCAAACTTGGTAGACATGATCCTTGTATTTTTTTTGGATGCGCAAAAAATTCAGCTAAAATCTCAAAGTGTACAAGATTTTGTGACCATTTGAAAAAAGTGTCCCCATTTCAGACACTTTAATGGCTACTGGCAGCAAACTTGTAAAATCTCAAATGCTTTTTAGGAGGGTGTGAGTTCTTGAGTTTTGATGAGGGATAGGGGGCCAATATAAGGGCCAAGTACCAGCACCCATCGCACATCATGTGCGCACACCCCCCACCCCCCTAATCGTCGAAACCCCAATGTCGTCAGTCAGGTTCTCTGGCGATGATCTAGCGATGGTGCCCCGGGCAAAAAAAAATACAGCACCAGCACATGGTCGAGCCCAGCATTTGCTACCGCAACCCTCGATCTGGTCCGATCTTTGACTGGGAATGAACTCTGTATGCTTAGATTGAGAATGAACTCCGTATGCCTAAGTCAACCCACGAAATGAGCGTGTGGGCGTTCAGCCTGCCAGAGGGGCAGGATGCGCAAGCCGAGGATCGGTCAGGTCCCCCTCTGTGTGCTACCGATCCTGCTACCCTCGGTCTGGTCTGATCTTAGACTGGGAATGAACTCCATATGCTTAGACTGGGAATGAACTCCGTATAACTAAGTCAACCCACGAAACGAACGTGCGGGCACTCAGCCGGCCAGAGGGGTAGGATGCGAAAGCCGGAGATTGGCTGGGTCTCCCTTTGCGTGCTGCCGATCCTACTACCACAACCCTCGGTCTGGTCTGATCTTAGATTGGGAATGAACTCCGTATGCCTAAGCCAACCGACGAAACGAGCGAGCGGGCGGGCACTACGTCGGCCAGAGAGGCGGGATGCGCAAGCCGTTGATCAATAGGGTGGTAGGTGGGTTTAGGTACATCTTCATACTTCTGTCGTGCCAATGCCATTTTTATGGCTTGTAAATTCATATAATGGTCCCTCAATTCTTCATGTGAAGTTTCATGACAAGATGACTCGTTTTCTATTTTTCATGATTTTTGAAACTTTTTACGGTTCAGGATTTTTTTTAATTTTTTTAGAAGGATTTTCAGCCCCAAACTTGGTAGACGTGATCCTTGTATTTTTTTTGGCATGCACAAAAAAATTCAACTAAACACTCGAAGTGTACAAGATTTTGTGACCATTTGAAAAAAGTGTCCCCATTTTAGACACTTTAATGGCTACCGACAGCAAACCTATAAAGTCTTAAATGCTCTTTAAGGGGGTGTGAGTTCTCGAGGTTTGATGAGGGATAGGGGGCCAATATAAGGGCCAAGTACCAGCACCCACCACACATCATGTGCGTACAAGCCCTCGGCCCCCCAATCGTCGGAACCCCAATGCCGCTGGTCAGGTTCTCCGGTAATGCTCCGACGATAGTGCCTCGGGCAAAAAAACTGCGGCACCAGCACATGCCCAAGCCAAGCATGTGCTGCCACAACCCTCGGTCCAATTCAATCTTAAACTGAGAATAAACTCCGTATGCTTCGACTGGAAATGAACTCCATATGCCTAAGTCAACCCACGAAACGAGCGCGTCGGCACTCAGCCGGCCAGAGGGGCAGGTGTGCAATCCGGGGATCGATCGAGTCCCCCTCTTAATGCTACCGATCCTTCGACCCTCGATCTGGTCCGATCTTACACTAGGAATGAACTCCATATGCTTAGAATGGGAATGAACTCTGTATAACTAAGCCAACCCACGAAACGAGCGTGCGAGCGCTCAGCCGGCCAGAGGGGCAAGATGCGTAAGCCATGGATCGATAGGGTGGTAGGTGGGTTTAGGCACATCTTCATATTTCTGCCATGCCAATACCATTTTTATGGCTTGTAAATTCATACAATGGTCCCTTAAGCCTTCATGTGAAGTTTCATGGCAAGACGACTCGTTTTCTATTTTTCACGATTTTTTAAACTTTTTACGGTTCAGGATTTTTTAAAATTTTTTTACAAGGATTTTTGGCCCCAAACTTTGTAGACAAGATCCTTGCATTTTTTTTGGCGTGCACAAAAATATTCAGCTAAAAACTCGAACTGTACAAGATTTTGTGACCATTTGAAAAAAGTGTCCCCATTTCAAACACTTTAATGGCTACTGGCAGCAAACCTGTAAAATCTCAAATGCTCTTTAAGGGGGTGTGAGATCTCGAGGTTTGATGAGGGATAGGGGGCCAATATAAGGGCCAAGTAGCAGCACCCACCACACATCATGTGCGTACATGCCCCCGGCCCCCCCAATCGTCGAAACCCCAATGCCGCCGGTCAGGTTCTCCGGTGATGCTCCGACGATAGTGTCTCGGGCGAAAAAAAATGCGGCACCAGCACATGCCCGAGCCGAGCATGTGCTGTCACAACCCTCGGTCTGGTTCGATCTTAGACTGGGAATGAACTCCGTATGCTTCAACTGGGAATGAACTTCATATGCCTAAGTAAACCCACGAAACGAGCGTGTGGGCGCTCAGCCGGCCAGAGGGGCAGGATGCGCAAGCCGGGGATCGATCGAGTCCCTCTCTGCGTGCTATTGATCCTGCTACCCTCGATCCAGTCTGATCATAGACTAGGATTGAACTCCATATGCTTAGACTGGGAATGAACTCTGTATAACTAAGCCAACCCATGAAATGAGCGTGCGACCGCTTAGCCGACCAGAGGGGCAAGATGCGTAAGCTGTGGATCGATAGGGTGGTAGGTGGGTTTAGGCACATCTTCATATTTTTGCCGTGCCAATGCCATTTTTATGGCTTGTAAATTCATACAATGGTCCCTTAAGCCTTCATGTGAGGTTTCATGGCAAGACGACTCGTTTTCTATTTTTCATGATTTTTTAAACTTTTTACGGTTCGAGATTTTTAAAAATTCTTTTGCAAGGAGTTTGGCTCCAAACTTTGTAGATGAGATACTTGTATTTTTCTTGGCGTGGACAAAAATATTCAGCTAAAAACTCGAAGTGTACAAGATTTTCTGACCATTTGAAAAAAGTGTCCCCATTTCAGACACTTTAATGGCTACTGGCAGCAAACTTGTAAAATCTCAAATGCTCTTTAAGGGGGTGTGAGTTCTCGAGGATTGATGAAGGATAGGGAGCCAATATAAGGGCCAAGTACCAGCACCCATCGCACATCATGTGCGCACCCCCCGGCCTCTCCAATCGCCGGAACCCTAATGTCGCAGGTCAGGTTCTCCGACGATGCTCCGGCGACGGTGCCCCGAGCGAAAAAAAATACAGCACCAGTACATGCCCAAGCCCAGCTTGTGCTGCCGCAACCCTCTGTCCGGTCCGATCTTAGACTGGGAATGAACTTCGTATGCTTAGACTGGGATTTGAACTCCATATGCCTAAGTGAACCTACGAAACGAGCGTGCGAGCACTCAGCCAGCCAAAGGGGCAGGATGCGCAAGCCAGGGATTGGCCGAGTCCCCCTCTACGTCCTGCTGATCCTGCTACCCTCGATTCGATCTGATCTTAGACTGGGAATGAACTCCATATGCTTAGATTGGGAATGAACTCCGTATAACTAAGTCAACCCATGAAACGAGCATGAGGGCGCTCAGCCGGCCAGAGGGGTAGGATACGGAAGCCGGGGATCGACCGGGTGCCACTTTGTTTGCTATCGATCCTGCTACCCTCTGTCCGGTCTGATCTTAGATTGGGAATGAACTCTGTATGCTTAAACAGGGAATGAACTCCGTATAACAAAGTCAACCCATGAAACGAGCGTGCGGGCGCTCAGCTGGCAAGAGGGGCAGGATGCATAAGCTAAGGATCAGTTGGTTCTCCCTCTGCATGCTATCACAACCCTCAGTCTGATCCGATCTTAGACTGGGAATGAACTCCATATGCCTAAGCCAACAGACGAAATGAGCGGGCGGGCGGGCACTACGTCGACCAGAGTGGCGGGATGCGTAACCCGTGGATCGATAGGGTGGTAGGTGGGTTTAGGCACATCTTCATATTTCTGCCATGCCAATGCCTTTTTATGGCTTGTAAATTCATACAATGGTCCCTTAAGCCTTCATGTGAAGTTTCATGGCAAGACGACTCGTTTTCTATTTTTCACGATTTTTAAAACTTTTTACGGTACGAGATTTTTTAAAATTTTTTTAGAAGGAGTTTTGGCCCCAAACTTGGTAGACATGATCCTTGTATTTTTGTTGGCATGCATAAAAAATTCAGTTAAAAACTCAAAGTGTACAAGATTTTGTGACCATTTGAAAAAAGTGACCCCATTTCAGACACTTTAATAGCTACTGGCAGCAAACTTGTAAAATCTCAAATGCTCTTTAAGGGGGTGTGAGTTCTCGAGGTTTGATAAGGGATAGGGGGCCAATATAAGGGCCAAGTACCAGCACCCATCGCACATCATGTGCACACACCCCCCGCCCCCTAATCGTCGGAACCCCAATGCCGTCGGTTAGGTTCTCCGACGTTGATCCAGCGATGGTGCCCCGGGCAAAAAAAAATACGGCACCAGCACATGCCTGAGCCCAGCATGTGCTACCGTAACCCTCGGTCCGGTTCGATCTTTGACTGGGAATGAACTTCATATGCTTAGACTGGGAATGAACTCCGTATGCCTAAGTCAACCCATGAAACGAGCGTGCGGGCGCTCAACCGGCCAGAGGGGCATGATGCGCAAGTTGGGGATCGGTCGGGTCCCCCTCTGCATGCTGCTGATCCTGCTACCCTCGGTCCAGTCTGATCTTAGACTAGGAATGAACTCCGTATGCCTAAGCCAACCAACGAAACGAGCGGGCAGGCGGGCACTACACCGACCAGAGTGACGGGATGCGCAACCCGTGGATCAATAGGGTGGTAGGTGGGTTTAGGCACATCTTCATATTTCTGCCATGCCAATGCCATTTTTATGGCTTGTAAATTCATATGATGGTCCCTTTAACCTTCATGTGAAGTTTCATGGCAAGACGACTCATTTTTTATTTTTCACGATTTTTGAAACTTTTTACTGTTTGAGATTTTTTAAAATTTTTTTAGAAGGAGTTTTGGCCCCAAACTTGGTAGACATGATCCTTGTATTTTTTTTGGCATGCACAAAAAAATTCAGCTGAAAACTCGAAGTGTACAAGATTTTGTGACCATTTGAAAAGAGTGTCCCCATTTTCAGACACTTTAATGGCTACTGGCAGCAAACCTGTAAATTCTCAAATGCTCTTTAAGGGGTTGTGAGTTCTCGAGATTTGATGAGGGATAGGGGGCCAATATAAGGGCCAAGTACCAGCACCCATCGCACATCATGTGCGCACACCCCCCTCCCAGCCCCCCAATCATCGGAACCCCAATGCCGCCGGTCAGGTTCTCTGGTGATGCTCCGACGATGGTGCCACGGGCCAAAAAAACTGTGGCACCAGCACATGCCCGAGCCCAGCATGTGCTACCGCAACCCTCGATCTGGTCCAATCTTAGACTGGGAATGAACTCCATATGCTTAGACTAGGAATGAACTCCGTATGCGTAAGTTAACCCATGAAACTAACGTGCGGGCGCTCAGTCGGCCAGAGGGGCAGGATGCACAAGTCGGGGATTGGTCGGGTCCTACTTTACATGCTACCGATCCTGCTACCCTCGGTCCGGTCTGATCTTAGACTGGGAATGAACTCTATATGCTTAGACTGGGAATGAACTTCGTATAACTAAGTCAACCCACAAAACGAGCGTGCGGGCGCTCAGTTGGCCAGAAGGGTAAGATGCACAAGCCGTAGATCGATAGGGTGGTAGGTGGGTTTAGGCACATCTTCATATTTCTACCGTGCCAACACCATTTTTATGGCTTGTAAATTCATACAATGGTCCCTTAAGCCTTCATGTGAAGTTTCATGGCAAGACAACTCATTTTCTATTTTTCAAGATTTCAAAACTTTTTGCGGTTCGGGATATTTTAAAAATTTTTTAGATGGAGTTTTGGCCCCAAACTTGGTAGACATGATCCTTGTATTGTTGTTGACACGCACAAAAACATTCAGCTAAAAACTTGAAGTGTACAAGATTTTGTGACCATTTGAAAAAAGTGTCCCCATTTCAGACACTTTAATGGCTATTGGTAGCAAACCTATAAAATCTCAAATGCTCTTTAAGGGGGTGTGAGTTCTCGAGGTTTGATGAGGGATAGGGGGCCAATATAAGTGACACATCCAGCACCCATCGCACATCATGTACGCACACCCCCCAGCCCCCCCAATTGTCGGAACCTCAATGCCGCCGGTCAGGTTCTTCGACGATGCTCCGGTGATGGTGCCCCGGACAAAAACAAATGTGGCACCAGCACATGCCCAAGCCCAGCTTATGCTGTTGCAACCCTCAGTCTGGTCTGATCTTAGACTGGGAATGAACTCCGTATGCCTAAGTCAACCCACGAAACGAGCGTGCGGGCGCTCAGCCGGCCAGAGTGGTAGGATACAGAAGCCAGGGATCGATCGGGTTCCCCTCTACATGCTATCGATCCTGCTACCCTCGGTCCGGTCCTGCTACCCTCGGTCCGATCCGATCTTAGACTGGGAATGAACTTCGTATAACTTTTTATCGTTTGGGATTTTTTAAAATTTTTTTAGAAGGAGTTTTGGCCCCAAACTTGGTAGATGTGATCCATGTATTTTTGTTGGCATGCATAAAAAAATTCAGCTAAACACTCGAAGTGTACAAGATTTTGTGACCATTTGAAAAAAGTGTCCCCATTTCAGACACTTTAATGACTATTGGCAGCAAACCTGCAAAATCTTAAATGCTCTTCAAGGGGGTGTGAGTTCTCGAGGTTTGATCAGGGATAGGGGGCCAATATAAGGGTCAGGTACCAGCACCCATCGCACATCATGTGCGCACACCCCTCGACCCCCTTAATCATCGAAACCCCAATACCGCCAGTCAGGTTCTCCAGTGATGCTTCGGCTATGGTGCCCCGTGCGAAAAAAAATACGACACCAGTACATGCCCGAGCCCAGTATGTGCTACCGCAACCCTCGGTCCAATCCGATCTTAGTCTGGGAATGAACTCCGTATGCTTAGACTGGGAATGAACTCCATATGGCTAAGTCAACCCATGAAACGAGCGTGCGTGTGCTCAGCCAGCCAGAGGGGAAGGATACGTAAGTTGGGGATCGGTCGGGTCCTCCTCTGCGTGCTGTCGATCCTGCTACCCTCGGTCCGATCCAATCTTAGACTAGGAATGAACTCCATATGCTTAGACTGGGAATGAACTCCGTATAACTAAGTCAGCCCATGAAACGAGCGTGCGGGCGCTCAGTCGGCCAGAGTGGCAGGATGCGTAAGCCAGGGATCAGTCAGGTCTCTCTCTACGTGCTACCAATCCCGCTACCCCAACCCTCGATCTGGTCTGATCTTAGACTGGGAATGTACTCCGTATGCCTAAGCCAACTGATGAAACGAGCGGGCGGGCGGGCACTACGTCGGCCAGAGAGACGGGATGTGCAAGCCGTGGGTCGATAGGGTGGTAGGTGGGTTTAGGCACATCTTCCTATTTCTACCATGCCAATACCATTTTTATGGTTTGTAAATTCATACAATGGTCCCTTAAGCCTTCACGTGAAGTTTCATGGCAAGACGACTCGTTTTCTATTTTTCATGATTTTTGAAACTTTTTACGGTTCGGGGTAATTTTAAAATTTTTTTAGAAGGTGTTTTGGCCCCAAACCTGGTAGACATGATCCTTTTATTTTTGTTGGCACGCACAAAAAAATTCAGCTAAAAACTCGAAGTGGACAAGATTTTGTGACCATTTGAAAAAAATGTCCCCATTTCAGACACTTTAATGGCTACTGGTAGCAAACCTGTAAAATCTCAAATGCTTTTTAAGGGGTGTGAGTTCTCAGGGATTGATGAGGGATAGGGGGCCAATATAAGGGCCAAGTACTAGCACCCATCGCACATCATATGCGCACACCCCCCGGCCCCCCCAATCGTCGGAACCCCAATGCCGTCGGTCAGGTTCTTCGACGATGCTCCGACATTGGTACCTCAGGTGAAAAAAGTGGCACCAGCACATGGCCGAACCCTCGATCCGGTTTGATAATAGACTGGGAATGAACTCCATATGTTTAGACTGGGAATGAACTCCTTATGCCTAAGTCAACCCATGAAACGAGCGTGCGGGCGCTCAACCGGCCAGAGGGGCAGGATGCGTAAGCCGAGGATCGATCGGGTCCTCCTCTGCATGCTACCGATCGTACTACCCTCATTTCGATCTGATCTTAGACTGAGAATGAACTCCATATGCTTAGACTGGGAATGAATTCTGTATAACTAAGTCAACCCACGAAACGAGCGTGAGGGCGTTCAGCCGGTAAGAGGGACAGGATGCGCAAGCCGGGGATCGGTCGGGTCTCCCTCTGCGTGCTGCCGATCCTGCTGCTGCAACCCTCAGTCTGGTCCGATCTTAGACTGGGAATGAACTTCGTATGCCTAAGGCAACCGACGAAATGAGCGGGTGGGCGGGCACTACGTCGGCCAAAGTGGTGGGGTGCGCAAGCCGTGGATCGATAGGGTGGTAGGTGGGTTTAGGCACATATACATATTTCTACCACACCAATGCCATTTTTATTGCTTTTAAATTCATACAATGATCCCTCAAGCCTTCATGTAAAGTTTAATCGCAAGACGACTCATTTGCTATTTTTCATGATTTTCGAAACTTTTTACGATTCAGGATTTTTTAAAATTATTTTTGAAGGAGTTTTGGGCCCAAACTTGGTAGCCGTGATCCTTGTATTTTTGTTGGCATGGACAAAAAAATTCAGCTAAAAACTCGAAGAGTACAAGATTTTGTGAACATTTGAAAAAAGTGTCCCCATTTCAGACACTTTAATGGCTATTGGCAGCAAACTTGTAAAATCTCAAATACTCTTTAAGGGGGTGTGAGTTCTCGAGGTTTGATGAGGGATAGGGGGCCAATATAAGGGCCAAGTACCAACACCCATCGCACACCATGTGCGGACACCCCCCCGGCCCCCCCAATCACCGGAACCCTAATGTCGCCAGTCAGGTTCTTCGACGATGCTCCGGCGATGGTGCCCCGAGCGAAAAAAAATACGGTACCAGCACATGCCCGAGCCTAGCATGTGCTGCCACAACCCTTGGTCTGATTTGATCTTAGACTGGGAATGAACTCCGTATCCCTAAGTCAACCCACGAATCGAGCGTGTGGGCGCTCAGCCAGCCAGAGGGGCAGGATGCGCAAGCCAGGGATCAGTCGGGTCCCCTTCTGCGTGCTGCCGATCATGCTACCCTCAGTCTGGCCTGATCTTAAACTAGGAATGAACTCCGTATGCTTAGACTGGGAATGAACTCCATATAACTAAATCAACCCATGAAACGAGCATCTGGGCACTCTGCTGGCCAGAGGGGCAGGATGCGCAAGCCAGGGATCAATCGGGTCTCCCTCTACGTGCTACCGATCCTGCTACCGCAACCCTTGATCTGGTCCAATCTTAGACTGGGAATGAACTCCGTATGCCTAATCCAACCGATGAAACGAGCGGACGGGCGGGCACTATGCCGGCCAGAGAGGTGAGATACGCAAGCCGTGGATCGATAGGGTGGTAGGTGGGTTTAGGGACATCTTCATATTTCTGCCATGCCATACCATTTTTATGGCCTGTAAATTCATACAATGGTCCCTTAAGCCTTCATGTCAAGTTTCATGGCAAGACGACTCGTTTTCTATTTTTCACGATTTTCAAAACTTTTTACGGTTCAGGATTTTTTAAAATTTTTTCCGAAGTTGTTTTGACCCCAAACTTGGTAGACATGATCCCTGTATTTTTTTTGGCGTGCACAAAAAAATTCAACTAAAAACTCGAAGTGTACAAGATTTTGTGACCATTTGAAAAAAGTGTCCCCATTTCAGACACTTTAATGGCTACTGGCAGCAAACCTATAAAATCTCAAATGCTCTTCAAGGGGGTGTGAGTTCTTGAGGTTTGATGAGGGATAAGGGGCCAATATAAGAAACAAGTACCAGCACCCATCGCACGTCATGTGCGCACACCCCCCGGCCCCCCCAATCGTCGGAATACCAATGCCGTCGGTGAGGTTCTCCGATGATGCTCTAGTGATGGTGCCCCGGGCGAAAAAAAATGCGGCACCAGCACATACCCGAGCACAGCATGTGCTGCGCAACCTTCGGTCTGGTCCTATCTTAGATTGGGAATGAACTCCGTATGCTTAGACTGGGAATGAACTCCATATGCCTAAGTCAACCCACGAAACGAGCGTGCGGGCGCTCAGTTCGCCAGAGGGGCAGGATGCACAAGCCGGGGATCGGTCGGGTCCCCCTCTGCGTGCTGCGGATCCCGCTACCCTCAGTCCGATTCGATCTTAGACTAGGAATGAACTCCGTATGCTTAGACTGGGAATGAACTCTGATAACTAAGTCAACCCACGAAACGAGCGTGCGGGCGCTCAACCGGCCAGAGGGGCAGGATGCACAAGCCAGGGATCAGTCGGGTCTCCCTCTGCGTGCTGTCGATCCTACTACCGCAACCCTCGGTCCGATCTGATGTTAGACTAGGAATCAACTCCGTATGCCTAAGCCAACTGACAAAATGAGCGGGCGGGCGAGCACCACACCAGCCAGAGAGGCGGGATGCACAAGCCGTGGATCGATAGGGTGGTATGTGGGTTTAGGCACATCTTCATATTTCTGCCATGCCAATGCCATTTTTATGGCTTTTAAATTGATACAATGGTCCCTTAAGCCTTCATGTGAAGTTTCATGGCAAGATGACTCGTTTTCTATTTTTCATAATTTTTAAAACTTTTTACGGTTGGAGATTTTTTAAAATTTTTTTAGAAGGAGTTTTGGCCCAAAACTTGATAGACGTGATCCTTGTATTTTTGTTGGCATGCCCAAAAAAATTTAGCTAAAAAATAGAAGTGTACAAGATTTTGTGACCATTTGAAAAAAGTGTCCCCATTTCAGACACTTTAATGGCTACTGGCAGCAAACTGTAAAATCTCAAATGCTCTTTAAGGGGGTGTGAGTTCTCGAGGTTTGATGAGGGATAGGGGGCCAATATAAGGGCCAAGTACCAGCACCCATCGCACATCATGTGCGCACACCCGCCCGGCCCCCCCAATCACTGGAACCCCAATGCCACCGGTCAGGTTCTCCGACGATGCTCCGGCGATGGTGCTCCGAGCGAAAAAAAATGCGGCACCAGCACATCCCCGAGCCCAGCATGTGCTACCGCAACCCTTGGTCTGGCCAATATAAGGGCCATGTACCAGCACCCATCGCACATCATGTGGGCACACCCCCCAGCCCCCCCAATCGCCAAAACCCCAATGTCGTCGGTCAAATTCTCCGGCGATGGTGCCCCAGGCGAAAAAAATTGCAGCACCAGCACATGCCCAAGCCCAGCATGTGCTGCCGCAACCGTCGGTTCGGTCTGATCTTAGACTAGGAATGAAGACCATATGCTTAGACTGGGAATGAACTCCGTATGCCTAAGTCAACCCATGAAATGAACATGCGGGCGCTCAGTCGGCCAGAGTGTAGGATGCGCAAGCCGAGGATCGGTCGGGTCCCCCTCTGCGTACTGTCGATCTTGCCACCCTCGGTTCGGTCGGATCTTAGACTGGGATTGAACTTCGTATGCTTAGACTGGGAATGAACTCCGTATAACTAAGTCAACCCACGAAACGAGCGTACGGGCGCTCAGCCAGCTAGAGGGGTAGGATGCGCAAGCGGGGGATTGACTAGGTCTCCCTCTGCGTGCTGCCGATCCTACTGTCGTAACCCTCAATCTGGTCTGATCTTAGACTGGGAATGAACTCCGTATGCCTAAGCCAATCGACGAAACGAGCAGACGGGCAGGCACTACACCGGCCAGGGAGGCGGGATGCGTAAGCCACGGATCGATAGGGTGGTAGGTGGGTTTAGGCACATCTTCCTATTTCGGCCTTGCCAATGCCATTTTTATGGCTTGTAAATTCATACAATGGTCCCTTAAGCCCTCATGCGAAGTTTCATGGCAAGACGACTCGTTTTCTATTTTTCACGATTTTCAAAACTTTTTACGGTTGGAGATTTTTTTAAATTTTTTTAGAAGGCATTTTGGCCCCAAACTTCGTAGACGTGATCTTTGTATTTTTTTTGGCATGCACAAAAAAATTTAGCTAGAAACTGGAAGTGTAAAAGATTTTGTGACCATTTGAAAAAAGTGTCCCCATTTCAGACACTTTAATGGCTACTGGCAGCAAACCTATAAAATCTCAAATGCTCTTTAAGGGGGTGTGAGTTCTCGAAGTTTGATGAGGGATAGAAGGCCAATATAAGGGCCAAGTACCAGCACCCATCGTACATCATTGCGCACACCCCCCTCGAACCCCAATGCCGTCGATCGGGTTCTCCGGTAATGCTCTGGCAATAGTGCCCCGGGCGAAACAAATGCGACACCAGTACATGCCCGAGCCCAGCATGTACTGTTGCAACCCTCGGTTCGATCCAATCTTAGACTGGGAATGAACTCCGTATGCTTAGACTGGGAATGAACTCCGTATAATTAAGTCAACTCACAAAACAAGCTTACTGGTGTTCAGCAGGCCAGATGGGCAGGATGCACAAGCCTTCATGTGAAGTTTCATGGCAAGACGACTTGTTTTCTATTTTTCATGATTTTCAAAACTTTTAACGATTCAAGATTTTTTAAAATTTTTTTAGAAGGAGTTTTGGCCCCAAACTTGGTAGATGTGATCCTTGTATTTTTGTTGGCAAGCACAAAAACATTCAGTTAAAAACTTGAAGTGCACAAGATTTTGTGACCATTTGAAAAAAGTGTCTCCATTTCAGACACTTTAATGGCTACTGGCAGCAAACGTGTAAATACTCAAATGCTCTTTAAAGGGGTGTGAGTTCTTGAGGTTTGATGAGGGATAGGGGCCAATATAAGGGCCAAGTACCAGCACCCATCGCACATCATGTGTGCACACCCCCTGCCCCCCAATCGTTGGAACCTCAATGCCGTCGATGAAACGATTGTGTGGGTGCTCAACCGGCCAGAGGGTAAGATGCGCAAGCCAGGGATCGGCTGAGTCTGCCTCTGCGTGCTACAGATCCTGCTACCCTCGGTCCGGTCTGATCTTTGACTGGGTATGAACTTCGTATGCTTAGACTGGGATTGAACTCTGTATGCTTAGACTGGGAATGAACTTCATATAACTAAGTCAACCCATGAAACGAGTGTACAGGTGCTCAGTCGCCCAGAGGGGCAGGATGCACAGGTCGAGGATCGATCGAGTCTCTCTCTGTGTCCTGCTGATCCTTCTACCTTAACCCTCGGTTCGGTCCAATCTTAGACTACGAATGAACTCCGTATGCCTAAGCCAACCGACGAAACGAGAGGGTGGGCGGGCACTACATCGGCTAGAGAGACGGGATGAGCAAGCTGTGAATAGATAGGGTGGTAGGTGCGTTTTGGCACATCTTCGTATTTCTGCCATGCCATGCCATTTTTATGGCTTCTAAATTCATACAATGGTCCCTTAAGCCTTATTGTGAAGTTTCATGGCAAGACGACTCATTTTCTATTTTTCATGATTTTTGAAACTTTTTACAGTTTGGGATTTTTGAAAATTTTTTTAAAAGGAGTTTTGGCCCCAAACATGGTAGACGTGATGCTTGTATTTTTGTTGGCATGCACAAAAAAATTTAGCTAAAAACTTGAAGTGTACTAGATTTTGATGACCATTTGAAAAAAGTGTCCCCATTTTAGACACTTTAATGGCTACTGCTAGCAAACTTGTAAAATCTCAAATGCTCTTTAAGGGGGTGTGAGTTCTCGAGGTTTGATTAGGGATAGGGGGCCAATATAAGGGCCAAGTACCAGCACCCATCGCACATCATGTGCGCACACCCCCCCGGCCGCCCCCAATCATCGGAACCCCAATGTCACCGGTCAGGTTCTCCAACGATGCTGCGGCCATGGTGCCCCGGGCAAAAAACAATGTGGCACCAGTAGATGCCCGAGCCCAGCATGTGCTACCGTAACCCTCGGTCTGGTTCGATCTTAGACTGGGAATGAACTTCGTATGCTTAGTCTAGGAATGAACTCCGTATGCCTAAGTCAACCCATGAAACGACCGTGCGGCCGCTCAGTAGGCCAAAGAGGCAAGATGCGCAAGCCGGGGATCGACTGGGTCCCCCTCTGCGTGCTGCCAATCCTGCTACCCTCGATCTGGTCTGATCTTAGGCTAGGAATGAACTCCGTATGCTTAGACTGGGAATGAACTCCGTATAAGTAAGTCAACCCACGAAATGAGCATGCGGGCGCTCAACCGGCCAGAGGGGCAGGATGCACAAGCCGGGGATCGACCGGGTCTCCCTCTGCGTGCTACCGATCCTGCTGCCACAACCCTCAGACTGGTCCGATCTTAGACTGGGAATGAACTCCGTATGCCTAAGCCAACCGACGAAATGAGTGGACGGGCGGGCACTATGCCGGCCAAAAAGACAGGATGCGTAAGTCGTGGATCAATAGGGTGGTAGGTGGGTTTAGGCACATCTTCATATTTCTGTCGTGCCAATGCCATTTTTATGGCTTGTAAATTCATACAATGGTCCCTTAAGCCTTCAAGTGCAGTTTCATGGCAAGACGACTCATTTTCTATTTTTCATGATTTTCAAAACTTTTTACGGTTCGGGATTTTTTAAAATTTTTTTAGAAGGATTTTTGACCCCAAACTTGGTAGACGTGATCCTTGTATTTTTGTTGGCATGCAAAAAAAAATTCAGCTAAAAAATGGAAGTGTACAAGATTTTGTGACCATTTGAAAAAAATATCCCCATTTCAAACACTTTAATGGCCACTGGCAGTAAACCTGTAAAATCTCAAATGCTCTTTAAGCGGGTGTGAGTTCTCAAGGTTTGATGAGGGATAGAGGGCCAATATAAGGGCCAAGTACCAGCACCTATCACACATCATGTGCGCACACCCCACGGCCCCCCCAATCGCTAGAACCCCAATGCCGTTGGTTAGGTTCTCCGGTGATGCTTCGGCAATGGTGCCCCGGGCGAAAAAAAATACGGCACCAGCACATGCTCGAGCCCAGCATATGCTACCGTAACCCTCAGTCCCGTACGATCTTAGACTGGGAATTAACTCCATATGATTAGACTGGGAATGAACTCCGTATGCCTAAGTCAACCCACGAAACGAGCGTGCGGGCGCTCAACCGACCAGAGGGGCAGGATGCGTAAGCTGGGGATCGGTCGGGTCCCCCTCTACATGCTGCCGATCCTACTAACCTCGGTCCAGTCCAATCTTAGACTGAGAATGAACTCCGTATGCTTAGACTGGGAGTGAACTCCGTATAACTAAGGCAACCCACGAATCGAGCGTGCGGGCACTTAGCCAGCCACAGGGGCAGGATACGCAAGCCGGGGATCGGTCGGGTCACCCTCTGCGTGCTACCTTTTCAATATTTTCAAAACTTTTTACGGTTCGGGATTTTTTGGCCCCAAACATGGTAGACATGATCCTTGTATTTTTGTTGGCATGCACAAAAGAATTCAGCTAAAAACTCAAGGTGTACAAGATTTTGGGACCATTTGAAAAAAGTGTCCCCATTTCAGACACTTTAATGGCTACTGACAGCAAACCTGTAAAATCTCAAATGCTCTTTAAGGGGGTGTGAGTTCTCGAGGTTTAATGAGTGATAGGGGACCAATATAAGGACCAAGTACCAGCACCCATCACACATCATGTACGCACTCCCCCCCGTCCCCCAAATCGCCAGAACCCCAATGCCGCCGGTCAGGTTCTCTGGTGATGCTCCGGTGATGGTGCTCGGGTGAAAAAAAATGTGGCACCAGCACATGCTCGAGCCTAGAATGTGCTGCCGCAACCCTCGGTCTGGTCTGATCTTAGACTGGGAATGAACTTCATATGCCTAAGTCAACCCACGAAATGAGCGTGCGGGCGCTCAATCGACTAGAAGGGCAGGATACGTAAGTCGAGGATCGGCCGGGTCCCCCTCTACGTGCTGCTAATCCTGTTATGCTCGATCCGGTCTGATCTTAGACTGGGAATGAACTTTGTATGCTTAGACTGAGAATGAACTCTGTATAACTAGGTCAACCCGCGAAATGAGCGGACAAGCACTCAGTCGGCCAGAGGGGCAGGATGCGTAAGCTGGGGATGGATCGGGTCCTCCTCTACGTGCTATCGATCCTGCTACCCTCGGTTCAGTCTGATCTTAGACTGGGAATGAACTCTGTATAAGTAAGTCAACCCACGAAACGAGCGTCCAGGCACTCAACCGGCCAGAGTGGTAGGATGCGTAAACCGGGGATCGATCGAGTCTTCCTCTGCGTGCTGTCGATCCTGCAACTGTAACCCTCGGTCTAGTCCGATCTTAGACTGGGAATGAACCAAGTATGCCTAAGTCAACCCACGAAACAAGCGTGCGGGTGCTCAGTCGGCCAGAGGGGCAGGATGCGCATGCCGGGGATCAGTCGGGTCCCCCTCTGCGTGCTGTCGATCATGCTACCCTCGGTACGGTCTGATCTTAGACTGGGAATGAACTCCATATGCTTAGACTATGAATGAACTCCGTATAACTAAGTCAACCCATGAAACGAGCATGCGGGCACTCAGCCAACCAGAGGGGCAAGATACACAAGCCGAGGATTGACCAGGTCTCCCTTTACGTGATGTTGATCCTGCTGCCACAATCCTCGGTCTGGTCTGATCTTACACTGGGAATGAACTCCGTATGCCTAAGCCAACTGACGAAACGAGCGGGCGGGCTGGCACTACGTTGGCCAGAGAGGCAGGATGCGTAAGCCATGGATCGATAGGGTGGTAGGTGGGTTTAGGCACATCTTCATATTTCTGCCATGCCAATGCCATTTTTATGGCTTGTAAATTCGTACAATGGTCCCTTAAGCCTTCATGTGAAGTTTCATGGCAAGACGACTCGTTTTCAAATTTTCACGATTTTTAAAACTTTTTATGGTTCAAGATTTTTTTAAATTTTTTTAGAAGGAGTTTTGGCCCCAAACTTGGTAGACGTGATCCTTGTAATTTTTTTAGCATGCACAAAAACATTCAGCTAAAAACTCAAAGTGTACAAGATTTGTGACCATTTGAAAAAAGCATCCCCATTTCAGACACTTTAATGGCTACCGGCAGCAAACTTGTAAAATCCCAAATGCTCTTTAAGGGGGTGTGAGTTCTCGAGGTTTGATGTGGGATAGGGGGCCAATATAAGGGCCAAGTACCTGCACCCATCGCACATCATGTGCGCACACCCCCCAGCCCCCTAATCACCGAAACCCCAATGCCGCTGTTCAGGTTCTCCGAAGATGCTCCGACGGTGGTACCCCGGGCGAAAAAAAATTCGACACCAGCACATGCCCGAGCCCAGCATGTGCTACCACAACCCTGATCCAGTCCGATCTTAGACTAGGAATGAACTCCGTATGCTTAGACTTGGAATGAACTCCGTATGCCTAAGTCAACACATGAACTGAGCGAGCGAGCGCTCGGTCGGCCAGAGGGGCAGGATGCGTTAGCCAGGGATCGACTGAGTCCCCCTCTGCGTGCTGTCGATCCTGTTACCATCAGTCCGGTCTGATCTTAGACTGGGAATGAACACTGTATGCTTAGACTGGGAATGAACTCCGTATAACTAAGTCAACCCACGAAACGAGCGTGCGGGCGCTTAACCGGCTAGAGGGGCAGGATGTGCAAGCCGGGGATCGGTCGGGTCTCTCTCTGTGTACTGTCGATCCTGCTACCGCAACCCTTAGTCTGGTCTAATCTTAGACAAGGAATGAACTCCGTATGCCTAAGCCAACCGACGAAACGAGAGGCAGGTAGGCACTACGCCGGCCAAAGAGGCGGGCTGCGCAAGCCATGGATCAATACGGTGGTAGGTGGGTTTAGGCACATCTTCATATTTCTACCATGCCAATTCCATTTTTAAGGCTTGTAAATTCATAGAATGGTCCTTTAAGCCTTCATGTGAACTTTCATGGCAAGACGACTCGTTTTCTATTTTTCACGATTTTTTAAACTTTTTACGATTCGGGATTTTTTAAAATTTTTTTAGAAGGGGTTTCAGCGCCAAACTTGGTAGACGTGATCCTTGTATTTTTGCTGGCATGCACAAAAACATTCAGCTAAAAACTCAAAATGTACAAGATTTTGTGACCATTTGAAAAAAATGTCTCTATTTCAGACACCTTAATGTCTACTGGCAGCAAACCTGTAAAATCTCAAATGCTCTTTAAGGGGGTGTGAGTTCTCAAGGTTTGATGAGGGATAGGGGGCCAATATAAGGGCCAAGTACCAGCACCCATTGCACATCATGTGCGCACACCCCCTCCGGCCCCCCCAATCGCCGAAACCCTAATGCCGCCGGTCAGGTTCTCCGATGATGCTCCGACGATGGTACCCCGAGCAAAAAAAAATGCGGCCCTAGCACATGCTCGAGCCTAGCAAGTGCTGCTGCAACCCTCGATCCAGTTTGATCTTAGATTGGGAATGAACTCCGTATGCCTAAGTCAACCCACGAAATGAGCGTGTAGGCGCTCAGCCGACCAGAAGGGCAGGATGCACAAGCCGATGATCGATCGGGTCCCACTCTACGTGCTGTCGATCCTGCTACCCTTGGTCTGATCCGATCTTAGACTAGGAATGAACTCCGTATACTTAGAGTGGGAATGAACTCCGTATAACTAAGTCAACCCACGAAACAAGCGTGCGTGTGCTCAACCGACCAGAAAGGCAGGATGCGTAAGTTGGGGATCAGCTGGGTCTCCCTCTGTGTACTGCCAATCCTGCTACAGCAACTCTCAATCTGGTTTGATCTTAGACTGGAAATGAACTCCGTATGCCTAAGCCATCCGACGAAGGGCGGGCAGGCGCTACGTCGGCCAGAGAGGCGGGATGCGCAAGCCGTGGATCGATAGGGTGGTAGGTGGGTTTAGGCACATCTTCATATTTCTGCCATGCCAATGCCATTTTTATAGCTTGTAAATTCACACAATGGTCCCTTAAGCCTTCATGTGAAGTTTCATGGAAAGACGACTCTTTTTCTATTTTTCATGATTTTTGAAACTTTTTAAGGTTCGGGAATTTTTAAACTTTTTTTAGAAGGAGTTTTGGCCCCAAACTTGGTAGACGTGATCCTTGTATTGTTTTAGAAATGAACAAAAAAATTCAGCTAAAAACTCAAAGTGTACAAGTTTTTGTGACCTTTTGAAAAACGTGTCCCCATTTAAGACACTTTAATGGCTACTGGCAGCAAACTTGTAAAATCTCAAATGCTCTTTAAGGGGGTGTGAGTTTTCAAGGTTTGATGAGGGATAGGGGGCCAATATAAGGGCCAAGTACCAGCACCCATCGCACATCATGCGCGCACACCCCCCGGCCCCCCCCAAACGTCGGAACCCCAATGCTGTCGGTCAGGTTCTCTGACGATGCTCCGACGATGGTGCCCCGGGCAAAAAAAAATGCGGCACCAGTACATGCCCGAGCCTAGCATGTGTTACCGCAACCCTCAGTTAGGTCCGATCTTAGACTGGAAATGAACTTCGTATGCTTAGACTGGGAATGAACTCCGTATAATTAAGTCAACTCACGAAATGAGCGTGTAAGCGCTCAGCCGGCCAGACGGGCAGGATGCGCAAGCCGGGTATCGATCGGGTCTCCTTCTGTGTGCTACCGATCTTGCTACCGCAACCCTCAATCCGGTCCAATCTTAGACTGGGAATGAACTCTGTATGCCTAAGCCAACCGATAAAACGAGCGCGCTGGCGGGCACTACGTCGGCCAGAGAGACGGGATGCACAAGCCATAGATCGATAGGGTGGTAGGTGGGTTTATTCACATCTTCATATTTCTGCCATGCCAATGCCATTTTTTTGGCTTGTAAATTCATACAATGGTCCCTTAAGCCTTCATGTGAAGTTTCATGGCAAGACGACTCGTTTTCTATTTTTCATGATTTTCGAAACATTTTACGGTTCGAGATTTTTTAAAATTTTTTTAGAAGGATTTTTTGGCCCTAAACTTGGTAAACATAATCCTTGTATTTTTGTTGGCATGCACAAAAAATTCAGCTAAAAACCCAAAGTGTACAAGATTTTGTGACCATTTGAAAAATGTGTCCTCATTTCAAACACTTTAATGCCTACTGGTAGCAAACCTGTAAAACCTCAAATGCTCTTTAAGGGGGTGTGAGTTCTCAAGGTTTGATGAGGGATAGGGGGCCAATATAAGGGCCAAGTACAAGCACCCATCCCACATCATGTGCGCCCACCCCCCAGCCCCCCAATCACTGGAACCCCAATGCCGTCGGTCAAGTTCTCTGACGATGCTCCGATGATGGTGCCCCGGGCGAAAAAAAATGACGCACCAGCACATGCCCAAGCCCAGCATGTGTTGCCGCAACCCTCAGTCCGATCCGATCTTAGACTGGTAATGAACTCCGTATGCTTAGACTGGGAATGAACTCCATATGCCTAAGTCAACCCATGAAATGAGCGTGCGGGCACTCAGCCGACCAGAGGGGCAGGATGCGCAAGCCGAGGATCAGTTGGGTCCCCCTCTGTGTGCTATCGATCCTGTTACCCTCGGTCCAGTCTGATCCTAGAGTGGGAATGAACTCCGTTTGCTTAGACTGGGAATGAACTCCGTATAACTAAGTTAACCCATGAAATGAGCGTGCGGGCGCTCAGCCGGCCAGAGGGGCAGGATCGCAAGCCGGGGATCGGCCGGGTCTCCCTCTACGTGCTGCTGATCCTACTGTTGCAACCCTTGGTCTGGTCTGATCTTAGACTTACAGTGAACTCTGTATGCCTAAGCCAACCGACGAAATGAGCAGGCAGGCGGGCACTACGCCGACCAGAGAGGCGGGATCCGTAAGCCGTGGATTGATAAGGTGGTAGGTGGGTTTAGGTACATCTTCATATATTTTGCATGCCAATGCCATTTTTATGGCTTGTAAATTCATACAACGGTCCCTTAAGCCTTCATGTGAAGTTTCATGGCAAGACGACTCGTTTTCTATTTTTCATGATTTTTGAAACTTTTTACGGTTTGGGATTTTTTAAAATTTTTTTAGAAGGATTTTTGGTGCAAACTTGGTAGATGTGATCCTTGTATTTTTGTTGGCGTGCACAAAAAAATTCAGCTAAAAACTCAAAGTGTACAAGGTTTTGTGACCATTTGAAAAAGTGTCCCCATTTTAGACACTTTAATGGCTACTGGCAGCAAACCTGTAAAATCTCAAATTCTCTTTAAGGGGGTGTGAGTTCTCGAGGTTTGATGAGGGATAGGGGGCCAATATAAGGCCCAAGTACCAGTACCCATCGCACATCATGTGCGCACACCCCCCCTCCGGCCCCTCCCAATCATCGAAACCCCAATGCCGTCGGTCAGGTTCTCCAGTGATTCTCCGACGATGGTACCCCGAGCGAAAAAAAATACGGCACCAGCACATGCCCG
Organism: Durio zibethinus; assembly: GCF_047325235.1. NCBI lineage: Eukaryota > Viridiplantae > Streptophyta > Magnoliopsida > Malvales > Malvaceae > Durio > Durio zibethinus. The sequence goes on from NC_143181.1 coordinate 22,408,755, forward strand.
AGCCCAGCATGTGCTGCCATAACTCTCAGTCTGGTCTGATCTTAGACTGGGAATGAACTCCGTATGCTTAGTCTAGGAATGAACTCCGTGTAACTAAGTCAACCCACGAAACCAGCGTGTGGGCGCTCAGCCGACCAAAGGGGCAGGATGTGCAAGCTGGGGATCGATCGGTTCTCCCTTTTTGTGCTGACGATCCTACCGTTGGAACCCTCGGGTCGATTTGATCTTACACTGGGAATGAACTCCGTATGCCTAAGCTAACTGATGAAATGAGCGGGCGGGCGGGCTCTACGTCGGCCAGAGAGGCGGGATGCGCAAGCCGTGGATCAATAAGCTGGTAGGTGGGTTTAGGCACATCTTCATATTTCTGCCAGGCCAATGCCATTTGAAAAAAGTGTACAAGATTTTGTGACCATTTGAAAAAAGTGTCCCTATTTCAGTCACTTTAATGGCTACTAGCAGCAAACCTGTAAAATCTCAAATACTCTTTAAGGGGGTGTGAGTTCTCGAGGTTTGATGAGGGATTGGGGGCCAATATGACGGCCAAGCACCAGCACCCATCGAACATTATGTGCGCACACCTCCCAGCCCCCCCAATCGTCGAAACCCTAATGCCGTCGGTCAGGTTCTCCGACGATGCTCTAGCGATGGTTCTCCAGGTGAAAAAAAATATGACACCAGCACATGCTCGAGCCCAGCAAGTGCTACCGTAACCCTCGGTCTGGTCTGATCTTAGACTGGGAATGAACTCCGTATAACTAAGTTAACCCACGAAACGAGTGTACGGGCGCTCAGTCGGCCAGAGGGGCAGGATGTGCAAGCCAGGGATCGGTCGGGTCCCCCTTTACGTGCTGCCGATCCTGCTACCCTCGGTTCGGTCTGATCTTAGACTGGGAATGAACTCCGTATGGTTAGAATGGGAATGAACTCCGTATGCCTAAGTCAACCCATGAAATGAGCGTGCGGGTGCCCATCCAGCTAGAAGGGTAAGATGCGCAAGCCGAGGATTGATCGGGTCCCCCTGTGCGTGCTGCCGATCCTACTACCCTCGGTCCATTTCGATCTTAGACTGGGAATGAACTCCGTATGCTTAGACTGGGAATGAACTCCGTATAACTAAGTCAATCAATGAAACGAGCATACGGGCGCTAAATCGGCCAGAGGGGCAGGATGCATAAGTCGAGGATCGGTCGGGTCTCCCTCTGCGTGCTGCCGATCCTGCTGTCGCAACCCTCGATCCGATCTTAGACTGAGAATGAACTACGTATGCTTAGACTGGGAATGAACTTCGTATGCCTAAGTCAACCCATGAAACGAGCGTGTGGGCGTTCAACCAACCAGAGGGGCAAGATGCATAAGTCGGGGATCGGTCGGGTCCCCTTCTGCGTGCTGCCGATCCTGCTACCCTCTGTCCGATCCGATCTTAGATTGGGAATGAACTCTGTATGCTTAGACTAGGAATAAACTCTGTATAACTAAGTCAACCCACGAAACGAGCGTGTGGGCGGTCAGCCGGCCAGAGGGGCAGGATGCGTAAGTCGAGGATCGACCGGGTCTCCCTCTGCGTGCTACCAATCCTGCTATCACAACCCTCAATCCAGTCTGATCTTAGACTAGGAATGAACTCTGTATGCCTAAGCCAACCAACGAAACGAGAGGACGGGCGGGCACCACACCGGCCAGAGAGGCGAGATGCGAAAGCCGCGGATCGATAGGGTGGTAGGTGGGTTTAGGCACATCTTCATATTTCTGCCACGCCAATGCCATTTTTAGGGCTTGTAAATTCATACAATGGTCCCTTAAGCCTTCATGTGAAATTTCATGGCAAGACGACTCGTTTTCTATTTTTCACGATTTTTGAAACTTTTTAAGGTTCGAGATTTTTTAAAATTTTTTTAGAAGGAGTTTTGGCCCCAAACTTGGTAGACATGATCCTCCTATTTTTGTTGGCATGCACAAAACAATTCAACTAAAAAATCGAAGTGTACAAGATTTTGTGACCATTTGAAAAAAGTGTCCCCATTTCAGACACTTTAATGGCTATTGGGAGCAAACCTGTAAAATCTCAAATGCTCTTTAAGGGGGTATGAGTTCTCGAGGTTTGATGAAGGATAGGGGCCAATATAAGGGCCAAGTACCAGTACCCATCGCACATCTTGTGCGCACACCCCCCGGCCCCCCAATCACCGGAACCCCATGCCGTCGGTTAGGTTCTTCGTCGATGCTCTGATGATGGTGCCCTGGGCGAAAAAAAATGTGGCACCAGCACATGCCCGAGCCCAGCATGTGCTGTCGCAACCCTCGGTTCGGTCTGATCTTAGACTGGAAATGAACTTCATATGCTTAGACTGGGAATGAACTCTGTATGCCTAAGTCAACCCACGAAACGAGCGTGCGGGCCAGAGGGGCAGGATGCGCAGGCCATGGATCGGTCGGGTCCCCCTCTGTGTGCTGCTGATCCTGCTACCCTTGGTCCGGTTAGATCTTAGCCTGGGAATGAACTCGATTTGCTTAGACTGGGAATGAACACCATATAACTAAGTCAACCCACAAAACGAGCGTGCGGGCGCTCAGCCGGCCAGAGGGGTAGGATGTGCAAGTCGGGGATCGACCGGGTCTCCCTCTATGTGTTATCGATCCTGCCACTGCAACCCTCCATCTGATCTGATCTTAGACTGAGAATGAACTCCGTATGCCTAAGCCAACCGACGAAACGAGCGAGCGGGCGGGCAGTATGTCGGCCAGAGAGGCGGGATGCACAAGCCGTGGATCGATAGGGTGGTAGGTGGGTTTAGGCACATCTTCATATTTCTGTCATGCCAATGCCATTTTTATGGCTTGTAAATTCATACAATGGTCCCTTATGCCTTCATGTGAAGTTTCATGGCAAGACGACTCGTTTTCTATTTTTCATGATTTTTGAAACTTTTTATAGTTCGAGATTTTTTAAAAATTTTTTAGAAGGATTTTTGGCCCCAAACTTGGCAGACGTGATCCTTGTATTTTTTTTGGCATGCACAAAAAAATTCAGCTAAAAACTCGAAGTGTACAAGATTTTGTGACCATTTGAAAAAAGTGTCCCCATTTCAAACACTTTATGGGCTACTGGCAGCAAACCTGTAAAATCTCAAATGCTCTTTAAGGGGGTGAGTTCTTGAGGTTTGATGAGGGATAGGGGGCCGATATAAGGGTCAAGTTCCAGCACCTATCGCATATCATGTACGCACACCCCCTCCCGGCTCCCCCAATCGTCGGAACCCCAATGTCGCCAGTCAGGTTCTCCAACGATGCTCCGACGATGGTGCCTTGGGAGAAAAAAATGCGGCACCTGCACATGCCCAAGCCCAGCATATGCTACTGCAACCCTCGGTCTGGTCCGATCTTAGGCTGGGAATGAACTCCGTATGCTTAGATTGGGAATGAACCCCGTATGCCTAAGTCAACCCACGAAATGAGCGTGCGGACGGTCAGCCGACCAGAAGGGCAGAATGTGCAAGTCGCAGATCGGTCGAGTCCCCTTCTGTGTGCTATCGATCTTGCTACCCTCGCTCCGGTCCGATCTTAGACTGGGAATGAACTGCATATGCTTAGACTGGGAATGAACTCCATATAACTAAGTCAACCCACAAAACGAGTGTGCGGGCGTTCAACCGGTCCAGGGGCAGGATGTGCAAGTCGAGGATCGATCGGGACTCCCTCTGCGTGCTACTGATCCTACTACTAGAACCCTCAGTCCGGTCCAATCTTAGACTAGGAATGAACTCGGTATGCCTAAGCCAACCGACGAAATGAGCAGGTGAAAGGGCACTACGTCAGCCAGAGAGGCGACATACACAAGCCGTGGATCGTTAGGGTGGTAGGTGGGTTTAGGCACATCTTCATATTTCTACCATGCCAATGCCATTTTTTTGCCTTGTAAATTCATACAATGGTCCGTTAATCCTTCATGTGAAGTTTCATGCCAAGATAACTCGTTTTCTATTTTTCAAAACTTTTTACGGTTCAAGATTTTTTAAAATTTTTTTAGAAGGAGTTTTGACCCCAAACTTGGTAGCCGTGATCCTTCCATTTTTTTTAGCATGCACAAAAAAAATTTAGCTAAAAAGTCGAAGTGTACAACATTTTGTGACCAATTGAAAAAAGTGTCCTCATTTCAGACACTTTAATGGCTACTGGCAGCAAACCTGTAAAATCTCAAATGTTCTTTAAGGGGTGTGAGTTCTTGAGGTTTGATGAGGGATAGGGGGCCAATATAAGGGCCAAGTACCAGCACGCCTCACACATCATGTGCGCACACCCCCCCGGCCCCCCGAATCATCGGAACCTCAATGCCGTCGGTCAGGTTCTCCGACGATGCTCCCGCGATGGTGCCCCAGACGAAAGAAAATGCGGCACCAGTACATGCTTGAGCCCTGCATGTGCTACCACAACCCTCAGTTCGGTCCGATCTTAGATTGGGAAAGAACTCCATATGCTTAGATTGGGAATGAACTCAGTATGCCTAAGTCAACCCACGAAACAAGCGTACGGGCGCTCAGCCTCCCAGAGGGGCAGGATGCGCAAGCTGGGGATCGGTCGGGTCCCCCTCTCCGTGCTGCCGATCCTGCTACCCTCGGTCTAGCCTGATCTTAGACTGGGAATGAACTCCATAGAAACTAAGTCAACCCATGAAACGAGTGTGCGGGCACTCAGCCGGCCAGAGGGGCAGGATGCGCAAGCCGGGGATCGGTCGGGTCTCCCTCTGCGTGCTGTTGATCCTGCTACCGCAACCCTCAGTCCGATCTGATCTTAGACTAGGAATGTACTCCATATGCCTTAGACAACCAACGAAATGAGCGGACGGGCAGGCACTACGTCGGCCAGAGAGGCGGGATGCGCAAGCTGTGGATCGATAGGATGGTAGGTAGGTTTAGGCACATCTTCATATTTCTGTCATGCCAATGCCATTTTTATGGCTCGTAAATTCACACAATGGTCCCTTAAGCCTTCATGTGAAGTTTCACGACAAGACGACTCGTTTTTTATTTTTCATGATTTTTGAAACTTTTTACGGTTCAAGATTTTTTAAAATTTTTTTAGGAGTTTTGGCCCCAAACTTGGCTCACGTGATCCTTGTATTTTTGTTGGCATGCACAAAAAAATTCAGCTAAAAAATCGAAGTGTACAAGATTTTGTGACCATTTGAAAAAGTGTCACCATTTCAGACACTTTAATGGCTACTGGCAGCAAACCTGTAAAATCTCAAATGCTCTTTAAGGGGGAGTGAGTTCTCGAGGTTTGATGAGGGATAGGGGGCCAATATAAGGGCCAAGTACCAGAACCCATCGCACATCATGTGCGCACACCCCCCCCGACACCCGCCATTCGTTGGAAACCCATTGCCGTCGGTCAGGTTCTCCGACGATGCTCCGACGATGGTGCCCTGGCCGAAAAAAAATGTGGCACCAGCACATGCTCGAGCCCAGCATGTGTTGCCGTAACCTTTGGTCCGGTCCGATCTTAGACTGGGAATGAACTCCATATGCTTACACTGGGAATGAACTCCGTATGCCTAAATCTACCCACGAAACAAGCGTGCTCAATCAGCCAGAGGGGCAGTATGCGCAAGTCAGGGATCGATCGAGTCCCCATTTGCGTGCTGTCGATCCTGCTACCCTCGGTCCAGTCTGATCTTAGACTGGGAATGAACTCCGTATGCTTAGACTGGGAATGAACTCTGTATAAATAAGTTAACCCGTGAAACGAGCGTACGGGCGCTCAGCCACCCAGAGGGGCAGGATGCACAAGCCAGGTATTAGCTTGGTCTCCTTCTTCGTGCTGCCGATCCTACTGCCGCAACCCTCGGTCCGGTCTGATCTTAGACTGGGAATGAACTCCATATGCCTAAGCCAACCGATGAAACGAGCGGACGGGCGGGCACTACGCCGGCTAGAGAGACGGGATGCGCAAGCCGTGGATCGATAGGGTGGTAGGTGGGTTTAGGAACATCTTCATATTTCTGCCATGCCAATGCCATTTTTATGGCTTGTAAATTCATACAATGGTCCTTTAAGCCTTCATGTGAAGTTTCATGGCAAAAGGACTCATTTTCTATTTTTCATGATTTTTCAAACTTTTTACGGTTCGGGATTTTTCAAAATTTTTTTAGAAGGCGTTTTGGCCCCAAACTTGGTAGACGTGATCCTTGTATTTTTGTTAGCATGCCCAAAAAAATTCAGCTAAAAAATTATAGTGTACAAGATTTTGTGACCATTTGAAAAAAGTGTCCCCATTTCAGACACTTTAATGGCTACTGGTAGCAAACCTGTAAAATCTCAAATGCTCTTTAAGGGGGTGTTAGTTCTCGAGGTTTGATGAGGGATAAGGGGCCAATATAAGGGCCAGGTTCCAGCACCCATCGCACATCATGTGCGCACACCCCTCCGGCCCCCCAATCGTCGGAACCCCAATGTCGTCGATTAGGTTCTCCAACGATGCTCTGGTGATGGTGCCTTGGGCAAAAAAAATGCGACACCAGCACATGCCCGAGCCCAGCATGTGCTACCATAACCTTTGGACCGATCCGATCTTAGACTGGGAATGAAATCCATATGCTTAGACTAGGAATGAACTCCATATGCCGAAGTCAACCCATGAAACGAACGTGCTCAGCCGCCCAGACTGGCAGGATGCTCAAGCCGTGGATCGGCTAGGTCCCCCTCTGTGTGCGACCGATCCTGCTACCCTCTGTCCAGTCTGATCCTAGACTGGGAATGAACTTCATATCTTAGACTGTGAATGAACTCCGTATAACTAAGTCAACCCACGAAACGAGCGTGCGGGGGCCTAGCCGGCCAGAAGGGCAGGATGCACAAGCTGGGGATCGATCAAGTCTCCTTTTGCGTGCTATCGATCCTACTATCGCAACCTTTGGTTCAGTCTGATCTTAGACTGGGAATAAACTCCTATGCCTAAGCCAATCGACGAAACGAATGGGTGAGCATTACACCGGCCAGAGAGGCGAGATGCGAAGGCCGTGGATGGATCGGGTGGGAGGTGGGTTTAGACACATCTTCATATTTTTTCCATGCCAATGCCATTTTTATGGCTTGTAAATTAATACAATGGTCTCTTAAGCCTTCATCTGAAGTTTCATGGCAAGACGACTCGTTTTCTATTTTTCATGATTTTCGAAACTTTTTACGGTTCGAGATTTTTTAAAATTTTTTTAGAAGGAGCTTTGGCCCCAAACTTGGTAAACGTGATCCTTGTACTTTTTTGGCATGCAAAAAAAAATTCAGCTAAGAACTCGAAGTGTACAAGATTTTATTACCATTTGAAAAAAGTGTCCCCATTTCAGACACTTTAATGGCTACTGGCAGCAAACCTGTAAAATCTCAAATGCTCTTTAAGGGGGTGTGAGTTCTCGAGGTTTGATGAGGGATAGGTGGCCAATATAAGGACCAAACCAGCACCCATCGCACATCATGTGCGCACACCCCCCGGCCCCCCAATCGTCGAAACCCCAATGCCGTTGGTCAGGTTCTTCGACGATGCTCCAGTGATGGTGCCTCGGGCGAAAAAAAATATGGCACCAGCACATGCCCGAGCCCAGCATGTGCTGCTGCAACCCTTGGTCTGATCTGATCTTAGACTGGGAATGAACTCCGTATGCTTAGACTAGGAATGAACTCCGTATGCCTAAGTCAACCCACGAAACGAGCGTGCGGGCGCTCAGCTGGCCAAAGGGGCAGGATACGCAAGCCGAGGATCGGTTGGGTCCCCCTCTGCATGCGGCCGATCCTGTTACCCTCGGTCTGGCCCGATCTTAGACTGGGAATGAACTCCGTATGCTTAGATAGGGAATGAACTCCGTATAACTAGGTCAACCCATGAAACGAACGTGTGGGCGCTCAGCCGGCCAGAGGGGCAGGATGCGCAAGCCAAGGATCGGCCGAGTCTCCTTCTACGTGCTGCCGATCTTAATGTCATAACCCTTGATCAGATCCGATCTTAGACTGGGAATGAACTCCATATGCCTAAGCCAACCGATGAAACGAGCGGGCGGGCTGGCACTCCGCCGACCATAGGGACGGGATGCGTAAGCCGTGGATCGATAGGGTGGTAGGTGGGTTTAGGCACATCTTCATATTTCTGCCATGCCAATGCCATTTTTATGGCTTGTAAATTCATACAATGGTCCCTTAAGCCTTAATGTGAAGTTTCATCGTAAGACGATTCGTTTTCTGTTTTTCATGATTTTCAAAACTTTTTACGGTTCGAGATTTTTTAAAATTCTTTTAGAAGGAGTTTTGGCCCCAAACTTGGTAGACGTGATCCTTGTATTTTTTTTGGCATGTACAAAACAATTTAGCTAAAAACTCAAAGTGTACAAGATTTTGTGACCATTTGAAAAAAATGTCCCCATTTCAAACACTTTAATGGCTACTGGTAGCAAACCTGTAAAATCTCAAATGCTCTTTAAGGGGGTGTGAGTTCTCGAGGTTTGATGAGGGATAAGGGGCCAATATAAGGGCCAAGTACCAGCAGCCATCGCACATCATGTGCGCACACCCCCCCGGCCCCCCAATCGTCGGAACCCCAATGGCGTCGGTCAGGTTCTCCGACGATGACGCCCCGGGCAAAAAAAAATGCAGCACCAGCACATTCCTGAGCCCAGCATGTGCTATCGAAACCCTCGATGCGGTTCGATCTTAGACTGGGAATGAACTCCGTATGCTTAGACTGGGAATGAACTTTGTATGCCTAAGTGAATCGACGAAATGAGCGTGTGGGCGTTCAGTCGACCAGAGGGGCAGGATGCGCAAGCCGAGGATCGGCGGGTCCCCTTTTGTATGCTGCCAATCCTTCTACCCTCTGTCCGATCTGATCTTAGACTGGGAATGAACTCTGTATAACTAAGTCATCCCACGAAATGAGAGTGCATATCTTCATATTTCTGCCATGCCAATGCCATTTTTATGGCTTGTAAATTCATACAATGGTCCCTTAAGCCTTCATGTGAAGTTTCATGGCAAGATGACTCGTTTTCCATTTTTCATGATTTTTGAAACTTTTTAAGGTTCGAGATTTTTTAAAATTTTTTTAGAAGGAGTTTTGGCCCCAAACTTGGTAGATGTGATCCTTGTATTTTTGTTGTCATGCACAAAAAATTCAGCTAAAAACTCGAAGTGTACAAGATTTTGTGACCATTTGAAAAAAGTGTCCCCATTTCAGACACTTTAATGGCTACTGGTAGCAAACTAGTAAAATATCAAATGCTCTTTAAGGGGGAGTGAGTTCTCGAGGTTTGATGAGCGATAGGGGGCCAATATAAAGGCCAAGTACCAGCACCCACTGTACATTATGTGTGCACACCCCCCGACCCTCCCAATCATCGGAACCCCAATGTCGCCGGTCAGGTTCTTCGACGATGCTCTAACGATGGTGCCCCGAGCGAAAAAAAATATGGCACCAGCACATGCTCGAGCCCAACATGTGCTGCCGCAACCCTCGGTCTGGTTCGATCTTAGACTGGGAATGAACACTGCATGCTTAGACTGGGAATGAACTCCGTATGCCTAAGTCAACCCATGAAACTAGCGTACGGGCACTCAGCCGCCCAGAGGGGTAGGATGCGCAAGCCGGGGATCGGTCGGGTCCCCATCTGCATGCTACCGATTTTGCTACCCTCGGTCTGGTTTGATCTTAGGCTGGGAATGAACTCTGTACGCTTAGATTGGGAATGAATGTTGTATAACTAAGTCATCCCACGAAACGAGCGTGCGGGCGCTCAGCCGGCCAGAGGGGTAGGATGTGCAAGCCGGGGATCGACCGGGTCTCCCTCTGCGTGCTACCGATCCTACTGTAGTAACCCTCGGTCTGGTTTGATCTTAGACTTAGAATGAACTCCGTATGCCTAAGCCAATCGACGAAACGAGCGAGCAAGCAGGCATTACGTCGGCCAGAGAAACGGGATGTGCAAGCCGTGGATTGATAGGGTGGTAGGTGGGTTTAGGCACATCTTCATATTTCTGCCATGCCAATGCCATTTTTATGGCTTGTAAATTCATACAATGGTCCCTTAAGCCTTCATGTGAAGTTTCATGGCAAGACAAATCGTTTTCTATTTTTCACAATTATTGAAACTTTTTACGGTACGAGATTTTTTAAACGTTTTTTGGAAGGAGTTATGGCCCCAAACTTGGTAGACATGATCCTTGTATTTTGGTTGGCATGCACAAAAAAATTCAGCTAAAAACTCGAAGTGTACAAGATTTTGTGACCATTTGAAAAAAGTGTCCCCATTTCAGACACTTTAATGGCTACTGGTAGCAAACCTGTAAAATCTCAAATGCTCTTTAAGGGGGTGTGAGTTCTCGAGGTTTGATGAGGGATAGGGGGCCAATATAAGGGCCAAGTACCAGCACCAATCGCACATCATGTGCGCACACCGCCCTAGCCCCCAATCCTCGGAACCCCAATACCGTCGGTCAGGTTCTCCGGCGACGGTGCCCCGGGCGAAAAAAAATATGGCACCAGCACATGCCCAAGCCTAGCATGTGCAGCTGCAACCCTTGGTCTGGTCGGATCTTAGACTGGGAATGAACTCCGTATGCCTAAGTCAACCCACGAAACGAGCATGCGGGCGCTCAACCGGCCAGAGGGGCAAGATGTGTAAATCGGGGATCGACCGGTTTCCCCTCTGCGTGCTGTTGATTCTACTACCCTCGGTCCGGTCTTATCTTAGACTGGGAATGAACTCTGTATGCTTAGACTGGGAATGAACTCCGTACAACTAAGTCAACCCACGAAACAAGCGTGCGGGCGCTCAGTCAGCCAGAGGGGCAGAATGCACAAGCCGGGGATCGACCAGGTCTCCCTCTGTGTGCTATCGATCCTGCTGCTGCAACCTTTACTTCGGTCCAATCTTAGACTGGGATGAACTCCGTATGCCTAAGCCAACCGACGAAACGAACGAGCGGGCAGGTACTACGTCAGCTAGAGAGGCGGGATGCGCAAGCCGTGGATTGATAGGGTGGTAGGTGGGTTTAGGCACATCTTCATATTTCTACCATGCAAATGCCATTTTTATGGCTTGTAAATTCATACAATGGTCCTTTAAGCCTTCATGTGAAGTTTCATGGCAAGACGACCCATTTTCTATTTATCATGATTTTTGAAACTTTTTACGGTATGGGATTTTTTAAAATTTTTTTAGAAGGAGTTTTAGCCCAAACTTGGTAGACGTGATCCTTGTATTTTGGTTGGCATGCATAAAAAAATTCAGCTAAAAACTCGAAGTGTACAAGATTTTATGACCATTTGAAAAAAGTGTCCCCATTTCAGACACTTTAATGGCTACTGGTAGCAAACTTGTAAAATCTCAAATGCTCTTTAAAGGGGTTTGAGTTCTAGAGGTTTGATGAGGGATAGGGGGCCAGTATAAGGGCCAAGTACTAGCACCCATCGCACATAATGTGTGCACACCGCCCCGCCCCCCCAATCACCGGAACCTCAATGCTGTCGGTCAGGTTCTCCGACGATGCTCTGGCGAGGTGCCCCGGGTGAAAAAAAATACGGCACCAGCACATGCTCAAGCCTAGCATGTGCTGTCGCAACCCTTGGTCTGGTCTGATCTTAGACTGAGAATGAACTCCGTATGCCTAAGTCAACCCACAAAACGAGCGTGCGGGCGCTCAGCGGGCTAGAGAGGTAGGATGCACAAGCCGAGGATCGGTCGGGTCCCCCTCTATGTGCTACTGATTCTGCTACCGTAGGTTCGGTCTGATCTTAGACTGGGAATGAACTCTATATGCATAGACTAGAAATTAACTCCGTATAACTAAGTCAACCCACGAAATGAGCGTGTGTGCGGTCAGCCGGCCAGAGAGGGCAAGATGCGTAAGCCGGGGATCGGCTGGGTCTCCCTCTGCGTGCTGTCGATCCTGCTGCCACAACCCTCGGTCCGATCTGATCTTAGACTGGGAATGAATTTCGTATGCCTAAGCCAACCGACGAAATGAGCGGGCTGGCGGGCACTACTTCGGCTAGAGAGGCGGGATGCACAAGCCCTGGATCGATAGGGTGGTAGGTGGGTTTAGGCACATCTTCATATTTCTGCCCTGCCAATGCCATTTTTATGGCTTCTAAATTCATACAATGCTCCTTTAAGACTTCATGTGAAGTTTCATGGCAAGACGACTCGTTTTCTATTTTTCACGATTTTTTGAAACTTTTTACGGTTCGAGATTTTTTTAGGACTTTTGGTCCCAAACTTGGTAGACGTGATCCTTGTATTTTTGTTGGCATGCACAAAAACATTCAGCTAAAAACTCAAAGTGTATAAGATTTTGTGACCATTTGAAAAAAGTGTCCCCATTTCAGACACTTTAATGGCTACTGGCAGCAAACTTGTAAAATCTCAAATGCTCTTTAAGGGGGTGTGAGTTCTCAAGGTTTGATGAGGGATAGGGGGCCAATATAAGGGCCAAGTACCAGCACCCATCGCACATCATGTGTGCACACCCCCCGACCCCCTCAATCGTTGGAACCCCAATGCCGTCAGTCAGGTTCTCCGATGATGCTCCGACGAAGGTGCCCCGGCCAAAAAAAAAATGCGACACCAGAACATGCCCGAGCCCAACATGTGTGCTGCCGCAACCCTCGGTCCGGTCCAATCTTAGACTGGGAATGAAGTCTGTATGCTTAAACTGGGAATGAACTCCGTATGCCTAAGTCAACCCACGAAATCAATGTGTAGGCGCTCAGCCGGCCAGAGGGGCAGGATGCACAAGCCGAGGATCGATCGGGTCCCCCTCTGCATGCTATCGATCCTGCTACCCTCGGTCTGATATGATCTTAGACTGGGAATGAACTTTGTATGCTTAGACCGGGAATGAACTCCGTATAACTATGTCAACCCACAAAACGAGCGTGCGGGTGCTCAACCGGCCAGAGGGGCAAGATGCGTAACCCGGGGATCGATCGGGTCTCCCTCTGCGTGCTGCCAATCTTGCTATCGCACCCCTCGGTCCAGTCTGATCTTGGACTGGGAATGAACTCCGTATGCCTAATCCAACCGATGAAACGAGCGGGCGGGAGGGCACTACGCCGGCCAAAGAGACAGGACGCGCAAGCCGTTGATCGATAGGGTGGTAGGTGGGTTTAGGCACATCTTCATATTTCCGCCATGCCAATGCTATTTTTATGGCTTGTAAATTCTTACAATGGTCCGTTAAGCCTTCATGTGAAGTTTCATGGCAAGATGACTCGTTTTCTATTTTTCACGATTTTCAAAACTTTTTACAGTTCAGGATTTTTTAAAATTTTTTTAGAAGGAGTTTTGGCCCCAAACATGCTAGACATGATCTTTGTATTTTTGTTGGCATGCACAAAAAAAATTCAGCTAAAAACTCGAAGTGTACAAGATTTTGTGACCATTTGAAAAAAGTGTCCCCATTTCAGACACTTTAATGGCTACTGGCAGCAAACCTGTAAAATCTCAAATGCTCTTTAAGGGGGTGTGAGTTTCGGAGGTTTGATGAGGGATAGGGGGCCAATATAAGGGCCAAGTACCAGTACCCATCGCACATCATGTGCGCACACCCCCCGGCCCCTCAATCGTCGGAACCCCAATGCCGCCGGTCAGGTTCTCCGGCAAAGCTCCAGCGATGGTGCCCCGGGCGAAAAAAATACGGCACCAGCACATGCCCAAGCCCAGTATGTGTTGTCACAACCCTCGGTTCGGTCCAATCCTAGACTGGGAATGAACTCCGTATGCTTAGACTGGGAATGAACTCCATATGCCTAAGTCAACCCATGAATCGAGCGTACAGGCACTCAGTAGGCCAGAGGGGCAGATGCGCAAGTCGGGGATCGACCGGGTCTCCCTCTGCGTGCTGCTGATCCTACTACCCTCGGTCCCCCTTGGATCAGTCGGGTCCCCCTCTGCATGCTAGCAATCCTGCTGCCCTCGATCTGGTCCGATCTTAGACTAGGAATGAACTCCATATGCTTAGACTGGGAATGAACTCCGTATAACTAAGTCAACCCACGAAACGAGCGTACGGGCGTTCAGCCGGCCAGAGGGGCAGGATGCGCAAGTCGGGGATCGATCGGGTCTCCCTCTGCGTGCTGCTGATCCTACTACCGTAACTCTCAGTTTGGTCTGATCTTAGAATGGGAATGAACTCCGTATGCCTAAGCCAACCGACGAAACAAGCGGGCGGGCAGGCACTACGCTGGCCAGAGAGACGGGATGCGCAAGCCGTGGATCGATAGGGTGGTAGGTGGGTTTAGGTACATCTTCATATTTCTACCGTGCCAATGCCATTTTTATCGCTTGTAAATTCATACAATGGTCCCTTAAGCCTTCATTTTAAGTTTCATGGCAGGACGACTCGTTTTCTATTTTTCACGATTTTTAAAACATTTTACGATTCGGGCTTTTTTAAAATTTTTTTAGAATGAGTTTTGGCCCCAAACTTGGTAGACGTGATCCTTGTATTTTTCTTGGCATGCACAAAAACATTCAGCTAAAAACTCGAAGTGTACAAGATTTTGTGACCGTTTGAAAAAAGTGTCTCTATTTCAGACACTTTAATGCCTACTGGCAGCAAACCTGTAAAATCTCAAATGCTCTTTAAGGGGGTGTGAGTTCTCAAGGTTTGATGAGGGATAAGGGGCCAATATCAGGGCCAAGTACCAGCACCCATCGCACATCATGTGCGCACACCCCCTGGCCCCCTAATCGCCGAAACCCCAATGCCGCCGGTCAGGTTCTCCGACGATGCTTCGACGATGGTGCCCTGGGCGAAAAAAATGTGGCACCAGCACATGCCCGTGCCCAGCATGTGCTGCCACAACCCTCGGTCCGGTCTGATCTTCGATTAGGAATGAACTACGTATGCTTAGACTGGGAATGAACTTCGTATGCCTAAGTCAACCCACGAAACGAGCGTACGGGCGCTCAGCCGGTTAGAGGGGCAAGATGCACAAGTTGGGGATCGGTCGGGTCCCCCTCTACATGCTGTGGATCCTTCTACCCTCGATCTGGTCTGATCTTAGACTGGGAATGAACTTCGTACAACTAAGTCAACCCACGAAACGAGCGTGCGGGCGCTGAGCCAGCTAAAGGGGCAGGATGTGCAAGTCGGGGATCGATCGGGTCTCCCTCTACATGCTGTCGATCCTGCTACCGTAACCCTCAGTCTGGTCTGATCTTAGATTGGGAATGAACTTCGTATGCCTAAGCCAACCAACGAAATGAGCGGGCGGGCGGGCAATATGCTGGCCAGAGAGGCAGGATGCGCAAGTCGTGGATCGATAGTGTGGTAGGTGGGTTTAGGCACATCTTCATAATTCTGCCATGCCAATGCCATTTTTATGGCTTGTAAATTCATACAATGGTCCCTTAAGCCTTCAGGTGAAGTTTCATGGCAAGACGACTCATTTTCTATTTTTCACGATTTTTGAAACTTTTTACAGTTCAAGATTTTTTAAAATTTTTTTAGAAGGAGTTTTGGTCCCAAACTTGGTAGACGTGATCGTTGTATTTTTGTTGGCATGCGCAAAAACATTCAGCTAAAAACTCAAAGTGTACAAGATTTTGTGACCATTTGAAAAAAGAGTCTCCATTTTAGACACTTTAATGGCTACTGACAGCAAACCTGCAAAATCTCAAATGCTCTTTAAGGCGGTGTGAGTTCTCGACGTTTGATGAGGGATGGGGGGCCAATATAAGGGCTAAGTACCAGAACCCATCGCATATCATGTGCGCACACCCCCCCGACCTCCCCCAATCGCTGGAACCCCAATGCTGCCGATCAGGTTCTCCGATGATGCTCCGGTGATGGTGCCCCGGGCGAAAAAAAATACAGCACCAGCACATGCCCAAGCCCAGCATGTGCTACCGCAACCCTTGGTCTGATCTGATCTTAGACTGGGAATGAACTTCGTATGCTTAGGCTGGGAATCAACTTCGTATGCCTAAGTCAACCCATAAAATGAGCGTGCGGGAGCTCAACTGGCCTGAGGGGCAGGATGCCTTAGTCGGGGATCGATCGGGTCCCCCTCTACATGCTGTCGATCCTGCTACCCTCGGTCTGGTCTGATCTTGGACTAGGAATGAACTCCGTATGCTTAGACTGGGAATGAACTCTGTATAACTAAGTCAACCCATGAAACGAGCGTGCGGGCGTTCAACCGGCCAGAGGGGCAGGATGCGCAAGTCGGGGATCGGCCAGGTCTCCCTTTGCATGCTGTCGATCCTACTGCTACATCCCTCAGTCCAGTCTGATCTTAGACTGGGAATGAACTCCATATGCCTAAGCCAACCGACGGAACGAGCGCGCGGGCGGGCACTACGCTGGCCCGAGAGACGGGATGCGCAAGCTGTGGATCGATAGGGTGGTAGGTGGGTTTAGGCACATCTTCATATTTTTGCCATGCCTATGCCATTTTTATGGCTTGTAAATTCATACAATGGTCCCTTAAGCCTTCATGTGAAGTTTCATGGCAACACGACTCGTTTTCTATTTTTCACGATTTTTAAAACTTTTTACGGTTCAAGATTTTTTTAAATTTTTTTAGAAGGAGTTTTGCCCCCAAACTTGGTAGACATGATCCTTGTATTTTTTTGGAATGCACAAAAACATTCAGCTAAAAACTCGAAGTGTACAAGGTTTTGTGACCATTTGAAAAAGGTGTCCCTATTTCAGACACTTTAATGGTTATTGGCAGCAAACCTGTAAAATCTCAAATGCTCTTTAAGGGGTGTGAGTTCCTGAGGTTTGATGAAGGATAGGGTGCCAATATAAGGGCCAAGTACCAACACCCATCGCACATCATGTGCGCACACCCCCCGTCCCCCCTTAATCGTCGAAACCCCAATGCCACCGATCAGGTTCTCCGAGGATGCTCTGACGATAGTGCCCCGGGCAAAAAAATACGACACTAGCACATGCCCGAGCCCAGCATATGCTGCCGTAACCCTCGATCCGGTCCGATCTTAGATTGGGAATGAACTCCGTATGCTTAGACTAGGAATGAACTCTGTATAACTAAGTCAACCCACAAAACGAGCGTGCGGGCACTCAACCGGCCAATGGGGCAGAATGCGCAAGTCGGGGATCGACCGGGTCTCCCTCTGCGTGCTACCGATCCTGCTATCGCAACCCTCAGTCCGGTCTGATCTTAGATTGGGAATGAACTCTATATCCCTATGCCAACCGACGAAGCGAGCGGGCGGGCGGGCAATACGCCTGCCAGAAAGGCAGGATGCGCAAGCTGTGGATCGATAGGGTGGTAGGTGGGTTTAGGCACATCTTCATATTTCTGCCATGCCAATGCCATTTTTATGGCTTGTAAATTCATACAATGGTCCCTTAAGCCTTCATGTGAAGTTTCATGGCAAGACAACTTGTTTTTTATTTTTCACGATTTTCAAAACTTTTTATGGCTCGGGATTTTTTAAAATTTTTTTAGAAGGACTTTTGGACCCAAACTTGTTAGACGTGATCCTTGTATTTTTTTTGGCACGCACAAAAACATTCAGCTAAAAACTCAAAGTGCACAAGATTTTGTGACCATTTGAAAAAAGTGTCCCCATTTCAAACACTTTAATGGCTACTGGCAGCAAACCTGTAAAATCTCAAATGCTCTTTAAGGGGGTGTGAGTTCTTGAGGTTTGATGAGGGATAGGGGCCCAATATAAGGGTGAAGTACCAGCACCCATCGCACATCATGCGCACACCCCCCGGCCCCCCAATCGTCGGAACCCCAATGCCGCCGGTCAGGTTCTCTGGTGATGCTCCGGCTATGGTGCCCCGGGCGAAAAAAATGCGACACTAGCACATGCCTGAGCCCAGCATGTGTTGCCACAACCCTCGGTCTGGTCCGATCTTAGACTAGGAATGAACTCCGTATGCTTAGACTAGGAATGAACTCCGTATGCCTAAGTCAACTCACAAAACGAGCGTGCGGGGCCTCAGCCGGCTAGAGGGGCAGGATGCGCAAGCCACTAATCGGCCGGGTGCCCTTCTACGTGCTGCCAATCCTGCTACCCTCGGTCCAGTCTGATCTCAGACTGGGAATGAACTCCGTATAACTAAGTCAACCCACGAAACGAGCGTGCGGGCGCTCAGTCGGCCAGAGGGGTAAGATGCGCAAGCCAGGGATCGGTCGGGTCTCCCTCTGCGTGCTGCCAATCCTGCTACCGCAACCTTCGGTCCGGTCCAATCTTAGACTGGGAATGAACTCCGTATGCCTAAACCAACTGACAAAACGGGTAGGTGGGCGGGCACTATGCCGGCCAGAGAGGCGAGATGCACAAGCAGTGGCTCGATAGAGTGGTAGGTGGCTTTGGGCACATCTTCATATTTTTTCCATGCCAATGCCATTTTTATGGCTTGTAAATTCATACAATGGTCCCTTAAGCCTTCATGTGAAGTTTCATAGCAAGACGACTTGTTTTTATTTTTCACGATTTTTGAAACATTTTACGGTTGGGGACTTTTTAAAATTTTTTTAGAAGGATTTTTGGCCCCAAACTTGGCAAACATGATCCTTGTATTTTTTTTGGCATGCACAAAACAATTCAGCTAAAAACTCGAAGTGTACAAGATTTTGTGACCATTTGAAAAAAGTGTCCCCATTTCAGACACTTTAATGGCTACCGGTAGCAAACCTGTAAAATCTCAAATGCTCTTTAAGGGGGTGTGAGTTCTCGAGGTTTGATGAGGGATAGGGGGCCAATATAAGGGCCAAGTACCAGCACCCATCGCACATCATGTGCGCACACCCACCTCGGCCCCCCCAATCGTCGGAACCCGAATGCCATCGATCAGGTTCTTCGACGATGCTCCGGCGACGGTGCCCCGAGTGAAAAAAAATACGGCACCAGCACATGCCCGAGCCCAGCATGTCCTACCGTAACCCTCAGTCTTGTCTGATCTTAGACTGGGTATGAACTCCATATGCTTAGACTGGGAATGAACTCCGTATGCCTAAGTCAACCCATGAAACGAGCATGCAGGCACTCTGCCGGCCAGAGAAGCGGGAAGCGCAAGTCGTGGATCGGTAGGGTGGTAGGTGGGTTTAGGCACATCTTCATATTTCTACCATGCCAATGCCATTTTTATGGCTTGTAAATTCATACAATGGTCCCTTAAGCCTTCATGTGAAGTTTCATGGCAAGACGACTCGTTTTCTATTTTTCACGATTTTCAAAACTTTTTAAGGTTTGGGATTTTTTAAAATTTTTTTAGAAGGAGTTTTGGCCCCAAGTTTGGTACACGTGATCCTTGTATTTTTGTTGGCATGCACAAAAAAATCCAGCTGAAAACTCGAAGTGTACAAGATTTTGTGACCATTTGAAAAAAGTGTCCCCATTTCAGACACTTTAATGGCTACTGCCAGCAAACTTGTAAAATCTCAAATGCTCTTTAAGGGGGTGTGAGTTCTCGAGGTTTGATGAGGGATAAGGGGCCAATATAAGGGCCAAGTGCCAGCTCCCATCACACATCATGTGCGCACACCCCCCCCGGTGTCCCCCAATCGCCGAAACCCCAATTTCGTCGGTTAGGTTCTCCGACGATGCTCCGATGATGGTGCCCCGGTCCGATCTTAGACTAGGAATGAACGCCATATGCTTAGACTGGGAATGAACTCCGTATAACTAAGTCAACCCATGAAGCGAGCGTACGGACGCTCAGTCAGCTAGAGGGGCAGGATGCACAAGCCAGGGATCGGTCGGGTCTCCCTCTCCGCGCTGTCGATCATGCTACCGCAACCCTTGGTACTGAGAATGAACTCCGTATGCCTAAGCCAACCGATGGAATGAGCGGGCGGGCGGGCACTACGTTTGCCAGAGAGATGGGATGCACAAGCCGTGGATCGATAGGGTGGTAGGTGGGTTTAGGCAGATCTTCATATTTCTGCCATGCCAATGCCATTTTTACGGCTTGTAAGTTCATACAATGGTCCCTTAAGCGTTCATGTGAAGTTTCATGGCAAGACACTCGTTTTCTATTTTTCACGATTTTTGAAACTTTTTATGGTTCGAGATTTTTTAAAATTTTTTTAGATGGAGTTTTGGCCCCAAACTTGGTAGACGTGGTCTTTGTATTTTTGTTGGCATGCAGAAAAACATTCAGCTAAAAACTCGAAGTGTACAAGATTTTGTGACCATTTGAAAAAATTGTCCTCATTTCAGAACTTTAATGGCTACTGGCAGCAAACCTGTAAAATCTCAAATGCTCTTTAAGGGGGTTTGAGTTCTCGAGGTTTGATGAGGGAAGGGGGCCAATATAAGGGCCAAGTGTCCCACTCTGGGAGGGCGCACCAGGCACATCAGGCAGACCAGTAGGCGAGCCAGAGGTTGAGGCTCGCATACCAAGCGTGCTGGCGGGTATTTGTGTGCAAAGCCTAGCAAAGGAGTTCAGAACGCCCACCTAACTTGCAGGCCAGCCCGTGAGACCAAGGCCTGGCATACAAGCTGCCCGCACCACATCCAGAAGGGCCCAAGGTGCTGGATACACAGGGGAAGCTTTTGGAAGCAGGTAGGATCAGCAGCAGCATCCTGGCAGATTTGCTTGACCTTGAAAATCAGGAGTTAGCATCCTGATTGATTGTAATCTGTATAATCCCATGATTTTAGCCTTTATTCTAGGGATTTGCCATTAAGTGTAAGCTGGAGCCTCAACTATAAATAGAGGGCTGCTCCACCCTCATTGGTACACCATCAAACACTTCTGTTTCAGTGAATACAAGAGCATTTCTAAAATTCTGCCTTCTTATCCTGTTTCTCTTTAACTTGCGTAATTAGCCCTTCCCATTGTTCTAGTGCCTGCACGCTTGTGTTTTAGGCTGACTTAGGCATAAATGAGGAGATTCCAAGCCTAAGGCCGTACGGATTCTGAGTCTAAGGTCGGAGCCCGTGATAGTTGGTATCAAAGCAAGTTTGATTCTGCGTGTTTGTATTGTGCAGGTTAGATCGTGATTAAGGAGATGGCATCCCAAAGCGACATTGCTAGCCAACAACCAGAGGCCCAGGAGCATGGGCGTGGAAGAGGCAAGAAAGTCGGTTCTAGAGATATCTTGTCTACCATGGACGGTAGGCTAGCCAAGGTGGAGGTGACCATGGGCGACATGGGGGAGAAGCTTGAGGAAGTAGAGACTCACATTGCATCGCTAGACTCCATGGGGGAGGAGATCCAAAGTGAGCTAGAAGCTGCTCTCAATAAAGGCTTGGACGTGTTGTCCAAAAAGAATTAGACCTTGGAGGCTGAAATGTGAACCTTGCGTGATGGCATGGAGGCCATGCGCCAGCGGATGGAGGAGCTTACCAATGAGCTCGTTACTTGCAAGACTGCCATTGGGAATGGCATGTTTGCTGGAGTGTCCAAATCCAAATTGGATGTCCCCAAGCCTAAGGAGTTCAAGGGGACTAGGGTGGCTAAGGAAGTAGACAACTACCTTTAGGGTATGGAGCAGTACTTCCAGGCCATAGGCATGCAAGACGAGGCGATAAAGGTAAGCACCGCTGCTATGTATCTCACTGATGTAGCTTATTGTGGTGGAGGCACAGGTGTGATGATGTCAGGCATGGGAGCACCAAGATTGGAAACTGGGCAGAGTTCCAAAAAGAGTTCAGAGAACAATTTTACCTGGAGTATACCGATGATGAGGCATGGGCAAAGTTGCGCAGGCTGAGCCAGCAAAGAGACATAAGGGAGTATGTCCAGAAATTCTCTGAACTAATGCTACAAATCTCGGATCTAGGCGAGAAGGATGCCTTCTTTGCTTTCATGGATGGGCTGAAGCCGTGGGTGAAGCATGAGCTATAAAAGAGAGGAGTTAATGACTTGGCTAAAGCCATGACTACTATCGAGGCCTTGATAGAGTTTAAGCCTCTGAACAAGTTCGAGTCTTCCAAGCCCAAGAGTAAGGGCAGGGACGATAGGGACCAGAAAAAATAGTCGAAAGGGAAGGATCGTGATCGAGAGTCCAAGGATGGAGACCGAGATCGTTCAACCAAGGATGGCGAGAGAAAGCCACCAACAGGTAAGTGGAAAGCAAAAGGGGACTGAGAGCCACTAGCATGCTACCTATGTGGAGGGAGCCACATAGCACGTAATTGCCCACAGAAAGGCAAGCTGGCTACTATAGAAAAAGAGTCTGATGAGGAGCCAGAGTCAGGGGCAGCAAAGCTTGGGTCATTGGTGCTCAATGCTGTCTAAAGTAAGGGGAGCCGCAAGCCAAAGGGCTTGATATTTATGGATCTGATGGTTGCGGGTCAAAAAGTGAGCGTATTGGTGGACACAGGTGCCTCACATCTTTTTATTTCAGGTGATGGAGCCCAGAAGCTCAGATTGAAGGTGCAAAAAGGGACTGGTACCATTAAGACGATGAACTCCAAGGAAGGTCCAGCCATTAGAGTAGCACGGGGAGTGGAGTTGCAACTTGGAGACTGGAAAAGCAAGGAGACCATTGAGGTAATACCCCTTGACGACTATGAGTTTGTGATTGGGTTGGATTTCCTTGTTCGGATTAATGCCCTCCTTGTGCCTTTTACCGATTGTTTTTGCATCTTGGATGCATGGTGCCAATGCCTTGTGCCATTAAGGAGAGGGTCTGGAGTTGGGTCGCGATTGGTGTCAGCCATCCAATTTGCCAAGGCAATAAGCAGACAAGAAGACACCTTCTTGGTAGCCTTGAAATATGATGAGCCAAGGGAGAAGGAGACCGAGTCACCCTTGGAGGTGCTAAAGGTGCTGAAGACCCTTGGTGATGTGATGCCCGCAAAGCTGCCTAGCAAGCTACCACCTAAGAGGGAGGTAGACCACAAGATCGAGCTGGTGTCCGAGGCCAAGCCACCAGCTAGAGCCTTTTACCGAATGTCTCCACCAGAGTTAGAGGAGTTGAGGAAGTAGCTCAAAGAGTTAGTTGATGCTGCTTCATTAGGCCATCGAAGGCACCCTATAGTGCATCGGTTCTATTCCAGCGCAAGCATGATGGGTCGTTGTGGCTGTGCATAGACTACCGGGCTTTGAACAAGTTGACCATCAAGAACAAGTACCCCATCCCACTCATTGCGAACTTGTTCGATCAACTTGGGAGCGTAAGGTGGTTCACCAAGCTGGATTTGAGGTCGAGCTACTATCAAGTCAGGATCACAGAGGGAGATGAGCCAAAGACAGCATGTGTCACTCGGTATGGTTTGTATGAGTTCTTGGTGATGCCTTTCGGACTCACAAATGCCCCAGCAACATTTTGTACCCTTATGAACAAGGTACTTCAGTCATTCCTTGATCGGTTTGTTATGGTTTATTTGGATGACATTGTGATCTGCAGCCAGACTTTGAGAGAGCATGTAGACCACTTGAGACAGGTGTTTGAGGTGTTACGGGTGCACAAGCTGTTTGTCAAGAGGGAGAAGTGCTCATTCGCCCAACAGGAGATCCCATTCCTTGGCCACATAGTGGGAGGTGGCAGGATACACATGGATGAAGGCAAGATACACACCATCCTGGAGTGGCAACTGCCAGCCAAGGTCACTGAGTTGGGATCACTCCTTGGGCTGGTTAACTACTATAGGCGCTTCATCAAAGGTCACTTAGCAATAGCCACGCCATTGACTGACTTGCTCAAGAAAGGGAGAGCATGGGAGTGGAGCGCAGGGTGCCAGGAAGCCTTTGACAGGTTGAAGCGGGCTGTGACCGAGGAGCTAGTCTTAGCCTTGCTAGACCATGCCAAGCCGTATGAGGTGCATATGGATGCATCAGACTTTGCCATAGGGGGCGTGTTGATGCAAGAGGGACGTCTAGTCGCGTTCGAGAGCAGGAAGCTGAACGAGACTGAACGCAAGTACACGGTCCAAGAGAAGGAGATGACTGCAGTGGTGCACTGCTTGCGCACTTGGTGCACTGCTTGCGCACTTGGTGCCATTACCTGTTGGGGTCGAGGTTTGTGGTGAGGACGAACAATGTGGTGACCAGCTACTTCCAGACGCAGAAGAAGTTGTCCCCCAAGCAGGCAAGATGGTAAGATTTTCTTGTGAAATTTGACTTTCAGATAGAGTACAAGCCGAGGTAGGTGAACCTAGTGGCAGACACCCTAAGCAGGAAGGCTAACCTTGCTGCCATTAGCCAACCAGAGGGGTCACTGGTGCCGTGCATCAAGGAGGGACTTGCGCATGATCCTACAGCCAAGGCTTTGATGGAGTACACCCAGCGAGGTAAGACTAGGCGGTTTTGGTTGCAGGATGGCTTGCTGTACACCAAGGGCAGTAGACTGTTTGTGCCACAACACGAGAAACTCCGCAAGGAAGTTTGGCAAGAATGTTATGATTCAAGGTAGGCTGGACACCCAGGAGTAAGCTGCACTTTGGCGCTGATTGAGGACCAGTACTACTGGCCGCACATGAGGGATGATGTGGAGGCCTATGTGAAAACTTGTCTTGTGTGCCAACAGGACAAGGTGGAGCTCAAGAAACCAGGCGGTCTCTTGGAGCCATTGCTAGTGCCAGAGCGACCATGGGAGAGTGTTTCTCTGGACTTTATAGTTGGTCTACCCAAAGCAGAAGGGTTTGGAAGCATCATGGTAGTGGTGGACAGGTTTTCCAAGTATGGAATCTTCATTCCAGCAACCAAGGAGTGCCCAACCAAGGAGGCAGCTCAATAGTTCCTGAAGAACATGGTTAAGTACTGGGGAGTGTCGAGGACCATTATTAGTGATCGGGACGAGGGGTTCACGGGCAGGTTCTGGACTGAGTTGTTCAAGCTGTTGGGGTCAGACTTGAACTTTTCCACCAGCATGCATCCGCAGACCATGGGCAGACAGAACGAGTGAATGGACTATTGGAGGTCTACCTCAGGCACTATGTGAGTGCCACACAAAGGGACTAGCCAAAGCTGCTAGATATTGCATAATTTTCCTACAACTTGCAAAGGAGCAAGGCAACAAACCAGAGCCCATTTGAGGTTATGACAGGGCAACAACCACTAACACCCGGTTTGATTGCTGTAGGTTATATAGGGCCAAATCCAGCAGCATACAAGTTTGCCAAGGCATGGCAGGAGCAAACTGACTTGGCCAGAGTTTGTCTACACAAGGTGACCAAGAGGTCGAAGAAGTGGGCAGACCAGAATAGGCGGGACGTGCAGTTCCAGGTTGGAGACTTGGTGTTAGTGAAGCTGCATCCCATTGTGTGCCATAGAGGGCTGCACAAAGGCCTAGTCCAGAGGTATGAGGGACCTTTTCGAGTAGTCAAGAGGGTAGGCAAGGTTGCCTACAAGCTGGATATGCCACCCAACCCGAGGGTACACCCGATGTTCCCTGTGAGCATGCTCAAGTTGTTCCATGAAGATGAGGGAGATCCAGGACGGGCAGAGTCAAAGCGTGCACCATTGGGAGCAAGGGCCTCATATGAAAAAGAGGTCCACAGCATCATAGCTGACCGAAAGGTGAGACGGAAGAACTATCAGCCAAGACATGAGTACTTGGTGTGCTGGAAGGGACTTCCAGACAGTGAGGCAAGCTTGGAACTAGTAGAGGACTTGTGGCAGTTCGGGGACCAGATCAGGCAGTACCATGCAGAAGATCCAACGAGGGCATTACGTAATCAGGTGAGGGAGAATGTCATGCCCTGGGCAGGTGCGCCAGGCACATCAGGCAGACCAGCAGGTGAGCCAGAGGTTGAGGCCCGCAGACCAGGCGTGCTAGCGGGTATCTGTGCACAAATCCTAACAAACGAGTTTAGAACACCCGCCCAACTTGCAGGCTAGCCAGTGAGACCAAGGCCTGGCATACAAGCTGCCCGCACCACATCCAGAAGGGCCTAAGGTGCTGGATATGCAAGGGAAGCTTCTGGAAGCAAGCAGGATCAGCAGCAGCATCCTGGCAGATTTGCTTGACCCTAAAAATCAGGAGTTAGCATCCTGATTGACTGTAATCTGTATAATCTCATGATTTTAGCATTTATTCTAGGGATTTGCCATTAAGTGTAAGCTGGAGCCTCAACTATAAATAGAGGGCTGCTCCACCCTCATTGGTACACCATCAAACACTTCTGTTTCAGTGAATACAATAGCATTTCCAGAATTCTGCCTTTTTATCCTGTTTCTCTTTAACTTGCGTAATCAGCCCTTCCCGTTGTTCTAGTGCCTGCACGCTTGTGTTTTAGGCTGACTTAGGCATAAAAGAGGAGATTCCAAGCCTAAGGCCGCACGGATTCTGAGTCTAAGGTCGGAGCCCGTGACACAATTACCAGCACCCATCGCACATCATGTGCA
The DNA here is from genome assembly GCF_047325235.1 of Durio zibethinus. Taxonomy (NCBI): domain Eukaryota; kingdom Viridiplantae; phylum Streptophyta; class Magnoliopsida; order Malvales; family Malvaceae; genus Durio; species Durio zibethinus. The sequence goes on from NC_143181.1 coordinate 22,435,028, forward strand.
CACACCCCCGGCCCCCCAATCGTCGGAACCCCAATGCCGTCGGTCAGGTTCTCCGATGATGCTTTGGCGATGGTGCCTCGAGCAAAAAAAAATACAGCACCAGCACATGCCCGAGCCCAGTATGTGCTACCACAACCCTCGATCCGATCCAATCTGAGACTGGGAATGAACTTCGTATCCCTAAGTCAACCCATGAAACGAACGTGTGGGCGCTCAACCGGCCAGAGGGGCAGGATGCGCAAGTTGGGGATCGACCGAGTCCCCCTCTGTGTGCTATCGATCCTGTTACCCTCGGTCTGGTCTGATCTTAGACTGGGAATGAACTCCGTATGCTTAGACTAGAAATGAACTTCGTATAACTAAGTCAACCAATGAAACGAGCGTGCGGGCGCTCAGCCAGCCAGAGGGGCAAGATGCGTATGCTGGGGATCGACCGGGTCTCCCTCTGCGTGCTGCCGATCCTACTACCACAACCCTCCATTTGGTCCAATCATAGACTGGGAATGAACTCCGTATGACTAAGCCAACCGACGAAACAAGCGGACAGGCGGACACTACGCCGGCCAGAGAGGCGAGATGCGCAAACCATGGATCGATAGGGTGGTAGGTGGGTTTAGGCACATCTTCATATTTTTGCCGCACCAATGCCATTTTTATGGCTTTTAAATTCATACAATGGTCCCTTAAGACTTCATGTGAAGTTTCATGGCAAGACGACTCGTTCTCTATTTTCATGATTTTTTAAACTTTTTACGGTTCAGGATTTTTTAAAACTTTTTTAGAAGGAGTTTTAGCCCCAAACTTGGTAGACGTGATCCTTGTATTTTTATTGGCATGCATAAAAAATTTAGGTAAAAACTTGAAGCGTACAAGATTTTGTGACCATTTGAAAAAAGTGTCCCCATTTCAGACACTTTAATGGCTACTGGTAGCAAACCTGTAAAATCTCAAATGCTTTTTAAAGGGGTGTGAGTTCTCGAGGTTTGATGAGGGATAGGGGGCCAATATAAGAGCCAAGTACCAGCACCCATCACACATCATGTGTGCACACCCCCTCCGGCCCCCCCAATCGTCGGAACCCCAATGCCGTCGGTCAGGTTCTCCGGCGATGCTCGGGCGATGTTGCCCCGGGCGAAAAAAAATGCAGCACCAGCACATGCTCGAGCCTAGCATGTGCTGCCACAAACCTCAGTCCGGTCCAATCTTAGACTGGGAATCAACTTCGTATGCTTAGACTGGGAATGAACTCCGTATGCCTAAGTCAACCCATGAAACGAGCGTGCGGGCGCTCAGCCGGCCAGAGGGGCAGGATACACAAGCCAAGGATCGGTCGGGTCCCCTCTGTGTGCTGCCGATCCTGCTACCCTTGGGCCGATCCAATCTTAGACTGGGAATGAACTCCGTATAACTAAGTCAACCTACGAAATGAGCGTACGGGCGCTCAGTCGGCCAGAGGGGCAAGATGCGCAAGCCTGGGATCGGTCGAGTCTCGCTCTACGTGCTACTGATCCTACTGCTGCAACCTTTGGTCCGATCCAATCTTAGACTGGGAATGAACTCTGTATGCCTAAGCCAACCGATGAAACGAGCAGACGGGTGGGCACTACGCCGGTCAGAGAGAGACGGGATACGCAAGCAGTGGATCGATAGGGTGGTTGGTGGGTTTAGGCACATCTTTGTATTTCTGTCATGCCAATGCCTTTTTTATGGCTTGTAAATTCATACAATGCTCCCTTAAGCCTTCATGTGAAGTTTCATGCCAAGACGACTCGTTTTTTGTTTTTCACGATTTTTGAAACTTTTTATGGTTCTGGATTTTTTAAAATTTTTTTAGAAGGAGTTTTGGCCCCAAACTTGGTAGACGTGATCCTTGTATTTTTGCTGGTATGCCCAAAATAATTCAGCCAAAAAATCGAAGTTTACAAGATTTTTTGACAATTTCAAAAAAGTGTCCCCATTTCAGACACTTTAATGGCTACTGGCAGCAAACTTGTAAAATCTCAAATGCTCTTTAAGGGGGTGTGAGTTCTCGAGGTTTGATGAGGGATAGGGGGCCAATATAAGTACCAGCACCCATCACACATCATGTGCGCACACCCCCCGGCCAAGCCCAATTGCCGTAACCCCAATGTTGCCGGTCAAGTTCTCCGGTGATGATCCGACGATAGTACCCCGAGCGAAAAAAAATGCGGCACCAACACATGCCCGAGCCCAGCATGTGCTGCGGCAACCCTCGGACCAGTCCGATCTTAGACTGGGAATGAACTCCGTATGCTTAGACTGGGAATGAACTCCGTATGCCTAAGTCAACCTAAGAAAAGAGCGTGTGGGCACTCAGTCGGCCAGAGGGGCAGGATGCGCAAGCTAGGGATCGGTTGGGTCCCCCTCTGTGTGCTACCGATCCTACTACCCTCGGTTCAATCAGATCTTAGACTGGGAATGAACTTCGTGTGCCTAAGCCAATCGACGAAACGAGCGGACGGGCGGGTATTACATCGGCCAGAGAGACAGGATGCGCAAGCCGTGGATCGATAGGGTGGTAGGTGGGTTTAGGCACATCTTCATATTTTCACCGTGCGAACGCCATTTTTATGGCTTGTAAATTCATACAATGGTCCCTTAAGCCTTCATGTGAAGTTTTATGGCAACACGACTCGTTTTCTATTTTTCATGATTTTCAAAACTTTTTACGGTTCTGGATTTTTTAAAATTTTTTTAGAAGGAGGTTTGGCCCCAAATTGGTAGACGTGATCCTTGTATTTTTGTTGGCATGCACAAAAAAATTCAGCTAAAAACTCGAAGTGTACAAGATTTTGAGACCATTTGAAAAAAGTGTCCCCATTTCAGACACTTTAATGGCTACTGACAGCAAACCTGTAATATCTCAAATGCTCTTTAAGGGGGTGTGAGTTCTCAAGGTTTGATGAGGGATAGGGGGCCAATATAAGGGCCAAGTACCAGCACCCATTGCGCATCATGTACGCACACCCCCCCGACCCCCCCAATCGTCGGAACCTTAATGCTGTCGGTCAGGTTCTTCAGTGATGCTCCGATGATGGTGCCTCGGGCGAAAAAACATGTGGCACTAGCACATGCCCGAGCCCAGCATGTGCTGCCATAGCCCTCGGTCCGATGAGATCTTAGACTGGGAATGAACTCCCTATGCTTAGATTGGGAATGAACTCCGTATGCCCAAGTCGACCCACGAAACAAGTGTACGGGGGCTCAGCCGGCCAGAGGGGTAGGATGCGTAAGCCGGGGATTGGCCGGGTCCCCCTCTGCGTTCTGTCGATCTTGCTACCCTTGGTCCGGTCCACTCTTAGACTGGGAATGAACTCCGTATGCTTAGACTGGGAATGAACTCTGTATAACTAAGTCAACCCATGAAACGAGCATACGGGCACTCAGCCGACCAGAGGGGCAGGATGCGTAAGCCGAGGATCGATTGAGTCTCCCTCTACGTGCTGCTGATCCTACTATCGTAACCCTCAGTTTGGTTCGATCTTAGACTGGGAATGAACTCCGTATGCCTAAGCCAACCGACGAAATGAGCGGGCGGGTGGGCATTACACCGACAGAGAGGCGGGATGCGCAAGCCGTGGATCGATAGGGTGGTAGGTGGGTTTAGGCACATCTTCATATTTCTGTCATGCCAATGCCATTTTTATGGCTTGTAAATTCATACAATGGTCCCTTAAGCCTTCATGTGAAGTTTAATGGCAAGACAACTCGTTTTCTATTTTTCACGATTTTGAAAACTTTTTACGGTTCGGGATTTTTTAAAATTTTTTTAGGTAGATTTTTGGCCCCAAACTTGGTAGAGGTGATCCTTGTATTTTTTTTGCCATGCACAAAAAAATTCAGCCAAAAACTCAAAGTGTACAAGATTTTGTGACCATTTGAAAAAAGTGTCCCCATTTTAGACACTTTAATGGCCATTGGCAGCAAACCTGTAAAATCTCAAATGCTCTTTAAGGAGGTGTGAGTTCTCAAGGTTTGATGAGGGATAGGGGGCCAATACATGGGCCAAGTACCAGCACCCATCGCACATCATGTGCGCACACCTCTCCGACCCTCCCCAATCACTGGAACCCCAATGTCATCGGTCAGGTTCTTAGACGATGCTCCGACGATGGTTCCTCGGGCCAAAAAAAGTGCGGCACCAGCACATGCTCGAGCCCAGCATGTGCTGCTGCAACCCTTGGTCCGGTCTGATCTTAGACTGGGAATGAACTCTGTATGCTTATACTGAGAATGAACTCCGTATGCCTAAGTCAACCAACGAAACAAGCATGCGGGCGCTCAGTCGGCTAGAGGGGCAAGATACGTAAGCCGGGGGATAAGTCGGGTCCCCCTTTGCATGCTGACGATCCTGCTACCCTTGGTCCGGTCTGATCTTAGACTGGGAATGAACTCCGCATGCTTAGATTGGGAATGAACTCCGTATAACTAAGTCAACCAACGAAACGAGCATGCGGGAGCTCAACCAACCAGAGGGGTAGGATGCGTAAGTCGGGGATCGATCGGGTCTTCCTCTACGTGCTGTCGATCCTGCTACCACAACCCTCAGTCCGGTTTGATCTTAGACTAGGAATGAACTCTGTATGCCTAAGCCAACCGACGAAATGAACGGGCGGGTAGGCACTACGTCGGCCAGAGGGGTGGGATGCGCAAGCCGTGGATCGATAGGGTGGTAGGTGGGTTTAGGCACATCTTCATATTTTTGCCATACCAATGCCATTTTTATGGCTTGTAAATTCGTACAATGGTCCCTTAAGCCTTCATGTGAGGTTTCATGGCAAGACGACTCATTTTCTATTTTTCACGATTTTTGAAACTTTTTACGATTTGGGATTTTTTTAAATTTTTTTAGGAGTTTTGGCCCTAAACTTGGTAGACGTGATCCTTTTATTTTTCTTGGCATGCACAAAAAAATTTAGCTAAAAACTCGAAGTGTACAAGATTTTGTGACCATTTGAAAAAAATGTCCCCATTTCAGACACTTTAACGGCTACTGGTAGCAAACCTGTAAAATCTCAAATGCTTTTTAAAGGGGTGTGTGTTCTCGAGGTTTGATGAGGGATAGGGGGCCAATATAAGGGCCAAGTACCAGCACCCATCGCACATCATGTGCGCACACCCCCTGGCCCCCCCAATCATCGGAACCCTAATGCCGCTGGTTAGGTTCTCCGATGATGCTCCAGCGATGGTGCCCCGGGCGAAAAAAATACAGCACTAGCACATGCCCGAGCCTAACATGTGCTACCGCAACCCTCGGTCCAGTCTGATCTTAGACTGGGAATGAACTCCGTATGCCTAAGTCAACCCACGAAACGAGTGTGTGGGCGCTCAGTCAGCCAGAGGCGTAGGATGTGCAAGTCGGGGATCGACCGGGTCCCCCTCTGCTTGCTACCGATGCTGCTACCCTCAATTCGGTCTGATCTTAGACTAGGAATGAACTCTGTATGCATAGACTGGGAATGAACTCCGTATAACTAAGTCAGCACATGAAATGAGCGTGCGGGTGCTCAGTCGACCAAAGGGGCAGGATGCGCAAGCCGGAGATCGATCAGGTCTCCCTCTGCTTGCTGCCGATCCTGCTACCGTAACCCCTAGTTTGGTCCCATCTTAGACTAGGAATGAACTCTGTATGCCTAAGCCAACCGACGAAACAAGCGGGCGGGCGGGCGCTATGCCGGCCAGAGAGGCGGGATGCGCAAGTCGTGGATCGATAGGGTGGTAGGTGGGTTTAGGCACATCTTCAAATTTCTACCATGCCAATGCCATTTCTATGGCTTGTAAATTCATACAATGGTCCCTTAAGCCTTCATGTGAAGTTTCATGGCAAGACGACTCATTTTCTATTTTTTAAAATTTTTAAAACTTTTTACGGTTTGGGATTTTTAAAACTTTTTTTAGAAGGACTTTTGGCCCCAAACTTGGTAGACGTAATCCTTGTATTTTTTTTGGCATGCACAAAAAAATTCAGCCAAAAACTCGAAGTGTACAAGATTTTGTGACTATTTGAAACAAGTGTCCCCATTTCAGAGAACTTAACGGCTAATGGCAGCAAACCTGTAAAATCTCAAATGCTCTTTAAGGGGGTGTGAGTTCTCAAGGTTTGATGAGGGATAGGGGGCCAATATATGGGCCAAGTACCAGCACCCATCGCACATCATGTGCGTACACGCCCCCCGGCCACCCTAATCGCTGGAACCCCAATGCCATCGGTCAGGTTCTCCGACGATGCTCTGACGATAGTGCCTCGGGCGAAAAAAAATATGGCACCAGCACATGACCGACTCCAGCAAGTGGTGTCGCAACCCTCGGTTCGGTCTAATCTTAGATTGGGAATGAACTCTGTACGTTTAGACTAGGACTGAACTTCGTATAATGAAGTCAACCTATGAAACGAGCGTGCGAGCGCTCAGCCGGCCAGAGGGGCAGAATGTGCAAGTCGGTGATCGGTCAGGTCTCTTTCTACGTGCTGCCAATCCTGATGCTGCAACCCTCGGTTTGATCTGATCTTAGACTGGGAATGAACTCCGTATGCCTATGCCAACGGACAAAACGAGCAGGCGGGCGGGCACTATGCCGCCAAAGAGGCGGGATGCACAAGCCATGGATCGATAGGGTGGTAGGTGGGTTTAGGCACATCTTCATATTTCTACCATTCCAATGCCATTTTTATGGCTTGTAAATTCATACAATGGTCCCTTAATCCTTCATGTGAAGTTTCATGGCAAGACGACTCATTTTCTATTTTTCACGATTTTCAAAACTTTTTACGGTTCGGGTTTTTTCAAATTTTTTTTAGAAGGAGTTTTGCCCCCAAACTTGGTAGACGTGATGCTTGTATTTTTGTTGGCGTGCCCAAAAAAATTCAGCTAAAAACTCGAAGTGTACAAGATTTTGTGACCATTTGAAAAAAGTGTTCCCATTTCAGACACTTTAATGGCTTCTGGCAGCAAACCTGTAAAATCTCAAATGCTCTTTAATGGGGTGTGAGTTCTCGAGGTTTGATGAGGGATAGGGAGCCAATATAAGGGCCAAGTACCAGCACCCAATGCTCATCATGTGCGCACAACCCCCTCGGCACCCCCCAATCGCCAGAACCCCAATGCCGTCGGTCAGGTTCTCCGACGATGGTGCTCTGGGCGAAAAAAATCTGGCACCAGTACGTGCCCAAGCCCAGCATGTGCTGTCACAACCCTTGGTCTGATCTGATCTTAGACTGGGAATGAACTCTATATGCTTAGACTGGGAATGAACTCTATATGCTTAGACTGGGAATGAACTCCTTATGCCTAAGTCAACCCACGAAACGAGCGTACGGGCGCTCAGCCGGCCAGAGGGGCAAGATGCACAAGCCGTAAAATTGATTGGGTCCCCCTCTGCATGTTGTCGATCCTGCTACCCTCGGCCCAGTCTGATCATAGATTGGGAATGAACTCGTATGCTTAGACTGGAAATGAACTCTGTATGCCTAAGTCAACCCACGAATCAAGCGTACGGGCGTTTAGCTGGCCAGAGGGGCAGGATGCGCAAGCCGGGGATCGACCAGGTCCTTCTCTATGTGCTGCCGATCCTACTACCCTCAGTCTGATCCCATCTTAGACTAGGAATGAATCCATATGTTTAGACTGGGAATGAACTCCGTATAACTAAGTCAACCCACGAAACGAGCGTGCGGGCGCTCAATCGGCCAGAGCGGCAGGATGCCCAAGCCGGGGATCGGTCGGGTCTCCCTCTACGTGCTACCGATCCTATTGCCGCAACCCTTGATCTGGTCTGATCTTAGACTGGGAATGAACTCCGTATGCCTAAGCCAACCGACGAAACGAGCGGGCGGGCGGGCACTACGCCGGCCAGTGAGGCGGGATGCGCAAACCATGGATCGATGGGGTGGTAGGTGGGTTTAGGCACATCTTCATATTTCTACCATGCCACTGCCATTTTTATGGCTTGTAAATTCATATAATGGTCCCCTAAGCATTCATGTGAAGTTTCATGGCAAGACGACCCGTTTTCTATTTTTCACGATTTTGGAAACTTTTTACGGTTCTGGATTTTTTTAAATTTTTTTAGAAAGATTTTTGGCCCCAAACTTGGTAGACGTGATCCTTGTTTTGTTGTTGGCTTGCACAAAAAAATTCAGCTAAAAACTCGAAGTGTACAAGATTTTGTGAGAATTTGAAAAAAGTGTCCCCATTTCAAACACTTTAATGGCTACTGGCAGCAAACCTATAAAATCTCAAATGCTCTTTAAGGGGGTGTGAGTTCTCAAGGTTTGATGAGGGATAGGGGGCCAATATAAGGGCCAAGTACCAGCACCCATCGCACATTATGTAAGCACACCCCCCCGGCCCCCCAATCGCCGGAACGTCAATGCCACCGGTCTGGTTCTCATGTAATGCTCCTGCGATGGTGCCCTGGGCGAAAAAAAATGCGGCACCAGCACATGCCTGAGCCCAAAATGTGCTGTCGCAACCCTCGGTCCGGTCCGATCTTAGACTGGGAATGAACTCCGTATGCTTAGACTAGGAATGAACTCCGTATGCCTAAGTCAACCCACAAAATGAGCGTGCGAGTGCTCAACCGGCTAGAGGGGCAGGATGCGTAAGCCGAGGATTGGTCGGCTCCCTTTCTGCGTGCTGCCAATCCTGTTACCCTCGACTCGGTCCGATCTTAGACTGGAAATGAACTCCGTATGCTTAGACTGAGAATGAACTCCGTTTAACTAAGTCAGCCACGAAATGAGTGTACGGGCGCTCAGCCAGCCAGAGGGGTAGGATGCGCAAGCCGGGGATCGATCGGGTCTCGCTCTACGTGCTACTGATCCTGCTACCGTAACCCTCAGTCTGGTCTAATCTTAGACTGGGAATGAACTACGTATACCTAAGCCAACCGACGAAACGAGCAGGCAGGCGGGCACTACGCCTACCAGAGAGGCGAAATGCACAAGCCGTGGATCGATAGGGTGGTAGGTGGGTTTAGGCACATCTTCATATTTTTGCTATGCCAATGCCATTTTTATGGCTTGTAAATTCATACAATGGTCCCTTAAGCCTTCATGTGAAGTTTCATGGCCAGACGACCCATTTTCTATTTTTCATGATTTTTGAAACTTTTTACGGTTCAAAATTTTTTAAAATTTTTTTAGAAGGCGTTTTAGACCCAAACATGATAGACGTGATCATTATATTTTTGTTGGCATGCCTAAAAAAATTCAGCCAAAAACTCGAAGTGTACAAGATTTTGTGACCATTTGAAAAAAGTGTCTCCATTTCAGACACTTTAATTTCTACTGGCAGCAAACCTGTAAAATCTCAAATGCTCATTAAGGGGGTGTGAGTTCTCGAGGTTTGATGAGGGATAGGCCAATATAAGGGTGAAGTACCAGCACCCATCGAACATCATGTGCGAACACCCCCTAGCCCCCCCAATCGTCGGAACCCCGATGCCGCCGGTCAAGTTCTCTTACGATGCTCCGATGATGGTACCCCGAGCGAAAAAAAATATGGCACCAGCACATGCCTGAGCCCAGCATGTTCTGCCGCAACCCTCGGTCTGATCCGATCTTAGACTGGGAATGAACTCCGTATGCTTAGACGGGGAATCAACTCCATATGCCTAAGTCAAACCACAGAGTGAGCGTGCGGGCGCTCAGCCACCCAGAGGGGTAGGATGCGCAAGCCGAGATCAGCTGGGTCCCCCTCTACGTGATGCCAATCCTGCTACCCTCAGTCTGGTTCGATCTTAGATTGGGAATGAACTCCATATGCTTAGAATGGGAATGAACTCCGTATAACTAAGTCAACCCATGAAATGAGCGTGCGGGTGCTTAGCCGGCTAGAGGGGTAGCATGCGTAAGCCGGGGATCGATCAGGTCCCTCTCTGCGTGCTACCGATCCTGCTACCCTCGATCCGGTCTGATCTTCTACTGGGAATGAACTCTGTATGCTTAGACTAGGAATGAACTCCGTATAACTAAGTCAACCCATGAAACAAACGTGCGGGCGCTTAGCCGACCAGAGGGGCAGGATGTGTAAACCGGGGATCGGTCGAGTCTCCTTCTGCGTACTGCTGATCTTGCTGCTGTAACCTTTGGTTTGGTCTGATCTTAGACTGGGAATGAACTCCGTATGCTTTAACCAACCGACTAAATGAGCGGGCTGGCGGGCACTACGTCGGCCAAAGAGGTGGGATACGCAAGCTATGGATCGATAGGGTGGAAGGTGGGTTTAGCCACATCCTCATATTTTTGCCGTGTCAATGCCATTTTTATGGCTTGTAAATTCATACAATGGTCCTGTAAGCCTTCATGTGATGTTTATGGCATGACAACTCGTTTTCTATTTTTCATGATTTTTGAAACTTTTATGGTTCGAGATTTTTTAAAATTTTTTTAGAAGGAGTTTTGGCCCCAAACTTGGTAAATATGATCCTTTTATTTTGTTGGCATGCACAAAAAAATTCAGCTAAAAACTCGAAGTGTACAAGATTTTGTGACCATTTGAAACACTTTAATAGCTACTGGCAGCAAACTTGTAAAATCTCAAATGCTCTTTAAGGGCGTGTGAGTTCTCGAGGTTTGATGAGGGATAGGGGGCCAATATAAGGGCCAAGTAGCAGCACCCATCGCAAATCATGTGCACACACCCCCCGACCCCCCCTAATCATCAAAACCCCAATGCTGCCGGTCAGGTTCTCTGACGATGCTCCAACGATGGTGCCCCAGGCAAAAAAAATGTGACACCAGCACATGCCCGAGCCCAGCATGTGCTGTTGTAACCTTTGATCTGGTTTCATCTTAGACTGGGAATGAACTCCGTATGCTTAGACTTGGAATGAACTCCGTATGCTTAAGTCAACCCACGAAACGAGCGTACGAGCGCTCAGCAGGCCAGAGGGGTAGGATGCGCAAGTCGGGGATCGACCGGGACCTCGTCTGCGTCCTGTCGATCCTGCTACCTCGATCTGGTCTGATCCTAGATTGGGAATCAACTTCGTATGCTTAGACTAGGAATGAACTCCGTATAACTGAGTCACCCACAAAACGAGCGCGCGGGCGCTCAGTCAACTAGAGGGGCAGGATGCGTAAGCCAAGGATCGGCAGGGTCTCCCTTTGCGTGCTGCCGATCCTGTTGCTGCAACCCTCAGTCCAATTCGATCTGAGACTGGGAATGAACTTTGTATGCCTAAGCCAACCGACAAAACGAGCGGATGGGCGCGCACTACGTCGGTTAGAGAGGCGGGATGCGCAAACTGTGGATCGATAGGGTGAAAGGTGGGTTTAGGCACATCTTCATATTTCTGCCATGCCAATGCCATTTTTATGGCTTGTAAATTCATACAATGGTCCCTTAAGCCTTCATGTGAAGTTTCAGGGCAAGATGACTCGTTTTCTATTTTTCAGGATTTTCAAAACTTTTTACGGTTCAAGATTTTTTAAACTTTTTTTAGAAGGAGTTTTGGCCCCAAACTTGGTAGAGGTGATCCTTGTATTTTTATTGGCATGCACAAAAAAATTCAGTTAAAAACTCGAAGTGTACAAGATTTTGTGACCATTCGAAAAAAGAGTCCCCATTTCAGACACTTTAATTGCTACTGGCAGCAAACTTGTAAAATCTCAAATGCCCGAGCCAAACATGTGCTGTCGTAACCTTCAATCCGATTCAAACTTAGACTGGGAATGAACTTCGTATGCTTAGACTGGGAATGAACTCTGTATGACTAAGTCAACCCATGAAACGAGTGTACAGGCGCTCAGTCGGCCAGAGGGTCAGGATGCGCAAGCCGGGGATCGGTCGGGTCCCCCTCTGCATGCTACCGATCCTGCTACCCTCAATTCAGTCTGATCTTAGACTGGGAATAAACTCCGTATAACTAAGTCAACCCACGAAACGAGCGTGCGGGTGCTCAGCCGGCCAGAGGGGCAGGATGTGCAAGCCGGCGATCAGCTGGGTCTCCCTCTGCATGTTGCCGATCCTGCTGCCGCAACCCTTGGTCCAATTCAATCTTAGACTGGGAATGAAATCAGTATGCCTAAGCCAACCGATGAATCGAGCGGGTGGGCAGGCACTACGTCGGCCAGAGAGGCAGGATGCGCAAGCCGTTGATCGATAGGGTGGCAGGTGGGCTTAGGCAAATCTTCATATTTTTGCCATGCCAATGCCATTTTTATGGCTTGTAAATTCATACAATGGTGCCTTAAGCCTTCATGTGAAGTTTCATGGCAAGACGACTCGTTTTCTCTTTTTCATGATTTTTGAAACTTTTATGGTTCGTGATTTTTTAAAATTTTTTTAGAAGGATTTTTGGTCCCAAACTTGGTAGACGTGATCCTTGTATTTTTTTTGGCATGCACAAAAAAATTCAGCTAAAAACTTGAAGTGTGCAAGATTTTTTGACCATTTGAAAAAAGTGTCCCAATTTCAGACACATTAATGGCTACTGGCAGCAAACCTGTAAAATCTAAAATGCTCATTAAGGGGGTGTGAGTTCTCGAGGTTTGATGAGGGATAGGGGACCAATATAAGGGCCAAGTTCCAGTACCCATGGCAAATCATGTGCGCATAACCCCCCCGGCCCCCCCAATCGTCGAAACCCCAATACCGTCGGTTAGGTTCTCCGAGGATGCTCCAGTGATGGTGCCCCGGGCGATAAAAAATGCTGCACCAGCACATGCTCGAGCCCATCATGTGCTGCCGTAACCCTCGGTCTGATCCGATCTTAGACTGGGAATGAACTCCGTATGCTTAGACTGGGAATGAACTCCGTATGCCTAAGTCAACCCATAAAATGAGCGTGCGGGCTCTCAGTCGGCCAGAGGGGCAGGATACGTAAGCCGAGGATCGATCGGGTCCCCCTCTACGTCCTGTCGATCCTGCTACCCACGGTCTGGTCTGATCTTAGACTAGGAATGAACTCCGTATGCTTAGACTGGGAATGAACTCCGTATAACTAAGTCAACCCACGAAACGAACGTACGGGCACCTAGCCGGCCAGAGGGGTAGGATGCGCAAGTCGGGGATTGGCCAAGTCTCCCTCTGTGCGTTGCCGATCTTACTGCCGTAACCCTCGGTCTAGTTCGATCTTAGACTGGGAATGAACTTCGTATGCCTAAAACAACCGACGAAACGAGTGAGCGGGTGGGCGCTCAGTCAGCCAGAGGGGCGGGATACACAAGTCGGGGAATGGCCTGGTCCCCCTCTACGTGCTGTCGATCCTACTACCCTCGATCTGGTTTGATCTTAGACTGGAAATGAACTCTGTATGCTTAGACTGGGTATGAACTTCGTATAACTAAGTCAACCCATGAAACGAGCGTATGGGCGCTCAACCGGCCAAAGGGGCAGGATGCGCAAGTCGGGGATCGGTCGGGTCTCCCTCTGCGTCCTATCAATCCTGCTACCACAACCCTTGGTTCGGCCTGATCTTAGACTGGGAATGAACTCCGTGTGCCTAAGTCAATGCACGAAATGAGCGTGCGGGCACTCGGTCCGCCAGATGGGCAGGATGCGTAAGTTGGGGATCGGTCGGGTCCCCCTCTGCATGTTGTCGATCCTGCTACCCTCGGTCCATTCTGATCTTAGACTGGGAATGAACTCTGTATGCCTAAGCCAACTGACGAAACGAGCGGACGTGCGGGCACTATGCCAGCCAGAGAGACGGGATGCGCAAGCCGTGGATCGATAGGGTGGTAGGTTGGTTTAGGCACATCTTCATATTTTTGCCGTGCCAATGCCATTTTTATGGCTTGTAAATTCATACAATGGTCCCTTAAGCCTTCTTGTGAAGTTTCATGGCAAGACGACTCGTTTTCTTTTTTTCACGATTTTTGAAACATTTTACGGTTGGGGATTTTTTAAAATTTTTTTAGATGGAGTTTTGGCCCCAACTTGGTAGACGTGATCCTTCTATTTTTGTTGGTATGAACAAAAAAATTCAGCTAAAAAATCAAAGTGTACAAGATTTTGTGACCATTTGAAAAAAGTGTCCCTACTTCAGGCACTTTAATGGCTACTGGCAGCAAACCTGTAAAATCTCAAATGCTCTTTAAGGGGGTGTGAGTTCTCGAGGTTTGATGAGGGATAGGGGGCCAATATAAGGGCCAAGTACCAGCATCACCCAGCATTTGCTGCCGCAACCCTTGTTTCGATCCGATCTTAGACTGGAATGAACTCTGTATGCCTAAGTCATCCCACGAAACGAACGTGCAAGCGCTCAGTCGACCAGAGGGGCAGGATGCACAAGTCGGGCATCGATCAGGTCCCCCTCTACATGCTGTCGATCCTGCTACCCTCGGTTCGGTCCGATCTTAGACTAGGAATGAACTCCGTATGCTTAGACTGGGAATGAACTCCGTATAACTAAGTCAACCCACGAAATGAGCGTGCAGGTGCTCAGCCGGCCAGAGGGGCAGGATGTGCAAGCCGGGGATTGATCGGGTCTCCCTCTTCATGCTGCTGATCCTGCGGCCATAACCCTCGGTCCGATCCAATCTTAGTATGGGAATGAACTCCATATGCCTAAGCCAACCGACGAAATGAACGGGCAAGCGGGCACTACGCTGGCCAGAGAGGCGGGATGCGCAAGCCGTGGATCGATAGGGTGGTAGGTGGGTTTAGGCACATCTTCATATTTCTTCCATGCCAATGCCATTTTTATGGCTTGTAAATTCATACAACGGTCCCATAAGCCTTCGTGTGAAGTTTCATGGCAAGACGACTCGTTTTTTATTTTTCTTGATTTTTGAAACTTTTTACGGTTCAAGAATTTTTAAAATTTTTTTAGAAGGATTTTTGGCCCCAAACTTGGTAGACGTGATCCTTGTATTTTTGTTGGAATGCATAAAACAATTCAGCTAAAAACTCGAAGTATACAAGATTTTGTGACCATTTGAAAAAAGTGTCCCCATTTAAGACACTTTAATGGGTACTGGCAGCAAACCTGTAAAATCTCAAATGCTCTTTAAGGGGGTGTGAGTTCTCAAGGTTTGATGAGGGATAAGGGGCCAATATAAGGGCCAAGTACCAGCACCCATTGCATATCATGTGCACACACCCCCCGGCCCCCTCTAATCGCCGGAACCCCAATGCGGTTGGTTAGGTTCTCCGACGATGCTCCGATGATGGTGCCCCGAGCGAAAAAAAATGTAGCACCAGCACATGCTCGAGCCTAGCTTGTGCTGCTGCAACCCACGGTCTGGTCCAATCTTAGACTGGGAATGAACTCCGTATGCGTAGACTGGGAATGAACTCCGTATGCCTAAGTCAACCCATGAAACGAGCGTGCGGGCGCTCAGCCGGCAAGAGGGGCAGGATGCCCAAGCCGGGGATAGATCGGGTCCCCCTCTGCGTGCTACCAATCCTGCTACCCTTGGTCCAGTCCGATCTTAGACTGGGAATGAACTCCATATGCTTAGACTAGGAATGAACTTCGTATGCCGAAGTCAACACACGAAACGAATGTACGGGCCCTCAGCCGGCCATAGGGGTAGGATGCACAAGCCGGGGATCGGTCGGGTCTCCCCCTGCATGTTTTTGATCCTGCTACCACAACCCTCAGTCCAGTCTGATCTTAGATTGGGAATGAACTCGGTATGCCTAAGCTAACCGACGAAACGAGCGAGCGGGCGGGCACTACGTCGGCCAGAGAGGCGGGATGTGCAAGCTGTGGATCGATAGGGTGGTAAGTGGGTTTAGGCACATCATCATATTTCTGCCCTGCCAATGCCATTTTTATGGCTTGTAAATTCATAAAATGGTCCCTTAAGCCTTCACGTGAAGTTTCATGGCAAGACAACTCGTTTTCTATTTTTCACGATTTTTGAAACTTTTATGGTTCGGGATTTTTTAGAAGGAGTTTTGGCCGTAACCTTGGTAGACATGATCCTTGTACTTTTGTTGGCATGCATAAAAAAATTCAGCTAAAAACTCGAAATGTACAAGATTTTATGACCATTTGAAAAAAGCGTCCCCATTTCAGACGCTTTAATAGCTACTGGTAGCAAACCTGTAAAATCTCAAATTCTTTTTAAGGGGTGTGAGTTCTTGAGGTTTGATGAGGGATAGGGGGCCAATATAAGGGCCAAGTACCAACACCCATCGCACATCATGTGTGCACACCCCTCCAGCCCCCCTAATCACCGGAACCCCAATCCGTCGATCAAGTTCTCCGGTGATGCTCCGGTGATGGTGCCCCGGGCAAAAAAAAATACGACACCAGCAATGCTCGATCTTAGACTGTGAATGAATGTTGTATGCTTAGACTGGGAATGAACTTCGTATGCCTAAGGCAACCCACGAAACGAACGTGGGGGCAGTCAGTCGGCCAGAGGGGCAGGATGCACAAGCCGGGGATCGGCCAGGTCTCTCTCTACATGCTGTTGATCCTGTTACCCTCAGTTTGATCTGATCTTAGACTGGGAATGAACTCCGTATAACTAAGTCAACCCACAAAACGAGTGTGCAGGCGCTCAGCCGGCCAGAGGGGCAGGATGTACAGGTCGGGGATCGATCGGGTCTCCCTCTACGTGCTGCCGATCCTGCTACCGCAACCCTCAGTTCGGTCTGATCTTAGACTAGGAATGAACTTCGTATGCCTAAGCCAACCGACGAAACGAGCGGGTGGGCGGGCACTACGCCGGCCAGAGCGACGGGATGCGCAAGCCATGGATCGATAGGGTGGTGGGTGGGTTTAGGGACATCTTCATATTTCTGTCGTGCCAATGCTTTATGGCTTGTAAATTCATACAATGGTCCCTTAAGCCTTCATGTGAAGTTTCATGGCAAGACGACTCGTTTTCTATTTTTCATGATTTTTGAAACTTTTTAGGGTTCGGGATTTTTTAAAATTTTTTTAAAAGGAGTTTTGGCCCTAAACTTGGTAGACATGATCCTTTTATTTTTGTTGGCATGCACAAAACAATTCAGCTAAAACCTCGAAGTGTACAAGATTTTGTGACAATTTGAAAAAAGTGTCCCCATTTCAGATACTTTAATGGCTACTGGCAGCAAACCTGTAAAATCTCAAATGCTCTTTAAGGGAGTGTGAGTTCTCAAGGTTTGATGAGGGATAGGGGGCCAATAGAAGGGCCAAGTACCAGCACCCATCGCACATCATGTGTGCACACCCCCCGGCCCCTGTTAATCGCTGTAACCCTAATGTTACCGGTCAGGTTCTCTGGCGATGCTCTGACGATGGTGCCCTGGGCGAAAAAAATATGTCGGAACCCTCGATCTAGTTCGATCATAGACTGGGAATGAACTCTGTATGCTTAGACTAGGAATGAACTCCGTATGCTTAGACTAGGAATGAACTCCGTATGCCTAAGTCAACCCATGAAACGAGCGTCCGGGCGCTCAGTCGATCAGAGGGGCAGGATGCTTAAGCCAGGGATAGATCGGTGCCCCTCTGTGTGCTGTCAATCCTGCTACCCTCAGTCCGATCTGATCTTAGACTGGGAATGAACTTCATATGCTTAGACTGGGAATGAACTCGGTATGCCTAAGTCAACCCACGAAACGAGCTTGTGGGCGTTTAGCCGGTCAGAGGGGCAGGATGCGCAACTCAGGGATTGGTCGGTCCCCCTCTACGTGCTGTCAATGCTGCTACCCTCAGTCCGGTCTGATCTTAGACTGGGAATAAACTTCGTATAACTAAGTCAACCCACGAAATGAGCGTGCGGGCGCTCAGTCGACCAGATGGGCAGGATGCGCAAGTCATGGATTGGCCAGGTCTCCCTCTGCGTGCTACCGATCTTACTGCCACAACCCTCGATCCGATCTGATCTTAGACTGGGAATGAACTTCGTATGCCTAAGCCAACCGACGAAATGAGCGGGCGGGTGGGCACTACTCCGGCCAAAGAGGCGGGATGCGTAAGCCGTGGATCGATAGGGTAGTTAGTGGGTTTAGGCACATCTTCATATTTTTTCCTTTCCAATGCCATTTTTATGGCTTGTAAATTCATGCAATGGTCCCTTAAGCCTTCATGTGAAGTTTCTTGGCAGGACGACTTGATTTCTATTTTTCACGATTTTGAAAACTTTTTACGGTTCGGGATTTTTTAAAATTTGTTTAGAAGGAGTTTTTACCCCAAACTTGGTAGACGTGATCCTTGTATTTTTGTTGACATGCACAAAAAAATTCAGCTAAAAACTCGAAGTGTACAAGAGTTTGTGTCCATTTGAAAAAAGTTCCCTATTCTAGACAGTTTAATGGCTACTGGCAGCAAACCTGTAAAATCTCAAATGCTCTTTAAGGGGGTGTGAGTTCTCAAGGTTTGATGAGGGATAGGGGGCCAATATAAGGGCCAAGTACCAGCACCGATCGCACATCATGTACGCACACCCCCTGGCCCCCCTAATCGCCGAAACCCCAATGCCGTCGATCAGGGTCTCCTGTGATGCTCCGGTGATGGTGCCCCGGGTGAAAAAAAATGCGACACCAGCACATGCCTGAGCCCAGCATGTGCTGCCATAACCCTCGATCCTATCCGATCTTAGACTGGGAATGAACTCCATTTTCTTAGACTAGGAATGAACTCCGTATGCCTAAGTCAACCCATGAAACGAACGTGCGGGCGCTCAGCCGGCCAAAGGGGCAGGATGCACAAGCCGGGGATCGATCGGGTCCCCCTCTGCATGCTGCTGATCCTGGTACCCCCGATTCGATCCGATCTTAGATTGGGTATGAACTTCGTATGCTTAGACTGGGAAAGAACTTCGTATAACTAAGTCAACCCATGAAACGATCGTGCGGGCGCTCAGCCGGCCAGAGGGGTAGGCGTGCTACCGATCCTGCTGCCACAACCCTCAGTCCGGTCTGATCTTAGACTGGGAATGAACTCCGTATGCCTAAGCCAACCGACGAAACGAGCGGGCGGGCGGGTACTACGTCGGCCAGAGAGACGGGGATGCGCAAGCCGTGGATCGATAGGGTGGTAGGTGGGTTTAGGCACATCTTCATATTTCTGTCGTGCCAATGCCATTTTTATGGCTTCTAAATTCACACAATGGTCCCTTAAGCCTTCATGTGAAGTTTCGTGGCAAGACGACCCGTTTTCTAGTTTTAACAATTTTTGAAACTTTTTACGGTTCAGGATTTTTTAAAATTTTTTTGGAAGGCGTTTTGGCTGCAAACATGGTAGACGTGATCCTTGTATTTTTGTTGGCATGCACAAAAAAATTCAGCTCAAAACTCGAAGTGTACAAGATTTTGCGACCATTTGAAAAGAGTGTCCCCATTTCAGACGCTTTAATGGCTACTGGTAGCAAACCTGTAAAATTTCAAATGCTCTTTAAGGGGGTGTGAGTTTTCAAGGTTTGATGAGGGATAGGGGGCCAGTATAAGGGCCAAGTACTAGCACCCATCGCATATCATGTGTGCATAGCCCCCCCGGGCCCCCTCAATCATCGAAACCCCAATGCCGTCGGTTAAGTTCTCCGACGATGCTCCGACGATGGTGCCTCGAGCGAAAAAAAATATGGCACCAGCACATGCCTGAGAAATGTGCTACCGTAACCCTCGGTCTGGTCTGATCTTAGACTGGGAATGAACTCCGTATGCCTAAGTCAACCTACAAAACGAGCATGCAAGCGCTCAGTCGACTAGAGGGGCAGGATGTGCAAGTCGGGGATCAGTCGAGTCCCCCTCTGCGTGCTGTTGATCCTGCTACCCTCAGTTTGATCTGATCTTAGACTGGGAATGAACTCTGTATAACTAAGTCAACCCACAAAACGAGCGTGCGGGCGTTCAACCGGCCAGTAGGGCAGGATGTGCAAGCCGGGGATCGATCGGGTCTCCCTCTGCGTGCTGTCGATCCTGCTGCCGCAACCTTCATTTTGATCTGATCTTAGACTAGGAATAAACTCCGTATGCCTAAGCCAACTGACGAAACGAGCGGACGGGTGGGCACTACATCGGGCAGAGAGACGGGATGCGCAAGCCGTGGATCGATAGGGTGGTAGGTGGGTTTAGGCACATCTTCATATTTCTGCCATGCCAATGCCACTTTTATGGCTTGTAAATTCATACAATGGTCCCTTAAGCCTTTATGTGAAGTTTCATGGCAAGATGACTCGTTTTCTATTTTTCACGATTTTTGAAACTTTTTAGGGTTCGGGATTTTTTAAATTTTTTTTAAAAGGCGTTTTGGCCCTAAACTTGGTAGACGTGATCCTTGTATTTTTGTTGGCATGCACAAAACAATTCAGCTAAAAACTCGAAGTATACAAGATTTTGTGACCATTTGAAAAAAGTGTCCCTATTTCAGACACTTTAATGCCTACTGGCAGTAAACCTGTAAAATCTCAAATGCTCTTTAAGGGGGTGTGAGTTCTCGTGGTTTGATGAGGGATAGGGGGCCAACAGAAGGGCCAACTACCAGCTCCCATCGCACATCATGTACGCACACCCCTCGGCCCCCCTTAATCATCGTAACCCCAATGTTGTCGGTCTGGTTCTCTGGCGATACTCCGGTGATGGTGCCCCGAGCGAAAAAAAATATGACACCAACATATGCCCGACCCCAGCATGTGCTGCTGCTACCCTCGGTTCGATCCGAACTTAGGCTAGGAATGAACTCTGTATGCTTAGACTGGCAATGAACTCTATATGCCTAAGTCAACTCACGAAACGAGCATGTGGGCGCTCAGCCAGCCAGAGGGGCAGGATGCGCTAGCCGAGGATCGATCGGGTCCCCCTCTACTTACTGCCAATCCTGCTACCCTCGGTCTGATCTGATCTTAGACTGTGAATGAACTCCGTATAACTAAGTCAACCCACGAAACGAGCGTGCGGGCGCTCAGCCGGCCAAAGGGGCAAGATGCACAAATCGGGGATCAATCGGGTCTCTCTCTACGTGCTACCGATCCTGCTACCATAACTCTCAGTTTGGTTTGATCCTAGACTGGGAATGAACTCCGTATGCCTAAGCCAACTGACGAAACGAGCTGGCGGGCAGGCACTATGCTGGCCGGAGGGACGGGATGCACAAGCCGTGGATCGATAGGGTGGTAGGTGGGTTTAGGAACATCTTCATTTTTCTTGCCTGCCAATGCCATTTTTATGGCTTGCAAATTCATACAATGGTCCCTTAAGCCTTCCTGTGAAGTTTCATGGCAAGACGACTCATTTTCTATTTTTCACAATTTTGGAAACTTTTTACGGTTCGGGATTTTAAAAAAATTTTTTAGAAGGAGTTTTGGACCTAAACATGGTAGACATGATCCTTGTATTG
This sequence comes from Durio zibethinus, assembly GCF_047325235.1. NCBI lineage: Eukaryota > Viridiplantae > Streptophyta > Magnoliopsida > Malvales > Malvaceae > Durio > Durio zibethinus. The sequence goes on from NC_143181.1 coordinate 22,456,277, forward strand.
TTGTTGGCATGCACAAAAACATTCAGCTAAAAACTCGAAGTGTACAACATTTTGTGACCATTTGAAAAAAGTGTCCCCATTTCAGACACTTTAATAGCTACTGGCAGCAAACCTGTAAAATCTCAAATACTCTTTAAGGGAGTGTGAGTTCTCGAGGTTTGATAAGGGATAGGGGGCCAATATAAGGGCCAAGTACCAGCACCCATCGCACATCATGTGCGCACACACCCCCAATCGCCGGAACCCCAATGTGGCCAGTCAGGTTCTCCAGCGATGCTCCGACGATGGTTCCCCGGACGAAAAAAAATGTGACACCAGCACATACCTGAGCCCAGCATGTGCGGCTGCAACCTTCGGTCTGGTTTGATCTTATATTGGGAATGAACTTCGGTTGCTTAGACTGGGAATGAACACCGTATGCCTAAGTCAACCCACGAAATGAGCGTACGGGCGCTCAGCCAGCCAGAGGGGCAGGATGTGCAAGTCAGGGTCGATCGGGTCCCCCTTTACGTGCTGTCGATCCTGCTACCCTCGGTTCGGTCTGATCTTAGACTGGGAATGAACTTCGTATGCTTAGACTGGGAATGAACTCCGTATAACTAAGTCAACCCATGAAACGAGCGTGCGGGCACTCAGTCGGCCAGAGGGGCAGGATGCGTAAGCCGAGGATCGGTCGGGTCTCCTTCTGCGTGCTACCAATCCTATTACAGCAACCCTCAGTTCGGTCTGATCTTAGATTGGGAATGAACTTCGTATCCCTAAGCCAATTGACGAAACGAGTGGGCGGGCGGGCACTACGTCGGCCAGAGAGGCGGGATGCGCAAGCTGTGGATCGATAGGGTGGTAGGTGGGTTTAGGCACATCTTCATATTTCTGCTGTGCCAATGCCATTTTTATGGCTTGTAAATTCATACAATGGTCCCTTAAGCCTTCATCTGAAGTTTCATGGCAAGAGGACTCGTTTTCTATTTTTCATGATTTTCGAAACTTTTTAAGGTTCGGGATTTTTTAAATTTGTTTAAGAAGGAGTTTTGGCCCCAAACATGGTAGACATGATCCTTGTATTTTTGTTGGCATGCACAAAACAATTGAGCTAAAAATTCGAAGTGTACGAGATTTTGTGACCATTTGAAAAAAGTGTCCCCATTTGAGACACTTTAATAGCTACTGGCAGCAAACCTATAAAATCTCAAATGCTCTTTAAGAGGGAGTGAGTTCCTGAGGTTTGATGAGGGATAGGGGGCCAATATAAGAACCAAGTACCAGCACCCATCATGTGCGCACCCCCCCGACCCCCCAATCGTCGGAACCTCAATGCCGCCGATCAGGTTCTCCGATGATGCTCCAGCGATGCTCTAGTGATGGTGCCCCGGGTGAAAAAAAATACGGCACCAGCACATGGCTGAGCCCAGCATGTGCTGCGGCAACCCTCGATCTAATTCGATCTTAGACTGGGAAAGAACTTCGTTTGCCTAAGTCAACCCATGAAATGAGCATATGGGCGCTCAGTCGGCCAGAGGGGCAAGATGTGCAAGCTGGGGATTGGCGGGGTCCCCCTCTACGTGCTGTCGATCCTGCCACGCTCGGTCTGGTATGATCTTAGACTGGGAATGAACTCCGTATAACTAAGTCAACCTACAAAATGAGCGTATGGGCGCTCCACCATTCAGAGGGGCAGGATGCACAAGCTGGGGATCGATCGGGTCTTCCTTTACGTGCTGTCGATCCTGTTGTCACAACCCTCAGTCCGATCCAATCTTAGACTGGGAATAAACTCCGTATGCCTAAGCCAACCGATGAAACGAGCGGGCGGACGGGCACTACGTCGGCCAGAGAGGCGGGATGCGCAAGTCGTGGATCGATAGGGTGGTAGTTGGGTTTAGGCACATCTTCATATTTCTACCATGCCAATGCCATTTTCATGGCTTGTAAATTCATACAATGGTCCCTCAAGCCTTCATGTGAAGTTTCATGGCAAGACGACTCGTTTTCTACTTTTCACGATTTTTGAAACTTTTTACGGTTCGAGAATTTTGAAAATTTTTTTAGAAGGTGTTTTGGCCCCAAACTTGGTAGACGTGATCCTTGCATTTTTTTTGGCATGCACAAAAACATTCAGCAAAAAACTCAAAATGTACAAGATTGTGTGACCATTTGAAAAAAGTGTCCCCATTTCAAACACTTTAATGGCTACTAGCAGCAAACTTGGAAAATCTCAAATGCTCTTTAAGGGGGGTTGAGTTCTCGAGGTTTGATGAGGGATAGGGGGTCAATATAAGGGCCAAGCACTAGCACCCATCGGACATCATGTGCGAACAACCCCCGGCCCCCCCAATCGTCGAAACCCCAATGCCGCCAGTCAGGTTCTCCAGCGATGGTCCGACGATGGTGCTCCGGGTGAAAAAAAATGTGGCACCAGAACATGCCCGAGCCCAGTATGTGCTACCGCAACCCTCGGTCTGGTCCAATCTTACACTGGGAATGAACTCTGTATGCCTAAGTCAACCCACAAAATGAGCATGCGGGCGCTCAGCTGGCCAGAGGGGCAAGATACGCAAGCCGGGGATCGACTGGGTCCCCCTCTACGTGCTGCCGATCCTGCTACCCTCGGTCCGATTTGATCTTAGACTGGGAATGAACTCCGTATGCTTAGACTGGGAATGAACTCCGTATAACTAAGTCAACCCATGAAACGAGCGTGCAGGCGATCAACCGACCAAAGGGGCAGGATGTGCAAGCCGGGGATCGATCGAGTCTCCCTCTGCATGCTGCCGATTCTGCTGTCGCAACCCTCATTTTGATTCGATCTTAGACTGGGAATGAACTCTGTATGCCTAAGCTAACCGATGAAATGAGCGGGCGGGCGGGCACTACGCCGGCCAGAGAGGCGGGATACGCAAGCCGTGGATCGATAGGGTGGTAAATGGGTTTAGGCACATCTTCAAATTTTTGCTGTGCCAATACCATTTTTATGGCTTGTAAATTCATAAAATGGTCCCTTAAGCCTTCATGTGAAGTTCCATGGCATGACGACTTGTTTTCTTTATTTAACGATTTTTGAAACCTTTTTCGGTTCGGGATTTTTTAAAATTTTTTTAGAAGGAGTTTTGGCCCCAAACATCGTAGACGTGATCCTTGTATTTTTGTTGGCTTGCACAAAAACATTCAGCTAAAAACTCGAAGTGTACAAGATTTTGTGACCATTTGAAAAAAGTGTCCCAATTTTAGACATTTTAATGGCTACTGGCAGCAAACCTGTAAAATCTAAAATGCTCTTTAAGGGGGTGTGAGTTCTCAAGGTTTGATGAGCGATATGGGGCCAATATAAGGGCAAAGTACCAGCACCCATCGCACATCATGTGTGCACACCCCCCTTCCGAGCCCCCCTAATCGTCGGAACCCCAATGCTGTTGGCCAGGTTCTCCGACGATGGTGCCCCAAGTGAAAAAAATGTGGCACTAGCACATGCCCAAGCCCTGCATGTGCTGTCACAACCCTCGGTCCGGTCCGATCATACACTGGGAATGAACTCCATATGCTTAGACTGGGAATGAACTCCGTATGCCTAAGTCAACCCACGAAACGAGCGTGCGGGTGCTCAATCGGCCAGAGGGATAGGATGCAGAAGCCGAGGATCGACTGGGTCCCCCTCTGTGTGCTACCAATCTTGCTACCATCGGTTCGGTCTGATCTTAGACTGGGAATGAACTCCGTATGCTTAGACTGGGAATGAACTCCGTATAGGTAAGTCAACCCACGAAACGAACGTGCGGGCGCTCCGTCAGCCAGAAGGGCAGGATACGTAAGTCGGGGATCGATCGGGTCTCCCTCTGTGTGCTTTCAATCTTGCTGCTAGAACACTCGGTCCAGTCTGATCTTATACTGGGAATGAACTCCGTGTGCCTAAGCCAAGTGACGAAACGAACGGGCAGGCGAGCACTACGCCAGCCAGAGAGGCGGGATGCGCAAGCCGTGGATCGATAGGGTGGTAGGTGGGTTTAGGCACATCTTCATATTTCTGCTGTGCCAATGCCATTTTTATGGCTTGTAAATTCATACAATGGTCCCTTAAGCCTTCATGTGAAGTTTCATGGCAAGACGACTCATTTTCTATTTTTGACGATTTTCAAAAATTTTTTTAGAAGGAGTTTTGGCCCCAAATTTATTAGATGTGATCCTTGTATTTTTGTTGGCATGCACAAAAACATTCAGCTAAAAACTCGAAGTGTACAAGATTTTGTGACCATTTGAGAAAAGTGTCCCCATTTCAGACAATTCAATTGCTACTGGCAGCAAACCTGTAAAATCTCAAATGCTCTTTAAGGGGGTGTTAGTTCTTGAGGTTTGATGAGGGATAAGGGGCCAATATAAGGGCCAATATAAGGGCCAAGTACCAGCACCCATCGCACATCATGTGCGCACACCCCCCCCCGGTCCCCCCAATCGTCGAAACCCCAATGCCGTCAGTTAGGTTCTCAGGCGATGCTCCGGCGATGGTGCCCCGGGCGAAAAAAAATATGACACCAGCACATGCCCGAGCCCAGCATGTGCTGTCGCAACCCTCGGTCCAATCCGATCTTAGACTAGGAATGAACTCCGTATGCTTAGACTGGGAATAAACTCCGTATGCCTACGTCAACCCACGAAATGAGCGTGTGGGCGCTCAGCCAGCCAGAGGGGCAGGATGTGTAAGTCAGAGATCGGTCGGGTCCCTTTCTACGTGCTGTCGATCTTGTTACCCTCGGTCTGGTCTGATCTTAGACTGGGAATGAACTCCATATGCTTAGACTGGGAATGACCTCCGGATAACTAAGTTAACCTATGAAACGAGCGTGCGGGTGCTCAGCCGGCTAGAGGGGCAGGATGCGTAAGCCAGGGATCGGTCGGGTCTCCCTCTGTGTGCTGCCGATCCTACTATCACAACCCTCGATCTGGTCTAATCTTAGACTGGGAATGAACTCTATATGCTCAGATTGGGAATGAACTCCGTATGCTTAGACTGGGAATGAACTCCGTATGCCTAAGTCAACTCATGAAACGAGCGTACGGGCGCTCAACCGACCAGAGCGACAGGATGCGCAAGCCAGGGATCGACCGGGTCCCCCTCTGTGTGCTGCCGATCCTGCTACCCTCTGTCCAGTTCGATCTTGGACTAGGAATGAACTCCGTATACTATGTCAACCAATAAAACGAGCGTGCGGGCGCTCAGTCGGCTAGAGGGGCAGGATGCGCAAGTCGAGGATCGATCTGGTCACCCTCTGCGTGCTGCCAATCCTGTGGCCACAACCCTCGGTCTGGTCTGATCTTAAACTGGGAATGAACTCCGTATGCCTAAGCCAACCAATGAAACGAGCGTGCGGGCGTGCACTACATCGACCAAAGAGGCGGGATGCGCAAGCCGTGGATCGATAGGGTGGTAGGTGGGTTTAGGCACATCTTCATATTTCTATCATGCCAATGCCATTTTTATGGCTTGTAAATTCATACAATGGTCCCTTAAGCCTTCATGTGAAGTTTCATGGCAAGACCACTCGTTTTCTATTTTTCATGATTTTCGAAACTTTTTATGGTTCGAGATTTTTTAAAATTTTTTTAGAAGGAGTTTTAGCCCCAAACTTGGATGACGTGATCCTTGTATGTTTTTTGGCATGCACAAAAACATTCAGCTAAAAACTCAAAGTGTACAAGATTTTGTGACCATTTGAAAAAAATGTCCCCATTTCAGACACTTTAATGGCTACTGGCAGCAAACCTGTAAAATCTTAAATGCTCTTTAAGGGGTGTGAGTTCTCGAGGTTTGATGAGGATAGGGGGCCAATATAAGGGCCAAGTACCAGCACCCATCGCACATCATGTGCGCACACCCCCCGGCCCCCCCAATTGCCAGAACCCTAGTGTCGCCGGTCAGGTTGTCCGGCTATGGTGCCCCGGGCGAAAACAAATACGGCACCAGCACATGCCTGAGCCCAGCATGTGCTGCCGCAACCCTCGGTCCGGTCCGATCTTAGACTGGGAATGAACTCAGTATGCTTATACCGAAAATGAACTTCGTATGCCTAAGTCAACCCACGAAACAAACGTGCGGGCGCTCAACCGGCCAGAGGGGCAGGATGCGCAAACCGAGGATCGATCGGGTCTCCCTCTGCATGCTGTCGATCCTACTACCTCAACCCTCGGTCCGATCTGATCTTAGACTGAGAATGAACTTGTATGCCTAAGCCAATCGACGAAACGAGCGGGCGAGCGGGCACTACACTGGCCAGAGAGGCAGGATGCGTAAGTCATGGATCGATGGGGTGGTAGGTGGGTTTAAGCACATCTTCATATTTTTGCCATGCCACTGCCATTTTTATGGCTTGTAAATTCATACAATGGTCCCTTCCGCCTTTATGTGAAGTTTCATGGCAAGACGATTCATTTTTTATTTTTCACGATTTTCAAAACTTTTTAAGATTCGAGATTTTTTAAAATTTTTTTTGAAGGAGTTTTGGTCCCAAACTTGATAGACGTGACCGTTGTATTTTTTTTGGCATGCATAAAAAATTCAGCTAAAAACTCAACGTGTACAAGATTTTGTGACCATTTGAAAAAAGTATCCCCATTTCAGACACTTTAATGGCTACTGGACGCAAACCTATAAAATATCAAATGCTCTTCAAGGGGGTGTGAGTTCTCGAGGTTTGATGAGGGATAGGAGGCCAATATAAGGGCCAAGTACCAGCACCCATCGCACATCATGTGCGAACACCCCCCGGCCCACCCCAATCACCGAAACCTCAATGCCGCCGGTTAGGTTCTCCGATGATGCTCCGACGATGGTGCCCCGGGTGAAAAAAAATACAGCACCAGCACATGCCCAAGCCCAGCATGTGCTGCTGCAACCCTCGGTCCGGTTCGATCTTAGACTAGGAATGAACTTCGCATGCCTAAGTCAACCCACGAAACGAGCGTGCGGGCACCCAGTCGGCCAGAGGGACAGGATGCGCAAGCCGAGGATCGATCGGGTCCCCCTCTGCGTGCTACCGATCCTGCTACCCTCGGTCTGGTCCAATCTTAGTCTGGGAATGAACTCCGTATAACTAAGTCAACCCACGAAACGAGCGTGCGGGTGTTCAGCCAGCCAGAGGGGCAGGATGTGCAAGCCGAGGATCGACCGGGTCTCCCTTCGCGTGCTACCGATCCTGCTACCGCAACCCTTGGTCTGGTCCGATCTTAGACTGGGAATGAACTCCGTATGCCTAAGCCAACCGATGAAACGAGCGGGCGGGCGGGCACTACGTCGGCTAGAGAGGCAGGATGCGTAAGCCGTGGATCGATAGGGTGGTAGGTGGGTTTAGGCACATCTTCATATTTCTGCCGTGCCAATGCCATTTTTATGGCTTGTAAATTCATACAATGGTCCCTTAAGCCTTCCTGTGAAGTTTCATGGCAAGACGACTCGTTCTCTATTTTTCACGATTTTCAAAACTTTTTACGGTTCGGGATTTTTTGAAATTTTTTTAGAAGGTTTTGGCCCCAAACTTGGTAGACGTGATCCTTGTATTTTTGTTGGTGTGCACAAAAAAATTCAGCTAAAAACTCGAAGTGTACAAGATTTTGTGACCATTTGAAAAAAGTGTCCTCATTTCAGACACTTTAATGGCTACTGGCAGCAAACCTGTAAAATCTCAAATGCTCTTTAAGGGCGTGTGAGTTTTCGAGGTTTGATGAGGGATAGGGGGCTAATATAAGGGCCAAGTACCAGCACCCATCGCACATCAAGTGCGCACACCCCTCTGACCCCCCCAATCGTCGGAACCCCAATGTCGCTGGTCAGGTTCTCCAGTGATGGTACCCCGGGAGAAAAAAAATGCAGCACCAGCACATGCCCAAGCCCAGCATGTGCTGTCGTAACCCTCGGTCCGGTCTGATCTTAGACTGGGAATGAACTCTGTATGCTTAGATTGGGAATGAACTCCGTATGCCTAAGTCAACCCACGAAACGAGCGTGCGGGCGCTTAGCCAGCCAGAAGGGCAGAATACATAAACCGAGGATTGGTCAGGTCCCCCTCTGCGTGCTACCGATCCTGCTACCCTTGGTCCAGTCCAATCTTAGACTGGGAATGAACTCCGTGCGCTTAGACTGGGAATGAACTCCGTATAACTAAGTCAACCCATGAAACGAGCGTGCAGGCGTTCAGTCGGCCAAAGGGGCAAGATGCGCAAGTCAGGGATCGGTCGAGTCTCCCTCTGCGTGCTACTGATCCTGTTGCTGCAACCCTCGGTCTGGTCCGATCTTAGACTGGAATGAACTCCGTATGCTTAGATTGGGAATGAATCCGTATGCCTAAGTCAACCCATAAAACGAGTGTACGGGCGCTCAACCGGCCAGAGGGGCAGGATGCGCAAGCCAGGGATTGGTCGGGTCCCCTTCTGCGTGTTGCCGATCCTACTACCCTCTAACCAGTCTGATCTTAGATTGGGAATGAACTCTGTATGCTTAGACTGGGAATCAACTCCGTATAACTAAGTCAACCCACAAAATGAGCGTGCAGGTGCTCAGCCGGCCAGAGGGGCAGGATGTGCAAACCAAGGATTGGTCGGGTCCCCCTTTGCGTGCTATCGATCCTGCTTCCCTCGGTCTGGTTTGATCTTAGATAGGGAATGAACTCCATATTCTTAGGCTGGGAATGAGCTCCGTATAACTAAGTCAACCTAAGAAATGAGCATGTGGGCGCTCAGCCAGCCAGAGGGGCAGGATGCGCAAGCCAAGGATCGGCCGGGTCTCCCTCTGTGTGCTACCGATACTGCTGCAGCAACCCTTGGTTCGATCCAATCTTAGACTAGGAATGAACTCCGTATGCCTAAGCCAACCGACGAAACGAGCGGAAGGGCAAGCACTACGTCGGCTAGAGAGGTGGGATGCGCAAGCCATGGATCGATAGGGTGGTAGGTGGGTTTAGGCACATCTTCATATTTCTTCCATGCCAATGCCATTTTTATGGCTTGTAAATTCATACAATGGTCCCTTAAGCCTTCATGTGAAGTTTCATGGCAAGAGGACTCGTTTTCTATTTTTCATGATTTTCAAAACTTTTTACGGTTCAGGATTTTTTAAAATTTTTTTAGAAGGATTTTGGCCCCAAACTTGGTAGACGTTATCCTTGTATTTTTGTTGGCGTGCACAAAAAAATTCAGCTAAAAACTCGAAGTGTACTAGATTTTGTGACCATTTGAAAAAAGTATGCCCATTTCAGACACTTTAATGGCTACTGGCAGCAAACCTGTAAAATATCAAATGCTCTTTAATGAGGTGTGAGTTGTCAAGGTTTGATGAGGGATAGGGGGCCAATATAATGGCCAAGTACCAGCACCCATCGCACATCATGTGCGCACACCCCCTCCGGCCCCCCCAATCGTCGGAACCTTAATGCTGTCGGTCAAGTTCACCAGTGATGGTGCCCCGGGAGAAAAAAAATGTGGCACCAGCACATGCTTGAGCCCAGTATGTGCTGTCACAACCCTCGGTCCGGTTCGATCTTAGACTGGGAATGAACTTCATATGCTTAGACTTGTAATGAACTCCGTATGCCTAAGTCAACCCACGAAATGAGCGTGCGGCCGCTCAGCCACCCAGAGGGGCAGGATGCGCAAGCCGAGGATTGATCGGGTCCCCCTCTACATGCTGCAGATCTTGCTACCGTCGGTCCAGTCTGATCTTAAATTGGGAATGAACTCTGTGTGCTTAGACTGGGAATGAACTCCGTATAACTAAGTCAACCCATGAAACGAGCATGCGGGCGCTCAGCCGGCCAAAGGGGCAGGATGTGCAAGCCGGGGATCGGTCGAGTCTCCCTCTACGTGCAGCCAATCCTACTATCGCAACCCTCAATTTGGTCTGATCTTAGACTGGGAATGAACTCCGTATGCCTAAGCCAACCGACGAAACGAGCGGGCGGGTGGCTACTACGTCGGCCGGAGAGGCGGGACTCGCAAGTCGTGGATCGATAGGGTGGTAGGTGGGTTTAGGCACATCTTCATATTTCTGCCATGCCAATGCCATTTTTATGGCTTGTAAATTCATACAATGGTCCCTTAAGCCTTCATGAGAACTTTCATGGCAAGACGACCCGTTTTCTATTTGTAATGATTTTTGAAACTTTTTACGGTTCGGGATTTTTTAAAATTTTTTTAGAAGGACTTTTGGTGCCAAACTTGGTAGATGTGATCCTTGTATTTTTTTTGGTGTGCCCAAAAAAATTCAGCTAAAAACCCGAAGTGTACAAGATTTTGTGACCATTTGAAAAAAGTGTCCCCATTTCAGACACTTTAATGGCTACTGGTAGCAAACCTGTAAAATCTCAAATGCTCTTTAAGGAGGTGTGAGTTCTAGAGGTTTGATGAGGGATAGGGGGCCAATATAAGGACCAAGTACCAGCACACATCGCACATCATGTGTGCACACCCCCTGGCCCTTCCAATCGCCGGAACCCCAATGCCGCCGGTCAGGTTCTCCGGCGATGGTGCCCCGTGTGAAAAAAAATGTGGCACCAGCAAATGGTCGAGCCCAGCATGTGCTATCGCAACCCTCGGTCTGGTTTGATCTTAGACTGGGAATGAACTTTGTATGCTTAGACTGGGAATGAACTCCGTATGCCTAAGTCAACCCACGAAATGAGCGTGCGAGCGCTCAACCAGCCAGAGGGGTAGGATGCGCAAGTCGGGGATCGATCAGGCCCCCTCTGCGTGCTGTCGATCCTGTTACCCTCGATCTAGTCTGATCTTAGACTGGGAATGAACTTCGTATGCTTAGACTGGGAATGAACTCCGTATGCTTAGAATGGGAATGAACTCCGTATAACTAAGTCAACCCACGAAACGAGCGTGTGGGCGCTCAGCCGGCCAGAGGGGCAGGATGCGCAAGCCGGGGATTGGTCGGGTCTCCCTCTACGTGCTGTCGATTCTGCTATGGCAACCCTCGGTCCGGTCTGATCTTAGAATGGGAATGAACTCCGTATGCCTAAGCGAACCGACGAAATGAGCGGACGGGCGGGCACTACGCCGGCCAGAGACGCGGGATGCACAAGCCGTGGATCGATAGGGTGGTAGGTGGGTTTAGGTACATCTTGATATTTTTGCCATGCCAATGCCATTTTTATGGCTTGTAAATTCATACAATGGTCCTTCAAGCCTTCATGTGAAGTTTCATGGCCAGACGACTCGTTTTCTATTTTTACGGTTCGAGATTTTTTAAAATTTTTTTAGAAGGAGTTTTGGCCCCAGACTTGGTAGACGTGATCCTTGTATTTTTATTGGCATGCACAAAAAATTTCAGCTAAAAACTCAAAGTGTACAAGATTTTGTGACCATTTGAAAAAAGTGTCCCCATTTCAGACACTTTAATGGCTACTGGCAGCAAACCTATAAAATCTCAAATGCTTTTTAACGGGGTGTGAGTTCTCGAGGTTTGATGAGGGATAGAGGGCCAATATAAGGGCCAAGTACCAGCACCCATTGCACATCATGTGTGCACACCCCCCGGCCCCCCCAATCGTCGGAACCCCAATGCCGTCGGTTAGGTTCTCCGGCGATGCTCCAGCGATGGTGCCTCAGGTGAAAAAAATGCGGCACCAGCACATGCCCAAGCCCAGCATGTGCTGCCGCAGCCCTTGGTCTGGTTTGATCTTATATTGGGAATGAACTTCATATGCTTAGACTGGGAATGAACTCCGTATGCCTAAGTCAACTCACGAAACGAGTGTGCGGGCGCTCAGTCGGCCAGAGGGGCAGGATGCACAAGCCGAGGATCGGCCGGGTCTCCCTCTACGTGCTACCGATCCTCCTACCATAACCCTCAGTTTGGTTCGATCTTAGACTAGGAATGAACTCCGTATGCCTAAGCCAACTGACAAAACGAGCGGGCGGGCAGGCAGTACGCCGGCCAGAGAGGCGGGATGCGCAAGGTGTGGATCGATAGGGTGGTAGGTGGGTTTTAGGCTCATCTTCATATTTCTACAGTGCCAATGCCATTTTTATAGCTTGTAAATTCATATAATGGTCCCTTAAGCCTTCATGTGAAGTTTCATGGCAAGATCACTCGTTTTCTATTTTTCACGATTTTTGAAACTTTTTATGGTTCGAGATTTTTTAAAATTTTTTTAGAAGGAGTTTTGGCCTCAAACTTGGTAGACGTGATCCTTGTATTTTTGTTGGCATGCACAAAGAAATTCAACTAAAAACTCGAAGTGTACAAGATTTTGTGACCATTTGAAAAAAGTATCCCCATTTCAGACACTTTAATGGCTACTGGCAGTAAACCTGTAAAATCTCAAATGCTCTTTAAGGGGGTGTGAGTTCTCGAGGTTTGATGGGGGATAGGGGGCCAATATAAGGGCTAAGTACCAGCACCCATCGCACATCATGTGCGTACACCCCTTGCCCCCCCAATCGTCGGAACTCCAATGTCGCCGGTTAGGTTCTCCGACGATGCTCCAGCGATGGTGCCTCGGGTGAGAAAAAATGTGGCATCAGCACATGCCCAAGCCCAACATGTGCTGCCGTAACCCTCGGTCTGGTTCGATCTTATATTGGGAATGAACTTCGTATGCTTAGACTGGGAATGAACTCCGTATGCCTAAGTCAACCCACGAAATGAGTGTACGGGTGCTCAGTCAGCCAGAAGGGTAGGATGCGCAAGCCGGGGATCGACCGGGTCTCCCTCTGCGTGTTACTGATGCTCCTACCGCAACCCTCGGTTCAGTCTGATCTTAGACTAGGAATGAACTCCGTATGCCTAACCCAATTGACGAAACGAGCGGGCAGGCGAGCACTACGCCGGCCAGGGAGGCGAGATGCGCAAGCCGTGGATCGATAGGGTGGTAGGTGGGTTTTAAGGCACATCTTCATATTTCTACCGTGCCAATGCCATTTTTATGGCTTGTAAAAAATGCGACACCAGCACATGCCCGAGCCCAGCATGTGCTGCCGTAACCTTCGGTCCGGTCCGATCTTAGACTGGGAATGAACTTCGTATGCTTAGACTGGGAATGAACTCTGTATGCCTAAGTCAACCCACGAAATGAGAGTGCGGGCGCTCAACCGACCAGAGGGGCAAGATGGGCAAGTCGGGGATCAACCAGGTCCCTCTCTGCGTGCTACTGATCTTACTACCCTCGGTTCGGTCTGATCTTAGACTTGGAATGAACTCCGTATGCTTAGACTGGGAATGAACTCCATATAACTAAGTCAACCCACGAAACGAGCGTGCGGGCACTCAGTCGGCCAGAGGGATAGGATGCGTAAGCCAGGGATCGATCGAGTCTCCCTCTGCATGCTGTCGATCTTGCTACCGTAACCCTCGGTTCGATCTGATCTTAGACTGGGAATGAACTCTGTATGCCTAAGCCAACCGACGAAACGAGCGGGCAGGCGGGCACTATGTCGGCCAGAGAGACGGGATGCGTAAGCCGTGGATCCATAGGGTGGTAGGTGGGTTTAGGCACATCTTCATATTTCTGCCATGCCAATGCCATTTTTATGGCTTGTAAATTCATACAATTGTCCCTTAAGCCTTCATGTGAAGTTTCATGGCGAGACGACCCATTTTCTATTTTTCATGATTTTTGAAACTTTTTACGGTTTGGGATTTTTTAAAATTATTTTAGAAGGAGTTTTGGCCTCAAAATTGGTAGATGTGATCCTTGTATTTTTGTTGGTATTCACAAAAAAATTCAGCTAAGAACTCGAAGTGTACAAGATTTTGTGGCAATTTGAAAAAAGTGTCCCCATTTCAGACACTTTAATGGCTACTGGTAGCAAACCTGTAAAATCCCAAATGCTCTGTAAGGGGGTGTGAGTTCTCGAGGTTTGATGAGGGATAGGGGGCCAATATAAGGGACAAGTACCAGCACCCATCGCACATCATGTGCGCACACCCCCCTGGCCCCCCCAATCGTCGGAACCCCAATGCCGTCAGCCAAGTTCTCCGGCGATGCTCCGACGATGGTGCCCCGGGCAAAAAAAAAATACGAGACCAGCACATACCCCAGCCCAGCATGTGCTGTGCAACCCTCGGTCTGGTTCGATCTTAGACTAGGAGTGAACTCCGTATGCTTAGACTGGGAATGAAGTCCGTATGCCTAAGTCAACCCATGAAATGAACGTGCGGGCGCTCTGCCGGCCAGAGGGGCAGGACGCACAAGCCGGGGATCGATCGGTTCCCCCTCTGCGTGCTGTCGATCCTACTACCCTCGGTCCGGTCCGATCTTAGACTGGGAATGAACTCCGTATGCTTAGACTGGGAATGAACTCTGCATAACTAAGTCAACCCATGAAACGAGCGTACGGACGCTCAGCCGACCAGTGGGGCAAGATGCGAAAGCCGGGGATCGACCGGGTCTCCCTCTGCGTGCTGTCGATACTGCTACCACAACCCTAGATTCGATTCAATCTTAGACTGAGAATGAACTCTGTATGCCTAACCCATCCGATGAAACGAGTGGGCGGGCGGGCACTACGCCGGCCAGAGAGGCGGGATGCACAAGCCGTGGATCGATAGGGTGGTATGTGGGTTTAGGCACATCTTCATATTTCTACCATGCCAATGCCATTTTTATGGCTTGTAAAAATCAGCTAAAAACTCGAAGTGTACAAGATTTTGTGATCATTTGAAAAAAGTGTCCCCATTTCAAACACTTTAATGGCTACTGGCAGCAAACATGTAAAATCTCAAATGCTCTTTAAGGGGGTGTGAGTTCTCGAGGTTTGATGAGGGATAGGGGGCCAATATAAGGGCCAAGCACCAGTACCCATCGCACATCATGTGCGCACCCCCCTGGTCCCCAAATCGTCGGAACCCCAATGCCGTCGGTCAGGTTCTCCGACGATGCTCCGGCGATGGTGCCCCGAGCGAAAAAAAATACGGCACCAGCACATGCTCGGGTCCAGCATGTGCTGCCGCAACCCTCGGTCTGGTCTGATCTTAGACTGGGAATGAACTCCGTATGCTTAGACTGGGAATGAACTCCGTATGCCTAAGTCAACCCACAAAATGAGCGTGCGGGCGCTCAGACGGCCAGAGGGGCAGGATGCGCAAGCCAGGGATCGGTCGGGTCCCCCTCTGTGTGCTGCCGATCTTGCTACCCTCGGTCCGATCCGATCTTAGACTAAGAATGAACTCCATATGCTTAGACTGGGAATGAACTCCGTATAACTAAGTCAACCGACGAAACGAGCATGTGGGTGCTCAGCCAGCCAGAGGGGCAGGATACGAAAGTCGGGGATCGACCGGGTCTCCCTCTGCATGCTGCAAATCCTACTGTCGTAACCCTCGATCCAGTCCAATCTTAGACTAGGAATGAACTTCGTATGCCTAAGCCAACCGACAAAATGAGCGGGCGGGCGGGCACTACACCAGCCAGAGAGGCGGGATGCGCAAGCCGTGGATCGATAGGGTGGTAGGTGGATGTAGGCCCATCTTGATATTTCTGCCATGCCAATGCCATTTTTATGGCTTGTAAATTCATACAATGGTCCCTTAAGCCTTCATGTGAAGTTTCATGGCAAGACAACTCGTTTTCTATTTTTCACAATTTTTGAAACTTTTTGCGGTGTGAGATTTTTTAAAATTTTTTTAGAAAGATTTTTGGCCCCAAACTTGGTTGACTTGATCCTTGTATTTTTGTTGGCATGCACAAAAAAATTCAACTAAAAACTCGAAGTGTACAAGATTTTGTGACCATTTGAAAAAAGTGTCCCCATTTCAGACACTTTAATGGCTACTGGCAGCAAACCTGTAAAATCTCAAATGCTCTTTAAGGAGGTGTAAGTTCTGGAGGTTTGATGAGGGATAGGGGGCCAATATAACGGCCAGGTACCAGCACCCATCACACATCATGTGCGCACACCCCCCCGGCCCCTCCAATCGTCGGAACCCCAATGCCATCGATCAGGTTCTTCGACGACGCTCCGACGATGGTTGCCCTGGGCGAAAAAAAATACAGCATCAGCATATGCCCGAGCCCAGCATGTGTTGCTGCAACCCTCAGTCCAGTTTGATCTTAGACTGGGAATGAACTCCGTATGCCTAAGTCAACCCACGGAACGAGCGTGCGGGCGCTCAACTGGCCAGAGAGGTAGAATACGCAAGCCAAGGATCGGTTGGGTCCCCCTTTGTGTGCTGCCGATCTTGCTACCCTCAGTCCGGTCTGATCTTAGGCTAGGAATGAACTCCGTATAACTAAGTCAACCCACAAAACGAGCCTACGGGCACTCAGCCGGCCAGAGTGGCAGGATGCACAAGCCAGGGATTGGCCGGGTCGCCCTCTCTGTGCTGTTGCAACCCTTGATTCGGTATGATCTTAGACTGGGAATGAACTCCGTATGCCTAAGCCAACTAATGAAACGAGCGGGTGGACGGGCACTACGCCGGCCAGAGAGGCAGGATGCGCAAGCCGTGGATCGATAGGGTGGTAGGTGGGTTTAGGCACATCTTCATATTTCTGCCATGCCAATGCCATTTTTATGGCTTGTAAATTCATACAGTGATCCCTTAAGCCTCCATGTGACAAGACAACTCATTTTTTATTTTTCACAAATTTTGAAACTTTTTACGGTTCGGGGTTTTTTAAAAATTTTTTAGAAGGAGTTTTTACCCCAAACTTGGTAGACGTGATCCTTGTATTATTGTTGGCATGCACAAAAAAATTCAGCTAAAAACTCGAAGTGTACAAGATTTTGTGACCATTTGAAAAAAGTGTTCCCATTTCAAACACTTTAATGGCTACTGGCAGCAAACCTATAAAATCTCAAATGCTCTTTAAGGGGGTGTGAGTTCTTGAGGTTTGATGAGGGATAAGGGGCCAATATAAGGGCCAAGTGTCACGTCCAGGGCAGACCAGCAGGCGAGCCAGAGGTTGAGGCCCGCGACCAAGCGTGCCGGCGGTTATCTGTATGTAAAGCCTAGCAAACGAGTTCAGAACGCCTGCCCAACTTCCAAGCCAGCCCGTGACGCCAAGGCCTGGCATACAAGCTGCCCTCACCACATCCAGAAGGACCCAAGGTGTTGGATACGCAAGAGAAGCTTCTAGAAGCAGGCAGGATCAGCAGCAGCATCCTGGCAGATTTGGTTGACCTTGAAAATCAAGAGTTAGCATCCTGATTGATTGTAATCTGTATAATCCCATGATTTTACCCTTTATTCTAGGGATTTGCCATTAAGTGTAAGCTGGAGCCTCAACTATAAATAGAGGGCTGCTCCACCCTTATTGGTACACCATCAAACTCTTCTGTTTTAGTGAATACAAGAGCATTTCCAGAATTCTGCCTTCTTATCTTGTTTCTCTTTAACTTGTGTAATCAGCCCTTCCCATTGTTCTAGTACCTGCACGCTTGTGTTTTAGGCTGACTTAGGCATAAAGAAGGAGATTCCAAGCCTAAGGCTGCACGGATTCTGAGTTTAAGGTTGGAGCCCCTGACAATTGGTATCAGAGCAAGTTCGATTCTACATGTTTGTGTTGTGTAGGTTAGATCGTGATTAAGGAGATGGCATCCCAAAGCAACGTTGCTAGCCAACAACCAGAGGCCCAGGAGCATGGGTGTGGAAGAGGCAAGAAAGCCGGTTCTAGAGATATCTGGTCTACCATGGACGGTAGGCTGGGCAAGGTGGAGGTGACCATGGGTGACATGAGGGAGAAGCTTGAGGAAGTAGAGACTCACATTGCATCACTAGACTCCATGGGGGAGGAGATCCAAAGTGAGCTGGAAGCTGCTCTCAACAAAGGCTTAGATGTGTTCACCAAAAAGAATCAGACCTTGGAGGCTGAAGTGCAGACCTTGCGCGATGGCATGGAGGCCATGCGCCAGCGGATGGAGGAGCTTACCAATGAGCTCGTTACTTGCAAGACTGCCATTAGGAATGGCATGTTTGCTAGAGTGTCCAAATCCAGATTGGATGTCCCCAAGCCTAAGGAGTTCAAGGGGACTAGGGCAGCTAAGGAAGTAGACAACTACCTTTGAGGTATGGAGTAGTACTTCCAGGCCATAGGCATGCAAAACGAGGTGATAAAGGTAAGCACCGCTGCTATGTATCTCACTAATGTAGCCTTATTGTGGTGGAGGCGTAGGTGTGATGATGTCAGGTATAGGAGCACCAAGATTGGAACCTGGGTAGAGTTCCAAAAGGAGTTCAGAGAACAATTTTACCCGGAATATGCCGATGATGAGGTGCGGGCAAAGTTGCGCAGGTTGAGCCAGCAAGGGGACATAAGGGAGTATGTCCAGAAATTCTCTTAACTAATGCTACAGATCTCTGATCTAGGCGAGAAGGATGCCTTCTTTGCTTTCATGAATGGGCTGAAGCCGTGGGTGAAGCGTGAGCTATAAAGGAGAGGAGTTCATGACTTGGCTAAAGCCATGACTACTGTCGAGGCCTTGATAGAGTTCAAGCCTCTGAACAAGTTCGAGTCTTCCAAGCCCAAGAGTAAGGGTAGGGATGATAGGGACCAGAAGAAGCAGTCCAAGGGGAAGGACAGTGACCGAGAGGCCAAGGATGGAGACCGAGAGGCCAAGGATGGAGACCGAGACCGTTCAACCAAGGATGGTGAGAGGAAGCCACCCGCAGGCAAGTGGAAAGCAAAAGGGGACCAAGAGCCACTAGCATGCTACCTATGTGGAGGGAGCCACATAGCACGTAATTGCCCGCAGAAAGGCAAGCTGGCTACTGTAGACAAGGAGTCTGACGAGGAACCGGAGTCAGGGGTAGTAAAACTTGGGTCGTTGGTGCTCAATGCTGTCCAGAGTAAGGGGAGCCACAAGCCAAAGGGCTTGATGTTTACGGATCTGATGGTTGCGGGTCAAAAGGTGAGTGCACTAGTGGACACAGGTGCCTCACATTTTTTTATTTCAGGTGATGGAGCCTGGAAGCTCAGACTGAAGGTGTAGAAAGGGATTGGTACCATTAAAATGGTGAACTCCAAGGGAGTTCCAGCCATTGGAGTAGCACGGGGAGTGGAGTTACAGCTTGAAGACTGGAAAGGCAAGGAGACCATTGAGGTAATACCCCTTGACGACTATGAGTTTGTGATTGGGTTGGATTTCCTTGTTCGGATTAATGCCCTGCTTGTGCCTTTTGCCGATTGTGTTTGCATCTTGGATGCTGGGTGTCAATGCCTTGTGCCATTGAGGAGAGGGTCTGGAGTTGGGTCACGGGTGGTGTCAGCCATCCAATTTGCCAAGGCGGTAAGCAGACAAGAAGACACCTTCTTGGCAGCCCTAAAATATGATGAGCCAAGGGAGAAGGAGACCGAGTCACCCTTGGAGGTGCTAAAGGAGCTGAAGACCTTTAGTGATGTGATGCCCACAAAGCTACCTAGCAATCTACCACCTAAGAGAGAGGTGGACCATAAGATCGAGCTGGTGTCCGAGGCCAAGCCACCAGCTAGAGCCCCTTACCGAATGTCTCCACCAGAGTTGGAAGAGTTAAGGAAGCAGCTCAAAGAGTTAGTTGATGCTGGCTTCATCAGGCCATCGAAGGCACCCTATGGTGCATCGCTTCTATTCTAGCGCAAGCATGATAGGTTGTTGCGGCTGTGCATAACTACCAGGCTTTGAACAAGCTAACCATCAAGAACAAGTACCCCATCCCACTCATTGCAGACTTGTTCAATCAACTTGGGAGCGCAAGGTGGTTCACCAAGCTGAATTTGAGGTCGGGTTACTATCAAGTCAGGATCGCAGAGGGAGATGAGCCAAAGACAGCATTTGTCACTCGGTATGGTTCGTATGAGTTCTTGGTGATGCCTTTCGGACTCATGAATGCCCCAGCAACATTCTGCACCCTTATGAACAAGGTACTTCAGTCATTCCTTGATCGATTTGTTGTTGTTTATTTGGATGACATTGTGATCTACAGCCAGACTTTGGGAGAGCATGTAGACCACTTGAGATAGGTGTTCGAGGTGTTGCAGGCGCACAAGCTATTTGTCAAGAGGGAAAATTGCTCATTCGCCCAGTAGGAGATCCCATTCCTTGGCCACATAGTGGGAGGTGGTAGGATACGCATGGATGAAGGCAAGATACACGCCATCCTTGAGTGGCAACCGCCAGCCAAGGTCACTGAATTGAGATCGTTCCTTGGGCTGGTTAACTACTATAGGCGCTTCATCAAAGGTCTCTCAGTAATAGCTACGCCATTGACTGACTTGCTCAAGAAAGGGAGAGCATGGGAGTGGAGCGCAGGGTGCCAGGAAGCCTTTGATAGGTTGAAGCGGGCTATGACTGGGGAGCCAGTCTTGGCCTTGCCAAACCATGCCAAGCCGTATGAGGTGCATACGGATGCATCAGACTTTGCCATAGGGGGCGTGTTGATGCAGGAGGGACGTCCAATCGCATTCGAGAGCAGGAATCTGAACGAGACTGAATGCAAGTACACGATCCAAGAGAAGGAGATGACTGCAGTGGTGCATTGCTTGCGCACTTGGCGCCATTACCTATTGGGGTCGAGGTTCGTGGTGAGGACGGATAATGTGGCAACCTGCTACTTCCAGACGCAGAAGAAGTTGTCCCCCAAGCAAGTGAGATGGCAATATTTTCTTGCGGAATTTGACTTTCAGATCGAGTACAAGTCGGGGCGGGCAAACCTAGTGGCAGAAGCCCTAAGCAGGAAGGCTAATCTTGCTGCCATTAGCCAACCAGAGGGGTCACTGGTGCCGCACATCAAGGAGGGACTTGCGCATGATCCTACAGCCAATACTTTGATGGAGTACACCCAGTAAGGTAAGACTAGGCGGTTTTGGTTGTAGGATGGCTTGTTGTACACCAGGGGCAATAGACTGTTTGTGTCGCAGCACGAGAAGCTCCGTAAGGAAGTTTTGCAAGAATGTCATGATTCAAGGTGGGCTGGACACCCAGGAGTGAGCTGCACCTTGGCGTTGATCAAGGACCGATACTACTGGCTGCACATGAGGGATGATGTGGAGGCCTATGTGAAGACTCGTCTTGTGTGCCAACAGGACAAGGTTGAGCTCAAGAAACCAGGCAGTCTCTTTGAGCCATTGCCAATGCCAGAGCGACCATGGGAGAGTGTTTCTCTGGACTTTATAGTCGGTCTACCCAAAGTAGAAGGGTTTGGAAGCATCATGGTAGTGGTGGACAGGTTTTCCAAGTATGGAATCTTCATTCCAACAACCAAGGAGTGCCTAGCCGAGGAGGTAGCTCGATTGTTCCTAAAGAACATGGTTAAGTAATGGAGAGTGCCGAGGACCATTGTTAGTGATCAGGACGGGCAGTTCACGGGCAGGTTCTGGACTGAGTTGTTCAAGCTGTTGGGGTCAGACTTGAACTTTTCCACCAGCATTCATCCACAGACCGATGGGCAGACAGAACGAGTGAATGGACTATTGGAGGTCTACCTTAGGCACTATGTGAGTGCCATACAAAGGGACTGGCCAAAGCTGCTAGATATTGCATAATTTTCCTACAACTTGCAAAGGAGCGAGGCAACGAACCAGAGCCCATTTGAGGTTGTGACAAGGCAACAACCACTAACACCCAGTTCAATTGTTGCAGGTTATACAGGGCCGAATCCAGTAGCATACAAGTTTGCCAAGGCATGGCAGGAGCAAACTGACTTGGCCAGAGTTTGTCTACACAAGGTGGCCAAAAGGTCGAAGAAGTGGGCAGACCAGAATAGGCAGGACGTGCAGTTCCAGGTTGGAGACTTGGTGTTGGTGAAGCTACAAACCATTGTGCGCCATAGGGGGCTGCACAAAGGCCTAGTCTGGAGGTATGAGGGACCTTTCTGAGTAGTCAAGAGGGTAGGCAAGGTTGCCTACAAGCTGGATATGCCACCCAAGTCGAGGGTACACCTGATGTTCCATGTAAGCATGCTCAAGCCATTCCATAAGGATGAGAGAGATCCAAGACGGGCAGAGTCAAAACGTGCGCCATTAAGAGCAAGGGCCTCATATGAGAAGGAGGTCCACAGCATCATAGCTGACCGAGAGGTGAGATGGAAGAACTATCAGCCAAGACATGAGTACTTGGTGCACTGGAAGGGACTTTCAGATAGTAAGGCGAGCGGGGAACCAGCAGAGGACTTATGGCAGTTCAGGGACCAGATCAGGCAGTACCATGCAGAAGACGCAACGAGGGCATTACACAATCAGGTGGGGGAGAATGTCACACCTTGGGCGGGCGCGTCAGGCACATCAGGCAGACCAGCAGGCAAGCCAGAGATTGAGGCCCATAGACCAGGCGTGCTGGCGGGTATCTG
The DNA here is from genome assembly GCF_047325235.1 of Durio zibethinus. Lineage (NCBI taxonomy): Eukaryota > Viridiplantae > Streptophyta > Magnoliopsida > Malvales > Malvaceae > Durio > Durio zibethinus. Next base: position 22,478,526 of record NC_143181.1, read on the forward strand.
TGCGTAAAGCCTAGCAAATGAGTTCAGAATGCCTGCCCAACTTGCAGGCTAGCCCGTGAGACCAAGGCCTGGCATACAAGTTACCCGCACAACATCCAGAAGGGCCCAAGGTGCTGGATACGTAAGGGAAGCTTTTGGAAGCAGGCAGGATTAGCAGTAGCATCCTGGCAGATTTGGTTAACCCTAAAAATCAGGAGTTAGCATCCTGATTGATTGTAATATGTATAATCCCATGATTTTAGCCTTTATTCTAGGGATTTGCCATTAAGTGTAAGCTGGAGCCTCAACTATAAATAGAGAGCTACTCCACCCTCATTGGTACACCATCAAACACTTCTATTTCAGTGAATACAAGAGCATTTCCAGAATTCTGCCTTCTTACCTGTTTTTCTTTAACTTGCATAATCAGCCCTTCCCGTTGTTCTAGTGCCCGCACGCTTGTGTTTTAGGCTGACCTAGTCATTAAAGAGGAGATTCCAAGCCTAAGGCCAGACGGATTCTGAGTCTAAGGTCGGAGCCCGTGACACAAGTAACAGCACCCATCGCACATCATGTGCGCACACCCCCCGACCCCCCCAATCGTCAAAACCCCAATGCCACCGGTCAGGTTCTCCGGTGATGCTCCAGCAATGGTGCCCCGAGCGAAAAAAAATACGACACCAGTATAAGCCCGAGCCCAACATGTGCTACGACAACCCTCGGTCCGATCCGATCTTAGACTGGGAATGAACTCCGTATACTTAGACTAAGAATGAACTCTGTATACTTAGACTGAGAATGAACTCCGTATGCCTAAGTCAACCCATGAAACGAGAGTGCGGGTGCTCAGCCGGCTAGAGGGGTAGGATGCACAAGCCGGGGATCGACCGGGTCCCCTTTTACGTGCTACCAATCCTACTACCCTTGGTCCGGTCTGATCTTAGACTGGGAATGAACTTCGTATGCTTAGATTGAGAATGAACTCTGTATAACTAAGTCAACCCACGAAACGAGCGTGCGGCCGCTCAGCCGGCCAGAGGGGCAGGATGCGTAAGCCGGGGATCGATCGGGTCTCCTTCTACTTGCTGCTAATCCTACTGCCGTAACCCTCAGTCCAGTTCTATCTTAGATTGGGAATGAACTCCATATGCCTAAGCCAACTGACGAAACGAGGGGGCGGGCGGGTACTACGTTGGCCAGAGAGGCGGGATGCGCAAGTGTGGATCGATAGGGTGGTAGGTGGGTTTAGCCACATCTTCATATTTCTGCCTTGCCAATGCCATTTTTATGACTTGTAAATTCATAGAATGGTCCCTTAAGCCTTCATGTGAAGTTTCATGGCAAGATGACTCGTTTTCTATTTTTCATGAATTTTGAAACTTTTTACGGTTCGAGATTTTCTAAAATTTTTTTAGTATGAGTTTTGGCCCCAAACTTGGTAGACGTGATCCATGTATTTTTTTGGCATGCAAACAAAAACTTCAGCTAAAAACTCGAAGTGTACAAGATTTTGGGACCATTTGGAAAAAATGTCCCCATTTCAGACACTTTAATGGCTACTAGCAGCAAACCTATAAAATCTCAAATGCTCTTTAAGGGGGTGTGAGTTCTCGAGGTTTGATGAGGGATAGGGGGCCAATATAAGGGCCAAGTACCAGCACCCATCGCACATCATGTGCGTACAACCCCCCGGCCCCCCAAATCGCCTGAACCTCAATGCCATCGATGAAACGAGCGTGCGGGCGCTCAATCGACCAGAAGGGCAGGATGCGCAAGCCAGGGATCGGCTGCGTCCCCCTCTATGTGCTGTCGATCCTGCTACCCTCGATCTATTTTGATCTTAGACTGGGAATGAACTTCGTATGCTTAGACTGGGAATGAACTTCGTATAACTAAGTCAACCCACGAAACGAGCGTACGGGCGCTCAGTCGGCCAGAGGGGTAGGATGCACAAGCAGGGGATCAGCCAGGTCTCCCTCTACGTGCTGTCGATTCTGCTGCCACAACCCTCAGTCTGGTCTGATCTTAGACTGGGAATGAACTCCGTATGCCTAAGCCAACCGACGAATCGAGCGGACGGGCGGGCACTAAGCCAGCCAGAGAGGCGGGATGCGCAAGCCGTGGATCGATAGGGTGGTAGGTGTGTTTAGGCACATCTTCGTATTCTTGCCATGCCAATGCCATTTTATGGCTTGTAAATTCATACAATGGTCGCTTAGGCCTTCATGTGAAGTTTCATGGCAAGACGACTCATTTTCTATTTTTCATGATTTTTGAAACTTTTTACGGTTTGAGATTTTTTAAAATTTTTTTAGAAGGATTTTTGGCCCTAAACATGGTAGACATGATCCTTTTATTTTTTTTGGCATGCACCAAATAATTCAGCTAAAAACTCGAAGTGTACAAGATTTTGTGACCATTTGAAAAAAGTATCCCCATTTTAGACACTTTAATGGCTACTGGCAGCAAACCTGCAAAATCTCAAATGCTTTTTAAGGGGATGTGACTTCTCAAGGTTTAAGGAGGGATAGGGGACCAATATAAGAGCCATGTATCAACACCCATCGCACATCTTGTGCGCACACCCCCCGGCCCCTCCCAATCGCCGAAATCCCAATGCCGTCAGTCAGGTTCTCCGGCGATGCTCCGGCGATGGTGCCCCGGGCGAAAAAAAATGTGGCACCAGCACATGCCTGAGCCCAGCATTTGCTACCGTAACCCTCGGTCCGATCTGATCTTAGACTGGGAATGAACTCCGTATGCCTAAGTCAACCCACGAAACGAGCGTACGAGCGCTCAACGAGCCAGAGGGGCAGGATGCGCAAGCTGGGGATCAGTCGGGTCCCCCTATGCGTGCTGCCGATCCTGTTACCCTCAGTCCGATTCGATCTTAGATTGGGAATGAACTTCGTATGCTTAGATAGGGAATGAACTCCGTATAACTATGTCAACCCACGAAAAGAGCGTGCAGGCGCTCAACCGGCCAGAGGGGCAGGATGCCCAAGTCGGGGATCAGTCGGGTCTCCCTTTGTGTTCTACCGATCTTGCTATCACAACCCTCAGTCCGGTCCAATCTTAGACTGGGAATGAACTCCGTATGCCTAAGGCAACCGACGAAATGAGCGGGTGGGTGGGCATTACACTGACTAGAGAGGCGGGATGCGCAAGCCGTGGATCGACAGGATGGTAGATGGGTTTAGGCGCAACTTCATATTTCTGCCATGCCAATGCCATTTTTATGGCTTGTAAATTCATACAATGGTCCCTTATGCCTTCATGTGAAGTTTCATGGCAAGACGACTCGTTTTCTATTTTTCACGATTTTTGAAACTTTTTACAGTTCGAGATTTTTTAAAATTTTTTTAGGAGGAGTTTTGGTCCCAAACTTGGTAGACGTGATCCTTGTATTTTTTTTGGCATGCATAAAAAAATTCAGCTAAAAACTCGAAGTGTACAAGATTTTTTGACCATTTGAAAAAAGTGTCCCCATTTCAAACACTTTAATGGTTACTGGCAGCAAACCTGTAAAATCTCAAATGCTCTTTAAGGGGCTGTGAGTTCTCAAGGTTTGATGAGGGATAGGGGGCCCATATAAGGGCCAAGTACCAGCACCCATCGCACATCATGTGCGCACACCCCCCGGCCCCCCCAATCATCGGAACCCCAATGCCGCCGGTCAAGTTCTCCGGCGATAGTGCCTCGGGCGAAAAAAAAAACAACAACAGCACATGCCCGAGCCCAGCATGTGCTGTCGCAACCCATGGTCCGGTCTGATCTTAGACTAGGAATGAACTCCGTATGCCTAAGTCAACTCACAAAACGAGAGTACAGGCACCCAGCCGACCAGAGGGCCAGGATGCGCAAGCCGGGGATCGATCGGGTCCCCCTCTGCATGCTGTCGATCCTGCTACCCTCGGTCTGGTCTGATCTTAGACTGTGAATGAACTCCGTATGCTTAGACGGGGAATGAACTCCGTATGCCTAAGTCAACCCACAAAACGAACGTGCAGGTGTTCAGCCAGCCAGAGGGGTATGATGAGCAAGCCGGGGATCGGTCGGGTCCCTCTCTGTGTGCTGCCAATCCTACTACCCTCGGTCTGGTCTGATCTTAGACTTGGAATGAACTCCGTATGCTTAGACTGGGAATGAACTTCGTATAACTAATTCAACCCACGAAACGAGCGTGCGGACGCTCAGCCAGCCAGAGGGGTAGGATGCTCAAGCCGGGGATCGGTCGGGTCTCCCTCTACATGCTGTTGAACCTGCTGCCACAACCCTCGATTTGGTCCAATCTTAGACTGGGAATAAACTCTGTATGCCTAAGCCAACCAACGAAATGAGTGGGCGTGCGGGCACTACGCCGGCCAGACAAACGGTATGCGCAAGCTGTGGATCGATAGGGTGGTATGTGGGTTTAGGCACATCTTCATATTTCTACCATGCCAATACCATTTTTATGGCTTGTAAATTCATACAATGGTCCCTTAAGCCTTCATGTGAAGTTTCATGGCAAGACGACTCGTTTTATATTTTTCATGATTTTTGAAACTTTTTATGGTTCGGGATTTTTTAAAATTTTTTTAGAAGGTGTTTTGGCCCCAAACTGGGTAGACATGATCCTTGTAGTTTTGTTGGCATGCACAAAAAAATTCAGCTAAAAACTCAAAGTGTACAAGATTTTGTGACCAGTTGAAAAAAGTGTCACCATTTCAGACACTTTAATGGCTACTAGCAGCAAACCTGTAAAATCTCAAATGCTCTTTAAGGGGGTGTGAGTTCTCGAGGTTTGATGAGAGATTGGGGGCCAATATAAGGGCCAAGTACCAGCACCCATTTCACATCATGTGCGCAACCCCCCGGCCCCCCCAATCGCCGGAACCCCAATGCCGCAGGTCAGGTTCTCTGGCGATGCTCCGACGATGGTGCCCTTGCGAAAAAAATGTGGCACCAGCACATGCCCAAGCCTAACATGTGCTACTACAATCCTCGATCTGGTACAATCTTAGACTGGGAATGAACTTCGTATGCTTACACTGGTAATGAACTTCGTATAACTAAGTTAACCCACGAAACGAGTGTGCAGGCGCTCAGCTGGCCAGATGGGCAGGATGCGCAAGTTGAGGGTCGGTCGGGTCTCCCTCTGTGAGCTACTGATCTTGCTGCCGTAACTCTCGGTCCCCCAAATCATCGAAACCCCAATGCCATCGATCAGGTTCTCCGGCGATGCTCCGGTGATGGTGCCCCAGTCAAAAAACAATACGGCACTAGCACATGCCCGAGCCCAGAATGTGCTGCCGCAACCCTCGGTCTGATATGATCTTAGACTAGGAATGAACTCTATATGCTTAGACTGGGAATGAACTCTGTATGCCTAAGTCAACCCACGAAACGACCGTGCAGGTGCTCAGCCGACCAGAGGGCAGGATGCACAAGTCGGGGATCGGTCGGGTCCCCCTCTGCGTGCTGCCGATCCTGCTACCCTTGGTTCGATCTGATCTTAGACTGGGAATGAACTCCATATAACTAAGTCAACCCACAAAACGAGCGTGTGGGAGCTCAACCGGCCAGAGGGAGAGGATGCGTAAACTGGTGTTCGGTCGGGTCTCCTTCTGCGTGCTGTCGATCCTACTATCGCAACCCTCAGTTTGGTCCAACCTTCGACTGGGAATGAACTCCGTATGCCTAAGCCAACCAACGAAACGAGCGGGCGGGTAGGCACTACGCCGGCCAGAGAGTCGGGATGCACAAGCAGTGGATCGATAGGGTGGTAGGTGGGTTTAGGCACATCTTCATATTTCTGCCATGCCAATGCCATTTTTATGGCTTGTAAATTCATACAATTATCCCATAAGCCTTCATGTGAAGTTTCATGGCAAGACGACTCGTTTTCTATTTTTCACGATTTTCAAAACTTTTTACGGTTCGGGATTTTTTAAAATTTTTTTACAAGGATTTTTGGCCCCAAACTTGGTAGACGTGATCCTTGTATTTTTATTGGCATGCACAAAAAAATTCAGCTAAAAACTCGAAGTGTACAATATTTTGTGACCATTTGAAAAAAGTGTCCCATTTGAGACACTTTAATTGCTACTGGCAGCAAACCTGTAAAATCTCAAATGCTCTTTAAGGGGATGTGAGTTCTCAAGGTTTGATGAGGGATAGGGAGCCAATATAAGGGCCAAGTACCAGTACCCATCGCACATCATGTGCGCACACCCCCCGGCCCCCCAATCGTCGGAACCCCAATGCCGCCGGTCAGGTTCTCTGGCGATGCTTTGGCGATGGTGCCCCGAGTGAAAAAAATGTGACACCAGCACATGCCCGAGCCCAGCATGTGCTGCCGCAACCCTCGATCTGGTCTGATCTTAGACTGGGAATGAACTCTGTATGCTTAGACTGGGAATGAACTCCGTATGCCTAAGTCAACCCATGAAACGAGCGTGCGGACGCTCAGCCAGCCAGAGGGGCAGGATGTGCAAGTCGGGGATCGACCGGGTCCCCCTCTGCATGTTGTCGATCCTGCTACCCTAGGTCTGGTCTGATCTTAGACTGGGAATGAGCTCCGTATGCATAGACTGGGAATGAACTCCGTAGAACTAAGTCAACCCACGAAACGAGCGTGCGGGCGCTCAACCGGCCAGAGGGGCAAGATGCGCAAGCTGGTGTCGGCCGAGTCTCCCTCTGTGTGCTACTGATCCTACTACCACAACCCTCGGTCTAGTCTAATCTTAGACTAGGAATGAACTCTGTATGCCTAAGCCAACCGATGAAACGAACGGGCGGGTGGGCATTACACCGGCCAGAGAGGCGGGATGCGCAAGCCATGGATCGATAGGGTGGTAGGTGGGTTTAGGCACATCTTCATATTCCTGCCATGCCAATGCCATTTTTATGGCTTGTAAATTCATACAGTGGTCCTTTAAGCCTTCACGTGAAGTTTCGTGGCAAGACGACTCTTTTTTTATTTTTCATGATTTTTGAAACTTTTTACAGTTCAGGATTTTTTAAAATGTTTTTAGGAGTTTTGGCCCCAAACTTGGTAGACGAGATCCTTGTATTTTTGTTAGCATGCACAAAAAAATTCAGCTAAAAACTCGAACTGTACAAGATTTTGTGACTATTTGAAAAAAGTGTCCCCATTTCAGACACTTTAATGGCTACTGGCAGGAAACCTGTAAAATCTCACATGCTCTTTAAGGGGGTGTGAGTTCTCGAGGTTTGATGAGGGATAAGGGGCCAATATAAGGGCCAAGTACCAGCACCCATCACACATCATGTGCGCACACCCCCCAACCCCCGCCCCCAATCGTCAGAACCCCAATGCCGCTGATCAGGTTTTCCGGTGATGCTCTGATGATGGTGCCCCAGGCGAAAAAAAATGCACCTCCAGCACTTGCTCGAGCCCAGCATGTGCTGCCGCAACCTTCGATCCGGTCTGATCTTAGACTGGGAATGAACTCCGTATGCTTAGACTGGGAATGAACTCTGTATGCCTAAGTCAACCCACAGAACGAGCGTGCGGGCGCTCAGCCAGCCAGAGGGGCGGGATGCGCAAGTCGGGGATCAACTGGGTCCCCCTCTGTGTACTGCTTATCCTGCTACCCTCGGTCTGATCTGATCTTAGACTGGGAATGAACTCCGTTTGCTTAGACTGGAAATGTACTCCGTATAACTAGGTCAACCCACAAAACGAGCGTGCGGGAGCTCAGCCGGCCAGAGGGGTAGGATGCGTAAGTCGGGGATCGGTCGGGTCACCCTCTGGATGCTGCCGATCCTACTACTACAACCCTCGATCCGGTCTGATCTTAGACTGGGAATGAACTCTGTATGCCTAAGCCAACCGACAAAACGAGAGGGCGGGTGGGCACTACGCCGGTCATAGAGGCGGGATGCGCAAGCTGTGGATCGATAGGGTGGTAGGTGGGTTTAGGCACATCTTCATATTTCTACCATGCCAATGCCATTTTTATGGCTTGTAAATTCATACAATGGTCCCTTAAGCCTTCATGTGAAGTTTCATGACAAGACGACTCATTTTCTATTTTTCACGATTTTTGAAACTTTTTTCGATTCGGGATTTTTTAAAAATTTTTTAGAAGGAGTTTTGGCCCCAAACTTGGTAGATGTGATCCTTGTATTTTTTTTGGCATTCACAAAAATTCAGCTAAAAACTCGAAGTGTACAAGATTTTGTGATCATTTGAAAAAAGTGTCCCCATTTCAGACATTTTAATAGCTTCTGGCAGCAAACCTGTAAAATCTCAAATGCTCTTTAAGGGGGTGTGAGTTCTCGAGGTTTGATGAGGGATAGGGGGCCAATATAAGGGCCAAGTACCAGCACCCATCGCACATCATGTGCGCACATCCCCCTCGGCCCCCCTAATCGTCGGAACCCCAATGCCGTCGGTTAGGTTCTCCGACGATGTTCCGATGATGGTGCCCCGGGCGAAAAAAAATATGGCACCAACACATGCCCTAGCCCAGCATAGGGTGGTAGGTGGGTCCGATCCGATCTTAGACTAGGAATGAACTCCGTATGCTTACACTGGGAATGAACTCCGTATGCCTAAGCCAACCTACAAAACGAGCGTGCGGGCGCTCAGCCGGCTAGAGGGGTAGGATGCGCAAGCCGGGGATCGGTCGGGTCCCCTTTTACGTGCTGTTGATCCTGCTACCCTCGATCCGGTCTGATCTTAGACTGGAAATGAACTCCGTATGATTAGACTGGGAATGAACTCCGTATGCCTAAGTCAACCCATGAAACGAGCGTGTAGGCGCTCAGCTGGCCAGAGGGGCAGGATGCGCAAGCCGGGTCCCCCTCTGCATGCTGTCGATCCTACTACCCTCAGTCCGATTCAATCTTAGACTGGGAATGAACTCTGTGATGCTCCGATGATGGTGCCCCGGGCGAAAAAAAATGCACCTCCAGCACATGCCCGAGCTAGCATGTGCTGCCGCAACCTTCGATCTGGTCTGATCTTAGACTGGGAATGAACTCCATATGCTTAGACTGCGAATGAACTCTGTATGCCTAAGTCAACCCATGAAACGAGCGTACGGGCGCTCAGTAGGCCAGAGGGGTAGGATGCGTAAATCGAGGATCGGTCGGGTCTCGCTCTACCTGCTATCGATTCTGTTACCCTCGGTCTAATCCGATCTTAGACTGGGAATGAACTTCGTATAACTAAGTCAACCCAAGCAAAGAGCGTGCGGGCGTTCAGTCGGCCAGAGAGGTAAGATGCATAAGTCGAGGATCGACCGGGTCTCCCTCTGCGTGCTGCCAATCTTGCTACCACAACCCTCAGTCTGGTTCGATCTTAGACTGGGAATGAACTTCGTATGCCTAAGCCAACCGATGAAACGAGTGGGCAGGCGGGCACTATGCCCACCAAAGAGGTGGGATGCGCAAGCCATGGATCGATAGGGTGGTAGGTGGGTTTAGGCATATCTTCATATTTCTGCCATGCCAATGCCATTTTTATGGCTTGTAAATTCATACAATGGTCCCTTAAGCCTTCATGTGAAGTTTCATGGCAAGACGACTCGTTTTCTATTTTTCACGATTTTCAAAACTTTTTACGGTTCGAGATATTTTAAAATTTTTTTGGCCCCATATTTGGTAGACGTGATCCTTGTATTTTTGTTGTCATGCACAAAAAAATTCAGCTAAAAACTCAAAGTGTACAAGATTTTGTGACCATTTGAAAAAAGTGTCCCCATTTGAGACACTTTAATGGCTACTGGTAGAAAACCTGTAAAATCTTAAATGCTCTTTAAGAGGGTGTGAGTTCTCGAGGTTTGGTGAGGGATAGGGGGCCAATATGAGGGCCAAGTACTAGCACCCACCTCACATCATGTGCGCACGCCCACCCCCCGGTCCCCTCAATCGTTGGAACCCTAATGCCGCCTATCAGGTTCTTCGATGATGCTCTGGCGATGGTGCCCCGGACGAAAGAAAATGCGACACCAGTACATGCTCCAAGCCCAGCATGTGCTGCCGCAACCCTCGGTCCAATCCGATCTTAGACTGGTAATGAACTCCGTATGCTTAGATTGGGAATGAACTCCGTATGCCTAAGTCAACCCATGAAACGAGCGTGCAGGCGCTCAACTGGCCAGAGGGGCAAGATACGCAAGCTGGGCCCCCCTCTGTGTGCTGTCGATCCTGCTACCCTCGGTTCGATTCGATCTTAGACTGGGAATGAACTCTGTATGCTTAGACTGGGAATGAACTCTGTATAACTAAGTCAACCCATGAAATGAGAGTACAGGCGCTCAGTCGGCCGAGGGGCAGGATGCGCAAGCCGGGGATCGGTCAGGTCTCCCTTTGCGTGCTGCCGATCCTGCTGCCGCAACCCTCGGCCTGGCCTGATCTTAGACTGGGAATGAACTCCGTATGCCTAAGCCAACCAATGAAACGAGCGGGCAGGCGGGCACTATGCCGCCCAGAGAGGTCGGATGCGCAAGCCGTGGATCGATAGGGTGGTAGGTGGGTTTAGGCACATCTTCATATTTCTGCTATGCCAAAGCCATTTTTATGGCTTGGAAATTCATACAATGGTCCCTTAAGCCTTCATGTGAAATTTCATGGCAAGACGACTCGTTTCTATTTTTCACGATTTTTGAAACTTTTTATGGTTTGAGATTTTTTAAAATTTTTTTGGAAGCAGTTTTGGCTCCAAACTTGGTAGACGTGATCCTTGTATTTTTTTTAGCATCCACAAAAAAATTCAGCTAAAAACTCGAAGTGTACAAGATTTTGTGACCATTTGAAAAAAGTGTCCCATTTCAAACACTTTAATGCCTACTAGCAGAAAACCTGTAAAATCTCAAATGCTCTTTAAGGGGTGTTAGTTCTCGATGTTTGATGAGGGATAGGGGGCCAATATAAGGGCCAAGTACCAGCACCCATCGCACATCATGTGCGCACACCCCCCGACCCCCCAATCGTCGAAACCCCAATGCCGTCGGTCAGGTTCTTCGGTGATGATGCCTCGGGCGAAAAATATATGGCACCAGCACATGCCCGAGCCCAGCTTGTACTGCCGCCACCCTTGGTTCGGTCTAATCTTAGACTAGGAATGAACTCCGTATGCCTAAGTCAACCCACGAAACGAGCGTGCGGGCACTCAGTCGGCCAGAGGGGCAGGATGCGTAAGCCGAGGATCGGTCGGGTCCCCCTCTACGTGCTGTCGATCCTGCTACCCTCAGTCCGGTCCGATCTTAGATTGGGAATGAACTCCATATGCTTAGACTGGGAATGAACTCTGCATAACTAAGTCAACCCATGAAACGAGCGTGCGGGCGCTCAGCCGGCCAGAGGGGTAAGATGCGTAAGCCGGGGATAGGTCGGGTCTCCCTCTGCGTGCTGTCGATCCTGCTGTCGCAACCCTTGGTCCGATCTGATCTTAGACTGGGAATGAACTCCGTAAGCTTAGACTGGGAATGAACTCCGTATGCCTAAGTCAACCCACGAAATGAGCGTGTGGGCGTTCAGCCGACCAGAGGGGCATGATGCGTAAGCCGGGGATCGGCCGGGTCCCCCTCTGTGTGCTATCGATCCTGCTACCCTCGGTCCAGTCCGATCTTAGACTGGAAATGAACTCCGTATGCTTAGACTGGGAATGAACTCCGTATAACTAAGTCAACGCACGAAACAAGCGTGCGGGTACTTAACCGGCCAGAGGGGTAGGATGCGTAAGCCAGGGATCGATCGGGTCTCCCTTTCCATGCTGCCGATCCTGGTGCTGCAACCCCCGATCCAGTCTGATCTTAGACTGGGAATGAACTCCGTATGCCTAAGCCAACTGACAAAACGAGCGGGCGGGCGGGCACTACACCGGCCAGAGAGGCGGGATGCGCAAGTCGTGGATCGATAGGGTGGTAGGTGGGTTTAGGCACATCTTCATATTTCTGCTATGCCAAAGCAATTTTTATGGCTTGTAAATTCATACAATGGTCCCTTAAGCCTTCATGTGAAGTTTCATGGCAAGACGACTCGTTTTCTATATTTCATGATTTTCAAAACTTTTTATGGTTCGGGATTTTTTAAAATTTTTTTAGAAAAATTTTTGGCCCCAAACTTGGTAGACGTGATCCTTGTATTTTTGTTGGTATGCACAAAAAAATTCAGCTAAAAAATCGAAGTGTACAGGATTTTGTGACCATTTGAAAAAAGTGTCCCCATTTCAGACACTTTAATGGCTACTGGTAGCAAACCTATAAAATCTCAAATGTTCTTTAAGGGGGTATGAGTTCTCAAGGTTTGATGAGGGATAGGGGGCCAATATAAGGGCCAAGTGTCACGCCCTGGGTGGGCGTTCCAGGCACATCAGGAGACTAGCAGGCGAGCCAGAGGTTGAGGCCCGTAGACCAGGCGTGCTGGCAGGTATCTGTGCGCAAAGCCTAGCAAACGAGTTCAGACCGCCCGCCCAACTTGCAGGCCAGCCCGTGTGCCCAAGGCCTGGCGTACAAGCTACTTGCACCACATCCAGAAGGGCCCAAGGTGCTGGATACGCAAGGGAAGCTTCTGGAAGCAGGCACGATCAGCAGCATCCTGGCAGATTTGGTTGACCTTGAAAATTAGGAGTTAGCATCCTGATTAATTGTAATCTGTATAATCCCATGATTTTAGCCTTTATTCTAGGGATTTGCCATTAAGTGTAAGCTGGAGCCTCAACTATAAATAGAGGGCTGCTCCACCTTCATTGGTACACCATCAAACACTTCTGTTTCAGTGAATACAAGAGCATTTCCAGAATTCTGCCTTCGTATCATGTTTCTTTTTAACTTGTGTAATCAGCCCTTCCCGTTGTTCTAGTGTCTGCACGATTGTGTTTTAGGCTAACTTAGGCATAAAGGAGGAGATTTCAAGCCTAAGGTCGCACGGATTCTGAGTCTAAGGTCGGAGCCCGTGACAGTTGGTATCAAAGCAAGTTCGATTCTGCGTGTTTGTGTTGTGCAGGTTAGATCGTGATTAAGGAGATGGCATCCCAAAGCGACGTTGCTAGCCAACAACTAGAGGCCCAGGAGCATGGGTGTGGAAGAGGCAAGAAAGCCAGTTCTAGAGATATCTGGTCTACCATGGATGGTAGGCTGGCCAAGGTGGAGGTGACCATGGGCGACATGGGGGAGAAGCTTGAGGAAGTAGAGACTCACATTGCATCGCTAGACTCCATGGGGTAGGAGATCCAAAGTGAGCTGGAAGCTACTCTCAACAAAGGCTTGGACGTGTTCACCAAAAAGAATCAGACCTTGGAGGCTGAAGTGCGGACCTTACGCGATGGCATGGAGGCCATGCGCCAGCGGATGGAGGAGATTACCAATGAGCTCGTTACTTGCAAGACTGCCATTGAGAATGGCATGTTTGCTGGAGTGTCCAAATCCAGATTGGATGTCCCTAAGCCTAAGGAGTTCAAGGGGACTAGGGCGGCTAAGGAAGTAGACAACTACCTTTGGGGTATGGAGCAGTACTTCCAGGCCATAGGCATGCAAGATGAGGTGATAAAGGTAAGCACCATTACTATGTATCTCACTGATGTAGCCTTATCGTGGTAGAGGCGCAGGTGTGATGATATAAGGCATGGGAGTGCCAAGATTGGAACCTGGGTAGAGTTCCAAAAGGAGTTCAGAGAACAATTTTACCCGGAGTATGCCGATGATGAGGCGCGGGCAAAGTTACGTAGGCTGAGCCAGTAAGGGGACATAAGGGAGCATGTCCAAAAATTCTCTGAACTAATGCTACAGATCTCGGATCTAGGCAAGAAGGATGCCTTCTTTGCTTTCATGGATGGGTTGAAGCTATGGGTGAAGCATGAGCTACAAAGGAGAGGAGTTCATGACTTGGCTAAAGCCATGACTACTGCAGAGGCCTTGATAGAGTTCAAGCCTCTGAACAAGTTCGAGTTTTCCAAGCCCAAGAGTAAGGGCAGGGACGATAGGGATCGAAAGAAGCAGTCCAAGGGGAAGGACTGTGACTAGGAGTCCAAAGATGGAGATCGAGACCGTTCAACCAAGGATGGTGAGAGGAAGCCACCAACAGGCAAGTGGAAAGCAAAAGGGGACCGAGAGCCACTAGCATGCTACCTATGTGGAGGGAGCCACATAGCATGCAATTGCCCGTAGAAAGGCAAGCTAGCTGCTGTAGACAAAGAGTCTGACGAGGAGCCAGAGTCAGGGGCAGCAAAGCTTGGGTCGTTGGTGCTCAATGCTGTCCAGAGTAAGAGGAGCCCCAAGCCAAAGGGCTTGATGTTTACGAATCTAATGGTTGCGGGTCAAAAGGTGAACGCACTAGTGGACACAGGTGCCTCATATCTTTTTATTTCAGGTGATAGAGCCCGGAAGCTCAGACTGAAGGTGCAAAAAGGGACTGGTACCATTAAGACTATGAACTCCAAGGAAGTTCCAGCCATTGAAGTAGCATGTGGAGTGGAGTTACAGCTTGGAGACTGGAAAGGCAAGGAGACCATTGAGGTAATACCCCTTGACGACTATGAGTTTGTGATTGGGTTGGATTTCCTTGTTCGGATTAATGCCCTCCTTGTGCCTTTTACCGATTGCGTTTGCATCTTGGATGCACGGTGCCAATGCCTTGTGCCATTGAGGAGAGGGTCTGGAGTTAAGTCGTGGGTGGTGTCAGCCATCCAATTTGCCAAGGCGGTAAGCAAACAAGAAGACACCTTCTTGGCAGCCCTGAAATATGATGAGCCAAGGGAGAAGGAGACCGAGTCACCCTTGGAGGTGCTAAAGGTGTTGAAGACCTTTAGTGATGTGATGGCCGCAAAGCTGTCTAGCAAGCTACCACCTAAGAGGGAGGTGGACCTTAAGATCGAGCTGGTGTCCGAGGCCAAGCCACCAGCTAGAGCCCCTTATCGAATGTCTCCACCAGAGTTGGAGGAGTTGAGGAAGCAGCTCAAAGAGTTAGTTGATGCTGGCTTCATCACGCCATCGAAGGCACCCTATGGTGCATCGGTTCTATTCCAACGCAAGCATGATGGGTCGTTGCGGCTATGCATAGACTACCGGGCTTTGAACAAGCTGACCATCAAGAACAAGTACCCCATCCCACTCATTGCAGACTTGTTCGATCAACTTGGGAGCACAAGGTGGTTTACCAAGCTGGGTTTGAGGTCGGGCTACTATCAAGTCAGGATCGCGGAGGGAGATGAGCCAAAGATAGCATGTGTCACTCGGTATGGTTCGTATGAGTTCTTGGTGATGCCTTTCGGACTCATGAATGCCCCAGCAACATTCTGCACCCTTATGAACAAGGTATTTCAATCATTCTTTGATCGGTTTGTTGTGGTTTATTTGGATGACATTGTGATCTACAGCCAGACTTTGGGAGAGCATGTAGACCACTTGAGACAGGTGTTCGAGGTGTTGTGGGTGCACAAGCTGTCTGTCAAGAGGGAGAAGTGCTCATTCGCCCAGTAGGAGATCCCATTCCTTGGCCACATAGTGGGAGATGGCAAGATACGCATGGATGAAGGCAAGATACACGCCATCCTAGAGTGGCAACCGCCAGCCAAGGTCACTGAGTTGAGATCGTTCCTTGGGCTGGTTAACTACTATAGGCGCTTCATCAAAGGTCACTCAGCAATAGCCACGCCATTGACTGACTTGCTCAAGAAAGGGGGAGCATGGGAATGGAGCGCAGGGTGCCAGGAAGCCTTTGACAGGTTGAAGCGGGCTGTGACCGAGGAGCCAGTCTTGGCCTTGCCAGACCATGCCAAGCCATATGAGGTGCATACAGATGCATCAGACTTTGCCATAGGGGGCGTGTTGATGCATGAGGGACATCCAGTCACGTTCAAGAGTAGGAAGCTGAATGAGACTGAATGCAAGTACATAGTCCAAGAGAAGGAGATGACTGCAGTGGTGCACTGCTTGTGCACTTGGTGCCATTACCTGTTGGGGTCAACGTTCGTGCTGAGGACGGACAATGTGGCGACCAGCTACTTCTAGACGCAGAAGAAGCTGTCCCCCAAGCAGGCGAGATGGCAAGATTTTCTTACGAAATTTGACTTTCAGATGGAGTACAAGCCGGGACGGGCGAACCTAGTGGCAGACGCCCTGAGTATGAAGGCTAATCTTGCTGCCATTAGCCAACCAGAGGGGTCACTAGTGCTGCGCATCAAGGAGGGACTTGTGCATGATCCTACAGCTAAGGCTTTGATAGAGTATGCCCAGTAAGGTAAGACTAGGCGATTTTGGTTGCAGGATGGCTTGCTGTACACCAGGGGCAGTAGACTATTTGTGCCGTAGCACGGGAAGCTTTGTAAGGAAGTTTTGCAAGAATGTCATGATTCAAGGTGGGCTGGACACCCAGGAGTGAGCCGTACCTTGGCACTGATCGAGGACCGATACTATTGGCCGTACATGAGGGACGATGTGGAGGCCTATGTGAAGACTTGTCTTGTGTGCCAATAGGACAAGGTGGAGCTCAAGAAACCAGGCGGTCTCTTGGAGCCATTGCCAGTGCCAGAGCAACCATGGGAGAGTGTTTCTCTGGACTTTATAGTCGGTCTACCCAAAGCAGAAGGGTTTGGAAGCATCATGGTAGTGGTGGATAGGTTTTCAAAGTATGGAGTCTTCATTCCAGCAACCAAGGAGTGCCCAGCCGAGGAGGTAGCTCGATTGTTCCTGAAGAACATGGTTAAGTACTAGGGAGTGCCGAGGACCATTGTTAGTGATCGGGACGGGCGGTTCACGGGCAGGTTCTGGACTGAGTTGTTCAAGCTGTTGGGGTCAAACTTGAACTTTTCCACCAGCATGCATCCGTAGACTGATGGGCAAACAGAACGAGTGAATGGACTATTGGAGGTCTACCTCAAGCACTATATAAGTGCCACACAAAGGGACTGGCCAAAGTTACCAGAGCCCATTTGAGGTTGTGACATGGCAACAACCACTAACGCCCGATTCGATTGCTACAGGTTATACAGGGCCGAATCCAGCAGTATACAAGTTTGCCAAGGCATGGCAGGAGCAAACTAACTTGGCCAGAGTTTGTCTACACAAGGCGGCCAAGAGGTCGAAGAAGTGGGCAAACCAAAATAGGCGGGACGTGCAGTTCCAGGTTGGAGACTTGGTGTTGGTGAAGCTGCATCCCATTGTGCACCATAGGGGGCTGCACAAAGGCCTAGTTCGGAGGTATGAGGGACCTTTTCGAGTAGTCAAAAGGGTAGGCAAGGTTGCCTACAAGATGGATATGCCACCCAAGCCGAGGGTACACTCGGTGTTCCATATGAGCATGCTCAAGCCATTCCATGAGGATGAGGGAGATCCAGGATAGGCAGAGTCAAAGTGTGCCCCATTGGGAGTAAGGGCCTCATATAAAAAGGAGGTCCACAGCATCACAGCTGATCGGTAGGTGAGATGGAAGAACTATCAGCCAAGACATGAGTACTTGGTGAACTGGAAGGGACTTCCAGATAGTGAGGTGAGCTGAGAACCAGTTGAGCATTTCCAGAATTTTGCCTTCTTATCCTGTTTCTCTTTAACTCGCGTAATTAGCCCTTCCCGTTGTTCTAGTGTCCGCACGCTTGTGTTTTAGGCTGACTTAGGCATAAAGGAGGAGATTCCAAGCCTAAGGCCGCACGAATTTTGAGTCTAAGGTCAGAGCCCATGACACAAGTACCAGCACCCATCGCACATCATACGCGCACACCCCCCCAATCACCGAAACCCCAATGCCACCCGTCAGGTTCTCAGGCGATGCTTCGACGATGGCGAAAACAAATGCGGCACCAGCACATGCCCGAGCCCAGCATGTGCTACCTCAACCCTCGGTTCGGTCCGATCTTAGACTGAGAATGAACTCCGTATGCTTAGATCGAGAATGAACTCCGTATGTCTAAGTCAACCCATGAAATGAGCGTACGGGCGCTCAGCCGACCAGAGGGGCAGGATGCGCAAGCCGAGGATCAGTCGGGTCCCCTTCTGTGTGCTGTCGATCCTGCTGCCGCAACCCTCAGCCAGTCCAATCTTAGACTGGGAATGAACTCCGTATGCCTAAGCCAACTGACGAAACGAGCGGGCTGAGTGGGCACTATGCCAGCTAGAGAGGCGGGATGCACAAGCCATGGATCGATAGGGTGGTAGGTGGATTTAGGCACATCTTCAAATTTTTGCCTTTCCAATGCCATTTTTATGGCTTGTAGATTCATACAATGGTCCCTTAAGCCTTCATGTGAAGTTTCATGGCAAGACGACTCATTTTCTATTTTTCATGATTTTCGAAACTTTTTACGGTTTGGGATTTTTAAAAATTTTTTTAGAAGGAATTTTGGCCCCAAACTTGGTAGACGTGATCCTTGTATTTTTGTTGGCACACACAAAAATATTCAGCTAAAAACTCAAAGTGTACAAGATTTTGTGACCATTTGAAAAAAGTGTCCCCATTTCAAACTCTTTAATGGCTACTGGCAGCAAACCTGTAAAATCTCAAATGCTCTTTAAGGGGGTGTGAGTTCTCGAGGTTTGATGAGGGATAGGGGGCCAATATAAGAGCCAGGTACCAGCAGCCATCACACATCATGTGCACACACCCCCCAACCCCCCCAATCGCCGAAACCCCAATGCCGCCGGTCAGGTTCTCCGGTGATGGTGTCCCGGGCGAAAAAAATGTGGCACTAGCACATGCCCGAGCTTAGCTTGTGCTGCCGCCACCCTCGGTCCGATCCGATCTTAGACTGTGAATGAACTCCGTATGCCTAAGTCAACCCATGAAATGAGCATGCAGACGCTCAGTCGGCCAGAGGGGCAGGATGCGTAAGTCGAGGATCGGTCGGGTCCCCCTCTACGTGCTGCCGATCCTGCTACCCTCAGTCCGATTCGATCTTAGACTGGGAATGAACTCCGTATGCTTAGACTGGGAATGAACTCTGTATAACTAAGTCAACCCATGAAACGAGCATGCGGGCGCTCAGCCGGCCAGAGGGGTAGGATGCGCAAGCTGGGGATCGGTCGGGTCTCCCTCTGCGTGCTACCGATCCTGCTGCCGCAACCCTCGGTCTGATCTGATCTTAGACTGGGAATGAACTTTGTATGCTTAGACTGGGAATGAACTCCGTATGCCTAAGTCAACCCACGAAACGAGCATGTGGGCACTCAGCCGGCCAGAGGGGTAGGATGCGTAAGCCGGGGATCGATCGGGTCCCCCTCTGCGTGCTGTCGATCCTGCCACCCTCGGTTTAGTCGGATCTTAGACTAGAAATGAACTCCGTATGCTTAGATTGGAAATGAACTCCGTATAAATAAGTCAACCCACGAAACGAGCGTGCGGGCGCTCAGCCAGCCAGAGGGGCAGGATGCGCAAGCCAGGGATCGGCCGGGTCTCCCTCTCCGTGCTACCGATCCTGGTGCCACAACCCTCAGTCCAGTTTGATCTTAAACTGGATATGAACTCTGTATGCCTAAGCCAACTGACGAAACGAACAGGCGGGCGGGCACTACGTCGGCCAGAGAGGCGGGATGCGCAAGCCGTGGATCGATAGGGTGGTAGGTGGGTTTAGGCACATCTTCATATTTCTGCTGTGCCAATGACATTTTTATGGCTTGTAAATTCATACAATGGTCCCTTAAGCCTTCATGTGAAGTTTCATGGCAGGACGACTGGTTTTCTATTTTTCACGATTTTCAAAACTTTTTATGGTTCGAGATTTTTTAAAATTTTTTTAGATGGATTTTTGGCCCCAAACTTGGTAGACGTGATCCTTGTATTTTTGTTGGTATGCAGAAAAAAAATTTCTCTAAAAACTCAAAGTGTACAAGATTTTGTGACCATTTGAAAACAATGTCCCTATTTCAGACACTTTAATGGCTACTGGTAGCAAACCTGTAAAATCTCAAATGCTCTTTAAGGGGGTATGAGTTCTCAAGGTTTGATGAGGGATAGGGGGCCAATATAAGGCCCAAGTGTCATGCCCTGGTCGGGTGCGCCAGGCACATCAGGCAGACCAGCAGGTGAGCCAGAGGTTGAGGCTCGTAGACCAGGTGTGCTGGCAGGTATCTGTGCGCAAAGCCTAGTAAACGAGTTCAGAATGCCCGCCCAACCTGCAAGCCAGCCCGTGTGCCCAAGGCCTGGTGTACAAGCTGCTCGCACCACATCCAGAAGGGCCCAAGGTGCTGGATACGCAAGGGAAGCTTCTGGAAGCAGGCAGGATCAGCAGCAGCATCCTGATAGATTTGGTTGACCCTGAAAATCAGGAGTTAGCATCCTGATTAATTGTAATCTGTATAATCCCATGATTTTAGCCTTTATTCTAGGGATTTGCCATTAAGTGTAAGCTAGAGCCTCAACTATAAGTAGAGGGCTGGTCCACCTTCATTGGTACACCATCAAACACTTATGTTTCAGTGAATACAAGAGCATTTCCAGAATTCTGCCTTCGTATCCTATTTCTCTTTAACTTGTGTAATCAGCCCTTCCCATTGTTCTAGTGCCCACACGCTTGTGTTTTAGGCTGACTTAGGCATAAAGGAGGAGATTCCAAGCCTAAGGCCACACGGATTCTGAGTCTAAGGTCAGAGCCCGTGATAGTTGGTATGAGAGCAAGTTTGATTTTGCGTGTTTGTGTTGTGCAGGTTAGATCATTTTTAAGGAGATGGCATCCCAAAGCGACGTTGCTAGCCAACAACTAAAGGCCCAGGAGCATGGGCGTGGAAGAGGCAAGAAAGTTAGTTCTAGAGATATCTGGTCTACCATGGACGGTAGGCTGGCCAAGATGGAGGTGACCATGGGCAACATGGGGGAGAAGCTTGAGGAAGTAGAGACTCACATTGCATCGTTAGACTCCATGGGGTAGGAGATCCAAAGTGAGCTGGAAGTTGCTCTCAACAAAGGCTTGGATGTGTTCACCAAAAAGAATCAGACCTTGGAGGCTGAAGTGCAGACCTTGCGCGATGGCATGGAGGCCATGCGCCAATGGATGGAGGAGATTACCAATGAGCTTGTTACTTGCAAGACTGCCGTTGAGAATGGCATGTTTGCTGAAGTGTCCAAATCCAGATTGGATGTCCCTAAGCCTAAGGAGTTTAAGAGGACTAGGGCAGCTAAGGAAGTAGACAACTACCTTTGGGGTATGGAGTAGTACTTCCAGGCCATAGGCATGTAAGACGAGGCGATAAAGGTAAGCACCACTGCTATGTATCTCACTGATGTAGCCTTATTATGATGGAGGCGCAAGTGTGATGATGTAAGGTGTGGGAGCGCCAAGATTGGAACCTGGGCAGAGTTCCAAAAGGAGTTCAGAGAATAATTTTACCCGGAGTATGCTGAGGATGAGACGCAGGCAAAGTTGTGCAGGCTGAGCCAGCAAGGGGACATAAGGGAGTATGACTAGAAATTCTCTGAACTAATGCTATAGATCTCAGATCTAGGTAAGAAAGATGCCTTCTTTGCTTTCATGGATGGGCTGAAGCTGTGGGTGAAGCATGAGCTACAAAGGAGAGGAGTTCATGACTTGGCTAAAGCCATAACTACTGCCGAGGCCTTAATAGAGTTAAAGCCTCTGAACAAGTTTGAGTTTTCCAAGCCCAAGAGTAAGGGCAGGGATGATAGGGACCGAAAGAAGCAGTCCAAAGGGAAGGACTGTGATCGGGAGTCCAAGGATGGAGATCGAGACCGTTCAACCAAGGATGGTGAGAGGAAGCCACCAGCAGGCAAGTGGAAAGCAAAAGGGGACCGAGAGCCACTAGCATGCTACCTATGTGGAGAGAGCCACATAGCATGCAATTGCCCGTAGAAAGGCAAGCTGGCTGCTGTAGACAAAGAGTCTAACGAGGAGCCAGAGTTAGGGGCAGCAAAGCTTGGGTTGTTGCTGCTCAATGCTGTCCAGAGTAAAGGGAGCTGCAAGCCAAAGGGCTTGATGTTTATGGATCTGAAGGTTGCGGGTCAAAAGGTGAATGCACTGGTGGACATAGGTGCCTCACATCTTTTTATTTTAGGTGATAGAGCCCGGAAGCTCGGACTGAAGGTGCAGAAAGGGACTGGTACCATTAAGACGATGAACTCCAATGAAGTTCCAGCCATTGAAGTAGCACGGGGAGTGGAGTTGCAGCTTAGAGACTGGAAAGGCAAGGAGACCAATGAGGTAATACCCCTCGACGACTATGAGTTTGTGATTGGGTTGGATTTCCTTGTTTGGATTAACGCCCTCCTTGTGCCTTTTGCCAATTGTGTTTGCATCGTGGATGCACGGTGCCAACGCCTTATGCCATTGAGGAAAGGGTCTGGAGTTGGGTCGTGGGTGGTGTCAGCCATCCAATTTGCCAAGGCGGTAAGTAGACAAGAAGACACCTTCTTGGCAGCCCTGAAATATGATGAGCCAAGGGAGAAGGAGACTGAGTCACCCTTGGAGGTGCTAAAGGTGTTGAAGACCTTTAGTGATATGATGGCCGCAAAGCTGCCTAGCAAGCTACCACCTAAGAGGGAGGTGGACCACAAGATAAAGCTGGTGTACGAGGCGAAGCCACCAGCTAGAGCCCCTTACCGAATGTCTCCACCAGAGTTGGAGAAGTTGAGGAAGTAGCTCAAAGAGTTAGTTGATGCTGGCTTCATCAGGCCATCAAAGGCACCCTATGGTGCACCGGTTCTATTCCAGCGCAAGCATGATGGGTCGTTGCGGCTATGCATAGACTATCGAGCTTTGAACAAGTTGACCATCAAGAACAAGTACCCCATCCCACTCATTGTAGACTTGTTCGATCAACTTGGGAGCGCAAGGTGGTTTACTAAGCTAGATTTGAGGTCGGGCTACTATCAAGTCAGGATCACAGAGGGAGATGAGCCAAAGATAGCATGTGTCACTCAATATGGTTCGTATGAGTTCTTGGTGATGCCTTTCGGACTCATGAATGCCCCAGCAACATTCTGCACCCTTATGAACAAGGTATTTCAGTCATTCCTTGATCGGTTTGTTGTGGTTTATTTGGATGACATTGTGATCTATGTAGACCACTTGAGACAGGTGTTCGAGGTGTTATGGGCGCACAAACTGTTTGTCAAGAGGGAGAAGTGCTCATTCGCCTAGTAGGAGATCCCATTCCTTGGCCACATAGTGGGAGGTGGCAGGATACGTATGGATGAAGGCAAGATACATGCCATTCTGGAGTGGCAACCGCTAGCCAAGGTCACTGAGTTGAGATCGTTCCTTGGGCTGGTTAACTACTATAGGCGCTTCATCAAAGGTCACTTAGCAATAGCCACGCCATTGACTGACTTGCTCAAGAAAGGGAGAGCATGGAAGTGGAGCGCAGGGTGCCAGGAAGCCTTTGATAGGTTGAAGCGGGCTATGACCAAGGAGCCAGTCTTGGCCTTGCCAGACCATGCCAAGCCATATGACGTGCATACGAATGCATCAGACTTTGCCATAGGGGGCGTGTTGATGCATGAGGGACATCCAGTCGCGTTCGAGAGCATAAAGCTGAATGAGACTGAATGCAAGTACACGGTCCAAGAGAAAGAGATGACTATAGTGGTGCACTGCTTGCGCACTTAGCGCCATTACCTGTTGGGGTCGAGGTTTGTGGTGAGGATGGACAATGTGGCAAGCAGCTACTTCCAGACGCGGAGGAAGTTGTCCCCCAAGAAGGCGAGATGGCGAGATTTTCTTGTGGAATTTGACTTTCAGATGGAGTACAAGTCGAGATGGGCGAACCTAGTGGCAGACGCCCTGAGCAGGAAGGCTAATCTTGCTGCCATTAGCCAACCAGAGGGGTCACTGGTGCCACGCATTAAGGAGGGACTTACGCATGATCCTACAGCCAAGGCTTTGATAGAGTATGACCAGTAAGGTAAGACTAGGCGGTTTTGGTTGCAGGATAGCTTGCTGTACACCAGGGGTAGTAGACTATTTGTGCCGTAGCACGGGAAGCTTCGCAAGGAAATTTTGCAAGAATGTCATGATTCAAGGTGGGTTGGACACCCAGGAGTGAGCCGTACCTTGGCACTGATAGAGGACCGGTACTACTGGCCGCACATGAGGGATGATGTGGAGGCCTATGTGAAGATTTGTCTTGTGTGCCAACAGGACAAAGTGGAGCTCAAGAAACCAGGCGGTCTCTTAGAGCCATTGCCAGTGCCAGAGCAACCATGGGAGAGTGTTTCTCTGGACTTTATAGTCGGTCTACCCAAAGCAGAAGGGTTTCGAAGCATCATGGTAGTGGTGGATAGGTTTTCAAAGTATGGAATCTTCATTCCAGCAACCAAGGAGTGCCCAGCCGAGGAGGTAGCTCGATTGTTCCTGAAGAACATGGTTAAGTACTAGGGAGTGCCGAGGACCATTGTTAGTGATCGAGACGGGCGATTCACGGGTAGGTTCTAGATTGAGTTGTTCAAGCTGTTGGGGTCAGACTTGAACTTTTCCACCAGCATGCATCTACAGACTGATGGGCAAACAGAACGAGTGAATGGACTATTGGAGGTGTACCTCAAGCACTATATGAGTGCCACACAAAGGGACTGGCCAAAGCTGCTAGATATTGCACAGTTTTCCTATAACTTGCAAAGGAGCGAGGCAACGAACCAGAGCCCATTTGAGGTTGTGACTGTGCCAAATCCAGCAGCATACAAGTTTGCCAAGGCATGGCAGGAGCAAACTAACTTGGCCAGAGTTTGTCTACACAAGGCGGCCAAGAGGTCGAAGAAGTGGGTAGACCAGAATAGGAGGGACGTGCAGTTCCAGGTTGGAGACTTGGTGTTGGTGAAGCTACATCCCATTGTGCACCATAGGAGGCTGCACAAAGGTCTAGTCCGGAGGTATGAGGGACCTTTTCGAGTAGTCAAGATGGTAGGCAAGGTTGCCTATAAGATGGATATGCCACCCAAGCTGAGGGTACACTCAGTGTTCCATATGAGCATGCTCAAGCCGTTCCATAAGGATAAGGGAGATCCAGGATAGGCAGAGTCAAAGCGTGCCCCATTGGGAGTAAGGGCCTCATATAAGAAGGAGGTCCACAGCATCATAGCTGATCGGTAGGTGAGACGAAAGAACTATCAGCCAAGACATGAGTACTTGGTAGTTGGAAGGGACTTCCAGATAGTGAGGTGAACTGGGAACCAGTAGAGGACTTATGGCAGTTCGGGGACCAGAACAGGTAGTACCATACAGAAGACGTAACGAGGGCATTCCGCAATCAGGTGGGGGAGAATGTCACACCCTGGGCGGGCGCAGCAGGCACATCAGGCAAACCAACAGATGAGCCAGAGGTTGAGGCCTGTAAACCAGGCATGCTGGCGGGTATCTGTGCGCAAAGCCTAGCAAACGAGTTCAGAACGCCCGCCCAACTTGCAGGCCAGCCCGTGAGACCAAGGCTTGGCATACAAGCTGCCCACCCCACATCCAGAAGGGCCCAAGGTGCTAGATATGCAAGGGAAGCTTTTGGAAGCAGGCATGATTAGCAGCAGCATCCTGGCAGATTTGGTTGACCCTGAAAATCAGAAGTTAGCATCCTGATTGATTGTAATCAGTATAATCCCATGATTTTAGCCTTTATTCTTGGGATTTGCGATTAAGTGTAAGTTGGAGCCTTAACTCTAAATAGAGGGCTGCTCCACCCTCATTGGTACACCATCAAACACTTTTATTTTAGTGAATACAAGAGCATTTCTAGAATTCTGCCTTCTTATCCTGTTTCTCTTTAACTCACGAAATCAGCCCTTCCCGTTGTTCTAGTGTCCGTACGCTTGTGTTTTAGGTTGACTTAGGCATAAAGAAGGAGATTCCAAGCCTAAGGCCGCACGGATTCTGAGTCTAAGGTCGGAGCCTGTGACACAAGTACCAGCACCCATCGCACATCATGCACGCACACGCCCCCTAGCCCCCCCAATCGTCGGAACCCCAATGCCGCCAGTTAGGTTCTCAAGCGATGCTCCAGTGATGGTGCCCCGACCAAAAACAAATGCAGCACCAGCACATGCCCGAGCCGAGCATATGCTATCGCAACCCTCGGTCCGGTCTGATCTTAGACTGAGAATGAACTCTGTATATGTAGATCAAGAATGAACTCCGTATGCCTAAGTCAACCCATGAAATGAGCGTACGGGCGCTCAGCCGACCAGAGGGGTAGGATGCGTAAGTCGAGGATCAGCCAAGTCCCCTTCTGCGTGCTGTCGATCCTGCTATCATAACCCTCGATCCAGTCCGATCTTATACTAGGAATGAACTCCGTATGCCTAAGCCAACCGACGAAACGAGCGAACGGGTGGGCACTACGCCAGCCATAGAGACGGGATGCCCAAGCCGTGGATCGATAAGGTGGTAGGTGGATTTAGGCACATCTTCATATTTCTACCGTGCTAATGCCATTTTTATGGCTTGTAGATTCAAACAATGGTCCCTTAAGCCTTCATGTGAAGTTTCATGGCAAGACGACTCATTTTCGATTTTTCATGATTTTTGAAACTTTTTACGGTTCAGGATTTTTTAAAATTTTTTTAGAAGGATTTTTGGCCCCAAACTTGGTAGACCTGATCCTTGTATTTTTTTTGGCACGCATAAAAACATTCAGCTAAAAACTCAAAGTGTACAAGATTTTGTGACCATTAGAAAAAAGTATCCCCATTTCAAACACTTTAATGGCTACTGGCAGCAAACCTGTAAAATCTCAAATGCTCTTTAAGGGGGTGTGAGTTCTCGAGGTTTGATGAGGGATAGGGGGCCAATATAAGGGCCAATTACCAGCACCCATCGCACATCATGTGCGCACACCCCCCGGCCCCCCCAATCGTCGGAACCCCGATGCCGCTGATAAGGTTCTCCGATGATGCTCTGGTGATGGTGCCCTAGGCGAAAAAAAATACGGCACCAGCACATGCCCTAGCCCATCATGTGTTACCGCAACCTTCAGTCTGGTTTGATCTTAGACTGGGAATAAACTCTGCATGCTTAGACTGGGAATGAACTCCGTATGCCTAAGTCAACCCACGAAATGAGCGTGCGAGTGCTCAGTCGGCCAAAGGGGTAGGATGCGCAAGTTGAGGATCAATCGGGTCCCCCTCTAGATGCTTTCGATCCTGCTACCCTCGGTCTGATCTGATTTTAGACTGGGAATGAACTCCATATGCTTAGACTGGGAATGAACTCCGTATAACTAAGTCAACCCACGAAACGAGCGTGCGGGCACTCAGCCGGCCAGTGAGGCAGGATGCGCAAGCCGAGGATCGGTCGGGTCTCCCTCTGCGTGCTATCGATCTTGCTGCCACAACCCTCAGTCTGGTCTGATCTTAGACTGGGAATGAACTCCGTATGCCGAAGCCAACCGATGAAACGAGCGGACGGGTAGGCACTACGTCGGCCAAAGAGACGGGATGCGCAAGCCGTGGATCGAGAGGGTGATAGGTGGGTTTAGGCATATCTTCATATTTTTGCCATGCCACTGCCATTTTTATGGCTTGTAAATTCATACAATGGTCTCTTAAGCCTTCATGTGATGTTTCATGGCAACACGACTCGTTTTCTATTTTTCATGATTTTTGAAACTTTTTATGGTTCGGGATTTTTTAAAATTTTTTTAGAAGGAGTTTTGGCCCCAACCTTGGTATTTTTTTGGGGGTGCAAAAAAAAAATTGAGCTAAAAACTCGAAGTGTACAAGATTTTTTGACCCTTTGAAAAAAGTGTCCCCATTTCAGACATTTTAATGGCCACTAGCAGCGAACCTGTAAAATCTCAAATGCTCTTTAAGGGGGTGTGAGTTCTTGAGGTTTGGTGAGGGATAGGGGACCAATATAAGGGCCAAGTACGAGCACCCATCACGCATCATGTGCGCACACCCCCCGGCCCCCCAATCACCGGAACCGTAATGCTGTCGGATAGGTTCTCCGATGATGCTCTGACGATGGTGCCCCCAGCATATGCTGCTGCAACCCTTGGTCCGATCTGATCTTAGGCTGGGAATGGACACAGTATGCTTAGACTGGGAATGGACACAGTATGCTTAGACTGGGAATGAACTCCGTATGCCTAAGTCAACACACAAAATGAGCGTGCGGGCACTAAGCCGACCAGAGGGCCAGGATACGGAAGCTGTGGATCGATTGGGTCCCCATCTGCGTGCTGTCGATCCTGCTACCCTCGGTCCGGTCTGATCTTATACTGGGAATGAACTCCATATGCTTAGACTAGGAATGAACTCTGTATAACTAAGTCAACCCACGAAACGACCATTCAGGGGCTCAGCCGACCAGAGGGGCAGGATGCGTAAGCTGGGGATCGGTTGGGTCTCCCTTTACGTGCTGCCGATCTTGCTACCGCAACCCTTGGTTCGATCTGATCTTAGACTGGGAATGAACTCCGTATGCCTAAGCCAATCGATGAAACGAGCGGGCGGGCAGGCACTACGACGGCCAGAGAGGCGGGATGCGCATGCCGTGGATCAATAGGGTGGTAGGTGGGTTTAGGCACATCTTTATTTTTCTTCCATGCCAATGCCATTTTTATGGCTTGTAAATTCATACAATGGTCCCTTAAGCCTTCATGTGAAGTTTCATGGCAAGACGACTAGTTTTCTATTTTTCACGATTTTAAAACTATTTACAGTTCGAGATTTTTTAAAATTTTTTTAGGAGTTTTGGCCCCAAACTTGGTACACGTGATCCTTGTATTTTTTTTGGCTTGCACAAAACAATTCAGCCAAAAACTTGAAGTGTACAAGATTTTGTCACCATTTGAAAAAGTATCCCCATTTCAGACACTTTAATGGCTACTGGTAGCAAACTTGTAAAATCTCAAATGCTCTTTAAAGGGGTGTGAGTTCTCCAGGTTTGATGAGGGATGGGGGGCCAATATAAGGGCTAAGTACCAGCACCCATCGCACATCATGTGCGTACACCGCCCCCGGCCCCCCTCAATCACCGAAACCTTGATGCCGTCGATCAGGTTCTCCAGTGATGCTCCAACGATGGTGCCCCGGGCGAAAAAAAATGTGACACCAGCACATGCCCGAGCCTAGCATGTGCTGCCACAACCTTCAGCCTGATCCAATCTTAGACTGGGAATGAACTTCGTATGCCTAAGTCAACCCATAAAACGGCTGTACGAGCGCTCAGCCGGCCAGAGGGGTAGGATGCACAAGTCGAGGATCGATCGGGTCCCCCTCTACGTGCTACCGATCCTACTAGCCTCTGTCCGATCTGATCTTAGACTGGGAATGAACTTCATATGCTTAGACTGAGAATGAAGTCCGTATAACTAAGTCAACCCACGAAATGAGGGTGCGGGTGCTCAACCGACCAGAGGGGCATGATGCGCAAAGCCGAAGATCGGTCAGGTCTCCCTCTGGATGCTGCCAATCTTGCTATTGCAACACTCAGTCTGGTCCGATCTTAGATTGGGAATGAAGTTCGTATGCCTAAGCCAACTGATGAAACGAGCGGGTGGGCGGGCACTACGTCAGCCAGAGAGGCGGGATGCGCAAGCCGTGGATCGAGAGGGTGGTAGGTTGGTTTAGGCACATCTTCATATTTTTGCCGTGCCAATGCCATTTTTATAGCTCATAAATTCATACAATGGTCCCTTAAGCCTTCATGTGAAGTTTCATGGCAAGACGACTCGTTTTCTATTTTTCATGATTTTCTAAACTTTTTACAGTTGGGGATTTTTTAAAACTTTTTTAGAAGGAGTTTTGGCCCCAAACTTGGTAGACGTGATCCTTGTATTTTTGTTGGCATGCACAAAAAAATTCAGCTAAAAACTCGAAGTGTACAAGATTTTGTGACCATTTCAAAAAAGTGTCCCCATTTCAGACATTTTAATAGCTACTGGCAGCAAACCTGTAAAATCTAAAATGCTCTTTAAGGGGGTGTTAGTTCTCAAGGTTTGATCAGGGATACGGGGCCAATATAAGGGCAAGTACCAACACCCATCGCACATCATGTGCGCCACCCCCCGACCCCCCAATCGCTGGAACCCTAATGCCACCGATCAGGTTCTCCGGCGATGCTCCGACGAGGGTGCCCCGGAAGAAAAAAAATACGACACCAGCACATGCCCAAGCCTAGCATGTGCAGCTGCAACCTTTGGTTTGGTCCGATCTTAGACTGAGAATGAACTCCGTATGCTTAGACTGGGAATGAACTCCGTATAACTAAGTCAACCCATGAAACGAGCGTGCAGGCGCTCAACCAGCCAGAGGGGCAGGATGCACAAGCCAGGGATCAGTCGGGTCTCCCTCTGGGTGCTGCCAATCTTGCTACGCTTGGTCTGGTCTGATCTTAGACTGGCAATGAACTCCGTATGCTTAGACTGGGAATAAACTTCGTATAACTAAGTCAACCCACGAAACGAGTGTGCGGGCACTCAGTCGCCCAGAGGGGCAGGATGCGTAAGCTGGGGATCGATCGGGTCTCCCTCTTTGTGTTGTTGATCCTGCTACTGCAACCCTTGGTCCGGTCCAATCTTAGACTGGGAATCAACTCCGTATGCCTAAGCCAACCACGAAACGAGCAGGCGGGCAGGCACTACGCCGGCCAGAGAGACTGGATGCGCAAGTCGTGGATCGATAGGGTGGTAGGTGGGTTTTGGCACATCTTCATATTTCTACTGTGCCAATGCCATTTTTATGGCTTGTAAATTCATACAATGGTCCCTTAAGCCTTCATGTGAAGTTCCATGGCAAGATGACTTGTTTTCTATTTTAAACGATTTTTGAAACTTTTTACGGTTTAGGATTTTTTAAAATTTTTTTAAAAGGAGTTTCGGCCCTAAACTTGGTAGACGTGATCCTTGTATTTTTGTTGGCATGCACAAAAAAATTTAGCTAAAAGCTCGAAGTCTACAAGATTTTGTGACCATTTGAAAAAAATGTGCCCATTTCAGGCACTTTAATTGCTACTGGCAACAAACCTGTAAAATCTCAAATGCTCTTTAAGGGGGTGTGAGTTCTCGAGGTTTGATGGGGGATAGGGGGCCAATATAAGGGCCAAGTACCAGCACCCATCACACATCATGTGCGCACACCCCCCTGACCCCCCCAATCGTCGAAACCCCATGCCGTCGATCAGGTTTTCCGACGATGCTCCGGCTATGGTGCCTTGGGCGAAAAAAATACGGCACCAGCGCATGCCTGAGCCTAGCCTCTATTGTCGCAACCCTCGGCCCAGTTTGATCTTAGACTGGGAATGAACACTGTATGCTTAGACTGGGAATGAACTCCGTATGCCGAAGTCAACCCACGAAACGAGCGTACAGGCGCTCAGCCACGCAGAGGGGCAGGATGCGCAAGCCGGGGATCGATCGGGTCCCCCTCTGCATGCTACTGATTTTGCTACCCTCGGTCTGGTCTGATCTTAGACTGGGAATGAACTTTGTATGCTTAGACTGGGAATGAACTCCGTATAAATATGTCAACCCACGAAACGAGCGTGCGGGGGCTCAGCAGGCCAGAGGGACAGGATGCACAAGCCGGGGATTGGTCGGTTCACCCTCTACGTGCTACCAATCCTGTTGCTGTAACCCTCAGTCCGGTCTAATCTTAGACTGGGAATGAACTTCGTATGCCTAAGCCAACCGACGAGCGGGCGGGCTCTACGTCGGCCAGAGAGGCAGGATGCGCAAGCCATGGATCGATAGGTTGGTAGGTGGGTTTAGGCACATCTTCATATTTCTGCCATGCCAATGCCCTTTTTATGGCTTGTAAATTCACATAATGGTCCCTTAAGCCTTCATGTGAGGTTTCATGGCAAGACAACTTGTTTTCTATTTTTCATGATTCTCGAAACTTTTTAGGGTTCGGGATTTTTTAAAATTTTTTTAGAAGGAGTTTTGGCCCCAAACTTTGTAGACGTGATACGTGTATATTTTTTGGCATGCACAAAAAATTTCAGCTGAAAACTCGAAGTGTATAAGATTTTGTGACAATTTGAAAAAAGTGTCCCCATTTCAGACATTTTAATGGCTACTGGCAGCAAACCTGTAAAATCTCAAATGCTCTTTCAGGGGGTGTGAGTTCTCGAGGTTTGATGAGGGATAGGGGGCCAATATAAGGACCAAGTACAAGCACCCATTGCACATCATGTGTGCACACCCCCCGACCCCCCAATCGTCAGAACCCTAATGTCGTCGGACAGGTTCTCCGACGATGCTCCGACGATAGTGCCCCAGGCGAAAAAAAATGTGGCATCAGCACATGCCCAAGCAGAGCATGTGCTGCCGTAACCTTTGGTGTGATCTGATCTTAGACTGGGAATGAACACCGTATGCTTAGACTGGGAATGAACTCCGTATGCCGAAGTCAACCCACGAAACGAGCGTGCGGGCGCTCAATCGCGGAGAGGGGCAGGATACGCAAGCCGGGGATCGGTCGGGTCCCCCTCTGCATGCTGCAAATTTTGCTACCCTCGGTCTGGTTTGATCTTAGACTGGGAATGAACTTTGTATGCTTAGACTAGGAATGAACTCCGTATAAATATGTCAACCCACGAAATGAGCGTGCGGGGGCTCAGTAGGCCAGAGGGGCAGGATGCACAAGCTGGGGATTGGTCGATTCTCCTCGATGTGCTACCAATCCTGTTGCTGTAACCCTCAGTTTGGTCTAATCTTAGACTGGGAATGAACTCCGTATGCCTAAGCCAACCGACGAAATGAGCGAGCGGGAGGGCTCTACGCCGGCCAGAGAGGCGGGATGCGCAAGCCGTGGATCGATAGGTTGGTAGGTGGGTTTAGGTAAATCTTCATATTTTTGCCATGCCAATGCCATTTTTCTGGCTTGTAAATTCACATAATGGTCCCTTAAGCCTTCATGTGAGGTTTCATGGCAAGACGACTTGTTTTCTATTTTTCATGATTCTCGAAACTTTTTAGGGTTCGAGATTTTTTAAAATTTTTTTAGAAGGATTTTTGGCCCCAAACTTTGTAGACGTGATACTTGTATTTTTGTTGGCATGCAAAAAAAATTTCAGCTGAAAACTCGAAGTGTACAAGATTTTGTGACTATTTGAAAAAAGTGTCCCCATTTCAGACACTTTAATAGCTACTGGCAGCAAACCTGTAAAATCTCAAATGCTCTTTAAGGGGGTGTGAGTTCTCAAGGTTTGATGAGGGATAGGGGACCAATATAAGGACCAAGTACCAGCACCCATCGCACATCATGTGTGCACACCCCCCGACCCCCCAATCGTCTGAACCCTAATGTCGTCGGTCAGGTTCTCCGACGATGCTCCGGCGATGGTGCCCCAGGCAAAAAAAAATGTGGCATCAGCACATGCCCGAGCAGAGCATGTGCTGCCACAACCTTTGGTCTGATCTGATCTTAGACTGGGAATGAACTCCGTATGCCTAAGTCAACCCACGAAACGAGTGTGCAGGCGCTCAACTGGCCAGAGGGGCAGGATGCGCAAGTCGAGGATCGGGCGGGTCCCCTTCTGTGTGCTGTCGATCCTTCTACCCTCGGTCTGGTCTGATCTTAGACTGGGAATGAATTCTGTATGCTTAGACTGGGAATGAACTCCATATAACTATGTCAACCCACGAAACGAGTGTGCGGGCGCTCAGCCGACCAGAAGGGTAGGATGCGCAAGCTGGGGATCGATCGGGTCTCCCTTTATGTGCTATCGATCCTGCTGCCATAACCCTCTCTCTGATCCGATCTTAGACTAGGAATGAACTTCGTATCCCTAAGCCAACCGACGAAATGAGTGGGTGGGCGGGCACTACGCCAGCCAGAGAGACGGGATGCGCAAGCCGTAGATCGATGGGGTGGTAGGTGGGTTTAGGCACATCTTCATATTTCTTCCATGCCAATGCCATTTTTATGGCTTGTAAATTCATACAATGGTCCCTTAAGCCTTCATATGAAGTTTCATGGCAAGATGACTCGTTTTCTATTTTTCACGATTTTCAAAACTTTTAACGGTTTGGGATTTTTTAAAATTTTTTTGAAGGTTTTTTGGCCCCAAACTTGGTAGGCGTGATCCTTGTATTTTTTTTGGCATGCATAAAAAAATTCAGCTAAAAACTCGAAGGGTACAAGATGTTGTGACCATTTGAAAATAATGTCCCCATTTTAAACACTTTAATGGCTACTGGCAGCAAACCTGCAAAATCACAAATGCTTTTTAAGGGGGTGTGAGTTCTCGAGGTTTGATGAGGGATAGGGGGCCAATATAAGGGCTAAGTACCAGCACCCATCGCACATCATGTTCACACACCCCCCCGGCCCCCCCAATCGTCGAAACCCCAATGCCACCGGTTAGGTTCTCCGACGATGCTCCGGCGATGGTGCCCCTGACGAAAAAAAATGCAGCACTAGGACATGCCCGAGTCAGTATGTATTGCCACAACCCTCGGTCTGGTCTGATCTTAGATTGGGAATGAACTCCATATGCTTAGACTAGGAATGAACTCCGTATGCCTAGGTCAACCCACGAAACGAGCGTGCGGGTGCTCAATCAGCCAGAGGGATAGGACGCGCAAGCCGGGGATCGGTCGGGTCCCCCTCTACGTGCTACTGATCCTCCTACCCTCGATTTGGTTTAGGCACCATTGGACAAGATTTTGTGACCATTTGAAAAAAAAGTCCCCATTTTAGACACTTTAATGGCTATTGGCAGCAAACCTGTAAAATCTCAAATGCTCTTTAAGGGGGTGTGAGTTCTCGAGGTTTGATGAGGGATAGGGGGCCAGTATAAGGGCCAAGTAGCAGCACCCATCACACATCATGTGCGGGCACCCCCCGGCCCCCCAATCGCCGAACCCCAATGCAGCCGGTCAGGTTCTTCGACGATGCTCCGACGATGGTGCCCCAGGCGAAAAAAAATGTGTCACGAGCACATGCCCGAGCCCAGCATGTGCTGTCGCAACCCTCAGTTTGGTCCGATCTTAGACTGGGAATGAACTCCGTATGCTTAGACTGGGAATGAACTCTGTATGCCTAAGTCAACCCACGAAACGAGCGTGCGGGCGTTCAGTCAGCTAGAGGGGTAGGATGCGCAAGCCGGAATCGATCGGGTCCCCTTTTACGTGCTGTCGATCTTGCTACCCTCGGTTCGGTCCAATCTTAGACTGGGAATGAACTCCGTATGCTTAGACTAGGAATGAACTCCGTATAACTAAGTCAACCCGCGAAACGAGCGTGCGGGTGCTCAGTCGGCCAGAGGGGCAGATGTGCAAGTCGGGGATCGGTCGGGTCTCCCTCTGCGTGCTGTCGATCCTGCTACCATAACCTTCAGACCGGTTTGATCTTAGACTGGGAATGAACTCTGTATACCTAAGCCAACCAAAAAAATGAGCGGGTGGGCAGGCACTACGCCGGCCAGAGAGGCGGGATGTGCAAGCCGTGGATCGATAGGGTAGTTAGTGGGTTTAGGCACATCTTCATATTTCTACCGTGCCAATGGTATTTTTATGGCTTGTAAATTCATACAATGGTCCCTTAAGCCTTCATGTGAAGTTTCATGGCAAGACGACCCGTTTTCTATTTTTCATGATTTTTGAAACTTTTTACGGTACGGGATTTTTAAAACTTTTTTTAGAAGGAGTTTTGGCCCCAAACTTGGTAGATGTGATCCTTGTTTTTTTTTTGGCATGCATAAAACAATTCAACTAAAAACTCGAAGTGTACAAGATTTTGTGACCATTTCAAAAAAGTGACCCCATTTAAGACACTTTAATGGCTACTGGTAGCAAACCTGTAAAATCTCAAATGCTCTTTAAGGGGGTGTGAGTTCTCGAGGTTTGATGAGTGATAGGGGGCCAATATAGGCCAAGTACCAGCATCCATCACACATAATGTGCGCACACCCCCCTGGCCCCCCAATCGTCGAAACCCCAATACCGCCGGTCAGGTTCTTCGATGATGGTGCCTCGGGCCAAAAAAAATGTGGCACCAGCACATGTCGGAGCCCAGCATGTGCTGCCGCAACCCTAGGTCCGGTCTGATCTTAGACTGGAATGAACTCCGTATGCCTAAGTCAACCCACGAAACGAGCGTGCGGGCGCTCAGCCGGCCAGAGGGGTAGGATGCGCAAGCCGGGGATCGATCGAGTCCCCCTTTGTGTGTTGTCGATCCTGCTACCCTCGGTCCGGTCCGATCTTAGACTGGGAATGAACTCCGTATGCTTAGACTGGGAATAAACTCTGTATAACTAACTCAACCCACAAAACGAGCGTGCGAGTGCTCAATCGGCCAGAGGGGCAGATGCATAAGCCGAGGCTTGGTCGGGTCTCTCTCTGTGTGGTGCCGATCCTGTTGTCGCAACCCTCGGTCCGGTCTGATCTTAGACTGGGAATGAACTCCGTACGCCTAAGCCAACCAACGAAACGAGCGGGAGGGCGGGCACTACGTCGACCAGAGAGGCGGGATGCGCAAGCCGTGGATCGATAGGGTGGTAGGTGGGTTTAGGCACATCTTCATATTTTTGCTGTGCCAATGCCATTTTTATGGCTTGTAAATTCATACAATGGTCTCTTAAGCCTTCATGTGAAGTTTCATGGCAAGACGACTCGTTTTCTATTTTTCACGATTTTCAAATCTTTTTACGGTTTGGGATTTCTTTAAATTTTTTTAGAAGGAGTTTTGGTCCCAAACTTGGTAGACGTGATCCTTCTATTTTTATTGGCATGCATAAAAGAATTCAGCTAAAAACTCAAAGTGTACAAGATTTTGGGACCATTTCAAAAAAGTGCCCCATTTCGAAAACTTTAATGGCTACTGGCAGCAAACCTGCAAAATCTCAATTGCTCTTTATGGGGGTGTGAGTTCTCGAGGTTTGATGAGGGATAGGGGGCCAATATAAGGGCAAAGTACCAGCACCCATCGCACATCAAGTTCGCGCACACCCCAGCCCCCCCAATCACCGGAACCCCAATGTCGTCGGTCAGGTTCTCCGATGATGCTCCGGTGATGGTGCCCTGGGCGAAAAAAAATGCGACACCGGCACATGCCCGAGCCCAGCATGGGCTACCGCAACCCTCGATCCGATCCGATCTTAGACTTGAAATGTACTCTGTATGCTTAGACTGGGAATGAACTCCCTATGCCTAAGTCAACCCACGAAACGAGCATGGGGGCGCTCAGTCGGCCAGAGGGGCAGGATAAGCAAGTCGGGGATCGATCGGGTCCCCCTCTGCATGCTTCCGATCCTTTTACCCTCGATCTGATCCAATCTTAGACTGGGAATGAACTCCGTATAACTGAGTCAGCCCACGAAACGAGCGTACGGGCGCTCAATCGACCAGAGGGGCAGGATGCTCAAGTCGAGGATCGGTCGGGTCTCCCTTTACGTGCTGCCGATACTGTTGCCGCGACCCTCAGTCTGGTCTGATCTTAGACTGGGAATGAACTCCGTATGCCTAAGCCAACCGACAAAACGAGCGGACGGGCAGGCACTACACCGACCAGAGAGACGAGATGCGCAAGCTGTGTATCGATAGGGTGGTAGGTGGGTTTAGGCACATCTTCATATTTCTGCCATGCCAATGCCATTTTTATGGCTTGTAAATTCATACATTGGTCCCTTAAGCCTTCATGTGAAGTTTCATGGCAAGACGACTCGTGTTCTATTTTTCATGATTTTCGAAACTTTTTACAGTTCAAGATTTCTTAAAATTTTTTTAGAAAGAGTTTTGGCCCCAAACTTGGTAGACATGATCCCTGTATTTTTTTTGGCATGCACAAAAAAATTCAGCTAAAAACTCAAAGTGTACAAGATTTTGTGACCATTTGAAAAAAGTATCCCCATTTTAGACACTTTAATAGCTACTGGCAGCAAACTTGTAAAATCTCAAATGCTCTTTAAGGAGGTGTGAGTTCTCGAGGTTTGATGAGGGATAGGGGACCAGTATAAGGGCCAAGTACCAGCACCCATCGCACATCATGTGCGCACACCCCCCTCGGCCCCCCAATGCCGGAACCCCAATACCGTCAGTCAGGTTCTCCGGTGATGCTCCGGTGGTGGTGCCCTGGGCGAAAAAAAAATACGGCAGCTGCACATGCTCGAGCCCAGCATGTGCTGTCGCAACCCTCGGTCTGGTCCGATCTTAGACTGGGAATGAACTCCGTATGCTTAGACTGGGAATGAACTCCGTATGCCTAAGTTAACCCACGAAACAAGCGTGCGGGCGCTCTGCCGGCCAGAGGGGCAGGATGCACAAGCTGAGAATTGGCCGGGTCCCCCTCTGTGTGCTGCCGATCCTACTACCCTTGATCCAGTCTAATCTTAGATTAGGAATGAACTTCTTATGCTTAGACTGGGAATGAAGTCCGTATAAGTAAGTCGACCCACGAAACGAGCATGCGGGCTTTCAGCCGGCCAGAGGGGCAGGATGCGCAAGCCAGGGA
Source organism: Durio zibethinus (assembly GCF_047325235.1). Taxonomy (NCBI): domain Eukaryota; kingdom Viridiplantae; phylum Streptophyta; class Magnoliopsida; order Malvales; family Malvaceae; genus Durio; species Durio zibethinus. Next base: position 22,516,782 of record NC_143181.1, read on the forward strand.
TCAGTCGATTCTCCTTCTGCGTGCTGTCGATCTTGCTGCCGCATCCCTCAGTTTGGTCCGATTTTAGACTGGGAATGAACTCCGTATGCCTAAGCCAACCGACCAAACGAGCGGGCGGGCGGGCACTACGTCGGCCAGAGAGGCGGTATGCGCAAGCAATGGATCGATAGGGTGGTAGGTGGGTTTAGGCACATCTTCATATTTCTACCGTGCCAATGCCTTTTTCATGGCTTGTAAATTCATACAATGGTCCCTTAAGCCTTCATGTGAAGTTTCATGGCAAGACGACTCGTTTTCTATTTTTCATGATTTTTGAAGCTTTTTACGGTTTGGGATTTTTTTAAATTTTTTTTAGCAGGATTTTTGGCCCCAAACTTAGTAGACGTGATCCTTTTATTCTTGTTGGCATGCACAAAAAAATCAGCTAAAAACTCGAAGTGTACAAGATTTTGGGACCATTTGAAAAAAGTGTTCCCATTTCAGACACTTTAATGGCTACTGGCAGCAAACCTGTAAAATCTCAAATGCTCTTTAAGGGGGTGCGAGTTCTTGAGATATGATGCGGGATAGGGGGCCAATATAAGGGCCAAGTACTAGCACCCCTCGCACATCATGTGTGCACACACCCCTCTAGCCACCCCCAATCGCCAGAACCCCAATGTCGTCGGTCAGGTTCTCCGACGATGCTCCGGCGATGGTGCCCCAGGCAAAAAACAATGCGGCACCAGCAAATGCCTGAGCCTAGCATATGCTGCCGCAACCCTCAGTCCGGTCTGATCTTAGATTGGGAATGAACTCCGTATGCTTAGACTGGGAATGAACTCCGTATGCCTAAGTCAACCCACGAAACGAGCGTGCAGGCGCTCAGCCGGCCAGAGGGGTAGGATGCGCAAGCTGGGGATCGGTCGAGTCTCCCTCTGCGTGCTGCCAATCCTGCTACTGTTACCCTCAGTCCGGTCCGATGTTAGACTGGGAGTGACCTCCATATGCCTAAGCCAACAGATGAAACGAGCGGGCGGGCTGGCACTACGTCGGCCAAAGAGGCGGGATGTGCAAGCCGTGGATCGATAGGGTGGTAGGTGGGTTTAGGCACATCTTCATATTTCTGCCATGCCAATGCCTTTTTCATGGCTGGTAAATTCATACAATGGTCCCTTAAGCCTTCATGTGAAGTTTCATGGCAAGACGACTCGTTTTCTACTTTTCATGATTTTTGAAACTTTTTACAGTTTAGGATTTTTTTAAATTTTTTTAGAAGGAGTTTTGGCCCCAAACTTGGTAGACGTGATCCTTGTATTTTTGTTGCCATGCATAAAATAATTCACCTAAAAACTCAAAGTGTACAAGATTTTGTGACCATTTGAAAAAAGTGTCCCCATTTCAGACACTTTAATGGCTATTGGCAGCAAACCTATAAAATCTCAAATGCTCTTTAAGGGGGTGCGAGTTCTCAAGGTTTGATGAGGGATAGGGGGCCAATATAAGGGCCAAGTACCAGCACCCATCGCACATCATGTGCGCACACCCCCCCCAGCCAGCCCCAATCGCCAGAACCCCAATGCCGTCGGTCAGGTTCTCCGGCGATGCTATGGCAATGGTGCCCCAGGCAAAAAAAAATGCGGTACCAGCACATGCCCGAGCCCAACATGTGCTGCCGCAACCCTTAGTCCGATCCGATCTTGGACTGGGAATGAACTCTGTATGCTTAGACTGGGAATGAACTTTGTATGCCTAAGTCAACCCATAAAATGAGCGTGCGGGCGCTCAGTCGGCCAGAAGGGTAGGATGCGCAAGCCGGGGATCAGTTGGGTCCTCCTTTCAATGCTGTCAATCCTGCTACCCTCGGTTTGATCCAAACTTAGACTGGGAATGAACTCCGTATAACTAAGTCAACCCATGAAATGAGCGTGCGGGCGCTCAGCCGACCAGAGGGGCAGGATGCGCAAGCCAGGGATCGACCGGGTCTCCTATTACTTGCTGCCGAACCTGCTGGCCCAACCCTTGGTCCGATCCAATCTTAGACTGGGAATGAACTCCGTATGCTTAAGCCAACCGACGACACGAGCTGGCGGGCGGGCACTACGTCGGCCAGAGAGGCGGGATGCGCAAGCTATAGATCGATAAGGTGGTAGGTGGGTTTAGGCACATCTTTATATTTCTACCATGCCAATGCCATTTTTATGGCTTGTAAATTCATACAATGGTCCCTTAAGCCTTCATGTGAAGTTTCATGTCAAGATGACTCATTTTCTATTTTTCATGATTTTTGAAACTTTTTACGGTTCGGGATTTTTTAAAATTTTTTTAGAAGGAGTTTTGGCCTCAAACTTGGTAGACATGATCCTTGTATTTTATTGGCATGCACAAAAACATTAGGCTAAAAACTCGAAGTGTACAAGATTTTGTGACCATTTGAAAAAAGTGTCCCCATTTCAGACACTTTAATGACTACTGCCAACAAACCTGTAAAATCTCAAATGCTTTTTAAGGGGTGTGAGTTCTCGAGGTTTGATGAGGGATAGGGGGCCAATATAAGGGGAAAGTACCAGCACCCATCGCAGATCATGCATGCACACAACCCCCGGCCCCCCCAATCGTTGGAACCCCAATGTCGCCGGTCAGATTCTCCGGCGATGCTCCGACGATAGTGCTCCGGGTGAAAAAAGATGCGGCACCAGAACATGCCTGAGCCCAGCATGTGCTGCCACAACCCTTGGTCCAATCTGATCTTAGACTGGGAATGAACTCCGTATGCTTAGATTGGGAATGAACTCTGTATGCCTAAGTCAACCCACGAAAGGAGCGTGCGGATGCTCAGCAGGCCAGAGGCACAGGATGCACAAGTCAGAGATCGATCGGGTACCCTTCTACGTGCTGCCGACCCTGCTACCCTCGGTCCGATTTGATCTTATATTGGGAATGAACTTCGTATGCTTAGATTGGGAATGAACTCCGTATAACTAAGTCAACCCACGAAATGAACGTGCAGGCGCTCAGTCGGCCAAAGAGGCAGGATGCGTAAGCCGGGGATCGATCGGGTCTCCCTTTGTGTGGTGATGATCCTACTGTCGTAACCTTTGATCCAGTCCAATCTTAGACTGGGAATGAACTCTGTATGCCTAAGCCAACCGATCAAATGAGCTGGCAGATGGCCACTACGTTGGCCAGAGAGGCGGGATGCGCAAGCCGTAGATCGATAGGGTGGTAGGTGGGTTTAGGCACATCTTCATATTTCTACCATGCCAATGCCATTTTTATGGCTTGTAAATTCATACAATGGTCCCTTAAGCCTTCATGTGAAGTTTCATGGCAAGACGACTCGTTTTCTATTTTTCATGATTTTCAAAACTTTTTACGGTTCGGGATTTTTTAAAATTTTTTTAGAAGGATTTTTGGCCCCAAACTTGGTAGACATGATCCTTGTATTTCTGTTGGCATGCACAAAAACATTCAGCTAAAAATTCGAAGTGTACAAGATTTTGTGACCATTTGAAAAAAGTGTCCCCATTTCAGACACTTTAATGGCTACTGGCAGCAAACCTGTAAAATCTCAAATGCTCTTTAAGGGGGTGTGAGTTCTCTAGGTTTGATGAGGGATAGGGGGCCAATATAAGGGCCAAGTACCAGCACCCATCGCACATCATGTGCGCACACCCGCCGGCCCCCCCAATCATCAGAACCTCAATGCCACTGGTCAGGTTCTCCGACGATGCTCCGATGATGGTGCCCCGGGTGAAAAAAAAAGTGGCACCAGCACATGCCCGAGCCCAACATTTGCTGTCACAACCCTCAGTCTGGTCTGATCTTAGACTGGGAATGAACTCCGTATGCTTAGACTGGGAATGAACTCCATATGCCTAAGTCAACCCACGAAACGAGCGTGCGGGTGCTCAGCCGACCAGAGGGGCAGGATGCGCAAGTCGAGAATCAGTCGGGTCTCCCTCTGCGTGCTGCCGATCCTACTACTGTAACCCTCAGTCCAGTCCAATCTTAGACTGGGAATAAACTCCGTATGCCTAAGCCAACCGACAAAACCAACGGGCAGGCGGGCACTACGTCGGCCAGAGAGGCGGGATGCGCAAGTCATGGATCGATAGGGAGGTAGGTGGGTTTAGGCACATCTTCATATTCCTACCATGGCAATGCCCTTTTTATGGCTTGTAAATTCGTGCAATGGTCCCTTAAGCCTTCATGTGAAGTTTCATGGCAAGACGACTCGTTTTCTATTTTTCATGATTTTCGAAACTTTTTACCGTTCAAGATTTTTTAAAATTTTTTCAAAAGGATTTTTGGTCCCAAACATGGTGGACGTGATCCTTGTATTTTTGTTGTCATGCGCAAAAAAATTCAGCTAAAAACTCAAAGTGTACAAGATTTTGTGACCATTTGAAAAAAGTGTCCAGATTTCAGAAACTTTAATGGCTACTGGCAGCAAACCTATAAAATCTCAAATGCTCTTTAAGGGGGTGTGAGTTCTCGAGGTTTGATGAGGGATAGGGGGCCAATATAAGGGCCAAGTACCAGCACCCATCGCACATCATGTGCGCGCACCGCCCTCGGCCCCCCTAATCGTCGAAACCCCAATGCCGTCGCTCAGGTTCTCCGGCGATGCTCCGGTGATGGTGTCTCGGGCGAAAAAAAATGCGGCACCAGCACATGCTCGAGCCCAGCATGTGTTGCCGTAACCCTCAGTCCGGTCCGATCTTAGACTGGGAATGAACTCCGTATGCTTAGACTGGGAATGAACTCCATATACCTAAGTCAACCCAAGAAACGAACGTGCAAGCGCATAGCCGGCCAGAGGGGCAGGATGCGCAAGCCGGGGATTGGTTGGGTCCCCCTCTACATGCTGCCAATCTTGCTACCCTCGGTCTGGTCTGATCTTAGACTGGGAATGAACTCCGTATAACTAAGTCAACCCACAAAACGGGCGTGCGGGCGTTCAGTTGGCCAGAGGGGCAGGATGGGCATGCCGGGGATCGATCGGGTCTCCCTCTGCGTGCTGCCGATCTGTTGCCACAACCCTCGATCTGGTCTGATCTTAGACTGGTAATGAACTCCATATGCCTAAGCCAATCGACGAAACGAGCGGGCGGGCGGGCACTATGCCGGCCAGAGAGGCGGGATGCGCAAGCCGTGGATCGATAGGGTGGTAGGTGGGTTTAGGCATATCTTTATATTTCTACCGTGCCAATGCCATTTTGATGGCTTGTAAATTCATATAGTGGTCCCTTAAGCCTTCATGTGAAGTTTCATGGCAAGACGACTCGTTTTCTATTTTTCACGATTTTTAAAACTTTTTACGGTTCAGGATTCTTCAAAATTTTTTTAGGAGTTTTGGCCCCAAACTTGGTAGAAGTGATCCTTGTATTTTTTTTTGGCATGCACAAAAAAATTCAGCTAAAAACTCGAAGTGTACAAGATTTTGTGACCATTTGAAAAAAGTGTCCCCATTTCAGACACTTTAATGGCTACTGGCAGCAAACCTGTAAAATCTCAATTGCTCTTTAAGGGGGTGTGAGTTCTCAAGGTTTGATGAAGGATAGGGGGCCAATATAAGGGCCAAGTGTCACACCCTGGGTGGGTGCGCCAGGCACATCAGGCAGACCAACAGGCGATCCAGAGGTTGAGGCCCGCAGACCAGGCGTGCTGGCGGGTATCTGTGCGCAAAGCCTAGCAAACGAGTTCAGAACGCCCGCCCAACTTGCAGGCCAGCCCGTGAGACCAAGGCCTGGCATACAAGCCGCCCACACCACATCCAGAAGGGTCCAAGGTGCTGGATCGCAAGGGAAGCTTCTGGAAGCAGGTAGGATCAGCAGCAGCATCCTGGCAGATTTGGTTGACCCTGAAAATCAGGAGTTAGCATCCTGATTGATTGTAATCTGTATAATCCCATGATTTTAGCCTTTATTCTAGGGATTTTCCATTAAGTGTAAGCTGGAGCCTCAACTATAAATAGAGGGCTGCTCTACCCTCATTGGTACACCATCAAACACTTCTGTTTCAGTGAATACAAGAGCATTTCCAGGATTTTGCCTTCTTATCCTGTTTCTCTTTAACTTGCGTAATCAGCCCTTCCCGTTGTTCTAATCCCTGCACGCTTGTGTTTTAGGCTGACTTAGGCATAAAAGAGGAGATTCCAAACCTAAGGTCGCACGGATTTTAAGTCTAAGGTCAGAGCCCGTGACAGTTGGTATCAGAGCAAGTTCGATTCTGCATGTTTGTGTTGTGCAGGTTAGATCGTGATTAAAGAGATGGCATCCCAAAGCGACGTTGCTAGCCAACAACTAGAGGCCTAGGAGCATGGGCGTGGAAGAGGCAAGAAAGTCGGTTCTAGAGATATCTGGTCTACCATGGACGGTAGGCTGGCCAAGGTGAAGGTGACCATGGGCGACATGGGGGAGAAGCTTGAGGAAGTAGAGACTCACATTGCATCGCTAGACTCCATGGGGGAAGAGATCTAAAGTGAGCTGGAAGCTACTCTCAACAAAGGCTTAGACGTGTTCACCAAAAAGAATCAGACCTTGGAGGCTGAAGTGCAGACCTTACACAATGGCATGTAGGCCATGCGCCAGCGGATGGAGGAGCTTACCAATGAGCTCGTTACTTGCAAGACTGCCATTGGGAATGGCATGTTTGCTAGAGTGTCTAAATCCAGATTGGATGTCCCCAAGCCTAAGGAGTTCAAGGGGACTAGGGCGGCTAAAGAAGTAGACAACTACCTTTGGGGTACGGTGCAGTAATTCCAGGCCAAGGACATGCAAGACGAGGCGATAAAGGTAAGCACCACTGCTATGTATCTCACTGATGTAGCCTTATTGTGGTGGAGGCACAGGTGTGATGATGTCAGGTGTGGGAGCACCAAGATTGGAACCTGGCTAGACTTCCAAAAGGAGTTCAGAGAACAATTTTACCCGTAGTATGTAGATGAAGAGGCACGGGCAAAGTTGCGCAAGCTGAGCCAGCAAGGGGACATAAGGGAGTATGTCCAAAAATTCTCTGAACTAAGGCCAGCAAGGGGACATCTTCACATTTTTGCCATGCCAATGCCATTTTTATGGCTTGTAAATTCATACAATGGTCCCCTAAGCCTTCATGTGAAGTTTCATGGCAAGACGACTCGTTTTCTATTTTTCATTATTTTCAAAAATTTTTACGGTTCGAGATTTTTTAAAAATTTTTTACAAGGAGTTTTGGCCCCAAACATGGTAGACATGATCCTTGTATTTATGTTGGCATGCACAAAAAAATTCAGCTAAAAATTTGAAGTGTACAAGATTTTGTGACCATTTGAAAAAAGTGTCCCCATTTCAGACACTTTAATGTCTACTGGTGGCAAACCTGTAAAATCTCAAATGCTCTTTAAGGGGGTGTGAGTTCTCGAGGTTTGATATGGGATAGGGGGCCAATATAAGGGCCAACTACCAGCACGCATCGCACATCATGTACGCACACCCCCCCGGCCCCCTAATCGTCGGAACCCCAATGCCGTCGGTCAGGTTCTCCGACGATGCTCAGCCGATGGTGCCCCGAGGGAGAGAAAATACGGCACCAGCACATGCCTGAGCCCAGCAGGTGCTGTCGCAAGCCTCGATCCAGTTTGATCTTAGACTGGGATTGAACTTCGTATGCTTAGACTGGGAATGAACTCCGTATGCCTGAGTCAACCCACGAAACGAGCGTGCGGGCGCTCAGTCGGCCAGAGGGGCAGGATGCACAAGCCGGGGATTGGCCGGGTCCCCCTCTGCATGATGCCGATCCTGCAACCCTCGGTCTGGTCTGATCTTAGACTCGGAATGAGCTTCGTATGCTTAGACAGGGAATGAACTCTGTATAACTAAGTCAACCCATGAAACGAGCGTGCAGGCACTCAACCGACGAGAAGGGCAGGATGCGCAAGCTGGGGATCGGTCGGGTCACCCTCTGCGTGCTACCGATCCTACTACCGTAACCCTCAGTTCGATCAGATCTTAGACTGGGAATGAACTCCGTATGCCTAAGCCAACCGACGAAATGAGCGAGCGAGCGGGCACTACCTCGGCTAGAGAGGCAGGATGCGCAAGCCGTGGATCGATAGGGTGGTAGGTGGGTTTAGGCACATCTTCATATTTCTGCCATGCCAATGCCATTTTTATGGCTTGTAAATTCATACAATGGTCCCTTAAGCCTTCATGTGAAGTTTCATGGCAAGACGACTCGTTTTTTATTTTTCACGATTTTTGAAACTTTTTACGATTCGAGATTTTTAAAATTTTTTTAGAAGGAATTTTGGCCCCAATCTTGGTAGACGTGATCCTTGTATTTTTATTGGCATGCACAAAAAGATTAAGCTAAAAACTCGAAGTGTACAAGATTTTGTGACCATTTGAACAAAGTGTCCCCATTTCCGACACTTTAATGGCTACTAGCAGCAAACCTGTAAAATCTCAAATGCCCTTTAAGGGGGTGTGAGTTCTCAAGGTTTGATGAGGGATAGGGGGCCAATATAAGGGCCAAGTACCAGCACCCATCGTACATCATGTGCGCACACCTCCCCCGGCCACCCAATCGCCAGAACCCCAATGCCGCTGGTCAAGTTCTCCGATGATGCTTCGGGGATGGTGCCTCGGTAAAAAAAAAATGTGGCACCAGCACATGCCTGAGCCCAGCATGTGCTGCTGCAACCCTCGGTCCGATCCGATCTTAGATTGGGAATGAACTCCGTATGCTTAGACTGGGAATGAAGTCCGTATGCCTAAGTCAAACCACGAAACGAGTGTACGGGCACTCAGCCGGCCAGAGGGGCAGGATGCGCAAGTCGGGGATCGACCAAGTCCCCCTCTGCGTGCTGCCGATCCAGCTACCCTTGGTTCGGTCTGATCTTAGACTGGGAAAGAACTCCGTATGCTTAGACTAGGAATGAACTACGTATAACTAAGTCAACCCATGAAACGAGCGTGCGGGCGCTCAGTCTGCCAGAGGGGCAGGATACGCATGTCGAGGATCCACCGGATCTCCTTTTATGTGCTGTCGATCCTGTTACCGTAACCCTTGGTCTGGTCTGATCTTAGACTAGGAATGAACTCCGTATGCTAAGCCAACCGATGAAACTAGCGGGCAGGCGGGCACTACGCCAGCCAAAGAGGTGGGATGCGCAAGCCGTGGATCGATAGGTTGGTAGGTAAGTTTAGGCACATCTTCATATTTCTACCATGCCAATGCCATTTTTATGGCTTGTAAATTCATACAATGGTCCCTTAAGCCTTCATGTGAAGTTTCATGGCAAGACGACTCAATTTTTATTTTTCATGATATTTGAAACTTTTTACGGTTTGGGATTTTTTAAAATTTTTTTAGAAGAAGTTTGGCCCCAAACTTGGTCGACGTGATCCTTGTATTTTTCTTGGCATCCATAAAAAAATATAGCTAAAAACTCAAAGTGTACAAGATTTTGTGACCATCTGAAAAAAGTATCCCCATTTCAGACACTTTAATGGCTACTGGCCGCAAACCTGTAAAATCTCAAATGCCTTTTAAGGGGGTGTGAGTTATCGAGGTTTGATGAAGGATAGGGGGCTAATATAAGGGCCAAGTAGCAGCACCCATCGTACATCATGTGCGCACACCCCCCCGACCCCCCAATGCCGTCTGTCAGGTTCTCCGGCGATGCTCCGACGATGGTGCCTCAGGCGAAAAAAATGTGGCACCAGCACATGCCCGAACCCAGCATGTGCTGCTGCAACCCTTGTTGCAGTCTGATTTTAGACTGGGTATGTGCTCGGTATGCCTAAGTCAATCCATGAAACGAGCGTGCGGGTGCTCAGCTGGCCAGATGGGTAGGATGCGTAAGCCAGGGATCGACTGGGTCCCCCTCTGCTTGCTACTGATCCTACTACCCTCGGTTTGATTTGATCTTAGACTGGGAATGAAATCCATATGCGTAGACTAGGATTGAACTCCGTATAACTAAGTCAACCCACGAAACGAGCGTGCGAGCGCTCAGCCGACCAAAGGGGCAGGCTGCGCAAGTCGGGGATCAGTCGGGTCTCCCTCTGCGTGTTGTCGATCCTGCTACCGCAACCTTCAATCCGATCCAATCTTAGACTGGGAATGAACTCCGTATGCCTAATCCAATCGACGAAACGAGTGGACGGGCGGGCACTACGTCGGCCAGAGAGGTAGGATGCGCAAGCCGTGGATCGATATGGTGGTAGGTGGGTTTAGGCACATCTTCATATTTCTGCCATGCCAATGCCATTTTTATGGCTTCTAAATTCATACAATGGTCTCTTATGCCTTCATGTGAAGTTTCATGGCAAGACGACTCGTTTTCTATTTTTCATGATTTTTGAAACATTTTACGGTTCGAGATTTTTAAAAACTTTTTAAGAAGGAGTTTTGGCCCCAAACTTGGTAGACGTGATCCTTTTATTTTTTTTGGCATCCACAAAAAAATTCAGCTAAAAACTCAAAGTGTACAAGATTTTGTGAGCATTTGGAAAAAGTGTCCCCATTTCAAACACTTTAATGGCTACAGGCAGCAAACCTGTAAATCTCAAATGCCTTTTAAGGGGGTGTGAGTTCTCAAGGTTTGATGAGGGATAGGGGGCCAATATAAGGGCCAAGTACCAGCACCCATCGTACATCATGTGCGCACACCCCCCGGCCCCCCAATGCCATCAGTTAGGTTCTCCGGTGATGCTCCGACAATGATGCCCCGGGCGAAAAGAAATGTGGCACCAGCACATGCCCGAGCCCAGCATGTGCTGCCGCAACCCTCTGACCAGTCTGATCTTAGACTGGGAATGAACTCCGTATGCTTAGACTGGGAATGAACTTCGTACGCCTAAGTCAACCCACGAAACGAGCGTACGGGCGCTCAGCCGGCCAGATGGGTAGGATGCGCAAGCCAGGGATCGACCGGGTCTCCCTCTGCGTTCTGCCGATCCTGCTACCACAACCCTTGATCCGATCCAATCTTAGATTGGGAATGAACTCCGTATGCCTCAGCCATCCGACGAAACGAGCTGGCCGACGGGCACTATGTCGGCCAGAGAGGCGGGATGCGCAAGCTGTAGATTGAAAGGGTGGTAGGTGGGTTTAGGCACATCTTCATATTTCTACCATGCCAATGCCATTGTTATAGCTTGTAAATTCATACTATGGTCCCTTAAGCCTTTATGTGAAGTTTCATGTCAAGACGACTCGTTTTCTATTTTTCATGATTTTTAAAACTTTTTACGGTTTGGGATTTTTTAAAATTTTTTTAGAAGGAGTTTTGGCCCCAAACTTGGTAGACATGATCCTTGTATTTTTGTTGGCATGCACAAAACCATTAGCCTAAAAATTCAAAGTGTACAAGATTTTGTGACCATTTGAAAAAAGTGTCCCCATTTTAGACACTTTAATGGCTACTGGCAGCAAACCTGTAAAATCTCAAATGCTTTTTAAGAGGGTGTGAGTTCTCGAGGTTTGATGAGGGATAGGGGGCCAATATAAGGGGAAAGTACCAGCACCCATCGCAGATCATGCGTGCACAGAACCCCCTGCCCCCCCGATCGTTGGAACCCCAATGTCGTCGGTCAGGTTCTCCGGCGATGGTCCGACGATGGTGCCCCGGGCAAAAAAAAATGTGGCACCAGCACATGCCCGAGCCCAGCATGTGCTGCCACAACCCTCGGTCCAGTCTGATCTTAGACTGAGAATGAACTCCGTATGCTTAGACTGGGAATGAACTCCGTATGCCTAAGTCAACCCACGAAACGAGCGTGCGGGCGCTCAGTCGGCCAGAAGGGCAGGATGCACAAGCCAGGGATCAGCCGGCCAGATGGGCAGGATGCGCAAGCCAGGGATCGGTCGGGTCCCCCTCTGCGTGCTACCGATCCTACTACCCTCGGTTCGGTCTGATCTTAGACTGGGAATGAACTCCGTATGCTTAGACTGAGAGTGAACTCTGTATAACTAAGTCAACCCATGAAACGAGCGTACGGGTGCTCAGCCGACCAAAGGGGCAGGATACGCAAGCCGGGTATCAGCCGGGTCTCCCTCTGCGTGCTACCAATCCTGCTGCCACAACCCTTGATTCGATCCAATCTTAGACTGGGAATGAACTCTGTATGCCTCAGCCAACCAATGAAACGAGCGGATGGACGGGAACTACGCTGGCTATAGAGACGGGATGCGCGAGCCGTGGATCGATTGGGTGATAGGTGGGTTTAGGCACATCTTCTTATTTCTGCTGTGCCAATGCCATTTTTATGGCTTGTAAAATCATACAATGGTCCCTTAAGCCTTCATGTGAAGTTTCATGGCAAGACGACTCGTTTTCTATTTTTCACGATTTTTAAAACTTTTAACGGTTCGAGATTTTTTTAAATTTTTTTAGATGGAGTTTTGGCCCCAAACTTGGTAGACGTGATCCTTATATTTTTCTCGACATCCATAAAAAAATTCAGCTAAAAACAACCCTTGATCCGATCCAATCTTAGACTGGGAATGAACTCCGTATGCCTCAGCCAACCGACGAAACAAGCGGACGGACGGGCACTACGTCGGCCAGAGAGGCGGGATGCGCAAGCTGTAGATCGATAGGGTGGTAGGTGGGTTTAGGCACATCTTCATATTTCTACCATGCCAATGCCATTGTTATGGCTTGTAAATTCATACAATGGTCCCTTAAGCCTTCATGTGAAGTTTCATGTCAAGACAACTCGTTTTCTATTTTTCATGATTTCTGAAACTTTTTACGATTCGGGATTTTTTAAAAATTTTTTAGAAGGAGTTTTGGCCCCAAACTTGGTAGACATGATCCTTGTATTTTTTTTGGCATGCACAAAAACATTAGCCTAAAAACTCAAAGTGTACAAGATTTTGTGACCATTTGAAAAAAGTGTCCCCATTTCAGACACTTTAATGGCTACTGGCAGCAAACCTGTAAAATCTCAAATGCTCTTTAAGGGGGTGTGAGTTCTCTAGGTTTGATGAGGGATAGGGGGCCAATATAAGGGCCAAGTACCAGCACCCATCGCACATCAAGTGTGCACACCCCCCCGACCCCCCCAATCATCGGAACCCCAATGCCACCGGTTAGGTTCTCCAGTGATGCTCCAGCGATGGTGCCCCGAGCAAAACGAAATGCGGCACCAGCACATGCCCGCGCCCAGCATGTGCTATTGCAAGCCTCGGTCTAGTCTGATCTTAGACTGGGAATGAACTCCGTATGCCTAAGTCAACCCACAAAACGAGCGTGCGGGCATTCAGCGGCCAGAAGGAAAGGATGCACAAGCCGGGGATCGATCGGGTCTCCCTCTGCATGCTATCAATCCTGATATCCTCGATCTGGTCTGATCTTAGACTGGGAATGAACTCCGTATAACTAAGTCAACCAACGAAATGAGCGTGCGGGCGGTCAGCCAGCCAAAATGGCAAGACGGGTAAGTCGGGGATCGACCAGGTCCCCCTCTGCGTGCTGTCAATCCTGCTACCCTCGATCCAATCTGATCTTAGACTGGGAATGAACTCTGCATGCTTAGACTGGAAATGAACCCCGTATAACTAAGTCAAACCATGAAATGAGCCTGCGGGTGCTCAACCGGCCAGAGGGGCAGGATGCGCAAGTCAGGGATCAGTCGGGTATCCCTCTGCGTGTTGCCGATCCTGCTGTTGCAACCCTCGGTCTGATCTGATCTTAGACTAAGAATGAACTCCGTATGGCTAAGCCAACCGACGAAACGAGTGGACGGGCGGGCACTACGTCGGCCAGAGAGGCGGGATGCACAAGCCGTGGATCGATAGGGTGGTAGGTGGGTTTAGGTACATCTTCATATTTCTTCCATGCCAATGCCATTTTTATGGCTTGTAAATTCATACAATGGTCCCTTAAGCCCTCATGTGAAGTTTCATGGCAAGACGACTCATTTTTATTTTTTATGATTTTCAAAACTTTTTACGGTTTGGGATTTTTTAAAATTTTTTTAGAAGGTCCCAAACTTGGTAGACTTGATCCTTGTATTTTTGTTGGCATGCACAAAAAACTTCAGCTAAAAAATCGTAGTGTACAAGATTTTGTGACCATTTGAAAAAAGTGTCCCCATTTCAGACACTTTAATGGCTATCGCACATCGAAAAAGCCTTTGTGACCATTTTACTGGCAGTAAACCTGTAAAATCTCAAATGCTCTTTAAGGGGGGGTGATTTCTCGACGTTTGATGAGGGATAGGGGGCCAATATAAGGGTCAAGTACTAGAACCCATCGCACATCAAGTGCGCACGCCCCCCGGCCCCCCCAATGCAGCCGGTCAGGTTCTCCGGTGATGCTCTTGCAATGGTGCCCAGGATGAAAAAAATGTGGAACCCGAACATGCTCGAGCCCAAGATGTGCTACTGTAACCCTTGGTCCAGTCCGATCTTAGACTGGGAATGAACTCCGTATGCTTAGACTGGGAATGAACTCCGTATGCCTAAGTTAACCCATGAAACGAGCGTATGGGCGCTCAGTCGGCCAGAGGGGCAGGATGTACAAGCCGGGCATCGATCGGGTCCCCCTCTGCATGCTGCCGATCTTGCTACCCTCAGTCTGATCTAATCTTAGACTGTGAATGAACTCCATATGCCTATGCAAACCGACGAAACGAGCGGGCGGGAGGGCACTACGTCGGCTAGAGAGACGGGATGCGTAAGCCATGGATCAATAGGGTGGTAGGTGGGTTTAGGCACATCTTCATATTTCTACCATGCCAATGCCATTTTTATGGCTTGTAAATTCATACAATGGTCCCTTAAGCCTTCATGTGAAGTTTCATGGCAAGACGACACGTTTTCTATTTTTCACGATTTTTGAAACTTTTTACGGTTTGGGATTTTTTAAACTTTTTTTAGAAGGAGTTTTGGCTCCAAACATGGTAGACGTGATCCTTATATTTTGTTTGCATGCATAAAAAAATTCAGCTAAAAACTCGAAGTGTACAAGATTTTGTGACCATTTTGAAAAAGTGTCCCCATTTTAGACACTTTAATGGCTACTGGCAGCAAACCAGTAAAATCTCAAATGCTCTTTAAGGGGGTGTGAGTTCTCGAGGTTTGATGAGGGATAGGGGGCCAATATAAGGGCCAAGTACCAGCACCCATTGCACATCATGTGCGCACCCCACCCCCCGACCCCCCAATCACCGGAACCCCAATGCCGCCGGTCAGGTTCTCCGGTGATGCTCTGGCGATGGTGCTCTAAACGAAAACAAATGCGGCACCAGCACATGCCCGAGCCCAGCATGTGCTGCCACAACCCTCGGTCCGGTCTGATCTTAGACTGGGAATGAACTCCGTATGCTTAGAATGAGAATGAACTCCGTATGCCTAAGTCAGCCCGCGAAACGAGCGTACGGGTGCTCAGCCAGCCAGAGGGGCAGGATGCGCAAGCTGGAGATCGGTCGGGTCTCCCTCTACGTGCTGTCGATCCTGCTACCCTCGATCTGGTCCGATCTTATACTGGGAATGAACTCCGTATGCTTAAACTGGGAATGAACTCCGTATAACTAAGTTAACCCACGAAACGAGCTTACGGGCGCTCAGCCGGCCAGAGGGGCAGGATGCACAAGCTGAGGATCGATTGAGTCTCCCTCTACGTGCTGTCGATGTTGATGCCGTAACCCTCTGTCTGGTCTGATCTTAAACTGGGAATGAACTCCTTCTGCCTAAGCCAACCTATGAAACGAACGAGCGGGCGGGCATTACGTCGGCCAGAGAAACGGGATGCGCAAGCCATGGATCAATATGGTGGTAGGTAGGTTTAGGCACATCTTCATATTTTTGCTGTGCCAATGCCATTTTTATGGCTTGTAAACTCATACAATGGTCCCTTAAGCCTCCATGTGAAGTTTCATGGCAAGATGACTCGTTTTCTATTTTTCACGATTTTTGAAACTTTTTACGGTTTAAAATTTTTTAAAATTTTTTTAGAACGAGTTTTTACCCCAAACTCCGTAGACGTGATCCTTGTATTTTTTTTCCATGCATAAAAAAATTCAGCTAGAAACTCGAAGTGTACAAGATTTTGTGACCGTTTGAAAAAAGTGTCCCCATTTCAGATACTTTAATGGTTACTGGTAGCAAACCTGTAAAATCTCAAATGCTCTTTAAGGGTGTGTGAGTTCTCGAGGTTTGATGAGGGATAGGGGGCCAACAAAAGGGCCAAGTACCAGTAACCATCGTACATCATGTGCGTACACCCTCCCCAGACCCCCCTAATTACCGGAACCCCAATGCCATCGATCTGGTTCTCCGGCGATGCTCCGGCGATGGTGCCCTGGGCAAAAAAAAAATGTGGCACCAGCACATGCCCGAGCCCAGCATGTGCTGCTGCAACCCTCGGTTCGGTCCGATCTTAGACTGGGAATGAACTCCGTATGCTTAGACTGGGAATGAACTACGTATGCCTAAGTCAACCCATAAAACGAGCGTGCGGGGTGCTCAGCTGGCCAGAGGGGCAAGATACGCAAGCCGGGGATCGATCGGGTCCTTCTCTACATGGTATTGATCCTGTTACCCTCAGTTTGATCTGATCTTAGACTGGGAATGAACTCCGTATGCTTAGACTGGGAATGAACTCCGTATAACTAAGTCAACCCACGTAACGAGTGTGCGGGCGTTCAGCCGGCCAAAGAAGCGGGATGCGCAAGCCGTGGATCGATAGGGTGGTAGGTGGGTTTAGGCACATCTTCATATTTTTGCCATGCCAATGCCATTTTTATGGCTTGTAACTTCATACAATGGTCCCTTAAGCCTTCATGTGAAGTTTCATGGCAAGACAACTCGTTTTCTATTTTTCATGATTTTTGAAACTTTTTACGGTTCGGGATGTTTTAAAATTTTTTTAGAAGGAGTTTTGGCCCCAAACTTGGTAGACGTGATCCTTGTATTTTTGGTGGCGAGCACCAAAAAATTCAACTAAAAACCCAAAGTGTACAATATTTTGTGACCATTTGAAAAAAGTGTCCCCATTTCAGACACTTTAATGGCTACTGGCAGCAAACCTGTAAAATCTCAAATGCTCTTTAAGGGGGTGTGAGTTCTCGAGGTTTGATGAGGGATAGGGGGCCAATATAAGGGCCAAGTACCAGCACCCATCGCACATCATGTGCGCACACCCCCCTTCCGGGCCCCTCAATCGTCGGAAACCCAATGCCGTCGGTCAGGTTGTCCGTCGATGCTTCGACGATGGTGCCTCGGGCGAAAAAAAATGCGGCACCAGTACATGCTCGAGCCCAGCATGTGCTGCCGCAACCCTCTGTCCAATCTGATCTTAGACTGGGAATGAACTCCGTATGCTTAGACTGGGAATGAACTCTGTATGCCTAAGGTAACCCATGAAATGAGCGTGCGGGGGCTCAGTTTGCCAGAAGGGCAGGATGCACAAGCCGAAGATCGATCGGGTCCCCCTCGGCATGTTGCCGATCCTGCTACCCTCGGTCTGATCCGATCTTAGACTGGGAATGAACTCCGTATGCTTAGATTGGGAATGAACTCCGTATAACTAAGCCAACCCACGAAACGAGCGTGCAGGTGCTCAGCCGGGCAGAGGGGCAGGATGTGTAAGCCGGGGATCGACCTGGTCTCCCTCAGCGTACTACCGATCCTGCTGTGGCAAACCTTGATCCGGTCTGATCTTAGACTGGGAATGAACTCCATATGCCTAAGCCAACTGACGAAACGAGCGGGCAAGCGGGCACTACATCGGCCAGAGAGACGGGATGCGCAAGCGGTGGATCGATAGGGTGGCAGGTGGGTTTAGGCACATCTTCATATTTCTGCCATGCCAATGCCATTTTTATGGCTTGTAAATTCATACAATGGTCCCTTAAGCCTTCATGTGAAGTTTCATGGCAAGACGACTCGTTTTCTATTTTTCACGATTTTTGAAACTTTTTACGGATTGGGATTTTTTAAAAATTTTTTAGAAGGAGTATTGGTCGCAAACTTTCTAGACCTAATCCTTGTATTTTTTTTGGCATGCACAAAAAAATTCAGCTAAAAACTCAAAGTGTACAAGATTTTGTGACCATTTGAAAAAAGTATCCCTATTTCGGACACTTTAATTGCTACTGGTAGCAAACCTGTAAAATCTCAAATGCTCTTTAAGGGGGTGTGACTTCTTGAGGTTTGATGAGGGATAAAGGGCCAATATAAGGGCCAAGTACCAGCACCCATTGCACATCATGTGCGCACACCCCCCGGCCCCCCCAATCGTCGGAACCCCAATGCCACCGATCAGGTTCTCCGATGATGCCCCGGCAATGGTGCCTCGGGCAAAAAAAAATGCGGCACTAGCACATGCCCGAGCCTAGCATGTGCTGTCGCAACCCTCGGTTCGATTCGATCATAGACTGGGAATGAACTCTATTTGCTTAGACTGGGAATGAACTCCGTATGCCTAAGTCAACCCATGAAATGGGTGTACGGGCGCTAAGCAGGACAGAAGGGCAGGATGCACAAGCTGGGGATCGGTCGGGTCCCCCTCTGTTGTTGTCGATCCTGCTACCCTCGGTCTGGTCCAATCTTAGACTGGGAATGAACTCCGTATGCTTAGACTGGAAATGAACTCCGTATAACTAAGTCAACCCATGAAACGAGCCTGCAGGCGCTCAGCCGGCCAGAGGGGCAGGATGCGCAAGCCGGGGATCAGCCGGGCCTCCCTCTGCGTGCTGCCGATCCTACTACCACAACCCTCAGTCTGGTCTAATCTTAGACTGGGAATGAACTCCGTATGCCTAAGCCAACTGATGAAACGAGCGGGCAGGTGGGCACTACGCCGGCCAGAGAGGCAAGATGCGCAAGCCGTGGATCGATAGGGTGGTAGGTGGGTTTAGGCACATCTTCATATTTCTGCCCTGCCAATGCCATTTTTATGGCTTGTAAATTCATACAATGGTCCCTTAAGCCTTCATGTGATGTTTCATGGCAAGACGACGCGTTTTTTATTTTTCATGATTTTTGAAACTTTTTACGGTTCAAGATTTTTTAAAATTTTTTTAGATTGAGTTTTGGGCCCAAACTTGGTAGACGTGATCCTTGTATGCTTGTTGGCATGCACAAAAAATTCAGCTAAAAACTCGAAGTGTACAAGATTTTGTGACCATTTGAAAAAAGTTTCCCCATTTTGAACACTTTAATGGCTGCTGGCAGCAAACCTATAAAATCTAAAATGCTCTTTAAGGGGTGTGAGTTCTCGAGGTTTGATGAGGGATAGGGGGCCAACATAAGGGCCAAGTACCAGCACCCATTGCACATCATGTGCGCACACCCACCAGCTCTCCCCAATCGTCGGAACCCCAATGCCGCCGATCAGGTTCTCCGACGATGCTAAGGCGATGGTGCCCCGGGCAAAAAAAAATACGGCACCAGCACATGCTCGAGCCCAGCATGTGCTGTCACAACGCTCGGTCCGGCCTGATCTTAGATTGGGAATGAACTCCATATGCTTAGACCTGGAATAAACTCCGTATGCCTAAGTCAACCCACGAAATGAACGTGCAGGCACTCAGCCGGCCAGAGGGGCAGGATGCGTAAACCGGCGATCAGTCGGGTCCCCCTCTGCGTGCTACCAATCCTGCTACCCTCGGTCTGGTCTGATCTTAGACTAGGAATGAACTCCGTATGCTTAGACTGGGAATGAACTCCGTATAACTAAGTCAACCCACGAAATGAGTGTGCGGGCGCTCAGTCGGCCAGAGGGGCAGGATGCGCAAGTCGGGGATCGGCCGAGTCTCCCTTTGCGTGCTGCTGATCCTGCTGCCGCAACCCTCGGTCTGGTCTGATCTTAGGCTATGAATGAACTCCTATGCCTAAGCCAACCGATGAAACGAGCGGACGGGCGGGCACTACGCCGGCCAAAGAAGTGAGATGCGCAAGCCGTGGATCGATAGGGTGGTAGGTGGTTTAGGCACATCTTTATATTTCTTCCATGCCAATGCCATTTTTATGGCTTCTAAATTCATACAATGGTCGCTTAAGCATTCATGTGAAGTTTCATGGCGAGACGACTCATTTTTTTTTTCACGATTTTTGAAACTTTTTACGGTCCATGATTTTTTAAAATTTTTTTAGAACGTATTTTGGCCCCAAACTTGGTAGACGTCATCCTTGTATTTTTGTTGGCATGCATAAAAAATTCAGCTAAAAAATTGAAGTGTACAAGATTTTGTGACCATTTGAAAAAAGTGTCCCCATTTCGAACACTTTAATGGCTACTGGCAGCAAACCTGTAAAATCTCAAATGCTCTTTAAGGGGGTGTGAGTTCTCCAGGATTGATGAGGGATAGGGGGCCAATATAAGGGCCAAGTACCAGCACCCATCGCACATCATGTGCGACACCCCCCGGCCCCCCCAATCGTCAGAACCCCAATGCCGTCGGTCAGGTTCTCCGACGATGCTCCGACGATGGTGCCCGGGCGAAAAAAAATACGGCACCATCACATGCCCGATCCCAGCATGTGCTGTCGCAACACTCGGTCTGGTTCGATCTTAGACTGGGAATGAACTCCGTATGCTTAGCCTGGGAATGAACTCCGTATGCCTAAGTCAACCCACGAAACGAGCGTGCGGGCGCTCAACCGGCCAGAGGGGTAGGATGCGCAAGCTGGGATTGGTCGGGTCCCCCTCTGCATGCTGCCAATCCTACTACCCTTGGTCCGATCCAGTCTTAGACTGGGAATGAACCTCGTATGCTTAGACTGGGAATGAACTCCGTATAACTAAGTCAACGCATGAAACGAGCCTGCGGGAGCTCAACCGGCCAGAGGGGCAAGATGCGCAAGCTGGGTCTCCCTCTGTGTGCTGTCGATCCTGCCACAACAACCCATGGTTCAGTCTGATCTTAGACTGGGAATGAACTCCGTATGCCAAAGCCAACTGAGGAAACGAGCGGGCGGGTGGGCACTACGTCGGTCAGAGAAGCGGGATGTGCAAGCCGTGGATCGATAGGGTAGTAGGTGTGTTTAGGCACATCTCCATATTTCTGCCATTCCAATGCCATTTTTATGGCTTGTAAATTCATAAACAATGGTCCCTAAAGCCTTCATGTGAAGTTTCATGGCAAGACGACTCGCTTTCTATTTTTCACGATTTTTAAAACTTTTTACTTCATGTGAAGTTTCATGGCAAGACGACTCGCTTTCTATTTTTCATGATTTTTAAAACTTTTTACTGTTCGAGATTTTTTAAAATTTTTTTAGGAGTTTTGGCCCCAAACTTGGTACACGTGATCCTTTTATTTTTTTTTGCATGCACAAAAAAATTCAGCTAAAAACTCAGACATTTTATTGGCTACTGGCAACAAACCTGTAAAATCTCAAATGCTCTTTAAAGGGGTGTGAGTTCTCGAGGTTTGATGAGGGATAGGGGGTCAATATAAGGGACAATATAAGGTTCTCCAGCGATGCTCCGGTGATGGTGCCCCAGGCGAAAAAAAATGCGACACCAGTACATGCCCAAGCCTAGCATGTGCTGTCACAACCCTCGGTCCGGTCTGATTTTAGACTGGGAATGAACTCCGTATGCTTAGACTGGGAATGAACTCCGTATCCCTAAGTCAACCCATGAAACGAGCGTGCGGGCGCTCAGCTTGCTAGAGGGGCATGATGCGCAAGCTGGGGATCGACCGGGTCCCCCTCTGTGCGCTGTCAATCTTCTTACCCTCAGTCTAGTCTGATCTTAGATTGGGAATGAACTCTGTATGCTTAGATTGGGAATGAACTCCGTATAACTAAGTCAACCCATGAAATGATCGTGCGGGTGCTCAGTCGACCACAGGGGCATACTGCGTAAACCAAGAATCGATCGGGTCTCCCTCTGTGTGCTGTAAATCCTACAGCTGCAACCCTCGGTCCGATCCAATCTTAGACTGGGAATGAACTCTGTAAGCCTAAACCAACCGATGAAACGAGCGGGTGGGTGGGCACTATGTCGGCCAGAGAAACGGGATACGCAAGCCGTAGATCAATAAGGTGGTAAGTGGGTTTAGGCACATCTTCATATTTCTGCCAGGTCAATGCCATTTTTATGGCTTGTAAATTCATACAATGGTCCCTTAAGCCTTCATGTGAAGTTTCATGGCAAGACGACTCGCTTTCTATTTTTCACGATTTTTTAAACTTTTTACGATTCAGGATTTTTTAAAATTTATTTAGAAGGAGTTTTGGCCCCAAACTTGGTAGACATGATCCTTGTATTTTTGTTGGCATGCATAAAAAAATTCATTAAAAACTCGAAGTGTACAAGATTTTGTGACCACTTGAAAAAAGTGTCCCCATTTCAAACACTTTAATGGCTACTGGCAGCAAACCTGTAAAATCTCAAATGCTCTTTATGGGGGTGTGAGTTCTTCAGGTTTGATGAGGGATAGGGGGCGAATATAAGGGCCAAGTACCAGCACCCATCGCACATCATGTGCGCATACCCCCCGCCCCCCCAATCATCGGAACCTCAATGCCGCCGGTCAGGTTCTCTGACGATGCTTCGGCGATGATGCCCCGAGCGAAAAAAAATATGGCACCAGCACTTGCCCGAGCCCAGTATGTGCTGTCGCAACCCTCGATCCGGTCCGATCTTAGATTGGGAATGAACTTCGTATGCTTAGACTAGGAATGAACTGCGTATGCCTAAGTCAACCCACGAAACGACCATACGGGCACCCGGCCGGCCAGAGGGGCAGGATACGCAAGCCAGGGATCGATCGGGTCCCCCTCTACATGCTGCTGATCTTGCTACCCTCGGTCTCGTCTGATCTTAGACTAGGAATGAACTCTGTATGCTTAGACTGGGAATGAACTCCATATAACTAAGTCAACTCACGAAACGAGCGTGCGGGCACTCAGCCGGCCAAAGGGGCAGGTTGCGCAAGCCGGGGATCGATCGGGTCTCCCTCTGTGTGCTGCTGATCTTGCTGCCATAACCCTCGGTCCGATCCAATCTTAGACTAGGAATGAACTCCGTATGCCTAAGCCAACCGACGAAACGAGCGGGCAGGCGGGCGGGCATTACGCCGGCCAGAGACGCGGGATGCGCAAGCCGTGGATCGATAAGGTGGTAGGTGGGTTTAGGCACATCTTCATATTTTTGCCATGCCAATGCCATTTTTATAGCTTGTAAATTCATACAATGGTCCCTTAAGCCTTCATGTGAAGTTTCATGGCAAGACGACTCATTTTCTATTTTTCACAATTTTAAAAACTTTTTACTTTTTGAGATTTTTTAAATTTTTTTTAGAAGGAGTTTTGGTCCCAAAGTTGGTAGACGTGATCCTTGTATTTTTTTTGGCATGCACAAAAAAATTGAGCTAAAAACTCGAAGCGTACAAGATTTTGTGACCATTTGAAGAAAGTGTCCCCATTTCAGACACTTTAATGGCTACTGGCAGCAAACCTGTAAAATGTAAAATGCTCTGTAAGGGGGTGTGAGTTCTCGAGGTTTGATGAGGGATAGGGGGCCAATATAAAGGCCAAATACCAGCACCCATCACACATCATGTGCGCACACCCCTCCCGGCGTCCCCAATCGCCGGAATGCCAATGCCGCTGGTCAGGTTCTCCGGCGATGCTCCGGTGATGGTGCCCCGGGCGAAAAAAAATACGGCACCAGCACATGCCCGATCCCAGCATGTGCTGTCACAACCCTCAATCCGGTCTGATCTTAGACTGGGAATGAACTTCGTATGCTTAGACTGGGAATAAACTCTGTATCCCTAAGTCAACCCACGAAACGAGCGTGCGGGCGCTCAGCCGGCCAGAGGGGTAGGATGCGTAAGTCGGGGATCGATCGGGTCCCCCTCTGTGCGCTATCAATCCTCTTACCCTCGATCCAGTCTAATCTTAGACTGGGAATGAACTCCGTATAACTAAGTCAACCCACGAAACGAGCATGCGGGAGCTCAGTCGGCCAGAAGGGCATGATGCGTAAGCCGGGGATCGACTAGGTCCCCCTCTGCGTGCTACCGATCCTGCTGCCACAACCCTCAGTCTGGTCTGATCTTAGACTGGGAATGAACTCCGTATTCCTAAGCCAACTGATGAAACGAGCGGACGGGCGGGCACTATGCCGACCAGAGAAGTGGGATGCGCAAGTCGTGGATCGATAGGGTGGTAGGTGGGTTTAGGCATATCTTCATATTTCTGCCATGCCAATGCCATTTTTATGGCTTGTAAATTCATACAATGGTCCTTTAAGCCTTCATGTGAAGTTTCATGGCAAGACGACTCGTTTTTTATTTTTCACGATTTTTGAAACTTTTTACGGTTCAGGATTTTTTAAAATTTTTTTAGAAGGATTTTTGGCCCCAAACTTGGTAAACATGATCCTTGTATTTTTTTTGGGATGGATAAAAAAATTCAGCTAAAAACTCAAAGTGTACAAGATTTTGTGACCATTTGAAAAAAGTGTGTGTCCCCATTTCAGACACTTTAATGGCTACTGGCAGCAAACCTGTAAAATCTAAAATGCTCTTTAAGGGGGTGTGAGTTCTCGAGGTTTGATGAGGGATAGGGGGCCAATATAAGGGCCAAGTGCCAGCACCCATCGCACATCATGTGCGCACACCCCCCCGGCCCCCCCAATCGTCGGAACCCCAATACTGCCGGTCAAGTTCTCTGGCGATGCTCCGATGATGGTGCCTCGAGCGAAAAAAATATGGCACCAGCACATGCCCGTGCCCAGCATGTGCTGCCGCAACCCTCAATCCGGTCCGATCTTAGACTGGGAATGAACTCCATATGCCTCAGTCAACCCATGAAACGAGGTACTTCAGTCATTCCTTGATCGATTTGTTGTGGTTTATTTGGATGACATTGTGATCTACAGCCAGACTTTGGGAGAGCATTTCGACCACTTGAGACAGGTGTTCGAGGTGTTGTGGGTGCACAAGCTGTTTGTCAAGAGGGAGAAGTGCTCATTTGCCTAGTAGGAGATCCCATTCCTTGGCCACATAGTGGGAGGTGGCAGGATACGCATGGATGAAGACAAGATACACGCCATCCTGGAGTGGCAACCGCCAGCCAAGGTCACTGAGTTGAGATCATTCCTTGGACTGGTTAACTACTATAGGCGCTTCATCAAAGGTCACTCAGCAATAGCCACGCCATTGACTAACTTGCTCAAGAAAGGGAGAGCATGGGAGTGGAACGCAGGGTGCCAGGAAGCCTTTGACAAGTTAAAGCGGGCTATGACCGAGGAGCCAGTCTTGGCCTTGCCAGACCATGCCAAGCCGTATGAGGTGGATACAGATGCATCAGACTTTGCCATAGGGGTGTGTTGATGCAGGAGGGACGTCCAGTCGCGTTCGAGAGCAGGAAGCTGAACGAGACGGAACTTAAGTACACGATCCAAGAGAAGGAGATGACTACAGTGGTGCACTACTTGCGCACTTGACGCCATTACCTGTTGGGGTCGAGGTTCGTGGTGAGGATGACAATGTGGCAACCAGCTACTTCCAGATGTAGAAGAAGCTATCCCCTAAGCAGGCGAGATGGCAAGATTTTCTTACAAAATTTGACTTTCAGATGGAGTACAAGTCGGGGCGGGTGAACCTAGTGGCAGACACCTTGAGCAGGAAGGCTAATCTTGCTACCATTAGCCAACCAGAGGGGTTACTGGTGCCACGCATCAAGGAGGGACTTACACATGATCCTACAGCCAACGCTTTGATGGAGTACGCCCAGCAAGGTAAGACTAGGCGATTTTGGTTGCAAGATGGCTTGCTGTACACCAGAGGCAGTAGACTGTTTATGCCGTAGCACGGGAAGCTCTACAAGGAAGTTTTGCAAGAATGTCATGATTCAAGGTGGGCTGGACACCCAGGAGTGAGCCGTACCTTGGTGCTGATCGAGGACCGGTACTACTGGCTGCACATGAGGGATGATATGGAGGCCTATGTGAAGACTTGTCTTGTGTGCCAACAGGACAAGGTGGAGCTTAAGAAACCAGGCGGTCTCTTGGAGCCATTGCCAGTGCCAGAGTGACCATGGAAGAGTGTTTTTATGGACTTTATAGTTGGTCTACCCAAAGCAGAAGGGTTTGGAAGCATCATGGTAGTGGTGGACAAGTTTTCCAAGTGTGGAATCTTCATTCCAGCAACCAAAGAGTGCCCACTCGAGGAGGCAGCTCGATTGTTCCTGAAGAACATGGTTAAGTACTGGGGAGTGCCGAGGACCATTGTTAGTGATCGGGACGGGCGGTTCACGGGCAGGTTCTGGACTGAGTTGTTCAAGCTATTGGGGTCAGACTTGAACTTTTCCACCAGCATGCATCCGCAGACCAATGGGCAGACAGAATGAGTGAATAGACTATTTGAGGTCTACCTTAGGCACTATGTGAGTGCCACACAAAGGGACTGGCCAAAGCTGCTAGATATCACACAGTTTTCCTACAACTTGCAAAGGAGCGAGGCAACGAACCAGAGCCCATTTGAGGTTGTGACAGGGTAACAACCACTAACACCCGATTCGATTGCTGCAGGTTATACAAGGCCGAATCTAGTAGCATACAAGTTTGCTAAGGCATGGTAGGAGCAAACTGACTTGGCCAGAGTTTGTCTACACAAGGTGGCTAAGAGGTCGAAGATGTGGGCAGACTAGAATAGGCGGGACGTGCAGTTCCAGGTTGGAGACTTGGTGTTGGTGAAGTTGCATCCCATTTTGTGCCATAGGGGGCTACACAAAGGCCTAGTCCAGAGGTATGAGGGACCTTTTCGAGTAGTCAAGAGGGTAGGCAAGGTTGCCTACAAGCTGGATATGCCACCCAAGCTGAGGGTACACCCGATGTTCCATGTGAGCATGCTCAAGCTGTTCCATGAGGATGAGGGAGATCCAGGACGGGCAGAGTCAAAGCGTGTGCCATTGGGAGCAAGGGCCTTATATGAGAAGGAGGTCTACAGTATCATAGTTGACCGGGAGGTGAGACGGAAGAACTATCAGCCAAGACATGAGTACTTGGTGCACGGGAAGGGACTTCCAGACAGTGAGGTGAGCTGGGAACCAGCAGAGGACTTATGGCAGTTCAAGGACCAGATCAGGCAGTACCATGCAGAAGATGCAACGAGGGCATTACGCAATCAGGTGGGGGAGAATGTCATGCACTGGACGGGCGTGCCAGGCATATCAAGCAGACCAGCAAGCAAGCCAGAGGTTGAGGCCTGCAGACCAGGCATGCTGGTGGGTATCTGTGCATAAAGCCTAGCAAACAAGTTCAAAATGCCCACCCAACTTGCAGGCCAGCCCGTGAAACCAAGGCCTGGTATACAAGCTGCCCGTACCACATCCAAAAGGGCCCAAGGTGCTGGGTACGCAAGGGAAGCTTCTGGAAGCAGGCAGGATCAGCAGTAGCATCCTGGCAGATTTGGTTGACCCTAAAAATCAGGAGTTAGCATCCTGATTGATTGTAATCTGTATAATCCCATGATTTTAGCCTTTATTCTAGGGATTTGCCATTAAGTGTAAGCTGAAGCCTCAACTATAAATAGAGGGCTGCTCTACCCTCATTGGTACACCATCAAACACTTCTGTTTCAGTGAATACAAGAGCATATCTAGAATTCTACCTTTTTATCCTATTTCTCTTTAACTTGCATAATCAGCCCTTCACGTTGTTCTAGTGCCCGCACGGTTGTGTTTTAGGCTGACTTAGGCATAAAGGAGGAGATTCCAAGCCTAAGGTCACACGGATTCTGAGTCTAAGGTCAGAACCTGTGACACAAGTACCAGCACCCATCGCACATCATCCAGGCACACCCCCCGACCCCCTAATCCCCGAAACCCCAATGCCATCGATTAGGTTTTCAGGCGATGCTCCGACGATGGTGCCTCGGGCAAAAAAAAATACGACACCAGTACATGCCCGAGCCCAGCATGTGCTACCGTAACCCTTGGTCCGGTCTGATCTTAGACTGGGAATGAACTCCGTATGCCTACATTAATCCATGAAATGAGCGTACGGGCGCTCAGCCGGCCAGAGGGGTAGGATGCGTAAGCCGAGGATCAGCCGGGTCCCCCTCTGCGTGTTGCCGATCCTGCTACCCTCAGTCTGGTCCAATCTTAGACTAGAATGAACTTCGTATGCTTAGACTAGAATGAACTCCGTATGCTTAGACTAGGAATGAACTCCATATAACTAAGTCAACCCACGAAACGAGCGTGTGGGCGCTCAGTCGGCCAGAGGGGCAGGATGAACAAGCCGGGGATCGGTCGGTCTCCCTCTGCGTGCTACCGATCTTGCCATTGCAACCCTCAGTCTGGTCTGATCTTAGACTGGGAATGAACTCCGTATGCCTAAGCCAACCGATGAAATGAGTGAGCAGGCGGGCACTACACCGACTAGAGAGACGGGATTCGCAAGCCATGGATCGATAGGGTGGTAGGTGTATTTAGGCACATCTTCATATTTTTGTTGTACCAATGCCATTTTTATGGCTTGTAGATTCAAACAATGGTCCCTTAAGCCTCCATGTGAAGTTTTATGGCAAGACGACTCGTTTTTTATTTTTCACGATTTTTGAAACTTTTTACAGTTCAAGATTTTTTAAAATTTTTTTACAAGGAGTTTTGGCCCCAAAGATGGTAGACATGATCCTTGTATTTTTGTTGGCATGCACAAAAAAATTCAGCTAAAAACTTGAAGTGTACAAGATTTTGTAACCATTTGAAAAAAATGTCCCCATTTCAGACACTTTAATGGCTACTGACAGCAAACCTGTAAAATCTCAAATGCTCTTTAAGGGTGTGTGAGTTCTCGAGGTTTGATGAGGGATAGGCGGCCAATATAAGGGCCATGTACCAGCACCCATCGCACATCATATGCGCACACCCCCCGGCCAACCCAATCGCCGGAACCCCAATGCCGCCGGTCAGGTTCTCCGACAATGCTCCAGCGATGGTGCCCCGGGCGAAAAAAAATGCGACACCAGCACTTGCCAGAGCCCCACATGTCCTGTCGCAACCCTCGGTCCGGTCCGATCTTAGACTGGGAATGAACTTCATATGCTTAGACTGGGAATGAACTCCGTATGCCTAAGTCAACCCACAAAATCAACTTGCGGGCACTCAGCCGGCCAGAGGGGCAAGATGTGCAACCCGGGGATCAACTGGGTCCCCCTCTGCATGCTGTCAATCTTGCTACCCTCAGTTTGATCTGATCTTAGAATGGGAATGAACTACGTACGCTTAGACTTGGAATGAACTCCGTATAACTAAGTCAATCCACAAAATGAGTGTGCGGGCGGGCACTACGTCGGCCAGAGAGGCGGGATGCGCAAGCCGTGGATCGATAGGGTGGTAGGTGGGTTTAGGCACATCTTCATATTTCTGCCATGCCAATGCCATTTTTATGGCTTGTAAATTCATACAATAGTCCCTTAAGCCTTCAAGTGAGGTTTCATGGCAAGATGACTCGTTTTCTATTTTTCATGATTTTTGAAACTTTTTACGGTTCGAGATTTTTTAAAATTTTTGTACAAGGATTTTTGGCCACAAAGATGGTAGACATGATCCTTGTATTTTTTTTGGCAAGCACAAAAAATTTCAGCTAAAAACTTGAAGTGTACAAGATTTTGTAACCATTTGAAAAAAGTGTCCCCATTTCAGACACTTTAATAGCTACTAGCAGCAAACCTGTAAAATCTCAAATGCTCTTTAAGAGGGTGTGAGTTCTTGAGGTTTGATGAGGGATAGGGGGCCAATATAAGGGCCAAGTACCAGCACCCATCGTACATCATGTGTGCACAACCCCCCCGGCCCCTCCAATCATCGGAACCCTAATACCGTCGATCAGGTTCTCCGACGATGGTGCCCCAGGCGAAAAAAAATGCAGCACCAGCACATGTCCGAGCCCAGCTTGTGCTGTTGCAACCCTCATTCTGGTCCGATCTTAGACTGGGAATGAACTCCGTATGCCTAAGTCAACCCACGAAACGAGCGTGCGGGTGCTCAGCCGGCCAAAGGGGTAGGATGCGCAAGTCGGGGATTGGTCGGGTCTCCCTCTACGTGCTACCGATCCTGCTGCCACAACCCTTAGTCTGATCTGATCTTAGGCTGTGAATGAACTCTGTATGCCTAAGCCAACCAATGAAATGAGCGGGCGGGCGGGCACTATGTCGGCCAGAGAGGCGGGAGGCGCAAGCCGTGGATCGATAGGGTGGTAGGTGGGTTTAGGCACATCTTCATATTTCCGTTATGCCAATACCATTTTTATGGCTTGTAAATTCATACAATGGTCCCTTAAGCCTTCATGTGAAGTTTCATGGCAAGACGACTTGTTTTCTATTTTTCTTAAATTTCAAAACTTTTTATGGTTCAGGATTTTTTAAAATTTTTTTAGGAGGAGTTTTGGCCCCAAACTTGGTAGACATGAGCCTTTTATTTTTGTTGACATGCACAAAAAAATTCAGCTAAAAACTCGAAGTGTACAAGATTTTGTGACCATTTGAAAAAAGTGTCCCCATTTCAGATACTTCAATGGCTACTGGCAGCAAACCTGTAAAATCTCAAATGCTCTTTAAGGGGGTGTGAGTTCTCGAGGTTTGATGAGGGATAGGGGGCCAATATAAGGGCCAAGTGCAAGCACCCATCACACATCATGTGTGCACACCCCCCGGCCCCCTAATCGTCGGAACCCCAATGCCACTGGTCAGGTTCTCCGACGATGCTCTGGAGATGGTGCCCTAGGCAAAAAAAATGCAGCACCAGCACATAACCGAGCCCAGCATGTGCTGTCGCAACCCTCGGTCCGGTCCGATCTTAGACTGGGAATGAACTCCACATGCCTAAGTCAACCCACGAAACGAGCGTACGTGCGCTCAACCGGCCAGAGGGGTAGGATACGCAAGCCGGGGATCGACCGAGTCCCCCTCTACATGCTACCCATCCTGGACCGTCGGTCTGGTCTGATCTTACACTGGGAATGAACTCCGTATAACTAAGTCAACCCATGAAATGAACGTGCGGGCGCTCAGTCGGCCGGAGGGACAGGATGCGCAAGCTGAGGATCGGTCGAGTCTTCCGCTGCCTGCTGCCGATCCTGCTACTGCAACCCTCGGTCTGGTTTGATCTTAGACTAGGAATGAACTCCGTATGCCTAAGCTAATCGACGAAATGAGCGGGCAGGCACTATGCCAGCAGAGAGGCGGAATGCGTAAGTCGTGGATCGATAGGGTGGTAGGTGGGTTTAGGCACATCTTCATATTTCTGCCATGCCAATGCCATTTTTACGGCTTGTAAATTCATACAATGGTCCCTTAAGCCTTCATGTGAAGTTTCATGGCAAGACGACTCGTTTTCTATTTTTCATGATTTTTGAAACTTTTTACGGTTTGGGATTTTTTAAAATTTTTTTAGGAGTTTTTGCCCCAAAATTGGTAGACATGATCCTTTTATTTTTTTTTGGCATGCACAAAAAAATTCAGCTAAAAACTCAAAGTGTACAAGATTTTGGGACCATTTGAAAAAAGTGTCCCTAGTTTAGACAATTTAATGAATACTGGCAGCAAACCTATAAAATCTCAAATGCTCTTTAAGGAGGTGTGAGTTCTCGAGGTTTGATGAGGGATAGGGGGCCAATATAAGGGCCAAGTACCAGCACCCATCGAACATCATGTGCGCACACCCCCAGGCCCCCCAACAGCCGGAACCCCAATGCCGCCAGTTAGGTTCTCCGGCGATGCTCCGGTGATGGTGCCTCGGGCGAAAAAAAATACGGCACCAACACATGCCCAAGCCCAGCATGTGCTGCCGCAACCCTTGGTCTGGTCTGATCTTAGACTGGGAATGAACTTCGTATGCTTAGAATGGGAATGAACTCCGTATGCCTAAGTTAACTAATGAAACGAGCGTGCGGGCGTTGAGCCGACCAGAGGGGTAGGAAACGCAAGCCGGGGATCAGTCGGGTCCCCTTCTGTGCGCTGCCGATCCTACTACCCTCATTCTGATCCAATTTTAGACTGGGGAATGAACTCCATATGCTTAGACTGGGAATGAACTCCGTATGCCTAAGTCAACCCACGAAACGAGCGCTCAGTCGGCCAGAGGGGTAGGATGCGCAAGCCGAAGATCGGCCGGATCGCCCTCTGCGTGCTGTCGATCCTGTTACCCTCAGTTTGGTCTGATCTTAGACTAGGAATGAACTCCGTATAACTAAGTCAACCCACCAAACGAGCGTGCGGGCACTTAGCCAGCCAGAAGGGTAGGATGCATAAGTCGAGGATCGATCGGGTCTCCCTCTACATGTTGCAGATCCTACTGTCACAACCCTCAGTCTGGTCTGATCTTAGACTAAGAATGAACTCCGTATGCCTAAGCCAACCAACAAAACGAGCGGGCAGGTGGACACTACGTCGGCCAGAGAGGCAGGATGCGCAAGCCGTGGATCGATAGGGTGGTAGCTGGGTTTAATCACATCTTCATATTTCTGCCATGCCAATGCCATTTTTATGGCTTGTAAATTCATACAATGGTCCCTTAAGCCTTCATGTGAAGTTTCTTGGCAAGACGACTCGTTTTCTATTTTTCACAATTTTCAAAACTTTTTACGGTTCAAGATTTTTTAAAATTTTTTTAGAAGGAGTTTTAACCCCAAACTTGGTAGACGTGATCCTTGTATTTTTTTTGGCATGCACAAAACAATTCAGCTAAAAACTCGAAGTGTACAAGATTTTGTGACCATTTGAAAAAAGTGCCCCCATTTTGGACACTTTAATGGCTACTAGCAGCAAACCTGTAAAATCTCAAATGCTCTTTAAGGGGGTGTGAGTTCTTGAGGTTTGATGAGGGATATGGGGCCAATATAAAGGCCAAGTACCAGCACCCATCACACATCATGTGCGCACACCCCCCGACCCCCCAATCATCAGAACCCTAATGCCGCTGGTCAGGTTCTCCGGTAATGCTCCAGTGATGGTGCCCTGGGTGAAAAAAATGTGGCACCAGCACATGCCTAAGCCCAGCATGTGATGTCGCAACGCTCGGTCTGGTCCGATCTTAGACTGGGAAAGAACTTCGTATGCTTAGACTGGGAATGAACTCCGTATGGCTAAGTCAACCCATGAAACGAGCGTGCAGGAGCTCAGCAGGCCTGAGGGGCAGGATTTGTAAGCCGGGGATCGATCAGGTCCTACTCTATGTGCTATCGATCCTGCTACCCTTACCCTGGTTCGATCTTAGACTGGGAATAAACTCCGTATGCTTAGACTGGGAATGAACTCCGTATAACTAAGTCAACCCACGAAACGAGCGTGCGGGCACTCAGTCGACTAGAGGGGCAGGATGCGCAAGCCGAGGATCCATCGGGTCTCCCTCTGCGTGCTGTCGATCCTGATGCAGCAACCCTCGGTTCGATACGATCTTAGACTGGGAACAAACTCCATATGCCTAAGCCAACCATCGACACGAACGGGCGGGCAGGCACTACGTCGGCCAGAGAGGCGGGATGCGCAAGCTGTGGATCGATAGGGTGGTAGGTGGGTTTAGGCACATCTTCATATTTCTACCATGCCAATGCCATTTTCATGGCTTGTAAATTCATACAATGGTCCCTTAAGCCTTCATGTTAAGTTTCATGGCAAGACGACTCGTTTTCTATTTTTCACGATTTTTGAAACTTTTTACGGGTAGGGATTTTTTAAAATTTTTTTAAAAGGAGTTTTGGCCCCAAACTTGGTAGACGTGGCCCCAAACTTAGAAGCATACAAGATTTTGTGACCATTTGAAAAAAGTGTCCCCATTTCAGACACTTTAATGGCTACTGGTAGCAAACCTGTAAAATCTCAAATGCCCTTTAAGGGGGTGTGAGTTCTCGAGGTTTGATGAGGGATAAGGGGCCAATATAAAGGCCAAGAACCAGCACCCATCGCACATCATGTGCGCACACCCCCCGGCCCCACCCCAATCGTCAGAACCCCAATGTCGCCAGTCAGGTTCTCCTGCGATAATGCCCCGAGCAAAAAAAAAATGCAGCACCGGCACAAGCTCGAGCCTAGCATGTGCTGCCCAACCCTCGATCTGGTTTGATCCTAGACTGGGAATGAACTCCGTATGCTTAAACTGGGAATGAACTCATATGTCTAAGTCAACCCACGAAACGAGCGTGCGGGCGCTCAACCGGCCAGAGGGGTAAGATGTGTAAGCTGAGGATCGATCGAGTCCCCCTCTGCGTGCTGTCGATCCTGCTACCCTCGGTCCGATCCAATCTTAGACTAGGAATGAACTCCGTATGCTTAGACTGGGAATGAACTTTGTATAACTAAGTCTACCCACGAAACGAGCGTACGGGTGCCCAGCCGACCAGAGGCCAAGATGCACAAGTCGGGGATCGGTTACGTCTCCCTCTGCGTGCTGTCGATCCTGCTACCGCAACCTTTAGTCCGGTCTGATCTTAGACTAGGAATGAACTCCGTATGCCTAAGCTAATCGATGAAACGAGCAGGCGGGCGGGCACTACGTCGGCTAGAGAGGCAGGATGCGTAAGCCGTGGATTGATAGGGTGGTAGGTGGGTTTAGGCACATCTTCATATTTCTGCCATGCCAATGCCATATTTATGGCTTGTAAATTCATACAATGGTCTCTTAAGCCTTCATGTGAAGTTTCATGGCAAGATGACTCGTTTTCTATTTTTCATGATTTTTGAAACTTTTTACGGTTCGGGATTTTTTAAAATTGTTTTAGAAGGAGTTTTGGCCCCAAACTTGGTAGACGTGATGCTTGTATTTTTATTGGCATGCACAAAACAATTCAGCTAAAAACTCAAAGTGTACATGATTTTGTGACCATTTGAAAAAAGTGTCTCCATTTTAGACACTTTATTGGCTACGGGCGGCAAACCTGTAAAAGCTCAAATGCTCTTTAAGGGGGTGTGAGTTCTCGAGGTTTGATGAGGGATAGGGGGCCAATATAAGGGCCAAGTACCAGCACCAATCGCACATCATGTGCACACACCCCCCGGTCCCCCCCAATCATCGAAACCCCAATGCCGTCGGTAAGGTTCTCCGGTGATGGTGCCTCGGACGAAAAAAAAATATGGCACCAGCACATGCCTGAGCCCAGCATGTGCTGCCGCAACCTTAAGTTCGGTTCAGGATTTTTTAAAATTTTTTTAGAAGGATTTTTGGCCCAAACTTGGTAAAAATGATCCTTGTATTTTTATTGGCATGCACAAAAAAATTCAGCAAAAAACTCGAAGTGTACAAGATTTTGTGACCATTTGAAAAAAGTGTCCCCATTTCAGACACTTTAATGGCTATTGGTAGCAAACCTGTAAAATCTCAAATGCTCTTTAAGGGGGTGTGAGTTCTTGAGGTTTGATGAAGGATAGGGGGCCAATATAAGGGCCAAGAAGCAGCACCAATCGGACATCATGTGCGCACACCCCCCCCAATCACCCCCAATCACCGAAACCCCAATGCCGTCGGTTAGGTTCTCTGGTGATGGTGCCCCGGACGAAAAAAAAATACGACACCAGCACATGCCCGAGCCCAGCATGTGCTGCCGAAACCCTAAGTTTGGTTCGAGATTTTTTTAAATTTTTTTAGAAGGATTTTTGGCCCCAAACTTGATAGAAATGATCCTTGTATTTTTATTGGCATGCACAAAAAAATTCAACAAAAAACCCGAAGTGTACAAGATTTTGTGACCATTTGAAAAAAGTGTCCCCATTTCAGACACTTTAATGGCTATTGGCAGCAAACCTGTAAAATCTCAAATGCTCTTTAAGGGGGTGTGAGTTCTCGAGGTTTGATGAGGGATAGGGGCCAATATAAGGGCCAAGACCAGCACCCATCACACATCATGTGCGCACACCCCCCCGCCCCCCAATCGTCGAAACCCCAATGCCGCCGATCATATTCTCCGGCGATGCTCCGGCGATGGTGCCCCGGACGAAAAAAAATACGGCACCAGCATATGCCCGAGCCCAGCATGTGCTGCTGCAACCCTCGATCTGGTTCGATGTTAGACTGGGAATGAGATCCGTATGCTTAGACTGGGAATGAACTCCGTATAACTAAGTCAACCCATGAAACGAGCGTGCGAGAGGTCAGTCGGCCAAAGGGGTAGGATGTGCAAGCTAGGGATCGATCGGGTCTCCCTCTATGAGCTGCCGACCCTACTACCGCAACCCTTAGTCTGGTCTGATCTTAGACTGGGAATGAGCTCCGTATGCCTAAGCGAATCGACGAAACGAGCGGGCGGGCTGGCATTAGGCCGGCCAGAGAGACGGGATGCGCAAGCCGTGGATCGATAGGGTGGTAGGTGGGTTTAGGCACATGTTCATATTTTTGCCATGCCAATGCCATTTTTAATGCTTGTAAATTCATACAATGGTCCCTTAAGCCTTCATGTGAAGTTTCATGGCAAGACGACTCGTTTCCTATTTTTCACGATTTTTGAAACTTTTTACGGTTCAGAATTTTTTAAAATTTTTTTAGAAGGATTTTTGTTCCCAAACTTGGTAGACGTGATCTTTGTATTTTTTTTGGCATGCACAAAAAACTTCAACTAAAAACTCAAAGTGTACAAGATTTTGTGACCATTTGAAAAAAGTATCCCCATTTCAAACACTTTAATGGCTACTGGCAGCAAACCTGTAAAATCTCAAATGGTCTTTATGGGGGTGTGGGTTCTCGAGGTTTGACGAGGGATAGGGGGCCAATATAAGGGCCAAGTACCAGCACCCATCGCACATCATGTGCACACAGCCCCCGGCCCGCCAATCGTCGAAACGCCAATGTCACCAGTCAGGTTCTCCGGCGATGCTCCAGTGATGGTGCCCCGGGCAAAAAAAAATACGGCACCAGTACATGCTTGAGCCTAGCATGTGCTACCGTAACCCTCGGTCCGGTCCGATCTTAGACTTGGAATGAACTCCGTATGCTTAGACTGGGAATGAACTCCGTATGCCTAAGTCAACCCACGAAACGAGCGTACGGGCGTTCAGCCGGCCAGAAGGGTAGGATGCGCAAGCCAGGGATCGGTCGGGTCCCCCTCTAGTTGCTGTCGATCCTGCTACCCTTGGTCCGATCTGATCCTAGACTGGGATTGAACTCCGTATGCTTAGACTGGGAATGAACTTCGTATAACTAAGTCAACCCATGAAATGAGCGTACGGGTGCTTAGTCGGCCAGAGGGGCAGCATGCGCAAGCCGAGGATCGGTCGAGTCTCCCTCTGCATGCTACAGATTTGGCTGCCGCAACCCTCGATCTGGTCTGATCTTAGACTGGGAATGAACTCCGTATGCCTAAGCCAACCGATGAAATGAGCGGGCGGGCAGGCACTATGTCGGCCAGAGAGGCGGGATGCGTATGCCGTGGATCGATAGGGTGGTAGGTGGGTTTAGGCTCATCTTCATATTTCTACCATGCCAATGCCATTTTATGTCTTGTGAATTCATACAATCGTCCCTTAAGCCTTCATGTGAAGTTTCATGGCAAGACGACTCGTTTTCTATTTTTCATGATTTTCGATACTTTTTACAGTTCAAGATTTTTTAAAATTCTTTTAGAAGGATTTTTGGCCCCAAACTTTATAGACGTGATCCTTGTATTTTTTTTGGCATGCACAAAAAAATTCAGCTAAAAACTCAAAGTGTACAAGATTTTGTGATCGTTTGAAAAAAGTGTCCCCATTTTAGACACTTTAATGGCTACTGGCAACAAACCTGTAAAATCTCAAATGCACTTTAAGGGGGTGTGAGTTGTTGAGGTTTGATGAGGGATAGGGGCCAATATAAGGGCCAAGTACCAGCACCCATCACACATCATGTGCGCACAACCCCTCGGCCCCCCTAATCGTCGGAACCAAAAGCCGTCGGTCAGGTTCTCCGACGATGGTGCCCCGGGCGAAAAAATATGCAGCACCATCACATGCCCGAGCCCAGCATGTGCTGTCGCAACCCTCGATCTGGTTCGATCTTAGACTGGGAATGAACTCCGTATGCTTAGACTGGGAATGAACTCCGTATGCCTAAGTCAACCCACGAAACGAGCGTGCGAGTGCTCAGTCGGCCATAGGGGCAGGATGCGCAAGCCAGGGATCGACCGGGTCCCTTTTTGCATGCTGTTGATCCTGCTACCCTTGGTCAGGTGTGATCTTAGACTGGAAATGAACTCCGTACAACTAAGTCAATCTATGAAACGAGCGTGCGGGCGCTCAGCCAGCCAAAGGGGCAGGATGCACAAGCCGGGGATCGGTCTAGTCTCCCTCTGTGTGCTGTCGATCCTGCTACCACAACCCTCGGTCTGGACTGATCTTAGACGGGGAATGAACTCTGTATGCCTAAGCCAACCGATGAAATAAGTGGGCGGGCAGCCACTACGCTGGCCAGAGAGGCGAGATGCACAAGCCGTGGATCGATAGGGTGGTAGGTGGGTTTAGGTGCATCTTCGTATTTTTGCCATGCCAATGCCTTTTTTATGGCTTGTAAATTCATACAATGGTCCCTTAAGCCTTCATGTGAAGTTTGATGGCAAGATGACTCGTTTTCTATTTTTCATGATTTTTGAAACTTTTTACGGTTAGGGATTTTTTAAAATTTTTTTAGAAGGCGTTTTGGCCCCAAACTTTGTAGACATGTTCCTTGTATTTTTTTTGGCATGCATAAAAAAGTTCGGCTAAAAACTCAAAGTGTACAAGATTTTGTGACCATTTGAAAAAAATGTCCCCATTTAAGACACTTTAATGGCTACTGGCAGCAAACCTGTAAAATCTCAAATGCTCTTTAAGGGGGTGTGAGTTCTTGAGGTTTGATGAGGGATAGGGGGCCAATATAAGGGCCAAGTACCAGCACCCATTGCACATCATGTGTGCACACCCCCTCGGCCCCCCCCCCAATCGTCGAAACCCGAATGCTGTCGGTTAGGTTCTCCGGTGATGCTCCGACGATGGTGCCCCAGGCGAAAAAAAATGTGGCACCAGCACATTCTCGAGCCCAGCATGTGCTGCCACAACCCTCGATCCGGTTCGATCTTAGACTGGGAGTGAACTCCGTATGCTTAGACTAGGAATGAACTCCGTATGCCTAAGTCAACCCACGAAATAAGCGTACGGGTGCTTAGTCGGCCAGAGGGGCAGGATGAGCAAGCCGGGGATCGGTCAGTCCCCCTCTGGGTGCTATCGATCCTGCTACCCTCGGTTCGATTTGATCTTAAACTGGGAATGAATTCCATATGCTTAGACTGGGAATGAACTCCATATAACTAAGTCAACCCACGAAACGAGCGTGCGGGCACTCAGCCGGCCAGAGGGGCAGGATGCACAAGTCGGGGATCGGTCGGGTCTCCCTCTATGTGCTGTCAATCCTGCTACCGCAACCTTCGGTCTGGTCCAATCTTAGACTGGGAGTGAACTCCGTATGCTTAGACTGTGAATGAACTCCATATGCTTAAGTCAACCCATGAAACGAGTGTGTGGGCGCTCAACCGGCCAGAGGGATAGGATGCGCAAGCTGGGGATTGGTCAGGTCCCCCTCTGCGTGCTGCCAATCTTGCTACCCTCGGTCCAATCCGATCTTAAACTGGGAATGAACTCCGAATGCTTAGACTGGGAATGAACTCCGTATAACTAAGTCAACCCACGAAATGAGCGTGCGGGCGCTCAGTCGACCAGAGGGGCAGGATGCGCAAGCCGGGGATCGACCGGGTCTCTCTCTGTGTGCTGCTGATCCTACTGCCACAACCCTCAATTCAGTTTGACATTAGGCTGGGAATGAACTCCGTATAACTAAGTCAACCCACGAAACAAGCGTGCGAGTGCTCAACCGGCCAGGGGGCAGGATGCGTTAGCCAGGGATCGGTCGGGTCTCCCTCTGCGTGCTATCGATCCTACTGCCACAACCTTCGATCCAGTCTAAACTTAGACTGGGAGTGAACTCCATATGGTTAGATTGGGAATGAACTCCGTATGCCTAAGTCAACCCACAAAACAAGCGTGCGGGTGCCCAACCGACCAGAGGGGTAGGATGTGCAAGCCGGGCATCGATGGGTCCCCCTCTGCATGCTATCGATCCTGCTACCCTCGATTCGGTCTGATCTTAGACTGGGAATAAACTCTGTATGCGTAGACTTGGAATGAGCTCTGTATAACTAAGTCAACCCATGAAACGAGCGTACGGGCGCTCAACCGGCCAGAAGGGCAGGATGCAAAAGCTGAGGATCGGTCGGGTCCCTCACTGCATGCTATCGATCCTACTACCCTCAGTCCGGTCTAATCTTACACTAGGAATGAACTCTGTATGCTTAGACTGGGAATGAACTCCATATAACTAAGTCAACCCACGAAATGAGCGTGCGGGAACTCAGTCGGCTAGAGGGGCAGGATCCGTAAGTCGAGGATCGATCGGGTCTCCCTCTGTGTGTTATCGATCCTACTACTGTAACCCTCAGTCTGATCTGATCTTAGATTTGGAATGAACTCCGTATGCCTAAGCCAACCGACGAAACGAGCGGGCGGGCGGGCACTACGCCGGCCAGAGACACGGGATGCGCAAGCCGTGGATCGATAGGGTGGTAGGTGAGTTTAGGCACATCATCATATTTCTGCCATGCCAATGCCATTTTTATGGCTTGTAAATTCTTACAATGGTCCCTTAAGGCTTCATGTGAAGTTTCATGGCAAGACGACTCGTTTTCTATTTTTCATGATTTTTTAAAGTTTTTACGGTTCGAGATTTTTTAAAATTTTTTTAGCAGTTTTGGTAGACATGATCCTTGTATTTTTGTTGGTAAGCACAAAAAATTTTGGCTAACAAATCGAAGTGTACAAGATTTTGTGACCATTTGAAAAAAGTGTCCCCATTTCAGACACTTTAATGGCTATTGGCAGCAAACCTGTAAAAATCTCAAATGCTTTTTAAGGGGATGTGAGTTCTCGAGGTTTGATGAGGGATAGGGGGCCAATATAATGGCCAAGTACCAGCACCCATCGCACATCATGTGCGCATCCCCCGGCCCCCCAATCGTCGAAACCCAAATGCCGCTGATCAGGTTCTCCGGTGATGCTCTGGCGATAAAAATACAGCACCAGCACATGGCCGAGCCCAGCATGTGCTGCCGTAACCCTCGATCCAATCCAATCATAGACTGGGAATGAACTTCGTATGCTTAGACTGGGAATGAACTCCGTATGCCTAAGTCAACCCACGAAACGAGCGTGCGAGCGCTCAACTGGCCAGAGGGGTAGGATGCGCAAGCCGGGGATCGGCCGGGTCCCCCTCTGCCTACTATCAATCCTGCTACCCTCAGTTCAGTTTGATCTTAGATTGGGAATGAACTCCGTATGCTTAGACGGGGAATGAACTACATATAACTAAGTCAACCCATGGAACGAACGTACTGGCGCTCAGTCGACCAGAGGGGTAAGATGCGTAAGCTGGGGATCGATTGGGTTTCCCTCTGTGTTTTAACGATCTTGGTGTCACAACCCTAAGTCCGGTCTGATCCTAGACTAGGAATGAACTCCGTATGCCTAAGCCAACCGACGAAACGAGTGGGCGGACGGGCACTACGTCGGCCAGAGAGACGGGATGCGCAAGCCGTGGATCGATAGGGTGGTAGGTGGGTTTAGGCACAACTTCATATTTCTGCCATGCCAATGCCATTTTTATGGCTTCTAAATTCATACAATGGTCCCTTAAGGCTTCATGTGAACTTTCATGGCAAGACGACTCATTTTCTATTTTTCATGATTTTCAAAACTTTTTACGGTTCTGAATTTTTAAAAATTTTTTTTGAAGGGAGTTTTGGCCCCAAATATGGTAGACATGATCCTTGCATTTTTGTTGGCATGCAAAAAAAAATTTAGCTAAAAACTTGAAGTGTACAAGATTTTGTGACCGTTGGAAAAAAGTGTCCCCATTTCAGACACTTTAATGGCTACTGGCAGCAAACTGGTAAAATCTCAAATGCTCTTTAAGGGGGTGTGAGTTCTCAAGGTTTGATGAGGGATAGGTGGCCAATATAATGGCCAAGTGCCAGCACCCACCGCACATCATGTGTGCACATCCCCCGGCCCCCCCAATCGTCGAAACACTAATGCCGCCAGTCAGGTTCTCCGGTGATGCTCTGGCGATGGTGCCTCAAGAGAAAAAAAATGTGGCACAAGCACATGCCCGAGCCCAGCATCTGCTACCGTAACCCTCGGTCCGGTCCAATCTTAGACTGGGAATGAACTCCGTATGCTTAGACTGGGAATGAACTCCGTATAACTAAGTCAACCCATGAAATGACCGTAAGCCCAGAGGGGCAGGATGCGTAAGCCGAGGATCAATCGGGTTTCCCTCTACGTGTTGCAGATCCTGCTGCCACAACCCCCGGTGCAGTCTAATCTTAGACTGGGAATGAACTCCGTATGCCTAAGCCAACCGACAAAACGAGCAGGCGGGCGGGCACTACGCTGACCAGAGAGACGGGATGCGCAAGCCGTGGATCGATAGGGTGGTAGGTGGGTTTAGGCACATCTTCATATTTTTGCCATGCCAATGCCATTTTTATGGCTTGTAAATTCATACAATGGTCCCATAAGCCTTCATGTGAAGTTTCATGGCAAGACGACTCGTTTTCTATTTTTCATGATTTTTGAAACTTTTTACGGTTCAAGATTTTTTAAAATTTTTTAGGAGGAGTTTTAGCCCCAAACATGGTAGACATGATCCTTGTATTTTTGTTGGCATGCATAAAAAAATTCAGCTAAAAACTCGAAGTGTACAAGATTTTGTGACCATTTGAAAAAAGTGTTCCCATTTCAGACACTTTAATGGCTGCTGGCAGCAAACCTATAAAATCTCAAATGCTCTTTAAAGGGGTATGAGTTCTCGAGGTTTGATGATGGATAGGGGGCCAATATATGGGCCAAGTACCAGCACCCAACGCACATCATGTGCGCACACCCCTCCGGCCCCCCAATCGCCGGAACCCCAATACCGTCGGTCAGGTTCTTCGATGATGCTCTGGCGATGGTGCCCCGGGTGAGAAAAAATGTGGCACCAACACATGCCTGAGCCCGGCATGTGCTGTCGCAACCGTCGGTCCAGTTTGATCTTAGACTGCGAATGAACTCCGCATGCTTCGACTGGGAATGAACTCCGTATGCCTAAGTAAACACATGAAACGACCGTGCAAGCGCTCAGTCGGCCAGTGGGGTAGGATGCTTAAGCCGGGGATTGATTGGGTCCCCTTCTAAGTGCTGTCAATTTTGCTACCCTCGATTCGGTCTGATCTTAGATTGGGAATGAACTCCGTATGCTTAGACTGGGAATGAACTCCGTATAACTAGGTCAACCCACGAAACGAGCGTGCAGGCGCTCAGCTGGCCAGAGGGGCAGGATGCGCAAGCTGGGGATCGGTTGGGTCTCCCTCTACGTGCTGTCGATCCTGCTACCGTAACCCTCGGTCTGGTCTGATCTTAGACTGGGAATGAACTCCGTATGCCTAAGCCAATCGACGAAACGAGCGGGTGGGCGGGCACTACGCCGGCCAAAGAGGCAGGATGCGCAAGCCGTGGATCGATATGGTGGTAGGTGGGCTTAGGCACATCTTCATATTTCTGGTGTGCCAATGCCATTTTTATTGCTTCTAAATTCATACAATGGTCCTTTAAGCCTTCATGTGAAGTTTCATGGCAAGGCAACTCGTTTTCTATTTTTCACGATTATTGAAACTTTTTAAGGTTCAGGATTTTTTAAAATTTTTTACGAAGGTGTTTTAGCCCCAAACTTGGTAGATGTGATCCTTGTATTTTTGTTGGCATGCATAAAAAAATTCAGCTAAAAACTCAAAGTATACAAGATTTTGTGACCATTTGAAAAAAGTGTCCCCATTTCAGACACTTTAATGGCTACTAGCAGCAAACCTGTAAAATCTCAAATGCTCTTTAAGGGGATGTGAGTTCTTGAGGTTTGATGAGGGATATGGGGCTAATATAAGGGCCAAGTATCAGCACCCATCGCACATCATGTGTGCACACCCCCCGGCCTCCCCAATCGCCGAAACCCCAATGCCGCCAATCAGGTTCTCTAGTGATGCTCTGGCGATGGTGCCCCAGGCCAAAAAAAATGTGACACCAGCACATGCCCGAACCTAGCGTGTGCTGTCGCAACCCTTTGTCCGGTCTGATCTTAGACTGGGAATGAACTTCGTATGCTTAGACTGGGAATGAACTCCGTATGCCTATGTCAACCCACGAAACGAGTGTGCGGGCGCTCAACCGGCCAGAAGGGTAAGATGCACAAATCGGGGATCGGTCGAGTCTCCCTCTGCATGCTGTTGATCCTGCTGGCACAACCCTTGATCTGATCTAATCTTAGACTGGGAATGAACTTTGTATGTGTAAGCTAACCGACAAAACGAGTAGGCGGGCTGGCACTACTCCGGGCAGAGAGGCGGGACGCACAAGCCATAGATCGATCTAGTGGTAGGTTGGTTTAGGCACATCTTCATATTTCTACCGTGCCAATGCCATTTTTATGGCTTGTAAATTCATACAATGGTCCCTTAAGCCTTCATGACAAGTTTCAAGGCAAGACGACTCGTTTTATATTTTTCACGATTTTTAAACCTTTTACGGTTCGAGATTTTCTAAAATTTTTTTAGAAGGAGTTTTCGCCCCAAATTTAGTAGACATGATCCTTGTATTTTTGTTGGCATGCACAAAACAATTTAGCTAAAAACTCGAAGTGTACAAGATTTTGTGACTATTTGAAAAAAGTGTCCCCTTTTCAGACACTTTAATTGCTACTGGCAGCAAACCTGCAAAATCTCAAATGCTCTTTAAAGGGGTGTGAGTTCTTGAGGTTTTATGAGGGATAGGGGGCCAAAATATGGGCCATGTACCAGCACCCATCGCACAT
This sequence comes from Durio zibethinus, assembly GCF_047325235.1. NCBI lineage: Eukaryota > Viridiplantae > Streptophyta > Magnoliopsida > Malvales > Malvaceae > Durio > Durio zibethinus. The sequence goes on from NC_143181.1 coordinate 22,561,616, forward strand.
CATGTGCGCACACCCCCCGGCCCCCCCAATCATCGGAACCCCAATGCCGTCGATCAGGTTCTCCGTCGATGCTCCGACGATAGTGCCCCAAGTGAAAAAAATGTGGCACCAGCACATTCCCGAGCCGCAACCCTTGGTCTGGTCTGATCTTAGACTGGGAATAAACTTCGTATAGTTAGACTGGGAATCAACTCTGTATGCCTAAGTCAACCCACGAAACGGGCATGCGGGCTCTCAGCCGACCAGAGGGGCAAGATGCGCAAGCTAAGGATCGACCGGGTCCCCCTCTACGTGCTACCGATCCTGATACCCTTGGTCCAGTCTGATCTTATACTGGAAATGAACTCCGTATGCTTAGACTGGGAATGAACTCCGTATAACTATGTCAACCAATGAAACGAGCGTGCGGTCGCTCAGTCGGCCATAGGGGCAGGATGCGCAAGCCGGGGATCGACCGGGTCTCCCTCTGTGTGCTGCCGATCCTACTACCACAACCCTTGGTCTGGACTGATCTTAGACTTGGAATGAACTCCGTATGCCTAAGCCAACCGACGAAATGAGCGGACGGGCAGGCACTACACCGACCAGAGAGGCGGGATGCGCAAGCCGTGGATCGATAGGGTGGTAAGTGGGTTTAGGCACATCTTCATATTTCTACCATGCCAATGCCATTTTTATGGCTTGTAAATTCATACAATGGTCTTTTAAGCCTTCATGTGAAGTTTTATAGCCAGACGACTCGTTTTCTATTTTTCATGATTTTTGAAACTTTTTACGGTTTAGGATTTTTTAAAATTTTTTTAGAAGGAATTTTGGCCCCAAACTTGGTAGACGTCATCCTTGTATTTTTGTTGGCATGCACAAAAACATTTAGCTAAAAACTCAAAGTGTACAAGATTTTGTGACCAATTGAAAAAAGTTACCCCATTACAGACACTTTAATGGCTACTGGCAGTAAACCTGTAAAATCTCAAATGCTCTTTAAGGGGGTGTGAGTTCTCGAGGTTTGATGAGGGATAGGGGGCCAATATAAGGTCCAAGTACCAGCACCCATCGTACATCTTGTGCGCTCACCCCCCCTCCAGCCCCCCAATCGTCGGAACCCCAATGCCGTCGGTCAGGTTCCCCGGTATGCTCCGGCGATGGTGCCCCGGGTGAAAAAAAATACGGCACCAGCACATACCCGAGCCCAGTGTGTGCTGCCCCAACCCTTGGTCCGGTCCAATCTTAGACTGGGAATGTACTCCGTATGCCTAAGTCAACCCACGAAACGAGCATGCGTGCGCTCAACCGACTAGAGGGGCAGGATGCGCAAGCTGGGGATCGATCGGGTCACCCTCTGCATACTGTCGATCCTGCTACCCTCGGTCCCGTCCGATCTTAGACTAGGAATGAACTCGGTATGCTTAGACTGGGAATGAACTCTGTATGCGTAAGCCAACCGACGAAACGAGCGGGCGGGCGGGCACTACGCCGGTAAGAGAGGCGGGATGCGCAAGCCGTGGATCGATAGGCTGGTAGGTGGGTTTAGGCACATCTTCATATTTCTACCATGCCAATGCCATTTTTATGGCTTGTAAATTCATGCAATGGTCCCTTAAGCCTTCAAGTGAAGTTTCATGGCAAGACGACTCGTTTTCTATTTTTCATGATTTTCAATACTTTTTACGGTTCAAGATTTTTTAAAATTTTTTTAGCAGGAGTTTTGGCCCCAAACTTTGTAGACGTGATCCTTGTATTTTTTTTGGCATGCACAAAAAAATTCAGCTAAAAACTCAAAGTGTACAAGATTTTGTGATCATTTGAAAAAAGTGTCCCTATTTCGAACACTTTAATGGCTACTGGCAGCAAACCTGTAAAATCTCAAATGCTCTTTAAGGGGGTGTGAGTTCTCAAGGTTTGATGAGGGATAGGGGGCCAATATAAGGGCCACGTACCAGCACGCATCGCACATCATGTGCGCACACCCCCCCAATCAGCGGAACCCCAATGCCGCCGGTCAGGTTCTCCGGCGATGGTGCACCGGGCGAAAAAAAATACGGCACCAGCACATGCCCAAGCCCAGCATGTGCTGCCGTAACCCTTGTTCAGGTCTGATCTTAGACTGGGAATGAACTCCATATGATTAGACTGGGAATGAACTTCGTATAACTAAATCAACCCATGAAACGAGCGTTCGGGCGCTCAGTCAGCCAGAGGGGCAGGATGCGTAAGCCGAGGATTGGTCAGGTTCTCCGGTGATGCTCTGATTATGACACCAGCACATGTGCTACCATAACCCTCGATCTGATCCGATCTTAGACTGGGAATGAACTCTATATGCTTAGACTGGGAATGAACTCCGTATAACTAAGTCAACCTATGAAACGAGCGTGCGGGCGCTCAGCCGGCCAGAAGGGCAGGATGCGTAAGCCGGGGATCGGTTGGATCTCCCTCTACATGCTATCAATCTTGCTATCATAACCTTCGGTCCGTTCTGATCTTAGACTGGGAATAAACTTCGTATGCCTAAGCCAACTGACGAAACGAGCAGGCGGGCAGGCACTACATCGGCCAGAGAGGCGGGATGTGCAAGCCGTGGATCGATAGGGTGGTAGGTGGGTTTAGGCACATCTTCATATTTACGTCGTGCCAATGCCACTTTTATGGCTTGTAAATTCATACAATGGTTCCTTAAGCCTTCATGTGAAGTTTCATGGCAAGACGACTCGTTTTCTATTTTTCATGATTTTCAAAACTTTTTATGGTTCGGGATTTTTTTAAATTTTTTTAAAAGGATTTTTGGCCCCAAACTTGGTAGACGTGATCCTTGTATTTTTTTTGGCATGCAAAAAAAAATTCAGCTAAAAACTCAAAGTGTACAAGATTTTGTGACCATTTGAAAAAAGTGTCCCCATTTAAGACACTTGAATGGCTACTGGCAGCAAACCTATAAAATCTCAAATGCTCTTTAAGGGGATGTGAGTTCTCAAGGTTTGATGAGGGATAGGGGGCCAATATAAGGGCCAAGTACCAGCACCCATCGCACATCATGTGCACACACCCCCCGACTCCCCCCAATCGCCGTAGCCCCAATGCTGTCGGTCAGGTTCTCCGACGATGCTCCGGCGATGGTGCCCCAAACGAAAAAAAATGCGGCACCAGCACATGCCCGAGCCAAGCATGTACTGGCGTAACCCTCGGTCTCGTCCGATTTTAGGTTGGGAATGAACTCCGTATGCTTAGACTGAGAATGAACTCCATATGCCTAAGTTAACCCACGAAACGAGCGTACGGGTGCTCAGCCGACCAGAGGGGCAGGATGCGCAAGCTAGGGATCGATCGGGTCCCCCACTGTGTGCTGTCGATCCTGCTACCCTCGGTCCAGTCCGATCTTAGACTGGGAATGAACTCCGTATAACTAAGTCAACCCACGAAACAAGTGTGCAGGCGCTCAGCCGCCCAGAGGGATAGGATGTGCAAGCCGGGGATCGGTCGCATCTCCCTCTGTGTGCTGCCAATCCTACTGTCGCAACCCTCAGACCGGTTTGATCTTAGACTGGGAATGAACTCCGTATGCCTAAGCCAACCAACGAAATGAGCGGGCGGGCGGGCACTACGCAGGCCAGAGAGGCGGGATACGCAAGCCGTCGATCGATAGGGCGGTAGGTGGGTATAAGAACATCTTCATTTTTTTGCCATGCAAATGCCGTTTTTATGGCTTGTAAATTCATACAATGCTCCCTTAAGCCTTCATGTGAATTTTCATGGCAAGACGACTCATTTTTTATTTTTCACAATTTTCAAAACTTTTTATGGTTCGGGATTTTTTAAAATTTTTTTAGAAGGAGTTTTGGCCCCAAACTTGGTAAACATGATCCTTGTATTTTTGTTGGTATGCAAAAAAACATTCATCTAAGAACTCGAAGCGTACAACATTTTGTGACCATTTGAAAAAAGTGTCCCCATTTCAGACACTTTAATAGCTACTGGCAGCAAACCTGTAAAATCTCAAATGCTCTTTAAGAGGGTGTGAGTTCTCAAGGTTTGATGGGGGATAGGGTGCCAATATAAGGGCCAAGTACCAGCACCCATCGCACCATATGTGTGCACACCCCCCCAATCGGCGGAACCCTAATGCCGTCGGTTAGGTTCTCCAGTGATGGTGCCCCGGGCGAAAAAAAATACGGCACCAGCACATGCCCAAGCCCAACATGTGCTGCCGCAACCCTTGGTCCGGTCTGATCTTAGATTGGGAATGAACTCCGTATGATTAGATTGGGAATGAACTTCGTATAACTAAGTGAACCCACGAAACGAGCGTTCAGGCGCTCAGTCGGCCAAAGGGGCAGGATGCGTAAGTCGGGGATCGGTCAGGTTCTCCGGTGATGCTCTAATTACAACACCAGCACATGAGCTACCGTAACCCTCGATCGGATCTGATCTTAGACTGGGAATGAACTCTGTATTCTTAAACTGGGAATGAACTCCCTATAACTAAGTCAACCCATGAAACGAGCGTGCGGGCGCTCAGCCAGCCAGAGGGGCAGGATGTGTAAGCCGGGGATCGGTTGGATCTCCCTCTACGTGCTACCAATATTACTGTCATAACCCTCGGTCCGTTCTGATCTTAGACTGGGAATGAACTCCGTATGCCTAAGCCAACCGACAAAACGAACGAGCGAGCGGGCGGGCACTACGCCGCCGCTCAGGTTCTCCGACGATGCTCAGGCGATGGTGCCCAGGGCAAAAAAAAATGTGGCACCAGCATATGCCCGAGCCCAGCATGTGCTGCCACAACCCTTGGTCCAGTCTGATCTTAGACTGGGAATGAACTTCGTATGCTTAGACTGGGAATGAACTCCACATGCCTAAGTCAACCCACGAAACGAGCGTGCGGACGCTCAGCCGGCCAGAGGGGCAGGATGCGCAAGCCAGGGATCGGTCGGGTCCCCTTCTACGTGCTGTCGATCCTGCTACCCTCGGTCTGGTCTGATCTTAGACTGGGAATGAACTCCGTATGCTTAGACTGGGAATGAACTCCGTATGCTTAGACTGGGAATGAACTCCGTATGCTTAGACTGGGAATGAACTCCGTATAACTAAGTCAACCCACGAAACGAGCGTACGATCATACAGCTAGCCAGAGGGGCCGGATGCGTAAGCCGTGGATTGATCGGGTCTCGTTCAGCATCTGTCGATCCTACTGCCATAACCCTCGATCTGATCCGATCTTAGACTGGGAACGAACTCAGTATGCCTAAGCCAATCGATGAAATGTGCGGGCTGGCGAGCACTATGCCGGCCAGAGAGACGGGATGCGCAAGCCGTGGATCGATAGGGTGGTAGGTGGGTATAGGAACATCTTCATTTTTCGGCCATGCCAATACCATTTTTATGGCTTGTAAATTCATACAATGCTCCCTTAAGCCTTCATGTGAAGTTTCATGGCAAGACGACTCGTTTTCTATTTTTCACAATTTTCAAAACTTTTTACAGTTCGGGATTTTTTAAAATTTTTTTAGAAGGAGTTTTGGCCCCAAACTTGGTAGACATGATCTTTGTATTTTTGTTGGCATGCACAAAAACATTCAGCTAAAAACTCGAAGTGTACAACATTTTGTGACCATTTGAAAAAAATGTCCCCATTTCAGACACTTTAATGGCTACTGGTAGCAGACCTGTAAAATCTCAAATGCTCTTTAAGGGGGTGTGAGTTCTCAAGGTTTGATGAGGGATAGGGGCCAATATAAGGGCCAAGTACCAGCACCAACCGCACATCATGTGCACACACCCCCCAATCGTCAGAACCCTAATGCCGCCGGTTAGGTTCTCCGGTGATGGTGCCCTGGGCGAAAAAAAATACGACACTAGCACATGCCCGAGCCCAGCATGTGCTGTCGCAACCCTCGGTCCGGTCCCATCTTAGACTGGGAATGAGCTCCGTATGCTTAGATTACGAATGAACTCCGTATGCCTAAGTCAACCCACGAAACGAGCGTGCGGGCACTCTACCGACCAGAGGGGTAGGATGCACAAGCCGGGGATCGATCGGGTCCCCCTCTACGTGCTGTCGATCCTGCTACCCTCGGTCTGGTCCTATCTTAGTCTGGGAATGAACTCTGTATGCTTAGACTGGGAATGAACTCCGTATAACTAAGTTAACCCATGAAACGAGTGTACGGGCATACAGCCAGCCAGAGGGGCTGGATGTGCAAGCCGGGGATCGGTCGGGTCCCCCTATGCGTGCTGTCGATCCTGCTACCCTCGGTCTGGTCTGATCTTAGACTGGGAATGAACTCCGTATGCTTAGACTGGGAATGAACTCCGTATAACTAAGTCAACCCATGAAACAAGCGTGCGAATGCTCAGCCGGCCAGAGGGGCAGGATACGCAAGCCGGGGGGATCGGTTAGGTTCTCCGGTGATGCTCTGACGATGGTGCGTCGGGCAAAAAAAATTACAGCACCAGCACATGCTCGAGCCCAGCATGTGCTGCCGTAACCATCGGTCCGATCCGATCTTAGACTAGGAATGAACTATGTATGCTTAGACTGGGAATGAACTCCGTATAACTAAGTCAACCCATGAAACGAGCGTACGGACGCTCAACCGGCCAGAGGGGTAGGATGCGTAAGCCGAGGATCGACCAGATCTCCCTCTACGTGCTATCGATCCTACTACCGCAACCCTCGGTCTGTTTCGATCTTAGACTGGGAATGAACTTCGTATGCCTAAGCCAATCGGCGAAACGAGCGGACGGGCGGGCACTATGCCGGCCAGAGAGGTGGGATGCGCAAGCCGTGGATCAATAGGGTGGTAGGTGTGTTTAGGCACATCTTCATATTTTTACCGTGCCAATGCCATTTTTGTGGCTTGTAAATTCATACAATGGTCCCTTAAGCCTTCATGTGAAGTTTCATGGCAAGACGACTCGTTTTCTATTTTTCATAATTTTTGAAACTTTTCACGGTTCAGGGTTTTTTAAAATTTTTTTAGAAGGAATTTTGTCCCCAAACTTATTAGACGTGATCCTTGTATTTTTGTTGGCATGCACAAAAAAATTCAGCTAAAAACTCGAAGTGTACAAGATTTTGTGACCATTTGAAAAAAGTGTCCCCATTTCAGACACTTTAATGGCTAGTGGCAGCAAACCTGTAAAATCTCAAATGCTCTTTAAGGGGGTGTGAGTTCTCGAGGTTTGATGAGGGATAGGGGGCCAATATAAAGGCCAAGTACCAGCACCCATCACACATCATGTGCGCACACCCTCCCCGGCCCCCCCAATCTCCGAAACCCTAATGCCGTCAGTCAAGTTCTCCAGCGATGCTCCGGCGATGGTGCCCCGGGCAAAAAAAAATACGGCACCAACACATGCCCGAGCCCAGCATGTGCTGTCGCAACCTTCGGTCCGGTTCAATCTTAGACAGGGAATGAACTCCGTATGCTTAGACTGGGTATGAACACCGTATGCCTAAGTCAACCCATGAAACGAGCATACGGGCGCTCAGCCGGCTAGAGGGGCAGGATGAACAAGACGGGGATCGACCGAGTCTCCCTCTCCGTGCAGTCGATCCTGCTACCCTCAGTCTGCTCTGATCTTAGATTGGGAATGAACACCATATGCTTAGACTGGGAATGAACTCCGTATAACTAAGTCAACCCATGAAACAAGCATGCGGGCACCCAGCCGGCCAGAGGGACAGGATCCGCAAGCTGGGGATCGACTTGGTCTCCCTCTGCGTGCTGTCGATCCTGCTACCGTAACCCTCAGTCTGGTCCGATCTTAGACTGGGAATGAACTCTGTATGCCTAAGCCAACCGATTAAACGAGCGGGCGAGCGGGCACTACGTCGGCCAAAGAGGCGGGATGCGCAAGCCGTGGATCGATAGGGTGGTTGGTGGGTTTAGGCACATCTTGATATTTCTACCATTCGAATGCAATTTTTATGGCTTGTAAAATGATAAAATGGTCCCTTAAGCCTTCATGTGAAGTTTCATGGCAAGACAACTCATTTTCTATTTTTCACGATTTTCAAAACTTTTTACGGTTTAGGATTTTTTAACCCCAAACTTGGTAGATGTGATCCTTGTATTTTCTTTGGCATGCACAAAACATTTCAGCTAAAAACTCAAAGTGTACAAGATTTTGTGACCATTTGAAAAAAGTGTCCCCATTTCAGACACTTTAATGGTTACTGGTAACAAACCTGTAAAATCTCAAATGCTCTTTAAGGGGGTGTGAGTTTTCGAGGTTTGATGAGGGATAGGGGGCCAATATATGGGCCAAGTATGAGCACCCATCGCACATCATGTATGCATACCCCCCGACCCCCCCAATCGTCGAAACCCCAATGTCGTCGATCAGGTTCTCCGGCAATGCTCCGTATGCCTAAGTCAACCCACAAAATGAGCGTGCAGGCGCTCAGCCGACCAGAGGGGTAGGGTACGCAAGCCGTGGATCAATCTAGTCCCCCTCTGCATGCTGCTGATCCTACTACCCTCGGTCCAATCCGATCTTAGACTGGGAATGAACTCCGTATAACTAAGTCAACCCACAAAATGAGCGTGTGGGCGCTCAGACGGCTAGAGAGGCATGATGCGCAAGCCGGGTGTCACAGACCACGCGTTCCTCCTACTGAAATCACGTGACCGTGAGGCACCAAGTCTGGTCGGTTGAGCGCCCGCACGCCCGTTTCGTGGGTTGGCATAGGCATAGGGAGTTCATTCCATGTCTAAGCCCCAGCCGAAATGAGGGTTGTGGCAGCGGGACCGGCAGCACGTAGAGGGGGATCGGGCTGATCCCTGGCTTACGCAGTATGCCTCTTTGGCTGGCTAAGCGCCTGTAGACTCATTTCCTGGGTTGACTTATGCATATGGAGTTCATTCACAGTCTAAGATTGAACCAGACCGAGGATTGCGACAGTAGGATCGACAGCACATAGGGGGGGACTGGGTCGATCCCTGTTTTGCACATTCTACCTCTTCGGTCGGTTGACCGCCCGCACGCTCATTTCATGGGTTGACTTAGGCATACGAAGTTCATCCCCAGTCTAAGCATACAGAGTTCATTCCCAGTCTAAGATCAGACCAGATCGAGGGTTGCGACAACAGGATCGACAGCATGCAGGGGGGATCAGGTCGATCCTCAGCTTGTGCATTCTGCCTCTCTTCCCGACTGAGCGCCGACACGCCCGTTTCATGGGTTGGCTTAGGCATAGGGAGTTCATTCCATGTCGAAGCCCCAACTGACCAAGGGTTGTGGCAGCGGGACCGACAGCACGCAGAGGGGGACTGGGCTGATCCCCGGCTTGCGCATTATACCTCTTCGACCGGCTCAGCGCCCGTACGCTCGTTTTGTGGGTTGACTTATGCATACGGGTTCATTCCTAGTCTAAGATCAGATCAGACCAAGGGTTACGGTAGTAGGATCGACAGCACGCAGGGGGCGATCAGGCTGATCCTCGGCTTGCGTATTTTGTCGCTCCGATCGACTGAGTGCGCGCACGCTCGTTTCGTAGGTTGGCTTAGGCATACGGAGTTCATTCCATGTCTAAGCATACGGAGTTCATTCCCAGTCTAAGATCGGATCAGATCGAGGGTTGTGGTAGCAGGATCGACAGCACACAAGGGGGACCGAACCGATCCCCAACTTGCGCATTCTACCTCTCCGGCCGGTTGAGCGCCCGCACGCTCGTTTCGTGGATTGGCTTAGGTATACGGAGTTTATTCCATGTCTAAACCCCAGTCGGATTGAGGGTTGTGGTAGCAGGACTGACAACGAGATCGGTAGCATGTAGAGAGGGACCAGGCTGATCCCCGGCTTGCGCATTATGCCTCTTCGGTCGGCCTTTCTGATCGGTTGAGCACCCGTACGCTCGTTTCATGGGTTGACTTAGGCATACGGAGTTCATCCCCAGTCTAAGCATACGGAGTTCATTCCTAGTCTAAGATCGGATTGGATCGAGGGTTGCGGTAGCAAGATCAGTAGCAAGCAGGGGAGATCGGGCTGATCCCCGGCTTGTGCATTTTGCCTCTCCGACCGGCTGAGCGTCCGCACGCCCGTTTCGTGGGTTGGCTTCATAGGGAGTTCATTCCATGTCTAAGCCCTAGCCAGATCGAGGTTTGTGGCAGCGGGACCGACAGCATGTAGAGGTGGATCGAGCCGATCCTTAGCTTGTGCATAATGCCTCTTCAACCGGCTCAGCGCCTGCACGCTCATTTCGTGGGTTGGCTTAGGCATACGGAGTTCATTCCATGTCTAAGCATACGGAGTTCATTCCCAGTCTAAGATTTTGAGCCACGGTGCACATGCTGGGCTCAGGCATGTGCTGCTGCCACATTTTTTTCACCTGAGGCACCATCGTCAGAGCATCATCGGAGAGCCTACCGACGGCATTGGGGGTTCCGACGATTGGGGGGGTCGGGGGGGTGTGCGTACATGATGTGCGATTGGTGCTGGTACTTGTGTCACGGGCTCTGACCATAGACTCAGAAACCGTGTGACCTTAGGCTTGGAAGCTCCTCCTTTATGCCTAAGTCAGCCTAGAACACAAGCGTACGGGCTCTAGAACAACGGAAAGGGCTGATTACGCAAGTTAAAGAGAAATAGGATAAGAAGGCAGAATTCTGGAAATGCTCTTATTTTCGCTAAAACGAAAGTGTTTGATGGTGTACAAATGAGGGAGGAGCAACCCTCTATTTATAGTTGAGGCTCTAGCTTACACTTAATGGCAATATCCCTAGAATAAAGGCTAAAATCATGGGATTATATAGATTACAATCAATCAGGATGCTAACTCTTGATTTTCAGGGTCAACCAAATCTACCAGGATGCTGCTAATCCTACCTACTTCCAAAAGCTTCCTTTGCATGTCCAGCACCTTGGGCCCTTCTGGATGTGGTGCGAGCGGCTTGTATGCCAGGCCTTGGTCTCACGGGTTGGCCTGCAAGTTGGTCGGGCATTCTGAACTCATTTGCTAGGCTTTGCACGTAGATACCAGCCAGCACGCTTGGTCTGCGGGCCTCAACCTCTAGCTCACTTGCTGGTGCGCCTGATGTGCCTGGCGCGCTCATCCAGGGTGTGACATTCTCCCCCACCTGATTATGCAATGCCCTTGTTGTGTCTTCTGCATGGTACTACCTGATCTGGTCACTGAACTGCCATAAGTCATCTGCTTGTTCCCAGCTCGCCTCATTGTCTGAAAGTCCCTTCTAGTGCACCAAGTACTCTTATCTTGGCTGATAGTTCTTTCATCTGACCTCCCAGTCAGCTATGATGCTGTGGACCTCCTTCTCATATGAGGCTCTTGCTCCCAATGGTGCACGTTTTAACTCTGCCCATCCTAGATCTCCCTCATCCTCATGGAACGGCTTGAGCATGCTCACATGGAACATCGAGTGTACCCTCGGCTTGGGTGGCATATCCAGCTTGTAGGCAACTTTGCCTACCCTCTTGACTACTCGAAAAGGTTCCTCATACCTCTGGACTAGGCCTTTGTGCTGCCCCCTATGGCGCACAATGGGATGCAGCTTCACCAACACCAAGTCTCCAACCATGAACTGCACGTCCTACCTATTTTAGTCTGCCCACTTCTTCGACCTCTTGGCCGCCTTGTGTAGACAAACTCTGGCCAAGTCAGTTTGCTCCTGCCATGCCTTGGCAAACTTGTATGCTGTTGGATTCGGCCCTGTATAACCTGCAACAATCAAACCGGGTGTTAGTGGTTGTTGCCCTGTCATAACCTCAAATGGGCCCTGGTTCGTTACCTCGCTCCTTTGTAAGTTATAGGAAAACTATGTAATATCTAGCAGCTTTGGCCAATCCCTTTGTGTGGCACTCACATAGTGCCTGAGGTAGACCTCCAATAGTCATTCACTCGTTCTGTCTACCCATTGGTCTGGGGATGCATGCTAGTGGAAAATTTCAAGTCTGACCCCAACAGCTTGAACAACTCAGTCTATAACTTACCCATGAAACGCCCGTCCCGATCACTAACAATGGTCTTCGGCACTCCCCAGTACTAAACCATGTTCTTTAGGAACAATCGAGCTACCTCCTCAATTGGGCACTCCTTGGTTGCTGGAATGAAGATTTCATACTTGGAAAACCTATCCACCACTACCATGATGCTTCCAAACCCTTCTGCTTTAGGTAGACCGACTATAAAGTCTAGAGAAACACTCTTCCATGGTCGCTCTGGCACTGGCAATGTCTCCAAGAGACCGCGTAGTTTCTTGAGCTCCACCTTGTCCTATTGGCACACAAGACAAGTCTTCACATAGGCCTCCACATCATCCCTCATGTGCAGCCAGTAGTACCAGTCCTTGATCAGCACCAAGGTACGGCTCACTCCGGGGTGTCTAGCCCACCTTGAATAATGGCATTCTTGCAAAACTTCCTTACAGAGCTTCTCGTGTTGCGACACAACAGGCTACCGCCCCTGGTGTACAGCAAGCCATCCTGCAACTAAAACCACCTAGTCTTACCTTGCTGGGCGTACTCCATCAATGCCTTGGCTGTAGGATCATGCGTAAGTCCCTCCTTGATGTACGGCACTAGTGACCCCTCTGGTTGCCTAATGGCAGCAAGGTTAGCCTTTCGGCTCAGGGCGTCTGCCACTAGGTTCGCCCGCCCTGGCTCGTACTCCATCTAGAAATCAAATTCTGCAAGAAAATCTTGCCATCGTGCCTGGTTGGGGGATAGCTTCTTTTGTGTCTGGAAGTAGCTGGTCGCCACATTGTCCGTCCTAACCACGAACCTCGACCCTAACAGGTAATCGTGCCAAGTGCACAAGCAGTGCACGACTACAGTCATCTCCTTCTCTTGGACCGTGTACTTGCACTCAGTCTCGTTCAGCTTCCTGCTCTCAAACGCGACTGGACATCCCTCTTACATCAACACGCCCCCTATGGCAAAGTTTGATGCATCCGTATGCACCTCATACAGCTTGGCACGGTTTGGCAAGGCCAAGATTGGCTCCTCGGTCACAGCCCACTTCAACCTATCAAAGGCTTCCTGGCACCCTGTGCTCCACTCCCATGCTTTCCCTTTCTTGAGCAAGTCAGTCAATGGCATGGCTATTGCTGAGTGACCTTTGATGAAGCGCCTGTAGTAGTTGACCAGCCCAAGGAACGATCTCAACTCAGTGACCTTGGCTGGCGGTTGCCACTCCAGGATGGCGTGTATCTTGCCTTCATCCATGCGTATCTTGCCACCTCCCACTATGTGGCCAAGGAACGGGATCTCCTATTAGGCGAATGAGCACTTCTTCCTCTTGACAAATAGCTTGTGCACCCGCAACACCTGGAACACCTGTCTCAAGTGGTCTATATGCTCTCCCAAAGTTTGGCTGTAGATCACAATGTCATCCAAATAAACCACAACAAACCGATCAAGGAATAACTGAAGTACCATGTTCATAAAGGTGCAAAATGTTGCTGGGGTGTTCGTGAGTCCGAAAGGTATCACCAAGAACTCATACGAACCGTACCGAGTGACACATGCTATCTTTGGCTCATTTCCCTTCGCGATCTTATCTTGATAGTAGCCTGACCTCAAATCCAGCTTGGTGAACCACCTGCACTCCCAAGTTGATCGAACAAGTCCGTAATGAGTGGGATGGGGTACTTGTTCTTGATGGTCAGCTTGTTCAAAGCTTGGTAGTCTATACACAGCCGCAACGACCCATCATGCTTGCGCTGAAATAGAACCAGTGCACCATAGGGTGCCTTCGATGGCCTGATGAAGCCAGCATCAACTAACTCTTTAAGCTACTTCCTCAATTCCTCCAACTCTGGTGGAGACATTCAGTAAGGAGCTCTAGCTGGTGGCTTGGCCTCGGACACTAGCTCGATCTTGTGGTCCACCTCCCTCTTAGGTGGTAGCTTGCTAGGTAGCTTTACGGGCATCACATCACTAAAGGTCTTCAGCACCTTTAGCACCTCCAAGGGTGACTCGGTCTCCTTCTCCCTTGGCTCATCATATTTCAGGGCTGCCAAGAAGGTGTCTTCTTGTCTGCTTACCGTCTTGGCAAATTGGATGGCTGACACCACCCATGACCCAACTCCAGACCCTCTCCTCAATGGCACTAGACATTGGCACCGTGCATCCAAGATGCAAACACAATCGACAAAAGGCACAAAGAGGGCATTAATCCAAACAAGGAAATCCAACCCAATCACAAACTCATAGTGGTCAAGGGGTATTACCTCAATGGTCTCCTTGCCTTTCCAGTCTCCAAGCTGCAACTCCACTCCCCACGCTACTCCAATGGCTGAAACTTTCTTGGAGTTCACCATTTTGATGGTACCAGTCCCTTTCTGCACCTTTGCTTCGAGCTTCCGGGCTCTATCACCTAAAATAAAAAGATGTGAGGCACCTGTGTCCACCAGTGCATTCACTTTCTGACCCGCAACCATCATATCCGTAAACATCAAGCCCTTTAGCTTGCGGCTCCCCTTACTCTGGACAGCATTAAGCACCAACGACCTAAGCTTTGCTGCCCCTGACTCCGGCTCCTCGTCAGACTCCTTGTCAGACTCCTTGTCTACAGCAGCCAGCTTGCCTTTCTACGAGTAATTGCACACTATGTGGCTCCCTCCACATAGGTAGCATGCTAGTGGCTTTCAGTCCCCCTTGGCTTTCCACTTGCCTGCTGGTGGCCCCTCTCGCCATCCTTGGTTGAATGATCTCGGTCTCCATCCTTGGACTCCCGATCACGATCCTTCCCCTTGGACTGCTTCTTTCGGTCCCTATCATCCCTGCCCTTACCCTTGGGTTTAGTAGACTCGAACTTGTTTAGAGGCTTGAACTCTATCAAGGCCTCGACAGTAGTCATGGCTTTAGCCAAGTCATGAACTCCTCTCCTTTGTAGCTCATGCTTCACCCATGGCTTCAGCCCATCCATGAAAGCAAATAAGGTGTCCTTCTCACTTAGATCCGAGATCTGTAGCATCAGTTCAGAGAATTTCTGGACATACTCCTTTATGTCCCCTTGCTGGCTCAACCTGCACAACTTTGCCCGTGCCTCATCATCGGCATACTCCAGGTAAAATTGTTCTCTGCACTCCTTTTGAAACTTTACCCAGGTTCCAATCTTGGCACTCCCATGCCTGACATCGTCACACCTACGTCTCTACCATAATAAGGCTATATCAGTGAGATACATAGCAGCGGTGCTTACTTTTATTGCCTTGTCTTGCATGCCCATGGCCTGGAAGTACTGCTCCATACCCCAAAGGTTATATACTTTCTTGGCCGCCCTAGTCCCTTTGAACTCCTTAGGCTTGGGGACATCCAATCTAGACTTGGACACTCCAGCAAACATGCCATTCCCAATGGCAGTCTTGCAAGCAACGAGCTCACTGGTAAGCTCCTCCATCCGCTGGCGCATGGCCTCCATGCCATCATGCAAGGTCAACACTTCAGCCTCCAAGGTCTGATTCTTTTAGGTGAACACATCCAAGCCTTTGTTGAGAGCAGCTTGCAGCTCACTTTGGATCTCCTCTCCCATGGAGTCTAGCGATGCAATGTGAGTTTCTACCCCCTCAGGCTTCTCCCCCATGTCACCCATGGTCACCTCCACCTTGGCCAGCCTACCATCCATGGTAGACCAGATATCTCTAGAATTGGCTTTCTTCCCTCTTCCACGCCCACGCTTTTGGGCCTCTGGTTGTTGGTTAGCAGCGTCATGTTGGGATGCCATCTCCTCTAACATACACAACACAAACACACAGAATCGAACTTGCTCTGATACCAACTGTCACGGGCTCTGACCTTAGACTCAAAAACCATACGGCCTTAGGCTTGGAATCTCTCCTTTATGCCTAAGTCAACCTAAAACACAAGCGTACGGGCACTAGAACAACAAGAAGGGCTGATTACGCAAGTTAAAGAAAAACACGATAAGAAGGTAGAATTCTGGAAATGCTCTTGTATTCACTGAAACAGAAGTGTTTGATGGTGTACAAATGAGGGAGAAGCAGCCCTCTATTTATAGTTGAGGCTCCAGCTTACACTTAATGGCAATATCCCTAGAATAAAGGCTAAAATCATGGGATTATACATATTAAAATCAATTAGGATGCTAACTCCTGATTTTCAGAGTCAACCAAATCTGCCAGGATCTGCTGCTGATCCTGCCTGCTTCCAGAAGCTTTCCTTGCGTGTCCAGCACCTTGGGCCCTTCTTGATGTGGTGCAGGCAGCTTGTATGCCAGGCCTTGGTTTCACAGGCTGGCCTGCAAGTTGGGCGGGCATTTTGAACTCATTTGCTAGGCTTTTCGCAGATACCCGCAGCACGTCTAGTCTGCGGGCCTCAACCTCTGGCTCACCTATTGGTGCGCCTGATGTGCCTGGCACACCCGCCCAGGGTGTGACACTTGGCCCTTATATTGGCCCTCTATCCCTCATCAAACTTCGAGAAGTCACATCTCTTTAAAAAGCATTTCAAATGGTCACAAAATCTTCTCCACTTCGAGTTTTTGGCTGAATTTTTTTGTTCATGCCAACAAAAATACAAGGATCAACTCTACCAATTTTGGGAACAAAACTCTTTCTAAAAAAATTTTAAAAAATCCCGAACCACAAAATGTTTCGAAAATCATGAAAAATAGAAAACGGGCCGTCTTGGCATGAAACTTCACATGAAGGCTTAGGGGACCATTGTATGAATTTACAAGCCATAAAAATGGCATTGGCAAAGCAAAAATATGAAGATGTGCTTGAACCCACCTACCACCCGTTCGATCTCTGGCTTGCACATCCTGCCTCTCTGGTTGACTGAGTGCCCGCACGCTTGTTTCGTGGGTTGACTTAGGCATACGGAGTTCATCCCCAGTCTAAGCATACAGAGTTCATTCCCAATCTAAGATCGAACTTGATCGAGGGTTGCGACAACAGGATCGGCAGCACGTAGAGGGGATCGAGCCAATCCTCGGCTTACGTATTATGCCTCTCCGGCTGGTTGCGTGCCCGTACACCTGTTTCGTGGGTTGGCTTAGGTATAGGGAGTTCATTCCATGTCTAAGCCCTAGCCAGACCGAGGGTTGTGGCAGTGGGACTGACAGCACGTAGAGGGGGACCAGACTGATCTCCGGTTTGCGCATTATACCTCTCCGGTCGACTCAGCACCCGTACGCTAGTTTTGTGGGTTGACTTAGGCATACAGAGTTCATTCCCAGTCTAAGATCGGACCGAACCAAGGGTTACAGCAGCCAGATCGACAGCACATAGGGGGGATCGGGCCAATCCCCGGCTTGCGCATTCTGCCTCTCTGGCCTGCTGAACACCCTTACGCACGTTTCGGGGTTTGGCTTAGGTATACGGAGTTCATTTCGTGTGTAAGCATACATAGTTTATTCCCAGTCTAAGATTGGACCAGACTGAGGGTTGCGATAGCAGGACCAGCAACAGGATCAACAGCACGTAAGGGGGGCCGGGCCGATCCCCGACTTGCGCATTCTGCCTCTCCGATCGGCTGAGCGCCCGCATGCTCGTTTCGTGGGTTGGCTTAGGCATACAAAGTTCATTCCATGTCTAGGCCCCAGCCGGACCGAGGGTTGTGGCAGTAGGACCGACAACGGGATCGACAGCACGCAGAGGGGGATCGGGTTGATCCCTAACTTGCACATTATGCCTCTTTAGCAGGCCTCTCCGATCGGCTGAGCACCCGCACGCTCATTTCGTGGGTTGACTTAGGCATACGAAGTTCATCCCCAATCTAAGTATATAGAGTTCATTCCCAGTCTAAGATTAGACCGAACCGAGGGTTGTGGTAGCAGGATCGGCATAATACAGGGGGGATGGAGCTGATCCTCGACTTGTGCATTCTGCCTCTCCGATCGATTGAGCACCCACACACCCGTTTCATGGGTTGGCTTAGGCATAGGGAGTTCATTCCATGTCTAAGCCCCAACCGGATCGAGGGTTGTGGCAGCGGGATCAACAGCACGCAAGGGGGACCGGGTCGATCCCCGGCTTACGCATTCTGCCTCTCCGGCCGGCTGAGTGCCTGCACGCCCGTTTCGTGGGTTGAATTAGGCATAGTGATTTCATTCCATGTTAAGCCCTAGCCAGACCGAGGGTTGTGGCAGTGGGGCCGGTAGCACGTAGAGGAGGAACAGGCCGATCCCCGACATGCGCATTATGCATCTTCGGCCGGCTCAGCGCCCTCATGCTCGTTTCATGGGTTGACTTATGCATATGGAGTTCATTTGAAGTCTAAGATCAGGTCAGACCGAGGGTTGTGGCAGCAGGATCGACAGCATGCAGGAGGGATCGAGCCGATCCCCGGCTTACGTATTTTGCCTCTCCGACCGACTGAGCGCCCGCATGCTCGTTTTGTAGGTTGGCTTAGGCATACGGAGTTCATTCCATGTCTAAGCATACGGAGTTCATTCCCAATCTAAGATTTTAAGCCACGATGCACATGCTAGGCTCGGGCATGTACTAGTACCGCATTTTTTTAACCCGGGGCACCATCGTCGGAGCATCGCCGGAGAGCCTTAAAGGCGGTATTGGGGGTTCTGGCGATTGGGGGGACCGGGGGGTTGTGCGCACATGATGTGCGATGGGTGCTGGTACTCGGCACTTATATTGGCCCCCTATCCCTCATCAAACCTCGAGAACTCACACCCCCTTAAAGAGCATTTGAGATTTTATAGGTGTGCTGCCAGTAGCCATTAAAGTGTCTGAAATGGGGACTCTTTTTCCAAACGGTCACAAAATCTTCTCCACTTCGAGTTTTTAGCTGAATGTTTTTGTGCATGCCAACAAAAATAAAAGGATCACCTCTACCAAATTTGGGGACAAAACTCTCTCTAAAAAAATTTTAAAAAATCTCGAACCGCAAAAAGTTTTGAAAATCATGAAAAATAGAAAATGGGTCGTCTTGCCACGAAACTTCACATGAAGGCTTAGGGGACCATTGTATGAATTTACATGCCATAAAAATGGCATTGGCATGGTCGAAATATGAAGATGTGCTTGAACCCACCTACCACCCGTTCGATCCCTGGCTTGCGCATCCTACCTTTCTGGTCAGCTGAGTGCCCGTACGCTCATTTTATGGGTTGACTTAGGCATATGGAGTTCATCCCTAGTCTAAGCATACGGAGTTCATTCCTAGTCTAAGATCAGACTGGAGCGAGGGTTACGGCAGTAAGATCGGTAGCATGCAGGGGGGACCGGACTGATCCCTGACTTGCACATTCTGCCTCTCCGACTGGCTGAGCACCCGTACGCTCGTTTCGTGGGTTGGCTTAGCCAGAGGGAGTTCATTCCATGTCTAAGCCCCAGTCGGACTGAGGGTTGTGGCAGCGGGACCGGTAGCATGCAGAGGGGGATCGAGTCGATCCCCGACTTGGGCATTATGCCTCTCCGGCTGACTCAGTGCCCGCACGCTCATTTCGTGGGTTGACTTAGGCATACGAAGTTCATTCCCAGTCTAAGATCGAACCAGATCGAGGGTTGCGGTAGCAGGATCGACAGCACGTAAAGGGGGATCGGGCTGATCCCCGGCTTGCGCATTCTGCCTCTCTGGTCGGTTAAGCACCGTACGCTCATTTCATAGGTTTGCTTACGCATACGGAGTTCATTCCCAGCCTAAGATCAAACCGGACCAAGGGTTGTGGCAGTAAGACCAGTAGCAGGATCGACAGCACGCAACGGGGATCAGGTCGATCCTTGGCTTACGCATTCTGCCTCTTCGGTCGGTTGAGTGCCCGCATGCTTGTTTTATGGGTTGGCTTAGGCATACGGAGTTCATTCCATGTCTAAGCCCCAGCCAGACCGAGGGTTGGGGTAGTAGGACTGACAGTGGGATCGGCAGCACGTAGAGGGGGACCGGGCTGATACCTGGCTTGTGTATAATGCCTCTCCGACCAACCTCTCCGATCGGCTAGGTGCCCGTACGCTCATTTCGTGGGTTGACTTTGGCATACAGAGTTCATCCCCAGTCTAAGCATATGGAGTTCATCCCGAGTCTAAGCATACGGAGTTCATCCCCAGTCTAAGATCGGACCGGATCGAGGATTGCGGCAGTAGGATCGACAGCACGCAGGGGGGACCGAGCCGATCCTAGATTTATGCATTCTACCTCTCTGACCGGCTGACCGCCCGCACGCCTATTTCGTAGGTTGGCTTAGGCATAGGGAGTTCATTCCATGTCTAAGCCCCAGCCAGATCGAGGGTTGTGGTAACGGGATCGATAGCACGCAGAGGGGGACCGGGTCGATCTCCGACTTACACATTATGCCTCTTCAGCCTGCTCAGCACCCGTACGCTCGTGTCGTGGGTTGACGTATGCATACGAAGTTCATTCCCAGTCTAAGATCAAACCAGACCGAGGGTTGCGGTAGCAGCATCGACAGCATGTAGGGGAGGACCAGGCCGATCCTCGGCTTGCACATTCTGCCTCTTCGGCCAGTTAAGTGCCCGCATGCTCATTTCGTGGGTTGGCTTAGGCATACGGAGTTCATTCCATGTCTAAGCATGCGGAGTTCATTCCCAGTCTAAGATTTTGAGCCATGGTGCACATGCTAGGCTCAGGCATGTGCTGGTGCCACATTTTTTTCTCCCGGGGCACCATCACCGGAGCATTGCCGGAGAGCCTAACCGGTGAGATTGGGGGTTCCGACGATTGGGGGGCCGGGGGGTGTGTGCACATGATGTGCGATGGGTGCTGGTACTTGGCCATTATATTGGCCTCTTATCCCTCATCAAACCTCGAGAACTCACACCCCCTTAAAGAGCATTTAAGATTTTATAGGTTTGCTGCCAGTAGCCATTAAAGTGTCTCAAATGGGGACACTTTTTTCAAACGATCATAAAATCTTCTGCACTTCGAGTTTTTAGCTAAATTTTTTTATGCATGCCAACAAAAATACAAGGATCACATCTACCAAATTTGGGGACAAAAATCTTTCTAAAAAAATTTTAAAAAAACTCGAACCGTAAAAACTTTCAAAAATCGTGAAAAATAGAAAACGGGTCGTCTTGCCACGAAACTTCACATGAAGGCTTAGGGGACCATTTTACGAATTTACAAGCCAAAAAAATGGCATTGGCATGACAGAAATATGAAGATGTGCTTGAACCCACCTACCACCTGTTCGATCCCTGGCTTGTGCATACTACATCTCTGGTCGACTGAGCACCCGCACGCTTGTTTTGTGGGTTGACTTAGGTATATGGAGTTCATCCTCAGTCTAAGCATACATAGTTCATTCCTAGTCTCAGATCAAACCAGACCGAGGGTTGCGGTAGCAGGATTGGCAGCAATCAGAGGGGATCGGATCGATCCCTGGCTTGCGCATTCTACCTCTCCAGCAGGCTGAGCACCCGCACGCTCATTTCCTGGGTTGGCTTAGGCATATGGAGTTCATTCCATGTCTAAGCCCCAGTCGAGTCGAGGGTTGTGGCAGCGGGACCGACAGCATGCAGTGGGTGACCGGGCCAATCCCCGACTTACGCATTCTGCATCTTCGATCTGCTCAGTGCCTGCACACTCATTTCTTGGGTTGACTTAGGCATACGTAGTTCATTCCCAGTCTAAGATCAGATCGGACCGAGGGTTGTGGCAGTAGGATCGACAGCACACAAGGGGGATCGGGTGGGTCCCCGACTTGCGCATTCTGACTCTCCGATCGGCTGAGCGCTCGCATGTACGCTCGTTTCGTGGGTTGGCTTAGGCATATGGAGTTCATTCCATGTCTAAGCATACCGAGTTCATTCACAGTCTAAGATCGGACTGGATCGAGGGTTGCAACAGTAGGACCAGCAGCAGGATCGACAGCACGCAGTAGGGGATCGGGCTAATCCTCGGCTTGCACATTCTGCCTCTCCGATCGGTTGAGCATTCGCATGCTTGTTTCATGGGTTGGCTTAGGCATACGGAGTTCATTCCATGTCTAAGCCCTAGTCGGATAGAAGGTTGTGGCAGCAGGACCGGTAGCAGGATCAACAGCACGTAGAGAGGGACTAGGTTGATCCTCGACTTACGTATTATGCCTCTCCGACCGGCTTCTCAAGTTGGCTGAGTGCCTGCACGCTCGTTTCATAGGTTGACTTAGGCATACGGAGTTCATCCCCAGTCTAAGCATACAAAGTTCATTCCCAGTCTCAGATCGGACTGGACCGAGGGTTGCGACCGTAAGATCGACAGCACGCAGGAGGGACCGGGCTGATCCCCGACTTATGCATTCTGCCTCTCCGGCCGGCTGAGTGCCCGCATGCCCGTTTCGTGGGTTGGCTTAGGCATAGGGAGTTCATTCCATGTCTAAGCCCCAATCGCACTGAGGGTTATGGTAGCGGGACCAGCAACACGTAGAGGGGGACCAGGCCGATCTTCAGCTTGCGCATTATGCCTCTTCAGTCGGCTTAGCGCCCGTACGATCATTTCGCAGGTTGACCTATGCATACGGAGTTCATTCCTAGTCTAAGATCGGACTACACCGGGGGTTGCAGAAGCAGGATCGACAGCACGCAGGGGGGATCGGGCCGATCCCCGGCTTGCGCATTCTACCTCTCTGGCCGGTTGAGGACCCACACGCTCATTTCGTGGGTTAGCTTAGGCATACGGAGTTCATTCCATGTCTAAGCCCCAGCCGGACCGAGGGTTGTGGTAGCGGGACTGACAGCATGCAGTGGGGGACCATGCCGATCCCCGACTTCTGCATTATCCCTCTCTTGTCGGCTCAGCACCCACACGCTCGTTTCATGGGTTGACTTAAGCATACGGAGTTCATCCCTAGTCTAAGCATACGGAGTTCATTCCCAGTCTAAGATTGGATCGGACCAAGGGTTCCAGCAACAGGATCGGGAGCACGCAAGGGGGCCCGGGCCGATCCCCTACTTGCGTATTCTACCTCTCCGACCGGCTGAGCGGCCGTACGCTCGTTTCATGGGTTGGCTTAGGCATACAAAGTTTATTCCATGTCTAAGCATACGGAGTTCATTCCCAGTCTAAGATTTTAAGCTACGGTGCACATGCTGGGCTCAGGCATGTGCTGGTGCCACATGTTTTTCGCCCGGGGCACCAACACCGAAGCATTGTCAGAGAGCCTAACCGGTGACATTAGGGGTTCCAGCGATTGGGGGCCGGGGGGTGTGCACACAAGATGTGCGATGGGTGCTGGTACTTGGCCCTTATATTGGCCCCCTATCCCTCATCAAACCTTGAGAACTCACACCCCCTTAAAGAGCATTTGAGATTTTATAGGTTTGCTGCCAATAGCCATTAAAGTGTCTGAAATGGGGACACTTGTTTCAAATGGTCACAAAATCTTCTCCACTTCGAGTTTTTAGCTGAATTTTTTTATGCATGCCAACAAAAATACAAGGATCATCTCTACAAAATTTGGGGACAAAACTCTTTCTAAAAAAATTTCCCAGTTTAAGATCGGACTGGACCGAGGGTTGCGGCAGCAGGATCGATAGCACACAGGAGGGATCGGGCCGATCCCCGACTTGTGCATTCTGCCTTTCCGATCGACTGAGCGCCTGTATGTCCATTTCATGGGTTGGCTTAGGCATATAGAGTTCATTCCATGTCTAAGCATACGGAGTTCATTTCTAGTCTAAGATTTTGAGCCACAATGCACATGTTGGGCTCGATGATGTGCTGGTGCTACATTTTTTTTGCTCGGGGCACCATCGTCGGAGCATCGATGGAGAGCTTAACCAACGATATTGGTGGTTTCGACGATTGGGGGGGCCGGGGGTGTACACACATAACGTACGATGGGTGCTGTTACTTGGCCTTATATTGGCCCCCTATCCCTTATCAAACCTCGAGAACTCACACCCCCTTAAAGAGCATTTGAGATTTCATAGGTTTGCTGCCAGTAGCCATTAAAGTGTCTGAAATGGAGACAATTGTATGAATTTACAAGCCATAAAAATGGCATTGGCACCTCAGAAATATGAAGATGTGCTTGAACCCACCTATCACCCGTTCGATCCCCGGCTTGGGAATCCTGCCTCTCTGGTCAGTTGAGTGTCGGCATGCTCGTTTTGTGGGTTGACTTAGGCATACGGAGTTCATCCCCAATCTAAGCATATAGAGTTCATTCCCAGTCTAAGATCAAACCGGACCGAGGGTTGTGACAATAGGATTGGCAGCACGTAAAGGGGATCGGGCTGATCTCCGACTTGCGCATTCTACCTCATCGCACGCACGTTTTATGGGTTGGCTTAGGCATAGGGAGTTCATTCCATGTCTAAGCCCCAGCCGGACCGAGGGTTGTGGTAGTAGGATCGACAGCACGCAGGTGGGGACCAGGTCAATCCCCGACTTGTGCATTCTGCCTCTCCGATTGGTTTAGCGCCCACACGCTCGTTTCATGGGTTGGCTTAGGCATACAGAGTTCATTCCATGTCTAAGCATAGGGAGTTCATTCCCAGTCTAAGATTGGACTAGACCGAGGGTTGCGGCAGCAGGATCGGTAGCATGCGAGGAGGGATCGGGCCGATCCTCGGCTTGCACATTCTGTCTCTCCGGTCGGCTGAGCACCCGCACGCTCGTTTCATGGGTAGGTTTAGGCATACAGAGTTCATTCCATGTCTATGCATACGGAGTTCATTCCCAGTCTAAGATCGGATCGGATCGAGGGTTGCTACAGCAGGACCAACAGCAGGATCGACAGCACGTAGGGAGGGATCGGGTCAATCCCCGGCTTGCGCATTCTGCCTCTTCGGTCGGTGGAGCACCCGCACGTTCGTTTCATGGGTTGACTTAGGCATACGAAGTTCATCCCTAGTCTAAGTATATAGGTTCATTCTCAGTCTAAGATCAGACTAGATCGAGGGTTGCTACAGCACGCAGGGGGATCGGGTCGATCCCCAGCTTGCACATTCTGCCTCTCCGGTCGACTGAGCACCCGCACGCCCGTTTCGTGGGTTGGCTTAGGCATAGGGAGTTCATTCCACATCTAAGCCCTAGTCGGACCGAGGGTTGTGATAGCTGGACCGGCAGCACGCAGAGGAGGACCGAGCCAATCTCTGGCTTGCGCATTCTGTCTCTTCGATCGGCCTCTCCGGCTGACTGACCGCCTGCATGCTCGTTTCGTGGGTTGACTTAGGCATACGGAGTTCATCCCTAGTCTAAGCATGCAGAGTTCATTCCCAGTCTAAGATCAGACTGGACTGAGGGTTGCGGCAGCAAGATCGGCAACACGTAGGGGGGATCGAGCTGATCCTCGACTTACGCATTCTGCCTCTCCGATTGACTGAGCGCCTGCACGCTTATTTCATGGGTTGGCTTAGGCACAGAGAGTTCATTCCATTTCTAAACCCCAGCCAAACCGAGGGTTGTGGCAGTAGGAACAACAGCACGTAGAGGGGGACCGGACCAATCCCCAGCTTGCGCATTCTACCTCTTCGGTCGACTGAGCTCTCATACACTTATTTCGTGGGTTGGCTTAGGCATACGGAGTTCATTCCATGTCTAAGCATACGGAGTTCATTCCCAGTCTAAAAGTTTGAGCCATAGTGCACATGCTGGGCTCGAGCATATGCTGGTGCCACATTTATTTCGCCTGAGGCACCATCGTAGCAGCATCGTCGGAGCATCGCCGGAGAGCCTAACCGGTGGCATTTAGGGGTTCCGGCGATTGGGGGGCCGAGGGGTGTGCCCACATGATGTGTGATGGGTGCTGGTACTTGGCCCTTATATTGGCCCCTATCCCTCATCAAACCTCGAGAAGTCACACCTCCTTAAAGAGCATTTAAGATTTTATACGTTTGCTGCTAGTAGCCATTAAAGTGTCCGAAATGGGGACACTTTTTTCAAACGATTACAAAATTTTCTCCACTTCGAGTTTTTAGCTGAATTTTTTTGTGAATGCCAACAAAAATACAAGGATCACCTCTACCAAATTTGGGGACAAAACTCTTTCCAAAAAAATTTAAGAAATCTCGAACCGTAAAAGGTTTTAAAAATCGTGAAAAATAGAAAACAGGTCGTCTTGCCACGAAACTTCACATGAAGGCTTAGGGGACCATTGTATGAATTTACAAGCCATAAAAATAGTATTGGCATGGCAAAAATATGAAGATGTGCTTGAACCCACCTACCACCCGTTCAATCCCTAGCTTGCGCATCCTGCCTCTCCGATCGGCTGAGCGTCCGCACGCTCATTTCGTGGGTTGACTTAGGCATACGGAGTTCATCCCCAGTCTAAGAATATGGAGTTCATTTCGAGTTTAAGATTGGACCGGACCGAGGGTTGCGGTAGCAGGATCGGTAGCACGTAGGGGGGATCGAGTCAATCCCCGGCTTGTGCATTCCACCTCTCCGACCGGTTGAGCACCCACACGCCCATTTCATGGGTTGGCTTAGGAATAGGGAGTTCATTCCATGTCTAAGCCCCAGTGGGATCGAGGGTTGTGGTAGTGGGACCGACAACATGCAGAGAGGGATCGGGCCGATCTTCGACTTGTGCATTATGCTTCTCCGGTCAGCATAGCACCTGCACGGTCGTTTCATGGGTTGACTTAGGCATACGAAGTTCATTCCCAGTCTAAGATCGGACCGCACCGAGGGTTGCGGTATCAGGATCGACAGCACTCAGGGGGGACCGGGTCGGTCCCCAACTTACGCATTTTGCCTCTCTAGCCGACTGAGCACCTGCACACTCGTTTCATGGGTTGGCTTAGGCATACGGAGTTCATTCCATGTCTAAGCATACGGAGTTCATTCCCAGTCTAAGATCAGATCGGACCGAGGGTTACGGTAGCAGGACTTGCAGTAGGATCGACAGCACGTAGAGGGGATCGGGCTGATCCCCGGCTTACGCATTCTACCCCTCCAGTCGGCTGAGCGCCCACACTCTCATTTTGTGGGTTGGCTTAGGCATACAGAGTACATTCCATGTCTAAGCTCCAGTCGGACCGAAGGTTGTCGCAGCGGGATCGATAGCACGCAGAGGGGGATCGGGCTGATCCCCGGCTTACGCATTATGCCTCTCCGATCGACCTCTATAGCCGGTTGAGTGCTCGCACGCTCGTTTCATGGGTTGACTTAGGCACACGAAGTTCATCCCTAGTCTAAGCATACGGAGTTCGTTCCCAGTCTAAGACCGGACCGAACCAAAAGTTGCAGTAGCAGGATCGATATAATGAAGGGGGGACCAGGCCGATCCCCAACTTACACATTCTGCTTCTCCAACCGGTTGAGCACCCGCACGACTATTTCATGGGTTGGCTTAGGCATAGGGAGTTCATTCCATGTCTAAGCCCCAGTCAGACCGAGGGTTGTGGCAGCGGGACTGGCAGCACGCAGAGGGGGATCGAGCTGATCCTCGACTTGCACATTATGCCTCTCCGGTCGACTTAGCACCCGAACGCTCGTTTTGTGGGTTGACTTAGGCATACTGAGTTCATTCCCAGTCTAAGATCGAATCGGACTGAGGGTTGTGGCAACAGGATCAACAGCACATAGAGGGGGACCAGGCCAATCCCCAACTTGTGCATTCTGCCTCTCCGATCGGTTAAGCACCTGTACGCTCGTTTCGTGGGTTGGCTTAGGCATACGGAGTTCATTCGATGTCTAAGATCAGACCGAATTGAGGGTTACGACAGTAGGACCAACAGTAGGATCAGTAGCACACAGGGGAGGATCGGGTCGATCCTCGTGTTGCGCATTCTACCTCTCCGATCGACCTCTCTGGTAGGCTGAGCGGCCGCACATTCATTCATTGGTTGACTTAGACATATGGAGTTCATCCCCAGTCTAAGCATATGGAGTCCATTCCCAGTCTAAGATAGGACCAGACCGAGGGTTGCGACAGCAAGATCGACAACAAGTAGGCGAGACCGGGCTGGCTGAGCACCCGCACGCCAATTTCATGGGTTGACTTTGGCATACAGAGTTCATCCCCAGTCTAAGCATGCGGAGTTCATTCCTAGTCTAAGATCGAACCGGACCGAGGGTTGCGACAGTTGGATTGGTAGCACGCAGGGGGGACCGGGCTGATCCCCAACTTACGCATTCTGCCTCTCTAGCCGACTGAGCGCCCGTACGCCCGTTTCATGGGTTGGCTTACGCGTAAGGAGTTCATTCCATATCTAAGCCCCAATCAGATCGAGGGTTGTGGGGGCGGGACCAGTAGCACGCAGAGGGCGACCGGGCCGGACCGCACACTTGTTTCGTTGGTTGGCTTAGGCATACGGAGTTTATTCCATGTCTAAGCATATAGAGTTCATTCCTAGT
Organism: Durio zibethinus; assembly: GCF_047325235.1. Classification (NCBI taxonomy): domain Eukaryota; kingdom Viridiplantae; phylum Streptophyta; class Magnoliopsida; order Malvales; family Malvaceae; genus Durio; species Durio zibethinus. The sequence continues at coordinate 22,589,807 of NC_143181.1, forward strand.
CTAAGATTGGACCGGACCAAAGGTTGCGGTAGCAGCACTAGCAATAGGACTGGTAGCATGCAGGGGGAGATTGAGTCGATCCCTGGCTTGCGCATTCTCCCTCTCCAACTAGCTGAGCACCCGCACGCTCATTTCATGGGTTGGCTTAGGCATACGGAGTTCATTCCATGTCTAACCCCCAGCCGAACCGAGGGTGGTGGCAGCAGGACCGGCAACGAGATTGACAGCACGTAGAGGAGGACCGGCCTGATCCTTGACTTGCACATTATGCCTCTCCGATCAGCCTCTCCAGTCAGCTGAGTGCCCGTACGTTCGTTTTATGGGTTGACTTAGGCATACGGAGTTCATCCCCAGTCTAAGCATAAAGAGTTCATTCCCAGTCTAAGATCAAACTGGACCGAGGGTTGCGTAGCAGGATCGTCAGCACGCAGGGGGGACCGGGCCGATCCTCGGCTTGCTCATTCTGCCTCTCTGGCCGGTTGAGTGCCCATACGCATGTTTCATGGGTTGGCTTAGGCATAGGGAGTTCATTCCATGTCTAAGCCCCAGCCGGACCGAGGGTTGTGGTTGCGAGATCGGCAGCACGCAGAGGGGGACCGGGCTAATCCCCGACTTGTGCATTATGCCTTTCCGACTGGCTCAGTGCCTGAACGCTCATTTCATGGGTTGAATTAGGCATACGGAGTTCATTCCCAGTCTAAGATCGGATCAGACCGAGGGTTACGGTAGCAGGACCAGTAGCAGGATCGACAGGACAGAGGGGGGACCAGGTTGATCCCCGGCTTGTGCATTTTGCCTCTCCGCCAGCCTCTCCGACTGGCTGAACGCCCGTACGCTCATTTCGTGCGTTGACTTAGACATACTGAGTTCATCCCCAGTCCAATCATATGGAGTTCATTCCTAGTCTAAGATCAAACCAGATCGAGGGTTGCGACAGCAGGATCGGTAGCACGCAGGGGGGATTGGGTCGATCCCCAGCTTGTGCATTCTGCCTTTCTGGTCGGTTGAGTGCCCGCACGCCTGTTTCATGGGTTGGCTTTGACATAGGGAGTTCATTCCATGTCTAAGCTCCAGCTGGACTGAGGGTTGTGGCAGCGTGACCGGCAGCACGTAGAGGGGGACCGGGCCAATCCCCGACTTGTGCATTCTACCTCTCTGGTCGATTGAGCACCCGCGTGCTTGTTTCGTGGGTTGGCATAGGCATACAGAGTTCATTCCATGTTTAGGCATACGAAGTTCATTCCCAATTTAAGAGTTTGAGCCACGGTGCACATGCTGGGCTCAGGCATGTGCTGGTGCTGCATGTTTTTCACCCAAGGCACCATCGCCAAAGCATCGCCGGAGCATCACTGGAGAGCCTAACTGGCGGCATTAGGGGTTCCGACGATTGGGGGGCCGGGGGGTGTGCGCACATGATGTGCAATGGGTGTTGGTACTTCACATGAAGGCGTAGGGGACCATTGTATGAATTTACAAGCCATAAAAATGGCATTGGCATGACAAAAATATGAAGATGTGCTTCAACCCACCAACCACCCATTCGATCCCCGGCTTGCGGATCCTGCCTTTGTTGTCAGCTGAGCGTCCGCACACTCATTTTGTGGGTTGACTTAGGCATACGGAGTTCATCCCCAGTCTAAGCATATGGAGTTCATTCCCAGTCTAAGATCAGACCGGATCGAGGGTTGTGGCAACAGGATCGACAGCACACCGGGGGGATTGGGTTGATGCCCGGCTTGCGCATTCTACCTCTCCGACCTATTGAGCACCCACACGTCTGTTTCCTAGGTTGGCTTAGGCATAGGGAGTTCATTCCATGTCTAAGCCTTAGTCGAATCGAGGGTTGTGGCAGCGGGACCAGCAGCACGCAGAGGGGGATCGAGACGATTCCCGGCTTGCGCATTATGCCTCTCTGACTAGCTTAGTGCCTGGACACTCGTTTCGTGGGTTGATTGAGGCATACGGAGTTCATTCCCAATCTAAGATCAGATCGGACCAAGGGTTGCGGCAACAGGATCGACAGCACACAGGGGTGGATTGGGCTGGTCCTCAGCTTGTGCATTCTGCCTCTCCGACCAGCTGAGCACCCGCACAATCATTTCGTGGGTCGGCTTAGGCATATGTAGTTCATTCCCAGTCTAAGATCAGATCGGAATGAGGGTTGTAGTAGCAGGATTGGCAGTAGGATTGGCAGCACGCAGGGGGGACCGGGCCGATCCCCGACTTGCGCATTCTGCCTCTCCAGCCGGCTAAGCGCTCGCACGCTCGTTTCGTGGGTTGGCTTAGGTGTACGAAGTTCATTCTATGTCTAAGCCCCAGCCAGACCGAGGGTTATGGTAGTAGGATCTACAGAGAGATCAGCAGCATACAGAGGGGGATCGACGGATCCCCGGTTTGTGCATTATGCTTCTCCGCCCGACTGAGCGCCCGTACGCTCATTTCATGGGTTTACTTAGGCATACGGAGTTCATCCCCAGTATAAGCATACAGAGTTCATTCCCAGTCTAAGATCAGACCAGATCGAGGGTTGTGGCAACAGGATCGACAACATGCAAGGGGGACCGGGCCGATCCCCGGCTTGCTCATTCTGCCTCTCCGGTCGACTGAGCGCCCGTACGCCCGTTTGGTGGGTTGGTTTAGGCATAGGGAGTTCATTCCATGTCTAAGCCCTAGCTAGACCGAGGGTTGTGACAGCGAGACTGGCAGCACGCAGAGGGGGACTGCGCCAATCCTCGACTTGCGCATTATGCCTCTCCGGCCGGCTCAGCGCCCGAGCACTCATTTCGTGGGTTGACTTAGGCATACGGAGTTCATTCCTAATATAATACTAGACCGGACCGAGGGTTGTGGCAGTGGGTCTGACAGCATGCAGAGGGGGATCGGGCCGATCCCTGGCTTACGCATTATGGCTCTCCGATTGGCTTAGCACCCGTATGCTCATTTCGTGGGTTGACTTAGGCATACGGAGTTCATTCCCAGTCTAAGATCGGACTGAATCGAGGGTTGTGATAGAAGGATCGACAGCACGCAGGGGGGATCAGATCGGTCCTCGACTTGTGCATTCTACCTCTCCGACCAGCTGAGCGCCCGTACGCTCGTTTCGTGGGTTGGCTTAGGCATACGGAATTCATTCCATGTCTAAGCCCCAGCCGGATCAAGGGTTATGGCAGCAGGACTGGCAGCGCGATCGATAGCACACAGAGGGGGATCGGCCTGATCCTCGACTTGCACATTATGCCTCTCCGGCCAGCCTCTCCGATCGGTTGAGCGCCCGCACGCTCGTTTCATGGGTTGACTTAGGCATACGGAGTTCATACCCAGTCTAATCATACGAAGTTGATTCCCAGTCCAAGATCGGACCATACCGAGGTTGCGACAGCAGGATCGATAGCATGCAGGGGGGACTGAGCTGATCCCCGGCATGTGCATTCTGCCTCTCCGGCCAGTTGAGCGCCCGTACGCCCGTTTCGTGGGTTGGCTTAGGTATAGGGAGTTCATTCCATGTCTAAGCCCCAGCCGGATCGAGGGTTGTGGCAATGGGACTGGCAGCACACAGAGGGGGACCGGGTCGATCCCCGGCCTGCGCATTCTACCTCTTCGGCCGACTGAGCACCCGTACGCTCATTTCGTGGGTTGGCTTAGGCATATGGAGTTCATTCCATCTGTAAGCATACGGAGTTAATTCCCAATCTAAGATCAGATCAGACCGAGGGTTGCGGTAGTAGGACCAACAGCAGGATCGACAGCACTCAGGGGGGACCGAGCCGATCCCTGGCTTGCGCATTTGCCTCTCCGGTCGGCTGAACGCCCGCACGCTCGTTTCGTGGGCTAGCTTAGGCATAGGGAGTTCATTCCATGTCTAAGCCCCAGTCAACCGAGGGTTGTTGCAACGGGACCGGCAGCACGCAGAGGAGGACCGACCCAATCCTCAGCTTGCGCATTCAGCCTCTCCGGCCGGCTGAGCACCCGCATGCCCGTTTCATGGGCTCACTTAGGCATAGGGAGTTCATTCCATATCTAAGCCCCAGTTAGATTGAGGGTTGTGGCAGTGGGACCAGCAGCATGCAGAGGGGGATCGAACCGATCCTAAGGCTTGCGCATTATGCCTCTCCGGCCTGGTCAGCGCCCGCACGCTTATTTCGTGGCTTGACTTAGGCAAACGGAGTTCATTCCCAGTCTAAGATCGGATCGGACCAAGGGTTGCGACAGCAGGATCGACAGCACGTAAGGGGTACCGGGCCGATTCCCGGCTTGCGCATTCTACCTCTCTGACCGACTGAGCACCCGCACACTCATTTCGTTGGTTGCCTTAGGCATACAGAGTTCATTCCATGTGTAAGCCCCAGTCGGACCGAGGGTTGTGGCAGTAAGACCGACAGCGGGATCGATAGCACGTAGAAGGGGATCGGGTTGATCCTCGATTTACGTATTATGCTTCTTCGGCCGATTGAGCACTCGCAAGCTCATTTTCTGGGTTGACTTAGGCATACGGAGTTCATCCCCAGTCTAAGCATGCGGAGTTCATTCTCAATCTAAGATCGGATTGGACCGAGGGTTGTGGCAGCACGTAGGGGGGACGGGGCTGATCCCCGGCTTACGTATTTTGCCTCTCCAGTCGGCTGAGCACCCGTACTCCCGTTTCGTGGGTAGACTTAGGCATAGGGAGTTCATTCCATGTCTAAGCCCCAGTCGGACCGAAGGTTGTGGCACCGAGACCGACAGCACGCAGAGGGGGACCAAGCCGATCCCCGGCTTGCGTATTATGCCTTTCCGGTTGGCTCAGTGCCCGAATGCTCATTTCATGGGTTGACTTAGGCATAAGGAGCTCATTCCCAGTCTAAGATTGGACTGGACCGAGGTTACGGTAGTAGGATCGATAGCACACAGGGGGGACCGCGTCGGTCCTCGACTTGCACATTCTGCCTCTCCGGCCGGTTGAGCACCCGTACACTCATTTCGTGGGTTCGCTTAGGCATACGGAGTTCATTCCATGTCTAAGCATATAGAGTTCATTCCCAATCTAAGATCAGACCGGAACGAGGGTTGCAGCAACAAGATCGGTAGCACACAGTGGGGATCGGGTCAATCCTCGGCTTATGCATTCTACCTCTCCGGCCGATTGAGTGCCCGCACGCTTGTTTCGTGGGTTAGCTTAGGCATACGGAGTTCATTCCATGTCTAAGCCCCAACCGGACTGAGGGTTGTGGTAGCAGGACCGACAGCTAGATTGGCAGCACACAGAGGGGAACTAGGCTAATCCCTAGCTTGTGCATTATGCCTCTTCGGCTGGCCTCTCCGGAGATTTTATAGGTTTGCTGCCAGTAGCCATTAAAGTGTCTGAAATTGGAACACATTTTCCAAACGGTCACAAAATCTTCTCCACTTCGTGTTTTTAGCTAAATTTTTTTTGCATGCCAACAAAAATCCAAGGATCACCTCTACCAAATTTGGGGACAAAACTCTTTCTAAAAAAATTTTAAAAAATCCCAAACCGTAAAAAGTTTCAAAAATCATGAAAAATAGAAAACGGGTCGTCTTGCCACGAAACTTCACATGAAGGCGTAAGGGACCATTGTATGAATTTACAGGCCATAAAAATGGCATTGGAATGGCTGAAATATGAAGATGTGCTTCAACCCACCTACCACCCGTTCGATCCTCGGCTTGCGCATCCTGCCTCTCTGGTCGGCTGAGCGTCCGTACGCTCATTTTATGGGTTGACTTAGGCATACGGAGTTCATCCCCAGTCTAAGCATACGGAGTTCATTCCCAGTCTAAGATTGGATCAGACCGAGGGTTGCGGTAGTAGGATCTGCAGCACGCAAGGGGGACCGGGCCGATCCCCGACTTGTACATTCTGCCTCTTCGGTCGGCTGAGCGCCCGCACACCTGTTTTGTGGGTTGGCTTAGGCATAGGGAGTTCATTCCATGTCTAAGCATACGGAGTTCATTCCCAATCTAAGAGTTTGCGCAACGATGCACATGCTGGGCTCGGGCAGGTGCTGGTGCCACATTTTTTTCGCCCGGGGCACCATCGCCGGAGCATCGTCGGAGAGCCTAACCGGCGGCATTAGGGGTTCCAGCGATTGGGGGGGCCGGGGGGGTGTGCGGACATGATGTACGATGGGTGCTGGTCCTTGGCCCTTATATTGGCCCCCTATCTCTCATCAAACCTCGAGAACTCACACCCCCTTAAACAGCATTTGAGATTTTATAGGTTTGCTGCCAGTAGCCATTAAAGTGCCTGAAATGGGGATAATTTTCAAACGGTCACAAAATCTTCTCCACTACGAGTTTTCAGCTGAATATTTTTGTGCATGCCAAAAAAAATACAAGGATCACCACTACCAAATTTGGGGACAAAACTCTTTCTAAAAAATTTTAAAAAATCCTGAACCGCAAAAAGTTTCAAAAATTGTGAAAAATAGAAAACGGGTCGTCTTGCCACGAAACTTCACATGAAGGCTTAGGGGACCATTGTATGAATTTACAAGCCATAAAAATGGCATTGGCATGGCAGGAATATGAAGATGTGGTTCAACCCACCTATACCCGTTCGATCCCTGGCTGGCGCATCCTGTCTTTTTGGTCGGCTGAGCGTCCGCACACTCATTTCATGGGTTGGCTGAGGCATACGAAGTTCATCCCCAGTCTAACTATACCAAGTTCATTCCCAATCTAAGATCAGATCGGACCGAGGGTTGCGACAGCACGTAAGGGGGACTGAACCGATCCTTGGCTTGGGCATTCTGCCTCTCCGATCGACTGAGCGCCCGCACACCCGTTTCATGGGTTGGCTTAGGCATAGGGAGTTAATTCCATGTCTAAGCCCCAGTCGAATCGAGGGTTGTGCTAGTGAGACCGGCAACACGTAGAGTAGGATCGAGCCGATCCTCGGCTTGAGAATTATGCTTCTTCGGCCTGCTCAATACCCACACGCTCATTTCATGGGTTGACTTTGGCATACGGAGTTCATTCCCAGTCTAAGATCAAACTGGACCGAGGGTTGCTGCCGTAGGATCGACAGCATGCAAGGGGGACCGAGCCAATCCCCGGCTTACGCATTCTGCCTCTCCAGTCGGCTGAGCGCCTGCACACTCGTTTCGTGGGTTGGCTTAGGCATACGGAGTTCATTCCATGTCTAAGCATACGAAGTTCATTCCCAGTCTAAGATCAGACCGGACCGAAGGTTACGCTAGCAGGTCCAGCATAGGATCGACAGCACGTAGGGGGACCGAGCCAACTGCGGCTTGCGCATTCTGCCTCTCCGATCTGTTGAGCGCCCGCACGCTCGTTTCATGGGTTGGCTTAGGCATACGGAGTTCATTCCGTGTCTAAGCCCTAGCCGGACTGAGGGTTGTGGCAGCAGGATCGGCAGCAAGATCGACAGCACGTAGAGGGGGACCGAGCTGATCCTCAGCTTATGCATTATGCCTCTTCGGCCGACCTCTCTGACCGACTGAGCGCCCGCACATTCGTTTCGTGGGTTGACTTAGGCATACGGAGTTGATCCCCAGTCTAAGCATACGGAGTTCATTCCCAGTCTAAGATCGAACTGAACCGAAGGTTGCGGCAGTAGGACCAACAGCAGGATCGACAGCACGCAGGAGGGACCAGGCTGATCCCTGGCTTGTGCATTCTACCTCTCCGGTCGGCTAAGCACCCACACGCTCGTTTCGTGGGTTGGCTTAGGCATACGAAGTTCATTCCATGTCTAAGCATACGGAGTTCATTCCCAGTCTATGATTTTGAGCCACGGTGCACATGCTAGGATCGAGCATGTGCTGGTGTCACTTTTTTTTTTACTCGAGGTACCATCGACGGAGCATCGCTAGAGCATCGCCGGAGAGCCTAACCGATGGCACTGGGGGTTTCGACAATTGGGGGGGTCGGGGGGTGTGCGCACATGATGTGCAATGGGTGCTGGTTCTTATGTCACGGGCTCCGACCTTAGACTCAGAAACTGTACGGCCTTAGGCTTGGAATCTCCTCTTTTATGCCTAAGTCAGCTTAAAACACAAGCGTACGGGCACTAGAACAACGGGAAGGGCTGATTATGCAAGTTAAAGAGAAACAGGATAAGAAGGTAGAATTTTGGAAATGCTCTTGTATTCACTGAAACGAAAGTGTTTGATGGTGTACAAATAAGGGAGGTGCAGCCCTCTATTTATAGTTGAGACTCCAGCTTACACTTAATGGCAATATCCCTAGAATAAAGGCTAAAATCATGGGTTTATATAGATTACAATCAATCATGATGCTAACTCCTGATTTTTAGGGTTAACTAAATCTGCCAGGATGCTTCTACTGATCCTGCCTACTTCCAGAAGCTTCCCTTGTGACCTTGGGCCCTTTTGGATGTGGTGCGGGCAGCTTGTATGCAAGGCCTTGGTCTCACGGGCTAGCCTGCAAGTTGGGCGGGCGTTCTGAACTCGTTTGCTAGGCTTTATGTGCAGATACCCGCCAGCACGCCTGGTCTACAGGCCTCAACCTCTAGCTCACCTGTTGGTGCACCTGATGTGTCTGGCATGCCCGCCTAGGGTGTGACATTCTCCCCCACCTGATTGCACAACACCCTCGTTGCATCTTCTGCATGGTACTACCTGATCTGGTCCCTGAACTACTATAAGTCATCTGCTGGTTCCCAGCTCACCTCACTGTCTGGAAGTCCCTTCCAGCGCACCAAGTACTCTTGTCTTGGCTGATAGTTCTTCTGTCTCACCTCCCGATCAGCTATGATGCTATGGACCTCCTTCTCATATGAGGCCCTTGCTCCCAATGGTGCACGCTTTGACTCTGCACGTCCTGGATCTCCCTCATCCTCATGGAACGGCTTGAGCATGCTCACATGGAACATCGGGTGTACCCTCAGCTTGGGTGGCATATCCAGCTTGTAGGCAACCTTGCCTACCCTCTTGACTACTCGGAAAGGTCCCTCATACCTCCGGACTAGACCTTTGTGCAGCCCCCTATGGTGCACAATGGGATGCAGCTTCGCCAACACCAAGTTTCCAACCTAGAACTGCACATCCCACCTATTTTGGTCTGCCCACTTCTCCGACCTCTTGGCCACCTTGTGTAGACAAACTCTGGCCAAGTCAGTTTGCTTCTGCCATGCCTTGGCAAAATTGTATGCTGCTGGATTTGACCCTGTATAACCTGCAGCAATCAAACCGGGTGTTAGTTGTTGTTGCCCTATCATAACCTCAAATGGGCTCTGGTTCATTACCTCGCTCCTTTGCAAGTTGTAGGAAAACTGTGCAATATCTAGCAGCTTTGGCCAGTCCCTTTGTATGGCACTCACATAGTGCCTGAGGTAGACCTCTAATAGTCTATTCACTCATTCTGTCTGCCCATTGGTCTACGAATGCATGCTGGTGGAAAAGTTCAAGTCTAACCCCAACAGCTTGAACAACTCAGTCCAGAACCTACCCGTGAAATGCCCGTCCTGATTACTAACAATGGTCCTCGGCACTCCCCAATACTTAACCATGTTCTTCAGGAACAATCGAGCTACCTCCTCAGCTGGGCACTCCTTGGTTGCCGGAATGGAGATTCCATACTTGAAAAACCTGTCCACCACTACCATGATGCTTCTAAACCCTTTTGCTTTGGGTAGACCGACTATAAAGTCCAAAGAAACACTCTCCCATGGTCGCTCTAGCACTGGCAATGGCTACAAGAGATCGCCTGGTTTCTTGAGCTCCACCTTGTCCTGTTGGCACCCAAGACAAGTCTTCACATAGGCCTCCACATCATCCCTCATGTGTGACTAGTAGTATCGGTCCTCGATCAACGCCAAGGTATGACTCACTCCGGGGTGTCCAGCCCACCTTGAATCATGGCATTCTTGTAAAACTTCCTTGCAGAGCTTCCATGCTGCGATACAAATAGTCTACTTCCCCTGGTGTACAGCAAGCCATCCTGTAACCAAAACTGCCTAGTCTTACCTTGCTGGGCGTACTCTATCAAAGCCTTGGTTGTAGGATCATGTGCAAATCCCTCCTTGATGCGCGACACCAGTGACCCCTCTAGTTGGTTAATGGCAGCAAGGTTAGCCTTCCTACTCAGTGCATCTGCCACTAGGTTCGCCTGCCCCAGCTTGTACTCCATCTGGAAATTAAATTTCGCAAGAAAATCTTGCCATCTCGCCTACTTAGGGGACAGCTTCTTCTGCGTCTAGAAGTAGCTGGTCACCACATTGTCCATCCTAACCACGAACCTCGACCCCAATAGGTAATGGCGCCAAGTGTGCAAGCAGTGCACCACTACAGTCATCTCTTTCTCATGGATCGTGTACTTGCACTCAGTCTCATTCAGCTTTCTGCTCTCGAACACGACTGGACGTCCCTCCTGCATTAACACGCCCCCTATGGCAAAGTCTGATGCATCCGTATGCACCTCATACGGCTTGGCATGGTCTGGCAAGGCCAAGACTGGCTCCTCGGTCACAGCCCACTTCAACCTATCAAAGGTTTCTTGGCACCCTGCGCTCCACTCCCATGCTTTCCCTTTCTTGAGCAAGTCAGTCAAAGGTATGGCTATTGCTGAGTGACCTTTGATGAAGTGCCTGTAGTAGTTGACCAATCCAAGGAATGATCTCAACTCAGTGACCTTGCCTGGCGGTTGCCACTCCAGGATGGCATGTATCTTGCCTTCATCCATGTGTATCCTGCCACCTCCCACTATGTGGCTAAGGAACGGGATCTCCTGCTGAGCGAATGAGCACTTCTCCCTCTTGACAAATAGCTTATGCACCCGTAACACCTCGAACACCTATCTCAAGTGGTCTACATGCTCTCCTAAAGTTTGGCTGTAGATCACAATGTCATCCAAATAAACCACAACAAATCGATCAAGGAATGACTGAAGTACCTTGTTCATAAGGGTGCAGAATGTTGCTGGGGCATTCGTGAGTCCGAAAGGCATCACCAAGAACTCATACGAACCATACCAAGTGGCACATGCTATCTTTGGCTCATCTCCCTCCGCGATCCTAACTTGATAGTAGCCTGACCTCAAATCCAGCTTGGTGAACCACCTTACGCTGCCAAGTTGATCGAACAAGTCTGCAATGAGTGGGATGGGGTACTTGTTCTTGATGGTCAGCTTGTTCAAAGCCCGGTAGTCTATGCACAGCCGCAACGACCCATCATACTTGCGTTAAAATAGAACCAGTGCACCATAGGGTGCCTTCGATGGCCTGATGAAGCCAGCATCAACTAACTTTTTGAGCTGCTTCCTCAACTCCTCCAACTCTGGTGGAGACATTCAGTAAGGGGCTCTAGCTGGTGGCTTGGCCTCGGACACTAGCTCGATCTTATGGTCCACCTCCCTCTTAGGTGGTAGCTTGCTAGGTAGCTTTGTGGGCATCACATCACTAAAGGTCTTCAGCACCTTTAGCACCTCCAATGGTGACTCGGTCTCCTTCTCCCTTAGCTCATCATATTTTAAGGCTGCCAAAAAGGTGTCTTCTTGTCTGCTTACTGCCTTGGCAAATTGGATGGCTGACACCACCCGTGACCCAACTCCAGACCTCTCCTCAATGGCACTAGGCATTGGCACCGTGCATCCAAGATGCAAACACAATCGACAAAAGGCACAAGGAGGGCATTAATCTGAATAAGGAAATCCAACCCAATCACAAACTCATAGTCATCAAGGGGTATTACCTCAATGGTCTCCTTGCCTTTCCAGTTTCCAAGCTGTAACTCCACTCCCCACGTTAGTTCAATGGTTGGAACTTCCTTGGAGTTCACCGTTTTGATGGTACCAGTCTTTTTTTGCACCTTTAGTCTGACCTTCCGGGCTCTATCACTTGAAATAAAAAGATGTGAGGCATCGTGTCCACCAGTGTGCTCACCTTCTGACCCGTAACCATCAGATCCATAAACATCAAGCCCTTTGGCTTGTGACTCCCCTTACTCTGGACAGCAGTGAGCACCAATGACCCAAGCTTTGCTGCCCCTGACTCTGGCTCCTCGTCAGACTTCTTGTCTACAGCAGCCAGGTTGCCCTTCTGTGGGTAATTGCATGCTATGTGGCTCCCTCCACATGGGTAGCATGCTAGTGGCTCTCGGTCCCCTTTTGCTTTCCACTTGTCTGTTGGTGGCTTTCTCTCACCATCCTTGGTTGAACGGTCTCGGTCTCCATCCTTGGACTCTCGATCACAGTCCTTCCCCTTAGACTGCTTCTTTTGGTCCCTATCGTCCCTGTCCTTACCCTTGGGCTTGGTAGACTCAAACTTGTTCAGAGGCTTGAACTCTATCAGGGCCTCGGCAGTAATCATGGCTTTAGCCAAGTCATGAACTTCTCTCCTTTGTAGCTCACGCTTCACCCATGGCTTCAGCCCATCCATGAAAGCAAATAAGGAGTCCTTTTCACCTAGATTCGAGATCTGTAGCATCAGTTCAGAGAATTTCTGGACATACTCCCTTATGTCCCCTTGCTGGCTCAGCCTGCGTAACTTTGCCCGCGCCTCATCATCGACATACTGCGGGTAAAATTATTCTCTGAACTCTTTTTGGAACTCTACCTAGGTTCCAATCTTGGTGCTCCCACGCCTGACATCATCACACCTGTGCCTCTACCATAATAAGGCCACATCAGTGAGATACATAGCAGCGGTGCTTACCTTTATCGCCTCATCTTGCATGCTCATGGCCTGGAAGTACTGCTCCATACCCTAAAAGTAGTTATCTACTTCCTTGGCTGCCCTAGTCCCCTTGAACTCCTTAGGCTTGGGGACATCCAATCTAGACTTGGACACTCTAGCAAACATGCCATTCCTAATGGCAGTCTTGCAAGCAATGAGCTCACTGGTAAGCTTCTCCATCTACTGGCGCATGGCCTCCATGCCATCGCGCAAGCTCAGCACTTCAGCCTCTAAGGTCTAATTCTTTTGGGTGAACAGGTTCAAGCCTTTGTTGAGAGCAGCTTGCAGCTCACTTTGGATCCCCTCCCCCATGGAGTCTAGCAATGCAATGTGAGTCTCTACCCCCTTAAGCTTCTCCTCCATGTTGCCCATGGTCACCTCCACCTTGGCCAGCCTACCGTCCTTGGAAGACCAGATATCTCTAGAACTAGCTTTCCTCCCTCTTCCATGCCCATGCTCCTGGGCCTCTGGTTGTTGGTTAGCAGCATCACTTTGGGAAGCCATCTCCTCTAACCTGCACAACAAAAACACGCAGAATCGAACTTGCTCTGATACCAACTGTCACGGGCTCCGACCTTAGACTCAGAAACCGTACGGCCTTGGCTTGGAATCTCCTCCTTTAAGCCTAAGTCAGCCTAAAACACAAGCATACGGGCACTAGAACAACAGGAAGGGCTGATTATGCAAGTTAAAGAGAAACAAGATAAAAAGGTAGAATTCTAGAAATGCTCTTGTATTCACTGAAACAGAAGTGTTTGATGGTGTAAAAATGAGGGAGGAGCAGCCCTCTATTTATAGTTAAGGCCCCAGCTTACACTTAATGGCAATATCCCTAGAATAAAGGCTAAAATAATGGGACTATATAGATTACAATCAATCAGGATGCTAACTCTTGATTTTCAGGGTCAACCAAATCTGCCAAGATGCTGCTGCTGCTGATCCTGCCTACTTCCAGAAGCTTCCCTTGCATGTCCAGCACCTTGGGCCCTTCTGGATGTGGTGTGGGCAGCTTGTATGCCAGGCCTTGGTCTCACAGGCTGGCTTGCAAGTTGGGCGGGCGTTCTGAACTCGTTTACTAGGCTTTGCGTGTAGATACCCCCCAGCACGCCTGGTCTGCGAACCTCAACCTCTGGCTCGCCTATTGGTGTGCCTGATGTGCCTAGTGCGCCCGCCCTGGGCATGACACTTGGCCCTTATTTTGGCCCCCTATCCCTCATCAAACCTCGAGAACTCACACCCCCTTAAAGAGCATTTGAGAATTTATAGGTTTGCTGCCAGTAGCCATTAAAGTGTTCGAAATGGGGACACTTTTTTCAAACGGTCACAAAATCTTCTCCACTTCGATTTTTTAGCTGAATTTTTTTGTGCATGCCAAAAAAATTACAAGGATCACCTCCACCAAATTTGGGGACAAAACTCTTTCTAAAAAAATTTAAAAAAATCCCAAATTGCAAAATGTTTCAAAAATCATGAAAAATAGAAAACGGGTCATCTTGCCACGAAACTTCACATGAAGGCTTAGGGGACCATTGTATGAATTTACAAGCCATAAAAATGGCATTGGTGTGGAAGAAATATGAAGATGTGCTTGAACCCACCTACCACCCATTCGATCCCCAGCTTACGCAACCTGCCTCTCTGGTCGACTGAGCGCCCGCACGCTCGTTTTGTGGGTTGACTTAGGCATACGGAGTTTATCCTCAGTCTAAGCATATGGAGTTCATTCCCAATCTAAGATCAGACCGAATCGCGGGTTGCGACAGCAGGATCTGCAGCACGCAGGGGGGACCGAGCCAATCCTTGGCTTGCACATTCTGCCTCTCCGACCGGTTGAGCACCCGCACGCCTGTTTCATGGGTTGGCTTAGGCATAGGGAGTTCATTCCATGTCTAAGCCCCAGCCGGACCAAGGGTTGTGGCAGCGGGACCGACAGCATGCAGAGGGGGATAGGGCCGATCCCTGGTTTGCGCGTTATGCCTCTTCGATTAGCTCAGTGCCTGCACGTTCATTTCATGGGTTGACTTAGGTATACGGAGTTCACTCCCAGTCTAAGATCAGACCGGACCGAGGGTTACGATAGCAGGATCGATAGCACGCAGGGGGGACTGGGCCGATCCCTGACTTGCGCATTCTGCCTCTCCGGTCGGCTAAGCGCCCGCACGCTCGTTTCGTGGGTTGGCTTAGGCATACGGAGTTCATTCCATGTCTAAGAATACGGAGTTCATTCCCAATCTAAGATCGCATTGGATCAAGGGTTGCAGTAGCAGGACTAGCAGTAGGATCGATAGCACGAAGGGGGGATCGGGCCGATCCCCGATTTGCACATTTTGCCTCTCCGACCGACTGAGCACCTACACGCTCGTTTCGTGGGTTGACTTAGGCATACGAAGTTCATCCCCAATCTAAGCATACGAAGTTCATTCCCAGTCTAAGATCGGACTAGAAAGAGGGTTACGGCAGTAGGATCGACAGCACGCAAGGGGGACCGAGCCGATCCCCGGCTTGCGCATTCAGCCTCTCCGATCGGTTGAGCACCTGCACGCCTGTTTCATGGGTTGGCTTAGGCATAGGGAGTTCATTCCACGTCTAAGCCCCAGCCAGATTGAGGCTGTGGCAGCGGCATCGACAGCATGCAGAGGGCAATCGGGCCGATCCCCAGCTTGCGCATTACGCCTCTTCGACCGGCTCAGCGCCCATACGCTTGTTTCTGTGTTGACTTATGCGTACGGAGTTCAGTCCTAGTCTAAGATCAGACCGGAGAGAGGGTTACAGCAGTAGAATCGACAGCACGTAGGGGGGACCGAACTAATCCCCAACTTGCACATTCTGCCTCTTCGACCGGCTGGCACCCGCACGCTCTTTTCGTGGGTTAGCATAGGCGTACGAAGTTCATTCCATGTCTAAGCATATGGAGTTCATTCCCAGTCTAAGATTTTGAGCCACGGTGCACATGCTGGGCTCGAGCATGAGCTGGTGGCGCATTTTTTTCGCCCGGGGTACCATCGCCGGAGAGCCTAACCGACGGCATTGGGAGTTCTGGCGATTGGGGGGCCCAGGGGGTGTGCGCACATGATGTGCGAAGGGTGCCGGTACTTGGCCCTTATATTGGCCTCCTATCTCTCATCAAACCTCGAGAAATCACACCCCCTTAAAGAGCATTCGAGATTTTATAGGTTTGCTGCCAGTAGCCATTAAAGTGTCTGAAATGGGGACACTTTTTTAAACGGTCACTAAATCTTCTCCACTTCGAGGTTTTAGCTGAATTTTTTTGTGCATGCCAACAAAAATACAAGGATAACCTCTACCAAATTTAGGAACAAAAATCTTTCTAAAAAAATTTTAAAAAATCCCGAACTGCAAAAAGTTTCAAAAATCATGAAAAATAGAAAACCGATCATCTTGCCACGAAACTTCACATGAAGGCTTAGGGGACCATTGTATGAATTTACAAGCCATAAAAATGGCATTGGCATGGCAGAAATATGAAGATGTGCTTGAACCCACCTACCACCCGTTCGATTCCCGGCTTGCGCATCCTGCCTCTCTGGTCAGCTGAGCGCTTGCACTCTCGTTTCGTGGGTGGACTTAGGCATACGGAGTTCATCCCCAGTCTAAGCATACGAAGTTCATTCCCAGTCTAAGATCAAACTGGATCGAGGGTTGCGGCAGTGGGATCTACAGCACGAAGGGGGGACCGGGTCGATCCCTGACTTGCGCATTCTGCCTCTCCGGTCGGCTGAGCTCCCGCACGCCTGTTTTGTGGGTTGGCTTAGGCATAGGGAGTTCATTCCATGTCTAAGCCCCAACCAGACCAAGGGTTCTGACAGCGGGACCGACAGCACGTAGAGGGGGACCAGGCCGATCCCCGGCTTGCGCATTATGCCTCTTCGGTCGGCTCAGCGCCTGTACGCTCGTTTCGTGGGTTGACTTATGCATACGGAGTTCATTCCCAGTCTAAGGTCAGACTGGACCGAAGGTTATAGCAGGAGGATTGATAGCACATAGGGGGGACTCGGTTGATCCCTGGCTTGTGCATTCTGCCTCTCCGGTCGGTCGAACGCTCGCATGCTCGTTTCGTGGGTTGGCTTAGGCATACAGAGTTCATTCCATGTCTAAGCATACGGAGTTCATTCCCGATCTAAGATTTTGAAGCACAGTGCACATGCTGGGCTCAGGCATGTGCTGGTGGCGTATTTTTTTTGCCCGGGGCACTATCGCCGGATCATCGCCAGATCATCGTCGGAGAGCATAACCGGCGGCATTGGGGGTTCTGGCGATTGGGGGGCCAGGGGGTGGGCGCACATGATGTGCGATGGGTGATGGTACTTGGCCCTTATATTGGCCCCCTATCCCTCATCAAAGCTCGAGAACTCACACCTCCTTAAAGAGCATTTGAGATTTTATAGGTTTGCTGCCTGTAGCCATTAAAGTGTCATTAAAGTGTTTGACATGGGGACACTTTTTTCAAACGGTCACAAAATCTTCTCCACTTTGAGTTTTTAGTTGAATTTTTTTATGCATGCCAAAAAAAATGCAAGGATCACCTCTACCAAATTTGGGGACAAAACTCTTTCTAAAAAAATTTTAAAAAATCCCGAACCATAAAAAGTTTAAAAAATCATGAAAAATAGAAAACGGGTCGTCTTGCCACGAAACTTCACATGAAGGCCTAGGGGACCGTTGTATGAATCTACAAGCCATAAAAATGGCATTGGCACGACAGAAATATGAAGATGTGCTTGAAACCACCTACCACCCGTTCGATCCCCGGCTTACGCATCCTGCCTCTCTGGTCAGCTGAGCGCCCGTACGCTCATTTCGTGGGTTGATTTAGGCATATGGAGTTCATCCCCAGTCTAGACATATGGAGTTCATTCCCAGTCTAAGATCAGATCGGACCGAGGGTTGCGACAACAGGATCGGTAACATGTAGGGGGTACCGGGCCGATCCCCGGCTTGTGCATTCTGCCTCTCCGGCCGGCTGAGTACCCGCACGTCCATTTCGTGGGTTGGCTTAGGTGTAGGGAGTTCATTCCATGTCTAAGCCCCAGCCGGACCAAGGGTTGTGGTAGTGAGACCGACAGCATGCAGAAGGGGACCGAGCCAATCCCTGGCTTGCGTATTATGCCTCTCCGGTCGGCTCAGTGCCCGCATGCTCATTTCGTGGGTTAACTTAGGCATACGAAGTTCATTCCCAGTCTAAGATCAGACCGGACCGAGGGTTGCAGCAGCAAGATCAATAGCACATAGGGGGGACCGAGATGATCCCCAGCTTGTGCATCTGCCTCTCTGATCGACTGAGCTCCCGCACGCTCGTTTCGTGGGTTGGCTTAGGTATACTGAGTTCATTCCACGTCTAACCATACGGAGTTCATTCCCAATCTAAGATCGGATCGGATCGAGGGTTGTGACAGCAGGACCAGCAACAGGATCGACAGCATGCAGGGGGGGATCGGGTCGATCCCCAGCTTGCACATTCTACCTCTCCGGCCGACTGAG
Organism: Durio zibethinus; assembly: GCF_047325235.1. Classification (NCBI taxonomy): domain Eukaryota; kingdom Viridiplantae; phylum Streptophyta; class Magnoliopsida; order Malvales; family Malvaceae; genus Durio; species Durio zibethinus. Next base: position 22,607,961 of record NC_143181.1, read on the forward strand.
CGCCCACATGTTCATTTTGTGGGTTGGCTTAGGCATACAGAGTTCATTCCATGTCTAAGCCCCAGCCGGACCGAGGGTTGTGGCAGCAGGACCGGCAGCGGGATCGACAGCACGTAGAGGGGGATCGGGCTGATCCCCGGCTCGCGCATTATGCCTCTCCGCCCGGCTAAGCGCACGCAAGCTTCTTCATGGGTTGACTTAGGCATACGGAGTTCATCCCCAGTCTAAGCATACGGAGTTCATTCCCAGCTAAGATCAGATCAGATCGATGGTTGCAGTAGTAGGATCGATAGTACGTAGGGGGGACCGAGCTGATCCCCGGCTTGTACATTCTACCTCTCCAGCCGGTTGAGCACCCGCACGTCCGTTTCGTGGGTTGGCTTAGGCATAGGGAGTTCATTCCATGTCTAAGCCCCAGTCAGACCGATGGTTGTGGCAGCGGGACCGGCAGCACCCGCACGCTCATTTCGTGGGTTGACTTATGCATACGAGTTCATTCCAAGTCTAAGATCAGACTAGACCGAGGGTTACAGCAGTAAGATCGATAGCACGTAGGGGGTCTGAGCCGATCCCCGGCTTACGCATTCTGCCTCTCCGACCGGTTGAGCACCCGCACGCTCGTTTCGTGGGTTGGCTTAGGCATATGGGTTCATTCCATGTCTAAGCATACGGAGTTCATTTCCAGTCTAAGATTTTGAGCAACGGTGCACATGCTGGGCTCGGCCATGTGTTGGTGCCGCATTGTTTTCGCCCGTGGCACCATCACCGGAGCATCGTCGGAGAGCCGAACCGGTGGCATTGGGGGTCTGCGCACATGATGTGCGATGGGTGCTGGTGCTTGGCCCTTATATTGGCCCCCTGTCTCTCATCAAACCTCGAGAACTCACACCCCCTTAAAGAGCTTTTGAGATTTTATAGGTTTGCTGCAGTAGCCATTAAAGTGTCTAGAATGGGGATACTTTTTTCAAATGGTCACAAAATCTTGTACATTTTGAGTTTTTAGCTGAAGCTTTTTGTGCATGCCAAAAAAAATACAAGGATCACCTCTACCAAATTTGGGAACAAAACTCTTTCGAAAAAAATTTTAAAAAATCCTGAACCGTAAAAAGTTTCAAAAATCATGAAAAATAGGAAACGGGTTGTCTTCCCACAAAACTTCACATGAAGGCTTAGGGGACCATTGTATGAATTTACATGCCATAAAAATGGCATTGGCATGGCAGAAATATGAAGATGTGCTTGAACCCACCTACCACCCGTTTGATCCCCAGCTTGCGCATTCTGCCTCTCCGGCCTGCTGAGCGCCCACACGCTCGTTTCATGGGTTGGCTTAGGCATACGGAGTTCATTCCATGTCTAAGCATACGGAGTTCATTCCCAGTCTAAGATTTTGAGCCACGGTGCACATGCTAGGCTCGGGCATGTGCTGGTGCCACTTTTTTTTCGCCAGGGGCACCATCGTCGAAGCATCGCCAATGCATCGCCAGAGAGCCTAACCGGCAGCATTGGGGGTTCCGACGATTGGAGGGGTCGGGGGGGTGTGCGCACATGATGTGCAATGGGTGTTGGTACTTGGCCCTTATATTGGCCCCCTATCCATCATGAAACCTCGAGAACTCACACCCCCTTAAACAGCATTTGAGATTTTATAGGTTTGCTGCCAGTAGCCATTAAAGTGTCTCAAATGGGGACACTTTTTTCAAACGGTCACAAAATCTTCTCCACTTCGAGTTTTTAGCTAAATTGTTTTGTGCATGCCAACAAAAAAACAAGGATCACCTCTACCAAATTTGGGGACAAAACTCTTTTTAAAAAAATTTTAAAAAATCCCGAACCGTAAAAAGTTTCGAAAATCATGAATAATAGAAAACGGGTCGTCTTGCCATGAAACTTCACATGAAGGCTTAGGGGGCCATTGTATGAATTTACAAGCCAAAAAATGGCATTGGTGTGGCAGAAATATGAAGATGTGCCTGAACCCACCTACCACCCGTTCGATCCCCAGCTTGCGCATTCTGCCTCTCCGACCGGCTGAGTGCCCGCACGCTCTTTTTGCGGGTTGGCTTAGGCATACGGATTTCATTCCATGTCTAAGCATACGGAGTTCATTCCCAGTCTAAGATTAGTGCACATGCTGGGCTCGAGCATGTGCTGGTGCCACTTTTTTTTCGCCAGGGGCACCATCGTCGAAGCATCGCCAATGCATCGCCAGAGAGCCTAACCGGCAGCATTGGGGGTTCCGACGATTCGAGGGGTCGGGGGGGTGTGCGCACATGATGTGTGATGGGTGTTGGTACTTGGCCCTTATATTGGCCCCCTATCCATCATGAAACCTCGAGAACTCACACCCCCTTAAACAGCATTTGAGATTTTATAGGTTTGCTGCCAGTAGCCATTAAAGTGTCTGAAATGGGGACACTTTTTTCAAACGGTCACAAAATCTTCTCCACTTCGAGTTTTTAGCTAAATTGTTTTGTGCATGCCAACAAAAAAACAAGGATCACCTCTACCAAATTTGGGGACAAAACTCTTTTTAAAAAAATTTTAAAAAATCCCGAACCGTAAAAAGTTTCGAAAATCATGAATAATAGAAAACAGATCGTCTTGCCATGAAACTTCACATGAAGGCTTAGGGGGCCATTGTATGAATTTACAAGCCATAAAAATGGCATTGGCGTGGCAGAAATATGAAGATGTGCCTGAACCCACCTACCACCCGTTCGATCCCCAGCTTGCGCATTCTGCCTCTCCGACCGGCTGAGTGCCCGCACGCTCTTTTTATGGGTTGGCTTAGGCATACGGAGTTCATTCCATGTCTAAGCATACGGAGTTCATTCCCAGTCTAAGATTTTGAGCCACGGTGCACATGCTGGGCTAGGGCATGTGCTGGTGCCACTTTTTTTTCACCCGGGGCACCATTACCAGAGCGTCACCGAAGCATCACCGGAGAGCCTAATCGGCAGCATTGGGGGTTCCAGCGATTGGGGGGGTCAGGGGGTGTGCGCACATGATGTGTGATGGGTGCTGGTAGTTGGCCCTTATATTGGCCCCCTATCCCTCATCAAACCTCGAGAACTCACACCCCCTTAAAGAGCATTTGAGATTTTATAGGTTTGCTGCCAGTAGCCATTAAAGTGTCTGAAATGGGGACACTTTTTTCAAATGGTCACAAAATAGTCTCCACTTCGAGTTTTTAGCTGAATTTTTTTGGGCATGCCAACCAAAATACAAGAATCACCTCTACCAAATTTGGATGCAAAACGCTTTCTAAAAAAATTTTAAAAAATCCCGAACCGTAAAAAGTTTCAAAAATCATGAAAAATAGAAAACGATTCGTCTTGCCATTAAACTTCACATGAAGGCTTAGGGGACCATTGTATGAATTTACAAGCCATAAAAATGGCATTGGCACAGTACAAATATGAAGATGTGCTTGAACTCACCTACCACCCGCTCGATCCCCGGCTTACGCATCCTGCCTCTCTGGTCGGCTGAGCGCCCGCACGCTTGTTTTGTGGGTTGACTTAGGCATACGAAGTTCATCCCCAGTCTAAGCATATGGAGTTCATTCCCAGCCTAAGATCATACCAGACCGAGGGTTACGACAGTAGGATCGATAGCACGCAGGGGGGATCGGGCCGATCCCCGGCTTAGCAATCTGCCTCTCCGGCCGGCTGAGCGCCCGTACGTCAATTTCGTGGGTTGGCTTAGGCATAGGGAGTTCATTCCATGTCTAAGCCCCAGTCGGATCGAGGGTTGTTGCAGCGGGACCGATAGCATGCAGAGGGGGATCGGTCCGATCCCGGGCTTGGCATGATGCCTCTCCGGCCAGCTCAGCGCCCGTACGCTCATTTCGTGGGTTGACCTAGGCATACGGAGTTCATTCCCAGTCTAAGATCGGATCGGACCGAGGGTTGTGGCAGCAGGATCGAAAGCACACAGGGGGGACCGAGTCGGTCCCCAGCTTACGCATTCTCCCTTTCCGACCTGCTGAGCGCCCGTACGCTCGTTTCGTGGGTAGGCTTAGGCATATGGAGTTCATTCCATGTCTAAGCATACGGAGTTCATTCCCAGTCTAAGATGGGATCAGACTGAGGGTTGCGGTAGTAGTACCAACAGCAAGATCGACAGCATGCAGGGGGTGCCGGGCTGATCCCCATCTTGTGCATTCTACCTCTCCGACCGACTGAATGCCCGTACGCCCGTTTCGTGGGTTGGCTTAGGCATAGGGAGTTCATTCCATGTCTAAGCCCCAGCCGAACCAAGAGTTGTGGCAGCGGGACCGACAGCACGTAGAGGGGGACTAGGTCGATCCTCGACTTGCGCATTATGCCTCTTCGATCGGCTCAGTGCCCGTACATTCATTTCGTGGGTTGACTTATGCATACGGAGTTCATTCTCAGTCTAAGATCGAATCGGACCGAGGGTTGCGATAGCATAAATGACAGCATGCCGGGGGGGACCATGTCAGTCCCTGGCTTGCGTATTCTGCCTCTCCGGCTAGCTGAGCGCCCGCACGCTCGTTTCATGGGTTGGCTTAGGCGTACGGAGTTCATTCCATGTCTAAGCATATGGAGTTCATTCCCAGTCTAAGATTGGACCGGACCGAGGGTTGCGATAACAGGACCATCAGCATGATCGGTAACTCGCAGGGGGGGATCGGGCTGATCCCTGACTTGCGCATTCTACCTCTCTGGTCGGCTGAGCACCCGCACGCCTGTTTCATGGGTTGGCTTAGGCATAGGGAGTTCATTCCATGTCTAAGCCCAAGCCGGACCAAGGGTTGTGGCAGCGGGACCGGCAGCACGTAGAGGGGGACCGGGCTGACCCCCGACTTGCGCATTATGCCTCTTCGGTCGGCTTAACGCCCGCACGCTTGTTTCGTGGGTTGACTTACGCATACGAAGTTCATTCCCAGTCTAAGATTGGACCAGACCGAGGGTTGCGACAGTAGGATCAACAACACACAAGGGGGACTAGGCCGATCCCCGGCTTGCGCATTATGCCTCTCCGATCGGCTGAGCGCCTGCACGCTCGTTTCGTGGGTTTGCTTAGGCATACGGAGTTCATTCCATGTATAAGCATACGGAGTTCATTCCATGTCTAAGATTTTGAGCCACAATGCACATGCTGGGCTCAGGCATGTGCTGATGTCGCATTTTTTTCACCCGGGGCACCATCACCGGAGAGCCTAACCGGTAGCACTAGGGGTTTTAGTGATTGGAGGGGCCGGGGGGTGTGCGCACATGATGTGCGATTGGTGCTGGTACTTGGCCCTTATTTGGCCCCCTATCCCTCATCAAACCTTGAGAACTCACACCCCCTTAAAGAGCATTTGAGATTTTATAGGTTTGCTGTCGGTAGCCATTAAAGTGTCTAAAATGGGGACATTTTTTTCAAACGGTCACAAAATCTTCTCCACTTTGAGTTTTTTGCTGAATTTTTTTGTGCATGCCAAAAAAAATGCAACGATCAGCTTTACCAAATTTGGGGACAAAACGCTTTCTAAAAAATTTTAAAAAATCTCGAACCGCAAAAGTTTCAAAAATCATGAAAAATAGAAAATGGGTCGTCTTGCCATGAAACTTCTCGTGAAGGCTTAGGGGACCATTATATGAATTTACAAGCCATAAAAATGGCATTCGCACGGTAGAAATATGAAGATGTGCTTGAACCCACCTACCACCCGTTCGATCCTCAGCTTGCGCAACCTGCCTCTCTAGTCGACTGAGCGCCCGTATGCTCGTTTCGTGGGTTGACTTAGGCATACGGAGTTTATCCCCAGTCTAAGCATACGAAGTTCATTCCCAGTCTAAGATCAGACCGGACTGAGGGTTAAGGTAGCAGGACTAGCAGCAGGATTGACAGCACGTAGGGGGACCAGGTCGATCTCTGGCTTGCACATTCTACCTCTCCGGCCAGCTTAGTGTCCGCACGCTCATTTCATGGGTTGGCTTAGGCATATGGAGTTCATTCTATGTCTAAGCCCCAACCGAACCGAGGGTTGTGGCAGTAGGACCGGTAGTGGGATCGACAGCACATAGAGGGGGATCGGGCTGATCCCTGACTTACACATTATGCCTTTCCGATTGGTTGAGCGCCCGCACACTCATTTTGTGGGTTGACTTAGGCATATGGAGTTCATCCCCAGTCTAAGCATACGGAGTTCATTCCCAGTCTAAGATCGGATAGCAGGATTGGTAGCACGCAGGGGGGATCGGTTCGATCCCTGGCTTGTGCATTCTGCCTCTCCGGCTGACTGAGTGCCCGCACGCCCGTTTCGTGGGTTGGCTTAGGCATAGGGAGTTCATTCTATGTCTAAGCCCCAGTCAGACCGAGGGTTGTGGCAACAGGATCGGCAGAACGTAGAGGGGGATCGGGTCGATCCTTGGTTTATGCATTATGCCTCTTCGGCTGGCTCAGTACCCACACACTCGTTTCGTGGGTTGACTTAGGCATACGAAGTTCATTCCCAGTCTAAGATCGGACCGAACCGAAGGTTGCTGCAGCAGGATCGATAGCATGCAGGGGCACTGGGCCTATCCCCGGCTTGCGCATTCTGCCTCTCCGATCGATTGAGTGCCCACACGCTCGTTTCGTGGGTTGGCATAGGCATACGAAGTTCATTCCATGTCTAAGCATATGGAGTTCATTCCCAGTCTAAGATCAGATCAGACCGAGGGTTACGGTAGCAGGACCAGTAGCAAGATCGACAGCACACAGGGGAGACCAGGTCGATCCCTGACTTGCGTATTCTACCTCTCCGGCCAGCTGAGCACCCGCACGCTCATTTCATGGGTTGGCTTAGGCATACGGAGTTCATTCTATGTCTAAGCCCCAGCCGGACCAAGGGTTGTGGTAGTAGGATCGGCAGTGGGATCGACAACATGTAGAGGGGGATCGGGCTGATCCTCGGATTGTACATTATGCCCCTCCAACCGACCTCTCCGGCTGGCTGAGCACCCGCACACTCGTTTCGTGGGTTGACTTAGGCATACGGAGTTCATCCCTAGTCTAAGCGTACGGAGTTCATTCTCAATCTAAGATCGGATCGGACCGAGGGTTGTGGCAGCAGGATCAGCAGCACATAGGGGGGATCGAGCCGATCCCCGGCTTACGCATTCTGCCTCTCCGACCGGCTGAGCGCCCGCACACCCGTTTCGTGGGTTGGCTTAGGCATAGGGAGTTCATTACATGTCTAAACCCCAGTCGGATCAAGGGTTGTGGCAGCGGTACAGACAGCATGTAGAGGGGGATCATGCTGATCCCCGGCTTGCACATTATGCCTCTTCGGCCGGCTCAGCACCCGCACGCTCTTTTCATGGGTTGACTTATGCATACGGAGTTCATTCCCAGTCTAAGATCCGACCGGACCGAGGATTGTGACAGTAGGATTGAGAGCACGCAGGGGAGGATTGGGCTGATCCCCAACTTGTGCATTCTGCCTCTCCGGCTGGTTGAGCACCCGGATGCTCATTTCGTGGGTTGGCGTAGGCATACGGAGTTCATTCCATGTCTAAGCATACGGAGTTCATTCCCAATCTAAGATTCTGAGCCACGGTGCACATGCTGGGCTCGGGCATGTTCTGGTGCCGCATTTCTTTTGCCCGGGGCACCATCACCGAAGCATCGTCGGAGAGCCTAACCGACGGCATTGGGGGTTTCGACGATTGGGGGGGCCGAGGGGGTTTGCGCAAATGATGTGTGATGGGTGCTGGTACTTGGCCCTTATATTGACCCCCTATCCCTCATCAAACCTTGAGAACTCACACCCCCTTAAAGAGCATTTGAGATTTTATAGGTTTGCTGCCAGTAGCCATTAAAGTGTCTGAAATGGGGACACTTTTTCAAACGGTCACAAAATCTTCTCCACTTCAAGTTTTTAGCTGAATTTTTTTGGGCATGCCAAAAAAAATACAAGGGTCACCTCTACCAAATTTGGGGACAAAAATCTTTCTAAAAAAATTTTAAAAAATCCTGAACCATAAAAAGTTTGAAAAATCATGGAAAATAGAAAATGGGTCATCTTGCCACGAAACTTCACATGAAGGCTTAGGGGACCATTGTTTGAATTTACAAGCCATAAAAATGGCATTGGCATGGCAGAAATATGAAGATGTGCTTGAACCCACCTACGACCCGTCCAATCCCTGGCTTGCGCATCCTGCCTCTTTGGTCGGCTGAGCGCCCGCACGCTCGTTTCATGGCTTGACTTAGGCATACGAAATTCATCCCCAGTCTAAGCATACAAAGTTTATTCCCAATCTAAGATTGGACTGGACCAAGGGTTGCGGCAGCAGGACTAGTAGTAGGATCGACAGCACGCAAGGGGGGACTAGGCCGATCCCCGACTTGCGCATTCTACCTCTCCGATCGACTGAGTGCCTGCACGCTCATTTCGCGGATTGGCTTAGGCATACGGAGTTCATTCCATATCTAAGCCCCAGCTAGATCGGGGGTTATGGCAGCAGGACCGATAGCGGGATCGACAGCACGCAAAGGGGGATCGAGCTGATCCCCGGCTTGCGCATTATGCCTCTTCGGCCAGCTCAACGCCCGCACGCTCGTTTCATGGGTTGACTTATGCCTACGGAGTTCATCCTCGGTCTAAGATCAGATCGGACCAAGGGTTACGACAGCAGGATCGATAGCACGTAGGGGGGACTAGGTTGATCCTCAGCTTGCGCATTCTACCTCTTCGACCGACTAAGCGCCCATACGCTCGTTTCGTGGGTTGGCTTAGGCATACAGAGTTCATTCCATGTCTAAGCATACAGAGTTCATTCCCAGTCTAAGATTTTGAGGCACGATGCACATGCTGGGCTCGAGCATGTGTTGGTGCCGCATTTTTTTTGCCCGGGGCACCATCATCGGAGCATCGTCGGAGAGCCTAACTGACGACATTTGGGGTTCCAGCGATTGAGGGGCCAGGGGGTGTGCGCACATGATGTGTGATGGGTGCTGGTACTTGGCCCTTATATTGGCCCCTTATCCTTCATCAAACCTCAAGAACTCACACCCCCTTAAATAGCATTTGAGATTTTATAGGTTTGCTACCAGTAAGCCATTAAAGTGTCTAAAATGGGGATACTTTTTTCAAACGGTCACAAAATCTTCTCCACTTCGAGTTTTTAGCAGAATTTTTTTGTGCATGCCAAGAAAAATAAAAGGATCACCTCTACTACATTTCGGGACAAAACTCTTTCTAAAAAAATTTTAAAAAATCCCGAACCGTAAAAAGTTTCAAAAATCATGAAAAATAGAAAACGGGTTGTCTTACCACGAAACTTCACATGAAGGCTTTGGGGACCATTGTATGAATTTACAAGCCATAAAAATTTCATTGGTAGGGCAGAAATATGAAGATGTCCTTGAACCCACCTACCACCCATTCAATCTCCGGCTTGCGCATCCTGCCTCTCTGGTCGGTTGAGCGCCCGCACGCTCGTTTCGTGGGTTGACTTAGGCATACGGAGTTCATCCCCAGCCTAAGCATATGGAGTTCATTCCCAGTCTAAGATAGGATCGGACCGAGGGTTGCGGCAGTAGGATTGACAGTACGCAGGGGGGATCGAGCCGATCCCCGACATTCGCATTCTGCCTTTTCGACTGGCTGAGCGCCCGTACGCCCGTTTCGTGGGTTGGCTTAGGCATAGGGAGTTCATTCCATGTCTAAGCGTACGGAGTTCATTCCCAGTCTAAGATTTTGAGCCACGGTGCAAATGCTGGACTCGGGCATGTGCTGGTGCCACATTTTTTTCACTTGGGGCACCATCACCGGAGCATCACCGAAGCATCATCGGAGCATCGCCAAACCATCGCTAGAGAGCCTAATCGGCGACATTGGAGGTTCTGACAATTTGGGGGGCCGGGGGGTGTGCGCACATGATGTGCGATGGGTGCTATTACTTGGCCCTTATATTAGCCCCCTATCCCTTATCAAACCTCGAGAACTCACACCCCTTAAAGAGCATTTGAGATTTTATAGGTTTGCTGCCAGTAGTCATTAAAGTGTCTGAAATGGGGACACTTTTTTCAAATGGTCACAAAATCTTCTCCACTTCAAGTTTTTAGCTGAAGCTTTTTGTGCATGCCGACAAAAAAGCAAGGATCACCTCTACCAAATTTGGGGACAAAACTCTTTCTAAAAAAATTTTCAAAAATCTCGAGCCGTAAAAAGTTTTAAAAATTGTGAAAAATAGAAAATGGGTCGTCTTGCCATGAAACTTCACATGAAGGCTTAGGGGACCATTGTATGAATTTACAAGCCATAAAAATGGCATTGGTAGTGCAGAAATATGAAGATGTGCTTGAACCCACCTACCACCCGTTCGATCCCCAACTAGTGCATCCTACCTCTCTAGTCGGCTGAGCGCCCGCACGCTCGTTTCATTGGTTGACTTTGGCATACCAAGTTCATCCCCAGTCTAAGCATACGAAGTTCATTCCCAGTCTAAGATCGGACCGGACCGAGAGTTACGGTAGCAAGATCGGTAGCACACTGGGGGGACAGGGTCAATCTTTGGCTTACGCATTCTGCCTCTCCAACCGATTGAGCGCTCGCACGCCCGTTTCATGGGTTGGCTTAGGCATAGGGAGTTCATTCCATCTCTAAGCCCCAGTTGGATCGAGGGTTGTGGCAACGAGACCGGTAGCGCGTAGAGGGGGATCGGGCTGATCCCCGATTTGCGCATTATGCCTTTCCAGCTAGCTCAGCACCCGCACGCTCGTTCCGTGGGTTGACTTAGGCATATGGAGTTCATTCCCAGTCTAAGATCGGATCGGACTGAGAGTTGCAGCAGCAAGATCGACAGCACATAGGGGGGATCGGGCCGATCTCCGACTTACGCATTCTGCCTTTCCGTCCGGTTGAGCGTCCGTACGCTCGTTTCGTGGGTTGGCTTAGGCATACGGAATTCATTCCATGTCTAAGCATACAGAGTTAATTCCCAGTCTAAGATCGGACCAGACCAAGGGTTGTGACAGCAGGACCAGCAGCAGGATCGACAGCGTGCAAGGGGGGACCGGACCGATCCTCGGCTTGTGCATTCTGCCTCTTCGGCCGGCTGAGCACCCGCACACTTGTTTCGTGGGTTGGCTTAGGCATATATAGTTGATTCCATGTCTAAGCCCCAGCTGGACCGAGGGTTATGGCAGCGGGACCGGCAGCACGCAGAGAGGGATCGGGTCGATCCCCGACTTGCATATGATGCCTCTTTGGCCAGCTCAGCGCCTGCAGGCTCCTTTCATGCATTCACTTATGCATACAGAGTTCATTCCATGTCTAAGATCGGATCAGACCGAGGGTTGTGGTAGCAGGATCGACAGCATACAGGGGGGATCGGGTCGATTCCCGATTGTGCATTCTGCCTCTCCGGTCGACTGAGCGCTCGCACGCTCCTTTCGTGGGTTGGCTTAGGCATAGGGAGTTCATTCCATGTCTAAGCTCCAGTCGGACTGAGGGTTGTGGCAGCGGGACCGGCAGCACGCAGAGAGGGATCGGGTCGATCCCCGACTTGCATATGATGCCTCTTCGGCCAGCTCAGCGCTTGCAGGCTCCTTTCGTGCATTCACTTATGCATACAGAGTTCATTCCATGTCTAAGATCAGATCAGACTGAGGGTTGTGGCAGCAAGATCGATAGCATACAGGGGGGATCGGGCTGATTCCCGGTTGTGCATTCTGCCTCTCCGGTCGATTGAGCGCTCGTACGCTCGTTTCGTGGGTTAGCTTAGGCATACGGAGTTCATTCCATGTCTAAGCATACGGAGTTCATTCCCAGTCTAAGATTTTGAACCATAGTGCACATGCTGGGCTCGGGCATTTGCTGGTGCCGCATTTTCTTCACCCGGGGCACCATCAGCGGAGCATCGTCAGAGAGCCTAAATGGTGGCATTGGGGGTTCTGACGATTGGGGGGGCCGGGGGGGTGTGCGCACATGATGTGCGATGTTTGCTGGTACTTGGCCCTTATAGTGGCTCCTTATCCCTCATCAAACCTTGAGAACTCACACCCCCTTAAAGAGCATTTGAGATTTTATAGGTTTGCTGCCAGTAGCCATTAAAGTGTCTGACATGGGGACACTTTTTTCAAACGGTCACAAAATCTTCTCCACTTCGAGTTTTTAGCTGAATATTTTTGAGCTTGCCAACAAAAATAAAAGGATCACCTCTATAAAATTTGGGGACAAAACTCTTTCTAAAAAAAGTTTAAAAAATCTCAAACCGTAAAAAGTTTCAAAAATCATGAAAAATAGAAAACGGGTCGTCTTGCCACGAAACTTCACAAGAAGGCTTAGGGGACCATTGTATGGATTTACAACCCATAAAAAAGGCATTGGGATGGCAGAAATATGAAGATGTGCTTGAACCCACTTACCACCCGTTCAATCCTTGGCTTACGCATTCTGCCTCTCCAGCTGGCTGAGCGCCCGCACGCCCGTTTCATGGGTTGGCTTAGGCGTAGGGAGTTCATTCCATGTCTAAGCCCTAGCCGACCGAGGGTTGTGGCAGTGGGATCGGCAGCACAGAGCGGGGGACCGGGCTGATCCCCAGCTTGCACATTATGCCTCTCCGGCCGGCTCAGCGCCCGCACGCTCATTTCATGGGTTGGCTTAGGCATACGGAGTTCATTCCCAATCTAAGATCGAATCGAACCGAGGGTTGTGGCAGCAGGATCGGCAGCACACAGAGGGGATCGGGTTGGTCCCCGACTTGCACATTCTGCCTCTCCGGTCGGTTGAGCGCCCGCATGCTCATTCTATGGGTTAGCTTAGGCACACGGAGTTCATTCCTTGTCTAAGATTGGATCGGACCAGACCGAGGGTTGCTGTAGCGAGACCAACAATAGGATCGGTAGCACGCAAGAGGGATCGAACCGATCTCGAGCTTGTGCATTCTGCCTCTCCAATCGGCTGAGCGTCTGTATGCTCATTTTATGGGTTGACTTAGGCATATGGAGTTCATCCCCAGCCTAAGCATACGAAGTTCATTCCCAGTCTAAGATCAGACCGAAACGAGGGTTGCGACAGCAGGATCAACAGCACGCAGGGGGGACCGGGCCGATGCTCGGCTTGTGCATTCTGCCTTTTCGGCCAACTGAGCGCCCGCACACCCGTTTCGTGGGTTGGCTTAGGCATAGGGAGTTCATTCCATGTCTAAGCCCCAACCAGACTGAGGGTAGTGGCAGCGGTATCGGTAGCAAGCAAAGGGGGACCGGGTCGATCCCCGGCTTGCGCATTATGCCTCTCCGGCAAGCTCAGCACCCGCACACTCGTTTCGTGGGTTGACTTAGGCATACGGAGTTCATTCCCAGTCTAAGATTTGATCGGACTGAGGGTTGTGGCAGCAGGATCGACAGCATGCAGGGGGGACCAGGTCGGTCCCCGACTTGCGCATTCTGCCTCTCCGGTCGGCTGAGTGCCCGCACGCTCGTTCTGTGGGTTGGCTTAAGCACACAGAGTTCATTCCATGTATAAGCATATGGAGTTCATTCCCAGTCTAAGATCAGATCGGACCGAGGGTTACGGGAGTGAGACCAGCAGCAGGATCGATAGCACGCAGGGAGGGATCGGGCCAATCCCCGGCTTACGCATTCTGCCTCTCTGACCGGCTGAGCACTCGCATGCTCATTTTGTGGGTTGGCTTAGGCAGACGGAGTTCATTCCGTGTCTAAGCATACGGAGTTCATTCCTAGTCTAAAATCATACCGGACTGAGGGTTGTAGTAATAGGACCAGCAGCAGGATCGGTAGCACGCAGAGAGTGATCGGGTCGATCCTCGACTTGCACATTCTGCCTCTCCGATCGACTGAGCGCCCGCACGCTCGTTTCATGGGTTGACTTAGGCATACGGAGTTCATCCCCAGTCTAACCATACAAAGTTCATTCCCAGTCTAAGATTGGTCTAGACCGATGGTTGCGGCAGTAGGATCGGTAGCACGCAGGGGGGATCGGGCCGATCCCCGGCTTGTACATTCTGCCTCTCTGGCCTGCTGAACGCCCGCACGCCCGTTTCGTGGGTTTGTTAGGCATAGGGAGTTCATTCCATGTCTAAGCCCCAGTCAGACCGAGGGTTGTGGCAGCGGGACTGGCAGCACGTAGAAGGGGACCGAGCCGATCTCCGGTTTACGCATTATGCCTCTTCGACCGGCTCAGCGCCCGCACGCTCGTTTCATGGGTTGGCTTAGGCATACGAAGTTCATTCCATGTCTAAGCATACAGAGTTCATTCCTAGTCTAAGATCAGATCGGACAGAGGGTTACGGTAGCAGGATCAGCAGCACGCAAGGGGGGATCGAGCCGATCCCCGACTTACGCATTCTGCCTCTTCGGCCAACTGAGCACCCATACGCTCAATTCATGGGTTGGCTTAGGCATACGGAGTTCATTCCATATCTAACCAGTCGGACTAAGGGTTGTGGCAGCAGGACCAACAGTGGGATCGACAGCACGTAGAGGGGGACCGGGCTAATCCACGGCTTGCGTATTATGCCTCTCCGGCCGGATGAGTGCCCGCACGCTCGTTTTGTGGGTTGACTTAGGCATATGGAGTTCATCCCCAGTCTAAGCATATGGAGTTCATTCCCAGTCTAAGATCGAACCAGACCGAGGGTTGTGCGGCAGGATCGACAGCACGTAAGAGGGACTGGGTCGATCCCCGGCTTGCGCATTCTACCTCTCCGATCGACTGAGTGCCTGCACGCTCATTTCGCGGATTGGCTTAGGCATACGGAGTTCATTCCATATCTAAGCCCCAGCTAGACCGGGGGTTATGGCAGCAGGACCGGTAGCGGGATCGACAGCACGCAAAGGGGGATCGGGCTGATCCCCGGCTTGCGCATTATGCCTCTTCGGCCAGCTCAACGCCCGCACGCTCGTTTCATGGGTTGACTTATGCCTACGGAGTTCATCCTCGGTCTAAGATCAGATCGGACCAAGGGCTACGACAGCAGGATCGATAGCACGTAGGGGGGACTAGGTTGATCCTCAGCTTGCGCATTCTACCTCTTCGACCGACTAAGCGCCCACACGCTCGTTTCGTGGGTTGGCTTAGGCATACAGAGTTCATTCCATGTCTAAGCATACGGAGTTCATTCCCAGTCTAAGATTTTGAGCCACGGTGTACATGCTGGGCTCGAGCATGTGCTGATGTCGCATTTTTTTCAACCGGGGCACCATTGTCGAAGCATCGTCGAAGCATCGTCGGAGCATCACCGGAAAGCCTAACCACCGGCATTGTGGGTTCTGGCGATTGGGGGGGCCGGGGGGTGTGCGCACATGATGTGCGATGGGTGCTGGTACTTGGCCCTTATATTGGCCCCCTATCCCTCATCAAACCTCAAGAACTCACACCCCCTTAAAGAGCATTTGAGATTTTATAGGTTTACTACCAGTAGCCATTAAAGTGTCTGAAATGGGGACACTTTTTTCAAACGGTCACGAAATCTTCTCCACTTCGAGGTTTTAGCTGAATTGTTTTGAGCATGCCAACAAAAATACAAGGATCACCTCTACCAAATTTAGGGACAAAACTTTTTCTAAAAAAATTTTAAAACATCCCGAACCGCAAAATGTTTCAAAAATCATGAAAAATAGAAAACGGGTCATCTTGCCATGAAACTTCACATGAAGGCTTAGGGGACCATTGTTTGAATTTACAAGCCATAAAAATGGCATTGGCATGGCGTAAAGATGTGCTTGAACCCACCTACCACCCGTTCGATCCCCAGCTTGCGCATCCTGCCTTTCTGGTCGGTTGAGCTCCTGTACGCTCGTTTCGTGGGTTGACTTAGGCATACAGAGTTCATCCCCAATCTAAGCATACTGTTTTCATTCCTAGTCTAAGATCGGACCGGACCGAGGGTTACAGCAGCAAGATCGATAGCACGCAGGGGGGAACCAGGCCGATCCCCGACTTACGCATTCTGCCTCTCTGACCAGCTGAGCACTCGCGCTCTCGTTTCGTAGGTTAGCTTGGGCATATGCAGTTCATTCCATGTCTAAGCATATGTAGTTCATTCCCAGTCTAAGATTTTGAGCCACGGTGCACATGCTGGGCTTGGGCATGTGTTGGTGCCATATTTTTTTTGCCCGGGGTGCCATCACTAGAGCATCGTCGGAGAGCCTAGCTGACATTGGGGGTTCCGACAATTGAGGGGGCCGGGGTGGTGTGCGCACATGATGTGTGATGGGTGCTGGTACTTGGCCCTTATGCTGGCCCCCTATCCCTCATCAAACCTCGAGAACTCACATCGCCGTAAAAAGCAATTGAGATTTTATAGGTTTGCTGCCAGTAGCTATTAAGGTGTCTAAAAATGGGACACTTTTTTCAAAGGGTCACAAAATCTTCTCCACTTCGAGTTTTAGCTGAATATTTTTGTGCATGCCAACAAAAATACAAGGATCACCTCTACCAAATTTGCGGAAAAAATCTTTCTAAAAAAATTTTAAAAAATCCTGAGCCGTAAAAAGTTTTGAAAATCATGAAAAATAGAAAATGGGTCGTCTTGCCACGAAACTTCACAGGAAGGCCTATGAGACCATTGTATGAATTTACAAGCCATAAAAATGGCATTGGCATGGCAGAAATATGAAGATGTGCTTGAACCCACCTACCACTCGTTCGATACCCAGCTTGCGTATCCTACCTCTCCGATCGACTGAGCACCCGTACGCACGTTTCGTGGGTTGACTTAGGCATACAGAGTTCATCCCTAGTCTAAGCATATAGAGTTCATTCCCAGTCTAAGATCAGACCGGATCGAGGGTTGCAGCAGCAAGATTGGTAGCACACAGGGGGGATCGGGCCAATCCTCAGCTTGCGCATTCTGCCTCTCCGGCTGACTGAGCACCCACACGCCCGTTTCGTGGGTTGGCTTAGGCATAGGGAGTTCATTCCATGTCTAAGCCCTAGCCAGACCGAGGGTTGTGGCAGCGGGACCGACAGCATGCAGAGGGGACTGGGCAATCCCCGGCTTGCGCATTATGCCTCTTCGGTCAGCTTAGCGCCCGCACGCTCGTTTCATTAGTTAACTTAGGCATATAGAGTTCATTCCTAGTCTAAGATCAGACCAGACCGAAGGTTGCGGCAGCAGGATCGATAGCACACAGGGGGGATTGGGCCGATCCACGGCTTGCGCATTTCGCCTCTCCGGTCGGCTGAGTGCCCGCACGCTCGTTTCGTGGGTTGGCTTAGGCATACGGAGTTCATTCCATGTCTAAGCATACGGAGTTCATTCCATGTCTAAGCATCGGACCGGACTGAGGGTTGCCGCAACAGGATCGACAGCATGCAGGGGGAATCGGGTCGATCCCTAACTTGCGTATTTTGCCTCTCCGATCGG
Source organism: Durio zibethinus (assembly GCF_047325235.1). NCBI lineage: Eukaryota > Viridiplantae > Streptophyta > Magnoliopsida > Malvales > Malvaceae > Durio > Durio zibethinus. The sequence goes on from NC_143181.1 coordinate 22,625,303, forward strand.
CTGAGTGCCCGCACACCCATTTCGTGGGTTGGCTTAGGCATAGGGAGTTCATTCCATGTCTAAGCCCCAATCGAACCGAGTGTTGTGGCAGCAGGATCGGCAGCACGCGGAGGGGGATTGGGTCGATCCTCGGCTTGCGCATTATGCCTCTTCGGCTGCTCAACGCCCGTACGCTCGTTTCGTGGGTTGACTTATGCATACAGAGTTCATTCCAAGTCTAAGATCAGACCGAACCGAGGGTTGCAGCAGCAGGATTGACAACATGCAGGGGGGACTAGGTCAATCCCCGGCTTGCACATTCTGCCTCTCCGATCGACTGAGGGCCCACACGCTCATTTCGTGGGTTGGCTTAGGCATACGGAGTTCATTCCATGTCTAAGCATACGGAGTTCATTCCCAGTCTAAGATTTTGAGCCATGGTGCACATGCTGGGCTCGAGCATGTGCTGGTGCCGTATTTTTTTCACCCAGGGCACCATCGCTGGAGCATCGCCGGAGAGCCTAATCGGGGGCATTGGGGGTTCCGGCGATTGGGGGGGCTGGGGGGTGTGCGCACATGATGTGCGATGGGTGCTGGTACTTGGCCCTTATATTGGCCCCCTATCCTTCATCAAACCTCAAGAATTCACACCCCCTTAAAGAGCATTTGAGATTTTATAGATTTGCTACCAGTAGTAATTAAAGTATCTGAAATGGGGACACTTTTTTCAAACGGTCACAAAATCTTCTCCACTTCGAGTTTTTAGCTGAATTTTTTTGTGGATCCCAAAAAAATTACAGTGATCACCTCTACCAAATTTGGGGACAAAAATCTTTCTAAAAAAATTTTAAAAAATCTCAAACCGTAAAAAGTTTCAAAAATCGTGAAAAATAGAAAACGTGTCGTCTTGCCACGAAACTTCACATGAAGGCTTAGGGACCATTGTATGAATTTACAAGCCATAAAAATGGCATTGGTATGGCAGAAATATGAAGATGTGCTTGAACCCACCTACCGCCCGTTCAATCCCCGACTTGCGCATCCTGCCTCTCCGGTCGGCTAAGTGCCTGCACACTCGTTTCGTGAGTTAACTTAGGCATACGGAGTTCATCCCTAGTCTAAGCATACAGAGTTCATTCCCAGTCTAAGATTGGATCGAATCGAGGGTTGTGACAGCAGGATCAGTAGCACATAAGGGGGACCGAGCCTATCCTCGACATATGCATTCTGTCTCTCTGGCCGACTGAGCGCCCGCACGCCCATTTCATGGGTTGGCTTAGGCATAGGGAGTTCATTCCATGTCTAAGCCCCAGTCGGATCGAGGGTTGTGGCAGCAGGACCGACAGCACGCAGAGGAGGATCGGGCCGGTCCCCGGTGTCACGAACTAAGCTTTCTCTCAGCATGTAATAGATCGTGCGGCACTTGAATGGGCGCTCCCAACCAAGTTAGCCTTCAATAGATCGATATCTGAACAAATAACCATAAGCTATGGTTAGTCCCAAGCATTCACAATAAGACACAATATATCAAGATCGATCTCAAGCACACACACAAGAAGGCATATTCACATCAAGAAAAAGAAATAGAGGCAACAATCGAGACATTCAATCAGGGTGAGTTTTATTATAGTCGAGAATCATACATCGAGACCTCCCACCATCACCAGGGCCAGGGGGGCAGCCCTTGGTGGGTGGCCTAGGCTCGCATAGCAACCGATGAGACAGCCCAACATTACGTTGTCGGCTCACTCCCCTAAAGAGCCTTAGAGATTTTAGAGCTATGCTACCAGTAACATTACAATGTTTGAAATGGGGACACTTTTCCTAGCACAAGGGATCTACTTGGCCATGGCCCTATACATGGGTGGCTTATGGCAACCTAAGTCTCGATCGTGGCCCTATACAAGGTTGGCTCATAACATCTTCCCCCACCTATTCTATCGACGTCCTCGTCGACTTGCTGGCTTGAAATTCTTTAATCTTCTTTTGAAATCTCTGAAGGTCTTGTTCTCTCTCCCAACTGGTTTCTTCTAGTCCTAATCCCTCCCACTTCACTAAGTACTCTCGAACTAGTCTTCGAGATATCTTGGTTTCCCTATCAGCTAAGATCTCTTCGACTCGACGCTTTGAGGGTGGCTTCATGGTGATGGCGGCTCTGGTTGGCTCTTTTTGGCTAGCATTTGTAGGATTTGCATAGAAAGATTTCAGGTTGCTTACATGAAATACTGGGTGCACCTTCATCCACTTTGGTGGGTCGATTTTGTAAGAAGCATTCCCCACCTTAGAAAGGACCCTTACTGGACCTTCATATTTATGCACTAGTCTATGATCTCTTTTTCTTAAGAACTTGGTTTGTTCAGGAACTAGTCGGACAAGAACCAAATCACCAACTTGAAATTGTTGAGCTCTACGACCCTTGTCTGCCCATTTTTTCATCCGCTTTGATGCTTTCTCCAGGTAGGCTTGTGCAATCTTTGTGTTTTGTTTCCACTCCTTGCTGAGATTGAAGGCTCTCAAATTTTTTCCTCCATATTATTCCAAGAAAGTGTGGGGTAGCCTTGGTAATTGTCTGGTGACCACCTTAAATGGGCTCTTATTGGTGGAAGAGCTTTTGTTGGAATTAAAGCAGAGTTGAGCCATGTCCAATAATGAATACTTGAGGCACATGTTTAAATAATAGTCGAGCTGTGTTTTCCACTGTGCAATACTTGTGAGTGGGAATGAATGTGGTGTACTTAGAGAACCGGTCAATCACCACCAAAATAGCTCCGAGGTCACCAACCTTTGGTAGGCTCAAAATTAAATTGAGGGAGATGCTTTGCCACAGTTTGGTAGGTACTGGTAGTGGTTCAAGCATGCGTACGGGTTTCCTCCTTTCAACCTTGTCTTGTTGGCAAATGAGGCAAGTCTTCATATAGTCCATCACATCTTGTCGCATGTGAGGCCAATAGTATCCCTGTTTCAATAACGCTAAAGTGCGTTGCTAGCCCGGGTGTCCCACTCATGGTGTGTCATGACATTCCCTTATCAGCATCTATCTCAGACCTTCTGCTCTTGACACAAACACTCAAGGCCCCTTGGTCCATAAGATCCCATTTTCTTGCAAGAAGTACTTGGACTTCCCTTCTTCCACTAGCTTTAAGATGGCACAAGCTTGCGAGTCCTTCCCTAAGTGATCTCCAATCAACTTGTGAATGTCTGTAGTGGCTCTGCTAGCCGTCATTGGGGTAATTCTTCTAAGGGCCTCTAAATTTGCTCGCTTGCTCAATGCGTCAGCCACTTGATTGGTCTTTCCAGTGGTGTGCTCAAAATAAAAGTCGAACTCCGCTAAAAATTCCTGCCACCTAGCTTGTTTTGCCGTAAGCCTTGGTTGGGTGAGAAAATGGCTAACGGTCACATTGGCTATCTTCATGACAAAGTGTGAACCCAACAAGTAATGTCGCCAAGCCCTTAAGCAGTGAACCATCACTAGGAGTTCTTTTTCTTGGGCCATATATTTCCTTTCAGCTTCACTTAGCTTCCTACTTTCAAACGCTACCGGTTGATGTTGTTGCAAAAGCACTCCTCCAATAGTAAAATTAGATGCATCCGTCTAAACTTCAAAAGGCTTTTCAATATTAGGGAGAGCTAAGATGGGATCCTTCATAATAACATCTTTCAATCCCTTGAAGGCTTCTTAGCACTCACTCGTCCAACACCATTTATGCTCCTTCTTCAATAGCTCTGTGAGGGCCGTGGTCTTACGAGAGTACCCTTCTACAAACCTTTTATAATAGTTGGCTAGTTCCAAAAATGAGCGAAGCTCACTAACGTTCTTCGATGTTGTCCACTCCTTGATGGCCCTAACCTTTTCCATGTCCATTCGAATGTGGCCACGTTCAACAATGTGATCGAGAAAATGGATTTGGGTCTAAGTAAATGCACACTTCTCCCTTTTTACGTATAACTGGTGGTCCTGTAATCTTTCAAGTACCTGGCACAGGTGTTCTTGATGTTCTTCCAAGGTGGAGCTATATACCACTATATCGTCTAAATAGATGACTACAAATTTGTCTAGGTAGTCATGGAATACCTGATTCATCAATGTACAAAATGTGGTAGGAGCATTGGTCAGTCCAAAGGGCATAATAAGAAATTCAAATGCACCATACCATGTCACACAAGTGGTCTTTGGCTCATCTTCCTCAACGATTCTGACCTGATGGTAGCCAGATCTCAGGTCCAATTTGGAAAAGTACTTGGCCCGGCTCAATTGATCAAACAAGTCTGCTATAAGGGGGATGGGATATTTGTTTCTTACGGTGACTTTGTTCAGGGCCCTATAGTTAACAAGTAATCGCAAACTTCCATCATGCTTCTGAAATAGCACTGGCGCTATGAAAGGAGCCTTTGATGGTCTGATAAACCCAACTTGTAGCAGCTCATCTAACTATTTTCTTAGTTCAACCAACTCTAGCGGGGCCATGCGGTAAGGAGCTCTAGCAGGGGGTTTCACTCCTGGGCGAAGCTCAATTTCATGGTCCACTGCTCGTCGAGGGGGTAGAACCTTAGGCAACATCTCTGGCATCACCTCTTCGAATTCTTCCAACACTTTTCCCACACCATCAGGTATTGGTTCTACTTTCGACCCTTCTTTGTAGATCGGCACAGCCACAAAGGAGGGTTCCCCTCTTTTTACCCTTTTCTTGAACTGTAAAGTTGAAATTATTTTCTTCCCACTCTTTGGTAAGATGTTAGCTGGCACCACACATGGGTTTTCCCCTAAGAACAACAAGCAGCTAGCGGCGGGGATAGGGATGACCTGAGCCAACATCATGAAGTCCAATCCGAGAACAACATCAAAGTCATCCATAGGGGAAACTGTAAAGTCTACCTTCCCTTCCCATGGCCCCAATCGGGTTGTCACACTCTTGGAGCTTCCACTGATCGTAAAGGCTGGCGAGTTGACCGCCTTCATTTGTCCACAGTCTTTACTAATCTGAAGACCACACCTTTTTCTTCTTCTAGTGTGATGAAAGTGTCGGTTGCACCTATATCCACCATAGCCTTAGTGGCTTTTTCATTGATCATCAAGTTCACATACATCAAGCTTCCACTCTGGTCTTTCTTTATAGTGTTCAATTGGGTGCGGAGGGCATTGAGGAACCTTATTAAACCCATCCTGGCTGGCTCCTCTTCAGCTTCTTCAACGTTCTCTGGCACTTTTGTGGACTCTTGAGATGAGGTCCTTAAGGCATTAAGGGCTCTTTTGTACGGGCATTCAGCCACCCGATGCGACCCCTTGCAAAGAAAGCAAGCTAGCTGTTGCCTAGGCTTGAAAATCCCTGTGTTGCTTGTCTTAGGTTAGGTGCTATCTTGACCAAAGGACCTCCTGTCTGATCCTCCACTGAAGGGCCAGTCCAACTTGGTCATCTTTCCCCCACTCCCAAAGTTGAAGCTACTGCCAGCTGATGGAGGATTTTTTCATTTTGAAGAGCCATCATTGTAATCATGGAGACGTTCAGCTACAGCCATGGCCGTGGCCACATCTTACACTTTCTGCCTTTATAGTTCTATCTTTGCCCAAGGCTTGAGGCTCTCAAGAAAATAGAACGTCTTGTCCTTTTCAGACATGTTTCGAATATCCAACATCAAGGTAGAAAAGCTCCTTATAAACTCTCGTACCATTCTTGTTTGCACCAATTCTCGAAGTCTCTTTCGAGCCATATACTCCACATTCTTAGGGAAAAACTGGTTTTTCAATTCTCGCTTTAGATCCGTCCAAGTCTTAATCGGGCACTCGTCATCGACAAACTTGGAGTGCCACTACAGCTTGGCATCCCCTGTGAGGTACATCGACACCATTGCTACCTTGTTTTCCTCTGAATCCGTGTGTACAGCTCAAAAGTACTACTCCATGTCAAACAAGAAATTTTCAAGTTCCTTAGCATCCCTTGCCCCTCATAGCATCGAGGCTCCGACACCTTGGGCCTTTTTCCTCTTTTCGTCGAGCTCAAACCCGATCTGGCCACAGCCATTTGTAAGATGCTCACCTGTGCTCTGAGCTCCTCAAACTCCTTTTGGAGAATGTTCAAGGCATCTCTAGCCTTTTCGCTCACGTTGTGGAGAGTATCGGATAACTCCCGCTGGGTTGTCTCGATCTCCCTCACTCGGTCTTTAGTCTCCATATAAGTTTTCATTGCGGCCACCGCGACCTCAAGTTCCTCAATTCTCTGTTGATGATTGGGTCCACCACTTGTGGCCATCTCATCCATTTTTCTAGCACTTCTCAACCGTGCTTTGATACCACGTGTCACAGACTAAGCTTTCTCTTAGCAAGCAATAGACCGTACGGCACTAGAATGGGTGCTTCCAACCAAGTCAGCCTTCAATAGATAGATATCTGAACAAATAACCATAAGCCATGGTTAGTCGCAAGCATTCACAATAAGACACAATATATCGAGATCGATCTCAAGCACACACACAAGAAGGCATATTCGCATCGAGAAAAAGAAAAACACATCGAGGCAACAATCGGGACATTCAATCAGGGTGAGTTTTATTATAGTTGGGAATCATACATCGGGACCTCCCACTATCACCAAGGCCAGGGGGGCAACCCTTGGTGGGTGGCCTAGGCTCGCATAGCAACCGGTGAGACAGCCCAACACTATGCTACCGGTTCACCCCTTAAAGAGCCTTAGAGATTTTAGAGCTATGCTACCAGTAACCATTACAATGTTTGAAATGGGGACACTTTTCCTAGCACAAGGGATCTACCCAGCCATGGCCCTATACATGGGTGGCTTATGGCAACCTAAGTCCCGGTCATGGCCCTATACAAGGTTGGCTCATGACACCCGGCTTGCACATTATGCCTTTCTGACCGACTCAACACCCGTACGCTCGTTTCATGGGTTAACTTAGGCATACAGAGTTCATTCCCAGTCTAAGATCAGACCGCACCGAGGGTTGTGGCAGCAGGATTGACAGCACGAGGGGGGATCGAGCCGATCCCCGACTTGCGCATTCTGCCTCTCCGATCGGCTGACTGCCTGCACGCTCATTTTATGGGTTGGCTTAGGCATACGGAGTTCATTCCATGTCTAACCATATGGAGTTCATTCCCAATCTAAGATCGGACCAGACCAAGGGTTACGGCAGTAGGACTAGCAATAGGATTGGTAGCACGCAGGGGGGGCCGGGTCGATCCCCGGCTTGCCCATTCTGCCTCTTCGATCGGCTGAGCGCCCGCACACTCGTTTCGTGGGTTGACTTAGGCATATGGAGTTCATCCCCAGTCTAAGCATACGAAGTTCATTCCCAGTCTAAGATCGGACCGGATTGAGGGTTGCGACAGCAGGATTGGCAGCATGCAAGGGGGACCAGGCCAATGCCCGACTTGCGTATTCTGCCTCTCTAGCCGGCTGAACGCCCGTACGCCTGTTTCATGGGTTGGCTTAGGCATAGGGAGTTCATTCCATGTCTAAGCCCCAGCCAGACTAAGGGTTGTGGCAGCGGGACCGGCAGCACACAGAGGGGGACCGGGTCGAACCTTGGCTTGCGTATTATGCCTCTTCGGCTGGCTCAATGCCCGTATGCTCGTTTCATGGGTTGACTTATGCATACAGAGTTCATTCCCAGCCTAGGATTGGATTGGACCAAGGGTTGCGACAGCAGGATCGACAGCACGCAGGGGGGATCAGGCCGATCCCCGACTTGCGCATTCTACCTCCCCGATCGGCTGAGTGCCCGTAGGCTCGTTTTGTTGGTTGGCTTAGGCATACGGAGTTCATTCCATGTCTAAGCATACGGAGTTCATTCCCAATCTAAGATTTTAAGCCATGGTGCACATGCTGGGCTAGGGCAGGTGCTGGTGCCGCATTTTTTTCACCTGAGGCACCATCACCGGAGCATCACCGGAGCATCGTCGGAGAGCCTAACCGGCGGCATTGGGGGGTTCGGCGATTGGGGGGGCCGGGAGGTGTGCGCACATGATGTACGATGGGTGGTACTTGGCCCTTATATTGGCCCCCTATCCCTCATCAAACCTTGAGAACTCACACCCCCTTAAAGAGCATTTGAGATTTTATAGGTTTGCTGCCAGTAGCCATTAAAGTGTCTAAAATGGGGACACTTTTTTCAAACGGTCACAAAATCTTCTCCACTCTGAGTTTTTAGCTGAATTTTTTTGTGCATGCCAAAAAAAATACAAGGATCACCTCTACCAAATTTGGGGACAAAAATCTTTCTAAAAAAATTTTAAAAAATCTCGAACTGTAAAAAGTTTCAAAACTCGTGAAAAATAGAAAACAGGTCGTCTTGCCATGAAACTTCACATGAAGGCTTAGGGGACCATTGTATTAATTTAAAAGCCATAAAAATGGCATTGTCATGGCAGAAATATGAAGATGTGCTTGAACCCACCTAGCACCCGTTCGATTCTCGGCTTGCGCATCCTGCCTCTCTGGTCGGCTGAGCGCCCGCACGCTTGTTTCATGGGTTGACTTGGGCATACGGAGTTCATTCCTAGTCTAAGATCAGATCGGATCGAAGGTTGTGATAGTAGGATCGACAGTACGCAAGGTGGACCGGGCTAATCCCCAGCTTGCGCATTCTGCCTCTCCGACCGACTGAGCTCCCGAACGCCCGTTTTGTGGGTTGGCTTAGGCATAGGGAGTTCATTCCATGTCTAAGCCCCAGTAGAACTGAGGGTTGTGGCAGCTGGACCGATAGCACGTAGAGGGGGACCGAGCCGATCCCCGACTTATGCATTATGCCTCTCCGGTCGGCTCAGCACCCGCACGCTCATTTTGTGGGTTGACCTAGGCATACGGAGTTTATTCCCAGTCTAAGATCAGACCAGACTGAGGGTTGCAGTAGTAGGATCGACAGCACGCAGGGGGGACCGGGCCGATCCCCGACTGGGTCATTCTACCTCTCCGGTTGGCTGAATGCCTGCACGCTCGTTTCATAGGTTGCCTTAGGCATACGGAGTTCATTCCATGGCTAAGCATACAGAGTTCATTCCCAGTCTAAGATCGAACCAAACCGAGGGTTGCGACAGCAGGACCGACAGCAGGATCGACAGCACGCAGAGGGGACCGGGCCGATCCCCAATTTGCTCATTCTGCCTTTTCGATCGGCTGAGTGCCTGCACACTCATTTTATGGGTTGGCTTAGGCATATGGAGTTCATTCCATGTCTAAGCCCTAGCCGGACCGAGGGTTGTGGCAGCAGGACCGACTGCGGGATCGACAGCACGTAGAGGGGGGCCGGGCCGATCCCTGGCTTGTGCATTCTGCCTCTTCGGACGGTTGAGCACCCACACGCTCATTTTGTGCGTTGGCTTAGGCATACAGAGTTCATTCCATGTCTAAGCCACAGTCGGACCGAGGGTTGTGGCAGCAAGATCGGTAGCGGGATCAGCAGCACACAGAGGGGGATCGGGCTGATCCTCGACTTTCGCAATACGCCTCTTCGGTCGGCTAAGCACCCGTACGCTCATTTCATGCATTGACTTAGGGATACGAAGTTCATTCCTAGTCTAAGATCGAACCAGACGGAGGGTTGCGGTAGTAGGATCGGTAGCACGCAGGGGGGACCGGGCCGATCCACGACTTGCACATTCTGCCTCTTCGATCTGTTGAGCACCCGTACGCCCGTTTCGTGGGTTGGCTTAGGCATAGGGAGTTCATTCCATGTCTAAGCCCCAGTCAGACCGAGGGTTGTGGCAGCAGGATTGGCAGCACGCAGAGGGGGACCGGGCCAATGCCCGGCTTGCGCATTATGCCTCTTCGGTAAGCTCAGCGCTCGCACGCTCATTTCATGGGTTGACTTTTGCATACGGAGTTCATTCCCAGTCTAAGATTGGATCAGAGTGAGGGTTGGGGCAGCAAGACTGACAACACACAGGGGGGGACCGGGCCAATCCCCGACTTGTGAATTCTGCCTTTTCGGCCGACTGAGCACCCGCACGTTCGTTTCATGGGTTGGCTTAGGCATACTGAGTTCATTCCATGTCTAAGCATACGGAGTTCATTCCCAGTCTAAGAGTTTGAGCCACGGTGCACATGCTGGGCTTGAGCATGTGCTCGTGCCGCATTTTTTTCGCTCGGGGCACCATCGTCGGAGCATCACCGGAGAGCCTAACCGGCGGCATTGGGGGTTCCAGCGATTAGGGGGCCGGGGGTGTGCGCACATGATGTGCGATGGGTGCTGGTACTTGGCCCTTATATTGGTCCCCTATCCCTCATAAAACCTCGAGAACTCGCACCCCCTTAAAGAGCATTTGAGATTTTATAGGTTTGCTGCCAGTAGCCATTAAAGTGTCTGAAATGGGCACACTTTTTCAAACGGTCACAAAATCTTCTCCACTTCAAGTTTTTAGCTGAATTTTTTTTTGCATGCCAAAAAAAATACAAGGATCACCTCTGCCAAAGTTATGGACAAAAATCTTTCTAAAAAAATTTTAAAAAATCTTGAACCGCAAAAAGTTTCAACAATCATGAAAAATAGAAAATGGGTCGTCTTGCCACGAAACGTCACATGAAAGCTTAAGGGACCATTGTATGAATTTACAAGCCATAAAAATGGCATTGCCACGACAGAAATATGAAGATGTGCTTGAACCCACCTACCACCCTTTCAATCCCAGACTTACGCATCCTGCCTCTCTGGTCGGCTGAGCGCCCGTACGCTTATTTCGTGGGTTGACTTAGGCATACGGAGTTCATCCCTAGTCTAAGCATATGGAGTTCATTCCCAGTCTAAGATTGGACTGGACCGAGGGTTGCAGCAGCAAGATTGATAGTACGTAGGGGGGACCGGATCGATCTTCGGCTTGTGCATTCTGCCTCTCTGGCCGACTGAGCACCCGTAAGCCTGTTTTGTGGGTTGGCTTAGGTATAGGGAGTTCATTCCATGTCTAAGCCCCAGTCAGACCGAGGGTTGTGGCAAAGGGACCGACAGCACACTGAAGGGGACCGAACCGAGCCCCTGCTTATGTATTATGCCTCTCCGGTCGGCTGAACGCCCGAACACTCATTTAATGGGTTGGCTTAGGCATACAGAGTTCATTCCATGTCTAAGCATACAGAGTTCATTCCCAGTCTAAGATCAAATCGGACCGAGGGTTGCAACAGTAAGACCAGTAGCAGGATCGACAGCACGCAGGAGGGATCGAATTGGTCCTCGACTTACGTATTCTACCTCTTCGACTGGCTGAGCGCCCGCACACTCTTTGCGTGGGTTGGCTTAGGCATACAGAGTTCATTCCATGTCTAAGCATACGGAGTTCATTCCCAGTCTAAGATCAAACTGGATCAAGGTTGCGGCAGCAGGACTAGTAGCAGGATCGATAGCACACATGGGGGGACCGGGTCAATCGTCGGCTTACGCGTTCTACCTTTTTGATCGGCCGAGTGCCCGTACGCTCGTTTTATGGGTAGGCTTGGGCATACGAAGTTCATTCCATGTCTAAGCATACAGAGTTCATTTCCAGTCTAAGATCACCTCGGATCGAGGGTTGCGGTAGCAGGATCGATAGCACGCAGGGGGGATCAGGCCGATCCCTGGCTTGCGTATTCTACCTCTCTGACCAACTGAGCACCCGTACGCTCGTTTCGTGGGTTGGCTTAGGCATACGGAGTTCATTCCATGTCTAAGCATACGGAGTTCATTCCTAGTTTAAGATCAAATCGGATCAGATCGAGGGTTGCGGCAACAGGACCAACAGCAGGATCGGTAGCATACAAGGGGGATCGGGTTGATCCTCGATTTGCGCATTCTACCTTTCCAGTCGGTTGAGTGCCTGCACGCTCGTTTCATGGGTTGACTTAGGCATATGGAGTTCATCCTCAGTCTAAGTATACGGAGTTCATTCCCAGCCTAAGATCGAACCGGACCGAGGGTTGTGACAGTAGGATCGGTAGCATGTAGGGGGGATCGGGTCGATCCCCGACTTGCGCATTCTGCCTCTCCGGCCGGTTGGGCACCCGCACGCCCGTTTCATGGGGTGGCTTAGGCTTAGGGAGTTTATTCCATGTCTAAGACCCATTCGGACCGAGGGTTGTGGCAGCACGCAGAGAGGGACTGGGTCGATCCCCGGCTTGCACATTCAGCCTCTCTGACCAGTTCAGTGTGTCACGCCCTGGGCAGGCGAGCCAGGCACATCAGGAGGACCAGGAGGCGAGCAAAAGGTTGAGGCCCGTAAACCAGGCATGCTGGCGGGTTTCTATGTGTAAAGCCTAGCAAATGAGTTCAGAATGCCCAGCCAACTTGCAGGCCAGCCCGTGAGACCAAGGCCTCGCATACAAGCTACCCGCACCATATCCAGAAGGGCCCAAGGTGCTGGACACACAAAGGAAGCTTCTGGAAGCAAGTAGGATCAGCAGGAGCATCCTGGCAGATTTGGTTGACCCTGAAAATCAGGAGTTAGCATCTTGATTGATTGTAATCTGTATAATCCCATGATTTTAGCCTTTATTCTAGGGATATTGCCATTAAGTTGTAGCTGGAGCTTCAACTATAAATAGAGGGCCACTCCACCCTCATTTGTACACCATCAAACACTTCTATTTCAGTGAATACAAGAGCATTTCTAGAATTCTATCTTCTTATCCTATTTCTCTTTAACTTGTGTAATCAGTCCTTCCCATTGTTCTAGTGCCCGCACGCTTGTGTTTTAGGCTGACTTAGGCATAAAGGAGGAGATTCCAAGCCTAAGGCCGCACGGTTTCTGAGTCTAAGGTCGGAGCCCGTGACAGTTGGTATCAGAGTAAGTTTGATTCTACGTGTTTATGTTGTGCAGGTTAAATAGTGATTGAAGAGATGGCATCCCAAAGCGACGTTACTAGCCAACATCCAGAGGCCCAGGAGCATGGGCGTGGAAGAGGCAAGAAAGCCAGTTCTAGAGATATCTGGTCTACCATGGACAGTAGGTTGGCCAAGGTGGAGGTGACCGTAGGCAACATGGGGGAGAAGCTTGAGGAGGTAGAGACTCACACTGCATCGCTAGACTCCATGGGGGAGGAGATCCAAAGTGAGCTGGAAGCTGCTTTCAACAAAGGCTTGGACGTGTTCACTCGAAAGAATCAAACCTTAGAGGCTGAAGTGCTGACCTTGCACGAATGCATGGAGGCCATGCACCAGCGGATGGAAGAGCTTGCCAGTGAGCTCATTGCTTGTAAGACTGCCATTGGGAATGGCATGTTTGTTGAAGTGTCCAAATCTAGATTGGATGTCCCCAAGCCTAAGGAGTTCAAGGGGACTAGGGCGGCCAAGGAAGTAGACAACTACCTATGGGGTATGGAGCAGTACTTCTAGGCCATAGGCATGCAAGACGAGGCAATAAAGGTAAGCACCGCTACTATGTATCTCACTGATGTAGCCTTATTGTGGTGGAGGCGCAGGTGTGATGATGACAGGCGTGGGAGCACCAAGATTGGAACCAGGGCAGAGTTCCAAAAGGAGTTCAAAAATAATTTTACCTGGAGTATACCGATGATGAGGCACGGATGGTGTCAGCCATCCAATTTGCCAAGGCAGTAAGCAGACAAGAAGACACCTTCTTGGCAGCCCTGAAATATGATGAACCAAGGGAGAAAGAGACTGAGTCACCCTTAGAGGTGCTAAAGGTGCTAAAAACCTTTAGTGATGTGATGCTCGTAAAGTTGCCTAGCAAGCTACCACCTAAGAGGGAGGTGGACCACAAGATCGAGCTGGTGTCTGAGGCCAAGCCACCAGCCAGAGCCCCTTACCAAATGTCTCCACCAAGTTGAGGAAGTAGCTCAAAGAGTTAGTTGATGCTGGCTTCATCAGGCCATCGAAGGCACCCTATGGTGCACCGGTTCTATTCCAACGCAAGCATGATGGGTCATTGCAGTTGTGCATAGACTACCGAGCATTGAACAAGCTGACCATCAAGAACAAGTACCCCATCCTACTCATTGCGGACTTGTTCGATCAACTTGGGAGTGCAAGGTGGTTCACCAAGCTGGATTTGAGGTCTGGCTACTATCAAGTCAGGATCACAGAGGGAGATGAGCTAAAGACAGCATGTGTCACTCGGTATGGTTCGTATGAGTTCTTGGTGATGCCTTTCGGACTCATGAACGCCCCAGCAACATTCTGCACCCTTATGAACAAGGTACTTCAGTCATTCCTTGATCAGTTTGTTGTGGTTTATTTGGATGACATTGTGATCTACAGCCAGACTTTGGGAGAGCATGTAGACCACTTGAGACAGGTGTTCGAGGTGTTACGAGTGCACAAACTATTTGTCAAGAGGGAGAAGTGCTCATTCACCCAGCAGGAGATCCCATTCCTTGGCCACATAGTGGGAGGTGGCAGGATACGTATGGATGAAGGTAAGATACACGCCATCCTGGAGTGGCAACCACCAGCCAAGGTCATCGAGTTGAGATCGTTCCTTGGGTTGGTTAACTACTACAGGCACTTCATCAAAGGTCACTCAGCAATAGCCACGTCATTGACTGACTTGCTCAAGAAAGGGAGAGCATGGGAGTGAAGTGCAGGGTGCCAGGAAGCCTTTGACAGGTTGAAGTGGGCTGTGATCGAGGAGCCAGTCTTGGCCTTGCTAGACCCTGCCAAGCCGTATGAGGTGCATACGAATGCATCAGACTTTGCCATAGGGGGCGTGTTGATGCAAGAGGGACGTCTAGTCGCATTTGAGAGCAGGAAGCTAAACAAGACTGAGCGTAAGTACACGGTCCAAGAGAATGAGATGACTGCAGTGGTGCACTGCTTGTACACTTGGTGCCATTACCTATTGGGGTAGAGGTTCATGGTGAGGACGAACAATGTGGTGACTAGCTACTTCCAAACGCAGAAGAAGCTATCCTAGATGGCAATATTTTCTTACAGAATTTGATTTCCAAATGGAGTACAAGCCAGGATGGACGAACCTAGTGGTAGATGCCCTGAGCAGAAAGGCTAACCTTGCTGCCATTAGCCAACCAAAGGGGTCACTGGTGTCGCGCATCAAGGAGGGACTTACGCATGATCCTACAACCAAGGCTTTGATGGAGTGCGCCCAGCAAGGTAAGACTAGGCAGTTTTGGTTGTAGGATGGCTTGCTGTACACCAGGGGCAGTAGACTATTTGTGCCACAGCACGAGAAGCTCCACAAGGAAGTTTTGCAATAATGCCATGATTCAAGGTAGGCTGGACACCCGGAGTGAGCCGCACCTTGGCGCTGATCGAGGACCAGTACTACTGGCCGCACATGAGGGATGATGTGGAGGCCTATGTGAAGACTTGTCTTGTGTGCCAACAAGACAAGGTGGAGCTCAAGAAACCAAGCAATCTCTTGGAGCCATTGCCAGTGCCAGAGCGACCATGGGAGAGTGTTTCTCTGGACTTTATAGTCGGTCTACCCAAAGCAGAAGGGTTTGGAAGCATCACGGTAGTGGTGGATAGGTTTTCCAAGTATGGAATCTTCATTCCAGCAACCAAGGAATGCCCAGTCGAGGAGGCAGCTTGATTGTTCCTGAAGAACATGGTTAAGTACTAGGGAGTGCTGAGGACCATTGTTAGTGATCGGGACTAGCGTTTCACGGGCAGGTTCTGGACTGAGTTGTTCAAGCTGTTGGGATCAAACTTGAACTTTTCCACCAGCATGCATCCGCAGACCGATGGGCAGATAGAGCGAGTAAATGGACTATTAGAGGTCTACCTCAGGCACTATGTGAGTGCCACACAAAGGGACTGGCCAAAGCTACTAGACATTGTGCAGTTTTCCTACAACTTGTAAAGGAGCAAGGCAACGAACCAGAGCCCATTTGAGGTTGTGACAGGGCAACAACCACTAACACCCGGTTTGATTGCTGCAAATTATACAGGGCCAAATCCAGCAGCATACAAGTTTGCCAAGGCATGGCAGGAGCAAACTGACTTGGCCAGAGTTTGTCTACACAAGGCAGCCAAGAGGTCGAAGAAGTGGGCAGACCAGAAGAGGCGGGATGTGCAGTTCCAGGTTGGAGACTTGGTGTTGGTGAAGCTGCATCTCATTATGCGCCATAGGGGGCTGCACAAAGGCCTAGTCCAGAGGTATGAGGGACCTTTTCGAGTAGTCAAGAGGGTAGGTAAGGTTGCCTACAAGCTGGATATGCCACCCAAGCTGAGGGTACACCCGGTGTTCCATGCGAGCATGCTCAAGCCATTCCATGAGGATAAGGGAGATCCAGGACGGGCAGAGTCAAAGCGTGCGCCATTAGGAGCAAGGGCCTCATATGAGAAGGAGGTCCACAGCATCATGGCTGATCGGGAGGTGAGATAGAAGAACTATCAACCAAGACATGAGTACTTGGTGCGTTGGAAGGGACTTCCAGACAGTGAGGCAAGTTGGGAACCAGCAGATGACTTATGCAGTTCGAGGACCAGATCAGGCAGTACCATGCAGAAGATGCAATGAGGGCATTGTGTAATTAGGTGGGGGAGAATGTCCCACCTTGGGCGGGTGCGCCAGGCACATCAGGTGGACCAGCAGGTGAGCCAGAGGTTGAGGCCCGCAGACCAGGCGTGCTGGCGAGTATCTGTGCGCAAAGCTTAGCAAATGAGCTCAGAACGCCCGCCCAACTTGCAGGCCAGCCCGTGAGACCAAGGCCTGGCATACAAGATGCCCGCACCACATCCAGAAGGGCCCAAGGTGCTGGACACGCAAGGGAAGCTTCTGGAAGCAGGCAGGATCAGCAGGAGCATCCTGACAAATTTGGTTGACCCTAAAAATCAGGAGTTAGCATCCTAATTGATTGTAATCTGTATAATCCCATGATTTTAGCCTTTATTCTAGGGATATTGCCATTAAGTTGTAGCTGGAGCCTCAACTATAAATAGAGGGCTGCTCCACCCTCATTTGTACACCATCAAACACTTCTGTTTCAGTGAATACAAGAGCATTTCTAGAATTCTATCTTCTTATCCTGTTTCTCTTTAACTTGTGTAATCAGCCTTTTCCATTGTTCTAGTGCCCGCACGCTTGTGTTTTAGGCTGACTTAGGCAAAAAGGATGAGATTCCAAGCCTAAGGCCGCACGGTTTCTGAGTCTAAGGTTGGAGCCCATGACACCTGCACGCTCGTTACATGGGTTGGCTTAGGCATACGGAGTTCATTCCATGTCTAAGCATACAGAGTTCATTCCTAGTCTAAGAGTTTGGGCCACGGTGCACATGCTGGGCTAGGGCATGTGCTGGTGCCGCATTTTTTTCACCCGGGGCACCATCGCTGGAGAGCCTAACCTGCGGCATTGGGGGTTTCGACGATTGGGGGGCCGGGGGGTGTGCGCACATGATGTGCGATGGGTACTAGTTCTTGGCCCTTATATTGACCCCCTATCCCTCATCAAACCTTGAGAACTCACACCCCCTTAAAGAGCATTTGAGATTGTATAGGTCACACCCCCTTAAAGAACACTTTTTTCAAATGGTCACAAAATCTTCTCCACTTCGAGTTTTTAGCTGAATTTTTTTGTGCATGCCAAAAAAATACAAGGATCACCTCTACCAAATTTGGGGACAAAACTCTTTCTAAAAAATTTTTAAAAAATCCCGAATCGTAAAAAGTTTTAAAAATCATGAAAAATAGAAAATGGGTCATCTTGCCACGAAACTTCACATGAAGGCGTAGGGGACCATTGGATGAATTTACAAGCCATAAAAATGGCATTGGCATGGCAGAAATATGAAGATGTGCCTGAACCCACCTACCACCCGTTCAATCCCCGGCTTACGCATCCTGCCTCTCTGGTCGGTTGAGCGTCTACACGCTCATTTCATCGGTTGACTTAGGCGTACGGAGTTCATCCCCAGTCTAAGCATACAGAGTTCATTCCCAGTCTAAGATCAAATCGGATCGAGGGTTGCGGCAGCAAGATCGACAGCACGCAGGAGGGACTGGGTCGATCCCTGACTTGCGCACTCTGCCTCTCCGGCCGGCTGAGTGCCCGCATGCCCGTTTCATGGGCTGGCTTAGGCATAGGGAGTTCATTTCATGTCTAAGCCCCAGCCGGATCGAGGGCTGTGGCAGCAGGACTGGCAATATGTAGAAGGGGACCGGGCCGATCCCCGGCTTGTGCATTATGCCTCTCCAGTCGGCTCAGCGCCCGAACGCTCATTTCGTGGGTTGACTTAGGCATACAGAGTTCATTCCCAGTCTAAGATCAGACCGGACCGAGGGTTGCGGTAGCAGGATCAATAGTACACAGTGAGGGATCAGGCTGGTCCTTGGCTTAAGCATTCTACCTCTCTGGCCGGCTGAGGGCCCGTACGCTCATTTTGTGGGTTGGCTTAGGCATACGGAGTTCATTCCATGTCTAAGCATAGGAAGTTCATTCACAGTCTAAGATCAAACCAGACCAAGGGTTACGGTAGCAGGACCGGTAGCACGCAGGGTCGATCCTCGGCTTACACATTCGGCCTTTCCGATCGGTCGTTCCGATAGGCTGAGCGCCCGTACGCTCGTTTCGTGGGTTAACTTAGGCATATGGAGTTCATCCCCTGTCTAAGCATATGGAGTTCATTCCCAGTCTAAGATGAAACCGGATCGAGGGTTGTGGCAGCAGGATCGGTAGCATGCAGGGGGGATCGGGCTGATCCTCGGCTTACGCATTCTGCCTCTCCGACCGACTGAGCGCCCGCACTCCCATTTCATGGGTTGGCTTAGGCATAGAGAGTTCATTCCATGTCTAAGCCCCAACCGAACCAAGGGTTGTGGTAGTGGGATCGAAAGCATGCAGAGGGGGATCGGGCCGATCCCCGACTTTCACATTCTACCTCTCCGATCGGCTGAGCGCCCGCACACTCGTTTCATGGGTTGGCTTAGGCATACGGAGTTCATTCCATGTCTAAGCATATGGAGTTCATTCCCAGTCTAAGAGTTTAAGCCACGGTGCATATGATGGGCTCGAGCATGTGCTGGTGCCACATTTTTTTTGCCCAGGGCACCATCGTCGGAGCATCACCGGAGCATCATCGGAGAGCCTAACCAGTGGCATTGGGGGTTCTGGCGATTGGAGGGGCCAGGGGGTGTGCGCACATGATGTGCGATGGGTGCTGGTACTTGGCCCTTATATTGGCCCCCTATGCCTCATCAAACCTCGAGAACTCACACACCTTTAAAGAGCATTTGAGATTTTATAGGTTTGCTGCCAGTAGCCATTAAAGTGTCTGAAATGGGGACACTTTTTTCAAATGATCACAAAATCTTCTCCACTTCTAGCTTTTAGCTGAATTTTTTTGTGCATGCCAACAAAAATACAAGGATCACCTCTACCTAATTTGGGGACAAAACTCTTTCTAAAAAATTTTAAAAAAATCCCGAACCGCAAAAAGTTTCAAAAATCATGAAAAATAGAAAATGGGTCGTCTTGCCACGAAACTTCACATGAAGGCGTAGGGGACCATTGTATGAATTTACAAGCCATAAAAATGGCATTGGCATGGCAGAAACATGAAGATGTGCTTGAACCCACCTACCAGCCGTTCGATCCCCGGCTGCGCATTTGCACGCTCGTTTCATGGGTTAACTTAGGCGTACAGAGTTCATCCCAGTCTAAGGATAAGGAGTTCATCCCCAGTCTAAGTCAAATCAGACTGAGGGTTGCAGCAGCAAGATCGGCAGCACGCAGGGGGGGACCGGGCCGATCCCTAACTTGCGCACTCTGCCTCTCCGACCGACGGAGTGCCCGCACGCCCGTTTCATGGGTTGGCTTAGGCATAGGGAGTTCATTCCATGTCTAAGCCCCAGCCGGATTGAGGGTTGTGGCAGTGGGACTGGCAGCATGCAGAGGGGGACCGAGCCGATCCCCAGCTTATGCATTATGCCTCTCCGGTTGGCTCAGTGCCCGAACGCTCGTTTCATGAGTTGACTTAGGCATACAGAGTTCATTCCCAGTCTAAGATCGAACTGGACCGAGGATTGTGGTAGTAGGATTGATAGCACGCAGTGGGGGATAGGGCCGGTCCTTGACTTGCGCATTCTACCTTTTCGACCGGCTGAGCGCCCGCTCGCTCGTTTTGTGGGTTGGCTTAGGCATATGGAGTTCATTCCATGTCTAAGCATACGGAGTTCATTCCATGTCTAAGATCAAACCAGACCGAGGGTTACGTTAGCAGGACCAGTAGTAGGATCGGCATCATGTAGGCCCGATCCTCGACTTGCGCATTCTACCTTTTCGATCAGTCACTCCGATAGGCTGAGCGCTCGCACGCTCGTTTCGTGGGTTAACTTAGGCATATGAAGTTCATCCCCAGTCTAAGCATACGGAGTTCATTCCCAGTCTAAGATCAAACCGGACCTAGGGTTGTGGTAGTAGGATCGACAGCATGTAAGGGCGACCAGGCCGATCCTCGGCTTGTGCATTCTGCCTCTCTGGCCGGCTGAGCGCCTGCATGCCCGTTTCATGGGTTGGCTTAGGCATAGGGAGTTCATTCCATGTCTAAGCCCCAGCCGGACCGAGGGTTGTGGTAGTGGAATCGACAACATGCAGAGGGGGGCCAAGTCGACCCCCGGCTTGCACATTTTGCCTCTCCAACTGGCTGAGCGCCCGCACACTCGTTTCGTGGGTTGGCTGAGGCATACGGAGTTCATTCCATGTCTAAGCATACGGAGTTCATTCCCAGTCTAAGAGTTTAAGCCACGGTGCACATGCTGGGCTCGGGCATGTGCTGGTGCCACATTTTTTTCGCACGGGGCACCATCGTCAGAGCATCGTCTAAGCATCGCTGGAGAGCCTAACCGGTGGCATTGGGGGTTTCGACGATTGGGGGGCCGAGGGTTGTGCTCACATAATGTGCGATGGGTGCTGGTACTTGGCCCTTATATTGGCCCCCTATCCCTCATCAAACCTCGAGAACTCACACCCCCTTAAAGAGCATTTGAGATTTTATAGGTTTGCTGCCAGTAGCCATTAAAGTGTCTGAAATGGGGACACTTATTTCAAACGGTCACAAAATCTTCTCCACTTTGAGTTTTTAGCTGAATTTTTTTGTGCGTGCCAAAAAAAATACAGGAATCATCTCTACCAAATTTGGGGACAAAAATCATTCTAAAAAAATTTTAAAAAATCCCGAACCGTAAAAAGTTTTGAAAATTGTGAAAAATAAAAAACGGGTCGTCTTGCCACGAAACTGCACATGAAGGCATAGGGGACCATTGTATGAATTTACAAGCCACAAAAATGGCATTGGGACAGCAGAAATATGAAGATGTACTTGAACCCACCTACCTCCCGTTCGATCCCCAGCTTGCGCATCCTGCCTCTCTGGTCGACTGAGCGTCTGCACGCTCGTTTCGTACGTTGACTTAGGCATATGAAGTTCATCTTTAGTCTAAGCATACGGAGTTCATTCTCAGTCTAAAATCAGACCAGACCGAGGGTTGCAAAATAGGATCGATAGCACGCAGGGGGGACCGGGCCGATCCTCGGCTTGGGCATTCTGCCTCTCCGTCCGGTTGAGCGCCCACGCGCCCATTTCATGGGTTGGCTTATGCATAGGAAGTTCATTCCATGTCTAAGCCCAAGCTGGACCAAGGGTTGTGGTAGCGGGACCAACAGCACGCAGAGAGGGATCGGGTCGATTCTCGGCTTGCGCATTATGCCTCTCCGATCGGCTAGCTAAGCACCTGCACGCTCATTTCATTGGTTGGCTTAGGCATACGGAGTTCATTCCATGTCTAAACCCCAGCTGGACCGAGGATTGTGGTAGCAGGACTGGCAGCGGGATCGGCAGCACGTACAGGGGGATCGAGATGATCCCCAGCTTGCGCATTATGCCTTTCCGATCGGTTGAGTGCCCGCATGCTCGTTTCATGGGTTGACTTAGGCATACGGAGTTCATCCCCAGTCTAAGCATTCAGAGTTTATTCCCAGTTTCAGATTGGACCGAACCGAGGGTTGCGACAGCAGGATCGATAGCACACAGGGGGGACCAGGCCGATCTCCGGCTTGCACATTCTACCTCTCCGATTGGTTGAGCACCCACACGCTCGTTTCATGGGTTGGCTTAGGCATAGGGAGTTCATTCCATATCTAAGCCCTAATCGAATCAAGGGTTGTGGTAGCGGGACCAGTAGCATGTAGAGGGGGACCGAGAGAATCCCCGGCTTGCGCATTATGCCTCTCCGATCAGCTCAGTGCCCGAACGCTTGTTTCATGGGTTGTCTAAGCATACAGAGTTCATTCGCAGTCTAAGATCGGATCAGACCGAGGGCTAGGTAGCAGGACCAGTAGCAGGATCGGCAGCACGTAGGGGGGATCGGGTCGATCCTCAGCTTGTGCATTCTGCCCCTTCGATCGGTCGCTCCGATAGGCTGAGCACCTGTACGCTCGTTTCGTGGGTTAACTTAGGCATATGGAGTTGATCCCCAGTCTAAGCATACGGAGTTCATTCCCAGTCTAAGATCAAACCGGACCGAGGGTTGCGATAGCAGGATCGACAGCACACAGGGGGGACTGGACCGATCCTCGGCTTGCACATTCTACCTCTCCGACCGGCTGAGCGCCCACACGCCCGTTTCATGTGTTGACTTAGGCATAGTGAGTTCATTCCATGTCTAAGCCCCAGCCAGACCGAGGGTTGTGGTAGTGGAATCGACAACATGCAGAGGGGGACTAGGCCGATCCCCGTCTTGCACATTTTGCCTCTCCGGCTGGCTGAGCGCCCGCACACTCGTTTCGTGGGTTGGCTGAGGCATACGAAGTTCATTCCATGTCTAAGCATACAGAGTTCATTCCCAGTCTAAGAGTTTGAGCCATGGTGCACATGCTGGGCTCGTGCATGTGCTGGTGCCGCATTTTTTTTCCACGGGGCACCATCGTCAGAGCATCGTTTGAGCATCGCTGGAGAGCTTAACCGGCGGCATTGGGGGTTCCGACGATTGGGGGGCCGGGGGGTGTGCTCACATGATGTGAGATAGGTGCTAGTACTTGGCCCTTATATTGGCCCCCTATCCCTCATCAAACCTCGAGAACTCACACCCCCTTAAAAAGCATTTGAGATTTTATAGGTTTGCTGCCAATAGCCATTAAAGTGTCTGAAATGGGGACCCTTTTTTCAAACGATCACAAAATCTTCTCCACTTCGAGTTTTTAGCTGAATGTTTTTGTGCATGCCAACAAAAATACAAGAATCACCTCTACCGAATTTGGGGACAAAACTCATTCTAAAAAAATTTTAAAAAATCCTGAACCGTAAAAATTTTTGAAAATCGTGAAAAATAGAAAACGGGCCGTCTTACCACGAAACTTCACATGAAGGCGTAGGGGACCATTGTATGAATTTACAAGCCATAAAAATGGCATTGGCACAGCAGAAATATGAAGATGTGATTGAACCCACCTACCTCCCGTTAGATCCCTGGCTTATGCATCCTGCCTCTCTGGTCGGCTGAGCGTCCGCACGCTCGTTTCGTGGGTTGACTTAGGCATATGAAGTTCATCCCTAGTCTAAGCATACGGAGTTCATTCCCAGTCTAAGATCAGACCAGACTGAGGGTTGCGGTAGTAGGATCGGTCACACACAAGGGGGATCGGGTCGATCCTCGACTTGGGCATTCTGCCTCTCCAACGGCTGAGCGCCCGCGTACCCATTTCGTGGGTTGGCTTAGGCATAGGGAGTTCATTCCATGTCTAAGCCCAAGCTGGATCGAGGGTTGTGGCAGCGGGATCGATAGCACGCAGAGGGGGATCGGGTCAATCCTCGACTTACGCATTATGCCTCTTCGGTCAGCTCAATGCCCGTACGCTCGTTTCGTGGGTTGACTTAGGCATACAGAGTTTATTCCCAGTCTAAGATCAGACCAGACTGAGGGTTACAGCAGCAGGATCAACAGCACGCAGGGGGGACCAGGCTGGTCCCCGGCTTGCGCATTCTGCCTCTCCGACCGGCTGAGCGCCCGCATGCTCGTTTCGTGGGTTGGCTTAGGCATACGGAGTTCATTCCATGTCTAACCATATAGAGTTCATTCCCAGTCTAAGAGCGAACTGGACTGAGGGTTGCGACAGCAGGATCCGCAGCACGTAGAGGGGGACTTGGTCGATCCTCGACTTGTGCATTCTACCTATCCGATCGGCTGAGCACCCGCACGCTCGTTTTGTTGGTTGGCTTAGGCATACGGAGTTCATTCCATGTCTAAGCCCTAGCTGGACCAAGGGTTGTGGTAGCAGGACCGATAGCGGGATCGGCAGCATGCACAGGAGGACCGAGATGATCTTCGACTTACACATTATACCTCTCCGGTTGGCCTCTTCGGTCGGCTAAGTGCCCGCATGCTCGTTTCGTGGGTTGACTTAGGTATACGAAGTTCATCCCCAGTCTAACCATACGGAGTTTATTCCTAGTTTAAGATCAAATCGGACCGAGGGTTGCGACAGCAGGATCGATAGCACATAGGGGGAACCAGGCTGATCTCCGGCTTGTGCATTCTGCCTCTCCAGTTGGCTGAGATCCCGCATGCCTGTTTCGTGGGTTGGCTTCAGCATAGGGAGTTCATTCCATATCTAAGCCCCAACCAGATTGATGGTTGTGGTAACAGGACCAGTAGCACGTAGAGAGGGATCAAGCTGATCCCTGGCTTGCACATTATACCTCTCCGATCGGCTCAGCACCCGAACACTCGTTTCGTGGGTTGTCTAAGCCTATGGAGTTCATTCGCAGTCTAAGATCGGATCGGACCGAGGGTTAGGTAACAGGACCAGTAGCAGGATCAGCAGCATGTAAGGGGGACTGGGTCGATCCTCGGCTTGCGCATTCTGTCCCTCCGGTTGGTCGCTCTGATAGGCTGAGCACCCGTACGCTTGTTTCATGGGTTAACTTAAGCATACGGAGTTCATCCCCAGTCTAAGCATACGGAGTTCATTCCCAGTCTAAGATCAAACCAGACCGAGGGTTACAGCAGCAGGATCGATAGCACGCAGGCCGGATCGGGCCGATCCTCGGCTTGTGCATTCTGCCTCTCCGGCCGACTGAGCGCCCGCACGCCCATTTAATGGGTTGGCTTAGGCATAGGGAGTTCATTCCATGTCTAAGCCCCAGTCGAACCGAGGGTTGTGGTAGTGGGATTGGCAGCACGCAGAGGGGGGCCAAGTCGACCCCCGGCTTGCACATTTTGCCTCTCCAACTGGCTGAGCACCCGCACGCTCGTTTCGTGGGTTGGCTGAGGCATACGGAGTTCATTCCATGTCTAAGCATACGGAGTTCATTCCCAGTCTAAGAGTTTAAGCCACGGTGCACATGCTGGGCTCGGGCATGTGCTGGTGCCACATTTTTTTCGCACGGGGCACCATCGTCAGAGCATCGTCTAAGCATCGCTGGAGAGCCTAACCGGCGGCATTGGGGGTTTCGACGATTGGGGGGCCGAGGGTTGTGCTCACATGATGTGCGATGGGTGCTGGTACTTGGCCCTTATATTGGCCCCCTATCCCTCATCAAACCTCGAGAACTCACACCCCCTTAAAGAGCATTTGAGATTTTATAGGTTTGCTGCCAGTAGCCATTAAAGTGTCTGAAATGGGGACACTTATTTCAAACGATCACAAAATCTTCTCCACTTTGAGTTTTTAGCTGAATTTTTTTGTGCGTGCCAAAAAAAATACAGGAATCATCTCTACCAAATTTAGGGACAAAAATCATTCTAAAAAAATTTTAAAAAATCCCGAACTGTAAAAAGTTTTGAAAATTGTGAAAAATAGAAAACGGGTCGTCTTGCCACGAAACTGCACATGAAGGCATAGGGGACCATTGTATGAATTTACAAGCCACAAAAATGGCATTGGGACAGCAGAAATATGAAGATGTACTTGAACCCACCTACCTCCCGTTCGATCCCCAGCTTGCGCATCCTGCCTCTCTGGTCGACTGAGCGTCTGCACGCTCGTTCCGTACGTTGACTTAGGCATATGAAGTTCATCTTTAGTCTAAGCATACGGAGTTCATTCTCAGTCTAAAATCAGACCAGACCGAGGGTTGCAAAATAGGATCGATAGCACGCAGGGGGGACCGGGCCGATCCTCGGCTTGGGCATTCTGCCTCTCCGTCCGGCTGAGCGCCCACGCGCCCATTTCATGGGTTGGCTTAGGCATAGGAAGTTCATTCCATGTCTAAGCCCAAGCTGGACCAAGGGTTGTGGTAGCGGGACCAACAGCACGCAGAGAGGGATCGGGTCGATTCCCGGCTTGCGCATTATGCCTCTCCGATCGGCTAGCTAAGCACCTGCACGCTCATTTCGTTGGTTGGCTTAGGCATACGGAGTTCATTCCATGTCTAAACCCCAGCTGGACCGAGGATTGTGGTAGCAGGACTGGCAGCGGGATCGGCAGCACGTACAGGGGGATCGAGATGATCCCCAGCTTGCGCATTATGCCTTTCCGATCGGTTGAGTGCCCGCATGCTCGTTTCATGGGTTGACTTAGGCATACGGAGTTCATCCCCAGTCTAAGCATTCAGAGTTTATTCCCAGTTTCAGATTGGACCAAACCGAGGGTTGCGACAGCAGGATCGGTAGCACACAGGGGGGACCAGGCCGATCTCCGGCTTGCACATTCTACCTCTCCGATTGATTGAGCACCCGCACGCTCGTTTCATGGGTTGGCTTAGGCATAGGGAGTTCATTCCATATCTAAGCCCTAACCGAATCAAGGGTTGTGGTAGCGGGACCAGTAGCATGTAGAGGGGGACCGGGCGAATCCCCGGCTTGCGCATTATGCCTCTCCGATCAGCTCAGCGCCCGAACGCTTGTTTCATGGGTTGTCTAAGCATACAAAGTTCATTCGCCGTTTAAGATCGGATCAGACCGAGGGTTAGGTAGCAGGACCAGTAGCAGGATCGGCAGCACGTAGGGGGGATCGGGTCGATCCTCAGCTTGTGCATTCTGCCCCTTCGATCGGTCGCTCCGATAGGCTGAGCACCTGTACGCTCGTTTCGTGGGTTAACTTAGGCATATGGAGTTGATCCCCAGTCTAAGCATACGGAGTTCATTCCCAGTCTAAGATCAAACCGGACCGAGGGTTGCGATAGCAGGATCGACAGCACACAGGGGGGACTGGACCGATCCTCGGCTTGCACATTCTACCTCTCTGACCGGCTGAGCGCCCACACGCCCGTTTCATGTGTTAACTTAGGCATAGTGAGTTCATTCCATGTCTAAGCCCCAGCCAGACCGAGGGTTGTGGTAGTGGAATCGATAACACGCAGAGGGGGACTAGGCCGATCCCCGTCTTGCACATTTTGCCTCTCCGGCTGGCTGAGCGCCCGCACACTCGTTTCGTGGGTTGGCTGAGGCATACGAAGTTCATTCCATGTCTAAGCATACAGAGTTCATTCCCAGTCTAAGAGTTTGAGCCATGGTGCACATGCTGGGCTCGTGCATGTGCTTGTGCCGCATTTTTTTTCCACGGGGCACCATCGTCAGAGCATCGTTTGAGCATCGCTGGAGAGCCTAACCGGCGGCATTGGGGGTTCCGACGATTGGGGGGCCGGGGGGTGTGCTCACATGATGTGAGATAGGTGCTGGTACTTGGCCCTTATATTGGCCCCCTATCCCTCATCAAACCTCGAGAACTCACACCCCCTTAAAAAGCATTTGAGATTTTATAGGTTTGCTGCCAATAGCCATTAAGGTGTCTGAAATGGGGACACTTTTTTCAAACGGTCACAAAATCTTCTCCACTTTGAGTTTTTAGCTGAATGTTTTTATGCGTGCCAACAAAAATACAAGAATCACCTCTACCAAATTTTGGGGACAAAACTCTTTCTAAAAAAATTTTAAAAAATCTCGAACCGTAAAAAGTTTCAAAAATCATGAAAAATAGAAAATGGGTCATCTTGCCACAAAACTTCACATGAAGGTGTAGGGGACCATTGTATGAATTTACAAGGCATAAAAATGGCATTGGCATGGCAGAAATATGAAGATGTGCTTGAACCCACCAACCACCCGTTCGATCCCTGGCTTACGCATCCTACCACTATGGTTGGTTGAGCGTCCGCAAACTCATTTCATGGGTTGACTTAGGCATACGGAGTTCATCCCTAGTCTAAGCATACAGAGTTCATTCCCAGTCTAAGATCAGACTGGACTGAGGGTTGCGACAGTAGGATCGACAGCACGTAGGAGGGACCGGATCGATCCTCGGCTTGCACATTCTGCCTCTCCGACCGGCTGAACGCCCGTACGCCCGTTTCTTGGGTTGGCTTAGGCATAGAAAGTTCATTCCATGTCTAAGCCCCAGTCGGACCGAGGGTTGTGACAGCCGGACTGACAGCACGCAGAGGGGGATCGGGCTGATCCCCAGCTTGCGCATTATACCTCTCCAGCTGGCTCAATGCCCACACACTCATTTCGTGGGTTGACTTAGGCATACGAAGTTCATTCCCAGTTTAAGATCGGATCGGACCGAGGGTTGTGGCAGCGAGATCGACAGCATGTAGGGGGGATCGAGCCGGTTCCCAGCTTGCGCATTCTGCCTCTCCGATCGACTGAGCGCCGGCACGCTCGTTTCGTGGGTTGGCTTAGGCATACGGAATTCATTCCATGTCTAAGCATATGGAGTTCATTCGCAGTCTAAGATCGGACTGAACTGAGGGTTACGATAGCATAATCAGCAACTGGATCGACAGCATGCAGGGGGATCGGGTCGATCCTCAGCTTGCGCATTCTACCTCTCCTGCTTGCTGAGGGCTCGCACACTCGTTTCGTGGGTTGGCTTAGGCATACGGAGTTCATTCCATGTCTAAGCCCCAGTTGGATCGAGGGTTGTGGCAGCAGGACTGGCAGTAGGACTGGCAGTGGGATCAACAGCACGCAGAGGGGGATCGAGCTTATCCCCAGCTTGGGCATTATGCCTCTCCGGTTGACTCAGTGCCCGAATGCTTGTTTCATGGGTTGACTCAGGCATACGGTGTTCATTCGTAGTCTAAGATCAGATTGGATCGAGGGTTGCAGCAGCAAGATTGATAGCACACTAGGAGGGACCGGGTCAATCCCTGGCTTGTGTATTCTGCCTCTTCGACCGACTGAGCGCCCACACGCTCGTTTCGTGGGTTGGCTTAGGCATACGGAGTTCATTCCATGTCTAAGCATATGGAGTTCATTCTCAGTCTAAGATCGAACTGGACTGAGGGTTACGGTAGCAGGACCAGCAGCAGGATCGATAGCACATAGTTGGGGTTTGGGTCAATCTTTGACTTGCTTTTCCACCTCTCCGATCGGCCTCTCTGGCCAGCTGAGCACCCGTACGCTCGTTTTATGGGTTGACTTAGGCATACGATGTACATCCCCAGTCTAAGCATACGTAGTTCATTCCCAGTCTAAGATCGAACTAGACCAAAGGTTGCGGCAGCAGGATCAGTAGCACGTAGGGGGGATCGGGCCGATCCTCGGCTTATGCATTTCGCCTCTCCGGTCGGCGAGCACCCGCACACCCATTTCATGGGTTGGCTTAGGCGTAGGGAGTTCATTCCATGTCTAAGCCCCAGCCAGACCGAGGGTTGTGGCAGTCGAACCGACAGCACACAGAGGTGGACCGGGCCAATCCCCGGTTTGCACATTCTGCCTCTCCGACCGACTGAGCGCCCGTACACTCGTTTCGTGGGTTGGTTAGGCATACGGAGTTTATTCCATGTCTAAGCATACGGAGTTCATTCCCAACCTAAGATTTTGAGCCACGATGCACATACTGGGCTAGGGCATGTGCTGGTGCCACATTTTTTTCGCCCGGGGCACTATCGCCGGAACATCGGCGGAGAGCCTAACTGGCGGCATTGGGGGTTCTGACGATTAGGGGGCCGGGGGGGTGTGCGCACATGATGTGTGATGGGTACTGGTTCTTGGCCCTTATATTGGCCCCCTATCCCTCATCAAACCTCGAGAACTCACACCCCCTTAAAGAGCATTTGAGATTTTATAGGTTTGCTGCCAGTAGCCATTAAAGTGTCTGAAATGGGGACACTTTTTTCAAACGGTCACAAAATCTTCTCCCCTTCGAGTTTTTAGCTGAATTTTTTTGTGCATACCAACAACAAAACAAGGATCACGTCTACCAAATTTGGGGATAAAACTCTTTCTAAAAAGTTTTTAAAAAATCTTGAACAGCAAAAAGTTTTGAAAATCGTGAAAAATAGAAAACGGGTCGTCTTGCCATGAAACTTAACATGAAGGCACAGGGGACCATTGTATGAATTTACCAGACATAAAAATGGCATTGGCACGGTAGAAATATGAAGATGTGCTTGAACCCACCTACCACCCGTTCGATCCCCGGCTTGAGCATCCTGCCTCTCTGGTCGGTTGAGCGTCCGCACGCTCGTTTCGTGGGTTGACTTAGGCATACGGAGTTCATCCCCAGTCTAAGCATACAGAGTTCATTCCATGTCTAAGATCAGACCGGACCAAGGCTTGTGGTAGCAGGACCAGCAGCAGGATCAGCAACACGTAGAGGGACCGGGCCGATCCCCGTCTTACACATTCTGCCTGTCCGACTGGTTGAACGCCCACACGCTCGTTTCGTGGGTTGACTTAGGCATACGGAGTTCATCCCCAGTCTAATCATACGGAATTCATTCCTAGTCTAAGATCGAACCAGACCGAGGGTTGTGACAGCAGGATTGAAAGCACGTAGGATGGATCGAGCCAATCCCCGACTTGCACATTCTGCCTCTCCGACCGGTTGAGCGCCCGCACGCCCGTTTCGTGGGTTCGCTTACGCGTAGGCAGTTCATTCCATGTCTAAGCCCCAGCCAGACCGAGGGTTGTGGCAGTAGGATTGGCAGCATGTAGAGAGGGACTGGGCTGATCCCCGACTTGCGTATTCTGCCTCTCCGGACAGCTGAGGACCCGCACACTCGTTTCGTGGGTTGGCTTAGGCATACGGAGTTCATTCCATGTCTAAGCATACGGAGTTCATTCCCACTCTAAGAGTTTGAGCCACGGTGCACATGCTGGGCTCGAGCATGTGCTGGTGCCGCATTTTTTTTGCCCGGGGTACCATTGTCGGAGCATCATCGAGAGCCTAACCTGCGGCATCGGGGGTTCCGGTAATTGGGGGGTCGGGGGGTGTGCGAACATGATGTACGATGGGTGCTGATACTTGGCCCTTATATTGGCCCCCTATCTCTCATCAAACCTCGAGAACTCACACCCCCTTAAAGAGCATTTGAGATTTTATAGGTTTGCTGCCAGTAGCCATTAAAGTGTCTGAAATGGGGACACTTTTTTCAAATCGTCACACAATCTTCTCCGCTTTGAGTTTTTAGCTGACTTTTTTTGTGCTTGCCAAAAAAAATACAAGGATCACCTCTACCAAATTTGGGGACAAAACTCTTTCTAAAAATATTTTAAAAAATCCTGAACCACAAAAAGTTTTGAAAATCGTGAAAAATAGAAAATGGGTCATCTTGCCACGAAACTTCACATGAAGGTGTAGGGGACCAATGTATGAATTTAAAAGCCATAAAAATGGCATTGGCATGGTAGAAATATGAAGATGTGCATGAACCCACCTACAAGCCGCTTGATTCTTGGCTTGCGCATCCTGACTCTCTGGTCGGCTGAGCGTCCGCACGCTCGTTTCATGGGTTAACTTAGGCATACGAAGTTCATCCCCAGTCCAAGCATAGGAAGTTCATTTCCAGTCTAAGATTGAACCAGATCGAGGGTTACGGCAGCAGGATCAACAGCATGCAGGGGCGACCGGGTAGATCCCCGACTTGCGTATTTTAGCTCTTCGACTGGCTGAGCGCCCAAACACCCGTTTCGTGGGTTGGCTTAGGCATAGGGGGTTCATTCCATGTCTTAGCCCCAGTCAGACTGAGGGGTGTGGCAGCAGGACCGGCAGCATGCAGAGGGGGATCGGGCCGATCCCTGGCTTGTGCATTATGCCTCTTCGGCCGGCTTAGCACCCGTACGCTCATTTCGTGGGTTGACTTAGGCATACAGAGTTCATTCCCAGTCTAACATTCGACCAGATCGAGGGTTACGGTAACAAGATCGACAGCACACAGAGAGGATCGGGTCGATCCCCGGCTAGCGCATTCTGCCTCTCTGGTCGGTTGAGCGTCCACACGCTCGTTTCGTGGGTAGGCTTAGGCATACGGAGTTCATTCCATGCCTAAGAATACGGAGTTCATTCACAATCTAAGATCAGATCGAATCAAAGGTTGCGACAGTAGGAACAACAACAGGATCGGTAGCATGCAGAGAGGATCAGGTCGATCCCTGGCTTCCGTATTCTGCCTCTTCGATGGGCTGAGCACCCGTACGCTCGTTTCGTGGGGTGGTTTAGGCATACGGAGCTCATTCCATGTCTAAGCCCTAACCGGATCGAGGGTTGTTACAGCAGGACCGACAGCACGCAGAGGGGGACCGGGCTGATCCTCGACTTACGCATTATGGCTCTTCGACCGGCCTCTCCGCCCACACGCTCATTCCGTGGGTTGACTTAGGCATACGAAGTTCATCCCTAGTCTAAGCATACGGAGTTTATTCCCAATCTAAGATCGGACCGGACCGAGGGTTGCTGTAGCAGGATCGGTAGCATGCAGGGGGGACCAGGTCGATCCCTGACTTGCGCATTCTGCCTCTCCAGCTGGCTGAGCGCATGCATGCTCATTTCGTGGGTTGGCTTAGGCATAGGGAGTTCATTCCATGTCTAAGCCCTAGCCGGATCGATGGTTGTGGCAGCGGGACTGGCAGCAGGTAGAGAAGGACCGAGCTGATCCTCGGCTTACGCGTTATGCCTCTCCGACTGACTCAGCACCCGAACGCTCGTTTCATGGGTTGACTTAGGCATACGGAGTTCATTCCTAGTCTAACATTGAATCGAACCGAGGGTTGCAGTAGTAGGATCGACAGCATGCAGGGGCCACCGGGTCGATCCCCGACTTGCGCATTCTGCCTCTTGAGTCTGCTGAGCGCCCATACGCTCGTTTCATGGGTTCGCTTAGGCATACGGAGTTCATTCCATGTCTAAGCATGCGGAGTTCATTCCCAATCTAAGATCGGATCGGACCGATGGTTATTGTAGTAGGATCGACAGCACATAAGGGGGGACCGGGGCGATCCCCAGCTTGCGCATTCTGCCTCTTCGACAGGCTGAGCGCCCACACGCTTGTTTCGTGGGTTGACTTAGGCATACGGAGTTCATCCCCAGTCGAAGCATACGAAGTTCATTCCCAGTCTAAGATCAGATCGGATCGAGGGTTGCGACAGCAGGATCGACAGCACGTAGGGGGGATCAGGCCGATCCCCGGATTGCGCATTCTGCCTCTCCAACCGGCTGAGCGCCTGCACGCCCGTTTCATGGGTTGGCTTAGGCATAGGGAGTTCATTCCATGTCTAAGCCCCAACCAGACCGAGGGTTGTGGCAGTGGGACTGGCAGCACGCAGAGGGGGATCGGGTCGATCCTCGACTTGCACATTATGCCTCTCCGACTGACTCAGCACCCGAACACTCGTTTCATGGGTTGACTTAGGCATACGGAGTTCATTCCCAGTCTAAGATTGGATTCGACTGAGGGTTGCGGTAGTAGGATCGATAGCACACAGTGGGCACCAGGTCGGTCCCCAGCTTACGCATTCTGCCTCTCTGGCCGGTTGAGCACCCGTACGCTCGTTTTGTGGGTTCGCTTAGGCATACGGAGTTCATTAAATGTATAAGCATAAGGAGTTCATTCCCAATCTAAGATCGGATCAGACCAAGGGTTACGACAGTAGGACCAGCAGCAAGATCGGCAGCACGTAGGGGGATCAGGCCAATCCCCAGCTTGCACATTCTGCCTCTCCGACCGGCCTCTCTGACCGGCTGAGCTCCCGCACGCTCATTTCATGGGTTGACTTAGGCATATGGAGTTCATCCCCAGTCTAAGCATACGGAGTTCATTCCCAGTCTAAGATGAAACTGGACCGAAGGTTGTAGCAACAGGATCAGCAGCACGTAGGGGGGATCGAGCCGATCCTCAGCTTGCGCATTCTGCCTCTCCGGCCGGTTGAGTGCCCGCACGCCTGTTTCGTGGGTTGGCTTACGCATAGGGAGTTCCTTCCATGTCTAAGCCCCAGTCGGACCGAGGGTTGTGGCAGTGGGATCGGTAGCACATAGAGGGGGACCGGGCCGATCCTCAGCATGTGCATTCTACATCTCCGACTGGCTGAATGCCCGCACGCTCGTTTCGTGGGTTGGCTTAGGCATACGGAGTTCATTCCATGTCTAAGCAATCAGAGTTCATTCCTAATCTAAGATCGGATCAGATCGAAGGTTGCAACAGTAGGACCAGCAGCAAGATCGGTAACACATAGGGGGGATCGGGCCGATCCCTGACTTGCACATTCTGTCTCTCCGACTGACCTCTCCGACCGGCTGAGCACCCGCACGCTCGTTTCGTGGGTTGACTTAGGCATACAGAGTTCATCCCCAGTCTAAGCATAAGAAGTTCATTCCCAGTCTAAGATCAAACCAGACCGAGGGTTGTGGTAGCAGGATCAGCAGCACGCAGAGGGACCGGGCTGATCCTCAGCTTGCACATTCTGCCTCCCCAGTCGACTGAGCCCCCGTACGCCTGTTTCGTGGGTTGGCTTAGGCATAAGGAGTTCATTCCATGTCTAAGCCCTAATCGGATCGGGAGTTGTGGCAGTGGGACCGATAGCACATAGAGAGGGATCGGGCCGATCCCCGGCTTGTGCATTTCGCATCTCCGACTGGCTGAACGCCCGCACGCTTGTTTCATGGGTTGGCTTAGGCATACGGAGTTCATTCCATGTCTAAGCATATGGAGTTCATTCCTAGTCTAAGAGTTTGAGCCACGGTGCACATGTTGGGCTCGAGCATGTGCTGGTGCCACATTTTTTTCACTTGGGGCACCATCGTTGGAGCATCACCGGAGAGCCTAATCGACGGCATTGGGGGTTCCGACGGTTGGGGGGGCCGGGGGGTGTGCGCACATGATGTGCGATGGGTGCTGGTACTTGGCCCTTATATTGGCCCCCTATCACTCATCAAACCTCGAGAACTCACACCCTCTTAAAGAGCATTTGAGATTTTATAGGTTTGCTGCCAGTACCCATTAAAATGTCTGAAATGGGGACACTTTTTTCAAATGGTCACAAAATCTTCTCCACTTCCAGTTTTTAGTTGAATTTTTTTGTGCATGCCAAAAAAAATACAAGGATCACCTCTACCAAATTTAGGGACAAAACTCTTTCTAAAAAAATTCAAAAAAATCCCAAACTGTAAAAAGTTTCAAAAATCATGAAAAATAGAAAACGGGTCGTCTTGCCACGAAACTTCACATGAAGGCGCAGAGGGGGATCAGGCCGTTCCCAGGCTTGCACATTATGCCTCTCTGACCAGCTCAGTGCCCGCACGCTCATTTCATGGGTTGAGGTACGATACAGAGTTCATTCCCAATCTAAGATCAAACTGGACTGAGTGTTGCAGCAGCAGGATGGATACCATGTAGGTGAGGACCGGCTCGATCCCTTGCTTGTGCATTTTGCCTCTCCGGTTGGCTGAGCGCCCGCATGCTCGTTTCATGGGTTGGCTTAGGCATACGAAGTTCATTCCATGTCTAAGCAAACAAAGTTCATTCCATGTCTAAGCATACAGAGTTCATTCCCAGTCTAAGATCAGACCAGATCGAAGGTTACAGTAGTAGTACCAGTAACAGGATCGACAGCATGCAAGAGGGATCGAATCGATCCCTGGCTTATGCATTCCGCCTCTCTGGCCAGCTGAGCACCTGCACGCTCATTTCGTGGGTTGGTTGAGGCATACAAAGTTCATTCCAAGTCTAAGACCCAACCGGATCGAAGGTTGTGGTAGCTGGACCGGCAGCAGGATCGGTAGCACATAGAAGGGGACTGGGCTGATCCCCGACTTGTGCATTCTACCTTTCTGATCAGTTGAGCATCCGCATGCCCGTTTCATGGGTTGGCTTAGGCATAGGGAGTTCATGCCATATCTAAGCCCCAGCCGGACCGAGGGTTGTGGCAGCGGGACTGACAATACGTAGAGGGGGATCGGTCCGATCCTCGGCTTACACATTATGCCTCTCCAGCTGGCTCAGTGCCTGCACGCTTATTTCGTGCGTTGACTTAGGCATACGGAGTTCATTCCCACTCTAAGATCAAACCAGATCGAGGGTTGTGATAGCAGGATCGACAGCACGCAGGGGGGGACCAGGCCGATCCCCGGCTTGTATAATTCTGCCTCTCCGATTGGCTAAGCGCCCGTAAGCTCATTTTTTGGGTTGGCTTAGGCATACGGAGTTTATTCCATGTCTAAGCATATGAAGTTTATTCCATGTCTAAGCATACGGAGTTCATTCCCAGTCTAAGATCGAATCGGACCAAGGGTTGCGATAGCAGGACCAACAGCAGGATCGACAGCACACAAGAGGGATCGGGTTCAATCCCCGGCTTATGCATTTTGCCTCTCCGACCGATTGAGTGCCCGCACGCTCATTTTATGGGTTGGCTTAGGCATGCGAAGTTTATTCCATGTCTAAGCCCCAGTCGGATCGAGGGTTGTGGCAGCAGGACCAGTAGCAGGATCGATAGCACACAGAGGGGGACCAGGCTGATCCCCAGCTTATGCGTTATGCCTCTCCGGCCGGCTGAGCGCCTATACGCTCATTTCATGGGTTGACTTAGGCATACGGAGTTCATCCCCAGTCTAAGCATATGGAGTTCATTCCCAGTCTAAGATTGGATCGGATCGAGGGTTGCGGCAGCAGGACTAGCAGCACACAGGGAGGATTGAGCTGATCCTCGACTTGTGCATTTTGCCTCTCCAGCTGACCTCTCCAGCCGACTGAGCACCCCCATGCTCCTTTCATGGGTTGACTTAGGCATACGGAGTTCATCCCCATTCTAAGCATACAGAGTTCATTCCCAGTCTAATGTCAGACCAGACCGAGGGTTGCGATAGTAGGATAGGCAGCACGTAAGGGGGATCGAGCCAATCCCCGGCTTGTGCATTCTGCCTCTCCGGTCGGCTGAGTGCTCGTACGCCTGTTTCGTGGGTTGGCTTAGGCATAGGGAGTTCATTCCATGTCTAAGCCCCAGTCGGACAGAGGGTTGTGGCAGCAGGATCGACAGCACGCAGAGGGGGATCGGGCCGATTCCTGGCTTGCGCATTATGCCTCTCCATCCGGTTCAGCACCCGCACGCTCGTTTCATGGGTTGACTTAGGCATACGGAGTTAACTCTCAGTCTAAGATTGGACCGGACTGAGGGTTACAGTAGTAGGATCGACAGCGCGCAGGAAGGGACCGGTCGATCCCTGGCTTTAGCATTCTGCCTCTTCGACAAGCTGAGCACCCGCACGCTCGTTTCGTGGGTTGGCTTAGCCATACGGAGTTCATTCCATGTCTAGGCATACAGAGTTCATTCCCAGTCTAAGATCAGACTTAGGTATATGGAGTTCATTCCATGTCTAAGCCCCAGTCGGACCGAGGGTTGTGGTAGCAGGACCAATAGCATGCAGAGGGGGATCGGGCCAATGCCCGGCTTGCGCATTATGCCTCTCCGGCCAGCTTAGCACCCACACGCTCGTTTCATGGGTTGACTTAGGCATACAGAGTTGATTCCTAGTCTAAGATCAGACCAGACCGAGGATTATGACAGTAGGATCGACAGCACGCAAGAGGGACCGGATCGATCCCCAACTTACGCATTCTACCTCTCTGGTCGGCTTAGGCATATGAAGTTCATTCCATGCCTAGGCATACAGAGTTCATTCCTAGTCTAAGATCGGATCGGACTGAGGGTTGCAGCAGCAGGACCAGCAACGGGATCGATAGCACGTAGAGGGGACCGAGCTGATCCTCGGCTTACGCATTCTGCCTCTCCGATCGGTTGAGTGCCCGCACGCTCGTTTCATGGGTTGGCTTGGGCATAGGGAGTTCATTCCATGTCTAAGCCCCAACTGGACCAAAGGTTGGGGTAGCGGAACCGGTAACACGTAGAGGGAGGCCGGGCCGATCCCCGGCTTACGCATTATGCCTCTCTGACTGGCTCAACGCCCGCATGCTTGTTTTGTGGGTTGACTTAGGCATACGGTGTTCATTCCCAATCTAAGATTGGACCGGACCAAGGGTTGTGGCAACAGGATCGACAGCACGCAGGGGTAGACCGGGCCAATCCCCGGCTTGTGCATTCTGCCTCTTCGATCGACTGAGCGCTTGCCTGCCTATTTCATGGGTTGGGTTAGGTGTAGGGAGTTCATTCCATGTCTAAGCCCCAGCCGGACCGAGGGTTGTGGCAGCGAGACCTGCAGCACACAGAGGGGGACCGAGCCAATCCTCGACTTGCGCATTATGCCTCTTCGGTCGATTTAGCACCCTCAGGATCGTTTCATGGGTTGACTTAGGCATACGGAGTTCATTCCATGTCTATACGTAGTTCATTCCATGTCTAAGCATACGGAGTTCATTCCCAGAGTAACATCAGATCGGACCGAAGGTTGCCTGAGCAAGACCTGCAGCAGGATTGGCAGCACGCAGGGTGGACCGAGCTGATCCCTGGCTTGCACATTCTGCCTCTCCGGCTGACTGACCGCCCGTACGCTCGTTTCATGGGTTGGCTTAGGAATACAGAGTTCATTCCATGTCTAAGCCCCAGTCGGATCGAAGGTAGTGGCAACGGGACCAGTAGCACACAGAAGGGGATCGGGTCGATCCCTGGCTTGCGCATTATGCCTCTCCGGCCGATTCAGCTCCTGCATGCTTGCTTCGTGGGTTGACTTAGGCATACAGAGTTCATTCCCAGTCTAAGATCGGACCGAATCGAGGGTTACGGTAGTAGGATTGACAGCACGTAGGAGGGACCGGGCCGATCCCAAGCTTGCACATTCTGCCTCTCCGATCGGCTGAGCACCCGTACGCTCGTTTTGTGGGTTGGCTTAGTCATACGGAGTTCATTCCATGTCTAAGCATACGGAGTTCATTCCCAGTCTAAGATTTTGAGCCACGGTCCACATGTTGGGCTTGGACATGTGTTGGTGCCGCATTTTTTTCGCCCGGGGCACCATCACTGGAGCATTACCAGAGAGCCTAACCGGCGGCATTGGAGGTTCCGACGATTGGGCGGGGCGGTGGGGGTGTGCGCACATGATGTGCGATGGGTGCTAGCACCTGGCCCTTATATTGGCCCCTTATCCCTAATCAAACCTCGAGAACTCACACCCCGTTAAAGAGCATTTGAGATTTTATACATTTGCTGCCAGTAGCCATTAAAGCATCTGAAATGGGGACACTTTCTTCAAACGAGCACAAAATCTTCTCCACTTTGAGTTTTTAGCTGAATTTTTTTTTGCATGCCAACAAAAATACAAGGATCACCTCTACCAAATTAGCTGAGTGCTCGCACGCCCGTTTCATGGGTTGACTTAGGCATACGGAGTTTATCCCTAGTCTAAGCATACAGAGTTCATTCCCAGTCTAAGATCGAACCAGACCGAGGGTTGTGGTAGTAGGATCAACAGCATGCAGTGGGGACCCAGCTTACGCATTCTACCTTTCCGACTTAGGCATTGGCATGGCAAAAATATGAAGATGTGCTTGAACCCACCTACCACCCGCTCGATCCCCAGCTTGCTCATCTTGCCTCTCTGGTCGGCTGAGCGTCCGCATGCTCATTTCATGGGTTGACTTAGGCATACGAAGTTCATCTCCAGTCTAAGCATATAGAGTTCATTCCCAATCTAGGATCAGACCGGACCGAGGGTTGTGGCAGCAGGATCGGTAGTATGCAGTGGGGACCAGGCTGATCCCCGACTTATGTATTCTGCCTCTCCGACTGGCTGAGCACCTACACGCCCGTTTCATGGGTTGGCTTAGGCATAGGGAGTTCATTCCATGTCTAAGCCCCAACCGAACTGAAGGTTGTGGCAGCGGGACCGACAGCACGCAAAAAAAGATCGGATGGATCCCTGACTTGCGCATTATGCCTCTTCGATCTGCTCAACGCCCGAACGCTCATTCCATGGGTTGACTTAGGCATACAGAGTTCATTCCCAGTCTAAGATCGAACTGGACTGAGGGTTGTGGCAACAAGATCGACAGCACGTAAGGAGGGACTGGGCCAGTCCTCGACTTGCGCATTCTGCCTCTCCGGCCAGCTGAGCGCCCGAACGCTCGTTTCGTGGGTTGGCTTAGGCATATGGAGTTCATTCCATGTCTAAGCATACAGAGTTCATTCCCAGTCTAAGATTCGATCGGATTGAGGCTTACGACAGTAGGACTAGCAGTAGGATCGGCAGCATGCAAGGGGGGATCGGGTCGGTCCCCGGCTTACGCATTCTACCTCTCCGACCGACTGAGCACCCGTACGTTTCGTGGGTTGACTTAGGCATACGGAGTTCATCCACAGTCTAAGCATACGGAGTTCATTCCCAGTCTAATATCAAACTGGATCGATGGTTGCGGCAGCAGGATCGGCAGCACGCAGAGGGGATCGAGCCGATCTTCGACTTGCGCATTCTGCCTCTCGGACCCGCTGAGTGCCCGCACGCCTATTTCATGGGTTGGCTTAGGCATAGGGAGTTCATTCCATGTCTAAGCCCCAACCGGATCGAGGGTTGTGGCAGTGGGACCGGTAACATGCAGAAGGGGATCGAGTCGATCCTCGGCTTGCGCATGCTGCCTTTTCGATCGGCTGAGCACCTGTACTCTCATTTCATGGGTTGGATTAGGCATACGGAGTTCATTCCATGTCTAAGCATACGAAGTTCATTCCCAGTCTAAGAGTTTGAGCCACCGTGCACATGCTGGGCTTGGGCATGTGCTGGTGCCACATTGTTTTCGCCTGGGGCACCATCGTCGGAGCATCGTCGGAGAGCCTAACCGATGGCATTGGGGGTTCCGACGATTGGGGGGCCGGGGGATGTGCGCACATGATGTGCGATGGGTGCTGGTACTTGGCCCTTATATTGGCCCCCTATCCCTCATCAAACCTCGAGAACTCACACCCCCTTAAAGAGCATTTGAGATTTTATAGGTTTGCTGCCAGTAGCCATTAAAGTGTCTAAAATGGGGACACTTTTTTCAAATGATCACAAAATCTTCTCAACTTTGAGTTTTTAGCTGAATTTTTTTATACATGCCAACAAAAATAAAAGGATCACCTCTACCAAATTTGGGGATAAAAATATTTCTAAAAAAATTTTAAAAAATCCCCAACCGTAAAAAGTTTCAAAAATCATGGAAAATAAAAAACGGGTCGTCTTGCCACGAAACCTCACATGAAGGCGTAGGGGACCATTGTATGAATTTACAGGCCATAAAAATGGCATTGGCATGGAAGAAATATGAAGATGTGCTTGAACCCACCTACCATCCGCCCGATCCCCGACTTGCTCATCCTGCCTCTCTGGTCGGTTGAGCATTCGCACGCTTGTTTCATGGGTTGATTTAAGCATACAAAGTTCATCCCCAGTCTAAGTAGATCGAGTTCACTCCCAGTCTAAGATTGGATCGGATCGAGGGCTACGGTAGCAAGATCGACAGCACGCATGGGGGACCGGGCCGATTTTACCTCTCCGATTGACTGAGTGCCCGCATGCCCGTTTTGTGGGTTGGCTTAGGCATAGGGAGTTCATTCCATGTCTGAGCCCCAGTCAGACCAAGGGTTGTGGCAGCGGGATCGACAGCATGCAGAGGGGGATCGGGCCGATCCTCGACTTGCGCATTATGCCTCTTCGGTCGGCTCAACGCCCGTATGCTCGTTTCGTGGTTGACTTAGGCATACAGAGTTCATTCCCGTCTAAGATCGGACCGGACCAAGGGTTGTGGCAGCAAGATCGATAGCACACAGGGGGGGATGGACCGGTTCTCGGCTTGTGCATTTTATGTCTCCAGTTGGCTAAGCGCCCGTATGCTCATTTCATGGGTTGGCTTAGGCATACGAAGTTCATTCCATGTCTAAGCATATGGAGTTCATTCCAGTCTAAGATCAGATTAGACTGAGGGTTACCGTAGCAGGACCAGCAGTAGGATCGACAGCATGCGGGAGGGACTGGGTCGATACCCGGCTTGTGCATTCTGCCTCTCCGGCCGATTGAGCACCTACACGCCCGTTTCATGGGTTGGCTTAGGCATAGGGAGTTCATTCCATGTCTAAGCCCTAGCCAGACCAAGGGTTGCGGCAGCGGGATCGACAGCACGTAGAGGGGGACTGGCAGCATACAGAGGGGGATCGGGTAAATCCCCGACTTGCAGATTATGCCTCTCTGACCAGTTCAGTGCCCGAACGCTCGTTTCGTGGGTTGACTTAGGCATACAGAGTTCATTCCCAGTCTAAGATTAGACCGAACTGACGGTTGTGGCAGTAAGATTGACAGCACGTAAGGGGGACCGGGTCGATCCTCGGCTTACGCATTGTACCATACGCTCATTTCCTGGGTTAGCTTAGGCATACGGAGTTCATTCCATGTCTAAGCATATGAAGTTGATTCCCAGTCTAAGATCCGATTGGACTGAGGCTTGTGGCAACAGGACCAGCAGCAGGATCGACAGCACATAGGAGGGACCGGGCCAATCCCTGGCTTGTGCATTCTGCCTCTCCAATCGACTGAGCGCCCGCATGCTCATTTCGTGGGTTGACTTAGGCATACAGAGTTCATCCCTAGTCTAAGCATACGGAGTTCATTCCCAAACTAAGATCAGACCAGACTGAGGGTTGCGACAGTAGGATCGATAGCATGTAGGTGGGACCGAGTTGATCTTTGGCTTGTGCATTCTACCTCTCCGACAGGCTGAGTGCCTGCACGCCCGTTTCGTGGGTTGGCTTAGGCATAGGGAGTTCATTCCATGTCTAAGCCCCAGTCGGACCGAGAGTTATGGCAACGGGATCGATAGCACGTAGAGGGGGACCGGGCCGATCCCCGGCTTGCGCATTATGCCTCTCCGGTCGACTCAGGGCCCGAACGCTCGTTTCGTTGGTTGACTTAGGCATACGAAGTTCATTCCCAATCTAAGATCAGACTGGACTGAGGGTTACGGCAGTAGGATCGATAGCATGCAGGGGGTATACGGAGTTTATCCCCAGTCTAAGCATACGGAGTTCATTCCAAGTCTAAGATCGAACTAGACTGACAGTTACGGTAGCATGATCGGCAACACACAGGGGGGACCGGGCCGATCCCCGGCTTACGCATTCTGCCTCTCCGATCGGTTGAGCGCCCGCACGCTCGTTTCATGGGTTGGCTTAGGCATAGGGAGTTCATTCCATGTATAAGCCCCAGCCAGACTGAGGGTAGCGGCAGCGGGACCGACAACACGTAAAGGGGGATCGGGCCTATCCTTAGCTTACGCATTCTGCCTTTTCGCTCGTCTGAGAGCCCACACGCTCGTTTCATGGGTTGGCTTAGGCATACAGAGTTCATTCCATGTCCAAGCATACATAGTTCATTTCCAGTCTAAGAGTTTGAGCCACGGTGCACATGCTAGGCTCGGGCATGTACTGGTGCCAAATTTTTTTCGCCTGGGGCACCATCATCGAAGCATCGTCGGAGAGCCTAACCGATGGCATTGGAGGTTTTGGTGATTGGGGGGGCCGAGGGGTGTGCTCACATGATGTGCGATGGGTACTGGTACTTGGCCCTTATATTGGCCCCCTATCCCTCATCAAACCTCGAGAACTCACACCCCCTTAAAGAGCATTTTAGAGTTTATAGGTTTGCTGCCAGTAGCCATGAAAGTGTCTGAAATGGGGACACTTTTTTCAAACCGTCACAAAATCTTCTCCACCTCGAGTTTTTGGCTGAATTTTTTTGTGCATGCCAACAAAAATAAAAAGAATCACCTCTACCAAATTTGGGGACAAAACCCTTTCTAAAACAATTTTAGAAAATCCCGAATCGCAAAAAGTTTCAAAAATCATGAAAAATAAAAAACATGTCGTCTTACCATAAAACTTCACATGAAGGCGTAGGGGACCATTGTATGAATTTACAAGCCATAAAAATGGCATTGGCATGGCAGAAATATGAAGATGTGCTTGAACCCACCTACCACCCGTTTGATCCCCAGCTTGCGAATCATGCGTCTTTGGCCAGCTGAGCGTTCGCACGCTCGTTTCGTGGGTTGACTTAGGCATACGGAGTTCATCCCCAGTCTAAGCTTACAGAGTTCATTCCCAGTCTAAGATCAGATCGGACCGAGGGTTGCGACAGAAGGATCGACATCACGCAGGAGGGACCAGGCCGATCCCTGACTTGCACATTCTACCTCTCTGACCGGCTGTGCACCCGCACGCTTGTTTCGTGGGTTGGCTTAGGCATAAGGAGTTCATTCCATGTCTAAGCCCCAGCTGGATCGAGGGTTGTGGCAACGAGATCGACAGCACGCAGAAGGGGATCGAACCGATCCCCGGCTTGCACATTATGCCTCTCCGATCGGTTCAACGCTTGCACGCTCGTTTCGTGGGTTAACTTAGGCACACGGAGTTCATTTCCAGTCTAAGATCGGATCAGACCGAGGGTTACGACAGTAGGATTGATAGCACGTAGGGGACACCAGGTCGGTCCCCGACTTGCGCATTCTGCCTCTCCGATCAGTT
The DNA here is from genome assembly GCF_047325235.1 of Durio zibethinus. NCBI lineage: Eukaryota > Viridiplantae > Streptophyta > Magnoliopsida > Malvales > Malvaceae > Durio > Durio zibethinus. Next base: position 22,669,829 of record NC_143181.1, read on the forward strand.
GAGCGCCCGCACACTCATTTCATGGGTTGGCTTAGGCATACGGAGTTCACTTCATGTCTAAGCATACAGAGTTCATTCCCAATCTAAGATCAAACCGGATCAAGGGTTGCGACAGTAGGACCAGTAGTAGGATCGACAGCACGTAGGGTGGGACTGGGCCGATCCTCGGCTTGCGCATTCTGCTTCTCCGACCGACTGAGCACCCGTACAATCGTTTCATGGGTTGGCTTAGGCATACAGAGTTCATTCCATGCCTAAGCCCCAGTCAGACCAAGGGTTGTGGCAGCAGGACCGGCAGCGAGATCGACAGCATGCAGAGGGGGACCGGGTTGATCCTCGACTTGCACATTATGCCTTTCTGACCGACTGAGCACCTGTACACTCGTTTCGTGGGTTGACTTAGGCATACGGAGTTCATCCCCAGTCTAAGCATACGGAGTTTATTCCCAGTCTAAGATCGGATCGGATTGAGGGTTACAGTAGCAGGATCGGTAACACAGGGGGGATCGGGCCGTTCCCTGGCTTGCACATTCTACCTTTTCGGCCAGCTGAGCGCCCGCTCACTCCTTTCATGGGTTGCCTTAGGCATACGAAGTTCATCCCCAGTCTAAGCATACGAAGTTCATTCCCAGTCTAAGATCGAACCAGATCTATGGTTGCGGCAGCAGGGTCAGCAGCATGCAGGGGGGATTGGGCCGATCCCTGGCTTGTGCATTCTGCCTCTCCTACCCGGTGGGTGCCCGCACACCCGTTTCGTGGGTTGGCTTAGGCATAACGAGTTCATTCCATGTCTAAGCCCCAGTCGGACCGAGGGTTGTGGCAGTGAGATCGGCAGCATGCAGAGGGGGATCGGGTCAATCCCTAGCTTGCGCATTCTGCCTCTTCGGTCAGCTGAGCACCTGCACACTTCATTCATGGTTTGGCTTTGGCATACGAAGTTCATTCCAAGTCTAAGAGTTTAAGCCACCGTGCACATGCTGGGCTCGGGCATGCCAACAAAAGCACATGCTGGGCTCTGGTCTGCTGAGCGTCCGCATGCTCGTTTCATGGGTTGACCTAGGCATACGGAGTTCATCCCTAGTCTAAGCATACGGAGTTCATTCCCAGTCTAAGATCAGACCGGATCAAGGGTTGCTGCATAGGAACAGTAGCACATAGGGGGGATCGGGTCGATCCTCGGCTTGTGCATTCTACCTCTCCGATCAGCTGAGCGCCCGTACGCCCATTTCGTGGGTTGGCTTAGGCAGAGGGAGTTCATTCGATGTCTAAGCATATGGAGTTCATTCCCAATCTAAGATCAGACCGGACCGAGGGTTATGGCAGTAGGACCAGCAGTAAGATCGGTAGCATGCAACAGGGGACTGGGCTGATCCTCGACTTGCACATTCTACCTCTTCGATCGGCTGAGTGCCCGGACGCTCGTTTCATGGGTTGGCTTCGGCATACGGAGTTCATTCCATGTCTAAGCCCTAGCCATACCGAAGGTTTCGGTAACAAGACCGATAGCGGGATCGACAGCACGTAGAGGGGGACTGGGCTGATCCCTGACTTGTGCATTATGTCTCTTTGGCCAGCCTCTCCTGCAGACTGAGCACCCGTAAACTCGTTTCATAGGTTGACTTAGGCATATGAAGTTCATCCCCAGTCTAAGCATACAGAGTTCATTCCCAGTCTATGATCAGACCGGACCGAAGGTTACGACAGCAGGATGGGTAGTATATAGGGGGGACCGAGCTGATCCCCGGCTTGCACATTCTGCCTTTCCTGCCAGCTGAGCACCCGTACGCCCCTTTCATGGGTTGGCTTAGGCATAGGGAGTTCATTGCATGTCTAAGCCCCAGTCAGATTAAGGGTTGTGGCAGCGGGACCGACAGCACACAGAGGGGGATCAGGCCAAACCTCGGCTTGCGTATTATGCCTCTTCGGTCGGCTCAATGCCCGAACACTCGTTTCGTGGGTTGACTTAGGCATACAGAGTTCATTCCAAGTCTAAGATTGGCTTGGACCGAGGGTTGTAGCAGCAGGATCGACAGCACGTAGGAGGGACCCGGTCGGTCCCTGGCTTGCCCAATCTACCTTTTCGGTTGGTTGAGCGCCCGCACGCTCGCTTCATGGGTTGGCTTAGGCATATGGAGTTCATTCCATGTCTAAGCATAAGGAGTTCATTCTCAGTCTAAGATCGGACCGGACCGAGGGTTGCGACAGCAGGACCAGCAATAGGATCGACAGCACGTAGGGGGGACCAGGCCGATCCCCGGCTTGTGCATTTTGCCTCTCCGATCGGCCTCTCTGATCGGTTGAGCATCCGCACGCTCATTTCATGGATTGACTTAGGCATACGGAGTTCATCCCCAGTCTAAGCATACAGAGTTCTTTCCAAGTCTAAGATCAAACCGGACCGAGGGTTGCTACAGTAGGATCAGCAGCATGCAGGGGGGATCGGGTCGATCCCCGACTTGCGCATTCTACTTCTCCAGCCGGCTGAGCACCTACACGCCTGTTTCGTGGGTTGGATGCCCCAGCCGGACCGATAGTTGCGGCAGCAGGATCGGCAGCACGCAGAGGGGGACCGGGTCGATCCCTGGCTTGTGCATTCTACCTCTCTAGCCAACTGAGTGCCCATACACTCGATTCGTGGGTTGGCTTAGGCATACAGAGTTCATTCCATGTCTAAGCATACGGAGTTCATTCCCAGTCTAAGAGTTTGAGCCACGGTGCACATGTTGGGCTCAAGCATGTGCTGGTGCCACATTTTTTTCGCCCGTGGCCCCATCGTCGGAGCATCGTCGAGAGCCTAACCGACGGCATTGGGGGTTCCGAAGATTAGGGGGGCCGGGGGGTCTACGCACATGATGTGTGATTGGTGCTGGTACTTGGCCCTTATATTGGCCCCTATCCCTCATCAAACCTTGAGAACTCACACCCCCTTAAAGAGGATTTGAGATTTTATAGGTTTGCTACCAATAGCCATTAAAGTGTTTGAAATGGGGACACTTTTTTCAAACGGTCACAAAATCTTTTTCGCTTGGAGTTTTTAGCTGAATTTTTTTTTTGCATGCCAACAAAAATACAAGGATCACCGCTACCAAATTTTGGGACAAAACGCTTTCTAAAAAAATTTTAAAAAATCTCGAACTGTAAAAAGTTTCAAAAATCATGAAAAATAAAAAATGGGTCGTCTTGCCACGAAACTTCACATGAAGGTGTAGGGGACCATTGTATGAATTTACAAGCCATAAAAATGGCATTGGCATGATAGAAATATGAACATGTGCTTGAACCCACCTACCACCCGTTCGATCCCCGGCTTGCGCATCTTGCCTCTTTGGTCGGCTGAGCGTCTGCACGCTCGTTTCTTGGGTTGACTTAGGGATACGGAGTTCATCCCCAGTCTAAGCATACGGATTTCATTCCCAGTCTAAGATCAGACCGAACTGAGGGTTGTGGTAGCACGCTTAAGGGACCGGATCGCTCCCCGACTTACGCATTCTGCCTCTCCGACCGGCTAAGCCCCCGCACGTCCGTTTCGTGGGTTGGCTTAGGCATAGGGAGTTCATTCCATGTCTAAGCCCCAGCCAGACCGAGGGTTCTGGCAGCGGGATCGGCAGCACGCAGAGGGGGATCGGGCAACTCTTCGGCTTGCGCATTATGCCTCTCCGGCCAGCTCAGTGCCCGTACGCTCGTTTCATGGGTTGACTTAGGCATACGGATTTCATTCCCAGCCTAAGATCAGGCTAGACTGAGGGTTGTGGCAGCAGGATTGACAGCTCATAAGGGGGATCGATCCGGTCCTCGGCTTGTGCATTCTGCCTCTTCAGTCGACTGAGCACCTGCACGCTCGTTTTATGGGTTGGCTTATGCATACGAAGTTCATTCCATGTCTAAGCATACGGAGTTCATTCCCGATCTAAGAGTTTGAGCCACGATGCACATGTTGGGCTCGGGCATGTGCTGGTGCCACATTTTTTTCGCCTGGGGCACCATCGCTGGTGCATCGTCAGAGAGCCTAATCGACGACATTGGGGGTTCCGACGATTGGGGGGGCCGGGGGGTGTGCGCACATGATGTGCGATGGGTGCTGGTACTTGTCCCTTATATTGGCCCCGAATCCCTCATCAAACCTCGAAAACTCACACCCCCTTAGAGAGCATTTGAGATTTTATAGGTTTGCTGCCAGTAGCCGTTAAAGTGTCCGAAATGGGGACACTTTCTTCAAATGATCACAAAATCTTCTCCACTTTGAGTTTTTAGCTGAACTTTTTTATGCATGCCAACAAAAATACAAGGATCAGCTCTACCAAATTTGGGGATAAACGCTTTCTAAAAAATTTTTAAAAAATCCTGAACCACAAAAACTTTCAAAAATCATGAAAAATAGAAAACGGGTCGTCTTGCCACGAAACTTCACATGAAGGCGTAGAGGACCATTTTTTGAATTTAAAAGCCATAAAAATGGCATTGGTATGGCAGAAATATGAAGATGTGCTTGAACCCACCTACCACCCGTTCGATCCCCGGCTTGCGCATCCTGCCTCTCTGGTCGGCTGAGCGTCCGCACGCTCGTTTCGTGGGTTGACTTAGGTATACGGAGTTCATCCCCAGTATAAGCATACGAAGTTCATTCCCAGTCTAAGATCAAATCGGACCGAAGGTTACAGAGCAGGATCGACAGCACGCAGGGGGGATCGGGCCGATCCCCGGCTTGCGCATTCTGCCTCTCCGGCCGGTTGAGCGCCCGCACGCCCGTTTCGTGGGTTGGCTTAGGCATAAGGATTTCATTCCATGTCTAAGCCCCAACCAAATTGAGGGTTGTGGTAGCAGGACCCGCAGCACGCAGAGGGGGACCGGGCCGATCCCTGACTTGCGCATTATGCCTTTCCGACCGGCTCAACACCCGAACGCTCGTTTCGTGGGTTGACTTAGGCATACGGAGTTCATTCCCAGTCTAAGATCAAATCGGACCGAAGGTTACAGAGCAGGATCGACAGCATGCAGGGGGGATCGGGCCGATCCCCGGCTTGCGCATTCTGCCTCTCCGGCCGGTTGAGCGCCCGCATGCCCGTTTCGTGGGTTGGCTTAGGCATAAGGATTTCATTCCATGTCTAAGCCCCAACCAAATTGAGGGTTGTGGTAGCAGGACCCGCAGCACGCAGAGGGGGACCGGGCCGATCCCTGACTTGCGCATTATGCCTTTCCGACCGGCTCAACACCCGAACGCTCGTTTCGTGGGTTGACTTAGGCATACGGAGTTCACTCCCAGTCTAAGATCAGGCCGAACCGAGGGTTGCAGTAGCAGGATCGACAGCACGTAGGGGGGATTGGGTCGGTCCCTGGCTTGCGCATTCTGCCTCTCTGACCGATTGAGCGCCCGTACGCTCGTTTCATGGTTTGGCTTAGGCATACAGAGTTTATTCCATGTCTAAGCATACGAAGTTCATTCCCAGTCTAAGATCAGACCGGATCGAGGGTTGTGGCAGCAGGACCAACAGCAGGATCGACAGCACACAGAGGGGACTGGGTCGATCCCTAGCTTACGCATTTTACCTCTCCGATCGACTGAGCACCCACATGCTCGTTTCGTGGGTTGACTTAGGCATACATAGTTCATCTCTAGTCTAAGCGTACAGAGTTCATTCCCAGTCTAAGATCTAACCAGACTGAGGGTTACGGCAACAGGATCGACAGCACGTAAGGGGGATCGGGTCGATCCTTAGCTTGTGTATTCTGCCTCTTCAACCGGCTGAGCGCCTGCACGCCCGTTTCATGGGTTGACTTAGGCATAGGGAGTTCATTCCATGTCTAAGCCCCAGCCGGATCAAGCTTTGTGGTAGCGGGACCGACGGCACGTAAAGGGGGATCGGGCCATCCTTGGCTTGCACATTATTCCTTTACGGTCGGCTTAGCACCCGCACGCTTGTTTCGTGGGTTGACTTAGGCATACGGAGTTCATTTCTAGTCTAAGATCAGATTGGAATGAGGGTTGCAGTAATAGGATCGACAGCACGTAGGGTGGGTCCAGGCCGATCCTCAGCTTGCGCATTTCGCCTCTCGGTCGGCTGAGCGCCTGCACGTTCATTTCATGGGTTGGCTTAGGCATACGGAGTTCATTCCATGTCTAAGCATACAGACTTCATTTCTAGTCTAAGATCCGATCGGATCGAGGGTTGTGGTAGCAGGACTAGCAGCAAGATCGATAGCACTCAAAGAAGGACCGGGCCGATCCTCGACTTACGTATTCTACCTCTCTGGCCGATTGAGTGCCCACCCACTCCTTTCATGGGTTGGCTTAGGCATACAGTGTCCATTCCATGTCTAATCCCCAACCGAACCGAAGGTTGTGGTAGCAGGACCGATAGCAGGATTGACAGCACATAGAGAGGGATCGGGCTGATCCCTGGCTTACACATTATGCCTCTTCGATCGGCCTATCTTGCTAGCTGAGCACCCGCACGCTCGTTTCATAGGTTGACTTAGGCATACGGAGTTCAGCCCTAGTCTAAGCATATGGAGTTCACTCCCAGTCTAAGATCAGACCAGACGGAGGGTTGCGGTAGCAAGATCGACAGCATGCAGGGGGGACCAGATGGTCCCCGGCTTGCGTATTCTGCCTTTTCGGACGGCTGAGTGCCCGTACACCTATTTTGTGGGTTGGCTTAGGCATAGGGAGTTCATTCCATGTCTAAGCCCCAACCGGACCGAGGGTTGTGGTAGCGGGACTGACAGCACATAGAAAAGGACCGGTTTGATCCTCGACTTGTGCAGAGAGGACCAGGCGGTCCCCGGCTTGTGCATTCTACCTCTCCGGTCAGCTGAGTACCCGCACGCTCGTTTCGTGGGTTGGCTTAGGCATATGGAGTTCATTCCATGTCTAAGCATACGGAGTTCATTCCCAGTCTAAGATCAGATCGGACTGATCCTCGGTTTACGCATTTGAGAACTCACACCCCCTTAAAGAGCATTTGAGATTTTATAGGTTTGCTGCCAGTAGCCATTAAAGTGTCTGAAATGGGGACACTTTTTTCAAACGGTCACAAAATCTTCTCCACTTTGTGTTTTTAGCTGAATTTTTTTGTGCATGCTAAGAAAAATAAAAAGATCAGCTCTACCAAATTTGGGGACAAAACGCTTTCTAAAAAAATTTTTAAAAATCCTGAAAGGCAAAAAGTTTCAAAAATCGTGAAAAATAGAAAACGGGTTGTCTTGCCATGAAACTTCACATGAAGGTTTAGGGGACCATTGTATGAATTTACAAGCCATAAAAATGGCATGGCAGAAATATGAAAATGTGCTTGAACCCACCTACCACCCGTTCGATCCCCAGCTTGCACATCCTGCCTCTCTGGTTGGCTGAGCGTCTGCACGCTTGTTTCGTGGGTTGACTTAGGCATACGGCGTTCATCCCCAGTCTAAGCATACAGAGTTCATCCCCAGTCTAAGATCAGATCAGACCGAGGGTTGTGGCAGTAGGATCGACAGCACGCAGGGGGGACCAGGTCGATCCTCGGCTTACGCATTATGCCTCTCCGACCGACTGAGCGCCTGCACACCCATTTCATGGTTTGGCTTAGGCATAGGGAGTTCATTCCATGTCTAAGCCTCAGCTGAACCGAGGGTTATGGCAGTAGGATCGGTAGCACGTAGAGGTGGACCGGGCCGATCCCCATCTTGCGCATTATGCCTCTACGATCGGCTCCACACCTGAGCGTTTGTTTCATGGGTTGACTTAGGCATACGGAGTTCATTCATAGTCTATGATTAGATCAGACCGAGGGTTGTGGCAGTAGGATCAACAGCACGCAGGGGGGGACCGGGTCGATCCCCGACTTGTGCATTCTACCTCTCCGACCGGCTGAGCGCTCGCACGCCCGTTTCGTGGGTTGGCTTAGGCATAAGGAGTTCATTCCAAGTCTAACCCCCAGCCAGATCGAGGATTGTGGCAGTGGGATCGGCAACACGAAGGGAGGGATTGGCTCGATCCCTGGCTTACGCATTCTGCCACCCTGGTTGGCCTCTCCAGCTGGTTGAGCACCTGCACGCTCATTTCATGGGTTGACTTAGGCATACGGAGTTCATCCCCATTCTAAGCATACAGAGTTCATCCCCAATCTAAGATCAGATTAGATCGAGGGTTGCGATAGCAAGATCGACAGCACGCAGGGGGGACCGAGCTGATCCCCAAGTTACGCATTCTGCCTCTCCGACCGGCTGAGCACCCGCACGCCCGTTTCATTGGTTGGCTTAGGCGTTGGGAGCTCATTCCATGTCAAACCCCAGCTGGAATGAGGGTTGTGACAGTGGGACCAGCGGCATGCAAAGGGGGACCTGGTCAATCCTCGACTTACGCATTCTGCCTCTCCGACCAGCTGAGCGCCCGCACACTCGTTTCGTGGGATGGCTTAGGCATAGGGCGTTCATTCCATGTCTAAGCATACAGAGTTCATTCTCGGTCTAAGAGTTTGAGCCACATTGCACATGCTGGGCCGGGGCATGTGCTGGTGCCGCATTTTTTTTTGCCTGGGGCACCATCGCGAGAGCATCCCTTAAGAGCCTAACAGGAGGCATTGGGGGTTCCGGTGATTGGGGGGGCCGGGGGGCTGTGCGCACATGATGTGCGATGGGTGCAGGTACTTGGCCCTTATATTGGCCCCCTATCCCTCATCAAACCCTGAGAACTCATGCCCCCTTAAAGAGCATTAGAGATTTTATATGTTTGCTGCCAGTAGCCATTAAAGTGTCTGAAATGGGGACACGTTTTTCAAATGATCACAAAATCTTCTCCACTTCGAGTTTTTAGCTGAAGTTTTTTATGCATGCCAAAAAAAATAAAAGGATCACCTCTACCAAATTTGGGCAGAAAACACTTTCTAAAAAAATTTTAAAAAATCCCGAACCGTAAAAAGTTTCAAAAATCATGAAAAATAGAAAATGGGTCGTCTTGCCATGAAACTTCACATGAAGGCTTAGGGGACCATTGTATGAATTTATAAGCCATAAAAATGGCATTGGCATGGCAGAAATATGAAGATGTGCTTGAACCCACCTGCCACCTGTTCGATCCCCGGCTTACGCATCCTGCCTCTCTGGTCGGCTGAACGTCCACATGCTCGTTTCGTGGGTTGACTTAGGCATACAAAGTTCATCCCCAGTCTAAGCGTATGGAGTTCATTCCCAGTCTAAGATCGGATCGGATCGAGGGTTATGGCAGCACGCAGGGGGGATCGGACCGATCCCCAGCTTGCGCATTCTGCCTCTCTGGCCAATTGGGTGCCCTCACGCCCATTTCGTGGATTGGCTTAGGCATAGGGAGTTCATTCCATGTCTAACCCCCAGTCGGACCTAGGGTTGTGGCAGCAGGATCAGTAGCACATAGAGCGGGATCGGGCCGGTCCCTGGCTTACGCATTAAGCCTCTCCGACCGGCTCAACCCCCGATCACTCATTTAGTGGGTTGACTTAAGCATACGGAGTTCATTCCCATTCTAAGATCGAACAGGACCGAGGGTTGTAGCAGCAGGATCGACAGTACGCAGGGGGGACCGGGTCGATCTTCAGCTTGTGCATTCTGCCGCTCCAACCGGCTGAGCGCCCGCACGTTCGTTTCGTGGGTTGGCTTAGGCATAGGGAGTTAATTTGATGTCTAAGCCCCAGCCAGACGGAGGGTTGTGGTAGCGGGACTAGCAGCCTGCAAAGGGGGACCAGGCCAATCCCTAGCTTGCGCATTCTGCCTCTCTGGCCGACTAAGCACTCGCACGCTCGTTTTGTGGGTTAGCTTAGGCATACGGAGTTCATTCCTTGTCTATGCATACGGAGTTCATTCCCAATCTTAGAGTTTGAGCCACGGTGCACATGCTGGGCTCGGGCATGTGCTGGTGCCGTATTTTTTTCACCCAGGGCACCATTGTCGGAGCATCGTCGGTACTTGGCCCTTATATACAAGGATCACCTCTACCAATTTTGGTTACAAAACTCTTTCTAAAAAAATTTTCAAAAATCCCGAACCGTAAAAGGTTTCAAAAATCATGAAAAATAGAAAACGGGTCCTCTTGCCACGAAACTTCACATGAAGGCTTAGGGGACCGTTGTATGAATTTACAAGCCATAAAAATGGCATTGGCATGGCAGAAATATGAAGATGTGCTTGAACCCACCTACCACCCGTTCGATCCCCGGCTTACGCATTCTGCCTCTCCGACCGACTGAGCGTCCGCATGCTCGTTTCATGGGTTAGCTTAGGCATACGGAGTTCATTCTATGTCTAAGCCCCAGTCGGACAGAGGGTTGTGGCAGCAGGACCGACAGCGGGATTGGCAGCACGTAGAGGGGGACTGGGCTAATCCCCGGCTTGCACATTCTGCCTCACCGATCGACCTCTTCGATCGGCTGAGCGCCTGCACGCTCGTTTCATGGGTTGACTTAGGCATACAGAGTTCATCCCCAGTCTAAGCATACAGAATTCATTCCCAGTCTAAGATCAGATCGGATCAAGGGTTGCAGCAGCAGGATCGACAGCACGCAGGGGGGATCGGGCCGATCCCTGACATGCACATTCTGCCTCTCCTACCGGCTGAGTGCCCGCACACCCGTTTCGTGGGTTGGCTTAGGCATAAGGAGTTCATTCCATGTCTAAGCCCCAGTCGGACGAAGGGTTGTGGCAGCGGGACCGACAGCACGTAGAGGGGGATCGAGCCGATCCTCGGCTTACGCATTATGCCTTTTCGATCGGCTCAATGCCCGCACGCTTGTTTCGTGGGTTGACTTATGCATACAGAGTTCATTCCCAGTCTAAGATTGGATCGGACCAAGGGATGCAGCAACAGGATCGACAGCATGCAGGGGGGACCAAATTGATCCCTGGCTTGCACATTCTGCCTCTCCGATCGGTTGAGCGCCCCGCACTCTCATTTCGTGGGTTGGCTTCGGCATACGGAGTTCATTCCATGTCTAAGCAGACAGAGTTCATTCCCAGTCTAAGAATGTGAGCCGCGGTGCACATGCTGGGCTAGGGCATGTACTGGTGCAGCATTTTTTTCACCTGGGGGACCGTCGCTAGAGCATCGCCGGAGAGCCTAGCCGGTGGCATTAGTGGTTCCGGCGATTGGGGGGGCCAGGAGGTGTGCACAAATGATGTGTGATGGGTGCTGGTACTTGGCCCTATATTGGCCCCCTATCCCTCATCAAACCTCAAGAACTCACACCCCTTTAAAGAGCATTTGAGATTTTATAGGTTTGCTGCCAGTAGCTATTAAAGTGTCTAAAATGGGGACACTTTTTTCAAAGGGTTGTATCAAAACATCTAGATCCGGGGATCTATTGCTAGACATTGACTTTTAGGAGTCGCCACCAATCTTTTTTTATCTAGGTACGATTGGCCACCTATGAAATCTGTTCTTTTAGGGAACACCTAAGTTTAAGGGTCCCTAAAAAAATAGGTTCAGGTCTACTAACCAGAACAGGGTTCAGGAGTTCGATTACATGTGAGGAAGGTTATAGCACCCTCACAACGCCCATCAAAAGATGGTACCAGCTGAAATTTGTGTTATCCAATGAGCCTTAAAATTTTACCAAGTAATTAATTATTAGAAATTATTCTCAATTGACTCTAATACTTTTAGCAAAAAATTGAAAAAATCCCCTCACCTCAAGAGTATGCAAGAAAGACTACTGTTTCACTTGCAGAGACTTCATCATCGGATTATTTAAAGAAAAAATTGAAATCAAAATCAAAATAAAAAGGAAGGAAAGAATGATTATTTTTATGCAGGAAAAATTGATACTTTCAACTTTTCCCTAAAAATATTTTTTTTGAAACTTTAATTTTGAGGAAAATTGATACTTTCAACTTTTCCTTAAAAATTGATTTTTTTGAAAATTTATTTTTAAGGAAAATTGATACTTTCAACTTTTCCGCAAAAATATTTTTTGGAAACTTTTATTTTCAAGGAAAATTGACACTTTCAACTTTTCCTCAAAACCTTTTTTTGAAAATTTATTTTTAAGGAAAATTGATACTTTCAACTTTTCCCTAAAAATATTTTTTTTGGAAAATTTTGATCTTCAAGGAAAATTCTTTTCCTAAAAACAAAACCCTTTTTTGAAATTTTATTTTTAAGGAAAATTGATACTTTCAACTTTTCCCCAAAAATATTCTTTTTTGATTTTTATTTAAAGAAAATAAAATAATAAAACAAAATAAAAGTGAAAATAAAAAAATAAAATAAAATAAAGAAAAGTAAAACCAAGATAAAAAATAAAATAAAGGTAAAAAGGATACTAAATAAACCGAATCTAATAAATAAATAAAATAATAAATAAAATAAAAAAATTCAAGAAAAAAAACCTGGAGCGGCTCGGAGTATGGCTTGGCTCGACTCAGCTCAAGGAAAAAAAAACGGCTCGAAGAAACGGCTTTGGAGCTCGGCTCGGAAGGGGCAGACATGCGCGGGTCAAGAAGCGGGTCAACGCTCGGGTCGGGTCGGATCTCGACAAAACACGCAGATCCTCTGGGTCACTTAAGGAAAAAACGACATCGTTTTGGGAGGGTATATAAGGCTCTTCCCTCTATTTTTCAGCAGAAAGCTCCTTCCCTCTCTCTCTCTTCTTCCCCTTCTCTCCTGCTTCTCTCTAAACTACTGAAGAACTCCGGTTAAATGTAAGCCGAATTCTAAAAAATTTTATCGAAATCTGGATTTTTGGTCGAAAGTTGGCCGGAAGGTGGTCGGTTTCTGGGAAAGGTCACTGGAAACTGGGCAGCTCATCGAAAACTTCAAAGTTGGCTGAAATTTTCGTCGAAAACTTCAACTTTCGCCAGAAAATTCAACCAGAATCTGGAATTTTCTAGAAATTCCCAGAAAAAAATCGCCCAAAATCTTCAAAAAAATTCCTACTAACTCCCAGAATACTTCTTAGCCTTCTATACTCTTCTATCTCTCAAATCAGTAGCTTTGCTTACATTTTTTCTCTCTTTGTGTTTTTGTTCCAAGAGGTCCCTTTTATAGGGATTGATCAGGAGTTTTTGATCAATCCCAATTCCTCTTTGGACGGGGATTCAATCTTTGAATCCAATCTGGACTCTTCTGATTGAATCCCCATTCCCAGTAGGATTCTTCAGCCTTCAATCTCAACCTTCCAAAATAAAAATCAAATAAAAAAGTAGATAATTAGAAAAGATAAATCAAAAAAATATTATAGGATAAATAAAAAAATAACGATAATAACAGATATATAATTAGATAAATAAAAATAAAAAAATAAATAAAATAAAAAATATATATTAATAAATAGTAATAATAAATAAATAATAAATACATAGGATATAAAGGAAAATATATACATAAAATATAGAATAAAATAATAAAAAAATAAAAAATAACAAAAATAAAATTGGACTTACCCATTTGGACCAGGCCCAATTGATTCGGGCTTGGACCAAATTTGGTGTCTATAGCTACCCCTCTTTGCACATTTTCTGTAAAACAGAAATTGCGTAAAGACGTAGACACCTAATCAAAATTCAACTCAACATTTTCATTTTTTGATTTTTTTATATTTTTTGTTTTTTTTGTTTGTTTTTGTTTTTGTTTTTATTTTATTTTTTTTAACCAAAGCTCCTCTAAACAGAGGCTCAACGACTTTGGAAAAATAAATTACTCCTCTAAACAGAGGCACCACAACTTTTGAAAAGTAAATTGCTCCTCTAAACAGAACAGAGGCACCACGACTTTGAAAGTAAATTGCTTCTCTAAACAGAGGCACCACGACTTTTGAAAAGTAAATTGCTCCTCTAAACAGAGGCACCACGACTTTGAAAATTGAAAAGTAAATTGCTCCTCTAAACAGAGGCACCATGACTTTTGAAAAGTAAATTGCTCCTCTAAATAGAGGCACCACGACTTTGAAAAGTAAATTGCTCCTTGAGAATCATGTCCAAAGGAGTTGAAAGTTGTGTTTAAAGGAATTTCAGGAGATTACGCCCAAAGGTCTTATAAATCAACCCTGATACCAAAAGACATCCTATTTCAAGGATTAGGAACTTACCTGACAAGCTTTTCCTTTTTCAATTTTGCAAAATATCTTGATATCTCTCTTCTCTATGTGGGATGTTGGAACACCCCTGCTTCTTGAATCTATACACTATACTTTCCTGAAAGTAGTGTATGCTATGCAAATGCATATGAATTTCAATGCATGCTATGCAAATGTTGGCCAATTAATTCCTGTTCAATGTATGGTACTCAAGTTTCTTAAGCTTTCTCTTGGGCATCAAGCCTTTTGATTCTTCAAAGATCCAATTACACTGCTCTTCTAAGATTGAACCAGTGTAGCTCTTAATTGTTTCTTCCACTCATAATCTTTCTGTAAAAAAATCTCTTCCCAGATTCAATGTCCTAATCAAGAACTGAACATCTTGATTCTGCCTTTATCACTCTTGATTTATTCAATGTAATGGAAAAAATCTTTTACGTTTTTATTCATTCATCAATCATTATTTCAAACTCAAAAAGTAAGAATGCATTTGCATATTTCTTCCATGGTGGGGTACTAAGAAGAAAGGAATATGAATGGTTGGGAAACAGTCATCAGAAAAAGGCACAAAGAATGAAATAAAATGTTTTTTTTATTAGCAAAATGTTGGCAAACTTTGGCCAAGAAAGAATTACAAGGATAGGTATGGGGACAAGGCCCAAAATGAACAATCAGATAATCATGATAACACATCTCAAAGTTCTTTCTGAAAACTCAATCCTCAGATGTATTTAACAACTTGGAACTCTTTCGAATTTGCTAGCCTTCATATCAGCGGACTTTTAAATTCAATGCTGTATTCTCTTTATCTAAGCTGCCTTTTTAGGTTTTCAACTTAGACAAACCCCCTATGACTCAAATCGCTCTTTTAGGGATTTCGCCTTGAGTCTTCCTTTTTCACTTTTTCTTTTTTCATTTTTTTATTTTTTTTATTTTTTTATTTTTTCATTTTTTCATTTTTTCTCTTTTTTTATTTCATCATTTTTTTCTTTTTTTCATTTTTTTCAAGCATAGTATTTTTTCACAGCATCAGAATTTATAGGATGGGGTAAATCATTTCCATCCATCTCAGTCAGTATCAGCGTTCCACCCGAAAAAGCTCGTTTCACCACATACGGCCCTTCCCAATTTGGAGTCATTTTTTTCTACTATCATGCTGGATTGGGAGAATTCTTTTCAAAACCAACTCGCCTTCTCGAAAGCAACGGGGTCGAGTCTTCTTATCATGAGCCCTCATCATTCTCCTTTGATATAGCTGACCATGGCACAATGCAGTCAATCTCTTTTCTTCTATGAAATTTAACTGCTCATAACATTCTCGGATCGATTCAGCTTCTTCCAACTCAACTTCTTTTAAAACTCTCAAAGAGGGGATCTCTACTTCCACTGGTAGTACAGCTTCCATCCCATAAACCAAAGAAAATGGGGTTGCCCCAATAGAGGTACGAACTGACGTTCGATATGCATGCAATGCAAATGGCAACTTCTCATGCCAATCTTTGTAAGTCTCGATCATCTTCTCCAAAATCCTTTTTATGTTCTTATTTGCTACCTCAACTGCCTCATTCATTTTCGGACGGTATGGTACCGAGTTATGATGCTTAATCTTGTATTAAGCACATATATTTTGCATCATCTTACTATTTAGATTCTTAGCATTGTCTAAAATAATTCTCTCTGGAAGTTCATATCTACAGATGATCTCTTTTTTTATGAACTTACAAACCACGGAGCGTGTCACATTTGCATATGATGCTGCTTCTACCCATTTTATGAAATAATCTATCATCACAAAAATGAATCCATGCCGGTTAGAGGCCTTTAGGGTGATTGGGCCAATGACATCCATGCCCCACATTAAAAATGGCCATGGTGGTGCCATAACATGTAAAGCAGATGGTGGAGCATGGATCTTATTAGCATATATCTGGCATTTATGGCATTTACGAGCATAGTCAATGCAATCATTCTCCATTGTCAACCAGTAATATCCCGCTCTCATGATCTATCTTACCATCACATGTCCACTAGTATGTGCCCCACATATTCCATCATGCACCTCTTTAATGATTTTTTTCGCTTCAGTCTCATTTAAGCACCTCAATAATACTTGATCCTTGCTTCTTTTGTACAGGACATCCCCATCCAGGAAAAAGCTCATAGCCAATCTTTGAATGACCCTTTTATCATTTTCTGTTGCTTGAACTGGATACTGCTGATCCTTGACATACTGTAAGATGTCATAATACCAAGGCTTTCCATCATTTTCTCCTTCTACATTAGAACAATAAGCTGGTATATCCTTAACATCTAACTTGATGGGCTGAATGTCGGTATTATCATTAACTCGAATCATTGCAACCAGAGTAGCCAATGCATCAGCAATCAAATTCTCTTTTCGAGGTAAGTGATCAAACTGGATATCTTTAAATTGTTTCATCAACTCTAGAATATACTTATGATACGGAACGAGTTTTGAATCTCTCGTCTCCCATTCTCCTTTCAACTGATATATGACTAGATTTGAGTCTTCAAACACTTTCAGTACTTTCACTCTTTTATCTATAGCAGCTTGCAAGCCCAAGACACATGCCTCATATTCAGCGATGTTATTTATGCAATTAAAATTTAACCTCACTGTTACAGGATAGTATTGTTCTTCTGAAGAAATCAGAATTGCCCCAAGGCATTAGCAGCTCCATCAAAGTACATTTTCCAACATTGTTCTACATGTTCCCCTTCCTCCGATTGGGAAATAGTCATTAAGTCTTCATCAGGGAATTTCAGCTTCATCGACTCATAGTCTTCAATAGCACGATCTCCAAGAAATTATGCTATAGTGCCTCTTTTTATTATTTTTTGGCTCACGTATATAATATCGTATTCCAAGAGCATTACCTGCCATCTAGCGATTCTCCCAGATAAAGAAGGTTTCTCGAAGATATACTTAATTGGATCCAATTTTGCTATGAGCCATGTAGTATAATAGAGCATATACTGTCTGAGTCTTTTGGCAGTCCACGCTAATGCACAACACATTTTCTCCAATGAAGAATACTTGGATTCATATTCAGTGAACTTTTTACTGAGATAGTAAATAGCTCTCTCCTTTCGATTGGCATCGTCTTGCTATCCCAACACACATCCCATTGAATTATCACATACGGTTAAGTATAAGATTAAAGGTTTCCCTGGAACAGGTGGCACCAATACTGGAGGGTTCGATAAATATTGCTTAATTTTATCAAATGCCTCTTGACATTCTTCATTCCATTTCCCAGGATTATTCTTACGGAGAAGCTTAAATATAGGATCACATTTGTAAGTAAGCTGAGAGATGAACCGAGAAATGTAGTTCAATCTCCCCAGAAAACCTCGAACTTCTTTTGGTGTGCTGGAAGGTGACAAATTTTGGATGGCCTGTATCTTATTGGGATCGACTTCAATTCCTCTTTCACTGACCACAAAGCCTAGCAACTTCCCTAACTTGACCCCAAAGGTGCACTTGGCTGGGTTTAATTTGAGCTAAAATTTTCTCAATCTTTCAAATAACTTTCTAAGGCTAGTAACATGATCTTCATCCTCACAAGACTTTGTAATCATATCGTCTACATAGACCTCAATCTCTTTGTGCATCATGTCATGGAATAGTGTTACCATGGCTCTTTGATATATTGCCCCAGCATTCTTTAGCCCAAAAGGCATGACTTTATAGCAGAAGGTTCCCCACATAGTCACAAAAGTAGTCTTTTCCATATCCTCTGCAACCATTTTTATCTGATTATACCCCGAAAAACCATCCATAAAAGAGAAAATTGAATGCTTAGCTGTGTTATCTACCAGTGTGTCAATATGAGGCAAAGGAAAGTTATCCTTTGGACTAGCCTTATTGAAGTCCCGATAGTCTATACACATTCGTACTTTTCCATCTTTCTGAAGAACTGGGACTATATTGGCTACCCATTCTGGATACTTAGCCACTTGTAGAAAACCTGCATCAAATTGTTTCTTTACCTCATCTTTAATCTTTAGTAGCATTTCGGGCTTCATCCGTCTTAGTTTCTGTTGAACTGGCTTACATTCTGGCTTTAAAGGTAACCTGTGCTCCACTATTTCTGTGCTCAGCCCTAGCATATCCTAGTAAGACCAAGCAAATATATCTATAAATTCTCGAAGTAGGTCCGCCAATCGTTGCCTATCTTCAGATGAAAGTGAAGTACCCATTCTAACCTCTTTTTTATTTTTTTCATCTCCCAGATTCACTAAGTTCACTACCTCCTGATGAGGCTCAATTGGCTTATTCTCTTGTTCAATCATCCTCATTAGGTCTAGAGGCATAACTTATTCTTCAGAATTTTTTTCATTGTCAAGTTCATCAGTGTTAATTGAATTCTTAAAGCTAACCTCTTGATTGTTATCATGATTATCTTCATGTTCATTTAAAGACCTGCAACTGAATGAAATAGGATATGTTGGCAAGATGTGCTTGGAGAGATGAAAATAATGAAGACACAAGAAGAAATGAATGAAAATGCATACTTCCTAATTTTTATTAAAAATAATAAATGATGAATGGCCCGAACAAAAAAGATCACCCCAATGCCTTGAGTAATAGCTGTTGGGATGTTACAATTACATTGTATCAAAATCAAAAGTCAAAGGCATCTCGATGGCACTCCAATTATTGAGCTCAAAATCTGGTAGACAAAGGTGAACCCACTCCTCTTGATTAACCCTCACTTCATCTTCAACAGCATTAATGGCTAACTGGGCAAAATCGTCATCCACACTTTTGCTTGCATCTGGGTACACGAATCCTCTAGGTCTGAAGGTTTCATACAAGTGTGGGATAAACATCAGTCTTGCTATCTTTCTTGATGGCCTTCTTTTGACTTTCCACTCTGCCATCTCATAGCTTAGGCCCACCCTGTCGCTATTGTTTATTATTGTTGGAGGTTCTTTAATTCCCTGTAAGTTTTTACCTAGCCCAAGTCCTGGATACCAGCCCTTGTTGATGACTTTGCTCACCACTATCCTTGAAAAAAGTTGACTTTAAAATCTTTCCCCTACGAAATTAACCAATTCAAAAGATCGATAGGAGCATTCCAATGCTTCTTCGATAGCCTTTACGTATGGAGTGTTCAATGGTTGGGTCACTAGCATGTCTTCCTCCCCAACTACCATTACCAATTGACCTTCTACATTGAACTTGATCTTCTGGTGTAAAGTAGAAGGCACAGCTCCTGCCATGTGAATCCATGGTCTTCCTAACAGACAGCTGTAGGATGGAGAGATATCCATCACTTGAAATTTTATATTGAAGGTACAAGGCCCAATTTGTAAAGGCATTTCAATATCCCCCAAGACTTCTTTTCTGGTCCCATCAAAGGCTCTCACAATCATCTGACTATCCCTCATATGAGAATAATCAATAGGTAGCCGTGCCAAAGTTGACATAGGCATGACGTTGATAGCAGAGCCATTATCGATAAGGACCTTGGCTATAATATGGCTGTTGCACTTGACTGTGATATGTAGAGCCTTGGCATTTCTTTTTCCCTTCAAAGGAATCTCATCATAGCTGAATGAAATGTGATTTGGCATGACTAAATTTCCAGCCAGGTGGTTCACATATTCAATAGATACATTATGTGCCACGTATGCCTGATTCAACACTTTCAGTAGGGTATTTCGGTGTGGCTCTGAGTTTAGCAACAGTGATAATAATGAGATTCAAGTTGGCATTTTATTCAACTATTTCATAACAGAATACTCACTATGTTTTACCAGCTTTAGAAATTCACAAACCTCTCTTTCTGATATTGGCTTCGGTTGATCTTTTTCAGGTTCTATCTTAGGATTATTTCATCTTTCTCCTTTTTTAGCTTTCTCCCTTCTATCTTTCTCTAACATTTCTAGAGTGTAACATCTCCCACTTCGAGTAATGCTTCCTACACCAGTTATATTGGAAGCATCGGCTTTGGAGACCTCTTCTTTCTGCCCCTGAACTACAGTGTCACATCCATATCTCCAGGGTACAGCTTTATCATCTTTGTATGAAAAAAGAGTCAGGACTTTAAAAGTTACCAGCTTGGGGAAGAGTTTATCTATGACTGACTTTGGTTTGTTCCCACACTGAATTGTCACTGGTTTTGGAAACAACTTTACAGGCCTATCAGTCATGTACACTTCAACATTCTTCAAGTCTTTTGTTTCTTCATAAATCTCCATTTGATGTGAATCTAAGAGTTTTTGCACCTCTTAGTGAAACTGCTCACAGGTCTCAATGGAATGGCCCATTGCCCCACTATGATACTTACAATTGGTGACAGCTATATATGCTCCATGATAGCTGTGTGGACTTACTAGTTGTATCATGTCTGCTCTTCGTAAAATATCGAACAGTTGGCTGAGAGGTGTCTTAATATCTGCCACTTCTTTCTTCACATGGCACTCCTGTTCTTCACCTATAGCATTCACATTATGATTTGGCAAAGGATTGCCACTAACATTCGATGCAGTTATCCCTCCAGTATCAAAGCAAATCATCCCATCCTTGATCAATCGTTGCACTTTATGTTTTAGGGTAGTGCAATTTTTGGTAGAGTGACCAACAATCCCATAATGGTAGTCACAGTGGGCGGTGGGATCATACCACTTGGGGTAAGGTGGCTTGAAGGGTTCCAATTTACTTGGAGTAATCAAATGATTGTTGTAGAGCTCCTTATATAATTCCAAATAGGTCATTAGAATTGGGTCAAAAATAGGTTTCTCACGAGTAGTTCGTTGCTCCCGCGAGCCACCAATAGGGTTAGTTGGGCGATTTGGGGTCTTTGAATGTTAGGACTGTATATGGTATTTTAGGGTCTATGAGGGGCTTGATATGTTTGGGGGTATGGTGGTTGTGTAAATGGTTGGTATGGGTGAAAGGAAGTGTTATTTATAGTGGGGTGATATGGCAGATATTCTGGTGGTGGGTAACGTGAATAACCTTTAAGTTACTGTCTATCAAAGCTCACAGCTTGAGCTTCAGTTTCTTTTTTCTTTGGGCCTCTTTTGCTAGATGCTTCATTTCCTTCTAGCTTGCCATTTTTGATGGCACTCTCAATGATTTCTCCTGAGATTACCATATCAGCAAAATTTTTTGTTGCATTTCCTATCATCTTTTCATAATATAGAGGTTTTAAAGTGTTAACAAACAGCACTGTAGTTTCTTTCTCAGTCAGAGGAGGTTGTACCTGAGAAGCAACATTTCTCCATCTCTGGGCATACTCTTTAAAAGACTCGTTTGCCTTTTTCTCTAGATTCTATAAAGACAAACGATCAGGGGCCAAATCAATGATATGTCGATATTGACTGATAAAGTCATGTGCCATATCACTCTAAGAGCGAATGCGAGTCCTGTCCAACTGAACATACCATATGGTCGTAGAGCCAGTAAGACTGTCCTGGAAAACATGCATCAATAGTTTTTCATCATGCGCATGAGCTGCCATCTTTTTACAATACATGGTGATGTGGGTTTTGGGGTACTTTGTACTATCATATTTTTCAAATTTTGATGCTTTGAACTTATGGGGGATAACCACATCAGGAACTAAGCAGAGCCCAGCAGCATCAACCGACCCATAAAAGCTAAATCCTTCCACAGCCCTTAGCCTTTGCTCTAGCATGCTAATCTTGGAACTTTCCTGAACTTCCACTCTCATTTTTTCTTTTTCCTTCTCTTTTAAATCATCTAGATCAAGAATTAGTTCTACTGCCTTTTCAGTAAAGACAAGATTTATATAACTATTATACTGCCCTGGGTTAAAAGTTGATGGCATTCCAGGATAAGTTGGATATGCGAAGTGTTATGGCGGGACCTCTTAGGTAGACTGGGCCTGAGGTGGGCCAAAACCTAGAGGGTACAAAGGGTCAGCCACTTCTTGTAATGGGGGAACTTGCTGGCTTGTATTTTCTACAACTCTTTTTCCTTTATTCATATTATTAAAAGCCTCTAGAATCTTGCTTAGCTCACTTTCAATCTTCTCTTGTGCTTTTTCTATGTTTTCAAATCTATGGGAACTTTTTTCCTCCATTTGCCTTGCTTTGGATCTTGTGTTGTATCGATAGGCAAGATTTTTACTAGATGGAGCTATCCTAGGACCTTGAGTACCATATCTCAAAATTAGTAAATTTGCATGATCATCACATGGTTGCTTTGTTAAGTGTAATGAATGAGAATGCAATGAAAGAAAAATACATGTATGCAAAGAACATTTGCCTTAAAACGGTATTCAACTAAAAAATTTCATTTATTCCAAAAAAACTTTGATCTACATTGAGTTTATCATCCTAGAATTATAACCATAAAATTGTTTGATCTGTTCATACTGGACCTTGGCTTCTTCTATGAAGTTCAAGAGATGCTGTCCATGTTCTCTTACTGGGGCCACCACTTGTCTTAATGCCTCTGCCTCTTCCACCATCTCTCTTGCCTTACACACCCCTTTATGAATTTGGGTTGTTAACTGCTCAATGTATTTCTGCCTTCCTAGGTTCTCTCTTTTACCTCACCAAACTTGGTATGATAATTCTCTATGTTCTCTAACCAATGCAGTGATATGGTCTCCTTGTTCATCCAACTTTTGACTTAACCTGCTCAAATAACTGTTTAGCATGTTAATTTTTGCCTATGCTTCGGTACTTTCTTCTTCCAATTCGGCATACTCTTGTTTTAATCTTATATTTTCCTCAGTCAGCTCGACAATGGTTATTTCTTTGGCCCTTTCTCTCACACATAGCCTCTTATGCTCTTGGTGTAACTTTGCTAGATCTTCAGTAGCTGTATCACGTTCTCTAGCAATCTTGTGAACTTTAACTTCATAACTTTTGGCTCTACCTTTCCACTGGGCTTTTTCTTCTTGAAGTTCCTGAATTTCTTTCTTTAACTTGATCTTTTC
Organism: Durio zibethinus; assembly: GCF_047325235.1. Lineage (NCBI taxonomy): Eukaryota > Viridiplantae > Streptophyta > Magnoliopsida > Malvales > Malvaceae > Durio > Durio zibethinus. The sequence continues at coordinate 22,692,795 of NC_143181.1, forward strand.
AAACTCAAATTCTTTTGTTGCCAACTCTAACTCTGATGGTGTATCTTCAAGTTTTTCTTCTGTTGGTGGTTGAGAGATTTCATAAGTGAATACCATTTCTTGTCTTCTCTTTGTTCTCCAAACCAATTACCCTGGGGTGACTTTTTCAGTGAACGGTCCAAGACTCACTCTTTGGGGATTTTTCCATGCTTTAATCATCTCATTCATCCTTTGAAATGCTTTAGGCTCACTGTAAGAGAAGTTTAACTGATGAAGCCCATAAGTCATAGGAATAAACTGTTCTCCCCCCAATTGCCTTCTCACTAAGAGTGGTGCATAATTTGTTACTCCTCATAAACCCAGAAGTGGAACCACTATACTATCCCCACATTGATACAACATAGGCTCACGATTCATCCATGGGGCCAACCATCTCACCCTGGCATTTTTCAACTTTTGTAAGAAAGTTATCCATTCTTGTTTAGACTTCCACTTTGACAACCCACTTTCACAGAATTCTTTGATCGAAAAATAATTACGGATATAAAGCTTCGATAAAGCCCATTTTTTTGTTCAAAATGGCTTTTCATCCACAAGTACAATAACTGTATGCATCCTATGAAGTGCCCTCCATTCTGACGACAATAACTCAAAGATCTGATAGTCTCTGCTAATATTACCATTGAAGGATTACAACCATTGATCACACTCTCGAAGAAATCAACCACCGCTATTTCAACATACCCCAAAACCTTTGGAAAGATTACTAGTTCGTATGTAGCCAAGGCAAATATGTCTAACCCTCGTTCTTCATTAGCATGCTGTATCAGAAACTCGTGAAAGAACTTCCAAGGTAGGCAGATCTGTTCTTGTTTCTTCTTTGTATGAGAATCCACAACTTCCTTGTCTATCCCCATGAGTTGAGCCAGACTTTTACGAAATCCTGACTTATGTTTTTTGACATATATCTTGTCAAGAGTCTTGAGGTGTAGACCCAACAAAATCGAGTATTCTTCGATGGTGGGAGTCATATCAACTTCATTAAAGATGAAGCACTTGTATGCAGGATCCCAGAATTGTACTGCAGTTTTGATTAGTTGATCATCGACAACCACTGCTAGAAGGTGTGCTATATGCCCATGTTTCTGACAAAACTGCTCTTGTCTTGACGAACTCATCTTCTTCCAGATATCAACCAAATCCTCTAACTTATTCTGTTTAAGGAGGATAAATGTTTCTTGAGATAGAGTATAGTCATACCTAATTGGTAAGCAATCTCCCATCTTCAGTTGAATCTTTTCTGACTGGGCCCTTACTTCATTAGGTGTCCCACAGGGTGCTAATACTGATGAAGAACAAACTAAGTGTTCATTGGCGTCCATGAAAAAAAATTTGTTGAAGACCATTTTTCAAGCAAATGTTCTTTATGCAACTTTATGATATGCGTATGAACCAATGCAAAAGAATAAGAAAAAGGTTAGTATACCCAAAAAAAAAGAACAAATAACTAAGTAAATTTAAACATCACACAAAGTAAAAGGAATGAATCCTATGCTTTTGGTCAATTCTAAAAGGGAAGAGTGATGGCTTTTTCTATGGGTTAGGCACTCTTAAGGTTCACTATATGCGGTTTTAGGGTCAAAGTCTAAAGGTCCTCAAATTGTTCCTTACATCCTTGTCCATCACAGACTAGTAAGGCACCCTAATCCTCACCCATTACAGGCTACTAGCAGAAAAGGTTCAATTTGAGTGGGAGTATCTCGCTAGCCACTGTAGAGGCATTAGATCTCACGAAAGTAATAGGTACTTTACTCCCTCCTAAAGGGACGGAGCTCGGGTATAGAGCTCATGTTATGCACATGCACATGAATGACATAATTAATAAAGTAAATAAAATGAATGAATAATAATACATATATACAAAAGGGTTCAATTTTATTAGGCTTTTGGATAACACAAATTATTTGCTGGCCTGACTCTCAAAGTCTCCAGTGGAGTCGCCAAGCTGTATCAGAACGTCTAGATCCGGGGATCTATCGCTAGACATTGACTTTTAGGAGTCACCACCAATCTCTTTTTGTCTAGGTGCGATTGGCCACCTATGGAATCTGTCCTTTTAGGGAACACCTAAGTTTAAGGGTTCCTAAAAGAATAGGTTTAGGTCTACTAACCAGAACAGGGTTCGGGAGTTCGGTTACGTATGAGGAAGGTTATAGCACCCTCACAACGCCCATCAAAAGATGGTACCAGCTGAAATTTGTGTTATCCAATGAGCCTTAAAATTTTACCAAGTAATTAATTATTGGAAATTATTCTCAATTGACTCTAATACTTTTAGCAAAAAATTGAGAAAATCCCCTCACCTCAAGAGTATGCAAGAAAGACTACTGTTTCACTTGCAGAGGCTCCATCGTCGGATTATTTAAAGAAAAAATCGAAATCAAAATCAAAATAAAAAGGAAGGAAAGAATGATTGTTTTTGTGCAGGGAAAATTGATACTTTCAACTTTTCCCTAGAAATATTTTTTTTGAAACTTTAATTTCGAGGAAAATTGATACTTTCAACTTTTCCTCAAAAATTGATTTTTTTGAAAATTGATTTTTAAGGAAAATTGATACTTTCAACTTTTCCCCAAAAATATTCTTTTTTGATTTTTATTTAAAGAAAATAAAATAATAAAACAAAATAAAAGTGAAAATAAAAAATAAAATAAAATAAAGAAAAGTAAAACCAAGATAAAAAATAAAATAAAGGTAAAAATGATACTAAATAAACCTAATCTAATAAATAAAACAAATAAAATAAAACAAATAAAAAAAAATAAAAAAAATAAAAAAAAAACCTGGACTGGCTCGGAGTATGGCTCGGCTCAAGGAAGAAAAAACGGCTCGAAGAAGCGGCTTTAGAGCTCGGCCCGGCTCGGCTCGGCTCAGAGGGGGCAGACACGCACAGGTCAGGAAGTGGGTCGACGTTCGAGTTGGGTTGGATCTCGGTAAAACACGCGGATCCTCTAGGTCACTTAAGGCAAAAACGACGTCGTTTTGGGAGGGTATATAAGGCTCTTCCCTTTGTTTTTTGACAGAAAGCTCTTTCCCTCTCTCTCTCTTCTTCTCCTTCTCTCCCGCTTCTCTCTAAACTGCTGAAGAACTCCGGTTGAATGTACGCCGAATTTTGGAAAATTTCACCGAAATCTAGATTTTTGGTCGAAAGTTGGCCGGAAGGTGGTCGGTTTCTAGGAAAGGTCGTCGAAAACTGGGCAGCTCGTCGGAAATTTCAAAGTTGGCTAGAATTTCCATCAAAAAATTCAACTTTCGTCAGAAAATTCAATCGAAATCTAGAATTTTCCAAAAATTCCTAGAAAAAAATCACCCAATATCTTCAAAAAAATTCCTACTAACTCCCAGAATACTTCTTAGCCTTCTATACTCTTCTATCTCTCAAATCAGTAGCTTTGCTCACGTTTTTTCTCTCTGTGTGTTTCTGTTCCAGGAGGTCCCTTTTATAGGGATTGATCAGGAGTTTCTGATCAATCCCAATACCTCTTTGGATAGGGATTCAATCTTTGAATCCAATCTGGACTCTTCTGATTGAATCCCTATTCCCAGTAGGATTCTTTAGCCTTCAATCTCAACCTTCCAAAATAAAAATCAAATAAAAAAATAATAGATAATTAGAAAAGATAAATCAAAAAAATATTATAGGATAAATAAAAAAATAATAATAATAACAAATATATAATTAGATAAATAAAAATACAAAAATAAATAAAATATAAAATAAAAAATATATATATTAATAAATAGTAATAAGAAATGAATAATAAATACATAGGATATAAAGGAAACTATATACATAAAATATAGAATAAAATAATAAAAAAATAAAAAATAACAAAAATAAAATTGGACTTACTCATTTGGACCAAGCCCAATTGATCTGGGCCTAAACAAAATTGGGTGTCTACAAGGGTCACAAAATCTTCTCCACTTCTAGTTTTTAGCTGAATATTTTTGTGCATGCCAACAAAAATACAAGGATCACCTCTACCAAATTTGGGGACAAAACTCTTTCTAAAAAAATTTTAAAAAATCACGAACCCTAAAAAGTTTCAAAAATCGTGAAAAATAGAAAACGGGTCGTCTTGCCACGAAACTTCACATGAAGGCTTAGGGGACCATTGTATGAATTTACAAGCCATAAAAATGGCATTGGCATGGCAGAAATATGAAGATGTTCTTGAACCCACTTTCCATCCGTTCGATCCCCGACTTGCACATCCTGTCTTTTCGGTCGGCTGAACGCCCGTACGCTCGTTTCGTGGGTTGACTTAGGCATACGGAGTTCATCCCCAGTCTAAGCATACGGAGTTCATTCCCAGTCTAAGATCGAACCAGACCGAGGGTTGCGGTAACAGGATCGACAGCACGTAGGGGGGACCGGACTGATCCCCGGCTTGCGCATTCTGCCTCTCCGGCAGGCTGAGCGCCCACACGCCCATTTTGTGGGTTAGCTTAGGCATAGGGAGTTCATTCCGTGTCTAAGCCTCAACCGGATCGAGGGTTGTGGTAGCAGGACCGGTAACACGTAGAGGGGGACCGGGCTGATCCCTGGCTTGTGCATTATGCCAATCCGACCGGCTCGACACCCATACGTTTGTTTTGTGGGTTGACTTAGGCATACAGAGTTCATTCCCAATTTAAGATCAGACCGAACAGAGGGTTGTGACAGCAGGATCGACAGCAAGCAGGGGGTATCGAGCCGATCCTTGGCTTACGCATTCTGCCTCTCTGGTCGGTTGAGCACCCACACACTCGTTTCATGGGTTAGCTTAGGCATACGGAGTTCATTCCATGTCTAAGCATACAGAGTTCATTCCCAATCTAAGATCAGACCAGATCGAGGGTTACGGTAACTGGTCCAGCAGCAGGATTGACAGCATGCAAGGGGGACCGAGCCGATCCTCGGCTTACGTATTCTGCCTCTTCGATCGGCTGAGCACCCGTATGCTCGTTTCGTGGGTTGGCTTAGGCATACGAAGTTCGTTCCATGTCTAAGCCCCAGTCGAACCGAGAGTTGGGGCAGCAGGACCGACAGCGGGATCGGCAGCACGCAGAGGGGGATCAGACTGATCTCGACTTACGTATTATGCCTCTTCGATTGGCCTATCCGACCGGTTCAACATCCGTACGCTCATTTCATGGATTGACTTAGGCATACAGAGTTCATCCCCAGTCTAAGCATACAGAATTCATTCCTAGTCTAAGATCGGATCGAATCGAGGGTTGCAGCAACAGGATCGACAGAACGCAAGGGGGACCGGGCCGATCCCCGACATGCACATTCCCAGTCTAAGATTAGGTCGGATTGAGGGTTGTGGTAGCAGGATCGGTAGCACGCAGAAGGGACCGGGTAGATTCCCGGCTTGCGTATTCTGCCTCTCCGACCGACTGAGCGCCTGCACGCCCATTTCGTGGGTTAGCTTAGGCATAGGGAGTTCATTCCATGTCTAAGCCCCAGTCGGACTGAGGGTTGTGGCAGCAGGACCGGCAGCATTCAGAGGGGGATCGGGTCGATCCTTGGCTTGCGTATTATGCCTCTTCGGCCGGTTCAGCGCCCGTATGCTTATTTCGTGGGTTGACTTATGCATACATAGTTCATTCCCAATCTAAGATCAGACCGGACTGAGGGTTACAGCAGCAGGATTGACAGCACGAAAGAGGGGACTGGGCCGATCCCCAGCTTCCGCATTCTGCCTCTCCGACCGACTGAGCGCCCGTACGCTCGTTTCATGGGTTGGCTTAGGCATACGGAGTTCATTCCATGTCTAAGCATACGGAGTTCATTCCCAGTCTAAGATTTTGAGCCATGGTGCACACACTGGTGTCGTATTTTGTGCTGGTGTCGTATTTTGTGCTGGTGCCATATTTTTTTTGCCCGAGACAGCACGCAGGGGGGACCAGGTTGATCCTCGACTTGCGCATTCTACCTCTCCGGTCAGCTGAGCACCCGTACGCTCATTTCGTGGGTTGGCTTAGGCATACGGAGTTTGTTCAGTGTCTAAGCCCAAGCTGGACCGAGGGTTGTGGTAGCAAGACCGATAGCGGGATCGACAGCACATAGAGGGGGATCGGGTTAATCCTCAGCTTGCGCATTATGCCTCTCCGGTCGGCCTCTTCGGCCGGTTGATCGCCCGTAAGCTCGTTTCATGGGTTGACTTAGGCATACGGAGTTCTTCCCCAATCTGAGCATATGGAGTTCATTCCCAATCTAAGATCGAACCGGACTGAGGGTTGCGGTAGCAGGATCGATAGCACGCAGGGGGGACCGAGCCGATCCTCGACTTAAGTATTCTGTCTCTCCGACTAGCTGAGCACCCGCGTGCCCATTTCGTTGGTTGGCTTAGGCATAGGGAGTTCATTCCATGTCTAAGCCCCAGCCGGACCGAGGGTTGTGGCAGTGAGACCGACAGCACGCAGGGGGTGACCGGGCTGGTCCCTGGTGTCACAGACTAAGCTTTCTCTCAGCAAGTAATAGATCGTGCGGCACTTGGATGGGTGCTCCCAACCAAGTCAACCTTCAATAGATCGATATCTGAACAAATAACCATAAGCCATGGTTAGTCCCAAGCATTCACAATAAGACACAATATATCGAGATCGATCTCAAGCACACACACAAGAAGGCATATTCGCATCGAGAAAAAGAAAAACACATCGAGGCAACAATCGAGACATTCAATCAGGGTGAGTTTTATTATAGTCGGAAATCATACATCAGGATCTCTCACCATCACCAGGGCCAGGGGGCAACCCTTGGTGGGTGGCCTAGGCTTGCATAGCAACCGGTGAGACAGCCCAACACTACGCTGTCGGTTCACCCCATAAAGAGTCTTAGAGATTTTAGAGCTATGCTACCAGTAACCATTACAATTTTGAAATGGGGACACTTTTCCTAGCACAAGGGATCTACCCGACCATGGCCCTATACATGGGTGGCTTATGGCAACCTAAGTCCCGGTCATGGCCTATACAAGGTTGGCTCATGACATCCTCCCCCACTTATTCTATCGACGTCCTCGTCAACTTGCTGGCTTGAAATTCTTTGGTCTTCCTTTGAAATCTCTGGAGGTTATGTTCTCTCTCCCAGCTGGTTTCTTCTAGTCCTATTCCCTCCCACTTCACTAAGTACTCCCGAACTAGTCTTCAAGATATCTTGGTTTCCCTATCAGCTAAGATCTCTTCAACTCGATGCTCTAAGGGTGGCTTCATGGTGATGGTGGCTCTAGTTGGCTCCCTTTGGCTAGCATTTATAGGATCTGCATGAAAATGTTTCAGGTTGCTCACATGAAATATTGGGTGTACCTTTATCCACTTTGGTGGGTCGATTTTGTAAGAAGCATTCCTCACCTTGGCAAGGACCCTTACTGGACCTTCATATTTGTGCACCAGTCTACGATCTCTTTTTCTCAATAACCTGGTTTGTTTAGGAACTAGTCGGACAAGAACCAAATCACCAACTTGAAATTGTTGAGCCCTACGACCCTTGTTTGCCCATTTCCTCATCCGCTTTGATGCTTTCTCTAGGTAGGCTTATGCAATTTCTGTATTTTGTTTCCACTCCTTGCTGAGATTGAAGGCTCTCAGATTTTTTCCTCCATATTGTTCCAAGGAAGTGTAGGGTAGCCTTGGTAATTGTCTGGTGACCACCTCAAATGGGCTCTTATTGGTGGAAGAGCTTTTGTTGGAATTAAAACAGAGTTGAGCCATGTCCAATAATGAAGGCCAGTCTTTCTGATTGGCTTGAACAAAGTGCCTCAAGTATTCCTCTAATAATCCGTTGAACCATTCCGTTTGACCATCGGTTTGAGGGTGATAGCTTGAGGAGATGTTGAGTTGGGACCTCAATATCTTGAAAAGTTCTCTCCAGAAGGACCCCGTGAATCTCGGATCTCGATTGCTGACAATGTTTTGAGGGAGGCCCCAGTATTTGACCACATGTTTGAATAATAGTCGAGCTGTGTCTTCCACTGTGCAATACTTATGAGCGGGAATGAATGTGGTGTACTTAGAGAATCGATTAATCACCACCAAAATAGCTCCAAGGTCACCAACCTTGGGTAGGCTCGAAATTAAAAATTCCTGCCACCTAGCTTGTTTTGCTGTAAGCCTTGGTTGGGTGAGAAAATGGCTAACGGCCGCATTGCCAAGAGTTCTTTTTCTTGGGTCGTATATTTCCTTTCAACTTCACTTAGCTTCCTACTTTCAAACGCTATCGATTGATGTTGTTGCAAAAGCACTCATCCAATAGCAAAATCAGATGCATCTATCTGAACTTCGAAAGGCTTTTCAATATTAGGGAGAGCTAAGATGGGATCTTTCATAATAGCATCTTTCAATCCCTCGAAGGCCTTTTGGCACTTACTCATCCAACACCATTTATGTTCCTTCTTCAATAGCTCCGTGAGGGCCGTGGTCTTACGAGAGTACCCTTCCACAAACCTTCTATAATAGTTGGCTAGTCCCAAAAATGAGCAGAGCTAACTAACGTTCTTCGGTGCTGTCCACTCCTTGATGGCCCTAACCTTTTCCATGTCCATTCGAATGTGGCCATGTTTAACAATGTGATCGAGAAAATGGATTTGGGTCTGAGCAAATGCACACTTCTCCCTTTTTACATATAACTGGTGGTCCTATAATCTTTGAAGTACCTTGCATAGGTGTTCTTTATGTTCTTCCAAGGTGGAGCTATATACCACTATATCATCTAAATAGATGACTACAAATCTGTCTAGGTAGTCATGGAATACCTGATTCATCAATGCACAAAATGTGGCAGGAGCATTGGTCAGTCCAAAGGGCATAACAAGAAATTCAAATGCACCATACCGTGTCACACAAATGGTCTTTGGCTCATCTCCCTTAACGATTTTGACCTGATGGTAGCAAGATCTCAAGTCCAATTTGGAGAAGTACTTGGCCCGACTCAATTGATCAAACAAGTCTGCTATAAGGGGGATGGGATATCTGTTTCTTACGGTGACTTAGTTCAGGGCCCTATAGTCAACACATAATCGTAAACTTCCATCATGCTTCTTTTGAAATAGCACTGGCACTCCGAAAGGAGCCTTTGATGGTCTGATGAACTTGACTTGTAGCAGCTTATCTAACTGTTTTCTTAGTAAGGGGTTTTGCTCTTAGGAGGAGCTCAATTTCATGGTCTACTGCTCGTCGAGGGGTAAGAACCTTAAGCAACATCTTTGGCATCACCTCTTCGAATTCTTCCAACACTTTTCCCACACCATCAGGTATTGGTTCTACTTCTGACCCTTCTTTGTAGATCGACACAACCACAAAGGAGGGTTCCCCTCTCTTTACCCCTTCCTTGAGCTACAAAGCTGAAATCATTTTCTTCCCACTCTTTTTTAAGATGTTGGCTGGCACCACACATGGGTTTTCCTCTAAGAACAACAAGCAGCTAGCAGCGAGGATAGGGATGACCTGAGCCAACATCATGAAGTCCAATTCAAGAACAACATCAAAGTCATCCATGGGGAAAACTATAAAGTCTACCTTCCCTTCCCATGACCCCAATCGGGTTGTCACACTCTTGGAGCTTTCACTAATCGTAAAGGCTGGTGAGTTGACCGCCTTCATTCATCCATAATTTTTACTAATCTGAAGACCACACCTTTTTGCTTCTTCTGGTGTGATGAAAGTGTCGGTTGCACCTGTATCCACCATAGCTTTAGTGGCTTTCTCATTGATCATTAAGTTCACATACATCAAGCCTTTACTTTGCTCTTTCTTTATAGTGTTCAATTGGGTGCAGAAGGCATTGAGGAACCTTATTGAACCCATCTTGGCTGGCTCCTCTTCAACTTCTTCAACACTTTCTGGCACTTTTACGGACTCTTAAGACGAGGTCCTTAAGGCATTAAGGGCTCCCCTGTGCAGGCATTCAGCCACCCAATGCAGCCCTTGCAAAAAAAGCAAGCTAGCGGTTGCCTAGGCTTGAAAATCCCTACGTTGCTTATCTTGGGTTGGGTGCTATCTCGACCAAAGGACCTCCTGTATGATCCCCCACTGAAGGGCCGGTCCAACCTAGTCATCTTTCCCCCACTCCCAAAGTTGAAGCTATGACCAGCTGATGGAGGATTTTTCTGTTTTAAAGAGCCATCATTGTAATCGTGGAGACATTTAACTACAGCCATGGCCGTGGCCACGTCTTGCACTTTCTACATTTGTAGTTCTGTCCTCGCCCAAGGCTTGAGGCCCTCAAGAAAATAGAACATCTTGTCCTTTTTGGACATGTCCTGAATATCAACATCAGGGTAGAAAAGCTCCTTACAAACTCTCGCACCATTCCTATTTAAACCAATTCTCGAAGTCTCCTTCAAGCCATATACTCCACATTCTCAAGGAAAAATTGGTTTTTCAATTCTCGCTTCAGATCTATCCAAGTCTTAATCGGGCACTCGTCATCGACAAACTTGGAGCGCCACCACAGCTTGGCATCCCCTACGAGGTACATTGATGCCATTGCTACCTTGTCTTCCTCTGAATCTGTGTGTACAGCTCGAAAGTTCTGCTCCATGTCAAACAAGAAATTTTCAAGTTCCTTAGCATCCCTTGCCCCCTCATAGCATTGAGGCTCCGGCACCTTGGGCCTTTTTCCCCTTTCCATCGAGCTCGAACTTGATCTAGCCACAGCCATTTGTAAGATGCTCACTTGTGCTTTGAGCTCCTCAAACTCCTTTTGGAGAATGTTCAAGGCATCTCTAGCCTCTTCGCTCACGTTGTGGAGAGTATCGGATAACTCTCGCTGGGTTGTCTCGATCTCCCTCACTCGATCTTTAGTCGCCATATGAGTTTTCATTGCGGCCACCGCGACCTCAAGTTCCTCAATTCTCTGTTGATGATTGGGTCCACCACTTGTGGCCATCTCATCCATTTTTTTAGCACTTCTCAACCGTGCTCTGATACCATGTGTCACGGACTAAGCTTTCTCTCAGTAAGCAATAGACCGTGCAACACTTAAATGGGTGCTTCCAACCAAGTCAGCCTTCAATAGATCGATATCTGAACAAATAACCATAAGCCATTGTTAGTCCCAAGCATTCACAATAAGACACAATATATCGAGATCGATCTCAAGCACACACACAAGAAGGCATATTCGCATCGAGAAAAAGAAAAACACATCGAGGCAACAATCAGGACATTCAATCGAGGTGACTTTTATTATAGTCAAGAATCATACATCGGGACCTCCCACCATCACCAGGGCCAGGGGACAGCCCTTGGTGGGTGGCCTAGGCTCACATAGCAACCGGTGAGATAGCCCAACACTACGCTACCGGCTTACCCCCCTAAAGAGCCTTGGAGATTTTAGAGCTATGCTACCAATAACCATTACAATGTTTGAAATGGGGACACTTTTCCTAGAACAAGGGATCTACCTGGCCATGGCCCTATACATGGGTGGCTTATGGCAACCTAAGTCCCGGTCATAGCCCTATACAAGGTTGGCTCATGACACCCGGCTTGCGCATTATGCCTCTCCGACCAGCTTAGCACCCGCACGCTCATTTCATGGGTTGACTTAGGCATACGGAGTTCATTCCCAGTCTAAGATCAGATCGGACCGAGGGTTGCAGTAGCAGGATCGATAGCACGTAGGGGGACCGGGCCAATCCCCGACTTGCGCATTCTGCCTCTCCGGTCAGCTGAGTGCCTACACGCTTGTTTCGTGGGTTGGCTTAGGTATACGAAGTTCATTCCATGTCTAACCATACGGAGTTCATTCCCAGTCTAAGATCAGACCGGACCGAGGGTTGCGGTAGCAGGACCAATAGCAGGATCGGCAGCACGAAATGGGGGACCAAGTCGATCCCCGGCTTGCACATTCTGCCTCTCCGGCCGGCTGACCGCCCGCACGCTCGTTTAGTGGGTTGGCTTAGGCATACGGAGTTCATTCCATGTCTAAGCCCTAGCCGGACCGAGGGTTGTGGCAATAAGACCGGCAGCGGGATCGACAGCACGTAGAGGGGGATCGGGCTGATTCTTGGCTTGCGCATTATGCCTCTTCGGCCAGCCTCTCCGACCGACTGAGCACCCGCACGCTCATTTTATAGGTTGACTTCGGCATACGGAGTTCATCCCCAATCTAAGCATACGGAGTTCATTCCCAGTCTATGATCGGATCGGACTGAGGGTTACGACTGCAGGATCGATAGCACGCAGGGGGGATCGGGCCGATCCCCGGCTTGCACATTATACCTCTCCGGCCGGCTCAACGCTCGTACGCTCATTTTGTGGGTTGACTTGGGCATACGAAGTTCATTCCCAGTCTAAGATCGGATCAGACCGAGGGTTGCCGTAGTAGGATCGATAGCACACAGGGGGGACCGAGTTGATCCCTGGCTTGCGCATTCTGCCTCTCCAGTCGGTTGAGCACCCGCAAACCCATTTTGTGGGTTGGCTTAGGCATAGGGAGTTCATTCCATGTCTAAGCCCCAGCCGAACTAAGGGTTGTGGCAGTGAGACCGGTAGCACGCACAGGGGGATCGGGTCGATCCTCAGCATGCGCATTATGCCTCTTCGGTCAGTTCAGCACCCGTATGCTCGTTTCGTGGGTTGACTTATGCATACGAAGTTCATTCCCAGTCTAAGATCAGACCAGACTGAGGGTTATGGCAGCAGGATCGACAGCAGACAGGGGGGACCGGGCCGATCCCCGACTTGCGCATTCTGCCTCTCCGGTCGGCTGAACGCCTGTATGCTCATTTCGTTGGTTAGCTTAGGCATACGGAGTTCATTCCATGTCTAAGCGTAAGGAGTTCATTCCATGTCTAAGCGTACGGAGTTCATTCCCAGTCTAAGATTTTAAGCCATGGTGCACATGCTGGGCTCGGGCATGTGCTGGTGCCACATTTTTTTCGCCCGGGGCACCATCATCGGAGCATCGTCGGAGAGCCTAACTGACGGTATTGGGGGTTCCGACGATTGGAGAGGTCGGGGGGTGTGCACACATGATTTGTGATGGGTGCTGGTAGTTGGCCCTTATATTGGCCCCCTATCCCTCATCAAACCTCGAGAACTCACACCCCCTTAAAGAGCATTTGAGATTTTATAGGTTTGCTGCCAGTAGCCATTAAAGTGTCTGAAATGGGGACACTTTTTTCAAATGGTCACAAAATCTTCTCCACTTCGAGTTTTTGGCTGAATTTTTTTTTCCATGCCAAAAAAAATACAAGGACCACCTCTACCAAATTTGGGGATAAAACTCTTTCTAAAAAAGTTTTAAAAAATCTTGAACCGTAAAAAGTTTGGAAAATCGTGAAAAATAGAAAACAGATCGTCTTGCCATGAAACTTCACATGAAGGCTTAAGGGACCATTGTATGAATTTACAATCCATAAAAATGGCATTGGCATGGCAGAAATATGAAGATCTGCTTGAACCCACCTACCACTCGTTCGATCCTCGGCCTGTGCATCCTGCCTCTTTGGTCGGCTAAGCGACCACACGCTCGTTTCGTGAGTTGACTTAGGCATTCGGAGTTCATCACCAGTCTAAGCATACAGAGTTCATTCTCAATCTAAGATTGGATCGGATCGAGGGTTACGGTAGCAGTATCGGTAGCACGCAGGGGGATCGGGCCGATCCCCGACTTACGCATTCTACCTCTCCGATCGACTGAGCACCGCATGCCTATTTCATGTGTTGGCTTACTCATAGGGAGTTCATTCCATGTCTAACCCCCAGTCGGACCGAAGGTTGTGGCGGCGGGACCGGCAGTACGCAAAGGGGGACCAGGTCGATCCCCGGCTTATGCATTATGCCTCTCCGGCTGGCTCAGCACCCACACGCTCATTTCGTGGGTTGGCTTAGGCATACGGAGTTCATTCCTAGTCTAAGATCAGACCGGACCGACGGTTGTGATAGCAGGATCGATAGCACGTAGGGAGGGATCGGGCTGATCCCCGACTTGCACATTCTGCCTCTCCAGTCGGCTGAGCGCCTGCACGCTCGTTTCGTGGGTTGGATTAGGCATACGAAGTTCATTCCATGTCTAAGCCCCAGTCAGACCGAGGGTTGTGGAAACAAGACCAGTAGCAGGATCGGCAGCAGGACCAGTAGTAGGATCGACAGCACGCAGAGGGGGACCACGCTGATCCTCGATTTAGGCATACGGAGTTTATTCCATGTTTAAGCATACAGAGTTCATTCCCAGTCTAAGATCAGATCGGATTGAGGGTTGCGACAGCAAGACCAGCAGCAGGATCGACAGCATGTAGGGGGGACTGGGTCGATCCTCAGCTTGAGCATTCTACCTCTTCGATCGACTGAGAGCTCGCACGCTCGTTTCGTGGGTTGGCTTAGGCATACGAGGGTTATGGCAGCAGGACCGATAGTGGGATCGACAGCACGCAGAGGGGGACCAGGTTGATCCCCAGCTTGTGCATTATGTCAATTTGGCAAGCCTCTCCGATCGACTGAGCACCCGCACGCTCATTTCATGAGTTGCCTTAGACATATGGAGTTCATCCCCAGTCTAAGCATACGAAGTTCATTCCCAGTCTAAGATCGGATCAGACCGAGGGTTGTGGCAGCATAAAGAAGGGACCGGACCGATCTCCGGCTTGCACATTCTGCCTTTCCAGTCGACTGAGTGCCCGTACGCCCGTTTCGTGAGTTGGCTTTGGCATAGGGAGTTCATTCCATGTCTAAGCCCCAGTAGGACCGAGGGTTGAGGCAGCGGGACCGACAACACGCAGAGGGGGATCAGGCCGATCCGTAGCTTGCGCATTATGCCTCTCCGATCAGGTCAGCGGCCGAACACTTGTTTCGTGGGTTGACTTAGGCTTACGGAGTTCATTCCCAGTCTAAGATCAGACCGGACTAAGGGTTCCGATAGCAGGATCGACAGCACGCAGGGAGGGATCGGCCGGTCCCCGACTTACGCATTCTACCTCTCCAGTCGGCTGAGCACCCGCGCACTCATTTCATGGGCTGGCTTAGGCATACGAGTTCATTCCATATCTAAACATACGGAGTTCATTCCCAGTTTAAGATCAGACCAGACCAATGGTTACGGTAGCAGGACCAGCAGAAGGATCTGCAGCATGCAGGGGGGACCGGGCCAATCCCCGGCTTGTGCATTCTGCCTCTCCGACTGACTGAGCACTTGCATGCTCATTTTGTGGGTTGACTTAGGCATACGGAGTTCATCCCCAGTCTAAGCATACGGAGTTCATTCCTAGTCTAAGATTGAACCAGATCAAGGGTTGCGGCAGCAGGATCAAAAGCACGTACGATGGATTGGACCAATCCTCGGCTTGCGCATTCTACCTCTCCGACCGGCTGAGCACCCGCACGCCCATTTCGTGGGTTGGCTTAGGCATAGGGAGTTCATTCCATGTCTAAGCCCCAGTCGGACTGAGGGTTGTGGTAGCAAGATCGGCAGCACGTAGAAGGGGACCGGGCCAATCCATGGCTTGCGCATTCTGCCTCTCCGGTCGACTGAATGCCCGCACGCTCGTTTCATGGCTTGGCTTAGGCATACGGAGTTCATTCCATGTCTAAGCATACAGAGTTGATTCCTAGTCTAAGATTGGACCGGACTGAGGGTTTCGACAGTAGGACCAGTAGCAGGATTGGCAGCATGTAGGGGGGACCGAGCCAATCCCCGACTTGCGCATTCTGCCTCTTCGGCTGGCTGAGCGCCCGCACGCTCATTTGATGGGTTGGCTTAGGCATACAAAGTTCATTCCATGTTTAAGCCCTAGCCAGATCGAGGGTTGTGGCAGCGGGATCGGCAACATGCAGAGAGGGATCGGGCTGATCCCCGGCTTACGCATTAAGACTCTCCGGCCGGCTGAGTGCTCGCACGTTCGTTTCATGGGTTGACTTAGGCATACGGAATTCATCCCCAGTCTAAGCATACAGAGTTCATTCCCAGTCTAAGATCAGACCAGATCGAGGGTTACGATAGTAGGATCGACAGCATGTAGGGGGGATCGGGTCGATCCCCGACTTACGCATTCTGCCTTTTTGGCCGGCTGAGCGCCCAAACGCTCGTTTTGTGGGTTGGCTTAGGCATAGGGAGTTTATTCCATGTCTAAGCCCCAGTCAGACCGAGGGTTATGGCTGTGGGATCGGTAGCAAGTAGAAGGGGATCAGGTCGATCCTCAGCTTACGCATTACGCCTCTCTGGCTGGCTTAGCGCCCGCACGCTCATTTCATAGGTTGACTTAGGCATGCGGAGCTCATTCTCAGTCTATGATCAGATTGGATTGAGGGTTACAGTAGCAGGATCGACAGCATGTAGGAGGGGATCGGGCTAATCCCTGGCTTACGCATTCTGCCTCTCCGGCCGGCTGAGCGCCCGCACCATCGTTTCATGGGTTGGCTTAGGCATACGAAGTTCATTCCATTTCTAAGCTCCAGTCAGACCGAAGGTTGTGGTAGTAGGACTGGCAGCGGGATCGACAGTACATAGAGGGGGACCAGGCTGATCCCCGACTTAGGCATATGGAGTTCATTCCATGTCTAAGCATACGGAGTTCATTCCCAATCTAAGATCAAACTGGATTGAGGGTTGCAGTAACAGCACCAGTAGCAGTATGACAGCACGTAGGGGGACCAAGTCGATCCCTGGCTTGTAGATTCTGCCTCTCCGGTTGGTTGAGCGCCCGTACGCTCATTTCGTGGGTTTGCTTTGGCATACGGAGTTCATTCGATGTCTAAGCCCTAGTCGGACCGAAGGTTGTGGTAGTAGGACCGACAGCAGCATCGACAGCATGCAGAGAGGATCAGGCTGATCCTCAGCTTACGTATTATGCCTCTCTAGTAGATTGGGCACCCGTACGCTCGTTTAGTGGGTTGACTTAGGCATACGGAGTTCATCCCCAGTCTAAGCATACGGAGTTCATTCCCAGTCTAAGATCAGACCAGATCGAGGGTTGTCGCAGCAGGATTGACAGCACGTAAGGGGGACTGGGTCGATCTTCGGCTTGCCCATTCTGCCTCTCCAGTCGGCTGAACGCCCGTACGCGTATTTCGTTGGTTGGCTTAGGCATAGGGACTTCATTCCATGTCTAAGCCCAGTCGAACCGAGGGTTGTGGCAGCAGGACTGGCAGCAGGCAGAGGGGGACCAAGCCAATTCTCGACTTGCGCATTATGACTCTCTGACCTGCTCAGCGTCCGGATGCTCGTTTCATGGGTTGACTTAGGCATACGGAGTTCATTCTCAGTCTAAGATCGGATCGAACTGAGGATTGCGGTAGCAGGACCAGCAGCAGGATCGGTAGCACTTAGGGGGGATCGAGCCGATCCTCAACTTATGCATTTTGCCTCTCCGACCGGCCTTTCCGGCCAGCTAAGCGTCCGCACGCTTGTTTGATGGGTTCATTTAGGCATACGGAGTTCATCCCCAATCTAAGCATATGGAGCTCATTCCCAGTCTAAGATAAGATCAAATCGAGGGTTGCGGCAGTAGGATCGGCAGCACATAGGGGGGACCAGGCCGATCCCCAGCTTGCGCATTCTGCCTCTCCGGTCGGCTGAGTGCCCGCACGCCCATTTCATGGGTTGGCTTAGGCATAGGAAGTTTATTCCATCTCTAAGGCCCAGCCAGATTGAGGGTTGTGGTAGCGGGACCGGCAACACGCAGAGGGGGATCGGGTCGATCCCCAGCTTGCGCATTCTACCTCTCCAGTCGCCTAGGCGCCCGTATGCTCGTTTCATGGGTTGGCTTAGGCATACGGAGTTCATTCCATGTCTAAGCAAACGGAGTTCATTCCCAGTCTAAGAGTTTGAGCCACGGTACACATGCTAGGCTCGGGCATGTGCTGGTGCCACATTTTTTTTGCCTGGGGCACCATCGTCGAGGCATCATCGGAGAGCCTAACAGGCGGCATTGGGGGTTCTGGCGATTGGGGGTCCGGGGGGTGTGCACACATGATGTACGATGGGTGCTGGTACTTGGCCCTTATATTGGCCCCCTATCCCTCATCAAACCTTGAGAACTCACACCCCCTTAAAGAGCATTTGAGATTTTATAGGTTTGCTGCTAGTAGCCATTAAAGTTTTTGAAATGGGGACACTTTTTTCAAATAGTCACAAAATCTTCTCTACTTTGAGTTTTCAGCTGAATTTTTTTATGCATGCCAAAAAAAATACAAGGATCACCTCTACCAAATTTGGGGACAAAACTCTTTCTAAACAAATTTAAAAAAATCTCAAACCGTAAAAAGTTTTGAAAATTATGAAAAATAGAAAACGGGTTGTCTTGCCACGAAACTTCACATGAAGGCGTAGGGGACAATTTTGTGAATTTACAAGCCATAAAAATGGCATTAGCATGACAGAAATATGAAGATGTGCTTGAACCCACCTACCACCCGTTCGATCCCCGACTTGTGCATCCTGCCTCTCTGGTCGGCTGAGCATCCACACGCTCGTTTCATGGGTTGACTTAGGCGTACGGAGTTCATTCCCAATCTAAGATCGGATCAGACCTAGGGTTGTGGCAGCAGGACCAGCAGCAGGATCGACAGCATGCAGGGGGGACCGAGTCGATCCCTGACTTGTGCATTCTGCCTCTTCGGCCGACTGAGGGCCCGCACGCTCATTTTATGGATTGGCTTAGGCATACAGAGTTCATTCCATGTCTAAGCCCCAGCCGAACTGAGGTTTACGACAGCAGGACCGGCAGCGGGATTGACAGCACGCAGAGGGGGACCAAGCTGATCCTCGACTTACGCATTATGCGTCTTCGACTCCTCTCCAGCCGGTTGAGCATCCGCACGCTCATTTCATGGGTTGAGTTAGGCATACAGAGTTCATCCCTAGTCTAAGCATACGGAGTTCATTCCCAATCTAAGATCAGACCGAATCGAGGGTTACGGCAGCAGGATCGATAGCACGTAGGGGGGACCGGGTCGATCCCCGACTTGCGTATTCTGCCTCTCTAGCCAGCTGAGTGCCCGCACACCCGTTTCGTGGGTTGGCTTAGGTATTAGGAGTTGTTTCCATGTCTAAGCTCCAACCGGACCGAGGGTTGTGGCAGCGGGACCGATAGCACGCAGAGGGGGATCGAGCCGATCCCTGGCTTACGCATTATGCCTCTCCTACCGGCTCAGCGCCTGTACGCTTGATTCGTGGGTTGACTTAGGCATATGAAGTTCATTCCCAATCTAAGATCGGATGGACCGAGGGTTACGACAATAGGATCGATAGTATGCAGGAGAGACTGGTCTGATCCCCAGCTTGCGCATTCTGGCTCTCCGACCTGCTGAGCGCACGCACCCTCGTTTCGTGGGTTGGCTTAGTCATACGGAGTTCATTCCATGTCTAAGCATACGGAGTTCATTCCCCATCTAAGATCGGATCGGACCGAGGGTTGCAATAGCAGGACCAACAGCAGGATTGGCAGCACGTCGGGGGGGATCGGGCTGATCCCCAACTTGCACATTCTACCTCTCCGGTAGGCTGAGTGCCCGCACGCTCGTTTCATGGGTTGGCTTAGGAATACGGAGTTCATTCCATGTCTAAACCCCAGCTGGATCGAGGGTTGTGACAGCAGGACCGACAGCGGGATCGACAGTAAGAAGAGGGGGATCGGGCTGATCCCCGGATTACGCATTATGCCTCTCCGACCGGCTGAGCACCTGCACTTTCTTTTCATTAGTTGACTTAGGCATACGGAGTTCATCCTCAGTCTAAGCATACGGAGTTCATTCCTAGTCTAAGATCGGACCGGACTGAGGGTTGCGGCAACAGGATCGATAGCACGCAGGGGTGACCAGGCCGATCCCCAGCTTGGGCATTCTGCCTCTTCGATTGACTGAGTGCCCGCACGCCCATTTCGTGGGTTGGCTTAGGCATAGGGAGTTCATTCCATGTCTAAGCCTCAGCCAGATTGAGAGTTATGGCAACGGGATTGGCAGCACATAGAGGGGGATCAGGTCGATCCCTGGCTTACGCATTATGCCTCTTCGGTCGGCTCAGCGTCTGAACGCTCGTTTCGTGGGTTGACTTAGGCATACGAAATTCATTCCCAGTCTAAGATCAGA
Source organism: Durio zibethinus (assembly GCF_047325235.1). Lineage (NCBI taxonomy): Eukaryota > Viridiplantae > Streptophyta > Magnoliopsida > Malvales > Malvaceae > Durio > Durio zibethinus. The sequence continues at coordinate 22,712,856 of NC_143181.1, forward strand.
CTGAAACGAGGGTTGCGGCAGCAGGATCGACGCCATGCAGGGGGGGACCGAGTCGGTCCCCGACTTGCACATTCTGCCTCTCCGATCGATTGAGCGCCCGGACGCTCATTTCATGGGTTGGCTTAGGCATACGGAGTCCATTCCATGTCTAAGCATATGGAGTTCATTCCCAGTCTAAGATCGGACCGGATAGAGGGTTGCGGTAGCAGGACCAGTAGTAGGATTGGCAGCATGCAGGGGGGACAGGGCCTATCCCCGGCTTACACGTTCTGCCTCTTCGGCCGGCCTCTCCGGCCGACTGAGTGCCCGTACGTTTGTTTCGTGGGTTGACCTAGGCATACGCAGTTCATCCCCAGTCTACGCATACGGAGTTCATTCCCAGTCTAAGATCTAATTGGATCGAGGGTTGCGGCAGCAAGATCGGCAGCACATAGGGGGGATCGAGCTGATCCCCGGCTTGCGCATTCTGCCTCTCCGGCCGGCAAAGCGCCCGTACACCCGTTTCGTGGGTTGGCTTAGGCATAGGGAGTTCATTCCATGTCTAAGCCCCAGGTGGACTGAGGGTTGTGGTAGCGGGATTGGCAGCACGCAGAGGGGGACCAGGCTGATCCCCGGCTTGTGCATTTTGCCTCTCCGGCCGGCTGAGTGCCCGCACGCTCGTTCCGTGGGTTGGCTTAAGCATACAGAGTTCATTCCATGTCTAAGCGTATGGAGTTCATTCCCAGTCTAAGAATTTAAGCCATGGTGCACATGTTGGGCTCGGGCATGTGCTGGTGCTGCATTTTTTTCACCTGGGGCACCATTGTCGGAGCATCGTCGGAGAGCCTAACCGACGGGACTGAGGGTTCCGGCGTTTGGGGGGGCCGGGGGGTGTGCACACATGATGTGCGATAGGTGCTGGTACTTGGCCCTTATATTGGCCCCCTATCCCTCATCAAACCTTGAGAACTCACACCCCCTTAAAGAGCATTTGAGATTTTATAGGTTTGCTGCCAGTAGCCATTAAAGTGTCTAAAATGGGGACACTTTTTTCAAACGGGTCACAAAATCTTGTCCACTACGAGTTTTTAGCTGAATTTTTTTGTGCATGCCACCAAAAATACAAGGATCTCCTCTACCAAATTTGGGGACAAAATTCTTTCTAAAAAAAATTAAAAAAATCCTGAACCGTAAAATATTTTAAAAATCGTGAAAAATAGAAAACGAGTCGTCTTGCCATGAAACTTCACATGAAGGCGTAGGGGACCATTGTATGAATTTACAAGCCATAAAAATGGCATTGGCATGGCAGAAATATGAAGATGTGCTTGAACTCACATATTAACCGTTCGATCCCCGGCTTGCACATCCTGCCTCTTTGGTCGGCTAAACGTCTACACGCTCGTTTCATGGGTTGACTTAGGCATACGGAGTTCATCCCCAGTCTAAGCATACGGAGTTCATTCCCAGTGTAAGATCGGACTGGACCAAAGGTTGCGGCAGCAGGATCGGTAGCACGCATGGGTTGGCTTAGGCATACGGAGTCCATTCCATGTCTAAGCATACGGAGTTCATTCCCAGTCTAAGATCAGACCGGATCGAGGGTTACAGTAGTAGGACCAACAGCAGGATCGGCAGCACGTAGGGGGGACCGGGCAGATCCTCGACTTGTGCATTCTACCTCTCTGACTGGTTGAGCACCCGTACGCTCGTTTCATGGGTTGGCTTAGGCATACGGAGTTCATTCCATGTCTAAGCGCCAGCCAGATTGAGGGTTGTGGCAACAGGACCAGCTGTGGGATCGACAGCACACAGAGGGTGACCGAGCTGATCCTCGACTTGCGCATTATGCCTCTTTGGCCGACCTCTCCGGTCGACTGAGCGCCCGTATGCTCGTTTCAAGGGTTGACTTAGGCATATGGAGTTCATCCCCAGTCTAAGCATATAGAGTTTATTCATAGTCTAAGATCGGACCAGACCGAGGGTTGCGACAGCAGGATCGGTAGCACGCAGGGGGACTTGGCCGATCTCCGACTTGCGCATTATGCCTCTCTGGTCGGCTGAGCGCCCGCACGCCCATTTCGTTGGTTGGCTTAGGCATAGGGAGTTCATTCCATGTCTAAGCCCTAATCGGACCGAGGGTTGTGGCAGCGTGTCCGACAGCACGTAGAGGGGGACCGGGTCGATCCCCGACTTGCGCATTATGCCTCTCCGATCGGCTCAGTGCCCGAACACTCGTTTCATGGGTTAACTTAGGCATACGGAGTTCATTCCCTGTCTAAGATCAGACCGGACTGAGGGTTACAGTAGCAAGATCGATAGCATACAGGGGGGACCAGGCCGGTCCCCGGCTTGTGCATTCTGCCTCTCCGACGTGTTGAGCGCCCGCACGCTTGTTTCATGGGTTGGCTGAGGCATACGGAGTTTATTCCATGTCTAAGCATACGGAGTTCATTCCTAGTCTAAGATCGAACCGGACTGAGGGTTGCAGCAGTAAGATCGACAGCACACAGGGGGGGATCGAGACAATCCCCGACTTACGAATTCTGCCTCTCCATCCGACCTCTCCGGCTGACTGAGCACCCGCACGCTCGTTTCATGGGTTGACTTAGGCATACGGAGTTAATCCCCAGTCTAAGCATACAGAGTTCATTCCCAGTCTAAGATCGAACCAGATTGAGGGTTACGGCAGCAGGATCGATAGCACACAGGGGGGACCAGGCCGATCTCCAGCTTGCACATTCTGCCTCTCTGATCGGTTGAGCACCTGCACGCCCGTTTCGTGTAGCCATAGGGAGTTCATTCCATGTCTAAGCCCCAGACGGATCGAGGGTTGTGGCAGTGGGATGGCCAGCATGTAGAGGTGGACCGGCCCAATCCTCGGCTTGCGCATTCTACCTCTTCGGTCGACTGAGCGCTCGCACGCTTGTTCCATGGGTTGGCTTAGGCATACGGAGTTCATTCCATGTCTAAGCATACGGAGTTCATTCCTAATCTAAGAGTTTGAGCCACGGTGCACATGCTAGGCTTGGGCATGTGCTGGTGCCGCATTTTTTTCGCCCAGGCCACCATCATCGGAGCATCGTCGAAGAGCCTAACCGACGGCATTGGGGGTTTCAATGATTGGGGGTGCCGGGGGGTGTGTGCACATGATGTGCGATGGGTGCTGTACTTGGCCCTTATATTGGCCCCCTATCCCTTATCAAACCTCGAGAACTCACACCCCCTTAAAGAGCATTTGAGATTTTATAGGTATGCTTCCAGTAGCCATTAAAGTGTCTGAAATGGGTACACTTTTTTCAAATGATCAAAAAATCTTCTCCACTTCAAGTTTTTAGCTAAATTTTTTTGTGCACGCCAACAAAAATACAAGGATCACCTCTACCAAATTTGGGGACGAAAATCTTTCTAAAACAATTTTAAAAAATCTCAAACCGTAAAAAGCTTCAAAAATCATGAAAAATAGAAAACGGGTCGTCTTGCCATGAAACTTCACATGAAGGCTTAGGGGACCATTGTATGAATTTACAAGCTATAAAAATGGCATTGGCATGGTAAAAATATGAAGATGTGCTTGAACCCACCTATCACCCATTCGATCCTCGACTTGCACATCCTGCCTCTCTGGTCGGTTGAGCATCCGCACGCTCGTTTCATGGGTTGACTTAGGCATACAAAATTCATCCCCAGTTTAAGCATACGGAGTTCATTCCCAGTCTAAGATCGAGCAGATCGACGGTTGCGGTAGCAAGATCGATAGCAAGTAAGGGGGATTGGGCCAATCCCGGCTTGCACATTCTGCCTCTCCGGTCAGTTGAGCACCCTCACGCCCATTTCATGCACATGCTCGGCTCGAGAGTGTGCTGGTGCCACATTTTTTTCACCCAGGGCACCATTGCCGGAGCATCGTCGGAGAGCCTAACCGACGGCATTGGGGGTTTCGGTGATTGGGGGGCCGGGGGGTGTGCACACATGATGTGCGATGGGTGCTGGTACTTGGCCCTTATATTGGCCCCCTATCCCTCATCAAACCTCAAGAACTCACACCCCCTTATTGAGCATTTGAGATTTTATAGGTTTCCTGCCAGTAGCCATTAAAGTGTCTGAAATGGGGACACTTTTTTCAAACGATCACAAAATCTTCTCCACTTTGGGTTTTTAGCTGAATTTTTTTGTGCATTCCAACAAAAATACAAGGATCACCTCTACCAAATTTGGGGACAAAACTCTATCTAAAAAAGTTTTAAAAAATCCCGAACCGTAAAAAGTTTCAAAAATTGTGAAAAATAAAAAACGGGTCGTCTTGCCACGAAACTTCACATGAAGGCTTAGGGGACCATTGTATGAATTTACAAGCCATAAAAATGGCATTGGCATGGCAGAAATATGAAGATGCACTTGAACCCACCTACCACCCGTTCGATCCCTAACTTGTGCATCTTGCCTATCTAGTCGGCTAAGCACCGGCACGCTCGTTTCATGGGTTGACTTAGGCATACGAAGTTCTTCCCTAGTCTAAGCATACAGAGTTCATTTCCAGTCTAAGATTGGACCGGACCAAGGGTTGCGACAGCAGGATCAATAGCATGCAGGGGGGATCGGGCCGATCCCCAGCATGAGCATTTTGCCTCTCTGGTCGACTGAGCGCCCGTACACCCGTTTCGTGGGTTGGCTTAGGCATAGGGAGTTCATTCCATGTCTAAGCCCTAATCAGACCAAGGATTGTGGCAGCAGGACTGGCAGCACGTAGAGGGGGACCGGCCCCATCCTCGACTTGCGCATAGTGCCTCTTTGACCGACTCAGCGCCCCCACGCTGGTTTCGTGGGTTGACTTAGCCATACGGAGTTCATTCCTAGTCTAAGATCAGATTAGACTGAGGGTTGTGGCAACAGGATTGACAGCACGCAAGGGGGACCGGGCCGATTCCTAGCTTGCGCATTCTGCCTCTCCGACCAGCTGAGTGCCCGTATGCTCATTTCGTGGGTTGGCTTAGGCATATGGAGTTCATTCCATGTCTAAGCATACGAAGTTCATTCCCAGTCTAAGATCAGACCGAACAAAAGGTTGTGGTAGCAGGATCAACAGTAGGATCGACAGCACGCAGGGGGACCGGGCAGATCCCTGGCTTACGCATTCTGCCTCTTCGGTCGGCTGAGCACCTACACGCTCATTTCGTGGGTTGGCTTAGGCATACGGAGTTCATTCCATGTCTAAGCCCTAGTCAGACCAAGCGATATGGCAGTGGGACCGACAGCATGCAGAGGGGGACAGGGCCGATCGTCGGCTTCGCATTATGCCTTTTCGATCGGCTCAGCACCCGTACGCTCGTTTCGTGGGTAGACTTACGCATATGAAGTTCATTCCCAGTCTAAGATCGAACGGATTGACGATTTCGGTAGCAAGATCGACAGCACGTAGGGGGGACCAGCCTGATCTTTGACTTACGTAATCTGCCTCTCCGATCGGCTGAGTGCCCGCACGCTTGTTTTATGGGTTGGCTTAGGCATACAGAGTTCATTCCATGTCTAAGCATACGGAGTTTATTCCCAGTCTAAGATTTTGAGCCACGGTGCACATGCTGGGCTCGGGCATGTGCTGGTGCCATATTTTTTTTGCTCGGGGCACCATCGTTGGAGCATCGCCGGAAAGCCTAACTGACAGCATTAGGGGTTCCGACGATTGGGGGGGCCGGGGGGTGTGCACACATGATGTACGATGGGTGCTGGTACTTGGCCCTTATATTGGCCCCCTATCCCTCATCAAACCTTGAGAACTCACACCCCCTTAAAGAGCATTTGAGATTTTATAGGTTTGCTGCCAGTAGCCTTTAAAGTGTCTAAAATAGGGGCACTTTTTTTAAACGATCACAAAATCTTCTACACTTCGAGTTTTTAGCTGAATTTGTTTGTGCATGCCAATAAAAATACAAGGATCGCCTCTACCAAATTTGGGGAGAGAACTCTTTCTAAAAAAATTTTAAAAAATCCTTAACCGCAAAAAGTTTCAAAAATCATGAAAAATAGAAAACGAGTCGTCTTGCCACGAAACTTCACATGAAGGCTTAGGGGACCATTGTATGAATTTACAAGCCATAAAAATGGCATTGGCATGATAGAAATATGAAGATGTGCTTGAACCCACCTACCACCCATTCGATCCTCGGCTTGCGCATCCTAACTCTCTGGTCGGCTGAAGGCCCGCATGCTCGTTTCATGGGTTGACTTAGGCATACGGAGTTCATCCCCAATCTAAGCATATAGAGTTCATTCCCAGTCTAGGTTCAGACCAGACCGAGGGTTACGACAACAGGATCGGCAGCACCCAGGGGGGACTGGGTCGATCCCCGGCTTGGCATTCTGTCTCTCCGGTTGGCTGAGCACCCGCATGCTCATTTTATGGGTTGGCTTAGGCATAGGGAGCTCATTCCATGTCAAAGCCCCAGCCATACCAAGGGTTGTGGTAGCGAGACCGGCAGCACGCAGAGTGGGATCGGGCTGATCCCCGGCTTGCGCATTATGCCTCTCCGACTGGCTCAGCACCCGCACACTCGTTTTGTGGGTTGACTTAGGCATACGGAGTTCATTCCCAGTCTAAGATCAGACCAGACTGAGGGTTGCAGCAGCAGGATCGATAGCACGTAAGGGTGACCGGGCCGGTCCTCGGCTTGCATATTCTGCCTCTCCGACCAATTGAGCGCCCACACGCTTGTTTCGTGGGTTGGCTTAGGCATACGGAGTTCGTTCCATGTCTAAACATACGGAGTTCATCCCCAATATAAGATTGAATAGGATCGAGGGTTACAGCAGCAACACCAACAGCAGGATCGATAGGACACAGGGGGGGACCAGGCCGATCCCTGGCTTGTGCATTCTGCCTCTTCAGTCGGCTGAGCGCCCGCACGCTCGTTTCATGGGTTGGCTTAGGCATACGGAGTTCATTCCATGTCTAAGCCCCAGTTGGACCGAAGGTTGTGGCAGTAGGACCGACAGCAGGATTGGTAGCATGCAGAGAGGGATCGGGTTGATCCTCGACTTGCGCATTATGCCTCTCCGGCCGGCTGAGTGCCCGTACGCTTGTTTCGTGGGTTGGCTTAGGCATACGGAGTTCATTCCATGTCTAAACATACGGAGTTCGATCCCAGTCTAAGATTTTGAGCCACGGTGCACATGCTGGGCTTGGGCATGTGCTGGGGTCACATTTTTTTTGCTCGGGGCACCATTGTCGGAGCATCGTCGGAGAGCCTAACCGACGGCATTGGGGGTTCCGACGATTGGGGGGGCCGGGGGGGTGTGCTCACATGATGTGCGATGGGTGTTGGTACTTGGCCCTTATATTGGCCCCCTATCCCTCATCAAACCTTGAGAACTCACACCCCCTTAAAGAGCATTTGAGATTTTATAGGTTTGCTGCCAGTAGCCATTAAAGTGTCTGAAATGTGGACACTTTTTTCAAATGGTCACAAAATCTTCTCCACTTCGATTTTTTAGCTGAATTGTTTTGTGCATGCCAACAAAAATACAAGCATCACCTCTACCAAATTTGGGGACAAAACTCTTTCTAAAAAAATTTTAAAAAAACTCGAACTCAAAAAGTTTCAAAAATCATGAAAAATAGAAAACGGGTCGTCTTACCCCGAAACTTCACATGAAGGCTTAAGGGACCATTGTATGAATTTACAAGCAATACAAATGGCATTGCCATGGTAGAAATATGAAGATGTGCTTGAACCCACCGACCACCCGTTCGATCCCCGGCTTGCGCATCCTATCTTTCCGGTCAGCTGAGCGCCCGTACGCTCGCTCCGTGGGTTGACTTAGGCATACGGGTTCATCCCCAGTCTAAGCATATGAAGTTCATTCCCAATCTAAGATCAGACCGAACTGGACCGAGGGTTGCGGCAGCAGGATCGACAGGACGCAGGGGGAATTGGGTCGATCCTCGGCTTGCGCATTTTGCCTCTCCGACCGACTGAACGCATGTACTCTCGTTTCATGGGTTGACTTAGGCATATGGAGTTCATCCCTAGTCTAAGCATATGGAGTTCATTCCCAGTCTAAGATCGAACTGGACCGAGGGTTTCGATAGCAGGATCGACAGCATGTAGGGGGGACCGGGCCGATCACTGGCTTGTGCATTCTGCCTCTCCGACCGACTGGGAGCCCGCACACCCGTTCCGTGGGTTGGCTTAGGCATAGGGAGTTCATTGCATGTCTAAGCCCCAACCAGACCGAGGGTTACGGCAGCAAGATCGACAGCATGCAGGGTAGACCGACCTGATCCCTGACTTTCGCATTCTGCCTCTCCGACCGGTTGAGCACCCGCACGCTCATTTCGTGGGTTGACTTAGGCATACGGAGTTCATCCCCAGTCTAAGCATACGGAGTTCATTCCCAGTCTAAGATCAAATTGGACCGAGGGTTACGGCAGCAGGATTGATAGCACACAGGAGGGGTTGCGCATTCTACCTCTCTGGCCAGCTGGGCACCCACATGGTCATTTCGTGGGTTGGCTTAGGCATACGAAGTTCATTCCTTGTCTAAGCATATGGAGTTCATTCCCAGTCTAAGATCAGACCAGACCGAGGGTTGCGGCAGTAGGACTAGCAGCAGGATCGACAGCACGCAAGGGGGACCAGGTCGATCCCCGACTTACGCATTCTACCTCTCCGACCGACTGAGCGCTCGCATGCTTGTTTCATGGGTTCACTTAAGCATACGGAGTTCATCCCCAGTCTAAGTATACGGAGTTCATTCCAAGTCTAAGATCGGATCGGACCAAGGGTTACGATAATAGGATCGATAGTACGTAGAGGTAGACCGGGCTTATCCCTAGCTTACGCAATATGCCTCTTCTGTCGGCCTTTTCGGTCAGCTGAGCACCCGCATGCTCATTTCGTGGGTTAACTTAGGCATACAGAGTTCATCCCTAGTCTAACCATATGGAGTTCATTCTCATTCTAAGATCAGACCGTACCGAAGGTTGCGACAGTAAGATCGTAGCACACAGGGAGGACCGGGTCGATCCCCGTCTTGCGCATTCTGCCTCTCCGATCAGTTGAGCACCCACACGCCCATTTAGTGGGTTGGCTTAGGCATAGGTGTTCATTTCATGTCTAAGCACCAGCCAAACTGAAGGTTGTGGCAGCGAGACCGGCAGCACGCAGAAGGGGATCAGGCCTATCCCCGGCTTACGCATTATTCCTCTTTGGTCGGCTCAGCACCCGTACGCTCGTTTTGTGGGTTGACTTAGGCATACAGAGTTCATTCCTAGTCTAAGATCAGCAGCATGACCAGCATGACCAGCATGACCAGCATGACCAGCAGTAGGATCACCAGCACACAGGGGGGACCTGGTCGATCCCCGGCCTGCGCATTCTGCCTCTCCGACCGGCTGAGCACCCGCACGCTCGTTTCATGGGTTGGCTTAGGCATACGGAGTTCATTCCATGTCTAAGCCCCAGCCAGACTGAGGGTTGTGGTAGCAGGACCGGCAGTGAGAACGACAGCTCACAGAGGGGGATCGGGCTGATCTTCGGCTTGTGCATTATGCCTCTTTAGTCGGTTGAGTGCCCGCACATTCATTTCATGGGTTGACTTAGGCATACGAAGTTCATCCCCAGTCTAAGCATATGGAGTTCATTCTCAGTCTAAGATCGGACCGGACCGATGGTTGCGGCAGCAGGATCGACAGCATGCAGAAGGAATCGAATCGATCCCCGACTTACGCATTCTGCCTCTCCGGCCGGCTGAGCGCCTGTACGCTCATTTCGTGGGTTGCTTGAGGCATACGGAGTTCATTCCATATCTAAGCATACGAAGTTTCTTCCCAGTCTAAGATTGGACCGGACCGAGGGTTGCAACAGCAAGACCAACAGTAGGATCAACAGCACGCAGAAGGGATCGGGTCGATCCTTAGCTTACGCATTCTACCTCTCCGGTCGACTGAGCACCCGCACGCTCATTTTGTGGGTTGGCTTAGGTATACGGAATTCATTCCATGTCTAAGCCCCAGTCGGACCGAGGGTTATGGCAGCAGGACTGGTAGCGAGAACGGCAGCACGCAGAGGGGGACTAGGCTGATCCTCGGCTTGTGTATTATGCCTCTCTGGCCGGTTGAGCACTCGCACATTCATTTCGTGGGTTGACTTAGGCATACGGAGTTCATCCCCAGTCTAAGCATATAGAGTTCATTCCCAGTCTAAGATCAGACCGAACCGAGGGTTGCGGCAGTAGGATCGACAACACACAGGGGGGATCGGATCGATCCCCGTCTTGTGCATTTTGCCTCTTCGGCCGACTGAGTGCCCGCACGCTCGTTTCGTGGGTTGGCTTAGGCATACGGAGTTCATTCCATGTCTAAGCATATGGAACTCATTCCAAGTCTAAGATCAGACCGGACCGAGGGTTGTGGTAGCAGGACCAGCAACAGGATCGGCAGCACGTAGGGGGGATCGGATCGATCCCCGGCTTGCAGATTCTGCCTCTCTGATCTACTGAGCGCACGCACGCTCATTTCATGGGTTGACTTAGGCATACGGAGTTCATCCCTAGTCTAAGCATACAGAGTTCATTCCCAATCTAAGATCGAATTGGACCGAGGGTTGCGGCAGCAGGATTGGCAGCATGCAGGGGGACCGGGTCGATCCTCGGCTTGCGTATTTTGCCTCTCCGATCGACTGAGAGCCCACATGCCTGTTTCGTGGGTTGGCTTAGGCATAGAGAGTTCATTCTATGTCTAAGCCCCAGCCGGACCAAGGGTTGCGGCAGTAGGATCGACAGCATGCAGGGCCGATCGGGCCGATCCCCGACTTCCACATTCTGCCTCTACGATCGATTCAGCACCCGCACGGTCGTTTCGTGGGCTGACTTAAACATATGGAGTTCATCCCCAATCTAAGCATACGGAGTTCATTCCCAGTCTAAGATCGGACCGGATCGAGGGTTGCGACAGCAGGATCGACAGCACACAGAAGAGGATCGAGCCGGTCCCCGGCTTGCGCATTCTACCTCTCTGGCTGGCTGAGCGCCCGTACGATCGTTTCATGGTTGGCGTAGGCATACGGAGTTCATTCCATGTCTAAAAATACAGAGTTCATTCCATGTCTAAGCATACGGAGTTCATTCCATGTCTAAGATCAGACCAGACCGAGGGTTACGACAACAAGGCCAGCAGCAAGATTGGCAGCACGCAGGGAGGGATCGGGTCGATCCCTGACTTGCGCATTCTACCTCTCCAGCTGGCCTCTCCGGTCGGTTGAGCACCCGTACGCTCATTTCGTGGGTTGACTTAGGCATACGGAGTTCATCCCCAGTCTAAGCATATGGAGTTCATTCCTAGTCTAAGATCAGACCGGACCAGGGGTTGCGATAGCAGGATCGGTAGCACACAGAGGTGGACCAGACTTATCCCCAGCTTGCGCATTATGCCTCTCCGGTCGGCCTCTCTGATCGGCTGAGTACCAGCATGCTCATTTCATGGGTTGACTTAAGCATATGAAGTTCGTCCCCAGTCTAACCATACGGAACTCATTCCCATTCTAAGATCGGACCGTACGGAGGATTGTGACAGTAGGATCGACAGCACGCAGGGGGGACCGGGTCGATCCCCAGCTTACGCATTCTGCCTCTCCGGCTGGTTGAGCACCCGCACGCCCATTTCGTGGGTTGGCTTAGGCATAGGGAGTTCATTTCATGTCTAAGCCCCAGTCGGATTGAGGGTTGTGGCAGCGGGACCGACAGCACACAGAGGGGGATCGGACCTATCCCCGGCTTACGCATTATTCCTTTTCGGTCGACTTAGCACCAGCACGCTCATTTCATGGGTTCACTTAGGCATATGGAGTTCATTCCCAGGCTAAGATCAGATCGGACTGAGGGTTGCAGTAGCAGGACCAGTAGTAGGATCGACAACACGCAGGGGGGGACTGAATCGATCCCCGACTTGCGTAATCTGCCTCTCTGGTCGGCTGAGCTCCCACACACTCGTTTCATGGGTTGGCTTAGGCATACGGAGTTCATTCCATGTCTAAGCCCCAGTCGGACCGAGGGTTGTGGCAGCAAAAATGACAGCGAGAACGATAGCATGCAGAGGGGGATCGGGCTGATCCTCGACTTGCGCATTATGCCTCTCTGGCCGATTGAGCGCCCGCACATTCATTTTATGGGTTGACTTAGGCATACGGAGTTCATCCCCAGTCTAAGCATACGGAGTTCATCCCCAGTCTAAGCATACGAAGTTCATTCCCAGTCTAAGATCAGATTAGACCAAGGGTTACGACAGTAGGATCGACAGCACGTAGGGGGGATCGGACCGATCCTCGACTTGCGCATTCTACCTCTCCGGCCGGCTGAGCGCCCGCACGCTCGATTCGTGGGTTGGCTTAGGCATATGGAGTTCATTCCATGTCTAAGCATACGAAGTTCATTCCCAGTCTAAGATCAAACTTCACATGTTTAAGCATGTGGGCTCTACCAAATTTGGTGACAAAACTCTTTCTAAAAAAATTTTAAAAAATCCCGAACCGTAAAAAGTTTTGAAAATTGTGAAAATTAGAAAATGCTTCGTCTTGCCATGAAACTTCACATGAAGGCATATGGGACCATTGTATGAATTTACAAGCCATAAAAATGGCATTGGCATGGCAAAAATATGAAGATGTGCTTGAACCCACCTACCACCCGTTCGATCCTCGGCTTGCAAATCCTGCCTCTCTGATCGACTGAGTGTCTACACGCTCGTTTCGTGGGTTGACTTAGGCATACGGAGATCATCCCTAGTCTAAGCATACGAAGTTCATTCCCAATTTAAGGCCAGATCAGACCGAGGGTTACGACAGTAGGAGCCACAGCACGTAGCGGGGACCGAGCCGATCCCTGGCTTGCGCATTCTGCTTCTCCGATCGGCTGAGCACCCGCACACCCGTTTCATGGGTTGGCCTAGGCATAGGGAGTTCATTCCATGTCTAAGCCCCAACCGGACAGAGGGTTGTGGCAGCGGGATAGATAGCACGTAAAGGGGGATCAAGCCGATTCTCGGCTTACGCATTATGCCTCTCCAGCTAGTTCAGCGCCCACACGTTCATTTCGTGGGTTGACTTAGGCATACGAAGTTCATTCCCAGTCTAACATCAGATCGAACCAAGGGTTGTGGTAGCAGGATCGACAGCACACAGGGAGGGACTAGGTCAGTCCCCGGCTTGCGCATTCTACCTCTCCGGTTGGCTGAGTGCCTGCACGCTTATTTCGTGGGTTGGCTTAGGCATACGGAGTTCATTCCATGTCTAAGCATACGAAGTTCATTCCCAGTCTAAGATTGGACTGGACTGAGGGTTGTGGTAGCAGGACCAACAGCAGGATTGACAGGATGAAGGGGTGACCGGGCCGATCCTCGGCTTATGCATTCTACCTCTCTGGCCGACTGAGCACCCACACACTCGTTTCCTGGGTTGGCTTAAGCATACAGAGTTCATTCCATGTCTAAGCCCTAGCCAGATCGAGGGTTATGGTAGCAGAACCAGCAGCAGGATCGATAGCACTCAGATGGGGATCGGGCTGACCCTCGACTTGCGTATTATGCCTCTCCGGTCGACCTCTCCAGCCGGCTGAGTGCCCACATGCTCGTTTTGTGGGTTGACTTAGGCATACGGAGTTCATCCCCAGTCTAAGCATACGGAGTTCATTCCCAGTCTAAGATCGGATCGGACAGAGGGTTGCAGCAGTAGGATCGACAGCACACAGAGGGATCAGGCTGATCCCCGGCTTGCGCATTCTACCTCTCCGACCGACTGAGCTCCCAAACGCCCATTTCGTGGGTTGACTTAGGCATAGGGAGTTCATTCCAAGTCTAAACCCCAGTCGGACCGAGGGTTGTGGCAGCGGTAGTGACAGCACGCAGAGGGGGATCGAGCCGATCCCCGGTTTATGCATTATGTCTCTCCGGTCGGCTCAGTGCCTGAACGTTCATTTTATGGGTTGACTTAGGCATACGGAGTTCATTCCTAGTCTAAGATCAGACTGGACCGAGGGTTACGGCAGTAGGATCGATAGCATGCAGGGGGTGACCGGGCCAGTCCTCGACTTGCTCATTTTTCCTCTCCGATCGACTGAGCGCCCGCATGCTCGTTTCATGGGTTGGCTTAGGCATACGGAGTTCATTCCATGTCTAAGCATACAGAGTTCATTCCCAGTCTAAGATCGGATCGGACCAAGGGTTGCGACAGTAGGACCAGCAGCAGGATCGACAGCACGTAGGGGGGATCTGGTTGATCCCTGACTTGCGCATTATGCCTCTCCGATCGGCTTCTTCGGCCGGTTAAGTGCCCACATGTTCATTTCATGGGTTGACTTAGGCATACAGAGTTCATCCCCAGTCTAAGCATACGGAGTTCATTCCCAGTCTAAGATCAGACCAGATAGAGGGTTACAACAGCAGGATCGACAGCATGCAGGGGGATCGAGCTGATCCCCAGCTTGCGCATTCTACCTCTCCGACCGGCTGAGCTCCCACACGCCCATTTTATGGGTTGGCCTAGGAATAGGGAGTTCATTCCATCTCTAAACCCCAGCTGAACAAAGGGTTGTGGTAGCGGGATAGGTAGCACGTAGAAGGGGATCGGGTCGATTCTCAACTTGCGCATTATGCCTCTCCGGCCGGCTCAGCGCCTGCACGTTCATTTCATGGGTTGACTTAGGCATATGGAGTTCATTCCCAGTCTAACATCGGATCGAACTGAGGGTTGCGATAGCAGGATCGATAGCACGCAGGGAGGGATCGGGTCAGTCCTCGGCTTGTGCATTCTACCTCTCTGGCTGGCTGAGCGCCTGCACGCTCGTTTCTTGGGTTGGCTTAGGCATACTAAGTTCATTCCATGTCTAAGCATACGGAGTTCATTCTCAGTCTAAGATCAGACCGGACCGAAGGTTGCGACAGCAGGGCCAGTAGCAGGATCGACAGCACGCAGGGGGAGATCGAGTTGATCCCTGGCTTGCACATTCTGCCTCTCCGATCGGCTGGGCGCCCGTACGCTCATTTTATGGGTTGACTTAAGCATACGGAGTTCATCCTTAGTCTAAGCATACGGGCTTCATTCCCAGTCTAAGATCGAACCGAATCGAGGGTTACAGTAGCAAGATTGACAGCACGCAAGGGGGATCGGGTCGATCCTTGGCTTACGTATTCTGCCTCTCCGATCAGTTGAGCGCCCGCACTCCCATTTTGTGGGTTGGCTTAGGCATAGAAGTTCATTCCATGTCTAAGCCCCAGTCGGACTGAGGGTTATGGCAGCGGGATCGATAGTATGTAGAGGGGGACCGGGCCGATCCTTGGCCTGCGCATTATACCTCTCCAGTTGGCTCAGCGCCCGAACGCTCGTTTCGTGGGTTGACTTAGGCATACGGAGTTCATTCCCAGTCTAAGATCAGACCGAACCGAGGCTTGCGATAGCGAGATCGACAACACGTAGGGAGGGATCGAGCCAGTCCCCAGCTTACGCATTCTGCCTCTCCTATCGGGTAAGCACCCATACACTCGTTTTGTGGGTTGGCTTAGGCATACGGAGTTCATTCCATGTCTAAGCCCCAGTCGGACCGAGGGTTGTGGCAGCAGGATCGGCAGCACGTAGAGAGGGATTGGGCTGATCCGCGGCTTGCGCATTATGCCTCTCTGATCAGCCTCTCCGATCGACTGATCACACGCACGCTCGTTTCATGGGTTGACTTAGGCATACGGAGTTTATCCCCAGTCTAAGCTTACGGAGTTCATTCCCAGTCTAAGATCAAACCAGATCGAGGGTTGCGATAGCAAGATCAGCAGCATGCAGGGGGTACCGAGCTGATCCCCGGATTACGCATTATGCCTCTCTGGCCGGTTGAGCACCCGCACACCCGTTTCATGGGTTGGCTTAGGCATAGGGAGTTCATTCCATGTCTAAGCCCCATCCGGACCGAGGGTTGTGGCAGTGGGACCGACAGCACGTAGAGAGGGATCGGGTCCATCCCCGGCTTGCGCATTATGCCTCTCCGGTGGGTCAGCACCCGAACGCTCATTTCATGGGATGACTTAGGCATACGGAGTTCATTCCCAGTCTAAGATCAGATTGGATCGAGGGTTGCAGCAGTAGGATCGACAGCACGCAGGGGGGACCGAGTCGATCCGCAGCTTTTGCATTCTGCCTCTCCGGCCAGCTGAGCGGTCGTACGCTCGTTTTGTGGTTTACTTAGGCATACGGAGTTCATCCCCAGCCTAAGCATACGGAGTTCATTCCCAGTCTAAGATCTAACCAAATCGAGGGTTACGGTAGTAGGATCGACAACACGTCGGAGGGATCGAGCCGATCCCTGGCTTGCGCATTCTGCCTTTTTGGTCGGATGAGCGCCCGTACACCCATTTCGTGGGTTGGCTTAGGCATAAGGAGTTCATTCCATGTCTAAGCCCCAGTCGGACCGAGGGTTGTGGCATCGGGACCGACAGCACGCAGAGGGGGAGCAAGCCGATCCCCGGCTTGTGCATTCTGCCTCTCTGGCCGGCTTGTGCTGGTGCTGTATTTTTTTCACCCGAGAAACCATCACTGGAGAGCCTAACCGGAGGCATTGGGGGTTCTGGCGATTGGGGGGGCCAGGGGCTATGCGCACATGATGTGTGATGGGTGCTAGTACTTGTGTCATGGGCTCCGACCATAGACTTAGAAACTATGCGGCCTTAGGCTTGGAATCTCCTGCTTTATGCCTAAGTCAACCTAAAACACAAGCGTACGGGCACTAGAACAACGGGAAGGGATGATTATGCAAGTTAAAGAGAAACAGGATAAGAAGGCAGAATTCTGGAAATGCTCTTGTATTCACTGAAACGGAAGTGTTTGATGGTGTACAAATGAGGGAGGAGCAACCCTCTATTTACAGTTGAGGCTCCAGCTTACACTTAATGGCAGTATCCCTATAATAAAGGCTAAAATCATGGGATTATATAGATTACAATCAATCAGGATGCTAACTCCTGATTTTCAGGGTCAAGCAAATCTACCAAGATGCTGCTGCTGATCCTGCCTGCTTCCAAAAGCTTCCCTTGCGTGTCCAGCACCTTAGGCCCTTCTGGATGCGGTGCGAGCAGCTTGTATGCTAGGCCTTGGTCTCACGGGCTGGCCTGCAAGTTGGGCGGGCATTCTGAACTCGTTTGCTAGGCTTTACGCATAGATACCCGCCAGCACATCTGGTCTGCGGGCCTCAACCTCTAGCTCACCTGTTGTTGCGCCTGATGTGCCTGGCATGCCCACCCAGGGTGTGACATTCTCCCCCACTTGATTGCACAACACCCTTGTTGCATCTTCTGCATGGTACTGCCTGATCTGGTCCCCGAACTACCATAAGTCATTTGCTAGTTCCCAGCTCACCTCACTATCTGGAAGTCCCTTCCAGCGCACCAAGTACTCTTGTCTTGGCTGATAGTTCTTCTGTCTCACCTCCTGGTCAACTATGACACTATGGACCTCCTTCTCATATGAGGCCCTTTCCCAATGGCGTATGCTTTGACTCTACCCATCCTGGATCTCCCTCATTCTCATGGAATGGCTTGAGCATGCTCACATGGAACACTAGGTGTACCCTCAGCTTGGGTGGCATATCCAGCTTGTAGGCAACCTTGCCTACTCTCTTGACTACTCGAAAAGGTCCCTCATACCTCCGGACTAGGCCTTTGTGTAGCCCTCTATGGCGCACAATGGGATGCAGTTTCACCAACACCAAGTTTCCAACCTGGAACTGCACGTCCCGCCTATTCTGGTCTGCCCACTTCTTCGACCTCTTGGCCGCCTTGTGTAGACAAACTCTGGCCAAGTCAATTTGCTCCTGCCATGCCTTGGCAAACTTGTATGCTGCTGGATTTGGCCCTGTATAACCTGCAACAATCGAACCGGGTGTTAGTGGTTGTTGCCCTGTCACAACCTCAAATGGGCTCTGGTTTGTTGCCTCGCTCCTTTGCAAGTTGTAGGAAAACTACGCAATATCTAGCAGCTTTGGCCAGTCCCTTTGTATGGCACTCACATAGTGCCTGAAGTAGACCTCCAATAGTCCATTCACTCATTCTGTCTACCCATCGGTTTGTGGATGCATGCTGGTGGAAAAGTTCAAGTCTGACCCCAATAGCTTGAACAACTTAGTCCAGAACCTACTCGTGAAATGCCCGTCTTGATCACTAACAATGGTCCTCGGCACTCCCTAGTGCTTAACCATGTTCTTCAGGAATAATTGAGCTGCCTCCTCAGCTGGGCACTCCTTGGTTGCTGGAATGAAGATTCCATACTTGGAAAACCTGTCCACCACTACCATGATGCTTCCAAACCCTTCTACTTTGGGTAGATCGACTATAAAGTCCAGAGAAACACGATCGCTCTGGCATCGATAATGGCTCTAAAAGACCGCCTGGTTTCTTGAGCTCCACCTTGTCCTGTTGGCACACAAGACAAGTCTTCACATAGGCCTCCATATCGTCCCTCATGTGTGGTAAATAGTACCGATCCTCGATCAACACCAAGGTACGGCTCACTCTGGGGTGTCCAGGCCACCTTGAATCATGGCATTCTTGCAAAACTTCCTTGCGAAGCTTTCCGTGCTACGGCACAAATAGTCTACTTCCCCTGGTGTACAGCAAGCCATCCTGTAACCAAAACCACCTAGTCTTACCTTGTTGGGTGTACTCCATCAAAGCCTTGGCTGTAGGATCATGAGCAAGTCCCTCCTTGATGCGCGGCACCAGTGACCCCTCTGGTTGGCTAATGGCAGCAAGGTTAGCCTTCCTGCTCAGGGCGTCTACCACTAGGTTCACCCGCCCTGGCTTGTACTCCATCTGGAAATCAAATTCTGTAAGAAAATCTTGCCATCTCGCCTGTTTAAGGGACAACTTCTTCTACGTTTGGAAGTAGCTGGTCGCCACATTGTCCATCCTAACCATGAACCTCGACCCCAACAGGTAATGGCGCCAAGTGTACAAGCAGTGCACCACTACAGTCATCTCCTTCTCTTGGACCGTGTACTTACGCTCACTCTCGTTCAGTCTCCTATTCTCGAACACGACTGGACATCCCTCCTGCATCAACACACCCCCTATGGCAAAGTCTGATGCATTCGTATGCACCTCATACGGCTTGGCATGGTCTGGTAAGGCTAAGACTGGCTCCTCGGTCACAGTCCGCTTCAACCTATCAAAGGCTTCCTGGCACCCTGTGCTCCACTCCCATGCTTTCCTTTTCTTGAGCAAGTCAGTCAATGGCGTGGCTATTGCTGAGTGACCTTTGATGAAGTGCCTATAGTAGTTGACCAGCCCAAGGAACGATCTCAACTCAGTGACCTTGGCTGGCGGTTGCCACTCCAGGATGGCGTGTATCTTGCCTTCATCCATGCGTATCCTGTCACCTCCCATTATGTGGCCAAGGAACGGGATCTCTGCTGGGCGAATGAGCACTTCTCACTCTTGACAAACAGCTTGTGCACTCGCAACACCTCGAACACCTATCTCAAGTGGTCTACATGCTCTCCCAAAGTCTGACTGTAGATCACAATGTCATCCAAATAAAGCATAATAAACCGATCAAGGAATGACTGAAGTACCTTGTTCATAAGGGTGCAGAATGTTGCTGGGGCATTCGTGAGTCCGAAAGGCATCACCAAGAACTCATACAAACCATACCGAGTGACACATGCTGTCTTTGGCTCATCTCCCTCCGCGATCCTGACTTGATAGTAGCCTGACCTCAAATCCAGCTTGGTGAACCACCTTACACTCCCAAGTTGATCGAACAAGTCTGCAATGAGTGGGATGGGGTACTTGTTCTTGATGGTCAGCTTCTTCAAAGCCCGATAGTCTATGCACAACCGCAATGACCCATCATGCTTGTGATGAAATAGAACCGGTGCACCATAGGGTGCCTTCAATGGCCTGATGAAGCCAGCATCAACTAACTCTTTGAGCTACTTCCTCAACTCTCCCAACTCCGGTGAAGACATTTGGTAAGGGGCTCTAGCTGGTGGCTTGGCCTCGGACACCAGCTCGATCTTGTGGTCCACCTCCCTCTTAGGTGGTAGCTTGCTAGGTAGCTTTGCGGGCATCACATCACTAAAGGTCTTCAGCACTTTTAGCACCTCCAAGGGTGACTCAGTCTCCTTCTCCCTTGGCTCATCATATTTCAGGGCTGCCAAGAAGGTGTCTTCTTGTCTGCTTACCGCCTTAGCAAATTGGATGGCTGACACCACCCGCGACCCAACTCCAGACCCTCTCCTCAATGGCACTAGGCATTGGCATCGTGCATCCAAGATGCAAACACAATCGACAAAAGGCACAAAAAGGGTGTTAATCCGAATAAGGAAATCCAACCCAATTAGAAACTCAGAAATCGTGCGGCCTTAGGCTTGGAATCTTCTCCTTTATGCCTAAGTCAACCTAAAACACAAGCATACGTGCACTAGAATAACGGGAAGGGCTGATTACGCAAGTTAAAGAGAAATAGGATAAGAAGGCAGAATTTTGGAAATGCTCTTGTATTCACTGAAACGGAAGTGTTTGATGGTGTACAATTAATGGAGGAGCAGCCCTCTATTTATAGTTGAGGCTCCAGCTTACACTTAATGGCAATATCCCTAGAATAAAGGTTAAAATCATGGGATTATACAAATTACAATCAATCAAGATGCTAACTCCTGATTTTTAGGGTCAACCAAATCTGCCAGGATGCTGCTGCTGATCCTGCCTGCTTTCAGAAGCTTCCCTTGCGTGTCCAGCACCTTGGGCCCTTTTAGATATGGTGCGGGCAGCTTGTATGCCAGGCCTTGGTCTCATGGGCTGGCCTGCAAGTTGGGCGGGCGTTCTGAACTCGTTTGCTAGGCATTGCGCGTAGATACCAGCGAACACGCCTGGTCTGCGGGCCTCAACCTTTGGCTCACTTGCTGGCGTGCCTGATGTGCCTGGCGTGCCCACCCAGGGTGTGACATTCTCCCTCACCTGATTACGCAATGCCCTCATTGCATCTTCTGCATGGTACTACCTGATCTGGTCCCTGAACTGCCATAAGTCATCTGCTGGTTCCCAACTCACCTCACTGTCTGGAAGTCCCTTCCAGTGCAGCAAGTGCTCTTGTCTTGGCTGATAGTTCTTCCGTCTCACCTCCCAGTCAGCTATGATACTGTGGACCTCCTTCTTGTATGAGGCCCTTGCTGCCAATGGCGTACGCTTTGACTCTGCCCATCCTGGATCTCCCTCATCCTCATGGAATGGCTTAAGCATGGTCACATGGAACACCAGGTGTACCCTCGGCTTGGGTGGCAAATCTAGCTTGTAGGCAACCTTGCCTACCCTCTTGACTACTCAAAAAGGTCCCTCATACCTCTGGACTAGGCCTTTGTGTAGCCCCTTATGGCACACAATGGGATGCAGCTTCACCAATACCAAGTCTCCAACCTGGAACTGCACGTCCCGCCTATTCTGGTCTGCCCACTTTTTCAACCTCTTGGCTGCCTTGTATAGACAAACTCTGGCCAAGTCAGTTTGCTCCTGCTATGCCCTGGCAAACTTGTATGCTGCTGGATTCGACCCTGTATAACCTGCAGCAATCGAACCGAGTGTTAGTGGTTGTTGCCCTGTCACAACCTCAAATGGGCTCTGGTTCGTTGCCTCACTCCTTTGCAAGTTGTAGGAAAACTGTGCAATATCTAGCAGCTTTGGCCTGTCCCTTTGTGTGGCACTCACATAGTGCCTGAGGTAGACCTCCAATAGTCCATTCACTCATTCTGTCTGCCCATCGGTCTACGGATGCATGCTGGTGGAAAAGTTCAAGTCTGACCCCAATAGCTTGAACAACTCAGTCCAGAACCTACCCGTGAAACGCCCGTCTCGATCACTAACAATGGTCCTCGGCACTCCCCAATGCTTAACCATGTTCTTCAGGAACAATCGAGTTGCCTCCTCGGTTGGGCACTCCTTGGTTGCTGGAATGAAGATTCCATACTTGAAAAACCTATCCACCACTACCATGATGCTTCCAAACCCTTTTGCTTTAGGTAGACCGATTATAAAGTCCAGAGAAACACTCTCCCATGGTCGCTCTGGCACTGGCAATGGCTCCAAGAGACCGTCTGGTTTCTTGAGCTCCACCTTGTCCTGTTGGCACACAGGACAAGTCTTCACATAGGCCTCCACATCGTCCCTCATGTGCACCAGTAGTATCGATCCTCGATCAACGCTAAGGTACGGCTCACTCCGGGGTGTCCAGCCCACCTTGAATCATGGCATTCTTGCAAAACTTCCTTGCGGAGCTTCCCGTGCTGCGGCATAAACAGTCTACTTCCCCTGGTGTACAGCAAGCCATTCTGCAACCAAAATCACCTAGTCTTACCTTGCTGGGCGTACTTCATCAAAGCCTTGGTTATAGGATCATGCACAAGTCCCTCCTTGATGTACGGCACCAGTGACCCCTCTGGTTGGCTGATGGCAGCAAAGTTAGCCTTCCTGCTCAGGGCATCTACCATTAGGTTCACCCGCCTCGACTTGTACTCCATCTGGAAATCAAATTCTGCAAGAAAATCTTACCATCTCGCCTACTTGGGGGACAGCTTCTTCTACGTCTGGAAGTAGCTGGTTGTCACATTGTCCATCCTAACCATGAACCTTAACCCCAACAGGTAATGGCACCAAGGGCGTAAGCAGTGCACCACTGCAGTCATCTCTTTCTCTTGGACCGTGTACTTGCGCTCAGTCTCGTTTAGCTTTCTGCTCTCGAACGTGACTGGACGTCCCTCCTGCATCAACACACCCCCTATGGCAAAGTTTGATGCATCCGTATGCACCTCATATGGCTTGGCATGGTTTGGCAAGGCCAAGACTGGCTCCTCAATCACAGCCTGCTTCAACCTGTCAAAGGCTTCCTGGCACCCTGCGCTCCACTCCCATGCTTTCTCATTCTTGAGCAAGTCAGTCAATGGCGTGGCTATTGCTGAGTGACCTTTGATGACGCGCCTGTAGTAGTTGACCAGCCCAAGGAACGATCTCAACTCAGTGACCTTGGCTGGCGGTTGCCACTTCAGGATGACGTGTATCTTGCCTTCATCCATGCATATGCTGTCACCTCCCACTATGTGGCCAAGGAACGGGATCTCCTGCTAGGTGAATGAGCACTTCTCCCTCTTGACAAATAGCTTGTGCACTCGCAACACTTCGAACACCTATCTCAAGTGGTCTACATGCTCTCCTAAAGTCTGGCTGTAGATCACAATGTCATCCAAATAAACCACAACAAACCGATCAAAGAATGACTGAAGTACCTTGTTCATAAGGGTGCAGAATGTTGCTGGGGCATTTGGGAGTCTGAAAGGCATCACCAAGAACTCATACGAACAATACCGAGTGACACATGCTATCTTTGGCACATCTCCCTCCGCGATCCTGACTTGATAGTAGACTGACCTCAAATCCAGCTTGGTGAACCACCTTACGCTCCCAAGTTGATCGAACAAGTTCGTAATGAGTGGGATGGGGTACTTGTTCTTGATGGTCAGCTTGTTCAAAGCCCGGTAGTCTATGTACAGCCACAACAACCCATCATGCTTGCACTGAAATAGAACCGGTGCACCATAGGGTGCCTCCGATGGCCTGATAAAGCCAGCATCAACTAACTCTTTGAGCTGCTTCCTCAACTCTTCCAACTCTGGTGGAGACATTTGGTAAGGGGCTCTAGCTGGTGGCTTGGCCTCGGACACCAGCTCGATCTTATGGTCCACCTCCCTCTTAGGTGGTAGCTTGCTAGGTAGCTTTATGGGCATCACATCACTAAAGGTCTTCAGCACTTTTAGCACCTCCAAGGGTGACTCAGTCTCCTTCTCCCTTGGCTCATCATATTTCAGGGCTGCCAAGAAGGTGTCTTCTTGTCTGCTTACCGCCTTAGCAAATTGGATGGCTGACACCACCCGCGACCCAACTCCAGACCCTCTCCTCAATGGCACTAGGCATTGGCACCGTGCATCCAAGATGCAAACACAATCGACAAAAGGCACAAAAAGGGTGTTAATCCGAATAAGGAAATCCAACCCAATTAGAAACTCATAGTCGTCAAGGGGTATTACCTCAATGGTCTCCTTGCCTTTCTAGTCTCCAAGCTGCAACTCCACTCCCCGCACTACTCCAGCAGGATTGGCAGCATGCAGGGAGGGATCGAGTCGATCCCCGGCTTACGCATTCTGCCTTTCTGGCCGGCTGAGTGCCCGCACGCTTATTTCATGGGTTGGCTTAGGCATATGAAGTTCATTCCATGTCTAAGCCCCAGCCGGACTGAGGGTTGTGGCAGCAGGACCTGCAACGGGATCGGCAACACGCAGAGGGGGATCGGGCTAATCCTCGATTTGTGCATTATGCCTCTCTGACTAGCCTTTCCGGTTGGTTGAGCGCCCGCACGCTCGTTTCATTGGTTGACTTAGGCATATGAAGTTCATCTCCAATCTAAGCATATGGAGTTCATTCCCAGTCTAAGATCAGATCGGACCGAGGGTTGCGGCAGTAGGATTGGCAGCTTGTAGGGGGGATCGGACCGATCCTCGGCTTGCGCATTCTGCCTCTCCGACCGACTGAGCACCCTACACGTCCATTTTGTGGGTTGGCTTAGGCATAGGGAGTTCATTCCATGTCTAAGCCCCAGCCAGACCGAGGGTTGTGGCAGCGGGATCAGTAACACGCAGGGGGGACCGGGCTGATCCCCAGCTTGTGCATTCTGCCTCTTCGATCGGTTGAGCACTCTCATGCCCGTTTCGTGGGTTAGCTTAGGCATAGAGAGTTCATTCCATGACTAAGCCCTAGCTGGACCGAGGGTTATGGCAGCAGGACTGACAGCACACAGAGGGGGATTGGGCCGATCCTCGGCTTGCGCATTATGCCTCTTTGGCTGGCTTAGTGCCCGCACGCTCGTTTCGTGGGTTGACTTATGCATACGGAGTTCATTCCCTGTCTAAGATCAGACCGGACCGAGGGTTGCTACAGTCGGATCGATAGCACGCAGGGGGGACCGGACCGAACCCCAGCTTGTGCATTTTGCCTCTCCGACAGGCTGAGCGCCCGTACGCTCGTTTCGTAGGTTGGCTTAGGCATATGGAGTTCATTCCATGTCTAAGCCCCAATCGGACCAAGGGTTATGGCAGCGGGACCGATAGCATGTAGAGGGGGACTGGGTCGATCCCCAGCTTGTGCATTATGCCTTTCTGGCTGGCTCAGCACCCGCACACTTATTTCGTGGGTTGACTTAGGCATACGGAGTTCATCCCCAGTCTAAGCATACGGAGTTCATTCCTAATCTAAGATCGGATCAGACCGAAGGTTACGATAGCAGAACCAGTAGCAGGATCACAGCATGCAAGGGGGGATCGGGCCGATCCCTGGCTTGTGCATTCTACCTCTTGATCGGTTGAGCACCTGTGTCATGCCCTAGGCGGGCGCGCCAGGCACATCAGGTGCACCAGCTGGCGAGCTAGAGGTTAAGGCCCATAGACCAGGCGTGCTGGCGGGTATCTATGCGCAAAGCCTAGCAAACAAGTTTAGAACGCCCGCCCAACTTGTAGGCCATCCCGTGAGACCAAGGCCTGGCATACAAGCTGCCCGCACCACATCCAGAAGGGCCCAAGGTGCTAGACACGCAAGGGAAGCTTCTAGAAGCAGGCAGGATCAGTTGGAGCATCCTAGCAGATTTGGTTGACCCTGAAAATCAGGAGTTAGCATCCTGATTGATTGTAATCTATATAATCCCATGATTTTAGCCTTTATTCTAGGGATATGCCTTTAAGTTGTAGCTGGAGCCTCAACTATAAATAGAGGGCTGCTCCACCCTCATTTGTACACCATCAAACACTTCTGTTTTAGTGAATACAAGAGCATTTCCAGAATTCTGTCTTCTTATCCTGTTTTTCTTTAACTTGCGTAATCAGCCCTTCCCATTGTTCTAGTGCCTGCATGCTTGTGTTTTAGGATGACTTAGGCATAAAGGAGGAGATTCCAAGCCTAAGGCCGCACAGTTTCTGAGTCTAAGGTTGGAGCTCATGATAGTTGATATCAGAGCAAGTTCGATTATGCGTGTTTGTGTTGTGCAGGTTAGATCGTGATTGAGGAGATGGCATCCCAAAGTGACGTTGCTAGCCAACAACCAGATACCTAGGAGCATGGGCATGGAAGAGGCGAGAAAGCCAGTTCTAGAGATATCTCGTCTACCATGGATGGTAGGCTGGCCAAAGTGGAGGTGACCGTAGGCAACATGGGGGAGAAGCTTGAGGAGGTAGAGACTCACATTGCATCGCTAGACTCCATGGGGAAGGAGATCCAAAGTGAGCTGGGAGCTGCTCTCAACAAAGGCATGGACGTGTTCACCTGAAAGAATCAGACCTTGGAGGTTGAAGTGCTAACCTTGCGCGATGGCATGGAGGCCATGCACCAACGGATGGAGGAGCTTGCCAGTGAGCTTGTTGGTTGCAAGACTGCCATTGGGAATGGCATGTTTGCTGGAGTGTCCAAGTCCAGATTGGATGTCCCCAAGCCTAAGGAGTTTAAGGGGTCTAGGGCAGCCAAGGAAGTAGACAACTACCTATAGGGTATGGAGCAGTACTTTCAGGCCATGGGGATGCAAGACGAGGTGATAAAGGTAAGCACCGCTGCTATGTATCTCACTGATGTAGCCTTATTGTGGTGGAGGCACAGGTGTGATGGTGTCAGGCATGGGAGTGCCAAGATTGGAACCTAGGCAGAGTTCCAAAAAGAGTTCAGAGAACAATTTTACTTGGAGTATGCCGATGATGAGGTGCGGGCAAAGTTGCGCAGGCTGAGCCAGCAAGGGGACATAAGGGAGTATGTCTAGAAATTCTCTTAACTGATGCTACAGATCTTGAATCTAGGCGAGAAAGATGCCTTATTTGCTTTCATGGATGGGCTGAAGCCGTGGGTGAAGCATGAGCTACAAAAGAGAGGAGTTCATGACTTGGTTAAAGCCATGACTACTGCCGAGGCCTTGATAGAGTTCAAGCCTCTGAACAAGTTTGAGTCTACCAAGCCTAAGGGGAAGGGCAAAGACGATAGGGACCGAAAGAAGCAATCCAAGGGGAAGGATCATGACCGGGAGTCCAAGGATGGAGATCGAGACCGTTCAACCAAAGATGGCAAGAGGAAGCCACCAGCAGACAAGTGGAAAGCAAAAAGGGACCGAGAGCCACTAGCATGCTACCTATGTGGAGGGAGCCACATAGCACGTAATTGCCCACGGAAGGATAAACTGGCTGCTGTAGACAAGGAGTCTGACGAGGAGCCAGAGTCAGGGGCACAAAGCTTGGGTCGTTGGTGCTCAATGCTGTCCAGAGTAAGAGGAGCCACAAGCCAAAGGGCTTGATGTTTGCAGACTAATGGTTGTGGGTCAGAAGGTGAGCACACTGGTGGACACAGATGCCTCACATCTTTTTATTTCAGATGATAGAGCCCAGAAGCTCGAACTAAAGGTTCAGAAAGGGACTGGTACCATCAAAATGGTGAACTCCAAGGAGGTTCCAGCCATTGGAGTAGCACGGGGAATGGAGTTGCAGCTTGGAGACTGGAAAGGCAAGGAGACCATAGAGGTAATACCCCTTGATGACAATGAGTTTGTGATTGGGTTAGATTTCCTTGTTCGGATTAATGCCCTCTTTGTGCCTTTTACCGATTGTGTTTGCATCTTGGATGCACGGTGCCAATGCCTAGTGCCATTGAGGAGAGGGTCTAGAGTTGGGTCACGGGTGGTGTCAGCCATCCAATTTGCCAAGGCGATAAGCAGACAAGAAGACACCTTCTTGGCAGCCCTAAAATATGATGAGCCAAGGGAAAAAGAGATCAAGTCACCCTTAGAGGTGCTAAAGGTGCTGAAGACCTTTAGTGATGTGATGCCTGCAAAGTTGCCTAGCAAGCTACCACCTAAGAGGGAGGTGGACCACAAGATCGAGCTGGTGTCCGAGGCCAAGCCATCAGCTAGAGCCCCTTACCAAATGTCTCCACCAGAGTTGGAAGAGTTGAGGAAGCAGTTCAAAGAGTTAGTTGATGCTGGCTTCATTAGGCCATCGAAGGCACCCTATGGTGCACCGGTTCTATTCCAGTGCAAGCATGATGGGTCGTTGCGGCTGTGCATAGACTACCGGGCTTTGAACAAGCTGACCATCAAGAACAAGTACCCCATCCCACTCATTGCGGACTTGTTCGATCAACTTAGGAGCGCAAGGTGGTTCACCAAGCTGGATTTGAGGTCGGGCTACTATCAAGTCAGGATCACGGAGAGAGATGAGCCAAAGATAGCATGTGTCACTCGGTATGGTTCGTATGAGTTCTTGGTGATGCCTTTCGGACTCACGAACGCTCCAGCAACATTCTACACCCTTATGCTTCAGTCGTTCCTTGATCGATTTGTTATGGTTTATTTGGATGACATTATGATCTATAGCCAGACTTTGGGAGAGCATGTAGACCACTTGAGACAGGTGTTCGAGGTGTTACGGGCGCACAAGCTGTTTGTCAAGAGGGAGAAATGCTCATTCACCCAGTAGGAGATCCCGTTCCTAGGCCACATAGTGGGAGGTGGCAGGATACGCATGGATGAAGGCAAGATACATGCCACCTTGGAGTGGCAACCGCCAGCCAAGGTCACTGAGTTGAGATCATTCCTTGGGCTGGTTAACTACTACAAGTGCTTCATTAAAGGTCACTCAGCAATAGCCATGCCATTGACTGACTTGCTCAAGAAAAGGAGAGCATGGGAGTGGAGCGCAGGGTGCCAGGAAGCTTTTGATAGGTTGAAGCGGGCTGTGATCGAGGAGCCAATCTTGGCCTTGCCAGACCATGCCAAGCCATATGAGGTACATACGGATGCATCAGACTTTGCCATAGGGGGCATGTTGATGCAGGAGGGACGTCTAGTCGCGTTCGAGAGCAAGAAGCTAAATGAGACTGAACGCAAGTACACGGTCCAAGAGAAGGAGATGACTGCAGTGGTCACTGCTTGCGCACTTGGCTCCATTACCTATTGGGGTCGAGGTTCGTGGTGAGGACAGACAATGTGGCGACCAGCTACTTCTAGACGCAGAAGAAGCTGTCCCCCAAGCAGGCGAGATGGCAAGATTTTCTTACAGAATTTGATTTTCGGATGGAGTACAAGCCAGGACGGGTGAACCTAGTGGCAGATGCCTTGAGCAGAAAGGCTAACCTTGCTACCATTAGCCAACCAGAGGGGTCATTGGTGCCGTGCACCAAGGAGGGACTTACGCATGATCCTACAGCCAAGGCTTTGATGGAGTACACCTAGCAAGGTAAGACTAGGAGATTTTGGTTGCAGGATAGGTTGCTGTACACCAGGGGCAGTAGACTATTTGTACCATAGCACAAGAAGCTCCGCAAGGAAGTTTTGTAAGAAAGCCATAATTCAAGGTGTGCTGGACACCCCAGAGTGAGCTGCACCCTGATGCTGATCGAGGACCGGTACTACTGGCCGCACATGAGGGACGATGTGGAGGCCTATGTGAAGACTTGTCTTGTATGCTAATGGGACAAGATGGAGCTCAAGAAACCAGAGGGTCTCTTAGAGCCATTGCCAGTGCCAGAACGACCATGGGAGAGTGTTTCTTTGGACTTTATAGTCAGTCTACCCAAAGCAAAAGGGTTTGAAAGTATCATGGTAGTGGTGGACAGGTTTTCCAAGTATGGAATCTTCATTCCAGTAACCAAGGAGTGCCCAGTCGAGGAGGCAACTCGATTGTTCTTGAAGAACATGGTTAAGTACTGGGGAGTGTCGAGGACCATTGTTAGTGATCAAGACGGGCGTTTCGTAGGCAGGTTCTGGACTGAGTTGTTCAAGCTGTTGGGGTCAGACTTGAACTTTTCCACCAGCATGCATCCATAGACTGATGGGTAGACAGAGTGAGTAAATGGACTATTGGAGATCTACCTCAGGCACTATGTGAGTGCCACACAAAGGGACTAGCCAAAGCTGCTAGATATTGCACAGTTTTCCTACAACTTGCAAAGGAGCGAGGTAACAAACCAGAGCCCATTTGAGGTTGTGACAGGGCAACAACCACTAACACCCGGTTCGATTGCTGCAGGTTATACAGGGCCGAATCTAGCAGCATACAAGTTTGCCAAGGCATGGCAGGACAAAACTGACTTGGCTAGAGTTTGTCTACACAAGGCGGCCAAGAGGTCGAAGAAGTGGGCAGATCAGAATAGGCGGGACGTGCAGTTCCAAGTTGGAGACTTAGTGTTGGTGCAGCTGCATCCCATTGTGCACCATAGGGGGCTGCACAAAGGCCTAGTTCAGAGGTATAAGGGATCTTTTCGAGTAGCCAAGAGGGTAGGCAAGGTTGCCTACAAGCTGGATATGCCATCCAAGCTGAAGGTACACCCGATGTTCCATGTGAGCATGCTCAAGCCGATGAGGGAGATCCAAGACGGGCAGAGTCAAAGCGTGCACCATTGGGAGCAAAGGCCTCATATGAGAAGGAGGTCCACAGCATCATAACTGATCGAGAGGTGAGATGAAAGAATTATTAGCCAAGACAAGAGTACTTGGTACGTTGGAAGGGACTTCCAGACAGTGAGGCGAGCTAGGAACCAGCAGATGACTTATGGTAGTTCGCGGACCAGATCAGGCAGTACCATGTAGAAGATGCAACAAGGGCATTGCGCAATCAGGTGGGGGAGAATATCATGCCCTGGGCGGGCACGCCAGGCACATCAGGCTCACTAGCAGGCGAGCCAGAGGTTAAGGCCCGCAGACCAGGCGTACTGGCAGGTATCTGTGCACAAAGCCTAGCAAACGAGTTCAGAATGCTTGCCCAACTTACAGGCTAGCCCGTGAGGCCAAGGCCTGGCATACAAGCTACCCGTGCCACATCCAGAAGGGCCCAAGGTGCTGGACACACAAGGGAAGCTTCTGGAAGTAGGCAAGATCAGCTGTAGCATCTTGGCAGATTTGGTTGACCCTGAAAATCAGGAGTTAGCATCCCAATTGATTGTAATCTGTATAATCCCATGATTTTAGCCTTTATTCTAGGGATATGCCATTAAGTTGTAGCTGGAGCCTCAATTATAAATAGAGGGCTGCTCCACCCTCATTTGTATGCCATCAAACACTTATGTTTCAATGAATACAAGAGCATTTCCAAAATTCTGTCTTCTTATCCTATTTCTCTTTAACTTACGTAATCAACCCTTCTCATTGTTCTAGTGCCCGCACGCTTGTGTTTTAGGCTGACTTGGGTATAAAAGAAGAGATTCCAAGCCTAAGCCCGCATAGTTTCTGAGTCTAAGGTTAGAGCCCGTGACACCTGCACGCTCGTTTTGTGGGTTGGCTTAGGCATACGGAGTTCATTCTATATCTAAGTCCCAGCTGGACCGACGGTTGTGGTAGCAGAACCGATAGGAGGATCGACAGCACGTAGAGGAGGATCGAGCTGATCCCCGACTTGTGCATTATGCCTCTCCGACCGGCTGAGTGCCCGCACGCACGTTTCATGGGTTGACTTAGGCATACGAAGTTCATCCCCAGTCTAAGCATACGGAGTTCATTCCCAGTCTAAGATCAAATCAGATCGAGGGTTGCGGCAGCAGGATCAACAGCACACAGGGGGGATCGGGCCGATCCCCGGCTTGTGCATTCTACCTCTCCGGCAGGTTGAGTGCCCGCACGCCCGTTTCGTGGGTTGGCTTAGGCATACGGAGCTCATTCCATGTCTAAGCCCTAGCCGGACTGAAGGTTGTGGCAGCGGGACCTGTAGCACGCAAAGGGAGATCGAGTCGATCCCCGACTTGTGCATTATGCCTCTCCGGCCCGTTCAGCACCCGAACACTCATTTCGTGGGTTGACTTAGGCATACAGAGTTCATTCCCATTCTAACATCGAACCAGACCGAGTGTTACGATAGCAAGATCGACAACACGCAGTGGGGACTGGGTCGGTCCCTGGCTTGCGCATTCTGCCTCTCCGGTCGGTTGAGTGCCCGCATGCTCGTTTCGTGGGTTGGCTTAGGCATACGGAGTTCATTCCATGTCTAAGCCCCAGTCGGACCAAGGGTTATGGCAGCAGGATCGACAGCGGGATCGACAGCACGCAGAGGGGGACCGAGCTGATCCCCGACTTGCGCATTATGCCTCTCCGGCCAGCTGAGTGCCCGTATGCTCATTTCGTGGGTTGACTTAGGCATATGGAGTTCATCCCTAGTCAAGCATACGGAGTTCATTCCCAGTCTAAGATCGGACCGAACCGAGGGTTACGGCAGATGGATCGGCAGCACGCAAGGGGGATCGGGTCGATCCTCGGCTTGCGCATTCTACCTCTCCGACCGGCTGATTGCCCACACGCTTGTTTCATGGGTTGGCTTAGGCATAGGGAGTTCATTCCATGTCTAAGCCCCAGTCGGACCAAGGGTTGTGGTAGCGGGACCGGCAACACGCAGGGGGGGATCGAGCCGATCCTCGGCTTATGCATTATGCCTCTCCGGCTGGCTCAGTGCCCGAATGCTCATTTCATGGGTTGACTTAGACATACGGAGTTTATACCCAGTCTAAGATCAGACTAGACTGAGTGTTGCGGCAGCACTATCGATAGCACGCAGGGGGGATCGGATGGTCCCCGGCTTGCGCATTCTACCTCTCTGATCGGCTGAGCGCCTGCACGCTCGTTTCGTGGGTTGGCTTAGGCATACGGAGTTCATTCCATGTCTAAGCGCCAGCCGAACCGAGGGTTGTGGCAGTAGGACCGGCAGCAGGATCGACAGCAGGCAGAGGGGGACCGGATTGATCCTTGACTTGCGCATTATGCCTTCCCGACCGGCCTCTCTAGCTGGCTGAGCACCCACACGCTCGTTTTGTGAGTTGACTTAGGCATACGGACTTCATCCCCAGTCTAAGCATATGGAGTTCATTCCCAGTCTAAGATCATACTGGACCAAAGTTTGTGGTAGCACGTAGAAGGGGACCGAGTCGATCCCTGACTTGTGCATTCTGCCTCTCCGACCGGCTGGGCGCCCGCACGCTCGTTTCATGGGTTGGCTTAGGCATACGGAGTTCATTCCATGTCTAAGCATATGGAGTTCCTTCCCAGTGTAAGAGTTTGAGCCACGGTCCACATACTGGGCTGGGGCATGTGCTGGTGCTGCATTTTTTTCGCCCGGGGCACCATTCTCGGAGCATCGTCAGAGAGCCTAACCGACGGCATTGGGGGTTCCGGTGATTGGGGGCGTCGAAGGGTGTGTGCACATGATGTGCGATGGGTGCTGGTACTTGGCCTTTATATTGGCCACCTATCCCTCATCAAACCTTGAGAACTCACATCCCCTTAAAGAGCATTTAAGATTTTATAGGTTTGCTGCCAGTAGCCATTAAAGTGTCAGAAATGGGGACACTTTTTTTAAACGATCACAAAATCTTCTCCACTTCGAGTTTCTAGCTGAATTTTTTTGTGCATACCAAAAAAAATACATGGATCACCTCTACCAAATTTGGGGACAAAACTCTTTCTAAAAAAATTTTAAAAAATCCCGAATCACAAAAAGTTTAGAAAATCGTGAAAAATAAAAAATGGGTCGTGTTGCCAGGAAACATCATATGAAGGCTTGGGGGACCATTGTATGAATTTACAAGCCATAAAAATGGCATTGGCATGGTAGAAATATGAAGATGTGCTTGAACCCACCTACCACCCGTTCGATCCCCGGCTTGTGCTTCCTGCCTCTCTGGTCGGCTGAGCATCCGTACGCTCATTTCATTGGTTGACTTAGGCATATGGAGTTCATACCCGGTCTAAGCATACAAAGTTCATTCCTAGTGTAAGATCGAACGGACCGAGGGTTGCAACAATAGGATCGGCAGCACGCAGGGGGGACTAAGCCGTTCCTCGACTTGCGCATTCTGCCTCTCCGATCGATTGAGTGCCCACACGCCCGTTCCATGGGTTGGCTTAGGCATAGGGAGTTCATTCCATGTCTAGGCCCCAACTGGACCGAGGGTTGTGGTAGCGAGACCGACAGCACGCAGAGTGGGATCGAGCCGATCCCCGACTTGCACATTATGCCTTTCCGACCAGCTCAGCGCTTGAATACTCGTTTTGTGGGTTCACTTAGGCATACGAAGTTCATTCCCAATCTAAGATCAGATCGGACCGAGGGTTGCACCAGCAGGATCGACAGCATGCAGGGGAGCACCAAGCCGGTCCCCGACTTGTGCATTCTGCCTCTCCGATTGACTGAGCGCCCGCACGCTCATTTCATGGGTTGGCTTAGGCATACGGAGTTCATTCCCTGTCTAAGCATACGGAGTTCATTCCTAGTCTAAGCCCCATCCAGATCGAGGGGTGCGACAGCAGGACCGGTAGCAGGATCAGCATTACGTAGAGGGGGACCGGGTTGATCCCCGACTTGCTCATTGTGCCTCTCCGATCGGCCTCTCCGGTTAGCTGAGCACCCACACGCTCCTTTCGTGGGTTGACTTAGGCATACGGAGTTCATCCCTAGTCTAAGCATACGGAGTTCATTCCCAGTATGAGATCGGATCGGACTGAGGGTTGCGGCAGTAGGATCTGTAGCACGCAGGGGGGACCATGCTAATCCCGGGCTTGAGCATTCCACCTCTCCGGCCGACTGAGCGCCCGCACTCCTGTTTCATAGGTTGGCTTAGGCATAAGGAGTTCATTCCATGTCTAAGCCCCAGCCGGACTGAGGGTAGTTGCAATGGGACCAGTAGCATGCAGAGGGGGACCGGGCCGATCCCCGGCTTGCGCATTATGCCTCTTCGACTGGCTCAGTGTCGGCACGCTCATTTTGTGGGTTGACTTATGCATACGAAGTTCATTCCTAGTCTAAGATCGAACCGGACCAAGGGTTGCGATAGCAAGATGGACAGCACGTAGGGGGGACCGGGCCAATCCCCAGCTTGTGCATTCTACCTCTCCGGCTGGCTGAGCACCCGCACGCTCATTTCGTGGGTTGGCTTAGGCATACGGAGTTCAATCCATGTCTAAGCATACAGAGTTCATTCCCAGTCTAAGATTTTGAGCCACGGTGCACATGCTGGGCTCGAGCATGTGCTGGTGCCACATTTTTTTCGCTCGGGGCACCATCGTCGGAGCATCTCTGGAGAGCCTAACCGACAGCATTAGGGGTTCCAACCTTTGGGGTGGCCGGAGGGGTGTGCGCACATGATGTGCGATGGGTGCTGGTACTTGGCCCTTATATTGGCCCCCTATTCCCCTCAAACCTCGAGAACTCACACCCCCTTAAAGATCATTTGAGATTTTATAGGTTTGCTTCCAGTAGCCATTAAAGTGTCTAAAATGGGGACACTTTTTTCAAAGGGTCACAAAATCTTCTCCACTTTGAGTTTTTAGCTAAAGTTTTTTGTGCATGCCAACAAAAATACAAGGATCACCTCTACCAAATTTTGGGACAAAACTCTTTCGAAAAAAATTTTAAAAAATCCCGAACCGTAAAAAGTTTCCAAAATCATGAAAAATAGAAAACAGGTCGTCTTGGCACGAAACTTCACATGAAGGCTTAGGGGACCGTTGTATGAATTTACAAGCCACAAAAATGGCATTGGCATGGAAGAAATATGAAGATGTGCTTGAACCCACCTACCACCCGTTCGATCCCTGGCTTGCGCATCCTACCTCTCTGGTTGACTGAGCGCCCGTATGCTCGTTTCGTGGGTTGACTTAGGCATACGGAGTTCATCCCCAGTCTAAGCATACGAAGTTCATTCTCAGTCTAGGATCGGATTGGACCGAGGGTTACGACAGAAGGAACGACAGCACGTAGGGGGACCGAGTCGATCCCTGGCTTGCGCATTCTGCCTCTCCGGCCAACTAAGCGCCCGCATGCCCGTTTCGTGGGTTCGCTTAGGCATAGGGAGTTCATTCCATTTCTAAGTCCCAGTCGGACCGAGGGTTGTGGCAGCGGGACCGGTAGCACGTAGAGGGGGATCGGGTTGATCCCCGGCTTGCGCATTATGCCTCTCCGGTCGGTTGAGCGCCCCCACGCCCGTTTCATGGGTTGGCTTAGGCATAGGGAGTTCATTCTATGTCTAAGACCCAGCCGAACCGAGGGTTGTGGTAGTGGGATCGGTAGCACACAGAGGGGGACCGGGTCGATCCTCGGCTTGCACATTCTACCTCTCCGGTCGGCTGAGCGCCCGTAAGCTCGTTTCATGGGTTGGCTTAGGCATACGGAGTTCATTCTATGTCTAAGCGTACGGAGTTCATCCCCAGTATAAGATTTTGAGCCACGGTGCACATGCTGGGCTCAGGCATGTGCTAGAGCTGTATTTTTTTCGCCTAGGGCACCATCGTCGGAGCATCATCGAAGAGCCTAACTGGCGGCATTGGGGGTTCCGATGATTGTAGGGGCCAGGGGGTGTGCGCACTTGATGAGTGATGGGTGTGGGTGCTTGGCCCTTATATTGGCCCCCTATCGCTCATCAAACCTCTAGAACTCACACCCCCTTAAAGAGCATTTGAGATTTTATAGGTTTGCTGCCAGTAGCCATTAAAGTGTCTAAAATAGGCACACTTTTTTCAAACGATCACAAAATCTTCTCCACTTCGAGTTTCTAGCTGAATTTTTTTGTGCATACCAAAAAAAATACATGGATCACCTCTACCAAATTTGGGGACAAAACTCTTTCTAAAAAAATTTTAAAAAATCCCGAATCACAAAAAGTTTAGAAAATCGTGAAAAATAAAAAATGGGTCGTGTTGCCAGGAAACATCATATGAAGGCTTGGGGGACCATTGTATGAATTTACAAGCCATAAAAATGGCATTGGCATGGTAGAAATATGAAGATGTGCTTGAACCCACCTACCACCCGTTCGATCCCCGGCTTGTGCTTCCTGCCTCTCTGGTCGGCTGAGCATCCGTACGCTCATTTCATTGGTTGACTTAGGCATATGGAGTTCATACCCGGTCTAAGCATACAAAGTTCATTCCTAGTGTAAGATCGAACGGACCGAGGGTTGCAACAATAGGATCGGCAGCACGCAGGGGGGACTAAGCCGTTCCTCGACTTGCGCATTCTGCCTCTCCGATCGATTGAGTGCCCACACGCCCGTTCCATGGGTTGGCTTAGGCATAGGGAGTTCATTCCATGTCTAGGCCCCAACTGGACCGAGGGTTGTGGTAGCGAGACCGACAGCACGCAGAGTGGGATCGAGCCGATCCCCGACTTGCACATTATGCCTTTCCGACCAGCTCAGCGCTTGAATACTCGTTTTGTGGGTTCACTTAGGCATACGAAGTTCATTCCCAATCTAAGATCAGATCGGACCGAGGGTTGCACCAGCAGGATCGACAGCATGCAGGGGAGCACCAAGCCGGTCCCCGACTTGTGCATTCTGCCTCTCCGATTGACTGAGCGCCCGCACGCTCATTTCATGGGTTGGCTTAGGCATACGGAGTTCATTCCCTGTCTAAGCATACGGAGTTCATTCCTAGTCTAAGCCCCATCCAGATCGAGGGGTGCGACAGCAGGACCGGTAGCAGGATCAGCATTACGTAGAGGGGACCGGGTTGATCCCCGACTTGCTCATTGTGCCTCTCCGATCGGCCTCTCCGGTTAGCTGAGCACCCACACGCTCCTTTCGTGGGTTGACTTAGGCATACGGAGTTCATCCCTAGTCTAAGCATACGGAGTTCATTCCCAGTATGAGATCGGATCGGACTGAGGGTTGCGGCAGTAGGATCTGTAGCACGCAGGGGGGACCATGCTAATCCCGGGCTTGAGCATTCCACCTCTCCGGCCGACTGAGCGCCCGCACTCCTATTTCATAGGTTGGCTTAGGCATAAGGAGTTCATTCCATGTCTAAGCCCCAGCCGGACTGAGGGTAGTTGCAATGGGACCAGTAGCATGCAGAGGGGGACCGGGCCGATCCCCGGCTTGCGCATTATGCCTCTTCGACTGGCTCAGTGTCGGCACGCTCATTTTGTGGGTTGACTTATGCATACGAAGTTCATTCCTAGTCTAAGATCGAACCGGACCAAGGGTTGCGATAGCAAGATGGACAGCACGTAGGGGGGACCGGGCCAATCCCCAGCTTGTGCATTCTACCTCTCCGGCTGGCTGAGCACCCGCACGCTCATTTCGTGGGTTGGCTTAGGCATACGGAGTTCAATCCATGTCTAAGCATACAGAGTTCATTCCCAGTCTAAGATTTTGAGCCACGGTGCACATGCTGGGCTCGAGCATGTGCTGGTGCCACATTTTTTTCGCTCGGGGCACCATCGTCGGAGCATCTCTGGAGAGCCTAACCGGCAGCATTAGGGGTTCCAACCTTTGGGGTGGCCGGAGGGGTGTGCGCACATGATGTGCGATGGGTGCTGGTACTTGGCCCTTATATTGGCCCCCTATTCCCCTCAAACCTCGAGAACTCACACCCCCTTAAAGATCATTTGAGATTTTATAGGTTTGCTTCCAGTAGCCATTAAAGTGTCTAAAATGGGGACACTTTTTTCAAAGGGTCACAAAATCTTCTCCACTTTGAGTTTTTAGCTAAAGTTTTTTGTGCATGCCAACAAAAATACAAGGATCACCTCTACCAAATTTTGGGACAAAACTCTTTCGAAAAAAATTTTAAAAAATTCCGAACCGTAAAAAGTTTCCAAAATCATGAAAAATAGAAAACAGGTCGTCTTGGCACGAAACTTCACATGAAGGCTTAGGGGACCGTTGTATGAATTTACAAGCCACAAAAATGGCATTGGCATGGAAGAAATATGAAGATGTGCTTGAACCCACCTACCACCCGTTCGATCCCTGGCTTGCGCATCCTACCTCTCTGGTTGACTGAGCGCCCGTATGCTCGTTTCGTGGGTTGACTTAGGCATACGGAGTTCATCCCCAGTCTAAGCATACGAAGTTCATTCTTAGTCTAAGATCGGATTGGACCGAGGGTTACGACAGAAGGAACGACAGCACGTAGGGGGACCGAGTCGATCCCTGGCTTGCGCATTCTGCCTCTCCGGCCAACTAAGCGCCCGCATGCCCGTTTCGTGGGTTCGCTTAGGCATAGGGAGTTCATTCCATTTCTAAGTCCCAGTCGGACCGAGGGTTGTGGCAGCGGGACCGGTAGCACGTAGAGGGGGATCGGGTTGATCCCCGGCTTGCGCATTATGCCTCTCCGGTCGGTTGAGCGCCCCCACGCCCGTTTCATGGGTTGGCTTAGGCATAGGGAGTTCATTCTATGTCTAAGCCCCAGCCGAACCGAGGGTTGTGGTAGTGGGACCGGTAGCACACAGAGGGGGACCGGGTCGATCCTCGGCTTGCACATTCTACCTCTCCGGTCGGCTGAGCGCCCGTAAGCTCGTTTCATGGGTTGGCTTAGGCATACGGAGTTCATTCTATGTCTAAGCGTACGGAGTTCATTCCCAGTATAAGATTTTGAGCCACGGTGCACATGCTAGGCTCAGGCATGTGCTAGTGCTGTATTTTTTTCGCCTAGGGCACCATCGTCGGAGCATCATCGAAGAGCCTAACTGGCGGCATTGGGGGTTCCGATGATTGTAGGGGCCAGGGGGTGTGCGCACTTGATGAGTGATGGGTGTGGGTGCTTGGCCCTTATATTGGCCCCCTATCGCTCATCAAACCTCTAGAACTCACACCCCCTTAAAGAGCATTTGAGATTTTATAGGTTTGCTGCCAGTAGCCATTAAAGTGTCTAAAATAGGCACACTTTTTTCAAACGATCACAAAATCTTCTCCACTTCGAGTTTTTAACTGAATTGTTTTGTGCATGCCAACAAAAATACAAGGATCACCTCTACCAAATTTGGGGGCAAACCTCTTTCTAAAAAAATTTTAAAATATCTCGAACCGTAAAAAGTTTCAAAAATCATGAAAAATAGAAAACGGGTCGCCTTGCCACGAAACTTCACATGAAGGCTTAGGGGAACATTTTATGAATTTACAAGCCATAAAAATGGCATTGGCATGGCAGAAATATGAAGATGTGCTTCAGCCCACCAACCACACGTTCGATCCTAGGCTTGCACATCCTGCCTCTCTGGTCGGCTAAGCACCCGCATGCTCATTTCGTGGGTTGACTTAGGCATACAGAGTTCATCCCCAGTCTAAGCATACGGAGTTCATTCCCAGTCTAAGATCGGACTGGACCGAGGGTTACGGCAGCAGGATCGACAGCATGCAGGGGGGACCAGACTGATCCCTGGCTTGTGCATTCTACCTCTTCGGTCGGTAGAGTGCCCGCACGTTCGTTTCGTGGGTTGGCTTAGGCATACAGAGTTCATTCCATGTATAAGCATACGGAGTTCATTCCCAGTCTAAGATCGGATCGGACCGAGGGTGGCGGTAGTAGGACCAGTAGCAGGATCTGCATCACGCAAGGGGGACCGGGTCGATCCTCAGCTTGTGCATTCTGTCTCTCCGGCCAGCCTCTTTGGTCGGTTGAGCGACCGCACGCTCATTTCATGGGTTGACTGAGGCATACAGAGTTCATCCCCAGTCTAAGCATACGGAGTTCATACTCAATCTAAGATCGAACCGGACCGAGGGTTGCGACAGTAGGATCGGCAGCACGTAGGGGGGATCGGGCCGATCCCCGGCTTGCTCATTCTGCCTCTCCGACCGACTGAGCACCCGTACGCCCGTTTCGTGGGTTGGCTTAGGCATAGGGAGTTCATTTGATATCTAAGCCCCAACCGGATCGAGGGTAGTGGCAGCGGGACTGACAGCACGTAGAGGGGGATCAGGCCGATCCTCGGCTTGTGTATTCTACCTCTCGGTCAGCTAAGCACCCGCACACTTGTTTCGTCGCTTGGCTTAGGCATACAGAGTTCATTCCATGTCTAATCCCAGCCGGACCGAGGGTTATGGCAACAGGACAGGCAGCACACAGAGGGGGACTGGGTCGATCCCGACTTGCGCATTATGCCTCTCCGGTCGACTCAACGACTGAACGCTCATTTCGTGGGTTGACTTAGGCATACAGAGTTCATTCCTAGTCTAAGATAGGACTGGACCGAGGGTTGCTGCAGTAGGATCGATAGCATGCAGGGGGGACCAGGTCAATCCTCGGCTTGCGCATTCTGCCTCTCCGGCCTTTGAACACCCGTACGCCCGTTTCATGGGTTGGCTTAGGCATAGGGAGTTTAGTCCATGTCTAAGCCCCAACAAGACTGAGGGTTGTGGCAGAGAGACTAGTAGCACGCAGAGGGGGACCGGGCCGATCCCCGGCTTGCGTATTATGCCTCTTCGACTGTCTCAGCGTCCGCACGCTCGTTTCATGGGTTGACTTATGCATACAGAGTTCATTCCTAGTCTAAGATCGAATCATACTAAGGGTTGTGATAGCAGGATCGACAACACGCAAGGGGGATCGGGCTGATCCCCGACTTGTGCATTCTGCCTCTCCGACTGGCTGAGCACCCGCACGCTCATTTCATGGGTTGGCTTAGGCATACGGAGTTGAATCCATGTCTAAGCATACGGAGTTCATTCCCAGTCTAAGATTTTGAGTCACGGTACACATGCTGGGCTCGGGCATGTGCTGGTGCCACATTTTTTTTGCTCAGGGCACCATCGCCGAAGCATCGTCAGAGAGCCTAACCGGTGGCATTGGGGGTTCCGACCATTGGGGTGGCCGGGGGGGTGTGCGCACATGATGTGTGATGGGTGCTGTTACTTGGCCCTTATATTGGCCTCCTATCCCTCATCAAACCTCAAGAACTCACACCCCTTTAAAGAGCATTTGAGATTTTATAGGTTTGCTGCCTGTAGCCATTAAAGTGTCTGAAATGGGGACACTTTTTTCAAAAGATCACAAAATCTTCTCCACTTTGAGTTTTTAGCTGAAGTTTTTTGTGCATGCCAAAAAAAATACAAGGATCACCTCTACCAATTTTCGGAATAAAACTCTTTCTAAAAAAATTTTAAAAAATCTTGAACCGCAAAAAATTTCCAAAATCATGAAAAGTAGAAAACGGGTCGTCTTGGCACGAAACTTCATATGAAGGCTTAGGGGACCATTGTATGAATTTACAAGCCACAAAAATGGCATTGGCATGGCAGAAATATGAAGATGTGCTTGAACCCACCTACCACTCGTTCGATCCCCGGCTTGCGCATCCTGCCTCTCTGGTCGACTGAGCGCCCGTACGCTCGTTTCGTGGGTTGACTTAGGCGTATGGAGTTCATCCCCAATCTAAGCATACAGAGTTCATTCCCAATCTAAGATTAGACCGGACCAAGGGTTACGGTAGCAAAGCGACAGCACGCAGGGGGGATCGAGCCGATCCTCGGCTTGCGCATTCTGCCTCTCCGACAGACTGAGCGCCCGCACACCCGTTTCGTGGGTTCATTTAGGCATAGGGAGTTCATTCCATGTCTAAGCCCTAGTCGGACCGAGGGTTATGGCAGCGGGACCGGCAGCACGTAGAGAGGGACCGGGTCGATCCCCGACTTGCGCATTATTCCTCTCCGATCGGCTGAGCGTCCTCACGGCCGTTTCGTGGGTTGGCTTAGGCATAGGGAGTTCATTCTGTGTCTAAGACCTAGCCGGACAGAAAGTTATGGCAACGGGACCGACAACACACAGAGAGGGACCGGGTCGATCCCCGGCTTGCGTATTCTACCTCTCCGGCCGGCTGAGTGCCCGCACGCTCATTTCATGGGTTGGCTTAGGCATACGGAGTTCATTCCATGTCTAAACGTACGAAGTTCATTCCCAGTCTAAGATTTTAAACCACGGTGCACATGCTGCACTCGGGCATGTGCTAGTGCCGTATTTTTTTTCTCGGGGCACCATCACTGGAGCATCAAACCTTCATCAGAGTGCCTAACCGGT
Source organism: Durio zibethinus (assembly GCF_047325235.1). Taxonomy (NCBI): domain Eukaryota; kingdom Viridiplantae; phylum Streptophyta; class Magnoliopsida; order Malvales; family Malvaceae; genus Durio; species Durio zibethinus. The sequence continues at coordinate 22,755,695 of NC_143181.1, forward strand.
GGCATTGGGGGTTTCGGCCATTGGGGTGGCCGGGGGGTGTGCGCACATGATGTGTGATGGGTGCTGGTACTTGGCCCTTATATTGGCCCCTTATCGCTCATCAAACCTTTGGAACTCACACCCCCTTAAAGAGCATTTGAGATTTTATAGGTTTGCTGCCAGTAGCCATTAAAGTGTCTGAAATGGGGGCACTTTTTTCAAACGATCACAAAATCTTCTCCACTTTGAGTTTTTAGCTGAATTGTTTTGTGCATGCCAACAAAAATACAGGGATCACCTCTACCAAATTTGGGGACAAACCTCTTTCTAAAAAAATTTTAAAAAATCTCGAACCGCAAAAAGTTTCAAAAATCACAAAAAATAGAAAACGGGTCGTCTTGCCATGAAACTTCACATGAAGGCTTAGAGGAACGTTGTATGAATTTACAAGCCATAAAAATGGCATTGGCATGGCAGAAATATGAAGATGTGCTTGAACCCACCAACCACCCGTTCGATCCTCGGCTTGCGCATCCTGCCTCTCTGGTCCGTCAAGCGCCCAACGCTCGTTTTGTGGGTTGACCTAGGCATACGGAGTTCATCCCCAGTCTAAGCATATAGAGGTGATTCCCAGTCTAAGATTAGACCGGATCGAGGGTTACAGTAGTAGGATCGGTAGCACGCAGGGGTGATCGGGTCGATCCCTGGCTTGTGCATTCTGCCTTTTCGGTCGACTGAGCGCCCACACGCTCATTTCGTGGGTTGGCTTAGGCATACAGAGTTCATTCCATGTCTAAGCATACGGAGTTCATTCCCAGTCTTAGATCAGATTGGATCGAGGGTTACAACAGTAGGATCTGCATCACGTAGGGGGGACCGGGTCGATCCCTGGCTTGCGCATTCTACCTCTCTGGCTGGCCTCTCTGGTTGGCCTCTCCGACCGCTTGGGCGGCCGCATGCTCATTTCGTGGGTTGACTTAGGGATACAGAGTTCATCCCCAGTCTAAGCATATGGAGTTCATTCCCAGTCTAAGATCGAGCTGGATCGAGGGTTGCGGTAGCAGGATCAACAGCACGCAGGAGGGATCGGGCTGATCCCCAGCTTGTACATTCTGCCTCTCGGGTCGACTGAGCGTCCGCACGCCCGTTTTGTGGGTCGGCTTAGGAATAGGGAGTTCATTCCAAGTCTAAGCCCCAGCCGGTCCTAGGGTTGTGGCAGTGGGACTGACAGCACGCAGAGGGGGATCGGACTGATCCCCGACTTGCGCATTCTACCTCTCCAGTCGTCTAAGCGCCCGCACACTCGTTTCGTGGGTTGGCTTAGGCATACAGAGTTGATTTCATGTCTAAGCCCCAGCCGGACCGAGGATTATGGTAACAAGACCGGCAGCACACAGAGGGGGACCGGGTCGATCCCTAGCTTATGCATTATGCCTCTCCGGCTGACTCAGCGGCCGAATGCTCATTTCGTGGGTTGACTTAGGCATACGGAGTTCATTCCCAGTCTAAGATCGGACCGGACCGAGGGTTGCAGTAGTAGGATTGATAGCACGCAAGATGAGATCGGGTCGGTCCCCAACTTGTGCATTCTGCCTCTCCGACTGGCTGAGTGCCCACACGCTCGTTTCGTGGGTTGGCTTAGGCATACAGAGTTCATTCAATGTCTAAGCATACGAAGTTCATTCCCAGTCTAAGATCGGACCAGATCGAGGGTTGCAGCAGTAGGATCGGCAGCAGGATCGGCAGCATGCAAGGGGCGACCAGGCCGATCCCCGACTTGTGCATTCTGCCTCTTCGATCGGCCTATTCGACCGGCTGAGCGCCTGCACGCTCATTTCATGTGTTGACTTAGGCATATGAAGTTCAACCCCAGTCTAAGCATACAGAGTTCATTCCCAGTCTAAGATCTAACCGGACGGAGGGTTGCTGCAATAGGATCGGTAGCACGTAGTGGGGACCGAGCCGATCCCCGGCTTGCGCATTTTGCCTCTCTGGCCAGCTGAGCGCCCACATGCCCATTTCATGGGTTGGCTTAAGTATAGGGAGTTCATTCCATGTCTAAGCCCCAGCCGGACCGAGGGTTGTGGCAATGGGACTGGCAGCACGCAGAGGGGGACCGGATCGATCCCCGGCTTGCGCATTCTACCTCTCCAGCCGCTGAGCACCCGCACGCCCATTTCGTGGGTTGGCTTAGGCATAGGGAGTTCATTCCATGTCTAAGCCTTAGCTAGACCGAGGGTTGTGGCAGTGAGACCGGTAGCACACAGAGGGTGATCGAGCCAATCCTCGACTTGCGCATTATGCCTCTCCAGTCGGCTCAACGCCCGAACGGTCGTTTCGTGGGTTGACTTAGGCATACGGAGTTCATTCCCAGTCTAAGATTGGACCAAACTAAGGGTTGCGGCACTTGGATTGACAGCACGCAGGGGGGGATCGGGTGGATCCTTGGCTTGCGCATTCTGCCTCTCCGGCTTGCTGAGCGCCCGCATGCTCGTTCGGTGGGTTGGATTAGGCATACAGAGTTCATTCCATGTCTAAGCATACGGAGTTCATTCCCAGTCTAAGATTGGATCGGATCGAGGGTTACGACAGTAGGACCAGCAGCAAGATCAACAGCACGCAGGGAGGGACCGGGCCGATCCTCGGCTTGCGCATTCTGCCACTTCGACCAGCCTCTCCAGCTGGCTGAGTGCCCACACACTCGTTTCGTGGGCTGAATTAGGCATACGAAGTTCATCCCCAGTCTAAGCACATGGAGTTCATTCCCAGTCTAATATCTAACCGACTAAGGGTTGCGGTAGTAGGATCAGTAGCACATAGGGGGGATCGGGCCGATCTTCGGCTTACGCTTTCTGCCTCTCCAACAGGCTGAGCGGCCGCACACCCATTTCATGGGTTGGCTTAGGCATAGGGAGTTCATTCCATGTCTAAGCCCCAACCGGATCGAGGGTTATGGCAACAGGACCGACAGCATGCAAAGAGGGATCAGGCTGATCCCCGGCTTGCACATTCTGCCTCTCCAGTCGGCTGAGCGCTCGCACGCTCGTTTCGTGGGTTGGCTTAAGCATACGGAGTTCATTCCCAGTCTAAGAGTTTGAGCCGTGGTACACATTATGGGCTCAGGCATGTGCTGGTGCTACATTCTTTTCGCCCGAGGCACCATCGTCGGAGCATCGTTGGAGAGCCTAACCGGCGGCATTGGGGGTTCCGACGATTGGGGGGGCTGGGGGGTGTGCGCACATGATGTGTGATGGGTGATGGTACTTGGCCCTTATATTGGCCCCCTATCCCTCATCAAACCTCGAGAACTCATGCCCCCTTAAAGAGCATTTGAGATTCTATGGGTTTGCTGCCAGTAGCCATTAAAGTGTTTAAAATGGGGACACTTTTTTCAAACGGTCACAAAATCTTCTCCATTTCGAGTTTTTAGCTGAATCTTTTTGTGCATGCCAACAAAAATATAAGGATCACCTATACCAAATTTGGGGACAAAAATCTTTCTAAAAAAATTTTAAAAAATCTCAAACCGCAAAAAGTTTCAAAAATCATGAAAAATAGAAAACGGGTCGTCTTGCCACGAAACTTCACATGAAGGCGTAGGGGACCATTGCATGAATTTACAAGCCACAAAAATGGCATTGGCATGGCAAAAATATGAAGATGTGTTGGAACCGACCTACCACCCGTTCGATCCCCGGCTTGCGCATCCTTTTTCTCTCGTCGGCTGAGTGTCCGCACGCTCTTTTCGTGGGTTGACTTAGGCATACAGAGTTCATCCCCAGTCTAATCATATAGAGTTCATTTCCATTCTAAGATCAGATCAGACTGAGGGTTGGGGCAACAGGATCGACAGCACGCAGAGGGGACTGAACCGATCCTCGGCTTGCGCATTCTACCTTTCTGGCCGGTTGAGCACCCGCATGCCCGTTTCGTGCATTGGCTTAGGCATAGGGAGTTCATTCCATGTCTAAGCCCCAGCCAGATTGAAGATTGTGGCAGTGAGATCGGTAGCACGCAGAGAGGGGTCGGGTTGATCCCCGGCTTGCGTTTTATGCCTCTTCGACTTGCTCAGCGCCCGAACGCTCATTTCATGGGTTGATTTAGGCATACGGAGTTCATTCCTAGTCTAAGATTGGACCAGACCGAGGGTTGTGGCAGCAGGATCAGCAGCACGTAGGGGGGATCGGGTCGGTCCCCAACTTACTCATTCTACCTCTTCGATCGACTGAGCGCCCGCACACTCGTTTCATGGGTTGGCTTAGGCATACGGAGTTCATTCCATGTCTAAGCATACAGAGTTCATTCCCAATCTAAGATCAGACCGGACCGAGGGTTACTGCAGCAGGACCAGTAGCAGGATCGGCAGCACGCAGGGGGTCCGGGTTGATCCCTAGCTTGCACATTCTACCTCTTCGGTCGGCCTTTCCAGTCGGCTGAGCGCCCGTACGCTCGTTTTATGGGTTGACTTAGGCATACGGAGTTCATCCCCAGTCTAAGCATATGGAGTTCACTCCCAATCTAAGATCAAACCAGATCGAGGGTTGCGACAGCAGGATCGGTAGCACGCAGGAGGGATCGGCCTGATCCCCGGCTTGTGCATTTTGCCTCTACGGTCGGCTGAGAGCCCGCACGTCCGTTTCGTGGGTTGGCTTAGGCATAGGGAGTTCATTCCATGTCTAAGCCCCAGTCGGACCGAGGGTGGTGGCAGCGGGTCCGACAACATGCAGAGGGGGATCGGGCCGATCCCTGGCTTGCGCATTCTGCCTCTCCGATCGGCTGAGCGCCCGCACGCCCGTTTCGTGGGTTGGCTTAGGCATAGGGAGTTCATTCCATGTCTAAGCCCTAGTTGGATCGAGGGTTATGGCAGCGGGTCCAGCAATACACAGAGGGGGATCGGGCCGATCCCCCACTTGCGTATTATGCCTTTCCGACCGGCTCAGCACCCGTACGCTGGTTTCGTGGGTTGACTTAGGCATACGGAGTTTAGTCCCAGTCTAAGATCAAACTGAATTGAGGGTTGCGGCAGCAGGATCGATAGCAAACAGGGGGGACCGGGCCGATCCCCAGCTTGCGCATTCTGCCTCTCCGGTCGGTTAAGCGCCCGCATGCTCATTTCATGGGTTGGCTTAGGCATACCGAGTTCATTCCCTGTCTAAGCATACGGAGTTCATTGTCAGTCTAAGATCAGACCAGATCAAAGGTTGCGACAGTAGAACCAGCAGTAGGATCGATAGCATGCAGGGAGGGATTGGGCTGATCCCCGACTTGCGCATTCTGCCTCTCCGGCTGGTTGAGCACCCACACGCTCATTTCGTGGGTTGGCTTAGGCATACAGAGTTCATTCTATGTCCAAGCCCCAGTCGGATCGAGGGTTGTGGCAGCAGGACCGGCAGCGGGATCGGCAGCGCACAGAGGGGGACCGAGCTGATCCCCGACTTGCTCATTATGCCTCTCCAACTGAACTCTCCGACCAACTAAGTGCTCACACGCTCATTTCGTGGGTTGACTTAGGCATACGGAGTTTAACCCCAGTCTAAGCATACGAAGTTCATTCCTAATCTAAGATCGGACCGGACCAAGGGTCACAACAGTAGGATCGATAGCATGCAGAGGGACCGAGCTGATCCTCGGCTTGCGCATTCTACCTCTCTGGCCGGCTAAGCGCCCACACGCCCGTTTCATGGGTTGGCTTAGGCGTAGGGAGTTCATTCCATCTCTAAGCCCCAGTCGAAGCGAGGGTTGTGGTGACGAGATCGGCAGCACGTAGAGGGGGATCGAGCTGATCCTTGGCTTGCGTATTATGCCTCTCCGATCGGCTCAGCACCTGAACGCTCATTTCATGGGTTGACTTTGACAAACGGAGTTCATTCTCATTCTAAGATCAGACCGGACTGAGGGTTGTGGCAGCAGGATCGACAGCACGCAGGGGGGACCGGGCTGATCCTCGGCTTACGCAATTTGCCTCTCCGACCGATTGAGCGCCCGCATGCCCGTTTCATGGGTTGGCTTAGGCATAGGGAGTTCATTCCATGTCTAAGCCCTAGTCGGACCAAGGATTGTGGCAGTGGGACCGACAGCACGTAGAGGGGGACCAGGCTGATCCCCGGCTTGCGCATTATGCATCTCTAGCCGACTGAGTGCCCGCACGCTCGTTTCTTAGGTTGACTTAGGCATACGGAGTTCATTCCCAGTCTAAGATCAGATCGGACCGAGGGTTATGGTAGCAGGATCGATAGCACGCAGGGGGGGACCGGGTCGATCCCCAGCTTGCGCATTCTACCTCTCCTGTTGGCTGAACGCCCGCACGCTCGTTTCGAGGGTTGTCTTAGGCATACAGAGTTTATTCCATGTTTAAGCATATGGGGTTCATTTCCAGTCTAAGATCGGGTCGGACCGGACCGAGGGTTGTGACAGCAGGATCGCCAACACACAGGGGCAGACTAGGCCATTCCCTGACTTGCGAATTCTGCCTCTTCGGTCGACTGAGCGCCCGTACGCTCGTTTCATAGGTAGGCTTAGGCATACGGAGTTCATTCTATGTCTAAGCCCCAGTCGGTCCGAGGGTTGTGGCAGCAGGACTGACAGTGGGATCGGCAGAACGCAGAGGGGGACTGGGCTGATCCTCGGCTTACGCATTAAGCCTATCCGACCGACCTCTCCTGCCGGCTGAACGCTTGCACTCTCGTTTCATGGGTTGACTTAGGCATACGGAGTTCATTCCGAGTCTAAGCATACGGAGTTCATTCCCAGTCAAAGATCATACTAGATCGAGGGCTACGATAGTAGGATCGGTAGCACGCTGGAGGGACCAGACTGATCCTCGGCCTGCGCATTCTACCTCTCTAGTAGGCTGAGCGCCCGTACGCCCCGTTTCATGGGTAGGCTTAGTCATAGGGAGTTCATTCCATGTCTCAGCCCCAGCCGGATCGAGGGTTGTGGCAGCGAGATCGGTAGCACGCAGCGAGGGATCGGGTTGATCCTCGACTTGCGCATTATGCCTCTCCGACTGGCTGAGTGCCCACACGCTCGTTTTCGTAGGTTGACTTAGGCATATGGAGTTCATCCCCAGTCTAACCATACGGAGTTCATTCCCAGTCTAAGATCAGACTAGATCGAAGGTTGCGGTAGCAAGATCAGCAGCACGCAGGGGGGACCAGGCCGATCCCCGGCTTGCGCATTCTACCTCCCCGGCCGACTGAGTGCCCGGATGTCCGTTTCGTGGGTTGGCTTAGGCGTAGGGAGTTCATTCCATCTCTAAGCCCCAGCCAGATCGAAGGTTGTGGCGGCATGACCGACAGCACGTAGAGGCTGATTCCTGGCTTGCGCATTATGCCTTTTCGATCGGCTCAGTCCCCGTACGCTCGTTTCATTTGTTGACTTATGCATACGGAGTTCATTCTCAGTCTAAGATCAGACCGGACCGAGGGTTGCGACAGCAAGATCGATAGCACATAGGAGGGACCGAGCCGATCCCCAGCTTGCGCATTCTGCCTCTCCGGCCAGCTAAGCACCCGCACGCTCGTTTTGCGGTTGTCTTAGGCATATGGAGTTCATTCCATATCTAAGCATACGGAGTTCATTCCCACTCTATGATCAGTCCGAACCGAAGGTTGCGGTAGCAGGACAGGCAACAAGATCGACATCACGTAGGAGGGACTGGGCCGATCCCCGGCTTGTGCATTCTGTCTCTCCGACCGGCTGAGCGCCCGCACGCTCGTTTCGTGGGTTGGCTTAGGCATAGGGAGTTCATTCTAAGTCTAAGCCCCAGCCAGACCGAGGGTTCTGGCAGCAGGACCGGTAGCACACAGCGGGGGACCGAGCTGATCCCCAGCTTACGCATTATGCCTCTCCGATCGGTTGAGTGCCCACACGCTCATTTTGTGGGTTGACTTAGGCATACGGAGTTCATCCCTAGTCTAAGCATATGGAGTTCATTCCCAGTCTAAGATCAGATCAGACCGAGGGTTACGATAGCAGGATCGACAGCTCGCAGAAGGGACCAGGTTGATCCTCGGTTGCGCATTCTACCTCTCTGGTAGGCTGAGCGCCCGCACGCCCGTTTTGTGGGTTGGCTTAGGCATAGGGAGTTCATTCCACGTCTAAGCCCTAGCCGGATCGAGGGTTGTGGTAGGGGACCGACAGCACGCAGCGAGGGATCGGGCTGATCCTCGGCTTGTGCATTATGCCTCTCCGGTCGGCTGAGCGCCCACATGCTCGTTTCATGGGTTGACTTAGGCATACGGAGTTCATCCCTAGTCTAAGCATCCGGAGTTCATTCCCAGTCTATCATCGAACCGGATCGAGGGTTGCAACAGTAGGACTGGCAGCACGCAGGAGGGACCGGGTCGATCCTCGACCTGTGCATTCTGCCTCTTCGACCGACTGAGCGCCCGCACACTTGTTTTGTGGATTGGCTTAGGCATAGGGAGTTCATTCCATGTCTAAGCCCCAGTCAGACTGAGGGTTGTGGCAGCGGGACCGACAGCACGCAGTGGGGGATCGGGCTAATCCCCAGCTTGCGCATTATGCCTCTCCGGCCGACTGAGCGCCCACACATTCATTTCGTGGGTTGACTTAGACATATGGAGTTCATCCCCAGTCTAACTAAATGGAGTTCATTCCCAGTCTAAGATTGGTGTTTCCTAGTTTGACTTAGGCATTGGGGTTTCTGACGATTGGGGTGGCCGGGGGTGTGCGCACATGATGTGCGATGGGTGCTAGTACTTTTCCTTTATATTGGCCCCCTATCCTTCATCAAACCTCGAGAACTCACACCCCTTTAAAGAGCATTTGAGATTTTATAGGTTTGCTGCCGGTAGACATTAAAGTGTCTGAAATGGGGACACTTTTTTCAAACAGTCACAAAATCTTCTCCACTTCAAGTTTTTAGCTGAATTTTTTTGTGTATGCCAACAAAAGTACAAGGATCACCTCTACCAAATTTGGGGACAAAACTCTTTCTAAAAAAATTTTAGAAAATCCTGAAACGTAAAATGTTTCAAAAATCATGAAAAATAGAAAATGGGTCATCTAAGATCAGACCGGACCGAGGGTTGCGGTAGCAGGATTGGCAGCCCGCATGGGGCACCGAGCCGATCCCCGGCTTGCGCATTCTACCTCTTCGGCCGACTGAGTGACCGCACGCCCGTTTCATGGGTTGGCTTAGGCATAGGGAGTTCATTCCATGTTTAAGCCCCAGTCGGACCGAGGGTTATGGCAGCGGGACCAACAGAACGTAGAGGGGGATCAGGCTGATCCTCAATTTATGCATTATGCCTCTTCGGTCGGCTCAGCGCCCACACGCTCATTTCGTGGGTTGACTTATGCATACAGAGTTCATTCCCAGTCTAAGATTAGAGCGGACAGACGGTTGCCGCAGCAGGATCGACAGCACGTAGGGAGAGACCGGGCCGATCCCTGGCTTACGCATTCTACCTCTCCGATCGGCCAAGTGCCCGCACGCTCGTTTCGTGGGTTAGCTTAGGCATACGGAGTTCTTTCCACGTCTAAGCATACGGAGTTCATTCCCATTCTAAGAGTTTAAGCCACGGTGCACATGCTGAGCTCGGGCATGTGCTGGTGTCGCATTTTTTTGCCCAGGGCAGCATCGTCGGAGAGCCTAACCGGCGGGATTGGGGGTTACAGCGATTGGCGGGGTCGGGGGGTGTGCGCACATGATGTGCGATGGGTGCTGGTACTTGGCCCTTATATTGGCCCCCTATCCCTTATCAAACCTCGAGAACTCACACCCCCTTAAAGAGCATTTGAGATTTTATAGGTTTGCTACCAGTAGCCATTAAAGTGTCTGAAATGGGTATCCTTTTTTCAAACGATCACAAAATCTTCTCCACTTTGAGGTTTTAGCTGAATTTGCTTGTGCATGCCAATAGAAATACAAGGATCACCTCTACCAAATTTGGGGACAAAACTCTTTCCAAAAAAATTTTAAAAAATCTCAAACCGTAAAAACTTTCAAATATCGTGAAAAATAAAAATCGGGTCGTCTTGCCATGAAACTTCACAGGAAGGCTTAGGGGACCATTGTATGAATTTACAAGCCATAAAAATGGCATTGGCATGGCAGAAATATGAAGATGTGCTTGAACCCACCTACCACCCGTTCGAACCCCGGCTTGCACATCCTGCCTCTCTGGTCGGCTGAGCGCCCGCCCGTACGTTCATTTCGTGGGTTGACTTAGGCATATAGAGTTCATCTCCAGTCTAAGCATACGGGGTTCATTCCCAGTCTAAGATCAGACTGGACTGGGGGTTGCGATAGTAGGATCGACAGCACGTAGGGGGGATCGGGCTGATCCCCAGCTTACGCATTCTGCGTCTCCGACCGACTGAGCACCCGCACACCCCTTTCATGGGTTGGCTTAGGCATAGGGAGTTCATTCAATGTCTAAGCCCCAACTAGTGCGAGGGTTGAGGCAGCGAGACCGATAGCATGCAGTGAGGGACCGAGCCGATCCCTGGCTTGTGCATTATGCCTCTCCGACTGGCTCAGCGCCCACACGCTCATTTCATGGGTTGACTTAGGCATACAGAGTTCATTCCCAATCTAAGATTGGACTAGACCGAGGGTTGCGACAATAGGATAGACAGCACATAGGGGGGATCTGGTCGATCCCCAGCTTGTGCGTTCTGCCTCTTCGACCCGATTGAGCACCCGCACGTTCGTTTCGTGGGTTGGCTTAGGCATACGGAGTTCATTCCATGTCTAAGCATACGGAGTTCATTTCCAGTCTAAGATCAGATTGGACCGAGGGTTGCAACAGCAGGACCAGCAACAGGATCGACAGCACGTAAGGGGGACTGGGTCGATCCCCAACTTAAGCATTCCGCCTCTCTGGCCGGTTGAGCGCCCGCACGTTCATTTCATGGGTTGACTTAGGCATACATAGTTCATCCCCAGTCTAAGCATACGGAGTTCATTCCCAGTCTAAGATCAGACTGGACAGAGGGTTACGGCAGCAAGATCGGCAGCACGCAGGGGGGACCGGGCCGATCCCCGACTTGTGCTTTCTGCCTCTCCGATCAGTTGAGCTCCCACACGCTCGTTTCATGGGTTGGCTTAGGCATAGGGAGTTCATTCCATGTCTAAGCCCCAACCAGACCGAGGGTTGTGGCAGTAGGACTGGCAGCACACAGGAGGGGATCGGGTCGATCCCTGTCTTAGGCATTATGCCTCTTTGGTTGGCTCAGTGCCCGCACGCTCGTTTTATGGGTTGACTTATGCATACGGAGTTCATTCCCAGTCTAAGATCGGACCAGACCAAAGGTTGTGGCAGCAGGATCGACAGCACACAGGGGGGACTGGGTTGATCCCTAGCTTACGCATTCTACCTCTCCAGCTAGCTAAGCACCCGCACGCTCGTTTCGTGGGTTGGCTTAGGCAAACGGAGTTCATTCCACGTCTAAGCATATGGAGTTCATTCCCAGTCTAAGAGTTTGAGCCACGGTGCACATGCTGGCCTCGGGCATGTGCTGGTGCTGCATTTTTTTTGTCCGAAACACCATCGTTGGAGAGCCTCACCGATGACATTGGGGGTTCCGACGATTGGGGAGGCTGGGGGGTGTACGCACATGATGTGCGATGGGTGCTGGTACTTGGCCCTTATATTGGCCCCCTGTCCCTCATCAAACCTCGAGAACTCACACCCCCTTAAAGAGCATTTGAGATTTTATAGGTTTGCTGCCAGTAGCCATTAAAGTGTCTAAAATTGGGACATTTTTTTCAAACGGTCACAAAATCTTCTCACTTTGACTTTTTAGCTAAATTGTTTTATGCATGCGAACAAAACTACAAGGATCATCTCTACCAAATTTGGGGACAGAACTCTTCGTAAAAAAATTTTCAAAAATCTCGAACCGTAAAAAGTTTCCAAAATCATGAAAAATAGAAAACGGGTCGTCTTGCCACAAAACTTCACATGAAGGCTTAGGGGACCATTGTATGAATTTACAAGCCATAAAAATGGCATTGGCATGGAAGAAATATGAAGATGTGCTTCAACCCACTTACCACCCGTTCGATCCCCGGCTTGCGCATCCTGCCTCTCTGGTCGGTTGAGCACCCACACCCTCGTTTCGTGAGTTGACTTAGGCATACGGAGTTCATCCCCAGTCTAAGCATACAAAGTTGATTCCCAGTCTAAGATTAGACCAAACCGAGGTTTGCGGCCGCACGCAGGGGGGGACCGAGCCGTTCCTCGACTTACGCATTTTGCCTCTTCGGTCGGCTGAGCACCTGCATGCCCGTTTCGTGGGTCAGCTTAGCATAGGGAGTTCATTCGATGTCTAAGCCCCAGTCAGACCGAGGGTTGTCACAGCGGGATCGACAGCACGCAGAGGCGTACCAGACCGATCCCCGGCTTACGCATTATGCCTCTCTTACCGGTTCAGCGCCCGCACGCTCGTTTCATGGGTTGACTTAGGCATACGGAGTTCATTCAAAGTCTAAGATCAGATCGGACCAAGGGTTTCTACAACAGGATTGACAGCACGTAGGGGGGACCGGGCCGATCCCCAGCTTGTGCATTCTGCCTCTCCGACCGGCTGAGCACCTGCACACTCGTTTTGTGGGTTGGCTTAGGCATACGAAGTTCATTCCATGTCTAAGCATATAGAGTTCATTCCCAGTCTAAGATTGGACTGGATCGAGGGTTGTGGTAGCAGGACCAGCAGTAGGATCGGTAGTATGTAAGGGGGGACCGAGCTGGTCCCCGACTTGCGTATTCTGCCTCTCCGGCTGGCTGAGTGCCCGCACGCTTGTTTCATGGGTTGGCTTAGGCATACGGAGTTCATTCCATGTCTAAGCCCCAACTGGACTGAGTGTTGTGGCAGCAGGACCGGCAGCGAGATCGACAGCACCCAGAGGGGGATCGGGCTAGTCCCCGACTTGCACATTATGCCTCTCTGGCCAGCTCAGCGCCCGCACGCTTGTTTTATGGGTTGACTTAGGCATACGGAGTTCATCTCTAGTCTAAGCATACGGAGTTCATTACCAATCTAAGATTGGATTGGACCAAGGGTTGCGACAGTAGGATCAGCAGCACGCAGGGGGGACCGGGCCGATCCCCGTTTTACGCATTCTGCCTCTCAAGCCGGCTGAGCGCCCGCACACCCATTTCGTGGGTTGGCTTAGGCATAGGGAGTTCATTCCATGTCTAAGCTCCAGCTGAACCGAGGGTTGTGGCAGCGGGACTAGCAGCACGCAGAGGGGGATCGGGGTGATCCCCGGCTTGCGTATTATGCCTCTTCGGCCGGCTCAGCTCCCGTACGCTCGTTTCGTGCGTTGACTTATGCATACGGAGTTCATTCCTAGTCTAAGATCAGACCGGACCGAGGGTTGTGGCAGCAGGATCGACAGCACACAGGGGGGATCGGGTCGATCCCTGACTTGCTTATTCTGCCTCTCCGGTCGGCTGAGCACCCGCACCCTTGTTTCGTGAGTTGGCATCAGCATACGGAGCTCATTCCATGTTTAAGCATACAGAGTTCATTCCCAGTCTAAGATTTTAAGCCACGGTGAGCATGCTGGGCTCGGACATGTGCTGGTGCCGTATTGTTTTTGCCCGGGGCACCATCATCGGAGCATCATCGGAGAGCCTAACCGACGGCATTGGGTGTTCCGGCTATTGGGGGTCGGGGGGTGTGCGCACATGATGTGCGATGGGTGCTGGTACTTGGCCTTATATTGGCCCCATATCCCTCATCAAACCTCAAGAACTCACACCCCCTTAAAGAGCATTTGAGATTTTATAGGTTTGCTACCAGTAGCCATTAAAGTGTCTGTAATGGAGACAATTTTTTCAAACGATCACAAAATCTTCTCCACTTTGCGTTTTTAGCTGAATTTTTTTTTTGCATACCAACAAAAATACAGGGATCACCTGTACCAAATTTGGGGACAGAACTCTTCCTTAAAAAATTTTCAAAAATCCCGAACCGTAAAAAGTTTCCAAAATCATGAAAAATAGAAAACGGGTCGTCTTGCCAAGAAACTTCACATGAAGGCTTAGGGGACCATTGTATGAATTTACAAGCCATAAAAATGGCATTGGTATGGCAGAAATATGAAGATGTGCTTAAACCCACCTACCACCCGTTCGATCCCCGGCTCGCACATCCTGCCTCTCTGGTCGGCTGAGTGCCCGTACGCTCGTTTCATGAGTTGACTTAGGCATACGGAGTTCATCCCCAATCTAACCATACGGAGTTCATTCCCAGTCTAAGATCAGACCGGATCGAGGGTTGTGACAGCAGGATCGGCTACATGCAAGGGGGATCGGACCGATCCCTGGCTTACGCATTCTGCCTCTCCAGTCGGCCGTGTGCCCGCACGCCTGTTTCATGGATTGGTTTAGGCATAGGGAGTTTATTCCATGTCTAAGCCCCAGGCTGACCGAGGGTTGTGGCAGTGGGACCGGCAGCACGCAGAGGGGGATCGGGTCGATCCCCGACTTTCGCATTATGCCTCTTCGGTTGGCTCAGCGCCCGCACGCTCATTTCATGGGTTGACTTATGCATACAGAGTTCATTCCCAATCTAAGATCGGACCGGACCAAGGGTTGTGACAGTAGGATCGATAGCACGCAGGGGGGATCGAGTCGATCCCCAGCTTGCGCATTCTTCCTCTTCAGCCGACTGAGCGCCCGCACACTCGTTTCGTGGGTTGGCTTAGGCATACGGAGTTCATTCCATGTCTAAGCATATGAAGTTCATTCCCAGTCTAAGATTTTGAGCCATGATGCACAAGCTAGGCTCGGGCATGTGCTGGTGTCACATTTTTTTTGCTCGGGGCACCATCGCTGGAGCATCACCGGAGAGCATAACCGACGGCATTGGGTGTTTCGATGATTGGGGGGCAGGGGGGGTGTGCGCACATGATGTGTGATAGGTGCTGGTATTTGGCCCTTATATTGGCCCCCTATCCCTCATCAAACCTCGAGAACTCACACCCCCTTAAAGAGCATTTGAGATTTTCTATGTTTGCTGCCAGTAGCCATTAAAGTGTCTGAAATAGGGACACTTTTTTCAAATGATCACAAAATCTTCTCCACTTTGAGTTTTTGGCTGAATGTTTTTGAACATGCCAACAAAAATGCAAGGATCACCTCTACCAAATTTTGGGACAAAAGTCTTTCTAAAAAAATTTTAAAAAATCCCGAACCCCAAAAAGTTTCAAAAATCATGAAAAATAGAAAATGGGTCGTCTTGCCACGAAACTTCACCCGAAGGATTAAGGGACCATTGTATGAATTTACAAGCCATAAAAATGGCATTGGCATGGCAGAAATATGAAGATGTGCTTCAACCCACCTACCATCCGTTCGATCCCCGGCTTGCGCATCCTGCCTCTTTGGTCGGCTGAGCGCCTGCACGCTCGTTTCATGGATTGACTTAGGCAAACGGAGTTCATCCCCAGTCTAAGCATACGGAGTTCATTCCCAGTCTAAGATCAGACCGGATAGAGGGTTGCAACAGTAGGTTCGGTAGCACGCAGGGTGAACCGGGTCGATCCCTGGCTTACGCATTCTGCCTCTCTGGCCGACTGAGCGCCCGCACACCTGTTTCGTGGGTTGGCTTAGGCATAGGGAGTTCATTCCATGTCTAAGCCATGGCCAGACCAAGGGTTGTGGCAGCGGCATCGGCAGCACGCAGAAGGGGACCGGGCTGATCCTCGGCTTGTGCATTCTGCCTGTTCAGCCGACTGAACGTCCGCACGCTCGTTTCATGGGTTGGCTTAGCCATACGGAGTTCATTCCGTGTCTAAGCATACGGAGTTCATTCCCAGTCTAAGAGTTTGAGCCACGATGCACATGCTAGGCTCGGGCATGTGCTGGTGCCGTATTTTTTTTGCTTGGGGTGCCATCGTCGAAGCACCGTTGGAGAGCCTAACCGACGGCATTGGGGGTTCCAGCGATTAGGGGGGCCGGGGGGTGTGCACACATGATGTGTGATGGGTGCTGGTACTTGGCCCTTATATTGGCCCCTTATCCCTCATCAAACCTCAAGAAGTCACACCCCCTGAAAGACCATTTGAGATTTTATAGGTTTGCTGCCAGTAGCCATTAAAGTGTCTGAAATGAGGAGACTTTCAAACGGTCACAAAATCTTCTCCACTTTGAGTTTTTAGCTAAATTTTTTTGTGCCTGCCAAAAAAAATACAAGGATCACCTCTACCAAATTTGGGGATAAAACTCTTTCTAAAAAAATTTAAAAAAATCCCGAACTCTAAAAAGTTTCAAAAATCATGAAAAATAGAAAACGGGTCCTCTTGCCACGAAACTTCACATGAATGAGGGACCGGGCCGATCCCTGGCTTGCGCATTCTACCTCTTCGGTCGGCTGAGCGCCTTCACACCCGTTTCATGGGATGGCCTAGGCATAGGGAGTTCATTCCATGTCTAAACCCCAGCCCAACCGAGGGTTGTGGCAGCGAGACTGGCAGCACGTAGAGGGGGATCGGGCTGATCCTCGACTTGCGCATTATGCCTCTCTGGCTGGCTCAGCACCCGCATGCTTGTTTCATGGGTTGACTTAGGCATACAGAGTTCATTCCTAGTCTAAGATCATACTAGACTGAGGGTTACGACAGTAGGATCGATAGCACACAGGGAGGGACTAGGTCGGTCCTCGGCTTCTGTATTCTACCTTTTCGATCAGCTGAGCACCCATGCGCTCGTTTCATAGGTTGGCTTAGGCATATGGAGTTCATTCCATGTCTAAGCATATGGAGTTCATATCAGTCTAAGATCAGACCAGACCGAGGGTTACGGCAGCAGGACCAGTAGTAAGATTGGTAGCACGCAAGAGGGGACCGGGCCGATCCCTGACTTGTGCATTATGCCTCTCTGACCGGCCTCTCCGATCGACTGAGCACCCGCACGCTTGTTTCATGGGTTGACTTAGGCATACGAAGTTGATCCCCTGTCTAAGCATATGGAGTTCATTACCAGTCTAAGATCAGATCGGATCGAGGGTTGCGACAGCACGTTGGGGGGATCGGGCCGATCCTCGGCTTACGCATTCTGCCTCTCCGACCGGCTGAGCACTCGTACGCCCGTTTCATGGGTTGGCTTAGGCATAGGGAGTTCATTCCATGTCTAAGCCCTAGTCGGACCGAGGGTTGTGGCAGTGGGACCGGTAGCACGTAGAGGGGGATCGAGCCGATCCCTAGCTTCCGCATTATGCCTCTTCGGTCGGCTCAATGCTCGAACGCTCGTTTCGTGGGTTGACTTAGGCATACGGAGTTCATTCCCAGTCTAAGATCGAATCAAACCGAGGGTTGCGACGGTAGGATCGATAGCACGCAGGGGGGACCAAGTCAGTCCCCGACTTGTGCATTCTACCTCTCTAGCTGACTGATCGTCTGCACGCTCGTTTCATGGGTTGGCTTAGGAATACGGAGTTCATTTCATGTCTAGGCATACGGAGTTTATTCCCAGTCTAAGATCGAGTCAGACCAACGGTTGTGGCAGCAGGACCAACAGTAGGATGGTAGCATGTAGGGGGGACCGGCCTGATCCCCAGCTTGCGCATTCTGCCTCTTCGTCCGACCTCTTCGGTCGGCTGAGCGCCTGCACGCTCATTTCATGGGTTGACTTAGCCATACGGAGTTCATCCCTAGTCTAAGCATACGGAGTTCATTCCCAGTCTAAGATTTTGAGCCACGGTGCACATGCTGGGCTCGGGCATGTACTGGTGCCACATTTCTTTCACCCAGGGCACCATCGTCGGAGCATCGTCGAAGAGCCTAACCGACAGTATTTAGGGTTTTGGCGATTGGGGGGCCGAAAGGGTGTGCGCACATGATGTGCGATGGGTGCTGGTACTTGACCCCTATATTGGGCCCTTATCCCTCAACAAACCTCAAGAACTCATACCCCCTTAAAGGGCATTTGAGATTTTATAGGTTTGCTGCCAGTAGCCATTAAAGTGTTTGAAATGGGAACACTTTTTTCAAACGGTCACAAAATCTTCTCCACTTTGAGTTTTTAGCTGAATTTTTTTGTGCATCCCAACAAAAAGAAAGGATCACCTCTACAAAATTTGGGGACAAAACTCTTTCTAAAAAAATTTTAAAAAATCCTGAACCATAAAAAGTTTCAAAAATCATGAAAAATAGAAAACGGGTCGACTTGCCCCGAAACTTCACATGAAGGCTTAGGGGACCATTATATGAATTTACAAGCCATAAAAATGGCATTAGCATGGCAGAAATATGAAGATGTGCTTGAACCCACCTACCACCCATTCGATCCCCAGCTTACGCATCTTGCCTCTCTGGTCGACTGAACGTTCGCACGCTCGTTTCATGGGTTGACTTAAGCATACGGAGTTCATCCCCAGTCTAAGCATACGAAGTTCATTCTCAGTCTAAGATTAGACCAGATCGAGGGTTACGACAACAGGATTGACAGCACGTAGGGGGACCAGGTCGATCCTCGGCTTGCGTAATCTGCCTTTACGACTAGCTGAGTGCCCGCACACCCATTTCGTGGGTTGGCTTAGGCATAGGGAGTTCATTCCATGTCAAAGCCCTAGCCGGACCGAGGGTTGTGGCAGCGGGACTGGCAGCACCCAGAGGAGGACCGGGCCGATCCTCGGCTTGCGTATTATGCCTCTCCGACTGGCTCAGTGCCTGCACGTTCGTTTCGTGGGTTGACTTAGGCATACGGAGTTTATTCCAGTCTAAGATTGGGCCGGTCCCTGTTTGTGCATTCTGGCTCTCCGACCAGCGGAGCGCCAGCACTCTCGGTTCGTGGGTTGGCTTAGGCATACGGAGTTCATTCCATATCTAAGCATACGGAGTTCATTCCTAGTCTAAGATTAGACCGGACCGAAGGTTGCAGCAGTAAGACGACCAGCAGGATCGGTAACATGTAGAGGTGGACCGAGTCGATCCCCGACTTGCGCATTCTGCCTCTCCGGTTGGCTGAGCACCCGTATGCTCGTTTCGTGGGTTGGCTTAGGCATACAGAGTTCATTCCATGTCTAAGCCCCAGCCCGACTGAGGGTTGTGGTAGCAGGACCGACAGCGGGTTCGGTAGCATGCAAAGGGGGACGGGGCTGATCCCTGGCTTGCACATTATGCCTCTCCGGCTGACCTCTCCAACCTGGTGAGTGCCCGCATGCTCATTCCATGGGTTGATTTAGGCATACGGAGTTAATCCCCAGTCTAAGCATACGGAGTTCATTCCCAGTCTAAGATCAGATCGGATTGAGAGATGCGGCAGTAGGATCGGCAGCACGCAGGGGGGATCGAGTTGATCCCCAGCTTGCTCATTCTGCCTCTCTGACCGACAGAGCACTCGCACGCCCGTTTCATGGGTTGGCTTATGCATAGGGAGTTCGTTACATGTCTAAGCCCTAATCGGATCGAGGGTTGGGGCAGCGGGACCAGCAGCACGTAGAGGGGGACCAGGCTGATCCACGGCTTACGCATTATGCCTCTCCAACTGGTTCAGTGCCCGAACGCTCGTTTCATGGGTTGAATTAGGCATACGGAGTTCATTCCCAGTCTAAGACCGGACCAGACCGAGCGTTGCGGCAGTAGGATCGGTAGCATGCAGGGGGGGACTGGACCAGTCCTCGGTTTATGCATTTTACCTCTCCGGCTGGCTGAGCACCCGCACGCTTGTTTCATGGGTTGGCTTAGGCATACGGAGTTCATTCCATGTCTAAGCATACGAAGTTCATTCCCAGTCTAAGATCGGATCGGACCGAGGGTTGTGGTAGCAGGACCAGTAGCAGGATCGGCAGAACGTATGAGAGATCGAGCCGATCCCAGGCTTACGCATTCTGCCTCTCCGACCGGCCTCTCAGGTGGGTTGAGTGCCCATACGCTCGTTTCACGAGTTAACTTAGGCATACGGAGTTCATCCCCAGTCTAAGCATATGGAGTTCATTCCCAGTCTAAGATCAGACTGGATCGAGGGTTGCGACAGCAGGATCGACAACACACAGGGGGGACCGGGCTGATCCCCGACTTATGCATTCTGCCTCTTCAGCCAGCTAAGCGGTCGTACGCCCATTTCGTGGGTTGGCTTAGGGATAGGGAGTTCATTCCATGTCTAAGCCCCAGCCAAATCGAGGGTTATGGTAGTGGCACCGACAGTATGCAGAGGGGGATCAGGTCGATCCCTAGCATGCGCATTCTGCATCTGCGGTTGGCTGAGCACCCGCACGCTCATTCCATGGGTTAGCTTAGGCATACAGAGTTCATTCCATGTCTAAGCATACAGAGTTTATTCCCAGTCTAACAGTTTGAGCCACGGTGCACATGATGGGCTCGGGCATGTACTGGTGCCACATTTTTTTCGTCCGGGCACCATCGTCAGACCATCATTGGAGCATCATCGGAGAGCCTAACTGGTGGCATTGGGGGTTCTGATGCATATGAAGATATGCTTGAACCCACCTACCACCCATTCAATCCCCGACTTGCGCATCTTGCCTCTCTGGTCGACTGAGCATTCGCACGCTCATTTCGTGGGTTGACTTAGGCATACGGAGTTCACCCCCAGTCTAAGCATACGAAGTTCATTCCCAAACTAAGATCGAACCATACCAAGGGTTACGGTAGCAGGATGTACAGCACGCAGGGGGGATCGAGCTTATTCTCAGCTTGCGCATTCTGCCTCTCTGGCAGGCTGAGTGCCCACATGCCCGTTTCATGGGTTGGCTTAGGCATAGGGAGTTCATTCCATGTCTAAGCCCCAGTCGGACCCAGGGTTGTGGCAATAGGATCGACACCACGTAGAGGGGGATCGGGTCGATCTCTGGCTTGCGCATTATGCCTCTCCGACCGGCTCAGTGCCCGGACGCTCATTTCGTGGGTTGACTTAGCCATATGAAGGTCATCCCCAGTCTAAGATCAGACCAGACCAAGGGTTACAGCAAGACCGGTAGCGGGATTAGCAGCACGTAGATGGGGAGCGGGCTGATCCCTGACTTGTGCATTATGCCTCTCTTGTCGACCTCTCCGGTCGACTGAGCGTCCGTACGCTCGTTTCCTAGGTTGACGTAGGCATACGGAGTTCATCCCCAGTCTAAGCATACGGAGTTCATTCCCAGTCTAAGATCAGATCAGACCGAGGGTTGCGGCTGCAGGATCGATAGCATGCAAGGGGGACCAGTCTGATCCTCGGCTTGCGGATTTTGCCTCTCCGCCTGGTTGAGCACCCGCATGCCCATTTCGTAGGTTGGCTTAGGCATAGGGAGTTCATTCCATGTCTAAGCCCCAGTCGGACCGAGGGTTATGGGAGCGGGATCGGGCCGATCTTCGGCTTGCGCATTATGCCTCTCCAATCGGCTCAGTGCCCGAACGCTCGTATGCACCTCATACAGCTTGGAACGGTCTGGCAAGGCCAAGACTAGCTCCTCGATCACAGCCCGCTTCAACCTATCAAACGCTTCCTAGCACCCTACACTCCATTCCCATGCTTTTTTTTCTTTAGCAAGTCAGTCAATGGCGTGGCTACTGCTGAGTGACCTTCGATGAAGCGCCTGTAGTATATGACCAGCCCAAGGAACGATCTCAACTCAGTGACCTTGGCTGGCGGTTGCCACTCCAGGATGGCGTGTATCTTGCCTTCATCCATGTGTATCCTACCACCTCCCACTATGTGGCCAAGGAACAGGATCTCCTGTTGGGTGAATGAGCACTTCTCCCTCTTGACAAACAGCTTGTGCACCTGCAACACCTCGAACACCTGTCTCTAGTGGTCTACATACTCTCCCAAAGTCTGGCTGTAGATCACAATGTCATCCAAATAAACCACAACAAACCGATCAAAGAATGACTGAAGTACCTTGTTCATAAGGGTGCAAAATGTTGTTGGGGCGTTCATGAGTCCGAAAGGCATCACCAAGAACTCATACGAACCATACCGAGTGACACATGCTGTCTTTGGCTCATCTCCCTCTGCGATCCTGACTTGATAGTAGCCTGACCTCAAATCCAGCTTGGTGAACCACCTTGCACTCCCAAGTTGATCAAACTAGTCCGTAATGAGTGGGATGAGGTACTTGTTCTTGATGGTCAGCTTGTTCAAAGCTCGGTAGTCTATGCACAGCCGCAATGACCCATCATGCTTGTGCTGAAATAGAACCGGTGCACCATAGGGTGCCTTCAATGGCCTGATGAAGCCAGCATCAACTAACTCTTTGAGCTGCTTCCTCAACTCCTCCAACTCTGGTGGAGACATTCGGTAAGGGGCTCTAGCTGGTGGCTTGGCCTCGGACACCAGCTCGATCATGTGGTCCACCTCCCTCTTAGGTGGTAGCTTGCTAGGTAGCTTTGCGAGCATCACATCACTAAAGGTCTTCAGCACCTTTAGCACCTCCAAGGGTGACTCGGTCTCCTTCTCCCTTGGCTCATCATATTTCAGGGCTGCCAAAAAGGTGTCTTCTTGTCTGCTTACCACCTTGGCAAATTGGATGGCTGACACCACCCGTGACCTAACTCCAGGCCCTCTTCTCAATGGCACTAGGCATTGGCACCGTGCATCCAAGATGCAAACACAATCAACAAAAGGCATAAGAAGGGTGTTAATCTGAACAAGGAAGTCCAACCCAATCACAAACTCATAGTCATCAAGGGGTATTACCTCAATGGTCTCCTTGCCTTTCCAGTCTCCAAGCTACAACTCCACTCCCCGCGCTACTTTAATGGTTGGAACTTCATTGGAGTTCACCGTTTTAATGGTATCAGTCCCTTTCTGCACCTTTAGTCTGAGCTTTCGGGCTGCATCACCTGAAATAAAAAGATGTGAGGCACCTGTGTCCACCAGTGCACTCACCTTCTGATCCGCAACCATCAGATCCATAAACATCAAGCCCTTTGGCTTACGGCTTCCCTTACTCTGGACAGCATTGAGCACCAATGACCCAAGCTTTGCTACCCCTGACTCTGGCTCCTCATCAGACTCCTTGTCTACAGCAGCCAGCTTGCCTTTCTGTGGGTAATTATGTGATACGTGGCTCCTTCCACATAGGTAGCATGCTAGTGGCTCTCGGTCCCCTTTTGCTTTCCACTTGCCTGCTGGTGGCTTCTTCTCGCCATCCTTGGTTGAACGGTCTCGATCTCCATCCTTGGACTCCCGATCATGATCTTTCCCCTTGGACTGCTTCTTTCGATCCCTATCATCCCTGCCCTTACCCTTGGGCTTGGTAGACTTGAACTTGTTCAGAGGCTTGAACTCTATCAAGGCCTCGGCAGTAGTCATGGCTTTAGCCAAGTCATGAACTCCTCTCTTTTGTAGCTCATGCTTCACCCATGGCTTCAGCCCATCCATGAAAGCAAATAAGGCATCCTTCTCACCTAGATCTGAGATCTGTAGCATCAGTTCAGAGAATTTCTGGACCTACTCCCTTATGTCCCCTTGCTGGCTTAGCCTGCGTAACTTTGCCCGCGCCTCATCATCGGCATACTCTGGGTAAAATTATTCTCTGAACTCCTTTTGGAACTCTGCCCAGGTTCCAATCTTGGCGCTCCCACGCCTGACATCATCACACCTGAGCCTCTACCATAATAAGGTTACATCAATGAGATACATAGTAGCGGTGCTTACCTTTATCGCCTCGTCTTGCATGCCAATGGCCTGAAAGTACTGCTCCATACCCCAAAGGTAGTTATCTACTTCCTTGGCCACCCTAGTCCCCTTAAACTCCTTAGGCTTGGGGACATCCAATCTGGACTTGGACACTCCAGTAAACATGCCATTCCCAATGGCAGTCTTGCAAGCAATGAGCTCACTAGTAAGCTCCTCCATCCGCTGGAGCATGGCCTCCATGCCATCGTGCAAGGTTAGCATTTCAGCCTCCAAGGTCTGATTCTTTTGGGTGAACACGTCCAAGCCTTTGTTGAGAGCAGCTTGCAGCTCACTTTGGATCTCTTCTCTCATAGAGTTTAGCGATGCAATGTGAGTCTCTACCCCCTCAAGCTTCTCTCCCATGTCGCCCATGGTCACCTCCACCTTGGCTAGCCTACCGTCCATGGTAGACCAGATATATCTAGAACTGGCTTTCCTCCCTCTTTCACACCCATGCTCCTGGGCCTCTGGTTGTTGGTTAGCAACGTCACTTTGGGATGCCATCTCCTCTAACCTGCACAACACAAACACGCAGAATCAAACTTGCTTTGATACCAACTGTCACAGGCTCTAACCTTTGACTCAGAAATCGTGCGGCCTTAGGCTTGGAATCTCCTCCTTTATGCCTAAGTCAGCCTAAAACACAACTATACAGGCACTAGAACAACAGGAAGGGTTGATTACCCAAGTTAAAGAGAAACAGGATAAGAAGGCAAAATTCTAAAAATGCTCTTGTATTCACTGAAATAGAAGTGTTTGATGGTGTACAAATGAGGGAAGAGCAGCCCTCTATTTATAGTTGAGGCTCCAGCTTACATTTAATGGCAATATATCTAGAATAAAGGCTAAAATCATGGGATTATACAGATTACAATCAATTAGGATGCTAACTCTTGATTTTCAGGGTCAACCAAATCTGCCAAGATGCTACTGCTGATCCTGCTTGCTTCCAGAATCTTCCCTTGTGTGTCCAGCACCTTGGGCCCTTCTGGATGTGGTGTGGGCAGCTTGTATACCAGGCCTTGGTCTCATGGGCTGGCCTGCAAGTTGGGCGGGTGTTATAAACTCGCTTGCTAGGCTTTGAGCGTAGATACCCGCTAGCACACCTGGTTTGTGGGCCTCAACCTCTGGCTCGCCAGCTGGTGGGCCTGATGTGCCTGGCGTGCCCCTCCCAGGGTGTGACACTTAGCCCTTATATTGGCCCTCTATCCCTCATCAAACCTCAAGAACTCACACCCCCTTAAAGAGCATTTGAGATTTTATAGGTTTGCTGCCAATAGCCATTAAAGTGTCTGAAATGGGGACACTTTTTTCAAATGGTCACAAAATCTTCTCCACCTCGAGTTTTTAGCTGAATTGTTTTGTGCATGTTAACAAAAATACAAGGATCACCTCTACCAAATTTAGGGACAAAACTCTTTCTAAAAAAAATTTAAAAAATCTCGAACCGCAAAATGTTTCAAAAATCATGAAAAATAGAAAATGGGTCATTGTGCCACGAAACTTCACATGAAGGCTTAGGGGACCATTGTATGAATTTATAAGCCATAAAAATGGCATTGGCATGGTAGAAATATGAAGATGTGCTTGAACCCACCTACCACCCATTCGATCTCTGGCTTGCGCATCCTGCCTCTCTAGTTGGCTGAACGCCCGCACGCTTGTTTCGTGGGTTGACTTAGGCATACGGAGTTCATCCGTAGTCTAAGCATACGAATTTCATTCCCAGTCTAAGATCAGACCGGACCAAGGGTTGCGGCAGCAGGATCGACAGCATGCAGGGGGGACCAGTCCGATCCCCAGCTTACGCATTCTGCCTCTCCGATCGGCTGAGAGCCCGCACGCCCGTTTTATGGGTTGCCTTAGGCATAGGGAGTTCATTCCATGTCTAAGCCCAAGCCAGACCGAGGGTTGTGGTAGCAGGACCGACAGCACATAGAGGGGGATCGAGCCGATCCCCGGCTTGCGTATTATGCCTCTCCGACTGGCTCAGCGCCCGCACGCTCATTTCATGGGTTGACTTAGGCATACGAGTTCATTCCCAGTCTAAGATTGGACCGGACCAAGGGTTACGGTAGCAAGATCGATAGCACACAGGGGGGGATCGGGCCGATCCCCGACTTGTGCATTCTACCTCTCTGGCCGGCTGAGCGCCTGCATGCTCGTTTTGTTGGTTGCCTTAGGCATATGGAGTTCATTACATGTCTAAGCATACGAAGTTTATTCCCAGACTAAGATCAGACCGGATCGAGGGTTGTGGCAGTGGGATCGATAGTAGGATCGGCAGCACGCAGGGGGGATCGGATCGATCCCCGGCTTGCGCATTCTGCCTCTCCAATCGGCTGAGCACTTGCACGCTCGTTTCATGGGTTGGCTTAGGCATACGAAGTTCATTCCATGTCTAAGCCCTAGCCGGACTGAGGGTTATGGCAGCAAGATCGGCAGTGGGATTTGTAGCACGCAGAGGGGGACCGGGCTGATCCCCGGCTTACACATTATGCCTCTCCTATCGGCTGAGCACCTGCACGCTCGTTTCGTGGGTTGACTTAGACATACGGAGTTCATCACCAGTCTAAGCATACAGAGTTCATTCCCAGTCTAAGATCGGTCTAGACCGAGGGTTGCGATAGCAGGATTGACAGCACACAGGGAGGATCGGGCCGATCCCCGGCTTGCTCATTCTGCCTCTCCGATAGGCTGACCGCCCGCACGCCCGTTTCGTGCATTGGTTGAGGCATAAGGAGTTCATTCCATGTCTAAGCCCCAACCGGACCGAGGGTTGTGGTAATGAGATTGGGAGCACGCAGAGGGGGATCGGGCCGATCCCTGGCTTGCGCATTATGCCTCTTTGGTCGACTCAGTGCCTGCCTGCTCGTTTCGTGGGTTGACTTATACATACAGAGTTCATTCCCAGTCTAAGATCAGACCAGATCAAGGGTTGTGATAGCAGGATCGATAGCTTGCAGGGGGGATCAGGTCGATCCCCGACTTGCGCATTCTGCCTCTCTGACCGGTTGAGTGCCCGTACGCTCGTTTTATGGGTTAGCTTAGGCATACGGAGTTCATTCCAAGTCTAGGCATACGGAGTTCATTCCCAGTCTAAGATTTTGAGCCATGGTGCACATACTGGGTTCAAGCATGTGCTGGTGCCACATTTTTTTCGCTTGGGGCACCATCACCGGAGCATCACCGAGAGCCAACTGACGGCATTGAGAGTTCCGGCGATTGGGGAGGCCGGGGGGTGTGCGCACATGATGTGCGATGGGTGCTGGTACTTGGCCCTTACATTGGCCCTTACATTGGCCCCTTATCCCTCATCAAACCTCGAGAACTCACACCCCCTTAAAGAGCATTTGAGATTTTATAGGTTTGCTGCCAGTAGCAAGTAAAGTGTCTGAAATGGGGACACTTTTTTCAAACGGTCACAAAATCTTCTTCACTACGAGCTTTTAGTTGAATTGTTTTGTGCATGCCAACAAAAATACAAGGATCACCTCTACCAATTTTGGGGACAAAACTCTTCCTAAAAAAATTTTAAAAAATCCCGAACCGTAAAAAGTTTTAAAAATCAAGAAAAATAGAAAACGGTTCTTCTTGCCACGGAACTTCACATGAAGGCTTAGGGGACCATTGTATGAATTTACAAGCCATAAAAATGACATTGGCACGACAGAAATATGAAGATATGCTTGAACCCACCTACCACCCATTCGATTCCCAGCTTGTGCATCCTACCTTTCTGGTCGGCTGAGCGTCCGCACGCTCGTTTCGTGGGTTGACTTAGGCATATGGAGTTCATCCCCAGTCTAAGCATACGGAATTCATTCCCAGTCTAAGATCAGATTGGACCGAGGGTTGCAGCAGTAGGATCAGCAGCACGTAGGGGGGATCGGGCCAATCCCCAGCTTGCACATTCTGCCTCTCCGGCCGACTGAGCGCCTGCACGCCCGTTTCATGGGTTGGCTTAGGCATAGGGAGTTCATTCCATGTCTAAGCCCCAGTTGAACCGAGGGTTGTGGCAGCGAGACCGGCAGCACGTAGAGGGGGATCGGGTCGATCCTCGGCTTGCACATTATGCCTCTCTGGCCGGCTCAGCACCTGCACGCTCGTTTCGCGGGTTGACTTAGGCATACGAAGTTCATTCCCAATCTAAGATCGGATCGAACCGAGGGTTGTGGTAGTAGGATTGATAGCATGCAAGCGGAGACCGAGCCGATCCTTAGCTTGCGCATTCTGCCTCTCCGACCGGATGAGCGCCCGTACGCTCGCTTCGTGGGTTGGCTTAGGCATATAAGTTCATTCCATGTCTAAGCATACGGAGTTCATTCCCAGTATAAAATCGGATCGGACAGAGGGTTGAGGCAGCAGGATCGGTAGCACGCAGGAGGGATCGGCCCGATCCCTAGCTTGCGTACTCTGCCTCTCTGACCGACTGAGTGCCCCTACGCTCATTTCATGGGCTGGCTAAGGCATACGGAGTTCATTCCTTGTCTAAACCCCAGTCGGACTGAGGGTCGATCCCTGGCTTACGTATTCTACCACTCCGATCGACTAAGTGCCCGCGCGCCCGTTTCGTGGGTTAGCTTAGGCATAGGGAGTTCATTCCATGTCTAAGCCCCAACCGAACCGAGGGTTGTGGCAGCGGGGTTGGCAGCACGCAGAGGGCGAACGGGTCGATCCCCGACTTGCGCATTATGCCTCTTCGGTCAGCTCAGCGCCCGCACGCTCGTTTCGTAGGTTGACTTTTGCATACGGAGTTCATTCCCAGTCTAAGATCAGACCAGATCGAGGGTTGTGGCAGCTGGATCGACAGCACGCAGGGGGGACCGGGCTGATCCCTGACTTGTGCATTTTGCCTCTCTGGTCGGTTGAGGCCCCGCACGCTCGTTTCATGGGTCGGCTTAGGCATATGGAGTTCATTCCATGTCTAAGCATACGAAATTCATTTCCAGTCTAAGATTTTGAGCCACGGTGCACATGTTGGGCTCGGGCATGTGCTGGTACCATATTTTTTTCACCCGGGGCACCATCGCCAGAGAGCCTAACCTACAGCATTGGGGGTTTCGACGATTAGGGGGCCAGGGGGTGTACGCATATGATGTACGATGGGTGCTGGTACTTGGCCTTATATTGGCCCCCTATCCCTTATCAAACCTCGAGAACTCACACCCCCTTAAAGAGCATTTGAGATTTTATAGGTTTGTTGCCAGTAGCCATTAAAGTGTCTGAAATGGGGACCATTGTATGAATTTACAAGCCATAAAAATGGCATTGGCACGGTAGAAATATGAAGATGTGCTTGAACCCACCTACCACCCATTCGATCCCCGGCTTGCGCATCCAGCCTCTCTGGTCAGCTGAGCACCCGTACACTCGTTTCGTGGGTTGGCTTAGGCATACGGAGTTCATTCCATGTCTAAGCATACAGAGTTCATTCCCAGTCTAAGATTGGATTGGATCGAGGGTTACGATAGCAGAATCGGCAACACACAGGGGGATCGATTCGATCCCCGGCTTGCGTATTCTACCTCTCCGCCCAGCCTCTCCGGTCGACTGAGCACCCGTACGCTCGTTTCATGGTTTGACTTAGGCATGCGGAGTTCATCCCCAGTCTAAGCATATGGAGTTCATTCCCAGTCTAAGATCAGACCGGATCGAGGGTTGCGACAGCAGGATTGGCAGCACGTAGGGGGGATCGGGCCGATCCCCAGTTTGTGCATTCTGCCTCTCCGGTCGGCTGAGCGCCCGCACGCCCGTTTCATGAGTTGGCTTAGGCATAGGGAGTTCATTCCATGTCTAAGCCCTAGCTGGACCAAGGGTTGTGGCAGTGAGACCGGTAGCACGTAGAGGGGAAACGGGCCAATCCCCGACTTACACAGTCTGCCTCTTCAGCAGGCTGAGCGCCTGCACGCTCGTTTCGTGGGTTGGCTTAGGCATACAGAGTTCATTCCATGTCTAAGCATATAGAGTTCATTTCCAGTCTAAGAGTTTGAGCCACGGTGCACATGCTGGGCTCGGACATGTGCTGGTGCCGTATTTTTTTCGCCTGAGGCACCATCGTCGGAGCATTGTCGGAGCATCGCTGGAGAGCCTAACCGACGGCATTGGGGGTTCCGACGATTGGGGGGGCCAGGGGGTGTGCGCTCATGATGTGCGATGGGTGCTGGTACTTGGCCTTTATATTGGCCCCCTATCCCTCATCAAACCTTGAGAACTCACACCCCCTTAAAGAGCATTTGAGATTTTATAGGTTTGCTGCCAGTAGCCATTAAAGTGTCTGAAATGGGGACACTTTTGTCAAAACGGTCACAAAATCTTCTGTACTTCAAGTTTTTAGCTGAATTTTTTTATGCATGCCAATAAAAATAAAAGGATCACCTCTACCAAATTTGGGAACAAAACTCTTTCTAAAAAGTTTTTTAAAAATCCCAAACCATAAAAAGTTTCAAAAATCATGAAAAATAGAAAGCGGGTCGTCTTGCCACGAAACTTCACATGAAGGCTTAGGGGAAAATTGTATGAATTTACAAGCCATAAAAATGGCATTGGCATGGCAGAAATATGAAGATGTGCTTGAACCCACCTACCATCCGTTCGATTCTCGGCTTGCGTATCCTACATCTGTGGTCGGTTGAGCGTTCGCACGCTCGTTTCGTGGGTTGACTTAGGCATACAGAGTTCATCCCCAGTCTAAGCGTACGGAGTTCATTTCCAGTCTAAGATCAGACAGGATCGAGGGTTACAACAGTAGGATCGACAGCATGCAGGAGGGACCAGATCGATCCTCGGCTTGTGCATTCTGCCTCTCCGACTGACTGAGCACCCGTACTCCCGTTTCATGGGTTGGCTTAGGCATAGGGAGTTCATTCCATGTCTTAGCCCTAGCCAGACCGAGGGTTGTGGCAGCGGGACCGGCAGCATGTAGAGGGGGATCGGGTTAATCTTCGGCTTGCGCATTATGCCTCTCCGATCGGCTCAGCGCCCGCACGCTCGTTTCATGGGTTGACTTAGGCATACAGAGTTCATTCCCAGTCTAAGATCAGACCAGATCGAGGCTTGCAGAAGCAAGATCGACAGCACACAGGGGGGACTGGGCCGGTCCCTAGCTTGCGCATTTTGCCTCTCCGGCCAACTGAGCACCCGCACGCTCGTTTCGTGGGTTGGTTTAGGCATACGGAGTTCATTCCCAGTCTAAGATCAGACCGGACTGAGGGTTACGGTAGTAGCACTAGTAGCAGGATCGACAGCACGCAGAGAGGATCAGGTCAATCCTCAGCTTGCGCATTCTGCCTCTCCGGTCGACTGAGCGCCCGCACGCTCGTTTCGTGGGTTGGTTTAGGCATACGGAGTTCATTCCATGTCTAAGCTCCAACCAGATTGAGGGTTGTGGTAGTAGGACCGACAGCGGGATTGGCAACATGCAGAAGGGGATCGGGTTGATCCCCGACTTATGCATTATGCCTCTCTAACCGACCTCTCTGGCCGGCTGAGTGCCCGCACGCTTGTTTCATGGGTTGACTTAGGCATATGGAGCTCATCCCCAGTCCAAGCATATGAAGTTCATTCCCAGTCTAAGATCAAATCGGATCGAGGGTTACGGTAGTAGGATCGGTAGCATGCAGGGGGACTGAACCGATCCCTGGCTTGAGCATTCTGTGTCTCCGGTCGGCTGAGAGCTTGCATGCCCGTTTTGTGGGTTGGCTTAGCCATAGGGAGTTCATTCCATGTCTAAGCCCCAGTCAGACCAAGGGTTGTGGCAGCAGGATCGACAGCACGCAGAGGGGGACTGGGCCGATCCCCAGCTTACGCAATATGCCTCTTCAGCCGGTTCAATGCCCGAACGCTCGTTTCGTGGGTTGACTTAGGCATACGGAGTTCACTCCCAGTCTAAGAT
This sequence comes from Durio zibethinus, assembly GCF_047325235.1. Classification (NCBI taxonomy): domain Eukaryota; kingdom Viridiplantae; phylum Streptophyta; class Magnoliopsida; order Malvales; family Malvaceae; genus Durio; species Durio zibethinus. Next base: position 22,787,174 of record NC_143181.1, read on the forward strand.
CAGACCGGACTGAGGGTTGCGATAGTAGTATCGATAGCACGTAGGGGGGGATCGGGCCGATCCCTGACTTGCGCTTTCTGCCTCTCCGACCGGCTGAGTGCCCGTACGCTCGTTTCGTGGGTTGGCTTAGGCATACGGAGTTCATTCCTAGTCTAAGATCAGACCGGACTGAAGGTTGCAGTAGCAGGACCAGCAGTAGGTTCGGTAGCACACAGGGGGGACTGTGCCGATCACCGACTTGCGCATTCAGCCCCTCCAGTCGATTGAGCACCCGCACACTCGTTTCGTGGGTTGACTTAGGCATACGGAGTTCATCCCTAGTCTAACCATACGAAGTTCATTCCTAGTCTAAGATCAGACCAGACCGAGGGTTGCGGCAGCAAGATTGATAGCACGTAGGGGGGATCGAACCAATCCCCGGCTTACGCATTCTGCCTCTTCGGCCGACTGAGTGCTCCACGCGCGTTTCGTGGGTTGGCTTAGGCACAGGGAGTTCATTCCATGTCTAAGCCCCAGTCGGACTGAGGGTTGTGGCAGTGGGACCAGTAGCATGCTAAGGGGGACCGGGCTGATCCCTGGCTTGCGCATTATGCCTCTCCGACTGGTTGAGCGCCTGCACGCGCGTTTCGTGGGTTTGCATAGGCGTACGGAGTTCATTCCATGTCTAAGCATACGGAGTTCATTCCCAGTCTAAGAGTTTGACCAATGGTGCACATGCTGGGCTCAGGCATGTGCTAGTGCCGTATTTTTTTCGCCTGGGGCACCATCACCGAAGCATCACCGGAGAGCCTAATTGGCGACATTGGGGATTCCGGCAATTGGGGGAGCCGGAGGGGTGTGCGCACATGATGTGTGATGGGTGCTGATACTTGGCCCTTATGTTGGCTCCCTATCCCTCATCAAACCTCAAGAAGTCACACCCCCTTAAAGAGCATTTGAGATTTTATAGGTTTGCTACCAGTAGCCATTAAAGTGTCTGAAATGGGGACACTTAGTTCAAATGGTCACAAAATCTTCTCCACTTCGAGTTTTTAGCTGAAATTTTTTGTGCATGGCAAAAAAAATAGAAGGATCACCTCTACCAAATTTGGGGACAAAACTCCTTCTAAAAAAAGTTTAAAAAATTCCAAACCGTAAAAAGTTTTGAAAATCGTGAAAAATAGAAAACGGGTCGTCTTGCCATGAAACTTCACATGAAGGCTTAGGGGACCATGTATGAATTTACATGCCATAAAAATGCAATTGGCATGGCAGAAATATGAAGATGTGCTTGAACCCACGTACCACTCGTTCGATCCTCGGATTACGCATCCTGCCCCTCTGGTCGGCTGAGCGCCTGCACGCTCGTTTCGTGGGTTGACTTAGGCATACGAAGTTCATCCCCAGTCTAAGCATACGAAGTTCATCCCCAATCTAAGATTGGACTGGATCGAGGGTTGCGGTAGCAGGATCGACAGCACGTAGGGGGGATCGGGCCGATCCCCGGCTTGCGCATTCTGCCTCTCCGGCTGGCTGAGCGCCTGCCTCCCATTTCGTGTGTTGGCTTAGGCATAGGGGGTTCATTCCATGTCTAAGCCCCAGTCAGACTGATGGTTGTGGCAGGGGGATCGACAGCACGCAGAGGGGGATCGGGTCGATCCCCGGCTTGCGCATTATGCCTCTCCGGTCGGCTCAGCGCCCGCACGTTCTTTTCTTGGGGTGACTTAGGCATACGGAGTTCATTCCTAGTATAAGATTGGACAGGACTGAAGGTTTCGACAGCAGGATCAATAGCACGCAGGGGGGATCGGGCCGATCCCCAGCTTGCACATCTACCTCTCTAGCCGGTTGAGTGCCCGCAGGCTCATTTTGTGGGTTGGCTTAGGAATACAGAGTTCATTCCATGTCTAAGCATACGAGTTCATTCCTAGTCTAAGATCGGATCAGATTGAGGGTTGCGACAGCAGGACCAGTAGTAGTATCGGCAGCACACAGGGGGATCGGGTCGATCCCCGGCTTACGCATTCTGCCTCTCCGACCGGCTGAGCGCCCGCACACTCATTTCGTGGGTTGGCTTAGGCATACGGAGTTCATACCATGTCTAAGCCCCAGCCGGACCGAGGGTTGTGGCAGCAGGACCGACAGCGGGATCGACAGCACGTAGAAGGGGATCAGGCTGATCCCCGGCTTGTGCATTATGCCTCTTCGACCAGCTCAGTGCCCGCACGCTCGTTTCGTGGGTTGACTTATGGATACGGAGTTCATTCCTAGTCTAAGATCAGACTGGATCGAGGGTTGTGGCAGCAAGATTGACAACATGCAGAGGGGACCGGGCTGATCCTTGGCTTACACATTCTGCATCTCCAACTGACTGAGCACCCGCACTCTCATTTTGTGGGTTGGCTTAGGCATACGAAGTTCAATCCATGTCTAATCATACGGAGTTCATTCCTAGTCTAAGATTTTGAGCCATAGTGCACATACTGGGCTCGGGCATGTGCTGGTGGCACATTTTTTTCGCCCGTGGCACCATCACCGGAGCATCGCCGGAGAGCCTAACCGACGGCATTGGGGGTTCCGACGATTGGGGGGGCCAGGGGGTGTGCGCATATGATGTGCTATGGGCACTGGTACTCGGCCCTTATATTGGCCCCCTATCCCTCATCAAACCTCAAGAACTCACACCCCCTTAAAGAGCATTTGACATTTTATAGGTTTGCTGCCAGTAGCCATTAAAGTGTCTAAAATAGGGACACTTTTTTCAAACAGTCACAAAATCTTCTCCACTTTGAGTTTTTAGCTAAATGTTTTTGTGCATGCCAACAAAAATACAAGGATCACCTTTACCAAATTTGGGGACAAAACTCCTTCTAAAAAAATTTTAAAAAATCCCGAACCGTAAAAAGTTTTAAAAATCATGAAAAATAGAAAACGGGTCGTCTTGCCTCGAAACTTCACATGAAGGCTTAGGGGACCATTGTATGAATTTAGAAGCCATAAAAATGGCATTGGCATGGCAGAAATATGAAGATGTGCTTGAACCCACCTACCACCTGTTCGATCCCCAGCTTGCGCATCCTGCCTCTCTGGTCGGCTGAGTGTCCGCACGCTCGTTTCATAGGTTGACTTAGGCATACAGACTTCATCCCCAATCTAAGCACATGGAGTTCATTCCTAGTCTAAGATCGAACCGGATCGAGGGTTACGGCAGCAGGATCGACAACACGCATTGAGGGACCAGGCCGGTCCCTAACTTGCGCATTTTGCCTCTCTGGCGGGCTGAGCACCCACATGCTCGTTTCATGGGTTGGCTTAGGCATACAGAGTTCATTCCATGTCTAAGCATATGGAGTTCGTTCCCAGTCTAAAATATGACTGGACTAAGGGTTGCGGCAGTAGGACCAGCAGCAGGATCAATAGCACGCAGAGGGAGACCGGGCCAGCTTAGCGCCCGCACGCTCATTTTATGGGTTGGCTTAGGCATACGGAGTTCATTCCATGTCTAAGCCCCAGTCAGATCGAGGGTTATGGCAGCAGGATCGACAGCTAGATCGACAGCACCCAGAAGGGGACCGAGCTGATCCCCGGCTTGCACATTATGCCTCTTCGGTCAGCCTCTCTGACTGACTGAGTGCCCGCACGTTCCTTTCGTGGGTTAACTCAGGCATACAGAGTTCATCCCTAGTCTAAGCAAACGGAGTTCATTCCCAGAGGGTTGTGGCAGCGAGACTGACAGCACGCAGAGGGTGACCGGGCTGTTCTCCGACTTGCGCATTATGCTTCTTCGATCGACTCAATGCCCGTACGCTCGGTTCATGGTTGACTTAGTCATACTGAGTTCATTCCCAGTCTAAGATTGGATTGGACTGAGGGTTGTGGTAGCAAGATCGACAGCACGTAGGGGGGATCAGGTCGGTCCCCAGCTTGTGCATTCTGCCTCTCTGACGGGCTGAGTGCCCACATGCTCATTTCACGGGTTGGCTTAGGCGTACGGAGTTCATTCCATGTCTAAGCATACGAAGTTCATTCCCAATCTAAGATCAGACCGGACCGAGGGTTGCAACAGCAGGAACAGTAGCAAGATCGGCAGCACGCAGGGGGGATCGGGTCGATCCACGGCTTGCGCATTCTACCTTTTCGACCAGCTGAGAGCCTGCACGCTCATTTCGTGGGTTGGCTTAGGCATACAGAGTTCATTCCATCTCTAAGCCCCAGCCGGATCGAAGGTTGTGGCAGTAGGACTGACAGCGGGATTGGTAGCACGTAGAGGGGGATCGGGTTGATCCCTGACTTGTGCATTATGCCTCTTCGGTCGGCCTCTTCGACTGGTTGAGCGTCCGCACGTTCATTTCATGGGTTGACTTAGGCATACGGAGTTCATCCACAGTCTAAGCATATGGAGTTCATTCCCAGTCTAAGATCGGATCAGACCGAGGGTTGCGGTAGCAGGATCGACAACACGCAGGGGGGACCGTGCTGATCCCCGGCTTGGGCATTTTACCTCTTCGGCTGACTGAGCGCCCGCACGCCCGTTTTATGGGTTGGCTTAGGCATAGGGAGTTCATTCCATGTCTAAGCCCCAGTCGGACCGAGGGTTGTGGCAGCGAGATCGATAGCACACAGAGGGGGACTGAGCCGATCTCTGGCTTGTGCATTATGCCTCTTCAGTCGGTTCAGCGCCGGCACGCTCGTTTCGTGGGTTGACTTATACATACGGAGTTCATTCCTAGTATAAGATCAGACCGGACTGAGGGTTACGATAGCAGGATCGATAGCACGCACGGAGGGACCGGGTTGATCCTCGATTTACGCATTTTATGTCTCCAACTGGCTGAGCACTTGCACGCTCATTTCGTGCGTTGGCTTAGGCATACGGAGTTTGTTCCATGTCTAAGCATACGGAGTTCATTCCCAGTCTAAGATTTTGAGCCATGGTACACATGCTGGGCTCGGGCATGTGCTGGTGCCACATTTTTTTCGCCCGGGGCACCATCGCCAGCGCATTGTTGAGAGCCTAACTGGCGGCGTTGGGGGTTCCGGCAATTGGGGGGCCAAGGGGTGTGCGCACATGATCTGCGATGGGCCCTTATATTGGCCCCCTATCACTCATCAAACATCGAGAACCCACACCCCTTTAAAGAGCATTTGAGATTTTATAGGTTTGCTGCCAGTAGCCATTAAAGTATCTGAAATGGGGACACTTTTTTCAAACAGTCACAAAATCTTCTCCACTTTGAGTTTTTAGCTGAATTTTTTTGTGCATACCAACAAAAATACAAGGATCACCTCTACCAAATTTGGGGACAAAACTCTTTCTAAAAAAAGTTTAAAAAATCCCGAACCACACAAAGTTTCGAAAATCATGAAAAATAGAAAATAGGTCGTCTTGCCACGAAACTTCACATGAAGGCTTAGGGGACCATTGTATGAATTTACAAGCCCTAAAAATGGCATTCGCATGGTAGAAATATGAAGATGTGCTTGAACCCACTTACCTCCCGTTCTATCCCCGGCTTGTGCATCCTGCCTCTCTGGTCGGCTGAGCGCCCGCACGCTCGTTTCGTGGGTTGACTTAGGCATATGGAATTCATCCCCAGTCTAAGTATATGAAGTTCATTCCCAATCTAAGATAGGACAGGACCGAGGGTTGCGGCAGCAGGATTAGCAGCATGCAGGGGGGATTGGGTCGATCCCTGGCTTACGCATTCTGCCTCTTCGGCTAGTTGAGCACCCGTCTGCCCGTTTCATGGGTTGGCTTAGGCATAGGGAGTTCATTCCATGTCTAAGCCCCAGTTGGACTAAGGGTTATGGCAGCGGGACCGACAGCACGCAGAGGAGGATCGGGTCGATCCCCGGTTTGTGCATTATGCCTCTCCGACAGGCTCAGCGCCTGTACGCACATTTCGTGGGTTGACCTAGGCACACAGAGTTCATTCCTAGTCTAAGATTAGATCGGACTGATGGTTGCGACAGCAGGATCATCAACATGCAGGGGGGACTGGGCCAATCCCTGACTTGCGCATTCTGCCTCTTTGGTCGGTTGAGTGCTCGCCCGCATGCTCGTTTCATCGGTTGGGTTAGGCATACGGAGTTCATTCCATGTCTAAGCATACAGAGTTCATTCCCAATCTAAGATCAGATCGGACCGAGGGTTGCAGCAGCAGGACCGGCAGCAGGATCAGTAGCCTGTAGGGGGGATCGAGCCGATCCTCGGTTTACGCATTCTGCCTCTCCGGCTTGCTGAGTGCCCGCACACTCGTTTCGTGGTTTGGATTAGGCATACAAAGTTTATTCAATGTCTAGGCCCCAGCCAGACCGAGGGTTGTGGCAGCAGGACCGATAGCGGGATCGACAGCACGTAGAGGGGGACCAGGCTGATCCTCGGGTTACGCATTATGCCTTTCTGGCCGGTTAAGCGCCCGTACGCTCGTTTTGTGGGTTGACTTAGGGAAACGGAGTTCATCCCCAGTCTAAACGTATGGAGTTCATTCCCAGTCTAAGATCGGACAGGATCGAGGGTTGCAGCAGCAGGATCGACAGCATGCAGGGGGGATCGGGTCGATCCCCGGCTTGCGCATTCTGCCTCTCCGACTGACTGAGCGCCCGTACGCCCGTTTTTTGGGTTGGCTTAGGCATAGGGAGTTCATTCCATGTCTAAGCCCCAGTCAGACCGAGGGTTGTGGTAGCGGGACTGACAGCATGTAGAGGGGGACCAAGCCGATCCCCGGCTTGCACATTATGCCTCTTCGACCGGCTCAGCCCCCGCATGCTCGTTTCATGGGTTGACTTATGCATATGGAGTTCATTCTGAGTCTAAGATCAGGCCGGACCGAGGGTTGTGGTAGTAGGATTGATAGCACACAGGGGGGGATTAGGTCGATCCCCGACTTGCGCACTCTGTCTTTCTGGTCGGCTGAGTGCCCGTGCAACCATTTCGTAGGTTGGCTTAGGCATACGGAGTTCATTCCATGTCTAAGCATACAGAGTTCATTCCATGTCTAAGCGTACGGATTTCATTTCCAGTCTAAGATTTTGTGCCACGGTGCACTTGCTAGGCTGGACAATGTGCTGGTGCCGCATTTTTTTCGCCCGGGGCACCATCGCTGGAGCATCGTCGAAGAGCCTAACTGGCGGCATTACGGGTTCCAGCGATTAGGGGGCTCGGGGATGTGCGCACATGATGTGTGATGGGTGCTGGTACTTGGCCCTTATATTGGCCCCCTATCCCTCATCAAACCTTGAGAACTCACACCCCCTTCAAGAGCATTTGAGATTTTATAAGTTTGCTACCAGTAGCCATTAAAGTGTCTGAAATGGGGACACTTTTTTGAAACGGTCACAAAATCTTCTCCACTTCGAGTTTTTAGCTGAATTTTTTTGTGCATACCAAAAAAATACAAGGATCACCTCTACCAAATTTGGGGACAAAACTCTTTCTAAAAAAATTTTAAAAAATCCTGCACCACAAAAAGTTTCAAAAATCATGAAAAATAGAAATCGGGTCGTCTTGCCACGAAACTTCACATGAAGGATTAGGGGATCATTGTATGAATTTATAGGCCACAAAAATGGAATTGGCATGGCAGAAATATGATGATGTGCTAGAACCCACCTACCATCCGTTCGATCCCCGACTTACGCATCCTACCTCTCTTTTCGGCTGAGCACCTACACGCTCATTTCGTGTGTTGACTTAGGCATACGGAGTTCGTCCCTGGTCTAAGCATACAGAGTTCATTCCCAGTCTAAGATCAGAATGGATCAAGGGCTGCGATAGCAGGATCGGTAGCATGCAGGGGGGACCAAGCCGATCCCAGCTTGTGCATTTTGCCTTTCTGGCAGGCTGAGCGCCCGCACGCTCGTTTTGTGGGTCGGCTTCGGCATATGGAGTTCATTCCATGTCTAAGATCAGACTGGATCGAGGGTTACGGTAGCAGGACCAGTAGTAGGATCGACAACACGTAGGGGGGATCGGGTCGATCCTCGATTTACGCATTCTACCTCTCCGATCGGTTGAGCGTCTGCACGCTCGTTCCATGGGCTGGCTTAGGCATACGGAGTTCATTCCATGTCTAAGCCCCAGCCAGACCCAGGGTTATGGTAGCACGAACGGCAGCGGGATCGACAGCATGCAGAGGGGGACCGGGTTGATCCCCGGCTTACGCATTATGCCTCTTTGGTTGGCTGAGCGCCCGCATGCTCGTTTCGTGGGTTGACTTAGGCATACAGAGTTCATCCCCAGTCTAAGCATACGGAGTTCATTCCCAGTCCAAGATCAGACCAGACCGAGGGTTGCGACAGTAGGATCGACAGCACGTAGGGGGGACCGAGCCGATCCTCGGCTTGTGCGTTCTGCCTCTTCGATCGGTTGAGCACCCACACGCTCGTTTCGTGGGTTGGATTAGGCATACGAAGTTTATTCCATGTCTAAGCCCCAGTAGGATCGAGGGTTGTGGTACAGGACTGGCAGCGAGATCGATAGCACGTAGAGGGGGGTCGGGTTGATCCCCGGCTTGCGCATTACGCCTCTTCGGATGGCCTCTCCGGTTGGCTGAGCGCCCGCACGCTCGTTTCAGGGGTTGACTTAGGCATACGGAGTTCATCCCCAGTTTAAGCATACGGAGTTGATTCCCAGTCTAAGATTGGACCGGACCGAGGGTTGCGGCAACAGGATCGGTAGCACGCAGGGGGGACCAAGCCGATCGTCGGCTTGCACATTCTGCCTCTTCGACCGACTGAGCACCGGCACGCCCGTTTCATAGGTTGGCTTAGGCATAGGGAGTTCATTCCATGTCTAAGCCCCAGCCAGACTGAGGGTTGTGGCAGCAGGACCGGCAGCATGCAGAGGAGGACAGGGTCGATCCCTGGCTTGCGCATTATGCCTCTTCACACGCTTAGCACCCGCACGCTCGTTTCGTGGGTTGACTTAGGCATACGAAGTTCATTCCTAATCTAAGATCGGACCGGATTGAGGGTTATGGCAGCAGGATCGACAGCACGTAGGGGGGACCAGGCCGATCCCCGGCTTGCGCATTCTGCCACTCCGGTCGACTGAGAGCCCGCACGCTCCTGTCGTGGGTTGGCTTAGGCATACGGAGTTCATTACTTGTCTAAGCATACGAAGTTCATTCCCAATCTAAGATTTTGAGCCACGGTGCACATGGTGGGCTTGGCCATGTGTTGGTGCCACATTTTTTTCACCCGGGACACCATCACCAGAGCATTGCCGGAGAGCCTAACCTACGATTTTGGGGGTTCCGACAGTTGGGGGGCCGGGGGGGTGTGCACACATGATGTGCGATGGGTGCTGGTACTTGGCCCTTATATTGGCCCCCTATCCCTCATCAAACCTCAAGAACTCACACCCCCTTAAAGCGCATTTGAGATTTTATAGGTTTGCTGCCAGTAGTCATTAAAGTGTCTAAAATGGGGACACTTTTTTCAAACGGTCACAAAATCTTCTCCACTTCGAGTTTTTGGCTGAATGTTTTTATGCGTGCCAAAAAAAATACAAGGATCACCTCTCCCAAATTTGGGGACAAAAATCTTTCTAAAAAAATTTTAAAAAATCTCGAACAACAAAAAGTTTCAAAAATCGTGAAAAATAGAAAACGGGTCGTCTTGCCATGAAACTTCACATGAAGGCTTAGGGGACCATTGTATGAATTTATAAGGCATAAAAATGGTATTGGCATGGAAAAAATATGAAGATGTACTTGAACCCACCTACCACCCGTTCGATCCTCGACTTGCGCATCCTGCCTCTCTGGTCGGCTGAGTGCTCGCACGCTCATTTCGTGGGTTAACTTAGGCATACGGAGTTCATCCCCAGTCTAAGCATACGGAGTTTATTCCCAGTCTAAGATCTGACTGAACTGAGGGTTACGGCAGTAGGATCGACAGCACGCAGGGGGAACCGGGTGAATCCCTGGCTTGCGCATTCTGCCTCTTCGACTGGCTAAGTGCCCGCACGCCCATTTCGTGGGTTGGCTTAGGCATAGGGAGTTCATTCCATGTCTAAACCCCAGGCGGATCGAGGGTTGTGGTAGCTCAGTGCCCGCACACTCATTTCGAGAGTTGACTTATGCATACGGAGTTCATTCCCAGTCTAAGATTGGATCGGACCGAGGGTTACGGCAGCAGGATCGATAGCACGTAGGGGGACCGAGCCGATCCCCGACTTGTGCATTCTACCTCTCCGACCGACTGAGCGCCCGCACGCTCGTTTCGTGGGTTGGCTTAGGCATACGGAGTTCATTCCATGTCTAAGCATGCGGAGTTCATTCCATGTCTAAGCATACGGAGTTCATTCTTAGTCTAAGATTTTGAGCCACGGTGCACATGCTGGGCTCGAGCATGTGCTGGTGCCATATTTTTTTCGCTCGGGGCACCATCGCCGAAGCATCGTCGGAGAGCCTAACCGTTGGCATTGGGGGTTCCGGCGATTGGGGGGGCCAGGGGGTGTGCGCACATGATGTGCTATGGGTGCTGGTACTTGGCCCTTATATTGGCCCCCTATCCCTCATCAAACCTCGAGAACTCACACTCCTTTAAAGAGCATTTTAGATTTTATAGGTTTGTTGCCAGTAGCCATTAAAGTGTCTGAAATGGGGACACTTTTTTAAAACGATCACAAAATCTTCTCCACTTCAAGTTTTTAGCTGAATTGTTTTGTGCATGCCAAAAAAAGTACAAGGATCATCTCCACCAAATTTAGGGACAAAACTCTTTCTAAAAATTTTTTAAAAAATCCTAAACTGTAAAAAGTTTGAAAAATCGTGAAAAATAGAAAACAGGTCGTCTTGCCACGAAACTTCACATGAAGGCATAGGGGACCATTGTATGAATTTACAAGCCATAAAAATGGCATTAGCATGGAAGAAATATGAAGATGTGCTTAAACCCACCTAACACCGTTTGATCCCCAGCTTGCGCATCCTGCCTCTCTGGTTGGCTGAGCGTCTTCATGCTCGTTTTATGCGTTGACTTAGGCATAGGGATTTCATCCCTAGTCTAAGCATATGAAGTATATTCCCAGTCTAAGATCGGATCAAACCGAGAGTTGCGGTAATAGGATCGACAGCTCGCATGAGGGACCAGGTCGATCCCCGGCTTGCGAATTCTGCCTTTCCGACTGGCTGAGCACCCGCACGTCCATTTCGTGGGTTGGATTAGGCATAGGGAGTTCATTCCATATTTAAGCCCCAACCAGACTGAGGGTTGTGGTAGCGAGACCAACAACATGCAGAAGGGGATTGGATCGATCCCCGACTTGCGCTTTATGCCTCTCCGACTGGCTCAGTGCCCGTACGCTCGTTTCGTGGGTTGACTTAGGCATACAGAGTTCATTCCTAGTCTAAGATTAGATCAGACCAATGGTTGCGACAGCAGGATCATCAACATGCAGGGGGGACCGGACTGAGGGTTGCAGTTGCAGGATCGACACTACGCAGGAAGGACCGGGTCAATCCCCGGCTTACGCATTCTACCTCTCCGATTGGTTGAGTGCCTGCACGCTCATTTTGTGGGTTGGCTTAGGCATATGGAGTTCATTCCATTTCTAAGCATACAGACTTCATTCCCAGTCTAAGATTGGATCGAATCGAGGGTTGTGGCAGCAAGACCAGTAGCAGGATTGGCAGCACGAAAGAGGGATCAGACCGATCCCCGACTTGTGCGTTCTGCTCTCCGATCGACTGAGCGCCTGCACATTCATTTCATGGGTTGGCTTAGGCATACTGAGTTTATTCCATGTCTAAGCCCCAGCCAGACCGAGGGTTGTGGCAGTAGGATCGGTAGCGGGATGGGCAGCATGCAGAGGGGGATCGAGCTGATCCCCGACTTTTCATTGTGCCTCTCCGATCGGCTGAGCGCCCGCACGCTTGTTTCATGGGTTGACTTAGGCATACGGAGTTCATCCCCAGTCTAAGCATACAGAGTTCATTCCCAGTCTAAGATCAGACTGGAGCGAGGGTTGCGGCAGCAGGATCAACAATATGCAAGGGGGACTGGACCAGTCCCCGGCTTATGCATTCTGCCTCTCCAGTCGACTGAGCACCCGCACGCCCGTTTCATGGGTTGGCTTAGGCATAGGGAGTTCATTCCATGTCTAAGCCCCAACCGGATCGAGGGTTATGGTAGTAGGACCGATAATTGGATCGGTAGCACGTAGAGGGGGACTGAGCTGATCCCTGACTTGCGCATTACGCCTCTCCGACCAGCCTCTTCGCCCGGTTGAGCGCTCGCACGCTCGTTTCATGGGTTGACTTAGGCATACGGAGTTCATCCCCAGTCTAAGCATACGAAAGTTCATTCCTAATCTAAGATCAAATCAGATCGAGGGTTTCGGCAGTAGGATCGGCAGCACCCAGGGGGGACCGAGCCGATCCCTGGCTTGCACATTCTGCCTCTCCGGTTGGCTGAGCACCCACATGCCAGTTTTGTGGGTTGGCTTAGGCATAGGGAGTTCATTCCATGTCTAAACCCCTGCCAGATCGAGGGTTGTGGCAGCGGGACCGGTAGCACGCAGAGGAGGACCGAGCCGATCATCGACTTGTGCATTATGCCTCTCCGATCAACTCAGTGCCTAAACACCCGTTTTGTGGGTTGTCTTAGGCATACGGAGCTCATTCCCAGTCTAAGATCGGACCGAAGATTACGGCAGTAGGATCAACAGCACGCAGGGGGGGACCGAGCCGATCTTCGGCTTGCTCATTCTACCTCTTTGACCGACTGAGCGCCCACACGCTCGTTTCGTGGGTTGGCTTAGGCATACAGAGTTCATTCCATGTCTAAGCACATAGAGTTCATTCCAGTCTAAGATCGAATCGGATCGAGGGTTGCGGTAGCAAGATCGGCAGCATGTAGGGGGCCCGGGTCGATCTTCAGCTTGTGTATTCTACCTCTCTGGTCGGCCTCTCTGACCGGTTGAGCACTCGCATGCTCATTTTATGGGTTGACTTAGGCATACGGAGTTCATCCCCAGTCTAAGCATACAGAGTTCATTCCCATTCTAAGATTGAACCGGATCGAGGGTTACGACAGTAGGATCAGTAGCACGCAGGGGGGATCGGGCCGATCCTCGGCTTGTGCATTCTGCCTCTCCGGTCGATTGAGCGCCCGCACGCCCATTTCGTGGGTTTGGTTAGGCATAGGGAGTTCATTCCATGTCTAAGCCCTAGTCAGACCGAGGGTTGTGGCAGGAGATCGGCAGCACACAGAGGGGGACCGAGCTGATCACCGCCATGCGTATTATGCCTCTTCGGTTGGCTCAGCACCTGAATGCTCATTTCATGGGTTGTCTTAGGAATACGGAGCTCATTCCCAGTCTAAAATCGGACCAAGGATTACGATAGCAGGATCGATAGCACGCAGGGGGGACCAGGCTAATCCCCAACTTACGCATTTTACCTCTCCGATCTACTGAGCGCCTACACGCTCGTTTCATGGCTTGGCTTAGGCATACGGAGTTTATTCCATGTCTAAGCATATAGAGCTCATTCCCAATCTAAGATCGAACCGGACTGAAGGTTGTGGCAGCAGGACCAGCAACAGGATCGACAGCATGTAAGAGGGCCCGGGCTGATCCTCGACTTGTGCATTCGGCCTCTCCGACCGACCTCTCTGACCGACTGAGCACCCGGACGCTCGTTTCGTGGGTTGACTTAGGCATACGGAGTTCATCCCCAGTCTAAGCATACAGAGTTCATTCTTAGTCTAAGATCGAATCGGATCAAGGGTTGCGGCAGTAGGATCGGTAGCACGGACTGAGGGTTGTGATAGCAGGACCAATAGCACGTAGAGGGGGACCGAGCCGATCCCTGGCTTACGCATTCTGCCTCTCCAATCGGCTGAGCGCCCACACGCTCGTTTCGTGGGTTGGCTTAGGCACACGGAGTTCATTCCATGTCTAAGCATATGGAGTTCATTCCCAGTCTAAGAGTTTGAGCCACGATGCACATGCTGGGCTCGGGCATGTGCTGGTGCCATATTTTTTTTGCCCGAGGCACCATCGTCAGAGCATCGTCGGAGAGCCTAACCGGTGACATTACGAGTTCCGGCGATTGGGGGGGTCAGGGGGGTGTGCGCACATGATGTGCAATGGGTACTGGTACTTGGCCCTTATATTGGCCCCCTATCCCTCATCAAACCTTGAGAACTTACACCCCTTAAAATGCATTTGAGATTTTATAGGTTTGCTGCCAGTACCCATTAAAGTGTCTGAAATGGGGACACTTTTTTCAAACAATCACAAAATCTTCTCCATGCAGGATCGGTAGCACGCAGGGGGGATCGGCTTGATCCTCGGCTTGCGCATTCTACCTCTCCAGTCGGCTGAGCACCCGTATGCCCTTTTTGTGGGTTGGCTTAGGCATAGTGAGTTCATTCCATGTCTAAGCCCCAGTCGGGTCGAGGGTTGTGGCAGCAGGACTGACAGAAAGTAGAGGGGGACCAGGCCGATCCCTGGCTTACGCTTCTGCCTCTCCAGCCTGCTGAGCGCCTGCACGCTCGTTCCGTGGGTTGGCTTAGGCATACGGAATTCATTCCATGTCTAAGCATACAGAGTTCATTCCCAGTCTAAGATCAAACCGGACCAAGGGTTACGACAGCAAGACCAGTAGCAGGATTGGCAGCTCGTAGAGGGGATCGGGTCGATCCCCGACTTGTACATTCTGCCTCTCCGACCGGCCTCTCTAGCCAGCTGAACACACGCACGCTCGTTTCATGGGTTGACTTCGGCATACAAAGTTCATCCCCAGTCTAAGCATACGGAGTTCATTCCCAGTCTAAGAGTTTGAGACATGGTGCACATGCTGGGCTCAGGCAAGTGCTGGAGCCGTATTTTTTTTGCCCGGGGCACCATCGCAGGAGCATTGCTGGAGAGCCTAACTGACGGCATTGGGGTTTCCGACGATTGGGGGGTTCGAGGGGTGTGCGTTCATGATGTACGATGGGTGCTGGTACTTGGCCCTTATATTGGCCCCCTATCCCTCATCAAACCTCGAGAACTCACACCCCCTTAAAGAGCATTTGAGATTTTATAGGTTTGCTGCCAGTAGCCATTAAAGTGTCTTAAAGAGCATTTGAGTTTTTAGCTGAATTTTTTTGTGCATGCCAAAAAAAATACAAGGATCATCTCTACCAAATTTGGGGACAAAACTCTTTATAAAAAAATTTAAAAAAATCTCGAACCGTAAAAAGTTTCAAAAATCATGAGAAATAGAAAACGGGTCGTCTTGCCATGAAACTTCACATGAAGGCATAGGGGACCATTGTATGAATTTACAAGCCATAAAAATAGCATTGGCATGGCAGAAATATGAAAATGTGCTTGAACCCACCAACCACCCGTTCGATCCCTGGCTTGCGCATCCTGCCTCTCTGGTCGGCTAAGTGTCTGCACGCTTGTTTCATGGGTTGACTTAGGCATACGTAGTTCATCCCCAGTCTAAGCATATGAAGTTCATTCCCAGTCTAAGATCGGACTGGACCGTGGGTTGCGGTAGCAGGATCGGTAAAACACAGGGGGGACGAAACCAATCCCCGACTTGTGGATTCTGCCTCTCCAGTCGACTGAGTGCCTGCACGCTCGTTTCGTGGTTTGGGTTAGGCATAGGGAGTTCATTCCATGTCTAAGCCCCAGTCGGACGGAGGGTTGTGGAGCAGGACCGACAGCACACAGAGGGGGATCGGGCCGATCCTCGACTTGCACATTATGCCTCTCCGATCAGCTCAATGCCCGTACGCTCATTTTGTGGGGTTGACTTAGGCATATGGAGTTCATTCCCAGTCTAAGATTGGATAGGACTGAGGGTTACGACAGCAGGATCGATAGCACGTAGGGGGGATCGGGCCGATCCTCGACTTGCACATTTTGCCTTTTCGATCGATTGAGCGCCCGCACGTTCGTTTCATGGGTTGGCTTAGGCATACGGAGTTCATTCCATGTCTAAGCATACGGAGTTCATTCCAGTCTAAGATTGGATTGGACCGAGGCTTGTGACAGCAAGACCAGCAACAAGATCGGCAGCATGTAGGGGGGACCGGTTGATCCCCGACTTGCGCATTCTGCCTCTCCGACCGGTTGAGCACCGGCACGCTCATTTCGTGGGTCAGCTTAGGTATACGGAGTTTATTCCCTGCCTAAGCCCTAATCAGATTGAGGGTTGTGGCAGCAGGATCAGCAGCAGGATTAGTAGCACGCAGAGGGGGGCCGAGCTGATCCCCGGCTTACGCATTATACCTCTCCGGTCGGCTGAGTACCCGGACGTTCGTTTCATGGGTTGACTTAGGCATACGGAGTTCATCCCCAGTCTAAGCATATGGAGTTCAATCCCAGTCTAAGATCAGACCGGACCGAGGGTTGCGGTAGCAGGATCGAGAGCATGTAAAGGGGGACCGGGCCGGTCCTCGACTTACACATTCTGATTCTCCAGACGGTTGAGCGCCTGCACGCTCGTTTCGTGGGTTGGCTTAGGCATACGGAGTTCATTCCATGTCTAAGCATATGGAGTTCATTCCCAGTCTAAGATTGGATTGGACCGAGGGTTACGGTAGCAGGATCGGTAGCATGCAAGGGGATCGAGCTGATCCTCGGCTTGCGCATTCTCCCTCTCCGGTCGGCTGAGCACCCGTACGCCCATTTCGTGGGTTGGCTTAGGCATAGGGAGTGCATTCCATGTCTACACCCTAACCGGATCGAGGGTTGTGGCAGTGGGATCGACAGCATGCAGAGGGGGGGTGGGCCGATCCTCGGCTTGTGCATTCTGCCTCTCCGGTCGATTGAGCACCCACATGCTCGTTTCGTGGGTTAGCTTAGGCATACGGAGTTCATTCCATGTCTAGGCTTACGGAGTTCATTCTCAGTCTAAGAGTTTGAGCCACGGTGTCCACGCTGGGCTTAGGCATGTGCTGGTGCCGCATACAGGGAGGGACCAACAGCATGCAGGGAGGGCATGAGCCACGGTGCACAGTAGGATCGACAGCATGCAGGGAGGGACCAGGTCGATCCCTGGCTCGCACATTCTGCCTCTCCAGTCGGTTGAGCGCCTGCACGCTCGTTTTATGGGTTGGCTTAGGCATACGATGTTCATTCCATGTCTAAGCATAGGAGTTCATTCCCAGTCTAAGATCGAACTGGATCGAGGGTTGTCGCAGCAGGACCAATAGCAGGATCGACATTACATAGGGGGACCAGATCGATCCCCGGCTTGTGTATTCTGCCTCTCCGACCAATTGAGCACCCATACGCTCGTTTCGTGGGTTGGCTTAGGCATGCGAAATTCATTCCATGTCTAAGCCCCAGTCGGACCGAAGGTTGTAGTAACAGGACCAGCAGCTGAATTGATAGCACACAGAGAGGGATCAGGTTGATCCTCGACTTGTGCATTATGCCTCTCCAACCAACCTGTCCGGTCGGCTGAATGCCCAGACGCTCATTTCGTGGGTTGACTTAGGCATACGGAGTTCATCCCCAATCTAAGCATATAGAGTTCATTCCCAGTCTAAGATTAGACCAGACCGAGGGTTACGGTAATAGGATCGACAGCATGCAAGGGGGACTAGGTCGATCCCCGGCTTACGCATTCAACCTCTCCGGCCGACTGAGGACCCGCACGCCCATTTCGTGGGTTGGCTTAGGGCTCCCATTTCATGGGTTGGCTTAGGCATAGGGAGTGCATTCCATGTCTAAGCCCCAACTGGATCGAAGGTTGTGACAGCGGGACTGACAGCACGCAGAAGGGGATCGAGCTAATCCCCAGCTTACGCATTATGCCTCTTCGGTCGGCTCAGGTATACGAAGTTCATTCCCAGTCTAAGATTGAATCAGACTAAGGGTTACGGTAGTAGGATCAACAGCACGCAGGGGGGACCGGGTCGGTCCCCGATTTACGTATTCTACCTTTCTGGCCGACTAAGCGCCCGTAAGCTTGTTTCGTGGGTTGGCTTAGGCATATGGAGTTCATTCCATGTCTAAGCATTTGGAGTTCATTCCCAGTCTAAGATCGGATCGGACCGAGGGTTGCGACAGCAGGACCAGTAGCAGGATCGATAGCACACAAGGGGGACCGAGCTGATCCCCGACTTACGCATTTTACCTCTCCGACCGGTTCAGTGCCCGCACGCCCATTTCATGGGTTGGCTTAGGCATAGGGAGTTCATTCCATGTCTAAGCCCCAGTCGGATCGAGGGTTATGGCAATGGGACCGGTAGCACATAGAGGGGGACCGAGCCGATCCCTAACTTGCGCATCCCGCACGCCCGTTTCATGGGTTGGCTTAGGCATAGGGAGTTCATTCCATGTCAAGCCCCAGCTGGACTGAAGGTTGTGACAGCGGGACCGACAGCACGCAGAGGGGGAAAGCCCCAGCTGGACTGAAGGTTGTGACAGTGGGACCGACAGCACACAGATGAGGATCGAGCCGATCCCCGGCTTACGCATTATGCCTCTCCGGCCGACTCTGGCATACGAAGTTCATTCCCAATCTAAGATTGGACCAGATTGAGGGTTGCGACAGCAGGATCAATAGCACGCAAGGGGGGACCGGGCTGGTCCCATGCGTGCGCACTCTGCCTCTTTGGCTAGCTGAGCACCCCAAAGCTTGTTTCATGGGTTGGCTTAGGCATACGGAGTTCATTACATGTCTAAGCATACAGAATTCAGTCCTAGTCTAAGATCAGATCGGATCGAGGTTGCGGTAGCAGGACCAGCAGCAGGATCGACAGCCGGTAGGGGGGACCAAGCTGATTCCTGGCTTGCGCATTCTATTTTTCTGACCTGTTGAGCGCCTGCACACTCGTTTTGTGGGTTGGCTTAGGCATACAGAGTTCAATCCATATCTAAGCCCCAGCCGGACCGAGGGTTATGGCAGCAGGACGGGCAGCGGGATCAATAGCATGTAGAGGGGGATCGGGCTGACCCCCGACTTATACATTATGCCTTTCCGGCCAACTGAGCGACCGTACGCTGATTTCATGGGTTGGCTTAGGCATACGGAGTTCATTCCATGTCTAAGCTTACGGAGTTCATTCCCAGTCTAAGAGTTTAAGCCATGGTGCACATGTTGGACTCGGGCATGTGCTGGTGCCACATTTTTTTCGCCCGGGGTACCATCGTCAGAGCATCACCGAAGAGCCTAGTCGACAGCATTGGGGGTTCCGACGATTGGGGGGCCGAGGGGGTGTGCGCACATGATGTGCGATGGGTTAGCTTAGGCATATGGAGTTCATTCCATGTCTAAGCCCCAGCCGGACCGAGGGTTGTGGCAGTAGGACCGGTAACGGGATCGACAGCACGCAAAGGGGGACCGGGTTGATCCCTGGCTTGCGCATTATGCCTCTCCGATCGACTGCGTGTTCACCCGCTCATTTCATGGGTTGACTTAGGCATACGGAATTCATCCCCAGTCTAAGCATACGGAGTTCATTCCCAGTCTAAGATTAGACCAGACCGAGGGTTACAGCAGTAGGATCGACAGCATGCTGGGGGGACTGGGCCGATCCCTGGCTTGCGCATTCTGCGGCTCCAGCCGGTTGAGCACCCGCACACCCGTTTCATGGGTTGGCTTAGGCATAGGGAGTTCATTCCATGTCTAAGCCCCAGTCGGACCGAGGGTTGTGGCAGCAGGACCGACAGCACGCAGAGGGGGACTGGGCCGATCCTCAGCTTGCGCATTATTCCTCTCCGACTGGCTCAACGGTCGCACACTCGTTTAGTGGGTTGACTTAGGCATACGGAGTTCATTCCTAGTCCAAGATCAGAGCAGACTGAGGGTTGCGTTAGCAGGATCGACAGCACGCAGGGGGGACCGGGTCGATCCCCGGCTTGTGCATTCTGCCTCTCTGGCCGGTTGAGCCCCCGCACGCTCGTTTCGTGGGTTGGCTTAGGCATAGGGAGTTCATTCCATGTCTAAGCCCCAGTCGGATCGAGGGTTGTGGCAGCGGGACCCACAGCATGCAGTGGGGGATCGAGCCGATCCCCGGCTTGCGTATTATGCCTTTTCGATCGGTTCAGCGCCTGCACGCTATTTCGTGGGTTGACTTAGGCATATGGAGTTCATTCCCAGTCTAAAATCAGACCAGACTGAGGGTTACGGTAGCAGCATCGACAGTACGCAGGGGGGACCGAGTCGATCCTCGGCTTGCGCATTCTACCTCTCTGACCGGCTGAGTGCACGTACGCACACTCGTTTCGTGGGTTGGCTTAAGCATACGAAGTTCATTCGATGTCTAAGCATACGGAGTTCATTCCCAGTCTAAGATCAGACCGAATCAAGGGTTGAGCAGTAGGACCAGCAGCAGGATCGATAGCACGTAGGGAGGTACCGGGGCGATCTCCGACTTGCGCATTCTCTCTCTCCGACCAGCTAAGCGCCCGCATGCTCATTTTGTTGGTTGGCTTAGGCATACGGAGTTCATTCCAAGTCTAAGCCCCACCTAGACTGAGGGTTGTGGCAGCAGGACCGGCAGCCAGATCGACAACACACAGAGATGTATCGGGCTGATCCCTGGCTTGCGTATTATGCCTCTCCTGTCGACCTCTCCAGCCAGTTGAGCGCTTGCACGCTCGTTTCGTGGGTTGACTTAGGCATATGGAGTTCATCCCCAGTCTAAGCATACGGAGTTCATTCCTAGTCTAAGATCAAAACAGACTGAGGGTTACGACAGTAGGATCGACAGCATGCAGGATAGACCGGGCTGATCCCCAGCTTACGCATTTTACCTCTCTGGCCGACTGAGCGCCCGCACACCCGTTTCGTGGGTTAGCTTAGGCATAGGGAGTTCATGATGTCTAAGCCCCAGCCAGACCGAGGGTTGTGGCAGTGGGACCAGCAGCATGCAGAGGGGGATCGAGCTGATCCCTGGCTTGTGCATTATGCCTCTTCGGCCGGCTCAACACTCGCACGCTCGTTTCATGGGTTGACTTATGCATACGGAGTTCATTCCCAGTCTAAGATCGAATTAGATCGAGGGTTACGACTGATCCTTGGGTTGTGGCTGATCCTCAGCAATAGGATCGATAGCACGCAGGGGGGACCGGGTCGATCCCCAGCTTGTGCATTCTGCCTCTCCGGTCGGCTGAGCACCCGCACGCTCGTTTCGTTGGTTGGCTTAGGCATACGGAGTTCATTCCATGTCTAAGGATACGGAGTTCATTCCCAGTCTAAGATTTTGAGCCACAGTGCACATGTTAGGCTCGGGCATGTGCTGGTGCTACATTTTTTTCGCCCGGGGCACCATCACCGGAGCATCGCCGGAGAGCCTAACCGGTGGCATTGGGGGTTTCGATGATTGGAGGCCGGGGTGGTGTGCTCACATGATGTGTGATGGGTGCTGTACTTGGCCCTTATATTGGCCCCCTATCCCTCATCAAACCTCGAGAACTCACACCCCCTTAAAGAGCATTTGAGATTTTATAGGTTTGTTGTCAGTAGCCATTAAAGTGTTTGAAATAGGGATACTTTTTTTGAAATGGTCACAAAATCTTCTCCACTTCGATTTTTTAGCTGAATTATTTTATGCATGCCAACAAAAATACAAGGATCACCTCTACCAAATTTAGGGGCAAAAATCTTTCTAAAAAAATTTTGAAAAATCCCAAACCGTAAACAGTTTCAAAATTCATGAAAAATAGAAAACGGTTCGTCTTGCCATGAAACTTCACATGAAGGCTTAGGGGACCATTGTATGAATTTACAAGCCATAAAAATGGCATTTTCATGGCAGAAATATGAAGATGTGCTTGAACCCACTTACCAACCGTTCGATCCCCGGCTTGCGCATCTTGCCTCTCTGGTCGGTTGAGCGCCCGCACGCTCGTTTCATGGGTTGACTTAGGCATACGGAGTTCATCCCCAGTCTAACCGTATGAAGTTCATTCCCAGTCTAGGATCGGACCGGACTAAGGGTTGCAACAGCAGGATCGACAGCACCCTAGGGGACCGGGCCTGTCCCCGGCTTGCGCATTCTTCCTCTTCTACTGGCTGAGCAGCCGCACTCCCATTTCATGTGTTGGCTTAGGCATAGGGAGTTCATTCCATGTCTAAGCCCTAGCCGGACCGAGGGTTGTGGCAGCAAGATCGACAGCACGCAGAGAGAGATCGGGCCGATCCTCGGTTTGGGCATTATGCCTCTCCGACTGGCTCAACGCCCGCACGCTCGTTTCATGGGTTGACTTAGGCATACGGAGTTCATTCCAATCTAAGATCGGATCGGACCGAGGGTTACAACAACAAGATCGATAGCACACAAGGGGGACCGGGTCGATCCCCGCTTATGCATTCTGCCTCTCCGATTGACTGAGTGCCTGCACGCTAGTTTCATGGGTTGGCTTAGTCATATGGAGTTCATTCCATGTCTAAGCATACAAAGTTCATTCCCAGTCTAAGATCAGACCAGACTGAGGGTTACGACAGCAGGATCAGCATAGGATCGACAGCATGCAGGGGGGACCGAGCTGATCCTCGGCTTGCGCATTCTGCCTCTCCGGTAGGTTGAGTGCCCGTAGACTCGTTTCCTAGGTTGGCTTAGGCATACGAAGTTCATTCCATGTCTAAACCCCAGCTGGATCGAGGGTTGTGGCAGCAGGACCGGCAGTGGGACCAGCTGCACGTAGAGGGGGATCGACCAGATCCCCGACTTGCGTATTATGCCTCTTCGATCGACTGCTCTGGCCGGCTCCGTACGCTCGTTTCGTGGGTTGACTTTGGTATACGAAGTTCATCCCCAGTCTAAGCATACGGAGTTCATTCCCAATCTAAGATCAGATCGGACTGAAGGTTGCGGCAGTAGGACCAGTAACAGGATCGATAGCATGCAGGGGGCCCAGGTCGATCCTCAACTTGGGCATTCTGCCTTTCTGGCCGACCGAGCACCCGTACGCTCGTTTCGTGGGTTGGCTTAGGCATACGGAGCTCATTCCATATCTAAGCTTACGGAGTTCATTCCTAGTCTAAGATTTTGAGCCATGGTGCACATGCTGGGCTCGGGCATGTGCTGGTGCCATTTTTTTTTTGCCTAGGGCACCATCACCGGAGCATCATCGAAGCATCGTCGGAGAGAATAACCGACGGCATTGGGGGTTCCGATGATTGGGGGGCCAAGGGGGTGTGCGCACATGATGTGCGATGGGTGCTGATACTTGTGTCACGGGCTCTGACCTTAGACTCAGAAACCGTGCGGCCTTAGGCTTGGAATCTACTCCTTTATGCCTAAGTCAGCCTAAAACACAAGTGTACGGGCACTAGAACAACGGGAAGGGCTAATTACGCAAGTTAAAGAGAAACAGGATAAGAAGGCAGAATTCTGGAAATGCTCTTGTATTCGCTGAAACGGAAGTGTTTAATGGTGTACAAATGAGGGTGGAGCAGCCCTCTATTTATAGTTGAGGCTCTAGCTTACACTTAATGGCAATATCCCTAGAATAAAGGCTAAAATCATGGGATTATATAGATTACAATCAATCAAGATGCTAACTCCTGATTTTCAGGGTCAACCAAATCTGCCAGGATGCTGCTGCTGATCCTGTCTGCTTCTAGAAGCTTTCTTTGCGTGTCCAGCACCTTGGGCCCTTCTGGATGTGGTGCGGGCATGTATGCCAGGCCTTGGTCTCACGGGCTGGCCTACAAGTTGGGCGGGCGTTCTGAACTCGTTTGCTAGGCTTTGTGCACAGATACCCACTAGTACGCTTGGTCTGCGGGCCTCAACCTCTAGCTCACCTGCTAGTGCACCTGATGTGCCTGGCGTGCCCTCTCAGGGCGTGTCATTCTCCCCCACCTGATTGCACAATGCCCTCGTTGTGTCTTCTATATGGTACTGCCTGATCTGGTCCCTGAACTACCATAAGTCATCTACTGGTTCCCAACACGCCTCACTGTCTGGAAGTCCCTTCCAGCGCACCAAGTACTCTTGTCTTGGCTGATAGTTCTTCCATCTCACCTCCCGATTAGCCATGATGCTGTGGACCTCTTTCTCATATGAGGCTCTTGCTCCCAATGGCACACTCTTTGACTCTGCCTATCCTAGATCTCCCTCATCCTCATTGAACGGCTTGAGCATGCTCACATGGAACATCGGGTGTACCTTCAGCTTGGGTGGCATATCCAGCTTGTAGGCAACCTTGCCTACCCTCTTGACTACTCGAAAAAGTCCCTCATACCTCCAGACTAGGCCTTTGTGCAGCCCCCTATGGCGCACAATGGGATGCAGCTTCACCAACACCAAGTCCAACCTAGAACTGCACGTCCCACCTATTCTAGTCTGCCCACATCTTTGACCTCTTGGTCGCCTTGTGTAGACAAACTCTGGCCAAGTCAGTTTGCTCCTGCCATGCCTTGGCAAACTTGTATGCTGCTGGATTCAGCCCTGTATAACCTGCAGTAATCGAACCGGGTGTTAGTGGTTGTTACCCTGTCACAACCTCAAATGGGCTCTGGTTCGTTGCTTCGCTCCTTTGCAAGTTGTAGGAAAACTGTGCAATATCTAGTAGCTTTGGCCAGTCCCTTTGTGTGGCAATCACATAGTGCCTGAGGTAGACCTCCAATAGTCCATTCACTCATTCTATCTGCCCATCGGTCTGTGGATGCATGCTGGTGGAAAAGTTCAAGACAGCTTGAACAACTTAGTCCAGAACCTACCCATGAAATGCCTGTCCCGATCACTAACAATGGTCCTCGGTACTCCCCAGTACTTAACCATGTTCTTTAGGAACAATCGAGCTGCCTCCTCGGCTGGGCACTCTTTGGTTGCTGGAATGAAGATTCCACACTTGGAAAACCTATCCACCACTACTATGATGCTTCCAAACCCTTCTGCTTTGGGTAGACCGACTATAAAGTCCAAAGAAACACTCTCCCATGGTCGCTCTGGCACTGGCTCCAAGAGACCGCCTGGTTTCTTGAGCTCCACCTTGTCCTGTTGGCACACAAGACAAATCTTCACATAGGCCTCCACATCCTCCCTCATGTGCGGCCAGCAGTACTGGTCCTCGATCAACGCTAAGGTACGGCTCACTCCGGGGTGTCCAGCCCACCTTGAATCATGGCATTCTTGCAAAACTTCCTTGCGGAGCTTCCCATGCTGTGGCACAAACAGTCTACTTCCCCTAGTGTACAGCAAGCCATCCTACAACCAAAACCGCCTAGTCTTACCTTGCTGGGCGTACTCCATCAAAGCCTTGGTTGTAGGATCATGCGCAAGTCCCTCCTTGATGCGTGGCACCAGTGACCCCTTTGGTTGGCTAATGGCAGCAAGGTTAGCCTTCCTGCTCAGGGCGTCTGCCACTAGGTTCGCCCACCCCGGCTTGTACTCCATCTGGAAATCAAATTCCATAAGAAAATCTTGCCATCTCGCCTACTTGAGGGACAGCTTCTTCTGCGTCTAGAAGTAGCTGGTCACCGCATTATCCTTCCTAACCACGAACCTTGACCCCAATAGGTAATGGCACCAAGTGCACAAGCAGTGCACCACTGCAGTCATCTCTTTCTCTTGGACCATGTACCTGTGCTTAGTCTCGTTCAGCTTCTTGCTCTCGAACGCGATTGGATGCCCTTCTGCATCAACACGCCCCCTATGGCAAAGTCTGATGCATCTGTATGCACCTCATACAACTTGGCATGGTCTGGCAAGGCCAAGACTGGCTCCTCGGTCACAGCCCGCTTCAACCTGTCAAAGGCTTCCTGGCACCCTGCGCTCCACTCCCATGCTTTCTTTTTCTTGAGCAAGTCAGTCAATGGCATGGCTATTGCTAAGTGACTTTTGATGAAGTGCCTGTAGTAGTTGACCAGCCCAAGGAACGATCTCAACTCAGTGACCTTGGTTGGCGGTTGCCACTCTAGGATGGCGTGTATCTTGCCTTCATCCATGCGTATCCTGCCACCTCCCACTATGTGGCCAAGGAACGGGATCTCCTGCTGGGTGAATGAGCACTTCTCCCTCTTGACAAATAGCTTGTACACCCACAACACCTCAAACACCTGTCTCAAATGGTCTACATGCTCTCCCAAAGTTTGGCTGTAGATCACAATGTCATCCAAATAAACCATAACAAACCGATCAAGGAATGATGAAGTACCTTGTTCATAAGGGTACAGAATGTTGCTGGGGCGTTCGTGAGTCCGAAAGGCATCACCAAGAACTCATATGAACCATACCGAGTGACACATGCTGTCTTTGGCTCATCTCCCACCGCGATCCTGACTTAATAGTAGCCTGACCTCAAATCCAGCTTCGTGAACCACCTTGTGCTCCCAAGTTGATCAAACAAGTTCGTAATGAGTGGGATGGGGTACTTGTTCTTGATGGTCAGCTTGTTCAAAGCCCGGTAGTCTATGCACAGCTGCAATGACCCATCATGCTTGCACTGAAATAGAACCGGTGCACCATAGGGTGCCTTCGATGGCCTAATGAAGCCAGCATCAACTAACTCTTTGAGCTGCTTCCTCAACTCCTCCAACTCTAGTGGAGACATTCGGTAAGGGGCTCTAGCTGGTGGCTTGGCCTCAGACACAAGCTCGATCTTGTGGTCCACCTCCCTTTTAGGTGGTAGCTTGCTAGGTAGCTTTACGGGCATCACATCACTAAAGGTCTTCAGCACCTTTAGCACCTCCAAGGGTGACTCGATTTCCTTCTCTCTTGGCTCATCATATTTTAGGGCTACCAAGAAGGTGTCTTCTTGTCTGCTTACCACCTTGGCAAATTGGATGGCTGACACCACCCGCGACCCAACTCTAGACCCTCTTCTCAATGGCACTAGGCATTGGCACCGTGCATCCAAGATGCAAACACAATCGGTAAAAGGCACAAGGAGGGCATTAATCCAAACAAGGAAATCCAACCCAATCACAAACTCATAGTCATCAAGGGGTATTACCTCAATGGTCTCCTTGCCTTTCCAGTCTCCAAGCTACAACTCCACTCCCCGCACTACTCTAATGGTTGGAACTTCCTTGGAGTTCAACGTTTTGATGGTACCAATCTCTTTCTGCACCTTTAGTATGAGCTTCCGGGCTCTATCACCTGAAATAAAAAGATGTGAGGCACCTGTGTCCACCAGTGCACACACCTTCTAACTCACAACCATCAGATCCACAAACATTAAGCCCTTTGGCTTGTAGCTCCCCTTACTCCGGATAACATTGAGCACCAATGACCCAAGCTTTGCTACCCTTGACTCTGGCTCCTTGTCAGACTCCTTGTCTACAATAGCCAGCTTACCCTTCTGCGGGTAATTGTGCGCTGTGTGGCTCCCTCCACATAGGTAGCATGCTAGTGGCTCTTGGTCCCCTTTTTCTTTCCACTTGTCTGCTGGTGGCTTTCTCTTGCCATCCTTGGTTGAATGGTCTCGATCTCCATCCTTGGACTCCGGTCATGGTCCTTCCCCTTGGACTGCTTCTTCCAGTCCCTATCATCCCTGCCCTTACCCTTGGGCTTGGTAGACTCAAACTTGTTCAGAGGCTTGAACTCTATCAAGGCCTCAGCAGTAGTCATGGCTTTAGCCAAGTCATGAACTCCTCTCCTTTGTAGCTCATGCTTTACCCACGGTTTCAGCCCATCCATGAAAGCAAATAAGGCATCCTTTTCACCTAGATCCAAGATCTGTAGCATCAGTTCAGAGAATTTCTAGACATACTTCCTTATGTCCCCTTGCTGGCTCAGCCTGTGCAACTTTGCTCGTGCCTCATCATCGGCATACTCCAGGTAAAATTGTTCTCTGAACTCTTTTCG
The DNA here is from genome assembly GCF_047325235.1 of Durio zibethinus. Classification (NCBI taxonomy): domain Eukaryota; kingdom Viridiplantae; phylum Streptophyta; class Magnoliopsida; order Malvales; family Malvaceae; genus Durio; species Durio zibethinus. The sequence continues at coordinate 22,814,876 of NC_143181.1, forward strand.
GAACTCTGCCCAGGTTCCAATCTTGGTGCTCCCACGCCTGACATCATCACACCTGCGCCTCTACCACAATAAGGCTACATCAGTAAGATACATAGCAGCGGTGCTTACATTTATCACCTCGTATTGCATGCCCATGGCCTGGAAGTACTGCTCCATACCCCAAAGGTAGTCATCTACTTCCTTGGCCGCCTTAGTCCCCTTGAACTCCTTAGGCTTGGGGACATCCAATCTGGACTTGGACACTCCAGCAAACATGCCATTCCCAATGGCAGTCTTGCAAGCAACGAGCTCACTGGTAAGCTCCTCCATCCGCTGGCCCATGGCCTCCATGCCATCACGCAAGGTCAGCACTTCAGCCCCCAAGGTTTGATTCTTTTGGGTGAACACATCCAAGCCTTTGTTGAGAGTAGCTTGCAGCTCACTTTGGATGTCCTCCCCCATGGAGTCTAGCGATGGAATGTGAGTCTCTACCCCCTCAAGCTTTTCCCCCATGTCGCCCATGGTCACCTCCACCTTGGCCAGCCTACTATCCATGGTAGACAAAATATCTTTAGAACTAGCTTTCCTCCCTCTTCCACGCCCATGCTCCTGGGCCTCTGGTTGTTGGTTAGCAGCGTCACTTTGGGATGCCATCTCCTCTAACCTGCACAACACAAACACGCAAAATCGAACTTGCTCTAATACCAACTGTCACGGGCTCCGACCTTAGACTCAGAAACCGTGCAGCCTTAGGCTTGGAATCTCCTCCTTTATGCCTAAGTCAGCCTAAAACACAAACGTACGGGCACTAGAACAACGGGAAGGGCTGATTACGCAAGTTAAAGAGAAACAGGATAAGAAGGCAGAATTCTAGAAATGCTTTTGTATTCACTGAAACAGAAGTGTTTGATGGTGTACAAATGAGGGAAGAAAAGCCCTCTATTTATAGTTGAGGCTCCAGCTTACACTTAATGGCAATATCCCTAGAATAAAGGCTAAAATCATGGGATCATATAGATTACAATCAATCAGGGGGGACCGAGCCGATCCCCGACTTGTGCATTCTGCCTCTCTGGCCGGCTGAGCACCCACACGCTCGTTTCGTGGGTTGGCTTAGGCATAGGAAGTTCATTCCATGTCTAAGCCCTAGCCAGACCGAGGGCTATGGCAGCGGGACCGGGCCGATCCTCGGCTTGCACATTATGCCTCTTCGATTAGCTCAGTGCCCGCACGCTTGTTCCGTGGGTTGACTTACGCATACGAAGTTCATCCCTAGTCTAAGCGTACAGAGTTCATTCCCAGTCTAAGATAGGAATTAGGCACATAAAAATGGCATGTGTTGGTGGTGCATCTTTTTCGCCTAGGGCACCATCGTCGGAGCATCCACGGAGCATCGTCGGAGAGTCTAATCGGTGGCATTGGGGGTTTCGACGATTGGGGGGCCGGGGGGTGTGCGTACATGATGTGAGAAGGGTGCTGGTACTTGGCCCTTATATTGGCCCCTTATGCCTCATCAAACCTCGAGAACTGACACCCCCTTAAAGAGCATTTGAGATTTTATAGGTTTGCTGCCAGTAGCCATTAAAGTGTCTAAAATAGGGACACTTTTTTCAAATGGTCACAAAATCTTCTCCACTTCGAGTTTTTAGCTGAATTTTTTTTTGCATGCCAAAAAAAATACAAGGATCACCTCTACCAAATTTGGGGACAAAACACTTTCTAAAAAAATTTTAAAAAATCCCGAACCGTAAAAAGTTTCAAAAATCATGAAAAATAGAAAACGGGTCATCTTGCCACGAAACTTCACATGAAGGCTTAGGGGACCATTGTACGAATTACAAGCCATAAAAATGGCATTGGCATGGCAGAAATATGAAGATGTGCTTGAACCCACCTGTCACCCGTTTGATTCTCGGCTTGCGCATCCTGCCTCTCTGGTTGACTGAGCGTCCGCACACTCGTTACGTGGGTTGACTTAGGCAGACGGAGTTCATCCTCAGCCTAAGCATACGAAGTTCATTCCCAGTCTAAGATTGAACCGGACTGAGGGTTGCGGCAGCAGGATTGGCAGCACGCAGGGGGGACCGGACCGATCCTCAGCTTGCACATTCTACCTCTCTGATCGGCTGAGCGCCCGTACGCCTGTTTCATGGGTTGGCTTAGGCATATGGAGTTCATTTCATGTCTAAGCCCCAGCTGGACCGAGGGTTATGGCAGCGGGATCTGCAGCACGCATAGGGGGATTGGTCTAATCCCCGGTTTGTGCATTACGCCTCTTCGATTGGCTCAGCGCCCGCACGCTCATTTTGTGGGCTGACTTAGGCATACGGAGTTCATTCCCAGTCTAAGATCAGATAGGACAGAGGGTTGCAGCAGTAGGATCGACAGCACGTAGGGGGGATCGGGCCGATCCTCGACTTACGCATTCTGCCTCTCCGGTCGGCTGAGCACCCGTACGCTTGTTTCATGGGTTGGCTTAAGCATACGGAGTTCATTTCATGTCTAAGCCCCAGTTGGACCGAGGGTTGTGGTAGCAGGATCTGCAGCACGCAGAGGGGGACCGGGCCGATCCCCAGTTTGTGCATTACGCCTTTTCGATCGGCTCAGTGCCCCCGCGCTCGTTTCATGGGTTAACTTAGGCATACGGAGTTCATTCCCAGTCTAAGATCGGACCGGACAGAAGGTTGCGGTAGCAGGATCGATAGCACGTAGGGGGGACCGGGTCAGTCCTCAGCTTGCGCATTCTGCCTCTCTGGTCGGCTGAGCGCCCGCACGCTTGTTTCATGGGTTGGCTTAGGCACACGGAGTTCATTCCATGTTTAAGCATACGGAGTTCATTACCAGTATAAGATCGAACCAGACCGAGGGTTACGACAACAGGACCAGCAGCAAGATCGGCAGCACGTAGGGGGGACCAGGCAGATCCCCGGCTTATGTATTCTTCCTCTTCGATCGGCTGAACGCCCGCATGCTCGCTTCATGAGTTGGCTTAGGCATAGGGAGTTCATTCCATGCCTAAGACCCAGCCGGATCGAGGGTTGTGGCAGCAAGACTGGCAGTGGGATCGGTAGCACGCAGAGGGGGATCGGGTTGATCCTCGGCTTACGCATTATTCCTCTCTGGCCGGTTGAGCACCCGTACACTAGTTTCGTGGGTTGACTTAGGCATACGGAGTTCATCCCCAGTCTAAGCATATTGAGTTCATTCCTAGTCTAAGATCGAACCAGATCGAGGGTTACGACAGCAAGATCGGTATCACGCAGGGTGGGCCGAGCCGATCCCTGGCCTGCGCATTTTGCCTCTCCGGCCGACTGAGCGCCTACATGCCCGTTTCGTGGGTTGGCTTAGGCATAGGGAGTTCATTCCATGTCTAAGCCCCAGCCGGACCGAGGGTTGTAGTAGCGGGACCGGTAGCATGTAGAGGGGGACCGGGTCGATCCTCGGCTTGCGCATTATGCCTCTTCGACCGGCTCTGCGCCCGCACGCTTGTTCCATGGGTTGACTTAGGCATATGGAGTTCATCCCCAGTCTAAGCATACGGAGATCATTCCCAGTCTAAGATCGGATCGGACCGAGGGTTGTGACAACAGGATCGGTAGCACAGAGGGCGGACCGAGCCGATCCCCAGGTTGCACATTCTGCCTCTCCGGTCGGTTGAGCGCCTGCACGCCCCTTTTCTGGGTTGGCTTAGGCATAGGGAGTTCACTCCATGTCTAACCCCAGCCAGACCAAGGGTTGTGGCAGCGGGACCGGCAGCATGCAAAGGGGGACTGGGCTGATCCCCAGCTTGCGCATTATGCCTCTTCGATCAGCTCAGCACCCGCACACTCGTTTTATGGGTTGACTTATGCATACGAAGTTCATTCCCAATCTAAGATGTGACCGAACTGAGGGTTGTGGCAGCAGGATCGGCAGCACGCAGGGGGGACCGGGCCGATCCTCAGCTTGCACATTCTACCTCTCTGATCGGCTGAGCGCCCGTACGCCTGTTTCATGGGTTGGCTTAGGCATATGGAGTTCATTTCATGTCTAAGGCCCAGCTGGACCGAGGGTTGTGGCAGCGGGATCTGCAGCACGCATAGGGGGACCGGGCCAATCTCCGATTTGTGCATTATGCCTCTCCGGTTGGCTCAACGCCCGCACGCTCATTTTGTGGGCTGACTTAAGCATACGGAGTTCATTCCCAGTCTAAGATCAGATAGGACAGAGGGTTGCAGCAGTAGGATCGACAGCACGTAGGGGGGATCGGGCCGATCCTCGGCTTGCGCATTCTGCCTCTCCGGTCGGTTGAGCACCCATACGCTTGTTTCATGGGTTGGCTTAAGCATACGGAGTTCATTTCATGTCTAAGCCCCAGTTGGACCGAGGGTTGTGGTAGCAGGATCTACAGCACGCAGAGGGGGACCGGGCCGATCCCCAGTTTGTGCATTACGCCTTTTCGGTCGGCTCAGTGCCCTCGCGCTCGTTTCATGGGTTGACTTAGGCATACGGAGTTCATTCCCAGTCTAAGATCAGACCGGACAGAAGGTTGCGGTAGCAGGATCGATAGCACGTAGGGGGGACCGGGTCAGTCCCCGGCTTGCGTATTCTGCCTCTCCGGTCGGCTGAGCGCCCGCACGCTTGTTTCATGGGTTGGCTTAGGCACACGGAGTTCATTCCATGTTTAAGCATACGGAGTTCATTACCAGTATAAGATCGAACCAGACCGAGGGTTACAACAACAGGACCGGCAGCAAGATCGGTAGCACGTAGGGGGGACCAGGCAGATCCCCGGTTTACGTATTCTTCCTCTCCGGTCGGTTGAACGCCCGCATGCTCGCTTCATGAGTTGGCTTAGGCATAGGGAGTTCATTCCATGCCTAAGACCCAGTCGGACCGAGGGTTGTGGCAGCAAGACTGGTAGTGGGATCGGTAGCACGCAGAGGGGGATCGGGCTGATCCCCGGCTTGTGCATTATTCCTCTCTAGCCGGTTGAGCACCCGTACACTAGTTTCATGGGTTGACTTAGGCATACGGAGTTCATCCCCAGTCTAAGCATATTGAGTTCATTCCCAGTCTAAGATCGAACCAGATCGAGGGTTACGACAGCAAGATCGGTATCACGCAGGGTGGGCCGAGCCGATCCCTGGCCTGCGCATTTTGCCTCTCCGGCCGACTGAGCGCCTACATGCCCGTTTCGTGGGTTGGCTTAGGCATAGGGAGTTCATTCCATGTCTAAGCCCCAGCCGGACCGAGGGTTGTGGTAGCGGGACCGGTAGCATGTAGAGGGGGACCGGGTCGATCCTCGGCTTGCGCATTATGCCTCTTCGACCGGCTCTGCGCCCGCACGCTTGTACCGTGGGTTGACTTAGGCATATGCAGTTCATCCCCAGTCTAAGCATACGGAGATCATTCCCAGTCTAAGATCGGATCGGATCGAGGGTTGTGACAACAGGATCGGTAGCACGGAGGGCGGACCGAGCCGATCCCCAGCTTGCACATTCTGCCTCTCCGATCGGTTGAGCGCCTGCACGCCCCTTTTCTGGGTTGGCTTAGGCATAGGGAGTTCACTCCATGTCTAACCCCAGCCAGACCAAGGGTTGTGGCAGCGGGACCGACAGCATGCAAAGGGGGACTGGGCCGATCCTCGGCTTGCGCATTATGCCTCTTCTATCAGCTTAGCGCTCGCACACTCGTTTTATGGGTTGACTTATGCATACAGAGTTCATTCCCAATCTAAGATTGGACCGAACTGAGGGTTGCGGCAGTAGGATCAACAGCATACAAGGGGGACCAGGCTGATCCCCAGCTTGCGTGTTCTGCCTCTTCGGCTAGCTGACCGCCCGGACGCTCCTTTTGTGCGTTGGCTTAGGCATACGGAGTTCATTCCATGTCTAAGCATACGGAGTTCATTCCCAATCTAAGATTTTAAGCCATGGTGCACATGCTGGGCTCGGGCATGTGCTGGTGCCGCATTTTTTTCACCCGAGGCACCATCGCTGGAGCATCGCTGGAGAGCCTAATCGACGGCATTGGGGGTTCAGACGATTGGGGGGCCGGGGGTGTGCGTACATGATGTGCGATGGGTGCTGGTACTTGGCCCTTATATTGGCCCCTTATGCCTCATCAAACCTCAAGAACTCACACCCCCTTAAAGAGCATTTGAGATTTTATAGGTTTGCTGCCAGTAGCCATTAAAGTGTCTAAAATGGGGACACTTTTTTCCAACGGTCACAAAATCTTCTCCACTTCGAGTTTTTAGCTGAATTTTTTTGTGCATGCCAAAAAAAATAAAAGGATCACCTCTACCAATTTTGGGGACAAAACTCTTTCTAAAAAAATTTTAAAAAATCCCGAACAGCAAAAAGTTTTGAAAATCATGAAAAATAGAAAATAGGTCGTCTTGCCACGAAACTTCACATGAAGGCTTAGGGGACCATTGTATGAATTTACAAGTCATAAAAATGGCATTGGCATGGCAAAAATATGAAGATGTGCTTGAACCCACCTACCACCCGTTCGATCCTCGGCTTACGCATCCTGCCCCTCTGGTGGACTAAGCGCCCACACGCTCGTTACGTGGGTTGACTTAGGCATACAGAGTTCATCCCCAGTCTAAGCATACAGAGTTCATTCTCAGTCTAAGATCAGACTGGACCGAGGGTTGCGGTAGCAGGATCGGCAGTACGCAAGGGGGACCGGGCCGATCCCCGACTTACGCATTCTGCCTCTCCAGTCGGCTGAGCACCCGTACGCCTGTTTCATGAGTTGGCTTAGGCATACGGAGTTCATTTCATGTCTAAGCCCCAGCTGGACCGAGGGTTGTGGCAGCGGGATCTGTAGCACGCAGAAGGGGACCGGGCTGATCCCCGAGTTGTGCATTATGCCTCTCCGGTCGGCTCAACGCCCGTACGCTTGTTTTGTGGGTTGACTTAGGCATACGGAGTTCATTCCCAGTCTAAGATTGGACCAGACTGAGGGTTGTGGTAGCAGGATCGATAGCACATAGGGGGGGATCGGGTCGGTCCCCGGCTTGCGCATTCTGCCTCTTCGATCGACTGAGCGCCCGCACGCTTGTTTCGTGGGTTGGCTTAGGCACAGGGAGTTCATTCCATGTTTAAGCATACAGAGTTCATTACCAGTATAAGATTGAACCAGACCGAAGGTTGCGGCAGCAAGACCAGCAGCAAGATTGGCAGCACGCAGGGGGGGACTGGGCTGATCCCCAGCTTACGCATTTTGCCTCTCTGGTCGGCTGAATGCCCACATGCTCACTTCGTGGGTTGGCTTAGGCATAGGGAGTTCATTCCATGCCTAAGACCCAGCCGGATCGAGGGTTGTGGCAGCAAGACTGGCAGCGGGATCGGCAGCATGCAGAAGGGGATCGGGCTGATCCCTGACTTGTGCATTATGCCTCTCCAGTCGGCCTCTCGGGCCGACTGAATGCCCATACACTCATTTCATTGGTTGACTTAGGCATACGGAGTTCATCGACAGTCTAAGCATACGAAGGTCATTCCCAGTCTAAGATCAAATCGGATCGAGGGTTACGGCAGCAGGATCGACAGCACGTAGGGGGGGTCGGGTCGATCCCTGGCTTGCGCATTCTGCCTCTCCGACCGACTAAGTGCCCGCACACCCGTTTCGTGGGTTGGCATAGGCATAGGGAGTTCATTCCAAGTCTAACCCGCAGTCGAACCGAGGGTTGTGGTAGCGGGATCGGTAGCATGTAGAGGGGGATCGGGTTGATCCTCGGCTTACGCGTTATGCCTCTTCGACTGGCTCAACGCCCATACGCTTGTTCCATGGGTTGACGTAGGCATACGGAGTTCATCCCCAGTCTAAGCATACGGAGTTCATTCCCAATCTAAGATCAGACCGAACCGAGGGTTGTGACAGCAGGATCGATAGCACGGAGGGTGGATCGAGCTGATCCCCAGCTTACGCATTCTGTCTCTTCGACCGGTTGAGTGCCCACACACCCGTTTTTTGGGTTGGCTTAGGCATAGGGAGTTCATTCCATGTCTAAGCCCCAGCCAGAGCGAGGGTTGTGACAGCGGGACTGGCAGCACGCAAAAGGGGATCAGGCCGATCCCTGGCTTGCGCATTATGCCTCTTCAGCCGGCTTAGCGCCCGCACGCTCGTTTTATGGGTTGACTTATGCATACGAAGTTCATTCCCAGTCTAAGATCAGACCAAACTAAGGGTTGTGGTAGTAGAATCGACAGGATACAAGGGGGACCAGGCTGATCCCCGACTTGCGCATTCTACGTCTTCGGCCGGCTGAGCGCTCGCACGCTCGTTTCGTGCGTTGGCTTAGGCATACGGAGTTCATTCCATGTCTAAGCATGCGGAGTTCATTCCCAGTCTAAGATTTTGAGGCACGGTGCTCATGCTGGGCTCGGGCATGTGCTGGTGCCACATTTTTTTCACCCGGGGCACCATCGTCGGAGCATCACCGGAGAGCCTAATTAGCGGCTTTAGGGGTTCCGACGATTCAGGGGGTCGGGGGGTGTGCATACATGATGTGTGATGGGTGCTGGTACTTGGCCCTTACATTGGCCCCTTATCCCTCATCAAACCTCGAGAACTCCCACCCCCTTAAAGAGGATTTGAGATTTTATAGGTTTGCTGCCAGTAGCCGTTAAAGTGTTTGAAATGGGGACACTTTTTTCAAACGGTCACAAAATATTCTCCACTTCGAGTTTTTAGCTGAATTTTTTTGTGCATGCCAAAAAAAATACAGGGATCACCTCTACCAGATTTGGAGACAAAACTCTTTCTAAAAAAATTTAAAAAAATCCTGAACCGCAAAAAGTTTCAAAAATCATGAAAGATAGAAAACGGGTCGTCTTGCCACGAAACTTCACATGAAGCTTAGGGGACCATTGTATGAATTTACAAGCCATAAAAATGGCACTGGCATGATAGAAATACGAAGATGTGCTTGAACCCACCTACAACCCATTCGATCCCCGGCTTGCGTATTCTGCCTCTCCGACCGGTTGAGCGCCCGCACACTCGGTTCGTAGGTTGGCTTAGGCATACGGAGTTCATTCCAAGTCTAAGCCCTAGCCGGACAAAGTGTTGTGGTAGCAGGACCGGCAGCGGGATCAATAACACGCTGAAAGGGATTGGGCTGATCCCCGGCTTATGTATTATGCCTCTCCGACTGGCTGAGCACCCGGACGCTCATTTCGTGGGTTGACTTAGGCATACGGAGTTCATCCCCGGTCTAAGCATACGAAGTTTATTCCCAGTCTAAGATCAGATCGGGCCGAGGGTTGCGGTAACAGGATTGATAGCACGCAAGAGGGGCCGTGCCGATCCTCGACTTGCGCATTTTGCCTCTCTGGCCGACTGAGCGCCTGCACGCCCTTTTCGTGGGTTGGCTTAGGCATAGGGAGTTCATTCCATGTCTAAGCCCCAGTCGGACCGAGGGTTGTGGCAGTGGGACCGACCGCACTCAGAGGGGGATCGGGCAGATCCTCGCCTTACGCATTCTACCTCTCCGATCAGCTAAGTGCCCGTACGCTCGTTTCGTGGGTTGGCTTAGGCATAGGGAGTTCATTCCATGTCTAAGCCCCAGTCGGACCGAGGGTTGTGGCAGTAGGATCGACAGCACGCCGAGGGGATCGGGCCGATCCCTGGCTTATGCATTATGCCTCTCTGATTGCCTCAGTGCCCGTACGCTCTTTTCGTGGGTTGACTTAGGCATACGGAGTTCATTCCCAGTCTAAGATCAGATCGGACTGAGGGTTATGGCAGTAGGATCGACAGCACGCAGGGGGGACCGGGCCAATCCCCGGCTTGTGCATTCTGCCTCTTCGACTGGCTGAGTGCCCGCACGCTCATTTCATGGGTTGGCTTAGGCATATGGAGTTCATTCCCAATCTAAGATCGGACCAGACCGAGGGTTGGGTAGCAGGTCCAGCAGTAGGATCGATAGTACGTGGGGGGGGACCGAGTCGATCCTCGGCTTGCGTATTCTGCCTCTTCGGTTGGCTGAGCACATGTACGCTCGTTTCATGGGTTAGCTTAGGCAAATGGAGTTCGGTCCATGTCTAAGCCCCAGTCGGACCGAGGGTTATGGCAGCAGGACCGACAGCGAGATCGGTAGCACATAGAGGGGGACCGAGCTGATCCCCAGCTTGCGCATTATGCCTCTCCGGCCGGTTGAGTGCCCGCACACTTGTTTCATGGGTTGACTTAGGAATATGGAGTTCATCCCCAGTCTAAGCATACGGAGTTCATTCCCAGTCTAAGATCAGACCAGATCGAGGGTTGCAACAGCAGGATCAACGACACACAGGGGGGACCAGACCGATCCTCGGCTTGCATATTTTGCTTTTTCGACCGATTGAGCACCCGCATGCCCATTTCATGGGTTGGCTTAGGCATAGGGAGTTCATTCCATGTCTAAGCTCCAGTCGGACCAAGGGTTGTGGCAGCGGGACCGACAGCACGCAGAGGGGGACTGGGTCGATCCTCGACTTGTGCATTATGCCTCTTTAGCCGGCTCAGTGCCCGCACGCTTGTTTCGTGGGTTGACTTATGCATATGGAGTTCATTCCCAGTCTAAGATCAAGCCAGACCGAGGTTTGTGGCAGCAGGGTCAACAACACGTAGGGGGACTGGGCCGATCCCCGGCTTACGCATTCTGCCTCTCCGGTCGGCTGAGCACCCGTACGCTCATTTCGTGGGTTGTCTTAGGCTTATGAAGTTCATTCCATGTCTAAGCATACGGAGTTCATTCCCAGTCTAAGATTTTGAGCCACGGTGCACATGCTGGGATCGGGCATGTGCTGGTGTCGCATTTTTTTCACCCGAGGCACCATCATCGGAGCATCGTCGGAGAGCCTAACCGACGGCATTGGGGGTTTCGGCGATTGGGGGGCCGGGGGGTGTACGCACATGATGTGCAATGGGTGCTGGTACTTGGCCCTTATATTGGCCCCCTATCTTTCATCAAACCTCAAGGACTCACACCCCCTTAAAGAGCATTTTAGATTTTATAGGTTTGCTGCCAGTAGCCATTAAAGTGTCTAAAATGGGGACACTTTTTTCAAACGGTCACAAAATCTTCTCCACTTCGAGTTTTTAGCTGAAATTTTTTATGGATACCAATAAAAATACAAGGATCACCTCTACTAAATTTGGGGACAAAATTATTTCTAAAAAAATTTTAAAAAATCCTTAACCGCAAAAAGTTTCAAAAATCGTGAAAAATAGAAAACGGGTCGTCTTGCCACGAAACTTTACATGAAGGCTTAGGGACCATTGTATGAATTTACAAGCCATAAAAATGGCATTGGCATGGCAGAAATATGAAGATGTGCTTGAACCCACCTACCACCTGTTCGATCCCCAGCTTGCACATCCTACCTCTCCGATCGACTGAGTGCCCGCATGCTTGTTTCGTGGGTTGACTTAGGCATACAGAGTTCATCCCCAGTCTAAGCATACGGAGTTCATTCCCAGTCTAAGATCAGACCGAACCAAGGGTTGTGGCAGCAGGATCGATAGCACGCAGGGGGGATCGGGCCGATCCCCGGCTTGCGCATTCTGTCTCTCCGGCCGGCTGCGCGCCCGCACGCCCGTTTCATGGGTTGGCTTAGGCATAGGGAGTTCATTCCATGTCTAAGCCCCAGCTGGACCGAGGGTTGTGGTAGCGGGACCGACAGCACACAAAGGGGGACCGGGTCGGTCCCCGGTGTCACGGACTAAGCTTTTTCTCAGCAAGCAATAGACCGTGCGGCACTTGAATGGGCGCTCCCAACCAAATCAGCCTTCAATAGATCGATATTTGAACAAAAAACCATAAGCCATGGTTAGTCCCAAGCATTCACAATAAGACACAATATATCAAGATCGATCTCAAGCACACACACAAAAAGGCATATTCGTATCGAGAAAAAGAAAAACACATCGAGGTAACAATCGGGACATTCAATCGGGGTGAGTTTTATTATAGTCGGGAATCATGCATCGGGACCTCCCACCATCACCAGGGCCAGGGGGTAGCCCTTGGTGGGTGGCCTAGGCTCACATAGCAATCGATGAAATAGCCCAACACTACGCTGTCGGCTCACCCCCCTAAAGAGCCTTAGAGATTTTAGAGCTATGCTACCAGTAACCATTACAATGTTTGAAATGGGGACACTTTTCCTAGCACAAGGGATCTACCTGACCATGGCCCTATACATGGGTGGCTTATGGTAACCTAAGTCCCAGTCATGGCCCTATACAAGGTTGGCTCATGACATCCTCCCCCACCTATTCTATCGACGTCCTCATCGACTTGCTGGCTTGAAATTCTTTGATCTTCCTTTGAAATCTCTGAAGGTCGTGTTCTCTCTCCCAGCTGGTTTTTTCTAGTCATAATCCCTCCCACTTCATTAAGTACTCCCAAACTAGTCTTTGAGATATCTTGGTTTCCCTATCAGCTAAGATCTCTTCGACTCGACGCTCTGAGGGTGGTTTCATGGTGATGGTGGCTCTGGTTGGCTTCCTTTGGCTAGCATCTGTTGGATCTGCATGGAAAGGTTTCAGGTTGCTCACATGAAATACTGGGTGCACCTTCATCCACTTTGGTGGGTCAATTTTGTAAAAAGTATTCCCTACCTTAGAAAGGACCCTTACTGGACCTTCATATTTGTGCACCATCTACGATCTCTCTTTCTCAAGAACTTGGTTTGTTCAGGAACTAGTCAGACAAGAACCAAATCACCAACTTGAAATTGTTGAGCCCTACAACCAAGGCTCTCAGATTCTTTCCTCCATATTATTCTAAGGAAGTGTGGGGTAGCCTTGGTAATTGTCTGGTGACCACCTCAAATGGGCTCTTATTGGTGGAAGAGCTTTTGTTGGAATTAAAGCAGAGTTGAGCCATGTCCAATAATGAAGGCCAGTCTTTTTGATTGGCTTGAACAAAGTGCCTCAAGTATTTCTCTAATAATCCATTGAACCATTCCATTTGACCATCGGTTTGAGGGTGATAGCTTGAGGAGATGTTGAGTTAGGACCCCAATATCTTGAAAAGTTCTCTCCAGAAGGACCCCGTGAATCTCGGATCTCGATCGCTGACAATGTTTTGAGGGAGGCCCCAGTATTTAACCACATGTTTGAACAATAGTCGAGCTGTGTCTACCGCTGTGCAATACTTGTGAGCGGAAATGAATGTGGTGTACTTAGAGAACTGGTCAATCACCACCAAAATAGCTTCAAGGTCACCAACCTTGGGTAGGCTCGAAATTAAATCAAGGGAGATGCTTTCCCATGGTTTGGTGGGTACTGGTAGTGGTTCAAGCATGCCCGCAGGTTTCCTTCTTTCAACCTTGTCTTGTTGGCAAATGAGGCAAGTCTTTATATAGTCCATCACATCTTGTCGTATGTGAGGCCAATAGTATCCCTGTTTCAATAACGCCAAAGTACATTGCTAGCCCGGGTGTCCCACCCATGATGTGTCATGACATTCCCTCATCAGCATCTGTCTCAAACCTTCTGCTCTTGGCACAAACACTCGAGGCCCCTTGGTCCATAAGATCCCATTTTCTTGCCAGAAGTACTTGGACTTCCCTTCTTCCACTAGCTTCAGGATGGCACAAGCTTGTGGGTCCATCTCTAAGTGATCTCCAATCAACTTGTGAATGTCTGTAGTGGCTCTGCTAGCCGCCATTAGGGTAATTCTTCTAAGGGCTGCTAAATCTGCTCGCCTGCTCAATGCATTGGCCACTTGATTGCTCTTTCCAGCGGTGTGCTCAAAACAAAAGTCGAACTCCGCTAAAAATTCCTGCCACCTAGCTTGTTTTGCCGTAAGCTTTGGTTGGGTGAGAAAATGGCTAACGGCTGCATTGTCTGTCTTCACGACAAAGTGTGAACCCAACAAGTAATGTCGCCAAGCCCTCAAGCAGTGAACCACCGCCAGGAGTTCTTTTTCTTGGGTCGTATATTTCCTTTCAGCTTTACTTAGCTTCTTACTTTCAAATGCTACCGGTTGATGTTGTTGCAAAAGCACTCTTCCAATAGCAAAATTAGATGCATCCGTCTGAACTTTTAAAGGCTTTTCAATATCAGGGAGAGCTAAGATGGGATCTTTCATAATAGCATCTTTCAATCCCTCGAAAGCCTCTTGGCACTCACTCGTCCAACACCATTTATGCTGCTTCTTCAATAGCTCCGTAAGGGTCATGGTCTTATGAGAGTACCCTTCTACAAACCTTCTATAATAGTTGGCTAGTCCCAAAAATGAGTGGAGCTCACTAACGTTCTTTGGTGTTATCCACTCCTTGTTGGACCTAACCTTTTTCATGTCCATTCGAATGTGGCCACGTTCGACAATGTGACCGAGAAAATGGATTTGGGTCTGAGCAAATGCACACTTCTCCCTTTTTACGGATAACTGGTGGTCCTATAATCTTTGAAGTACCTGGCGCAGGTGTTCTTGATGTTCTTCCAAGGTGGAGCTATATACCACTATATCATCTAAATAGATGACTACAAATTTGTCTAGGTAGTCATGGAATACCTAATTCATCAATGTACAAAATGTGGCAGAAGATTGGTCAGTCCAAAGGGCATAACAAGAAATTCAAATGCACTATACCGTGTCACACAAGTGGTTTTTGGCTCATCTCCCTCAACAATTCTGATCTAATGGTAGCCAGATCTCAGGTCCAATTTGGAAAAGTACTTGGCCCGGCTCAATTGATCAAACAAGTCTGCTATAAGAGGGATGGGATATTTGTTTCTTACTGTGACTTTGTTTAGGGCCCTGTAGTCAACACATAATTGCAAACTTCCATCATGTTTCTTCTGAAATAGCACTAGCACTCCGAAAAGAGCCTTTGATGGTCTGATGAACCTGACTTGTAGCAGCTCATCTAACTATTTTCTTAGTTCAGCCAACTCCGACGGGGCCATGCGATAAGGAGCTCTAGCATGGGGTTTCACTCCTGAGAGGAGCTCAATTTCATGGTCCACTGCTCGACGAGGGGGTAGAACCTTAGGCAATATCTCTGGCATCACCTCTTCGAATTCTTCCAACACTTTTCCCACACCATCAGGTATTGGTTCTACTTTCGACCCTTCTTTGTAGATCGGCACAGCCACAAAGGAGGGTTCCCCTCTCTTTACCCTTTTCTTGAACTACAAAGCTGAAATCATTTTCTTCCCACTCTTTGGTAAGATGTTGGCTGGTAACACACATGGGTTTTCTCCTAAGAACAACAAGCAGCTAGCGGGGGGGATAGGGATGACCTGAACCAACATCATGAAGTCCAATCCGAGAACAACATCAAAGTCATCCATGGGGGAAACTGTAAAGTCTACATTCCCTTCCCATGGCCCCAATCAAGTTGTCATACTCTTAGAGCTTCCACTGATCGTAAAGGCTGGTGAGTTTACCGCCTTCATTCATCCACAGTCTTTACTAATCTGAAGACCACACCTTTTTGCTTTTTTTAGTGTGATGAAAGTGTCGGTTGCACCTGTATCCACCATAA
The DNA here is from genome assembly GCF_047325235.1 of Durio zibethinus. Classification (NCBI taxonomy): domain Eukaryota; kingdom Viridiplantae; phylum Streptophyta; class Magnoliopsida; order Malvales; family Malvaceae; genus Durio; species Durio zibethinus. The sequence continues at coordinate 22,830,337 of NC_143181.1, forward strand.
CCTTAGTGGCTTTCTCATTGATCGTCAAGTTCACATACATCAAGCCTCTGCTCTGCTCTTTCTTTATAGTGTTCAATTGGGTGTGGAGGGCATAGAGGAACCTTATTGAACCCATCCTGGCTGGCTCCTCTTTAGCTTTTTCAACGCTCTCTGGCATTTTTTTGGACTCTTGAGATGAGGTCCTTAAGGAATTAAGTGCTCCCCTATGCGGGCATTCAGCCACCCGATGTGGCCCCTTGTAAAGAAAGCAAGTTAGCGGTTGCCTAGGCTTGAAAATCCTTGCGTTGCTTGTCTTGGGTTGGGTACTATCTCGACCAAAGGACCTCCTGTCTGATCCCCCATTGAAGGGTTAGTCCAACCTGGTTATCTTTCCCCCACTCCCAAAGTTGAAGCTACTGCTAGCTAATGGAGGATTTTTTCATTTTGAAGTGCCATCATTGTAATCGTGGAGATGTTCAGCTGCAGCCATGGCCATGGCCACATCTTGCACTTTCTGCCTTTGTAGTTCTTTCCTCGCCCAAGGCTTGAGGCCCTCAAGAAAATAGAACATCTTGTCATTTTCGGACATGTCCCGAATATCCAATATCAGGGTAGAAAAGCTCCTTACAAACTCTTGCACCGTTCCTATTTGCACCAATTCTTGAAGTCTCTTTCAAGCCATATACTCCACATTCTCAGGGAAAAACTAGTTTTTCAATTCTCACTTCAGATCCATCCAAGTCTTAATCGGGCACTCATCATCGACAAACTTGGAGAGCCACCACAGCTTGGCATCCCCTGTGAGGTACATCGATGCCATTGCTACCTTGTCTTCCTCTGAATCCGTGTGTACAGCTCAGAAGTACTGCTCCATGTCAAACAAGACATTTTCAAGTTCTTTAGCATCCCTTGCCCCCTCATAGCATCGAGGCTCCGACACCTTGTGCCTTTTTCCCCTTTCCATCGAGCTCAAACCCGATCTGGCCACAGCTATTTGTAGGATGCTCACTTGTGCTTTGAGCTCCTCAAACTCCTTTTCGAGAATGTTGAAGGCATCTCTAGCCTCTTCGCTCACGTTGTGGAGAGTATCAGATAACTCTCGTTGGGTTGTCTCAATCTCCCTTACTCGGTCTTTAGTCGCCATATGAGTTTTCATTGCGGCCACCACGGCCTCAAGTTCCTCAATTCTCTATTGATGATTGGGTCCACCACTTGTGGCCATCTCATCCATTTTTCTAGCACTTCTCAACCGTGCTCTGATACCACGTGTCACAGACTAAGCTTTCTCTCAGCAAGCAATAGACCGTGCGGCACTTAAATGGGTGCTCCCAACCAAGTTAGCCTTCAATAGATCGATATCTGAACAAAAAACCATAAGCCATGGTTAGTCCCAAGCATTCACAATAAGACACAATATATCGACATCGATCTCAAGCACACACACAAGAAGGCATATTCGCATCGAGAAAAAGAAAAACACATCGAGGCAACAATCAGGACATTCAATCGAGGTGAGTTTTATTATAGTCAGGAATCATACATCGGGACCTCCTACCATCACTAGGGCTAGGGGGCAGCCCTTGGTGGGTGGCCTAGGCTCACATAGCAACCAGTGAGACAGCCCAACACTACGCTACCGGTTTACCCCCCTAATGAGCCTTAGAATTTTAGAGCTATGCTACCAGTAACCATTACAATGTTTGAAATGGGGACACTTTTCCTAGCACAAGGGATCTACCCAGCCATGGCCCTGTACATGGGTGGCTTATGGCAACCTAAGTCCCGATCATGGCCCTATACAAGGTTGGCTCATGACACCCAACTTGCGCATTATGCCTCTCCGGCCGGCTCAAAGCCCGCACGCTTATTTCTTGGGTTGACTTAGGCATACAGAGTTCATTCCCAATCTAAGATCAGACAGGATCGAGGGTTGTGGTAGCGGGATCGACAGCACATAGAAGGGGATCGAGCTGATCCCCGGCTTGTGCATTATGCCTCTCCGATCAGCTCAGCATCCGAACGTTCGTTTCATGGGTTGACTTAGGCATATAGAGTTCATTCCTAATCTAAGATCGGACCAGACCGAGGGTTGTGGCAGTAGGATTGATAGCACACAGGGGGACCAAGTCGGTCCTCGGTTTGCACAATCTGCCTCTCCGGTCGGTTGAGCGCCCGCACGCTCGTTTTGTGGGTTGGCTTAGGCATACGGAGTTCATTCCATGTCTAAGTATACAAAGTTCATTCCCAGTCTAAGATCAGACCAGACCGAGGGTTGTGACAGTAGAACCAGAAGAAGGATCGGTAGCATGTAGGGGGGACTAGGCCGATCTCTGGCTTACGCATTCTACCTCTCCGATCGACCTCTCCGATCGGCTAAGCGCCCATCCGCTCATTTCGTGGGTTGACTTAGGCATACGGAGTTCATCCCCAGTCTAAGCATACGGAGTTCATTCCTAGTCAAAGATCAAACCGGATCAAGGGTTGAAGCAGTAGGATCGGCAACATGCAGGGGGGATCGGGCTGATCCCCGACTTGCACATTCTACCTCTCCAGCCGACTGAGTGCCCGTACGCCCATTTCATGGGTTGGCTTAGGCATAGGGAGTTCATTCATGTCTAAGCCCTAGCCAGATCAAGGGTTGGGGCAGTGGGACCGGCAGCACACAGAGTGGGACCGGGCTGATCTTTGGCTTGCACATTCTACCTCTCTGGCTGGCTGAGCGCCCGCACGCTCATTTCGTGGGTTAGCTTAGGCATACGAAGTTCATTCCATTTCTAAGCATAAGAAGATCATTCCCAGTCTAAGAGTTTGAGCCACGGTGCACATACTGGGCTCAGGCATGTGCTGGTGTTCCATTTTTTTGCTCGGGACACCATCGTCAGAGCATCGCCGAAGAGCCTAACCGGCGGTATTGGGGGTTCCGACGATTGGGTGGGCCGGGGGGTGTGCGCACATGATGTGCGATGCGTGCTGGTAGTTGGCCTTTATATTGGCCCCCTATCCCTCATCAAACCTTGAGAACTCACACACCCTTAAAGAGCATTTGAGATTTTATAGGTTTGCTGCAGTAGCCATTAAAGTGTCTGAAATCGGGACACTTTTTTCAAATGGTCACAAAATCTTCTCCACTTCGAGTTTTTAGCTGAAGTTTTTTGTGCAAGCCAACAAAAATACAAGGATCACCTCTACCAAATTTGGGGACAAAAATCTTTCTAAAAAAATTTAAAAAAATCCCGAACCGTAAAATGTTTCAAAAATCGTGAAAAATAGAAAACGGGTCGTCTTGCCACGAAACTTCACATGAAGGCTTAGGGGACCAATGTATGAATTTACAAGCCATAAAAATGGCATTGGCATGGTAGAAATATGAAGATGTGCTTGAACCCACGTACCACCCGTTCGATCCCTGGCTTGCGCATCCTGCTCTCTGGTCGGTTGAGCACCCGCACGCTCATTTTATGGGTTGACTTAGGCAGATGGAGTTCATCCCCAGTCTAAGCATACAGAGTTCATTTTCATTCTAAGATCAGACCGGACCGAGGGTTACGGTAGCAGGATCAGTAGCACACAGAGGGGATTGGGCCAATCCCCGGCTTGTGTATTCTACCTCTCCGACCGATTAAGCGCCCGCATGCTCGTTTCTTGGGTTGGCTTAGGCATAGGGAGTTCATTCCATGTGTAAGCCCCAGCCAGACCAAGGGTTGTGGTAGCGAGATTGGTAGCACGTAGAGGGGGACCAGGTTGATCCCCGGCTTGCGTATTATGCCTCTCCGACCGGCTCAATGCCCGCACGCTCATTTCGTGGGTTGACTTAGGCATACGGAGTTCATTCCCAGTCTAAGATCAGACCGGACCAAGGGTTGTAGCAGCAAGATCGACAGCACGTAGGGGAGACCGGGCTGATCCCCGGCTTGCGCATTCTACCTCTCCAGTCGGCTGAGTACCCACACGTTCGTTTCATGGGTTGGCTTAGGCATACGGAGTTCATTCCATGTCTAAGCATATGGAGTTCATTCCCAGTCGAAGATCGGACCGAACTGAGGGTTGCGGCAGTAGGATCGACAGCACGTAGGGTGGTCCGGGCTGATCCCTAGCTTGTGTATTCTGCCTTTTCGACTGGCTGAGCGCCCACATGCCCGTTTCGTGGGTTAGCTTTGGTTGAGCACCCGCATGCCGGTTTCATGGGTTGTCTTAGGCATAGGGAGTTCATTCCATGTCTAAGCCTCAGTCAGACTGAGGGTTGTGGCAGTGGGACCGACAGCACGCAGAGGGGGATCGGGCCATTCCCCAGCTTGCACATTATGCCTCTCCGGCCAGTTCAACACCCGCACACTCGTTTCATGGGTTTGGTTAGGCATACGGAGTTCATTCCTAGTATAAAATTGGATCGAATCGAGCGTTGCAGCAGTAGGATCGACAGCACGTAAGGGGGGACCGAGTCGATCCCTGGCTTACGCATTCTGCCTCTCTGGCCGGTTGAGTGCCTGCACGCTCATTTTGTGGGTTGGCTTAGGCATACGGAGTTCATTCCCAGTCTAAGATCAGACCGAACTGAAGGTTGTGGCAGTAAGATCGATAGCACGCAGGGGGAGACCGGATCGATCCCCGGTTTACGCATTCTGCCTCTTCGATCGGTTGAGTACCCGCACGTTCGTTTCATGGGTTGGCTTAGGCATACGGAGTACATTCCATGTCTAAGCATACAGAGTTCATTCCCAGTATAAGATCAGACTGAACTGGGGGTTGCAGCAGCAGGACCAGCAACAGGATCGATAGCACATAGAGGGGATCGGGCTGAATCCCGCCCTGCGCATTCTGCCTCTCCGATCGGTTGAGCACCCGCACGCTCGTGTTGTAGGTTGACTTAGGCATACGGAGTTCATTCTATGTCTAACCCCCAGTCGGATCGAGGGTTATGGCAGTAGGATCGGCAGTGGGATCGATAGCATGCAGAGGGGGATCGGGCTGATCCCCGGCTTGCGCATTATGCCTCTCTAGCCGGTTGAGCACCCGTACGCTCGTTTCGTGGGTTGGCTTAGGCATACGGAGTTCATCCCCAGTCTAAGCATACAGAGTTCAATCCCAGTCTAAGATCAGATCAGACCGAAGGTTGCGATAGTAGGATCGGCAGCACGCAGGGGGGACCAGGTCGATCCTCGGCTTGCCCATTCTGCCTCTCTAATTTACTGAGCGCCCGCACACCCGTTTCGTGGTTTGGCTTAGGCATAGGGAGTTTATTCCATGTCTAAGCCCCAACCAGATCGAGGGATGTGGCAGCCGGACCGACAGCACGTAGAGGGGGACCGGGGCAATCCCCGGCTTGCGCATTATGCCTCTTCGGTCGGCTCAGCACCCGCACGCTCCTTTCATGGGTTGACTTTTGCATACGGAGTTTATTCTATGTCTAAGCATACGGAGTTCATTCCCAGTCTAAGATTGAACTGTATCGAAGGTTGTGATAGCATGACCGGCAGCAGGATCGACAGCACGTATGGGGGACCAGGCCGATCCCTGGCTTGAGCATTCTGCCTCTCCAGCCAGCTGAGCGCCCGCACGCCCGTGTCATGGATTGGCTTAGGCATAGGGAGTTCATTCCATGTCTAAGCCCTAGCCGGACTGAGGGTTGTGGCAGCGAGACCGGCAGCACATAGAGGGGGATTGAGTCGATCCTCGGCTTGCGTATTATGCCTCTCCGGTCGGCTCAGCACCCGAACGCTAATTTCATGGGTTGACTTAGGCATACGGAGTTCATTCCCAATCTAAGATCGGACTGGATCGAGGGTTGCGGCAGCAGGATTGACAGCATGTAGGGGGAGACCAAGTCGATCCCCAGCTTGTGCATTCTACCTCTCCGGTCGGCTGAGCACCCGCACGCTCGTTTCGTGGGTTGGCTTAGGCATACGGAGTTCATTCCATGTCTAAGCATACGGAGTTCATTCCTAGTCTAAGATCAGACCGGACCGAGGGTTGTGACAGTAAAACCAGTAGCAGGATCGGCAGCACGTAGGGGGGACTGGGCTGATCCTTGACTTGCGCATTCTGCCTCTTCGACGAGCCTGTTCGGTCGACTGAGCACCCACCCGCTCGTTTCGTGGGTTGACTTAGGCATACAAAGTTCATCCCTAGTCTAAGTATATGGAGTTCATTCCTAGTCAAAGATCGAACCAGACTGAGGGTTGCGGTAGCAGGATCAGCAAGATGCAGGGGGATCGGGCTGATCCCCGACTTATGCATTCTGCCTCTCCGGCCGAATGAGCGGCCGCACGCCCGTTTCATGGGTTGGCTTAGGCAGAGGAAGTTCATTCCATGTTGAAGCCCCAGTCGGATTGAGGATTGTGGTAGTGGGACCGACAACACGCAGAGGGGGACCAAGCCGATCCCTGGCTTGCGCGTTCTACCTCTCCGGTCGACTGAGCACCCGTATGCTCGTTTCGTGGGTTGGCTTAGGCATACGAAGTTCATTCCTTGTCAAGCATACGAAGATCATTTCCAGTCTAAGAGTTTGAGCCACGGTGCACATGTTGGGCTCGGGCATGTGTTGGTGCCACATTTTTTTCGCCTGGGGCACCATCGTCGGAAAACCTAACCGGCGGCATTGGGGGTTCCGGCGATTGGGGGGCCGGGGGGTATGCGCACATGATGTGCAATGGGTGCTGGTACTTGACCCTTATATTGGCCCCCTATCCCTCATCAAACCTCAGAACTCACACCCCTTTAAAGAGCATTTGAGATTTTATAGGTTTGCTGCCAGTAGCCATTAAAGTGTCTGAAATGGGGATACTTTTTTCAAACGGTCACAAAATCTTCTCCACTTCGAGTTTTTAGCTCAATGTTTTTGTGCATGCCAACAAAAATACAAGGATCACCTCTACCAATGGCATTGGCATACAACAAAAATACAACAAAAATACATGAAGGTGTAGGGGACCATTGTATGAATTTACAAGCCATAAAAATGGCATTGGCATGGCAGAAATATGAAGATGTGCTTGAACCCACATACCACCCATTCGATCCCAGACTTGCGCATCCTACCTCTTTGGTCAGCTGAGCGTCCGCACGCTCGTTTCCTGGGTTGACTTAGGCATATGGAGTTCATCCCCAGTCTAAGCATATAGAGTTCATTCCCAGTCTAAGATCAGATCGGACCAAGGGTTGCGGCAATAGGATCGACAGCACGCAGAGGGGACCGGGTTGATCCCCGGCTTGTGCATTCTGCCTCTCCAGCTGGCTGAGCACCTGCACGCCCATTTCATGGGTTGGCTTAGGCATAGGGAGTTCATTCCATGTCTAAGCCCCAGCCAGACCGAGGGTTGGGGTAGCGGTACCAACAGCACGCAGAGGGGGATCAGGCCGATCCCCGGTTTGTGCATTATGCCTCTCCAGCTGGCTTAGCGCCCGCACGCTCGTTTCATGGGATGACTTAGGCATACGGAGTTCATTCCCAGTCTAAGATCAAACCGAACCAAGGGTTGCGACAGCAGGATCGATAGCACGCAAGAGGGGACTGGGTCGATCCCCCGCTTGTGCATTCTGCCTCTCCGGTCGGCTGAGCGCTCGCACGCTCATTTCGTGGGTTGGCTTAGGCATACGGAGTTCATTACATATCTAAGCATACGGAGTTCATTCCCAGTCTAAGATCAGACTAGACTGAAGGTTACGATAGCAAGACTAGTAGTAGGATCGGTAGCATGCAGGGGGGACCGAGCCGATCCCCAGCTTGTGCATTATGCCTCCCCGACCTGCCTCTCCGGTCGGTTGAGCGCCCGCACGCTCATTTCATGGGTTGACTTAGGCATACAGAGTTCATCCCTAGTCTAAGCATACGGAGTTCATTCCCAGTCTAAGATTGGATCAGACCGAGGGTTGCGATAGTAGGATCGACAGCACGCAGGGGGGACCAGGCCGATCCCCGGCTTGCACATTATGCCTCTCCGGCTGACTCAACGCCCGAACGCTCGTTTCGTGGGTTGACTTAGGCATACGAAGTTCATTCCCAGTTTAAGATTGGATCAGACCGAGGGTTGCGGCAGTAGGATCAACAGCACGTAGGGGGGACCGGATCAATCCTCGATTTGTGCATTCTACCTCTCGATCAGCTGAGCACCCGCATGCTCGTTTCATGGGTTGGCTTAGGCATACGGAGTTCATTCCATGTCTAAGTATACAAAGTTCATTCCCAGTCTAAGATCGGACCATACCGAGGGTTACGACAACAGGACCAGCAGCAGGATTAGCAGCACGCAAGAGGGATCGGGTCGATCCCCGGCTTGCACATTCTGCCTCTCTGGCTGGTGTCTCTGACCAGCTGAGCGCTTGCACTCTCATTTCATGGGTTGACTTAGGCATATGAAGTTAATCCTCAGTCTAAGCATACGGAGTTCATTCCCAGTCTAAGATCAAAGCGGATTGAGGGTTGCGACAGTAGGATCGGCAGCACGTAAAGGGGATCGGGTCGATCCCTGGCTTACGTATTCTGCCTCTCCGGCTGGCTGAACGCTCGCATGCCCGTTGCGTGGGTTGGCTTAGGTATAGGGAGTTCATTCCATGTCTAAGCCCCAGTCGGACCGATGGTTGTGGCAACGAGACTGGCAGCACGTAGAGGGAGACCGAGCCAATCCCCGGCTTGTGCATTCTGCCTCTCTGGCCGACTGAGCGCCCATACGCTCATTTCATGGGTTGGCTTAGGCATACGGAGTTCATTTCATGTCTAAGCATACGATGTTCATTCCCAGTCTAAGAGTTTAAGCCACGGTGCACATGCTGGGCTTGGGCATGTGTTGGTGCCGCATTTTTTTTGCTCGAGGTAGCATCGCTGGAGCATCGTTGGAGCATGCAGGGGGGACTGGGCTGATCCTCGGCTTGTGCATTCTGCCTATGCCGCAGCCAAATTGAGGGTTGTGGCAGTGGGACCGGCAGCAAGCAGAGGGGGACCAAGTCGATCCCCGACTTACGCATTCTGCCTCTCCGGTCGGTTGAGCACCCGCACACTTGTTGCATGGGTTGGCTTAGTCATACAGAGTTCATTCCATGTCTAAGCATACGGAGTTCATTCCCAGTCTAAGAGCATTTGAGATTTATAGGTTTTCTGCCAGTAGCCATTAAAGTGTCTAAAATGGGGACACTTTCTTCAGACGGTCACAAAATCTTCTCCACTTCGAGTTTTTAGCTGAGTTTTTTTATGCATGCCAAAAAAAATACTAGGATCACTTCTACCAAATTTGGGGACAAAACTCTTTCTAAAAGAATTTTAAAAAATCCCGAACCGTAAAAAGTTTCAAAAATCATGAAAAATAGAAAACAGGGTCGTCTTGCCAAAAAACTTCACATGAAGGTGTAGGGGACCAATGTATGAATTTAAAAGCCCTAAAAATGGCATTGGCATAGTAGAAATATGAAGATGTGCTTAAACCCACCTACCACTCGTTCGATCCCTGGCTTGCGCATCCTGCCTCTCTGGTCGGCTGAGCGTCCGCACGCTCATTTCGTAGGTTGACTTAGGCATACGGAGTTCATCCCCAGTCTAAGCATACGGAGTTCATTCCCAGTCTAGGATCGGATCGGACTGAGGGTTGCGACAGTAAGATCAGTAGCACGCAGGGGGGACCATGTCGATCCCCGACTTATGCATTCTACCTCTTTGACTGGCTGAGCGCCAGCACGCCCATTTCATGGGTTGGCTTAGGCATAGGGAGTTCATTCCATGTCTAATCCCTCGTCGGACTGAGGGTTATGGAAGCCAGACTGATAGCATGCAGAGGGGGATCGGGCCGATCCCCAGCTTGCGTATTCTGCCTCTCCGACCGACTAAATGCCTGCACGCTCATTTCGTGGGTTGGCCTAGGCATACGAAGATCATTCCATGTCTAAGCCCCAACCGAATCGAGGGTTGTGGCAGTAGGACCGGCAGCGGGATCGATAGCACATAGAGGGGGATCGGGCTAATCCCTGACTTACGCATTATGCCTCCCCGGTCGACCTCTCTGGCCAGCTGAACGCCTGCACACTCGTTTCGTGGGTTGACTTAAGCATACGGAGTTCATCCCCAATCTAAGCATACCGAGTTCATTCCTAGTCTAAGATCGGATCGGACCGAGGGTTACGGTAGCAGGATCGACAGCATGTAGGGGGGATCGGGCTAATCCCCGACTTATGCATTCTGCCTCTCCAACCGGCTGAGCACCCGCACGTCCGTTTCATGGGTTGGCTTAGGCATACGGAGTTCATTCCATGTCTAAGCATACGGAGTTCATTCCCAGTCTAAGAGTTTAAGCCATGGTGCACATGCTGGCTTGGGCATGTGTTGGTGCCGCATTTTTTTTGCTCAGGGCAGCATCGCTAGAGCATCGTTGGAGCACACAGGGGGGACTGGGCTGATCCTCAGCTTGCGTATTCTGACTATGCCCCAACCGAATTCAGGGTTGTGGCAGTGAGACCGGCAGGACGTAGAGGGGGACCAAGCTGATCCTCGGCTTGCGCATTCTGCCTCTCCGGTCGGTTGAGCACCCGCACGCTTGTTGCATGGGTTGGCTTAGTCATACAGAGTTCATTCCATGTCTAAGCATACGGAGTTCAGTCCCAGTCTAAGAGCATTTGAGATTTTATAGGTTTTCTGCCAGTAGCCACTAAAGTGTCTGAAATGGGGACACTTTCTTCAAACGGTCACAAAATCTTCTCCACTTCGAGTTTTTAGTTGAATTTTTTTATGCATGCCAACAAAAATACTAGGATCACCTCTACCAAATTTGGGGACAAAACTCTTTCTAAAAGAATTTTAAAAAATCCTGAATCGCAACAAGTTTCAAAAATCATGAAAAATAGAAAACGGGTCGTCTTGCCAAAAAACTTCACATGAAGGCGTAGGGGACCATTGTATGAATTTAAAAGCCATAAAAATGGCATTGGCATAGTAGAAATTTGAAGATGTGCTTAAACCCACCTACCACTCGTTCGATCCCTGGCTTGCGCATCCTGTCTCTCTGGTCGGCTGAGCGTCCGCACGCTCGTTTCATGGGTTGACTTAGGCATACGGAGTTCATCCCCAGTCTAAGCATACGGAGTTCATTCCCAGTCTAGGATCAGATCGGACTGAGGGTTACGACAGCAAGATCGGTAGCACGTAGGGGGGACCGTGTCAATCCCCGGCTTGCGCATTCTGCCTCTTCGATTGGCTGAGCGTCCGTACGCCCGTTTCATGGGTTGGCTTAGGCATAGGGAGTTCATTCCATGTCTAATCCCCTGTCGGACCGAGGGTTATGGAAGTCGGACCGACAGCACGCAAAGGGGGATCGGGCCGATCCCCGGCTTGCGCATTCTGCCTCTTCGGCCGGCTGAACGCCCGCACGCTCGTTTCGTGGGTTGGCCTAGGCATACGAAGATCATTCCATGTCTAAGCCCCAACTGAATCGAGGGTTGTGGTAGCAGGACCGACAGCGGGATTGATAGCACGTAGAGGGGGACCGGGCTAATCCCCGACTTACGCATTATGCCTCTCCGGTCGACCTCTCCGGCCAGCTGAACGTCTGTACACTCATTTCATGGGTTGACTTAAGCATACAGAGTTCATCCCCAATCTAAGCATACCGAGTTCATTCCTAGTCTAAGATTGGATCGGACCGAGGGTTACGATAGCAGGATCGACAGCACGTAGGGGGGATCGGGTCGATCCCTAGCTTATGCATTCTACCTCTCCAGTCGGCTCAGCACCCGCACGTCCATTTCATGGGTTGGCTTAGGCATACGGAGTTCATTCCATGTCTAAGCCGTAGCAAGACCGATGGTTATGGCTGAGAGATCGACAACACGCAAAGGGGGATCAGGCCGATCCTCGGCTTACGCATTATGCCTCTCCGGTCGGTTCAGCGCCCGAACGCTCATTCATGGGTTGACTTAGGCATATGGAGTTCATTCCCAGTCTAAGATTAGACCGGACTGAGGGTTGCGGTAGCAAGATCGATAGCACACAAGAGGGGATCGAGTCGGTCCTCAGCTTGTGCATTCTACCTCTCTGGTCGGTTGAGCATCCGCACGCTCGTTTCATGGGTTGGCTTAGGCATACGGAGTTCATTCCATGTCTAAGCATACGGAGTTCATTTCTAGTCTATAATCGGACCGGATCGAGGGTTGCGACTGCAGGACCAGTAATAGGATCGGTAGCATGTAGGGGCGATCAAGTCGATCCTCGACTTGCACATTCTGCCTCTCCAGCCGGTTGAGCGCCCGCATGCTCATTTCGTGGGTTGGCTTAGGCATACGAAGTTCATTCCATGTCTAAGCCCCAGCCAGACCGAGGGATGTGGTAGCAGGACCGACAGTGGGATCGGTAGCACGCAGAGGGGGATCGGGCTGATCCACAGCTTGCACATTATGCCTCTCCAGTTGGTTGAGTGCCTGCACGCTCGTTTCATGGGTTGGCTTAGGCATACGGAGTTCATCCCTAGTCTAAGCATGCAAAGTTCATTCCCAGTCTATGATTGGACCAGACTGAAGGTTACGATAGCAGGATCGGTAGCACGCAGGGGGATCAGGCTGATCCCCTACTTACACATTCTGCCTCCCCGGTCGGCTGAACGCCCGTATGCCTGTTTTATGGCTTAGCTTAGGCATAGGGAGTTCATTCCATATCTAAGCCCCAGCCGGATCGAGGGTTGTGGCAGCGGGATCGGTAGCACGTAGAGGGGGACCGAGCCGATCCCCGGCTTGCGCATTATGCTTCTCTAGCCAACTCAGTGCCCGAACGCACGTTTCGTGGGTTGACTTAGGCATACGGAGTTCATTCCCAATCTAAGATCGGATTGGATCGAGGGTTACGATAGCAGGATCGATAGCACCCGATCCCCGTACACTCGTTTCACGGGTTGGCTTAGGCATACGGAGTTCATTCCATGTAAGCATATGGAGTTCATTCCCAGTCTAAGATCGCACCGGATCGAGGGTCGCAGCAGTAGGACTAGCAACAGGATCAGCAGCACGTAAGGGGGACCAGACCGATCCCCAACTTGCACATTCTGCCTCTCCGACCGGCCTCTCCAACCGGTTGAGCTCCCGCACGCTCATTTCATGGGTTGACTTAGGCATATGGAGTTCATCCCCAGTCTAAGCATACGGAGTTCATTCCCAATCTAAGATCAGATCGGACCGAGGGTTTCGACAGTAGGATCGACAGCATGCAGGGGGCACCGAGCCAATCCTTGGCTTGCGCATTCTACCTCTCCGGCCCGTCCACACACTCGTTTCGCGGGTTGGCTTAGGCATAGGGAGTTCATTCCATGTCGAAGCCCCAGCCAGACCAAGGGTTGTGGCAGTGGGATCGGCAGCCCACAGAGGGGGATCGAGCCGATCCCCGACTTGCGCATTATACCTCTCCGGCTGGCTCAGTGCTTCAATGCTCGTTTCATGGGTTGACTTAGGCATACAGAGTTCATTCCTACTCTAAGATAGGACCAAACCGAGGGTTATGACAGTAGGATTGACAGCACACAGGGGGAATCGGGTCGGTCCCCGACTTATGCTTTCTACCTTTTCGGCCAGCTGAGCACCCGCACGCTCGTTTCGTGGGTTGGCTTAGGCATACGTAGTTCATTCCATGTCTAAGCATACGGAGTTCATTCACAATCTAAGATCAGACCAGACCGAGGGTTACAGCAGTAGAACCAACAGCAAGATCGATAGCATGTAGGAGGGACCGGGCCGGTCCTCGGCTTGCGTATTCTCCCTCTCTGACCGGTTGAGCGTCCGCACGCTCGTTTCATGGGTTGGCTTAGGCATACGGAGTTCATTCCATGTCTAAGCATACGGAGTTCATGGGTTGACTTAGGCATACAGAGTTCATCCCTAGTCTAAGCGTACGGAGTTCATTCCCAGTCTAGGATCGGACCGGATGGAGGGTTACGGCAGTAGGATCAACAACACGTAGTGGGGACCCGACCGATTCATGTCTTGCGCATTCTGCCTCTCCGATCGACTGAGCGCTCGCACGCCCGTTTCATGGGTTGGCTTAGGCATAGAGAGTTCATTCCATGTCTAAGCCCTAGCTGGACCGACGGTTGTGGCAGCGGGACCGACAACACATAGAGGGGGACCAGGCCGATCCTCGACCTACGCATTATACCTCTCCAATCGGCTCAGTGCCCGAACGCTTGTTTCGTGGGTTGACTTAGGCATGCAGAGTTCATTCCCAGACTAAGATCGAACCAGACCGAGGGTTACGATAGCAGGATCGATAGCACGTAGGGAGGGATCGGGTCGGTCCCTGACTTGCACATTCTACTTCTCTGACTGGCTGAGCACCCGCGTGCTCGTTTCGTGGGTTGGCTTAGGCATACGGAGTTCATTTCATGTCTAAGCATAAGGAGTTCATTCCCAGTCTAAGATTGGACTGGACCTAGGGTTGCGACAGCAGCACCAGCAGCAGGATCGACAACACGCAGGGGGGGACCAGGCCAATCCCCAGCTTGCGCATTCTGCCTCTCTGGTCGACCTCTCTGGCTGGCTTAGCGCCCGCATACTCGTTTCGTGGGTTGACTTAGGTATACGGAGTTCATCCCAAGTCTAAGCATACGAAGTTCATTCTCAGTCTAAGATCTAACCGGACCGAGGGTTGTGGTAGTAAGAACGACAACACGTAGGGGGGATCGGGCAGATCTCCGACTTGCGCATTCTGCCTCTCTGACCGTCTGAGCGCCCGCACGCTCGTTTCGTGGGTCGGCTTAGGCATACAAAGTTCATTCCATGTCTAACCATATGGAGTTCATTCCCAGTCTAAGAGTTTGAGCCACGGTGCACATGTTGGGCTCGGGCATGTGCTGGTGCTACATTTTTTTCGCCCGGGGCACCATCGCTGGGGCATCATCGCTGGGGCATCATCGGAGAGCCTAACCGACGGCATTGGGGGTTCCGACGATAGGGGGGCCGGGGGGTGTGCGCACATGATGTACGATGGGTGATGGTACTTGGCCCTTATATTGGCCCCCAATCCCTCATCAAACCTTGAGAACTCACACCCCCTTAAAGAGCATTTGAGATTTTATAGGTTTGCTGCCAGTAGCAATTAAAGTGTCTAAAATGGGGACACTTTTTTCAAACGGTCACAAAATCTTCTCCACTTCGAGTTTTTAGGTGAATTTTTTTGTGCATGCCAAGAAAAATATGGGGATCACCTATACCAAATTTGGGGACAAAACTCTTTCTAAAAAAATTTTAAAAAATCCCAAACCGTAAAACCTTTTGAAAATCATGAAAAATAGAAAATGGGTCGTCATGCCCCGAAACTTCACATGAAGGCTTAGGGGACCATTGTATGAATTTACAAGTGATAACAATGGCATTGGCACCACAAAAATATAAAGATGTCCTTGAACCCACCTACCACCCGTTTGATCCCCGGCTTGCGTATCCTACCTCTCTGGACGGCTGAGTGTCCCTACGCTCATTTCGTGGGTTGACTTAGGCATACGGAGTTCATCCCCAGTCTAAGCATATGGAGTTCATTCCCAGTCTAAGGTCGGACAGGACCGAGGGTTGCGATAGCAGGATCGATAGCATGCAGTGGGGACCGGGTCAATCCCCGGCTTGCGCATTCTGCCTCTCTGGTCGGCTGAGCGCCCGCACGCCCATTTCGTGGGTTGGCTTAGGCATAGGGAGTTCATTCCATGTCTAAGCCCTAACCGAACCGAGGGTTGTGGCAATGGGACCGGCAGCACGCAGAGGGGGACCGGGCCGATCCCCGACTTGCGCATTGTGCCTCTTTGACCGGCTCAGCGCCCGCATGCTCGTTTCATGGGTTGACTTAGGCATATGGAGTTCATCCCTAGTCTAAGATCAGATCGGATCGAGGATTGCGGCAGCAGGATCGACAACACGTAGGGGGGATCGGGTCGATCCCCGACTTACGCATTTTGTCTCTCCGGTAGGCTGAGCGCCCACACGCTCGTTTCGTGGGTTGGCTTATGCATATAGAGTTCATTCCATGTCTAAGCATACGGAGTTCATTCCCAATCTAAGATCAGACCAGACCGAGGGTTGCAGTAGCAGGATCAGCAGCACGCAGGGGGAATCGGGCCGATCCTTGGCTTGCGCATTCTGCCTCTCCGACCAGCTGAGCGCCCGCACGCTTGTTTCGTGGGTTGGCTTAGGCATACGGAGTTCATTCCTTGTCTAAGCCCTAGTCGGCTTGAGGGTTGTGGCAGCAGGACTGGCAGCGGGATCGGTAGCACGTAGAGGGGGACCGAACCGATCCCTGACTTGCACATTATGCCTCTCCAATCGACCTCTCCGACCGGCTGAGCTCCCGCATGCTCGTTTCATGGGTTGACTTAGGCATACGTAGTTCATCCCCAGTCCAAGCATACGGAGTTCATTCCAGTCTAAGATCGAATCGGACCGAGGGTTGTGACAGCAGGATCGGTAGCACGAGAGGGGATCGGGTTGATCCCCAGCTTGTGCATTTTGCCTCTCCGGTCGACTGAGCGCCCGTACGCCCGTTTTGTGGGTTGGCTTAGGCATAAGGAGTTCATTCCATGTCTAAGCCCCAGCTGGACCGAGGGTTGTGGGAGCGAGACCAACAGCACGCTGAAGGGATCGAATCGATCCTCGGCTTGCGCATTATGCCTCTTCGGCCTGCTCAGTGATCGAATGCTAGTTTCGTGGGTTGACTTAGGCATACGGAGTTAATTCCTAGTCTAAGATTGGACTGGACCGAGGGTTGCGGTAGCAGGATCGACAGCACATAGGGGGGACCAAGCTGGTCCCCAGCTTACGCATTCTAGCTTTCCAGCTGGCTGAGTACCCGCACGCTCATTTCGTGGGTTGAATTAGGCATACGGAGTTCATTCCATGTCTAAGCATATGGAGTTCATTCCTAGTCTAAGATCGGGTCGGACCTAGGGTTGCGATAGCAGGACCAGCAGTAGGATCGACAGCATGCAGGGGGGATCGAGCCGATCCCTGGCTTGTGCATTTTGCCTCTCCGGTCGGCCTCTCCGGCCGACTAAGCTCCCAAACGCTCATTTCATGGGTTGACTTAGGCAACGGAGTTCATCCCCATTCTAAGCATACGGAGTTCATTCCCAATCTAAGATCGGATCAGACTGAGGGTTGTGGCAGTAAGATCGGTAGCACATATGGGGGATCAGCCTGATCCTCGGCTTGCGCATTTTGCCTCTCCGACCGGCTGAGCACCCATACATTCATTTCGTGGGTTGGCTTAGGCATACGGAGGTCCTTCCATGTCTAAGCCCTAGTCGGTCCGAGGGTTGTGGCAGCAGGACTAACAGCAGGATTGGCAGCGCGTAGAGGAGGACTGGGCTAATCCTCGGCTTACGCATTATGCCTCTCCGGTCGACCTCTCTGGCCGACTGAGCACCCACACGCTCGTTTCGTGGGTTGACTTAGGCATACGGAGCTCATCCCTAGTCTAAGCATACGGAGTTCATTCCCAGTCTAAGATTGGATCGGACCGAGGGTTGCGACAGTAAGATCGACAGCACGCAGGGGGGACCGAGCTGATCCTCGACTTGCGCATTCTGCCTCTCCAGCCAGCTGAGTGCCCGCACGTCCGTTTCATGGGTTGGCTTAGGCATAGGGTGTTCATTCTATGTCTAAGCCCCAGCTGGACCAAGGGTTGTGGCAGCAAGACCGACAACATGCAGAGGGGGACCGGGCCGATCCCCAGCTTGCACATTATGCCTCTCCGGCCAACTCAGCGCCCGAACGCTCGTTTCGTGGGTTAACTTAGGCATACGGAGTTCATTCCCAGTCTAGGATCGGATTGGATCGAGGGTTACAGCAGCAGGATCGACAGCACACAGGAGGGGATCGGGCTAGTCCTCGGCTTGCGCATTCTGCCTCTCCGATCGGTTGAGCACCCGCACGCTAGTTTTATGGGTTGGCTTAGGCATACGGAGTTCATTCCATGTCTAAGCATACGGAGTTCATTCCCAGTCTCAGATCAGATCGGATCGAGGGTTGCGGTAGCAGGATCGGTAGCACGCAGTGGGGACCAAGCCGATCCTCAGCTTGCGCATTTTGCCTCTTAGGCTGGTTGAGCGCCCGCATGCTCGTTTTGTGGGTTGGTTTAGGCATACGAAGTTCATCCCCAGTCTGAGCAGACGGAGTTCATTCCCAGCCTAAGATCGGATCGGTCTGAGGGTTACGGTAGCAAGATTGGTAGCATGTAGGGGGGATCAGGCTGATCCCCAACTTGTGCATTCTGCCTTCTGGCCGGTTGAGCGCCTGCACGCCCGTTTTGTGGGTTGGCTTAGGAATAGGGAGTTCATTCCATGTCTAAGCCCCAGCTGGATCAAGGGTTGTGGCAGCGATACCCTTTTTTCTGAATCGGACCCATTTCAAGGCTTCAGCATACGAAGTTCATCTCTAGTCTAAGCATACGGAGTTCATTCCCAGTCTAAGACCGAATCAAATCGAGGGTTGCGGTAGCAGGATTGGCAGCACACAGAAGGGATCAGGTCGATCCCCGGCTTGCGCATTCTACCTCTCCGGTCAGCTGAGTGCTCGCACGCCCATTTCATGGGTTAGCTTAGGCATAGGGAGTTCATTCAATGTCTAAGCCCCAGCCGAACCGAGGGTTGTGGCAGTGGGACCGGCTGTTCGTAGAGGGGGACTGAGCTGATCCCCAGCTTACGCTTTATGCCTCTTTGGTTGGTTCAGTGCCCGTACGCTCGTTTCATGGGTTGACTTATGCATACAGAGTTCATTCCCAGTCTAAGATCAGATCGGATTGAGGGTTGCGACAACAAGATTGACAGCATGCAGGGGGGATCGGGCCGATCCCTGGCTTGCGCATTCTGCCTTTCCGGCCAACTAAGCACCCGTACGTTCGTTTCGTGGGTTGGCTTAGGCATACGGAGTTCATTCCATGTCTAAGCATACAGAGTTCATTCCCAGTCTAAGATTTTGAGCCACGGTGCACATGCTGGGCTTGGGGCATGTGTTGATGGCACATTTTTTTCGCCCAGGGCACCATCATCGGAGCCTCGTCGGAGAGCCTAACCGGCGGCATTAGGGGTTCCGAGGATTGAGAGGGCCGGGGGGTGTGCGCACATGATGTGTGATGGATGCTTTTACTTGGCCCTTATATTGGCCCCCTATCCCTTATCAAACCTCAAAAACTGACACCCCCTTAAAAAGCATTTGAGATTTTATAGGTTAGCTGCCAATAGCCATTAAAGTGTCTAAAATGGGGACACTTTTTTCAAACGATCACAAAATCTTCTCCACTTCGAGTTTTTAGGTGAATGTTTTTGTGCATGCCAACAAAAATACAAGGATCACCTCTACCAAATTTAGGGACAAAACGCTTTCTAAAAAAATTTTAAAAAATCCCGAACCCCAAAAACTTTGAAAAATCGTGAAAAATAGAAAACGGGTCGTTCTGCCACGAAACTTCACATGAAGGCTTAGGGGACCATTGTATGAATTTACAAGCCATAAAAATGGCATTGGCATGGCAGAAATATAAAGATGTGCTTGAACCCACCTACCACCCGTTCGATCACCGGCTTACGCATCCTGCCTTTCTGATCGACTGAGCGCCCGTACGCTCGTTTCGTGGGTTGATTTAGGCATACGGAGTTCATCCTCAGTCTAAGCATACGGAGTTCATTCCCAGTCTAAGATTGGATCGGACTGAGGGTTGCGGCAGCAGGATCAGCAGCACACAGGGGGGACCAGGTCGATCCCTAGCTTGCGCATTCCGCCTCTCCGGCCGGCTGAGTGCCCGCACGCCCGTTTTGTGGGTCGGCTTAGGCATAGGGAGCTCATTCCATGTCTAAGCCCCAGTCAAACCGAGGGTTGTGGCAGCAGGATCGACAGTACGCAGAGGGGGATCGGGTCGATCCCCGGCTTGCGCATTATGCCTCCCAGGCCGGCTCAATGCCCGCACGCTAATTTCGTGGGTTGACTTAGGCATACAGAGTTCATTCCCATTTTGAGATTGGATCGGACCGAGGGTTATGATAGTAGGATCAACAGCATGCACGAGGGGATCGGGTCGATCCCCGGTTTGTGCATTCTGTCTCTCCGACCGGCTGAGTGCCCGCACGCTCATTTCATGGGTTGGCTTAGGCATACGGAGTTCATTCCATGTCTAAGCATACGGAGTTCATTCCTAGTCTAAGATCGGACCGGATCGAGGGTTGTGACAGCAGGACCAGTAGCAGGATCGACAGCACACAGAGGGGATCAGGTCGATCCCTAACTTGTGCATTCTGCCTCTCCGATTGGCTGAGCGCCTGCACACTCATTTCGTGGGTTGGCTTAGGCATACGGAGTTCATTCCATGTCTAAGCCCCAGCTAGATCGAGGGTTGTGACAGCAGGACCAGGAGCTGGATCGATAGCACGTAGAGGGGGACTAAGCTGATCCCTGGCTTATGCATTATGCCTCTCCAATCGGCCTCTCCGATCGGCTGAATGCCCGCATGCCCATTTCATGGGTTAACTTAGACATATGAAGTTCATCCCCAGTCTAAGCATACGGAGTTCATTCCAGTCTAAGATCAGACTGGACTGAGGTTATGACAGTAGTATTGGCAGCGCACAGGGGGGACCGGGCCTATCCTCAGCTTGTGCATTATGCCTCTCTGGCTGGCTGAGCGCCCGCACGCTCGTTTCGTGGGTCGACTTAGGTATACGGAGTTAATCCCCAGTCTAAGCATACGAAGTTCATTCCCAATCTAAGATCTAACCGGACTGAGGGTTGCGACAGTAGGATCGACAGCACGTAGGGGGGATCAGGCAGATCCTTGACTTGCACATTCTGCCTCTCCGACTGTCTGAGCGCTCGCACGTTTGTTTCGTGGGTTGGCTTAGGCATACGGGGTTCATTCTATGTCTAAGCATACGGAGTTCATTCCCAGTCTAAGATTTTGAGCCACGGTGCACATGCTGGGCTCGGGCATGTGCTGGTGCCGCATTTTTTTGCCCGGGGCACCATCGCCAGAGCATCGTCGGAGCATCATCGGAGAGCCTAATCGACGGTAATGGGGGTTCTGGCGATTGGGGGGCCGGGGGATGTGCGTACATGATGTGTGATGGGTGCTGGTACTTGGCCCTTATATTGGCCCCTTATCCCTCATCAAACCTTGAGAACTCACACCCCCTTAAAGAGCATTTGAGATTTTATAGGTTTGCTGCCAGTAGCCATTAAAGTGTTTGAAATGGGGACACTTTTTTCAAACGGTCACAAAATCTTCTCCACTTCGAGTTTTTAGCTGAATGTTTTTGTGCACCCCAAAAAAAATACAAGGATCACCTTTACCAAATTTGGGGACAAAACTCTTTCTAAACAATTTTTAAAAAATCCCAAACCGCAAAACGTTTCAAAAATCATGAAAAATAGAAAACGGGTCGTCTTGCCACGAAACTTCACATGAAGGCTTAGCGGACCATTGTATGAATTTACAAGCCATAAAAATGGCATTGGCATGGCAGAAATATGAAGATGTACTTGAACCCACCTACCACCCGTTCGATCCCCGGCTTACGCATCCTGCCTCTCTGGTCGGCTAAGCGCCCGTATGCTCATTTCGTGGGTTAACTTAGGCATACGGAGTTCATCCCCAGTCTAAGCATACAGAGTTCATTCCCAGTCTAAGATCAGACCAAACCGAGGGTTGTGCCAATAAGATCGACAGCACGCAGGGGGGATCGGGTCGATCCTCGGCTTGCGCATTCTACCTCTCCGACCAGCTGAGCGCCTGCACGCCTGTTTCATGGGTTGGCTTAGGCATACGAAGTTCATTCCATGTCTATGCCCCAGTCGGACTGAGGTTGTGGCAGCGGGATCGGCAGCACGCAGAGGGGGACCGGGTCGGTCCCCGGCTTGTGCATTACGCCTCTCTTGTCGGCTCAGCGCCTGCACGCTCATTTCGTGGGTTAACTTAGGCATACAGAGTTCATTCCCAGTCTAAGATCAGACCAGACCGAGGGTTGCGGCAGCAGGATCTACAGCACGCAGGGGGGATCGGGCCGCTCCCTGGCTTACGCATTCTACCTCTCCGGCCATCTGAGCGCCTGCACGCTCGTTTCGTGGGTTGGCTTAGGCACACAGAGTTCATACCATGTTTAAGCATGCGGAGTTCATTCCCAGTCAAAGATTGAACTGGACCGAGGGTTGCAGTAGCAGGACCAGCAACAGGATCGACAGCACGCAGGAGGGACTAGATCGATCCCCAGCTTGCGCATTCTGCCTCTCTAACCGCCTGAGCGCCCGCACGCTCATTTAATGGGTTGACTTAGGCATACGGAGTTCATCCCCAGCCTAAGCATACGGAGTTCATTCCAGTCTAAGATCGAACCAGACCGAAGGTTGCGACAGTAGGATCGATAGCACGCAGAGGGGATCGAGCCGATCCTCGACTTGCGCATTCTGCCTTTCCGACCGACTGAGCCCCCGCACATCCATTTCATGGGTTGGCTTAGCGATAGGGAGTTCATTCCATGTCTAAGCCCCAGTCGGACCGAGGGTTGTGGCAGCGGGACCGACAGCACGCAGAGAGGGATCAGGTCGATCCCTGACTTACGCATTATGCCTCTTCAGTCGGCTCAACGCCCGCATGCTCATTTCGTGGGTTGACTTAGGCATACGGAGTTCACTCCAGTCTAAAATTGGATCAGACCAAGGGTTGCGACAATAGGATCGATAGCACACAGAGAAGGATCGGGCTAGTCCCCAGCTTGCACATTTTGCCTCTTCGGCCGACTGAGCACCCGTATGCTCGTTTTGTGGGTTGGCTTAGGCATACGAAGTTCATTCCATGTCTAAGCATACAGAGTTCATTCCCAGTCTAAGATTGGATTGGACCGAGGTTTGCGGTAGCAGGGCCAGCAGTAGGATCGACAGCACGCAGGGGGGACCAGGTCGATCCTCGGCTTGTGCATTCTGCCTCTCCGATCGGTTGGGTGCCTGCGTGCTCGTTTCATGGGTTGACTTAGGTATACGAAGTTCATCCTCAGTCTAAGCATACAAAGTTCATTCCCAATCTAAGATCTGACCGAATCAAGGGTTGCGGTGTAGGATCGACAACGTGCAGGGGGGATCGGGCCGATCCTCAGCTTGCGCATTCTGCCTCCCCAGCCGGTTGAACGCCCGTACGCCCGTTTCGTGGGTTGGCTTAGGTATAGGGAGTTCATTCCATGTCTAAGCCCTAACCGGACCGAGGGTTGCGGCAACAGGACCAACAACACGTAGAGGGGGATCGGGTCGATCCCCGGTTTGCACATTATGCCTTTTCGATCGGCTCAGCGCCCATACGCTCATTTCGTGGGTTGACTTATGCATGCAGAGTTCATTCCCAGTCTAAGATCAGACCAAATGGAGGGTTACGACAGCAGGATCGATAGCACGTAGGGGGGATCGGGCCGATCCCCGACTTGTGCATTCTGCCTCTCCGACCGGTTGAGCGCCCGTACGCTCGTTTCGTGGGTTGGCTTAGGCGTACGGTGTTCATTCCATGTCTAAGCATACGGAGTTCATTCCCAGTCTAAGATTTTGAGCCACGGTGCACATGCTGGGCTCGGGCATGTGCTGGTGCCACAATTTTTTCACCCGGGGCACCATCACCGGAGCATCGTCGGACCATCACCGGAGAGCCTAACCGGTGGCATTGAGGGTTCCGATGGTTGGGGTGCCAGGGGGATGTGTGCACATGATGTGTGATACGTGCTGCTACATGGCCCTTATATTGGCCCCCTATCCCTCATCAAACCTCAAGAACTCACACCTCCTTAAAGAGAATTTGAGATTTTATAGGTTTGCTGCCAGTAGCAATTAAAGTGTCTGAAGTGGGGACACTTTTTTCAAACGATCACAAAATCTTCTCCACTTCGAGTTTTTACCTGACTTTTTTTGTGCATACCAACAAAAATACAAGGATCACCTCTAACAAATTTGCGGACAAAACTCTTTCTAACAAAATTTTAAACAATCTCGAACCATAAAAAGTTTCAAAAATCGTGAAAAATAGAAAACGGGTCGTCTTGCCATGAAACTTCACATGAAGGCTTAGGGGACCATTATATGAATTTACAAGCCATAAAAAATGGCAATGGCATGTCAGAAATATGAAGATGAGCTTGAACCCACCTACCACCCATTCGATCCCCGACTTGTGCATCCAGCCTCTCTGGTCGGCTGAGTGCCCGCAAGCTCGTTTCGTGGGTTGACTTAGGCATCAAGAGTTCATCCCCAGTCTAAGCATATGGAGTTCATTCCTAGTCTAAGATCGGATCAAACCGAGGGTTACGACAGTAGGATCGACAGCACGCAGGGGGGACCGGGCCGATCTCCGGCTTGCGCATTCTACCTCTCCATCGACTGAGCGCCCGCACGCCCGTTTCATGGGTTGGCTTAGGCATAGGGAGTTCATTCCTTGTCTAAGCCCCAGCCAGACCAAGGGTTGTGGCAGTGGGACCGACAGCATGCGGAGGGGGATCGGGCCAATCCTCGGTTTGTGCATTATGCCTCTCCGACTGGCTCAACACCCGCACGCTCGTTTCATGGGTTGACTTAGGCATACGGTGTTCATTCCCAGCCTAAGATCGGACCAGACTGAGGGTTGCGGCAGTAGGATTGACAGCACGCAGGGGGGATCGGGTTGGTCCCCGGCTTACGCATTCTGCCTCTTCGACTGGCTGAGTGCCCGCACGCTCGTTTCGTGGGTAGGCTTAGGCATACAGAGTTCATTCCATGTCTAAGCATACAGAGTTCATTGCTAGTCTAAGATTAGACTGGATCGAAGGTTGCGACAGTAGGACCAGCAGCAGGATCGGTAGCACGTAGGGGGGATCGGGCCGATCCTCGGCTTGCGCATTCTGCCTCTCTGATCGGTTAGGCACCCACACGTTCGTTTCGTGGGTCGGCTTAGGCATACAGAGTTTATTCCATGTCTAAGCCCTAGTCGGACCGAGGTTTATGGCAGCAGGACCGGCAGCGGGATCGACAGCATGTAGAGGGGGACCGGACTAATCCTCGACTTGCGTATTATGCCTCTCCAGCCGATTGAGCGCCCGCACGCTCGTTTCATGGGTTGACTTAGGCATACGAAGTTCATCCCCAATCTATGCATACGAAATCCATTCCAAGTCTAAGATCAGACCGGACCGAGAGTTGCGGCAGCAGGATCGACAGCACGCAGGGGGGACTGGGCCAATCCCCGGCTTGTGCATTCTGCCTCTCCGGTCTGCTGAGCGCCCGCACGCCCATTTCATGGGTTGGCTTAGGCATAGGGAGTTCATTCCATGTCTAAGCCCCAGCCGGACCGTCGGTTGTGGCAGCGGGATCGGCAGCATGCTGAGGGGGATCGAGCCGATCCTCGACTTGCGCATTATGCCTTTTCGGTAGGCTCAGCACCCGCACGCTCGTTTCGTGGGTTGACTTATGCATACGAAGTTCATTCCTAGTGTAAGATCGGACCGGACTGAGGGTTGCGGTAGCAAGATCGACAGCACATAGGGGGGACTGAATCGATCCTCGGCTTGCACATTCTACCTCTCCGACCAGCTGAGTGCCCGTACGCTCATTTCGTGGGTTGGCTTAGGCATACGGAGTTCATTCCTTGTCTAAGCATACGGAGTTCATTCCCAGTCTAAGATTTTGAGCCACGGTGCACATGTAGGGCTTGGGCATGTGCTGGTGCCGCATTTTTTTCACCCGAGGCACCATCGTCGGAGCATCACCGAGAGCCTAACCGATGGCATTACGGGTTTCGAGGATTGGGGGGGCCGGGGGGTGTGCACACATGATGTGAGATGGGTGCTGGTATTTAGCCCTTATATTGGCCCCCTATCCCTCATCAAACCTCAAGAACTCATGCTCCCTTAAAGAGCATTTGAGATTTTATAGGTTTGCTGCCAGTACCTATCACCTCAAGGTTTGCTAAGATTTTTTCAAAAGGTCACAAAATCTTCTCCACTTCGAGTTTTTAGCTGAATTTTTTTGTGCATGCCAACAAAAATACAAGGATCACCTCTAAATTTGGGGACAAAACTCTTTCTAAAAAAATTTTAAGAAATCTCGAATGCAAAAAGTTTTAAAAATCGTGAAAAATAAAAAATGGGTCCTCTTGCCACGAAACTTCACATGAAGGCTTAGGGGACCATTGTATGAATTTACAAGCCATAAAAATGGCATTGGTGCTACAGAAATATGAAGATGTGCTTGAACCCACCTACCACCCGTTCGATCATCGGCTTGCGCATTCTGCCTCTCCGGCTGGTTGAGCGCCCGCACGCTCATTTCGTGGGTTGACTTAGGCATATGGAGTTCATCCCCAGTCTAAGCTTACGGAGTTCATTCCCAGTCTAAGATCAGACCGGACCAAGGGTTACGACAGTAGGATCGACAGCACGCAGGGGGGATCGTGCTGATTCCCGGCTTGCGCATTCTGTCTCTTCGATCGGTTGAGCGCCCATGGGTTGGCTTAGGCATAGGGAGGTCATTCCATGTCTAAGCCCCAGCTGGACCGAAGGTTGTGGCAGCGGGACTGACAGCACACTGAGGGGGATCGGGCCAGTCCCCGGTGTCACAGACTAAGCTTTCTCTCAGCAAGCAATAGATCGTGCGGCACTTGAATGGGCTTTCCCAACCAAGTTAGCCTTCAATAGATCGATATCTGAACAAATAACCCTAAGCCATGGATAGTCCCAAGCATTCACAATAAGACACAATATATCGAGATCAATTTCAAGCACACATAAAAAGGCATATTCGCATCGAGAAAAAGAAAAACACATCGAGGCAACAATCGGGACATTCAATCGGGGTAAGTTTTATTATAGTCAGGAATCATACATCAAGACCTCCCACCATCACCAAGGCCAAGGGGTAGCCCTTGGTGGGTGGCCTAGGCTCACATAGCAACCGGTGAGACAGCCCAACACTACGCTGCCGGCTCACCCCCTAAAAAGCCTTAGAGATTTTAGAGCTATGCTACCAGTAACCATTACAATGTTTGAAATGGGGACACTTTTTCTAGCACAAGGGATCTACCCGACCATGGCCCTATACATGGGTGGCTTAAGGCAACCTAAGTCCCAGTCATGGCCCTATACAAGGTTGGCTTATGACATCCTCCCCCACCTATTCTATCGACGTCCTCGTCGACTTGCTGGCTTGAAATTCTTTGATCTTCCTTTGAAATCTCTGGAGGTTGTGTTCTCTCTCCCAGCTGGTTTCTTCTAGTCCTAATCCTTCCCACTTCACTAAGTACTCCTGAACTAGTCTTCAAGATATCTTAGTTTCCCTATCAGCTAAGATCTCTTTGACTCGAAGCTCTAAGGGTGGCTTTATGGTGATGGTGGCTCTGGTTGGCTCCCTTTGGCTAGCATCTGTAGGATCTGCATGGAAAGGTTTCAAGTTGCTCACATGAAATACTGGGTGCACCTTCATCCACTTTGGTGGGTTGATTTTGTAAGAAGCATTCCCCACCTTGGAAAGGACCCTTACTAGACCTTTATAGTTGTGCACCAGTCTATGATCACTCTTTCTCAAGAACCTGGTTTGTTTAGGAACTAGTCAAACAAGAACCAAATCACCAACTTGAAATTGTTGAGCCCTACAACCCTTGTCTGCCCATTTCTTCATCCGCTTTGATGCTTTCTCTAGGTAGGCTTGTGCAATCTCTGTGTTTTGTTTCCACTTTTGCTGAGATTGAAGGCTCTCGGATTCTTTCCTCCATATTATTCCAAGGAAGTGTGGGGTAGCCTTGGTAATTGTTTGGTGACCACCTCAAATGGGCTCTTATTGGTGGAAGAGCTTTTATTGGAATTAAAGCAGAGTTGAGCCATGTCTAATAATAAAGGCCAGTTTTTCTGATTGGCTTGAACAAAGTGCCTCAAGTATTCCTCTAATAATTCGTTGAACCGTTTCGTTTAACCATCGGTTTGAGGGTGATAGCTTGAGGAGATGTTGAGTTGAGACCCCAATATCTTGAAAAGTTCTCTCCAGAAGGACCCCGTGAATCTCGGATCTCGATCGCTGACAATGTTTTAAGGGAGGCCCCAGTATTTGACCATATGTTTGAACAATAGTCGAGCTGTGTCTTCTACTGTGCAATACTTGTGAGCGGGAATGAATGTGGTGTACTTAAAAAATCGATCAATCACCACCAAAATAGCTCCAAGGTCACCAACCTTAGGTAGGCTTGAAATTAAATCGAGGGAGAGGCTTTCCTATGGTTTGGTGGGTATTGGTAGTGGTTCAAGCATGCCTACAAGTTTCCTTCTTTCAACCTTGTCTTGTTGGCAAATAAGGCAAGTCTTCATATAGTCCATCACATCTTGTCGCATGTGAGGCCAATAGTATCCCTATTTCAATAACACCAAAGTGCATTGCCAGCCCGGGTGTCCCGCCCATGGTGTGTCATGACATTCCCTCATCAGCATCTGTCTTAGACTTTCTACTCTTGGCACAAACACTCGAGGCCCCTTAGTCCATAAGATCCCATTTTCTTGCCAGAAGTACTTGGACTTCCCTTTTTCCACTAGCTTCAGGATGGCATAAGCTTGCGGGTCCTTCCCTTAGTGATCTCCAATCAACTTGTGAATGTCTGTAGTGGCTCTGCTAGCCGCCATTGGGGTAATTCTTCTAAGGGCTGCTAAATCTGCTCGCCTGCTCAATGCATCGACCACTTGATTGGTCTTTCCAGCGGTGTGCTCAAAACAAAAGTCAAACTTCGCTAAAAATTCCTGCCACCTAGCTTGTTTTGCCGTAAGCCTTGGTTGGGTGAGAAAATGGCTAACGGCCGCATTGTTTGTCTTCACAACAAAGTGTGAACCCAACAAGTAATGTCACTAAGCCCTTAAGCAGTGAACCATCGCCAGGAGTTCTTTTTCTTAGGCCGTATATTTCCTTTCAGCTTCACTTAGCTTCCTACTTTCAAACGCTACCGATTGATGTTGTTGCAAAAGCACTTCTCCAGTAGCAAAATCAGATGCATCCGTCTGAACTTCGAAAGGCTTTTCAATATCAGGGAGAGCTAATGGGATCCTTCATAATAGCATCTTTCAATCCCTCGAAGGCCTCTTGGCACTCACTCATCCAACACCATTTATGCTCCTTCTTTAATAGCTCCGTGAGGGCCGCGGTCTTGCGAGAGTACCCTTCCACAAACCTTCTATAATAGTTGGCTAGTCTTAAAAATGGGCGGAGCTCACTAACGTTCTTCAGTGTTGTCCACCCCTTGATGGCCCTAACCTTTTCCATATCCATTCGAATGTGGCCACGTTCGACAATGTGATCGAGAAAATGGATTTGGGTCTGAGCAAATGCACACTTCTCCTTTTTTACTTATAACTGGTGGTCCTGTAATCTTTGAAGTACCTGCCATAGGTGTTCTTGATGTTCTTCCAAGATGGAGCTATATACCACTATATCATCTAAATAAATGACTACAAATTTGTCTAGGTAGTCATGGAATACCTGATTCATCAATGTACAAAATGTGGCAGGAGCATTGGTCAGTCCAAAGGGCATAACAAAAAATTCAAATGCACCATACCGTGTCACACAAGTGGTTTTTGGCTCATCTCCCTCAACAATTCTAACCTGATGGTAGCCAGATCTCAGGTCCAATTTGGAGAAGTACTTGGCCTGGCTCAATTGATCAAACAAGTCTGCTATAAGGGGGATGGGATATTTGTTTCTTACGGTGACTTTGTTCAGGGCCCTGTAGTCAACACATAATCACAAACTTCCATCATGCTTCTTCTGAAATAGCACTGGCACTCCGAAATGAGCCTTTAATGGTCTGATGAACCTGACTTGTAGCAACTCATCTAACTGTTTTCTTAGTTCGGCCAACTCTGGTGGGGCCATGCAGTAAGGAGCTCTAACAGGGGGTTTCGCTCTTGAGAGAGCTCAATTTCATGGTCCACTGCTCGTCGAGGGGGTAGAACCTTAAGCAACATCTCTGGCATCACCTCTTTGAATTCTTCCAACACTTTTCCCACACCATCAGGTATTGGTTCTACTTTCGACCCTTCTTTGTAGATCAGCACAACCATAAAGGAGGGTTCCCCTCTTTTTACCCCTTTCTTGAACTGTAAAGCTGAAATCATTTTCTTCCCACTTTTTGGTAAGATGTTGGCTAGCACCACACATGGGTTTTCCACTAAGAACAACAAACAGCTAGCGGCGGGGATAGGGATGACCTGAGCCAACATCATGAAGTCCAATCTGAGAACAACATCAAAGTCATCCATGGGGGAAACTATAAAGTCTACCTTCCCTTCCCATGGCCCCAATCGGGTTGTCATACTCTTGGAGCTTCCACTGATCGTAAAGGCTGGTGAGTTGATCGCCTTCATTCGTCCACAGTCTTTACTAATCTAAAGACCATACCTTTTTGCTTCTTCTGGTGTGATGAAAGTGTCGGTTGCACCCGTATCCACCATAGCCTTAGTGGCTTTCTCATTGATCATCAAGTTCACATACATCAATCCTCTACTCTGCTCTTTCTTTATAGTGTTCAATTGGGTGTGGAGGGCATTGAAGAACCTTATTGAACCCATCTTGGCTGCCTCCTCTTCAGCTTCTTCAATGCTCTCTGGCACTTTTACAGACTCTTGAGACAAGGTTCTTAAGGCATTAAGGGCTCCCCTATGCGGGCATTCAGCCACCCGATGTGGCCCCTTGCAAAGAAAGTAAGCTAGCAGTTGCCTAAGCTTGAAAATCCCTGTATTGCTTATCTTGGGTTGGGTACTATCTCGACCAAAGGACCTCCTGTCTGATACCTCATTGAAGGGCCGGTCCAACCTGGTTATCTTTCCCCCACTACCAAAGTTAAAGTTACTGCCAGCTGATGAAGGATTTTTCCATTTTGAAGAGCCATCATTGTAATCGTAGAGACGTTCAGTTGCAGCCATGGTCGTGGCCACATCTTGCACTTTCTGCCTTTGTAGTTTTATCCTCTCCCAAGGCTTGAGGCCCTCAAGAAAATAGAACATCTTGTCCTTTTCGAACATGTCTCGAATATCCAACATCAGGGCAGAAAAGCTCCTTACAAACTCTCGCACCATTCTTGTTTGCACTAATTCTTGAAGTCTCCTTTGAGCCATATACTCCACATTCTCAAGGAAAAATTGGTTTTTCAATTCTCGCTTCAGATCCATCCAAGTCTTAATCAGGCACTCATCATCGACAAACTTGGAGTGCCACCACAGCTTGGCATCCCCTGTGAGGTACATCGATGCCATTGCTACCTTGTCTTCCTCTGAATCCGTGTGTACAGCTCAAAAGTACCGCTCCATGTCAAACAAGAAATTTTCAAGTTCCTTAGCATCCCTTGCCCCCTCATAGCATCGAGGCTCCGGCACCTTGGGCCTTTTTCCCCTTTCCATCGAGCTCAAACCCGATCTGGCCACAGCCATTTGTAGGATGCTCACCTGTGCTCTGAGCTCCTCAAACTCCTTTTGGAGAATGTTCAAGGCATCTCTAGCCTCTTCGCTCACGTTGTGGAGAGTATCGAACAACTCCCGCTGGGTTGTCTCGATCTCCCTCACTCGGTCTTTAGTCGCCATATGAGTTTTCATTGTGGCCACCGTGACCTCAAGTTCCTTAATTCTCTGTTGATGATTGGGTCCACCACTTGTGGCCATCTCATCCATTTTTCTAGCACTTCTTAACCGTGCTCTGATAACACATGTCACAGACTAAGCTTTCTCTCAGCAAGTAATAGACTGTACGGCACTTGAATGGGCACTCCCAACCAAGTTAGCCTTCAATAGATCGATAGCTGAACAAAAAACCATAAGCCATGGTTAGTATCAAGCATTCACAATAAGACACAATATATCGAGATCGATCTCAAGCACACACAAAAGAAGGCATATTCACATCGAGAAAAAGAAAAATACATCGAGGCAACAATCGGGACATTCAATCGAGGTGAATTTTATTATAGTCGGGAATCATACATCGGGACCTCCCACCATCATCAAGGCCAGGGGGAAGCCCTTGGTGAGTGGCCAGGGCTCGTATAGTAACCGGTGAGATAACCCAACACTACGCTGCCGGCTCACCCCCCTAAAGAGCCTTAGAATTTTAATGCTATGCTACCAGTAACCAGTACAACGTTTGAAATGGGGACACTTTTCCTAGCACAAGGGATCTACCTGGCCATGGCCCTATACATGGGTGGCTTATGGCAAGCTAAGTCCCAATCATGGACCTATACAAGGTTGGCTCATGACACCCGACTTGCACATTATGCCTCTCCGGCCTACTCAGCGCCTGCACGCTCATTTCGTGGGTTGACTTAGGCATACGGAGTTCATTCCCAGTCTAAGATCAGACCGAACTGAGGGTTGTAGTAGTAGGATCGATACCACACAGGGGGGACCAGGCCGATCCTTGGCTTGCACATTCTGCCTCTCCGGCCGGCTGAGCGCCCGCTTGCTCGTTCGTGGGTTGGCTTAGGCATACGGAGTTCATTCCATGTCTAAGCATACGGAGTTCATTCCCAGTCTAAGATCAGACCGGACTGAGGGTTGTGGCAGCAAGACCAGTAGCAGGATCGACAGCACGCAGGGGGGATCGAACCGATCCCCGGCTTGCACATTCTGCCTCTTCGGTCGGTTGAGCACCCGTACACTCATTTCATGGGATGACTTAGGCATATAGAGTTCATTCCAAGTCTAAGCCCCAGTCGGACCGATGGTTGTGGTAGCAGGACTAGCAGAGGGATCAACAGCACGCAGAGGGGGACCGGGCTGATCCCTGACTTACGCATTATGCCTCTTCGACCAGCCTCTCTGATGTGTTGAGCGCCCGCACGCTCATTTCATGGGTTGACTTAGGCATACGGAGTTCATCCCCAGTCTAAGCATACAGAGTTCATTCCCAGTCTAGGATCGGATCGGATCGAGGGTTGCGACAGCAGGATCGACAGCACGCAGTGGGGACCGAGCCGATCCCCGGCTTGCACATTCTGCCTCTCTGGCTGGCTGAACGCTTGCATGCCCATTTCGTGGGTTGGCCTAGGCATAGGGAGTTCATTCAATGTCTAAGCCCCAGTCGGACTGAGGGTTGTGGCAGCGGGACCGACAGCACGTAGAGGGGGACCGGGCCGATACTTGGCTTGCACATTATGCCTCTTCGGTCGGCTCAACGCCCGCACGCTCGTTTCGTTGGTTGACTTATGCATACGGAGTTCTTTCCTAGTCTAAGATCAGACTGGACCGAGGGTTGTGGCAGCAGGATCGACAGCATGCAGGGGGAGACCGAGTCGATCCCTGACTTGCGCATTCTGTCTCTCCGGTCGGTTGAGTGCTTGCACGTTCGTTTCGTTGGTTGGCTTAGGCATACGGAGTTCATTCCATGTCTAAGCATACAGAGTTCATTCCTAGTGTAAGATTTTGAGCCACGGTGCACATGCTGGGCTCGGGCATGTGCTGGTGCCACATTTTTTTCGCCCGAGGCACCATCATCGGAGCATCACCGAAGCATCGCCGAAGAGCCTAACCGACGGCATTGGGGGTTTCGATGATTGGGGGGTCGGGGGGTGTGCGCACATGATGTGCGATGGGTCCTGGTACTTGGCCCTTATATTGGCCCCCTATCCCTCATCAAACCTCGAGAGCTCACACCCCCTTAAAGAGCATTTGAGATTTTATAGGTTTGCTGCCAGTAGCCATTAAAGTATCTGAAATGGGGACACCTTTTTCAAATGGTCACAAAATCTTCTCCACCTCGAGTTTTTAGCTGAATTTTTTTGTGCATGCCAACAAAAATACAAGGATCATCCCTACCAAATTTGGGGACAAAACTATTTCTAAAAAAATTTTAAAAATCCCGAACCGTAAAAAGTTTCAAAAATCATGAAAAATAGAAAGCGGGTTGTCTTGCCACGAAACTTCACATGAAGGCTTAGGGGACCATTGTATGAATTTAAAAGCCATAAAAATGGCATTGGCATGGCAGAAATATGAAGATGTGCTTGAACCCACCTACACCCGTTCGATCCCCGGCTTGTGCATCCTGCCTCTCTGGTCGGCTGAGCGCCCGCACGCTCGTTTCGTGGGTTGACTTAGGCATACAGAGTTCATCCCTAGTCTAAGCATGCGGAGTTCGTTCCTAGTCTAAGATGGAATAGGACCGAGGGTTGCGGCAACAGGATCGGTAGCATGCAGGGGGGACCAGGTCGATCCCCGGCTTGCACATTCTGCCTCTCCGGCCGTTTCATGGGTTGGCTTAGGCATAGGACATTCATTCCATGTCTAAGCCCTAGTCAGACCGAGGGTTGTGGCAGTGATACCGATAGCACGTAGAGAGGCATTGGGTCGATCTTCGGCTTGCGCATTATGCCTCTCTGGCTGGCTCAGTGCCCGTACGCTCATTTTGTGGGTTGACTTAGGCATACGAAGTTCATTCCCAGTCTAAGATCAGACCGCACCGAGGGTTATGGCAGCAAGATCGATAGCATGCAGGGGTGGATCGAGCCTATCCCCGGCTTGTGCATTCTGCCTCTCCGGTCAGCTGAGCGCCCACACACTCATTTCATGGGTTGGCTTAGGCATACAGAGTTCATTCCATGTCTAAGCCCCCGTCGAACCGAGGGTTGTGGCAGCAAGACTGGCAGCGGGATCGGTAGCACGTAGAAGGGATTGGGCTGATCCCCAGCTTGTGCATTATGTCCCTCCAGTCGGCCTCTCTGACCGACTGAGCGCCCGCACGTTTGTTTCATGGGTTGACTTAGGCATACGGAGGTCATCCCCAATCTAAGCATACGAAGTTCATTCCCAGTCTAAGATCAGACTGGATCGAGGGTTGCGGTAGCAGGATCGACAGCATGTAGGGGGGACCGGACTGATCCTTGGCTTGCACATTCTGCCTCTCCGGCCGGCTGAGCTCCCGTATGCCTGTTTCATGGGTTAGCATAGGCATAGGGAGTTCATTCCATGTCTAAGCCCCAGCGGAACTAAGGGTTGTGGAAGAGAGATCGGCAGCACGCAGAGGGGGATCGGGCCGATCTTTGACTTGCACATTATGCCTCTCCGGCCCGCTCAATGCCCGCATACCCGTTTCGTGGGTTGGCTTAGGCATACGGAGTTCATTCCATGTCTAAGTATATGGAGTTCATTCCCAGTCTAAGATCAAACCGAATCGAGGGTTGCGGTAGCAGGATCGACAGCACGCAGGGGGGATCGGGCTGATCCCTGGCTTGCACATTCTTCCTCTCCGGTCGGCTGAGCGCTCGCATGTTCGTTCCGTGGGTTGGATCAGGCATACGGAGTTCATTCAATGTCTAAGCCCCAGTCAGACCGAGGGTTATGGCAGCAGGACCGACAGTGGGATCGACAACACGTAGAGGAGGACTAAACTGATCCCCAGCTTGGGCATTATGCCTCTTCAGCCGGCTCAGCGCCCGGACACTCATTTCATGGGTTGACTTAGGCATACGAACTTCATTCCCAGTCTGAGATTGGCCCGGACCGAGGGTTGCGGCAGCAGGATCGATAGCACGTAGGGGGGACGGGCCAATCTTCGGCTTGGACATTCTGCCCCTCCAGCTGGCTGAGCGCTCACACGCACATTTCGTGCGTTGGCTTAGGCATATGGAGTTCATTCCATGTCTAAGCATACGGAGTTCATTCCCAGTCAAAGATCATACCAGACCGAGGGTTATGGCAATAGGACCAGCAGCAGGATCGACAGCACCTAGGGGGGACCAAGTCGATCCCCGGCTTGCACATTCTACCTTTTCGATCGACTTTTTCGACCGGGTGAGCGCCCCGCACGATCGTTTTATGGGTTGACTTAGGCATACAGAGTTTATCCCCAGTCTAAGCATACGGAGTTCATTCCCCGTCTAAGATCAAATCGGATCGAGGATTATGGCAGCAGGATCGATAGCATGTAGGGCAGATCGGGCCGATCCCCAACTTGCGCATTCTACCTCTCCGGCCAGCTGAGCGCTCGCACGCACGTTTCGTGGGTTGGCTTAGGCATACAGAGTTCATTCCATGTCTAAGCCCCAGTCAAACCGAGGGATGTGGCAGCAGGACCGGCAGCGGGATCGGCAGCACGCAGAGAAGGATCGGGCTGATCCCTGGCTTGTGCATTATGCCTCTTCAATCAGCCTCTCGAACCGGCTGAAAGCCCATACGCTCATTTCATGGGTTGAGTTAGGCATACGGAGGTCATCCCCAGTTTAAGCATACGAAGTTCATTCTCAGTCTAAGATCGGATCGGATCGAGGGTTACGCAGCAGGATCGATAGCATGCAAGGGGGACCAGATCGATCCTTGGCTTGCGCATTCTGCCTCTCTGGCCGGTTGAAAGCCCGTACACCCATTTCATGGGTTGGCTTAGGCATATGGAGTTCATTCCATGTCTAAGCCCCAGCGAAACTAAGGGTTGTGGCAGCAGGACCGACATCATGCAGAGGGGGATCGGGCTGATCCCCGGCTTATGCATTATGCCTCTCCGATCAGCTCAGCGCCCGAGCGCTCGTTTCATGGTTTGACTTAAGCATACGGAGTTCATTCCCAACCCGAACCGAGGGTTGCAGTAGCAAGATCGATAGCACGTAGGGGGGGATCGGGCCGATCCCCAGCTTTCGCATTCTGCCCTTTCAGCCGGTTGAGCACCTGCACACTCATTTCATTGGTTGGCTTACACATACTGAGTTCATTCCATGTCTAAGCATACAGAGTTCATTCCCAGACTAAGATCAGACCAGACCGAGGCTGGCGATAGTAGGACCAGCAACAGACAGCACGTAGGGGGACCGAGCCGATCCCTGACTTGTGCATTTTACCTCTCCAGCCGGTTGAGCGCCCGTACGCTTGTTTTGTGGGTTAACTTAGGCGTACGGAGTTCATACCTAGTCTAAGCATATGGAGTTCATTCTCAGTCTAAGATCGAACTGAACCAAGGGTTGCGACAGCAGGATCGACAGCACGCAGAGGGGATCAGGCCGATCCCCGGCTTGCGCATTCTGCCTCTCTGGCTGGCTGAGCGCCCGCACACCCGTTTCGTGGGTTAGCTTACACATAGGGAGTTCATTCCATGTCTAAGCCCCAGCCAGACTAAGGGTTGTGGCAGTGGGACCGACAGCACGCAGAGGGGGACCGGGCCAATCCTCGGCTTGCGTATTCTACCTCTCCGACCGGCTAGCGCCCGCATGCTCGTTTCGTGGGTTGGCTTAGGCATACGGAGTTCATTCCATCTCTAAGCATACGGAGTTCATTCCCAGTTTAAGAGTTTGAGCCACGGTGCACATGCTGGGCTCGGCATGCGCTGGTGCCATATTTTTTTCGCCCGGGGCACCATCGTCGGAGCATCGCTGGAGAGCCTAACCGGCAGTATTAGGGGTTCAAACGATTGGGGGGCCGGAAGGGTGTGCGCACATGATGTGCGATGGGTGCTGGTACTTGGCCCTTATATTGGCCCCCTATCCCTCATCAAACCTTGAGAACTCACACCCCCTTAAAGAGCATTTGAGATTTTATAGGTTTGCTGCCAGTAGCAATTAAAGTGTCTGAAATGGGGACACTTTCTTCAAACGGTCACAAAATCTTCTCCACTTCGAGTTTTTAGCTGAATTTTTTTTTGCATGCCAACAAAAATACAAGGATTACCTCTACCAAATTTGGGGACAAAACGCTTTGTAAAAAAATTTTAAAAAATCTCGAACCACAAAAAGTTTCAAAAATCGTGAAAAATAGAAAACGGGTCGTCTTGCCACGAAACTTCACATGAAGGCTTAGGGGACCATTGCATGAATTTACAAGCCATAAAAATGGCATTGGCATGGCAGAAATGTGAAGATGTGCTTGAACCTACCTACCACCCGTTCGATCCCCGGCTTACGCGTCCTGCCTCTCTCGTTGGCTGAGCGTCCGCACGCTCGTTTCATGGGTTGACTTAGGCATATGGAGTTCATTCCCAGTCTAAGCATACAAAGTTCATTCGCAATCTAAGATCAGACCAGACCGAGGGTTGCGGTAGCAGGATCGATAGCATGCAAGGGGGACTGAGTCGATCCCTAGGTTACGTATTCTGCCTCTTCGGTCGGTTGAGCACCCGCACGCCTGTTTCATCTGTTGGCTTAGGCATAGGGAGTTCAATCCATGTCTAAGCCCGAGTCGGACCGAGGGTTGTGACAGTGGGACCGACAGCACGTAGAGGGGGATCGGGCTGATCCTTGACTTATGCATTCTGCCTCTCCGATTGGCTCAGCGCCCGCATGATCATTTCGTGGGTTGACTTAGGCATACGAAGTTCATTACCAGTCTAAGATCGATCGAATCGAGGGTTGCGGTAGCAGGATCGACAGCACGTAAGGGGGGATTGGGCTGATCCTTGACTTGCTCATTCTGCCTCTCTGACCGGCTGAATGCCCGGACGCACGCTCGTTTCATGGGTTGGCTTAGGCATACGAAGTTCATTCCATA
Organism: Durio zibethinus; assembly: GCF_047325235.1. Lineage (NCBI taxonomy): Eukaryota > Viridiplantae > Streptophyta > Magnoliopsida > Malvales > Malvaceae > Durio > Durio zibethinus. The sequence goes on from NC_143181.1 coordinate 22,868,730, forward strand.
TCGAAGCATACGAAGTTCATTCCCAATCTAAGATCGGACCAAACTGAAGGTTGCGACAGCAGGATCGACAGCACGCAGGGGGGACCGAGTCGATCCTCAGCTTGGGCATTCTACCTCTCCGACCGACTGAGCGCCCGTACGCTCATTTCGTGGGTTGGCTTAGGCATACAGAGTTCATTCCATGTCTAAGCCCCAGTGGACTGAGGGTTGTGGTAGCAGGACCGACAGCGGGATAGGCAGCACGTAGAGGGGCACCAGGCTGATCCCCAACTTACACATTATGCCTCTTCGGCCGGCTAAGCACCCGCACGCTCATTTTATGGGTTGACTGAGGCATACAAAGTTCATCCCTGATCTAAGCATACGGAGTTCATTCCCAATCTAAAATCAGACAAGATTGAGGGTTGCGACTGCAGGATCGGCAGCACACAGGGGGACAGGGTCAATCCCCAACTTTCGCATTCTGCCTTTCCGATCGGCCGAGCGCTCGCACGCTCGTTCCATGGGTTGGCTTAGGCATAGGGAGTTCATTCCATGTCTAAGCCCCAGTCGGACTGAGGGTTGTTGTAACGGGACCGACAGCACGCAAAGGGGGATCGGATCGATCCCCAGCTTGCACATTATGCCTCTCCGGTCGGCTCAGCACCCGCACGCTCATTTCGTGGGTTGACTTATGCATACGGAGTTCATTCCTAGTCTAAGATCGAATTGGACCGAGGGTTGCGGCAGCAGGATCGATAGCACGTAGGGGGGATCGGCCCGATCCCCGGCTTGCGTATTCCGCCTCTCCGACCGACTGAGCACCCGCACGCTCATTTCGTGGGTTGGCTTAGGCATACGGAGTTCATTCCCAGTCTAAGATTTTGAGCGACAGTGCACATGCTGGACTCGAGCATGTGCTGGTGCCGTATTTTTTTGGCTCGGGGCACCATCGTCGGAGCATCATTGGAGAGCCTAACCGGTGACATTGGGGGTTCAGCGATTGGGGGGTCGGGGGGTGTGCGCACATGATGTGTAATGGGCGCTGGTACTTGGCCCTTATATTGGCCCCCTATCCCTCATCAAACCTTGAGAAGTCACACCCGCATTTGAAATTTTATAGGTTTGTAGCCAGTAGCCATTAAAGTGTCTCAAATGGGGACATTTTTTTCAAACGGTCACAAAATCTTCTCCACTTCGAGTTTTTAGCTGAATTTTTTTATGCATGCCAACAAAAATACAAGGATCACCTTTACCAAATTTGGGGACAAAACTTTTTCTAAAAACATTTTAAAAAATCTTGAACCGTAAAAAGTTTTGAAAATCATGAAAAATAGAAAACGGGTCGTCTTGCCATGAAACTTCACATGAAGGCTTAGGGAACATTGTATGAATTTACAAGCGATAAAAATGGCATTGGCATGGTAGAAATATGAAGATGTGCTTGATCCCACCTACCACACGGTCGATCCCCGGCTTGCGCATCCTGTTTTTCTGGTCGACTAAGCGCCCGCACGCTCATGTCATGGGTTGACTTAGGCATACGGAGTTCATCCCCAATCTAAGCATACGGAGTTCATTCTCAGTCTAAGATCAGACCGAACTGAGGGTTACGAAAGCAGGATCGACAGCAAGCAGGGGGGACCGGGCCGATCCCTAACTTGCGCATTCTGCCTTTTCGGCCGGCTGAGCACCCGTACACCCATTTCATGGGTTGGCTTAGGCATAGGGAGTTCATTCCATGTCTATGCCCTAGTCGGATCGAGGGTTATGGAAGCGGGATCGTAGCACGCAGAGGGGGATCGGGTCGATCCCTGGCTTGCACATTATGCCTCTCGACTGGCTCAACACCTGAACGCTCGTTTCATGGGTTGACTTAGGCATACGGAGTTCATTCCCAGTCTAAGATCAGACCAGACCGAGGGTTGCAGCAGCAGGATCGACAGCACATAGGAGGGATCGGGTCGATCCCCGGCTTGCACATTCTGCCTCTTTGGTCGGTTGAATTTTTTTATGCATGCCAACAAAAATACAAGGATCACCTCTACCAAATTTGGGGAGAAAACTTTTTCTAAAAACATTTTAAAAAATCCCGAACCGTAAAAAGTTTTGAAAATCATGAAAAATAGAAAACGGGTCGTCTTGCCATGAAACTTCACATGAAGGCTTGGGGGAACATTATATGAATTTACAACCCATAAAAATGGCATTGGCATGGTAGAAATATGAAGATGTCCTTGAACCCACCTACCACACGTTCGATCCCCGGCTTGCGCATCCTGCCTCTCTGGTCGACTAAGCACCCGCACGCTCATGTCATGGGTTGACTTAGGCATACGGAGTTCATCACCAGTCTAAGCATACGGAGCTCATTCCTAGTCTAAGATCGGATTGGACCGAGGGTTGCGGTAGTAGGATCGGTAGCACGCAGGAGGGACCGGGCCAATCCCTGGCTTGCACATTCTGTCTCTCCGGTCGATTGAGTGCCCGTACGCCCGTTTCATCGGTTGGCTTAGGCATAGGTAGTTCATTCCATGTCTAACCCCAGCCGGATCGAGGGTTGTGGCAGCGGGACCTACAGCACACAGAGGGGGATCGATCCGATCCTCGGTTTGTGCATTATGCCTCTTCGACCGGCTCAGCGCCCGCACGCTCATTCCGTGGGTTGACTTATGCATACGGAGTTCATTCCTAGTCTAAGATCAGACCGGATTGAGGGTTGCGATAGTAGGATCGAAAGCATGCAGAAGGGATCGGGCTGATCCCCGGCTTGCGCATTCTGCCTTTTCGGCCAACTAAGCGACTGCACGCTCATTTCATGGGTTGGCTTAAGCATACGGAGTTCATTCCATTACTAAGCATATGGAGATCATTCCTAGTCTAAGATCAGATCGAACCGAGGGTTGCAGGAGCAGGACTAGTAACAGGATCGACAGCACACAGGGGGGATCAGGTCGATCCTCGGCTTGTGCATTCTACCTCTCCGGTCGACTGAGTGCCCACACGCTCATTTCATGGGTTGACTTAGGCATACGGAGTTCATCCCTAGTCTAAGCATATGGAGTTCATTCCCAATCTAAGATTGGATTGGACCGAGGGTTGCGGCAGCAGGATCAGTAGCACGCAGGGGGGATCGGGCCGATCCTCGGCTTGCACATTTTGCCTCTCCGACCGGCTGAGCGCCCGCACGCTCGTTTCGTGGGTTGGCTTAACCATAGGGAGTTCGTTCCATGTTTAAGCCCCAATCAGACCAAGGGTTGTAGCAGTGGGATCGACATCACGCAGAGGGGGACCGGGCCAATCCTCGATTTGCGTATTACACCTCTCCGACCGACTCAGCGCCCGCACACTCGTTTTGTGGGTTGACTTAGGCATACGGAGTTCATTCCCAATCTAAGATCGGATCAAATCGAGGGTTGCGGCAACAGGATGGACAGCACGCAGGGGGGATCGGGTCGGTCCCTGGCTTACGCATTTTGCCTCTCCGACCGGTTGAGCGCCCACACGCTCGTTTCGTGGATTGGCTTAGGCATACGGAGTTCATTCCATTTCTAAGCATACGGAGTTCATTCCCATTCTAAGATCAGACCGAACCAAGGGTAGCGGTAGTAGGACCAGCAGCAGGATCGACAGCACATAGGGGGGACTGAGTCGATCCACGGCTTGTGTATTTTGCCTCTCCGGCCAACTGAGCGCATGTGCGCTCGTTTCATGGGTTAACTTAGGCATACAGAGTTCATTCCATGTCTAAGCCCCAGCCAGACCGAGTGTTGTGGTAGCAGGACCAGCAGCGGGATCGACAGCACAAAGAGGGGGATCGGGCCGATCCCCAGCTTACGCATTATGCCTTTCCGACCGGCCTCTCCGGCCGGCTGAGCTCCCGCACGCTTGTTTCGTGGGTTGACTTAGGCATATGGAGTTCATCCCCAGTCTAAGCATACGAAGTTCATTCCCAATTTAAGATCAGATCGGACCGGACGTTACGGTAACGAGACCGACAACACGTAGAGGGGGACCGGGTCAATCCCCAACTTATGCATTATGCCTCTCCGGCCGACTCAATGCTCGAACGCTCGTTTCGTGGGTTGACTTAGGCATACGGAGTTCATTCTCAATCTAAGATCGAACCGAACCGAGAGTTGCGGTAGTAAGATCGATAGCACACAAAGGGGGACCGAGTCGATCCTCGGCTTGTGCATTATGCCTTTCCGGCCGACTCAATGCCCGAACGCTCATTTCATGGGTTGACTTAGGCATACGGAGTTCATTCCCAATCAAAGATTGAACCGAACTGAGAGTTACGATAGCAAGATTGACAGCACACAGAGGGGGACCGAGCTGATCCCCGGTTTACGCATTCTACCTCTCCGACCGACTGAGTGCCCGTACTCTCATTTCGTGCGTTGGCTTAGGCATACGAAGTTCATTCCATGTCTAAGCATATGGAGTTCATTCCTAGTCTAAGATCGGACTGGACCGAGGGTTGCGGTAGTAGGACCAGCAGCAGGATTAACAGCACGCAGGGGGCGACCGGGTCGATCCCAAGCTTACGCATTTTGCCTTTCTGGCCGGCCTCTTGCCCAGACGCTCATTTTTTGGGTTGGCTTAGGCATACGGAGTTCATTCCATTTCTAAGTCCTAGCCGGACCAAGGGTTATGGTAGCAGGACAGGTAACAGGATCGACAGCACACAGAGGGGGATCGGGCTGATCCCCGGCTTGCGCATTATGCCTCTTCAGTTGGCCTCTCTGGCTGACTTAGGCATATGGAGTTTATCCGCAGTCTAAGCATACGGACTTCATTCCCAGTCTAATATTAGACCAGACCGAGGGTTACAGCAGTAGGATCGGCAGCACGTAGGGGGGACCGGACGGATCTCCAGCTTGCGCATTCTGCCTCTCCAATCGGCTGGGTGCCCACACGTCCGTTTCGTGGGTTGGCTTAGTCATAGGGAGTTCATTCTATGACTAAGCCCCAGTCAGACCGAGGGTTATGGCAGCAGGACCGACAGCACGCAGAGGGGGACTGGGTCGATCCTCGGCTTGTGTATTATGCCTCTTCGATCGGCTCAATGCCCGAACACTCGTTTCGTGGGTTGGATTAGGCATACGGAGTTCATTCCCAGTCTAAGATCAAACCGGACCGAGGGTTGCAGCAGCAGGATTGACAGCACGCAGGAGAGGATCGGGCTGGTCCCCGACTTATGCATTCTGCCTCTCCAGTCGGTTGAGCGCCCGTACGCTCATTTCGTGGGTTGGCTGAGGCATACAAAGTTCATTCCATGTCTAAGCATATGGAGTTCATTCCCAGTCTAAGATCAGATTAGGATCGAGGGTTGCGATAGCAGGACCAGCAGCAGGATCGACAGCACGTAGGGGGATCGAGTCGATCCCCGACTTGCACATTTTGTGCCTCCGACCGACTGAGCACCCGCACGCTCATTTCGTCGGTTGGCTTAGGCATACAGAGTTCATTCCATGTCTAAGCCCCAGCCAAACCGAGGGTTGTGGCAGCAGGATCAGCAACACGTAGAGGGGGATCGAGCTAATCACCGGCTTGTGCATTATGCCTCTCCGATTGGCCTGTCCGATTGGCTGACCGCCCGTATGCTCGTTTCATGGGTTGACTTAGGCAAATGGAGTTCATCCCCAGTCTATGTATACGAAGTTCATTTCCAATCTAAGATCGAACCGGACAGAGGGTTACGGTCGCAGGATCGACAGCACGCAGGTGGGATCGGGCTGATCCCTGGCTTGCACATTCTGCCTCTTCAGCCGACTGAGCGCACGCACACCTGTTTCATCGGTTGGCTTAGGCATAGGGAGTTCATTCCATGTCTAAGCCCTAACTGGACCAAGGGTTATGGCAGTGGGATCGGTAATACGTAGAGGGGGATTGGGCCAATCCCTAGCTTGCACATTATGCCTCTTCGATCGGCTCAACACCCGCACGCTCATTTCGTGGGTTGACTTATGCATACGGAGTTCATTCCCAGTCTAAGATCAGATCGGACCGAGGGTTGCGATAGCAGGATCGATAGCACGTAAGGGGGGACCGAGCCAATCCCTGACTTACGCATTCTGCCTCTCCGGTCGTTGAGCGCCTGTACGCTCATTTCGTGGGTTGGCTTAGGGATACGGAGTTCATTCCATGTCTAAGCATATGGAGTTCATTCCCAGTCTAAGATTTTGAGCCACGGTGCACATGCTAGGCTCGGGCATGTGCTGGTGCCACATTTTTTCTGCCCGGGGCACCATCGCCGGAGCATCGTCGGAGAGCCTAACCGATGGCATTGAGGGTTTTGACGATTGGGGGGGTTGGGGGGTGTGCGTACATGATGTGCGATGGGTGCTAGTTTTTGTGTCATGGGCTCCGACCTTAGACTCAGAAACCGTACGGCTTTAGGCTTGGAATCTCCTCCTTTATGCCTAAGTCAGCCTAAAACACAAGCGTACGAGCACTAGAACAACGAGAAGGGCTGATTATGCAAGTTAAAGAGAAACAGGATAAGAAGGTAAAATTCTAGAAATGCTCTTGTATTCGCTGAAATGAAAGTGTTTGATGGTGTACAAATGAGGGAGGAGCAGCCCTCTATTTATAGTTGAGGCTCCAGCTTACACTTAATGGTAATATCCCTAGAATAAAGGCTAAAATCATGGGATTATATAGATTACAATCAATCAGGATGCTAACTCTTGATTTTCAGGGTCAACCAAATATGCCAGCATGCTGCCACTGATCCTGCCTACTTTCAAAAGCTTCCTTTACGTGTCCAGCACCTTGGGCCCTTCTGGATATGGTATGGGTAACTTGTATGCCAGGCCTTGGTCTCACGGGTTGGCCTACAAGTTGGGTGGGCATTCTGAACTCGTTTGCTAGGCTTTGCATACAGATACCCGCCAGCACACCTGGTCTACAGGCCTCAACCTCTAGCTCGCCTGCTGGTGCACCTGATGTGCCTGGCGTACCCGCCCAGGGCGTGACATTCTCCCCCACCTGATTGTGCAACACCCTTGTTGCGTCTTCTGCATGGTACTACCTGATCTGGTCCCCGAACTGCCATAAGTCATCTATTGGTTCCCAGCTCGCCTCACTATCTGGAAGTCTCTTCCAACGTATCAAGTACTCTTGTCTTAGCTGATAGTTCTTCCGTCTCACCTCTCGATCAGCTATGATGCTGTGGACCTCCTTTTCATATGAGGCCCTTGCTCCCAATGGTGCACGCTTTGACTCTGCCCGTCCTGGATCTCCCTAATCCTTATGGAACGGCTTGAGCATGCTTACATGGAACACCAGGTGTACCCTCAGCTTGGGTGGCATATCCAGCTTGTAGGCAACCTTGCCTACCCTCTTCACTACTCAGAAAGGTCCCTCATACCTCTGGACTAAGCCTTTATGCAGCCCCTTATGGCACAAAATGGGATGCAGCTTCACTAACACCAAGTCTCCAACTTGGAACTGCACGTCCCGCCTATTCTGGTTTACCCACTTCTTTGACCTCTTGGCTGCCTTGTGTAGACAAACTCTGCCCAAGTTAGTTTGCTCCTGCCATGCCTTGGCAAACTTGTATGCTGCTGGATTTGACCCTGTATAACCTGCAGCAATCGAACTGGGTGTTAGTGGTTGTTGCCCTGTCACAACCTCAAATGGGCTCTGGTTCGTTGCTTCGCTCCTTCGCAAGTTGTAGGAAAACTGTGCAATATCTAGCAGCTTTGGCCAGTCCCTTTGTGTGGCACTCACATAGTGCCTGAGGTAGACCTCCAATAGTCCATTCACTCGTTCTGTCTGCCCATCGGTCTGCGGATGCATGCTAGTGGAAAAGTTCAAGTTTGACCCTAACAGCTTGAACAACTCAGTCTAGAACCTGCCCGTGAAACGCCCGTCCCGATCACTAACAATGGTCTTTGACACTCCCCAGTACTTAACCATGTTCTTCAGGAACAATCAAGCTGCCTCCTCGGTTGGGCACTCCTTGGTTATTGGAATGAAGATTCCATACTTGGAAAACCTGTCCACCACTACCATGATACTTCCAAACCCTTCTGCTTTGGGTAGACCAACTATAAAGTCCATAGAAACACTCTCCCATTATCGCTCTGGCACTGGCAATGGCTCCAAGAGATCTCCTGGTTTCCTGAGCTCCACCTTGTCCTATTGGCACATAAGACAAGTTTTTACATAGGCCTCTATGTCATCCCTCATGTGTAGCCAGTAGTATCGATCCTCGATTAGCGCCAAGGTACGACTCACTTTAGGGTGTCCAGCCCACCTTGAATCATGGCATTCTTGCAAAACTTCCTTACGGAGCTTCCCGTGCTATGGCACAAATAGTCTACTGCCCCTGGTGTATAGCAAGCCATCCTGTAACCAAAACCGCCTAATCTTACCTTACTGGGCATACTCCATCAAAGCCTTGGCTGTAGGATCATGCGTAAGTCCCTTCTTGATGTGCGGCACTAGTGACCCCTCTGGTTGGCTAATGGCAGCAAGGTTAGCCTTCCTGCTCAGGGCGTCTGCCACTAGGTTCGCCCACCCTGGCTTATACTCCATCTGGAAATCAAATTCTGCAAGAAAATCTTGCCATCTCACATGCTTGGGGGATAGCTTCTTCTACGTCTGGAAGTAGCTGGTCGCCACATTGTCCATCCTAACCATGAACCTCGACCCCAATAGGTAATGGCACCAAGTGCGCAAGCAGTGCACCACTGCAGTCATCTCTTTCTCTTGGACCGTGTATTTGCGCTCAGTCTCGTTCAGCTTCCTGCTCTTGAACGTGACTGGACGTCCCTCCTACATCAACACGCCCCCTATGGCAAAGTTTGATGCATCCGTATGCACCTCATACGGCTTGGCATGGTCTAGCAAGGCCAAGATTGGCTCCTCGGTCACAGCCCGTTTCAACCTGCACTCCACTCCCATGCTTTCCCTTTCTTGAGCAAGTCAGTCAATGGCGTGGCTATTGCTGAGTGACCTTTGATAAAGCGCCTGTAGTAGTTGACCAGCCCAAGGAATCATCTCAAACCAGTGACCTTGGCTGGCGGTTGCCACTCCAGGATGACATGTATCTTGCCTTCATCCATACGTATCCTGCCACCTCCCACTATGTGGCCAAGGAACGGGATCTCTTGCTGGGTGAATGAGCACTTCTCCCTCTTGACAAACAGCTTGTACGCCCGCAACACCTCGAACACCTGTCTCAAGTGGTCTACATGCTCTCCCAAAGTTTGGCTATAGATCACAATGTCATCCAAATAAACCACAACAAACCGATCAAGGAATGACTGAAGTACCTTGTTCATAAGGGTGCAGAATGTTGCTGGGGCGTTCGTGAGTCCAAAAGGCATCACCAAGAACTCATACGAACCATACGAGTGACACATGCTGTCTTTGGCTCATCTCCCTTCATGATCCTGACTTGATAGTAGCCTGACCTCAAATCCAGCTTGGTGAACCACCTTGCACTCTCAGGTTGATCGAACAAGTTCGCAATGAGTGGGATAGGGTACTTGTTCTTGATGGTTAGCTTGTTCAAAGCCTGATAGTCTATGCACAGTTGTAACGACCCATCATGCTTGCGCTGAAATAGAATCGGTGCACCATAGGGTGCCTTTGATGGCCTGATGAAGCCAGCATCAACTAACTCTTTAAGCTGCTTCCTTAACTCCTCCAACTCTGGTGGAGACATTCGGTAAGGGGCTCTAGCTGGTGGCTTGGCCTCGGACACCAGCTCGATCTTGTGGTCCACCTCCCTCTTAGGTGGTAGCTTTACGGGCATCACATCACTAAAGGTCTTCAGCACCTTTAGCACCTCCAAGGGTGACTCGATCTCCTTCTCCCTTGGCTCATCATATTTCAGGGCTACCAAGAAGGTGTCTTCTTGTCTGCTTACCGCCTTGGCAAATTGGATGGCTGACACCACACGTGACCCAACTCCAGACCCTCTCCTCAATGGCACTAGGCATTGGCACCGTGCATCCAAGATGCAAACACAATCGACAAAAGGCACAAGGAGGGTGTTAATCCGAATAAGGAAATCCAACCCAATCACAAACTCATAGTCATCAAGGGGTATTACCCCAATGGCCTCCTTGCCATTCTAGTCTCCAAGCTGCAATTCCACTCCCCGCGCTACTCCAATGGCTGGAACTTCATTGGAGTTCACCGTTTTGATGGTACCAATCCCTTTCTGCACCTTTAGTCTGAGTTTTTGGGCTCTATCACCTAAAATAAAAAGATGTGAGGCACCTATGTCCACCAGTGTGCTCACCTTCTGACTTGCAACCATCAGATCCGTAAACATCAAGCCCTTTGGCTTGCGACTCCCCTTACTCTGGACAGTATTGAACACCAACGACCCAAGCTTTGCTGCCCCCGACTCTGGCTCCTCGTCAGACTTCTTGTCTACAGCAGCTAGCTTGCCCTTCTGTGGGCAATTGCACGCTATGTGGCTCCCTCCACATAGGTAGCATGCTAGTGGCTCTCGGTCCCTCTTTGCTTTCCACTTGCCTGCTGGTGGCTTCCTCTTGCCATCCTTGGTTGAACCATCTTGGTCTCCATCCTTGGACTCCCGATCAAGGTCCTTCCCCCTGGACTACTTCTTTCAATCCCTATTGTCCCTGCCCTTACCCTTGGGCTTGGTAAACTCGAACTTGTTCAGAGGCTTGAACTCTATCAAGGCCTCGACAGTAGTCATGGCTTTAGCCAAGTCATGAACTCCTCTCCTTTGTAGCTCATGCTTCACCCATGGCTTCAGCCCATCCATGAAAGCAAATAAGGTGTCCTTCTCACCTAGATTCGAGATCTATAGCATCAGTTTACAGAATTTCTAGACATACTCCCTTATGTCCCTTTGTTGGCTTAGCCTGCGCAACTTTGCCTGTGCCTCATCATCGGCATACTCCAGGTAAAATTGTTCTCTGAACTCCTTTTGGAACTCTGCCCAGGTTCCAATCTTGGGGTTCCCACGCCTGACATTATCATATTTGTGCCTCTACCATAATAAGGCTACATCAGTGAGATACATAGCAGCGGTGCTTACCTTTATCGCCTCGTCTTGCATGCCCATGGCCTGAAAGTACTGCTCCATACCCCAAAGGTAGTTATCTACTTCCTTGGCTGCCCTAGTCCCCTTGAACTCCTTAGGCTTGCGGACATCCAATCTGGACTTGGACACTCCAACAAAGATGCCATTCCTAATGGCAGTCTTGCAAGCAACGAGCTCACTGGTAAGCTCCTCCATCCGCTGGCACATGGCCTCCATGCCATCGTGCAAGGTCAGCACTTCAGCCTCCAAAGTCTGATTCTTTTGGGTGAACACATCCAAGCCTTTGTTGAGAGTAGCTTACAGCTCACTTTGGATCTCCTCCCCCATGGAGTCTAGCGATGCAATGTGAGTCTCTACCCCTTCAAGCTTTTCCCCTATGTCGCCCATGGTCACCTCCACCTTTGCCAGCCTACCGTCCATGGTAGACCAAATATCTCTAGAACTGGCTTTCCTCCCTCTTCCACGCCCATGCTCCTGGGCCTCTAGTTGTTGGTTAGCAGCGTCACTTTGGGATGCCAACTTCTCTAACTTACACAGCACAAACACGCAGAATCGAACTTGCTCTGATACCAACTGTCACGGGCTCCGACCTTAGACTCAGAAATCGTGCGGCCTTAGGCTTGGAATCTCTTCCTTTATGCCTAAGTCAGCCTAAAACACAAGCGTACGGGCACTAGAACAATAGGAAAGGCTGATTACGCAAGTTAAAGAGAAATAGGATAAGAAGGTAGAATTCTAGAAATACTCTTGTATTCACTAAAACAGAAGTGTTTGATGGTGTACAAATGAGGGAGAAGCAGCCCTCTATTTGTAGTTGAGGCTCCACCTTACACTTAATGGTAATATCCCTAGAATAAAGGCTAAAATCATGGGATTATACAAATTACAATCAATCAGGATGCTAACTCTTGATTTTCAGGGTCAACCAAATATGCCAGGATGCTGCTGCTGATCCTGCCTGCTTCCAGAAGCTTCTTTTGCATGTCCAGCACCTTGGACCCTTCTGGATGTGGTGTGGGTGGCTTGTATGCTAGACCTTGGTCTCACGGGCTGGCTTGCAAGTTGGGTGGGCGTTCTGAACTCGTTTGCTAGGCTTTACGCTAGATACCCGCCAGCATGCTTAGTCTGCGGGCCTCAACCTCTGGCTCACCTGCTGGTGCGCCTGATGTGCCTGGCTTGCCCGCCCAAGGCATGACACTTGGCCCTTATATTGGCCTCGTATCATCATCAAATCTCGAGAACTCACACCCCTTAAAGAGCATTTGAGATTTTATAGGTTTGCTGCCAGTAGCCATTAAAATGTCTAAAATGGGGACACTTTTTTCAAACTGTCACAAAATCTTCTCCACTTCGAGTTTTTAGCTAAATTTTTTGTGCATGCCAAAAAAAATACAAGGATCACCTATACCAAATTTGGGGACAAAAATCTTTCTAAAAAATTTTTAAAACATCCCGAACCGCAAAATGTTTCAAAAATCATGAAAAATAGAAAATGGGTCGTCTTGCCATGAAACTTCACATGAAGGCTTAGCGGACCATTGTATGAATTTACAAGCCATAAAAATGGCATTGGCATGGCAGAAATATAAAGATGTGCTTGAACCCACCTACCACCCGTTCCATCCCCGGTTTATGCATCCTACCTCTCTGGTCGGCTGAGCGCCCGCACGCTCATTTCATGGGATGACTTAGGCTTACGAAGTTCATCCCTAGTCTAAGTATACGGAGTTCATTCCAAGTCTAAGATTAGACAGGATCGAGGGTTGCGGTAGCAGGATCGATAGCACGCAGGGGGGACCGGGCGAATCCCCGACTTGCGCATTCTGCCTTTCTGACCGGCTGAGCACCCGCACGCCCATTTCGTGGGTTGGCTTAGGCATAGGGAGTTGATTCCATGTCTAAGCCCCAGTCGAACAGAGGGTTGTGGCAACGGGACCGACAACACGCAGAGGGGGACCGGGTCGATCCCCAGCTTGCGCATTATGCCTTTCCGGTCGGCTCAACGCTCGCATGCTCATTTCATGGGTTGACTTAGGCAAACGTAGTTCATTCCTAGTCTAAGATCGGACCAGACCGAGGGTTGCGATAGCAGGATCGACAGCATACAGGGGGGATCGGGCTTATCCCCAGCTTGTGCATTCTGCCTCTCCGATTGACTGAGTGCCCGCACGCTCGTTTTGTGGGTTGGCTTAGGCATACGAAGTTCATTCCATGTCTAAGAATAGGAGTTCATTCCCAATCTAAGATCAGACTGGATCGAGGGTTGCGGTAGCAAGACCAGCAGTAGGATCGATAGCACGTAGGGGGGACCGGGCCGATCCTTGGCTTGTACATTCTACCTCTTCGATCGATTGAGCACCCGCATGCTCGTTTCGTGGGTTGGCTGAGGCATACGAAGTTCATTCCATGTCTAAGCCCCAGTTGGACCGAAGGTTGTGGCAGCAGGATCGGTAGCCGGATCGGTAGCACGCAAAGGGGGATCGGGCTGATCCCCGACTTGCGCATTATGCCTCTCCGATCGGTTGAGCGCCCGTATGCTCATTTCATAGGTTGACTTAGGCATACGAAGTTCATCCCCAATCTAAGCATACAGAGTTCATTTCCAGTCTAAGATCGGATCAAACCGAGGGTTGCAGCAGCAGGATCGGCAACACGCTAGGCTTTGCGCATAGATACCCGCTAGCACGACTGGTCTGCGGGCTTCAACCTCTGGCTCGCCTGCTGGTGCGCCTGATGTGCCTGGCGCACCCACCCAGGGCTTGACTCTTGGCCCTTATATTGGCCCCCTATCCCTCATCAAACCTTGAGAACTCACACCCCCATAAAGAGCATTTGAGAGTTTATAGGTTTGCTGTAAGTAGCCATTAAAGTGTCTGAAATGAGGACACTTTTTTCAAACGGTCACAAAATCTTCTCCACTTCGAGTTTTTAGCTGAATTTTTTTGTGCATGCCAAAAAAAATACGAGGATCACCTATACCAAATTTAGGAACAAAAATCTTTCTAAAAAATTTTTAAAAAATCTCAAACCGCAAAAAGTTTCAAAAATCATGAAAAATAGAAAACGGGTCGTCTTGCCACGAAACTTCACATGAAGGCTTAGGGGACCATTATATGAATTTACAAGCCATAAAAATGGCATTGGCATGGCAGAAATATGAAAATGTGCCTGAACCCACCTACCACCCGTTCGATCCCCGGCTTGCGCATCTTGCCTCTCTGGTCGGCTGAGCTCCCGCATGCTCGTTTCGTGGGTTGACTTAGGCATACAGAGTTCATACCTAGTCTAAGCATACAGAGTTCATTCCCAGTCGAAGCATACAAAGTTCATTCCCAGTCTAAGATCGGACCGGATCGAGGGTTGCGGCAACAGGATCGACTGCACGCAGGGGGGACCAAGCCGATCCTCGGCTTGCGCATTCTACCTCTCCAACCGGTTGAGCGGCCGTACGCCCGTTTCGTGGGTTGGCTTAGGCATAAGGAGTTCATTCCATGTCTAACCCCCAGTCGGATCGAGGGTTGTGGCAGCAGTACTGGCAGCATGCAGAATGGGACCGGGTCGGTCTCCATCTTACGTATTATGCCTCTTCGGCCGGCTCAATGCCCGCACGTTCGTTTTGTGGGTTGACTTATGCATACGAAGTTCATTTCTAGTCTAAGATCAGACCGGGCTGAGGTTGCGACAGCAGGATCGACAGCACGCAGGGGGGATTAGGCTAGTCCCCGACTTACGCATTCTACCTCTCGGCCGACTGAGCGCCCGTACGCTCATTTCGTAGGTTGGCTTCGGCATACGGAGTTCATTCCATGTCTAAGCATACAGAGTTCATTCCCAGTCTAAGATCGGATCGGGCTGAGGGTTGCGGCAGCAGGACCGACAGCAGGATCGACAGCATGTAAAAGGGGATCAGGCCGATCCTCGGCTTGCGTATTCTACCTCTCCGATCGGCTGAGCGCCCGTACACTCGTTTTGTGGGTTGACTTAGGCATACGAAGTTCATTCCCAGTCTAAGATCGGACCAGACTGAGGGTTACGACAGCAAGATCGGTAGCACGCGGGGGGGACCGGGCCAGTCCCTGGCTTGCATAATCTGCCTCTCCGACCGGCTGAGTGCCCACATGCTCGTTTCATGGGTTGGCTGAGGCATACAGAGTTTATTCCATGCCTAAGCATATGAAGTTCATTCCCAGTCTAAGATCAGACTGGACCGAGGGTTGCGGCTGCAGGACCAGTAGCAGGATCGATAGCACACAGGGGGGACCGGGTCGATCCCCAGCTTGTGCATTCTTCCTCTCCGATCGACTGAGCGCTCGTACGCTCGTTTCATGGGTTGGCTTAGGCATACGGAGTTTATTCCATGTCTAAGCAGCAGCCGGACCGATGGTTGTGGCAGCAGGATCAGCAGCGGGATCAGCAGCACGCAGAGGGGGACCGGGTCGATCCTCGACTTGCTCATTATGCCTCTTCGATCGGCTCAGCTCTCACACGCTCATTTTATGGGTTGACTTGGGCATACATTGTTCATTCCTAGTCTAAGATCATACCGGACCAAGGGTTACAGTAGTAGGATCAACAGCACGCAGGGGGACCGGGTTGATCCCTGACTTACGCATTCTGCCTCTCCGGTCGACTGAGCGCTCGTAAGCTTGTTTCGTGGGTTGGCTTAGGCATACGGAGTTCATTCCATGTGTAAGCCCCAGCCTGACCGAGGGTTTTGGCAATAGGACCGGTAGCGAGATTGGTAGTATACAGAGGGGGATCGGGCTGATCCCCGGCTTGCGCATTATGCCTCTCCAGCCGGCCTTTCCGACCGGCTGAACGTCCGTACGCTCGTTTCATTGGTTGACTTAGGCATACGAAGTTGATCCGCAATCTAAGCATATGAAGTTCATTCCTAATCTAAGATCAGACCAGATCGAGGGTTACAGCAGCAGGATCGGCAGCATGCAAGGCTTTGCGCGCAGATACCCACCAACATGCCTGGTCTGCGAGCCTCAACCTCTGGCTTGCCTGCTGGTGCACCTGATGTGCCTGGCGTGCCCACCTAAGGTGTGACACTTGGCCCTTATATTGGCCCCCTATCCCTCATCAGACCTCGAGAACTCACACCCCCTTAAAAAGCATTTCAGATTTTATAGGTTTGCTGCCAGTAGCCATTAAAATGTCTGAAATGGGGACACTTTCTTCAAACGGTCACAAAATCTTCTCCACTTCGAATTTTTAGTTGAATTTTTTTTTTCATGCCAATAAAAATATGAGGATAACCTCTTCCAAATTTAGGGACAAAACTCTTTCTAAAATAATTTTAAAAAATCCCGAACAGTAAAAAGTTTCAAAAATCATGAAAAATAGAAAACGGGTCGTCTTGCCACAAAACTTCACATGAAGGCTTAGGGGACCATTGTTTGAATTTACAAGCCATAAAAATGGCATTGGCATGGCAGAAATATGAAGATGTGCTTGAACCCACCTACCACCCGTTCGATCCAGGGCTTGCGCATCCTGCTTCTCTGGTCAGCTAAGCGTCCGCACGCTCGTTTCATAGGTTGACTTAGGCATACGGAGTTCATCCCCAGTCTAAGCATACAGAGTTCATTCCCAGTCTAAGATCGGATCAAACTGAGGGTTGCGGTAGCAGGATCGGCAGCACGTATGGGGGACCGGGCTGATCCCCAACTTACGCATTCTGCCTCTCCGGTAGGCTAAGCGCCCGCACGCCCATTTCATGGGTTGGCTTCGGCATAGGGAGTTCAATCCATGTCTAAGCCCCAGTCGGACCGAAGGTTGTGGCAGCGGGACCAATAACACCCAGAGGGGGATCGAGCCGATCCTCGACTTGCACATTATGCCTCTCTAGCTGGCTCAATGCCCACACGCTTGTTTTGTGGGTTGACTTAGGCAAACGGAGTTCATTTCTAGTCTAAGATCGGATCAGACCGAGGGTTACGATAGCAGGATCGATAGTGCCTAGAGGGGATCGGGTCAGTCCCTGGCTTGTGCATTCTGCCTCTCCGACCGGTTGAGTGCCCGCACGCTCGTTTCATGGGTTGGCTTAGGCATACGGAGTTCATTCCATGTCTAAGCATACGGAGTTCATTCCCAGTCAAAGATTGGACCAGACCGAGGGTTACGGTAGTAGGACCAGCAGTAGGATTACCAGCACGTAAGGGGGACCAGGTCGATCCTCAGCTTACGCATTCTACCTCTCTGGCCGGTTGAGCACCCACACACACGTTTTGTGGGTTGGCTTAGGCATACGTAGTTCATTCCATGTCTAAGCCCCAGTCGGACCAAGGGTTGTGGCAGCAAGACCGACAGAGGGGGATTGGGCTGATCCCCAGCTTATGCATTATGCCTCCCCTGCATACCTCTCCGGTCGGTTGAGCGCCCACACGCTCGTTTCATGGGTTGACTTAGGCATACGGAGTTCATCCCCAGTCTAAGCATATGGAGTTCATTCCTAGTCTAAGATTGGACCGGACCTAGGGTTGTGACAGTAGAATCAATAGCACGCAGGGGGGACCAGACTGATCCCTAGCTTGAGCATTATGCCTCTCCGGTCGACTCAACGCCCGAACGCTCATTTTGTGGGTTGACTTAGGCATACAAAGTTCATTCCCAGTCTAAGATTAGACCAGATCGAGGGTTATGACAGCAAGATTGATAGCACGTAAGGGGGATCGGGTTGGTCCCCGGCTTGCGCATTTTGCCTCTCTAATCGGCTGAGCACCTGCATGCTCATTTCGTGGGTTGGCTTAGGCATACGGAGTTCATTCCATGTCTAAGTATACGAAGTTCATTCCCAGTCTAAGATCGGATCGGACCGAGGGTTGCAATAGCAAGACTAGCAGCAAGATCAGCAGCACGTAGGAGGGGACCGGGTCGATCCCTGACTTGCGTATTCTGCCTCTCCGACTGGCCTCTCCGACTGACTGAGCGTCTGCATGCTCATTTCATGGGTTGACTTAGGCATACGAAGTTAATCCTCAGTCTAAGCATATGGAGTTCATTCCCAGTCTAAGATCGAATCAGACCGAGGGTTACGACAGCAGGATCGGCAGCATGTAAGGGGCACCAGGCCGATCCCTGGCTTACGCATTCTGCCTCTCCGGCTGACTGAGCGTTAACATGCCCGTTTCGTGGGTTGGCTTAGGTATAGGGAGTTCATTCCATGTCTAAGCCCTAGTCGGACCGAGGGTTATGGCATCGGGACCGACAGCATGCAGAGGGGTACCGGGCCAATCCTCGGCTTGCACATTCTGCCTCTCTGGCTGGCTGAGTGCCCGCACGCTCATTTCATGGGTTGGCTTAGGCATACGGAGTTCATTCCATGTCTAAGCATATGGAGTTCATTCCCAGTCTAAGAGTTTGAGCGATGGTGCACATGCTGGGCTCGGGCATTTGCTGGTGCCGTATTTTTTTTGCTCGGGGCACCATCACTGGAGCATCATCGGAGCACGTAGGAGGGACCGAGCTGATCCCCTGCTTGCGCATTCTGCCGCTCCAGCCGACTGAGTGCCTGAACATCCATTTCGTGGGTTGGCTTAGGCATAGGGAGTTCATTCCATGTCTAAGCCCCAGTCGGATTGAGGGTTATGGTAGCAGGATCGACAGTGGGATCGACAGCATGCAGAGGGGGACCGGGCTAATCCCCGACCTGTGCATTATGCCTCTTCGGTCAGCCTCTCCGGTTGGCTGAGTGCCTGCACACTCATTTCATGGGTTGACTTAGGCATACAGAGTTCATCCCCAGTCTAAGCATACCGAGTTCATTCCCAGTCTAAGATCGAATCGAAACGAAGGTTGCAGCAGTACGATCGATAGCACGTAGGGGGATCGGGATGATCCTTGGCTTGTGCATTCTGCCTCTCTGACTGGCTGAGCACCCGTACGCCCATTTCGTGGGTTGGCTTAGGCACAGGGAGTTCATTCCATGTCTAAGCCCCAGTTAGATCGAGGGTTGTGGAAACGGGATCGACAGGACGCAAAGGGGGATCGGACCGATCCTCGGTTTGCGCATTATGCTTCTTCGGTCGGCTCAGCACTCGAACGCTTATTTTATGGGTTGACTTAGGCATACGGAGTTCATTCCCAGTCTAAGATTGGATCGGATCGAGGGTTGCAGTAGCAGGATCGACAGCATGCAGGGGGGATCAGACCGATCCCCGGCTTGCGCATTCTACCTCTTCGATCGATTGAGCACCCGCACGCTTGTTTCATGGGGTGGCTTAGGCATACGGAGTTCATTCCATGTCTAAGCATACGAAGTTCATTCCCAGTCTAAGATCGGACCGGATCAAGGGTTGCGACAGCAGGACCAACAACAGGATCGATAGCATGCAAGGGGGACTGAGTCGATCCCCAGCTTTCGCATTATGCCTTTCCGACTGGTTGAGTGCCCGCATGCTCGTTTCGTGGGTTGACTTAGGCATACGGAGTTCATCCCTAGTCTACACATACGGAGTTCATTCCCAGTCTAAGATTGGACTGGACCGAAGGTTATGACAACAGGATCGACAGCACGCAGGGGGATCGGGCTGATCCTTGACTTGCGCATTTGCCTCTCCGGCCAGCTGAGTGCCCGCATGCCCGTTTTGTGGGTTGGCTTAGGCATAGGAAGTTCATTCCATGTCTAAGCCCCAACCGGATCGAGGGTTATGGTAGCGGGATCGACAGCACGCAGAGGGGGATCGGACTGATCCCCAGCTTGCGAATTATGCCTATCCGGTCGACTCAGTGCCCGAAGGCACATTTCGTGGGTTGACTTAGGCATACGCAGTTCATTCCCAGTCTAAGATCGAATTGGACCGAGGGTTACGGTAGCAGGATCGACAGCACCCGGTCCCCGCACGCTCGTTTCGTGGGTTGACTTAGGCATACGGAGTTCATTCCATGTCTAAGCATACAGAGTTCATTCTCAGTCTAAGATCAGACCAGATCGAGAGTCGCAGCAGTAGGACCATCAGCAGGATCGATAGCGCGTAAGGGGGACTGGGCCGATCCCTGGCTTGCACATTCTACCACTCTGACTGGCCTCTCCGATCGGTTGAGCTCTCGCACGCTCATTTCATGGGTTGACTTAGGCATACAGAGTTCATCCCCAGTCTAAGCATACGAAGTTCATTCCCAGTCCAAGATTGAACCAGACTGAGGGTTTCGGCAATAGGATCGGCAACATGCAGGGGGGATAGGGTCGATCCCCGACTTGTGCAATCTGCCTCTCCAGCCCACCCACACGCTCGTTTCATGGGGTGGCTTAGGCATAGGGAGTTCATTCCATGTCTAAGCCCCAGCCGGACCAAAGGTTGTGGCAGTGGGACCGGCAGCACGCAGAGGGGGATCGGGTTGATCCCCGACTTGTGCATTATGCCTCTCCGACCGGCTCAGCGCCTACACACTCGTTTTGTGGGTTGACTTAGGCATACGGAGTTCATTCTCAATCTAAGATCGAACCAGACCGAGGGTTGGGATACCAGGATCGATAGCACGTAAGGGGGACCGGGTCGATCCTTGACTTACGCATTCTACCTTTTCGGCCAGCTGAGCGCCCGCATGCTCGTTTCGTGGGTTGGCTTAGGCATACAGAGTTCATTCCATGTCTAAGCATATGGAGTTCATTCCCAGTCTAAGATCGGACTAGACCGAGGGTTGCGACAGTAGGACCAGTAGCAGGATCGACAGCACGCAGGGGGGATCGGGCCGATCCCCAGCTTGCGTATTCTGCCTCTTCGATCGGCTGAGCACCCGTACGCTCGTTTCTTGGGTTGGCTTAGGCATACGGAGTTCATTCCATGTCTAAGCCCCAGCTGGACCGAGAGTTATGATGGCAGGACCGACAGCAGGATCAACAGTACGTAGAAGGGGACTGGGTTGATCCCCAGCTTGAGCATTATCCCTCTCCAGTCAGCCTCTTCGACCGGCTGAGCGCCCGTATACTCATTTCATGGGCTGACTTAGGCATACAGGGTTCATCCCCAGTGCAAGCATATGGAGTTCATTCCCAGTCTAAGATCGAACTGGACGGAGGGTTACGACAGCAGGATCAGCAGCACATAGGGGGTCCGAGTCGATTCCAGGCTTACGCATTCTGCCTCTCCGACCGGTTGAGCACCTACACGCCCGTTACATGGGTTGGCTTAGGCATAGAGAGTTCATTCCATGTCTAAGACCCAGCTAGACCGATGGTTGTGGCAGCGGGACTGACAGCACATAGAGGGGGACCGGGCCGATCCTCGACCTGCGTATTATGCCTCTTCGGTCGGCTCAGTGCCCGAATGCTCATTTCGTGGGTTGACTTAGGAATATGAAGTTCATTCCCAGTCTAAGATCAGATCGGACTGAGGCTTGCGACAGCAGGATCGATAGCACGCAGGGAGGGATTGGGTCGGTCCCCAACTTGCGCATTCGACCTCTTCGACCGACTGAGCGCCTGCACAGTCATTTCGTGGGTTGGCTTAGGCATATGGAGTTCATTCCATGTCTAAGCATACGGAGTTCAGTCCCAGTCTAAAATCGGACCGGACCTACGATTGCGGCAGTAGCACCAGTAGCAGGATCGACAGTACGCAGAGGGGACTAGGCCAATCCCTGGCTGAGCGCCCGCACACTCGTTTCATGGGTTGACTTAGGCATACGGAGTTCATCCCCAGTCTAAGCATAAGGAGTTCATTTTCAGTCTAAGATCTAACCGGACCGAGGGTTGCGGCAGTAGGATCGATAGCACGCAGGGGGGATCGGGCAGATCCCCAGCTTGCGCATTCTGCCTCTTCGGCCGTCTGAACGCCCGCATGCTCGTTTCGTGGGTTGGCTTAGGTATACGGAGTTCATTCCATGTCTAAGCGCACGAGGTTCATTTCCAGTCTAAGAGTTTGAGCCACGGTGCACATGTTGGGCTCAGGCATGTGCTGGCGCTGCATTTTTTTTGCTCGAGGCACCATCGCTGGGGCAACGCCGGAGAGCCTAACCGACGGTATTGGGGGTTCCGATGATTGGGGGTCGGGGGGTGTGCGCACATGATGTCTGATAGGTAAGGGTGCTTGTCACGAAATGGGTCATCTTGCCACGAAACTTCACATGGAAGCTTAGGGGACCATTGTATGAATTTACAAGCCATAAAAATGGCATTGGCATGGCAAAAATATGAAGATGTCCTTGAACCCACCTACCACCCGTTTTATCCTTGGCTTGTGCATCTTGCCTCTCTGGACGGTTGAGTGTCCCCACGCTCGTTTCGTGGGTTGACTTAGGCATACAAAGTTCATCCTAGTCTAAGCATACGAAGTTCATTCCCAGTCTAAGATCAGACAGGATCGAGGGTTGTGACAGCAGGATCGGTAGCACGCAGTAGGGATCAGGTCAATCCCTGGCTTACGCATTCTGCCTCTCCGGTTGACTGAGCACCCGCACGCCTGTTTCGTGGGTTGGCTTAGGCATAAGGAGTTCATTCCATGTCTAAGCCCCAGCCAAACTGAGGGTTGTGGCAGTGGGACCGGTAGCTCACAAAGGGGGATCGAGTCGATCCCTGACTTGCGCATTATGCCTCTCTGGCCGGCTCAGCACCCGAACGCTCATTTCATGGGTTGACTTAGGCATACAGAATTCATTCCCAGTCTAAGATTAGACCAGACCGAGGGTTGCGGTAGCAGGATCGATAGCACGCAGGGGGGATCGGGTCGATCCCTGACTCGTGCATTATACCTCTCCGATCGGCTGAGCGCCCACACGCTTGTTTCATGGGTTGGCTTAGGCATACGAAGTTCATTCCATGTCTAAGCATACGGAGTTCATTCCCAGTCTAAGATCGAACTGGACCGAAGGTTGCAGTAGCAAGACTAGCAGCAGGGTCGGCAGCACGCAGAGGGGACAGGGCCGATCCCCGACTTGTGCATTCTACCTCTCTGACCGGCCATTCTGGCCGGCTGAGTGCCCGTACGCTCATTTCGTGGGTTGACTTAGGCATACAGAGTTCATCTCCAGTCTAAGCATACGGAGTTCATCCTCAGTCTAAGCATATGAAGTTCATTCCCAGTCTAACATTAGACCAGACTGAGGGTTGCGGTAGTAGGATCGGTAGCACGTAGGGGGGACTGGGCCTATCCCTGGCTTGCGCATTCTGTCTCTCCGACCGGCTGAGCGCACGCACGCCCGTTTCGTGGGTTGGCTTAGGCATAGAGAGTTCATTCCATGTCTAAGCCCCAACCGGACTGAGGGTTGTGGCAGTGGGACTGGTAGCACGTAGAGAGGGACCGGGCCAATCCCTGACTTGCGCATTCTGCCTCTTCGGTCGGCTGAGCGGTCGCATGCTCGTTTCATGGGTTGGCTTAGGCATACAGAGTTCATTCCTTTTCTAAGCATACGGAGTTCATTCCAGTCTAAGATTTTGAGCCACAGTGCACATGCTGGGCTTGAGCATGTACTGGTGCCGCATTTTTTTCTCCTGGGGCACCATCGTCGGAACATCGTCGGAGAGCCTAACCGATGGCATTGGGGGTTCCGACGATTGGGGGGGCCGGGGGGTGTGCGCACATGATGTGCGATGGGTGCTGGTACTTGGCCCTTATATTGGCCCCTATCCCTCATCAAACCTCGAGAACGCACACCCCCTTAAAGAGCATTTGAGATTTTATAGGTTTGCTGCCAGTAGCCATTAAAATGTCTGAAATGGGGACATTTTTTTCAAACGATCACAAAATCTTCTCCACTTTGAGTTTTTAGGTGAATTTTTTTTTTGCATGCCAACAAAAATACAAAGATCACCTCTACCAAATTTGGGGACAAAACTCTTTCTAAAAAAATTTTAAAAATCCCAAACTGTAAAAAGTTTCAAAAATCGTGAAAAATAGAAAACGGGTCATCATGCCATGAAACTTCACATGAAGGCTTAGGGGACCATTGTATGAATTTACAAGCCATAAAAATGGCATTGGCATGGAAGAATTATGAAGATGTGCTTGAACCCACCTACCACCCGTTTGGTCCCCAGCTTGCGCATCCTGCCTTTCGGGTCGACTGAGCATTCGCATGCTCGTTTCATGGGTTGACTTAGGCATATAGAGTTCATCCCCAGTCTAAGCATACGGAGTTCATTCCCATTCTAAGACCAGACCAGACCAAGGGTTGCGACAATAGGATCGGCAGCACGCAGGAGGGACCAGGCTGATCCCCGACTAGCGCATTCTGCCTCTTCGGCCTGCTGAGCGCCCGTACGCCCATTTCGTGGGTTGGCCTAGGCATAGGGAATTCATTCCATGTCTAAGGCCCAGCCGGACTGAGGGTTGTGGTAGCGGGACTTGTAGCACGTAGAAGGGGATCAGGTCGATCCCCGGCTTGCGCATTATGCTTCTCTGATCGGCTCAACGCCCGCACGCTCGTTTCGTGGGTTGACTTAGGTATACAGAGTTCATTCCCAATCTAAGATCAGACCAGATCGAGGGTTACGGTAGCAGGATCGACAGCACGTTAGGAGGACCGGACCGATCCCCGGCTTACACATTCTACCTCTCTGGTAGGCTGAGCACCCATACGCTCGTTTCGTGGGTTGGCTTACACATACGGAGTTCATTCCATGTCTAAGCATATGAAGTTCATTCCCAGTCTAAGATCAGACCGGATTGAGGGTTGCAGCAGCAGGATCAACAGCACGTAGGGGTGGATCGGTCCAATCCCCGGCTTGCGCATTCTTCCTTTTCGACTAGTTGAGCGCCCGCACGCTCGTTTCGTGGGTTGGCTTAGGCATACCGAGTTCATTCTTGTCTAAGCCCCAGTCGGTCCGAGGGTTGTGGCAGCAGGAGCGATAGCGGGATCTGCAGCACGCAGAGGAGGACTGGGTTGATCCCCGGCTTGTGCATTATGCCTCTCCGGTCGGCCTCTCTGACTGGCGGAGCACCCGTACGCTCGTTTCGTGGGTTGACTTAGGCATACAGAGTTCACCTCCAGTCTAAGCATACGGAGTTCATTCCCAGTCTAAGATCAGATCGGACCGAGGGTTGCGACAGTAGGATCGGTAGCACACAGAGGGGATCGAGCAGATCAGATCAGATCGAGGGTTGCGACCGTAGGATCGGTAGCACACAGAGGGGATCGGATCGATCCCCGGCTTATGCATTTTGCCTCTCCGGTCAGCTGAGCACACGCACGTTCGTTTCATGGGTTGGCTTAGGCATAGGGAGTTCATTCCATTTCTAAGCCCCAGCTGGACCGAGGGTTGTGGTAGCGGGACCGACTGCATGTAGTGGGGATCGAGCTGATCCCCAGCTTGCGCATTATGCCTCTCTAGCTTGCTCAGCGATCGAACGCTCGTTTCGTGGGCTGACTTAGGCATATGGAGTTCATTCCTAGTCTAAGATCGAACTGGACCAAGGGTTACATAGGAAGATCGATAGCACGCAGGGGGGGACCAGGCTGGTCCCTGGCTTGCACATTCTACCTCTCCAACCGACTGAGGGCCCGCACGCTCATTTCGTGGGTTGGCTTAGGCATACAGAGTTCATTCCATGTCTAAGCATATGGAGTTCATTCCCAGTCTAAGATCAGGTCGGACCTAGGGTTGCGGCAGCAGGACCAGCAGCAGGATCGATGACATGGAGGAGGGGATCGGGTCGATCCCTGGCTTGTGTAATCTATCTCTCCGACCGGCTAAGCTCTCGCATGCTCATTTCCTGGGTTGACTTAGGCATACAGAGTTCATCCCCAGTCTAAGCATACGGAGTTCATTCCCAGTCTAAGATCAGATCGGACTGAGGGTTGCAGTAATAGGATCGACAGCACGCAGGGGGGACCGGGTTGATCCCGGACTTGCGCATTCTACCTTTTCGACCGGCTGAGCACCCGTACATTCATTTCGTGTGTTGGATTAGGCATACGGAGTTCATTGCATGTCTAAGCCCTAGTCGGACCGAAGGTTGTGGCAGTAGGATCGACAGTAGGATTGGCAGCACACAGAGGGGGGCCGGGCTGATCCCTGGCATACGCATTATGCCTTTCCGATCGGTTGAGCACCCACACGCTCGTTTCATGGGTTGACTTAGGCATACGGAGCTCATCCCTAGTCTAAGCATACGGAGTTCATTCCCAGTCTAAGATTGGACTGGATCGAGGGTTGCGACAACAGGATCGATAGTAGGATCGACAGCACACAAGGGGGATTGGGCTGATCCTCGGCTTGCATATTTTGCCTTTCCAGCCAGCTGAGCACCCGCACGCCCGTTTCATGGGTTGGCTTAGGCATAGGGAGTTCATTCCATGTCTAAACCCTAGTTGGATCGAGGGTTGTCGCAGCAAGACCGACAGCACATAGAAGGGGACCGGGCCGATCCCCAGCTTGCACATTATGCCTCTTCGGGCGGTTCAGCCCCCGAACGCTCATTTCATGGGTTGACTTAGGCATACGGAGTTCATTCCCAGTCTAAGATCAGACCAGACCGAGGGTTGGGGTAGCAAGATTGACAGCATGCAGGGGGGATCAGGCTATCCCCGGATTACGCATCCTGCCTCTCTGGTCGGTTGAGCATCCGAATGCTCGTTTCATGGGTTGACTTAGGCATACGAAATTCATCCCCAGTCCAAGCATATGGAGTTCATTCTTTTTTTACCGAGGGTTGCGGTAGCAGGATCGGTAGCATGCAGTGGGGACCAGGCCGATCCTCAGCTTGCGCATCCTGCCTCTCTGGTCGGCTGAGCGCCCACACGTTGGATTCGTGGGTTGACTTAGGCATACGGAGTTCATCCTCAGTCTAAGCATACGGAGTTCATTCCCAGTCTAAGATCAGACCAGACTAAGGGTTGCGACAGCAGGATCGACATCACGCAGGAGGGATCGGGCCGATCCTCGGCTTGCACATTCTGCCTTTTCGACTGGTTGAGCGCCCACAAGCCCATTTCGTGGGTTGGCTTAGGCATAGGGAGTTCATTCCATGTCTAAGCCCCAATTGGATCGAGGGTTGTGGCAGTGGGACCGACAGCACGTAGAGGGGGATCGGGTCGATCCCCGACTTGCGCATTATGCCTTTCCGACTGGTTGAGCGCCCGCACGCTCCTTTCGTGGGTTGGCTTAGGCATACGAAGTTCATTCCATGTCTAAGCATGTACAGTTCATTCCCAGTCTAAGATTTTGAGCCACGGTGCACATGCTAGGCTCGGGCATGTGCTGGTGGCACATTTTTTTCGCCCAGGGCCCCATCGTTGAAGCTTCACCGGAGAGCCTAACAGACGGTATTAGGGGTTCTGGCGGTTGGGGGGCCGGGGGTGTGCGCACATGATGTGCGATGGGTGCTGGTACTTGGCCCTTATATTGGCCCCCTATCCCTCATCAAACCTCAAAAACTCACACCCCCTTAAAGAGCATTTGAGATTTTATAGGTTTGCTGCCAGTAGCCATTAAAGTGTTTGAAATGGGGACACTTTTTTCAAACGGTCACAAAATCTTCTCCACTTCGTGTTTTCAGCTGAATTGTTTTATGCATGCCAACAAAAATACAAGGATCATGTCTACCAAAATTTGGGACAAAACTCTTTCTAAAAAAATTGTAAAAAATCCCGAACCGCAAAAAGTTTCAAAAATCATGAAAAATAGAAAACAGGTCGTCTTGCCATGAAACTTCACGTGAAGGTATAGGGGACCATTGTATGAATTTACACACCATAAAAATGGCATTGGCATGGCAGAAATATAAAGATGTGCTTGAACCCACCTACCACCTGTTTGATCTCCGGCTTGCGCATCCTGCCTCTCTGGTCGGCTGAACGCCTGCACGCTCATTTTGTGGGTTGACTTAGGCATACGGAGTTCATCCTCAGTCTAAGCATACAGAGTTCATTCCCAGTCTAAGATCGACAGTATGCAGGGGGCGATCGGGTCGATCCTCGGCTTGCACATTTTGCCTTTTCGACCGATTGAGCACCCGCACACTCGTTTCATGGGTTGGCTTAGGCATACAGAGTTCATTCCATGTCTAAGCCCCAACTGGACCGAGGGTTGTGACAGTAAGACCAGCAGCGGGATCGGCAGCACGTAGAGGGGGACCGAGCTGATCCCTCGCTTACGCATTATGCCTCTCCAGCCAGCCTCTCCGGCCAGCTGAGCGCCCGCACGCTCATTTCGTGGGTTGACTTAGACATACGGAGTTCATCCCCAGTCTAAGCATACAGAGTTCATTCCCAGTCTAAGATCGAATTGGACTGAGGGTTGCGACAGCAGGATTGACATCACGCAGGGGGGACCGGGCTGATCCCCGGCTTGCACATTCTGCCTCTCCGGTCGACTGAGTGCCCGCACGCCCGTTTCGTGGGTTGGCTTAGGCATAGGGAGTTCATTCCATGTCTAAGCCCCAACTGGACCGAGGGTTGTGGTAGTGGGACTGGCAGCACGCAGAGGGGGACCGGGCCGATCCCCGCTTGCGTATTATGCCTCTCCAGCTGGCTGAGCGCCCGCACGCTCGTTTCGTGGGTTGGCTTAGGCATACGGAGTTCATTCCATGTATAAGCATACGGAGTTCATTCCCAGTCTAAGATTTTGAGCCACGGTGCACATGCTGGGCTCGGGCATGTGCTGGTGCCACATTTTTTTCGCCCAGGGCCCCATCGTTGAAGCTTCGCCGAAGAGCCTAACCGATGGTATTGGGGGTTCTGGCGATTGGGGGGGCCGGGGGTTGTGCGCACATCATGTGCGATGGGTGCTGGTACTTGGCCCTTATATTGGCCCCCTATCCCTCATCAAACCTCAAAAACTCACACCCCTTTAAAGAGCATTTGAGATTTATAGGTTTGCTGCCTGTAGCCATTATAGTGTCTGAAATAGGGACACTTTTTTCAAACGGTCACAAAATCTTCTCCACTTCATGTTTTCAGCTGAATTTTTTTATGCATGCCAACAAAAATACAAGGATCATGTCTACCAAAATTTGAGACAAAACTCTTTCTAAAAAAATTTTAAAAAATCCCGAACCACAAAAAGTTTCAAAAATCATGAAAAATAGAAAATGGGCCGTCTTGTCGTGAAACTTCATGTGAAGGCATAGGGGACCATTGTATGAATTTACACGCCATAAAAATGGTATTGGCATGGCAGAAATATGAAGATGGGCTTGAACCCACCTACCACTTATTCGATCTTCGGCTTGCGCATCCTGCCTCTCTGGTCGACTGAGCGCCTGCACGCTCGTTTCGTGGGTTGACTTTGGCATACGAAGTTCATCCCCAGTCTAAGCATACAAAGTTCATTCCCAGTCTATGATCGAACTGGACCGAGGGTTGCGGCAGCAGGATCGACAGCACGCAAGGGGGACCGGACCGATCTCCGGCTTGCGCATTCTGCCTCTCCGGCCGACTGAGCACCTGCGTGCCCGTTTCGTGGGTTGGCTTAGGCATAGGAAGTTCATTCCATGTCTAAGCTCCAGTCGGACCGAGGGTTGTGGCAGCGGGACCGACAGCACGCAGAGGGGGACCAGGCCGATCCTCGGCTTGCTCATTATGCCTCTTCGGCCTGCTCAGCACCCGCACGCTCGTTTCATGGGTTGACTTAGGCATACGGAGTTCATTCCCAGTCTAAGATTGGATCGGACTGAGGGTTGTGACATTAGGATCGACAGCACGTAGGGGGGATCAAGTCGATCCCTGGCTTACGCATTCTGCCTCTTCGGTCGGCTGAGCACCCGCACGCTCGTTTTGTGGGTTGGCTTAGGCATACGGAGTTCATCCCCTGTCTAAGCATACGAAGTTCATTCCCAGTCTAAGATCGGATCAGACCAAGGGTTGCGGTAGCAGGATCGCCAGCAAGCAAGGGGGACCTGGTTGATCCCTGGCTTACACATTCTACCTCTCTGACCGGTTGAGCACCCGCACGTCCATTTTATGGGTTGGCTTAGGCATAGGGAGTTCATTCCATGTCTAAGCCCCAATCGGATCGAGGGTTGTGGCAGTGAGACTGATAGCACGTAGAGGGGTACCGGGCCAATCCCTGGCTTGTGCATTATGCCTCTCCGGCAGACTCAACGCCCTCACGGTCATTTTGTGGTTTGACTTAGGCATACAGAGTTCATTCCCAGTCTAAGATCAGACCAGACCGAGGGTTACGGTAGTAGGATCGATAGCACGTGGGAGGGACTGGGTCGATCCTCGGCTTGTGCATTTTACCTCTTCGACTGGTTGAGCGCCCGTACGCTCGTTTCTTAGGTTGGCTTAGGCATACGGCATTCATTCCCAGTCTAAGATTAGATTGGACCGAGGGTTACGGCAGCAAGACCGATAGCAGGATTGACAGCACGTAGGGGGGACTGAGCTAATCCTCGATTTACGTATTCTGCCTCTCCGGTCAGTTGAGCACCCGCACGCTCGTTTTGTGGGTTGGCTTAGGCATACAGAGTTCATTCCATGTCTAAGCCCCAACCAGACTGAGGGTTGTGGCAGCGGGACCGGCCAGCCCCAGCCAGACTGAGGGTTGACTTAGGCATACGAAGTTCATTCCCAATCTAAGATCGGATCGGACCGAGGGTTACAACATTAGGATCGACAGCACGCAGGGGGGATCAAGCTGATCCCCGGCTTACGCATTCTGCCTCTTCGATCGGTTGAGCACTCGTACGCTTGTTTCATGGGTTGACTTAGGCATACGGAGTTCATCCCCAATCTAAGCATACGAAGTTCATTCCCAATCTAAGATCGGACCAGACCAAGGGTTATGGCAGCAGGATCGACTACACGCAGGGGGATCGGACCGATCCCTATCTTGTGCATTCTGCCTCTCCGGCCGGTTGAGCGCCCGCACGCCGTTTCGTGGGTTGGCTTAGGTATAGGGAATTCATTTCATGTCTAAGCCCCAGTCGGACTGAGGGTTGTGGTAGCGGGACCGACAGCACGTAGAGAGGGATCGAGCTGATCCCCGACTTGCACCTTATAACTCTTCGATCAGGTCAACGCTCGCACGCTCGTTTCGTGGGTTGACTTAGGCATACGGAGTTCATTCCCAATCTAAGATCAGACTGGACCAAGGGTTGTGGTAGCAGGATCGACAGCACACAGAGGAGACCGAGCTGGTCCCCAACTTACGCATTCTGTCTCTCCGGTCGGCTGAGCGCCCGCACGCTCGTTTTGTGGATTGGCTTAGGCATACGAAGTTCATTCCATGTCTAAGCATACGAAGTTCATTCCCAGTCTAAGATCGGATCAGATCAAGGGTTGTGGCAACAGGACCAGCAGTAGGATCGACAGCATGCATGGGGAATCGGGTCGAGGCCAGGCTTGTGCATTTTGCCTCTTCGATCGGCCTTTTCGGTCGACTGAGCACCCGCACATTCGATTCGTGGGTTGACTTAGGCATACGGAGTTCATCCACAGTCTAAGCATATAGACTTCATTCCTAGTCTAAGATCGGACCAGACTGACGGTTGCGGTAGCAAGATCCCCAGCACGCAAGGGGGGACCAGGTCGATCCCCGACTTGCGCATTCTGCCTCTCCGACTGACTGAAGGCCTGCATGCTCATTTCGTGGGTTGGCTTAGGGATACAGAGTTCATTCCATGTCTAAGCATACAAAGTTCATTCCCAGTCTAAGATCAGACCAGACCGAGGGTTGCGGTAGCAGGACCCGCAGTAGGATCGGCAGCACACATAGGGGATCGGGCCGAACCCTGACTTGCACATTCTGCCTCTCCGGTCGGCTGAGCGCTTGCACGTTCATTTCATGGGTTGGCTTAGGCACACGGAGTTCATTCCATGTCTAAGCTTGAACCGAACTGAGGGTTGTGGCAGTAGGACTGGCAGTGGGATCGACAGCATGCAGAGGGGGACCGGGCTGATCCCCAGCTTACGCATTATGCCTCTTCGGCCGACTGAACACCCGCACGCTCGTTTCGTGGGTTGACTTAGTCATACGGAGTTCATCCCCAGTGTAAGCATATGGAGTTCATTCCCAGTCTAAGATCGGATCGGACCGAGGGTTGCGACAGCAGGATCGATAGCATGCAGGAGGGATCGGGCCGACCCTCGGCTTGCGCATTCTACCTCTCCGGTCGGTTGAGCACCTGCACGCCTGTTTCATGGGTTGGCTTAGGCATAGGGAGTTCATTCCATGTCTAAGCCCCAGCCGAACTGAGGGCTATGGCAGCGGGACCAACAGCACACCGAGAGGGACCAGGCCGATCCCCGGCTTGTGCATTATGCCTCTTCGACCGGCTCAACGCCCGCACGTTCATTTCGTGGGTTGACTTATGCATACGGAGTTCATTGCCAGTCTAAGATTGAACCAAACTGAGCGTTATGACAGCAGGATTGACAGCACACAGGGGGGACCAGGTCTATCCTGGGCTTGCGCATTCTGGCTCTCCGACCGGCTGAGCACCCGCACACTTGTTTCATGGGTTGGCTTAGGCATATGGAGTTCATTCCATGTCTAAGCATACGGAGTTCATTCCCAGTCTAAGATTTTAAGCCAAGGTGAACATGCTGGCCTCGGGCATGTGTTGGTGCCTCATTTTTTTTGCCTGGGGCACCATCGCCGGAGCATCGCCGGAGCATCGCCGGAGAGCCTAACCGGCGGCATTGAGGGTTCCGACGATTGGGGGGGCTGGGGGGTGTGCACACATGATGTGCGATGGGTGCTGGTACTTGGCCCTTATATTGGCCCCCTATCCCTCATCAAACCTAGAGAACTCACACCCCCTTAAAGAGCATTTTAGATTTTATAGGTTTGCTGCCAGTAGACATTAAAGTGTCTAAAATGGGGACACTTTTTTCAAACGGTCACAAAATCTTCTCCACTTCGAGTTTTTAGCTAAATTATTTTGTGCATGCCAACAAAAATATAAGGATCACCTCTACCAAATTTTGGGACAAAACTCTTTCTAAAAAAATTTTAAAAAATCTTGAACCGCAAAAAGTTTAAAAAATCATGAAAAATAGAAAACGGGTCGTCTTGCCACGAAACTTCACATGAAGGCTTAGGGGACCATTGTATGAATCTACAAGCCATAAAAATGGTGTTGGCATAGCAGAAATATGAAGATGTGTTTGAACCCACCTACCACCAGTTCAATCCCCGACTTACGCATTCTGCCTCTCTGGTCGGCTGAGTGCCCGCACTTTTGTTTCGTGGGTTGACTTAGGCATATGGAGTTCATCCCCAGTCTAAGCATACAAAGTTCATTCCCAGTCTAAGCATACAAAGTTCATTCCCAGTCTAAGATCAAATTGAACCGAGGGTTGCGACAGCAGGATCGACAGCACCCAGGGGGGATCGGGTCAATCCCCGGCCTGCGTATTCTGCCTGTCCTGTCGGCTGAGCACCCGCACACCCATTTCATGGGTTGGCTTAGGCATAGGGAGTTCATTCCATGTCTAAGCCCCAGTTGGACCGAAGGTTGTGGCAGCAGGACCAGCAGCACACAGAGGGGGACCGAGTCGATCCTCGGCTTACGCATTATGCCTCTCCGGTTGGCTCAACGCCCGCACGTTCGTTTCATGGGTTGACTTAGGCATACGGAGTTCATTCACAGTCTAAGATCAGACTGGACCGAGGGTTGCGGCAGCAAGATCAACAGCACGTAGGGGGGACTTGGTTGGTCCCCAGCTTGCGCATTCTGCCTCTCTAGCTGGTTGAGCACTGCACGCTCGTTTCATGGGTTGGCTTAGGCATACGGAGTTCATTCCCAGTCTAAGATCAAACCAGACCGAGGGTTACAGTAGCAGGACCAGCACAGGATCGATAGCATGCAGGGGGGACCGGGCTGATCCGTGACTTATGCATTCTGCCTTTCCGGTCGGTTGGGCACCTGCACGCTCATTTCGTGGGTTGGCTTAGGCATACAGAATTCATTTCATGTCTAAGCCCCAGCCGGACCAAAGGTTGTGGTAGTAGGACCGGTAACGGGATCGATAGCATGCAAATGGGGACAATGCTGATCCCTGGCTTACGCATTATGCCTTTTCGGCCAGCCTCTCCGGTCAGCTGAGCGCCCGCATGCTCGTTTCATGGGTTGACTTAGGCATACGGAGTTCATCCCCAGTCTAAGCATACGGAGTTCATTCCCGATCTAAGATCAGACCAGACCGAGGGTTATGGTAACGGAACCAGTAGCAGGATCGGTAGCACGCAGAGGGGATCGGGCCGATCCTCGGCTTGCGCATTCTGCCTTTCTGGTCGACTGAGCGCCTGCACGCTTGTTTCATGGGTTGGCTTAGGCATACGGAGTTCATTCCATGTCTAACCATACGGAGTTCATTCCCAGTCTAAGATTTTAAGCCATGGTGCAAATACTGGGCTCGGGCATGTACTGGTGTCACTTTTTTTTCACCCGGGGCACCATCATCGGAACATCATCGAAGTATCACCGAAGAGCCTAATCGACGGCATGGGGGTTCCGGTGATTGGGGGGGCCGGGGGGTGTGCACACATGATGTGCGATGGGTGCTGGTACTTGTGTCATAGGCTCCGACCTTAGACTCAGAAATCGTGCGGCCTTAGGCTTGGAATCTCCTCTTTTATGCCTAAGTCAGCCTAAAACACAAGCGTACGGGCACTAGAACAACGGGAAGGGCTGATTATGCAAGTTAAAGAGAAACGGGATAAGAAGGCAGAATTCTGGAAATGTTCTTGTATTCACTGAAATAGAAGTGTTTGATGGTGTACAAATGAGGGAGGAGCAGCCCTCTATTTATAGTTGAGGCTCTAGCTTACACTTAATGGCAATATCCCTAGAATAAAGGCTAAAATCATGGGATTATATAGATTACAATCAATCAGGATGCTAACTCCTGATTTTCAGGGTCAACCAAATCTACCAAGATGCTGCTACTGATCTTGCCTGCTTTCAGAAGCTTCCCTTATGTGTCCAGCACCTTGGGCCCCTCTGGATGTGGTGCGGGTAGCTTGTATGCCAGGCCTTGGTCTCACAGGCTGGCCTACAAGTTGGGTGGGCGTTCTGAACTCGTTTGCTAGGCTTTGCGCGTAGATACCCGCCAGTATGCCTGGTCTGTGGGCCTCAACCTCTAGCTCACCTGCTGGTGTGCTTGATGCACCTGGCGTGCCCGCCCAGGGCATGACATTCTCCCTCACCTGATTGCACAATGCCATCATTATGTCTTCTGCATGGTACTGCCTGATCTGGTCCCCGAACTGCCATAAGTTATTTGCTGGTTCCCAACTCGCCTCACTGTCTGAAAGTCCCTTCCAGCACACCAAGTACTCTTGTCTTGGCTGATAGTTCTTCTATCTC
This sequence comes from Durio zibethinus, assembly GCF_047325235.1. Taxonomy (NCBI): domain Eukaryota; kingdom Viridiplantae; phylum Streptophyta; class Magnoliopsida; order Malvales; family Malvaceae; genus Durio; species Durio zibethinus. Next base: position 22,903,956 of record NC_143181.1, read on the forward strand.
ACCTCCCGATCAGCTATGATGCTGTGGACCTCCTTCTCATATGAGGCCCTTGCTCCCAATGGCACACGCTTTGACTCTGCCCGTCCTGGATCTCCCTAATCCTTATGGAATGGCTTGAGCATGCTCACATGGAACACCGGGTGTACCCTCAGCTTGGGTGGCGTATCTGGCTTATAGGCAACCTTGCCTACCCTCTTGACTACTCAGAAAAGTCCCCCATACCTCTGGACTAGGCCTTTGTGCAGCCCCCTATGGCGCACAATGGGATGCAGCTTCACCGAAACCAAGTCTCCAACCTGGAACTACACGTCCCGCCTATTCTGGTCTGCCCATTTCTTCGACCTCTTGGCCACTTTGTGTAGACAAACTCTGGCCAAGTCAGTTTGCTCCTGCCATGCCTTGGCAAACTTGTATGCTGCTGGATTCGACCCTATATAACCTGTAGCAATCGAGCCGGGTGTTAGTGGTTGTTGCCCTGTCACAACCTCAAATGGGCTCTGGTTCGTTGCCTCGCTCCTTTGCAAGTTGTAGGAAAATTATGCAATATCTAGCAGCTTTGGCCAGTCCCTTTTGTGTGGCACTCACATAGTGCTTGAGGTAGACCTCCAATAGTCCATTCACTAGTTCTGTCTACCCATCGGTCTGCGGATGCATGCTGGTGGAAAAGTTCAAGTCTGACCCTAACAGCTTGAACAACTCAGTCCAGAACCTGCCCGTGAAATGCCCGTCCCGATCACTAACAATGGTCCTTGGCACTTTCCAGTACTTAACCATGTTCTTTAGGAATAATCGAGCTGCCTCTTCGACTGGGCACTCCTTGGTTGCTGGAATGAAGATTCCATACTTGGAAAACCTGTCCACCACTACCATGATGCTTCCAAACCTTTTTGCTTTGGGTAGACCGACTATAAAGTCCAGAGAAACACTCTCCCATGGTCGCTCTGGCACTGGCAATGGCTCCAAGAGACCGCCTGGTTTCTTGAGCTCCACCTTGTCCTGTTAGCACACAAGACAAGTCTTCACATAGGCCTCCACATCGTCCCTCATGTGCGGCCAGTAGTACCGGTCCTCCATCAATGCTAAGGTACGGCTCACTCCAGGGTGTCCAACCCACCTTGAATCATGGCATTCTTGCAAAACTTCCTTGCGGAGCTTCTCGTGCTGCGGCACAAATAGTCTACTTCCCTTGGTGTATAACAAGCCATCATTCAACCAAAACCGCCTAGTCTTACATTGCTGGGCGTACTCCATCAAAGCCTTGGCTGTAGGATCATACGCAAGTCCCTCCTTGATGCACGACACCAGTGACCCCTCTGGTTGGCTAATGGCAACAAGGTTAGCCTTCCTGCTTAGGGCGTCTGCCACTAGGTTTACCCACCCTGGCTTGTACTCCATCTGGAAATCAAATTTTGTAAGAAAATCTTACCATCTCACTTGCTTGTGGGACAGCTTCTTCTACGTCTGGAAGTAGCTGGTCGCCACATTGTCTGCCCTAACCATGAACCTCAACCCCAACAGGTAATGGTGCCAAGTGCGCAAGCAGTACACCACTGCAGTCATCTCTTTCTCTTAGACCGTGTACTTGAGCTCAGTCTCGTTCAGCTTCCTGCTCTCGAACGCGACTGGAAGTCCCTCCTACATTAACACGCCCCCTATGGCAAAGTCTGATGCATCCATATGCACCTCATACAGCTTGGCATGGTCTGGCAAGGCCAAGACTGGTTTCTCATTCATAGTTCGCTTCAACCTGTCAAAGGCTTCCTAGCACCCTGTGCTTCACTCCCATGCTTTCCATTTTGTTGAGCAAGTCAGTCAATGGCGTGGCTATTGCTGAGTGACCTTTGATGAAGCGCCTGTAGTAGTTGACCAGCCCAAGGAATGATCTCAACTCAGTGACCTTGGCTGACGGTTACCACTCCAGGATGGCATGTATCTTGCCTTCATCCAAGCGTATCCTGCCACCTCCCACTATGTGGCCAAGGAATGGAATCTCCTGCTGGGTGAATAAGCACTTCTCCCTCTTGACAAACAGCTTGTGCACCTGTAACACCTCGAACACCTGTCTCAAATGGTCTACATGCTCTCCCAAAGTCTGGCTATAGATCACAATGTCATCCAAATAAACCATAACAAACCGATCAAGGAATGACTGAAGCACCTTGTTCATAAGGGTGCAAAATGTTGCTGGGGCGTTCGTGAGTCCGAAAGGCATCACCAAGAACTCATACAAACCATACCGAGTGACACATGCTATCTTTGGCTCATCTCTCTCTACGATCCTGACTTGATAGTAGCCTGACCTCAAATCCAGCATGGTGAACCACCTTGCGCTCCTAAGTTGATCGAACAAGTCTGCAATGAGTGGGATGGGGTACTTGTTCTTGATGGTCAGCTTGTTCAAAGCCCGGTAGTCTATGCACAGCCATAATGACCCATCATGCTTGTGCTGAAATAGAACCGGTGCACCATAGGGTGCCTTCGATGGCCTGATGAAGCCAACATCAACTAACTCTTTGAGCTGCTTCCTCAACTCCTCCAACTCTGGTAGAGACATTCGATAAGAGGCTCTAGCTGGTAGCTTTGCCTCAGACACCAGCTTGATCTTGTGGTCCACCTCCCTCTTAGCTTTGTGGGCATCACATCACTAAAGGTCTTCAGCACCTTTAGCACCTTTAAGGGTGACTCGGTCTCCTTTTCCCTTGGCTCATCATATTTCAGGGCTGCCAAGAAGGTGTCTTCTTGTCTGCTTACCACCTTGGCAAATTGGATGGCTGACACCACCCGCGACCCAACTCCAGACCTCTCTTTAATGGCACTAGGCATTGGCACCGTGCATCCAAGATGTAAATACAATCGGTAAAAGGCACAAGGAGGGCATTAATCCGAACAAGGAAATCCAACCCAATCACAAACTCATAGTCATAAAGGGGTATTACCTCAATGGTCTCCTTGCCTTTCGAGTCTCCAAGCTGTAACTCCATTCCCCGCGCTACTCCAATGGCTGGAACTTCCTTGGAGTTCACCGTTTTGATGGCACCAATCCATTTCTGCACCTTTAGTCCGAGCTTCTGGGCTCTATCACCTGAAATAAAAAGATGTGAGGCACTTGTGTCCACCAGTGCGCTCACCTTCTGACCTGCAACCATAAGATCCGTAAACATCAAGCCCTTTGGCTTGCGGCTTCCCTTACTCTGGACAGTATTGAGCACCAACAACTCAAGCTTTGTTGCCCCTGACTGTGGCTCGTCGTCAGACTCCTTGTCTACAGCAGCCAGCTTGCCCTTCTACGGGTAATTGCGCACTATGTGGCTCCCTCCACATAGGTAGCATGCTAGTGGCTCTCGATCCCTTTTTGCTTTCCACTTACCTACTGGTGGCTTCCTCTCGCCATCCTTGGTTGAACGGTCTCGATCTCTATCCTTGGACTCCTGGTCACGGTCTTTCCTCTTGGACTTCTTCTTTCGATCCCTATCGTCCCTACCCTTATCTTTGGGCTTGGTAGACTCGAACTTGTTCAGAGGCTTGAACTCTATCAAGGCCTCGGCAGTAGTCATGGCTTTAGCCAAGTCATGAACTCCTCTCTTTTGTAGCTCATGCTTCACCCACGGCTTCAGCCCATCCATGAAAGTAAATAAGGTGTCTTTCTCACCTAGATTCAAGATTTGTAGCATCAGTTCAGAGAATTTCTGGACATACTCCCTTATGTCCCCTTGCTGGCTCAGCCTGCGTAACTTTTCCCGTGCCTCATCATCAGTATACTCCAGGTAAAATTGTTCTCTGAACTCCTTTTGGAACTCTGTCCAGGTTCCAATCTTGGCGCTTCCACGCCTGACATCATCACACCTATGCCTCTACCACAATAAGGCTACATTAGTGAGATACATAGCAGCGGTGCTTACCTTTATCGCCTCGTCTTGCATGCCCATGGCCTGGAAGTACTGCTCCATACCCCAAAGGTTGTTATCTACTTCCTTGGCCGCCCTAGTCCCCTTGAACTCCTTAGGCTTGGGGACATCCAATCTGGACTTGGACACTCCAGCAAACATGCCATTCCCAATGGCAGTCTTGCAACCAACGAGCTCACTGTAAGCTCCTCCATCCGCTGGCGAATGGCCTCCATGCCATTGCGCAAGGTCAGCACTTCAACCTCCAAGGTTTGATTCTTTTGGGTGAACACATCTAAGCCTTTGTTGAGAGCAGCATGCAGCTCACTTTGGATCTCCTCCCCTATGGAGTCTAGCAATGCAATGTGAGTCTCTACCCCTTCAAGCTTTTCCCCCATGTCGCCCATGGTCACCTCCACCTTGGCCAGCCTACCGTCCATGGTAGACCAGATATCTCTAGAACTGGCTTTCCTCCCTCTTCCACACCCATGCTCCTGGGCCTCTGGTTGTTGGTTAGCAGCGTCACTTTGGGATGCCATCTCCTCTAACCTGCACAACACAAACATGCAGAATCGAACTTGCTCTGATACCAACTATCACGGGCTTCGACCTTAGACTCAGAAACCATGCGGCCTTAGGCTTGGAATCTCCTCCTTTTTGCCTAAGTCAGCCTAAAACACAAGCGTACGGGCACTAAAACAACAAGAAGGGCTGATTATGCAAGTTAAAGAGAAATAGGATAAGAAGGCAGAATTCTGGAAATGCTGTTGTATTCACTAAAATAGAAGTGTTTAATGATGTACAAATGAGGGAGGAGCAGCCCTCTATTTATAGTTGAGGCTCTAGCTTACACTTAATGGCAATATCCCTAGAATAAAGGCTAAAATCATGGGATTATACACATTACAATCAATCAGGATGCTAACTCCTGATTTTCAACGTCAACCAAATCTGCCAGGATGCTGCTGCTGATCCTGCCTGCTTCCAGAAGCTTTCCTTGCGTGTCCAGCACCTCGGGCCCTTCTAGATGTGGTGCGGGCAGCTTGTATGCCAGGCCTTGGTCTCACGGGCTGGCCTGCAAGTTGGGCGGGTGTTCTGAACTCGTTTGCTAGGCTTTGCGTGTAGATACCCGCCAGCACGCCTGGTCTGCGGGCCTCAACCTCTGGCTTGCCTTCTGGTGCGCCTAATGTGCCTGGCGTGCCCGCCCAGGGTGTGACACTTGGCCCTTATATTGGCCCCCTATCCCTTATCAAACCTTGAGAACTCACACCCCCTTAAAGAGCATTTGACATTTTATAGGTTTGTTGCCAGTAGCCATTAAAGTGTCTGAAATGGGAACACTTTTTTCAAATAGTCACAAAATCTTTTCCACTTCCAGTTTTTAGCTGAATTTTTTTGTGCATGCCAAAAAAAATACAAGGATCACCTCTACCAAAATTTGGGGCAAAATGCTTTCTAAAAAAATTTTAAAAAGTCTTGAACCGCAAAATGTTTCAAAAATCGTGAAAAATAGAAAACGGGTCGTCTTGCCACGAAACTTCACATGAAGGCTTAGGGGACCATTGTATGAATTTACAAGCCATAAAAATGGCATTGGCAAGGAAGAAATATGAAGAAGTGCTTGAACCAACCTACCAGCCGTTCGATCCCCGACTTGCACATCCTGCCTCTCTGGTCGGCTGAGCGCCCGCACGCTCGTTTCATGGGTTGACTTAGGCATACGGAGTTCATCCCCAGTCTAAGCATATGGAGTTCATTCCCAATCTAAGATCAGACCGAATCGAGGGTTGCAGCAGTAGGATTGACAGCACGTAAGGAGGGACCGGGCTGATCCCTGGCTTGTACATTCTGCCTCTCCGACCGACTGAGCGCCCACACGCTCGTTTTATGGGTTGGCTTAGGCATACGGAGTTCATTCCATTTCTAAGCATACGGAGTTCATTCTCAGTCTAAGATCAGACTGGATCGAGGGTTGCAGCAGCAAGACCAGTAGCAGGATGGGTCACAGACAGGGGGGACCGGGCCGATCCCCGGCTTGCGCATTCTACCTCTCCAGTCGGTTGAGCGCCCGCACGCTCATTTCATGGGTTAGCTTAGGCATACAGAGTTCATTCCATGTCTAAGCCCCAACCGAATCGAGGGTTGTGGCAGCAGGACCGCCAGCGGGATCGAAGTATGCAGAGGGGGACCGGGCTAATCCCTGGCTTACGTATTATGCCTCTCCAGCCGGCTGAGCGCCCGCACGCTCATTTCATGGATTGACATAGGCATACAGAGTTCATCCCTAATCTAAGCATACGAAGTTCATTCCCAGTCTATGATCGAACCGGACTGACGGTTACGCTAGCAGGATCGATAGCACGCAGAGGGGACCGGGTCGATCCTCGGCTTGCGCATTCTGCCTCTCCGGTCAGCTGAGCGCCCTGCACGCCCATTTCATGGGTTGGCTTAGGCATAGGGAGTTCATTCCATGTCTAAGCTCTAGCCAAACCGAGGGTTGTGGCAGCGGGACCGGCAGGACGCAGAGGGGGACCGAGTCGATCCCCGGCATGCGTATTATGCCTTTTCGATCGGCTCAACGCCTGTAAGATCATTTCATGGGTTGACTTAGGCATACGGAGATCATTCCCAGCCTAAGATCGGACCGGACCTAGGGTTGCGACAGTAGGATCAACAGCACGCAGGAGGGACCGGGCCAATCCCCAGCTTGTGCATTTTGCCCCTCCGACCGACTGAGCGCCCTCATGCTCATTTTGTAGGTTGGCTTAGGCATGCGGAGTTCATTCCATGTCTAAGCATACGGAGTTCATTCCCAGTCTAAGATCAGACCGGACCGAGGGTTGCAACAGCAGGATCGACAGCACGCAGGAGGGATCAAGCCGATCCCCAACTTGCGCATTCTGCCTCTCCGACCGGCTGAACACCGGCACTATCGTTTCGTGGGTTGATTTAGGCATACAGAGTTCATTCCCAATCTAAGATCAGACTGGACTGAGGGTTGCTGCAGCAGGATAGACAGCACGCAGAGGGGGACCGTGCTGATCCCCGGCTTACGTACTATGCCTCTCCGACTAGCTGAGCGCCCGCACTCTCGTTTCGTGGGTTGACTTACGCATACAGAGTTCATCCCCAGTCTAAGCATACAGAGTTCATTCCCAGTCTAAGATCAGATCAGACCGAGGGTTACGGCAGTAGGATTGGCAGCACGTAGGGGGATCGGGCAGGTCCCTGGCCTGTATATTCTACCTCTCTGGTCGGTTGAGCACCAACACACCCGTTTCGTGGGTTGGCTTAGGCATAGGGAGTTCATTCCATGTCTAAGCCCCAGCCGGACCGCGGGTTGTGGCAGCAGGACCGACAGCATGCAGAGGGGGATCGGGTCGATCTCCGGCTTGCGCATTATGCCTCTTCGGCCGACTCAGTGATCGCACGCTCATTTCGTGGGTTGACTTATGCATACAGAGTTCATTCCCAGTCTAAGATGGGACCGGACTGAGGGTTACGGTAGCAGAATCGACAGCACGTAGGGGGGGATCGGGTCGATCCACGGCTTGTGCATTCTACCTCTTCGGCCAGCTGAGCGTTCGCACACTCGTTTCATGGGTTGGCTTAGGCATACGAAGTTCGTTCCATGTCTAAGCCCCAGTCGAACCAAGGGTTGTGGCAGCAGGACCGATAGTGGGATCGATAACATGCCGAGAGGGACCGGGCTGATACCTGACTTGCGCATTATGCCTCTCTGGCCGATTGAGCGCTCGCACGCTTGTTTTATGGGTTGACTTTGGCATATGGAGTTCATCCCTAGTCTAAGCATACGAAGTTCATTCTCAGTCTAAGATCGGACCGGAACGAGGGTTACGGTAGCAAGATCGGCAGCACGCAAGGGGGATCGGGTCCATCCCTGGCTTGCACATTCTGCCTCTCCCACCTACTAAGTGCCCGCACGCCCGTTTCATGGGTTGGCTTAGGCATAGGGAGTTCATTCCATGTCTAAGCCCCAGCCGGACTGAGGGCTGTGGCAGCGGGATCGACAGCATGCAGAGGGGGATCGGGCCGATCATCGGCTTGTGCATTATGCCTCTTCGGTTGGCTCAGTGCCCGCATGCTCATTTTATGGGTTGACTTATGCATACAGAGTTCATTCCCAGTCTAAGATCAGACCGGACCGAGGGTTGTGGTAGTAGGATCGATAGCACGTAGTGGGGGACTGAGTCGATCTCTGGCTTGTGCATTCTGCCTCTCTAGTCGACTGATCGCCCGCGCGCTCGTTTCATGGGTTTGCTTAGGCATACGGAGTTTATTTCATGTCTAAGCATACAGAGTTCATTCCTAGTCTAAGATCAGACCGGACCGAGGGTTGAGGTGGCAGGACCAGCAGTAGGATCGGCAACATGTAGGGGGGACCGGATCGATCCCCGACTTGTGTATTCTTACTCTCTAACCGGTTGAATGCCCGCACGTTCATTTCATGGGTTGGCTTAGGCATACGGAGTTCATACCATGTCTAAGCCCCAGCTGGATCGAAGGTTGTGGCAGCAGGATCGACAGCTGGATCGGTAGCATGTGGAGAGGAACCGGGCTAATCCTTGACTTACGCATTATGCCTCTCTGATCGGCCTCTCCGACCGACTGAGCACCCGCACGCTCGTTTCGTGGGTTGACTTAGGCATATAGAGTTCATGCCCAGTCTAAGCATATGGAGTTCATTCCCAGTCTAAGATCAGACTGGACCGAGGGTTGCGACAGTAGGATCAGTAGCACGTAGGGGGGACCAGGTCGATCCCCGGCTTGCGCATTCTGTCTTTCTAGTCGGCTGAGCGCCCGCACGCCCATTTCATGGGTTGGCTTAGGCATAGGGAGTTCATTCTATGTCTAAGCCCCAGCTGGACTGAGGGTTGTGGTAGTGGGACCGGTAGCACGCAGAGAGGGACCCGGTTGGTCCCCGGTGTCACGAACTAAGCTTTCTCTTAGCAAGCAATAGACCGTGCGGCACTTGAATGGGCACTCGTAACCAAGTCAGCCTTCAATAGATCGATATCTGAACAAATAACCATAAGCCATGGTTAGTCCCAAGCATTCACAATAAGACATAATATATCGAGATCGATCTCAAGCACACACACAAGAAGGCATATTCACATCGAAAAAAAGAAAAACACATCGAGGCAACAATCAGGAGATTCAATCAGGGTGAGTTTTAATATAGTCAGGAATCATACATTGGGACCTCCCACCATCACCAGGGCTAGGGGGCAGCCCTTAGTGGGTGGCCTAGGCTCGCATAGCAACCGGTGAGACAGCCCAACACTACGCTGTCAGCTCACCCCCTAAAGAGCCTTAGAGATTTTAGAGTTATGCTACCAGTAACCATTCCAATGTTTGAAATGGGGACACTTTTCCTAGCACAAAGGATCTACCCAGCCATGGCCCTATACATGGGTGGCTTATGGCAACCTAAGTCCCAGTCATGGCCCTATACAAGGTTGGCTCATGACATCCTCCCCCACCTATTCTATCGATGTCCTCGTCGAATTGCTGGCTTGAAATTCTTTGATCTTTCTTTGAAATCTCTAGAGGTCATGTTCTCTCTCCCAGCTAGTTTCTTCTAGTCCTAATCCCTTCCACTTCACTAAGTACTCCCGAACTAGTCTTCGAGATATCTTGGTTTCCCTATCAACTAAGATCTCTTCGACTCGATGCTCTGGGGTGGCTTTATGGTGACGGTAGCTCTGGTTGGCTCCCTTTGGCTAACATCTGTAGGATCTGCATGGAAAGGTTTCAAGTTGCTTACATGAAATACTGGGTGCACCTTCATCCATTTTGGTGGGTCAATTTTGTAAGAAGCATTCCCCACCTTGGAAAGGACCCTTACTAGACCTTCATATTTGTGCACCAGTCTACGATCTCTCTTTTTCAAGAACCTGGTTTGTTCAGGAACTAGTCAAACAAGAACCAAATCACCAACTTGAAATTGTTGAGCCCTACGACCCTTGTCTACCCATTTTTTCATCCACTTTAATGCTTTCTCTAGGTAAGCTTGTGCAATCTCTGTGTTTTGTTTCCACTCCTTGTTGAGATTGAAGGCTCTCAGATTTTTTCCTTCATATTGTTCCAAGAAAGTGTGGGGTAGCCTTGGTAATTGTCTGGTGACCACCTCAAATGGGCTCTTATTGGTGGAAGAGCTTTTGTTGGAATTAAAGCAGAGTTGAGCCATGTCCAATAATGAAGGCCAGTCTTTCTGATTGGCTTAAACAAAGTGCCTCAAGTATTCCTCTAATAATTCATTGAACCGTTTCATTTGACCATCGATTTGAGGGTGATAGCTTGAGGAGATGTTGAGTTAGGACCCCAATATCTTGAAAAGTTCTCTCCAGAAAGACCCCGTGAATCTTGAATCTCGATCGTTAACAATGTTTTGAGGGAGGCCCCGGTATTTGACCACATGTTTGAACAATAGTTGAGCTATGTCTTCCGCTGTGCAATACTTGTGAACGGGAATGAATGTGGTGTACTTAGAGAATCAATCAATCACCACCAAAATAGCTCCAAGGTCACCAACCTTGGGTAGGCTCAAAATTAAATTGAGGGAGATGCTTTCCCATGGTTTGGCGGGTACTGGTAGTGGTTCAAGCATGCCTACAGGTTTTCTTCTTTCAACCTAGTCTTGTTGGCAAATAAGGCAAGTCTTCATATAGGCCATCACATCTTGTTGCATGTTAGGCCAATAGTATCCCTATTTCAATAACGCCAAAGTGCGTTGCTAGCCCGGGTGTCCCGCCTATGGTGTGTCATGACATTCCCTCCTCAGCATCTGTCTCAGACCTTTTACTCTTGGCACAAACACTCGAGGCCTCTTGGTCCATAAGATCCCATTTTCTTGCTAGAAGTACTTAGACTTCCCTTCTTCCACTAGCTTCAGGATGGCATAAGCTTGCAGGTCCTTCCCTAAGTGATCTCCAATCAACTTATGAATGTCTATAGTGGCTCTACTAGTCGCCATTGGGGCAATTCTTCTAAGGGCCGCTAAATCTACTCGCCTGCTCAATGCATCGGCCACTTGATTGGTCTTTTCAGCGGTGTGCTCAAAATAAAAGTCAAACTCCACTAAAAATTCCTGCCATCTAGCTTGTTTTGTCGTAAGCCTTGGTTGGGTGAGAAAATGGCTAACGGCCGCATTGTCTGTCTTCACGACAAAGTGTGAACCCAACAAGTAATGTCGCCAAGCCCTCAAGCAGTGAACCACCACCAGGAGTTCTTTTTCTTGGGTCGTATATTTCCTTTCATCTTCACTTAGCTTCCTACTTTCAAATGCTACCGGTTGATGTTGTTGCAAAAGCACTCCTCTAATAGCAAAATCAGATGCATCTATCTGAACTTTGAAAGGCTTTTCAATATCAGGGAGAGCTAAGATGGGATCCTTCATAATAGCATCTTTCAATCCCTCGAAAGGCTATTGGCACTCACTCATCCAACACCATTTCTGCTTCTTCTTCAATAGCTCCGTGAGGGTCGTGGTCTTGCGAAAGTACCCTTCCACAAACCTTCTATAATAGTTGGCTAGTCCCAAAAATGAACGGAGCTCACTAATGTTCTTCAGTGTTGTCCACTCTTTGATGGCCTTAACCTTTTCCATGTCCATTCGAATGTGGCCATGTTCGACAATGTGACCGAGAAAATGGATTTGGGTCTGAGCAAATGCACACTTCTCTCTTTTTACGTATAACTGGTGGTCCTGTAATCTTTGAAGTACCTGGCGCATGTGTTCTTGATGTTCTTCCAAGGTAGAGCTATATACACTATATCGTCTAAACAGATGACTACAAATTTGTCTAGGTAGTCATGGAATACCTGATTCATCAATGTACAAAATGTGGCAGGAGCATTGGTCAGTCCAAAAGGCATAACAAGAAATTCAAATGCACCATACCGTGTCACACAAGTGGTCTTTGGCTCATCTCCCTCAATGATTCTGACCTGATGGTAGCCAGATCTCGGGTCTAATTTGGAGAAGTACTTGGCCCAGCTCAATTGATCAAACAAGTCTGCTATAAGGGGGATGGGATATTTGTTTCTTATAGTGACTTTGTTTAGGGCCCTATAGTCAACACATAATCGTAAACTTCCATCATGCTTCTTTTGAAATAGCACCGGTGCTCTAAAAGAAGCCTTTGATGGTCTGATGAACCCGACTTGTAGCAGCTCATCTAACTATTTTCTTAGTTCAACCAACTCTGGCGGGGCCATGTGGTAAAGAGCTCTAGCAGGGGGTTTCGCTCCTGGGAAGAGCTCAATTTCCTGGTCCACTGCTCGTCGAGGGGGTAGAACCTTAGGCAACATCTCTGGCATCACCTCTTCGAATTCTTCCAACATTTTTCCCACACCATCAGGTATTGGTTCTACTTTCGACCCTTCTTTGTAGATCGGCACAGCCACAAAGGAGGGTTCCCCTCTCTTTACCCTTTTCTTGAACTACAAAGCTGAAATCATTTTCTTCCCACTCTTTGGTAAGATGTTGGCTGGCACCACACATGGGTTTTCCCTTAAGAACAATAAGCAGCTCGCGACGGGGATAAGGATGACCTGAGCTAACATCATGAAGTCCAATCCGAGAACAACATCAAAGTCATCCATGGGGGAAACTGTAAAGTCTACCTTTCCTTCCCATGCCCCAATCGGGTTGTCACACTCTTGGAGCTTCTACTGATCATAAAGGCTGGCGAGTTGACTGCCTTCATTCATCCACAGTCTTTACTAATCTGAATACCACACCTTTTTACTTTTTTTGGTGTGATGAAAGTGTCGGTTGCACCCGTATCCACCATAGCCTTAGTGGCTTTCTCATTGATTGTCATGTTCACATACATCAAGCCTCTACTCTGCTCTTTTTTATAGTGTTCAATTGGGTGCGGAAGGCATTAAGGAACCTTATTGAACCCATCCTGGCTGGCTCCTTTTCAGCTTCTTCAACGCTGTCTGGCACTTTTACGGACTCTTGAGATGAGGTCCTTAAGGCATTAAGGGCTCTCTTGTGCGGGCATTCAACCACCTGATGCAGCCCCTTGTAAAGAAAACAAGTTAGCAGTTGCCTAGGCTTGAAAATCCCTGTGTTGCTTGTCTTGAGTTGGGTGCTATCTCGACCAAAAAACCTCTTATCTGATCTGCACTGAAGGGCCAGTCCAACCTAGTCATCTTTCCCCCACTCCCAAAGTTGAAGCTACTGCCAGCTGATGGAGGATTTTTCCATTTTGAAGAGCCATCATTGTAATCATGGAGACGTTTAGCTCCAGCCATGGCCGTGGCCACATCTTGCACTTTCTACCTTTGTAGTTCTGTCCTCACCCAAGGCTTGAGGCCCTCAAGAAAATAGAACATCTTATCCTTTTCGGACATGTCCCAAATATCCAACATCAAGGTAGAAAAGCTCCTTACAAACTCTCGCACCGTTCTTGTTGCACCAATTCTCAAAGTCTCCTTCGAGCCATATACTCCACATTCTCAAGGAAAAACTGGTTTTTCAATTCTCACTTCAGATCTGTCCAAGTCTTAATCGGGCACTCGTCATTGACAAACTTGGAACGCCACCATAGCTTGGCATCCCCTACGAGGTACATCGACGCCATTGCTACCTTGTCTTCCTCTGAATCCGTGTGTACAACTCGAAACACTGCTCCATGTCAAACAAGAAATTTTCAAGTTCCTTAGCATCCCTTGCCCCCTCATAGCATCGAGGCTCTGGCACCTTGGGCCTTTTTCCCCTTTCCATCGAGCTCGAACTTGATCTGGCCACAGCCATTTCTAGGATGCTCACCTGTGCTCTGAGCTCCTCAAACTCCTTTTGGAGAATGTTCAAGGCATCTCTAGCCTTTTCGCTCATGTTGTGGAGAGTATCAGACAACTCCAGCTGGGTTGTCTCGATTTCTCTCACTCGATCTTTAGTCGCCATATGAGTTTTCATTGCGGCCACTGCGGCCTCAAGTTCTTCAATTCTCTGTTGATGATTGGGTCCACCACTTGTGGCCATCTCATCCATTTTTCTAGCACTTCTCAACCGTGCTCTGATACCACGTGTCATGGATTAAGCTTTCTCTCAGCAAGCAATAGACTGTGCGGCACTTGAATGGGTGCTCCCAACCAAGTCAGCCTTCAATAGATCGATATCTGAACAAATAACCATAAGCCATGGTTAGTCCCAAGCATTCACAATAAGACACAATATATCGAGATCGATCTCAAGCACACACACAAGAAGGCATATTCGCATTGAGAAAAAGAAAAACACATCAAGGCAACAATCGGGACATTCAATTGGGGTGAGTTTTATTATAGTCAAGAATCATACATCGGGACCTCCCACCATCACCAGGGCCAAGGGGGCAGCCCTTGATGGGTGGCCTAGGCTCGCATAGCAACTGGGGAGATAGCCTAACACTACGCTGCCAGCTCACCCCCCTAAAGAGCCTTAGAGATTTTAGAGCTATGCTACTAGTAACCATTACAATGTTTGAAATGGGGACACTTTTCCTAGCACAAGGGATCTACCCGGCCATGGCCCTATACATGGGTGGCTTATGGCAACCTAAGTCCTGATCATGGCCCTATATAAGGTTGGCTCATGACACCCGGCTTGCGCATTATGCCTCTCCGGTTGGCTCAGTGCCCGCATACTCGTTTCGTGGGTTGACTTAGGCATACGGAGTTCATTCCCAACCTAAGATCGGACTGGATCGAGGGTTGCGGTAACAGGATCGACAGCACGCAGGAGGGACCAGGCCGATCCCTGACTTATGCATTCTGCCTCTCTGACCGGCTGAGCAACCGCACGCTCATTTCATGGGTTCGCTTAGGCATACGGAGTTCATTCCATGTCTAAGCATACGGAGTTCATTCCCAGTCTAAGATCGGACCGAACTGAGGGTTGTGGCAGCATGACTAGCACCAAGATCGACAGCACATAGGGGGGATCGGGCCGATCCCCGACTTGCGCATTCTACCTCTCCGGTTGGCTAAGCGCCCGCACGCTCGTTTCACGGGTTGGCTTAGGCATACAGAGTTCATTCCATGTCTGAGCCCCAGTCGGATTGAGGGTTGTGGTAGCAGGACCGATAGCGGGATCAACAGCATGCAGAGGGGGATCAGGCTGATCCTCAACTTACGCATTATGCCTCTTCGGCCAGCCTCTTCGGTTGGCTGAGTGCCCACACGCTCGTTTCATGGGTTGACTTAGGCATACGGAGTTCATCCCCAGTCTAAGCATATGGAGTTCATTCCCAGTCTAAGATCGAACTAGATCGAGGGTTGCGACAGCAGGATCGATAGCACGCAGGGGGGATCAGGCTGATCCTCGGCTTACGTATTCTGCCTCTTCGGTCGACTGAGCGCCCGCACGCCCGTTTCGTGGGTTAGCTTAGGCATAGGGAGTTCATTCTGTGTCTAAGCCCCAGTCGGATTGAGGGTCGTGGCAGCGGGATCGACAGCACACAGAGGGGGACCGGGCCAATCCTTGACTTACGCATTATACCTCTTCGGCCGGCTCAGCGCCCGCACGCTCGTTTCATGGGTTGACTTATGCATACGGAGTTCATTCCCAATCTAAGATTGGATTGGACCGAGGGTTATAGCAACAAGATCGACAGCATGTAGGGGGACCTGGTTGATCCCCGACTTGCGCATTCTGTCTCTTCGATTGGCTGAGCAGCCGCACGCTCATTTCGTTGGTTGGCCTAGGCAGACGGAGTTCATTCCATGTCTAAGCATACGGAGTTCATTCATAGTCTAGGATTTTGAGCCACGGTGCACATGCTGGGCTCGGGCTTGTGCTGGTGCCACATTCTTTTCGCCTGTGGCACCATCGCCAGAGCATCGTCGGAGAGCTTAACCGGCGGTAATGGGGGTTCCGGTGATTGGGGGCGGGGGGTGTGCGCACATGATGTGCGATGGGTGCTGGTACTTGGCCCTTATATTGGCCCCCTATCCCTCATCAAACCTCGAGAACTCACACCCCCTTAAAGAGCATTTGAGATTTTATAGGTTTGCTGTCAGTAGCCATTAAAGTGTCTGAAATGGGGACACTTTTTTCAAACAGTCACAAAATCTTCTCCACTTCGAGTTTTAAGTTGAATTTTTTTGTGCATGCCAAAAAAAATACAAGGATCACCTCTACCAAATTTGGGGACAAAACTTTTTCTAAAAAAATTTTAAAAAATCCCAAACCGTAAAAAGTTTCAAAAATCATGAAAAATAGAAAATGGATTGTCTTGCCATGAAACTTCACATGAAGGCTTAGGGGACCATTGTATGAATTTAAAAGCCATAAAAATGGCATTGGCATGGCAGAAATATGAAGATGTGCTTGAACCCACCTACCACCCGTTCGATCCTCGGCTTGCGCATCCTATCTCTCTGGTCGGCTGAGCGCCTGCATGCTAATTTCGTTGGTTGACTTAGGCATACAAAGTTCATCCCCAGTCTAAGCATACGAAGTTCATTCCCAATCTAAGATCGGACCGAACCAAGGGTTGCGGCAGCAAGATCGACAACACGTAGAGGGGGATCAAATCGATCCTCGGCTTGTGCATTATGCCTCTCCAGCCGGTTCAGTGCCCGCACGCTCGTTTCGTGGGTTGACTTAGGCATACGGAGTTCATTCCTAGTCTAAGATCAGACCGGACCGAGGGTTGTGGCAGCAGGATCGACAGCATGCAGGGGGGATCAGGTCATTCCCCGGCTTACGCATTCTGCCTCTCCAACCGACTGAGCGCCCGTACGCTCGTTTCGTGGGTTGGCTTAGGCGTACGGAGTTCATTCCCAGTCTAAGATCGAATTGGACCGAGGGTTGCGATAGTAAGACCAGCAGTAGGATCGGCAGCATGTAGGGGGGACCGGGTCAATTCCCGGCTTGCCATTCTGCCTCTCCGGTCGGTTGAGTGCCCGCACGCTTGTTTCGTGGGTTGGCTTAGGCATACGGAGTTCATTCCATGTCTAAGCCATATTCGGACTGAGGGTTATGGCAACAGGACTGGTAGCGGGATCGACAGCACGCAGAAAGGGATCGGGTTGATCCCTGGCTTGCACATTATGCCTTTTCGACCAGCCTTTCCGACCGACTGAGCACCCGCATGCTCATTTCATGGGTTGACTTAGGCATACGGAGTTCATCCCCAATCTAAGCATACAGAGTTTATTCCAAGTCTAAGATCAGATCAGACCAAGGGTTGCAACAGTAGTATCGACAGCATGCATGGGGGACCGGGCCGATCCTCGGCTTGTGCATTCTGCCTCTCCGGCTGGCTGAGCGCCTGCATGCCCGTTTCGTGGGTTGGCTTAGGCATAGGGAGTTCATTCCATGTCTAAACCCAAGCCGGACCGAGGGTTGTGGCAGTGGGACCGGTAGCACGTAGAGGGGGACTAGGTCGATCCCTGGCTTGCGCATTATGCCTCTCCGGCAAGCTCAGCGCCTAAATGCTTGTTTCATGGGTTGACTTAGGCATACGAAGTTCATTCCCAGTCTAAGATTGGACCAAACCGAGGGTTACGGTAGCAAGATCGATAGCACGCAGAGGGGACCGGGTCAGTCCCCAGCTTGCGCATTCTGCCTCTTCGGTCGGTTGAGCGCCCGCAAGCTCATTTTGTGGGTTGGCTTAGGCATACGGAGTTCATTCCATGTCCAAGCCCCAGCCGGACCGAGGGTTGTGGCAGTAGGACTGGAAGCAGGATCGACAGCAAGTAGAAGGGGATCAAGTTGATCCCAGGGTTGCACATTATGCCTCTCCGACCGACTGAGCACCCGCATGCTTATTTCGTGGGTTGACTTAGGCATACAGAGTTCATCCCCAGTCTAAGCATACGGAGTTTATTCCCAGTCTAAGATTAGACTGGACCGAGGGTTGTAACAGCAGTATCGATAGCATGCAGGGGGGACCGGCCCGATCCCCAGCTTACGAATTCTGCCTCTCCGGTTGGATGAGCGCCCGCACGCCCGTTTCGTGGGTTGGCTTAGGCATAGGGAATTCATTCCATGTCTAAGCCCTAGCCGGACCGAGGGTTGTGGCAGTGGGACCGACAGCACACAGAAGGGGACTGGGCCGATCCCTGGCTTGCGCATTATGCCTCTCCGACAGGCTCAGCGCCTGAATGCTTGTTTCGTGGGTTGACTTAGGCATACGAAGTTCATTCCCAGTCTAAGATCGAACCAAACCGAGGGTTGCGATAGCAAGATCGATAGCACACAAGGGGGACCGGGTCAGTCCCCAGATTACACATTCTGCCTCTTCGGTCGACTGAGCGTCCGCACGCTCGTTTTGTGGGTTGGCTTAGGCATACAGAGTTCATTCCATGTCTAAGCATACGGAGTTCATTCCCAATCTAAGATCGGATCGAACTAAGGGTTACGACAGTAGGACCAACAGCAGGATCGACAACACGTAGGGGGACCAGGTCGATCCCCAGCTTGCGCATTCTGCCTCTCTGACTGGTTGAGTGCCCGCACGCTCGTGTCATGGGTTGACTTAGGCATATGGAGTTCATCCCCAGTCTAAGATCAGACCAGACAGAGGGTTGCGACAGTAGGATCGACAGCACGTAGGGGGGACCTAGCCGGTCCCCAGCTTGCGCATTCTACCTTTCCGGCTGACTTAGCTTTAGCACACTCATTTCGTGGGTTGGCTTAGGCATACGGATTTCATTCCATGTCTAAGACCCAGTCGGGCCGAGGGTTGTGGCAGCGGGACCGGCAGTACGCAGAGGGGGACCGGGTTGATCCCCGGCTTGTGCATTTTGCCTCTCCAACCTAATGAGCGACCGCACGCTCGTTTCGTGGGTTGGCTTAGGCATACGGAATTCATTCCATGTCTAAGCATACAGAGTTCATTCCCAGTTTAAGAGTTTGAGCCATGGCGCACATGTTGGGCTCGGGCATGTGCTGGTGCCACATTTTTTTCGCTCGGGGCACCATCGCCGGAGCATTGCCGGAGAGCCTAACCGGCGGCATTAGGGTTTCTGACGATTGGGGGGCCGGGGGGTGTGCGCACATGATGTGCGATGGGTGCTGCTAGTTGGCCCTTATATTAGCCCCCTATCCCTCATCAAACCTTGAGAACTCACACCCCCTTAAAGAGCATTTGAGACTTTTTAGGTTTGCTGCCAGTAGCCATTAAAGTGTCTAAATGGGGAGAGATTTTTCAAACGATCACAAAATCTTCTCCACTTTGAGTTTTTAGCTGAAAGTTTTTGTGCATGCCAACAAAAATAAAAGGATCACCTCTACCAAATTTGGGGACAAAACTCTTTCTAAAAAAATTTTAAAAACTCCCAAACCATATAAAGTTTTGAAAATCGTGAAAAATAGAAAACGGGTCGTCTTGCCACGAAACTTCACATGAAGCTGTAGGGGACTATTGTATGAATTTACAAGCCATAAAAATGGCATTGGCATGGCAAAAATATGAAGATGTGCTTGAACCCACCTACCACCCGTTCGATCCCCGGCTTGCGCATCCTGCCTCTCTGGTCGACTGGGCGTCTGCACGCTTGTTTCATGGGTTGACTTAGGCATACGAAGTTCATTCCTAGTCTAAGATCAGACTGGATCGGGGGTTGCAGCACTAGGATCGACAGCACACAGGGGGGATCGGGCCGATCCCCGACTTACGCATTCTGCCTCTTCGGTCGGTTGAGCGCCCGCACGCCCATTTCGTGGGTTGGCTTAGGCATAGGGAGTTCATTCCATCGCTAAGCCCCAGCCGGATAGAGGGTTGTGGCAGCGGGACCGACAGCAAGCAGAGGGGGATTGGGTCGATCCCTGACTTACGGATTATGGCTCTCCGGTCGTCTCAGAGCCCGTACGCTCATTTCGTGTGTTGACTTAGCCATACAAAGTTTATTCCCAGTCTAAGATCAGACCAGATCGAGGGTTACGGCAGTAGGATTGATAGCATGCAGGGGCAGACCGAGTCGATCCCCGGCTTGTGTATTCTGCCTCTCTGACCGGCTCAGTGCCCGTACACTCATTTCGTGGGTTGGCCTAGGCATACAGAGTTCATTCCATGTCTAAGCATATGGAGTTCATTCCCAGTCTAAGATCAGACTGGACCGAAGGTTGCGGCAGCAGGACCAGCAGTAGGATCGGTAGCACGCAGGGGGGATCGAGCCAATCCCTGGCTTGTGCATTCTGGCTCTCCGACCAACTGAGTGCCCCCACGCTTGTTTCATGGGTTGGCTTAGGCATACGGAGTTCATTCCATGTCTAAGCCCTAGTCGGACATAGGGTGGTAGCAGGATCGGCAGCGAGATCGGTAGCACACAGAGGGGGATCGGGCTGATCCCTGGCTTGCGCACTATCCTCTCCGACCGACCTCTCCGATCGGCTGAGCGCCCGCACGCTCGTTTCGTGGGTTGACTTAGGCATACGAAGTTCATCCCCAATCTAAGCATACAGAGTTCATTCCCAATCTAAGATTGGACCAGTCCGAGGGTTGCGATAGCAGGATCGGTAGCACGCAGGGGGGATCGAGCTGATCCTCGACTTGCGTATTCTACCTCTCCGGTTGGCTGAGCGCCCGCACGCCCGTTTCGTGGGTTTGCTTAGGCGTAGAGAGTTCATTCCATGTCTAAGCCCCAGTCGGATTGAGGGTTGTGGTAGCGGGACCGACAGCACACAGAGGGGGACCGAGCTGATCCCTGGCTTGCGCATTATGCCTATCCGATCGACTCAGCGCCCGAACGTTCGTTTCGTAGGTTGACTTAGGCATACGGAGTTCATTCCCAGTCTAAGATTGGACCGGACCGAGGGTTAAGGCAGTTGGATCGACAGCATATAGGAGGGACCGAGCCGATCCCTGACTTACGTATTCTACCTCTTCGGTCGACTGAGCACCCACACACTCGTTTCGTGGGTTGGTTTAGGCATACGGAGTTCATTCCATGTCTAAGCATACGGAGTTCATTCCCAATCTAAGATCGGACCGGACCAAGGGTTGCAGTAGAAGAACCAGCAGTAGGATCGGTAGCAAGCAGGGGGGACCGGGTCAGTCCTCGGCTTACGAATTTTGCCTCTCCAACCAGCTAAGCGCCCGTACGCTCATTTTGTGGCTTGGCTTAGGCATATTGAGTTCATTCCATGTCTAAGCATACGGAGTTCATTCCATGTCTAAGATCGGACCGGACAGAAGGTTGCAGCAGCAGGACCAGTAGCAGGATCGGCAGCAGCAGGACTAGCAGCAGGATCGGCAGCACGTAGGAGGGATCGAGCTGATCCCCGGCTTACGCATTTTGCCTCTCCGACCGACCTCTCCAACTGGCTGAGCGTCCGAACACTCGTTTCATGGGTTGACTTAGGCATACAGAGTTCAACCCCAGTCTAAGCATACAAAGTTCATTCTCAGTCTAAGATCGAACTAGATCGAAGGTTACGGCAGCAGGATCGGCAACATGCAGGGAGCATCGGGCTGATCCCTGGCTTACGCATTCTGCCTTTTCGGTCGATTGAGCGCTCGCACGCTCGTTTCATGGGTTAGCTTAGGCATAGGTAGTTCATTCCATGTCTAAGCCCCAGCCAGATCGAGGGTTGTGGCAGCGGGACCGACAACACTCAGAGGGGGATCGGGCTGATCCCCGGCTTGTGCATTCTGCCTTTCCAACCGACTGAGCCCCCGCACGCTCATTTCATGGGTTGGCTTAGGCATACGAAGTTCATTCCATGTCTAAGCATACAGAGTTCATTCCCAGTCTAAGAGTTTGAGCCACGGTGCACATGTTAGGCTCAGGCATGTGCTGGTGCCGTATTTTTTTCGCACGGGGCACCACCGTCGCAGCATCATCGGAGAGCCTAACTGACGGCATTAGGGGTTCCGGCGATGGGGGGGTCGGGGGGTGTGCGCACATGATGTGCGATGGGTGCTGGTACTTGGCCCTTATATTGGCCCCCTATCCCTCAGCAAACCTCGAGAACTCACACCCCCTTGAAGAGCATTTTAGATTTTATAGGTTTCCTGCTAGTAGCCATTAAAGTGTCTGAAATGGGGACACTTTTTTCAAACGATCACAAAATCTTCTCCACTTCGAGTTTTAAGCTGAACTTTTTTGTGCATTCCAAAAAAAATACAAGGATCTCCTCTACCAGATTTGGGGTCAAAACTCTTTCTAAAAAAATTTTAAAAAATCCCAAACCGCAAAAAGTTTCAAAAATCTTGAAAAATAAAAAATGGGTCGTCTTGCCACGAAACTTCACATGAAGGCGTAGGGGACCATTGTATGAATTCACAAGCCATAAAAATGGCATTGGCATGGCAGAAATATGAAGATGTGCTTGCACCCACCTACCACCGGTTCGATCCCTGGCTTGCGTATCCTGCCTCTCTAGTCAGTTGAGCATCCGCACGCTCGTTTCATGGGCTGACTTAGGCATACGGAGTTCATCCCCAGTCTAAGCATATGGAGTTCATTCCTAGTCTAAGATCAAACCAGATCGAGGGTTGCGGCAGCAGGATCGACTACACGCAGGGGTTACCGGGCCGATCCATGGCTTGCGCATTTTGCCTCTTCGGCCGGCTGAGCGCCCGCATGCCCGTTTCGTGGGTTGGCTTAGGCATAAGGAGTTCATGCCATGTCTAAGCCCCAGCCGACCGAGAGTTATGGCAGCAAGATGGGCAGCACGCAGAGGGGGAACGGGCCGATCCCTGGCTTGCGCATTATGCCTCTCCGACCGGCTCAGTGCCCGCAAGCTCATTTCGTGGGTTGACTTAGGCATACAGAGTTCATTCCCAGTCTAAGATTGGATCAGATCGAGGGTTACGACAGTAGGATCGACAGCACGCAGGGAGATCGGGTCTGACCCCGGCTTGGGCATTCTACCTCTCCTACCGGTTGAGTGCCTGCACACTCGTTTCGTGGGTTGGCTTAGGCATACGGAGTTCATTCCCAGTCTAAGATCAGACCAGACCAAGGGTTACGATAGCAAGACCAGCAGCAGGATAGACAGCACGTAGGGGGGATCGGGTTGAACCTCGACTTGCGTATTCTACCTCTCCGACCGACTGAGCGCCCGCACGCTCGTTTCGTGGGTTGGCTTAGGCATACGGAGTTCATTCCATGTCTAAACCCCAACCGAACTGAGGGTTGTGGCGGCAGGACCTGCAGCGAGATCAATAGCACATAGAAGGGGATCGAGCTGATCCTCGGCTTACGCATTATGCCTCTCCGACCGACCTCTTTGGCTGGTTAAGCGCCCGCATGCTCGTTTCGTGGGTTGACTTAGGCATATGGTGTTCATCCACAGTCTAAGCATACATAGTTCATTCCCAATCTAAGATCGGACCAAACTGAGGGTTATGGTAACAGGATCGATAGCACGTAGGGGGGATCGGGCTGATCCTCGACTTACGCATTCTGCCTCTTCGGCTGACTGAGCACCCGCATGCCCGTTTCATGGGTTGGTTTAGGCATAGGGAGTTCATTCCATGTCTAAGCCCCAGTTGGACTGAGGGTTGTGGCAGCGGGACTGACAGCACGCATAAGGGGACCAGGTCAATCCTCGGCTTGCGTATTATGCCTATCCGATCAGCTCAGCACCCGAACACTTGTTTCGTGGGTTGACTTAGGCATATGGAGTTCATTCCCAGTCTAAGATCGAACCAGACTAAAGGTTGTGGCAGCAAGATTGACAGCACGTAAGGGGCACCAAGCCAGCCCCCGACTTGCGTATTCTGTCTCTCCGATCGACTGAGCACCCGCACGCTCGTTTCGTTGGTTGGCTTAGGCATACGAAGTTCATTCCATGTCTAAGCATACGAAGTTCATTCCTAGTCTAAGATCCCACCGGATCGAGGGTTGCGGCAGCAGGATCGGTAGCATGCAGGAGGGACCAGGTTGACCCTCGGCTTGCGCATTCTGCCTCTCCTGTCGACTGAGCGCCTGCACGTTCGTTTCGTGGGTTGACTTAGGTATACGGAGTTCATCCCTAGTCTAAGCATACGGAGTTCATTCCCAATCTAAGATCGAACTAGACCAAGGGTTGCAGCAGCAAGATCAGCAGTAGCAGGATCGACAGCATGCAAGGGGGACCGAGCCGATCCCTAGCTTGTGCATTCTGCCTCTCCGACCGGCTGAGTGCCCGTATGCCCATTTTGTGGGTTGGCTTAGGCATAGGGAGTCCATTCCATGTCTAAGCCCCAGTCAGCTCAAGGGTTATGGTGGTGGGACTGGCAGCACATAGAGGGGGACCAGGCCGATCCCCGGCTTGCGCATTCTGCCTCTCCGGTCGGCTGAGCACCCGCACGCTCATTTTGTGGGTTGGCTTAGGCATACGGAGTTCATTCCCAGTCTAAGAGTTTGAGGCACGGTGCACATGCTAGGCTCAGGCATGTGCTGGTGCCATATTTGTTTCGCATGGGGCACCATTGTCGGAGCATCGTCGGAGAGCCTAACCGACGGCATTGGGGGTTCCGACGATTGGGGGGCCGGAGGGTGTGCGCACATGATGTCCGATGGGTGCTGGTACTTGGCCCTTAATTGGCCCCGTATCCCTCATCAAACCTCGAGAACTCACACCCTCTTAAAGAGCATTTGAGACTTTATAGGATTGCTGCCAGTAGCCATTAAAGTGTCTGAAATGGGGACACTTTTTTCAAACGGTCACAAAATCTTCTCCACTTTGAGTTTTTAGCTGAATTTTTTTGTGCATGCCAAAAAAAATACAAGGATCACCGCTACCAAATTTGGGGACAAAACTCTTTCTAAAAAAAGTTTAAAAAATCCCGAACCGTAAAAAGTTTCAAAAATCATGAAAAATAAAAAATGGGTCGTCTTGCCACGAAACTTCACATGAAGGTGTAGGGAACCATTGTATGAATTTACAAGCCATAAAAATGGCATTGGCATGGCAGAAATATGAAGATGTGCTTGAACCCACCTACCACATGTTCGATCCCCGGCTTGTGCAACCTGCCTCTCTGGTCGGTTGAGCGTCTGCATGCTTGTTTCATGGGTTGACTTAGGCATACGAAGTTCATCCCCAGTCTAAGCATACAGAGTTCATTCCCAGTCTAAGATCGAACCAGACCGAGGGTTGCGGTAGTAGGATTGGTAGCATGCAGGGGGGATCGAGCAGATCCCCGGCTTTCGCATTCTACCTTTCTGGTCGGCTGAGTGCCTGCACACCCGTTTCGTGGGTTGGCTTAGGCATAGGGAGTTCATTCCATGTCTAAGCCCTAGCCAAACTGAAGGTTGTGGCAGTAGGACCGACAGTGAGATCAATAGCACCTAGAAGGGGATCGGGCTGATTCCCAACTTGCGCATTATGCCTCTCCAATCGACCTCTTCGGTCGGCTGAGCACCCACACGCTCATTTCATGGGTTGACTTAGGCATACGAAGTTCATCCCCAGTCTAAGCATACGGAGTTCATTCCCAGTCTAAGATCAGATCGAACCTAGGGTTGAGACAACAGGATCGACAGCGCGCAGGGGGGATCGGGCCGATCCCCAACTTGCGCATTCTGCCTCTTCAACCGGCTGAGGGCCCGCACGCCCGTTTTGTGGGTTGGCTTAGGCATAGGGAGTTCATTCCATGTCTAAGCCCCAGTCGAATCGAGGGTTGTGGCAGTGGGACCGACTGCACGTAGAGGGGGAATAGGTCGATCCCCGGCTTACGCATTATGCCTCTTTGGCCTACTCACCACCCGAACGCTCATTTCGTGGGTTGACTTAGGCATACGGAGTTTATTCCCAGTCTAAGATCGGACCGGACCGAGGGTTGCGGCAGTAAGATCGACAGTACGCAGGGCAGACCGGGCCGATCCTCGACTTATGCATTCTGCCTTTTTGGTCGACTGAGCACCCACATGCTCGTTTTATGGGTTGGCTTAGGCATACGGACTTCATTCCATGTCTAAGCATACGGAGTTCATTCCCAATCTAAGATCATACCGGACCGAGGGTTACGATAGTAGGACTAGCAGCAAGATCGGCAGCATGCAGGGGGGACAAGGCTGATCCCCGACTTGCACATTCTGTCTCTTCGATCAGCCTCTCTAGCCGGCTGAGCGCCCGCACGCTCATTTCGGGGGTTGACTTAGGCATACAGAGTTTATCCCCAGTCTAAGCATACAGAGTTCATTCCCAATCTAAGATCGGACCGGAACGAGGGTTACGGCAACAGGATCGACAACACGCAGGGGGACCGGGCTGATCCCCGGCTCACGCATTCTACCTCTCCGATCAACTGAGCTCCCGCACACCCGTTTCGTGGGTTGGCTTAGGCATAGGGAGTTCATTCCATGTCTAATCCCCAGTCGGATCGAGGGTTGTGGCAGCTGGACTGGCAGCATGCATAGGGGGATTGGATCGATCCCGACTTGCGTATTATGCCTCTAAAGCCAGCTCAGCGCCCCGCACGCTCGTTTCTTGGGTTGACTTAGGCATAAGGAGTTCATTCCCAATCTAAGATCAAAATGGACTGAGGGTCACGGCAGTAGGATCGACAGGATGCAGGGGGGACTGGGCCGGTGCCCAGCTTACGCATTCTGCCTCTCCGGCCAGCTGAACGCCTGCACACTCCTTTTGTGGGTTGGCTTAGGCATACAGAGTTTATTCCATGTCTAAGCATACGGAGTTCATTCCCAGTCTAAGTTCAAATCGGACAGAGGGTTGCGGTGGTAGGACTAGTAGCAGGATCGACAGGACGTAGGGGGGACCGGGCCAATCCCCGGCTTACATATTCTGCCTCTCCGATCGACTGAACGCCCGCACGCCCATTTCGTGGGTTGGCTTAGGCATAGGGAGTTCATTCCATGTCTAAGCCCTAGCCGAACCGAGGGTTGTGGCAGTGGGATCGACAGCACGCAGAGGGGGACCGGTCCGATCCCTGGCTTGCGCATTCTGCCTCTCCGACTGACTGAGCGCCCGCATGCTTGTTTCATGGGTTAGCTTAGGCATACGGAGTTCATTCCATGTCTAAGCAGACAGAGTTCATTCCCAGTCTAAGACTTTGAGCCACGGTGCACATGCTGGGCTTGGGCATGTGCTTGTGCCAGATGTTTTTTGCCCGGGGCACCATCGTCGGAGCATCACCGGAGAGCCTAACCGACGGTATTGGAGGTTCCGACGATTGGGGGGCTGGGGGTGTGCGCACATGATGTGCGATGGGTGCTGGTACTTGGCCCTTATATTGGCCCCCTATCCCTCACCAAACCTTGAGAACTCACACCCCCTTAAAGAGCATTTGAGATTTTATAAGTTTGTTGCCAGTAGCAATTAAAGTGTCTGAAATGGGGACACTTTTTTCAAACGGTCACAAAATCCTCTCCACTTCAATTTTTTTTTTGAATTGTTTTGTGCATGCCAACAAAAATACAAGGATCACCTCTACCAAATTTGGGGACAAAACTCTTTCTAAAAAAATTTTAAAAAATCTCGAACCACAAAAAGTTTCCAATATCGTGAAAAATAAAAAACAGGTCGTCTTGCCATGAAACTTCACATGAAGGCATAGGGGACCATCATATGAATTTACAAGCCATAAAAATGGCATTGGCATGGCAGAAATATGAAGATGTACTTGAACCCACCTACCACCCGTTCGATCCCTAGCTTGCGCATCCTGCCTTTCTGGTCGGCTGAGCGTTCGCATGCTCGTTTCGTGGGTTGACTTAGGCATACGGAGTTCAACCCCAGTCTAAGCATACGGAGTTCATTCCTAGTCTAAGATCAAATCGGATCGAGGATTACGGCAGTAGGATCGACAGCACGTAGGGGGATCGGGCCGATCCCTAACTTACGCATTCTACCTCTCCGATCGGCTGAGCGCCTGCACGTCCATTTCGTGGGTTGGCTTAGGCATAAGGAGTTCATTCTATGTCTGCAAGCCAAAGGGCTTGATGTTTGTGGATCTGATGGTTGTGGGTCAAAAGGTTAGCGCACTGGTGGACACAGGTGCCTCACATCTTTTTATTTCAGGTGATGGAGCCCGGAAGCTCAGACTGAAGGTCCAGAAAGGGACCGGTACCATTAAGATGGTGAACTCCAAGGAAGTTCCAGCCATTGGAGTAGCACGAAGAGTGGAGTTACAGCTTGGAGACTGGAAAGGCAAGGAGACCATTGAGGTAATACCCCTTGACGACTATGAGTTTGTGATTGGGTTGGATTTCCTTATTTAGATTAACGCCCTCATTGTGCCTTTTGTCGATTATGTTTGCATCTTAGATGTATGATGCCAATGCCTTGTGCCATTGAAGAGAGGGTCTGGCATTGGGTCGCGGGTGGTGTCAACCATCCAATTTGCCAAGGCGGTAAGCAGACAAGAAGACACCTTCTTGGCAGTCTTAAAATATGATGAGCCAAGGGAGAAGAAGACCGAGTCACCCTTGGAGGTGCTAAAGGTGCTGAAGACCTTTAGTGATGTGATGCCCGCAAAGCTACCTAGCAAGCTACCACCTAAGAGAGAGGTGGACCACAAGATCGAGCTGGTGTCTGAGGCTAAGCCACCAGCTAGAGCCCCTTACCGAATGTCTCCACCAAAGTTGGAGGAGTTGAGGAAGCAGCTCAAAGAGTTAGTTGATGCTGGCTTCATCAGGCCATCGAAGGCACCCTATGGTGCACCGATTCTATTCTAGCGTAAGCATGATGGGTCGTTGCAGCTGTGCATAGACTACCAGGCTTTGAACAAGCTGACCATCAAGAACAAGTACCCTATCCCACTCATTACGGACTTGTTCGATCAACTTGGGAGCGCAAGGTGGTTCACCAAGCTGGATTTAAGGTCGGGCTACTATAAAGTCAGGATCGCAGAGGGAGATGAGCCAAAGATAGCATGTGTCACTCGGTATGGTTCGTATGAGTTCTTGGTGATGCCTTTAGGACTCACGAATGCCCCAGCAACATTCTGCACCCTTATGAACAAGGTACTTCAGTCATTCCTTGATCGATTTATTATGGTTTATTTGGATGACATTGTGATCTACAGCCAGACTTTGGGAGAGCATGTAGACCACTTGAGACAGGTGTTCGAGGTGTTACGGGTGCACAAGCTGTTTGTCAAGAGGGAGAAGTGCTCATTCACCCAGTAGGAGATCGTATTCCTTGGCCACATAGTGGGAGGTGGCAGGATACGCATGGATGAAGGCAAGATACATGCCATCCTGGAGTGGCAACTGCCAACCAAGGTCACTGAGTTGAGATCATTCCTTGGGCTGGTTAACTACTATAGGTGCTTCATCAAAGGTCACTCAGCAATAGCCACGCCATTGACTGACTTGCTCAATAAAAGGAGAGCATGGGAGTGAAGCGCAGGGTGCCAGGAAGCCTTTGATAGGTTGAAGCAGGTTGTGACCGAGGAGCCAATCTTGGCCTTGCCAGACCATGCCAAGCCGTATGAGGTGCATATGGATGCATCAGACTTTGCCATAAGGGGCGTGTTGATGCAAGAGGGACGTCCAATCACGTTCGAGAGCAGGAAGCTGAACGAGACTGAATGCAAGTACATGATCAAGAGAAGGAGATGACTGTAGTGGTGCACTGCTTGCGCACTTGGTGCCATTACCTGTTGGGGTCAAGGTTCATGGTGAGGAATGACAATGTGGCTACCAGCTACTTCCAGATGTAGAAGAAGTTATCCCTCAAGCTGGCGAGATGGTAAGATTTTTTTGTAGAATTTGACTTTTAGATGGAGTACAAACCGGGGCGGGTGAACCTAGTGGCAGACGCCCTGAGTAGGAAGGCTAATCTTGCTGCCATTAGCCAACCAAAGGGGTCACTAGTGCCATGCATCAATGAGGGACTTACGTATGATCTTACAGCCAAGGCTTTGATGGAGTATGCCCAGCAAGGTAAGACTAGGTGATTTTGGTTGCAGGATGGCTTGCTGTACACTAGGGGCAGTAGACTGTTTGTGTCACAGCACGGGAAGCTCCGCAAGGAAGTTTTGCAAGAATGTCATGATTCAAGGTGGGTTGGACACCCAGAAGTGAGTTGCACCTTGGCGCTGATCAAGGACTGGTACTACTGGCCGCACATGAGGGACGATGTGAAGGCCTCTGTAAAGACTTGTTGTGTGCCAACAGGACAAGGTGGAGCTCAAGAAACCAGGCGGTCTCTTGGAGCCACTGCAAGTGCCAGAGTGACCATGGGAGAGTGTTTCTCTGGACTTTATAGTTGGTCTACCCAAAGCAGAAGGGTTTGGAAGCATCATGGTAGTGGTGGACAGGTTTTCCAAGTATGGAATCTTCATTCCAACAACCAAGGAGTGCCCAGCCGAGGAGGCGGCTCAATTGTTCCTGAAGAACATGGTTAAGTACTGGGGAGTGCCGAGGACCATTGTTAGTGATCGGGACGGGCGGTTCACAGCAGGTTCTGGACTGAGTTGTTCAAGCTGTTGGGGTCAGACTTGAACTTTTCCACCAGCATGCATCCACAGACCGATGGGCAAACAGAATGAGTGAATGGACTATTGGAGGTCTACCTCAGGCACTATGTAAGTGCCATACAAAAGGACTGGCCAAAGCTGCTAGATATTGCATAATTTTCCTGCAACTTGCAAAGGAGCGAGGCAACGAACCAGAGCCCATTTGAGGTTATGACAGGGCAACAACTACTAACACCCGGTTCAATTACTGTAGGTTATACAAGGCTGAATCCAGTAGCATACAAGTTTGCCAAGGCATGGCAGGAGCAAACTAACTTGGCCAGAGTTTGCCTACACAAGGCGGCCAAGAGGTCGAAGAAGTGGGCAGACCAGAATAGGCAGGACATGCAGTTCCAGGTTGGAGACTTGGTGTTGGTGAAGCTGCATCCCATTGTGCGCCATAGGGGGCTGCACAAAGGCCTAGTCCAGAGGTATGAAGGACATTTTCGAGTAGTCAAGAGGGTAGGCAAGGTTGCCTACAAGCTGGATATGCCACCCAAGTCGAGGGTACACCGGATGTTCCATGTGAGCATAATCAAGCTATTCCATGAGGATGAGGGAGATCTAGGATGGGCAGAGTCAAAACGTGTGCCATTGGGAGCAAGGGCCTCAAATGAAAAGGAGGTCCACAGCATCATAGCTGACTGGGAGATTAGACGTAAGAACTATCATCCAAGACATGAGTACTTGGTGCGTTGGAAGGGACTTCCAGACAGTGAGGCAAGCTGGGAACCAACAGAGGGCTTATGGCAGTTCAAGGACCAAATCAGGTAGTACCATGCAGAAGACGCAATGAGGGCATTGAGCAATCAGGTGGGGGAGAATGGCACACCCTGGACGGGTGCGCCAGGCACATCAGACAGACCAGCAGGTGAGCCAGAGGTTGAGGCCCGTAGACCAGGCGTGCGTAAAGCCTAGCAAACGAGTTTAGAACGCCCGCCCAACTTGTAGGCCATCCCGTGAGACCAAGACCTGGCATACAAGCTACCCGTACCACATCCAGAAGGGCCCAAGGTGCTAGATATGCAAGGGAAGATTCTGGAAGCAGGTAGGATCAGCAGCAGCATCCTGGCAGATTTGGTTGACCCTAAAAATCAGGAGTTAGCATCCTGATTGATTGTAATCTATATAATCCCATGATTTTACCCTTTATTCTAGGGATTTGCCATTAAGTGTAAGCTGGAGCCTCAACTATAAATAGAGGGCTGCTCCACCCTTATTAGTACACCATCAAACACTTCTATTTCAGTGAATACAAGAGCATTTCCATAATTCTGCCTTCTTATTATGTTTCTCTTTAACTTGCATAATCAGCCCTTGCCATTGTTCTAGTGCCTGCACACTTGTGTTTTAGGTTGACTTAGGCATAAATGAGGAGATTCCAACCCTAAGGCTGCACGGATTCTGAGTCTAAGGTCAGAGCCTGTGACACAAGTACCAGCACCCATCACACATCATGTGCGCACACCCCTCCGACCCCCTCAATTGCCGAAACCAAAATGCTGCCAGTCAGGTTCTTCGACGATGCTCCGACGATGGTGCCCCGAGCGAAAAAAAAATTTGGCACCAGCACATGCCCGAGCCCAGCATGTGCTGCCGTAACCCTCGGTTCGGTCTGATCTTAGACTGGGAATGAACTTCGTATGCCTAAGTCAACCCATGAAACAAGCGTGCGGGTGCTCAACCATCCAAAGAGGCAGGATGCGTAAGTCGAGGATCGACCGGGTCCCCCTTTACGTGCTGTCGATCCTGCTACCCTCGGTCTGGTCCGATCTTAGACTAAGAATGAACTCCGTATGCTTAGACTGGGAATGAACTCCGTATAACTAAGTCACCCATGAAACGAGCGTGCGGGCGCTCAATCGGCCAGAGGGGTAGGATGCGTAAGCCAGGGATCAACCGAGTCTCTCTCTGCATGCTACCAAACCTACTGTCGCAACCTTTGGTCTTCTCCGATCTTAGACTGGGAATGAACTCTGTATGCCTAAGCCAACCGACGAAACGAGTGGGCGGGTGGGCACTACGTCGGCCAAAGAGGCGGGATGCGCAAGCCGTGGATCGATAGGGTGGTAGGTGGATTTAGGCACATCTTCACATTTCTGCCATGCCAATGCCATTTTTATGGCTTGTAAATTCATACAATGGTCCCTTAAGCCATCATGTGAAGTTTCATGGCAAGACGACTCGTTCTCTATTTTTCATGATTTTCAAAACTTTTTACAGTTCAGGATTTTTAAAATTTTTTTAGAAGGCGTTTTGGTGCCAAACTTGGTAGACGTGATCCTTGTATTTTTTTGGCATGCACAAAAAAATTCAGCTAAAAACTCGAAGAGTACAAGATTTTGTGACCATTTGAAAAAAGTGTCCCCATTTCAGACACTTTAATTGCTACTGGCAGCAAACCTATAAAATCTCAAATGCTCTTTAAGGGGGTGTGAGTTCTCGAGGTTTGATGAGGGATAGGGGGCCAATATAAGGGCCATGTACCAGCACCCATCGTACATCATCTGCGCATACCCCCCGGCCCCCTAATCGCCGGAACCCCATTACCGTCGGTCAGGTTCTCCGACGATGGTGCCCTAGGCAAAAAAAAATACGACACCAGCACATGCCCAAGCCCAGCATGTGCTGCCGCAACCCTTGGTCCGGTCAAATATTAGACTGGGAATGAACTCCGTATAACTAAGTCAACCCACGAAACGAGCGCGCGGGGGCTCAGTCGACCAGGTCTCCCTCTGCGTGCTCTCGATCTTGCTGCCATGACCTTCAGTCTGGTCCAATCTTAGACTGGGAATGAACTCCGTATGCCGAAGCCAACCGATGAAACGAGCGGGCGGGCGGGCACTACGCCGGCCAGAGAGGCGGGATGCACAAGCCGTGGATCGATAGGGTGGTAGGTGGGTTTAGGCACATCTTCATATTTCTACCGTGCCAATGCCATTTTTATGGCTTTTAAATTCATACAATGGTCCCTTAAGCCTTCATGTCAAGTTTCATGGCAAGATGACTCGTTTTCTATTCTTCACGATTTTTTAAACTTTTTAAGGTTTGGGATTTTTTAAAATTTTTTTACAAGGATTTTTGGCCCCAAACTTGGTAGACGAGATCCTTGTATTTTTGTTGGCATGCACAAAAATATTCAAGTAAAAACTTGAAGTGTACAAGATTTTGTGACCATTTGAAAAAAGTGTCCCCATTTCAGACACTTTAATAGCTACTGGCAGCAAACCTGCAAAATCTCAAATGCTCTTTAAGGGGGTGTGAGTTCTCAAGGTTTGATGAGGGATAGGGGGCCAATATAAGGGCCATGTACCAGCACCCATCGTACATCATATGCGCACACCCCCCGGCCCCCCCAATCGTCGGAACCCCAATGCCACCGGTCAGGTTCTCCAGCGATAGTGCCCCAGGCGAAAAATAATATGGCACCAACACATGCCCAAGCCCAGCATGTGCTACTGTAACCCTTCGTTCGGTCCAATCTTAGACTGGGATTGAACTTCGTACGCTTAGACTGGGAATGAACTCCGTATAACTAAGTCAACCCACGAAACGAGCGTACGGGGGCTCAGCCGGTCAGAGGGGCAGGATGCGCAAGCCAGGGATCGACCGGGTCTCCCTCTGTGTGCTGTCGATCTTGCTGCCGCAACCCTCAGTCCAGTCTGATCTTATACTAGGAATGAACTCCGTATGCCGAAGCCAACCGACGAAACGAGTGGGCGGGCAGGCACTACGCCGGCCAGAGAGGCGGGATGCACAAGCTGTGGATCGATATGGTGGTAGGTGGGTTTAGGCACATCCTCATATTTCTGCCATGCCAATGCCATTTTTATGGCTTGTAAATTCATACAATGGTCCCTTAAGCCTTCATGTGAAGTTTCATGGCAAGACGACTCGTTTTCTATCCTTCACGATTTTTTAAACTTTTTACGGTTTGGGATTTTTTAAAATTTTTTTACAAGGAGTTTTGGGCCCAAACTTGGTAGACGAGATCCTTGTATTTTTTTTGGCGTGCACAAAAATATTCAAGTAAAAACTCGAAGTGTACAAGATTTTGTGACCATTTGAAAAAGGTTTCCCCATTTCAGACACTTTAATAGCTACTGGCAGCAAACCTGCAAAATCTCAAATGCTCTTTAAGGGGGTGTGAGTTCTCAAGGTTTGATGAGGGATAGGGGGCCAATATAAGGGCCATGTACCAGCACCCATCGCACATCATATGCGCACACCCCCCGGCCCCCCCAATCGTCGGAACCCCAATGCCACCGGTCAGGTTCTCCAGCGATAGTGCCCCAGGCGAAAAATAATATGGCACCAACACATGCCCAAGCCCAGCATGTGCTACTGTAACCCTTCGTTTGGTCCAATCTTAGACTGGGAATGAACTTCGTACGCTTAGACTGGGAATGAACTCCGTATAACTAAGTCAACCCACGAAACGAGCGTACGGGGGCTCAGCCGGTCAGAGGGGCAGGATGCGCAAGCCAAGGATCGACCGGGTCTCCCTCTGTGTGCTATCGATCTTGCTGCCGCAACCCTCAGTCCAGTCTAATCTTATACTGGGAATGAACTCCGTATGCCGAAGCCAACCGACGAAACGAGTGGGCGGGCAGGCACTACGCCGGCCAGAGAGGCGCGATGCACAAGCTGTGGATCGATATGGTGGTAGGTGGGTTTAGGCACATCCTCATATTTCTGCCATGCCAATGCCATTTTTATGGCTTGTAAATTCATACAATGGTCCCTTAAGCCTTCATGTGAAGTTTCATGGCAAGACGACTCGTTTTCTATCCTTCACGATTTTTTAAACTTTTTACGGTTTGGGATTTTTTAAAATTTTTTTACAAGGAGTTTTGGGCCCAAACTTGGTAGACGAGATCCTTGTATTTTTTTTGGCGTGCACAAAAATATTCAAGTAAAAACTCGAAGTGTACAAGATTTTGTGACCATTTGAAAAAGGTTTCCCCATTTCAGACACTTTAATGGCTACTGGCAACAAACCTGTAAAATCTCAAATGCTCTTTAAGGGGGTGTGAGTTCTTGAGGTTTGATGAAGGATGGGGGCCAATATAAGGGCCAAGTACCGGCACCCATCGCACATCATGTGCGCACCCCCCCGGCCCCCCCGATTGCCGGAACCCCAATGCCACCGGTCAGGTTCTCCGGTGATGGTGCCCCGGGTGAAAAAAAATGCAGCACCAGCACATGCCCGAGTCCAGCATGTGCTGCCACAACCCACGGTCTGGTTTGATCTTTGACTGGGAATGAACTCCATAAGCTTAGACTGGGAATTAACTCTGTATTCCTAAGTCAACCCACAAAATGAGCATGCGGGCGCTTCACCGGCCAGAGGGGCAGGATGCGCAAGTCGGGGATTGGTCTGGTCCACCTTTGTGTGCTGTCGATCCTGCTACCCTCAGTTCAATTCGATCTTAGACTGGGAATGAACTCTATATGCTTAGACAGGGAATGAACTCCGTATAACTAAGTCAACCGACGAAATGAGCGTACAGGCGCTCAGCCGGCCAGAGGGGCAAGATGCGTAAGCTGAGGATCGGCCGAGTCTCCCTCTGCATGCTGCCGATCCTGCTACCACAACCCTTGATCTGCTTCAATCTTAGACTGGGAATGAACTCTGTATGCCTAAGCCAACCAACGAAACGAGCGGGCGGGCGGGCACTACGTCGACCAGAGAGGCGGGATGTGAAAGCTGTGGATCGATAGAGTGGTAGGTGGTTTAGGCACATCTTCATATTTCTACCATGCCAATGCCATTTTTATGGCTTGTAAATTCATACAATGGCCCCTTAAGCCTTCGTGTGAAGTTTCATGGCAAGACGACTCGTTTTCTATATTTCATGATTTTTGAAACATTTTACGGTTTGGGATTTTTAAAATTCTTTTAGAAGGAGTTTTGGCCCCAAACTTGGTAGACGTGATCCTTGTATTTTTGTTGGCATGCATAAAAAAATTCAGCTAAAAACTCAAAGTGTACAAGATTTTGTGACCATTTGAAAAAATTGTCCCCATTCCAGACACTTTAATAGCTACTGACAGCAAACCTGTAAAATCTCAAATGCTCTTTAAGGGGGTGTGAGTTCTGAAGGTTTGATGAGGGATAGGGGGCCAATTTAAGGGCCAAGTACCAGCACCCATCATACATCATGTGCGCACACCCCCCCGGCCCCCCCAATCGTCGGAACCCCAATGCTGCCGGTCAGGTTCTCCAGTGATGCTCGGGTGATGGTGCCTCGAGCGAAAAAAAATACGGCACTAGCACATGCCCGAGCCCAGCATGTGCTGCCGTAACCCTCGGTTCGGTCCGATCTTAGACTGGGAGTGAACTCCGTATGCTTAGACTGGGAATGAATTCCGTATGCCTAAGTCAACCCACGAAACGAGCGTGCGGGCGCTCAGCCGGCCAAAAGGACAGGATGTGCAAGCCAGAGATCGATCGGGTCCTCCTTTGCATGCTACCAATCCTGCTACCCTCGGTCCGGTCCAATCTTAGACTGGGAATGAACTCCATATGCTTACACTGGGAATGAACTCCATATAACTAAGTCAACCCACGAAATGAGCATACGGGCACTCAACCGGCCAGAGGGGCAGGATGCGTAAGCCGAGGATCAGCCGGTTCTCCCTCTGCGTAAGACTGCAACCCTCGGTCTGATCTAATCTTAGACTGGGAATGAACTCCGTATGCCTAAGCCAACCGACGAAACGAGCGAACGGGCGGGCACTACGCCGGCCAGAGTGGCGGGATGCGCAACCCATGGATCGATAGGGTGGTAGGTGGGTTTAGGCACATCTTCATATTTCTGCCATGCCAATGCCATTTTTATGGCTTTTAAATTTATAAATGGTCCCTTAAGCCTTCATGTGAAGTTTCATGGCAAGACGACTCGTTTTCTATTTTTCATGATTTTTGAAACTTTTTACGGTTCGGGATTTTTTAAAATTTTTTTAGAAGGAGTTTTGTCCCCAAACTTGGTAGACGTGATCCTTATATTTTTTTGGCATGCATAAAAAATTTCAGCTAAAAACTCAAAGTGTACAAGATTTTGTGACCATTTGAAAAAAGTGTTCCCATTTCAGACACTTTAATGGCTACTGGCAACAAATTTGTAAAATCTCAAATGCTCTTTAAGGGGGTGTGAGTTCTCGAGGTTTGATGAGGGATAGGGGGCCAATATAAGGGCCAAGTACCAGCACCCATCGCACATCATGTGCGCACACCCCCCTCCCGGCCACCCCAATCGCCGGAACCCCAATGCCGTCGATTAGGTTCTCCGACGATGCTCCGACGATGGTGCCCCAGGCGAAAAAAGCTACGGCACCAGCACATGCCCGAGCCTAGCATATGCTATCGCAACCCTCAGTCTGGTCCGATCTTAGACTGGGAATGAACTCCGTACGCTTAGACTGGGAATGAACTCCGTATGCCTAAGTCAACCCACGAAACGAGCGTGCGGGCGCTCAGCTGGCCAGAGGGGCAAGATGCGCAAGCCGGGGATCGGCCCCAACACATGCTTGAGCCCAGCATGTGCTATCGTAACCCTCGATCTGGTCCGATCTTAGACTGGGAATGAACTCCGCATGCTTCAACTGGGAATGAACTCCATATGCCTAATTCAACCCACGAAACGAGCGTGCGGGCGCTCAGTCGGCCAGAAGGGCAGGATGTGCAAGCCGGGGATCGATCGATCCTGCTACCCTTGGTCCGGTCTGATCTTAGACTGGGAATGAACTCCATATGCTTAGACTGGGAATGAACTTTGTATAACTAAGTCAACCCGTGAAACGAACGTGCGGGCGTTCAGTCGGTTAGAGGGGCAAGATGCGCAAGCCGGGGATCGGTCGGGTTTCCCTCTACATGCTGTCGATCTTGCTGCTGTAACCCTCGATCCGGTCTGATCTTAGACTGGGAATGAACTCCGCATGCCTAAGCCAACCGATGAAACGAGCGGACGGGCGGGCACTACGTCGGCCAGAAAGGCGGGATGCGTAAGCCGTGGATCGATAGGGTGGTAGGTGGGTTTACGCGCATCTTCATATTTTTGAAATGCCAATGCCATTTTTATGGCTTGTAAATTCATACAATGGTCCCTTAAGCCTTCATGTGAAGTTTCATGGCAAGATGACTCGTTTTTTATTTTTCACGATTTTTGAAACGTTTTACGGTTCGAGATTTTTTAAAATTTTTTTAGAAGGTGTTTTCACTGCAAACCTGGTAGACGTGATCCTTGTATTTTTTTTGGCATGCACAAAAAAATTCAGCTAAAAACTCGAATTGTACAAGATTTTTCTGACCATTTGAAAAAAGTGTCCCCATTTCAGAAACTTTAATGGCTACTGGCAACAAAGCTGTAAAATCTCAAATGCTTTTTAAGGGGGTGTGAGTTCTTGAGGTTTGATGAGGGATAGGGGGCCAATATAAGGGCCAAGTACCAGTACCCATCGCACATCATGTGCGCACACCCCCCGGCTCCCCCCAATGGTCGGAACCCCAATGCCGTCGGTTAGGTTCTTCGGTGATGCTCCGACGATGGTGCCCCGGGTGAAAAAAATTACGGCACTAGCACATGCCCGAGCCCAGCATGTGCTGTCGCAACCCTCGGTCCGATCCAATCTTAGACTGGGAATGAACTCCGTATGCCTAAGTAAATCCACGAAATGAGCGTACGGGCGCTCAGTCGGCCAGAAGGGCCGGATGTGCAAGCCAGAAATCGGTCGGGTCTCCCTCTGTGGGCTGTCGATCCTGCTACCCTCAGTTCAGTCCAATCTTAGACTTGGAATGAACTCCTTATGCCTAGACTGGGAATGAACTCCGTATAACTAAGTCAACACACAAAACGAGTGTGCGGGCGCTCAGCCGGCCAGAGGGGCAGGATGCGTAAGCCGGGGATCGACCGAGTCTCCCTCTACGTGCTACCGATCCTGCTGCCGTAACCCTTGGTGCGGTCCGATCTTAGACTAGGAATGAACTCCATATGCCTAAGCCAATCGACGAAACGAACGGGCGGGCGGGCACTACATCGACCAGAGAGGCGGGATGCGTAAGCCGTGGATCGATAGGGTGGTAGGTGGGTTTAGGCACATCTTCATATTTTTACCATGCCAATGCCATCTTTATGGCTTGTAAATTTATACAATGGTCCCTTAAGCCTTCATGTGAAGTTTCATGGCAAGACGACTCGTTTTCTGTTTTTCATGATTTTCAAAACTTTTTACGGTTCGAGATTTTTTAAAATTTTTTTAGAAGGAGCTTTTTCCCCAAACTTGGTAGACATGATCCTTGTATTTTTGTTGGCATGCATAAAAACATTCAGCTAAAAACTCGAAGTGTACAAGATTTTGTGACCATTTGAAAAAAGTGTCCCCATTTCAGACACTTTAATGGCTAGTGGCAGCAAACCTATAAAATCTCAAATGCTCTTTAAGGGGGTGTGAGTTCTCAAGGTTTGATGAGGGATAGGGGGCCAATATAAGTGCCAAGTCCAGCACCCATCACACATCATGTGTGCACACCCCCCCGGCCCCCCCAATCGTCGGATCCCCAATGTTGTCGGTCAGGTTCTCCTGCGATGGTGCCCCGTGCGAAAAAAAATACGACACCAGCACATGCCCGAGCCGAGCATGTGCTACCGTAACCCTTGGTCCCGTCTGATCTTAGACTGGGAATGAACTCCATATGCTTAGACTGGGAATGACCTCCGTATGCCTAAGTCAACCCACGAAATGAGCATCCGTGTGCTCAGCCTGCGAAAGGGGCAGGATGCGCAAGCCGGGGATCGACCGGGTACCCCTCTGCGTGCTGCCGATCCTGCTACCCTCGGTTCGGTCAGATCTTAGACTGGGAATTAACTCCGTATGCTTAGACTGGAAATGAACTCTATATAACTAAGTCAACCCATGAAACGAGTGTGCGGGCGCTCAGTCGGCTAGAGGGGCAGGATCCGCAAGCCGAAGATCGATCAGTCTCCCTCTACGTGCTGCCGATCCTGCTAGTGCAACCCTCAGTCCGGTCTGATCTTAAATTGAGAATGAACTCCGTATGCCTAAGCCAACCGATGAAACGAGCGGGCGGGCAGGCTCTACCTCGGCCAGAGAGGCGAGATGCACAAGCCATGGATCGATAGGGTGGTAGGTGGGTTTAGGCACATCTTCATATTTCTGCAATGCCAATGCCATTTTTATGGCTTGTAAATTCATACAATGGTCCCTTAAGCCTTCATGTGATGTTTCATGGCAAGACACTCGTTTTCTATTTTTCACGATTTTTAAAACTTTCTACTATTTGGGATTTTTTAAATTTTTTTTAGAAGGAGTTTTGGCCCCAAACTTGGTAGACGTGATCCTTGTATTTTTCTTGGCGTGCACAAAAAAATTCAGCTAAAAACTCAAAGTGTACAAGATTTTGTGACCATTTGAAAAAAGTGTCCCCATTTCAGACACTTTAATGGCTACTGACAGCAAACCTGTAAAATCTCAAATGCTCTTTAAGGGGGTGTGAGTTCTCGAGGTTTGATGAGGGATAGGGGGCCAATATAAGGGCCAAGTTCCAACACCCATCACACATCATGTGCGCACACCCCCCTCTCGGCCCCCCAATCGTCGGAACCCCAATGTCGTAGGTCAGGTTCTCCGACGATGCTCCGACGATGGTGCCCCGGGCGAAAAAAACTGTAGGACCAGCACATGCCCGAGCCCAGCATGTGCTACCACAACCCTCGATCTGGTTCAATCTTTGATTGGGAATGAACTCCGTATGCTTAGACCGGGAATAAACTCCGTATGCTTAAGTCAACCCACGAAACGAGTGTACAGGCGCTCAGCCAACCAAAGGGGCAGGATACGCAAGACGGGGATCGGTCGGGTCCCCCTTTGTGTGCTACCGATCCTGCTACCCTCGATTCGGTCTGATCTTAGATTGGGAATGAACTCTGTGTGCTTAGACTGGGAATGAACTCCATATAACTAAGTCAACCCATGAAATGAGCGTGCGGGCGCTCAGCCGACCAGAGGGGCAAAATGCGCAAGCCATGGATCGATAGGGTGGTAGGTGGGTTTAGGCACATCTTCATATTTCTGCCATGCCAATGCCATTTTTATGCCTTGTAAATTCATACAATGGCCCCTTAAGCCTTCATGTGAAGTTTCATGGCAAGACGACTCGTTTTCTATTTTTCATGATTTTTGAAACTTTTACGGTTCGGGATTTTTTAAAATTTTTTTAGAAGGAGTTTTGGCCCCAAACTTGGTAGACGTGATCCTTGTATTTTTGTTGGCATGCACAAAAACATTCAGCTAAAAACTCGAAGTGTACAAGATTTTGTGACCATTTGAAAAAAGTGTCCCCATTTCAGACACTTTAATGGCTATTGGCAGCAAACCTATAAAATTTCAAATGCTCTTTAACGGGGGGTGAGTTCTCGAGGTTTGATGAGGGATAGGGGGCCAATATAAGTGCCAAGTGCAGCACCCATCGCACATCATGTGCACACATGCCCCCCGACCCCCCCAATCGTCGGAACCCCAATGCCGCCGGTCAGGTTCTCCTGCGATGCTCCGGTGATGGTGCCCCTGGCGAAAAAAAATGTGGCACCAGCACATGCGCAAGCCCAGCTTGTGCTGCTGCAACCCTCGGTCCGTTCCGATCTTAGACTGGGAATGAACTCCGCATGCTTAGACTAAGAATGAACTTCGTATGCCTAAGTCAACTCACGAAACGAGCGTGTGGGCGCTCAGCCGGGGATCAGCTGGGTTCCCCTATATGTGCTGCCAATCTTGCTACCCTCGGTTCGGTCCTGCTACCCTCGGTCTGGTCTGATCTTAGACTGGGAATTAACTCTGTATAACTTTTTACGGTTTGGGATTTTTTAAAATTTTTTTAGAAGGAGTTTTGGCCCCAAACTTGGTAGATGTGATCCTTGTATTTTTGTTGGCATGCACAAAAGAATTCAGCTAAAAACTCGAAGTGTACAAGATTTTGTTACCATTTGAAAAAAGTGTCCCCATTTCAGACACTTTAATGGCTATTGGCAGCAAACCTGTAAAATCTCAAATGCTCTTTAACGGGTGTGAGTTCTCGAGGTTTGATGAGGGATAGGGGGCCAATATAAGGGCCAAGTACCAGCACCCATCGCACATCATGTGCGCACACCCCCCTCGGCCCCCCCAAATGCCGAAACCCCAATGCTACCGGTCAGGTTCTCCGATGATGCTCCGACGATGGTGCCCTAGGCGAAAAAAAATGTGGCACCAGAACATGCCTGAGCCCAGCATGTGCTACCGTAACCCTCGGTCCGATCCGATCTTAGACCAGGAATGAATTTCATATGCTTAGACTAGGAATGAACTCCGTATGCCTAGTCAACCCACGAAACGAGCGTGCGGGCACCCAACCAGCCAGAAGGGCAAGAAGCATAAGTCGAAGATCGATCGGGTCCCCCTCTGCATGCTGGCTACCCTCGGTCTGGTCCGATCTTAGACTGGGAATGAACTCCATATGCTTAGACTGGGAATGAACTCAGTATAACTAAGTCAACCCATGAAACGAGCGTATGGGCGTTCAGTAGGCCAGAAGGGCAGGTTGCGCACGTCGGGGATTGATCGGGTCTCCCTCTACGTGATGCTGATCCTACTGCTGCAACCCTCGATCCGGTCCAATCTTAGGTTGGGAATGAACTCCGTATGCCTAAGCTAACCGACGAAATGAGCGGGTGGGCGGGCACTACGTCGGCCAGAGAGGCGGGATGCGCAAGCCGTGGATCGATAGGGTAGTAGGGTGGTTTAGGCACATCTTCATATTTCTGCCATGACAATGCCATTTTTATGGCTTGTAAATTCATACAATGGTCCCTTAAGCCTTCATGTGAAGTTTCATGGCAAGACAACTCATTTTCTATTTTTCACGATATTTGAAACTTTTTATGGTTCGGGATTTTTTAAAATTTTTTTAGAAGGAGTTTTGGCCCCAAACTTGGTAGACGTGATCCTTGTATTTTTTTTGGCATGCACAAAAACATTTAGCTAAAAACTCGAAGTGTACAAGATTTTGTGAACGTTTGAAAAAAGTGTCCCCATTTCAGACACTTTAATGGCTATTGGCACCAAACCTATAAAATCTCAAATGCTCTTTAAGGGGGGTGTGAGTTCTCGATGTTTGATGAGGGATAGGGGGCCAATATAAGTGCCAAGGGCAGCACCCATCGCACATCATGTGCGCACACACCCCCCGGCCCCCCCAATCATTGGAACCCCAATGCCATCGGTCAGGTTCTCCTGTGATGCTCCGGTGATGGTGCCCCTGGCGAAAAAAAATGTGGCACCAGCACATGCCCAAGCCCAGCTTGTGCTGCTGCAACCCTCGGTCTGATCCGATCTTAGACTGGGAATGAACTCGTATGCTTAGATTGGGAATGAACTCCGTATGCCTAAGTCAACCCACGAAACGAGCGTGCGGGTGCTCAGCCGACCAGAGGGATAGGATGCGTAAGGCGGGGATCAGTCGGGTTCCCCTCTATGTGCTGCCAATCCTGCTACCCTCGGTCCGGTCCTACTACCCTCGGTCTGGTCCGATCTTAGACTGGGAATGAACTTCGTATAACTTTTTACGGTTTGGGATTTTTTAAAATTTTTTTAGGAGGAGTTTTGGCCCCAAACTTGGTAGACGTGATCCTTGTATTTTTTTTGGCATGCACAAAAAAATTAAGCTAAAAACTCGAAGTGTACAAGATTTTGTGACCATTCAAAAAAAGTGTCCCCATTTTAGACACTTTAATGGCTACTGGTAGCAAACCTGTAAAATCTCAAATGCTCTTTAAGGGGGTGTGAGTTCTCGAGGTTTGATGAGAGATAGGGGGCCAATATAAGGGCCAAGTACCAGCACCCATCACACATCTTGTGCGCACACCCCCCCCCGGCCCCCTCAATCGCCGAAACACCAATGCCGTCGGTCAGGTTCTCTAACGATGCTCCAGCGATAGTGACCTGGGCGAAAAAAAATGTAGCACCAGCAAATGCTCGAGCACAGCATGTGCTGCCACAACCTTCGGTCCGATCCGATCTTAGATGGGAATGAACTCCGTGTGCTTAGATTGGGAATGAACTCCATATGCCTAAGTCAACCCATGAAACGAGTGTGCGGGCGTTCAGCCGGCCAGAGGGGCAGGATGCATAAGCCGGGGATCGGTCGGGTCCCCTCTGTGTGCTGCCAATCCTGCTACCCTCAGTCCGGTCCGATCTTAGACTAGGAATGAACTCCGTATGCTTAGACTAGGAATGAACTCCGTATAACTAAGTCAACCCACGAAACGAGCGTGCGGGCGCTCAGCCAACTAGAGGGGTAGGATGCGCAAGCCAGGGATCAGCCGGGTCTCCCTCTGTGTGCTGCCCATCCTACTATCGCAACCCTCGATCCGGTCTGATCTTAGACTGGGAATAACTTCGTATGCCTAAGCCAAACAAAAAAATGAGCGGGCAGACGGGCACTGCGTCGGCCAGAGAGGCGGGATGCGCAAGCCGTGGATCGATAGGGTGGTAGCTGGGTTTAGGCATATCTTCATATTTCTACCGTGCCAATGCCATTTTTATTCCTTGTAAATTCATACAATGGTCCCTTAAGCCTTCATGTGAA
Source organism: Durio zibethinus (assembly GCF_047325235.1). Lineage (NCBI taxonomy): Eukaryota > Viridiplantae > Streptophyta > Magnoliopsida > Malvales > Malvaceae > Durio > Durio zibethinus. The sequence goes on from NC_143181.1 coordinate 22,948,868, forward strand.
GTTTCATGGCAAGACGACTCATTTTCTATTTTTCACAATTTTTGAAACTTTTTATGGTTCGGGATTTTTTAAAATTTTTTGGAAGGGGTTTTCAAACTTGGTAGACGTGATCCTTGTATTTTTGTTGGCATGCACAAAAAATTTCAGCTAAAAACTCAAAGTGTACAAGATTTTGTGACCATTTGAAAAAAGTGTCCCAATTTCAGACACTTCAATGGCTACTAGCAGCAAACCTGTAAAATCTCAAATGCTCTTTAAGGGGGTGTAAGTTCTCGAGGTTTGATAAGGGATAGGGGGCCAATATAAAGGCCAAGTACCAGCAGCCATCGCACATCATGTGCGCACACCTCCCTCCGGCCCCCTCAATCGTCGAAACCCCAATGCCGTCGGTCAGGTTTTTTGGCGATGCTTCGACGATTGTACCCCGGGCGAAAAAAAATGTGACACCAGCACATGCCTGAGCCCAGCATGTGCTACCGCAACCATCGATCCGGTCTGATCTTAGACTGGGAATGAACTCCGTATGCTTAGACTGGGAATGAACTCCGTATGCCTAAGTCAACCCACGAAACAAGCGTCTGGGTGCTCAGTCGACCAGAGGGACAGGATGCGTAAGCCGGGGATCGATCGGGTCCCCATCTATGTGCTACCGATCCTGCTACCCTCAGTCTGGTCCGATCTTAGATTGGGAATGAACTTCGTATGCTTAGACTGGGAATGAACTCCATATAACTAAGTCAACCCACGAAACGAGCGTACAAGCGCTCAGTGGGCCGGAGGGGCAGGATGTGCAAGTCGGGGATCGATTGGGTCTCCCTCTGCGTGTGGCCAATCCTGCTGTCGTAACTCTTGGTCCGATCCGATCTTAGATTGGGAATGAACTCCGTATACCTAAGCCAAGTGATGAAACAAACGAGCGAGCGAGCACTACGTCGGCCAGAGACGCGTGATGCGCAAGCCCTGGATCGATAGCGTGGTAGGTGGGTTTAGGCACATCGTCATATTTCTGCCATGCCAATGCCATTTTTATGGCTTGTAAATTCATACAATGGTCCCTTAAGTCTTCATGTGAAGTTTTATGGCAAGACGACTCGTTTTCTATTTTCACAATTTTTGAAACTTTTTACGGTTCAGGATTTTTTAAACTTTTTTTAGAAAGAGTTTTGGCCCCAAACTTGGTAGACGTGATCCTTGTAATTTTTTTGGCATGCACAATTCAGCTAAAAACTCGAAATGTACAAGATTTTGTGTCCATTTTAAAAAAGTGTCCATATTTCAAACACTTTAATGGCTACTGGCAGCAAAGCTGTAAAATCTCAAATGCACTTTAAGGGGTGTGAGTTCTTGAGGTTTGACGAGGGATAGGGGGCCAATATAAGGGCCAAGTACCAGCACCCATCGCACATCATGTGCGCACACCCCCCCGACCCCCCAATCACCGAAACCCCAATGCCACCGGTCAGGTTCTCCAATGATGGTGCCCCGGGCAAAAAAAAATGCGGCACCAGCACATGCCCCAGCCCAGCATGTGCTGCCGCAACCATCGGCCCAGTCCGATCTTAGATTAGAATGAACTCTGTATGCTTAGATTGGGAATGAACTTTGTATGCCTAAGTCAACCCATGAAACGAGCATGCGGGCGCACAGCTGGCCAAGGGGCAGGATGCGTAAGCCGAGGATCGGTCGGGTCCCCTTCTGGGTGCTACCGATCTTGCTACCCTCGTTTCGGTCTGATCTTAGACTAGGAATGAACTCCGTATAACTAAGTCAACCCACGAAACGAATGTACGGACGCTCAGCCGGCCAAAGGGCAGGATGTGTAACCCGGGGATCGGTCGGGTCTCCCTCTGCGTGCTATCGATCTTGCTGTCATAACCGTCGGTCTGGTCTGATCTTAGACTGGGAATGAACTCTGTATGCCTAAGCCAACCGATGAAACGAGCGGGCGGGTGGGCACTGCGTCGACCAGAGAGGCGGGATGCACAAGCTGTGGATCGATAGGGTGGTAGGTGGGTTTAGGCACATCTTCATTTTTTCTACCATGCCAATGCCATTTTTATGGCTTGTAAATTCATACAATGGTCCCTTAAGCCTTCATGTGAAGTTTCATGGCAAGACGACTCGTTTTCTATTTTTCACGATTTTTGAAACTTTTTACGGTTCGAGATTTTTTGAAATTTTTTTAGAAGGATTTTTTGCCCTAAACTTGGTAGACATGATCCTTGTATTTTTATTGGCATGGAAAAAAAATTCAGCCTAAAACTCGAAGTGTACAAGATTTTGTGACCATTTGAAAAAAGAGTCCCCATTTCAGACACTTTAATGGCTACTAGTAGCAAACCTGCAAAATCTCAAATGCTCTTTAAGGGGGTGTGAGTTCTCGAGGTTTGATGAGGGATAGGGGGCCAATATAAGGGCCAAGTACCAGCACCCATCACACATCATGTGCGGACAACCCCCTTGGCCCCCCCAATTGCCGGAACCCCAATGCCGCCGGTCAGGTTCTCCGACGATGCTCTGGTGATGGTGCCCCCAGCAAAAAAAAATTCAGCACCAGCACATGCTCGAGCCCAACATGTGCTGCCACATCCTTCGATCTGATCCGATCTTAGACTGGGAATGAACTTCGTATGCCTAAGTCAACCCACGAAAGTAGCGTACGGGTGCTCAGTCGGCCAGAGGGGTAGGATACGGAAGCCGGGGATCGATCGGGTCCCCCTCTGAATGTTGTCGATCCTGCTACCCTCGGTTCGGTCTGATCTTAGACTGGATATGAACTCCGTATAACTATGTCAACCACGAAATGAGCGTGCGGGTGCTCAGTCGACCAGAGGGGCAGGATGCACAAGCTGGGTCTCCCTCTGTGTGCTGTCGATCCTACTGCCGTAACCCTCAGTCCGATCCAGTCTTAGACTGGGAATGAACTCTGTATGCCTAAGCCAACCGATGAAACGAGCGGGCGGGCGGGCACTACGTCGGCCAGAGAGGCGGGATACGTAAGCCGTGGATCAATAGGGTGGTAGGCAAGTTTAGGCACATCTTCATGTTTCTACCATGCCAATGCCATTTTTATGGCTTCTAAATTCATACAATGGTCCCTTAAGCCTTCATGTGCAGTTTCATGGCAAGACGACTCGTTTTCTATTTTTCACGATTTTCAAAACTTTTTATGGTTCGGGATTTTTTAAAATTTTTTTACAAAGAGTTTTAGCCCTAAACTTGGTAGATGTGATCCTTGTATTTTTGTTGGTATGCACAAAAAACTTCAGCCAAAAACTCGAAGTGTACAAGATTTTGTGACCATTTGAAAAAAGTATCCCTATTTCAGACACTTTAATGGCTACTCGCAGCAAACCTGTAAAATCTCAAATGCTCTTTAAGGGGCTGTGACTTCTCGAGGTTTGATGAGGGATAGGGGGCCAATATAAGTACCAGCACCCATCGCACATCATGTGTGCACACCCCCCGGCCCCCCTAATCGTCAGAACCCCAATTCCGCCGGTCAAGTTCTCTGGCGATGCTTCGGCGATGGTACCCCGGGCGAAAAAAAATGCCGCACCAGCACATGCCTGAGCCTAGCATGTGTTGCCGCAACCCTCGGTCTGATCCAATCTTAGACTGGGAATGAACTCTGTATGCTTAGACTGGGAATGAACTCCGTATGCCTAAGTCAACCCATGAAACGAACGTACGGGCGCTCAGCTGGCCGGAGGGGCAGGATGCGTAAGCCAGGGATCGGCTGGGTCCCTCTTTGCGTGCTACCGATCCTGCTACCCTCGATCTGGTTTGATCTTAGACTGGGAATGAACTCCGTATAATTAAGTCAACCCACGAAACGAGCGTGCGGGCGCTTAGCCGGCCAGAGGGGCAGGATGCACAAGCCAGGGTTCGGCCGAGTCTCCCTCTGTGTGCTGCCGATCCTGCTACCAAAACCCTCGATCCAGTCCAATCTTAGACTGGGAATGAACTCTGTATGCCTAAGCCAACTGACGAAACGAGCGGACAGGCGGGCACTACGCTAGCCAGAGAGGCGGGATGCACAAGCCGTGTATCGATAAGGTGGTAGGTGGGTTTATTCACATCTTCATATTTCTGCCATGCCAATGCCATTTTTATGGCTTGTAAATTCATACAATGGTCCCTTAAGCCTTCATGTGAAGTTTCATAGCAAGATGACTCCTTTCTATTTTTCACGATTTTTGAAACTTTTTACGTTTCAGGATTTTTTAAAATTTTTTTAGATGGATTTTTAGCCCCCAAACATGGCAGACATGATCCTTGTGTTTTTGTTGGCATGCTCAAAAAAATTCAGCTAAAAACTCAAAGTGTACAAGATTTTGTGACCATTTGAAAAAAGTGTCCCCATTTCAGACACTTTAATGGCTACTGGCAGCAAACTTGTAAAATCTCAAATGCTCTTTAAGGGGGTGTGAGTTCTCGAGGTTTGATGAGGGATAGGGGGCCAAGATAAGGGCCAAGTACAAGCAACCATCGCACATCATATGTGCACACCCCTCGGTCCCTCCAAATCGTCGGAACCCCAATGCCGCCGATCAGGTTCTCTGGTGATGCTCCGATGATGGTGCCCTGGGTGAAAAAAAATGCGACACCAGCACATGCCTGAGCGCAGCATGTGCTGCCGCAACCTTCGGTCCAGTTCGATCTTAGACTGGAATGAACTCCGTATGCTTAGACTGGGAATGAACTCCGTATGCCTAAGTCAACACACGAAACGAGCGTGTAGGCGCTCAACCGGCCGAGGGCAAGATGGGCAAGCCGGGGATCGGCCGGGTCCCCTCTGCGTGCTCTCGATCCTGCTACCCTCGGTCCGGTCTGATCTTAGACTAGGAATGAACTCCGTATGCTTTGACTGGGAAAAAACTCAGTATAACTAGGTCAACCCATGAAATGAACGTGCGGCCGCTCAGCCAGCCAGAGGGCAGGATGCGCAAGCTGGGGATCGATCGGGTCTCCCTCTACGTGCTGTCGAACTTGCTATAGCAACCCTCGATCTGTTCTGATCTTAGACTGGGAATGAACTCCGTATGCCTAAGCCAACCGACGAAATAAGCGGGCGGGCGGGCACTACGCCGGCCAGAGAGGCGAGATGCGCAAGCTGTGGATTGATAGGGTGGTAGGTGGGTTTAGGCACACCTTCATATTTCTACCATGCCAATGCCATTTTTATGGCTTGTAAATTCATACAATGGTCCCTTAAGCCTTCATGTGAAGTTTCATGGCAAGACGACTCGTTTTCTATTTTTCACGATTTTTGAAACTTTTTACGGTAGAGATTTTTTAAAATTTTTTTAGAAGGAGTTTTGGCCCCAAACTTGGTAGACGTGATCCTTGTATTTTTGTTGGCATGCATAAAAAAATTTAGCTAAAAAATCAAAGTGTACAAGATTTTGTGACCATTTGAAAAAAGTGTCCCCGTTTCAGACACTTTAATGGCTACTGGCAGCAAACCTGTAAAATCTCAAATGCTCCTTAAGGGGGTGTGAGTTCTCGAGGTTTGATGAGGGATAGGGGGCTAATATAAGGGCCAAGTGTCACACCCTGGGCGGGCACTCCAGGCACATCAGGCAGACTAGCAGGCAAGCCGGAGGTTGAGGCCCGCAGACCAGGCATGCTGGTGGGTATCTGTGCGCAAAGCCTAGCAAACGAGTTCAGAATGCCCGCCCAACTTGCAGGCCAGCCCGTGAGGCCAAGGCCTGGCATACAAGCTGCCCGCACCACATCCAAAAGGGCCCAAGGTGCTGGATACGCAAGGGAAGCTTCTGGAAGCAGACAGGATCAGCAGCAGCATCCTGCCAGATTTGGTTGACCCTGAAAATTAGGAGTTTGCATCCTGATTGATTGTAATTTGTATAATCCCATGATTTTAGCCTTTATTCTAGGATTTGCCATTAAGTGTAAGCTGGAGCCTCAACTATAAATAGAGGGCTGCTCCACCCTCATTGGTACACCATCAAACACTTCTGTTTCAGTGAATACAAGAGCATTTCCAGAATTCTGACTTCTTATCCTGTTTCTCTTTAACTTGCGTAATCAGCCCTTCCCGTTGTTCTAGTGCCCGCACGCTTGTGTTTTAGGCTGACTTAGGCATAAAGGAGGAGATTCCAAGCCTAAGGCCTCACGGATTCTGAGTCTAAGGTTAGAGCCCATGATAGTTGGTATCAGAGCAAGTTTGATTCTGCGTGTTTGTGTTGTGCAGGTTAGATCATGATTAAGGAGATGGCATCCCAAAGTGACGTTGCTAGCTAACAACCAGAGGCCCAGGAGCATGGGCATGGAAGAGGCAAGAAAGTCGATTCTAGAGATATTTGGTCTACCATGGACGGTAGGCTGGCCAAGGTGGAGGTGACCATGGGCGACATAGGGGAGAAGCTTGAGGAAGTAGAGACTCACATTGTATCGCTAGACTCCATGGGGGAGGAGATCCAAAGTGAGCTGGAAGCTGCTCTCAACAAAGGCTTGGACATGTTCACCAAAAAGAATCAGACCTTGGAGGCTAAAGTGCATACCTTGAGCGATGGCATGGAGGCCATGCGCCAGCAGATGGAGGAGCTTACCAATGAGCTCGTTACTTGCAAGACTGCCATTGGGAATGGCATGTTTGCTGGAGTGTCCAAATCTAGATTGGATGTCCCCAAGCTTAAGGAGTTCAAGGGGACTAGGGTAACTAAGGAAGTAGACAACTACCTTTGGGGTATGGAACAGTACTTCTAGGCCATAGGCATGCAAGATGAGGCGATAAAGGTAAGCACCGCTGCTATGTATCTCACTGATGTAGCCTTATTGTGGTGGAGGCACAGGTGTGATGATGTCAGGCGTGGGAGCACCAAGATTGGAACCTGGGCAGAGTTCCAAAAGGAGTTCAGAGAACAATTTTACTTGGAGTATGCCGATGATGAGGCGCGGGCAAAATTACGCAGGCTGAGCCAGTAAGGGGACATAAGGGAGTATGTCCAGAAATTCTCTGAACTAATGCTACAGATCTCGGATCTAGGCGAGAAGGAGGCCTTCTTTGCTTTCATGGATAGGCTGAAGCCATGGGTGAAGCATGAGCTACAAAGGAGAAGAGTTCATGACTTGGCTAAAGCCATGACTACTACCGAGGCCTTGATAGAGTTCAAGCCTCTGAACAAGTTTGAGTCTTCCAAGCCCAAGAGTAAGGGCAGGGCCGATAGGGACCGGAAGAAGTAGTCCAAGGGGAAGGACTGTGACTGGGAGTCCAAAGATGGAGACTGAGATCGTTCAACCAAGGATAGCGAGAGGAAGCCACCAGTAGGCAAGTGGAAAGCAAAAGGGGACCGAGAGCCACTAGCATGCTACCTATATGGAGGGAGCCACATAGCACGTAATTACCCATAGAAAGGCAAGCTGGCTACTATAGATAAGGAGTCTGATGAGGAGCCAAAGTTAGGGGCAGCAAAGCTTGGGTCGTTGGTGCTCAATGCTGTCCAGAGTAAGGGGAATCGCAAGCCAAAGGGTTTAATGTTTACGGATCTGATGGTTGCAGGTCAAAAGGTGAACGCACTGGTGGACACAGGTGCCTCACATCTTTTTATTTCAGGTGATGGAGCCCGGAAGCTCAGACTGAAGGTGTAGAAAATGACTGGTACCATTAAGATGGTGAACTCCAAGGAAGTTCCAGCCATTGGAGTAGGGAGTGGAGTTGCAGCTTGGAGACTAGAAAGGCAAGGAGACCATTGAGGTAATACCCCTTGATGACTATGAGTTTGTGATTGGGTTGGATTTCCTTGTTCGGATTAACGCCCTCCTTGTGCCTTTTGCCGATTGTGTTTGCATCTTGGATGCACGGTGCCAATGCCTTGTGCCATTGAGGAGAGGGTCTAGAGTTGGGTCACAAGTGGTGTCAGCCATCCAATTTGCCAAGGCAATAAGCAGAAAAGAAGACACCTTCTTGGCAGCCCTAAAATATGATGAGCCAAGGGAGAAGGAGACCGAGTCACCCTTGGAGGTGCTAAAGGTGCTGAAGACCTTTAGTGATGTGATGCCCGCAAAGCTGCCTAGCAAGCTACCACCTAAGAGGGAGGTGGACCACAAGATCGAGCTGGTGTCCAAGGCCAAGCCACCAGCTAGAGCCCCTTATCGAATGTCTCCACCAGAGTTGGAGGAGTTGAGGAAGCAGTTCAAAGAGTTAGTTGATACTGGCTTCATCAGGCCATCGAAGGCACCCTATGGTGCACCGATTCTATTCTAGCGCAAGCATGATGGGTCGTTGCGGCTGTGCATAGACTACCGGGCTTTGAACAAGCTGACCATCAAGAACAAGTACCCCATCCCACTCATTGCGGACTTATTCGATCAACTTGGGAGTGCAAGGTGGTTCACCAAGCTAGATTTGAGGTCAGGCTACTATCAAGTCAGGATCGCGGAGGGAGATGAGCCAAAGACAGCATGTGTCACTCGATATGGTTCGTATGAGTTCTTGGTGATGCCTTTTGGACTCACGAATGCCCCAGTAACATTCTGCACCCTTATGAACAAGGTACTTTAATCATTCCTTGATCGGTTTGTTGTGGTTTATTTGGATGACATTGTGATCTACAGCCAAACTTTGGGAGAGCATGTAGACCACTTGAGACAGGTGTTTGAGGTGTTGCGGGCGCACAAGCTATTTGTCAAGAGGGAAAAGTGCTCATTCGCCCAGCAGGAGATCCCATTCCTTGGCCACATAGTGGGAGGTGGCAGGATACGCATGGATGAAGGCAAGATACATGCCATCCTAGAGTGGCAACCGCCAGCCAAAGTCATCGAGTTGAGATCGTTCCTTGGGCTGGTTAACTACTATAGGCGCTTCATCAAAGGTCACTCAGCAATAGCCACGCCATTAACTGACTTGCTCAAGAAAGAGAGCGCATGGGAGTGGAGCGCAGGGTGCCAGGAAGCCTTTGACAAGTTAAAGCGAGCTGTGACCGATGAGCCAGTCTTGGCCTTGCCAGACCATGCCAAGTTATATGAGGTGCATACGGATGCATCAGACTTTGCCATATGGGGCGTGTTGATGCAAGAGGGATGTTCAGTCGTGTTCGAGAGCAGGAAGCTGAACAAGATTGAATGCAAGTACACGGTCCAAGAGAAGGAGATGACTGCAGTGGTGCACTTCTTGCGCACTTAGCGCCATTACCTGTTGGGGTTAAGGTTCGTGGTGAGGATGGACAATGTGGTGACTAGCTAGTTCTAGACGCAGAAGAAGCTATCCCCCAAGCAGGCGAGATGGCAAGATTTTCTTGCAGAATTTGACTTTCAGATGGAGTACAAGCCGGGGTGGGCGAACCTAGTGGTAGACGCCCTGAGCAGGAAGGCTAATCTTGCTGCCATTAGCCAACCAGAGGGGTCACTGGTGCTGTGCATCAAGGAGGGACTTACGCATGATCCTACAGCCAAGGCTTTGATGGAGTACGCCCAGCAAGGTAAGACTAGGCGGTTTTGGTTGCAGGATGGCTTGCTGTACACCAGGGGCAGTAGACTGTTTGTGCCACAGCACGGGAAGCTCCGTAAGGAAGTTTTGTAAGAATGTCATGATTCAAGGTGGGCTGGACTCCCAGGAGTGAGCCGCACCTTGGTGCTGATCGAGGATCGGTACTACTGGCCACACATAAGGGACGATGTAGAGGCCTATGTGAAGACTTGTCTTGTGTGCCAACAGGACAAGGTGGAGCTCAAGAAAGTAGGTGGTCTCTTGGAGCCATTGCTAGTGCTAGAGCGACCATGGGAGAGTGTTTCTCTAGACTTTATAGTCGGTCTACCCAAAGCAGAAGGGTTTGGAAGCATCATGGTAGTGGTGGACAGGTTTTCCAAGTATGGAATCTTCATTCCAGCAACCAAGGAGTGCCCAGCCGAGGAGGCAGCTTGATTATTCCTGAAGAACATGGTTAAGTACTGGGGAGCGTTGAGGACCATTGTTAGTGATCTGGACGGACGGTTCACGGGCAAGTTCTAGACTGAGTTGTTCAAGCTGTTGGGGTCAGACATGAACTTTTCCACCAGCATGCATCTGCAGACCGATGGGCAGATAGAACGAGTGATTGGACTATTGGAGGTCTACCTCAGGCACTATGTGAGTGCCACACAAAAGGACTGGCCAAAGCTGCTAGATATTGCACAGTTTTCCTGTAATTTGCAAAGGAGCGAGGCAACGAACCAGAGCCCATTTGAGGTTGTGATAGGGCAACAACCACTAACACCCAGTTCGATTGCTGTAGGTTATACAGGGTCGAATCCAGCAGCATACAAGTTTGCCAAGGCATGGCAGGAGCAAACTGACTTGGCCAGAGTTTGTCTACACAAGGCGACCAAGAGGTCAAAGAAGTGGGCAGACCAGAATAGGTGGGACGTGCAGTTCCAGCTTGGAGACTTGGTGTTGGTGAAGCTGCATCCCATTGTGCGCCATTGGGGGCTGTACAAAGGCCTAGTCTGGAGGTATGAGGGACCTTTTCGAGTAGTCAAGAGGGTAGGCAAGGTTGCCAACAAGCTGGATATGCCACCCAAGCTGAGGGTACACCCAGTGTTCCATGTGAGCATGCTCAAGCCGTTCCATAAGGATGAGGGAGATCCAGGATGGGCAGAGTCAAAGTGTGTGCCATTGAGAGCAAGGGCCTCGTATGAGAAGGAGGTCCACAGCATCATAGCTGACTGGGAGGTGAGATGAAAGAACTATCAGCCAAGACATGAGTACTTGATGCGCTGGAAGGGACTTCCAGATAGTGAGGTGAGTTGGGAACCAGCAGAGGACTTTTGGCAGTTCGGGGACCAGATGAGGCAGTACCATGCAGAAGATGCAATGAAGGCGTTGCGCAATCAAGTGGGGGAGAATGTCACGCCCTGGATAGGCGCGCCAGGCACATCAGGCAGACCAGCAGGTGAGTCAGAGGTTGAGGCCCGCAGACCAGGCATGCTGGCGGGTATCTATGCGCGAAGCCTAGCAAACGAGTTTAGAATGCCCGCCCAACTTGCAGGCTAGCCCGTGAGACCAAGGCCTAGCATAAAAGCTGCCCGCAACACATCCAAAAGGGCCCAAAGTGCTGGATACGCAAGGGAAGCTTCTGAAGCAGGCAGGATCAGCAGCAGCATCCTGGCAGATTTGGTTGACCCTGAAAATCAGGAGTTAGCATCCTGATTGATTGTAATCTATATAATCCCATGATTTTAGCCTTTATTCTAGGGATTTGCCATTAAGTGTAAGCTGAAGCCTCAACTATAAATAGAGGGCTGCTCCACCCTCATTGGTACACCATCAAACACTTCTGTTTCAGTGAATACAAGTGCATTTCCAGAATTCTACCTTCTTATCTTGTTTCTCATTAACTTGCGTAATCAGCCCTTCCCGTTGTTCTAGTGCCCGCACGCTTGTGTTTTAGGCTGACTTAGGCATAAAAGAGGAGATTCCAAACCTAAGGTCGCACAGATTCTGAGTCTAAGGTCGGAGCCCATGACACAAGTACCAGCACCCATCGCACATCATGTACGCACACCCCCGGCCCTCCCAATCGTTGGAACCCCAATGCCACCGATCAAGTTTTTCGACGATGCTCCGGTGATGGTGCCCCGGGCAAAAAAAATGTGACACCAGCACATGCCCGAGCCCAGCATGTGCTGTCGCAACCCTCGCTCCGATCCGATCTTAGACTGGGAATTAACTCTGTATGCCTAAGTCAACCCATGAAATGAGCGTACGGGCGCTGAGCCAGCCAGAGGGGCAGGATGCGCAAGCCAGGGATCGACTGGGTCCCCTTCTACATGTTGCCAATCCTGCTAACCTCGGTCCGGTCTGATCTTAGACTGGGAATGAACTCCGTATGCTTAGACTATGAATGAACTTCGTATAACTAAGTCAACCCACGAAACGAGCGTGCGGGCGCTCAGCCGGCCAGAGGGCCAGGATGCGCAAGCCGAGGATCGACCGGGTCTCCCTTTACGTGCTACCGATCCCACAACTACAACCCTCGGTCTGGTCCGATCTTAGACTAGGAATGAACTCTGTACGCCTAAGCTAACCGATGAAACGAGCGGGCGGGCGGGCACTACGTCAGCCAGAGAGGCGGGATGCGCAAGTCGTGAATCGATAGGGTGGTAGGTGGAGTTAGGCACATCTTCATATTTCTACCGTGCCAATGCCATTTTTATGGCTTGTAGATTCATACAATGGTCCCTTAAGCCTTCATGTGAAGTTTCATGGCAAGACGACTCGTTTTCTATTTTTCATGATTTTTAAAACTTTTTACGTTCGGGATTTTTTAAAATTTTTTTAGGAGTTTTTTTAGAAGGTAGCAGGATCCTTGTATTTTTGTTGGCATGCACAAAAAATTTCAGTTAAAAACTCGAAGTGTACAAGATTTTGTGACCATTTGAAAAAAGTGCCCCCATTTCAAACACTTTAATGGCTACTGGCAGCAAACCTATAAAATCTCAAATGCTCTTTAAGGGGGTGCAAGTTCTCGAGGTTTGATGAGGGATAGGGGGCCAATATAAGGGCCAAGTAGCAGCACCCATCGCACATCATGTGCGCACGCCCCTCGGCCCCCCCAAATCGTCGGAACCCCAATGCCGCCGGTCAAGTTCTCCAGCGATGCTCCTGCAATGGTGCCCTGGGCGAAAAAAAATTACGGCACCAGCACATGCCTGACAACCCTCGGTCCGATCTGATCTTCGACTGGAAATGTACTCCGTATGCCTAAGTCAACCCACAAAACGAGCGTACGGGTGCTCAGCCGGCCAGAGGGGCAGGATGCGCAAGCCGGAGATCGATCGGGTCCCCCTCTGCGTGCTGCCGATCCTGTTACCCTCGGTCCGGTCTGATCTTAGACTGTGAATCAACTTTGTATGCTTAGACTGGTATGAACTCCGTATAACTAGGTCAACCCACGAAACGAGCGTGCGGGCGCTAAGCCGGCCAGAGGGGCAGGATGTGGAAGCCAGGGATCGATAGGGTCTCCCTCTCTGTGCTATCGATCTTACTACCGCAACCCTCAGTTCGGTCTGATCTTAGACTGGGAATGAACTCTGTATGCCTATGCCAACCGATGAAACGAACGGGCGGGCGGGCACTACGTCGCCAGAGAGGCGGGATGCGCAAGCCGTGGATCGATATGGTGGTAGGTGGGTTTAGGCACATCTTCATATTTTTGCCATGCCAATGCCATTTTTATGGCTTGTAAATTCATACAATGGTCCCTTAAGCCTTCATGTGAAGTTTCATGGCAAGACGACTCGTTTTCTATTTTTCATGATTTTTGAAACTTTTTAAGGTTCGAAATTTTTTAAAATTTTTTAGAAGGAGTTTTGGCTATAACCTTGGTAGACGTGATCCTTGTATTTTCTTTGGTATGCACAAAAAAATTTAGCTAAAAACTCAAAGTGTACAAGATTTTGTGACCATTTGAAAAAAGTGTCCCCATTTCAGACACTTTAATGGCTACTGACAGCAAACCTGTAAAATCTCAAATGCTCTTTAAGGGGGTGTGAGTTCTCAAGGTTTGATGAGGGATAGGGGGCCAATATAAGGGTCAAGTACCAGAACCCATCGCACATCATGTGCGCACTCCCTCCGGCGCCCCAATCGTCGGAACCCCAATGCCGCCGGTCAGGTTCTTCGGTGATGCTCTGGCAATGGTACCCCAAGCGAAAACAATTATGGCACCAGCACATGCCTGAGCCCAACATGTGCTGCCGCAACCCTCGGTCCGGTCTGATCTTAGACTAGGAATGAACTCCGTATGCCTAAGTCAATCCATGAAACGAGCGTGCGGGCACTCAATCGGCCAGAAGGGCAAGATGCGTAAGCCAGAAATCGGTCGGGTCCCTCTCTATGGGCTATCGATCCTGCTACCCTCAGATCGGTTTGATCTTAGACTGGGAATGAACTCCGTATGATTAGACTGGGAATGAACTCCGTATGCCTATGCCAACCGACGAAACAAGCGGACGGGCGGGTAATACGTGGCCACAGAGACGGGATGCGCAAGCCGTGGATCGATAGGGTGGTAGGTGGGTTTAGGCACATCTTCATATTTTTACCGTGCCAATGGCATTTTTTTGGCTTGTAAATTCATACAATGGTCCCTTAAGCCTTCATGTGAAGTTTCATGGCAGGACGACTTGTTTTCTATTTTTCACGATTTTTGAAACTTTTTACGGTTTGAGATTTTTGTAAAATTTTTTTAGAAAGAGTTTTGGCCCCAAACTTGGTAGACGTGATCCCTGTATTTTTTTTGGCATGCAAAAAAAAATTCAGCTAAAAACACGAAGTGTACAAGATTTTGTGACCATTTGAAAATAGTGTCCCCATATCAGACACTTTAATGGCTATTGGAAGCAAACCTATAAAATCTCAAATGCTCTTTAAGGGGGTGTGAGTTCTTGAGGTTTGTGAGGGATAGGGGGCCAATATAAGGGCCAAGTACCAGCAGCCATCGCACATCATGTGCGCACACCCCCCGGCCCCTCCAATCATCGGAACCTCAATACCGCCGATCAGGTTCTCCGATGATACTCCGACGATGGTGCCCCGGGTGAAAAAAAATATGGCACCAGCACATGCTCGAGCCCAGCATGTGCTATCGTAACCCTCAGTCCGATTCAATCTTTGACTGGGAATGAACTCTGTATGCTTAGACTGGGAATGAACTCCGTATGCCTAAGTCAACCCATGAAACGAGCGTGCAGACGCTCAGCCGGCCAGAGGGGCAGGATGCGCAAGTTGGGGATTGGTCGGGTCTCCCTCTGTGTGCTGCCGATCTTGCTGCCGCAACCCTCGGTCCAGTCTAATCTTAGACTGGGAATGAACTTCGTATGCCTAAGCCAACTGATTAAACGAGCGGGCAGGCGGGCGGGCACTACGCCGGCCAGAGAGGCGGGATGCGCAAGCCGTGGATCGATAAGGTGGTAGGTGGGTTTAGGCACATCTTCATATTTTTGCCATGCCAATGCCATTTTTATGGCTTGTAAATTCATACAATGTTCCCTTAAGCCTTCAAGTGAAGTTTCATGGCAAGACGACTCGTTTTCTATTTTTCATGATTTTTGAAACCATTTACGGCTCGGGATTTTTTAAATTTTTTTTAGAAGGAGTTTTGGCCCCAAGCTTGGTAGATGTGATCCTTGTATTTTTGTTGGCATGCACAAAACAATTCAGCTAAAAACTCGAAGTGTACAAGATTTTGTAACCATTTGAAAAAAGTGTCCCCATTCCAGACACTTTAGTGGCTATTGGCAGCAAACCTATAAAATCTCAAATCCTCTTTAAGGGGGAGTGAGTTCTCAAGGTTTGATGAGGGATAGGGGGCCAATATAAGGGCCAAGTACCAGCACCCATCGCATATCTTGTGCGCACACCCCTCGGCCCCCCCAATCACCAGAACCCCAATGCCGTCGGTCAGGTTCTCTGGCGATGCTCCGACGATGGTGCCCTGGGTGAAAAAAAATACGGCACCAGCACATGCCCAAGCCCAGCATGTGCTGCCGTAACCATCGGTGCTGTCTGATCTTAGACTGCGAATGAACTCCGTATGCTTAGACTAGGAATGAACCCGTATGCCTAAGTCAACCTACGAAACGAGCGTGCGGGCGCTCAACCGGCCAGAGGGGCAGGATGCATAAGCCGAGGATCAGTCGGGTCACCCTCTGCGCGTTGCCAATCTTGTTGCCACAACCCTCGGTCCAGTCTGATCTTAGATTGGGAATGAGCTCCGTATGCCTAAGCCAACCGACGAAACGAGCGGGTAGGCGGGCACTACGCCGACCAAAGAGGCGGGATGCGCAAGCCGTGGATCGATAGGGTGGTAGGTGGGTTTAGGCACATCTTCATATTTTTGCCATGCCAATGCCATTGCCATTTTTGTGGCTTGTAAATTCATACAATGGTCCCTTAAGCCTTCACGTGAAGTTTCATGGCAAGACGACTCGTTTTCTATTTTTCACGATTTTTGAAACTTTTTACGGCTCAAGATTTTTTTAAATTTTTTTAGAAGTAGTTTTGGCCCCAAACTTGGTAGACGTGATCCTTGTATTTTTGTTGGCATGCAAAAAAAAATTCAGCTAAAAAATCAAAATGTATAAGATTTTGTGACCATTTGAAAAAAGTATCCCCATTTCAGACACTTTAATGGCTACTGGTAGCAAACTTGTAAAATCTCAAATGCTCTTTAAGGGGGTGTGAGTTCTCAAGGTTTGATGAGGGATAGGGGGCCAGTATAAGGGCCAAGTACCAGTACCCATCGCACATCATGTGCACAACCCCCCCGGCCCCCCAATCGTCGGAACCCAATGCCGTCGGTCAGGTTCTCCGACGATGCTCCGACGATGGTGTCCCTAGCGAAAAAAAATACGGCACTAGCACATGCCGGAGCCCAGCATGTGCTACCACAACCCTCAATCCAGTCTGATCTTAGACTGGGAATGAACTCCGTATGCTTAGATTGGGAATGAACTCCGTATGCCTAAGTCAACCCATGAAACGAACATGCGGGCGTTCAGCCGGCCAGAGGGGCAAGATGCCCAAGCCGAGGATCGATCGGGTCCCCTTCTGCATGCTGCCAATCCTGTTACCCTTGGTGCGGTCTAATCTTTGACTGGGATTGAACTCTGTATGCTTAGACTGGGAATGAACTCCATAAAACTAAGTCAACCCACGAAATGAGCGTGCGGGCTGGCCAGAGGGGCAGGATGCACAAGTCGGGGATCGACTGGGTCTCCCTCTACATGCTGCCAATTTTGCTACCACAACCCTCAGTCTGGTCTGATCTTAGACTCGGAATGAACTTCGTATGCCTAAGGCAACCGATGAAACGAGCGGGCGGGCGGGCAATACGTCGGTCAGAGAGACGGGATACGCAAGCCGTGGATCGATAGGGTGGTAGGTGGGTTTAGGCACATCTTCATATTTCTACCATGCCAATGCCATTTTTATGGCCTGTAAATTCATACAGTGGTCCCTTAAGCCTTCATGTGAAGTTTCATGGCAAGACGACTGGTTTTCTATTTTTCATGATTTTTGAAACTTTTTACGTTTTGGGATTTTTTAAAATTTTTTTAGAAGGAGTTTTGGCCCCAAACTTGGTAGACGTGATCCTTGTATTCTTGTTGGCATGCACAATAAAATTCAACTAAAAACTCGAAGTCTACAAGATTTTGTGACCATTTGAAAAAAGTGTCCCCAATTTAGACACTTTAATGGCTACTGGCAACAAACCTATAAAATCTCAAATGATCTTTAAGGGGGTATGAGTTCTCGAGGTTTGATGAGGGATAGGGGGCCAATATAAGGGCCAAATGCCAGCAGCCATCGCACATCATGTGCGCACACCCCCCGGCCCCCCTAATCGTCGGAACCCCAATGCCGCCTTCAGGTTCTCCGACGATGCTCCGACGATGGTGCCCCAGGCGAAAAAAAATACGGCACCAGCACATGCCCGAGCCCAGCATGTGCTGTCGCAATCCTTGATTCGGTCTGATCTTAGACTGGTAATAAACTTCGTATGCTTAGACTGGGAATGAACTCCGTGTGCCTAATTCAACCCACGAAACGAGCGTGCAAGAAGTCAACCGGCTAGAGGGGAAGGATGCGTAAGCCAGGGATCGATTGGGTCCCCCTCTGCATGCTGTCGATCTTGCAACCCTCGGTCCGATCCGATCTTAGACTGGGAATGAGCTTTGTATGCTTAGACTGGGAATGTACTCCGTATAACTAAGTCAACCTAAGAAACAAGCGTGCGGGTGCACAGCCGGCCAGAGGGGCAGGATGCGCAAGTTGGGGATCGGTCGGGTCTCCCTCTGCGTGCTGCCAATCCTGCTTCCGCAACCTTCGATCCGGTTCGATCTTAGACTAGGAATGAACTCCGTATGCCTAAGCCAACTGACGAAACGAGCGGGCAGGCGGGCACTACGTCGGCCAGAGAGGCAGGATGCGCAAGCTGTGGATCGATAGGGTGGTAGGTGGGTTTAGGCACATCTTCATATTTTTGCCATGCCAATGCAATTTTTATGGCTTGTAAATTCATACAATGGTCCCTTAAGCCTTCATGTGAAGTTTCATGGCAAGACGACTCGTTTTCTATTTTTCATGATTTTTGAAACTTTTTACGGTTCGGGATTTTTCAAAGTTTTTTTAGAAGGAGTTTTGGCCCCAAACTTGGTAGACGTGATCCTTGTATTTTTTTTTGGCATGCATAAAAACATTTAGCTAAAAACTCAAAGTGAACAAGATTTTCTGACCATTTGAAAAAAGTGTCCTCATTTTAGGCACTTTAATGGCTACTGGCAGCAAACCTATAAAATCTCAAATGCTCTTTAAGGGTGTGTGAGTTCTTGAGGTTTGATGAGGGATAGGGGGCCAATATAAGTGCCAAGTACCAGCACCAATCACACATCATGTGCAGACACCCCCTGGCCCCCAATCGTCGAAACCCCAATGCCCCCAGTCAGGTTCTCCGGTGATGCTTCGACGATGGTGCCACGGGCAAAAAAAAATGTGGCTCCAGCACAAGCCCGAACCCAGCATGTGCTGTCGTAACCCTCGGTCTGGTCTGATCTTAGAATGGGAATGAACTTCGCATGCTTAGACTGGGACTGAACTTCGTATGCCTAAGTCAACCCAAGAAACAAGCGTGCGGGCGCTTAGCCAACTAAAGGGGCAGGATGCGCAAGCTGGGGATCAGCCGGGTCTCCCTCTATGTGCTATCGATCTTCCTACCCTCGGTCCAATCTGATCTTAGACTGGGAATGAACTCCGTATAAACTAAGTCAACCTATGAAATGAACATGCGGGCACTCAACCGACCAGAGGGGCAGGATGTGCAAGTTGGGAATCTGTCAGGTCTCCCTCTGCGTGCTACCAATCCTGCTGTTGTAACCCTCGGTCTGATCTGATCTTAGAATGAGAATGAACTCCGTATGCCTAAGCCAACCGATGAAACGAGCGGGAGGGCGGGCACTACGCCGACCAAAGAGGTGGGCTGCGTAAGCCGTGGATCGATAGGGTGGTAGGAGGGTTTAGGCACATCTTCATATTTTTGCCATGCCAATGCAATTTTTATGGCTTGTAAATTCATACAATGGTCCCTTAAGCCGTCATGTGAAGTTTCATGGCAAGACGACTCGTTTTCTATTTTTCATGATATTTGAAACTTTTTATAGTTCGGGATTTTTTAAAAAAATTTTAGAAGGAGTTTTGGCCCCAAACTTGGTAGCCGTGATCCTTGCATTTTTGTTGGCATGGATAAAAAAATTCAGCTAAAAACTCGAAGTGTACAAGATTTTGTGACAATTTGAAAAAAGTGTCCCCATTTCAGAAACTTTAATGGCTACTGGCAACAAACCTGTAAAATCTCAAATGCTCTTTAAAGGGGTGTGAGTTCTCGAGGTTTGATGAGGGATAGGGAGCCAATCTAAGGGCCAAGTACCAGCACCCATCACACATCATGTGTGCACACCCCCAGCCCCTCTCAATCATCGGAACCCCAATGCCACTGGTCATGTTCTTCGGCGTTGCTCCGACGATGGTGCCCCGGGCGAAAACAAATGCAGCACCAGCACATGCTCGAGCCCAGCATGTGCTACCGTAACCCTCGGTTCGGTCCGATCTTAGATTGGGAATGAACTCCGTATGCTTAGACTAGGAATGAACTCCGTATGCCTAAGCCAACCCACGAAATGAACGTGTGGGTGCCCAGCCGACCAGAGGGGCAGGATGCACAAGCCGGAGATCAGTCGGGTCCCCCTTTGTGTGCTGTTGATCTTGATACCCTCGATCTAGTCCAATCTCAGACTGGAATGAACTCCGTATGCTTAGACTGGGAATGAACTCCGTATAACTAAGTCAACCCATGAAACGAGTGTGCGGGACCTCAGTCGGCCAGAGGGGTAGGATGCGCAAGCCAGGGATAGGCCGGGTCTCCCTCTGCGTGCTACCAATCTTGCTACTGCAACCCTCAGTCCGATCAGATGTTAGACTGGAATGAACTCCGTATGCCTAAGCCAACCGACGAAACGAGAGGGTGGGCGGGCACTACGTTGGCCAGAGAGGCGGGATGCGGAAGCCATGGATCGATAGGGTGGTAGGTGGGTTTAGGCACATCTTCATATTTCTGTCGTGCCAATGCCATTTTTATGGCTTGTAAATTCATACAATGGTCATTTAAGCCTTCATGTGATGTTTCATGGCAAGACGACTTGTTTTCTATTTTTCCCGATTTTTGAAGCTTTTTACGGTTTGGGATTTTTTAAAATTTTTTTAGAAGGTGTTTTGGCCGCAAACTTGGTAGACGTGATCCTTGTATTTTTGTTGGCATGCACAAAAAAAGTTCAGCTAAAAACTCGAGGTGTACAAGATTTTGTGATCATTTGAAAAAAGTGTCGCCATTTCAGACACTTTAATGGCTACTGGCAGCAAACCTGTAAAATCTCAAATGCTCTTTAAAGGGGTTTGAGTTCTCAAGGTTTGAGGAGGGATAAGGGGCCAATATAAGGGCCAAGTACCAGCACCCATCGCACATCATGTGCGTACACCCCCGGGCCCCCCCAATCGCCAGAACCCAATGCTGTCGATCAGGTTCTCCGACGATGGTGCCCCGGACGAAAAAGATTGTGTCACTAGCACATGCCCGGGCCCAGCATGTGTTGCCACAACCCTTGATCCGATCCGATCTTAGATTGTGAATAAACTTCGTATGCTTAGACTGGGAATGAACTTCGTATGCCTAAGTCAACCCATTAAACGAGGGTGCGGGCACTCAGCCGACCAGAGGGGCAGGATGATTAAGCTGGGGATCGACCGGGTCCCCCTCTACGTGTTGTTGATCCTGCTACCCTCGACCCGGTCCTATCTTAGACTGGGAATGAACTCCGTATGCTTAGACTGGGAATGAACTCTGTATGCTTAGACTAGGAATGAACTCCGTATAACTAAGTCAACCCACGAAACGAGCGTGCGGGCGCTCAATCGGCCAGAGGGGTAGGATGCGCAAGCCCGGGATCGGTTGTGTCTGCCTCTGTGTGCTGCCAATCTTGCTGCCATAACCCTCAGTCTGATCTGATCTTAGACTGGGAATGAACTCCGTATGCCTAAGCCAACCGATGAAACGAGCGGGCGGGCAGGCACTACGTCGACCAGAGAGGCAGGATACGCAAGCCGTGGATCGATAGGGTGGTAGTTAGGTTTAGGCACATCTTCATATTTCTGCCACGCCAATGCCCTTTTCATGGCTTGTAAATTCATACAATGGTCCCTTAAGCCTTCATGTGAAGTTTCATGGCAAGACGACTCGTTTTTTATTTTTCATAATTTTTGAAACTTTTTACGGTTCGGGATTTTTTAAAATTTTTTTAGAAGAAGTTTTGGCCCCAAACTTGGTAGACATGATCCTTGTATTTTTTTTGCATGCAAAAAAAAATTCAGCTAAAATCTCGAAGTTTACAAGATTTTGCGACCATTTGAAAAAAGTGTCCCCATTTCAGACACTTTAATGGCTACTAGTAGCAAACCTGTAAAATCTCAACTACTTTTTAAGGGGGTGTGAGTTCTCGAGGTTTGATGAGAGATAGGGGGCCAATATAAGGGCCAAGTACCAGCACCCATCGCACATCATGGGCACACACCCCCCCGACCCCCCTCAATCGTCGGAACCCCAATGCTGTCGGTCAGGTTCTCCGACGATGCTCCGGTGACGGGGCCTCGGGCGAAAAAAAATGTGGCACCAGCACATGCCCGAGCCCAGCATGTGCTGTCGCAACCCTCGGTCCGGTCCGATCTTAGACTGGGAATGAACTCCGTATGCTTAGACTGTAATGAACTCCGTATGCTAAAGTCAACCCACAAAACAAGCATGCGTGCTACCGATCCAGCTACCGATCTCCCTCTTCGTGCTGCCGATCCTGCTACCACAACCTTTGGTCTGGTCTGATCTTCGATTGGGAATGAACTCCGTATGCTTAAGCCAACCGACAAAACAAGCGGGCGAGCGGGCACTACTCCGGCCAGAGAGACGAGATGCACAAGCCATGGATCGATAGGGTGGTAGGTGGGTTTATGCACATTGTCATATTTTTGCCATGCCAATGCCATTTTTATGGCTTGTAAATTCATACAACGGTCTCTTAAGCCTTCATGTTAAGTTTCATGGCAAGACGACTCATTTTCTATTTTTCATGATTTTTAAAACTTTTTATGGTTCGGGATTTTTTATAATTTTTTTAGAAGGATTTTTGACCCCAAACTTGGTAGACGTGATCCTTTTATTTTTTTTGGCATGCACAAAAAAATTCAGCTAAAAACTCGAAGTGTACAAGATTTTTTGACTATTTGAAAAAAGTGTCCCCAATTCAGACACTTTAATTGCTACTGGCAACAAACCTGTAAAATCTCAAATGCTTTTTAAGAGGGTGTGAGTTCTTGAGGTTTGATGAGGGATAGGGGGCCAATATAAGGGCCAAGTACCAGCACCCATCGCACATCATGTGCGCACACCCCACCCGGCCCCCCCAATCGTCGTAACCCAATGCCACCGGTCAGGTTCTCTGGCGATGCTCCGGTAATGGTGCCCCGGGTGAAAAAAAATACGGCACCAGCATATGCTCGAGCCCAGCATGTGCTATCGTAACCCTCAGTCCGGTCTGATCTTAGACTGGGAATGAACTCCGTATGCTTAGACTGGGAATGAACTCCGTATGCTTCGACTGGGAATGAACTCCGTATGCCTAAGTCAACCCATAAAATGAGCGTGTCGGCACTCAACCGACAAGAGGGGCAAGATGAGCAAGTCAGGGATCGGTCGGGTCCCCCTCTACGTGCTGCCAATCCTACTACCCTTGGTTCGGTCTGATCTTAGACTGGGAATGAACTCCGTATGCTTAGACTGGGAATGAACTCCGTATAACTAAGTCAACCCACGAAATGAGCGTGCGGGCACTCAGTCGGCCAGAGGGGCAGGATGATCAAGTCGGGGATCGGCTGGGTCTCCTTTTGCATGTTGCTGATCCTACTGCCGTAACCCTCGGTCCGATCCAATCTTAGACTGGGAATGAACTTCGTATGCCTAAGCTAACCGACGAAACAAGCGGATGGGCGGGCACTACACCGGCAAGAGAGGCGGGATGCGCAAGCCATAGATCGATAGGGTGGTAGGTGGGTTTAGGCACATCTTCATATTTTCTATCATGCCAATGCCATTTTTATGGCTTGCAAATTCATACAGTGGTCCCTTAAGCCTTCATGTGAAGTTTCATGGCAAGACGACTCGTTTTCTATTTTTTATGATTTTCAAAACTGTTTAGGGTTTGGGATTTTTTAAAATATTTTTAGAAGGGGATTTGGCCCCAAACTTGGTAGACGTGATACTTGTGCTTTTGTTGGCATGCACAAAAAAATTCAGCTAAAACCTCGAAGTGTACAAGATTTCGTGACCATTTGAAAAAAGTGTCCCCATTTCAGGCACTTTAATGGCTACTGGCAGCAAACCTGTAAAATCTCAAATGCTCTTTAAGGGGTGTGAGTTCTAAAGGTTTGATAAGGGATAGGGGGCCAATATAAGGGCCAAGTAACAGCACCCATCACACATCATGTGCGCACACCCCCCTCGGCCCCCCCAATTACCGAAACCTCAATGCCACCGGTCAGGTTCTCCGACGATGCTCCGGTGATGGTGCCCCGAGCAAAAACAAAAGCGACACCAGCACATGCCTGAGCCTAGCTTGTGCTGCCGCAACCGTCGACCCGGTCCAATCTTACACTAGGAATGAACTCCGCATGCTTAGACTGGAAATGAACTCCGTATGCCTAAGTCAACCCACGAAACGAGCGTACGGGTGCTCAGCCAGCCAGAGGGGTAGAATGCACAAGCCGAGAATCAACTGGGTCCCCCTCTGCGTGCTACCGATCTTGCTACCCTTGTTCATTCTGATCTTAGATTGGGAATGAACTCCGTATGCTTAGACTAGAAATGAACTCCGTATAACTAAGTTAACCCATGAAACGAGCTTACGGGCGCTCAGCCGGCCAGAGGGGCAGGATGCGCAAGCCAAGGATCGATCGGGTCCCCCTTTGTGTGCTGTCGATCCTACTCCCGCAACCCTCGATTCGGTCTGATCTTAGACTGGGAATGAACTCCGTATGCTTAGACTGGGAATGAACTCCGTATGCCTAAGTCAACCCATGAAACGAGCGTGCGGGCGCTCAGCCGGCCAGAGGGGCAGGATGCACAAGCCGAAGATCAGGCAGGTCCCCCTCTACGTGTTGCCGATCCTGCTACCCTTGGTCCGGTCCAATCTTATACTAGGAATGAACTCCGTATAACTAAATCAACCCATGAAACGAACGTGCGGGCGTTCAACCAGCCAGAGGGGCAAGATGCGTAAGCCGGGGATTGGTCAGGTCTCTCTCTGTGTGCTGCCGATCCTGCTGTCACAACCCTCAGTCCGATCTGATCTTTGACTGCGAATGAACTTCGTATGCCTAAGCCCACCGACGAAACGAGCGGGCGGGCAGGCACTACGCCGGCCAGAGAGGCGGGATGCGCAAGCCGTAGATCGACAAGGTGGTAGGTGGCTTCAGGCACATCTTCATAATTCTGCCATGCCAATGCCATTTTTATGGCTTGTAAATTCATACAATGGTCCCTTAAGCCTTCATGGGAAGTTTCATGGCAAGATGACTCGTTTTCTATTTTTCATAATTTTTGAAACTTTTTACAGTTCAAGATTTTTTAAAATTTTTTTAGATGGTGTTTTGGCCCCAAACTTGGTAGACGTGATCTTTGTATTTTTGTTAGCATGCACAAAAAATAGTCGGCTAAAAACTCGAAGTGTACAAGATTTTGTGACCATTTGAAAAAAGTGTCCCCATTTTAGACACTTTAATGGCTACTGGCAGCAAACTTGTAAAATCTCAAATGCTCTTTAAAGGGGTGTGAGTTCTCGAGGTTTGATGAGGGATAGGGGGCCAATATAAGGGCCAAAAACCAGCACCCATCGCACATCATGTGTGCACACCCCCCGGCCCCTCCAATCGTCAGAACCCCAATGCCACCGGTCAGATTCTCCGATGATGGTGCCCCGAGCGAAAAAAATACGGCACCAGCACATGCTTGAGCCTAGCATGTGTTGTCGCAACCCTCGGTCCGGTCTGATCTTAGACTAGGAATGAACTCCCTATGCGAAACTCAACCCATGAAACGGGTGTGCGTGCTACCGATCCTGCTACCCTCGGTCCGGTCTGATCTTAGACCAGGAATGAACTCCGTATGCCAAAGTCAACTCATGAAATGAGCGTGCGGGCACTCAGTCGGCTAGAGGGGCAGGATGCGCAAGCCGGGGATCGATCGGGTCTCCTTCTACGTACTGTCGATCCTACTACCGTAACCCTCAGTCTAGTTCAATCTTAGATTGGGAATGAACTCCGTATGCCTAAGCCAACCGACGAAACGAGTGAGTGGGCGGGCACTACATCGACGAGGGAGGCGGGATGCGCAGGCCGTTGATCGATAGGGTGGTAGGTGGGTTTAGGCACATCTTCATATTTTTGCCGTGCCAATGCCAATTTTATGGCTTGTAAATTCATACAATGGTCCCTTAAGCCTTCATGTGAAGTTTCATGGCAAGACGACTCGTTTTCTATTTTTTATGATTTTCAAAACTTTTTACGGTTCGAGATTTTTTTTAATTTTTTTAGAAGGAGTTTTGGCCCCAAACTTGGTAGACGTGATCCTTGTATTTTTGTTGGTGCCCCAAGCGAAAAAGAATGTGGCACCAAGACATGCTCGAGCCCAGCATGTGCTACCGCAACCCTCGGTCCGATCTGATCTTAGACTGGGAATGAACTCCGTATGCTTAGACTGGGAATGAACTCCGTATGCCTATGTCAACCCACGAAATGAACGTGCAGGCGCTCAGCCAACCATAGGGGCAGGATGTGCAAGCCGGGGATCGACAGGGTCCCCCTCTGCGTGCTGTCGATCCTGTTACCCTCGGTCCGGTCCGATCTTAGACTAGGAATGAACTGCATAAGCTTAGACTGGGAATGAACTCCATATAACTAAGTCAACCCACGAAACGAGCGTGTGGCCGCTCAGCCAGCCAGAGGGGTAGGATGCATAAGCCAGGGATCGACTAGGTCTCCCTCTACGTGCTGCCAATCTTGCTGCCATAACTCTCAGTCCGATCCGATCTTAGACTGGGAATGAACTCCATCTGCCTAAGCCAATCGACGAAACGAGCGGGATGGTGGGCACTACGTCGGCCAGAGAGGCGGGATGTGCAAACCATGGATCGATAGGGTGGTAGGTGGATTTAGGCACATCTTCATATTTCTGCCATGGCAATGCCATTTTTATGGCTTGTAAATTCATACATTGGTCCCTTAAGCCTTCATGTGAAGTTTCATGGCAACACGACTCGTTTTCTATTTTTAATGATTTTTAAAACTTTTTATTGTTCGAGATTTTTTAAAATTTTTTTAGAAGGAGTTTTGGCCCCAAACTTGGTAGATGTGACCCTTGTATTTTTTTTTTGGCATGCACAAAAAAATTCTGCTAAAAACTCGAAGTGTACAAGATTTTGTGACCATTTGAAAAATGTGTCCCCATTTCAGACACTTTAATGGCTACTGGCAACAAACCTGTAAAATCTCAAATGATCTTTAAGGGGGTGTGAGTTCTCGAGGTTTGATGAGGCATAGGGGGCCAATATAAGGGCCAAGTACGAGCACCCATCGCACATCATGTGCGCACACCACCCCGGCCCCCCCAATCACCGGAACCCCAATGCCACCGGTCAGGTTCTCCGACGATGCTCCGACGATGGTGCCCCGTGCAAAAAAAAAATGCGACACCAGCACATGGTCGAGCCCGGCATGTGCTGCCACGACCCTCGATCCAGTCTGATCTTAGACTGGGAATGAACTCCATATGCTTAGACTGGGAATGAACTCAGTATGCCTAAGTCAACCTACAAAACGAGCGTGCGGGCGCTCAGCCAACTAGAGGGGCAGGATGCACAAGCCGGGGATCGGTCGGGTCCCCCGTTGCGTGCTGTCGATCCTGCTACCTTGGGTCTGGTCTGATCTCAGACTGGGAATGAACTCCGTATGCT
The DNA here is from genome assembly GCF_047325235.1 of Durio zibethinus. Taxonomy (NCBI): domain Eukaryota; kingdom Viridiplantae; phylum Streptophyta; class Magnoliopsida; order Malvales; family Malvaceae; genus Durio; species Durio zibethinus. The sequence goes on from NC_143181.1 coordinate 22,975,973, forward strand.
TAGACTGGGAATGAACTCCGTATAACTAAGTCAACCCACGAAACGAACGTGCGGGCAGTCAGTCGGCCAGAAGGGTAGGATGTGTAAGCCGGGGATCAGCCGGGTCCCCCTCTACGTGCTATCGATCTTGCTACACTCCGTCTGGTCTGATCTTAGATTGGGAATGAACTCTGTATGAATAGATTGGGAATGAACTCCGTATGCTTAGACTGGGAATGAAGTTTGTATAACTAAGTCAACCTACGAAACAAGCGTGCGAGCCCTCAGCCAGTCAGAGGGGTAGGATGCACAAGCCAAGGATCGATCAGGTCCAGTCTGATCTTAGATTGGGAATGAACTCAGTATGCCTAAGCAAACCGATGAAACGAGCGGGCCGGCGGGCACTACGTCGACAGAGAGACAGGATGCGCAAGCCGTGGATCGATAGGGTGGTAGGTGGGTTTAGGAACATCTTCATATTTCTGCCATGCCAATGCCATTTTTATGGCTTGTAAATTTATACAATGCTCCCTTAAGCCTTCATGTGAAGTTTCATGGCAAGACGACTCGTTTTCTATTTTTCATGATTTTTGAAACTTTTTACGGTTTGGGATTTTTGAAAATTTTTTTAGAAGGATTTTTGGTCCCAAACTTGGTAGAAATGATCCTTGTATTTTTGTTGTCATGCACAAAAAAATTCAGCTAAAAATTCGAAGTGTAAATGATTTTGTGATCATTTGAAAAAAGTGTCCCTATTTCAGACACTTTAATGGCTATTGGCGGCAAACCTCTAAAATCTCAAAGGCTCTTTAAGGGGGTGTGAGTTCTTGAGCTTTGATAAAGGATAGGGGGCCAATATAAGGGCCAAGTGCCAGCACCCATCGTACATCATGTGCGCACACCCCCTTGACCCCCGTCAATCACTGGAACCCCAATGCCGTCGATCAGGTTCTTCGGTGATGCTCCGACGATGGTGCCTCGGGCGAAAAAAAATATGGCACCAGCACATGCCCGAGCCCAGCATGTGCTGTTGTAACCCTTGATCCGGTCTGATCTTAGACTGGGAATGAACTCCGTATGCTTAGACTAGGAATGAACTCCGTATGCCTAAGTCAACCCACAAAAAGAGCGTGCGGGCGCCCAACCAACCAGAGGGGCATGATGCGCAAGCTGGGGATCAATCGGGTCCCCCTCTACGTGCTGCCGATCTTGCTACACTCGGTCTGGTCCGATCTTAGACTGGGAATGAACTCCGTATGAATAGATTGGGAATGAACTCCGTATGCTTAGACTGGGAATGAACTCCGTATAACTAAGTCAACCCACGAAACGAGCGTGCGGGCCCTTAGCCGGCCAGAGGGGCAGGATGCGCAAGTAAAGGATTGACCGGGTCCAGTCTGATCTTAGACTCAGAATGAACTCCGTATGCCTAAGCCAACCGACGAAACAAGCGGGCGAGCGGGCAGTACGTCAACAGAGAGACGGGAGACGCAAGCCGTGGATTGATAGGGTGGTAGGTGGGTTTAGGCACATCTTCATATTTCTACCATGCCAATGCCATTTTTATGACTTGTAATTTCATACAATGGTCCCTTAAGCCTTCATGTGAAGTTTCATGGCAAGACGACTCGTATCCTATTTTTCATGATTTTCAAAACCTTTTACGGTTTGAGATTTTTGAAAATATTTTTAGAAGGAGTTTTGCCACCAAACTTGGTAGACATGATCCCTGTATTTTTTTTGGCATGCACAAAAAAATTCAGCTAAAAACTCAAAGTGTACAAGATTTTGTGACCATTTGAAAAAAGTGTCCCCATTTCAAACACTTTAATAGCTACTGGCAGCAAATCTGTAAAATCTCAAATGCTCCTTAAGGGGGTGTGAGTTCTCGAGGTTTGATGAGGGATAGGGGGCCAATATAAGGGCCAAGTACCAGCACCCATCACACATCATGTGCGCACACCCCCCGGCCCCCCCAATCACCGAAACCCCAATGCTGCCGGTCAGGTTCTCAGGCGATGCTCCGACGATGGTGCTCCGGGAGAAAAAAAATGCGGCACCAGCACATGCCTAAGCCCAACATGTGCTGCCGCAACCCTGGGTCCGATCCGATCTTAGACTGGGAATTAACTCCGTACGCTTAGACTGGGAATGAACTCCGTATGCCTAAGTCAACCCATGAAACGAGCGTGCGGGAGCTCAGCCGGCCAGAGGGGCAGGATGCGTAAGCCGGGGATCGATCGGGTCCCCCTCTGCGTGCTACTGATCCTGCTACCCTCGGTCCAGTCCGATCTTAGGCTAGGAATGAACTCCGTATGCTTAGACTGGGAATGAAGTCCGTATAACTAAGTCAACCCATGAAACAAGCGTGCGGGCGCTCAGCCGGCCAGAGGGGCAGGATGCGCAAGCTGGGGATCGGTCGGGTCTCCCTCTATGTGCTGTCGATCTTGCTGCTGCAACCCTCAGTCCGGTCCAATCTTAGACTAGGAATGAACACCGTATGCCTAAGCAAACCGATGAAATGAGCGGGCGGGTGGGCACTACGCCGGCCAGAGAGGCGGGATGCGTAAGCCATGGATCGATAGGGTGGTAGGTGGGTTTAGGCACATCTTCATATTTTTGCCATGCCAATGCCATTTTTATGGCTTGTAAATTCATACAATGGTAACTTAAGCCTTCATGTGAAGTTTCAAGGCAAGATGACTCGTTTTCTATTTTTCATGATTTTTAAAACTTTTAAAGGTTCAAGATTTTTAAAATGTTTTTAGAAGGATTTTTGGACCCAAACTTGGTAGACGTGATCCTTGTATTTTTTTTGGCATGCACAAAAAAATTCAGCTAAAAACTCAAAGTGTACAAGATTTTGTGACCATTTGAAAAAAGTGTCCCCATTTCAGACTCTTTAATGGTTACTGGCAACAAACCTGTAAAATCTCAAATGCTCTTTAAGGGGGTGTGAGTTCTCGAGGTTTGATGAGGGATACGGGGCCAATATAAGGGCCAAGTACCAGCATCCATCGCACATCATGTATGCATACCCCCCGGCCCCCCATTCACCGGAACCTCAATACCGTAGGTCAGGTTCTCCGACGATGCTCCGACGATGGTGGCCCTGGCGAAAAAAAATGCGATAGCAGCACATGTCTGAGCCTAACATGTGCTGTTGTAACCCTCGGTCCGGTCTGATCTTATACTGCGAATGAACTCCGTATGCTTAGATTGGGAATGAACTTCGTATGCCTAAGTCAACCCATGAAACGAGCGTTCGGGCCCTCAACCGACCAGAGGGGCAGGATGTGCAAGCCGGGGATCGATCGGGACCCTCTCCATGTGCTGCTGATCCTACTACCCTCAGTTTGGTCCAATCTTAGACTGGGAATGAACTCCGTATGCTTAGACTGGGAATGAACTCCATATAACTAAGTCAACCCACGAAACGAACGTGCGGGCGCTCAGTCGACCAGAGGGACAGGATGCGCAAGCCGAGGATCGATCGGGTCTCTCTCTACGTGCTATCGATCCTACTACCGCAACCCTCGGTCTGGTCTGATCTTAGACTATGAATGAACTCCATATGCCTAAGCCAACAGACGAAACGAGCAGGTGGGCGGGCACTACTCCGACTAGAGAGACGGGATGCACAAGCCGTGGATCGATAGGGTGGTAGGTGGGTTTAGGCACATCTTCATATTTATGCCATGCCAATGTGATTTTTATGGCTTGTAAATTCATACAATGGTCCCTTAAGCCTTCATGTGAAGTTTCATGGCAAGACGACTCATTTTCTATATTTCAAGATTTTCAAAACTTTTTACGGTTCGGGATTTTTTAAAATTTTTTTAGGAGTTTTGGCCCCAAACTTGGTAGATGTGGTCCCTGTATTTTTGTTGGCATGCATAAAAAAATTCAGCTAAAAACTCAACGTGTACAAGATTTTGTGACCATTTGAAAAAAGTGTCCCTATTTAAGACACTTTAATGGCTACTGGCAACAAACCTGTAAAATCTCAAATGCTCTTTAAGGGGGTGTGAGTTCTTGAGGTTTGATGAGGGATAGCGGGCCAATATAAGGGCCAAGTACCAGCACCCATCACACATCATGTGCGCACACCCCCCCGACCCCTTCCAATCACCGGAACCCTAATGCCGCCGATCAGGTTCTTCAGTGATGCTTCGGTGATGGTGCCTTGGGCAAAAAAAAATACGGCACCAGCACATGCCCAAGCCCAGCATGTGCTGCCGCAACCATCGGTCCGGTCTGATCTTAGACTGGGAATGAACTCCGTATGCTTAGACTGGGAATGAACTCCGTATAACTAAGTCAACCCACGAAACGAGCGTGCGGGCACTCGATCGGCCAGAGGGGCAGGATACGAAAGCCGAGGATCGATCGGGTCTCCCTCTGTGTACTATCGATCTTGCTACTGCAACCTTCAGTTTGGTCTGATCTTAGACTGGGAATGAACTCCGTATGCCTAAGCCAACCGACGAAACAAGCGGGCGGGCGGGCACTACGCCTGCCAAAGAGACGGGATGTGCAAGCCATGGATCGATAGGGTGGTAGGTGGGTTTAGGCACATCTTCATATTTCTGCCATGCCAATGCCATTTTTATGGCTTGTAAATTCATACAATGGTCCCTTAAAACTTCATGTTATGTTTCATGGCAAGACGACTCATTTTCTATTTTTCACGATTTTCAAAACTTTTTATGGTTTGAGATTTTTTAAAATTTTTTTAGAAGGAGTTTTGGTGCCAAACTTGGTAGACGTGATCCTTGTATTTTTGTGGGTGTGCATAAAAAAATTTAGCTAAAAACTCGAAGTGTACAAGATTTTGTGACCATTTGAAAAAAATGTCCCTATTTCAGACACTTTAATGGCTACTGGCAGCAAACCTGTAAAATCTCAAATGCTCTTTAAGGGGGTGTGAGTTCTCGAGATTTGATGAGCCGGGTAAAGGGGCCGGATGCACAAGCCAGGGATCAGTCGGGTTCCCCTCTGCGTGCTACCGATCCTGCTACCCTCGGTTTGTTCTGATCTTAGACCGGGAATGGACTCCGTATTAGACTGGGAATGAACTCCATATGCCTAAGCCAACCGACGAAACGAGCAGACGGGTGGGCACTACTCCGACCAGAGAGATGGGATGCGCAAGTCATGGATCGATAGGGTGGTAGGTGGGTTTAGGCACATCTTCATATTTATGCCGTGCCATTGTCATTTTTATGGCTTGTAAATTCAAACAATGGTCCCTTAAGCCTTCATGTGAAGTTTCATGGCAAGACGACTCTTTTCTATTTTTCTGGATTTTCAAAACTTTTTACAGTTCGGGATTTTTAAAATTTTTTTAGAAGGAGTTTTGGCCTCAAACTTGGTAGACATGATCCTTGTATTTTTGTTGGCATGCACAAAAAAATTCAGCTAGTACCCATTTGAGACACTTTAATGGCAACTGGCAGCAAACCTGTAAAATTTCAAATGCTCTTTAAGGGGGTGTGAGTTCTCGAGGTTTGATGAGGGATAAGGGGCCAATATAAGGGCCAAGTACCAGCACCCATCGCACACATGTGTGCACACCCTCCCGGCCCCCCCAATCGTCGAAACCCCAATCCCGCCGGTCAGGTTCTCCGGCGATTCTTCGACGATGGTGCTCCGAGCGAAAAAAAATACGGCACTAGCACATGCCCGAGCCTAGCATGTGCTACCGCAACCCTCGGTCTGGTCCTATCTTAGACTGGGAATGAACTCCGTATGCCTAAGTCAACCCACGAAATAAGTTTGCGGGCGCTAAACCGGCCAGAGGGGCAGGATGCGCAAGCCAGGGATCAGCCGGGTCCCCCTCAACGTGCAACCGATCCTACTACCCTCATTCCGGTCTGATCTTAGACTGGGAATGAACTCCATATGCTAAGACTGGGAATGAACTCCGCATAACTAAGTCAACCAACGAAACAGGCATGCGGGTGCTCAGTCGGTCAGAGGGGCAGGATGCGTAAGCCGAGGATCGATCGGGTCTCCCTCTGTGTGCTACCAATCTTACTGCCACAACCTTCGGTCTGGTCTGATCTTAGACTGGGAATGAACTCCGTATGCCCAAGCCAACCGACAAAATGATCGGGCGGGTGGGCACTACGCCGGCTAGAGAGCCGGGATGCGCAACCCGTGGATCGATAGGGTGGTAGGTGGGTTTAGGCACATCTTCATATTTTTGCCATGCCAATGCCATTTTTATGGCTTGTAAATTCATACAATGGTCCTTAAGCCTTCACGTGAAGTTTCATGGCAAGACGACTTGTTTTCTATTTTTCACAATTTTTGAAACTTTTTACGGTTCGAGTTTTTTTTAAATTTTTTTAGAAGGAGTTTTGGCCCCAAACTTCGTAGACGTGATCCTTGTATTTTTCTTGGCATGCACAAAACAATTCAGCTAAAAACTCGAAGTGTACAAGATTTTGTGACCATTTGAAAAAAGTGTACCCATTTCAGACACTTTAATGGCAACTGGCAGCAAACTTGTAAAATCTCAAATGCTCTTTAAAGGGGTGTGAGTTCTCAAGGTTTGATGAGGGATATGGGGCCAATATAAGGGCCAAGTACCAGCACCCATCGCACATCATGTGCGCACACCCCCCCGACCCCCCCAATCGTCGAAACCCTAATGCCGCCGGTCAGGTTCTCCGGCGATGCTCTGGAGATGGTGCCCTCGGTGAAAAAAATGCGGCACCAGCACATGCCCGAGCCCAGCATGTGCTGTCGCAACCCTCGATCCGATCCGATCTTAGACTGGGAATGAACTCCGTATGCCTAAGTCAACCCACGAAACGAGCGTGCGGGCGCTCAGCCAGCCAGAGAGGCAGGATGCACAAGTTGAGGACCGATTGGGTCCCCCTCTGCGTACTACTGATCCTGCTACCCTGGGTTTGGTCTGATCTTAGACTGGGAATGAACTCCATATGCTTAGACTGGGAATGAACTCCGTATGCTTAGACTGGGAATAAACTCTGTATAACTAAGTCAACCCACGAAACGAACGTGCGGGTGCTCAACCGGCCAGAGGGGTAGGATGTGCAAGCCAAGGATCAACCGGGTCTCCCTCTACATGCTGTATGAACCCTCGATCTGATCCGATCTTAGACTAGGAATGTCCCCATTCTAGATACTTTAATGGCTACTGGCAGCAAACCTGTAAAATCTCAAATGCTCTTTAAAGGGGTGTGAGTTCTCGAAGTTTGATGAGGGATAGGGGGCCAATATAAGGGCCAAGTACCAGCACCCATCGCACATCTTGTGCGCACACCCCCCGGCCCCCCAATCACCGGAACCCTAATACCGCCTGCCAGGATCTCCGACGATGCTCTGACGATAGTTCTCCGAGCAAAAAAAAATGTGGCACCAGCACATGCCCGAGCCTAGCATGTGCTGTCACAACCCTCGGTCCGATCTGATCTTAGACTGGGAATGAACTCCGTATGCTTAGACTGGGAATGAACTTCGTATGCCTAAGTCAACCCACGAAGCGAGCGTGCAGGCGCTCAGTCGGCCAGAGGGGTAGGAGGCCCAAGCCGGGGATCGATCGGGTCCCCCTCTGCGTGCTACCGATCCTGCTACCCTCGGTCTGGTCCGATCTTAGACAGGGAATGAACTCTGTATGCTTAGACTGGGAATGAACTCCGTATGCTTAGACTGGGAATGAACTCCGTATAACTAAGTCAACCCACGAAACGAGCGTACGGGCACTCAGCCGGCTAAAGGGGCAAGATGCGCAAGCCGAGGATCAATCGGGTCTCTCTCTGTGTGCTGTCGATCTTGCTGTCGCAACCCTCAGTCCGGTTTGATCTTTGACTAGGAATGAACTCTGTATGTCTAAGCCAACCGACGAAATGAGCGGGGGGGCACTACGTTGACAGAAAGACGAGATGTGCAAGCCGTGGATCGATAGGGTGGTAGCTGGGTTTAGGCACATCTTCATATTTCTGCCATGCCAATGCCATTTTTATTGCTTGTAAATTCATACAATGGTCCCCTAAGCCTTCATGTGAAGTTTCATGGCAAGACGACTCGTTTCCCATTTTTCATGATTTTCAAAACTTTTTATGGTTCGAGATTTTTTAAAATTTTTTTAGAAGGAGTTTTGGCCCCAAACATGGTAGACGTGATCCTTGTATTTTTGTTGGCATGCATAAAAAAATTCAGCTAACAACTTGAAGTGTACAAGATTTTGTGACCATTTGAAAAATGTATCCCCATTTCAGACACTTTAATGGCTATTGGCAACAAACCTGTAAAATCTCAAATGCTCTTTAAGGGGGTGTGAGTTCTCGAGGTTTGATGAGGGATAGGGGGCCAATATAAGGGCCAAGTACCAGCACCCATCGCACATCATGTGCACAGACCCCCCGACCCCCCCAATCGTCGGAACCCCAATGCCGCCGGTCAGGTTCTCCGGCGATGGTGCCCCCGGTGAAAAAAAATGAGGCATCGGTACATGCCGAGCCCAGCATGTGCTGTCGCAACCCTCGATCTAGTTCGATCTTAGACTGGGAATGAACTCCGTATGCCTAAGTCAACCCACGAAATGAGCATGCGGGCGCTCAGTCGGCCAAAGGGGCAGGATGCGCAAGCCGGGGATCAACCGGGTCCCCCTCTATGTGCTATCGATCCTGCTACCCTTGATCTGGTCTGATCTTAGATTGGGAATGAACTCTGCATGCTTAGACTGGGAATGAACTCCTTATAACTAAATAAACCCATAAAACGAGCGTACGGGCGCTCAGCCGGCCAGAGGGGTAGGATGCGCAAGTTGAGGATCGACTGGGTCTCCCTCTTCGTGTTGTCGATCCTACTGCCATAACCCTCAAGCTAGTCTGATCTTAGACTGGGAATAAACTCTGTTTGCCTAAGCCAACTGACAAAATGAGCGGGCGGGCGGGCACTACGCCGGCCAGAGAGGCGGGATGCGCAAGCCATGGATCGATAGGGTGGTAGGTGGGTTTAGGCACATCTTCATATTTCTGCCATGCCAATGCCATTGTTATGGCATGTAAATTCATGCAATGGTCCCTTAAGCCTTCATGTGAAGTTTCATGGCAAGACGACTCGTTTTCTATTTTTCATGATTTTTGAAATATTTTACGGTTCGGGATTTTTTTAAATTTTTTTAGAAGGTGTTTTGGCCCCAAACTTGGTAGATGTGATCCCTGTAATTTTTTTGGCTTGCACAAAAAAATTCATCTAAAAACTGAAAGTGTACAAGATTTTGTGACCATTTGAAAAAAGTGTCCCAATTTTAGAAACTTTAATGGCTACTGGCAGCAAACCTGTAAAATCTCAAATGCTCTTTAAGGGGGTGTGAGTTCTCGAGGTTTGATGAGGGATAGGGGGCCAATAAAGGGCCAAGTACCAGCACCCATCGCACATCATGTGCGCACAGCCCCCCGACCCCCCAATCGTCGGAACCCCAATGCCGCCAGTCAGGTTCTCCGACGATGCTCTAGCGTGGTGCCCCCGGTGAAAAAAAATACGGCACCAGCACATGGCCGAGCCCAGCATGTGCTATCGTAACCCTTGATCTGGTCTGATCTTAGACTGGGAATGAACTCCGTATGCCTAAGTCAACTCATTAAACGAATGTGCAGGTGCTCAACCGGCTAGAAGGGCAGGATGCGCAAGCCGAGGATCGATCGGGTCTCTCTCTGTGTGCTGTTGATCTTGTTGCCGCAACCCTCAGTTCGGTTCGATCTTTGACTAGGAATGAACTCTGTATGCCTAAGCCAACCGACGAAACGAGCGGGGGGGCACTACTTCGACAGAGAGATGGGATGCGCAAGCAGTGGATCGATAGGGTGGTAGCTGGGTTTAGGCACATCTTCATATTTCTGCCATGCCAATGCCATTTTTATTGCTTGTAAATTCATACAGTGGTCCCCTAAGCCTTCATGTGAAGTTTCATGGCAAGACGACTCGTTTCCCATTTTTCATGATTTTCAAAACTTTTTACGGTTCGGGATTTTTTAAAATTTTTTTAGAAGGAGTTTTGGCCCCAAACTTGGTAGATGTGATCCCTGTATTTTTATTGTCATGCACAAAAACATTCAGCTAAAAACTCGACGTGTACAAGATTTTGTGACCATTTGAAAAAAGTGTCCCTATTTAAGACACTTTAATGGCTACTGGCAACAAACCTGTAAAATCTCAGATGCTTTTTAAGGGGGTGTGAGTTCTCAAGGTTTGATGAGGGATAGAGGGCCAATATAAAGGCCAAGTACCAGCACCCGTCGCACATCATGTGCGCACACCCCCCGACCCCCCAATCATCGGAACCCCAATGCTGCCAGTCAGGTTCTCCGGCGATGTTCTGGCGATGGTGTCCACGATGAAAAAAAATACGACACCAGCACATGCCCGAGCCTAGCATATGCTATCGTAACCCTTGATCTGGTCTGATCTTTGACTGGGAATGAACTCCGTATGCTTAGACTGGGAATAAACTCTGTATGCCTAAGTCAACTCATGAAATGAACGTGCAGGTGCTCAACCGGCTAGAAGGGCAGGATGCGCAAGCCGAGGATCAGTCGGGTCCCCCTCTACGTGCTTTCAAACCTGCTACCCTCAGTCTGGTCTGATCTTAGACAGGGAATGAACTCCGTATAACTAAGTCAACCCACAAAACGAGCGTACAGGCGCTTAGCCGACCAGAGGGGCAGGATGCGCAAGTCGGGGAATGGTCGAGTCTCCCTCTACGTGCTGTCAATCCTTCTACTGCAACCCTCAGTCTGATTCGATCTTAGACTGGGAATAAACTCCGTATGCCTAAGCCAACCAATGAAACGAGCGGGTGGGCGAGCACTACACCAGCCAGAGAGGTGGGATGCGCAAGTCGTGGATCGATAGGGTGGTAGGTGGGTTTAGGCACATCTTTATATTTCTACCATGCCAATGCCATTTTTATGGCTTGTAAATTCATGCAATGATCCCTTAAGCCTTCATGTGAAGTTTCATGGCAAGATAACTCATTTTCTATTTTTCATGATTTTTGAAACTTTTTATGGTTCAGGATTTTTTAAAATTTATTTAGAAGGAGTTTTGGCCCCAAACTTTTTAGATGTGATCCTTGTATTTTTGTTGGCATGCACAAAAAAATTCAGCTAAAAACTCAAAGTGTACAAGATTTTGTGACCATTTGAAAAAAGTGTCCCCATTTTAGACACTTTAATGGCTACTGGCAGCAAACCTGTAAAATCTCAAATGCTCTTTAAAGGGGAGTGAGTTCTCTAGGTTTGATGAGGGATAGGGGGCCAATATAAGGGCCATGTACCAGGACCCATCGCACATCATGTGCGCACAGCCCCCCGGCCCCCCCAATCGTCGGAACCCCAATACTGTCGGTCAGGTTCTCCGATGATGCTCCAGCGATGGTGCCTCGGGCAAAAAACAATATGGCATCAGTACATGCCCGAGCCAAGCATGTGCTGCCGCAACCTTCGGTCTGATCCGATCTTTGACTGGGAATGAACTCTGTATGCTTAGACTGGGAATGAACTTCGTATGCCTAAGTCAACCCATGAAACGAGCGTGCGGGCGCTCAACCGGCCAGAGGGGCAGGATGCGCAAGCTAACGATCGAACGGGTCCCCCTCTGCATGCTACTGATCCTGCTACCCTCGGTCCAGTTCGATCTTAGACTGGGAATGAACTCCGTATGCTTAGACTGGGAATGAGCTCCATATAACTAAGTCAACCCACGACACGAGCATGCGGGCGCTCAGTCGACCAGAGGGGTAGGATGCGCAAGTCGGGGATCGGTTGGGTCTCCCTCTGCGTGCTGCTAATCCTACCACCGCAACCCTTGGTTAGGTTTGATCTTAGACTGGGAATGAACTTCATATGCCTAAGCCAACCGATGAAACGAGCAGGTGGGCGGGCACTACGCCGGGGAGAGAGGCGGGATGCGCAAGCTGTGGATCGATAAGGTGGTAGGTGGGTTTAGGCACATCTTCATATTTCTGCCATGCCAATGCCATTTTATGGCTTGTAAATTCATACAATGGTCCCTTAAGCCTTCATGTGAAGTTTCATGGCAAGACGACTCGTTTTCTATTTTTCATGATTTTTGAAACTTTTTACGGTTCAAGATTTTTGAAAATTTTTTTAGAAGGAGTTTTGGCCCCAAACTTGGTAGACGTGATCCTTGTATTTTTGTTGGCATGCATAAAAAAATTCAGCTAAAAACTGGAAGTGTACAAGATTTTGTGACCATTTGAAAAAAGTATCCCCATTTCAGACACTTTAATGGCTACTGGCAGCAAACCTGTAAAATCTCAAATGCTCATTAAGGGGGTGTGAGTTCTCGAGGTTTGATGAGGGATAGGGGGCCAATATAAGGGCCAAGTACCAGCACCCATCGCACATCATGTGAATACACCTCCCCGGCCCCCCCAATCGCCGGAACCTCAATGCTGCCGGTCAGGTTCTCCGGTGATGGTGCCCCATGCGAAAACAATGCGGCACCAGCACATGCTCGAGCCCAGCATGTGCTGCCGCAACCCTCGGTCCAGTCCAATCTTAGACTGGGAATGAACTCCGTATGCTTAGACTGGGAATGAACTCCGTATGCTTAGACTGGGAATGAACTCCATATGCTTAGACTGGGAATGAACTCCGTATGCCTAAGTCAACCCACGAAATAAGCATGCGGGCGCTCAGCCAGCCAAAGAGGCTGGATACGCAAGTCGGGGATCGATCGGGTCCCCCTCTGCGTGCTGCCGATCCTGCTACCTTAGGTCCGGTCTGATCTTAGACTGGGAATGAACTTCATATGCTTGGACTGGGAATGAACTCTGTATGCTTAGACTGGGAATAAACTCCGTATAACTAAGTTAAACCACGAAACGAGCGTGCGGGTGCTCAACCAACCAAAGGGGTAGGATGCGCAAGCCGAGGATCAACCGGGTCTCCCTCTACGTGCTGCATCAACCTTCGGTCTGATCCGATCTTAGACTAGGAATGTCCCCATTTCAGACACTTTAACGGCTCCTGGTAGCAAACCTGTAAAATCTCAAATGCTCTTTAAGGGGTGTGAGTTCTCGAGGTTTGATGAGGGATACGGGGCTAATATAAGGGCCAAGTACCAGCACCCATCGCATATCATGTGCGCACACCCCCTCCAATCACCGGAACCTAATGCTACCAGTCAAGTTCTCCGGTGATGGTGCCCCAGGCGAAAAAAAAATACGGCACCAGCACATGCCTGAGCCCAGCATGTGCTGCCGCAACCCTTGATCTGGTCCGATCTTAGACTGGCAATGAACTCCGTATGCTTAGACTGGGAATTAACTCCGTATTCCTAAGTCAACCCATAAAACGAGCATACAGGTGCTCAACCGGCCAGAGTGGCAGGATGAGCAAGCCGAGGATCGGTCGGGTCCCCCTTTGAGTGCTGCTGATCTTGCTACCCTCGGTCTGGTCTGATCTTAGACTGGGAATGAACTTCGTATGCTTAGGCTGGGAATGAACTTCGTATAACTAAGTCAACCCATGAAACGAGTGTACGAGCGCTCAGCCGGCTAGAGGGGCAGGATGGGCAAGCCGAGGATCGACCGGGTCCCCCTCTGCGTGCTACCGATCCTACTACCCTAGGTTCAATCTGATCTTAGACTAGGAATGAATTCCATCTGCTTAGACTAGGAATGAACTCTGTATAACTAAGTCAAACCATGAAACGACTATACGGGCGCTCAGCCGGCCAGAGGGACAAGATGCACAAGTCGGAGATCGGTCAGGTCACCCTCTGTGTGCTACCGATCCTGCTACCCTCGGTCCGGTCTGATCTTAGATTGGGAATGAACTCCGTATGCCTAAGTTAACCCATGAAACGAGCGTGCGGGCGCTCAGTCGGCTAGAGGGGTAGGATGCGCAAGCGGGGGATCCACTGGGTCCCCCTCTGCGTGATACCGATCCTGCTACCCTCGATCCGATCCGATCTTAGACTGTGAATGAACTCCGTATGCTTAGACTGGGAATGAACTCCGTATAACTAAGTCAACCCATGAAACGATCGTGGGGGTGCTCAGCCGGCCAGAGGGGTAGGATGCGCAAGCCAGGGTTCACTCGGGTCTACCTCTGCGCGCTGTCGATCTTGCTGCCATAACCCTTGGTCCAGTCCAATCTTAGACTGGTAATGAACTCCGTATGCCTAAGCCAATCGATGAAATGAGCGGGCAGGCGGGCACTACGCCGACCAGAGAGGCGGGATGCGCAAGCCGTAGATCGATAGGGTGATAGGTGGGTTTAGGCACATCTTCATATTTCTACCATGCCAATGCCATTTTTATGACTTCTAAATTCATACAATGGTCCCTTAAGCCTTCATGTGAAGTTTCATGGCAAGACGACTCGTTTTCTATTTTTCATGATTTTTGAAACTTTTTACGGTTTAGGATTTTTTAAAATTTTTTCCGATGGGGTTTTGGCCCCAAACTTGGTAGACGTGATCCTTGTATTTTTGTTGGCATGCATAAAAAAATTCAGCTAAAAACTCGAAGTGTACAAGATTTTGTGACCATTTGAAAAAAGTGTCCCAATTTCAGACACTTTAATGGCTACTGGCAGCAAACCTGTAAAATCTCAATTGCTCTTTAAGGGTGTGTTAGTTCTCGCGGTTTGATGAGGGATAGGGGGCCAATATAAGGGCCAAGTACCAGCACCCATTGCACATCATGTGCGCACACCCCCATCGGCCCCCTAATCGTCGGAACTCAAATGCCGTCGGTCAGGTTCTCCGATGATGCTCTGACGATGGTGCCTCGGGCGAAAAAAAATATGGCTCCAGCACATGCCCAAGCCCGGAATGTGCTGCAGCAACCCTTGGTCCAGTCCGATCTTAGACTAGGAAGGAACTCCGTATGCTTAGACTGGGAATGAACTTCGTATGCCTAAGTCAACCCACGAAACGAGTGTGCGGGCGCTCAACCGGCCAAAAGGGCAGGATGGGCAAGCCAGGGATCGATCGGGTCCCCCTCTGCGTGCTGTCGATCCTGGTATAACTAAGTCAAACCACGAAACGAGTGTACGGGCGCTCAACCGGCCAGAGGGGCAAGATGCACAAGCCGGGGATCGGTCGGGTCACCCTCGATGTGTTGTCGATCCTGCTACCCTCAGTCAGATCTGATCTTAGACTGGGAATGAACTTCGTATGCCTAAGTCAACCCACGAAACGAGCGTGCGGGTGCTCAGTCGGCCAGAAGGGCAGGATGCGCAAGCCGGGGATCGATTGGGTCCCCCTCTGCGTGTTGCCGATCCTGCTACCCTCGATCCGGTTTGATCTTAGACTGGGAATGAACTTCGTATGCTTAGACTGGGAATGAACTCCGTATAACTAAGTCAACCCATGAAACGAGTGTGTGGGTGCTCAGCCGACCAGAGGGGCATGATGCGTAAGTAGGGGATCGATCGGGTCTCCTTCTGCGTGCTGCCGATCCTACTATCGTAACCCTCAGTCTGGTCTGATCTTAGACTGGGAATGAACTCCGTATGTCTAAGCCAATCGACGAAACCAGCGGGCAGGCGTGCACTACGTCGGCCAGAGAGGCGGGATGTGCAAGCGCGTAGATCAATAGGGTGGTAGGTGGGTTTAGGCACATCTTCATATTCCTACTGTGCCAATGCCATTTTTATGGCTTGTAAATTCATACAATGGTTCCTTAAGCCTTCAAGTGAAGTTTCATGGCGAGATGACTCATTTTCTATTTTTCATAATTTTGGAAACTTTTTACGGTTCAAGATTTTTTAAAATTTTTTGAAAAGGAGTTTTAGCCCCAAACTTGGTGGACATGATCCTTGTATTTTTGTTGGCATGCACAAAAAAATTCAGCTAAAAACTCGAAGTGTACAAGATTTTGTGACCATTTGAAAAAAGTGTCCCCATTTCAGAAACTTTAATGGCTACTGGCAGCAAACCTGTAAAATCTCAAATGCTCATTCAGGGGGTGTGAGTTCTCAAGGTTTGATGAGGGATAGGAGGCCAATATAAGGGCCAAGTACCAGCACCCATCACACATCATGTGCGCACAACCCTCCGGCACCCCCCAATTGTCAGAACCCCAATGTCGTTGATTAAGTTCTCCGGCGATGCACCGGTGATGGTGTCCTGGGCAAAAAAAAATACGGTACCAGCACATGCCCGAGCCCAGCATGTGCTGCCACAACCCTCAGTCCGGTCCGATCTTAGACTGGGAATGAACTCCGTATGCTTAGACTGGGAATGAACTTCGTATACCTAAGTCAACCCACGAAACAAGCGTGCAGGCGCTCAGCTGGCCAGAGGGACAGGATGCACAAGCTGGGGATCGACCGGGTCCCCCTCTACGTGCTGTCGATCCTGGTACCCTCGATCTAGTCTGATCTTAGACTGGGAATGAACTCCATATGCTTAGACTGGGAATGAACTCTGTCTAACTAAGTCAACCCATGAAACGAGCGTGCGGGCGCTCAGCCAGCCAGAGGGGGAGGATGTGCAAGCCGAGGATCGGCCGGGTCTCCCTTTGCGTGTTGTCAATCCTGCTGCCGCAACCCTCGATCCTGTCCAATCTTAGACTGGGAATGAACTCCATATGCCTAAGCCAACCGACGAAACGAGCGGGCGGGCGGGCACTACGTCGGCTAGAGAGACGGGATGCGCAAGCCATGGATCGATAGGGTGGTAGGTGGTTTAGGCACATCTTCATATTTCTGCCATGCCAATGCCATTTTTATGGCTTGTAAATTCATACAATGGTCCCTTAAGCCTTCATGTGAAGTTTCATGGCAAGATGACTCGTTTTCTATTTTTCATGATTTTCGAAACTTTTTACGGTTCAGGATTTTTTAAAATTTTTTTAGAAGGAATTTTGGGCCCAAACTTGGTAGACGTGATCCTTGTATTTTCTTTGGCATGCACAAAAAACTTCAGCTAAAAACTCGAAGTGTACAAGATTTTGTGACCATTTGAAAAAAGTGTCCCCATTTTAGACACTTTAATGGCTACTAGCAGCAAACCTGTAAAATCTCAAATGCTTTTTAAGGAGGTGTGATTTCTCGAGGTTTGATGAAGGATAGGGGGCCAATATAAGGGCCAAGTGTCATGCCCTGGGCGGGCGCGCCAGGCACATCAGGTAGACCAGTAGGCGAGCTAGAGTTTGAGGCCCGCATACCAGGCATGCTGGCAGGTATCTGTGCGCAAAGCCTAGCAAACGAGTTCAGAACGCCTACCCAACTTGCAGGCCAGCCCGTGAGACCAAGGCATGGCATACAAGCTGCCCGCACCACGTCCAGAAGGGCCAAAGGTGCTGGATACGCAAGGGAAGCAGCAGCATCCTGGCATATTTGGTTGACCCTGAAAATCAAGAGTTAGCATCCTGATTGATTATAATCTGTATAATCCCATGATTTTAGCCTTTATTCTAGGGATTTGCCATTAAGCGTAAGCTGGAGCCTCAACTATAAATAGAGGGCTGCTCCACCCTCATTGGTACTCCATTAAACACTTCTGTTTCAGTGAATACAAGAGCATTTCCAGAATTCTGCCTTCTTATCCTGTTTCTCTTTAACTTGCATAATCAGCCCTTCCCGTTGTTCTAGTGCCCGCACGCTTGTGTTTTAGGCTGACTTTGGCATAAAAGAGGAGATTCCAAGCCTAAAGCCGCACGGATTCTAAGTCTAAGGTCAGAGCCCGTGACAGTTGGTATCAGAGCAAGTTCGATTCTGCGTGTTTGTGTTGAGCAGGCTAGATCGTGATTAAGAAGATGGCATCCCAAAGCGACGTTTGTAGCCAACAACCAGAGGCCCAGAAGCATAGGCATGGAAGAGGCAAGAAAGCCGGTTCTAGAGATATCTGGTCTACCATGGACGGTAGGCTGGCCAAGGTGGAGGTGACCATAGGCGACATGAGGGAGAAGCTTGAGGAAGTAGAGACTCACATTGCATCGCTAGACTCCATGGGGGAGGAGATCCAAAGTGAGCTGGAAGCTGCTCTCAACAAAAGCTTGGATGTGTTCACCAAAAAGAATCAGACCTTGGAGGCTGAAGTGCGGACCTTGCGTGATGGCATGTAGGCCATGCACCAGCGGATGGAGGAGCTTACCAATGAGCTCGCTACTTGCAAGACTGCCATTGGGAATGGCATGTTTGCTGGAGTGTCCAAATCCAGATTAGATATCCCCAAGCCTAAGGAGTTCAAGGGGACTAGGGTGGCTAAGGAAGTAGACAACTACCTTTGGGGTACGGAGTAGTACTTCCAGGCCATGGACATGCAAGACGAGGCGATAAAGGTAAGCACCGCTACTATGTATCTAACTGATGTAGCCTTATTGTGGTGGAGGCGGAGGTGTGATGATGTCAGGTGTGGGAGCACCAAGATTGGAACCTGGGCAGAGTTTCAAAAGGAGTTCAGAGAACAATTTTACCTGGAGTATGCCGATGATGAGGCGCAGGCAAAGTTGCGCAGGCTGAGCCAGCAAGAGGACATAAGGGAGTATGTCTAGAAATTCTTTGAACTAATACCAGCAAGGGGACATCTTCATATTTCTGCCATGCCAATGCCATTTTTATGGCTTGTAAATTCATACAATGGTCCCTTAAGCCTTAATGTGAAGTTTCATGGCAAGACGGCTTGTTTTCTATTTTTCATGATTTTTGAAACTTTTTACGGTTCAAGATTTTTTAAAATTTCTTTAGAAGGAGTTTTGGCCCCAAACTTGGTAGACGTGATCCTTGTATTTTTGTTAGCATGCACAAAAACATTCATCTAAAAACTCGAAGTGTACAAGATTTTGTGACCATTTGAAAAAAGTGTCCCCATTTCAGACACTTTAATGGCTACTGGCAGCAAACCTGTAAAATCTCAAATGCTCTTTAAGGGGGTGTGAGTTCTCGAGGTTTGATGAGGGATAGGGGGCCAATATAAGTGCCAAGTACCAGCACCCATCGCACATCATGTGTGCACACCCCCCGACCCCCCAATCGTCGGAACCCAAATGCCGTCGGTCAGGTTCTCCACCGATGCTCCGGCGATGGTGCCCCGGGCGAAAAAAAATGAGATACCAGCACATGCCCAAGGCCAGCATGTGCTGCTGCAACCCTCAGTCTGGTCCGATCTTAGACTGGGAATGAACTCCGTATGCCTAAGTCAACCCACAAAACGAGTGTACGGGCGCTCAACCGACTAGAGGGGCAGGATGCGCAAGCCGGGGATTGGTCGGGTCCCCCTATGCGTGCTACCAATCTTGCTACCCTCGGTCCGGTCCTATCTTAGACTAGGAATGAACTCCGTATGCTTAGACTGGGAATGAACTTCGTATAACTAAGTCAACCAACGAAATGAGTGTACGGGCGCTCAGCCGGCCAGAGGGGCAGGATGCACATGCCGGGGATAAGTCGGGTCTCCCTCTGCGTGCTGCCGATCTTGCTGCCGTAACCCTCAATCCGGTTCAATCTTAGAATGGGAATGAACTCCGTATGCCTAAGCCAACCGACGAAATGAGCGGGCGGGCGGGCACTACGACGGCCAGTGAAGCGGGATGCGCAAGCCGTGGATCGATAGGGTGGTAGGTGGGTTTAGGTACATCTTCATATTTCTACCATGCCAATGCCATTTTTATGGCTTGTAAATTCATACAATGGTCCCTTAAGCCTTCATGTGAAGTTTCATGGCAAGACTACTCGTTTTCTATTTTTCATGATTTTTGAAACATTTTATGGTTCAGGATTTTGTAAAATTTTTTTAGGAGTTTTGGTCCCAAACGTGGTAGACGTGATCCTTGTATTTTTGTTGGCATGCACAAAAAAATTCAGCTAAAAACTCGAAGTGTACAAGATTTTGTGACCATTTGAAAAAAGTGTCCCCATTTCAGACACTTTAATGGCTACTGGCAGCAAACCTGTAAAATCTCAAATGCTCTTTAAGGGGGTGTGAGTTCTCGAGGTTTGATGAGGGATAGGGGGCCAATATAAGGGCCAAGTGCCAGCACCCATCGCACATCATGTGCGCACACCCCCCCGGCCCCCCTAATCGCTGGAACCCCAATGCCGCCAGTCAGGTTATCCGACGATGCTCCGGTGATGGTGCCCCGGGCGAAAAAAAATGTGGCACCAGCACATGCCCGAGCCCAGCATTTGCTGCCGCAACCCTTGGTCCCCTTCGATCTTAGATTAGGAATGAACTCTGTATGCTTAGACTGGAAATGAACTCCGTATGCCTAAGTCAACCCACGAAATGAGCGTGCGGGCGCTTAGCTGGCCAGAGGGGTAGGATGCACAAGCCAGGGATCGGCCGGGTCCCCCTCTGCATGCTGTTGATCCTACTACCCTCGATCCGGTCCGATCTTAGAATGGTAATGAACTCCGTATGACTAAGTCAACCCACGAAACGAGCGTGCAGGCGCTTAGTCGGCTAGAGGGGCAGGATACGCAAGCCGGGGATCGGTTGGGTCTCTCTCTGCGTGCTGCCGATCCTACTGCCACAACCCTCAGTCCGGTCTGATCTTAGATTGGGAATGAACTCCGTATGCCTAAGCCAACCAACGAAACGAGCTGGCGGGCGGGCACTATGCCGGCCAGAGAGGCGGGATGCGCAAGCCGTGAATCGATAGGGTGGTAGGTGGGTTTAGGCAGATCTTCATATTTCTACCATGCCAATGCCATTTTTATGGCTTGTAAATTCATACAATGGTCCCTTATGCCTTCATGTGAAGTTTCATGGTAAGACAACGTGTTTTTTATTTTTAACGATTTTCAAAACTTTTTATGGTTTGGGATTTTTTAAAATTTTTTTAGAAGGAGTTTTGGTGCCAAACTTGGTAGACATGATCCTTGTATTTTTTTTTTGGCATGCAAAAAAAAATTCAGCTAAAAAATTGTAGTGTACAAGATTTTGTGACCATTTGAAAAAAGTGTCCCCATTTTAGACACTTTAATAGCTACTGGCAACAAACCTGTAAAATCTCGAATGCTCTTTAAGGGGGTGTGAGTTCTCGAGGTTTGATGAGTGATAGGGGGCCAATATAAGGGCCCAGTACCAGTACCCATCGCACGTCATGTGCGCAAACCCGCCCGACCCCCCCAATCACCGAAACACCAATACCGTCGGTCAGGTTCTCCGACGATAATCCGGCGATGGTGTCCCGAGCAAAAAAAAATGCAGCACCAGCACATGCCCGAGCCCAGCATGTGCTACCGTAAACCTCGGTCCGGTCCGATCTTAGACTGAGAATGAACTCCGTATGCCTAAGTCAACCCACGAAATGAGCGTGCGAGCGCTCAGCCGGCCAGAGGGGCAGGATGCACAAGTCGAGATCGGCGGGGTCCCCTTTTGCATGCTGCCTATCCTGCTACCCTCGGTCTGATCTGATCCTAGACTGGGAATGAATTTTGTATGCTTAGACTGGGAATGAACTTCGTATAACTAAGTCAACCCACGAAACGAGCGTGCGGGCGCTCAGCTGGCCAGAGGGGCAGGATGCGCAAGCCAGGGATCGGCCAGGTCTCCCTCTACGTGCTTCCGATCCTACTGCTATAACCCTCGATCCAATCTATTCTTATACTGGGAATGAACTCCGTATGCCTAAGCCAACTGATGATACGAGCGGGCGGGTGGGCATTACGCCGACCAAAGAGGCGGGATGCGCAAGCCGTGGATCGATAGGGTGGTAGGTGGGTTTAGTCATATCTTCATATTTCTGCCATGCCAATGCCATTTTTATGGCTTTTAAATTCATACAATTGTCCCTTAAGCCTTAACGTGAAGTTTCATGGCAGGACGACTCGTTTTCTATTTTTCATGATTATCGAAACTTTTTACGGTTCGAGATTTTTTAAAATTTTTTTAAGAGTTTTGGCCCCAAACATGGTAGACGTGATCCTTGTATTTTTGTTGGCATGCACAAAAAAATTCAGCTAAAAACTCGAAGTGTACAAGATTTTGTGACCATTTGAAAAAAGTGTCCACATTTCAGACATTTTAATGGCTACTGGCAGCAAACTTGTAAAATCTCAAATGCTCTTTAGGGGGTTGGGAGTTCTCGAGGTTTGATGAGGGATAGGTGGCCAATATAAGGGCCAAGTACCAGCACCCATCGCCCATAATGTGCACACACCCCTACCTCGACCCCGCTAATCGTCGGAACCCCAATGTCGTCGGTCAGGTTCTCCGACGATGCTCTGATGATGGTGCCCCGGGTGAAAAAAAATATGGCACCAGCACATGCCCGAGCCCAGCATGTGCTACCGCGACTCTCAGTCCGGTCCGATCTTAGACTAGAAATGAACTTAGACTGGGAATGAACTCCATATGCCTAAGTCAACCCACGAAACGTGCATGCGAGCACTCAACCGGCCAGAGGGCAGGATGCGCAAATCGGGGATCGACTGGGTTTTCCTCTGCATGTTGTCGATCCTGCTACCCTCGGTCTGGTCTGATCTTAGACTGGCAATGAACTCTGTATGCTTATAACTCCGTATGCTTAGACTGGGAATGAACTCCATATAACTAAGTCAACCCAAGAAACGAACGTGCGGGCACTCAACTGGCCAGAGGGGCAGGATGTGCAAGCCAGGGATCGGTCAGGTCTCCCTCTATGTGCTGCCAATCCTATTGTCGTAACCGTCAGTTCGGTCTATACTTAGACTGGGAATGAACTCCGTATGCCTAAGCTAACCGACGAAAAGAGCGGACGGACGGGCACTACGTCAGCCAGAGAGGCGGGATGCGTAAGCCGTGGATCGATAGGGTGGTAGGTGGGTTTAGGCACATCTTTATATTTCTACCGTGCCAATGCCATTTTTGTGGCTTGTAAATTCATACAATGGTCCCTTAAGCCTTCATGTGAAGTTTCATGGCAAGACGACTCGTTTTCTATTTTTCACGATTTTTGAAACTTTTTATGGTTCGGGTGTTTTTAAAATTTTTTTAGAAGGAGTTTTGGCCCCAAACTTGGTAGACGTGATCCTTGTATTTTGGCATGCACAAAAAAATTTAGCTAAAACTTGAAGTGTACAAGATTTTGTGACCATTTGAAAAAAGTGTCCCATTTCAGACACTTTAATGGCTACTGGCAGCAAACCTGTAAAATCTCAAATGCTCTTTAGGGGGTGTGAGTTCTCGAGGTTTGATGAGGGATAGGGGGCCAGTATAAGGGCCAAGTACCAGCACCCATCACACATCATGTGCGCACACCCCCACCTCGGCCCCCCAATCACCGAAACCCTAATGCCTCTGATCAGGTTCTCCAACGATGGTGCCCCGAGCGAAAAAAAATGCGGCACCAACACATGCCTGAGCCCAGCATGTGCTGCCACAACCCTCGGTCCGATACGATCTTAGATTGGGAATGAACTCCATATGCTTAGATTGGGAATGAACTCCATATGCCTAGGTCAACCCACGAAACGAACGTACGGGCGCTCAACCGACGAAAGGGGTAGGATGCACAAGCCGGGGATCAATCGAGTCCCCCTTTGTGTGCTACCGATCCTGCTACCCTTGATTCGATCCGATCTTAGACTGGGAATGAACTTCGTATGCTTAGACTGAGAATGAACTCCATATAACTAAGTCAACCCACGAAACAAGTGTACGAGCGCTTAGTTGACCAGAGGAGTAGCGTGCGTAAGCCAGGGATCAGCCGGGTCTCTCTCTACGTGCTATCGATCCTGCTACTGTAACCCTCGATCTGATCTAAACTTAGACTGGGAATGAACTTCGTATGCCTAAGCCAACCGACGAAACGAGCGGGCGGGCGGGCACTACGCCGACTAGAGAGGCGGGATGCGCAAGCCATGGATCGATAGGGTGGTAGGTGGGTTTAGGCACATCTTCATATTTCTACCTTGCCAATGCCATTTTTATGGCTTGTAAATTCATACAATGGTCCCTTAAGCCTTCATGTGAAGTTTCATGGCAAGACAACTCGTTTTCTATTTTTCACGATTTTCAAAACTTTTTACGGTTCAAGATTTTTTAAAATTTTTTTAGAAGGATTTTTGGTCCCAAACTTGGTAGACATGATCGTTGTATTTTTTTTGGCATGCACAAAAAAATTCAGCTAAAAATTCAAAGTGTACAAGATTTTGTGACCATTTGAAAAAAGTGTCCCCATTTCAGACACTTTAATGGCTACTGGCAGCAAATCTGTAGAATCTCAAAAGCTCTTTAAGGGGGTGTGAGTTCTCGAGGTTTGATAAGGGATAGGGGGCCAATATAGGGGCCAAGTACCATCACCCATCGCACATCATGTGTGCACACCTTCCCCAATCGTTGGAACTCCAATTCCGCCAGTCAGGTTCTCCGACGATGTTTCGGCAATGGTGCCTCGGGTGAAAAAAAATGTGGCACCAGCACATGCCTGAGCTCGACGTGTGCAGCTGCAACCCTCATGCATCCCACCCTCAGCGGTCGGTTCGGTGCCCGCACGCTTGATTCAGGGGTCGACCGAGGCGAGCGGAGTTCATTGCATACACCCAGGGCAACGTCCCTCGAGTGAAATACAAGGCATGCATTCCTTTCAGCCGTTTTGTCTGGTGATTGGTTACTTCGGTGATCGGTAGGCACCCATGGCCTGGATCGATTGGTGTGCATGCAAAAATGAAGAGCCGATCTCGAGCCCGTCCACGTGGCCGATCTCGTGCACGCAGCCGCCGCTACCCGAGACCTCAGGAACATGTCCCTGAATCGGGTAACGTCCCCCTGGGGTGGTGTCAACGATGCTCACGCGTGCAGTCCTAGCCGGGCCAAGCATTGGTGGTGTCACTTTGTTGTTGCCTGTCGGATGGTAGGGGCAGTCTCGTGGCCCTTGCTCGTGTTTTTCTCATGCCAATCGGTTGTGGCGTGTCCTCACACCTCGTTTCCTCTGCTCGCTCGTCGAGTAATCGATCGGGTGGGTTGTGGACCGACGGGCATGGATGCTGCCACTTGTACGCAATGGGCATATGAGTGGTGCTATGGTTGTGCGTGTTGGCAGGCTCCGTGCTCGATGCATCAAACTGTCGACCCGTCATCCTCTTCAATCTCCCCCCATACGGTCGTCGTACCCAGGGGGTGCGATCGGGATCCTGTGTTGCATACCTGAATCGATGGAAACCGGATGTCTCACCATCCCTCTTCCGTCTCATGTCCCGAGGGGCCATGGGTCAGATGTCAATCATGGCCGGTGTCCTAACCGTGCCACCCAATCATCCGTGGCCACATTGGTGCACCGACGTTCATTCGTGCTCTCGGATGCAGAACGTGCTCTCAGTCCCTGTTCGTCCTATGCTATGCATTTCACGTGCTCGACACGCATGACACTTGTGCTCCACGTCGGGCTCTCTTCATCGCTCGGTCGGTGCATCGAGGCCCACGCAGTGCCAATGTCCCGAAGGAATGCTACCTAGTTGATCTTGCCAGTAGTCATATGCTTATCTCAAAGATTAAGCCATGCATGTGTAAGTATGAACTAATTCAGACTGTGAAATTACGAATGGCTCATTAAATCAGTTATAGTTTGTTTGATGGTATCTGCTACTCGGATAACCGTAGTAATTCTATAGCTTATACGTGCAACAAACCCTGACTTCTGGAAGGGATGCATTTATTAGATAAAAGGTCGACGCGGGCTATGCCCGTTGCTCTGATGATTCATGATAACTCGACGGATCGCATGGCCTTTGTGTCGGTGACGCATCATTCAAATTTCTACCCTATCAACTTTCGATGGTAGGATAGTGGCCTACTATGGTGGTGACGGGTGACGAAGAATTAGGGTTCGATTCTGGAGAGGTAGCCTAAGAAACGACTAACACATCCAAGGATGGCAGCAAGCGCGTAAATTACCCAATCCTGACACGGGGAGGTAGTGACAATATATAACAATACCGGACTCTATGAGTCTAGTAATTGGAATGAGTACAATCTAAATCCCTTAACGAAGATCCATAGGAAGGCAAGTCTGGTGCCAGCAGCTGTGGTAATTCCAGCTCCAATAGCGTATATTTAAGTTGTTGCAGTTAAAAAGCTCGTAGTTAGAACTAGGGTTGGGTCATTCGGTCCACCTTACGGTGAGCACCGATCTGCTCGTCCCTATTGTCGGTGATGCGCTCTTGGACTTAATTGCCCGGGTCATTCCTCTGGTGCTGTTACTTTGAAAAAATTAGAGTGCTCAAAGCAGGCCTACGCTTGTATACATTAGCATGGGATAACATCATAGGATTTCGGTCCTATTGTGTTGGCCTTCGGGGATCGAAGTAATGATTAACAGAGACAGTCGGGGGCATTCGTATTTCATAGTCAGAGGTGAAATTCTTGGATTTATGAAAGACGAACAACTGCGAAAGCATTTGCCAAGGATATTTTCATTAATCAAGAACGAAAGTTGGGGGCTCGAAGACGATCAGATACCATCCTAGTCTCAACCATAAATGATGCCGACCAGGGATCGGCGGATGTTACTTTTAGGACTCCGTCGGCACCTTAAGAGAAATCAAAGTTTTTGGGTTTCGGGGGGAGTATGGTCACAAGGCTGAAACTTAAAGGAATTGACGAAAGCG